>NC_092559.1:43643506-46202670 GCF_037038585.1 Patagioenas fasciata
TCCACCCCACCATCACGCTCCCATTTCTGTGTTGCATCTCTACCTTGATGCCCTGAAGCATCATGGGCCCATCGAGCTAAGAAAAGTTCACCTTTACGTTGCCAGTCCAAGTCCACCTCAGTTACTTGAATCTTGGCAGTTTGATCTGCTTGTTGGTTGTTTAGATGTTCCTCAGTGGCTCGACTTTAGGCACATGAGCATCTACATGACGAACTTTGGCAGGCAGGCTCTCTAGCTGAGCAGCAATGTCTTGCCACAGTGTGGCAGTCCAAATGGGTTTACCTCTGCGCTGCCAGTTGCTTTTCTTCCATTGCTGTAGCCACCCCCACAAGGCATTTGCTACCATCCATGAGTCAGTATAGAGATGAAGTACTGGCCACTTCTCTCGTTCAGCAATGTCCAAAGCCAGCTGGATGGCTTTCACTTCTGCAAATTGACTAGATTCACCTTGTCCTTCAGTGGCTTCTGTAACTTGTCGTGTGGGACTCCACATAGCAGCTTTCCACCTTCGATGTTTTCCTACAAGACGACAGGATCCATCTGTGAACAGTGCATACTGCTTATCAGTCTCTGAAAGTGTATTATATGGTGGTGCTTCTCCAGCACATGTTACTTCCTCCTCATCTGGAGACATCCCAAAGTCTTTGCTTTCTGGCCAGTCTGTAATCACTTCTAAGATCCCTGGGCGATTGGGATTTCCAGTTCAAGCTCGTTGCGTGATCAGTGCAATCCATTTACTCCATGTAACTTCGGTTGCATGATGTGTAGACGGAACCGTCCCTTTGAACATCCAGCTCAGCACCGGCAGTTGAATTGCTAGGAGTTGTGCTTCAGTACCGATAACTTCTGAAGCAGCTCGAACTCCTTCATATGCTGCTAGTATCTCTTTTCCAGTTGGAGTATAGCTGGCCTCAGATCCTTTGTATCCTCGACTCCAAAAACTTAAGGGTCGGCCTCGTGTTTCTCCTGGTGCTTTCTGCCAGAGGTTCCAGGTAGGACCATTATCTCCGGCTGCGGTGTAGAGCACATTTTTAACATCTAGTCCAGTCCGAACTGGTCCAAGGGCCACCGCATGAGTTATCTCACACTTAATTTGTTCAAAGGCTTGTAGTTTTTCCTGGCCCCACTCAAATTGGAGGGCTCACAATGTGACTGTAGTCAGGAATATGCATTCTCCAAAAACCTACAATGCCCAGGAAAGTCTGTGTCTCCTTTTTATTAGTAGGTGGAGACATTGCTGCAATTTTGTTGATCACATCCATTGGGATCTGACGACGGCCATCTTGCCATTTTATTCCTAAAAACTGGATCTCTCGTGCAGGTCCCTTGACCTTGCTTCGTTTTATGGCAAAACCAGCATCCAAAAGAATCTGAATTATTCTCTCACCTTTCTCGAAGACTTCTTTCGCTGTGTTGCCCCATGCAATGATGTCATCAATATATTGCAAGTGTTCTGGAGCTTTACCTTGTTCCAGCGTGTTCTGGATCAGACCATGGCAGATGGTAGGACTGTGTTTCCACCCCTGGGGCAAGCAATTCCATGTATACTGGATGCCCCTCCAGGTGAAAGCAAACTGCGGCCTGCACTCTGCTGCTACAGGAATAGAGAAAAATGCATTAGCAATGTCAATTGTAGCATACCATTTAGCTGCCTTTGACTCCAGTTCAAATTGCAGTTCTAGCATGTCAGGCACAGAAGCACTCAGTGGTGGCGTAACTTCATTCAGGCCACGACAGTCTACAGTTAGTCTCCACTCATCACTAGATTTACGCACTGGCCAAATTGGGCTGTTAAAAGATGAGCGAGTCTTACTGATCACACCCTGGCTTTCCAATTGATGTATCAACCTCTGGATAGGAATCTCGATTGGTGCGATACTGCCTGCAATGCACCGTCGTGGTAGCAATTGGCACCTGCTGATCGTCAACCATCAGCAGTCCTACAACAGAAGGGTCATCTGAAAGACCAGGCAAATCAGACAGCTGTTCAATTTTCTCAGTGTCCACAGCTGCTATACCAAATGCCCACCTATACCTTTTTGAGTCCTTAAAATACCCTCTCCTGAGGTAGTCTATACCAAGGATGCACGGAGCATCTGGACCAGTCACAATGGGATGCTTTTGCCAGTTTTTCCAGTTTAGGCTCATTTCAGCCTCTACAACAGTCAGTTCCTGGGATCCCTCAGTCACTCCAACAATATTGATGGATTGCGTTCCTTTATAATTAGAAGGAATTATTGTGCACTGAGAACTAATGTCCACTAAAGCTTTGTACTCCTGGGGGTGTGTTATACCAGGCCAGCGTATTTGTACAGTTCAATAGACTCTGTTATCCCTTTCTTCCACCTGGTTGGAGGCAGGGCACCTCTAATTCCTGTTTTGCACAGTCTCTGGGTGTGAATTAGAGGTCCCTTCAAGAGCATCAGAATCTTTTCTGCCCCTTTTTGTAAACTGGAGCAGCCATTTTCCTAGGAGTTTTTCCTTTTAACTGATGTACTCGTTCTTGAATTTCTGAGGTAGGCCTTCTATGCCACCTACTCATGTTTTCTCCCTGCTCACGTAGGAAGAACCACAGTGAACCTCTTTTTGTGGACTGCCTCTGTCTTCTCTCTTGAGATTGAAAAGTCCTTCTCCTAATAGTTGAAACATAGGTTCATACAAGTCATTAATGGCACCTGTCTTCTCTGAGTTCTTTGATCTCTTGCAACAGCTTTTCAAACCGGTCATCAAATTTTTCACACAATTTCTCCACAGCAGAGACACAAGCCCATAGAGAACCAGCAAGGTTGTTCCCAAAGTCCCAGAGCTACTCAATCACATGAGAAATCCTTTGATTACCTTCAGCTGACCAGAGCATTGCTGCCAATGACTTAGCATATGCAGGTGGTGCACTTTGTACAAATCTGCGCCACAGAGGTCTTGTACAAATAATTCTATCTGGGTCTGTCCCATCTTTGGTCCAAAAGAGATGATCTCTCACACAGCTAATTCTCTCAGGAACTGGATACCTCCCTCCATAGTGTTCCATTTCCCTAATGTGCATATACAATCTTCCTTGTAGGGAAATCTTACTTTCATAGCTGCCAGGAGTCGGGTCCAGAGGGTAGTGGCGTTAGGCTCTCTTGAAATTGCCCTATCAATGGTGGAATCTTTTGACAGACATCCCAGCTGCCTAGCTTCACCACCTTCCAATTCAATTGTTTCTTCCGCATTATCCCAGCATCGGAGCAGCCAGGTTACAATATTCTCGCTTTCACGATGACTGAAGTCTTTCGCAGATCTCTAAGCTCACCTGGAGAAAAGGACCAAGTGGTGGTCACTTCATCTCCTCCCTGCGCTGGTGATGCCCCTTGGGTTGATGTTGGCCCTGTGGCCCCTGTGCCATCACCTGCTGCACAAGGAGTCTTTCTAGTGACTTTCTTACAACTGGCAACTGATGCTGATATGGGCTCACCATCATCTGATTCATTTCCAGAGTATGAATGACTGTCACTGGCATGGGCATAATCATAGTGATTGTTATGGTTACAGCAGCAACAGTGCCCAGTGTGTGAGGAAGGAGGGGCTGCCTTGTTAGGCTTTGAGGCTGGAGAAGTAACATTATCTGCAGCGATCTTGGCAGAGGAGCTATGCGGATGAGATGGAGCTTGGGCCTGCGAAGCAGCAGTGTCTGTGATGGGGGGGAGCAGTGGCTGCAGCAGCAGCTTTCACTGTTTTGTTTTTTCTCCAGTGGCTAGGAGTGTTTTTTGCTAAAGCTTCCGAAGACACACCGCATATCTCAGGACTAAAAAGAGACGCAAAACTCCTATTGAACCTCATTTCTCTTAACAGTAACACAAACTGACACACATTCAGCAAACCAAATAACACCATCACAGTTCTATCAAAGCTCCAAGGATATTCAAAGCTCTCTAAAACATTTGTAAACTCTCCTAGCAAGAAAGCAAAAGTATTGTTAGTCAGCATTTCTAAAGATTCGCTTGACCAATTAGCAAACACATAGCTGTTTTTTGCTTTATCTCTCCTGGAGGTTTTTCAAGGTAAAGCAGAAACGAGTAGAAATTCATTAGCGGTTGCGGTATAATGAAATAAACCAGTGCCAAACCACACAGTATCATCATAACTATCGTCCAGTTTCTTGTTGTTATATAATTAATACTTCGATTCAGAAAGAATGCCCAGCACAAGTATGGTATCACCGAACACAATGTAGAAAATAACTGATATATCTTATTCCACAACGTTTTTAAACCAGTGTAATTCACTCTGCCTTAATACCACTAGATAATGTCTGAAGCACACAGACTCGCGAGTCTCACAACTCTCTGAGTTAGCACCATGCCAAGAAAATTGAAAGGTATGTCAGAGCAGTAGAAAAGCCAAAAATCTCCAAATTTACCCCTTTCTCTTGCCCCATGTTGGGCACCAATTATCTGTTGAGGGTTTAGATTGCGGGATGACAATAAAACTCTGGGAGAGGTATTGTTAACCTACTCTCCTCCCCCCACTTCCCCCTTTCTCCCCTCCCTCTCCCCCCTTCCCACTAAGGACAGGTGATCGGGAGGAAAAGAAGGACAGAGAGAAGAGAGTTGGAAAAATTAAAGATGTTTTACTAATGCTACTAATAAGAATAGAGAAAATAATACAAAATATACAAAACCAATCTTGAAAGTCTCAGCAACTGCAGAGTCGGCACCCAAAGTCCTGGATTGGACTCTGTTGGATTCAGTCTCTCACTAGGCCTCAGTTCGCAGGGACAACTAGCAAGGTCCTCTTCTGATGTCGGCTATAAGGAAAAAGGAAAAGAAGGAAAAAAAGACGTGATCCTCGTGATCTCCCACTTTTTTATGAAATATTCACGTGAATGGGATGTTATACACCGTTGGTCAGTTCCTTGGTCACCTGTTTCTCGTTGCCCCTCTCGCGAGATATGCATCAGTTGTTATCATAACTTTGCATTCCATTGCTATGTTTACCAAAATATGTATCTGGTTTTCCAGGAAACTGCAGCTGATATGAAGGCTTTAGCTGACAGGCAAATTCACTAAAAGGAAACTTGTTTTTTAACTAAACCAGGACAAGTATGCCGAGATGAGACACAGCTCAGCACAGAGTTGCGCAAGTCTGGATGCTGGAATAAAGCTAGCATGCTAGAAAGAAAAGTAATAGCTATCACACGCAAAATCTTATCATCACATTCACGCAGCAAAGAGCTAAATTATGCATAGTCTTCTGTATTATCACAAAATGTACATTTTGAGTCCATGGATTCTCTTGATTTAACAGTCTATGAACTTACTGTACCATATAACAGGCAAAGAATTATGAAACTGTAATACATTTAAATAGATACCTACATAGAAAGCAGGTACATAATGAAAAGCATCTTGCAGACTTCTGCATCTTTTCTGTAACTCCTGTGTTATCAAACTCTCTCTCAGCTTGTTGAAGTTCAAACCGTTCCACCTGTAAAACTGTCTGAAATGATTCAATGATCTCTTGTAAAGATTTATTTTTGTCTTGTTCTTCTCTCTTTAAGAACAATATTAATTGCAACGAAGTGTTGTACTTCAAGATTCCATTCTCCAGACACTTTTCCCAATCATCTAACTTATACAGCAGCCACCATTAATTACATTAATTTCACAAGATCTTCCTTCCTCATATTTCCAAGTGCTTTCCTATGTTTTAAAACACCTCCCAATACCGATTTCTTAGGAACACAACTGAAAACAGTCATTTCCGACCCCATCTCATAAGTAAAAACCATGAGAAGAGGGAGGGAGGAGGGGGAAATACAGAGCTGCTTGCAGCGCAAGTGGGAAAAGCGGGGAGAAGGTTTATGGTGCACTTACAGAAACCATACCACAAAGAAAGAAATGTAACAACATCCAGTAAAACAATAAACTCACATTCCTGACAACCTGCTTGATTTTCAGAGAGGCAATACACAGCAGCATGTAATATGTACTGTAAAACTCACAGATAACACATTGATAGCAAACATTAGTGTTCTCTACTGCTAATTTGAACACTAGTGCGTCCTTAGCTTCTAAGTTTTCAACCTGCTTATTGATGGCCTCTTGAAGATGGTCAATAAATTGCATGTAATTCTCATTGGGACCCTGATTAATAGTTGTAAATTATTTGGCTGCTATGTTGGTTTCAGGCACCTCTATCATAGCTTGATATGCAAGGTCTGTTGACTGCCTCAGGATTTCAGAAACTAATAGCGCCTGTAATTCTGGTGTGCCAATTAGTGTATCTTCTAAGAGTTGGGGGATACCCGCCCATTTCAATGAATCCCCATCGTTCCGTCCTAAATGATCTATAGCTGTTACATTGCATACGTCAAATTTTGCTTTGAGTCTTTCATGGTTTTTATCTGATCTCGGGGAAACACGTACATATACTCCTTTTCCTTTTAACTTTTAAAGCAAATGCTGCAGACCCTCATCCTCATCCGAGTCATCAGATAACGCGGACTTGAACGGTGCTGGAGAATCATCAGTAACAGGGGGGTTCAGGGTTTGGAACAGTGCACTTTTTTTTTTTTCCAAATCTAGTCCAGGGAAGCCACCCCTCTCTACTGTCTCTGCGTGTTCCTGTTGCTCTTTTAATCCTCTCAAAGTCTCCAGCAACAAGTGCCATGTTGTTAACAGTTCAGTTGTTTCTTTGGATCTTTCAGTACTGCTTTGCCCCATAGTAACATCCTTCGTAAAGTCAATTCCAGAAGGCTAATACCCTGCTTCTTCAGAAGCAATTTCCATGTAGATAATATAATACCCTCTTCTTTAGATAAGTTCCACCCCCTCCCCATTCCCGGTAGCTCACCAGCTCTTGGCGTGGTGTCTTTTCAAGGATCTGGATCTTCAGCTGTACCGGGCTCTGTCTCCCCAGTTTGTCTTTGGCTGTCACAGCTTCACCGTTGTCTCTTCTTCATGCGAAATCCTCTTCATGCAGGATCACGTTGGGGTCACCATATGTCTTGGTTGAGACGGACAAATGACATAGACCAAGTTCTTCCAGGATGAAAGTAGTAGATACCATTTATTGCCACAAGTGCATTTTCATGCAATTTTAACAATTCGTGTGTCTCTTCACTATTGGTTACAAGTTACAGCAGTAACATCTCATTGACTAATTTTGCTATCATCAATGTTACTCTTTTACTCCCTTCTCTCTCACAGGTACATCCTTAACATCTCCAGATATTCCTTTACTCCCATCTTTCTCACGGGTAGGCCTTCATATCTTCAAGGCTAATTTCTGTTCCCATGCCCTCCGTCAGGGAATCCATGGACCCACCGTAGTCCCCAACTTTGTTACCTCACTATCAAAAAATTTATTGTTGCTTCTCTCTTACGAGTGAAGTGCATCCCTCTCACTCCATCCACAATAGTCATCTCTCTTGAGCAGGGTAACCAGAGCTAACAAAATTACTACTGGGTGGAGTATCCCGTAGTGGTTGGTGACCACCCAAAAAAGTTTCCCACCATTAGGGTTCTCCATCCTTTTTTACCCTTTCTGTGATGCGATGTATTTCTTCCACATCATGATGGATGGTAATTAGGGTCTTTTGTACATTGTTTCAGACATTTTCTAACAGTTGATACAAGTCATTATGTCTTTGTAGTTTCCTCACCAATGCAGGATTCATTCTAATGGGGATAGGAAGTAGGAACTAAGGTATAATTGGACTGTAACAGTTGATAAGACATAATGGAAACTGGATAACTGAAACCACATCCTACAATGTCAGCAAAGCCACAAGCACAAGTATTTTAATGATTATTTGTCTCTACAGTGATGTTATCTATGGATAAAAAATCGCAAAGGGTTCTTATACAAACACATCCCTTTCCAATATATAGGAGTAGAGTTCCAGGGGGTTTTCAGGAGTTTAGATACCTGCCCCATAAAAATCTATGAACTACCTCCCCTTTAGTCCTGTTAACTTTGTACTACAGTGGGTTACCCATCGATTTTATACTTAGTCATGCTGCAGTGGTCATCATGGTTAAAAGCACCAAGAGTAGTGAGATTTACCACTTAGTCTTTTCAGTGTATGGATTCTTCCAAATATAGTCATTCGTTAGCTGGTTGGCTATTCATGACCTGCTTGACATGAGAATGGTGTATCCAATTTTCTCTTCCTAAAACTTAAAATAAGAAAACAACAACAAAATAAGAACATAGTAGGACAATATATGGCCACTCCCTTCGAGGTTATAATTTGGATTTTTGTGAAAACACCTTAATTAACACTTCTTCCCCAGGCTTTCTGCCACGTAACTATATTTCAAGTGGTGTGGGTTGATACCACTGAGCATACTTCTTTTTCCTTCAACGTCTTGTTGCATATATAAAACATACTGGATCAACCATTCATTTAAGAGTTTAGTCCTAGTGGGACAAAAGTCCCAGATACAGCTAAATGTCTGCTAAACACTGTTTCTGCTAGTGACAACCCTAGAGGTTGTTGAGGGGTATTTCTAATATCACAGTATCACAGTATCACAGTATGTTTGGGATTGGAAGGGACCTCGAAAGATCATATAGTCCAATCCCCCTGCTGGAGCAGGAACGCCTAGGTGAGGTCGCACAGGAACATGTCCAGGCGGGCCTTGAATGTCTTCTCAAATTTAAGTGGAACTTCTTGTGTTCCAGCTTGATCCCATTACTCCTTGTCCTATCATTGTTTGCCACTGAGAAGAGCCTGGCTCCATTCTCACGGCACTCACCCTTTATATATTTATAAACATTAATAAAGTCACCCCTCAGTCTCCTCTTCTCCAAACTAAAGAGACCCAGCTCTCTCAGCCTTTCTTCATAAGGGAGGTGCTCCACTCCCTTAATCATCTTTGTTGCCCTACGCTGGACCCTCTCCAGCAGTTCCCTGTCCTTCTTGAACTGAGGGGCCCAGAACTGGACACAATATTCCAGATGGGGTCTCACCAGGGCGGAGTAGAGGGGAAGGAGGACCTCTCTCGATCTACTGACCACTCCCCTTGTAATACACCCCAGGATGCCATTGGCCTTCCTGGCCACAAGGGCACAGTGCTGGCTCATGGTCATCCTGCTGTCCACCAGGACCCCCAGGTCCCTTTCCCCTACACTGCTCTCTAATATGTAATTTCCCAACCTATACTGGAACCTGGACTTGTTCCTGCCCAGATGCAGGACTCTACACTTTCCCTTGTTAAATTTCATCAGGTTATTCCCCGCCCAACTCTCCAGCCTGTCCAGATCCCGCTGGATGGCAGCACAGCCTTCTGGCGTGTCAGCCACTCCTCCCAGCTTAGTGTCATCAGCAAACTTGCTGATAGTACACTCAATTCCCTCGTCCAAATCGTTAATGAATATATTGAATAATATTGGCCCCAGTACTGACCCCTGAGGCACTCCACTAGATACTGGCCTCCAACTAGACTCCGCACCATTGACCACCACTCTCTGGCTTCTCTCTTTAAGCCAGTTTGCAACCCACCTCACTACTCTAGTGTCTAGACCACACCTCCTCAATTTAGCTGTGAGGATGCTGTGAGAGACTGTGTCAAAGGCTTTACTGAAGTCAGGGTAGACCACATCCACCGCTCTGCCATCATCCATCCACCTTGTTACATTCTCATAAAAGGCTATGAGGTTGGTCAAGCATGACCTACCCTTGGTAAAGCCGTGCTGACTGCCCCTAATGACCCTCTTATCCCTGATATGCCTTGAGATGACACCAAGGACAAGCTGTTCCATTACTTTCCCAGGGACAGAGGTGAGGCTGACCGGTCTATAATTACCCGGGTCCTCCTTCTTGCCCTTTTTGAAGACTGGAGTGACACTTGCTTTCCTCCAATCCTCGGGCACCTCACCCGTTTCCCAAGACTTGGCAAAAATGATGGAGAGCGGTCCAGCAATTACTTCAGCCAGCTCCCTCAGCACCCGCGGATGCATCCCATCTGGACCCATGGATTTATGGATGTCCAGACTATTTAATTGCTCCCTAACCCAGTCCTCATCGACTAAAGCAAACTCCTCCATTGACCTGGCTTCATCCGGGGTCTCAGGGGTACAGGGTCCCCCACGACAGCCTCCAGCGGAGTAGACAGAGACAAAGAAGGCATTCAGTAATTCTGCCTTCTCTGTATCTTCTGCCACCAGGGCACCCACTCCATTCATCAGTGGGCCTACATTGTCTCTGGTATTAGTTTTATCTGCTATGTATTTGAAAAAGTTCTTTTTGCTGTTCTTGACCCCTCTCGCCAGCTGTAATTCTAAGGAGGCCTTGGCTATCCTAGCTGTCTTCCTACGTCCTCTAACAGCGGCCTTTATTCCCATAGCACTATTTTTAAAAACTTTATCTATTTCAAACCCACTTGGCTACATGTTCAAGCCATTTTATTTTTAGGAGTCCTGTTCATTCTTTCTACCTGTTCTGAGGACTGCAGATGATATAGAACATGTAACTGTCACTGTATATCTAAAATTTTATAAGTGTTGTTTAGTACAGTATACTGCTGTGATTTCCCTTGAAAGCTTAATAGCTTCAAACAACATTTGGATTCCAGTTCCTTCAGAAATATTTATTTTCTGCTGTGTTAAGGAATCCTATTCTTTCCATAGCATACTTGTTGCATGACACAATCTGAAGGCATATTTAAAGTCGGTATAAATACTTACCCGCTGATTGGGCACTCACTGGGAGTTGTAGAGGTTCTTCTTCAAGTACTTTCTCACCATTGCATAGCCCGTGTGTCATTTTCCAATCACATAGTATGAAAATCCATTAGTGAAAACGGTTAGATTCAAGTTCTCTAGAGGTTGATCCTATAGATCATAAAATCATAGAATAGTTTAGATTGGAAAGGACCATCAAAGGTCATCTAGTCCAACCCTACTGCAAGAACATCTTCAACTAGATCAAGTTACTCAGAGCCCTGTCCAGCCCAGCCTTGAATGTCTCCAGGGATGGGGCACCTACCGCCTCTCTGGGTAACCCGTTCCAGTGTTTTACCACCCCCATTGTAAAAAAATTCTTCCTCATGTCTAGCCTGAATCTCCCCTTCTTTAGTTTAAAACCATTACCCTTTGTCTTATTGTAACAGGCCGCTTTTAAGTACTGAAAGGCCTCAATAAGGTCTCCCTGGAGCCTTCTCTTTTCGAGGCTGAACAACCCCATCTCTCTCAACCTGTTCTCATAGGAGAGGTGTTCCATCCCTCTGATCATTTTTGTGGCCCTCCTCTGGACCCTCTCCAACAGGTCCATATCTTTCCTGTAATAAGTAATGATGCAGTACTTGAGGTGGGGTCTCACCAGAGCAGAGGGACAGAATCATCTCCCTCAACCTGCTGGCCACGCTTCTTTTGATGCAGTCCAAGATACAATAGCCCTTCTGGGCTGCAAGTGCACATTGCTGGCTCATGTCCAATCTTTCATCCACCAGTACCCCCAAGTCCTTCTCTGCAGGGCTGCTCTCAATCCCTTCATTCATCAACCTGTATTGATACCGGGGGTTGCCCTGACCCAGGTACATGACCTTGCACTTAGCCTTGTTGAACCTCATGAGGTTTGCATGGGCCCACTTCTGAAGCTTGCCCAGGTCCCTGTAGATGGCATCCCATCCCTCAGGTGTGTCAACGGCACCACTCAGCTTGGTGTACTCCACAAACTTGCCGAGGCTGCATGCAATCCCGCTGTCTATGTCACTGATGAAGATATTAAATAGTACTGGTCCCAGTACAGACTTGTAACCAGTGTCCATCCAGACACTGAGCCATTAACCACTACCCCCTGGATGTGAATATCCAGTCAACTCCTCATCCACTGAACAGTTCACCCATCAAATCCATATCTCTCCAATTTAGAGGGAAGGATGTTGTGTGGGACCATGTCAAAGGCTTTACAGAAGTCAAGATAAATGACATCCATAGCCCTTCCTTTGTCCACTGATGTACTCACTCCATCAAGGTCAATAGGTTGATCAGGCAGGACTTGTGTCACTGTTTACTGCAGGGCAACAAAGTGTGGCAGATGCTCTCTATTAACCCCTGCCCTCCCCACTAAGGAAGAGGAAGAAAAGGGAGAGAGACAAGTTGGAAAGTTTAAAAAAAAAAAAAAAGCTTTACTAACAATAAACACAAGTAGTGTTCTCCTCTGTCCACCCAGTTGCACGGAATCATGAGGGAATCACAGAATGGTTGGAGTTGGAAGGGACCTCTGGAGATTGTCTAGTCCAACCCATCTGCTAAAGCAGGTTCACCTAGAGCAGATCACACAGAAATGCGTCCAGGTGGTTTTTTAATGTCTCCAGAGGAGACTCCACAACCTCTCTGGACAGCCTGTTCCAGTGCTCTGTGACCCTCAAAGTAAATAAGTTTCTCTTCATGTTTACATGGAACCTCCAATGCTTCAGCCTCTGCCCATTGCCCCTCATCCTATTCTTGGGAACCACTGAAAAGAGTCTGGTCCCATCCTCTTGATACCCATCCTTGGGATATTTACAAGCACAGAAGATACAAAAAGACCCAGCAGATCATTACCTGTCTGCAGGACTGGTGTCAGGAGTAAAAATTTGGGCTTTTTGATCATGTTTATATGACACCTAGCCTGCTGGAGACAAGTAGGTTGCACCTGTCTCAAAGGGGGAAAGGATCCTTGGACAGGAGTTAGCAGGGCTCATTGAAAGAGCTTTAACCTAGATTTGAAGGGGGAAGGGGAGAAAGCCAAGTACAGTAGAGACAAACCCAATGTTTGAGGGATTGGGTGCTAGCAAGGCCCTTCTGTCTGCCATCTCAGTGGAGGTTTGCAAATGGAGAGCAGTGTGGCAGAAAAGACACGAGGGTTATTGATGTGTTAGTGTTCCTAAAAACTGGATCTCTCGTGCAGGTCCCTTGACCTTGCTTCATTTTATGGCAAAACCAGCATCCAAAAGAATATGAATTATTCATACACCTTTCTCAAAGACTTCTTTCTCTGTGTCGCCCCATACAATGATGTCGTCAATATATTGCAAGTGTTCTGGAGCTTTACCTTGTTCCAGCGTGGTCTGGATCAGTCCATAGCAGATGGTAGGACTGTGTTTCCATCCCTGGGGCAAGCGACTCCATGTGTACTGGATGCCCCTCCAGGTGAAAGCAAACTGCGGCTTGCACTCTGCTGCTAAGGGAATAGAGAAAAATGCATTAGCAATGTCAATTATGTCATACCACTTAGCTGCCTTTGACTCCAGTTCAAATTGAAGTTCTAACATGTCAGGCACAGCAGCACTCAATGGTGGCGTAACTTCATTCAGGCCACGATAGTCTACAGTTAGTCTCCACTCTCCACTAGACTTACGCATTGGCCAAATTGGGCTGTTAAAAAGTGAGTGAATCTTACTGATCACACCCTGGCTCGTCAGTTGACGAATCAACTTCTGGATAGGAATCAAAGAGTCTCGATTGGTGCGATATTGCCGGCGATGCACCGTCGTGGTAGCAATTGGCACCTGCTGATCGTCAAACATCAGCAGTCCTACAGCAGAAGGGTCCTCTGAGAGACCAGGCAAAGTAGACAGCTGTTCAATATTCTCAGTGTCCACAGCTGCTATACCAAATGCCCACCAATACCCTTTTGGGTCCTTAAAATACCCTCTCCTGAGGTAGTCTATGCCAAGGATACATGGAGCATCTGGACCAGTCACAATGGGATGCTTTTGCCAGTTTTTTCCACTTAGGTTCATTTCAGCCTCTACTGCAGTCAGTTCCTGGGATCCCTCAGTCACTCCAGAAATACTGATGGATTGTGTTCCTTTACAGTTTGAGGGGATTATCATGCATTGAGCACCAGTGTCTACCAAAGCTTTGTACTCTTGGGGTTCTGTTGTACCAGGCCATTGTATCTGCACAGTCCAATAAACTCTGTTGTCCCTTTCCTCCGCTTGGCTGGAGGCAGGACCCCTCTAATTTGTGTTATGCACAGTCTCTGGGTATGAATTAGAGGTTCCTTCAAGAGGATCAGAATCTCTTCTACCCCTTCTGGAAACTGGAGCAGCCATTTTCCTAGTATTTTTCCCTTTTAACCCACGTACTTATTCCTGAAGTTCTGAGGTAGGTCTTCCATCCCATCTCCTCATGTTTTCTCCCTGGTCACGTATGAAAAACCACAGTGTGCCTCTTTTTGTGTATTTCTTCTGTCCTCTCTCTTGAGACTGAAAACACCTTCTCCTAATAGTTGAAACATAGGTTTGTACAGGTTGTGAATGGAACTTGTCTTCTCTGAGTGCTATGATTTCGTTCAACAGCTTTTCAAACCAGTCATCAGATTTTTCACACAGTTTCTCCACAGTCAAGGCACAACCTCATAAAGAGCTAGCAAGGCTGTCCTCAAAGTCCTGAAGCTGCTTAATCACTTCAGCAATGTTTTGTTGAGCTGCAGCTGACCAGATCATTGATGCCAATGACTTAGCATATGCCAGTGGTGCGCTTTGTACAAACCTGTGTCACAAAGGTCGTGTACAAAGGATTCTTTCTGGGTCTGTCCCCTTTTGGCTGTTTGGCTCAAAATAGATCTCCCACACAGCTAATTCTCTCAGGAACTGGATACGTCTCTCCCATAGTATACCATTTCCCTGGATTACATATAACATCTTCCTTAAAGGGAAACCTTGCCTTCATGGCTGTCAGGAGTCTACTCCAGAGGGTGGAGGGGTCATTCTCTCTTGAAATTGCCCTATCAAGGGTGGCATCCCTTGACAGAGATCCCAGCTGCTTGACTTTCCCACCTTCTAGTTCCAGACCATCAGCTCCATTATCCCAGCACTGGAGTAGCCAGGTTACAACATTCTCGCCTTCATGACAACTGAAGTCTTTTCGCATATCTTTCTGCTCACTTGGAGAAAAGGATTGATTGGTCACTTCCTCTCCTCCTTGTGTTGATGAGGATGCCTCTTGGGGTGATTATGCCCCTTGGCCATCATCTGCAGCATGAGCAGTCCTTCTTGCGACTCTCTTAACACCAGCAACTGATGCCAACATGGGCTCACCATATCTCGATTTATTTCCAGAAAATTACTGTCACCAGTATTGACATAATTACAGTGGCTGTTGTGGTTGCAGCAGCAGCAGTGCACAGTGTGGGGGGGTAGAGTAGCTGCCTTGTCAGTCTTTGAGACTGGAGAAGCGGCAGTCGGGGGGGTTTACAGCCTTAGCTGCTTTGCTCTGTGTAGGAGCTGGAGATGCTTTGTCACTTGCTGAGGCTGTCAGGGGGGTTACGGGTACTGTAACGGTAGCTTTCGCTGCCTTGCTCCATTTGGGGCGGGCAGCAGCCATAGCCATGCCTGTTGCCGAGGCTTGAGCAAACACAACATAAGTCTCAGGAGTTAGAAAAAATGCAATCCTCTTATTTAACCTCATCTCTCTTATCACTAGCATGAACTGACACACATTCAGCAAACCTGACAATACCAACAAAGTACGGTCAAAACTCCAAGGATATTCAAAGCTCTCAAAAACATCTGTAATCTGTCCTAACGTAAAAGGAAAGGTATTATTAGTCAGTTTTTCTATAGATTGGCTTATCGAATTGAAACAAAGGTAGGTATATTTCTCTTTAATCTCTACTGGAAGTTTCTCTAGATACAACAGTAATGAATATCAATTCATTATCGGCTGGAGTATAATAAAATAAACCAGTGCCAAACCACAAAGTAAAATCATCACCACCATCCAGTTTCCAGATGTAATAGAATGCACAAAACTATTAGTGAAATATGACCAGCACAAATAAGGTAGTGCAGAACACAGTGTAGAGACTAATTGATACAACTTATGCCACAGCATCTTTAAACCAATGTAATTCAATCTACTTTAATACTACTAGATGATGTCTAAAGCACACAGACCTGTGAACATCTCAACCCTATGAGCTGGCACCATGCCAAAAAATTGAATCTGCGCCACAGTATTAAAAACACCAAAATCTCCACATTTTGCCCCTTTTTAGTGTCAAATTTTAGCGTTTTCAAGCCCCACATGGGGGCCAATAGATCTGGCATAATTTACTACAGGGCATCAGTAAACCACAGTAGATGCTCTCTGTTACCCCCAACCCTCCCCAACAAGGAAAGGCAATAGGAGGAAAAGGGAGAGAGACTTGCATGTTGGAAAAAGTTAAAAAATCTTTACTAATGCTACTAATAAATAAAGAAAACAATTCAAAATGTACAAATTCAATCCTGAATGTCCCAGGGCGGCGCAGTGCTGCCCATGGCGGAGCCAGCATTGCTCCAGCAGCTACAGAGAAGGCACCTGGAAAGTCCTGGTCTGGACTCCACAGCAAACAGGAACTGGAGGCCTCCCATACCCCTAGGGTGAAATCGGTGTGCTCAGTTCAGTCTCTGAAATGCCTGTATACCGATGCGTGCAGTATGGGGAATAAGCAGGATGAGTTAGAAACCTGTGGTTGGGCAGGAGACTATGACCTGGTGGCAATTATGGAGACATGGTGGGACAGCACACATGACTGCAATGTGGTCATGGATGGCTATGTCCTTTTCAGGAAAGACAGGCCAGTCAGGCGTGGTGGTGGAGTTGCTCTTTACGTGAGAGAGCAACTACAGTGTATTGAGTATTGTCCGGGCACGGATGAGGGGCGAGTTGAGAGTCTATGGGTGAAAATTAAGGGGCAGGATGGCAGGGGTGATACTGTTGTGGGTGTCTATTACAGGCCACCAGATCAGGGTGAGGAAGTTGATGAGGCCTTCTACAGGTAGCTGAGAGCAGCCTCACAATCACAGGCCCTGGTTGTGGTGGGGGATTTTAACTTCCCTGATGTTTGCTGGAAGGACCATTCAGCCAGCCAGACACAGTCCAGGAGGTTCCTCCAGCGCACTGATGATAACTTCCTCATGCAGATGGTGGAGGAGCCAACTAGGAGAGATGCATGCTGGATCTCATCCTCACTAACAAGGAGGGTCTGGTCGAAGCAGTAAAGGTTGAGGGCTGCCTGGTTTGCAGCAACCATGAAATGGTAGAGTTCAGGATCTTGTGTGGCAGGAACAGAATAGCAAGCAGAATTGCAACCCTGGACTTCAGCAGGGCAAACTTGGGCCTTTTCAAGCAATTGCTAGGGGAAATCCCATGGGCAAGGCTGCTTGAAGGTAAAGGGTCCCAAGATAGTTGATTAGTGTTCAGGGACTGCTTCTACTGGGCTCAAGGTCAGAGCATCCCGACACGTAGGAAGTCAAGGAAGGGAGCATGGTTAAACAGGGAGCTGCTGGGTAAGCCCAAGTGGAAGAGGAGAGTTTATAGATCATGGAAGGAGGGGCTGGCCACTTGGGGAGAATATAAGGCTGTTGTCAGAGGGTATAGGGAGGCAACTAGGAAAGCTAAGGCCTCAGAATTAAACCTGGCGAGAGGGGTCAAAGACAACAGAAAGAGTTTTTTCAAATATGTGGCAGATAGATAAAACTAACACCAGAGGC
Source organism: Patagioenas fasciata (assembly GCF_037038585.1). NCBI lineage: Eukaryota > Metazoa > Chordata > Aves > Columbiformes > Columbidae > Patagioenas > Patagioenas fasciata. Next base: position 43,660,963 of record NC_092559.1, read on the forward strand.
AACGTAGGCTCACTGATGAACGAGGTGGGTGCCCTGGTGACAGAAGATACAGAGAAGGCAGAGTTACTGAATGCCTTCTTTGTCTCTGTCTACTCTGCCAGAGACTGTCATGGAGGAACCCCAAAGTTAGTTAGGGGACAACAGGGTCCAAAACAATCTTTTATTCAGTAAAATTGTTCAGGAGATTGACCGGTGAAAGATGGGGTTTTAGCTCTCCAAACTGACTGGAATACAGGTTCGGATATCAGTTGAGTAAATTATTAAGGGGCAGCAACTAATACAACAGGAGGTCCACAGTGTGCATGCACGTGGCTTCACCAACAACAATGCCAGAGCCGTCCCTGAGTCCGGGAAGAGTACACACTTGCCTGAACACACGTGGGATTATTTTAAAGGGATACACGTACTCGTATTGAGTACAAACGTGTACACTCCCGATTCTGCGAGGATTACTTTATAATACACTCGCAATCCCGCAAGGAGAAATACACTTGCAAATGTGCACGGAATATTACACATGCTTATGTGGAAGCACAGGAGGAAAACACACTCGCGATTATGCGAGGAAATAATTTATACACGCCATGGAAGCAGGGGCTGGCCACTTGGGAGGAATATAAGGCTGCTGTTAGAGGATGTAGGAAGGCAGCTAGGATAACCAAGGCCTCCTTAGAATTAAACCTGGTGAAAGGGGTCAAGGACAGCAAAAAGAGCGTTTTCAAATACATAGCAGATAAAACTAATACTACAGGCAATGTAGGCCCACTGATGAATGGGGTGGGTGCCCTGGTGACAGAAGATACAGAGAAGGCAGAATTACTGAATGCCTTCTTTGTCTCTGTCTACTCTGTCGGAGGCTGTCCTGGGGAGCCCTGTACCTCTGAGACCCCGGATGAAGCCAGGTCAATGGAGGAGTTTGCTTTAGTTGATGAGGACTGGGTTAGGGAGCTATTAAATAGTCTGGACATCCATAAATCCATGTGTCCAGATGGGATGCATCCGTGGGTGCTGAGGGAGCTGGCTGAAGTAATTGCTGGACCGCTCTCCATCATCTTTGCCAAGTCTTGGGAAACGAGAGAGGTGCCCGAGGATTGGAGGAAAGCAAATGTCACTCCAGTCTTCAAAAAGGGCAAGAAGGAGGACCCGGGTAATTATAGACCGGTCAGCCTCACCTCCATCCCTGGGAGAGTAATGGAACAGCTTGTCCTTGATGCCATCTCAAGGCATATCAGGGATAAGAGGGTTATTAGGGGCAGTCAGCATGGCTTTACCAAGGGTAAGTCATGCTTGACCAACCTCACAGCCTTTTATGAGAATGTAACAAGGTGGATGGATGATGGCAGAGTGGTGGATGTGGTCTACCTTGACTTCAGCAAAGAGTTTGATACAGTCTCTCACAGCATCCTCACAGCTAAATTGAGGAGGTGTGGTCTGGACAATAGAGTAGTGAGATGAATTGCAAACTGGCTTAAGGAGAGAAGCCAGAGAGTGGTGGTCAATGGTGCGGAGTCTAGTTGGAGGCCAGTATCTAGTGGAGTGCCTCAGGGGTCAGTATTGGGGCCAGTATTATTCAATATATTCATTAACAATTTAGATGAGAGAATTGAGTGTACTATCAGCAGGTTTGCTGATGACACTAAGCTGGGAGGAGTGGCTGACACACCAGAAGGCTGTGCTGCCATCCAGCGCTGTAGAGGGGTTGCTGTTAGATGGAGATTTGTTACCGAACCAGCCAGGAATTTCAAGGCTGGAAACAGGACCTGCCGTGGGAGAGAAGCATCTTCGAAATAACAAGGCCCCAACATGGTGTAAATCAACAGACCTGTCAGCAGTGAGACTTCAGCACGTGGACAGCTCGTGAACATAGATGATATCCAATTAGCAAATGCATGCTTGGAGCGTGGACGCATGATCAGAGAATAGTTGCATATATAAGGAGGTTTGTTTCTGTAATAAATGGCTTTGTGTGATTCACATTGAATCAGAATGCTGAGTCCTTTATCGTTCCAAAAAATGGTGACCCCGACGTGATACTCTGAATGGCGTCTCACTACAATCAGGGAAAAGCCTGGAGCGGCCCAGCCGGAGGCGGTTCACCTGGACTGGAGACTGGACAGAGGCGTACGGATGTCCCGGGGATAAATTCGTCGACGGATCACCGGAAAAGGTGAGCGGCTGAGGGCAGGAGGAGGGAAGAGTGAAGTTATGGAGCAAAATGTATTTTCTGAAGAACAAGCCGTAGTTAAGCTCCTCCTGCATATTCTTTCTGTGAGAGGACTTAAATAGGAAGAAAGTAACATACGTAGACCGTTAGTTTGGTGTAGAATTAACAGCTACCTGGGAGAAACCGAGAAGGCTTTTAAACTTGAACTTTGGGACGATATAAGGCAGAAATTATGGAATAAGGTCAGCAATGGAGATGTTAAAGAAGCTAAATCATTAGTAACTACATGGAAGCTTATAAAAGATTTTAAGGCTGAACGGTCTGCTGCTGCTGGAGTTTTTGTAGCGTTGCAGCCTGATAAGAATCCTGAAAGTCGTTGTGAAGCTTACCCGGTTCGTGTCTTTGATACCTTCTCTACTCCATCCCCTGCTGTGCTTTCAACACCTCTGATTGTTCAGCAGTCCGGGGCGGGGGGGAGGAAAAATGCCGAGCGGGTGTCCTCCTACAACTATTAGCAAACCCTGATGAGAACAGCAAGTCAAAAGGATTGGAATCAGACAACTTGCCCAAAGAACCTGTGAAAGCTGAGAATGCTAAAGTTGTAAACAAGTCTTTTTACCAATTTGTATCTGCTTTTACCACCTTTTAACTCTCCAACTTCCATGAGAGAGCAGAAGGAGTCGCCGGATAAGAACTGGGCAAAAGAACTGTGTGAAATATCAGATCAGGTATTAGCGAATGAATCCAACAGTCATCAATGCGGTCATGCTGATTGTGTCGGGAAAGGGGATGCGCTTGGGAACTCAGGTTATATGAATAATTATGATGCTAGAAAGTATTGGAGAGAATGTGCACTGTTCTGACCGTTCAAGTCCGTGTTACCTGATGACTCGGAAGAGGATGAGGGTTTGCAGCATTTTCTTGGAAAGTTAAAGGAGTATGTGTGTGAGTTGCTCTGAAATCAGATAAGAACCATGAAAGACTCAAGCAAAAGTAGACCTATGCAATATAACAGCTATAGATCATTTAGGACAGAACGATGGGGATTAATTGAAAGGGGCAGGTATCCCCCAACTCTTGGAACAGACACTAATTAGAGGCACCACAATTGGAGGCGCAATTAGTTTCTGAAATCCTGAGGCAGTCAGCAGACCTTGCATATCAAGCTATGAGAGAGGTGCCTGAAACCAACAAAGCAGCCAAATTATTTGCAACTATTAATCAGGGTCCCAATGAGAATTACATGCAATTTATTGACCACCTTCAAGAGGCCATCAATAAGCAGGTTGAAAACTTAGAAGCTAAGGAAGCACTGGTGTTGAAATTAGCAGTAGAGAACACTAATGTTTGCTATCAGCATGTTATTTGCGAGTTTCACAGTACATATTATGTGCTCCTGTGTATTGCCTCTCTGAAAATCAAGCAGCTTGTCAGGAATGCGAGTTAATTTTTTTATTAGTTGTTTTTAAGTCCGCCGTAAAACCTTCTCCCTGCTTTTCCCACTCACGCTGCAAGCAGCCCAGTGTTTACCCCCCTCCCTCCCTCTTCTCAAGGTTTTTACTTGCAAGATGGGGTCAGGAATGATTGTTTTCAGTTGTGTTCCTAAAAAATTGGTATCGGGAGGTGTTTTAAAACATAGGAAAGCACTCGGACAAGAAATCATTAAATCTTTTCAGACGGTTTTACAGGCGGGGCGATTTGAACTTCAACAAGCTGAGAGAGAATTAACTGATAACACACAGGTCAGAAAACTTGTTAAAGTCTGCAAGATGCTTTCCTTATTAACCTGTTTTCTTTGTGGGTATCTGTTTAAGCATGTTGCAATTTTGGTAGGCCTTTGTTATATGGTACGATAAGTTCACAGTCTGTTAAATCATGAGAATCCGTTGACTCAAAATGTGCATTTTGTGATAATACAGAAGATCATGAGTAATTTAGTTCTTTACTGCGTGAATGTGATGGTAAAATTTTGTGTGTAGTAGCTGTAATTTTTCTTTCTAGCACGCTAGCTTTATTCCAGTATCCAGAATTGCGTAACCCTGTGATAGGCTGTGTCTCATCTCGATGTGCTGGATTTGTATGCACACAATTGATAGGATTTACAGGTACGGGCCTGGACTAAGGTGTTTACAAAAGGTGTTTTTCCACTAATTGCTATTAAAACCACACTCAACTCATGTGAAGTTTGTCTCACTTGTTTTTCCATTCATTCACAGACCAGGCCCAAGGACACATCCCATGCACTTGGGGGCGGTTATCCGGCCCGAGATACCATTCTCGCGAGTCTGGGCTATAATTTTTTACAATTATGAGAAACATACTTCAAAATAATCTGTCCAAGGCCCTTTATATATTATTATGTCAGTATTATGTCTTTGACCGTCCAGATGGTCATTTTAGTATTGATCTTCCTTTATCATCCAGATGGCTGGAACCGCACATCTTGCTTTCCCACGTTTTACTTTCCAACACTGATCTTGAGCCTTGTAGAAGCAGTCCCTGAACACTAACCAACTATCTTGGGCCCCTTTACCTTCAAGCAGCCTTGCCCATGGGATTTCCCCTAGCAATTGCTTGAAAAGGCCCAAGTTTGCCCTGCTAAATTCCAGGGTTGTAATTCTGCTTGCTATTCTTTTCCTGACACACAAGATCCTGAACTCCACCATTTCACGGTCTCTGCAACCCAGGCAGCCCTCAACCTTCACCGCTTCGACCAGACCCTCCTTGTTAGTGAGGATGAGATCCAGCAGTGCACCTCTCCTGGTTGGCTCCTCCACCATTTGCAACAGAAAGTTATCATCAAGGCACTGGAGGAACCTCCTAGACTGTGGCTGGCTGGCTGAGTAATCCTTCCAGCAAACAGCAGGGTAGTTAAAATCCCCCACCACAACCAGGGCCTGTGATTGTGAGGCTGCTCTCAGCTACCTGTAGAAGGCCTCATCAACTTCCTCACCCTGATCTGGTGGCCTGTAATAGACACCTACAACAGTATCACCCCTGCCCACCTGCCCCTTAATTTTCACCCATAGACTCTCAACTCACTCCTCATCCATGCCTGGACAGTACTCAAAACATTGTAGTTGCTCTCTCACGTAAAGAGCAACTCCACCACCACGCCTGGCTGGCCTGTCTTTCCTGAAAAGGACATAGCCATCCATGACCACATTCCAGTCATGTGAACTGTCCCACCACGTCTCCATAATTGCCGCCAGGTCATAATCTCCTGCCTGAACACAGGTTTCTAACTCCTGCTTATTCCCCATGCTGTGCACAGGCATTTCAGAGAGCGAGCTGTGTACACCGATTTCACCCTAGGGGGGTGGGAGGCCTCCCAGCCTTCACCAACTCTAGAGTGCTGCCCCACTGATGCAAGCCCAGCTACAACCCCATTCCCCTTCGAGTGTAGGTTAAAGCTCTCCAAATGAGTCCTGCTAATTCCCGTCCCAGCATCCTTTTGCCCCTGGGAGATAAACCTTTCCCGTGTATCGCTGTCTGGACTGGTGTCTTGTGAAACCAGCCGTTATCAAAGAAACCAAAGCCCTGCCTGTAACACCAGTTTTGTAGCCAGTTGTTTATGGACTGAATTTTTCTATTCCATTCCATGTCATCACCCAAAACTGGAAGGAGGAAAGAGAAAAATCACTTGAGCCCCAGACTCTTTTACCATCCATCCCAAGGCCTTGAAATCTTTCTTTATTCCCCTCAGACTGCAGGATGCAGCTTCCTCCCCACCTGTCTGGAAGATCAGCAGTGGCTAGTAGTCTGTTGGGTGCACCAGGTTGGGGAGAGTCCTATTGATGTCCCTGATCCAGGCTCCAGGTAGAATACAAACTTCCCTACGATGAGGGTCAACTCTGCATATTGGGTCCTCCGTCCCTCTCAGAAGGGCATTGCCTACTAGAATTACCCTTCTTTCTTTCTTATTGGAGGCCGTCTTGAGGCATGGAGTCAACTGCCTCTTTCTATGTGACCTTGTAGGCGGGCCTTCCACCACATCCTCACCTACCTCTTCTTCAAGATCTAGGCCTCAAACCTATTACGGAGGGGCACCTGGGGAAGCAAAGCAGGTAGGGAGGGGGGTTGCCTGCGGCGCCTAACTGGAACTAGCTTCCAACCCTCCTCATCTTTTTGGTGCTCTACCTCTGCCCAACAGCAACAGGGCAGGGGCTGTCTTGGGTCTTCCCCCTCTTCCCGACAGGGCAGGGGGTCCATCACCTTCTGAGGGGGAACCCCCTGAAGCCTCTCTGAGTGGCACACCAGGGAGTTACTCCACCAGTCGATCTCCTTTTCACACTCCCTGATGGACCTCAGCATCACGACCTCTTCCTTAAGTTTTGTGACCATGATGAGCAGATCTTGCATCTGCTCACACCTCACGCAGGTAGAATGTTGGCTGTCCTCCCCCGGCAGCAGTAGGCTCTGGCATTCCCTGCAACCGGAAACCTGAACAGCCACGGTTCGGAGCAGGCAGTCAGTCTGAATTGCTACAGTCTTTTTGAGACAAGTTCTCTTTCTGGAGGTCACCATGGTCGGCAGCGGTCTGGGACAGTGGCAATAAGTGAGAGGGTCTAACAAGCAAAAAGTGACAACCTGTGCACCCTAGTGCATGAGTTATACACGCGCTGCTGCAGCACAGTGTGGGTGTTACTCACCCGCGTCACAAGCTGGTTGCCCCTCCTAGTGCCTGGCGAGCAGTGATGCCTTATTGCCCTCCCAGAGGCTTTTTCAAGGCAAGGGGCGGGGGTGTGATCGCCCTCACCGTGGTAACGCCCACTCCACATCACCTGCTCTTGCAAGGGCTGCCGGGAGCTTCTGGGTCTCTCGAGAACGAAAGTGCCCAACTCAGAGAAAAAAAAAAGGCTTCTCTGTACCTCGAAGATTTTGCTTAATTGGGACCCGCTGAGCTGGTACTGATCAGCTGATCTCAGGAACTGGATGGATATCTATAAACTCTTCAGAAGGGATAGGCAAGGAAGGAGAAGAGGTGGAATAGCCCTGTATGTTTGAGAGCATTTTGACTGTCTAGAGCTTGATGGTGGTGATGATAGGGTTGAGTGTTTATGGGTAAGAATCAGAAAACCAGCAAGGCAGATATTGTGATGGGAGTATGTTACAGATCACCCAACTAGCAAAAAGAGGCAAATAAAATATTCTGCAGGCAGATGGGAGAAGTCTCATGATCGCTAACCCTAGTTCTCATGAGGGACTTCAACTTACCAAATGTCTGCTGGAAATATAACACAGCAGAGAGAAAACAGTCTTGGAGGCTCCTGGAGACAACTTCCTGACACAGTTGGTCAGTGAGCCAACCAGGGAAGGTGCCCCACTGGACCTGTTTGTGAACAGAGAAGGACTTGTGGGTGATGTGATGGTTGGAGGTTTTGTTGGGCACAGCAATCATGAAATGATCGAGTTTTCCATTTTTGGAAAAGGAGGGGGATTCATAGAACTGCTACCTTGGACTTCCAAAGGGCAGACTTTGATCTGTTTAGGAGGCTGGGTGACAGAGTCCCTTGGGAGGCAGTCCAGAAGGACAAAGGAGTCCAGGAAGGCTGAACATTCTTCAAGAAGGAAATCTTAAAGGTGCAGGAGAAGGCTGTCCCAAAAGACGAGCCGGCAGGGAAAAAGACTGGCCTGGTTGAACAGAGAGCTTTGGCTGGAACTCAAGAAAAAATAAAAACGGAGAATTTATGACCTTTGGAAGAAGGCACAGGCAACTCAGGAGGACTACAAGGATATTGTGAGGCTATGCAGGGAGAAAATTAGAAGGGCTGAAGCCCAACTAGAGCTGAGTCTGACCACTGCTATCCTGACAACAAAAAATGTTTCTATAAATACCTGAGCAACAAAAGGAGGGCTAAGGAGAATCTCCACCCTCCGGTGGATGTGGGGGGAAACATAGTAACAGAGGACGAGGGAAAAGCTGAGGTACTAAATGCCTTCTTTGCCTCAGTGTCTAATAGTAAAATCATTTGTGTTCCAGGTACTCAGTCCCCTCAGCTGGAAGACAGGGATATGGAGCAGAATGAAGGGGTAATGGTTAGTTACTTGCTACACCACTTAGACATGCACAAGTCTGTGGGGCTGGATGGGATCCACCCAAGGATACTGAGGGAGCTGGTAGAGATGCTCACTGAGCCACTTTTAATCCTTTGTCAGCAGTCCTGTCTAACCGGGGAGATCCCAGTTGATTGAAAGTTGGAAAATGTGACTCCCATCTACAAGAAGGGCTGAAAGGAGGATCCAGGGAATTACAGGTCTGTCAGTCTGACCTTGGTGCCAGGGAAAGTCATGGAACAGATCATCCTGAGTGCCATCATGCTGCACATACAAGACAACCAAGCGATCAGACCCAGTCAGCATGGGTTTATGAAAGGCAGGTCCTGCTTGACCAACCTGTTCTCCTTCTATGGCAAGGTGACCCACTTAGTGGATGAGGGAAAGGCTGTGGATGTTGTCTACCTAGACTTCAGTAAAGCCTTTGACACTGTTTCCCACAGCATTCTCCTGGAGAATCTCCTGGAGTCTTCTCATGGCTTGGACAGGCATATTCTTTGCTGGGTAAAGAACTGGCTGGATGGCTGGGCCCAAAAAGTTGTGGTAAATGGAGTCAAATCCAGTTGGCGGCTACTCATGAGTGGTGTTCCCCAGGGCTCAGTGTTGGGGCCAGTTCTGTTTAATCTCTTTATCAATTATCTCGATGAGGGGATTGAGTGCACCCTCATTAAGTTTGCAGATGACACCAAATTGGGTGGGAGTGTTGATCTACTTGAGGGTAGGAAGGCTCAACAGAGGGATCTGGACCAGCTGGATTAATGAACTGAGGCCAATTGTATGAGGTTTAACAAGGCCAAGTGCCTGGTCCTGCACTTGGGTCACAACAACCCCATGTGATGCTACAGGCTCAGGGAAGAGTGGCTGGAAAACTGCCTGGCAGAGAGTGATCTGAGGGTGTTGATCAACAGCCGATTGAATATGAGCTATCAGTGTGCTCAGGTGGCCAAAAAGGCCAACAGCATCCTGGCTTGTATCAAGAACACTGTGGCCAGCAGGACTAAGGAAGTGATTGTCCCTTTGTACTGGGCACTGGTGAGGCCACACCTTGAATACTGCATTCATTATTGGGCCCCTCACTACAAAGAAGACATTGAGGTACTGGAGAGAGTTCAGAGGAGGGTGACAAAGCTGGTGAAGTGCCTAGAGAACAAGTCTTATGAGCAGAGGCTGAGGGAACTGGGGTTGTTTAACCTGGAGAAAAGGAGGCTGAGAGGAGACCTTATCACACTCTACAACTACCTGAAAGAAGGTTGTAGCATGGAGGGTGTTGGTGTCTTCTCCCAAGTAGCAAGTAATAGGACAAGAGTGAATGGTCTCAAGTTGCACTAGGGGAGGTTTAGATTGGATATTAAGAAATATTCTTTCATGGAAAGAGTTGTGAAGCACTGGAACAGGCTGCTCAGGGAAGTGGTAGAGTCACCATCCCTGGAGGCGTTTAAAAGATGTGTAGATGAGGTTCTTAGGGACATGGTTTAGTGCCAGTGTTAGGTTAAAAGTTGGACTCAGTCTTGAGGGTCTCTTCCAACCAAAATGATTCTATGAATATTAATAATTAGAGAAAATAATGCAAAATATAGAAAACCAATGCTGAATTTCCCAGCGGCCTGCAGGTGGCTGGCGTCATGCCAGCCAGTGCTGGGCAAACATTGGGGAGTCCTGGACTGGACTTGGCAGTAGACAGGAACTAGATTCAGAGATTCACAGACTGGAATCAGGATCAGGATTGCAGGCAGGAGAACAGGCAGGGTCCTCTACAGATGTGTCACGGTCCATTCGGTGACGGACTCATGATGGTTCGTTTACCTTGATCTCGAAGTGCAAAATTAAGGCAACCAAAATGCCAAGGGGTTATAATTCAATCAAACAGTGTTACTTTATTAATTTGCCCATAAAGCGGCACGCAATAGAGAGAGAGAGAGTAAGAAAAAGAAAAGGGAAAAGAAATGGGGAAAAGTAAAGATGAGAAATGAGGTTGCGTTTATCACCAGTCCAGTTTCAGAAGCATCCCTCTGGTCTCCGGTCCTGTGGAGTCCTGCCGGTCCTCCGTCATGGTTCGGGATCCTCTGGCGGGAAGATCTTCAACGGTGTCCATTCGGGAGTCATCTCTTATGCTTCTTCACCCCTCCTCGCTCCCATTGTTTGAGGCCAATCTCCGCCTTGATTTCGCAATCCAGGCTTGTACTGCGCAGCCTCGAAAGATTCATGCTTTCTTTTGCCAACGCTTACGTGTCCAGCATTCAGGGATCTTTCTCTGGTCCATTGGGTGACCTCAGGACCCTTGGCGAGCTTCTGGGCATACTCCTTTTTGTTGACCATTGTTTGGGGGAGCAGGTGGGGGACACATGTAACTGAGGCTGCAGGTGAGAACACATCTTCTGGACGGCAGCTATTGTCCCTGGGTCGAAGAGACCCCTCATAACAATAACTTTCAGGAGGTGGGGGCTGGTTTGGCTGAAGCAGCAGGCGAAGTCCACACAACAACCATTGTAAGCAGCAGTCCCCCTGTATCGGAGAAACCAGTGCAACACAATGCTTCTCGGGCCTCTCTCCAAGTCATTGTCCATGCATTCTTTCTGTCAGGGCCTCAGTTCTCTAAGTTCTTGATGGCGATGTTCAGGCAAATACTGCTCCATCTTCGGACCAACTCTCACAAGATGCCACATGGATGAAGACAGCCAGTCCTTTGTCATCTTCCACCTTTAAACTGAGTATGTCATGGATGGCATGGAATACCTAGTTGGTCAATTTGGGTCACTTGTTCTGTCTGCCTCTCCCTACATTTATTTGTCATAAGTTTATCAGCAGCCTTGGCTGCTATAGCAATAAAAGATAAACCTGGGTCTTTTCTGCATACCATTCCTACAATTAGCTCAGTAAAACTGGAAATATCAGCTGTTATCAGCTCCAGAGCAAACACTGTCCTAAAAACATGCAACCAACTTCATAAAAATGCAGTTACTTAGAAGAACCTAGCTGAAAGGAAAATTCACTAACCAAAACCAGGACAACTTGCCCTTGTTGAAGCCATGCTGGGTGTCTTGAATCAGATCCCTGTCCTCCATGTGCCTTAGCATAGCTACTAGGAAGATCTGTTCCATGATCTTCCAGGGCACAGAGGTGAGGCTGACAGGTCAGTAGTTTCTGGGGTCCTCCTTTCTACCCTTTTTAAAAATGAGTGCTGTTTCCCTTTTTCCAGTCTCCAGGGACTTCACCTGACTGCCATGACTTCTCACATATCATGGAGAGTGGCTTGGCAACTACATCAGCCAATTCCTTCAGGACTCTGGGATGCATCTCATTGCAAGGGTGAAAAATCATGGACTCCACACAAAACAATATGAATTCAAGCAAAGCCATTTATTACAGAAACAAGTCTCCTTATATATGCAGTTATTTCCTGATCACGCATCCACATTCCAAGCATGCATTAGCTGATTGGATATTGTCCATGTTCACAAGCTGTCTACGTGCCCGAGTCTCACTGCTAATAGGACTGTTGATTTATGTCGTGTTTTCAGCTTTCCGAGGTGACCTTGAAATTCCTTTGGGCCTGGCTAGTTTAATAACAAATCTCCATCTCATAGAAACCCATCCATACATTAACTTCAAGAAAATCCCTCAAATCTCCCACATGAAAGTGTTAATATATCTATATGAATCCTGTTTTTCACAATGAGGTGCAAAACAGGACTTATCTTGCAGGTTGTGTCTATGGTTTGCAGCCATTTTGTTTTCAAAGATAGAATGCAAGTAGATAAAATTTTGGTAAAATATGAGCAGAACTTTACAACATACAGTTTAAGATTTCAGCAAATTTAGCTTACTAAGTAACGTGAAACAGACAGTATATTAAAAATCACATAATTTAATAATTCTAAGTGATTAATTCTATCTGAAATGCACTTACTTAAGCTAAATGATTAATATAAAACTTGGGCTCATCTATTGATCTGTGATTAGTAAAAGATCATTGCCATACAGACATGTCTAGTAGAGAGAGCTCAATGTAGGCTCACCCAGGCTGTCATATTTATGGAATAAAGTGATTGACTCATAGTCAAACGGGAAAGGTATGCATGAGACTCCTTGCACCCACAACTTATCGGTGTTCAGTGTGTTGTTCTGCTTCCTTGTGAGTTTCCTAAAAGGAGTTATTGGGTTGGCTACTGTTCAGGCCTTTACCTCATTTGGAGCCTGTAGCAAACTGCTGCTGGTTTGGTTGGGGGAGGAGTCAAGTGCATCCATCACAGAATTATTATTGTTGCTACCCACTGGCATGCATCCTCTGAAAGAATGAGTAGTCCACCACTGAGAGGGCGAAAAATCATGCACTCCACACAATCCAATATGAATTCAAGTGAAGCCATTTATTACAGAAACAAACCTCCTTATATATGCAGTTATTTCCTGATTACACATCCATGCTCCAAGCATGCATTAGCTGATTGGATATCATCTATGTTCACAAGCTGTCCACGCGCCCGAGTCTCACTGCTAATAGGTCTGTTGGTTTATGTTGTGTTTTCAGCTTTCCAAGGTGGCCTTGAAATTCTTTTGGGCCTGGCTAGTTTAATAACAAATATCCATTCTATAGAAACCCATCCACACAGTAACTTCAAGAAAATCCCTCATATCTCCCACACGCCACTTCAGGTCATGCACAGCCAACCCTGAAGACCTCATATTCAGCACAAGATATGCTATTCACTATCCCAAGCAGCTATACGAAAGAATGGGAGACTAAAGCTGTCCAGGGAATGGAGGCTGAAAAGATCAGTAACTTCAGTCTCACATGCACTAATCACAAAATTGGTTGGCCACAGGGGTTGACTACAGCACTGAAAGAGATGAAGACAGTTAGGTACCTCTGTGTACCCTGTGAAACACTGGTCTGAGAGCGTATAACCCACGCTGCCTTGCTGCCTGCAGTATCAGATCATTCCAGGAAGAAGCTTGCCCCTGGAATACTGGGGCTCCATATCACATCTTACAAGGTCTGTTTTTTCAGTAGTTATTTACTAGCCTTGTTATCTGGTACTAGTTTCGCCAGCAGAGTAGAATTCCACCTTACATTATGTTATCTTCACTGCAGCTTGAATCTCCAACATCCACTGTTGCACAGACAACAAATGCCTTCTCCATCAAATCCAACTGCGTGTGGTTTTTAAACAATCAAGATCCTCTTGACCCAGAAGAGAATGCAGGGGATACCGTTAACTGTGATGTTAAGACTGTAGTGGTTGTGGGTAAACAGCCTTCAGGGTCCTCTTTCCAGCTGTTCTTTCCTGCTGACAACATGACTGACCACATAAAAGATCATCATCAAGGGATGGGTATTTCAGGAATGTCACCATTTACTGCAGGGCAACAATAAAACATGGCAGATGCTGTTAACCCCCTGCCCCCCCACTAAGGAAAAGTAATAAGAGGAAAAGGGAGAGAGACAAATTGGAAAAGTTAAAAATGCTCTACTAATGGTACTAATAAGTAGAGAAAATAATACAAAATCAATCTTGACTTTCCCAGTGTAGCACGGCTGGCCCGCAGTGGAGTTGGCATTGCTCCAGCGGTTGCAGGGCAGCTACCTGGAAGTCCTGGGCTGGACTCAGCAGTAAACCAGAACTGGATTAAGGGATGCAGTGAAACAAAGAAATAAACTTATCAGCAAAGTCAATTATACTGTTAAGCAGGCATTCTTTATTGACAGAACTGGGACTGGATGCTGTTGCACTGCTTATATTCACACAATTATTACATATTCATTACAATTTTTGGGAATTTTTAACATGCTATCATCTATACTAAGAAATAATTGCATAATCATTAGGTTAGTATGAAGTTATTTATTTCACAGTCTTTGCTGCCATGTAGCGTCGTTTACAGTTACTGCTGCCTCTTTCAGGGGGGCTTCTGAGGGTCCACTGATTGACCTCTCCACATTGGCAGTTCTTCATGGAAGTGCAATTGGTACACACTTACAGAAGTAATTGATTACTTTTTTACTTACAATATATCTACTGATTACTAGTCAAACATAAGCTAAGCACTCTGCTTCTAAACAATGTATTACTTAATCTTCTGTCTCCAGCTTGTCATGCAGGAGGATCTAAAATTTGAAAATTATCCTCTTGTTTTGCAGGTGATTAGAAAGCATTTATCATGTCAATTGATTAATGATGGGTGTGTCTTTTATAACTTAATCACAGTATACATTAATTTAGCAGCTTCTCTTCAGCAGGGCCTGGAACTAGGCCAAAGATCACAGGCAGAACAGGCAGGGTCCTCTTCAGATGCCGGCCATGGCTGAAGAGAGCGAGACCCTCGTGATCTCGCACTTTTATGTGGTGTATGACGTGTATGGGATTGAATACTTAGTTGGTCAGTTTTGGTCACCTGTTCTGTCTTCCCCTCCTTGCAAATACACCCCTATAATTTACAGGACATGCAAAATTTATCAGTAACCTTGGCTGCCATAGCAATAAGTCTAAACCTGTGTCTCTTCTGCATACCATTGCTACTGTTATCAGCTCCAGAGTGAACAGTGTCTGAAAAAACATGCAGCCAACATCAGAGAAGTGCAGTTACTTAGAAGAACTAAGCTGAAAGGAAAATTCACTAAAAGAGAACTGATCTTATGCAACGATGAGAATGATGCATACAGACATGCATATGGAAAAGCAAACAGAAATGCAGACACAGAGTTCTTGTTAGCAGCAAGAACAGACCCAGGCAGAGCTGAGCCGAGCTGAGCTGAGCCTTCTTTAATTAGCCTTTCTCCATTTATAGCTTTACAGATACGGGCCTGGACCAAGAGATTAAACAGGATGTTTTTTTCAAAAAATGTTATTCCAAACACAGGCTCAGACCCAACACTCACATGCCATACATCCTGGGGATGGTGTTTTGGCCCGAGATATCATTCTTACTGGTCTGGGATATCACTCCTTCACAAACACACAATCCTGTGTAACTTGTCAAGGCCACCTTTTTTTTTACTGATTGCTGTGATTTAATCATGTTAGTATTAGTCTACTTTGGCGGTTCAGATGGTCATGTTAGTATTGATCTTCCTTTATCATCCAGGTGGCTGGAGCCATATGTCCTGCCATTCCCAGTCTTGTTTTAAACAAAACCAGGACATTCCACCCCTTATTCCATACCATTTACATCATACCCAAATCACTACTGCTTTTTACCTGTCTTCAAATGTATATACACACACATATCACTAGTTCATGATTCATCTTTCTTCACAAAAAGTTTGTTAAGATCATTTAGTTCATGGCTGCAGGTCTCTGTCACAGTAGTCTCTCTAGGCAGGAGAGATGGTGTATAATCTGGTGCACTTCATGCCCAGGAACTGCAGCTTAGGGATGTCAGTCTTGAGGAAGTTACTGAACGCCACTCAGTGAAGCTAGCTCAGGTTTCATCAACACTGCATCAACCTAAAAGATAGTTACTAAACACTTAGTATCATGCAGCAATTAACATCATACAGTTTGAAACTGAGTATTCTCACCCAGAATCAAATCTCCTTGAGGTATACATTAGACTTCACCATCCTTCAGCATCACCCACCAAGTACATCCAGGCCCTTGAGCAAAAACAATCCCACAGATGGGTTTGCCTTTGCCTAAAGAAAGAATAACCCAGACAGCTTTTCCTAACATATTCCTTCCATGCACCACAGGGACTTTATCCCCTTCTACTGTGTGTAAAAGGTCTGACTAAGCAGGGCCAGCTCGACTGATTGATACCGTGGTGTTAACTAACCAGGTGGCTTGTGCTAAATGCTTATCCCAGTTTTTAAAAGTTCCACCTCCAATTGCCTTCAGGGTAGTTTTTAACAAGCCATTGTATTGCTCAATCTTCCCAGAGGATGGTGCATGATAGGTGTCACGGAGGCACCCCGAGGCTAGTTTAAGGGACAACAGGGTCCAAAACAACTTTTATTAAACCAGTGAGAAACAGGGTTTTAGCACTCCAAAAGTGACTTAAATATAGGTTCGGATATCAGTTGAGGAAAATTATTAAGGGGCAGCAACTAGTACAACAGGCGGTCCACAGAGTGCATGCACATGGCTTCACCCAAAACAATGTCGGAGCCGCCCCTGAGTCCCAGAGGAGTACACACTTGCCTGAACACGATGCGGGATTATTCTTAAAGAGATACAGGTACAGAAAGTGTACGCTCGCAATTCCGCGAGGGTAAATTTATAATACACTCGCAATCCTGCGAGGGTTAATTTACTTACACATGCGAATGTGCACGGAATACTACACGTGCTTATGTGGAAGCACGGGAGGAAAATACACTCGCGACTGTGCGAGGAATTAATTTAAAGTACGCGTGCAAATGTGCACGGAAAGTTACTCATGCTTGTATTAAACGTGGAAAGTTACTCATGCATATGTGCACGGAAAGGATAAATACACTCGCGACTGTGCGAGGAAATAATTTTATACGTGCTTGTATTAAGCATGGGAAGTTACACGTGCATATGTGCACGGAAAGTATAAATATACTCGCAATCCTGTGAGAAGTTTTACTCACACACGTGGCGGCAAGGCAAGCAGAGTCTCCATCCCGAGGAGGGGGGCTCTCGGCCGCGGCATCTCGCTCGTGCTCCGAGAGACCCGCGACAATGGGCGAAGTCTCGACGAGAGTCCCGGTTTTTATAGGCTGATCAGACCTGACTGTAGGCATTCTAGAAGTTTCTCTGCACCCCCACACCGGCTGTGGGGTGCCCCTGAAGCCTCCAAACATCCTCCACACTGGCCGCAGGTGCCCAGCGGCTCACTGGCACCTCGGCACTCCCTTCTCCTAATGGCCCTGGCCAGAGTGCTCCGGGACCAAAGAAAAGAAGCTGTTAGCCTCAAGTAGCAGAGAGAGAGGGAGATGTGCCTACTCCTTCCATACTGAAGGGGGGGGGGTTAGGGGGGGTTTGCATTCTGCCACAATAGGAAATATGATATACTCATTCAATGCCATGCTCTTTGGCCCAGTTGTTTATGAGACTGTTTTTAAAATGAGTCCCATTGTCTGACTCGATTCTTTCTGGAGTGCTATGTCACCACAGGACTTGCTTTTCAAGGCCCAGGATAGTGTTCCAGGCAGTGGCATGAGACACAGGATATGTTTCCAGCCATCCTGCAGTTGCTTCCACCATTGTGAGGACATAGTGCTTGCCCTGGCAGGTTTGAGGGAGTATAATATAGTCAATCTGCCAGGCCTCCCCATATTTATTTTTCAACCACTGCCCCCCATACCACACAGGTTTTAACCTTTTGGCCTGCTTGATTGCAGCACATGTTTCACAATCATGGATAACCTGTCTATGGTTAAGTCAGTCCACCTCTCGGTCATGAGCCCATCTATTCTTGCATCCCTTCCTTGATGACCTGAAGCAGCATGGGCCCACTGAGCTAGAAGAAGTTCACCTTTACATTGCCAGTCAAAATCCACCTCAGCTACCTTAATCTTAGCAGCCTGATCCACTTGCTGATTGTTTTGGTGTTCCTCAGTGGCTCAACTTTTAGGCACATAAACATCTACATGATGTACTTTTACAGTCAGGTTCTCTAGCCAAGCACCAATGTCCTGCCACAAGGAGGCAACCCAAATAGGTTGGTCTCTGTGCTACCAGTTATTTTACTTCCACTGCTTTAACCACCCCCACAGGGCATTTGCTACCATCCATGAGTCAATGTAGAGATAAAGTACTGGCCACTTTTCTCTTTCAGCAATGTCTAACGCCAGCTGTATGGCTTTTACCTCTACAAACTGGCTTGATTCACCTTGTCCCTCATCAGCCTCTGTGACTTGTGTAGAACTCCATAGAGCAGCTTTCCACTTTCGATGTTTTCCTACAAGACAACAGGATCCGTCAGTGAACAGGGCATACTGCTTTTCATTATCTGGTAATTCATTATATGGTGAGGCTTCTTCAGCACACATCACCTCTTCTTCTGGTAACATTGCAAAATCTCTGCCTTCTGGCCAGTTTGTGATCATTTCTAAGATCCCTGGGCAATTAGATTTTCCTCTTTGAGCCTGCTGTGTGATTAATGCAACCCACTTACTCCATGTAACACTGGTTGTATGATGAGTGGAAGGAATCTTACCCTTGAACATCCAGCTCAGTACTGGTAATTGGGGTGCCAGGATGAGCTGTGATTCAGTACCAACCACTTCTGAAGGAGCTCAGACCCCTTCATATGCTGCCGGTATCTCTTTTTCAGTTGGAGTATAGTTGGCCTCCGAGCCTTTATATCCTCTACTCCAAAACCCTAGAGGTCAACCTCAAGTCTCACCTGGTGCCTTTTGCCAGAGGCTCCAGGTGGGACCATTGTCCCCAGCTGCAGTATAGAGCACATTCTTAATATCTTGTCCTGTCTGGACTGGTCCAAGGGCGACTGCATGTACAATCTCTTGTTTAATTTGTTCAAAGGCTTGTCGTTGCTCAGGACCGCATAGAAAATCATGTTTCTTTCGAGTCACTTGGTAGAGAGGGCACACAATCTGGATGTAGTCCAGCATATGCATTTTCCAGAAACCCACAACACCTAAGATAGCCTGTGTTTCCTTTTTGTTAGCTGGTGGGGACATAGCTGTTATTTTGTTAATCACCTCTATCGGGATCTGGCGACGCCCATCTTGCCATTTAATTCCCAGAAACTGAATCTCTTGGGCAAGCTTCTTGACCTTACCTCTCTTTATGGCGAAACCAGCTTTCAAAAGAATTCGAATTATTCTCTCACCTTTCTTGAAGACTTCTGCTGCTGTGTCACCCCATACAATGATGTCATCAATGAACTGCAGGTGTTCCAGAGCTTTACTTGGTTCCAGTGCAGTCTGGATCAGTCCATGGCAGACAGTAGGGCTATGCTTCCACCCCTGCAGCACTCGATTCCAAGTGTACTGGATACCCCTCTAGATAAAGGCAAACTGTGGCCTGCATTCTGCTGCCAAAGGAATAGAGAAAAATGCATTAGCAATGTCAATTGTAGCATACCACTTGGTTGCCTTTGACTCCAGTTTATATTGCAGTTCTAACATGTGCGGCATGGCAGCACTTAACAGTGGTGTAACTTCATTTAGGCCATGAGAGTCTACTATTAGTCTACATTCTCCACTAGGCTTTGGCACTGGCCATATAGGACTGTTGAAAGGTGAGTCTTACTGGTCACTCCTGGATTCTCTAGTTGTCAAATCAGTTTATGAATGGGGATCAGGGAATCTTGATTGGTGCGATATTGTTGTCTGTGCACCATCGTGGTAGCAATCGGCACCTGTTGCTCTTTGACCTTAAGCAGTCCTACAACAGAAGGGTTGTCTGAGAGATCAGACAAGGTAGACAGCTGTTTAATGTCCTCAGTCTCTACAGCTGCTATACTAAAGGCCTATCGATACCCTTTTGGATCCTTAAAATACCCTCTCATGAGGTAAGCTATACCAAGAATGCATGGAGCATCTAGGCCAGTCAGAATAGGGTGCCTTTCCCACTCATTTCCAGTTAGGTTCACTTCAGCCTCTAACACAGTCAATTCTTTGTTTCCCCCAGTCGCTCCAACAATACCGATAGATTCTGACCCTTTATGATTTGATGGCATCATTGTTCACTGTGCGCCAGTGTCTACCAGGGCTTTATACTCATGTGGTTCTGACATACCAGGCCATCGAATCCACACAGTCAAACTCGGTTGCCATTGTCCCTCTCCTCCACCTGGCTAGGGGCAGGGTCCCCCTAATTCTCTTTGATTGACTCTGGTAGGGAGACACAAGAATCCCATCTACCTTGGCTGGAAAGCTGCTCACTGGAAACCAGAGCAACTTTTCTCTTGGGAGCTTTCTTTTTCAACTCACGTACTCATGCCTCTAGGTCAGCAGTGGAATTACTCATATATTCCCCCTGGTCACACAGGAAAAAACATAATTCACCTTGTGATGTGTTCCATTTCTCTCGAGCTGGTCCTGCAGAAGGGCATCTTCTCCTAATAACTGTGACTTGCACCCGTGCAGGTAACAAGTAGAATCTATGCTCCCTCTTGGACAGTTTGTCACACAGTTTCTCCACAGCTGAGACACAGGCTTGCAGGGGAGGTGTGCTGGTTTTGTTAAAAACAAGTTTCTCTTTTAGTGAATTTGCCTGTCAGCTAAAGCCTTCATGTTAGCTGCATTTTCCTGGAGAACCCAACACATGTTTTAGTTAAACCTAGCAATGGAATGCAAGCTTATTGATAAGCACGGATGGACATCTCGCGAGAGTGGCAACAAGAAAACTGATGACCGAGAGACTGACCAATGGTGTATAACATTCCATTCACGTGAATACTTCATATAAAAGTGGAAGATCACGAGGATCTCGTCCCTTTGCCTTTTCCCTTTTTTCCTCATGGCTGACATTAGGAGAGGACCTTGCTGGTCGTCCCTGCGAACTGAGGCCTAGTGAGAGACTGAATCCAGCTCCGGTTGGCTACAGAGTCTAATCCAGGACTTTGGGTGCTGGCTCTGCAGTTGCTGAGACTTACAAGATTGGTTTTGTATATTTTGTATTATTTTCTCTATTCTTATTAGTAGCGTTAGTAAAACATCTTTAACTTTTCCAACTCTCTTCTCTCTGTCCTTCTTTCCCTCCCGATCGCCTGTCCTGAGTGGGAAGGGGGGAGAGGGAGGGGCAAAAGGGGGAAGTGGGGGGGAGAGGAGGTTAACAATACATCTGCCAGGGTTTGATTGTCACCCCGCAATCTTAACCCTCGACAATCGTCCCAAAGTTCAAGTTTAAGTTTTGAGTCACTAATGCTCGTAACAGTCTTTTCAGGTTTTAATTGCTTCACTGCAGTAATTATCAGTTTCCAGGTGGTTACAAGGCCAAGAAAATATTTTTCACTGTGACTGATTGTCTTCCACAACACAGTTCCCACTTTTTCCCAAGTCTCTATTTGAAAAACTCATAACAGGTCAGCAGGAAACCCACTGCCTCTGCACCAAATTAATAGTCTTTTGAGGTTACTCTCCTCATACTTCACCCCTCTCTTAGAGAGAATATGCGAGAGGAGTCGCAGTATTTCTTCTTCTTCTTTAAAAATATTCTGCCCCATCTCCTCTTGCCCCCATCTACTCACCTCTTTGGGTGTCCGTTGCAACGATATTGGATCCTTTATCCCTCCTCTGTCGCTTCTGTAGTGATCAATCAGGAGTCACACAGCCCGCAGACTGTGTCCCGGTCACGGTCCAGCCAAGTTGTTCCAGCTGGGGCTCACTCCCTGCAGCAGTCGTCCCCCTTCTGTAAATTCTCCTTATGGATCACGTCGGGGTCACCAATTGCTAGGGGAAATCCCATGGGCAAGACTGCTTGAAGGAAAAGGGACCCAAGAGAGCTGGATCGCATTCAGAGATTGCTTCTTCCATGCTCAGGATCAGAGCATCCCCACACGCAGGAAGTCGAGGAAGGGAGCCAGGAGGCCTGTGTGGTTGAATAGGGATCTGTTGGGTATGCTCAAGCAGAAGAGGAGAGTTTACAGGTCATGGAAGCAGGGACTGGCCACTTGGGAGGAATATAAGGCTGCTGTTAGAGGATGTAGGAAGGTAGCTAAGACAGCCAAGACCTCCTTAGAATTACAGCTGGTGAGAGGGGTCAAGAACAGCAAAAAGAACTTTTTCAAATACATAGCAGATAAAACTAATACCAGAGACAATGTAGGCCCACTGATGAATGGAGTGGGTGCCCTGGTGGCAGAAGATACAGAGAAGGCAGAATTACTGAATGCCTTCTTTGTCTCTGTCTACTCTGCTGGAGGCTGTCCTGGGGAGCCCCATACCCCTGAGACCCCGGATGAAGCCAGGTCAATGGAGGAGTTTGCTTTAGTCGATGAGGACTGGGTTAGGGAGCTATTAAATAGTCTGGACATCCATAAATCCATGGGTCCAGATGGGATGCATCCGCGGGTGCTGAGGGAGCTGGCTGAAGTCATTGCTAGACCGCTCTCCATCATTTTTGCCAAGTCTTGGGAAACGGGAGAGGTGCCCGAGGATTGGAGGAAAGCAAATGTCACTCCAGTCTTCAAAAAGGGCAAGAAGGAGGACCCGGGTAATTATAGACCGGTCAGCCTCACCTCTGTCCCAGGGAAAGTAATGGAACAGTTTGTGCTTGGTGTCATCTCAAGGCACATCAGGGATAAGAGGGTCATTAGGGGCAGTCAGCATGGCTTTACCAAGGGTAGGTCATGCTTGACCAATCTCATAGCCTTTTATGAGAATTTAACAAGGTGGATGGATGATGGCAGAGCGGTGGATGTGGTCTACCCTGACTTCAGTAAAGCCTTTGACACAGTCTCTCACAGCATCCTCACAGCTAAATTGAGGAGGTGTGGTCTAGACAATAGAGTAGTGAGGTGGGTTAAAGAGAGAAGCCAGAGAGTGGTGGTCAATGGTGCGGAGTCTAGTTGGAGGCCAGTATCTAGTGGAGTGCCTCAGGGGTCAGTACTGGTGCCAATATTATTCAATATATTCATTAACGATTTGCACGAGGGAATTGAGTGTACTATCAGCAAGTTTGCTGATGACACTAAGCTGGGCGGAGTGGCTGACACGCCAGAAGGCTGTGCTGCCATCCAGTGGGATCTGGACAGGTTGGAGAGTTGAGCAGGGAATAACCTGATGAAATTTAACAAGGGAAAGTGTAGAGTCCTGCATCTGGGCAGGAACAACCCCAGGTTCCAGTATAGGTTGGGAAATTACATATTAGAGAGCAGTGTAGGGGAAAGGGACCTGGGGGTCCTGGTGGACAACAGGATGACCATGAGCCAGCACTGTGCCCTTGTGGCCAGGAAGGCCAATGGCATCCTGGGGTGTATTACAAGGGGAGTGGTCAGTAGATCGAGAGAGGTCCTCCTTCCCCTCTACTCCGCCCTGGTGAGACCCCATCTGGAATATTGTGTCCAGTTCTGGGCCCCTCAGTTCAAGAAGGACAGGGAACTGCTGGAGAGGGTCCAGCGTAGGGCAACAAAGATGATTAAGGGAGTGGAGCATCTCCCTTATGAAGAAAGGCTGAGGGAGCTGGGTCTCTTCAGTTTGGAGAAGAGGAGACTGAGGGGTGACCTTATTAATGTTTATAAATATATAAAGGGTGAGTGCCATGAGGATGGAACCAGGCTCTTCTTGGTGGCAAACAACGATAGGACAAGGAGTAATGGGATCAAGCTGGAACACAAGAGGTTCCACTTAAATTTGAGAAAAAACTTCTTCTCAGTGAGGGTGACAGAGCACTGGAACAGGCTACCCAGGGAGGTTGTGGAGTCTCCTTCCCTGGAGACATTCAAGGTCTACCTGGACATGTTCCTGTGCGACCTCACCTAGGCGTTCCTGCTCCAGCAGGAGGATTGGACTAGATGATCTTTTGAGGTCCCTTCCCATCCCAAACATACTGTGATACTGTGAAAACACACCCTAATACTGATTTGTTAAGAACACCACTGGGAACAGACGTTCCTGAGCCTATCTTCTAAGTAAAAACCATGAGAAGGGGTAAGAGGAGAGGGAAGCACAGAGCGGCGTACAGCGTAAGTGGGAGAAGGGGGGAAGAAGCCTTACAGTGTTTTTACACAAACAACACCATAAAGAGAGAGTTGTAACAACAACCAATAAAACAATTTACTTACATTCCTGACAAGTTGTTTGATTTTCAGAAAGGCAATACACAGAAACACGTAATATGTGCTATAAAACTTGCAGATATAGCTTATGTACAGGGGAAGCAGCTTGTCCCATACTAACTCAGTCCCACAGCTCTCTCATTCAGTGAGGACTGCTTATCCCTGTTATACCCAGGGATGTGTGGCCACAAAAATTTACTCACCCACTGGATTGCATGGTTACCGCCATACACACTCTGCTAGATGAAGAGCCTCACAGGGGTCAGACACTCACACGGGTCACCATTTGCGGCGATGAGGAACAATGCATACAGACGCAGACAGAGATGCACAGATACAAGGCCAAGCTGAGCCAGGCTGAGATCACTTTTATTAACAGTTCTCAATTTATAGATTTACAGATATGGGCCTGGACCAAGAGATCTCCTTAAGTATGAAGCATGACGCTAATGGGATGGAATACTCTTACTGATCAGTCTGGATGTCAGTCAAGCTCTGCCCCATCCGTACCCCCCTTCCTTGATGCCTCACACCTGTGGGTAGAGCACTCAGGTGTCCTTGGCTCTCCGACCAGAGCAATTAAAAACATAAACTCTGTGCTAGGGTGTTATCTCTTGTTCTCAAACTAAGTTCAAATGATGAGCGTGCTAGCTATGAAAAAGAAAGATTTCTAACTGCATGAAGAAAAATAACCCATTTTCAGTCAAACCACCACAAGTGGCAAGCACCATCTCTGTACTACTCCCATGTTGCCTGACCTTACTTCCCCTGACCATGTAATTTCTTTTTTTGCTGTATTTCAAGAAGAAGATCCCTGCTCAACCAAGCTGGCTTTTTGCCTCACCTGCTAGATATTTGGAGTTTTGGAAAGTACTTGGAAATACAAGGAAGGAGGATCTTGCGAAATATTGTAATCAATGGTGTCCGCTGTGTAAGTTAGATGACTAGAAGAAGTGGCCAGAGAATGGAACCTTGAAGTATAATACTTTGTTACAATGTATGTTGTTTTTAAAGTGAGAAGAGCAGGACAAAAAATAAATCTTTGCAAGAGATCATTAAATCGTTGCAGACAGTTTTACAGGTGGAATGGTTTGACCTTCAACAAGCTGGGAGAGAACTAACTGATAACACACAAGTCACAGAGAACTTGCAGAACACTCTGTGAGATGCTTTTCGTTATTAACCTGTTTTCTTTGTAGGTATCTGTTTAAGCACATTACAGTTTCATAAGTCTTTGCCAGTTATATGGTACAGTAAGTTCACAGACTGCTAAATCACGAGAATCCGTGGATTCAAAATGTACATTTTGTGATGATATGAAGACCATGAGTAATTCAGTTCTTTACCACGTGAATGTGATTATAAGATTTTGTGCGTGGTAGCTGATACTTTTATTTCTAGCATGCTAGCTTTATTCTGGTATCCAGACTTGCGCAACTCTCTGATAGGCTGTGTCTCATCTCGGTGTACTAAATTTGGCTCTTTTGTATGCGCACCAGGTAAAGAATCCTGTTTTTGGGATAACAGTTGTAGCACGCTAGATGAGACACTAATAAAAGCCTTGCCCAGTTCAATTTGCTAGGGCACCAGGGGGGGCAGGTGCCAATGGGGCTCCACCGTGCACTGACCTGTTTTGTCAGGGAGACCCAGCGATACCTCTACCTGGCTGAGCAGTAAGCAGATCAAAGGTGCAATGCTAAAATTTGGTTCAGGTACTAAAGTACCACCTTGCTCCCCATTAGGATGCATCCTTACACATTAGAGTAGATTTGTGGGGGAATCCTCTAAGAAAAGAAAGTTTGAAACAATATTGTATTCACGTGTGGCTTGAATGTGGGATTCTGGGTTATAGTGCTGTATTGCAATTACTGTTGTTCTGCAGATCTTTGGAAAAAATGGGATGAAGTACAGTACTGTAAGTTAATTTCCTCTTATTTTTATCTAACAATTTTGAGACGAGAAAAGAATTTAAGTTGTTAAACTCTGATTCACATTGAATTTACATGCTAGCTGCAGATATGGGAAAGAAAAGTAAATGCTATGATGGATGTGAACCTGGGAGAGGTTGTATTTAAAAGTTGGTAGAATATTAACTCATTCGGATCTAGGAAATTGAAAATAATGGATTGGTGGTTAATAAGCTGTTTATTGACACCTGTAAGAAATTGCAAAAGGTAAATGGGGCTGAGGAATGTAACTATTGCTCACCTAATAGGAACTGCATATAAAGTGTACTATGGCTGGAATGATATGGTAAAATAAAAAAGCAAAATATCCCAGGCCTGTGGTGTACAGCTTGAACATACATTTCAGGCCTGTGTCAAGCTGCAAGATAAACTCAGCTCATTGTAACTGAGGAGTCTGCTAGGGCCTGGCAACTCCCACTTGGTACCAGTGATTATACCACCTGCATGTCCTTGCCTGTATCTAAACTGCAGCGAGAAGAGAAATAAAATTAAAAAAAAATTAAAAAAAATAAAAAAAAAGGAAAAATCTATCTGCCCACTGCTAAAGCGGCGAAAGAGGGGCTTTAGTCCACCCCCCAGCAATGTTGCTGTTGGAGAACTGTAATTCTGAATGAAGGAGTCTGAGGGTGAAATTTAAAGGCATCCCCAGTGGATCCGTAGTTCTGATAAAGCTGGGAAATTAAACCAAAAATCTCTTAATAGACTTATTCTGTGCTAAATGGTTGTAAGAGACTTCTTCTGCTAGTTATGGAGGTCATGGGAAAGAAAGAAAGAAACCGCGACATATGGTGACTCCAACGTGATCCTGCATGAAGAGGATTTCGCATGAAGAAGAGACAGAGGTGAAGCTGTGACAGCCGAAGACGAACGAGATGTGGAGACGGAGCCCAGTACAGCTGATAGAGTAGCAGGGGGGAGCTGCCAAAGATCCGGATCCTTGAAAAGACACAACACCAAGAGTAGGTGAGCTGCTGGGAACAGGAGGGGGAACTTATATTATCTACATGAAAGTTGCTTCTGAAGAAGGAGGGTATTAGCCTTCTGGAATTGACTTTACGAAGGATGTTACTATGCGGCAAAGCACTACCCAAAGATGGAAAGAAACAACTGTTAACGCCATGGCACTTGTTGCTAGAGACTTTGAGAGGATTAAATGAGCAATGGGACATTGGCTTTCCCACAAAGATTTCTCAAATATCAGGCTAAATCATCGTCACTAACATTGTCAATCCAGCTTCTTTCCTCAGTGGTTACATTGGAAAACCAGTTCATCATAATTGCCTGGAAACCATCGAAGCAACATACTCCAGCCGACCAGATCTAAAGGGCAATCCTATGGAGAAAACTGAGAACTGCTTTATGTACGACAGCAGCAATATCCTGAACGGTGAAAGGCATGCTGGTTATGCTAGAACTACTAGTCATGAAGTGATGGAATCTGGACCTCTGCCTAAAATACTTCAGCACAAAAGGCAGAAATAATCGCCCTTACTTGTGCTCTGGAACTAGCTGAAGGTAAAACTGTGAACTTTTATGCAGACTCTAAGTATGCTTTCAGGGTTGTGCATGCGCACGGAACAATTTGGAAAGAAAAAGGACTCTTGAACTCTCAAGGCAAACATATCAAACATGCAGAAGAAATACTGGCAGCTCAACTTCCTAAGAAGGTGGCAATCATGCATATCAAGGCGCACCAGAAAGTGAGCTCGGAATTGGAAAGAGGAAATGAGCTGGTGGACAGAGAGGCAAAACTGGTGCCTAAGCAAAAGATAAAAGTAGAAAGTGCCCTAGTCCCCGACGGGCAGGTTATTTTAGAAGGTAAGCCAGAATATACTAAGGAAGGCCAGAAACTTATTATAGATTTAGAGGAATCATATAATGAGGAAGGGTGGGCTCACACCCCACAAGGGAAAACTTATTGTTACCTCCTATTTAGTTTGGCCTTTAGTAGCAGAAGCATTATATAAACATATGCAATAATGGCAAATTGATTTTTCGGAACTCCCAAGAAAAGGGGGGTGCCGATATTTGTTGGTACTGATACCTTTTCAAGTTGGTCAGAAGCACTCCCTACCAGAACAGCAAAAGCTCGGCAGGTAACTAAAACATTAGTACAAGAAATAATACCAAGGTTTGGAGTTCCAGCTGATATATCCTCTGATAAAGGGCCACATTTTATTTCAAAAATTGTACAGCAAATCAGTCAGCACTTGGGAATAGTGTCTGAATCAAAGACTGCTGCTACTGTTGTTGGAGTGCCGTTTAAACCATTTTAGCATTAACTTAACAATATGTTCTTCATATTTTATTCTCTGCTTTTGTAAAATTCACAAAAATAGTTTCACTATAGCTTCTTCTTCTGCAGACAAATTAGATCCCATATTTAACTATCCAGCCGCTCACCTGTATTCGTGAGACGGTGATTGCCCAGGCGTGTTTCTCGATCAGTCCAGCTGTCGAGATGATCGTTCGGCTGGAGTCCCTCCAGACGCTCGCTTCAGTGTTTCTGTGACCCTATCACGTTGGGGTCACCATTTGAGGGATTGACGACACGGACTCCTGGTGCAGGTGAACCAAAAGACCCTTTATTTAGGCAAGGCACTTACATTTATAGCTGGTAGCTATCGTACACACATTTAACTTTCTGTTTCGATTGGTTTATGCTAGCTGTTCATGCACTTAAAGCTATCTCGCAATTGGTTTATTTAATCTTGCACACGCTCTGGCAGTTTGGCTAACACACTGTAAATTGTTGGAGCGAATAAAGGACTCAGCATTCTGATTCAATATGTGAATCATGCAAAGCCGATTTATTACAGAAACAAGCCTTTTTATATATGCAGTTATTTTCTGATCACGCGTCCACGCTCCAAGCATGCATTAACTGATTGGATATCATCTATGTTCACGAACTGTCCATGCGTCTGAGTCTCACTGCTGATAGGTCTGTTGATTTACGTCGTGTTGCTGCCTTGTAGCTGCTGAATTGTTTTGCTTCTACAGCAGATCCTGTTTTCAGTTTTCCAAGGTGGCCTTGAAATTCCTTTGGGCCTGTCTAGTTCAATAACAAATCTCCGTCTAATAGAAACCCATCCACAGTAAATATCATGCTGACAGTGTTTCATCGACCTCCTCTTATCTTGTAGAAAATCATCCTGGTTCCTCATTCTATTTTAGTCAAGGACGTTCCAATAACTCAAGGTGACTGTCTGTAAGATATTCCACAAAGAAGGGCTTCTTCAAGTACATCAAGAGCAAAAGGAAGGCTAGAGAAAATGTAGGTCCAGTGCTGAGTGAGGTGGGTGCCCTGGTGATAGAGGATACAGAGAAGGCAGAATTACTGAATATTGCCTTTGCTTCCATCTTTACTGCTAAGACAAGCCCTCAGGAATCCCAGACCCTGGAGGTAAGAGAGAAAGACTGGAGAAAAGAAAACTTTCCCTTGGTTGAAGAGGATCAGGTTAGAGATTGTTAGGCAAACTGGACACCCACAAATCCATGGCCTCTGATGGGACGCACCCATGAGTGCTGAGAGAGCTGGAAGATGTTATTGCTAAGCCACTCTCCATCATCTTGGAAACGTCATGGATGAGAGGTGCCTGAGGACTAGAAGAAGGCCAACATCACTCCGGTCTTCAAAAAGGGCAAGAAGGAGGACCCAGGAAACTACAGACCAGTCAGCCTCACCTCCATCCCTAGAAAGGTGATGGAACAACTCATTCTGGACATCATCCCCAAGCATGTGGAGGAAAAGAAGGTTATCAGGAGTAGTCAGCATGGGTTCACCAAAGGGAAATCATGTTTGACCAACCTGATAGCCTTTTATGATGGTATGACTGGCTGGGTAGATGAGGGAAGAGCAGTGGATGTTGTCTACCGTGACTTGAGCAAGGCTTTTGACACTGTCTCTCACAACATCCTCATAGATAAGCTCAGGAAGTGTAGGTTGGATGAGTGCGCGGTGAGATGGATCAAGAACTGGCTGTATGGCAGAGCTCAGAGGGTTGTGATCAATGGTGCAGAGTCTAGTTGGAGGTCTGTAGTTAGTGGGGTTCCCCAGGGGTTAGTACTGGGTCCAGTCTTGTTCAACCTGTTCATCAGTGACCTGGATGAAAAGACTGAGTGTACCCTCAGCAAGTTTGCTGATGATACAAAACTGGGAGGAGTGTTTGATACACCAGAAGGCTGTGCTGCCATTCAGTGAGATCTGGACAGGCTGGAGAACTGGGCAGAGAAGAACCTAATGAAGTTGAACAAGTGTAGGTTCTTGTATCTGGGGAGGAATAACCCCAGGCACCATACAGGTTAGGGGTTGATGTGTGGGAAAGCAGCATTGCAGAGAAGAACCTGGGAGTCCTGGTCAACAACAGGTTGATCAAGAATCAGCGATGTGCCCTTGTGGCCAAGAAAGCCAATGGTATCCTGGGGTGCATTGGGAAGAGTGTGGCCAGCAGGTCAAGGGAGGTTATCCTCCCTCTCTGCTCTGCCCTGGTGAGGCCGCATCTGGAGTACTGTGTCCAGTTCTGGGCTCCCCAGTTTAAGAAGGACAAGGAATTACTGAAGGGAGTCCAGCAGAGGGCTCCAACTATGACTGGAGCATCTTTCTTATGAAGAGAGACTGAGAGAGCTGGGTCTGTTCAGCCTGGAGAAGGCTGAGAAGGGATCTTAGTTATGCTTATAAATATCTCAAGGTTGGGTGTCAAGAAAATGAGATTAGACCCTTGTCAGTGGTGCCTAACAATAGGATGAGGGGCAATGGGCACAGACTGAAACATAGGAGGTTCCATATGAATATGGGAAGAAACTTCTTTACTTTGAGGGTGACAGAGCACTGGAACAGGCTGCCCAGAGAGGTTGTGCAGTCTCCTTCCTTGGAGACATTAAAAACCCACCTGAACGCATTTCTGTGTGATCTGCTCTAGGTGAACCTGCTTTAGCAGGTGGGTTACACTAGATGATCTCCAGAGGTCCCCTCCAACCCCAACCATTCGGTGACTCTGTAAATTTTTGGTTTTTACTGTAAGAACAATCATCCACTGGAACAGCCTCCCCAGGGACATGGTAGAGTCCCCATCGCTGGAGGTTTTCAAGATGCCTTTAGATAGGGTGCTAGATAATCTCATCTGTGCTCCTGTTCTCACAAAAGGTTGGAGCAGATGTTCTTTCCAGGTCCCTTCCCACCTGGGCTGCTCTAGGACTCTACGATTCTTCATTGGATCATTGTTTAACAGCCCTTCACTCTCTCTGGTTTGGAGCCCAGTATCAGCAACAATGTCTGCGAGGCAAGACAAATTCCACCAGGCACCACAGACTTCTAAAACCTATGATAATCATCCAATCACCCAGTCTCTCTGAATGTATAAGTCATACTTTCCTTCTTCAGAATTCCCCTGCCCCCAGAAGAAGGAACACCTTCTAGATACCTTAGGGAGTTTACACTGACAAAACAATAGATCGCTACCTGGCTCAGTCAGTCAGCAAGCAAACACTGCACCAGTGTAATTTCAAGGAAACGTCATTGTCACGGAGGGACCCCGAAGTTAGTTTTAGGCGGACAACCAGGTCCAAAACGGGCTTTTATTCTGTCCGGGAAAGTCCGGGAAAACAACCAATTAGAAACGGGGTTTATACAATCAGTCACTCCGGTAACATAAAATACAGATTCGGATATCAACTTTGAGGAAATTATTGGGGTACAGCAAATAAGAATAATGGAGATCCACAGTGTGTATACACGTGGCTCACCAAAAACAATGCCAGAGCCGTCCCTGACTCCAGGAAAAAAATACACCCACGTGTTTAGGGAGAAATTATATTAAGGATATACGCTTGCCTGAATCTGGCAAGGAATTATTAAAGAAAATACACGTGCTTATATTTAAGCATGGAATACACTCACGTGTCTAGTGAGGAAAACATCCACCCAAGTGGCGAGGAATTATTTAATACACTCGCTTATCTGGTGAGGAAATATCTAAGTTATCACTCACCCACACGTGGAGACGAGGCAGTCCCATTTTTCTTTCGGGAGGTTACCTTAGACGGTATCCCAGTCCCGGGAAGGTTCTCGGCGGCAGCATTTGGCCCGCGCTCCAAGAGGACCACACAAAAGGCAGCCTCGGCGGACCCCATTTATAGCCGTGTCAGATCTGGCTGTGGGCAGTCTAGAAGCTTCGCGGCTTCTCTGCACCCCCCTACTGTGGCTACGTGCACCTCTGCACCCCCCTACTGTGGCTACATGAGCCCCCTCCTCTCTCCTAATGACTCTGGCCTGGGTCTCCCAATAAGGACCATTAACTTGCCCCATTGAAGGAGAGGAGGGAGGTGTGCACACATGCAGCTGCCACATCAGTTCTCAGCGAGGGGGGGGGAGGGGGGAGAGGTAGGGGGACAGTGTACTGCCACAGTCATGTGTCAGTTTCCACCTACTTCAGGTAAATAATTTCCATCTCCTCCCCGGGAAGATGAAAGATAAGTGAAGCCCTCAGCTTACTTAACACGCCTGTGTCACCAAACTTCACCTGATGGCTTGGGGATATAGAAGAGAAGAAGATGCCTTCCAGCGGGCATCTCAGATGCCTCAGTAATATAGTGAAGGATTGCCCTGCTTTGCCATGCACATCTCCCTTTTTTAATAGCTGTTAAAGATTAAATTTGCCGTCTCGTGATGTACTTCTGATTTGCTCTCACAGCATGAAGACGGTCTCTCCAACCACCCCCACCTCCACCATCCAGTGAGCTGGGGGTGGGCAAGAGGTTGGGAGGGGACAGAGCCAGGACAACTGACCCAAACTGACAGAAGAGATATTCCACTCTGTCAGAGAAGCACCAGAACTGCCATTCGGACCAATTGTTTTCTCCTACCATATCCCTCCTCACCAGAAAAGGGATACCAGAACCATAGAATAGAATAATATAAAAATAGAATCACTTTGGTTAGAAGAGATCCTTCAAGGTCATTGAGTCCAACCATAACCTAACTCTAGCACTAAACCATGTCCCTAAGAACCTCATCTATATGCCATTTAAACACCTCCAGGGATGGTGACTCCACCACTTCCCTGGGCAGCCTGTTCCAATGCCTGACAACCCTTTCCGTGAAGAATTTTTTCCTAATATCCAGTCTAAACCTCCCCTGGCACAACTTGAGACCGTTTCCTCTTGTCCTATCACTTGCTACTTGGGAGAAGAGACCAACACCCTCCATGCTACAACCTCCTTTCAGATAGTTGTAGACAGCACTGAAGTCTCCCCTCAGCCTTCTTTTCTCGAGGCTAAACAGCCCCAGTTCCCTCAACCACTCCTCATAAGACTTGTGCTCCAGGCCCCTCACCAGCTTCATCGTCCTCCTCTGCACTCTCTCTAGTATTTCAATGTCTTTCTTATAATGAGGGGCCCAAAACTGAACACAGCATTCAAGATGGGGTCTCACCAGCGCCAAGTACAGTGGAACAATCACTTCCCTAGTCCTGCTGGCCACACTATGCCTGATACAATCCAGGATGCTGTTGGCCTTTTTGGCCACCTGGGCACACTGCTGGCTCATATTCAGCTGGCTGTCAATCAACACCCCCAGATCCTTTTCTGCTAGGCAGCTTTCCAGCCGCTGTTCCCCGAGCCTGTAGTGCTGCCTGGGGTTGTTGTCACCCAAGTGCAGGACCCAGGACTTGCCCTTGTTAAACCTCGTACAATTGGCCTGAGCCCAACAATCCAGCCGGTCCAGATCCCTCTGTATAGCCTTCTGACCCTCAAGCAGATCAACACTCCTACTGAACTTAGTGTCGTCTGCAAACTTACTAAGGGTGCACTCAATCCGTGGCGATGAGAACGACGCATACAGAGATGCATAGACAGAGACGCACAGACACAGAGTTCTTGTTGGCAGCGAGAGCAGAACCAGGCAGAGCAGACCTGAGCTGGCCTGAGCCTTCTTTAATTAGCCTTTCTCCATTTATAGCTTTAAAGATATGGGCCTGGACCAAGAGGTTAAACAGAACGTTTTTTTCAAAAAATGTTATTCCAAACACACACGCCCAGGCCCAACACTCACACGCCATACATCCTAAGGGCGGTGTTCTGGCCTGAGATATCATTCTCACTGTTTTGACTGATTGCTGTGATTTAATCTTGTTAGTAGTATTTCTTCTTTGACGCTCTGGATGGTCATGTTAGTATTGATCTTCCTTTATCATACAAGTGGCTGGACCTGCATGTCCTGCCGTTCCCACACAATCCCCTCATCTGGATCATCGATAAAGATATTAAACAGAACTGGCCCCAATACTGAGCCCTGAGGAACACCACTCATGACCGGCTGCCAACTGGATTTGGCTCCATTCACAACTCTTTGGGCCCAGCCATCCAGCAAGTTCTTTATCCATCAAAGAGTACACCCATCCAGGCCATGAGCTGTCAGCTTCTCCAGGAGAATGCCGTGGGATACAGTGTCAAAGGCCTTACTGAAGTCTAAGTACACAATATCCACAGCCTTTCCCTCATCTACAAGGTGGGTCACCTTGTCATAGAAGGAGATCAGGTTGCCTGCCTTTCATAAACCCATGCTGACTGGGACTGATCGCTTGGTTGTCTCGTATGTGCTGTGTGATGGCATTTAGGATGATCTGCTCCCTGACCTTCCCCGGCACTGAGGTCAGACTGGCAGGCCTGTAATTCCCTGGATCTTCCTTTCGGCCCTTCTTGTAGATGGGCATCATGTTTGCCAACTTCCAGTAAACTGGGACCTCCCCAGTTAGCCAACATTGCTGATAGATAATGGAAAGTGGCTTAGTGATAACCTCCGCCAGTTCCCTCAGCACCCTTGGGTGTATCCCATCCGGCCCCATAGACTTTTGGGTGTCCAAGTGGTGTAGCAGGTTGCTAAGCATTTCCCTTTGGATTATTGGGGCTTCATTCTGCTCCCCATCCCTGTCTTCTGGCTCAGGGGGCTGGGTACCTGGAGCACAACTGGTCTTACTATTAAAGACTAAGGCAAAGAAGATATTTAGTACATCAGCCTTTCCCTCATCTTCTGTCACTGTTTCCCCTCACATCCATCAGGAGATGGAGATTCTCCTTAGCCTTTCTTTTGTTGCTGATATATTTATAGAAACATTTCTTGTTGCCTTTTACAACAGTGGCTGGGATTAAGTTCTAGTTGGGCTTTGGTCCTTCTAATTTTCTCCCTGCATAACCTCACAGAGTTCTTGTATTCCTCTTGAGTCACCTGCCCCTCCTTCCAAAGGTTATAAATTTTCTTTTTATTCCTAAGTTCCAGACACAGCTCTCTATTCAGCCAGGCCAGCCTTCTTCCCCGCCAGCTCGCTTTTGGGCACATGGGGACAGCCTGCTCCTGTGCCTCTAAGATTACCTTATTGAAGAGAGACCAGCCTTCCTGGACTCCTTTGTCCTTCAGGACTGCCTCCCAAGGGACTCTGCCAACCAGCCTCCTAAACAGATCAAAGTCTCCCCTTCGGAAGTCCAAAGTAGCAGTTCTGCTGACCACCCTCCTTACTTCTCCAAGAACAGAAAACTCAATCGTTTCATGATCACTATGCCCAAGGTGACCTCCAACCAACACATTGCCCACAAGTCCTTCTCTATTTACAAACAACAGATCCAGCGGGGTACCTTCCCCAGTAGGTTCGCTGACCAGCTGTGTCAAGGAGTTGTCCTCCATACACTCCAGGAGCCTCCTAGACTACTTCCTCTCTGCTGTGTTTTATTTCCAGCAGACATTCGGTAGGTTTAAGTCCCCCACAAAAACAAGGGCTAGCGATTGGGAGACTTCTCCCAGCTGCCTGCAAAATATTTCATCTGCCTCTTCATCCTGGTTGGGTGGTCTGTAACAGACTCCTACCAGGATATCTGCCTTGTTGCTCTTCCCCTTGATTCTCACCCATAGACACTCAACCCTATCATCACCCTCATCATGCTCCAGACTATCATAACACCCCCTGACATACATGGCTACCCCACCTCCTCTCCTTCCTTGCCTATCTCTTCTGAAGATTTTATAACCATCTAATGCAGCACTCCAGTTGTCAGAATCATCCCACCATGTTTCTGAGATGGCTACTATATCATAGCTTTTCTGCCTCACAATGGCTTCCCACCCCTCCTGTTTGTTGCCCATGCTGTGTGCATTCATACAGATGCACTTCAGCTGGGCCATTAATCCCGCCACCTTTTTCTGGTGAGAAGCCCTAAATTCCTTGGTGGCCATCCTCAAGTGCTTCCACGATTTCTGACAGATCATTAACCCTTGTGTTTATCCTACTGCGTGGCTCTCCATTCCCTACCTCCACTGGGATGGCAGTCTGAAGGGCCTCGCTAGCACCCCTTCCCTCAAATGCTGGCATGCCGCCCTTGGGTATGCTTCTGCCACATCTGGTTTCCTCCCCTCCCCGCTTCAAATCTAGTTTAAAGTCCTCTCAATGAGTCCTGCTAACTCCTGCCCCAGGATCCTTTTCCCTTTTTGAGACAGGTGTGTCATATTTCTTGCTAGCAGACCAGGTGCCGTGTAACCCAGCCCATGATCAAAACCAAAAAATTCTGCCAGTGACACCAGTCCCACAGCCAGGTACTGATCTGGCGGTCTTCCTGCATCTTTCCTCCTGAAACCCTGCAACTGTGGGGACAGAGGGGACACTACTTGTGCTCCTGACCCTTTGATCAGTCATCCCAAGATCCTGAAGTCTCTCTTGATTGCCTTTCGTTTTCCCTTTTCACTTACATCATTGCCTACCTGAAAAATTATTAGGGGATAATAGTCTGAGAGCCTAACATGGGCAGGAAGTTTACTTTTTATGTCTTTAACGCTGGCCCCAGGGAGGCATCAGACTTCCCGAAGAAGTGGGTCTAGCCTGCATATAGGGCCTTCTGTTCCCTTTAGAAGGGAGTCTCCCACGAACACAACCCACCTTTTTTCCTTTGTGGGAGCTGTTTTGATGGAGGGCACAGAATGACTTATCCTCTGCGGCACTTCCAACTTAGCGGAACCGCCTCCCTCAATGTTGTTGCTTGGTTCCACTTGCAAGGCCTCATACCTGTTTTGCGAGGGAACCTGGGAAGGTGGGGTGGTCACAAAAGGGACCCTCCTCCTTCTACGCCGAGCAGGAACACGCTGCCATTGCCCCCTATCCCTCGTGTCACTGCATTCCACATCCAGAGCCTCATGCCTGTTGAACGGAGGCACCCGGGAGGGTGGGGTGGGTAAGGGGGTGTTTCTCCTGCCAACCCAAGTGTGGACTTTATTCCATTCATCCCTTTCCCTTGCCCTGATTTTTTCAGTCAGGCAAGGGGAGGATACAGGAATCCCTTGATCTTCATTTCTTGCTGGTGGTCTTATCTGTCTGTGGGTGACCAAAGCTTGATCCCACAGGTCGATTTCCTTTACCAGCTCCCTGATACTTCTCGACCTTTCTAACTCCTCTTTCAGTTCTACTACCAGGCTGAGGAGGTCATCCAACTTCTCACACCTCACACAAATGTTTTCTCTACTGCCACTCTATACCAGTGAAAGGCTCTGGCATACTCTGCAGACTGAGGTCTGGGTGGCTGCATGTTCCCATGGCAGCTCTGTCTGGGTTGTTACCTCTATGTTGTTGAGTGCAGAGTACTTACCTTTGCCCCGAGTGGGTACCATAGTTGGCTCCTTCTGCGAGGGTGACGAAAACCAATTGAGGTAATCACTTGAGCCAGCAAAGCTTCCTCACCCTACCCACTCACCCTTCAGCGCAAACTGCCACACTAACTGCCTCACCCCTGTTTGCTGGCCTTGTTTGCTACGCTCCCTAGGAGGCCATTTGAATCTTCCTTGGTTGCTCCTGGCAATGCCCCCTCTGCATCAGCCCCTCTCACAAGATCAGCTGGTTCACAGCAATTCTCTCAGCATGACCACAGTTTTGCCCGGCTACAGGATTCCCTCCTCATCTCCTCAATCCATGCCTAGGCTCAGCTCTTAACATAGCCACTGCTGCGCTCTTCGTTTCACCACGTTAAAATATCTGGCAGTTTCTCTGTAGCCGTTGCTGTGCTTGTTGCACGTCGCTGACTGAGAGGCCATAAAACACAGCCATTGATAAAGCACTCCAACAGGAGTTGGATGCTTCCAACACATTGCACTGTGCCGAAACCACCCTTGTATGGCACACCTGTAGCGTCACATATGGTATTTTCTACCGTTTTAGCAGCAGCCTACACTGGTGTGCTGGTTTGACTGAAAGTGAGTTAATTTTTTCATGCAGTTAGAATTTTTTTTCATAGCTAGCACGGTCATCATTTAGATTTAATTGGAGAACAAGAAGATAACAGCCTGGGACAGAGTAAATGGTTTTAATTGCTCTGGTCCGAGAGCCAAGAACAGTTCCGAGTGCTCTGCCCACAGGCATGAGGCAGCTAGTAAGGGGGGCATAGATGGGGCAGACCATGACCGACATCCAGACTGATCAATAAGAATATTCCACGCCATTAGCATCATGCTTCATACTTAAGGAGAGTCAAGATCTTGCAGCTAGCTCTTTGTCAGAGCCGGGCCAGAGACCCGTTTGGGAGAGTTCTGTTCAGGACTTTATTTTGGCCTCTGGCCATCCTGCCATTTTGCACAGGCCTCTGGACCTTACAGTCTTTTTCTCTCTTCTCTCTCTCTTTTATTTTAGATTCTATTTTCCATTTTCTATATATGACTATTAGTACATTGGTGTTATTTTATTAAACTGTGTTTGTTTATCTCAATCCAAGTTTCTCCCTTCCCTTTTGATTCTCTCACGCATGCAGGATGGGGGGAAGTGAGCGAGCAGCTATGGTGGTTATATTGCTAGCTTGATTTAAACCATGACAGCTGGCTTCAAGTACATTTGCATACTACTTCCAAAAAGCAAAGAGTTTGCTTCCTACAAGATGCAGGAGACTATTGCTAAGCAGTTCCAGCATCACGTTTCAAATGACTGGGCAAATCATTATCTATCTATAGAACACTGTTAACGGACTGAAATGTTCCACATACTTAAGCTCAGGGGAGACACCATTTTAACTCATACAACTATTTCCCTCAGTAAAAACGCACAAGACAGAGATGATATCCCCATGCTAAATCTTTATTGTGCAACCGCTGCTCAAAGCTTTTAGTACTTTCCACAGACACACATCACACAAAATCAGACATCAACTGTGTCGAGATTGACGGGCAACAAACAAAATCCATTCAGTGGCCACTCGTACACATGCAGCAACTCCCGCGGTGCAAAAATCTTAGCCAGGCGGCCAGCCCAACTCACAACCACCTAGAATAGGTAGATGTACGCGACAGACAGACTGCCCACACTCAGGCCCTTCATCCACAACCATCCGGAATCCATTGGTCAGGCCCAGGTGAGCAGCACGCTTCTTGCCCACAATCATTAAATGCCTAAGAAGCTGGAGAAGGAAGTACAGAACCATAAATAAATAAAATAAAAAGCCACACGCAAAGAGGAGAAAGGGCACGAAGGGAAGGAATGAGAACAGATAACCACACAGAGAAACCAGTTAGCCCATTCCTACCAATTCAACCATTGCGCTTCAAATTACTGTCTGTCCACCCACCTGCAACTGACATTTTCCAAGCAAAGCTACAAAGACCGATTATGCACACCACTGTGGGGGAAAAACAGAGCTATGCCATTTTCTTCAGGCTAGACACTAGCAGGCTGCATAACAGTCACAAAAGCTAAGTTTGTCTCTGGGTTAAAGCCCCCATTATAACTTCAGGCAACATAAGCAATTCTGGTGCAAAATAAACTTTAGGCTGCCTTTTGCATGGGTTTACAGAGTCTTTGAACTTGACTTTCATAGCTAAAAAAAAAACATCCAGCACCTCTCAGCCAGTTTTGCCCTTCCTCACCCCTGACCTACCAAAGACCCCAAGCCATTTTCTCCGTATTAGAAAAAGTACTACTAGTAGTAGTACTCTTACTCTATAAACCATGACAAAAGGCATCAGACTGCGCTCCGAAACAACGCTGCATTTTGCACCAGAAGTACATACTCAGAGGTGAGCATTGCTTTATATCACTGCTTTTAGTCAAAAAGCTCAATTGCATTGCAAGCTAGAGGCAAGAAACTATAGCGTCAGAAAACCCAAAATAGCCTGTTGTGCCCTATCAAGAAGAAAAGAGGGGATAGGAAAGAGTCTAATAAATTAGGAACTATTTACAGGTACAGTTTAGCATACAAAAAGCT
This sequence comes from Patagioenas fasciata, assembly GCF_037038585.1. Taxonomy (NCBI): domain Eukaryota; kingdom Metazoa; phylum Chordata; class Aves; order Columbiformes; family Columbidae; genus Patagioenas; species Patagioenas fasciata. Next base: position 43,701,022 of record NC_092559.1, read on the forward strand.
TCCACAGTACTTACAGAGTCACCAGAATCTTCTGCTTCAGATAACCTGATAATTGGTTCCTTAGGCATGGCTAGAAAAAGTGTCCAAGCTTGGGGTGAAAGACCATGGAACGCAAGGCACTGGAGGAAGAGTAAACAGTTAAAATGTAATTGGCTTCAGAGAAAGGTAATAGCTTAAGCAAATCAATATGCCGCACTGGACTTGTACAGCAGCAGATTACCAGATAGCCCAAACGTTGATTTTTCTTATGTGACATTAATACTTTCTATATGCATAATAAAACACATTTACAGAGTCCCCTCTAGAAGTGGGATTCAGCATGCAAGACAATGGGGGCAAGGAAATGGGCCAGTCCTTCAGATTAGCAACCTCCACTATGTTTTCATTTGGGTTGATTGTTTCTTAAGCAGCTTTTCTATTCAATGCGGTCCACGCAGAGGCAGGAGACAAATGGCTTAACTCAATCAGCAAATAATTTAGCAAAGTGGAAGATCAGCGGCCACTCATTTTCCATGGTACAGGGGGAGCTCAAGTATGGAATGAAAGCATAATCGCAGAAAAAATAATAAGAAAAATAAGAAAAGCTGTAATTCTTTGCTTTAATAATCCAGTTTTGGGCTTCAGAACCAAAGCCTAGCACATCAGAGCTGTGAAATCTCTATAATACTATTATGAGGCACATCAAGCCCTGCATTTCTCTGTTGGAAAGTAAAATGTGGGAAAGCAAGATGTGCGGTTCCAGTCATCTGGATGATAAAGGAAGATCAATACTAACATGACCATCTGGACAGTCGAAGACATAATACTAACATAATAGCATATAAAGGGCCTTGGACAGATTACTTTGAAGTACGTTTCTCGTAATTGTAAAAAGTTATAGCCCAGACTCGTGACAATGGTATCTCGGGCCAGATAACCGCCCCCAAGTGCATGGGATGTGTGAATGTCCTTGGGCCGGGTCTGTGAATGAGTGGAACAACAAGTGAGACAAACATCACATGAGTTTAGTGTGTTCTTAATAACAATTAGTGGAAAAGCACCTTTTTGTAAACATCTTAGTCCAGGCCTGTACCTGTAAATCCTATAAATTGTCAATGGTGAATAAAGAAGGCAGCCTAGGCCTAGGTCAGCTCTCTGCTTGGCCAGGCTCTGCGCTCCTTCCTGAACAAGATCTCTGCCTCTGCGTGAATTTCTGTCTGCGTCCTGGTACGTGTCGTTCCTAATCGACGCATTTCTCCTATGTGGAACCAACTCATTACGGTTGTGAAAAATATGATAATGATTTGTGCTAAGTGGAAAATTCTGCTAAGCTGCAGAAATGACTCTTGTTGACCAAATAAGGCATGGCACCTGTTTAATTTGGAAAGATTGTTACAGTTGGTCGTTGGGCAAACTGTTGTGAGGGGGGACACTGAGGAAGAAGGAACTCTTCAGCCACCAATGAGAAAGAGAGAAGACCCCTAGTGACAACCAACCACGGAGTCTGAGTGCAAGAAGGACTAGCCGAGGCAATAAAAAGAGTTCATCAGAAACCTAAGGCATGCATGTTGGCAGAGCGCAGACTCCCCATGCACCCAGTGCTGTTTTGCTTATGCTTTAATGAACACGTTTTTAATGAGTTGTATTAAACGTTGTTATTCATGAGGAAAAAGCGTGAGTTATTTCAACTGGTGACCTCGATGTGACAACCTTGGATAGCTCTGTGTTACCCCAGGTTCAAGGGGGGCGCCTCACTTTAATAGTGGCTCTTGGACTCGGGTGTGCGAAGAGCTACCAACGTTATTCAAAATTAAAGCATAAGCAAAAGAATTGAGCTCCCTCCCTCCGAATTACAGCAGTACACCCGTAATTCAAGGTGCACGAAGACCCCGGCAGAAACAGCGGACTGTAAGCACTGCCGGGTTGGGTGGTCTAAATGGTGCTGAATGTGTGAGACATTAATGCAGTTATGAAGCGAGTGCGGAGTCCTTCTAGGTGCGGTTCCAACACCCCGCGAGGGGCTTGGCCACCGAAGGGACGAAGCGAAAGGACAAAGGAGTGAAAGAGCACCATTTGGGATGGGCCAGGGAAAGAGTAAATCCTTAAGTTCTCCTTTCTGGGATCCCCTAGAGGGATCCCAAGAGAAGTTTACGGGATCTCCAGAGAGATCCCAAGTGGGACTAAATCCCAAGAGGTCAAGAGGGAGCGACCTTCCAGGTATACCCCCAGACAGTCCCCTGGGGATGATGTTAGAGTCCTGGAGAATCCCAGGTCTTCAGGACCCTAGAAAGGGTGGTCCCAAGAGGTCGAGAGGGAGCGACCTTCCAGGTATGCCCCCAGACAGTCCCCTGGGGATGATGTTAGAATTCTGGAAAGATGAGGAAAGTACAAGGGAAAAAAGTAAAGAAAAGATGATCCAATATTGTATGGTTGAATGGGCCAAAGAAGAAATTAGGCCAGAGCATTTATTTTGGCCCATTTTTGGATAATTTGACGATTGGATGTGTCAAGCTTTAAATTTATATGTAAACAGAAAGGAGTCTTTTAGTCAAGAAGAGAGTGATTATGTTTCATGCTGGAAAGGAAGTTTGAGAACTGTAGGAATATATGTATTTGAGAAAAAGGATAAACGTACTCGGGAGTGGACCCCCCAGTTTGTAGCAAAATCCTGAGGAGATATAAGAAAGAAACTAGAAAAACTCGAAGAGATGAGGAGAAACAAAGAGCAAAGGAAAAAATCTTAGTAGCCGCAGTAAGGGAGAGTCAAAAGAAAGAAAAAAAAAACAAAAAAAAAAAAACAAAAAAAAAAAACCTGCCCTCGTAGTGGAAGCAAAGGGAGAACCCTTTAAAGTTCCCATACTGGATAATGTGGAAATTGAATCTGAAAAAAGAATTTACCCAGAGGCTGAAAATAATCTATTGGGGAGAGATTTAATTGTGGCATCAGGCATGACTATAGAAATTGAACAGGGAACATTAAAAGTAAAACTTTATGTGTTAACACCGCAGGACAAAGTTAAAATCAACCATATATATTGATTCAAAGTATGCTTACATAGTAGTTCACACATTTGGGAAAATTTGGAAAGAGAGAGGGTTAATAAATACCCAAGGAAAGGAATTAGTACATCAAGAACTAGTGGTTAGAGTTTTATAGGTCCTTAGAGGATCATCAGCAGTAGCAGTAGTCCATGTAAAAGGACATCAGAGAGGAACCAGGTTTAAAATTAGAGGAAACAACTTGGTGAATCATGAAGCTAAACAGGCAGCAATGTTATCTTTAAAACCTATTGTCCTACAACCTCTAAGAGACAAACAAACAAAAAGGCAGAGAAAAAGTTCACTATAAAAGAAAAAGCAAAATTAGAGAATATAGGTGCAGAATTCAAGAATGGGGGATGGTTTTTTTTTTTACCAGATAGTAGAGAGATGGTCCCCAAAAATTAAGTTAGGGGAATTCTAAATTTACTACATCAGAAAACTCATTGGGGAAACAGAGCTCTCTGTGATCAGTTTTTGAAGTGTTTTGGATGTTTTGGGATATTTGAAATAGCTAAACAAATTACGTATGGGTGCTTGACTTGTCAAAAAGTAAATAAAGTAAGTATGAGAAAATCACCCGCAGGGGGAAGAAAAACAGCATAGATCTTTTGAAAGGATTCAAGTGGATTATACTGAATTGCCCAAAGTGGGAATATATAAATACTTATTGGTTATAATAGACTAACTAACGCACTGGGTGGAAGCCTTTCCTGCCATGAGAGCAACCGCCTAATTTGTAGAAAACTTGCTGAACTCTGCGAGATACTGTTCCTTATTAACCTGTTTTCTTTGTAGGTATCTGTTTAAGCACATTACAGTTTAAATAAGTGCCTGTTACATGGTACAGTAAGTTCACAGACTGCTAAATCATGAGAATCCATTGACTGAATATGTACATTTTGTGATTATACAGAAGATTTTGTGATTATACAGAAGACCGTGAGCTCTTTACTGCGTGAATGTGATGATAATATTTTGTGTGTGACAGCTGTTACTTTTCTTTCTAGCATGCTAGCTTTATTCCAGTATCCAGACTTGTGCAACTCTGTGATAGGCTGTGTCTCATCTCAATGTGCTGGATTTGGCTCTTTTGTATGCACACCAAGTAAAGAATCCTGGTTTTGGAATAACAGTTGTAGCACACCAGGTGAGACACTAATAAAAGCCTTGCCCAGTCCAGCTTGTTGCGGTGGTGGGGGGGCGGGTGCCGACTGGGCTCCAGCGCGCACTGACCTGTTTTGTCAGGGAGACCCAGAGGCACCTCTACCTGGCTGAGCAGTAAGCAGTTCAAAGGTGCAATGCAAAAACTGAGATATTGTCTTGAATATGTGTAACTGTGATCTATCTGCATATTTGACCTTGGTATTTGGTTTTCATATCTGAGTTCAGCATTTTAATTTGCATATTTATATTCGGTACCAAAAGAATTTTGTTTGGGGAGATAATTATAAAATGGGAACCGATTCCGCTACTAAAATACCACCTTGCTCCCCTCTTAGGATGCATCCTTATACATTAGAGTAATTGCTCTTATTGCTATTTAATAAAGTTGAGACCAGAAAAGAAGTGAGGTTGTTAAACTCTGATTCGCATTGAATTTGTGTGTTTGTTGGAGGAATGGGAAAGAAAACTAAATGTGGAGGGGTTTGGTTAGATGGAGATATGTTGTTGAATTAGTCAGGCCCAAAGGAATCTCAAGGCCACTTTGAGAAGCTGAGAACAGAATCTGCTGTGAGAAAGAGAGAGGGGCGTTTCTTCATTAACAGGGCCTCAGCATGGCGTGAGTCATCGGACCTATCATCGGTGGGGCTCCAGCGTGTGGACTGCCCATGATACTCATTTAGCGAATCCATGCTGGGAGCGTGGATGCATGATTAGAGAATAGTTGCGTATATAAGGAGGCTTGTTTCTGTAATAAATGGCTTTGCGTGATTCACATTGAATCGGAATGCTGAGTCCTTTATCGCTCCAACAAATGGTGACCCCGACGTGATACTCCAAACGGCGTCTCACTAAGATCGGGGAAAAGCCTGGAGCGGCCCAGCCGGAGGCGGATCAGCTGGACTGAGAACCGGGCGGAGGCGTACGGACATTCCGCAGATAAATTTGTTGAAGAAGTCCCCGGAAAAGGTGAGCAGCTGGGAGCAGGAGGAGGGAAGAGTGAAGCTATGGGGCAAAATATATCCTCTGAGGAAGAAGTCATAGTTAAACTCCTCCTGCATATTCTCTCTATGAGAGGACTTAAATATGAAGAAAGTAACATACGTAGACTGTTGGTTCGGTGTAGAACTAACGGCTACCCGACAGAAGCTGAGAAGGTTTTTAAAATTGAACTTTGGGATGATATAGGGCAGAAATTATGGGATAAGGTTAGCAATGGAGATAAAGAAGCTAAATCATTAGCGACTACATGGAAGCTTATAATTTCCACCTTAAAAGAATTTAAGGCTGAACGGGCTGCGGTTACCAGAATTTTTGCAGCATTGCAGCTTGATAAGAACTCTAAAAATAATTGTGAAGCTTACCCGGTTCCTGTCTTTGATACCTTCTCTACTCCATCCCCTGCTGTGCTTTTGGCACCCCCGATACCTCAGCAGTCCGGGGTGGGGGGAGGAAAAATGCCGAGCGGGTGTCCTCCTACACTATTAGCAAACCCTGATGAGAACAGCAAGTCAAAAGGATTGGAATCAGACAACTTGCCCAAAGAACCTGTGAAAGCTGAGAATGCTAAAGTTGTAAACAAGCCCTTTTATCAATTTGTATCTGCTTTTACCACCTTTTAACCCTCCAACTTCCATGAGAGAGCAGAAGGAGTCGCCGGATAAGAATTGGGCAAAAGAACTGTGTGAAAGATCAGATCAACTATTAGCGAGTGAATCCAACAGTCAGCAATATCAAGCTATGAGAGAGGTGCCTGAAACCAACAAAGCAGCCAAATCATTTGCAACTATTAATCAGGGTCCCAATGAGAATTACATGCAATTTATTGACCACCTTCAAGAGGCCATCAATAAGGAGGTTGAAAACTTGGAAGTTAAGGAAGCACTGGTGTTGAAATTAGCAGTAGAGAATGCTAACGTTTGCTATCAGCATGTTATTTGCGGGTTTTACAGTACATATTATGTGCTCCTGTGTACTGTCTCTCTGAAAATCAAGCAACTTGTCAGGAATGTGAGTTAATTGTTTTACTAGTTGTTCTTAAGTGCACCGTGAAACCTTCTCCCCGCTTTTCCCACTCACGCTGCAAGCAGCCCTGTGCTTCCCCCCCCCCCCCACCCCTCAAAGTTTTTACTTGCAAGATGGGGTCAGGAATGATTGTTTTCAGTTGTGTTCCTAAAAAATCAGCATTGGGAGGTGTTTTAAAACATAAGAAAGCACTCGGACAAGAAATCATTAAATCTTTTCAGACAGTTTTACAGGCGGGGCGATTTGAACTTCAACAAGCTGAGAGAGAATTAACTGATAACACACAGGTCAGAAAACTTGTTAAAGTCTGCAAGATGCTTTCCTTATTAACCTGTTTTCTTTGTGGGTATCTGTTTAAGCATGTTGCAATTTTGGTAGGCCTTTGTTATATGGTACGATAAGTTCACAGTCTGTTAAATCATGAGAATCCGTTGACTCAAAATGTGCATTTTGTGATAATACAGAAGATCATGAGTAATTTAGTTCTTTACTGCATGAATGCGATGGTAAAATTTTGTGTGTAGTAGCTGTTATTTTTCTTTCTAGCACGCTAGCTTTATTTCGGTATCCAGACTTGCGCAACTCTGTGATGGGCTGTGTCACATCTCGATGTGCTGGATTTGGCTCTTTTGTATGCACATCAAGTAAAGAATCCTGGTTTTGGGATAACAGTTGTAGCACACCAGATGAGACACTGATAAAAACCTTGCCCGGTCCAGCTTGCTGCGGTGGCGGGGGGGCGGGTGCCGGTTGGGCTCCAGCACACACTGACCTGTTTTGTCAGGGAGACCCAGCGGTACCTCTGCCTGGCTGAGCAGTAAGCAGTTCAAAGGTGCAATGCAAAAATTGAGAGATTGTCTTAAATTAGTGTAACTGTGATCCATCTGCATATTTGAACTTGGTATTTGGTTTTCATATCTGAGTTCAGTATTTTAATTTGCATATTTGTATTTGGTACCATGACAATTTTGTTTGGGGAAATAATTACAAAATGGGAACCGGTTCCACTGCTAAAATTTCACTGCTAAAATTCTACCTTGCTCCCCCTTAGGATGCATCCTTGCGCATTAGAGTAATTGCTTATATTGTTAGCTAATAATTTTGAGACCAGAAAAGAATTTAAATTATTAAACTCTGCTTTGCAAAAAAAAAAAAAAAGAAAAAAAAAAAAGAAACAAAAAAAAGAAACAAACACCTAAATGCTATGATGGATGTGAACTTGGTATTGTATGAAGTTGTATTTAAAAGTTGCTGGAATGTGAACTGATTTGGATCTAGGAAAATGGAATAATGGATTGATGTTTAATATACTGTATTTTGACATCTTTAAATTGTGAAAGGTAAATGGGGCTGAGGAATGTAACAACTGTTGAGCTAATTGGAATCGTGTATAAAACTCAGCTCATTGTAACCGAGGAGTTTGCCAGAGCCTCCCACTTCGTACCAGCGATTACGCCAGCTGCGTGGCCATGACTATATCTGAACTGCAGCAAGAAGAGAAAGAAGAAAAAAAAAAGGAAAAACCTGTTTGCCCGCTGCTAAGCGGAGAAAGGGAGGCTTTACTCCCCCCCGCTCTGTCTTTCTTCTCTCTCTGGAGTATTGTCATCCATCCTTATTGTGGCACTGTGTTGCTTCTTGGCTTTGAATCAGGGGTTGTTGGTGATGTTTCTTTTTGCTTCTGTCTTGTTTCCTAGGTTTTGGCACATATGGGGAAAGAGCTCATAATTTTACCTCCCTACTGAAGTCATTCTTTTCACACTGGTCAGCTTTGGGGAGGTCAGAGTGCTCAGTGCTTCTCTGGGTCAGACTGGTACTGATTTGGGTGTGGAGTGCAGCCAGGTTGGTTTGATGTGGAGTTGGAACTGATTTGTTTTCATGCTGGGCTGGAGATCCTGCCAATCCCAGATGGGGGCGAGAGGGAGGTTTTATTCCCCCCCGCGCCCCTCCCCTAAGCAATGTTACTGCTAGAGAACTGTAATACTGCATGAAGGAGTCTGAGGGTTGAAATTTAAAGGCATTACCAATGGGTCCATAGTTCTAATGAAGCTCAGAAATTAAACAAAAAAAATTTTTTAATAGACTTATTCTGTGGTAACTGGTTGTAAGAGACTTCTTAGTAAATTCACCATGCTAGTTTTTGAGGTCATGGGAGAGAACGAAAGAAAGGCTGTTTTTTGAGACCAATAGAATGCCAAATTTGGAACAAAGTTTTAATACATGAATTCTTGTAGTTGCCAGAAAGTCCTATACCTCTCTTGGGTCAGGATTTGTTAAGTAAATTGCAAGCTCAAATAACGTTTTCTGAGAATTCTGTTTAGTTGCATGGCCTACAAGAAGCTGCTTGGATGGTGCAGATCTGCTTGCTGCAAGTGAGAAATCTCCAAGGAAATTTCAAATGCTGTATTTCCACTAGTATTAACAGCCAATGTTTCGATAAAGCAAATACTACACTGATAGAACTGAAACAGGACTTCGATCCGGTAAGGGAAAACAATATCCAATAAATATGGCAGCCAAAATGGAGTTGGAAACTTTGAGGAATAAATTTATGACAACCTTACAGGCTGACTGCATTCGATTGGACTTGCAGATTTGTCTATTTATAGCTACAACATAGAAACAACCTGTGGCTATTGTGGGACAGTATGATGAGAATGCAAACAGACTGATATACTTGGAATGGATTTTTTTGCCCAATTCTTTTCCTAAAACTATTACTGAGCCCCTGGAATTGATTGTTACTCTGATCAAAAAAGGCAGAGAATGGATTCAGGCTTTAGTAGGCCGTGATCCATCTGTCATATATGTACCTTTTGCGAAAGCAGATTTTGATTGTTTTTATTCACAATCTCTGTCCTTGCAAATTGCGCTAGCAGATTTTCTTAACAGCATAGGTTTTGGCATGCCTAAATGTAAACTGCTTCAAAATCTGTGTGTCTTTGATATCAGACCAGAGACCGTACTTGTATTCGGTCCTATCCCAAATGCTCGCACAGTTTTTGTTGATGGTTCAGGGAAGTGTCATGAAGCTGTAGTGGTCTGGCGTGAAGATAGCGATTGGCATCATTCTGTTACAATTGTTGAAGGCTCAACCCAATTAGTGGAACTTGGTGCAGTTTTGCATGCCTTAGAGCTTTTTAGGGAGGAACCTCTAAATTTGGTTTGTGATTCTGAGTACGTAGTCAAGGTCCTACAGCGCATCCCCTCCACTTAAAGAAATCTCGCAACAGCAACTTTTTGATATGTTTTTATCATTGCAAACTGCATTACAGCTTTGCAAACACCCACTGTTTGTTACTCATATACGCTCTCATACAACTTTACCAGGTCCCATAACTGAAGGTAATGCAGTTGCGGATTCTTATACTGTAGCTACAGTCCGTTTCCAGTCTGCCAGGGCTTCACATGATTTCTTCCATCAGAATGCTGCTGCCTTAAAAAAGATGTTTGGTCTCACTCTCGAGCAAGCGATAGACATAGTGCGCTCTTGCCCGGAATGTCAAGGTCTGATTACAAGCTCGCCCTCCCTTGGAGTCAACCCTCGCGGACTCTCAGCTAATGACATTTGGCAGTCTGATGTTACACGTTTCATCTTTTGGCCATTTGAGTATGAGAAAATCACCCACAGGGGGAAGAAAAACAGCATAGATCTTTTGAAGGGATTCAAGTGGATTATACTGAATTGTCCCAAGTGGGAATATATAAATACTTATTGGTTATAATAGACTAACTAACGCGCTGGGTGGAAGCCTTTCCTGCCACGAGAGCAACTGCCTAATTTGTAGTTAAAAGGTTATTGGAACAGGTTATTCCGAGATTTGGCCAGTAACAAAAAAATTAATTCCTGCTCTGTTTTACAAAGTGGTATTCTCAACATTGGCTACATCCATTGCTAAAAGCGATAACACCTCTGAGGTTAAGGGTTGTCATCATTGCAATCGGTTTCTTCTTTGTTAGCTAGCCAAGGTCTCACCCACTTTGCTGGGATCCACGAATTTTTATGGTTACCTGTAGAAACACAAGCATATCCCCTTCCCCAGGTTATTAATGACATAGGACCTTCCCATTGTTGTGTTGTCACATTAAACACACTAACCTTAGGTCCATTTTCGGAAAAATCTTTGACATTTATGATATGGTGCATAACAACAGGTTCCATTTCAATCTCACTTTTAGGATTAAGCCAGTTCAGCACATACAATGCCTTCATCAATACCTCCTCTGGACTCACACCAATTCCCCCTTGTTTTTTCAAAACAGACAAAAGATTTTTCAGAGTGCGGTGTGCACGCTCAATAATTGCCTGGCCAGTAGAATTATAAGGGACTCCGAACAGGTGTTGTACTTTCCACTGGGCGAGGAAGGTTGCAAGTGTATCAGAACGGTATGCGGGACCATCATCTGTTTTGATCTGTGTAGGAACACCCATGACAGCAAAAGCTTGTAATAAATGACGCTTTACCACTTTTGCATTTGCTGAGGTCAAAGCTGTAGCCCACAGCAGTCCTGAACAGGTATCTATGGACACATGAATGTACTTTTGTCAGCCAAACGGTGCAAATTCAGTAATATCAGTTTGCCATAACTGGCCTGGCTGCTTGCAGCGCGAGTGGGAAAAGTGGGGAGAAAGTTTTACGGTGTACTTATACCACAAAGAAACAATTCTAACAACAACCAGTGAAACAATTAAATCACATTCCTGACAAGCTGCTTGATTTTCAGAGGGGCAATACACAGATGCATATAATATGTACTGTAAAACTCACAAATAACACGTTGAAAGTAAACATTAGCATTCTCTACTTCTAATTTCAACACCAGTGCTTCCTTAGCTTCTAGGTTTTCAACCTGCTTATTGATGACGTCTTGAAGATGGTCAATAAATTGCATGTAATTCTCACTGGGACCCTGATAGTAGTTATAAAAGATTTGGCTGCTATGTTGGTTTCAGACACATCTATCATAGCTTGATATGCAAGGTCTGTTGACTGCCTCAGGATTTCAGAAACTAATAGCGCCTGTAATTGTGGTGTGTCAATTAGTGTCTGTTCCAAGAGCTGGGATACCTGCCCCTTTCAACGAGTCCCCATCATTCCATCCTAAATGATCTATAGCTGTTACATTGCATAGGTCTAATTTTGCTTGAGTCTTTCATAGTTTTTATCTGATCTTGGGGCAACATGTACACATACTCTTTTTCCTGTTAACTTTTGAAGAAAATGCTGCAAACCCCCATCCTCATCCGAGTCATCAGATAACGCAGAATTGAACGGTGCTGGAGAATCTGATATCCTTGAATAATTCCTTGCTGGGTCAGGCAAGTGCAAGCCCCTTGCCGAACCCAGGCAAGTGTAAGTTCCTGCCTAATTCAGACAAGTGTAGTCCTTGTAAGCTTAAATAACGTTTTCTGAGAATTCTGTTTAGTTGCATGTCCCACGAAAAGATACTTGGAAGCTGCAGATCTGCTTGCTGCAAGCAGGAAATCTCCAAGGAAATTTTGGATGTTATATTTCCACTAGTATTGGCAGCTGAAGTATCGGTAAAGCCAACACTACACTGATAGAACTGAAACAGGACTTTGATCCGGTAAGGGAAAACAATATCCAATAAACATGAAAGCCAAAATGGGGTTGGAGACTTCGATGAAAAAATTTATGACAACCTTACAGGCTGACTGCATTCGATTGGACTTGCAGATTTGTCTATTTATAGCTACAGCATAGAAACAACCTCTCTTTGGTTTCCTTAAATGCGATGGAGGAAAAACAAGCGTCTGGTCAGCCCTTGTGGTCCTTTTTAGAATATACCACAATAGGAAGCATGTTCTGCGAACCCCCGTTCCGCCCTCAATGGATCTTGTGGGTGCAGCAGACCCAGGTTCTGGTAGATTTTAAGTTCATCTGTCAGAACATTAAGGGCCTCCATATGCTGTGAGGTCCATTTCCATTTTCTGTTTTTCAAAATCAGGTCTGTCACGGAGGGACCCCTAAGTCAGTTTTAGGGGAGGCAAACAAGGTCCAAAACAGACTTTTATTTTGACCGGAAGAGTCTGGCAAGTCCACCGACTAGAAACGGGGTTTATACAATTAGTTAGCACTCCGGTAACATAAAATACAGGTTTGGATATCAGTTGAGGAAATTATTGGGGTACAGCAAATAAGAATAATGGAGATCCAGTGTGTGCATGCACACACTCACAGCAAACAAAGCCAGAGACGTCTCTGACTCCAGGTTACTACACTTTCTTCTATTAGCAAGGACTACGCTTGCCTGAATTAGGCAGGGACTTACACTTGCCTGGGTTCAGCAAGGGGCTTACACTTGCCTGACCCGGCAAGGAATTATTCAAGGATATCAGTCCAACTGTTGAGATGATCGTTTGACTGGAGTCCCTCCGGACGCTCGCTTCAACATTTCTTCAACCCTATCACATCGGGGTTACCATTTGAGGGATTGACGACATGGACTCCTGGTGCAGGTGAACCAAGAGACCCTTTATTTTGGCAAGGCATTTACATTTATAGCTAGTAGCTGATGTACACATGTTTAACTTTCTGTTTTTATTGACTTATGCTAGCTGTTCACGCGCTTAAAGTTATCTTGCGATTGGTTTACTTAACCTTGCACGCGCTCTGGCAGTTTGGCTAACACATTGTAAATATCTTTTACTGTACAAAAACATTCTGGTTTCTCATTCTATTTTGGTCAAGGTCGTTCCAGTAACTCAAGGTGACTGTCTGTAAGATATTCCACAAGTGGGAAAGGAACAGGACCTTTTAGAGATAGGAAAGTCGGGAAATAGCTGGGGAGCCAATCACTTTAAGGGGGGGAATTGCAAGAGAAAAAGCCTTCTTTCTTGCAACAAGAGGTTCTTGTGAGAAAAAGGTACTAGTCTCCATTTTTTTCCCTGGTAGACTCCTCCGTTACAATGAGCTAAGTTTATCTTGCAGCTTGACACAGGCCTGAAATTTATGTTCAAGCTGTACAGCACAGGCCTGGGATATTTTGCTTTTTTTTTTTCCATTTCATTCCAGTCATAATACACTTTATATGCAGTGCCGATTAGCCCAGCAACAGCTGATCTATGCTGACATCCTCCCCCCCCCAAACAGACCTCCCAAGGACTGATAGAGCTGTCTATACCTTGGGTTGCATGGAGCTCCAGAACCTGAAGTCCCCCAGCACCTGAAGGCAGCAGTGGATGCCATAGCTGGAAGCATGCCCAGCTGGAAGATCTCCTTGGACAAGTAACTATGTTACAAGAGGAGCTCGAGATGCAGTATGGTATCTGGGAAGGCAAGCAGGAGATGGATGTGTGGTATTGTACGCTGTACCAGGCTGAGCGACAGCCTGCCTTAACGCTGTGTGAGAGGAAGGTAAGCCTGAATCCAGCCTCAAGCTGACTGATACAAGTAACTCACGAGATGAAGGAGACTGGACACTTGCTTGTACTCGGGGTAGGAGGAAGACTCCCCCCGCTCCACCCCCCCATCTCCTGAAGCATCCCTACATAACAGAGAGGATGCTCTGGAGTTGGAGGCTGAAGAGCATGTGAGCAACGGACAGGATTCAGGACAAGGCAACACTACACTGATAGAACTGAAACAGGACTTTGATCCGGTAAGGGAAAACAATATCCAATAAACATGAAAGCCAAAATGGGGTTGGAGACTTCGATGAAAAAATTTATGACAACCTTACAGGCTGACTGCATTCGATTGGACTTGCAGATTTGTCTATTTATAGCTACAGCATAGAAACAACCTCTCTTTGGTTTCCTTAAATGCGATGGAGGAAAAACAAGCGTCTGGTCAGCCCTTGTGGTCCTTTTTAGAATATACCACAATAGGAAGCATGTTCTGCGAACCCCTGTTCCGACCTCAATGGATCTTGTGGGTGCAGCAGACCCAGGTTCTGGTAGATTTTAAGTTCATCTGTCAGAACATTAAGGGCCTCCATATGCTGTGAGAATCTACTACCAGATTAATTGGGCAGTTATGCCATTTTTGTAATGCTGCTATCACCACTTGCAACTCTAAAATTTGAACCGATCCTTCAGCTACAACAATCTGTGAATGCCACTGACCATTCTCAAACCATACAAAACCTCCTTTGCGCGAACGACTACTCACATCTGTGAAAATGGTTATGGCATCTAATGGACACTCACTAACAAATTACATAGGCTCCAAGGGGAGGTTGGTTTTAAATATGGGATGTGGTGGATAATGATTGTCCACCTGCACCGAAATCCAGGCAAGAGCTAAGGCAAGATCGTCATGTTTGAGAAGGATCTGGTCAAACAAATTGAAAGAAATGGGGATCACAATTTTAGCAACATACAATCCAGACAAGGTCAGAAATCAGCTTAGTCCTTTCACTATAACTTGGGCAATGGCTTCCCACCTTTGAATGATGTTTTTTTGGTTTTGGCTGTTTAAAAATATTCATTCTAATACTAACAATGGATCCTTTTCTTCCATGCTCCACTGGGCCAAAAGTCCTGCCACCTCCTTATTGGTATTATAGACATTAAGAGTAACAGGCAATTCTGATCTTACCCGCTGAGCAGTATTCTGTGAAATTTTTCTTGCAATCTGCTCAAGCGCTTTTTGTGCTTCTGGTGTAAGGCACCGTGGTTCTTTGGGGTCTCATCCCCCACGAAGGAGACTAAACGACGGTTGCAAATCTGTATTTGTAATTCCCACAACATTTCTTATCCACTGCAAGTCCCCTACCAACTTCATTGCATCGTGAAGGGTTGCTACCTTTGCTTTCACAGTAAGCTTCTGAGGTCTAATCATGGCCTGAGTTAGTTCATATCCTAAATATTTCCATGGTGCGGTTCGCTGTACCTTTTCTGGTGCCACAACCAGACCCCACTGACCTAATTGCTTCATCAACTGAATTATTGTATCCTGACTAATTTCCTTTTCATTGCACAAAAGGATATCATCCATATAATGATAGATGATCATCTGAGGGTGTTGTTGCCTAAATGACTTTAAAGTCAAATCTACATACCATTGGCAAATAGTAAGAGAATTTTTCATTCCCTGAGGTAACACTACCCAACGATATCTTTTCATGGGAGCTTGATGATTAAGCACTGGAACAGTAAAGGCAAACTTTTCACAATCCTCTGGGTGTAATGGGATTGTGAAAAAACAATCCTTCAAATCAATGACAGTTATATCCCAATCTTTTGGAAGCATGGTTGGGGTAGGAAGACCTGGTTGCTGTGCCCCCATATCTTTCATTACTGCATTAATTTCCCTGAGGTCCTGTAACAAATGCCACTTCCCCGATTTCTTCTGGATAGTAAAAACAGGTGTATTCCACGGGCTGGTGGAAGGGACCAAATGTCCGAGACGGAGTTGCTCTTCAACCAACTCCTCTAAATGTGCGAGCTTTTCTTTTGGTAATGGCCATTGATCCACCCAGACAGGATCATTTGTTTCCCAACTCAGCTTCATACTCGGCCGGGTGTCGCTCGCCGCAATGGCCATTATCAAAAAGGTGACTGCATGACTATTCCCCACTGAGACATCACATCTCTTCCTAATAATGCAATTGTCGTGTTCAGAACATAAGGTCGTACCCATGCCTCTAACCCTTGACCTCTTCTCTTATCTTAACCATATGTGTGCTGATGTGAGTAGGAGTGGCCCCCCCTATCCCCACTACCATGGTATTTACTGCTTCGAAAGGCCAACACGGAGGCCAATCAGCGCGAGGGATAATCATCACATCTGCGCCTGAATCTAAAAGCATTCTTTTTCTTTTAATCTCACTTCCAGGCCCATATATGGAAACTACCCTAGATGGTTTGTCCAAAGTCAGTTTTTCTGTGAAAGCAACCACAGGGGCTCCGGTAGAGCCAAAACCTTTCTGACCTCTTTCCGCATCTAAAGCCTTTGGAACACATGTTCTAAAGGGTACCAATTGCGCTATACGGGTTCCCTGTTTAATAGTCACAGGGGGTGTTAAGACTTGCAACACAATGCCTATGGGTCCAACATAATCAGAGTCTATTAATCCTGGCAAAACAAACAATCCCTGTCTTGAAGCAGAAGAACAACCTATTAAAAGTGCACTCAATCCATACCCTAGGGGCCCCGTTACTGTAGATGGAACTACATGTACAGACCGGTCTGTTATTGTGACGTCTGTTCCCACAGCCAGATGGACGCCTGCGCTTCCTGAGGTTGCTGCCCTGAGCTCGGACAAGCAACCATGGCTGTTCCCCCTCTCGGCTGGTATTGTGGTGTCATCGCACCCCAGCCCCTGGCGCTGGCCCTCCCGTTTCCCGGCAGCGGTGTCCCATCTTTTTTAAATTTT
The DNA here is from genome assembly GCF_037038585.1 of Patagioenas fasciata. NCBI lineage: Eukaryota > Metazoa > Chordata > Aves > Columbiformes > Columbidae > Patagioenas > Patagioenas fasciata. The sequence continues at coordinate 43,717,570 of NC_092559.1, forward strand.
GATCGACACTCCACTGCTCGATGTCCATACTTATCACACCGACTGCATGTGCCATCGAAGCACAAATAATTGAGGGGAGCTGGCGACTGACTAGTGCCATTACTAGGTCCCCCTCTCCGAGTGTACTGAGGGCAGTTTCTTTCAATATGTCCTGTCTGTCCACAAGTAAAACATGCTAGACCGCGAGAAGAAGGGCTTTGGCCTTTCATTGCAGGCTTAAGTGCTGCAGCCAAGGCCTCAGCGTGGGCTTGAGCATGTATTTTTGCCTTTTCTGCCTCCTGTTGCATAATCGGTACCCGTGTACAAGCTTCACCATCTCTGCCAGAGAAGCAGTTTTTCCCAAGCCGGCTAATATCTGTTGGCCTTGGGTGTTTGCATTCAGCATGGCCAAATCTTTCCCCACAGCAGCTTTTGCCTCTGGAGTCAGACTCTGCCACTACACATCTTAGTCCAGGCCCATACCTGTAAATCCTATAAATTGTCAATGGTGAACAAAGAAGGAGGCCTAGGCCTAGGTCAGCTCTCTGCTTGGCCAGGCTCTGCACTCCTTCCTGAACAAGATCTCTGCCTCTGCATGAATCTCTGTCTGCGTCCCGGTATGCGTCGTTTCTAATCGCCACAACCTGGAAAATGGTGTTTCTTACACTCATAACCTTAGCACACGGGTGGGATGAAAACTGGCATGAGCAAGATCTGAATAAAACCATGGGGGGACGCTTTAAATTGGTGCTTTGGAATCAAAACAATCAGAGTATATATATTACATTGCCCACTTCTGCAGGAGAGAGCTTTAAATTTGTAGTAATTAACCAAAACCTTTCTGAAATTCTATCAAAGAAATTAGGTTATGTCCACCTTGACATGTTTTGGTCCTTCTGGGTGGTTGGCCTGGGCAGCACTTAGTACCTCAGCAAGAAGAAACCCAAAAGAGAAGACAAATGCTACAGCTGCAGTGAGTGGGGTCACCAGGCCAAAGAATGCAAACTCCCGTCACAGCCCAGAAGATGCCGTTTCTGCCGGAGCACCAGCCATATGGTTGTCAGCTGCCCCAAAAGAGCTCAGCAGTGCAATAGACAAACACCAGGAGTCTGACTTTTGCATTAACATTAAAAATCTGTTTAAGGATAGAGATGGGTTTTCTCAGGTAGAAGTAGACTTCTTACCTGTGGCCAGAGAAAACATAGATGAAGAATCATCACATTAGTAAAAGAACTTACTAACCTCTTAGAAAAGGGGGGAATGATACAGGGAATTTACAATTAACTAATTAACACTTAAAGAACTAACCCTTGACACTTAAAGAACTAACCCTACCCCACATCACTAAAGAGCCAACAGAGAGTTAAACCTTTAACCCACATAGCCTTGCTTAGCTTTGTGTAACTTATTGTACGAGAAACAGGACTTCACTGACGCCTTGCAAAGATAATAATCCTTGGGTGCATCCTTGGTGCATCCTTGAGTGAACTAGATAACAGAAACTTGGGCACAGGACAGGAGGTACGCCAGTTTTAACCAACTTAGCAGTCTGAGATCTAATCAACTCATCACACTGGACCAAAGGTGACTGTGTACAGAGAAAGAGGACCCGGGTTCACGATCACTGCACAGCTGCAACCAGGAGGAGCCAGAGGTGGAGACTATGGAAATGGTCTCCTGGAACTCATTGTAATAAGAACCGCCTTCTCGGGGACAGGTTATGAATATGTATAGGCATTCCTAAAATCTTTCATGAATACGTAACACTTTACTGTATTTACCCAAGCTCACAACTACTGTGAAAACACAGACACACATCTTGGGTGAAGCTATTCCCTGTGTGTCTGACGTAAATACATACCTTCCTTACAACCTCAAGGGTTGTAAGGTCATTTCCGTGCCTCAACGGGGCCTGATTTGCACTTCACTGAGAAGAAAAGGATTGATTCAGACAAAACAGCACCTGCAAGGCTATGGACTATAAACAGTATCTGCAGCTAAACAAAACCAAGGCACATATGAGATCAGTGAAAAAGATCCAATGAGAAGCAAGAAGACCCCAAACTGAAATATTGCTATTGGACTGAATCATGGTATGAATGGTCTGTAAAGATATAAAAATCTATGGCTTTCTACGCTTAGTTGGACCTCTGTGCAGGTACCCTGCTTGAGCCAGCCCTTCTGCGATTCTATTCCATTCATTTTTAAATTTGTTTTTATTTTATTTCTGCGAATTCTGATGTCTGAAAGTTTGTTTCGTGAACGGTTATCAGGCCTTGCCTGGAAGTTTGCCTCCGGAGTTCTGGAATACAGGTTCCAGAGTGAACAGTTATCAGGAGACAAGACATCTGGAAGGTATACAGCATTTGACTTGGTATATTTCCTCCATGCAGTGAATAATAGAGTGAACCTGCCACCGAACTCTTTTAAGTCACACTTTTCTTTGATAAATCTAAATATTGTTCTGCAATAAGCAGAACCTTAAATCACTCCCCTGCGACACCTGGTTGAGAGTATTTTCTGGACAACTACCATAAGTGACCACAGCTCAGATTCAACTAGCTCACTGGAAACCCCCTTTGAGTTGGTCTTCCTTGGTGCAGCGGGTATGCAGTCAAAGACTCTCCTCCTTAGACTGGCCAACTAAGGAACATTCCCTGGGGATCGAGACACCTTACTGACCTGGTAAGCAATCTGGGTACCCTTGAGAGTCCTCAGTTTGACACAGAGTGGGAAGATGCAAATTTTGAATCATTACTCTAGAATTTTGGGATCTAATCCCCTTGAGATTTGAGTCGGTTGTGTAATAATTGAACTCCTAACCAGTATCCAAGCATGTGTTTTATAATTTTGTCAGAATGCTGAATAAGTTTGGAAGAACCCCATTTGTAATTGGTTTCTGTTCAACATCTCTAGTTAAAGTCTGTGCAGAGCTTGTTGCCTGCCTGAATTGACTTTTGGGGTGCCTCCGTGACATTTTTTATTGGCATAGTCAACAGTATATCGGCAAACATGGAGAAATTATGGAGTCACAGCTATAATCCTTCCACCCCCGGTACAGAATGGGTAGAAGCAAAATGGTTCAATCCTAGTGTGGTCTTAATCACATGTGCTGTTTTGGGTGCCATTGTGTGTGCAGTCCAACGTGTCTGTTTAAAACAGGCATGGGTCTTGTGTAAATATTGTGAGCAATTTTAACAGGATAATTTTAAGAGGCAGTCAGAGATAAACAATGTAAAGGTAGAATTGCAAAGAGAAAGAGAACAGATAATTGTGTTGGAACAAAGGTTTGAGATTGCCCTGGCACAAGCAGGGGAGCCCCCCCCTGCATTATGCAAAATCAAAAGTTGATGGTGGGTGTGGATTCTGGGGATTGGGATGGAGAAGTCTGGGGAGACCCTGATGTAAGTGTAAGGAATGTTTAATGAAGCAATGTTGTTTTTACAAAACTGGGGACCTGGTGTCTGACCCCAGTGGGGAGGAAGGACTGAGAGACATCAGATTATGAATCTTTAATGTAAAACAAAGTCTCTTTGAACTAATCCCGGAATGCAAACTGATTACTGTATTTTAAAAAATTAAGCTGGGGGAAGGGTAACCAAAGAACCAGGAACCCATATTTTAAATAAATCGGTAAAGGGAGGGGGTTGTTAGAATTAGATGGGTAGTTTGTAAACCCTGAAGTACCCAACCAATGGGGAACAGGGGAGGGAATTTGTGGCCAGGATTTGGGGAAGATATAAGCAGGGGCTTTTTGCCTTATTATGTGTACCTACCTTTAGGTAGAACACTAGGTCTTGCAAAATTGTTAATAAAATATGCTTTGCTGAGAGATCCTGCCTAGACCTAAATCCTGCAGGGTTTACAGACTACCCGATGCTTCCTGGATGCCCTACCTCAGTTTACCTATCTCACTAATCTAATTCTAACAACCCCCTCCCCTTATTTATTTCCATTTATAGTATGGTTTCTTGGTTCTCTGGCTAACCTTCCCCAGTGCAAGGAGACTTTGTTTTACATTCAAGATCTGATAGCCAGATATCCCTCAGTCCCCACCCGCTGTCAGGCCTCAGATCCCCAGTTGCAAAAACAACATTCCTCCTTCAATGGCTCCTTACAGTACGGAGGTTGTTAACAATCTTTTTCAGCCAAACTCGTTTTCCCTATAATTCTGTGGTTTGTCCAGTTCACAAACCCAATGAGCAGTGGTGTTTAACTATTGATTATTAAAAACTGAATAGTAACATCCCACCCTTAATGGCTGCCGTCCCAGACATCAGTGGTAACTGCAAGACAAGCAGCAGCCCATCTGTGGATGGGCACTTTAGGTGTCAAATATATGTTTTTCATGGTTCCCCTAAGGGAGGAGGACAAACCCCAATTTGCTTTTACCTGGGGAGACAATAAGTCTTTAATTGACTTCTACAAGGTACACTCTCCTACTGTTACTCACAATGCCCTGGCTGCAGTCCTGTGAAAGTGCCCTTGGGCATTCACATAGATCAATATCTAGATGACATCTTGGTGGGCAGAGACAATAAGGAACAGGTTGGACAAGTAGCAGAGAGTATCTGGAACCTATTGACAAAAACCGAATTGGATATTCAGCCTTCCAAATGCCAAGGTCCCGGGCAGGAAATTAAATTCCTAGGGGCTTGGTGGGTAGTAGGAGCTATTGCAGTGTTGTAGAATAAGTTAAATCAAACTAACTTTTTAATTGCATTCTATTATTTTAGCTGTATTATTTTGTTTGAATAACCTGTTTTAGCATGAGTAGCCAAACTTGGTGTGAGTGGCCAGGCCTGTTGGAATTCCAGGCCTCTGACTGTGAACTTATCTTAACCTGGTTGCTTGATGATGGGGGGGCGGGGCATGAAGACCTGTATCAGGAGACAAAGAGGCAACACTGTCAGCAGAGGCTGAAAACCATCAAGAACAGTAAAAAAACTGCCTGGAAAAGAGAATCCAATAAGAAACAAAGAAGCCTCAGAATTACCACTGGACTGAAAATTGTGTGAAGGACAGTGTGAAGAGCAGGTGCACAGATTGTGAGGGTTTAAAAGCCCAAACCTCTTTTGTCTCAGGGTCCCTCCCCTTGAGAGGCACTTAGTTCAGACTGTTTCTTTGCTGTACCTTTCAATTTATTTCTAATTTTTTAAATTAAATTATTTTTTTTAAGCACAGACATCTGAGACTATGCTACAGGAAACCTACGGTCAAGAGCATTTCTTTAATATGCTGTGACAACCTCAAAGCACTTCCCCCATCCCAATTAAAACAAAGAATGATGTTATGCCTTAAACATCTAGTTTTTGATACTTTGGGCAGAAAAGATAGATGGTTGTGGAGGCAGACACCTTGCCTTTTCTTTCCCAAGGTTTTGTGAAAAGAAACATACATTTTTAAGAGAGAGGCAATTAACAGTGTTGCTGTGCCCTGCAGCCTGGGGGATAGCAAGCAATTTGATTTTTCTACACAACTGTATCATAACCTATATAAACCCTGCTTTCCTCTGTATTGGGCTAAGGATATCCTTAGCCTTCTTTGCTGCAAGGGCGCATTGTCAGCTCACGTTTGTCTTGCTGTCCACCAGGAGCCCCCCTCGTCCTCTTCTACAAAGCTGCTTTCCAGCCAGTCAGCTTCCAGCATATACTGGTGCATGGGGTTGTTCCTCCCCAGGTGCAGGACTTTGTACTTTCCCTTACTGAACTGCACCAGGCTCCTGCCTGCCCATTTCTCCAGCCTGTCTACTCTCAGTTTTGTATCATCAGCAAACTTGCTAAGGGTACGCTCTGTCTACCCATCATCCAGATCATGGATGCGGGAACAGTGGTTGAAGGCTAAAGTAAGAACACTTCGTCGACATCCTCCCCTTCATTGGGCAGCCTGCAGTGGATACCAACCACAAGGTTTCCTTTGTTGGCTTGGCCTCTAATTTTCACCCATAAGTTCTCAAGCTGTTCATTGCTGTCTTTCAAAGACAGCTCTATGCCATCCAAATCTTTTTTTTTTTTTTTTTACATAGAGGGCAACCTCTCCACCTCTCCCTCCTTCCAAACAGTTTATAGCCATCAATTGCAGTGCTCCAGTCGCATGAGTCATCCCACCAAGTTTCAGTGACAGCCATTAGGCCATAGCTTTCCAGCTGCACAGTGGTTTCCAACTCCTCCTGTTTGTTACCCATGCTGCACACATTGGTGTAGAGGAACTTCAGATGGGCTGTCGACCGTGTTGCTTTTTTGGAGGACCAAACCCCAGTTCCTTTGCGGCATTTCTCAGGTGCTCCCCTGTTGATTCCTAATGCATCAGCAGCCCCTGGCTCTTCCCTGTTGCTCAAAACTCCATCCCCTTCCCCTGCTGAGTCCAGTTTAAAGCCCTGCCAGCTTGTTGGTGAAGACCTTCTTGCCTCACTTGGTCAGCTGAATCCCATAAGCTCCCAACAGACCTGGTTTCTCAAAGGTAGATCCATGATCATAGAAGCATAAACCTTGACTATGGCACCAGCTACACAGCCAGGCATTCACCCATTCAATTAATCTCCTCCTTCCCAGACCCCTTCCTCTGGTTGGGAGGATAGAGGAGACCACCACCCACGCTCCTGATCATTTTAACATTGCTCTGAGGGACTCATAGTCTCTTGGCAGGCTTCTAAGTTGCCTCGTCAGACCCTACATGGAATAGTACAAGCAGATGATAATCCGTAGGGTTCACCAGGCTCAACAGCCTCTCGGTGACGCCACAAATGCAAGCTCCTGGTAGGCAGCAGACTTCTCTAGAGAAATCATCCGGATGGCAAATTGGTGCTTTGGTGCCTCTCGGTAGGGAATCTCCAATTACTAATACCTGACATGCTTTTCTGGTGGTGCTGGTTCTAATGCGAGTGGGTGGTTGGGTCAGCTTTGCATGGTTGCCTTGTCCTGAATCCTGTCCGTTGCTCACATGCTCTTCAGCCTCCAACTCCAGAGCATCCTCTCTGTTATGTAGGGATGCTTCAGGAGATGGGGGGGTGGAGCGGGGGGAGTCTTCCTCCTACCCCGAGTACAAGCAAGTGTCCAGTCTCCTTCATCTCGTGAGTTACTTGTATCAGTCAGCTTGAGGCTGGATTCAGGCTTACCTTCCTCTCACACAGCGTTAAGGCAGGCTGTCGCTCAGCCTGGTACAGCGTACAATACCACACATCCATCTCCTGCTTGCCTTCCCAGATACCATACTGCATCTCGAGCTCCTCTTGTAACATAGTTACTTGTCCAAGGAGATCTTCCAGCTGGGCATGCTTCCAGCTATGGCATCCACTGCTGCCTTCAGGTGCTGGGGGACTTCAGGTTCTGGAGCTCCATGCAACCCAAGGTATAGACAGCTCTATCAGTCCTTGGGAGGTCTGTTTGGGGGGGGGAGGATGTCAGCATAGATCAGCTGTTGCTGGGCTAATCGGCACTGCATATAAAGTGTATTATGACTGGAATGAAATGGAAAAAAAAAAAGCAAAATATCCCAGGCCTGTGCTGTACAGCTTGAACATAAATTTCAGGCCTGTGTCAAGCTGCAAGATAAACTTAGCTCATTGTAACGGAGGAGTCTACCAGGGAAAAAAATGGAGACTAGTACCTTTTTCTCACAAGAACCTCTTGTTGCAAGAAAGAAGGCTTTTTCTCTTGCAATTCCCCCCCTTAAAGTGATTGGCTCCCCAGCTATTTCCCGACTTTCCTATCTCTAAAAGGTCCTGTTCCTTTCCCACTTGTGGAATATCTTACAGACAGTCACCTTGAGTTACTGGAACGACCTTGACCAAAATAGAATGAGAAACCAGAATGTTTTTGTACAGTAAAAGATATTTACAATGTGTTAGCCAAACTGCCAGAGCGCGTGCAAGGTTAAGTAAACCAATCGCAAGATAACTTTAAGCGCGTGAACAGCTAGCATAAGTCAATAAAAACAGAAAGTTAAACATGTGTACATCAGCTACTAGCTATAAATGTAAATGCCTTGCCAAAATAAAGGGTCTCTTGGTTCACCTGCACCAGGAGTCCATGTCGTCAATCCCTCAAATGGTAACCCCGATGTGATAGGGTTGAAGAAATGTTGAAGCGAGCGTCCGGAGGGACTCCAGTCAAACGATCATCTCAACAGTTGGACTGATATCCTTGAATAATTCCTTGCCGGGTCAGGCAAGTGTAAGCCCCTTGCTGAACCCAGGCAAGTGTAAGTCCCTGCCTAATTCAGGCAAGCGTAGTCCTTGCTAATAGAAGAAAGTGTAGTAACCTGGAGTCAGAGACGTCTCTGGCTTTGTTTGCTGTGAGTGTGTGCATGCACACACTGGATCTCCATTATTCTTATTTGCTGTACCCCAATAATTTCCTCAACTGATATCCAAACCTGTATTTTATGTTACCGGAGTGCTAACTAATTGTATAAACCCCGTTTCTAGTCGGTGGACTTGCCAGACTCTTCCGGTCAAAATAAAAGTCTGTTTTGGACCTTGTTTGCCTCCCCTAAAACTGACTTAGGGGTCCCTCCGTGACAGACCTGATTTTGAAAAACAGAAAATGGAAATGGACCTCACAGCATATGGAGGCCCTTAATGTTCTGACAGATGAACTTAAAATCTACCAGAACCTGGGTCTGCTGCACCCACAAGATCCATTGAGGGCGGAACGGGGGTTCGCAGAACATGCTTCCTATTGTGGTATATTCTAAAAAGGACCACAAGGGCTGACCAGACGCTTGTTTTTCCTCCATCGCATTTAAGGAAACCAAAGAGAGGTTGTTTCTATGCTGTAGCTATAAATAGACAAATCTGCAAGTCCAATCGAATGCAGTCAGCCTGTAAGGTTGTCATAAATTTTTTCATCGAAGTCTCCAACCCCATTTTGGCTTTCATGTTTATTGGATATTGTTTTCCCTTACCGGATCAAAGTCCTGTTTCAGTTCTATCAGTGTAGTGTTGGCTTTACCGATACTTCAGCTGCCAATACTAGTGGAAATATAACATCCAAAATTTCCTTGGAGATTTCCTGCTTGCAGCAAGCAGATCTGCAGCTTCCAAGTATCTTTTCGTGGGACATGCAACTAAACAGAATTCTCAGAAAACGTTATTTAAGCTTACAAGGACTACACTTGTCTGAATTAGGCAGGAACTTACACTTGCCTGGGTTCGGCAAGGGGCTTGCACTTGCCTGACCCAGCAAGGAATTATTCAAGGATATCAGATTCTCCAGCACCGTTCAATTCTGCGTTATCTGATGACTCGGATGAGGATGGGGGTTTGCAGCATTTTCTTCAAAAGTTAACAGGAAAAAGAGTATGTGTACATGTTGCCCCAAGATCAGATAAAAACTATGAAAGACTCAAGCAAAATTAGACCTATGCAATGTAACAGCTATAGATCATTTAGGATGGAATGATGGGGACTCGTTGAAAGGGGCAGGTATCCCAGCTCTTGGAACAGACACTAATTGACACACCACAATTACAGGCGCTATTAGTTTCTGAAATCCTGAGGCAGTCAACAGACCTTGCATATCAAGCTATGATAGATGTGTCTGAAACCAACATAGCAGCCAAATCTTTTATAACTACTATCAGGGTCCCAGTGAGAATTACATGCAATTTATTGACCATCTTCAAGACGTCATCAATAAGCAGGTTGAAAACCTAGAAGCTAAGGAAGCACTGGTGTTGAAATTAGAAGTAGAGAATGCTAATGTTTACTTTCAACGTGTTATTTGTGAGTTTTACAGTACATATTATATGCATCTGTGTATTGCCCCTCTGAAAATCAAGCAGCTTGTCAGGAATGTGATTTAATTGTTTCACTGGTTGTTGTTAGAATTGTTTCTTTGTGGTATAAGTACACCGTAAAACTTTCTCCCCACTTTTCCCACTCGCGCTGCAAGCAGCCAGGCCAGTTATGGCAAACTGATATTACTGAATTTGCACCGTTTGGCTGACAAAAGTACATTCATGTGTCCATAGATACCTGTTCAGGACTGCTGTGGGCTACAGCTTTGACCTCAGCAAATGCAAAAGTGGTAAAGCGTCATTTATTACAAGCTTTTGCTGTCATGGGTGTTCCTACACAGATCAAAACAGATGATGGTCCCGCATACCGTTCTGATACACTTGCAACCTTCCTCGCCCAGTGGAAAGTACAACACCTGTTCGGAGTCCCTTATAATTCTACTGGCCAGGCAATTATTGAGCGTGCACACCGCACTCTGAAAAATCTTTTGTCTGTTTTGAAAAAACAAGGGGGAATTGGTGTGAGTCCAGAGGAGGTATTGATGAAGGCATTGTATGTGCTGAACTGGCTTAATCCTAAAAGTGAGATTGAAATGGAACCTGTTGTTATGCACCATATCATAAATGTCAAAGATTTTTCCGAAAATGGACCTAAGGTTAGTGTGTTTAATGTGACAACACAACAATGGGAAGGTCCTATGTCATTAATAACCTGGGGAAGGGGATATGCTTGTGTTTCTACAGGTAACCATAAAAATTCGTGGATCCCAGCAAAGTGGGTGAGACCTTGGCTAGCTAACAAAGAAGAAACCGATTGCAATGATGACAACCCTTAACCTCAGAGGTGTTATCGCTTTTAGCAATGGATGTAGCCAATGTTGAGAATACCACTTTGTAAAACAGAGCAGGAATTAATTTTTTTGTTACTGGCCAAATCTCGGAATAACCTGTTCCAATAACCTTTTAACTACAAATTAGGCAGTTGCTCTCGTGGCAGGAAAGGCTTCCACCCAGCACGTTAGTTAGTCTATTATAACCAATAAGTATTTATATATTCCCACTTGGGACAATTCAGTATAATCCACTTGAATCCCTTCAAAAGATCTATGCTGTTTTTCTTCCCCCTGTGGGTGATTTTCTCATACTCAAATGGCCAAAAGATGAAACGTGTAACATCAGACTGCCAAATGTCATTAGCTGAGAGTCCGCGAGGGTTGACTCCAAGGGAGGGCGAGCTTGTAATCAGACCTTGACATTCCGGGCAAGAGCGCACTATGTCTATCGCTTGCTCGAGAGTGAGACCAAACATCTTTTTTAAGGCAGCAGCATTCTGATGGAAGAAATCATGTGAAGCCCTGGCAGACTGGAAACGGACTGTAGCTACAGTATAAGAATCCGCAACTGCATTACCTTCAGTTATGGGACCTGGTAAAGTTGTATGAGAGCGTATATGAGTAACAAACAGTGGGTGTTTGCAAAGCTGTAATGCAGTTTGCAATGATAAAAACATATCAAAAAGTTGCTGTTGCGAGATTTCTTTAAGTGGAGGGGATGCGCTGTAGGACCTTGACTACGTACTCAGAATCACAAACCAAATTTAGAGGTTCCTCCCTAAAAAGCTCTAAGGCATGCAAAACTGCACCAAGTTCCACTAATTGGGTTGAGCCTTCAACAATTGTAACAGAATGATGCCAATCGCTATCTTCACGCCAGACCACTACAGCTTCATGACACTTCCCTGAACCATCAACAAAAACTGTGCGAGCATTTGGGATAGGACCGAATACAAGTACGGTCTCTGGTCTGATATCAAAGACACACAGATTTTGAAGCAGTTTACATTTAGGCATGCCAAAACCTATGCTGTTAAGAAAATCTGCTAGCGCAATTTGCAAGGACAGAGATTGTGAATAAAAACAATCAAAATCTGCTTTCGCAAAAGGTACATATATGACAGATGGATCACGGCCTACTAAAGCCTGAATCCATTCTCTGCCTTTTTTGATCAGAGTAACAATCAATTCCAGGGGCTCAGTAATAGTTTTAGGAAAAGAATTGGGCAAAAAAATCCATTCCAAGTATATCAGTCTGTTTGCATTCTCATCATACTGTCCCACAATAGCCACAGGTTGTTTCTATGTTGTAGCTATAAATAGACAAATCTGCAAGTCCAATCGAATGCAGTCAGCCTGTAAGGTTGTCATAAATTTATTCCTCAAAGTTTCCAACTCCATTTTGGCTGCCATATTTATTGGATATTGTTTTCCCTTACCGGATCGAAGTCCTGTTTCAGTTCTATCAGTGTAGTATTTGCTTTATCGAAACATTGGCTGTTAATACTAGTGGAAATACAGCATTTGAAATTTCCTTGGAGATTTCTCACTTGCAGCAAGCAGATCTGCACCATCCAAGCAGCTTCTTGTAGGCCATGCAACTAAACAGAATTCTCAGAAAACGTTATTTGAGCTTGCAATTTACTTAACAAATCCTGACCCAAGAGAGGTATAGGACTTTCTGGCAACTACAAGAATTCATGTATTAAAACTTTGTTCCAAATTTGGCATTCTATTGGTCTCAAAAAACAGCCTTTCTTTCGTTCTCTCCCATGACCTCAAAAACTAGCATGGTGAATTTACTAAGAAGTCTCTTACAACCAGTTACCACAGAATAAGTCTATTAAAAAATTTTTTTTGTTTAATTTCTGAGCTTCATTAGAACTATGGACCCATTGGTAATGCCTTTAAATTTCAACCCTCAGACTCCTTCATGCAGTATTACAGTTCTCTAGCAGTAACATTGCTTAGGGGAGGGGCGCGGGGGGGAATAAAACCTCCCTCTCGCCCCCATCTGGGATTGGCAGGATCTCCAGCCCAGCATGAAAACAAATCAGTTCCAACTCCACATCAAACCAACCTGGCTGCACTCCACACCCAAATCAGTACCAGTCTGACCCAGAGAAGCACTGAGCACTCTGACCTCCCCAAAGCTGACCAGTGTGAAAAGAATGACTTCAGTAGGGAGGTAAAATTATGAGCTCTTTCCCCATATGTGCCAAAACCTAGGAAACAAGACAGAAGCAAAAAGAAACATCACCAACAACCCCTGATTCAAAGCCAAGAAGCAACACAGTGCCACAATAAGGATGGATGACAATACTCCAGAGAGAGAAGAAAGACAGAGCGGGGGGGAGTAAAGCCTCCCTTTCTCCGCTTAGCAGCGGGCAAACAGGTTTTTCCTTTTTTTTTTCTTCTTTCTCTTCTTGCTGCAGTTCAGATATAGTCATGGCCACGCAGCTGGCGTAATCGCTGGTACGAAGTGGGAGGCTCTGGCAAACTCCTCGGTTACAATGAGCTGAGTTTTATACACGATTCCAATTAGCTCAACAGTTGTTACATTCCTCAGCCCCATTTACCTTTCACAATTTAAAGATGTCAAAATACAGTATATTAAACATCAATCCATTATTCCATTTTCCTAGATCCAAATCAGTTCACATTCCAGCAACTTTTAAATACAACTTCATACAATACCAAGTTCACATCCATCATAGCATTTAGGTGTTTGTTTCTTTTTTTTGTTTCTTTTTTTTTTTTCTTTTTTTTTTTTTTTGCAAAGCAGAGTTTAATAATTTAAATTCTTTTCTGGTCTCAAAATTATTAGCTAACAATATAAGCAATTACTCTAATGCGCAAGGATGCATCCTAAGGGGGAGCAAGGTAGAATTTTAGCAGTGAAATTTTAGCAGTGGAACCGGTTCCCATTTTGTAATTATTTCCCCAAACAAAATTGTCATGGTACCAAATACAAATATGCAAATTAAAATACTGAACTCAGATATGAAAACCAAATACCAAGTTCAAATATGCAGATGGATCACAGTTACACTAATTTAAGACAATCTCTCAATTTTTGCATTGCACCTTTGAACTGCTTACTGCTCAGCCAGGCAGAGGTACCGCTGGGTCTCCCTGACAAAACAGGTCAGTGTGTGCTGGAGCCCAACCGGCACCCGCCCCCCCGCCACCGCAGCAAGCTGGACCGGGCAAGGTTTTTATCAGTGTCTCATCTGGTGTGCTACAACTGTTATCCCAAAACCAGGATTCTTTACTTGATGTGCATACAAAAGAGCCAAATCCAGCACATCGAGATGTGACACAGCCCATCACAGAGTTGCGCAAGTCTGGATACCGAAATAAAGCTAGCGTGCTAGAAAGAAAAATAACAGCTACTACACACAAAATTTTACCATCGCATTCATGCAGTAAAGAACTAAATTACTCATGATCTTCTGTATTATCACAAAATGCACATTTTGAGTCAACGGATTCTCATGATTTAACAGACTGTGAACTTATCGTACCATATAACAAAGGCCTACCAAAATTGCAACATGCTTAAACAGATACCCACAAAGAAAACAGGTTAATAAGGAAAGCATCTTGCAGACTTTAACAAGTTTTCTGACCTGTGTGTTATCAGTTAATTCTCTCTCAGCTTGTTGAAGTTCAAATCGCCCCGCCTGTAAAACTGTCTGAAAAGATTTAATGATTTCTTGTCCGAGTGCTTTCTTATGTTTTAAAACACCTCCCAATGCTGATTTTTTAGGAACACAACTGAAAACAATCATTCCTGACCCCATCTTGCAAGTAAAAACTTTGAGGGGTGGGGGGGGGGGGGAAGCACAGGGCTGCTTGCAGCGTGAGTGGGAAAAGCGGGGAGAAGGTTTCACGGTGCACTTAAGAACAACTAGTAAAACAATTAACTCACATTCCTGACAAGTTGCTTGATTTTCAGAGAGACAGTACACAGGAGCACATAATATGTACTGTAAAACCCGCAAATAACATGCTGATAGCAAACGTTAGCATTCTCTACTGCTAATTTCAACACCAGTGCTTCCTTAACTTCCAAGTTTTCAACCTCCTTATTGATGGCCTCTTGAAGGTGGTCAATAAATTGCATGTAATTCTCATTGGGACCCTGATTAATAGTTGCAAATGATTTGGCTGCTTTGTTGGTTTCAGGCACCTCTCTCATAGCTTGATATTGCTGACTGTTGGATTCACTCGCTAATAGTTGATCTGATCTTTCACACAGTTCTTTTGCCCAATTCTTATCCGGCGACTCCTTCTGCTCTCTCATGGAAGTTGGAGGGTTAAAAGGTGGTAAAAGCAGATACAAATTGATAAAAGGGCTTGTTTACAACTTTAGCATTCTCAGCTTTCACAGGTTCTTTGGGCAAGTTGTCTGATTCCAATCCTTTTGACTTGCTGTTCTCATCAGGGTTTGCTAATAGTGTAGGAGGACACCCGCTCGGCATTTTTCCTCCCCCCACCCCGGACTGCTGAGGTATCGGGGGTGCCAAAAGCACAGCAGGGGATGGAGTAGAGAAGGTATCAAAGACAGGAACCGGGTAAGCTTCACAATTATTTTTAGAGTTCTTATCAAGCTGCAATGCTGCAAAAATTCTGGTAACCGCAGCCCGTTCAGCCTTAAATTCTTTTAAGGTGGAAATTATAAGCTTCCATGTAGTCGCTAATGATTTAGCTTCTTTATCTCCATTGCTAACCTTATCCCATAATTTCTGCCCTATATCATCCCAAAGTTCAATTTTAAAAACCTTCTCAGCTTCTGTCGGGTAGCCGTTAGTTCTACACCGAACCAACAGTCTACGTATGTTACTTTCTTCATATTTAAGTCCTCTCATAGAGAGAATATGCAGGAGGAGTTTAACTATGACTTCTTCCTCAGAGGATATATTTTGCCCCATAGCTTCACTCTTCCCTCCTCCTGCTCCCAGCTGCTCACCTTTTCCGGGGACTTCTTCAACAAATTTATCTGCGGAATGTCCGTACGCCTCCGCCCGGTTCTCAGTCCAGCTGATCCGCCTCCGGCTGGGCCGCTCCAGGCTTTTCCCCGATCTTAGTGAGACGCCGTTTGGAGTATCACGTCGGGGTCACCATTTGTTGGAGCGATAAAGGACTCAGCATTCCGATTCAATGTGAATCACGCAAAGCCATTTATTACAGAAACAAGCCTCCTTATATACGCAACTATTCTCTAATCATGCATCCACGCTCCCAGCATGGATTCGCTAAATGAGTATCATGGGCAGTCCACACGCTGGAGCCCCACCGATGATAGGTCCGATGACTCACGCCATGCTGAGGCCCTGTTAATGAAGAAACGCCCCTCTCTCTTTCTCACAGCAGATTCTGTTCTCAGCTTCTCAAAGTGGCCTTGAGATTCCTTTGGGCCTGACTAATTCAACAACATATCTCCATCTAACCAAACCCCTCCACATTTAGTTTTCTTTCCCATTCCTCCAACAAACACACAAATTCAATGCGAATCAGAGTTTAACAACCTCACTTCTTTTCTGGTCTCAACTTTATTAAATAGCAATAAGAGCAATTACTCTAATGTATAAGGATGCATCCTAAGAGGGGAGCAAGGTGGTATTTTAGTAGCGGAATCGGTTCCCATTTTATAATTATCTCCCCAAACAAAATTCTTTTGGTACCGAATATAAATATGCAAATTAAAATGCTGAACTCAGATATGAAAACCAAATACCAAGGTCAAATATGCAGATAGATCACAGTTACACATATTCAAGACAATATCTCAGTTTTTGCATTGCACCTTTGAACTGCTTACTGCTCAGCCAGGTAGAGGTGCCTCTGGGTCTCCCTGACAAAACAGGTCAGTGCGCGCTGGAGCCCAGTCGGCACCCGCCCCCCCACCACCGCAACAAGCTGGACTGGGCAAGGCTTTTATTAGTGTCTCACCTGGTGTGCTACAACTGTTATTCCAAAACCAGGATTCTTTACTTGGTGTGCATACAAAAGAGCCAAATCCAGCACATTGAGATGAGACACAGCCTATCACAGAGTTGCACAAGTCTGGATACTGGAATAAAGCTAGCATGCTAGAAAGAAAAGTAACAGCTGTCACACACAAAATATTATCATCACATTCACGCAGTAAAGAGCTCACGGTCTTCTGTATAATCACAAAATCTTCTGTATAATCACAAAATGTACATATTCAGTCAATGGATTCTCATGATTTAGCAGTCTGTGAACTTACTGTACCATGTAACAGGCACTTATTTAAACTGTAATGTGCTTAAACAGATACCTACAAAGAAAACAGGTTAATAAGGAACAGTATCTCGCAGAGTTCAGCAAGTTTTCTACAAATTAGGCGGTTGCTCTCATGGCAGGAAAGGCTTCCACCCAGTGCGTTAGTTAGTCTATTATAACCAATAAGTATTTATATATTCCCACTTTGGGCAATTCAGTATAATCCACTTGAATCCTTTCAAAAGATCTATGCTGTTTTTCTTCCCCCTGCGGGTGATTTTCTCATACTTACTTTATTTACTTTTTGACAAGTCAAGCACCCATACGTAATTTGTTTAGCTATTTCAAATATCCCAAAACATCCAAAACACTTCAAAAACTGATCACAGAGAGCTCTGTTTCCCCAATGAGTTTTCTGATGTAGTAAATTTAGAATTCCCCTAACTTAATTTTTGGGGACCATCTCTCTACTATCTGGTAAAAAAAAAAACCATCCCCCATTCTTGAATTCTGCACCTATATTCTCTAATTTTGCTTTTTCTTTTATAGTGAACTTTTTCTCTGCCTTTTTGTTTGTTTGTCTCTTAGAGGTTGTAGGACAATAGGTTTTAAAGATAACATTGCTGCCTGTTTAGCTTCATGATTCACCAAGTTGTTTCCTCTAATTTTAAACCTGGTTCCTCTCTGATGTCCTTTTACATGGACTACTGCTACTGCTGATGATCCTCTAAGGACCTATAAAACTCTAACCACTAGTTCTTGATGTACTAATTCCTTTCCTTGGGTATTTATTAACCCTCTCTCTTTCCAAATTTTCCCAAATGTGTGAACTACTATGTAAGCATACTTTGAATCAATATATATGGTTGATTTTAACTTTGTCCTGCGGTGTTAACACATAAAGTTTTACTTTTAATGTTCCCTGTTCAATTTCTATAGTCATGCCTGATGCCACAATTAAATCTCTCCCCAATAGATTATTTTCAGCCTCTGGGTAAATTCTTTTTTCAGATTCAATTTCCACATTATCCAGTATGGGAACTTTAAAGGGTTCTCCCTTTGCTTCCACTACGAGGGCAGGTTTTTTTTTTTTGTTTTTTTTTTTTTGTTTTTTTTTTCTTTCTTTTGACTCTCCCTTACTGCGGCTACTAAGATTTTTTCCTTTGCTCTTTGTTTCTCCTCATCTCTTCGAGTTTTTCTAGTTTCTTTCTTATATCTCCTCAGGATTTTGCTACAAACTGGGGGGTCCACTCCCGAGTACGTTTATCCTTTTTCTCAAATACATATATTCCTACAGTTCTCAAACTTCCTTTCCAGCATGAAACATAATCACTCTCTTCTTGACTAAAAGACTCCTTTCTGTTTACATATAAATTTAAAGCTTGACACATCCAATCGTCAAATTATCCAAAAATGGGCCAAAATAAATGCTCTGGCCTAATTTCTTCTTTGGCCCATTCAACCATACAATATTGGATCATCTTTTCTTTACTTTTTTCCCTTGTACTTTCCTCATCTTTCCAGAATTCTAACATCATCCCCAGGGGACTGTCTGGGGGCATACCTGGAAGGTCGCTCCCTCTCGACCTCTTGGGACCACCCTTTCTAGGGTCCTGAAGACCTGGGATTCTCCAGGACTCTAACATCATCCCCAGGGGACTGTCTGGGGGTATACCTGGAAGGTCGCTCCCTCTTGACCTCTTGGGATTTAGTCCCACTTGGGATCTCTCTGGAGATCCCGTAAACTTCTCTTGGGATCCCTCTAGGGGATCCCAGAAAGGAGAACTTAAGGATTTACTCTTTCCCTGGCCCATCCCAAATGGTGCTCTTTCACTCCTTTGTCCTTTCGCTTCGTCCCTTCGGTGGCCAAGCCCCTCGCGGGGTGTTGGAACCGCACCTAGAAGGACTCCGCACTCGCTTCATAACTGCATTAATGTCTCACACATTCAGCACCATTTAGACCACCCAACCCGGCAGTGCTTACAGTCCGCTGTTTCTGCCGGGGTCTTCGTGCACCTTGAATTACGGGTGTACTGCTGTAATTCGGAGGGAGGGAGCTCAATTCTTTTGCTTATGCTTTAATTTTGAATAACGTTGGTAGCTCTTCGCACACCCGAGTCCAAGAGCCACTATTAAAGTGAGGCGCCCCCCTTGAACCTGGGGTAACACAGAGCTATCCAAGGTTGTCACATCGAGGTCACCAGTTGAAATAACTCACGCTTTTTCCTCATGAATAACAACGTTTAATACAACTCATTAAAAACGTGTTCATTAAAGCATAAGCAAAACAGCACTGGGTGCATGGGGAGTCTGCGCTCTGCCAACATGCATGCCTTAGGTTTCTGATGAACTCTTTTTATTGCCTCGGCTAGTCCTTCTTGCACTCAGACTCCGTGGTTGGTTGTCACTAGGGGTCTTCTCTCTTTCTCATTGGTGGCTGAAGAGTTCCTTCTTCCTCAGTGTCCCCCCTCACAACAGTTTGCCCAACGACCAACTGTAACAATCTTTCCAAATTAAACAGGTGCCATGCCTTATTTGGTCAACAAGAGTCATTTCTGCAGCTTAGCAGAATTTTCCACTTAGCACAAATCATTATCATATTTTTCACAACCGTAATGAGTTGGTTCCACATAGGAGAAATGCGTCGATTAGGAACGACACGTACCAGGACGCAGACAGAAATTCACGCAGAGGCAGAGATCTTGTTCAGGAAGGAGCGCAGAGCCTGGCCAAGCAGAGAGCTGACCTAGGCCTAGGCTGCCTTCTTTATTCACCATTGACAATTTATAGGATTTACAGGTACAGGCCTGGACTAAGATGTTTACAAAAAGGTGCTTTTCCACTAATTGTTATTAAGAACACACTAAACTCATGTGATGTTTGTCTCACTTGTTGTTCCACTCATTCACAGACCCGGCCCAAGGACATTCACACATCCCATGCACTTGGGGGCGGTTATCTGGCCCGAGATACCATTGTCACGAGTCTGGGCTATAACTTTTTACAATTACGAGAAACGTACTTCAAAGTAATCTGTCCAAGGCCCTTTATATGCTATTATGTTAGTATTATGTCTTCGACTGTCCAGATGGTCATGTTAGTATTGATCTTCCTTTATCATCCAGATGACTGGAACCGCACATCTTGCTTTCCCACATTTTACTTTCCAACAGAGAAATGCAGGGCTTGATGTGCCTCATAATAGTATTATAGAGATTTCACAGCTCTGATGTGCTAGGCTTTGGTTCTGAAGCCCAAAACTGGATTATTAAAGCAAAGAATTACAGCTTTTCTTATTTTTCTTATTATTTTTTCTGCGATTATGCTTTCATTCCATACTTGAGCTCCCCCTGTACCATGGAAAATGAGTGGCCGCTGATCTTCCACTTTGCTAAATTATTTGCTGATTGAGTTAAGCCATTTGTCTCCTGCCTCTGCGTGGACCGCATTGAATAGAAAAGCTGCTTAAGAAACAATCAACCCAAATGAAAACATAGTGGAGGTTGCTAATCTGAAGGACTGGCCCATTTCCTTGCCCCCATTGTCTTGCATGCTGAATCCCACTTCTAGAGGGGACTCTGTAAATGTGTTTTATTATGCATATAGAAAGTATTAATGTCACATAAGAAAAATCAACGTTTGGGCTATCTGGTAATCTGCTGCTGTACAAGTCCAGTGCGGCATATTGATTTGCTTAAGCTATTACCTTTCTCTGAAGCCAATTACATTTTAACTGTTTACTCTTCCTCCAGTGCCTTGCGTTCCATGGTCTTTCACCCCAAGCTTGGACACTTTTTCTAGCCATGCCTAAGGAACCAATTATCAGGTTATCTGAAGCAGAAGATTCTGGTGACTCTGTAAGTACTGTGGAAGCTTTTTGTATGCTAAACTGTACCTGTAAATAGTTCCTAATTTATTAGACTCTTTCCTATCCCCTCTTTTCTTCTTGATAGGGCACAACAGGCTATTTTGGGTTTTCTGACGCTATAGTTTCTTGCCTCTAGCTTGCAATGCAATTGAGCTTTTTGACTAAAAGCAGTGATATAAAGCAATGCTCACCTCTGAGTATGTACTTCTGGTGCAAAATGCAGCGTTGTTTCGGAGCGCAGTCTGATGCCTTTTGTCATGGTTTATAGAGTAAGAGTACTACTACTAGTAGTACTTTTTCTAATACGGAGAAAATGGCTTGGGGTCTTTGGTAGGTCAGGGGTGAGGAAGGGCAAAACTGGCTGAGAGGTGCTGGATGTTTTTTTTTTAGCTATGAAAGTCAAGTTCAAAGACTCTGTAAACCCATGCAAAAGGCAGCCTAAAGTTTATTTTGCACCAGAATTGCTTATGTTGCCTGAAGTTATAATGGGGGCTTTAACCCAGAGACAAACTTAGCTTTTGTGACTGTTATGCAGCCTGCTAGTGTCTAGCCTGAAGAAAATGGCATAGCTCTGTTTTTCCCCCACAGTGGTGTGCATAATCGGTCTTTGTAGCTTTGCTTGGAAAATGTCAGTTGCAGGTGGGTGGACAGACAGTAATTTGAAGCGCAATGGTTGAATTGGTAGGAATGGGCTAACTGGTTTCTCTGTGTGGTTATCTGTTCTCATTCCTTCCCTTCGTGCCCTTTCTCCTCTTTGCGTGTGGCTTTTTATTTTATTTATTTATGGTTCTGTACTTCCTTCTCCAGCTTCTTAGGCATTTAATGATTGTGGGCAAGAAGCGTGCTGCTCACCTGGGCCTGACCAATGGATTCCGGATGGTTGTGGATGAAGGGCCTGAGTGTGGGCAGTCTGTCTGTCGCGTACATCTACCTATTCTAGGTGGTTGTGAGTTGGGCTGGCCGCCTGGCTAAGATTTTTGCACCGCGGGAGTTGCTGCATGTGTACGAGTGGCCACTGAATGGATTTTGTTTGTTGCCCGTCAATCTCGACACAGTTGATGTCTGATTTTGTGTGATGTGTGTCTGTGGAAAGTACTAAAAGCTTTGAGCAGCGGTTGCACAATAAAGATTTAGCATGGGGATATCATCTCTGTCTTGTGCGTTTTTACTGAGGGAAATAGTTGTATGAGTTAAAATGGTGTCTCCCCTGAGCTTAAGTATGTGGAACATTTCAGTCCGTTAACAGTGTTCTATAGATAGATAATGATTTGCCCAGTCATTTGAAACGTGATGCTGGAACTGCTTAGCAATAGTCTCCTGCATCTTGTAGGAAGCAAACTCTTTGCTTTTTGGAAGTAGTATGCAAATGTACTTGAAGCCAGCTGTCATGGTTTAAATCAAGCTAGCAATATAACCACCATAGCTGCTCGCTCACTTCCCCCCATCCTGCATGCGTGAGAGAATCAAAAGGGAAGGGAGAAACTTGGATTGAGATAAACAAACACAGTTTAATAAAATAACACCAATGTACTAATAGTCATATATAGAAAATGGAAAATAGAATCTAAAATAAAAGAGAGAGAGAAGAGAGAAAAAGACTGTAAGGTCCAGAGGCCTGTGCAAAATGGCAGGATGGCCAGAGGCCAAAATAAAGTCCTGAACAGAACTCTCCCAAACGGGTCTCTGGCCCGGCTCTGACAAAGAGCTAGCTGCAAGATCTTGACTCTCCTTAAGTATGAAGCATGATGCTAATGGCGTGGAATATTCTTATTGATCAGTCTGGATGTCGGTCATGGTCTGCCCCATCTATGCCCCCCTTACTAGCTGCCTCATGCCTGTGGGCAGAGCACTCGGAACTGTTCTTGGCTCTCGGACCAGAGCAATTAAAACCATTTACTCTGTCCCAGGCTGTTATCTTCTTGTTCTCCAATTAAATCTAAATGATGACCGTGCTAGCTATGAAAAAAAATTCTAACTGCATGAAAAAATTAACTCACTTTCAGTCAAACCAGCACACCAGTGTAGGCTGCTGCTAAAACGGTAGAAAATACCATATGTGACGCTACAGGTGTGCCATACAAGGGTGGTTTCGGCACAGTGCAATGTGTTGGAAGCATCCAACTCCTGTTGGAGTGCTTTATCAATGGCTGTGTTTTATGGCCTCTCAGTCAGCGACGTGCAACAAGCACAGCAACGGCTACAGAGAAACTGCCAGATATTTTAACGTGGTGAAACGAAGAGCGCAGCAGTGGCTATGTTAAGAGCTGAGCCTAGGCATGGATTGAGGAGATGAGGAGGGAATCCTGTAGCCGGGCAAAACTGTGGTCATGCTGAGAGAATTGCTGTGAACCAGCTGATCTTGTGAGAGGGGCTGATGCAGAGGGGGCATTGCCAGGAGCAACCAAGGAAGATTCAAATGGCCTCCTAGGGAGCGTAGCAAACAAGGCCAGCAAACAGGGGTGAGGCAGTTAGTGTGGCAGTTTGCGCTGAAGGGTGAGTGGGTAGGGTGAGGAAGCTTTGCTGGCTCAAGTGATTACCTCAATTGGTTTTCGTCACCCTCGCAGAAGGAGCCAACTATGGTACCCACTCGGGGCAAAGGTAAGTACTCTGCACTCAACAACATAGAGGTAACAACCCAGACAGAGCTGCCATGGGAACATGCAGCCACCCAGACCTCAGTCTGCAGAGTATGCCAGAGCCTTTCACTGGTATAGAGTGGCAGTAGAGAAAACATTTGTGTGAGGTGTGAGAAGTTGGATGACCTCCTCAGCCTGGTAGTAGAACTGAAAGAGGAGTTAGAAAGGTCGAGAAGTATCAGGGAGCTGGTAAAGGAAATCGACCTGTGGGATCAAGCTTTGGTCACCCACAGACAGATAAGACCACCAGCAAGAAATGAAGATCAAGGGATTCCTGTATCCTCCCCTTGCCTGACTGAAAAAATCAGGGCAAGGGAAAGGGATGAATGGAATAAAGTCCACACTTGGGTTGGCAGGAGAAACACCCCCTTACCCACCCCACCCTCCCGGGTGCCTCCGTTCAACAGGCATGAGGCTCTGGATGTGGAATGCAGTGACACGAGGGATAGGGGGCAATGGCAGCGTGTTCCTGCTCGGCGTAGAAGGAGGAGGGTCCCTTTTGTGACCACCCCACCTTCCCAGGTTCCCTCGCAAAACAGGTATGAGGCCTTGCAAGTGGAACCAAGCAACAACATTGAGGGAGGCGGTTCCGCTAAGTTGGAAGTGCCGCAGAGGATAAGTCATTCTGTGCCCTCCATCAAAACAGCTCCCACAAAGGAAAAAAGGTGGGTTGTGTTCGTGGGAGACTCCCTTCTAAAGGGAACAGAAGGCCCTATATGCAGGCTAGACCCACTTCTTCGGGAAGTCTGATGCCTCCCTGGGGCCAGCGTTAAAGACATAAAAAGTAAACTTCCTGCCCATGTTAGGCTCTCAGACTATTATCCCCTAATAATTTTTCAGGTAGGCAATGATGTAAGTGAAAAGGGAAAACGAAAGGCAATCAAGAGAGACTTCAGGATCTTGGGATGACTGATCAAAGGGTCAGGAGCACAAGTAGTGTCCCCTCTGTCCCCACAGTTGCAGGGTTTCAGGAGGAAAGATGCAGGAAGACCGCCAGATCAGTACCTGGCTGTGGGACTGGTGTCACTGGCAGAATTTTTTGGTTTTGATCATGGGCTGGGTTACACGGCACCTGGTCTGCTAGCAAGAAATATGACACACCTGTCTCAAAAAGGGAAAAGGATCCTGGGGCAGGAGTTAGCAGGACTCATTGAGAGGACTTTAAACTAGATTTGAAGCGGGGAGGGGAGGAAACCAGATGTGGCAGAAGCATACCCAAGGGCGGCATGCCAGCATTTGAGGGAAGGGGTGCTAGCGAGGCCCTTCAGACTGCCATCCCAGTGGAGGTAGGGAATGGAGAGCCACGCAGTAGGATAAACACAAGGGTTAATGATCTGTCAGAAATCGTGGAAGCACTTGAGGATGGCCACCAAGGAATTTAGGGCTTCTCACCAGAAAAAGGTGGCGGGATTAATGGCCCAGCTGAAGTGCATCTGTATGAATGCACACAGCATGGGCAACAAACAGGAGGGGTGGGAAGCCATTGTGAGGCAGAAAAGCTATGATATAGTAGCCATCTCAGAAACATGGTGGGATGATTCTGACAACTGGAGTGCTGCATTAGATGGTTATAAAATCTTCAGAAGAGATAGGCAAGGAAGGAGAGGAGGTGGGGTAGCCATGTATGTCAGGGGGTGTTATGATAGTCTGGAGCATGATGAGGGTGATGATAGGGTTGAGTGTCTATGGGTGAGAATCAAGGGGAAGAGCAACAAGGCAGATATCCTGGTAGGAGTCTGTTACAGACCACCCAACCAGGATGAAGAGGCAGATGAAATATTTTGCAGGCAGCTGGGAGAAGTCTCCCAATCGCTAGCCCTTGTTTTTGTGGGGGACTTAAACCTACCGAATGTCTGCTGGAAATAAAACACAGCAGAGAGGAAGTAGTCTAGGAGGCTCCTGGAGTGTATGGAGGACAACTCCTTGACACAGCTGGTCAGCGAACCTACTGGGGAAGGTACCCCGCTGGATCTGTTGTTTGTAAATAGAGAAGGACTTGTGGGCAATGTGTTGGTTGGAGGTCACCTTGGGCATAGTGATCATGAAACGATTGAGTTTTCTGTTCTTGGAGAAGTAAGGAGGGTGGTCAGCAGAACTGCTACTTTGGACTTCCGAAGGGGAGACTTTGATCTGTTTAGGAGGCTGGTTGGCAGAGTCCCTTGGGAGGCAGTCCTGAAGGACAAAGGAGTCCAGGAAGGCTGGTCTCTCTTCAATAAGGTAATCTTAGAGGCACAGGAGCAGGCTGTCCCCATGTGCCCAAAAGCGAGCTGGCGGGGAAGAAGGCTGGCCTGGCTGAATAGAGAGCTGTGTCTGGAACTTAGGAATAAAAAGAAAATTTATAACCTTTGGAAGGAGGGGCAGGTGACTCAAGAGGAATACAAGAACTCTGTGAGGTTATGCAGGGAGAAAATTAGAAGGACCAAAGCCCAACTAGAACTTAATCCCAGCCACTGTTGTAAAAGGCAACAAGAAATGTTTCTATAAATATATCAGCAACAAAAGAAAGGCTAAGGAGAATCTCCATCTCCTGATGGATGTGAGGGGAAACAGTGACAGAAGATGAGGGAAAGGCTGATGTACTAAATATCTTCTTTGCCTTAGTCTTTAATAGTAAGACCAGTTGTGCTCCAGGTACCCAGCCCCCTGAGCCAGAAGACAGGGATGGGGAGCAGAATGAAGCCCCAATACTCCAAAGGGAAATGCTTAGCAACCTGCTACACCATTTGGACACCCAAAAGTCTATGGGGCCGGATGGGATACACCCAAGGGTGCTGAGGGAACTGGCGGAGGTTATCACTAAGCCACTTTCCATTATCTATCAGCAATGTTGGCTAACTGGGGAGGTCCCAGTTTACTGGAAGTTGGCAAACATGATGCCCATCTACAAGAAGGGCCGAAAGGAAGATCCAGGGAATTACAGGCCTGCCAGTCTGACCTCAGTGCCGGGGAAGGTCAGGGAGCAGATCATCCTAAATGCCATCACACAGCACATACGAGACAACCAAGCGATCAGTCCCAGTCAGCATGGGTTTATGAAAGGCAGGCAACCTGATCTCCTTCTATGACAAGGTGACCCACCTTGTAGATGAGGGAAAGGCTGTGGATATTGTGTACTTAGACTTCAGTAAGGCCTTTGACACTGTATCCCACGGCATTCTCCTGGAGAAGCTGACAGCTCATGGCCTGGATGGGTGTACTCTTTGATGGATAAAGAACTTGCTGGATGGCTGGGCCCAAAGAGTTGTGAATGGAGCCAAATCCAGTTGGCAGCCGGTCATGAGTGGTGTTCCTCAGGGCTCAGTATTGGGGCCAGTTCTGTTTAATATCTTTATCGATGATCCAGATGAGGGGATTGTGTGGGAACGGCAGGACATGCAGGTCCAGCCACTTGTATGATAAAGGAAGATCAATACTAACATGACCATCCAGAGCGTCAAAGAAGAAATACTACTAACAAGATTAAATCACAGCAATCAGTCAAAACAGTGAGAATGATATCTCAGGCCAGAACACCGCCCTTAGGATGTATGGCGTGTGAGTGTTGGGCCTGGGCGTGTGTGTTTGGAATAACATTTTTTGAAAAAAACGTTCTGTTTAACCTCTTGGTCCAGGCCCATATCTTTAAAGCTATAAATGGAGAAAGGCTAATTAAAGAAGGCTCAGGCCAGCTCAGGTCTGCTCTGCCTGGTTCTGCTCTCGCTGCCAACAAGAACGCTGTGTCTGTGCGTCTCTGTCTATGCATCTCTGTATGCGTCGTTCTCATCGCCACGGATTGAGTGCACCCTTAGTAAGTTTGCAGACGACACTAAGTTCAGTAGGAGTGTTGATCTGCTTGAGGGTCAGAAGGCTATACAGAGGGATCTGGACCGGCTGGATTGTTGGGCTCAGGCCAATTGTACGAGGTTTAACAAGGGCAAGTCCTGGGTCCTGCACTTGGGTGACAACAACCCCAGGCAGCACTACAGGCTCGGGGAACAGCGGCTGGAAAGCTGCCTAGCAGAAAAGGATCTGGGGGTGTTGATTGACAGCCAGCTGAATATGAGCCAGCAGTGTGCCCAGGTGGCCAAAAAGGCCAACAGCATCCTGGATTGTATCAGGCATAGTGTGGCCAGCAGGACTAGGGAAGTGATTGTTCCACTGTACTTGGCGCTGGTGAGACCCCATCTTGAATGCTGTGTTCAGTTTTGGGCCCCTCATTATAAGAAAGACATTGAAATACTAGAGAGAGTGCAGAGGAGGACGATGAAGCTGGTGAGGGGCCTGGAGCACAAGTCTTATGAGGAGTGGTTGAGGGAACTGGGGCTGTTTAGCCTCGAGAAAAGAAGGCTGAGGGGAGACTTCAGTGCTGTCTACAACTATCTGAAAGGAGGTTGTAGCATGGAGGGTGTTGGTCTCTTCTCCCAAGTAGCAAGTGATAGGACAAGAGGAAACGGTCTCAAGTTGTGCCAGGGGAGGTTTAGACTGGATATTAGGAAAAAATTCTTCACGGAAAGGGTTGTCAGGCATTGGAACAGGCTGCCCAGGGAAGTGGTGGAGTCACCATCCCTGGAGGTGTTTAAATGGCATATAGATGAGGTTCTTAGGGACATGGTTTAGTGCTAGAGTTAGGTTATGGTTGGACTCAATGACCTTGAAGGATCTCTTCTAACCAAAGTGATTCTATTTTTATATTATTCTATTCTATGGTTCTGGTATCCCTTTTCTGGTGAGGAGGGATATGGTAGGAGAAAACAATTGGTCCGAATGGCAGTTCTGGTGCTTCTCTGACAGAGTGGAATATCTCTTCTGTCAGTTTGGGTCAGTTGTCCTGGCTCTGTCCCCTCCCAACCTCTTGCCCACCCCCAGCTCACTGGATGGTGGAGGTGGGGGTGGTTGGAGAGACCGTCTTCATGCTGTGAGAGCAAATCAGAAGTACATCACGAGACGGCAAATTTAATCTTTAACAGCTATTAAAAAAGGGAGATGTGCATGGCAAAGCAGGGCAATCCTTCACTATATTACTGAGGCATCTGAGATGCCCGCTGGAAGGCATCTTCTTCTCTTCTATATCCCCAAGCCATCAGGTGAAGTTTGGTGACACAGGCGTGTTAAGTAAGCTGAGGGCTTCACTTATCTTTCATCTTCCCGGGGAGGAGATGGAAATTATTTACCTGAAGTAGGTGGAAACTGACACATGACTGTGGCAGTACACTGTCCCCCTACCTCTCCCCCCTCCCCCCCCCTCGCTGAGAACTGATGTGGCAGCTGCATGTGTGCACACCTCCCTCCTCTCCTTCAATGGGGCAAGTTAATGGTCCTTATTGGGAGACCCAGGCCAGAGTCATTAGGAGAGAGGAGGGGGCTCATGTAGCCACAGTAGGGGGGTGCAGAGGTGCACGTAGCCACAGTAGGGGGGTGCAGAGAAGCCGCGAAGCTTCTAGACTGCCCACAGCCAGATCTGACACGGCTATAAATGGGGTCCGCCGAGGCTGCCTTTTGTGTGGTCCTCTTGGAGCGCGGGCCAAATGCTGCCGCCGAGAACCTTCCCGGGACTGGGATACCGTCTAAGGTAACCTCCCGAAAGAAAAATGGGACTGCCTCGTCTCCACGTGTGGGTGAGTGATAACTTAGATATTTCCTCACCAGATAAGCGAGTGTATTAAATAATTCCTCGCCACTTGGGTGGATGTTTTCCTCACTAGACACGTGAGTGTATTCCATGCTTAAATATAAGCACGTGTATTTTCTTTAATAATTCCTTGCCAGATTCAGGCAAGCGTATATCCTTAATATAATTTCTCCCTAAACACGTGGGTGTATTTTTTTCCTGGAGTCAGGGACGGCTCTGGCATTGTTTTTGGTGAGCCACGTGTATACACACTGTGGATCTCCATTATTCTTATTTGCTGTACCCCAATAATTTCCTCAAAGTTGATATCCGAATCTGTATTTTATGTTACCGGAGTGACTGATTGTATAAACCCCGTTTCTAATTGGTTGTTTTCCCGGACTTTCCCGGACAGAATAAAAGCCCGTTTTGGACCTGGTTGTCCGCCTAAAACTAACTTCGGGGTCCCTCCGTGACAATGACGTTTCCTTGAAATTACACTGGTGCAGTGTTTGCTTGCTGACTGACTGAGCCAGGTAGCGATCTATTGTTTTGTCAGTGTAAACTCCCTAAGGTATCTAGAAGGTGTTCCTTCTTCTGGGGGCAGGGGAATTCTGAAGAAGGAAAGTATGACTTATACATTCAGAGAGACTGGGTGATTGGATGATTATCATAGGTTTTAGAAGTCTGTGGTGCCTGGTGGAATTTGTCTTGCCTCGCAGACATTGTTGCTGATACTGGGCTCCAAACCAGAGAGAGTGAAGGGCTGTTAAACAATGATCCAATGAAGAATCGTAGAGTCCTAGAGCAGCCCAGGTGGGAAGGGACCTGGAAAGAACATCTGCTCCAACCTTTTGTGAGAACAGGAGCACAGATGAGATTATCTAGCACCCTATCTAAAGGCATCTTGAAAACCTCCAGCGATGGGGACTCTACCATGTCCCTGGGGAGGCTGTTCCAGTGGATGATTGTTCTTACAGTAAAAACCAAAAATTTACAGAGTCACCGAATGGTTGGGGTTGGAGGGGACCTCTGGAGATCATCTAGTGTAACCCACCTGCTAAAGCAGGTTCACCTAGAGCAGATCACACAGAAATGCGTTCAGGTGGGTTTTTAATGTCTCCAAGGAAGGAGACTGCACAACCTCTCTGGGCAGCCTGTTCCAGTGCTCTGTCACCCTCAAAGTAAAGAAGTTTCTTCCCATATTCATATGGAACCTCCTATGTTTCAGTCTGTGCCCATTGCCCCTCATCCTATTGTTAGGCACCACTGACAAGGGTCTAATCTCATTTTCTTGACACCCAACCTTGAGATATTTATAAGCATAACTAAGATCCCTTCTCAGCCTTCTCCAGGCTGAACAGACCCAGCTCTCTCAGTCTCTCTTCATAAGAAAGATGCTCCAGTCATAGTTGGAGCCCTCTGCTGGACTCCCTTCAGTAATTCCTTGTCCTTCTTAAACTGGGGAGCCCAGAACTGGACACAGTACTCCAGATGCGGCCTCACCAGGGCAGAGCAGAGAGGGAGGATAACCTCCCTTGACCTGCTGGCCACACTCTTCCCAATGCACCCCAGGATACCATTGGCTTTCTTGGCCACAAGGGCACATCGCTGATTCTTGATCAACCTGTTGTTGACCAGGACTCCCAGGTTCTTCTCTGCAATGCTGCTTTCCCACACATCAACCCCTAACCTGTATGGTGCCTGGGGTTATTCCTCCCCAGATACAAGAACCTACACTTGTTCAACTTCATTAGGTTCTTCTCTGCCCAGTTCTCCAGCCTGTCCAGATCTCACTGAATGGCAGCACAGCCTTCTGGTGTATCAAACACTCCTCCCAGTTTTGTATCATCAGCAAACTTGCTGAGGGTACACTCAGTCTTTTCATCCAGGTCACTGATGAACAGGTTGAACAAGACTGGACCCAGTACTAACCCCTGGGGAACCCCACTAACTACAGACCTCCAACTAGACTCTGCACCATTGATCACAACCCTCTGAGCTCTGCCATACAGCCAGTTCTTGATCCATCTCACCGCGCACTCATCCAACCTACACTTCCTGAGCTTATCTATGAGGATGTTGTGAGAGACAGTGTCAAAAGCCTTGCTCAAGTCACGGTAGACAACATCCACTGCTCTTCCCTCATCTACCCAGCCAGTCATACCATCATAAAAGGCTATCAGGTTGGTCAAACATGATTTCCCTTTGGTGAACCCATGCTGACTACTCCTGATAACCTTCTTTTCCTCCACATGCTTGGGGATGATGTCCAGAATGAGTTGTTCCATCACCTTTCTAGGGATGGAGGTGAGGCTGACTGGTCTGTAGTTTCCTGGGTCCTCCTTCTTGCCCTTTTTGAAGACCGGAGTGATGTTGGCCTTCTTCTAGTCCTCAGGCACCTCTCATCCATGACGTTTCCAAGATGATGGAGAGTGGCTTAGCAATAACATCTTCCAGCTCTCTCAGCACTCATGGGTGCGTCCCATCAGAGGCCATGGATTTGTGGGTGTCCAGTTTGCCTAACAATCTCTAACCTGATCCTCTTCAACCAAGGGAAAGTTTTCTTTTCTCCAGTCTTTCTCTCTTACCTCCAGGGTCTGGGATTCCTGAGGGCTTGTCTTAGCAGTAAAGATGGAAGCAAAGGCAATATTCAGTAATTCTGCCTTCTCTGTATCCTCTATCACCAGGGCACCCACCTCACTCAGCACTGGACCTACATTTTCTCTAGCCTTCCTTTTGCTCTTGATGTACTTGAAGAAGCCCTTCTTTGTGGAATATCTTACAGACAGTCACCTTGAGTTATTGGAACGTCCTTGACTAAAATAGAATGAGGAACCAGGATGATTTTCTACAAGATAAGAGGAGGTCGATGAAACACTGTCAGCATGATATTTACTGTGGATGGGTTTCTATTAGACGGAGATTTGTTATTGAACTAGACAGGCCCAAAGGAATTTCAAGGCCACCTTGGAAAACTGAAAACAGGATCTGCTGTAGAAGCAAAACAATTCAGCAGCTACAAGGCAGCAACACGACGTAAATCAACAGACCTATCAGCAGTGAGACTCAGACGCATGGACAGTTCGTGAACATAGATGATATCCAATCAGTTAATGCATGCTTGGAGCGTGGACGCGTGATCAGAAAATAACTGCATATATAAAAAGGCTTGTTTCTGTAATAAATCGGCTTTGCATGATTCACATATTGAATCA
This sequence comes from Patagioenas fasciata, assembly GCF_037038585.1. NCBI lineage: Eukaryota > Metazoa > Chordata > Aves > Columbiformes > Columbidae > Patagioenas > Patagioenas fasciata. Next base: position 43,749,684 of record NC_092559.1, read on the forward strand.
GAATGCTGAGTCCTTTATTCGCTCCAACAATTTACAGTGTGTTAGCCAAACTGCCAGAGCGTGTGCAAGATTAAATAAACCAATTGCGAGATAGCTTTAAGTGCATGAACAGCTAGCATAAACCAATCGAAACAGAAAGTTAAATGTGTGTACGATAGCTACCAGCTATAAATGTAAGTGCCTTGCCTAAATAAAGGGTCTTTTGGTTCACCTGCACCAGGAGTCCGTGTCGTCAATCCCTCAAATGGTGACCCCAACGTGATAGGGTCACAGAAACACTGAAGCGAGCGTCTGGAGGGACTCCAGCCGAACGATCATCTCGACAGCTGGACTGATCGAGAAACACGCCTGGGCAATCACCGTCTCACGAATACAGGTGAGCGGCTGGATAGTTAAATATGGGATCTAATTTGTCTGCAGAAGAAGAAGCTATAGTGAAACTATTTTTGTGAATTTTACAAAAGCAGAGAATAAAATATGAAGAACATATTGTTAAGTTAATGCTAAAATGGTTTAAACGGCACTCCAACAACAGTAGCAGCAGTCTTTGATTCAGACACTATTCCCAAGTGCTGACTGATTTGCTGTACAATTTTTGAAATAAAATGTGGCCCTTTATCAGAGGATATATCAGCTGGAACTCCAAACCTTGGTATTATTTCTTGTACTAATGTTTTAGTTACCTGCCGAGCTTTTGCTGTTCTGGTAGGGAGTGCTTCTGACCAACTTGAAAAGGTATCAGTACCAACAAATATCGGCACCCCCCTTTTCTTGGGAGTTCCGAAAAATCAATTTGCCATTATTGCATATGTTTATATAATGCTTCTGCTACTAAAGGCCAAACTAAATAGGAGGTAACAATAAGTTTTCCCTTGTGGGGTGTGAGCCCACCCTTCCTCATTATATGATTCCTCTAAATCTATAATAAGTTTCTGGCCTTCCTTAGTATATTCTGGCTTACCTTCTAAAATAACCTGCCCGTCGGGGACTAGGGCACTTTCTACTTTTATCTTTTGCTTAGGCACCAGTTTTGCCTCTCTGTCCACCAGCTCATTTCCTCTTTCCAATTCCGAGCTCACTTTCTGGTGCGCCTTGATATGCATGATTGCCACCTTCTTAGGAAGTTGAGCTGCCAGTATTTCTTCTGCATGTTTGATATGTTTGCCTTGAGAGTTCAAGAGTCCTTTTTCTTTCCAAATTGTTCCGTGCGCATGCACAACCCTGAAAGCATACTTAGAGTCTGCATAAAAGTTCACAGTTTTACCTTCAGCTAGTTCCAGAGCACAAGTAAGGGCGATTATTTCTGCCTTTTGTGCTGAAGTATTTTAGGCAGAGGTCCAGATTCCATCACTTCATGACTAGTAGTTCTAGCATAACCAGCATGCCTTTCACCGTTCAGGATATTGCTGCTGTCGTACATAAAGCAGTTCTCAGTTTTCTCCATAGGATTGCCCTTTAGATCTGGTCGGCTGGAGTATGTTGCTTCGATGGTTTCCAGGCAATTATGATGAACTGGTTTTCCAATGTAACCACTGAGGAAAGAAGCTGGATTGACAATGTTAGTGACGATGATTTAGCCTGATATTTGAGAAATCTTTGTGGGAAAGCCAATGTCCCATTGCTCATTTAATCCTCTCAAAGTCTCTAGCAACAAGTGCCATGGCGTTAACAGTTGTTTCTTTCCATCTTTGGGTAGTGCTTTGCCGCATAGTAACATCCTTCGTAAAGTCAATTCCAGAAGGCTAATACCCTCCTTCTTCAGAAGCAACTTTCATGTAGATAATATAAGTTCCCCCTCCTGTTCCCAGCAGCTCACCTACTCTTGGTGTTGTGTCTTTTCAAGGATCCGGATCTTTGGCAGCTCCCCCCTGCTACTCTATCAGCTGTACTGGGCTCCGTCTCCACATCTCGTTCGTCTTCGGCTGTCACAGCTTCACCTCTGTCTCTTCTTCATGCGAAATCCTCTTCATGCAGGATCACGTTGGAGTCACCATATGTCGCGGTTTCTTTCTTTCTTTCCCATGACCTCCATAACTAGCAGAAGAAGTCTCTTACAACCATTTAGCACAGAATAAGTCTATTAAGAGATTTTTGGTTTAATTTCCCAGCTTTATCAGAACTACGGATCCACTGGGGATGCCTTTAAATTTCACCCTCAGACTCCTTCATTCAGAATTACAGTTCTCCAACAGCAACATTGCTGGGGGGTGGACTAAAGCCCCTCTTTCGCCGCTTTAGCAGTGGGCAGATAGATTTTTCCTTTTTTTTTATTTTTTTTAATTTTTTTTTAATTTTATTTCTCTTCTCGCTGCAGTTTAGATACAGGCAAGGACATGCAGGTGGTATAATCACTGGTACCAAGTGGGAGTTGCCAGGCCCTAGCAGACTCCTCAGTTACAATGAGCTGAGTTTATCTTGCAGCTTGACACAGGCCTGAAATGTATGTTCAAGCTGTACACCACAGGCCTGGGATATTTTGCTTTTTTATTTTACCATATCATTCCAGCCATAGTACACTTTATATGCAGTTCCTATTAGGTGAGCAATAGTTACATTCCTCAGCCCCATTTACCTTTTGCAATTTCTTACAGGTGTCAATAAACAGCTTATTAACCACCAATCCATTATTTTCAATTTCCTAGATCCGAATGAGTTAATATTCTACCAACTTTTAAATACAACCTCTCCCAGGTTCACATCCATCATAGCATTTACTTTTCTTTCCCATATCTGCAGCTAGCATGTAAATTCAATGTGAATCAGAGTTTAACAACTTAAATTCTTTTCTCGTCTCAAAATTGTTAGATAAAAATAAGAGGAAATTAACTTACAGTACTGTACTTCATCCCATTTTTTCCAAAGATCTGCAGAACAACAGTAATTGCAATACAGCACTATAACCCAGAATCCCACATTCAAGCCACACGTGAATACAATATTGTTTCAAACTTTCTTTTCTTAGAGGATTCCCCCACAAATCTACTCTAATGTGTAAGGATGCATCCTAATGGGGAGCAAGGTGGTACTTTAGTACCTGAACCAAATTTTAGCATTGCACCTTTGATCTGCTTACTGCTCAGCCAGGTAGAGGTATCGCTGGGTCTCCCTGACAAAACAGGTCAGTGCACGGTGGAGCCCCATTGGCACCTGCCCCCCCTGGTGCCCTAGCAAATTGAACTGGGCAAGGCTTTTATTAGTGTCTCATCTAGCGTGCTACAACTGTTATCCCAAAAACAGGATTCTTTACCTGGTGCGCATACAAAAGAGCCAAATTTAGTACACCGAGATGAGACACAGCCTATCAGAGAGTTGCGCAAGTCTGGATACCAGAATAAAGCTAGCATGCTAGAAATAAAAGTATCAGCTACCACGCACAAAATCTTATAATCACATTCACGTGGTAAAGAACTGAATTACTCATGGTCTTCATATCATCACAAAATGTACATTTTGAATCCACGGATTCTCGTGATTTAGCAGTCTGTGAACTTACTGTACCATATAACTGGCAAAGACTTATGAAACTGTAATGTGCTTAAACAGATACCTACAAAGAAAACAGGTTAATAACGAAAAGCATCTCACAGAGTGTTCTGCAAGTTCTCTGTGACTTGTGTGTTATCAGTTAGTTCTCTCCCAGCTTGTTGAAGGTCAAACCATTCCACCTGTAAAACTGTCTGCAACGATTTAATGATCTCTTGCAAAGATTTATTTTTTGTCCTGCTCTTCTCACTTTAAAAACAACATACATTGTAACAAAGTATTATACTTCAAGGTTCCATTCTCTGGCCACTTCTTCTAGTCATCTAACTTACACAGCGGACACCATTGATTACAATATTTCGCAAGATCCTCCTTCCTTGTATTTCCAAGTACTTTCCAAAACTCCAAATATCTAGCAGGTGAGGCAAAAAGCCAGCTTGGTTGAGCAGGGATCTTCTTCTTGAAATACAGCAAAAAAAGAAATTACATGGTCAGGGGAAGTAAGGTCAGGCAACATGGGAGTAGTACAGAGATGGTGCTTGCCACTTGTGGTGGTTTGACTGAAAATGGGTTATTTTTCTTCATGCAGTTAGAAATCTTTCTTTTTCATAGCTAGCACGCTCATCATTTGAACTTAGTTTGAGAACAAGAGATAACACCCTAGCACAGAGTTTATGTTTTTAATTGCTCTGGTCGGAGAGCCAAGGACACCTGAGTGCTCTACCCACAGGTGTGAGGCATCAAGGAAGGGGGGTACGGATGGGGCAGAGCTTGACTGACATCCAGACTGATCAGTAAGAGTATTCCATCCCATTAGCGTCATGCTTCATACTTAAGGAGATCTCTTGGTCCAGGCCCATATCTGTAAATCTATAAATTGAGAACTGTTAATAAAAGTGATCTCAGCCTGGCTCAGCTTGGCCTTGTATCTGTGCATCTCTGTCTGCGTCTGTATGCATTGTTCCTCATCGCCGCAAATGGTGACCCGTGTGAGTGTCTGACCCCTGTGAGGCTCTTCATCTAGCAGAGTGTGTATGGCGGTAACCATGCAATCCAGTGGGTGAGTAAATTTTTGTGGCCACACATCCCTGGGTATAACAGGGATAAGCAGTCCTCACTGAATGAGAGAGCTGTGGGACTGAGTTAGTATGGGACAAGCTGCTTCCCCTGTACATAAGCTATATCTGCAAGTTTTATAGCACATATTACGTGTTTCTGTGTATTGCCTTTCTGAAAATCAAACAACTTGTCAGGAATGTAAGTAAATTGTTTTATTGGTTGTTGTTACAACTCTCTCTTTATGGTGTTGTTTGTGTAAAAACACTGTAAGGCTTCTTCCCCCCTTCTCCCACTTACGCTGTACGCCGCTCTGTGCTTCCCTCTCCTCTTACCCCTTCTCATGGTTTTTACTTAGAAGATAGGCTCAGGAACGTCTGTTCCCAGTGGTGTTCTTAACAAATCAGTATTAGGGTGTGTTTTCACAGTATCACAGTATGTTTGGGATGGGAAGGGACCTCAAAAGATCATCTAGTCCAATCCTCCTGCTGGAGCAGGAACGCCTAGGTGAGGTCGCACAGGAACATGTCCAGGTAGACCTTGAATGTCTCCAGGGAAGGAGACTCCACAACCTCCCTGGGTAGCCTGTTCCAGTGCTCTGTCACCCTCACTGAGAAGAAGTTTTTTCTCAAATTTAAGTGGAACCTCTTGTGTTCCAGCTTGATCCCATTACTCCTTGTCCTATCGTTGTTTGCCACCAAGAAGAGCCTGGTTCCATCCTCATGGCACTCACCCTTTATATATTTATAAACATTAATAAGGTCACCCCTCAGTCTCCTCTTCTCCAAACTGAAGAGACCCAGCTCCCTCAGCCTTTCTTCATAAGGGAGATGCTCCACTCCCTTAATCATCTTTGTTGCCCTACGCTGGACCCTCTCCAGCAGTTCCCTGTCCTTCTTGAACTGAGGGGCCCAGAACTGGACACAATATTCCAGATGGGGTCTCACCAGGGCGGAGTAGAGGGGAAGGAGGACCTCTCTCGATCTACTGACCACTCCCCTTGTAATACACCCCAGGATGCCATTGGCCTTCCTGGCCACAAGGGCACAGTGCTGGCTCATGGTCATCCTGTTGTCCACCAGGACCCCCAGGTCCCTTTCCCCTACACTGCTCTCTAATATGTAATTTCCCAACCTATACTGGAACCTGGGGTTGTTCCTGCCCAGATGCAGGACTCTACACTTTCCCTTGTTAAATTTCATCAGGTTATTCCCTGCTCAACTCTCCAACCTGTCCAGATCCCGCTGGATGGCAGCACAGCCTTCTGGCGTGTCAGCCACTCCGCCCAGCTTAGTGTCATCAGCAAACTTGCTGATAGTACACTCAATTCCCTCGTGCAAATCGTTAATGAATATATTGAATAATATTGGCCCCAGTACTGACCCCTGAGGCACTCCACTAGATACTGGCCTCCAACTAGACTCCGCACCATTGACCACCACTCTCTGGCTTCTCTCTTTAACCCACCTCACTACTCTATTGTCTAGACCACACCTCCTCAATTTAGCTGTGAGGATGCTGTGAGAGACTGTGTCAAAGGCTTTACTGAAGTCAGGGTAGACCACATCCACCGCTCTGCCATCATCCATCCACCTTGTTAAATTCTCATAAAAGGCTATGAGATTGGTCAAGCATGACCTACCCTTGGTAAAGCCATGCTGACTGCCCCTAATGACCCTCTTATCCCTGATGTGCCTTGAGATGACACCAAGGACAAACTGTTCCATTACTTTCCCTGGGACAGAGGTGAGGCTGACCGGTCTATAATTACCCGGGTCCTCCTTCTTGCCCTTTTTGAAGACTGGAGTGACATTTGCTTTCCTCCAATCCTCGGGCACCTCTCCCGTTTCCCAAGACTTGGCAAAAATGATGGAGAGCGGTCTAGCAATGACTTCAGCCAGCTCCCTCAGCACCCGCGGATGCATCCCATCTGGACCCATGGATTTATGGATGTCCAGACTATTTAATAGCTCCCTAACCCAGTCCTCATCGACTAAAGCAAACTCCTCCATTGACCTGGCTTCATCCGGGGTCTCAGGGGTATGGGGCTCCCCAGGACAGCCTCCAGCAGAGTAGACAGAGACAAAGAAGGCATTCAGTAATTCTGCCTTCTCTGTATCTTCTGCCACCAGGGCACCCACTCCATTCATCAGTGGGCCTACATTGTCTCTGGTATTAGTTTTATCTGCTATGTATTTGAAAAAGTTCTTTTTGCTGTTCTTGACCCCTCTCACCAGCTGTAATTCTAAGGAGGTCTTGGCTGTCTTAGCTACCTTCCTACATCCTCTAACAGCAGCCTTATATTCCTCCCAAGTGGCCAGTCCCTGCTTCCATGACCTGTAAACTCTCCTCTTCTGCTTGAGCATACCCAACAGATCCCTATTCAACCACACAGGCCTCCTGGCTCCCTTCCTCGACTTCCTGCGTGTGGGGATGCTCTGATCCTGAGCATGGAAGAAGCAATCTCTGAATGCGATCCAGCTCTCTTGGGTCCCTTTTCCTTCAAGCAGTCTTGCCCATGGGATTTCCCCTAGCAATTGGTGACCCCGACGTGATCCATAAGGAGAATTTACAGAAGGGGGACGACTGCTGCAGGGAGCGAGCCCCAGCTGGAACAACTTGGCTGGACCGTGACCGGGACACAGTCTGCGGGCTGTGTGACTCCTGATTGATCACTACAGAAGCGACAGAGGAGGGATAAAGGATCCAATATCGTTGCAACGGACACCCAAAGAGGTGAGTAGATGGGGGCAAGAGGAGATGGGGCAGAATATTTTTAAAGAAGAAGAAGAAATACTGCGACTCCTCTCGCATATTCTCTCTAAGAGAGGGGTGAAGTATGAGGAGAGTAACCTCAAAAGACTATTAATTTGGTGCAGAGGCAGTGGGTTTCCTGCTGACCTGTTATGAGTTTTTCAAATAGAGACTTGGGAAAAAGTGGGAACTGTGTTGTGGAAGACAATCAGTCACAGTGAAAAATATTTTCTTGGCCTTGTAACCACCTGGAAACTGATAATTACTGCAGTGAAGCAATTAAAACCTGAAAAGACTGTTACGAGCATTAGTGACTCAAAACTTAAACTTGAACTTTGGGACGATTGTCGAGGGTTAAGATTGCGGGGTGACAATCAAACCCTGGCAGATGTATTGTTAACCTCCTCTCCCCCCCACTTCCCCCTTTTGCCCCTCCCTCTCCCCCCTTCCCACTCAGGACAGGCGATCGGGAGGGAAAGAAGGACAGAGAGAAGAGAGTTGGAAAAGTTAAAGATGTTTTACTAACGCTACTAATAAGAATAGAGAAAATAATACAAAATATACAAAACCAATCTTGTAAGTCTCAGCAACTGCAGAGCCAGCACCCAAAGTCCTGGATTAGACTCTGTAGCCAACCGGAGCTGGATTCAGTCTCTCACTAGGCCTCAGTTCGCAGGGACGACCAGCAAGGTCCTCTCCTAATGTCAGCCATGAGGAAAAAAGGGAAAAGGCAAAGGGACGAGATCCTCGTGATCTTCCACTTTTATATGAAGTATTCACGTGAATGGAATGTTATACACCATTGGTCAGTCTCTCGGTCATCAGTTTTCTTGTTGCCACTCTCGCGAGATGTCCATCCGTGCTTATCAATAAGCTTGCATTCCATTGCTAGGTTTAACTAAAACATGTGTTGGGTTCTCCAGGAAAATGCAGCTAACATGAAGGCTTTAGCTGACAGGCAAATTCACTAAAAGAGAAACTTGTTTTTAACAAAACCAGCACACCTCCCCTGCAAGCCTGTGTCTCAGCTGTGGAGAAACTGTGTGACAAACTGTCCAAGAGGGAGCATAGATTCTACTTGTTACCTGCACGGGTGCAAGTCACAGTTATTAGGAGAAGATGCCCTTCTGCAGGACCAGCTCGAGAGAAATGGAACACATCACAAGGTGAATTATGTTTTTTCCTGTGTGACCAGGGGGAATATATGAGTAATTCCACTGCTGACCTAGAGGCATGAGTACGTGAGTTGAAAAAGAAAGCTCCCAAGAGAAAAGTTGCTCTGGTTTCCAGTGAGCAGCTTTCCAGCCAAGGTAGATGGGATTCTTGTGTCTCCCTACCAGAGTCAATCAAAGAGAATTAGGGGGACCCTGCCCCTAGCCAGGTGGAGGAGAGGGACAATGGCAACCGAGTTTGACTGTGTGGATTCGATGGCCTGGTATGTCAGAACCACATGAGTATAAAGCCCTGGTAGACACTGGCGCACAGTGAACAATGATGCCATCAAATCATAAAGGGTCAGAATCTATCGGTATTGTTGGAGCGACTGGGGGAAACAAAGAATTGACTGTGTTAGAGGCTGAAGTGAACCTAACTGGAAATGAGTGGGAAAGGCACCCTATTCTGACTGGCCTAGATGCTCCATGCATTCTTGGTATAGCTTACCTCATGAGAGGGTATTTTAAGGATCCAAAAGGGTATCGATAGGCCTTTAGTATAGCAGCTGTAGAGACTGAGGACATTAAACAGCTGTCTACCTTGTCTGATCTCTCAGACAACCCTTCTGTTGTAGGACTGCTTAAGGTCAAAGAGCAACAGGTGCCGATTGCTACCACGATGGTGCACAGACAACAATATCGCACCAATCAAGATTCCCTGATCCCCATTCATAAACTGATTTGACAACTAGAGAATCCAGGAGTGACCAGTAAGACTCACCTTTCAACAGTCCTATATGGCCAGTGCCAAAGCCTAGTGGAGAATGTAGACTAATAGTAGACTCTCATGGCCTAAATGAAGTTACACCACTGTTAAGTGCTGCCATGCCGCACATGTTAGAACTGCAATATAAACTGGAGTCAAAGGCAACCAAGTGGTATGCTACAATTGACATTGCTAATGCATTTTTCTCTATTCCTTTGGCAGCAGAATGCAGGCCACAGTTTGCCTTTATCTAGAGGGGTATCCAGTACACTTGGAATCGAGTGCTGCAGGGGTGGAAGCATAGCCCTACTGTCTGCCATGGACTGATCCAGACTGCACTGGAACCAAGTAAAGCTCTGGAACACCTGCAGTTCATTGATGACATCATTGTATGGGGTGACACAGCAGCAGAAGTCTTCAAGAAAGGTGAGAGAATAATTCGAATTCTTTTGAAAGCTGGTTTCGCCATAAAGAGAGGTAAGGTCAAGAAGCTTGCCCAAGAGATTCAGTTTCTGGGAATTAAATGGCAAGATGGGCGTCGCCAGATCCCGATAGAGGTGATTAACAAAATAACAGCTATGTCCCCACCAGCTAACAAAAAGGAAACACAGGCTATCTTAGGTGTTGTGGGTTTCTGGAAAATGCATATGCTGGACTACATCCAGATTGTGTGCCCTCTCTACCAAGTGACTCGAAAGAAACATGATTTTCTATGCGGTCCTGAGCAACGACAAGCCTTTGAACAAATTAAACAAGAGATTGTACATGCAGTCGCCCTTGGACCAGTCCAGACAGGACAAGATATTAAGAATGTGCTCTATACTGCAGCTGGGGACAATGGTCCCACCTGGAGCCTCTGGCAAAAGGCACCAGGTGAGACTTGAGGTTGACCTCTAGGGTTTTGGAGTAGAGGATATAAAGGCTCGGAGGCCAACTATACTCCAACTGAAAAAGAGATACCGGCAGCATATGAAGGGGTCTGAGCTCCTTCAGAAGTGGTTGGTACTGAATCACAGCTCATCCTGGCACCCCAATTACCAGTACTGAGCTGGATGTTCAAGGGTAAGATTCCTTCCACTCATCATACAACCAGTGTTACATGGAGTAAGTGGGTTGCATTAATCACACAGCAGGCTCAAAGAGGAAAATCTAATTGCCCAGGGATCTTAGAAATGATCACAAACTGGCCAGAAGGCAGAGATTTTGCAATGTTACCAGAAGAAGAGGTGATGTGTGCTGAAGAAGCCTCACCATATAATGAATTACCAGATAATGAAAAGCAGTATGCCCTGTTCACTGACGGATCCTGTTGTCTTGTAGGAAAACATCGAAAGTGGAAAGCTGCTCTATGGAGTTCTACACAAGTCACAGAGGCTGATGAGGGACAAGGTGAATCAAGCCAGTTTGTAGAGGTAAAAGCCATACAGCTGGCGTTAGACATTGCTGAAAGAGAAAAGTGGCCAGTACTTTATCTCTACATTGACTCATGGATGGTAGCAAATGCCCTGTGGGGGTGGTTAAAGCAGTGGAAGTAAAATAACTGGTAGCACAGAGACCAACCTATTTGGGTTGCCTCCTTGTGGCAGGACATTGGTGCTTGGCTAGAGAACCTGACTGTAAAAGTACATCATGTAGATGTTTATGTGCCTAAAAGTTGAGCCACTGAGGAACACCAAAACAATCAGCAAGTGGATCAGGCTGCTAAGATTAAGGTAGCTGAGGTGGATTTTGACTGGCAATGTAAAGGTGAACTTCTTCTAGCTCAGTGGGCCCATGCTGCTTCAGGTCATCAAGGAAGGGATGCAAGAATAGATGGGCTCATGACCGAGAGGTGGACTGACTTAACCATAGACAGGTTATCCATGATTGTGAAACATGTGCTGCAATCAAGCAGGCCAAAAGGTTAAAACCTGTGTGGTATGGGGGGCAGTGGTTGAAAAATAAATATGGGGAGGCCTGGCAGATTGACTATATTATACTCCCTCAAACCTGCCAGGGCAAGCACTATGTCCTCACAATGGTGGAAGCAACTGCAGGATGGCTGGAAACATATCCTGTGTCTCATGCCACTGCCTGGAACACTATCCTGGGCCTTGAAAAGCAAGTCCTGTGGTGACATAGCACTCCAGAAAGAATCGAGTCAGACAATGGGACTCATTTTAAAAACAGTCTCATAAACAACTGGGCCAAAGAGCATGGCATTGAATGAGTATATCATATTTCCTATTGTGGCAGAATGCAAACCCCCCCTAACCCCCCCCCCTTCAGTATGGAAGGAGTAGGCACATCTCCCTCTCTCTCTGCTACTTGAGGCTAACAGCTTCTTTTCTTTGGTCCCGGAGCACTCTGGCCAGGGCCATTAGGAGAAGGGAGTGCCGAGGTGCCAGTGAGCCGCTGGGCACCTGCGGCCAGTGTGGAGGATGTTTGGAGGCTTCAGGGGCACCCCACAGCCGGTGTGGGGGTGCAGAGAAACTTCTAGAATGCCTACAGTCAGGTCTGATCAGCCTATAAAAACCGGGACTCTCGTCGAGACTTCGCCCATTGTCGCGGGTCTCTCGGAGCACGAGCGAGATGCCGCGGCCGAGAGCCCCCCTCCTCGGGATGGAGACTCTGCTTGCCTTGCCGCCACGTGTGTGAGTAAAACTTCTCACAGGATTGCGAGTATATTTATACTTTCCGTGCACATATGCACGTGTAACTTCCCATGCTTAATACAAGCACGTATAAAATTATTTCCTCGCACAGTCGCGAGTGTATTTATCCTTTCCGTGCACATATGCATGAGTAACTTTCCACGTTTAATACAAGCATGAGTAACTTTCCGTGCACATTTGCACGCGTACTTTAAATTAATTCCTCGCACAGTCGCGAGTGTATTTTCCTCCCGTGCTTCCACATAAGCACGTGTAGTATTCCGTGCACATTCGCATGTGTAAGTAAATTAACCCTCGCAGGATTGCGAGTGTATTATAAATTTACCCTCGCGGAATTGCGAGCGTACACTTTCTGTACCTGTATCTCTTTAAGAATAATCCCGCATCGTGTTCAGGCAAGTGTGTACTCCTCTGGGACTCAGGGGCGGCTCCGACATTGTTTTGGGTGAAGCCATGTGCATGCACTCTGTGGACCGCCTGTTGTACTAGTTGCTGCCCCTTAATAATTTTCCTCAACTGATATCCGAACCTATATTTAAGTCACTTTTGGAGTGCTAAAACCCTGTTTCTCACTGGTTTAATAAAAGTTGTTTTGGACCCTGTTGTCCCTTAAACTAGCCTCGGGGTGCCTCCGTGACACCTATCATGCACCATCCTCTGGGAAGATTGAGCAATACAATGGCTTGTTAAAAACTACCCTGAAGGCAATTGGAGGTGGAACTTTTAAAAACTGGGATAAGCATTTAGCACAAGCCACCTGGTTAGTTAACACCACGGTATCAATCAGTCGAGCTGGCCCTGCTTAGTCAGACCTTTTACACACAGTAGAAGGGGATAAAGTCCCTGTGGTGCATGGAAGGAATATGTTAGGAAAAGCTGTCTGGGTTATTCTTTCTTTAGGCAAAGGCAAACCCATCTGTGGGATTGTTTTTGCTCAAGGGCCTGGATGTACTTGGTGGGTGATGCTGAAGGATGGTGAAGTCTAATGTATACCTCAAGGAGATTTGATTCTGGGTGAGAATACTCAGTTTCAAACTGTATGATGTTAATTGCTGCATGATACTAAGTGTTTAGTAACTATCTTTTAGGTTGATGCAGTGTTGATGAAACCTGAGCTAGCTTCACTGAGTGGCGTTCAGTAACTTCCTCAAGACTGACATCCCTAAGCTGCAGTTCCTGGGCATGAAGTGCACCAGATTATACACCATCTCTCCTGCCTAGAGAGACTACTGTGACAGAGACCTGCAGCCATGAACTAAATGATCTTAACAAACTTTTTGTGAAGAAAGATGAATCATGAACTAGTGATATGTGTGTGTATATACATTTGAAGACAGGTAAAAAGCAGTAGTGATTTGGGTATGATGTAAATGGTATGGAATAAGGGGTGGAATGTCCTGGTTTTGTTTAAAACAAGACTGGGAATGGCAGGACATATGGCTCCAGCCACCTGGATGATAAAGGAAGATCAATACTAACATGACCATCTGAACCGCCAAAGTAGACTAATACTAACATGATTAAATCACAGCAATCAGTAAAAAAAAAGGTGGCCTTGACAAGTTACACAGGATTGTGTGTTTGTGAAGGAGTGATATCCCAGACCAGTAAGAATGATATCTCGGGCCAAAACACCATCCCCAGGATGTATGGCATGTGAGTGTTGGGTCTGAGCCTGTGTTTGGAATAACATTTTTTGAAAAAAACATCCTGTTTAATCTCTTGGTCCAGGCCCGTATCTGTAAAGCTATAAATGGAGAAAGGCTAATTAAAGAAGGCTCAGCTCAGCTCGGCTCAGCTCTGCCTGGGTCTGTTCTTGCTGCTAACAAGAACTCTGTGTCTGCATTTCTGTTTGCTTTTCCATATGCATGTCTGTATGCATCATTCTCATCGTTGCATAAGATCAGTTCTCTTTTAGTGAATTTTCCTTTCAGCTTAGTTCTTCTAAGTAACTGCACTTCTCTGATGTTGGCTGCATGTTTTTTCAGACACTGTTCACTCTGGAGCTGATAACAGTAGCAATGGTATGCAGAAGAGACACAGGTTTAGACTTATTGCTATGGCAGCCAAGGTTACTGATAAATTTTGCATGTCCTGTAAATTATAGGGGTGTATTTGCAAGGAGGGGAAGACAGAACAGGTGACCAAAACTGACCAACTAAGTATTCAATCCCATACACGTCATACACCACATAAAAGTGCGAGATCACGAGGGTCTCGCTCTCTTCAGCCATGGCCGGCATCTGAAGAGGACCCTGCCTGTTCTGCCTGTGATCTTTGGCCTAGTTCCAGGCCCTGCTGAAGAGAAGCTGCTAAATTAATGTATACTGTGATTAAGTTATAAAAGACACACCCATCATTAATCAATTGACATGATAAATGCTTTCTAATCACCTGCAAAACAAGAGGATAATTTTCAAATTTTAGATCCTCCTGCATGACAAGCTGGAGACAGAAGATTAAGTAATACATTGTTTAGAAGCAGAGTGCTTAGCTTATGTTTGACTAGTAATCAGTAGATATATTGTAAGTAAAAAAGTAATCAATTACTTCTGTAAGTGTGTACCAATTGCACTTCCATGAAGAACTGCCAATGTGGAGAGGTCAATCAGTGGACCCTCAGAAGCCCCCCTGAAAGAGGCAGCAGTAACTGTAAACGACGCTACATGGCAGCAAAGACTGTGAAATAAATAACTTCATACTAACCTAATGATTATGCAATTATTTCTTAGTATAGATGATAGCATGTTAAAAATTCCCAAAAATTGTAATGAATATGTAATAATTGTGTGAATATAAGCAGTGCAACAGCATCCAGTCCCAGTTCTGTCAATAAAGAATGCCTGCTTAACAGTATAATTGACTTTGCTGATAAGTTTATTTCTTTGTTTCACTGCATCCCTTAATCCAGTTCTGGTTTACTGCTGAGTCCAGCCCAGGACTTCCAGGTAGCTGCCCTGCAACCGCTGGAGCAATGCCAACTCCACTGCGGGCCAGCCGTGCTACACTGGGAAAGTCAAGATTGATTTTGTATTATTTTCTCTACTTATTAGTACCATTAGTAGAGCATTTTTAACTTTTCCAATTTGTCTCTCTCCCTTTTCCTCTTATTACTTTTCCTTAGTGGGGGGGCAGGGGGTTAACAGCATCTGCCATGTTTTATTGTTGCCCTGCAGTAAATGGTGACATTCCTGAAATACCCATCCCTTGATGATGATCTTTTATGTGGTCAGTCATGTTGTCAGCAGGAAAGAACAGCTGGAAAGAGGACCCTGAAGGCTGTTTACCCACAACCACTACAGTCTTAACATCACAGTTAACGGTATCCCCTGCATTCTCTTCTGGGTCAAGAGGATCTTGATTGTTTAAAAACCACACGCAGTTGGATTTGATGGAGAAGGCATTTGTTGTCTGTGCAACAGTGGATGTTGGAGATTCAAGCTGCAGTGAAGATAACATAATGTAAGGTGGAATTCTACTCTGCTGGCGAAACTAGTACCAGATAACAAGGCTAGTAAATAACTACTGAAAAAACAGACCTTGTAAGATGTGATATGGAGCCCCAGTATTCCAGGGGCAAGCTTCTTCCTGGAATGATCTGATACTGCAGGCAGCAAGGCAGCGTGGGTTATACGCTCTCAGACCAGTGTTTCACAGGGTACACAGAGGTACCTAACTGTCTTCATCTCTTTCAGTGCTGTAGTCAACCCCTGTGGCCAACCAATTTTGTGATTAGTGCATGTGAGACTGAAGTTACTGATCTTTTCAGCCTCCATTCCCTGGACAGCTTTAGTCTCCCATTCTTTCGTATAGCTGCTTGGGATAGTGAATAGCATATCTTGTGCTGAATATGAGGTCTTCAGGGTTGGCTGTGCATGACCTGAAGTGGCGTGTGGGAGATATGAGGGATTTTCTTGAAGTTACTGTGTGGATGGGTTTCTATAGAATGGATATTTGTTATTAAACTAGCCAGGCCCAAAAGAATTTCAAGGCCACCTTGGAAAGCTGAAAACACAACATAAACCAACAGACCTATTAGCAGTGAGACTCGGGCGCGTGGACAGCTTGTGAACATAGATGATATCCAATCAGCTAATGCATGCTTGGAGCATGGATGTGTAATCAGGAAATAACTGCATATATAAGGAGGTTTGTTTCTGTAATAAATGGCTTCACTTGAATTCATATTGGATTGTGTGGAGTGCATGATTTTTCGCCCTCTCAGTGGTGGACTACTCATTCTTTCAGAGGATGCATGCCAGTGGGTAGCAACAATAATAATTCTGTGATGGATGCACTTGACTCCTCCCCCAACCAAACCAGCAGCAGTTTGCTACAGGCTCCAAATGAGGTAAAGGCCTGAACAGTAGCCAACCCAATAACTCCTTTTAGGAAACTCACAAGGAAGCAGAACAACACACTGAACACCGATAAGTTGTGGGTGCAAGGAGTCTCATGCATACCTTTCCCGTTTGACTATGAGTCAATCACTTTATTCCATAAATATGACAGCCTGGGTGAGCCTACATTGAGCTCTCTCTACTAGACATGTCTGTATGGCAATGATCTTTTACTAATCACAGATCAATAGATGAGCCCAAGTTTTATATTAATCATTTAGCTTAAGTAAGTGCATTTCAGATAGAATTAATCACTTAGAATTATTAAATTATGTGATTTTTAATATACTGTCTGTTTCACGTTACTTAGTAAGCTAAATTTGCTGAAATCTTAAACTGTATGTTGTAAAGTTCTGCTCATATTTTACCAAAATTTTATCTACTTGCATTCTATCTTTGAAAACAAAATGGCTGCAAACCATAGACACAACCTGCAAGATAAGTCCTGTTTTGCACCTCATTGTGAAAAACAGGATTCATATAGATATATTAACACTTTCATGTGGGAGATTTGAGGGATTTTCTTGAAGTTAATGTATGGATGGGTTTCTATGAGATGGAGATTTGTTATTAAACTAGCCAGGCCCAAAGGAATTTCAAGGTCACCTCGGAAAGCTGAAAACACGACATAAATCAACAGTCCTATTAGCAGTGAGACTCGGGCACGTAGACAGCTTGTGAACATGGACAATATCCAATCAGCTAATGCATGCTTGGAATGTGGATGCGTGATCAGGAAATAACTGCATATATAAGGAGACTTGTTTCTGTAATAAATGGCTTTGCTTGAATTCATATTGTTTTGTGTGGAGTCCATGATTTTTCACCCTTGCAATGAGATGCATCCCAGAGTCCTGAAGGAATTGGCTGATGTAGTTGCCAAGCCACTCTCCATGATATGTGAGAAGTCATGGCAGTCAGGTGAAGTCCCTGGAGACTGGAAAAAGGGAAACAGCACTCATTTTTAAAAAGGGTAGAAAGGAGGACCCCAGAAACTACTGACCTGTCAGCCTCACCTCTGTGCCCTGGAAGATCATGGAACAGATCTTCCTAGTAGCTATGCTAAGGCACATGGAGGACAGGGATCTGATTCAAGACACCCAGCATGGCTTCAACAAGGGCAAGTTGTCCTGGTTTTGGTTAGTGAATTTTCCTTTCAGCTAGGTTCTTCTAAGTAACTGCATTTTTATGAAGTTGGTTGCATGTTTTTAGGACAGTGTTTGCTCTGGAGCTGATAACAGCTGATATTTCCAGTTTTACTGAGCTAATTGTAGGAATGGTATGCAGAAAAGACCCAGGTTTATCTTTTATTGCTATAGCAGCCAAGGCTGCTGATAAACTTATGACAAATAAATGTAGGGAGAGGCAGACAGAACAAGTGACCCAAATTGACCAACTAGGTATTCCATGCCATCCATGACATACTCAGTTTAAAGGTGGAAGATGACAAAGGACTGGCTGTCTTCATCCATGTGGCATCTTGTGAGAGTTGGTCCGAAGATGGAACAGTATTTGCCTGAACATCGCCATCAAGAACTTAGAGAACTGAGGCCCTGACAGAAAGAATGCATGGACAATGACTTGGAGAGAGGCCCGAGAAGCATTGTGTTGCACTGGTTTCTCCGATACAGGGGGACTGCTGCTTACAATGGTTGTTGTGTGGACTTCGCCTGCTGCTTCAGCCAAACCAGCCCCCACCTCCTGAAAGTTATTGTTATGAGGGGTCTCTTCGACCCAGGGACAATAGCTGCCGTCCAGAAGATGTGTTCTCACCTGCAGCCTCAGTTACATGTGTCCCCCACCTGCTCCCCCAAACAATGGTCAACAAAAAGGAGTATGCCCAGAAGCTCGCCAAGGGTCCTGAGGTCACCCAATGGACCAGAGAAAGATCCCTGAATGCTGGACACGTAAGCGTTGGCAAAAGAAAGCATGAATCTTTCGAGGCTGCGCAGTACAAGCCTGGATTGCGAAATCAAGGCGGAGATTGGCCTCAAACAATGGGAGCGAGGAGGGGTGAAGAAGCATAAGAGATGACTCCCGAATGGACACCGTTGAAGATCTTCCCGCCAGAGGATCCCGAACCATGACGGAGGACCGGCAGGACTCCACAGGACCGGAGACCAGAGGGATGCTTCTGAAACTGGACTGGTGATAAACGCAACCTCATTTCTCATCTTTACTTTTCCCCATTTCTTTTCCCTTTTCTTTTTCTTACTCTCTCTCTCTCTATTGCGTGCCGCTTTATGGGCAAATTAATAAAGTAACACTGTTTGATTGAATTATAACCCCTTGGCATTTTGGTTGCCTTAATTTTGCACTTCGAGATCAAGGTAAACGAACCATCATGAGTCCGTCACCGAATGGACCGTGACACATCTGTAGAGGACCCTGCCTGTTCTCCTGCCTGCAATCCTGATCCTGATTCCAGTCTGTGAATCTCTGAATCTAGTTCCTGTCTACTGCCAAGTCCAGTCCAGGACTCCCCAATGTTTGCCCAGCACTGGCTGGCATGACGCCAGCCACCTGCAGGCCGCTGGGAAATTCAGCATTGGTTTTCTATATTTTGCATTATTTTCTCTAATTATTAATATTCATAGAATCATTTTGGTTGGAAGAGACCCTCAAGACTGAGTCCAACTTTTAACCTAACACTGGCACTAAACCATGTCCCTAAGAACCTCATCTACACATCTTTTAAACGCCTCCAGGGATGGTGACTCTACCACTTCCCTGAGCAGCCTGTTCCAGTGCTTCACAACTCTTTCCATGAAAGAATATTTCTTAATATCCAATCTAAACCTCCCCTAGTGCAACTTGAGACCATTCACTCTTGTCCTATTACTTGCTACTTGGGAGAAGACACCAACACCCTCCATGCTACAACCTTCTTTCAGGTAGTTGTAGAGTGTGATAAGGTCTCCTCTCAGCCTCCTTTTCTCCAGGTTAAACAACCCCAGTTCCCTCAGCCTCTGCTCATAAGACTTGTTCTCTAGGCACTTCACCAGCTTTGTCACCCTCCTCTGAACTCTCTCCAGTACCTCAATGTCTTCTTTGTAGTGAGGGGCCCAAT
Source organism: Patagioenas fasciata (assembly GCF_037038585.1). NCBI lineage: Eukaryota > Metazoa > Chordata > Aves > Columbiformes > Columbidae > Patagioenas > Patagioenas fasciata. The sequence continues at coordinate 43,769,021 of NC_092559.1, forward strand.
AATGAATGCAGTATTCAAGGTGTGGCCTCACCAGTGCCCAGTACAAAGGGACAATCACTTCCTTAGTCCTGCTGGCCACAGTGTTCTTGATACAAGCCAGGATGCTGTTGGCCTTTTTGGCCACCTGAGCACACTGATAGCTCATATTCAATCGGCTGTTGATCAACACCCTCAGATCACTCTCTGCCAGGCAGTTTTCCAGCCACTCTTCCCTGAGCCTGTAGCATCACATGGGGTTGTTGTGACCCAAGTGCAGGACCAGGCACTTGGCCTTGTTAAACCTCATACAATTGGCCTCAGTTCATTAATCCAGCTGGTCCAGATCCCTCTGTTGAGCCTTCCTACCCTCAAGTAGATCAACACTCCCACCCAATTTGGTGTCATCTGCAAACTTAATGAGGGTGCACTCAATCCCCTCATCGAGATAATTGATAAAGAGATTAAACAGAACTGGCCCCAACACTGAGCCCTGGGGAACACCACTCATGAGTAGCCGCCAACTGGATTTGACTCCATTTACCACAACTTTTTGGGCCCAGCCATCCAGCCAGTTCTTTACCCAGCAAAGAATATGCCTGTCCAAGCCATGAGAAGACTCCAGGAGATTCTCCAGGAGAATGCTGTGGGAAACAGTGTCAAAGGCTTTACTGAAGTCTAGGTAGACAACATCCACAGCCTTTCCCTCATCCACTAAGTGGGTCACCTTGCCATAGAAGGAGAACAGGTTGGTCAAGCAGGACCTGCCTTTCATAAACCCATGCTGACTGGGTCTGATCGCTTGGTTGTCTTGTATGTGCAGCATGATGGCACTCAGGATGATCTGTTCCATGACTTTCCCTGGCACCAAGGTCAGACTGACAGACCTGTAATTCCCTGGATCCTCCTTTCAGCCCTTCTTGTAGATGGGAGTCACATTTTCCAACTTTCAATCAACTGGGATCTCCCCGGTTAGACAGGACTGCTGACAAAGGATTAAAAGTGGCTCAGTGAGCATCTCTACCAGCTCCCTCAGTATCCTTGGGTGGATCCCATCCAGCCCCACAGACTTGTGCATGTCTAAGTGGTGTAGCAAGTAACTAACCATTACCCCTTCATTCTGCTCCATATCCCTGTCTTCCAGCTGAGGGGACTGAGTACCTGGAACACAAATGATTTTACTATTAGACACTGAGGCAAAGAAGGCATTTAGTACCTCAGCTTTTCCCTCGTCCTCTGTTACTATGTTTCCCCCCACATCCACCGGAGGGTGGAGATTCTCCTTAGCCCTCCTTTTGTTGCTCAGGTATTTATAGAAACATTTTTTGTTGTCAGGATAGCAGTGGTCAGACTCAGCTCTAGTTGGGCTTCAGCCCTTCTAATTTTCTCCCTGCATAGCCTCACAATATCCTTGTAGTCCTCCTGAGTTGCCTGTGCCTTCTTCCAAAGGTCATAAATTCTCCGTTTTTATTTTTTCTTGAGTTCCAGCCAAAGCTCTCTGTTCAACCAGGCCAGTCTTTTTCCCTGCCGGCTCGTCTTTTGGGACAGCCTTCTCCTGCACCTTTAAGATTTCCTTCTTGAAGAATGTTCAGCCTTCCTGGACTCCTTTGTCCTTCTGGACTGCCTCCCAAGGGACTCTGTCACCCAGCCTCCTAAACAGATCAAAGTCTGCCCTTTGGAAGTCCAAGGTAGCAGTTCTATGAATCCCCCTCCTTTTCCAAAAATGGAAAACTCGATCATTTCATGATTGCTGTGCCCAACAAAACCTCCAACCATCACATCACCCACAAGTCCTTCTCTGTTCACAAACAGGTCCAGTGGGGCACCTTCCCTGGTTGGCTCACTGACCAACTGTGTCAGGAAGTTGTCTCCAGGAGCCTCCAAGACTGTTTTCTCTCTGCTGTGTTATATTTCCAGCAGACATTTGGTAAGTTGAAGTCCCTCATGAGAACTAGGGTTAGCGATCATGAGACTTCTCCCATCTGCCTGCAGAATATTTTATTTGCCTCTTTTTGCTAGTTGGGTGATCTGTAACATACTCCCATCACAATATCTGCCTTGCTGGTTTTCTGATTCTTACCCATAAACACTCAACCCTATCATCACCACCATCAAGCTCTAGACAGTCAAAATGCTCTCAAACATACAGGGCTATTCCACCTCTTCTCCTTCCTTGCCTATCCCTTCTGAAGAGTTTATAGATATCCATCCAGTTCCTGAGATCAGCTGATCAGTACCAGCTCAGCGGGTCCCAATTAAGCAAAATCTTCGAGGTACAGAGAAGCCTTTTTTTTTTCTCTGAGTTGGGCACTTTCGTTCTCGAGAGACCCAGAAGCTCCCGGCAGCCCTTGCAAGAGCAGGTGATGTGGAGTGGGCGTTACCACGGTGAGGGCGATCACACCCCCGCCCCTTGCCTTGAAAAAGCCTCTGGGAGGGCAATAAGGCATCACTGCTCGCCAGGCACTAGGAGGGGCAACCAGCTTGTGACGCGGGTGAGTAACACCCACACTGTGCTGCAGCAGCGCGTGTATAACTCATGCACTAGGGTGCACAGGTTGTCACTTTTTGCTTGTTAGACCCTCTCACTTATTGCCACTGTCCCAGACCGCTGCCGACCATGGTGACCTCCAGAAAGAGAACTTGTCTCAAAAAGACTGTAGCAATTCAGACTGACTGCCTGCTCCGAACCGTGGCTGTTCAGGTTTCCGGTTGCAGGGAATGCCAGAGCCTACTGCTGCCGGGGGAGGACAGCCAACATTCTACCTGCGTGAGGTGTGAGCAGATGCAAGATCTGCTCATCATGGTCACAAAACTTAAGGAAGAGGTCGTGATGCTGAGGTCCATCAGGGAGTGTGAAAAGGAGATCGACTGGTGGAGTAACTCCCTGGTGTGCCACTCAGAGAGGCTTCAGGGGGTTCCCCCTCAGAAGGTGATGGACCCCCTGCCCTGTCGGGAAGAGGGGGAAGACCCAAGACAGCCCCTGCCCTGTTGCTGTTGGGCAGAGGTAGAGCACCAAAAAGATGAGGAGGGTTGGAAGCTAGTTCCAGTTAGGCGCCGCAGGCAACCCCCCTCCCTACCTGCTTTGCTTCCCCAGGTGCCCCTCCGTAATAGGTTTGAGGCCTAGATCTTGAAGAAGAGGTAGGTGAGGATGTGGTGGAAGGCCCGCCTACAAGGTCACATAGAAAGAGGCAGTTGACTCCATGCCTCAAGACGGCCTCCAATAAGAAAGAAAGAAGGGTAATTCTAGTAGGCAATGCCCTTCTGAGAGGGACGGAGGACCCAATATGCAGAGTTGACCCTCATCGTAGGGAAGTTTGTATTCTACCTGGAGCCTGGATCAGGGACATCAATAGGACTCTCCCCAACCTGGTGCACCCAACAGACTACTAGCCACTGCTGATCTTCCAGACAGGTGGGGAGGAAGCTGCATCCTGCAGTCTGAGGGGAATAAAGAAAGATTTCAAGGCCTTGGGATGGATGGTAAAAGAGTCTGGGGCTCAAGTGATTTTTCTCTTTCCTCCTTCCAGTTTTGGGTGATGACATGGAATGGAATAGAAAAATTCAGTCCATAAACAACTGGCTACAAAACTGGTGTTACAGGCAGGGCTTTGGTTTCTTTGATAACGGCTGGTTTCACAAGACACCAGTCCAGACAGCGATACACGGGAAAGGTTTATCTCCCAGGGGCAAAAGGATGCTGGGACGGGAATTAGCAGGACTCATTTGGAGAGCTTTAACCTACACTCGAAGGGGAATGGGGTTGTAGCTGGGCTTGCATCAGTGGGGCAGCACTCTAGAGTTGGTGAAGGCTGGGAGGCCTCCCACCCCCCTAGGGTGAAATCGGTGTACACAGCTCGCTCTCTGAAATGCCTGTGCACAGCATGGGGAATAAGCAGGAGTTAGAAACCTGTGTTCAGGCAGGAGATTATGACCTGGCGGCAATTATGGAGACGTGGTGGGACAGTTCACATGACTGGAATGTGGTCATGGATGGCTATGTCCTTTTCAGGAAAGACAGGCCAGCCAGGCGTGGTGGTGGAGTTGCTCTTTACGTGAGAGAGCAACTACAATGTTTTGAGTACTGTCCAGGCATGGATGAGGAGTGAGTTGAGAGTCTATGGGTGAAAATTAAGGGGCAGGTGGGCAGGGGTGATACTGTTGTAGGTGTCTATTACAGGCTACCAGATCAGGGTGAGGAAGTTGATGAGGCCTTCTACAGGTAGCTGAGAGCAGCCTCACAATCACAGGCCCTGGTTGTGGTGGGGGATTTTAACTACCCTGCTGTTTGCTGGAAGGATTACTCAGCCAGCCAGCCACAGTCTAGGAGGTTCCTCCAGTGCCTTGATGATAACTTTCTGTTGCAAATGGTGGAGGAGCCAACCAGGAGAGGTGCACTGCTGGATCTCATCCTCACTAACAAGGAGGGTCTGGTCGAAGCGGTGAAGGTTGAGGGCTGCCTGGGTTGCAGAGACCGTGAAATGGTGGAGTTCAGGATCTTGTGTGTCAGGAAAAGAATAGCAAGCAGAATTACAACCCTGGAATTTAGCAGGGCAAACTTGGGCCTTTTCAAGCAATTGCTAGGGGAAATCCCATGGGCAAGGCTGCTTGAAGGTAAAGGGGCCCAAGATAGTTGGTTAGTGTTCAGGGACTGCTTCTACAAGGCTCAAGATCAGTGTTGGAAAGTAAAACGTGGGAAAGCAAGATGTGCGGTTCCAGCCATCTGGATGATAAAGGAAGATCAATACTAAAATGACCATCTGGACGGTCAAAGACATAATACTGACATAATAATATATAAAGGGCCTTGGACAGATTATTTTGAAGTATGTTTCTCATAATTGTAAAAAATTATAGCCCAGACTCGCGAGAATGGTATCTCGGGCCGGATAACCGCCCCCAAGTGCATGGGATGTGTCCTTGGGCCTGGTCTGTGAATGAATGGAAAAACAAGTGAGACAAACTTCACATGAGTTGAGTGTGGTTTTAATAGCAATTAGTGGAAAAACACCTTTTGTAAACACCTTAGTCCAGGCCCGTACCTGTAAATCCTATCAATTGTGTGCATACAAATCCAGCACATCGAGATGAGACACAGCCTATCACAGGGTTACGCAATTCTGGATACTGGAATAAAGCTAGCGTGCTAGAAAGAAAAATTACAGCTACTACACACAAAATTTTACCATCACATTCACGCAGTAAAGAACTAAATTACTCATGATCTTCTGTATTATCACAAAATGCACATTTTGAGTCAACGGATTCTCATGATTTAACAGACTGTGAACTTATCGTACCATATAACAAAGGCCTACCAAAATTGCAACATGCTTAAACAGATACCCACAAAGAAAACAGGTTAATAAGGAAAGCATCTTGCAGACTTTAACAAGTTTTCTGACCTGTGTGTTATCAGTTAATTCTCTCTCAGCTTGTTGAAGTTCAAATCGCCCCGCCTGTAAAACCGTCTGAAAAGATTTAATGATTTCTTGTCCGAGTGCTTTCCTATGTTTTAAAACACCTCCCGATACCAATTTTTTAGGAACACAACTGAAAACAATCATTCCTGACCCCATCTTGCAAGTAAAAACCTTGAGAAGAGGGAGGGAGGGGGGTAAACACTGGGCTGCTTGCAGCGTGAGTGGGAAAAGCAGGGAGAAGGTTTTACGGCGGACTTAAAAACAACTAATAAAAAAATTAACTCGCATTCCTGACAAGCTGCTTGATTTTCAGAGAGGCAATACACAGGAGCACATAATATGTACTGTGAAACTCGCAAATAACATGCTGATAGCAAACATTAGTGTTCTCTACTGCTAATTTCAACACCAGTGCTTCCTTAGCTTCTAAGTTTTCAACCTGCTTATTGATGGCCTCTTGAAGGTGGTCAATAAATTGCATGTAATTCTCATTGGGACCCTGATTAATAGTTGCAAATAATTTGGCTGCTTTGTTGGTTTCAGGCACCTCTCTCATAGCTTGATATGCAAGGTCTGCTGACTGCCTCAGGATTTCAGAAACTAATTGCGCCTCCAATTGTGGTGCCTCTAATTAGTGTCTGTTCCAAGAGTTGGGGGATACCTGCCCCTTTCAATTAATCCCCATCGTTCTGTCCTAAATGATCTATAGCTGTTATATTGCATAGGTCTACTTTTGCTTGAGTCTTTCATGGTTCTTATCTGATTTCAGAGCAACTCACACACATACTCCTTTAACTTTCCAAGAAAATGCTGCAAACCCTCATCCTCTTCCGAGTCATCAGGTAACACGGACTTGAACGGTCAGAACAGTGCACATTCTCTCCAATACTTTCTAGCATCATAATTATTCATATAACCTGAGTTCCCAAGCGCATCCCCTTTCCCGACACAATCAGCATGACCGCATTGATGACTGTTGGATTCATTCGCTAATACCTGATCTGATATTTCACACAGTTCTTTTGCCCAGTTCTTATCCGGCGACTCCTTCTGCTCTCTCATGGAAGTTGGAGAGTTAAAAGGTGGTAAAAGCAGATACAAATTGGTAAAAAGACTTGTTTACAACTTTAGCATTCTCAGCTTTCACAGGTTCTTTGGGCAAGTTGTCTGATTCCAATCCTTTTGACTTGCTGTTCTCATCAGGGTTTGCTAATAGTGTAGGAGGACACCCGCTCGGCATTTTTCCTCCCCCCCGCCCCGGACTGCTGAACAATCAGAGGTGTTGAAAGCACAGCAGGGGATGGAGTAGAGAAGGTATCAAAGACACGAACCGGGTAAGCTTCACAACGACTTTCAGGATTCTTATCAGGCTGCAACGCTACAAAAACTCCAGCAGCAGCAGACCGTTCAGCCTTAAAATCTTTTATAAGCTTCCATGTAGTTACTAATGATTTAGCTTCTTTAACATCTCCATTGCTGACCTTATTCCATAATTTCTGCCTTATATCGTCCCAAAGTTCAAGTTTAAAAGCCTTCTCGGTTTCTCCCAGGTAGCTGTTAATTCTACACCAAACTAACGGTCTACGTATGTTACTTTCTTCCTATTTAAGTCCTCTCACAGAAAGAATATGCAGGAGGAGCTTAACTACGGCTTGTTCTTCAGAAAATACATTTTGCTCCATAACTTCACTCTTCCCTCCTCCTGCCCTCAGCCGCTCACCTTTTCCGGTGATCCGTCGACGAATTTATCCCCGGGACATCCGTACGCCTCTGTCCAGTCTCCAGTCCAGGTGAACCGCCTCCGGCTGGGCCGCTCCAGGCTTTTCCCTGATTGTAGTGAGACGCCATTCAGAGTATCACGTCGGGGTCACCATTTTTTGGAACGATAAAGGACTCAGCATTCTGATTCAATGTGAATCACACAAAGCCATTTATTACAGAAACAAACCTCCTTATATATGCAACTATTCTCTGATCATGCGTCCACGCTCCAAGCATGCATTTGCTAATTGGATATCATCTATGTTCACGAGCTGTCCACGTGCTGAAGTCTCACTGCTGACAGGTCTGTTGATTTACACCATGTTGGGGCCTTGTTATTTCGAAGATGCTTCTCTCCCACGGCAGGTCCTGTTTCCAGCCTTGAAATTCCTGGCTGGTTCGGTAACAAATCTCCATCTAACAGCAACCCCTCTACAGCGCTGGATGGCAGCACAGCCTTCTGGTGTGTCAGCCACTCCTCCCAGCTTAGTGTCATCAGCAAACCTGCTGATAGTACACTCAATTCTCTCATCTAAATTGTTAATGAATATATTGAATAATACTGGCCCCAATACTGACCCCTGAGGCACTCCACTAGATACTGGCCTCCAACTAGACTCCGCACCATTGACCACCACTCTCTGGCTTCTCTCCTTAAGCCAGTTTGCAATTCATCTCACTACTCTATTGTCCAGACCACACCTCCTCAATTTAGCTGTGAGGATGCTGTGAGAGACTGTATCAAACTCTTTGCTGAAGTCAAGGTAGACCACATCCACCACTCTGCCATCATCCATCCACCTTGTTACATTCTCATAAAAGGCTGTGAGGTTGGTCAAGCATGACTTACCCTTGGTAAAGCCATGCTGACTGCCCCTAATAACCCTCTTATCCTTGATATGCCTTGAGATGGCATCAAGGACAAGCTGTTCCATTACTCTCCCAGGGATGGAGGTGAGGCTGACCGGTCTATAATTACCCGGGTCCTCCTTCTTGCCCTTTTTGAAGACTGGAGTGACATTTGCTTTCCTCCAATCCTCGGGCACCTCTCTCGTTTCCCAAGACTTGGCAAAGATGATGGAGAGCGGTCCAGCAATTACTTCAGCCAGCTCCCTCAGCACCCACGGATGCATCCCATCTGGACACATGGATTTATGGATGTCCAGACTATTTAATAGCTCCCTAACCCAGTCCTCATCAACTAAAGCAAACTCCTCCATTGACCTGGCTTCATCCGGGGTCTCAGAGGTACAGGGCTCCCCAGGACAGCCTCCGACAGAGTAGACAGAGACAAAGAAGGCATTCAGTAATTCTGCCTTCTCTGTATCTTCTGTCACCAGGGCACCCACCCCATTCATCAGTGGGCCTACATTGCCTGTAGTATTAGTTTTATCTGCTATGTATTTGAAAACGCTCTTTTTGCTGTCCTTGACCCCTTTCACCAGGTTTAATTCTAAGGAGGCCTTGGTTATCCTAGCTGCCTTCCTACATCCTCTAACAGCAGCCTTATATTCCTCCCAAGTGGCCAGCCCCTGCTTCCATGGCGTGTATAAATTATTTCCTCGCATAATCGCGAGTGTGTTTTCCTCCTGTGCTTCCACATAAGCATGTGTAATATTCCGTGCACATTTGCAAGTGTATTTCTCCTTGCGGGATTGCGAGTGTATTATAAAGTAATCCTCGCAGAATCGGGAGTGTACACGTTTGTACTCAATACGAGTACGTGTATCCCTTTAAAATAATCCCACGTGTGTTCAGGCAAGTGTGTACTCTTCCCGGACTCAGGGACGGCTCTGGCATTGTTGTTGGTGAAGCCACGTGCATGCACACTGTGGACCTCCTGTTGTATTAGTTGCTGCCCCTTAATAATTTACTCAACTGATATCCGAACCTGTATTCCAGTCAGTTTGGAGAGCTAAAACCCCATCTTTCACCGGTCAATCTCCTGAACAATTTTACTGAATAAAAGATTGTTTTGGACCCTGTTGTCCCCTAACTAACTTTGGGGTTCCTCCATGACAGTCTCTGGCAGAGTAGACAGAGACAAAGAAGGCATTCAGTAACTCTGCCTTCTCTGTATCTTCTGTCACCAGGGCACCCACCTCGTTCATCAGTGAGCCTACGTTGCCTCTGGTGTTAGTTTTATCTATCTGCCACATATTTGAAAAAACTCTTTCTGTTGTCTTTGACCCCTCTCGCCAGGTTTAATTCTGAGGCCTTAGCTTTCCTAGTTGCCTCCCTATACCCTCTGACAACAGCCTTATATTCTCCCCAAGTGGCCAGCCCCTCCTTCCATGATCTATAAACTCTCCTCTTCCACTTGGGCTTACCCAGCAGCTCCCTGTTTAACCATGCTCCCTTCCTTGACTTCCTACGTGTCGGGATGCTCTGACCTTGAGCCCAGTAGAAGCAGTCCCTGAACACTAATCAACTATCTTGGGACCCTTTACCTTCAAGCAGCCTTGCCCATGGGATTTCCCCTAGCAATTGCTTGAAAAGGCCCAAGTTTGCCCTGCTGAAGTCCAGGGTTGCAATTCTGCTTGCTATTCTGTTCCTGCCACACAAGATCCTGAACTCTACCATTTCATGGTTGCTGCAACCCAGGCAGCCCTCAACCTTTACTGCTTCGACCAGACCCTCCTTGTTAGTGAGGATGAGATCCAGCATGCATCTCTCCTAGTTGGCTCCTCCACCATCTGCATGAGGAAGTTATCATCAGTGCGCTGGAGGAACCTCCTGGACTGTGTCTGGCTGGCTGAATGGTCCTTCCAGCAAACATCAGGGAAGTTAAAATCCCCCACCACAACCAGGGCCTGTGATTGTGAGGCTGCTCTCAGCTACCTGTAGAAGGCCTCATCAACTTCCTCACCCTGATCTGGTGGCCTGTAATAGACACCCACAACAGTATCACCCCTGCCATCCTGCCCCTTAATTTTCACCCATAGACTCTCAACTCGCCCCTCATCCGTGCCCGGACAATACTCAATACACTGTAGTTGCTCTCTCACGTAAAGAGCAACTCCACCACCACGCCTGACTGGCCTGTCTTTCCTGAAAAGGACATAGCCATCCATGACCACATTGCAGTCATGTGTGCTGTCCCACCATGTCTCCATAATTGCCACCAGGTCATAGTCTCCTGCCCAACCACAGGTTTCTAACTCATCCTGCTTATTCCCCATACTGCACGCATCGGTATACAGGCATTTCAGAGACTGAATTGAGCACACCGATTTCACCCTAGGGGTATGGGAGGCCTCCAGTTCCTGTTTGCTGTGGAGTCCAGACCAGGACTTTCCAGGTGCCTTCTCTGTAGCTGCTGGAGCAATGCTGGCTCCGCCATGGGCAGCACTGCGCCGCCCTGGGACATTCAGGATTGAATTTGTACATTTTGAATTGTTTTCTTTATTTATTAGTAGCATTAGTAAAGATTTTTTAACTTTTTCCAACATGCAAGTCTCTCTCCCTTTTCCTCCTATTGCCTTTCCTTGTTGGGGAGGGTTGGGGGTAACAGAGAGCATCTACTGTGGTTTACTGATGCCCTGTAGTAAATTATGCCAGATCTATTGGCCCCCATGTGGGGCTTGAAAACGCTAAAATTTGACACTAAAAAGGGGCAAAATGTGGAGATTTTGGTGTTTTTAATACTGTGGCGCAGATTCAATTTTTTGGCATGGTGCCAGCTCATAGGGTTGAGATGTTCACAGGTCTGTGTGCTTTAGACATCATCTAGTAGTATTAAAGTAGATTGAATTACATTGGTTTAAAGATGCTGTGGCATAAGTTGTATCAATTAGTCTCTACACTGTGTTCTGCACTACCTTATTTGTGCTGGTCATATTTCACTAATAGTTTTGTGCATTCTATTACATCTGGAAACTGGATGGTGGTGATGATTTTACTTTGTGGTTTGGCACTGGTTTATTTTATTATACTCCAGCCGATAATGAATTGATATTCATTACTGTTGTATCTAGAGAAACTTCCAGTAGAGATTAAAGAGAAATATACCTACCTTTGTTTCAATTCGATAAGCCAATCTATAGAAAAACTGACTAATAATACCTTTCCTTTTACGTTAGGACAGATTACAGATGTTTTTGAGAGCTTTGAATATCCTTGGAGTTTTGACCGTACTTTGTTGGTATTGTCAGGTTTGCTGAATGTGTGTCAGTTCATGCTAGTGATAAGAGAGATGAGGTTAAATAAGAGGATTGCATTTTTTCTAACTCCTGAGACTTATGTTGTGTTTGCTCAAGCCTCGGCAACAGGCATGGCTATGGCTGCTGCCCGCCCCAAATGGAGCAAGGCAGCGAAAGCTACCGTTACAGTACCCGTAACCCCCCTGACAGCCTCAGCAAGTGACAAAGCATCTCCAGCTCCTACACAGAGCAAAGCAGCTAAGGCTGTAAACCCCCCCGACTGCCGCTTCTCCAGTCTCAAAGACTGACAAGGCAGCTACTCTACCCCCCCACACTGTGCACTGCTGCTGCTGCAACCACAACAGCCACTGTAATTATGTCAATACTGGTGACAGTAATTTTCTGGAAATAAATCGAGATATGGTGAGCCCATGTTGGCATCAGTTGCTGGTGTTAAGAGAGTCGCAAGAAGGACTGCTCATGCTGCAGATGATGGCCAAGGGGCATAATCACCCCAAGAGGCATCCTCATCAACACAAGGAGGAGAGGAAGTGACCAATCAATCCTTTTCTCCAAGTGAGCAGAAAGATATGTGAAAAGACTTCAGTTGTCATGAAGGCGAGAATGTTGTAACCTGGCTACTCCAGTGCTGGGATAATGGAGCTGATGGTCTGGAACTAGAAGGTGGGAAAGTCAAGCAGCTGGGATCTCTGTCAAGGGATGCCACCCTTGATAGGGCAATTTCAAGAGAGAATGACCCCTCCACCCTCTGGAGTAGACTCCTGACAGCCATGAAGGCAAGGTTTCCCTTTAAGGAAGATGTTATATGTAATCCAGGGAAATGGTATACTATGGGAGAGACGTATCCAGTTCCTGAGAGAATTAGCTGTGTGGGAGATCTATTTTGAGCCAAACAGCCAAAAGGGGACAGACCCAGAAAGAATCCTTTGTACACGACCTTTGTGACACAGGTTTGTACAAAGCGCACCACTGGCATATGCTAAGTCATTGGCATCAATGATCTGGTCAGCTGCAGCTCAACAAAACATTGCTGAAGTGATTAAGCAGCTTCAGGACTTTGAGGACAGCCTTGCTAGCTCTTTATGAGGTTGTGCCTTGACTGTGGAGAAACTGTGTGAAAAATCTGATGACTGGTTTGAAAAGCTGTTGAACGAAATCATAGCACTCAGAGAAGACAAGTTCCATTCACAACCTGTACAAACCTATGTTTCAACTATTAGGAGAAGGTGTTTTCAGTCTCAAGAGAGAGGACAGAAGAAATACACAAAAAGAGGCACACTGTGGTTTTTCATACGTGACCAGGGAGAAAACATGAGGAGATGGGATGGAAGACCTACCTCAGAACTTCAGGAATAAGTACGTGGGTTAAAAGGGAAAAATACTAGGAAAATGGCTGCTCCAGTTTCCAGAAGGGGTAGAAGAGATTCTGATCCTCTTGAAGGAACCTCTAATTCATACCCAGAGACTGTGCATAACACAAATTAGAGGGGTCCTGCCTCCAGCCAAGCGGAGGAAAGGGACAACAGAGTTTATTGGACTGTGCAGATACAATGGCCTGGTACAACAGAACCCCAAGAGTACAAAGCTTTGGTAGACACTGGTGCTCAATGCATGATAATCCCCTCAAACTGTAAAGGAACACAATCCATCAGTATTTCTGGAGTGACTGAGGGATCCCAGGAACTGACTGCAGTAGAGGCTGAAATGAACCTAAGTGGAAAAAACTGGCAAAAGCATCCCATTGTGACTGGTCCAGATGCTCCATGTATCCTTGGCATAGACTACCTCAGGAGAGGGTATTTTAAGGACCCAAAAGGGTATTGGTGGGCATTTGGTATAGCAGCTGTGGACACTGAGAATATTGAACAGCTGTCTACTTTGCCTGGTCTCTCAGAGGACCCTTCTGCTGTAGGACTGCTGATGTTTGACGATCAGCAGGTGCCAATTGCTACCACGACGGTGCATCGCCGGCAATATCGCACCAATCGAGACTCTTTGATTCCTATCCAGAAGTTGATTCGTCAACTGACGAGCCAGGGTGTGATCAGTAAGATTCACTCACTTTTTAACAGCCCAATTTGGCCAATGCGTAAGTCTAGTGGAGAGTGGAGACTAACTGTAGACTATCGTGGCCTGAATGAAGTTACGCCACCATTGAGTGCTGCTGTGCCTGACATGTTAGAACTTCAATTTGAACTGGAGTCAAAGGCAGCTAAGTGGTATGACATAATTGACATTGCTAATGCATTTTTCTCTATTCCCTTAGCAGCAGAGTGCAAGCCGCAGTTTGCTTTCACCTGGAGGGGCATCCAGTACACATGGAGTCGCTTGCCCCAGGGATGGAAACACAGTCCTACCATCTGCTATGGACTGATCCAGACCACGCTGGAACAAGGTAAAGCTCCAGAACACTTGCAATATATTGACGACATCATTGTATGGGGCGACACAGAGAAAGAAGTCTTTGAGAAAGGTGTATGAATAATTCATATTCTTTTGGATGCTGGTTTTGCCATAAAATGAAGCAAGGTCAAGGGACCTGCACGAGAGATCCAGTTTTTAGGAACACTAACACATCAATAACCCTCGTGTCTTTTCTGCCACACTGCTCTCCATTTGCAAACCTCCACTGAGATGGCAGACAGAAGGGCCTTGCTAGCACCCAATCCCTCAAACATTGGGTTTGTCTCTACTGTACTTGGCTTTCTCCCCTTCCCCCTTCAAATCTAGGTTAAAGCTCTTTCAATGAGCCCTGCTAACTCCTGTCCAAGGATCCTTTCCCCCTTTGAGACAGGTGCAACCTATTTGTCTCCAGCAGGCTAGGTGTCATATAAACATGATCAAAAAGCCCAAATTTTTACTCCTGACACCAGTCCTGCAGACAGGTAATGATCTGCTGGGTCTTTTTGTATCTTCTGTGCTTGTAAATATCCCAAGGATGGGTATCAAGAGGATGGGACCAGACTCTTTTCAGTGGTTCCCAAGAATAGGATGAGGGGCAATGGGCAGAGGCTGAAGCATTGGAGGTTCCATGTAAACATGAAGAGAAACTTATTTACTTTGAGGGTCACAGAGCACTGGAACAGGCTGTCCAGAGAGGTTGTGGAGTCTCCTCTGGAGACATTAAAAAACCACCTGGACGCATTTCTGTGTGATCTGCTCTAGGTGAACCTGCTTTAGCAGATGGGTTGGACTAGACAATCTCCAGAGGTCCCTTCCAACTCCAACCATTCTGTGATTCCCTCATGATTCCGTGCAACTGGGTGGACAGAGGAGAACACTACTTGTGTTTATTGTTAGTAAAGCTTTTTTTTTTTTTTTAAACTTTCCAACTTGTCTCTCTCCCTTTTCTTCCTCTTCCTTAGTGGGGAGGGCAGGGGTTAATAGAGAGCATCTGCCACACTTTGTTGCCCTGCAGTAAACAGTGACACAAGTCCTGCCTGATCAACCTATTGACCTTGATGGAGTGAGTACATCAGTGGACAAAGGAAGGGCTATGGATGTCATTTATCTTGACTTCTGTAAAGCCTTTGACATGGTCCCACACAACATCCTTCCCTCTAAATTGGAGAGATATGGATTTGATGGGTGAACTGTTCAGTGGATGAGGAGTTGACTGGATATTCACATCCAGGGGGTAGTGGTTAATGGCTCAGTGTCTGGATGGACACTGGTTACAAGTCTGTACTGGGACCAGTACTATTTAATATCTTCATCAGTGACATAGACAGCGGGATTGCATGCAGCCTCGGCAAGTTTGTGGAGTACACCAAGCTGAGTGGTGCCGTTGACACACCTGAGGGATGGGATGCCATCTACAGGGACCTGGGCAAGCTTCAGAAGTGGGCCCATGCAAACCTCATGAGGTTCAACAAGGCTAAGTGCAAGGTCATGTACCTGGGTCAGGGCAACCCCCGGTATCAATACAGGTTGATGAATGAAGGGATTGAGAGCAGCCCTGCAGAGAAGGACTTGGGGGTACTGGTGGATGAAAGATTGGACATGAGCCAGCAATGTGCACTTGCAGCCCAGAAGGGCTATTGTATCTTGGACTGCATCAAAAGAAGCGTGGCCAGCAGGTTGAGGGAGATGATTCTGTCCCTCTGCTCTGGTGAGACCCCACCTCAAGTACTGCATCATTACTTATTACAGGAAAGATATGGACCTGTTGGAGAGGGTCCAGAGGAGGGCCACAAAAATGATCAGAGGGATGGAACACCTCTCCTATGAGAACAGGTTGAGAGAGATGGGGTTGTTCAGCCTCGAAAAGAGAAGGCTCCAGGGAGACCTTATTGAGGCCTTTCAGTACTTAAAAGCGGCCTGTTACAATAAGACAAAGGGTAATGGTTTTAAACTAAAGAAGGGGAGATTCAGGCTAGACATGAGGAAGAATTTTTTTACAATGGGGGTGGTAAAACACTGGAACGGGTTACCCAGAGAGGCGGTAGGTGCCCCATCCCTGGAGACATTCAAGGCTGGGCTGGACAGGGCTCTGAGTAACTTGATCTAGTTGAAGATGTTCTTGCAGTAGGGTTGGACTAGATGACCTTTGATGGTCCTTTCCAATCTAAACTATTCTATGATTTTATGATCTATAGGATCAACCTCTAGAGAACTTGAATCTAACCGTTTTCACTAATGGATTTTCATACTATGTGATTGGAAAATGACACACGGGCTATGCAATGGTGAGAAAGTACTTGAAGAAGAACCTCTACAACTCCCAGTGAGTGCCCAATCAGCGGGTAAGTATTTATACCGACTTTAAATATGCCTTCAGATTGTGTCATGCAACAAGTATGCTATGGAAAGAATAGGATTCCTTAACACAGCAGAAAATAAATATTTCTGAAGGAACTGGAATCCAAATGTTGTTTGAAGCTATTAAGCTTTCAAGGGAAATCACAGCAGTATACTGTACTAAACAACACTTATAAAATTTTAGATATACAGTGACAGTTACATGTTCCATATCATCTGCAGTCCTCAGAACAGGTAGAAAGAATGAACAGGACTCCTAAAAATAAAATGGCTTGAACATGTAGCCAAGTGGGTTTGAAATAGATAAAGTTTTTAAAAATAGTGCTATGGGAATAAAGGCCGCTGTTAGAGGACGTAGGAAGACAGCTAGGATAGCCAAGGCCTCCTTAGAATTACAGCTGGCGAGAGGGGTCAAGAACAGCAAAAAGAACTTTTTCAAATACATAGCAGATAAAACTAATACCAGAGACAATGTAGGCCCACTGATGAATGGAGTGGGTGCCCTGGTGGCAGAAGATACAGAGAAGGCAGAATTACTGAATGCCTTCTTTGTCTCTGTCTACTCCGCTGGAGGCTGTCGTGGGGGACCCTGTACCCCTGAGACCCCGGATGAAGCCAGGTCAATGGAGGAGTTTGCTTTAGTCGATGAGGACTGGGTTAGGGAGCAATTAAATAGTCTGGACATCCATAAATCCATGGGTCCAGATGGGATGCATCCGCGGGTGCTGAGGGAGCTGGCTGAAGTAATTGCTGGACCGCTCTCCATCATTTTTGCCAAGTCTTGGGAAACGGGTGAGGTGCCCGAGGATTGGAGGAAAGCAAGTGTCACTCCAGTCTTCAAAAAGGGCAAGAAGGAGGACCCGGGTAATTATAGACCGGTCAGCCTCACCTCTGTCCCTGGGAAAGTAATGGAACAGCTTGTCCTTGGTGTCATCTCAAGGCATATCAGGGATAAGAGGGTCATTAGGGGCAGTCAGCACGGCTTTACCAAGGGTAGGTCATGCTTGACCAACCTCATAGCCTTTTATGAGAATGTAACAAGGTGGATGGATGATGGCAGAGCGGTGGATGTGGTCTACCCTGACTTCAGTAAAGCCTTTGACACAGTCTCTCACAGCATCCTCACAGCTAAATTGAGGAGGTGTGGTCTAGACACTAGAGTAGTGAGGTGGGTTGCAAACTGGCTTAAAGAGAGAAGCCAGAGAGTGGTGGTCAATGGTGCGGAGTCTAGTTGGAGGCCAGTATCTAGTGGAGTGCCTCAGGGGTCAGTACTGGGGCCAATATTATTCAATATATTCATTAACGATTTGGACGAGGGAATTGAGTGTACTATCAGCAAGTTTGCTGATGACACTAAGCTGGGAGGAGTGGCTGACACGCCAGAAGGCTGTGCTGCCATCCAGCGGGATCTGGACAGGCTGGAGAGTTGGGCGGGGAATAACCTGATGAAATTTAACAAGGGAAAGTGTAGAGTCCTGCATCTGGGCAGGAACAAGTCCAGGTTCCAGTATAGGTTGGGAAATTACATATTAGAGAGCAGTGTAGGGGAAAGGGACCTGGGGGTCCTGGTGGACAGCAGGATGACCATGAGCCAGCACTGTGCCCTTGTGGCCAGGAAGGCCAATGGCATCCTGGGGTGTATTACAAGGGGAGTGGTCAGTAGATCGAGAGAGGTCCTCCTTCCCCTCTACTCCGCCCTGGTGAGACCCCATCTGGAATATTGTGTCCAGTTCTGGGCCCCTCAGTTCAAGAAGGACAGGGAACTGCTGGAGAGGGTCCAGCGTAGGGCAACAAAGATGATTAAGGGAGTGGAGCACCTCCCTTATGAAGAAAGGCTGAGAGAGCTGGGTCTCTTTAGTTTGGAGAAGAGGAGACTGAGGGGTGACTTTATTAATGTTTATAAATATATAAAGGGTGAGTGCCGTGAGAATGGAGCCAGGCTCTTCTCAGTGGCAAACAATGATAGGACAAGGAGTAATGGGATCAAGCTGGAACACAAGAAGTTCCACTTAAATTTGAGAAGACATTCAAGGCCCGCCTGGACATGTTCCTGTGCGACCTCACCTAGGCGTTCCTGCTCCAGCAGGGGGATTGGACTATATGATCTTTCGAGGTCCCTTCCAATCCCAAACATACTGTGATACTGTGATACTGTGATATTAGAAATACCCCTCAACAACCTCTAGGGTTGTCACTAGCAGAAACAGTGTTTAGCAGACATTTAGCTGTATCTGGGACTTTTGTCCCACTAGGACTAAACTCTTAAATGAATGGTTGATCCAGTATGTTTTATATATGCAACAAGACGTTGAAGGAAAAAGAAGTATGCTCAGTGGTATCAACCCACACCACTTGAAATATAGTTACGTGGCAGAAAGCCTGGGGAAGAAGTGTTAATTAAGGTGTTTTCACAAAAATCCAAATTATAACCTCGAAGGGAGTGGCCATATATTGTCCTACTATGTTCTTATTTTGTTGTTGTTTTCTTATTTTAAGTTTTAGGAAGAGAAAATTGGATACACCATTCTCATGTCAAGCAGGTCATGAATAGCCAACCAGCTAACGAATGACTATATTTGGAAGAATCCATACACTGAAAAGACTAAGTGGTAAATCTCACTACTCTTGGTGCTTTTAACCATGATGACCACTGCAGCATGACTAAGTATAAAATCGATGGGTAACCCACTGTAGTACAAAGTTAACAGGACTAAAGGGGAGGTAGTTCATAGATTTTTATGGGGCAGGTATCTAAACTCCTGAAAACCCCCTGGAACTCTACTCCTATATATTGGAAAGGGATGTGTTTGTATAAGAACCCTTTGCGATTTTTTATCCATAGATAACATCACTGTAGAGACAAATAATCATTAAAATACTTGTGCTTGTGGCTTTGCTGACATTGTAGGATGTGGTTTCAGTTATCCAGTTTCCATTATGTCTTATCAACTGTTACAGTCCAATTATACCTTAGTTCCTACTTCCTATCCCCATTAGAATGAATCCTGCATTGGTGAGGAAACTACAAAGACATAATGACTTGTATCAACTGTTAGAAAATGTCTGAAACAATGTACAAAAGACCCTAATTACCATCCATCATGATGTGGAAGAAATACATCGCATCACAGAAAGGGTAAAAAAGGATGGAGAACCCTAATGGTGGGAAACTTTTTTGGGTGGTCACCAACCACTACGGGATACTCCACCCAGTAGTAATTTTGTTAGCTCTGGTTACCCTGCTCAAGAGAGATGACTATTGTGGATGGAGTGAGAGGGATGCACTTCACTCGTAAGAGAGAAGCAACAATAAATTTTTTGATAGTGAGGTAACAAAGTTGGGGACTACGGTGGGTCCATGGATTCCCTGACGGAGGGCATGGGAACAGAAATTAGCCTTGAAGATATGAAGGCCTACCCGTGAGAAAGATGGGAGTAAAGGAATATCTGGAGATGTTAAGGATGTACCTGTGAGAGAGAAGGGAGTAAAAGAGTAACATTGATGATAGCAAAATTAGTCAATGAGATGTTACTGCTGTAACTTGTAACCAATAGTGAAGAGACACACGAATTGTTAAAATTGCATGAAAATGCACTTGTGGCAATAAATGGTATCTACTACTTTCATCCTGGAAGAACTTGGTCTATGTCATTTGTCCGTCTCAACCAAGACATATGGTGACCCCAACGTGATCCTGCATGAAGAGGATTTCGCATGAAGAAGAGACAACGGTGAAGCTGTGACAGCCAAAGACAAACTGGGGAGACAGAGCCCGGTACAGCTGAAGATCCAGATCCTTGAAAAGACACCACGCCAAGAGCTGGTGAGCTACCGGGAATGGGGAGGGGGTGGAACTTATCTAAAGAAGAGGGTATTATATTATCTACATGGAAATTGCTTCTGAAGAAGCAGGGTATTAGCCTTCTGGAATTGACTTTACGAAGGATGTTACTATGGGGCAAAGCAGTACTGAAAGATCCAAAGAAACAACTGAACTGTTAACAACATGGCACTTGTTGCTGGAGACTTTGAGAGGATTAAAAGAGCAACAGGAACACGCAGAGACAGTAGAGAGGGGTGGCTTCCCTGGACTAGATTTGGAAAAAAAAAAAAGTGCACTGTTCCAAACCCTGAACCCCCCTGTTACTGATGATTCTCCAGCACCGTTCAAGTCCGCGTTATCTGATGACTCGGATGAGGATGAGGGTCTGCAGCATTTGCTTTAAAAGTTAAAAGGAAAAGGAGTATATGTACGTGTTTCCCCGAGATCAGATAAAAACCATGAAAGACTCAAAGCAAAATTTGACGTATGCAATGTAACAGCTATAGATCATTTAGGACGGAACGATGGGGATTCATTGAAATGGGCGGGTATCCCCCAACTCTTAGAAGATACACTAATTGGCACACCAGAATTACAGGCGCTATTAGTTTCTGAAATCCTGAGGCAGTCAACAGACCTTGCATATCAAGCTATGATAGAGGTGCCTGAAACCAACATAGCAGCCAAATAATTTACAACTATTAATCAGGGTCCCAATGAGAATTACATGCAATTTATTGACCATCTTCAAGAGGCCATCAATAAGCAGGTTGAAAACTTAGAAGCTAAGGACGCACTAGTGTTCAAATTAGCAGTAGAGAACACTAATGTTTGCTATCAATGTGTTATCTGCGAGTTTTACAGTACATATTACATGCTTCTGTGTATTGCCTCTCTGAAAATCAAGCAGCTTGTCAGGAATGTGAGTTAATTGTTTTACTGGTTGTTGTTAGAGTTGTTTCTTTGTGGTATAAGTATACCGTAAAACCTTCTCCCCACTTTTCCCACTCGCGCTGCAAGCGGCCCTGTGCTTCCCCTCCCTCCCTCTTCTCATGGTTTTTACTTACGAGATGGGGTCAGAAATTACTGTTTTCAGTCGTGTTCCTAAGAAATCGGTATTGGGAGGTGTTTTAAAACATAGGAAAGCACTTCGAAATATGAGGCATTCAGACTTGCGCAACTCTGTGATAGGTTGTGTCTCATCTCGATGTACTAAATTTGGCTCTTTTGTATGCACACCAAGTAAAGAATCGTGGGTTTGGGATAACAGTTGTAGCACACCAGACGAGACACTAATAAAAGTCTTGCCTGGTCCGGCTTGCTAGGGCAGCGGGAGGCAGGTGCCGATTGGGCTCCAGTGCGCACTGACCTGTTTTGTCAGGGAGACCCAGCGGTACCTCTACCTGGCTGAGCAGTAAGCGGCCCCAAGGTGCAATGCAAAAATCGAGATATTGTCTTGAATAAGTGTAACTGTGATCCATCTGCATATTTGAACTTGGTATTTAGTTTGCATATCTGAGCTCAGTATTTTAGTTTGCGTATATATATTTGGTACCAAAAGAATTTTGTTTGGGGAGATAATTAAAAAATGGGAACTGGTTACGCTACTGAAGTACCACCTTGCTCCCCCTTAGGATGCATGTTTACATGTTAGAGTAACTTTTGGGGAAATATTCTGATAAAAGAAAACTTGAACTGCTACTGTATTCGAATGTGGCTTAAATGTGGAATTCTGGGTTTTAGTGCTGTATTCCAATTACTGTTGTTCTGCAGAACTTTGGAAAAAATTGGGTGAAGTATGTATGCACTGTAAGTTAATTTGCTAATTTTGAGACCAGAAAAGAATTTCAATTGTTAAATTCTGATTCGCATTGGAAAAAAACCAAAAAAAACAAACAAAAAAAAAACAAAAACAAACAAACAAACAAACAAAACAAACAAACAAAAAAAAAACAGTAACAAAATATGCTGGTTTTTGACATCTATAAATTTTAAAAGGTAAATGGAGCTAAGGAATGTAACTATTGCTGAGCTACTTGGAATTGCATATAAAGTGTATTTGTGTCGATAATATGTCCGATTCAAAAGTAACGCCGTTGAATTGTTTACTGAAACATTGGAAGGAGGCTGGGTTTGGACAGTCTATGCATAAAAATAAGTTAATCGAATATTGTACCCATTGGTGGCCCCAGTATAAACTACCTAATGAAGTTCAGTGGCCACCGGAGGGCACTCTGAATCATGAAATCATTGTTGAGCTAATGTGGTTTTGTCAAAGGGAAATATGTTGATCTGTTTTTCTACCTTGAGCAAAAGCATGATTGGAGAAAGGGTTGCGGATTAAGGTTAGTGCAGAATAACGATGAAAATAAATGTATGGGATGTACAGCGGAAAAGAAATGCATGACGTTTGGCTGTGGAAAATAGCAGTGGTAAATGATTTAAAGATGGATTTACTGTGTCTTGATGTTGCGCCTTCTGAGGAAATGGTATCAATTAGACCCTCTGCGCCTATCCCTCTTGCTGATAGTGATAATGATTCAAGTGATGACAAGGAGGTAGTGACCGGTGTAAAAGATATAACAGTAACGCCAGTGTCTCACCGAACTAGAAACAGGGAAAAGGAAAAGGAAGCTTGAAAGGGGGGTAGATCCTTAAATGTGATAGCACCCCTGCGACAGGCAGTAGGTGTGGGGGGAGAACCAGTCTGTGTAAAAGTCCCATTTTCACCAGGGGATCTAGTAATCTGGAGGCAATCAGCTGACTATATGAAAGAATGAAAGTAGAAACTCAGAACAAGGAACCCTTAGTGACAATACAAGTGGGAGATCGGGATGTAAAATTTTTAGTATACACAGGGGCTACTTTGTACTGAATTCATTACAGGGAGCAGTAGGTCATAAATCTACAACAATTGTTGGTGCCACAGGGAAGGAGGAGGTACGGCCATTCTTACAACCCTTGGATTTGTGCTTTGGAGAAAAGGAACTAACCCACAAGTTCTTATATGTCCCAGATTGTCCAGTCTCTCTTTTAGGACGAGATCTGCTGACTCAGTTAGATGCCATAATAACATTTGAAAATGGAAATTTGGTAATGAAAATTCTGGAGTCAAAGGTAGGTCAAATTTTATTATTAAAAGAAAATCCAATTATAAAAAACCAAAACAAAACAAAACAAAAACAAAAACAAAACAAACAAACAACAACAACAACAAAAACCACAGGCAATAGAAGAAGCTGCGATTCCCACAGTATGGGAAACTGACATATCTGGGAGATCAAAAACAGCTCAACCTGTGAAAGTGGAGCTGAAGGAAGATGCTAAACCAGTACAGTTGAGGCAGTACCCGCTGAAATTAGAAGCTAGATTAGGAATAGTATCTTCGATTGAGAAATTCTTGAAATATGGAATTCTAGAAGAATGTGAATCAGAATATAATACTCCAGTTTTTCCAGTAAAGAAACCTGATGGTAGCTATCGATTAGTCCATGATTTAAGAGCAATAAATCAGATCACTAAGGATATATATCTGGTAGTTGCAAATCCATATACCATGTTAACATCTGTGAAAGAGAAATATAAATAGTTTACAGTACTTGATTTAAAAGACGCTTTCTTCTGCATACCCCTTGACCAGGAAAGTAAAAAGTTATTTGCTTTCGAATGGGAAAATCCACACAATGGAAGAAAGACCCAATTAACCTGGACGCGCGTTCCACAAGGATTTAAGAATAGTCCAACCATCTTTGGGAATCAACTAGCCAAAGAGCTCGAGGAGTGAACTACAAGAGGTCATATTGCAATTCCTCGACAATGGTATTTGTTGCTGCAATATGTGGATGATATTCTGATTGCTGCTGAGACCCAAGAACTCTGCATCCAGGTAACAATTGAAATATTGAATCAGTTAGGAATGAATGGATATAAAGTGTCAAAAAATAAAGCTCAGATTGCATCCATGACTGTGATCTATCTAGGATGCGAGCTTTCTCAAGGACAGCGAAGACTAGGTATAAACCATGTGCATGCTATCTGTGCTATCTCAGAATCACAAAACTTACATGAATTAAGATTTTTTTTCTAGGAATGACAGGATGGTGCAGGCTCTGGATCATGGACTATGGACTTATTGCCAAACCTTTATATGAGGCACAGAAGAGTAAGACCTTAGTGTGGGGAAAGCCACAACAAGAAGCTTTCCAAAAATTGAAACAAGCTTTAATGCAAGCACCTGCTTTGGGCCTACCTGATTTAAGTAAAGATTTTCAGTTATTCGTACATGAACGACAGAGACTTGCCTTAGGAGTATTGACCCAACGGCTGGGATCCTGGAAAAGGCCCGTAGGGTATTTCTCTAAACAACTTGATCCGGTAAGTGCTGGATGGCCGGCGTGCTTGTGGGCGGTGGGTGCTACAATAATATTAATCCAGGAAGTTCGGAAATTGACCATGGGGAAAAAGATCAAAGTATTTGTACCCCACATGGTGACTACGGTATTGGAACAAAAGGGGAGGCCATTGGCTTTCCCCAAGTAGAATGATGAAATATCAAGCGATTCTGACAGAACAAGACGATGTTATCTTAAAAACAACTAATTTAATGAATCCAGCTGCGTTTTTAGGCACAGAAACTGAAGAAGGGGATTTGGAACATGATTGTGTGGAGGTCATTGAATACACCCACGCAAGTCATCCCAATTTGAAGGATACCCCATTGGAAGGGACTGATTTGGAACTTTTTACTGATGGCAGTAATTTTGTGGAAAGTGGAGTGCGGTATGCAGGATATGCGATTACTACTGTCAAAATGGTAATTGAAGCCAAATCCCTACCACCAAACACATCAGCATAGAAAGCTGAGCTGATTGCTCTAACTAGGGCATTGGAGCTCAGTGAAGACAAGAAAGTCAATATTTGGAATGACTCAAAATATGCGTTTGGTGTTGTTCATGTGCGTGGAGCACTCTGGAAAGAGCGTGGATTGCTCTCCTCTCAAGGAACAAACATCAAATACCAGAAGGAAATACTAAACTTGATTAATGCCGTTCAAAAACCATCACGAGTTGCCATTATGCACTGTAGGGCTCATCAAAGTGGAACATAGAAAATTATTGAGGGAAATCAGCTTGCTGATCAGACAGGTTGATCAGTGGCACGGTGAGTTTGGACAATGGTGGGTCTTGTCTCCCAGAAGGTAAGAGCAATTGATTTATTACCTTCAGAGCCACCTAAATATTCTATAGAAGACGAGAAATTGGCAAGTCCAGTAAGAGCCAGCAAGGATAATTCTGGGTGGTATGTGACCACTAATGGACAAGTAGTGGTGCCAATCACTATTATGAGAGGAATACTTCAGACGGAACACCAGAAGTGTCACGGGTGCAGAAGCATTGGTAACATATTTGAGGAAACAAATTATCTTGGTCCAGATGTTAACAATGGCAAAGTCTGTTACAGCTAAGTGTGAAATTTGCTTGAAAAATAATCCTTTAGTAAAAAGAAAAATAGAAATGGGGAAAATTAAGACAGGCATACAACCCGGAGATTATTGGCAAATAGATTATGTGGAACTCCCCAGAACTCGAGGATTTAGATATCTACTAGTTGGGGTAGATACCTTTTCAGGATGGCCGGAAGCTTTCCCTTGTCACACCAACCAGGCGAAAGAAACTGTAAAATGGTTACTAAAGGAAATAATCCCTAGATTTGGGGTACCACTGGGAATATCATCTGATAAGGGACCACACTTGGTAAAGGAAGTCAGCAGATGTTGGGGAATTAAATGGGAGTTACATATCCCTTGGAGACCCCAGTCTAGTGGACAAGTGGAAAAGATGAATCAAACCCTAAAAAGGCAACTTAGCAAGATTTGTCAGGAAGCAAAAATTCAATGGCCTCAGGCCTTACCAATAGCGTTATTGCGTATTAGAATTAAACCTAGAAGCAGAATGTCAGTAAGTCCATACGAAATTCTGTATGGCAAACCATATGAAGCACCTGACCCAAATCCAAGTGTACATGTAAAAGGTAATCAGGATTTGTACAATTATGTGTTGTCTCTTGGCAGGACACTAAATCGACTCAGATCCGCACTAGTGTGGAATCACCCACTAGCGCTTGAGAATCCGGTACATGATATAGAGCCTGGAGACACGGTGTATGTAAGAACTTGGAATGAAGAACCTTTAAAAGAACGTTGGGACGGACCCTATCAAGTACTCTTAACTACATTTACCGCAATTAAGGTTGCTGGAATAGACTCCTAGATACACTACACCCGAGTGAAAAGAGTCCCAAGGCTGTGGCAATCACAAATAGCGGGTCCTACTACACTCAAGATCACATTGCAGAATGTCTAATTTTTATTATCGTGTTGTGTTTTTGGTAGCGTATATACCTAGATTGCTTGCTTCTGTGGAAATACCCCTTAAAAGAGGAACATGTGTGGTGACTGAGGGAGAGAGTGCCACTCTAGTCTGCAAAGTCGCTGGAGAACAATTGGAAAATCTGACTGTCGTATGGGAAAAATTACACAAAGGAGGAAACAATACATTGTTATACAATAAGTATCTTAAGGATCAGACAACGGATGGATCGGTGGGTCTACAGGATGATAAGGTAAAATACCAAAGACAACTTGTGGCCAAAACAGATCAGGGAACACATAGGTCACGAAGAGCTATAGGAGATAGTAAAAGCACTCAAAAGCCACAGGTAGTGCAGAGTGTGCAGAATCAGGCAGAGAATCTGATGATAGGACTAATTCGAGATTTCGCACTGACTCAAAATACCAGTAGCATCACTGCTTGCCTTCCCATCCCAAAATCAGCCGAAGACCCAGTACAGTGGGGAATAATATCTACGACCTTACCGGAAATAAACAAGACTGGTAAGATAGTGTGTGAATCTCGCACTAAATTAGAGGAAGTGCCAACCCAACAATGGGTAAAAACCGGACCCAAGACAGAAGTAATGACAAGAGAAGATTGTATGAGACTCAGAGGGAAAATAGTAGCCACACACAAGGGAGTACACTGGTGCACCTATGAAAGTTGGACCACTAAAATGGTATATGAAAAGGTTGAGCAAGCCTATTGGGAATGCAAGGATCAGGATGATCGAAATATAACTGAATCATGGAATAACATGTGGACATTGAGTATTGTACAACAATATCAATATAGTGAAACAATCCCATGGTGTGTACGGTGGTCCAATATAACAAGAGGAATGACAGTACCATGGTGGAATTGTTCACAAGTAATAACCTGCCAGACAGATGTGAAAGAGATACCTCTATCCATCATTAAAGTTGCAGTAATTGCAGGTTGCATTTGTCAGAAACAATTGGATCCAAAGGAAGCAACCAAAATAGGCATTGATGGAGATAGAATTGACTGCAAAGGCGTTAAAGGTAGTGTGGAACGTCTAGTTTGGGCCTTAAGTGATGGGACCTGGACAACACATTTACCAATAGCAGGACCAGTAAGGGAAATTATTTTGGGGCTACCGACCCTATGTCCCATTTGGAAAAAGTCACCCTTGAAAAATAGGTAAGAACTTCTACAGATTAGGTACAAACGAGAGATAGATGAAGATGATGTGTGGCACAAACCATCAAGTAGTGTTAAATTTGGCTGGGCACTAGAATCTTTCTTTGCACCAATTGCAGCCTATAGGAACAGAGAAATGATTGACAAATTAATTGGGCAGATGGATCAATTGGCAAGGATAACTAAGAAAGGTTTTCAAGATTTCAATATACAATTGCAAGCCACGACCAAAATGACTTTGCAGAACAGAATGGCACTTGACATAATGTTGCTAAAAGAAAAACCCTAACGGAAGAGGAACTGCAAAAGGAAAAACAAGACGCAGAACAAAGCTGGATCGGGGATTTACTAGGTAAATTTGACTTGGATTTGGGAGGATGGGTACATTCTTTATTGGAAAGCTTATTTGTACTTGTAGTTCTGATTGCTCTTCTCTTTTTGCTGTACGCTTGTATTAAGCGTTTAATAAGTCAAGTAAATACCAAAAACGATCATATCTTCAGTGTTCTCAGCAGAAATTATACTAACTCTCTTTCTGATAACCCTCCAGCTTATGAAGAAACACAACACACACGGCCACAATTAAAAGTAATCACTGACCAGCCACAATGGAGACCAGTTGTTGAAGAAGCTAATTAAAGTGAAAATGCATTGTCTAAGAATAGAAAAGCATTTTCAAAGGGGGGAAATGTTATAGTTGAGTTAACTTTTGAACCGTATTGAGGGGTTTTCTGTGTTTGGTTTTGTGGATTGTGTCCAGGATGCCATGTCCATGATGCCGTGTCCAAGGTTTTTACCTTATTTTGAAGTTTTGCAGGCTGTCTCCAAGTAGATGTGCATTCAAGCATGATCTTATATAACCATACCCTATTCTTAAAATTGACATAGATTTATGATATATTCTTTAAAACAGGTAACTTAGAAATAACTGATAAACATGCAAATGTTACTTAGCATCACTTAGATAGACAGTTTGTGTTAGAATAGGTGTGGAATATACTAATGGTTGTCAGGAATTGTAATTAATATGTATGTGACCAAATTGTATGAATATGGTGTAGTTTGAATCAGTTTTTAGAAACCAGCTTTGGGTGCAAACCCCTGGTTTCCCAGAGCTGAAATAAAAGCACCACATATAACTATGTCAGTGGTTATGTGTCTCTTTTGCCAACAAGGTCACAGACCATACTTGTATCTGGTCTGATCCTACATACTTGCACAGTTTTTGTTGATGGTTCTGGGAAGTCTCATAAAGTTGTAGTGGTCTGGTGTGAAGATAACAATTGGCATCATTCCGTAAAAATTATTGAAGGTTCAACCCAATTAGCAGAACTTGTGTTGAGCATTCATAAGGATCATGGCTGAAAACATTGTGACTAGTTCAGCCAGGAGAAGACACATTCAGAGCAAGGGGAACTGCGATCTACACATCAACGACAAGCTAATGAGCCACAGATCAGGCCGACTGACCCACTGGAGATGGAGGATATGCTGGAGGGCACATAGCCCCATCTCCTGATATGTCCAGCTTGGCAAACAAAGGGGAAAAGTTGAGACCCTTTATCA
Source organism: Patagioenas fasciata (assembly GCF_037038585.1). NCBI lineage: Eukaryota > Metazoa > Chordata > Aves > Columbiformes > Columbidae > Patagioenas > Patagioenas fasciata. The sequence goes on from NC_092559.1 coordinate 43,798,048, forward strand.
TGGCCCAGGGCTTGTCGAAACTTGTTCATCTTTTGCAATCACCACTTCCCCGTGAATTTCTGCATGATACAAATGGTCAAGGCAGAGACCCCTCAGCGTGGCCCAGGACTTGTCCAGACTTGTCCCTCTTCTGCAATCACCACTTTCCCCCCCACCCAGACTTTACTCTGGGAGCTATAAAAAGCCCAGATAAAACAGCACGGTTTGGGGTGAATACCAGTCTCATCTAAGGACCTCCCCAGTCTCACCAAGGGAATACCAGTCTCATCTAAGGGGAGGGAATACCAGTCTCATCTAAGGGCCTGTCCAGTCTCATCAAGGAAATACCAACTTGGCCTCACCAAGGGAATCCAGCACCCTGAGGACCCTGACTCTGAACCAGACATCGGAGGACACTGCGCTCCTGACCCCAGCATCCTCGCCGTGGAACACCGAGGCCATACATCATTGTACAAGTCCTGTCATCCACGCTGTGGGGCCGTAAGAGACTGGATCCCTCATTCTTTTCTTTCTTCCTTTCTCTCTGCTCTTTCTCTACTTTTTTCTATACCCCCATTTCTTTGCCTCTCCTTCCTTTTATATATATATATTTCTCTCTCTCCCTTATACCTTAGTTTTCCTTCCCTCTCTACCACTCTCTTTCTCTCTTTCTCTTTTGAACATATAAGGATAACGCCATCTTTAAGCTCTGCTGTTGATTTCTGGTTAAATTTCATATTGTAGCTACTGATGGTTGCCAATATATCGCTCATAGTAGGACTTTCACTGTTAATGTGTTGATAAGTTCTATTATACTTTTACCAAGTCACCATTCGCTGTAACCAGTATTCCAACAAGTACTTTTAGTAAAACTCACAACTGAATTGGACCCCAGAGGTGATTGTCTGTCATTCACTTCACATAACCGCACAGAATTAACCCAGAGTTAACTCACACCTGGTCTCATCTGTTGAGTCAGGGCGCATGTCGCGTCTAGAGTTAACTCATCCCTCATCCCATCTGTTTGGACGGGACAACTTGGCGCACTTTACATTACTTAGAGCTTTTTAAGGAGGAACCTCTAAATTTGATTTGTGATTCTGAATACGTAGTCAAGGTCCAACGCACATATCTGATTATGAACTGTTTTTTTGTTTTTGTTTTTTTTTCAAACAAAAAGGGGGGAGAAGTAGGGAAAACACCACAAAACCAATTGTCAAAAGCATTGTATGTGATGAATCACTTATATCTAAGTGGTGCAGCCCAAATTTGCCCTGTGATGAAACACTTTGCAAGTATGACCCAAAAACATGCTAAATCAGAAAGAACCTGCATTAGTTATGGTCAGATCACTAGTTAATGGTCAATGGAAAAGGCCACATCAATTGATAACCTGGGGGAGAGGCTATGCTTGTGTCTTCACAGATCAAGGACCGCAATGGTTGCCAGCATGAAATGTGAAATCTGTGTTATCTTCCTGACAATGATTACTGCAGCTGCTGCGCTTTGGATGCCTGCACAGACAAAGACTAACATGTGGATTACTTTAGCCAACATGACTGGCCAGGACTCCATATGCCTAGCTATGGCATCTCCGGAAAACCTGTTCCACACATGCTCGGTTGGCATCCCCCTTGATGACTACAGCAGCATCACACAACTGTTTCAAAATAGCGGTTGGTGCAAAGGCATTGCAATGAACTGTAATAATACCAACATGGCACTTTGGATTAATTGCCTCCCGGAAGCAGATATTGAACCACAGGAACTGGAATTGCTGGCATCTATGCCCATGGACGCTTGTATCCAGCTGGTTTGTGAAAAGTGTCAGAACAATATACGAGAACGTGAATGGATAAAACTGCAAAATGTTAGTGCTACCCTTGGTGACTATAGAACTGAAACTCGATGGTGTAATGCCTCGCAGAAGAATCCAAGGGGTGTCATTGATAATGTGGGACAGCGACTCCAAAAACCTCTTGTATGGTGTATTCTTGATCTGTGGAAATAGAGCCTGAACAGGAATTCCTTCTAATGCTGTTGGAGGACTGTGTATTTTGGGACAATTAACTCTCTTAACGCCCAATGTATCTATGATAATAGATCACAGAAGAGCAAGACGGGAAAAACACTTTTTGCATGTATATGATTCAAAATGTGATGATAATGTAGATTTTTGGGGATCAGGTTTAAGGGTTTTAGGATCTCTTGTGTCTGGTGTTGGCACAGCTAAAGCTTTAAATACTTTAGAAAAAATAGGATGCTGGCTAGTTTAGCAAACTAACAGAACTTCTAAGGCTTTAAGAGGACTTTTGTTAGATGTAGATTCTGTAAGACATGCTACACTACAGAATAGAGCCGCAATAGACTTTTCGTTGTTAGCTCAAGGATATGGGTGTGAAGATGTTGATGGGATTCGTTAAATAAATTGTTTAGTGGCTGGGGGCTTTCAGGGTTGTTGTTATCAGTAGTGAAAACAGGACTGATTGTTTTGATGATTGTTGTGGTTGTGTTACTGATGTTGCCATGCATGATTTCTCTGCTGCAAAGGGCCCTAGAGTGGACAATGAAGGCAATTTTTTTAGCACAAATACAAAAAGGGGGAATTGTGGGGGACTACGGTGGGTCCGTGGATTCCCCGACGGAGGGCATGTGTTGGAACGATAAAGGACTCAGCACTCCAATTCAATGTGAATCACGCAAAAGCCATTTATTACAGAAACATGTCTCCTTATATACGCAACTATTCTCTAATCACGAATCCACGCTCCAAGCATGGATTCGCTAAATGAGTATCATGGGCAGTCCACGCGCTGGAGCCCCACTGATGATAGGTCCGACGACTCACGCCATGCTGAGGCCCTGTTAATGAAGAAACGCCCCTCTTTCTCACAGCAGATTCTGTTCTCAGCTTCTCAAAGTGGCCTTGAGATTCCTTTGGGCCTGACTAATTCAACAACATATCTCCTTCTAACGAAACCCCTTCACAGGCATGGGAACAGAAATTAGCCTTGAAGATATGAAGGCCTACCCGTGAGAAAGATGGGAGTAAAGGAGTATCCGGAGATGTTAAGGGTGTACCTGTGAGAGAGAAGGGAGAAGAGTAACATTGATGATAGCAAAAATAGCCAATGAGATGTTACTGCTGTAACTTGTAACCAATAGTGAAGAGACACATGAATTGGTAAAACTGTATAAAAATGCACTTGTGGCAATAAATGGCATCTACTACTTTCATCCTGGAAGAACTTGGTCTATGTCGTTTGTCTGTCTCAACCACGACACAAAGTTCAATGATAAATGTGACAGTGGCGTAACAAGATTCAGTGGTGAGATACACTTGATTATTTACTGCATAAAGGATACGGTCAGACAAAACTGTTAGGGAGACCCTCCCATTGAGTTATGAGGTTCAGAAAGGACCCCATTACTTTCTAAACTCCTTTTCAGAGAGGAGTCTAGGTGTGGCTGGATCCAGACTTAGACTTGGTCAACAGTTTATGTCTAAAGGATTATATGTGCACAGGCAATCTTTTATATCACTTAGCTAAGATTTCAAAGTTTCATCCCACTTATTCCCAGTTCACTTATCGAGTATCTGACACGATAAGGATGTCATCAATGTACTGCAGATGTTCCAGAGCTTTGCTCTGCTCCAGTGCAGCCTGGATCAGTCCATGGCAAATGGTGGACCTGTGTTTCCACCCGTGGGGCAGTTGATACCAGGTGTACTGGATGCTCTTCCAGGTGAAAGCAAACTGTGGCCTGCACTCTGCTGCCAAAGGAATAGAGAAAAATGCATTAGCGATGTCAGTATTCTACCACCTCATCAGGGTCCTGCAGTTGTTCAGGAGTGAAACTCCAAACCATCAGAGGTGAGAAATTGTCTAGATACCTACCCATGTTTTTCCACATGCTGTTCTACCCATGACCATCCAACCTTGGGGCAAATCTGTGGGTGATATTCTTAACACATTCTTTTGTAACCGTGTATATGACCTGAGACACATTCAGGTAACATAGCAACAAGACCATGCTTGCTTCGATATCCCCAGGGAGTTCAAAGTCCTCGAAAACTGTTGCACCTAAGCCGGAGGAGAAAAAGGAGGTGAAAAAGTGGGGGGAACTCCCCTCTTTATCTTTCCCATAGACTAGGTGTGATTTCTAATCAATTCCGAGACATAGCGCCTGAGGTATTGAAATAATAATTAAATAAGTAACTTACGCTTTTTGTATGGATAAACAACGTTTAATCCAATTCCTTAACTGTATTCCTTAAACATGTGTTCATTAGAGCATAAGCAAAACAGGCTGGGTGTGCAGGGGATTCGCTCCACCAAACATGCACACCTTTTAACAATAAGAAGTGTGCTTAAATACAGTAAGATATTACATATTCATAATGACCCCAGGAACGCCTATACATATTCATAACTTTTCCCCGCTTCTTATCAAAATGAGTCTCAGAAAACCATTTCCATAGTCCCCTCCTTGACCCTCCCCTGTTGCGCCTGCGCAGTGTCACTTGGCGAATTTGAGGAGGGGTCTTTGGATGAAGGCTCCTTCAGCTTCGTCACAGTGAACTTTTTACCTTTGGCTCATTGTCGAGGGTTAAGATTGCGGGGTGACAATCAAACCCTGGCAGATGTATTGTTAACCTCCTCTCCCCCAAACTTCCCCCTTTTGGCCCTCCCTCTCCCCTCTTCCCACTCAGGACAGGCGATCGGGAGGGAAAGAAGGGCAGAGAGAAGAGAGTTGGAAAAGTTAAAGATGTTTTACTAATGCTACTAATAAGAATAGAGAAAATAATACAAAATATACAAAACCAATCTTGTAAGTCTCAGCAACTGCAGAGCCAGCACCCAAAGTCCTGGATTAGACTCTGTAGCCAACCGGAGCTGGATTCAGTCTCTCACTAGGCCTCAGTTTGCAGGGACGAGATCCTCGTGATCTCCCACTTTTATATGAAGTATTCACGTGAATGGAATGTTATACACCACTGGTCAGTCTCTCGATCACCAGTTTCTCGTTGCCCCTCTCGCGAGATGTCCATCCGTGCTTATCAATAAGTTTGCATTCCATTGCTAGGTTTAACTAAAACATGTGTCGGGTTCTCCAGGAAAATGCAGCTAATATGAAGGCTTTAGCTGACAGGCAAAAATTCACTAAAAGAGAAACTTGTTTTTTAACAAAACCAAGACATTCCACCCCTTATAATATGACATTCACTGAATACTTAAACCTTATCAATACAATCTATCAATACAATCTAATTAATCATTACTACTATATATATATATATATATATACACACATATGTACATATATACACAGGAGTAATTAATCAGTGGACCATCCTTTGAAAAGTTCATTAAGTTCATTTTGTCACAACAGTCTCCCAGGGCAGGAAAAATGGTACAAGTGCATCTCATGACCACTGTTTGTGGGTTAAGGACACCAACTTCGAAGAAGGTGTCGGGCGCCACTCGAAGAAGCTAGCTCTGGTTTCATCACCATTGTCTTGATCTGAAAGACACTTATTAAACATTGTTAGTGCAGCAATTCACATCATAGAGTTCAGCATTGCATATTTTCACCTAAAATCAAATCCCCTTGAGGTACACACCGAACTTCTCCATCCTTAAGCATCACCCACCAGGTGCTGCCAGGTCCCTGGGCAAAAACAATCCCACGAATGGGCTTGCCTTTGCCTGAGGCAGGAGTAACCCAGACTGCCTTTCCTAAGATATTTTTCATGTGTACTACAGGGACTTTATCTCCTTCTACAGTCCGTAGAATTTCTGATTGGGCAGGCCCGGCTCGATTGGTTGATCCCCTAGTGTTGACCAACCAAGTGGCTTTTGCTAAATGTGAATCCCAGTTTTCAAAGGTTCCACCACCAAGTGCCTTTAGTGTAGTTTTTAACAAACCATTGTACCTTTCAATTTTCCCAGAGGCTGATGCATGATATGGAATATGATATACCCACTCAATACCATGTTCTTTGGCCCAGTTGTCTATGATACTGTTTTTGAAATGAGTACCATTGTCTGATTCAATTCTTTCTGGCGTACCGTGCCGCCAAAGGACTTGCTTCTCAAGGCCCAAGATAGTATTTTGGGCTGTAGCATGAGGTACGGCATATGTTTCCAACCATCCAGTGGTTGCTTCCACCATTGTAAGTGCATAACGCTTACCTTGACATGTTTGTGGAAGTGTAATATAATCAATCTGCCAAGCTTCTCCATACTTATACTTTAACCATCGCCCCCCATACCATACAGGTTTTAACCGTTTTGCTTGTTTGATTTCGGCGCAAGTTTCACATTCATGAATAACCTGTGAAATAGTGTCCATAGTTAAATCCACCCCTCGATCACGAGCCCATTTGTATGTTGCATCTCTACCTTGATGCCCTGAAGCATCATGGGCCCCCCGAGCTAGGAAAAGTTCACCTTTATGTTGCCAGTCCAAGTCCACCTCAGATACTTTAATCTTAGCAGCTTGATCCGCTTGTTGGTTGTTTAGATGTTCCTCGGTGGCTCGACTTTTAGGCACATGAGCATCTACATGCCGAACTTTCACAGGCAGGCTCTCTAGCCGAGCAGCAATGTCTTGCCACAGTGTGGCAGCCCAAATGGGTTTACCTCTGCGCTGCCAGTTGCTTTTCTTCCATTGCTGTAGCCACCCCCACAAGGCATTTGCTACCATCCATGAGTCAGTATAGAGATAAAGTATTGGCCACTTCTCTCGTTCAGCAATGTCCAAAGCCAGCTGGATGGCTTTCACTTCTGCAAACTGACTGGATTCACCTTGTCCTTCAGTGGCTTCTGTAACTTGTCGTGTGGGACTCCACACAGCAGCTTTCCACCTTCGATGTTTTCCTACAAGACGACAGGATCCATCTGTGAACAGTGCATACTGCTTATCAGTCTCTGAAAGTGTATTATATGGTGGTGCTTCTTCAGCACGTTTTACTTCCTCCTCATCTGGAGACATCCCAAAGTCTTTGCTTTCTGGCCAGTCTGTAATCACTTCTAATATCCCTGGACGGTTGGGACTTCCAATTCGAGCTCGTTGCGTGATCAGCGCAATCCATTTACTCCATGTAACTTCGGTTGCATGATGTGGAGAGGGAACCGTCCCTTTGAACATCCAGCTCAGCACCGGCAGTCGAGGTGCCAGGAGGAGCTGTGCTTCAGTGCCGATCACTTCTGAAGCAGCTCGAACTCCTTCATATGCTGCTAGTATCTCCTTTTCAGTTGCAGTATAGTTGGCCTCAGATCCTTTGTATCCTCGACTCCAAAAACCTAAGGGTCGACCTCGGGTTTCTCCTGGTGCTTTCTGCCAGAGGCTCCAGGTAAGTCCAGTATCTCCGGCTGCGGTGTAGAGCACATTTTTAACATCTAGTCCAGTTCGGACTGGTCCAAGGGCCACCGCATGAGTTATCTCACGCTTAATTTGTTCAAAGGCTTGTCGTTGTTCAGGGCCCCATTCAAATTGGTTCTTCTTACGAGTCACTCGATAGAGAGGGCTCACAATGTGGCTGTAGTCAGGAATATGCATTCTCCAAAAACCTACAACGCCCAAGAAAGTCTGTGTCTCCTTTTTATTAGTAGGTGGAGACATTGCTGCAATTTTGTTGATCACATCCATTGGGATCTGACGACGGCCATCTTGCCATTTTATTCCTAAAAACTGGTTCTCTCGTGCAGGTCCCTTGACCTTGCTTCGTTTTATGGCAAAACCAGCATCCAAAAGAATATGAATTATTCTCTCACCTTTCTCGAAGACTTCTTTCGCTGTGTCGCCCCATACGATGATGTCATCAATATATTGCAAGTGTTCTGGAGCTTCACCTTGCTCCAGCGTGGTCTGGATCAGTCCATGGCAGATGGTAGGACTGTGTTTCCACCCCTGGGGCAAGCGATTCCATGTATACTGGATGCCCCTCCAGGTGAAAGCAAACTGCGCCCTGTACTCTGCTGCTACAGGAATAGAGAAAAATGCATTAGCAATGTCAATTGTAGCATACCACTTGGCTGCCTTTGACTCCAGTTCAAATTGCAGTTCTAGCATGTCAGGCACAGCAGCACTCAGTGGTGACGTAACTTCATTCAGGCCACGATAGTCTACAGTTAGTCTCCACTCGTCACTAGACTTACGCACTGGCCAGATTGGGCTGTTAAAAGGTGAGCGAGTCTTACTGATCACACCCTGGCTTTCCAATTGACGAATCAGCTTCTGGATAGGAATCAAAGAGTCTCGATTGGTGCGATATTGCCGGCGATGCACCGTCGTGGTAGCAATTGGCACCTGCTGATCGTCAACCATCAGCAGTCCTACAACAGAAGGGTCATCTGAAAGACCAGGCAAATCAGACAGCTGTTCAATTTTCTCAGTGTCCACAGCTGCTATACCAAATGCCCACCTATACCCTTTTGGGTCCTTAAAATACCCTCTCCTGAGGTAGTCTATACCAAGGATGCACGGAGCATCTGGACCAGTCACAATGGGATGCTTTTGCCAGTTTTTTCCAGTTAGGCTCATTTCAGCCTCTACAACAGTCAGCTCCTGGGATCCCCCAGTCACTCCAACAATATTGATGGATTGCGTTCCTTTATAATTAGAAGGAATTATTGTGCACTGAGCACCAGTGTCCACTAAAGCTTTGTACTCCTGGGGTTGTGTTGTACCAGGCCATAGTATTTGTACAGTCCAATAAACTCTGTTATCCCTTTCCTCCACCTGGTTGGAGGCAGGGCACCTCTAATTCCTGTTTTGCACAGTCTCTGGGTGTGAATTAGAGGTTCCTTCAAGAGCATCAGAATCTCTTCTGCTCCTTTTGTAAACTGGAGCAGCCACCTTCCTAGGAGTTTTTCCTTTTATCTCACGTACTCGTTCTTGAAGTTCTGAGGTAGGCCTTCCATGCCACTTATTCATGTTCTCTCCCTGCTCATGTAGGAAGAACCACAGTGAACCTCTTTTTGTGGGCTGTCTCTGCCCTCTCTCTCGAGATTGGAAACGCCTTCTCCTAACAGCTGAAACATAGGTTTGTGCAGGTCGTGAACGGTACGAGTCTTCTCTGAGCTCTTTGATTTCTTGCAACAGCTTTTCAAACCGGTCATCAGATTTTTCACACAGTTTCTCCACAGCGGAGACACAAGCCCGTAGAGAACCAGCAAGGCTGTCCTCAAAGTACCGGAGCTGCTCAATCACTTCATTAATTTCTTGTATGCCTCTAGCCGACCAGATCATTTCTGCCAATGACTTACCATATGCAGGTGGTGCACTTCGTACAAATCTGCGCCACATAGATTTTGTACAATTGATTCTATCTGGGTCTGTCCCCTCTTGGCTGTTTGGTCCAAAATAGATGATCTCTCGCACAGCTAATTCTCTCAGGAACTGGATACCTCTCTCCATAGTATTCCATTTCCCTAACTTGGATATACAATCTTCCTTGTAGGGAAATCTGACTTTCATAGCTGCCAGGAGTCGGGTCCAAAGAGTAGTGGCATTAGACTCTCTTGAAATTGCCCTATCAATGGTGGAATCTTTTGACAGAGATCCCAGCTGCCTGGCTTCACCACCTTCTAATTCAATTGTTTCTGCCCCATTGTTCCAGCATCGCAGCAGCCAGGTTAAAATATTCTCGCCTTCACGACGACTAAAGTCTTTTCGCAGATCTCTCAGCTCACCTGGAGAAAACGACCGAGTGGTGGTCACTTCATATCCTCCCTGCACTGATGATGCGTCTTGGGTTGATGTTGGCCCTGTGCCATCACCTGCTGCACGGGTAGTCTTTCTAGTGACTTTCTTACAACCAGCAACTGATGCTGATATGGGTTCACCATCATTTGATTCATTTTCAGAGTCTGAATGACTGTCACAGTGATTGCTGTGGTTACAGCAGCAACAGTGCCCAGTGTGTGAAGAAGGGGGGGCTGCCTTGTTAGCGTTGGAGGCTGGAGAAGTAACGTTATCTGCAGCGACCTTGGCAGAGGAGCTCTGCGGAGGAGCTGTAGCTTCAGCCTGTGAAGCCGCAGTTGGCGGGGCAGTGGCTGCAGCGGCAGCTTTGGCTGTTTTGCCTTTTCTCGAGCGGCTAGGAGTGCTTTTTGCTAAAGCTTCCGAAGATGCACTGCACATCTCAGGACTAAGAAGAGACGCAAACCTCCTATTGATCCTCATTTCTCTTAACAGTAACACAAACTGACACACATTCAGCAAACCAGATAACACCATCACAGTTCTATCAAAGCTCCAAGGGTATTCAAAGTTCTCTAAAACATTTGCAAACTGTCCTAGCGAAAACACAAAAGTATTGTTAGTCAGCCTTTCTAAAGATTCGCTTGACCAATTAGCAAATATAGAGCCATTCTGCTCTTTAATCTCTCCTGGAGGTTTTTCAAGGTAAATCAGAAGCGAGTAGAAATTCATTAGCGGCTGCAGTATAATGAAATAAACCAGTGCCATACCACACAGAATCATCATGACCGCTGTCCAGTTTCTTGTTGTTATATAATGAATACTTCGATTCAGAAAGAAACACCAACACAGATACGGGATCAGCGAGCACAATGTAAAAAATAACTGATACAACTTTTGCCATAACATCTTTAAATCAGTGTAATTCACTTTGCCTTAATACCACTAAAAAATATCCGAAGCAAACAGACGCGCGAGTATCACAACTGTATGAGTTGGCACCGTGCTAAGAAAATTGAAAGGTACGTCAGAGCAGTAGAAAAGCCAAAAATCTCCAGATTTACCCCTTTCTCTTGCCCCACGTTGGGCGCCAATTATCTGTCGAGGGTTAAGATTGCGGGGTGACAATCAAACCCTGGCAGATGTATTGTTAACCTCCTCTCCCCCCCCACTTCCCCCTTTTGCCCCTCCCTCTCCCCCCTTCCCACTCAGGACAGGCGATCGGGAGGGAAAGAAGGGCAGAGAGAAGAGAGTTGGAAAAGTTAAAGATGTTTTACTAATGCTACTAATAAGAATAGAGAAAATAATACAAAATATACAAAACCAATCTTGTAAGTCTCAGCAACTGCAGAGCCAGCACCCAAAGTCCTGGATTAGACTCTGTAGCCAACCGGAGCTGGATTCAGTCTCTCACTAGGTCTCAGTTCGCAGGGACGACCAGCAAGGTCCTCTCCTAATGTCAGCCATGAGGAAAAAAGGGAAAAAAGGGCAAAAGGGACGAGATCCTCGTGATCTCCCACTTTTATGTGAAGTATTCACGTGAATGGAATGTTATACACCATTGGTCAGTCTCTCGATCACCAGTTTCTCGTTGCCCCTCTTGCGAGATGTCCATCCGTGCTTATCAATAAGTTTGCATTCCATTGCTAGGTTTAACCAAAATATGTGTCGGGTTCTCCAGGAAAATGCAGCTAATATGAAGGCTTTAGCTGACAGGCAAAAATTCACTAAAAGAGAAACTTGTTTTTTAACAAAACCAAGACACTCATTAAGTTCAATTGACTGGAACCCAAGCTGCCAAGTCGATTGAAACCAGACTGGCGCCCCCTTTTGCTGTAAATCTTCGTTATCTTGTCTCCTCAAGTTTACAGCTAGGTGCAGTAAAGCTTCTTATCTTGGCATTCGATGGGGTTCTGTTTTTCTTAACATAAGTTTACATAAAGCTCTAAACTAAACATTTATTGTGTGGCTAAGCCTTAAAGTGTTAGTTCATTAGTAGGCACCCATTATATGTTTAGTTAACCCTTAAAATGTTAGTTCCCTCTGTCAATATAACTTCATAAACAAGTTTCATAACTTTTTACATAGAACTTAACCACCTTTTTCCTTTTTCCAGGTTCAGAGTCCATGCCTCATTTGGTTATATCTGTAAACATTAAACATCTTAGCATGAATCACAACTGCATTTTTCACAATAACAATATCTTATGAAGATACCAATAGAGACATGTAAGACAAAATCATGGTCTCATAGGTTGATATTATACAGGACAGCAATATGATAAACCTAATACTTTTCCCAAATGTAACAAACAGCACCGCAGGAACACATAAGGCATATAGGATTTCAGATGACACAGCCATGTGGACAAAGAAAGAAACATCATGACCCCTTAACTAATAGAGTAAATTTTAACACACTCCGGTCGGCTCTGTCATGATCCCAACCCTTCACTTCTCCTGCATGGCTTGCCCTATTTCCCCCCAGCCGGCAGCTAAAACCATGTGGCTCTCGCTCACATTCCCCCCCCGCCCAGTGGGTTGGGGAGGAGAAGGAGAATCAGAAAACAAAGGCAAAACTCGTGTGTAGGGATAAGAACAGTTTAACGGAACAGCAAAAGAAGCAAACAAACAAATAAAAAAACACCACGAACAAACAGTAACAGCAACACTAATGAAAGAACCTACAAACAGCACAACCCGATCCCCGCGGCAGTCCCACCAGGTGGCAGCCCTCCCCCCCTCCGAAAAGACAACTGGGCTCTCCACCGCAGCTAGTGCTGAAACTCTCCTGTCACTCCGGCCACAGGTCGTGCTGAAACCACTCCCTCCCCACCCTGAGCCAGGACTCGCTCCTGAAATACATTTTTAAAAAAAGCACCAAAACACATGATCAAGAAGTACCCGACCCGGGCTGCCCAGCTCCCAGCCACAAGAGCAAGAACCAGAGAGATTGTCCCCTGAGGTCCTCCCCTTTGTAAATAAGCATGACCTCATATAGTATCAAATACCACCTTTGATTACTTCTGGGTCAGCCATCCTGGCAGTATTGATGTGCAGAAACAATTTTACAACCTATAAAATCATAAAACTTTACAACTCACAAGGTTATAAAGCAGGTATGTTTATTCGACGCCAGGCGCGTGAAGGATCGCTCCTTTAATCTTAGGCGCACTTTCTAACAATAGGAGGTGTGTTTAAATACAGCAAGGTGTTACTAGTTCAACAAACACCTATCATTCGCTTCGTCCGTCTCCGGTCGGTCTCCTCATGGAGGACACGGAGCGGATCGGGACTCCGCACTCGCTTCTCAGTCAGACTGCATCTCAAACACTCATTTACACAAAGCACGGTACTGGGCACAAAAACTTCGTAATCATTGTAATAGACTTAACAATATATTTGTTAAGCAAACCGGTCTAAATGGATATGTTATCAGTGGCTGTGAAACCTGAGCATATAATATTAGTACATGCTGCCATTAAACAATGCAACCTGTATGTAGTCTTTGTAAAAAAAACTTGTTCCACAGATATGTGTAAAAGCCTAATTTAGTGTACCCTGCAGAACATTCAGGAAGAGACTGACAGAGGTAAGGGCCCAGTTGCATCCTTGTGTGAACAGGATAACGGGGGTCTTCAGCACAAAGTGGAAGGAAAACCAGCTCAAGCCGTTGGAGCCTTGGCCAAACCCAGCGTGCTAGGCCAAAGATAAGAAATGCACGACAAAATAGACCGCAGCCTTCATTCAAAAGACCCCCACCCGTGACCACCCGGAGACACTGCGCAGGGACAACAGGAAAGAGCCAAAGCTGAAGACTATAGATATAATTCCTTGGAACTCATTTTAATAAGAACAGCCTTTTCGAGGAAAAGTTATGAATATGTATAGGAGTTCCTGGAATAACCATGAATATGTAATCCTTTACCACATTTAACCAAGCTTGCTGCTACTGGAAAGGCGTGGCGTGGTGGAGAGCAGACTCCCCGGTCGCCCAGCGCTGTTTTGCCCGCTTGCCGCTTGCTACAATAAATTCTAAGCAATTTATTCTGACGAGTGCATGCTATTTATCGTGATCGTCTATAACAATCATACAACATGTAACTGTCACCATAAGTATTCCGTTTACAGTTACAGCAATATAAACTTCAACTCCCATGGGTTAAGATGTTATAAAGTTACAATTGCCACAGGGACTCGAACCCCCGACGATTGTAGTGGGACTTGAACCCACGGCTGGAAACTCTGTTTACCCTTCTCACGCTTCCATACAGTCATTAGCAGGTCCATCCTGGCTCCCGAAACCAGGACGCAACAGAAGTCTCAGGGTTACTCGATCTACCTCCAAGATCGCTACCGGCTGACCCCCTTCTGGTCGAGTCAAGTCAGTAACCCCCTTAGGTACCTGTTTACACCAAACCAAACACCAATACGGGGAATCTGGCCACATGCAGGCGTCCCTCGCGAGTTACTGGCCCCCCATGTTACAGGCCCCCCATATTACAATAAAACATAAACATACCTTATCCGCTTAATGCAAAAGGTCGCTGTCTGCCCCCGTGGTGACCAGCCGGACGGGATGCATCTAGGAGGTCCGTTTCTCTCAGCCTATGCTGTACAGCTTGAACATAAATTTCAAGGCCCGGCACCTCCCACTCGATAAGCTGTGACAAGGAGAAGAAAGAAAAAAAAAAAGTAAAAAACTGACTGTCTGCTAAAGCGGCGAAAAAGCAGGGGGGAGAGCGGCGGCTTCTGGAGCTGGAGCTCTTCTCCTCCGGGCTCACCGCTCGCGGGGCGGGGAAGGGGGAGGCAGTCGCCACCGCCTGGCCCGTCCCCTGCTGGGCTGCTTTGTTGTGCATAACGTGCAGAGCACTCGGATTTCCCCTTAGATATACACCTTTTGACCCGGATTCAGAAGTAGGGATACAGCAGTTAGTGTTGTTATTTATAAGTCAGTCGGCAAATAATATTCAGAGGGAGAATCGGACAGTAGCAAATGTTGAAAGAGACTGATGGAGACCTGGGGAATCCACCTTAGCGGATCCACTGGTTATAATGAAGCTAGGGAAAGAACAAAAACAAGTGGAATTTTTAGTAGATACGGGAGCAACATTCTCAGTTCTCAATCAAGCATTAATGCCAATAAGTAATGAATATACAGTAGTAAAGGGAGCCACTGGTCAAAGTGAAAGAGCATATTTTTGTGAACCTTTGAAATACAGATTGGGTAAACAAGTAGGCATTCATAAATTTCTGTATATGCCTAACTCCATGAATCCTCTTTTGGAGAGAGACCTATTGGAACAAATGGGCGCAGTGGTAAGATTTGAAAAAGGGGAAATTACTCTGGAGGTAAATGATCAGCAATATGTGCAAATAATGAGCTTCCTTTTAGTAACTGTTCCCACAGAGGGCAAAATTAATGAAGACGTTGTGAACCAAGTGTACCCCAGAGTACGGCAGCCGGTGAGGACAAAACAATACCCTTTGAAAAGAGGACAGGAAAGGAATTCGGCCAGTGATAGAGAAATTCTTGCAAATAGAGTTATTAAAGGAATGTGAGTCTAGTTACAACACTCCTATATTGCCTGTCTGCAAGCCGGACAGGTCAAATCAGGTGGTTCGGGACTTAGGAGCTATAAACAAAATAACTGAGGACCTCTACCCAGTGGTAGCAAACCCATACACCCTTTTGACAGTATTAACACCTAATTTGACTTGGTTTATTGTTCCAGTTTTAAAAGATGCTTTCTTTTGCCTCCCACTCCATGAAGCTAGTCAGACAATATTTGCATTTGAATGAGAGAACCCTAAAAATGAATGTAAGACACAGCTCACATGGACGGTGTTGCCACAAAGATTCACGAATAGCCCGACAATATTTGGAAATCAGCTTGCTAAAGATTTTGAATCTTGGGAAGCCCCATCTGATGAGGGACAGATGCTACAATATGTGGATGACATTTTAATTGCTACCAGAAAAGAGGAGACGTGCCTAACCTGGACTGTAAATTTATTGAACTTTTAGGGCTCCAAGGATACCAGTTATCACAGAAGAAAGCCTAAATGTGAGTAAATCATTTTTTCTATTATCTCACAAGAAGCAGGGAATAGACTTGGGTATACCGGCACAGGATCCTGGCCCATACCGACAAGCAGTAGAAGCAACTGCAAAGGGTTGGCCTGGATGCCTACGGGCAGCTGATGCAGTGGTACTGAATATACAGGAGGCCTGGAGATTTACCATGGGTCAGAAAATGACTGTGCTAGTATCCCACACAGTGTCTAACAAGATGATGTAGAAATTATCGTCACTAACATTGTCACCCCAGCTTCTTTTCTCAGCGGTAACATTGGAGAACCAGTTCATCATGACTGCCTGGAAACCATCGAAGCAACATAATCCAGTCGACCAGTTCTAAAAGACATTCCTATGGAAAACGCTGAAAACTGGTTTATGGACGGAAACATCTGTATCCTGAGCGGCAAAAGGCATGCTGGTTATGCCATAACTAGTAACCATGAAGTGATCTGGACCTTTGCCTAAAAATGCTTTCGCACAAAAGGCAGAAATAATTGCCCTTACTCGCTCTCTGGAACTAGCTCAAGGTAAAACTATTGATGCGCGGAAACAACTTTACAACCTATAAAGTCATAAAACTTTACAACTCACAAAGTTATAAAGCAGGTATGTTTATTTTGATGTCGGGCGCAAGGGGAATCGTTCCACCATTCATGCGCAACTTCTAACAATATGAGGTGTGTTTAAATACAGTAAGGTGTTGCATATTCATAATGACCCCGGGAACACCTATACATATTCATAACCTTTCCCCGCTAATCATTTCCATAGTCTCCGCCTTGACCCCACCCTGTTGCGCCTGCGCAGTGCCATCTGGTGGTCTTGAGGAGGGGTCTTTGGATGAAGGCTCCTTCAGCTTCGTCACAGTGAACTTTTTACCTTTGGCTCATTATGTTGAATTGACTGGAACCCAAGCTGCCAAGTCGATTGAAACCAGACTGGCGCCCCCTTTTGCTGTAAATCTTCGTTATCTTGTCTCCTCAAGTTTACAGCTAGGTGCAGTAAAGCTTCTTATCTTGGCATTCAATGGGGTTCTGTTTTTCTTAACATAAGTTTACATAAAGCTCTAAACTAAGCACTTATTGTGTGGCTAAGCCTTAAAGTGTTAGTTCGTTAGCAGGCACCCATTATATGTTTAGTTAACCCTTAAAATGTTAGTTCCCTCTATCACTATTAACATCTATACTGACTCCAAGTATGCTTTCAGGGTTGTGCACGCACACAGAGCAATTTGAAAAGAAAGGGGGCTTTTGAACTCTCAAGGCAAACATATCAAACATGCGGAGGAGATATTGAAACTATTGGAAGCAGTTCAGCTTCCTAAGAAAGTGGCAATCATACATATTAAAGCACACCAGAAAGTGAGCTCGGAATCGGAAAAGTCTGGCGGACAGAGAGGCAAACCAAACGGCTAAGCAAAAGGTAAAAGTAGAAAGTGCCCTAGTCCTCGATGGGCAGGTCTCTTTAAAAGGTAAGCCAGAAGTATACTAAAGAGAATCGAAACTCATCGTAGATTTAGAGGTCATCATATCATAACGAAGGGTGGGTTCACACCCCACAGGGAAACTTATTGTCCCCTGTCATCTAGTTTGACCTTTGATAAGGAAAGAACATAAGAAGGGACAATGGGGAGCAGAAGCACTATGCAAACATTTGATTAGGGAAACAGGAGTTAGAAATTTGTATATCACTGTAAGACAGGTAACAGAGCAGTGTGATCTTTGTCTCCGGACTAATCCCAAAAATGTGCCCAAGCTAGAAATGGGACAAATTGGGAAAGGGAATGGGCCTGGGTAACAAAGGCAAATTGATTTTTCAGAACTCCCAAGAAAAGGGGGGTACCAATATTTGTTGGTATTAGCTGATACTTTTTCAGGTTGGCCAGAAGCATTCCCTCCCAGAACAGCAAAAGCTTAGGAGGTGATCAGAATATGAATACAGGAAATAATACCTAGGTTTGGAGTTCCAGCTGTTATATCCTCTGATAGAGGGCCACATTTTATTTATGTGTATGTGAAGTCTCTTGCAGAGAAATCTGGAACCACAATAGGAAGATCTGTTTCAAGACCTCCTGACATCCTTCACTGCTATCAAGATTAAAGAACAGAATGCCTGGATTCATCATTCTAGAGTGAAGAAAGCCTGTGAAACACCATGGAGGGTAACCCGGGTGCAACCTGGAAAACTATGTTTTTCACAATCACCTTTTGGTCCTTCTGGGTGACCAGCCTGGGTGGTGCTTACCGCATTGGTAAGAAGAAACCCAAAAGAAAAGTGCTATAACTGCAGTGAGCGGGGTCACCACGCCAAAGAATGCAAGCTCCCGCTGCAGCCCAAAAGATACCATTTCTACCAGGGCATCAGCCACCTGGTCATCAGCTGCCCCAGAAGAGTAACTCGAATGTTTCATTGAACATTAAAATTTGTTTGTTCATTGAGGGAGAAAGATAAGTCTTCTCATTTAGAAGTAGCCTTCTTACTTGTGGTCAGAGAAAATGTTAGATAGGGAATCATCATATTAGTAAAAGAATTTACTAACCTTCTTGAAAAGGGGGGAATTGATAGAGGGAACTAACGAACTAACACTTTAAGGGTTAACCACATAATGAGTGCTCAGTTTAGAGCTTTATGTAACCAATTATGTTAAGAAAAAAGAGAGCCTCAATGAATGCAAAGATAAGTTTTACAGCTCCCAGCTGCATCCTTGAGGAGATGAGATAACAAAGATTTTCAGCAGAAGGGGGGCACCGATCTGTTTTCAACCAACTTGGCAGTTTTGGTCCCAGCCAATTCAGCATACTAAGCCAAAGGTAAAAAGTTCACAGTGAAGAAGCTGAAGGAGCCTTCATCCAAAGACCTCCAAAGACTTCTCAAGACCACCAGGTGGCACTGCGCAGGCGCAACAGGGAGGGGTCAAGGAGGAGACTACAGAAATGATTTCCTGGGTCTCATTTAAATAAGAACCGCCTTCTTGGGGAAAGGTTATGAATATGTATAGGCGTTCCTGGAGTTATCATGAATATGTAACACCTTGCTGTATTTAAACACACCTCCTATTATTATAAAGTGCACCTAAGATTAAAGGAGCGATCCTTCACACACCTGACGTCGAATAAACATATCTGCTTTATAACCTTGCGAGTTGTAAAGTTTTATGACTTTATAGGTTGTAAAGTTGTTTCCACATGTCATTCTCACAGTGGAGAGGAATTTCATTGCTTTAGATAAATATTATGCATTTAGAATTTTTCTTCAGGTCATACATTTTATCAGAAACCCTTGATTTACCAATAACTTAAATATTATGAGACATCATTAAGTTCCTAGGCTAGCCCTAGCTCTACAGGAGATATTTTGTAAGAGCAATTATAGAACAATCTGAAATAAATTATAGTAGGCTGAGCTCAAATAAATTATGTTCCTATTGACCCTCTACTTCTAATGACTTGAAAAGGTGCCCTCCATTTCTTCTATTAAAAGTCTACAAACAAAACAGCTTCATTAATGTCAATTAGTTTGTATACGTGTGTTGTGGTTTAGCCCTGTGTAGCTGTCTCCTCCCAAAAATATTTGTCTAGCCTCATTTTGATCAAGAGTAATGTCTCCAGCTCCTGCTTGGTAGCACCATGTCACCCATCCTAACCAATTCTCAATCAGCTTCTTTCCATACTATAAGGACATCTGCCTTAACTGGTTTGCATTATATGCCTCCCCCTGGACAGGAGCTAGGGTTATACCCTGGCAGTTTTAATAGTAGAGTACAAGGGGGCTATCAGAGTGGAACCCATTACCTCATCTGGATTAGGCTCAGTGTGTAATGGTGTGGCCGAGGTGGGAACAAAAGGTTTGTTATTATAATCAGAATGATCCTCCTAATCACCAACACCCAGTGGATATATCTTTTGAATAATCTCATTTTCTAAGACTTGGTGGGTATAGTCTTAATCTAGCTTTCACAAACCCAGGGGTCTGAGCTTAGTTTCTAATCACTGAAGTTGTTGGATCTTAACATGACTGTGAAATTCAAAGGCAGCCACTCATGGTTCTGCATCCTTAGTTTGCTGTTATCATCTCGAGCTTGCTGCTTAGCGGCTTTTATCAAAGTACCTGCAGCCATGAAGGCCTCTGTGAAAAGCCGAAAAAAAAGGCTCCCTTGCCTTCCTTTGCTTTACATTTGGAATTTTTCTCCCAATTCTGAAACTGTGTTTGAAGGGTCTGTGGCAGAATGCAAACCCCCCCTCTCTCCCCCTCCCTCCTTCATCATGGAAGGAGTAGACACATCTCCATCTCTCTCTGCTGCTTGAGGT
Source organism: Patagioenas fasciata (assembly GCF_037038585.1). Lineage (NCBI taxonomy): Eukaryota > Metazoa > Chordata > Aves > Columbiformes > Columbidae > Patagioenas > Patagioenas fasciata. The sequence continues at coordinate 43,818,124 of NC_092559.1, forward strand.
TAACAGCTTATTTTGTTTGGCCTCAGGAGCCCCCTGGCCAGGGCCCTTAAGAGAAAGGAAAAGAGAGTGCCAAGGCGCCAGGGAGCCACTGGGTGCCCACGGCCAGTGTAAGGGATGTTTGGAAGCTTCAGGGGCACCCCACAGACAGTGTGGGGGCGCAGAGAAGCTTCTGGAATGCCTACAGTCAGATCTTATCAGGCTATAAAAAAATGGGATTCTCGTCGAGACTCTGCCCTTTGTCACAGATCTCTTGGAGCATGAGCCAGATGTTGCCACCAAGACCCCCCCTGGGATGGAGTCTCCGCTTGCCTTGCTGCCACGTGCGTAAAATTTCTCCTTGCAGGATTGCGAGTGTATTTACTTTCCGTGCACATATGTACGCGTATTTTCCGTGCTCAATATGAGCACATGTAAAATTAATCCTCGCATAATCGCGGGTGTATTTTCCTCCCGTGCTTCCACATAAGCACGTGTAACTTTCCGTGCACATTTGCACGCATACTTTCCGTGCTCAATACGAGCACGTGTATAAATTATTTCCTTGTACAATCGCGAGTGTATTTTCCTCCCGTGCTTCCACATAAGTACGTGTGATATTCCATGCATATTTGCACGTGTATTTCCCTTCGCAGGATTGCAAGCGTATTATAAATTTACTCTCGCAGAATCGCGAGTGATACACTTTCCGTACTCAGTACGAGCATGTGTATCTCTTTAAAATAATCCCACACCATGTTCAGGCAAGTGTGTACTCTTCCTGGACTCAGGGACGGCTCTGGCATTGTTTTGGTGAAGCCACGTGCATGCACACTGTGGAACTCCTGTTATATTAGTTGCTGCCCCTTAATAATTTTCCTCAACTGATATCCGAACCTGTATTCAAGTCACCTTTGGAGTGCTAAAACCCTGTTTCTGAACAGTTTAATAAAAGTTGTTTTGGACCCTGTTGTCCCTTAAACTAACCTCGAGGTGCCTCCATGACAGGGTCTCCCAGTCAATTTTCAGTGACCCATCTCCCATCCCACCTAGGTGTTTTCCATCCCTTACTCTTGCCATTTTCACTGTTCTCCTACAATCTTCTCCCAAGCATCCATGACTTGTGTATTTACAGAATCCCATGGTTGCCACCAATTTGTAGGAGTCATGGTCATGACCTATGAGGGTTACCTGACCCACAGGTGTATAAAGATCATGACCATGGGGTTCTCAGGATTCCACGATACACAAGGACATAGAGGTCTGGGTTTCTGAGAATTTATTTATTACAAATTACTATAAAACTACTATTAGTAAAAACAAATACATACACACAGAAGTCACTACAAAATTACCACTATGAAAGCAACTGTTTATAAATTATAAGAGTAAAGCAAATATACATATTTTACAAGTTATTAAAGAATCCCAACTAGTGAAGCAAGTATATACTCATGAAACTTAATCTGTGTGCACACCTATAAACATATTATGTGAGATGCTACTGGTATGACACTCACCAAACGGCTCCCAGGAGTAGGGCTAATCAACAACAGAAAACTCACTTGATGATCCACATCACAGAGTCAAGAGTCAGCCAGGCATCCCTAGCAAGAGTCAGGTCTGTCTGTGAGATCTTGAGCAGGGAAACTCTTGCAGAATTCATTTTGGGTACCTAGTGAGTTACCTTTTATACCTTGTTGGTGTAAATACATAAGTGCACAATGGACATCAGTTCCCAGTTGCTGACTCCTGTTGTCCTGGAAGGTCAGTTGGTTATCACAGTTTCTTTGTCCTGCACCAATCAAGGTTTCTTTCTCCTGCCAACTGCTCCCCATCAAGGAGGTTTCAGCTGAGCTTATCAGAGACTCACTCGGCTAAGGAGATATCCTTTTTTGTCAGTATGTTTACCTGGTCACCTTTGTGGAAGCTCCCTCACCCAGGTAGGCAGCTAAGCACCACACAGCTGCTCTGCTTGTTCAATCCCCCACAGGGGGATGGGGAAGAGAATAGGAAGGGTAAAAATGAGAAAAAAATATGGGTTGGATGAGTAGTGAGGTTGATTGAAAACTGGCTGGATGACTGGGCCCAGAGGGTGGTGATCAGTGGCATGAAGTTTAGCTAGAGGCTATTAACTAGCAGTGTATCTTAGGTGTCAATACTAGGTCCAGTACTGTTCAATGTCTTCATTAATGATCTGGATGATGGGTAGACAGACTGTGCCTTCAGCAAGTTTGCTGATGATACAAAACTGGTAGCACTGGGGATTATCCACCATAAGTGCTCCAATGACTGGATGCTCTCGTGTTGCTTATACTCACACAATTATTACATATTCATTACAATTTTTTGAAATTTTTAACATAAAATACATTTATACTAAGAAATAATTGCATGAACATAAGGTTAGTATGAAGTTAGTTATCTCACGGCCTTTGCTGCTATCTAGTGCCTCTTACAGGTACTGCAGTCTCTTTCGAGGAGGCTTCTGAGCGTCTTTTCATGTGTCCACTGATCAACATCTTCACGTTGGCAGCTCTTCGCACAAGTGCAATTAGTACAAACTTACATAAGTAATTGATTAGTTGCTTACTTACAATACATCTATTAATTATTAGTCAAATATAAGCTAAGCACTCTGCTTCTAAACAATGTATTACCTAATCTTCTGTCTCCAGCTTGTTATGCAGGAGGATCTAAAATTTGAAAAATATCCCCTCGTTTTGCAGGTGGTTAGAAAGCATTTATCATGTCAATTGATTAATGATGGGTATGTCTTTTATAACTTAATCATGGTACACATTAATTTAGTAGCTTCTCTTCAGCAGAGCCTGGAACTAGGCCAAGGATCACAGGCAGAACAGGCAGGGTCCTCTTCAGATGCCAACCATGGTTGAAGAGAGAGATCACAAGGGTCTCAGCTCTCTCTGACCATGGCCATCATCTAAAGAGGACCCTCTCTGCGTGCCTGTGGTACTAGGCCCAAGGCTCTGCAATCCCTGAAATCCAGTTTCCGGTTTGCTGTGAAGTCCCCTCATTTTGCAGGTGGTTAGAAAGCATTTATCATGTTAAGTGGTTAATGATGGGTACATCCTTTGTAACTCAATCACAGTATACATTAATTTAGCAGCTTCTCTTCAAGAATTGGTGGAGTCTTCCTCCTTGGAGATATTCAAAAGCCATCTGGACACAGCCCTGAGCAATTGGCTCTAGGTGACCATGACTGAGCAGGGGGGGATTGGACCAGATGACCTCCAGAGGTCCCTTCCAACCTCAATCATTCTGTGATATGTCTTGTTTTTTCTTAGTTATTTACTGTTCCCCCATTCCTGCTGTCATCTGTCAAGTTCACCAGTGACAGCATTATGATTTTCCCTGGATCGTTCACAAAATATTATACAGTAGAAGGCCAATAACTAATTTCTGTAATTACAGTAAATCTACTTGGTTTTGGTTGTCTGTTTAAAATTACCCTCAGAAATCTGTTGTTTAATACATGGTGTGGTTATTTTTTTTTTTTCTTTTTTTTTAAATAGAAAGTGGTGTGGTAGCAAGTGAAATGTCATGTAGAAGTTAGAATGGATTAACTATTTTGTATAAATATTTGAATATCAAATTTTTGTGATGACCTAAAGATTTTGTGAATTTATTACTAATTCAACAAAGAGTTTAGGTTCTGGCAATTTTTTTAAAGCAAAAAAAAATTTAATCCAAATTTTTTGTACTTGAACATTTCAAATATGTGTTGAAACAATACTTTGATTTTTAAAAGGGTTTAAAACTGCTCAAATCATAAAAGAACACATTTTATTTTATCGACTGAAATATGATCCAAAATTATTCATTTTTTTATTTGGGTTAAAAAAATCCTGGCTCATGCACTTTCGTCAGGCAGAATTTGTTTATCAACCTTCACAGTTTTATAAGAGGTGGAAGGCTCATGGCTGACACTGTAGAAACCTAGAAAACTATGATAAAGTGTTGTCCAAAATTAATTACAATGCAAAAACATCAGTTGAAAGATACCTGAGTAACCAAAATATAACAAAATAATATAACATGGTCAAGAGGAGTCAATAGAAAGGCAAAAGATCATCACAATGGACTGCCTCATCAAGCTCTGACCAGCTGCACTGTAAAATCCTTATGATTCATTTATCACATGCCAATTTAAAACTTCCTAATTTCTACCCTTCATTGCTTTTGTTGAAAGGAACCTTGCTGCTCTCATGTGTAAAAGCCATCAAATTAGACATCAAATTTGAAGTCCAATACTGTTCAGTTAATACATTTCTGTTGCTATGCCAATACTGTCATTTAATTTAATAATTATTCTTCCTTCCTGAGGTTTACCCACTGGTGTATTTTTAGAGATTAATCATATTCCCTCTTCATGTTGACTTTGATATACTAAATAAACTGGGGGGTGGGGAGTGAGGGTGTTAACCTTAGCTGGCTGCCAGATGCCCACTCAGCTGCTCTCTCATGAGGACAGGGGGAGAAAATAAGATGGAAAAGCTCATGGGCTGAGATAAAGAGAGGAAGATTGCTTACCAATTTCTGTCACAGGCCAAACAGGCTCAACTTGGGTTAAAGTAATTGAATTTATTGCCAAATAATACAGTTAGTGAGAGATAAATACAAAGCTAAAAACACCTTCCTTTCTCCCCCACCTTCTTCCCAGGCTCAACTCCACTCCTTCGTTCCTGATTCTTCTAACTCCTCCACTCCACTGAGTGGCACAGTGGGGATTGAGAATGGGGGTTCTGGTCACTTCATAACAGTTAATCTCTACCACACCTTCCGCCTCATACTTTTCCCCTGCTGGACCATGGATGAAGGCAGTGGTCCATCCTGGAAGACAGATATATGACTTATAACACTTCACAGATGGTTTTCAATACAATAAGCATCTCTTTAGAGTTGCCTGTAAAGGTATGTCATGTAGATACTTACTGTGGCAGTTGCACTTCCCCCCCCTCTGAGAACTGCTGTGGCAGTTGTACATCCCCTTCTCCTTCAATGGGGCAGTTAATGGCTCTTTTGTGGGACACCGAGTTGGTTGGACAGGGTCATTAGCAGAAGAGGAGGGGCCCAGAGAAGCCAAGAAGCTTCTGGAATGCCCACAACCAGATCTGATCAGACTATAAAACTGGGTTCCCGACAAAGATTCCCTTTGTGTGGTCTTTTCAGAGCAGTGGGTCTGCGTCAGAGCCCTCCCCTTAGGCAGGAACACCATCTAAGGAAACTTCCCGGGATTGGAAGCGCCTCACCTCCTCGTTTGGGTGAGCGATAATCTACTAGATATATCCTTGAATAAGTCCTTGCCGACCAGGCAAGTGTAGTCCTTGCCGAACCAGGCGAGTGTTTATTTCCTATGGATATCCGGGGCAGAGGGCTCTGGCTTTGTTCCCATGCACACTGTGGATCCTCATTATTCTCATTTGCTGCACCCCAATAATCTCCTCAACTGATATCCGAACCTTTATCTTGCATTATCGGAGTGCTAACTAATTGTATAAACCCTGTTTTGGTCAGTTCATTGGCTGTACTTTTCCGACCAGAATAGAGTCTGGTTTGGAACTTGTTTTGCCGCCTAAAACTGACTTTGGGGTCCCTCCGTGACACTCATATGCCCAAGAACTGCGTCACCAAAGAACATCAAAAGGGTAAGCAGATAGACCAGGCCAGAATTAAAGTGACTTAGGTGGATCTGGACTGCGAGTGTAAGGGGGAGCTATTCGTAGCTCAGTGGGCCCATGAAAAATCAGGACATCTAGGGAGAGATACAACATGCAAATGGGCTCACGATAGAGGGATGGATGTGACCACTGAAGCCATCATACAGGTAATACAAGAATGCAAAACCTAAGCTATGATCAAGCAAGTTAGATGAGTAAAGTCTACCAAGAACAGGGAGCAGTTGCTGAGATATCAATATGGTGAGGCCTGGCAGATTGATCACTGCCATGACTCTGCCAAGGCAAGTACTACACACAGCACAACGGAAGTGACTGCTGTCTGGCTGTAAACCAGGTAAATCACTACCCTGTAAACCATTCCACTGCCCAAAACACCATCCTGAGCATCCCCTGTATTGCTGGGGGAGGGGAGTTAGGGAGCATCTGTGTGGGTGCTTGGTTTCAGGCCAGGGCCAACCCATAACAGCGCTGAAGTACAGCACCTCAGGTTTTGGATTGTCAGACTGAGACATCATGGTCGTTCTCACAGGGATATATGGCATGGTTATCTCTTCTATAGACCCTCTGTCCTAGTCAACCTAATCAAAATATACATCAGCTGTGTTTTCCTTTGTGATGGTAAAGAAGAGGGCAAGGCACATTAACTGATTCCTCTCTAGACCTTCCTCTCCAGAAATCTGAGTCACATGCTTGAATGGAACCTCTAAAATCATAAGGCTGGCCTTGAGTTTACTGTTTTACATCATTCCCGCTCAGGTTGCTCCCTGTATTCCTAGCTGTTTTCAAGTGATCTTTCACAGTCCCCCATCCTTTTATTTCTTTCTATTACTGAACTACTTATAATTTTGCCTGTCCTCCTATTCCCACACCCTTTTCCCCAGAATTCTTTGCCTTCCTTTCCTTCTCTGAATTAACACCTTATACTAGATTGCAAAATGATGCTACATTTCTAATTGGGTTTTCCCTTTCCTACCTCAAATTTTCTCCTTTACTGTCTGTGAGAAAGTTAGCATATTTCTCAGAATCCAATACTCTAATACTGGAGAAGTTTATACGGGGTGCTATTGAAAGGCATTTAAAGAATAATGTAATCCTCATGCGCAGTAAACATGGGTTCACAAAGGGAAAATCCTGTTTAACTAATTTGATCTCCTTCTATGATAAGGTCACCTGCCTAGTGGATGAAGGGAGGGCAGTGGATGTATTTTTTATGGATTTTAGTAAGGTTTTTGATATTGTCCCTCACAGCATCCTTCTGGACAAATTGTCCAACTGTGAGATGAGCAGGTACACAGTGCGCTGGGTGAAGAACTGGCTGAACAGCAGAACTAAAAGGGTTGTAGTGAATGGGGCTACATCTGGCTGACAGCCAGTCACCAGCAGTATTCCTCAGAGTTGAATTCTAGGGCCAGTTGTGTTCAATATATTTATCAATGATCTGGATGCAGAATTGAATGCACCATTAGCAAGTTTGCTGACAATACCAAACTGGGAGGTGCTGATGACTCTCTTGAGGGACAAGAGGCCTTGCAGAATGATCTAGATATATCAGAGTATTAGGCAATCATCAATGCCATGAAATTTAACAAGAACAAATGCTGGATTCTGCATCTGAGATGGAGTAATGTCAGACACAAGTATAGACTGGGAGAGGAGTGGCTGGAGAGCAGCCCTGCAGAAAGGGATCTGGGGGTGCTGGTTGACAGTATGCTCAATGTGAGTCAGCAGTGTTCCCTGGCAACCAAGAGGGCACACTGCATTTTGGGGTGCATCAAATGCAGCATAACCAGCCAGTCAAAAGGGATTATTATCCTGCTGTATTTAGCATTGGTGTGGCCTCACCTTGAGTCTTGTGTGCATTTCTGGCTCCCACATTTTAAGAAGGATGTTAAGGTCCTTGAATGCATCCAGAGGAGGGCAGCAAAGCTGGTGGAAGGGCTGGAAGGCACGTCCTATGAGGAGTGACTAAGGACTTTGGGTTTGTCTAATTTGGAGAAAAGGAGACCTGAGGAATGACCTCATTGCTCTCTACAGCTTCCTGAGGAGGGAGGGGAAGTGAAGAGAGAGGTGCTGATCTCTTCTCCCTGGTATCCAGTGATAGGACACATGGGAATAGTTCAAAGTTGCACCAGGGGAGGTTCCGACTTGACATTAGGAAGCATTTTTATCACCAAGAGGGTGGTCAAACATTGGAACAGGTTTCCTAAAGAGGTGGTCGATGCCCCATGCCTGTCAGTGTTTAGAGGCATTTGGACAGTGCCCTTAATAACATGCTTTAGCTTTTGGTCAGCCCTGAAGTGGTGAGGCAGTTGGACTAGATGATTCCTGTAGGTCCTTTCCAATGGAAATATTCTATTCTCTCCAAACAGGTTCTTTTAGATATTCCACATGAGGAGGTTTTAATCTTTAATATCAAATTTACTTATTTGAATATATTTGATGCTACATAGATTTTGATTTAGAAGAGTGATATAGCAATATACTGAAATCACAAAACAAGCATAATATAGCAATTGCAATATACAGTTTAATGAAAGTACAAACATTATTCCCATTACCAGTCTCTATATGCTCACTGTCACAACTCTGGACATACCTAATCATCAGGAAGGAAAATAGGGGTTGAAGCCAGCTCAAGCCCATTACTCTCTTCAAAGTTTCTTTTATTAGTTGTTCAGTTGTTATACTTTATGTTGGGCTGAGCCATGTATACACTTCCCCCCATGTTGGTCTGTCTAGCTCAGAAAGATATTACTCCCTGCTAATTATCTCAAGGAACCCGATGACTCACTGGTACAGCTATATATCTAAAACAAAGATTACCCTCCAATCCCCCTTGTGCTGAGATAAATCCAGCTTTTTTTACAATAAATGGCAGTCATCCTTTATATTCTTCCCTGAGTTCATTATCTTTTTCCCTTTTCCTCTGACTCTTCTTCCATTGTGGGGGTGTGTTGCTCAGTCACCATGTTATAAATGTCTGAACAAAGTTTAGGATCTCCTAGTTCACTCCCCTAAGTCTCTCTATTTTTCCATGTAGCCAATGATTAATTCTACCTGGAAGAAGTTAGATCCTCCTTTCCTCATGTCATGGTTTAGTCCCAGCCAGCAACTATGCACCACACTGATATCTAAGATTAAAAGTTATAAAAAAGGTTACATAGAAGTTAAGGTGCTAGGTCACAATAATGGTATTTATTGTGTCCTGGTTTTGTTAAAAAACAAGTTTCTCTTTTAGTGAATTTGCCTGTCAGCTAAAGCTTTCATATTAGTTGCATTTTCCTGGAGAACCAGATACATGTTTTAGCAAATATAGCAATGGAATGCAAGCTTACTAATAAGGATGGATGCACCTCTCACGAGAGGGGCAACAAGAAACAGGTGACCAAGAAACTGACCAATGGAGTATGACATCCCATTCATGTGAATACTTCATATAAAAGTGGGAGATCTTGTGCCTTTTTTCCTTATGGCCGACATTAGGAGAGGACCTTGCTAGTTGTCCCTGCGAACTGAGGCCTAGTGAGAGAGTGAATCCAGCTCCGGCTGGCTGCAGAGTACAGTCCAGGACTTCGGGTGACAGCTCTGCAGTTGCTGGGACTTTCAAGATTGGTTTTGTATATCTTGTATTATTTTCTCTATTCTTATTAGTAGCATTAGTAAAACATTTTGTTACTTTTTCCAACTCTATTCTCTCTGTCCTTTCCCTCCCGATCGCCTGTCCATAGTGGGAAGGAGGGAGAGGGAGGGGCTAAAGGGGGAAGTGGGGAAAGAGGGGGTTAACAATACATCTGCCACGGTTTTATTGTCACCCCGCAATCAAAACCTCGACAGATAATTGGCGCCCAACATGGGGCCTAAGAAAGGGTTAAAATTTGCCACTAAAAAGGGGTAAATTTAGAGATTTTTTGCTTTCCTACTGCTCTGACATACATTTCAATTTTCTTGGCATGGTGCCAACTCATAGAATTGTGATACTTGCGGGTCTGTTTGCTTCAGATATTATTTAGTGGTGTTAAGGCAGAGTGAATTACATTGGTTTAAAGATGTTGTGGCATAAGTTGTATCAGTTATTTTCTACGTTGTGCTCGGTGGTCCCATACCTGTGCTGGGCATTCTTTCTGAATTGAAGTATTCACAGAATCACAGAATGTTAGGGATTGGAAGGGATCTTGAAAGATCATCTAATCCAATGCCCCTGTCGGAGCAGGAACACCTAGATGAGGTTACACAGGAAGGCGTCCAGGCAGGTCTTGAATGCCTCCAGAGAAGGAGACTCCACAACCTCCCTGAGCAGCCTGTTCCAGTGTTCTGTCATTCTCACTGAGAAGTTTCTTCTCAAATTTAAGTGGAACCTCTTGTGTTCCAGTTTGTACCCATTACCCCTTTTCCTACCATTGATTGTCACCGAGAAGAGCCTGGCTCCATCCTCGTGACACTCACCCTTTAGATATCTGTAAACATTAATGAGGTCACCCCTCAGTCTCCTCTTCTCCAAGCTAAAGAGACCCAGCTCCCTCAGCCTTTCCTCATAAGGGAGATGCTCCACTCCCTTAATCATCTTTGTTGCCCTACGCTGGACCCTCTCCAGCAGTTCCCTGTCCTTCTTGAACTGAGGGGCCCAGAACTGGACACAATACTCCAGATGTGGTCTCACCAGGGCAGAGTAGAGGGGAAGGAGAACCTCTCTGGACCTACTAACCACCCCCCTTCTAATACACCCCAGGATGCCATTGGCCTTCCTGGCCACAAGGGCACGGTGCTGGCTCATGGTCATCCTGCTGTCCACCAGGACCCCCAGGTCCCTTTCCCCTACACTGCTCTCTAATAGATCATTCCCCAACTTATACTGGAATCTGGGGTTGTTCCTACCCAGATGCAAAACTCTACACTTGCTCTTGTTATATTTCATTAATTTTTTCCCTGCCCAACTCTCCAACCTGTCCAGGTCTCACTGGGTGGCGGCACAGCCTTCTGGTGTATCAGCCACTCCTCTCAGATTCGTGTCATCATCAGACTTGCGGATAGTACATTCTGTTCCCTCATCCAAATAATTGATGAATATATTGAATAATACAGGCCCCAGTACTGACCCTTGAGGCACTCCACTAGATACAGGCCTCCAACCAGACTCCGTCCCATTGACCACGACTCTCTGGCTTCTTCCCTTCATCCAGTTCGCAGTCCACCTCAATACCCGTTTATCCAGACCACACTCCCTCAGTTTAGCTGTGAGGATGCTGTGGGAGACTGTGTCAAATGCCTTACTCAAGACAAGGTAGACCACGTCCACCACTCTGCCATCATCCATCCATCTTGTTATGTCCTCATAAAAGTCAATGAGGTTGGTCAAGCACGACTTCCCTTTGGTGAAGCCATGTTGACTGCCCCTAATGACACTCTTATCCCTAATATGCCTTCAGATGGCACCAAGGCTAAGTCGTTCCATCAGTTTCCCAGGGATGGAGGTGAGGCTGACCGGTCTATAGTTACCCGGGTCCTCCTTCTTGCCCTTTTTGAAGACTGGAGTAACATTTGCTTTCCTCCAGTCCTCAGGCACCTCTCCCGCTTCCCAAGACTTCGCAAAGATGATGGAGAGCGGTCCAGCAATGACCTCAGTCAGCTCCCTCAGCACCCACGGGTGCATCCCATCCGGACCCATGGATTTATGGATGTTCAGATTACCTAACTGCTCCCTAACCCAGTCCTCATCAACCGAGGCAAACTCCTCCATTGTTCTGCCCTCCTCTGGGGCCTCAGTGATACGGGGCTCCTCAGGACAGCTTCTGGCAGAGTAGACAGAGACAAAGAAGGTGTTCAGTAACTCTGCCTTCTCTGTATCTTCTGTCACTAGGGCACCCACCTCATTCATCAGTGGGCCTACATTGCCTCTGATGTTAGATTTATCTGCTACGTGTTTGAAAAATCTCTTCCTGTTGTCCTTGACCCCTCTCGCCAGGTTTAATTCTAAGGAGGCCTTGGCTTTCCTAGTTGCCTCCCTACACCCTCTGACAACAGCCTTATATTCTCCCCAAGTGGTCAGCCCCTCCTTCCATGATCTGTAAACTCTTCTCTTCCACTTGAGCTTACCCAGCAGCTCCCTGTTTAACCACATAGGTCTCCTGGCTCCTTTCCTTGACTTCCTATGTGTCGGGATGCTCTGATCTTGTGCCCGGTAGAAACAGTCCCTGAACACTAACCAACTATCTTGGGCCCCTTTAGTTTCAAGCAGCCTTGCCCATGGGATTTCCCCTAGCAATTGTCTGAAAAGGCCAAAGTTTGCCTTGCTGAAATCCAAGGTTGCAATTCTTCTTGCTATCCTGCTCCTACCACATGAGATTCTGAACTCCACCATCTCATGGTCGCTGCAACCAAGGCAGCCCTCAACCTTTACCACTTCAACCAGACCCTCCTTGTTAGTGAGGATGAGGTCCAGCAATGCACCTCTTCTAGTCAGCTCCTCCACCCTTTGCATCAGAAAGTTATCATCAAGGCACTGGAGGAACCTCCTAGACTGTGGCTGGCTGGCTGAATGGTCCTTCCAATAAACATCAGGGAAGTTAAAATCCCCCACCACAACCAGGGCCTGTGATTGTGAGGCTGCTCTCAGCTGTCTGTAGAAGACCTCATCAACTTCCTCACCCTGATCTGGTGGCCTGTAATAGATGCCCACGATAGTATCACCCTTGCCATCCTGCCCCTTAACTTTCACCCACAGACTCTCAACTCGCTCCTCATCCGTGCCTGGACAATACTCAATACATTGTAGTTGCTCTCTCACGTAAAGAGCAACTCCACCACCACGCCTGGCTGGTCTGTCTTTCCTGAAAAGGACATAGCCATCCATGACCACATTCCAGTCATGTGTGCTGTCCCACCATGTCTCTGTAATTGTCACCAGATCATAATCTCCTGCCCTAACACAGGTTTCTAACTCCTCCTGCTTATTCCCCATGCTGCCCGCATTGGTGTACAGGCATTTCAGAGAGCGAGCTGAGCACTCCAATTTCACCTCAGAGGTATGGGGGGCCTCCCAGCCCTCATGAACTCTAGAGTGATTCATTATATAACAACAAGAAACTGGACGATGGTTATGATGATACTGTGTGGTTTGGCACTGGTTTATTTCATTATACTGCAGCCGCTAATGAATTTCTACTCGTTTCTGCTTTACCTTGAAAAACCTCCGGGAGAGATTAAAGAGCAATACAGCTATGTGTTTGCTAACTGGTCAAGTGAATCTTTAGATGTCACCCCGCAATCAAAACCTCGACAGTTGTTAGGCTGAGAAGTGAAGAATTTAAGGACAACATGCTCTGAGGGGAGTACATAAGAAGCTCAACTAGTGCAGCAACCAGTTCAGGCCGACTATGTGGTTGCAAGTCAAGTAACAGAAGAACTGTGCATGCCCAGGACTTGAGTTCATTGACAGGATCACGTGATGAAGACTACTTACTTCCTCCTGTAACCCTTGAGAGACCACCAACTCACTCCTCTGCGCATGCAGTAAAAGACATTTGCATATGCTAAGTGGTTCTGAGAAATGTAACAGATATGTAAAGGACTTCCCAGAAATGCAATGAATATGTATGATCTGTGTGAATATAACCTTTCTCTGGAAACTATCCGGTGCCCTCGCTTGGTGGAGCTATCCTCAAAAATGCCTGGTGCCATTCAAGGAATGCTAATTCTAAAATCTTAAAACCCTGGTTTTAGAAGTGTCTTTACTCGCTGATTTTATGGTATCACACAGCTGCTTGCTCGTTTCCTCATGGTAGGATGAGGGAATCAGAAAAGTAAAAGTGAGAAAACTCATGGGCTGAGATAAAGAGAGTTTAACAGGTAAAGCAAAAGCTGAAAACAGTAAGCAAAGCAAAACAAGGAATTCATTCACTACTTCCCATTAGCAGGCAGGTGTTCAGCCATCTCCAGGACAGCTCCATCAGGGCTCCATCACATGTAATGATTACTTGGGAAAACAAATGCCATAACTACAAATCTCCCCCCTTCCTTCTTCTTCCCCCAAAATATATATTTAGCATGACATTACATTGTACTGAATACCCCTTTGGCCAGTTTGGGTCAACTGTCCTGGCTGTGCCCCTTCCCAGCTTCTCATGCTTCTCCAGCCTCCTTGCTGAAAAGTCCTTGACTTGGTATAAACATTTCTTGGCAACAACCAAAACATCAGTGTCTTATCAACATTCTTCTCCTACTAAATCCAAAACACAACACTATACCAGGTACTAGGAAGAAAATTAACTCTATCCCAGCCAAAACCAGGACACCTATGCTCTCTGTAGTCATTGAGCCAGTCCTTGATTTGCTTTGCCTCTGCAGCAATATGAAGGGTAGACTGGAGCATGTCAAATCCTATGACCTACATGCTTTCTCCCCACATTGCTCACTAACTACAACGTTAGTTTAAAGTGTCTACACTAGACTGGATATTTACTGGTAGATCAAGTGCCATTTTAGTACTCTTCATCCTGCTCATGTCCAGTCTGGCCACATTAATGAATGAAACTCTGGATCTATGAATTTGTAAGGAACTCCGGGGTTCTGGCTGAAATTAGTTCTTTGCACAGGCCTTCAGTGTGGACAACTTACTCTTGAAAGGAAGCCTGGACCACTGTTTAGCTGACATTTGTAGCCATACTACACCCTTCTCCACTTAAATATCCACACAGGAGATGGCTGTTTGCAGGAGCAGGCTGTGACTATGTGGATAAATTGCAACCCTGGACTTTGGCAGGGCTAATTTCGGCCTTTTCAAGCAATTGCTGGGGGAAATCCCATGGGCAAGACTGCTTGAAGGAAAAGGGGCCCAAGAGAGCTGGATCGCATTCAGAGATTGCTTCTTCCATGCTCAGGATCAGAGCATCCCCACAGGTAGGAAGTCGAGGAAGGGAGCCAGAAGGCCTGGGTGGTTGAATAGGGATCTGTTGGGTATGCTCAAGCAGAAGAGGCGAGTTTACAGGTCATGGAAGCAGGGACTGGCCACTTGGGAGGAATATAAGGCTGCTGTTAGAGGATGCAGGAAGGCAGCTAGGGTAGCCAAGGCCTCCTTAGAATTACAGCTGGCGAGAGGGGTCAAGGACAGCAAGAAGAACTTTTTCAAATACATAGCAGATAAAACTAATACCAGAGGCAATGTAGGCCCACTGATGAATGAGGTGGGTGCCCTGGTGGCAGAAGATACAGAGAAGGCAGAATTACTGAATGCCGCCTTTGTCTCTGTCTACTCCGCTGGAGGCTGTCCTGGGGAACCCTGTACCCCCGAGACCCCGGATGAAGCCAGGTTAATGGAGGAGTTTGCTTTAGTCGATGAGGACTGGGTTAGGGAACAATTAAATAGTCTGGACGTCCATAAATCCATGGGTCCAGATGGGATGCATCCGCGGGTGCTGAGGGAGCTGGCTGAAGTCATTGCTAGACCGCTATCCATCATTTTTGCCAAGTCTTGGGAAACGGGAGAGGTGCCCGAGGATTGGAGGAAAGCAAATGTCACTCCAGTCTTTAAAAAGGGCAAGAAGGAGGACCCGGGTAATTATAGACTGGTCAGCCTCACCTCTGTCCCTGGGAAAGTAATGGAACAGCTTATCCTTGGTGCCATCTCAAGGCACATCAGGGATAAGAGGGTCATTAGGGGCAGTCAGCATGGCTTTACCAAGGGTAAGTCATGCTTGACCAACCTCATAACCTTTTATGAGAATGTACCAAGGTGGATGGATGATGGCAGAGCGGTAGATGTGGTCTACCTTGACTTCAGTAAAGCCTTTGACACAGTCCCTCACAGCATCCTCACAGCTAAATTGAGGAGGTGTGGTCTAGACAATAGAGTAGTGAGGTGGGTTGCAAACTGGCTTAAAGAGAGAAGCCAGAGAGTGGTGGTCAATGATGCGGAGTCTAGTTGGAGGCCAGTATCTAGTGGAGTGCCTCAGGGGTCAGTACTGGGGCCAATATTATTCAATATATTCATTAATTATTTAGACGAGGGAATTGAGTGTACTATCAGCAAGTTTGCTGATGACACTAAGCTGGGAGGAGTGGCTGACACGCCAGAAGGCTGTGCTGCCATCCAGCGGGACCTGGACAGGCTGGAGAGTTGGGCGGGGGATAACCTGATGAAATTTAACAAGGGAAAGTGTAGAGTCCTGCATCTGGGCAGGAACAATCCCAAGTTCCAGTATAGGTTGGGGAATGACCTATTAGAGAGCAGTGTAGGGGAAAGGGACCTGGGGGTCCTGGTGGACAACAGGATGACCATGAGCCAGCACTGTGCCCTTGTGGCCAGGAAGGCTAATGGCATCCTTGGGTGTATTACAAGGGGGGTGGTCAGTAGATCGAGAGAGGTCCTCCTTCCCCTCTACTCCGCCCTGGTGAGACCCCATCTGGAATATTGTGTCCAGTTCTGGGCCCCTCAGTTCAAGAAGTACAGGGAACTGCTGGAGAGGGTCCAGCGTAGGGCAACAAAGATGATTAAGGGAGTGGAGCATCTCCCTTATGAAGAAAGACTGAGGGAGCTGGGGCTCTTTAGTTTGGAGAAGAGGAGACTGAGGGGTGACCTTATTAATGTTTATAAATATATAAAGGGTGAGTGCCACGAGGATGGAGTCAGGCTCTTCTCAGTGGCAAACAATGATAGGACAAGGGGCAATGGGATCAAGCTGGAACACAAGAGGTTCCACTTAAATTTGAGAAAGAACTTCTTCTCAGTGAGGGTAACAGAGCACTGGAACAGGCTGCTCAGGGAGGTTGTGGAGTCTCCTTCCCTGGAGACATTCAAAGCCCGTCTGGACACATTCCTGTGCGACCTCACCTAGGCGTTCCTGCTCCAGCAGGGGGATTGGACTAGATGATCTTCTGAGGTCCCTTCCAATCCCAAACATACTGTGATACTGTGATACTGTGATAAATATATACACATATCTATGTATCACACACACACACACACACATTCCTTTCTTGCTTGGCAGCTAACAGTAGGTACCTGATAGAAAGTAAAATGTGGGAAAACAAGATGTGCACTTCCAGCCACCTGGATGATAAAGGAAGATCAATACTAACATGACCATTTGGACGGTCGAAGACATAATACTAACATAATAACATATAAAGGGCCTTGGACAGATTACTTTGAAGTACGTTTCTCGTAATTGTAAAAAGTTATAGCCCAGACTCATGAGAATGGTATCTCGGGACGGATAACTGCCCCCAAGTGCATGGGATGTGTAAATGTCCTTGGGCTGGGTCTGTGAATGAGTGGAAAAACAAGTGAGAGAAACGTCACATGAGTTTAGTGTGTTCTTAATAACAATTAGTGGAAAAGCACCTTTTTGTAAACATCTTAGTCCAGGCCTGTACCTGTAAATCCTATAAATCATCAATGGTGAATAAAGAAGGTGGCCTAGGCCTAGGTCAGCTCTCTGCTTGGCCAGGCTCTGTGCTCCTTCCTGAACAAGATTTCTGCCTCTGCGTGAATTTCTGTCTGCGTCCTGGTATGCATCGTTCCTGATCGCCACAAATGGTGCCCTGTGTGAGTGTGTGACCCCTGGAGGCTCTTCATCGAGCAATGTGTTTGTCGGTGACCATGCAATCCGACGGGTGAGTAAATTTTATTTGTGGCCACATTAATCCCTACGGTATAGATAGGGATGAGCAGTCCTCGTTGAACGAGAAAGCTGCGGGATTGCGTTAGTATAGGGCAAACCGCTTCTCAGGAACATAAATTGTATTTGCAGGTTTTACTGCAACTATTACATTCTTCTGGGTATCATATTTCTGAGAAGCAGGTAGCTTCGCTCCTGGTATGGGTGAGAGAGCATTGTGCTTGGTTTCTTAGTGAGGGGACGTTTGACAGTAAAATTTGGAAACAGGTCAGGGAACAGCTACACGCGCAGAAGAATTCAGTTCCAAATATTTTACATATTACTTGGATATTTGTGTACTCTGCACTATCACAGTTGCAGTCAGCAGAGCACATTCTGCAAGGGAAAACAGGGGAGGATGGAAAGAAAAACACAAATGAGCAGGTTGCTAATTATTTGAGTCTTGACAGCACTCATCCTTTTGAGTCAGGCTCTGTAGATCTCAAAAAATAGAGTCAGTTTTAAATCCATCATTAATGCCATCACAGCTGCATAAAGATAAGGCCGGAATTTGTGTGGAGCTGGGTCAGGAGTCTAAAACTCTGCCCTCAGTATCTCCTTTGCCTGATTTTAATGATGCTTATACAGCACACAGTAACCCCTTCATGACTAAGACAGCAGAACACAAAGGGGTGATGCAAAATGCCATGAAAAGGCTATGTATGGAGCACGGTGATTTTTCTTTCACCTTTCCAGTTACTTACAAACCATAACAACCACCAGAACATGACAGAATACCTGCTTCTGTATATTGCCTTTCTGAAAATCAAGCAGCTTGTCAGGAATGTGAGTTAATTGTTTTATTGGTTGTTGTTACAGTTGTTTCTTTGTGATATTGTTTGTATAAGTGCACTGTAAGCCTTCTCCCCACTTTCCCACTCGCGCCGCAAGCCACTCCGTGCTTCCCCCTCCTCCCTTCCTCTTCTCATGGTTTTTACTTACAAGACGGGGTCGGGAACGACTGTTTTCAGTCATGTTCCTAAGAAATTAGTTTTGGGAGGTGTTATAGAACATAGGAAAGCACTTGGAAATATGAGGAAGGAAGATCTTGTGAAATATTGTAATTAATGGTGGCTACTGTGTAAGTTCGATGATTGGGAAAAGTGTCTGGAGAATAGAACTTTGAAGTATAACACTTTGTTGTTTCTAAAGCGAGAAGAGTAGGACAAAAATAAAACTCTACAAGAGATCATTCAACCATTTCAGACAATTTTACAGGTGGAATGGTTTGAACTTCAACAAGCTGGGAGAGAATTAACTGATAACACACAAGTCACAGAAAACTTGCTGAACTCTGCGAGATACTTTTCCTTATTAACCTGTTTTCTTTGTGGGTATCTGTTTAAGCATATTACAGTTTAATAGGTCTTTGTCTGTTATATGGTACATAGACTGCTAAATCATGAGAATCCGTTGACACAGTATGTACATTTTGTGATTATACAGAAGACCGTGAGTTCTTTACTGTGTGAATGTGATGATAAGATTTTGTGTGTGACAGCTGTTATTTTTCTTTCTAGCATGCTAGCTTTATTCCAATATCCAGACTTGTGCAACTCTGTGATAGGCTGTGTCTCATCTCAATATGCTGGATTGGCTCTTTTGTATGCACACCAAGTAAAGAATCCTGGTTTTGGAATAACAGTTGTAGCGCACCAGATGAGACACTAATAAAAACCTTGCCCAGTCCAGCTTGCTGCGGCGGTGGGGGGGCGGATGCCGATTGGGCTCCAGCACGCACTGACCTGTTTTGTCAGGGAGACCCAGCGGTACCTCTACCTGGCTGAGCAGTAAGCGGTTCAAAGGTGCAATGCAAAAATCGAGACATTGTCTTGAATAAGTGTAACTGTGATCTATCTGCATATTTGACCTTGGTATTTGGTTTTCATATCTGAGCTCAGCATTTTAATTTGCATAGTTATATTTGGTACCAAAAGAATTTTGTTTGGGGAGATAATTACAAAATGGGAACTGGTTCCGCTAGTAAAATTCCACCTTGCTCCCCCTTAGGATGCATCCTTATACATTAGAGTAATTGCTCTTATTGTTATTTAATAATGTTGAGACCAGAAAAGAATTGAAGTTGTTAAACTCTGATTCGCATTGAATTTGTGTGTTTGTTGGAGGTATGGGAAAGAAAATTAAATACTATGATGGATGTGAACTCGGAGGAGGTTGTATTTAAAAGTTGCTAGAATATGACCTGATTTGGATCTAGGAAAATGAAAGTAATGGATTGATGGTTAATATGCTGTTTATTGACATCTGTAAGACATTGCAAACGGTAAATGGGGCTGAGGAATGTAACTATTGCTCAGCTATTTAGAATTGCATATAGAGTGTATTATGGCTGGAATGAAATGGGAAAATAAAAAAGCAAAATATCCCAGGCCTGTGCTGTACTGTTTCAATATAAATTTCAGGCCTGTGTCAAGCTGCAAGATAAACTTAGCTCCCAGACAGCTCCCACTTAGCACCAGCAATTAACACCACCTGCGTGGCCTTGCCTATATCTAAACTGCAGCAAGAAGAAAAAAAAAAAAAAAAGAAAAACCTGGCTTCCTGCTTTTAAAGCAGTGAAAGGGGGGTTTTTCTCTCCCCCCCACTGCAGCAATGTTGTAATACTGAATGGATCAGTCTGACGGTGAAATGTAAAGGCATCCCTAGCGGATCCATAGTTCTAATGAAACTGAGAAATTAAACAAAAATCTTTTAATAGATTTATCTTGTGGTAACTAGTTGTAAGAGACTTCTTAGTAAATTCACCGTGATAGTCTTTGAGATTGTGGGAAAGAAAGAAAGACCATTTTTTGAAACCAGTGGAATGCTAAATTTGGAACAAAGTTTTAACAACTGAATTCTTCTATTTGCCAGAAAGCCCTATACCTCTCTTGGGTTAAGATTTGTTAAGTAAATTGTAATCTCAAATAACGTTTTCTGAGAATTCTGTTTAGTTGATTGTCCCACAAGAAGCTGCTTGGGTGGTGCAGATCTGCTTGCTGCAAGTGAGACATCTCCAAGGAAATTTCAAATGCTGTATTTCCACTAGCATGGGCAACCAAAGTATCGGTAAAGCAAACACTACACTGATAGAACTGAAACAGGACTTCGATCCCATAAGGGAAAACAATATTCAATAAATATGACAGCCAAAATGGAGTTGGAAACTTTGATGAATAAATTTATGACAACCTTACAAACTGACTTCATTCGATTGGACTTGCACATTTGTCTATTTATAGCTACAACATAGAAACAACCTGTGGCTGTTGTGGGACAGCATGATGAGAATGCAAACAGACTGATACACCTGGAATGGATTTTTTTTCCCAATTCTTTTCGTAAAACTATTACTGAGCCCCTGGAATTGATTGTTACTCTCATCAAAAAAGGCAGAGAACGGATTCAGGCTTTAGTAGGCCGTGATCCATCTGTCATATATGTACCTTTTGTGAAAGCAGATTCTGATTATTTTTTATTCACATCTCTGTCCTTGCAAATTGCACTAGCTGATTTTCTTAACAGCATAGCTTTTGGCATGCCTAAATGTAAACTGCTTCAAAATCTGTGTGTCTTTGATATCAGACCACAGACCGTACTTGTATTCGATCCTATCCCAAATGCTCGCACAGTTTTTGTTGATGGTTCAGGGAAGTCTCATAAAGCTGTAGTGGTCTGGCTTGAAGATAACGATTGGCATCATTCTGTTACAATTGTTGAAGGCTCAACCCAGTTAGTGGAACTTGGTGCAGTTTTGCATGCCTTAGAGCTTTTTAGGGAGGAACCTCTAAATTTGGTTTGTGATTGTGAGTACGTAGTCAAGGTCCTACAGCGCATCCCCTCCACTTAAAGAAATCTCGCAACAGCAACTTTTTGATATGTTTTTATCATTGCAAACTGCATTACAGCTTTGCAAACACCCACTGTTTGTTATTCATATAGGGTCTCATACAACTTTACCAGGTCCCATAACTGAAGGTAATGCAGTTGTGGATTCTTATACTGTACAGTCGGTTTCCAGTCTGCCAGGGCTTCACATGCTTTCTTCCATCAGAATGCTGCTGCCTTAAAAAAGATGTTTGGTCTCACTCTCGAGCAAGCGATAGACATAGCGCGCTCTTGCCCGGAATGTCAAAGTCTGATTACAAGCTCGCCCTCCCTTGGAGTTAACCCTCGCGGACTGTCAGCTAATGACATTTGGCAGTCTGATGTTACACATGTTTCATCTTTTGGCTGTTTGAAATATGTACATGGTTCTATAGATACTTTTTCAGGTATACTTTGTGCATCTGCGCATACAAGTGAGAAAAGCAGAGATGTTCAGCGTCACTGGACCCGTTGTTTTCCCATACTGGGAGTACCACAACAGATTAAAACTGACAACGGTCCTGGATACACTGCTAGATCCACGCAATATTTTTTACAGCAATGGGGTGTTTCACATCTCACAGGTATTCCACATTCTCCCACTGGACAAGCTATCATTGAACGAGCACATTCCACATTGAAACAGATGTTATTAAAACAAAAAAGGGGGAATATGACACCTCAAGAACAATTAGACAATGTAACATATACCTTAAATTTTTTGAATCGTACTATGCCTCCCTCCTCTATCACAGCAGTGGAAAAACACTTCCGTGTTCCAGATTCACTGTCTCAGAGACCAAAGGTTTTATACCAGGATCCCCTGCACAACAGTCAGTGGCAAGGGCCTGTAGAACTAATCACCTGGGGGAGGGGGTATGCTTGTGTTCTTCTTCTAACAGGACCAAAGTGGCTTCCTGCGAAATATGTTAAACCTTTCTACGAGTTGGACAAACATGATGCAGGACCTAATGCCAGAGACAAAGCATCTGTCCCTGCAGCAGAGGGCAACAAAGAAACAGAAGAGACCAAACGAAGAGGCACTAGCATATCAGAATGATACAGATTTACATTACTTGGACTGGGGACTAACTGGCGAAAAAACTTTCAATGCATTTGTTTTCCTTATTAGTATGGCTAACCAGTTTTCTCCAATATTTGTTAATAACTGTAGTTGTTGTAGTTTGTATTGTTCTGTTCTATTGTAGGTTGATTTGCAACAAGAAAATGACACATAAGGTATGATGATCCACAGTGGACATTCAAACTCACCAACAGAATGCCCCCTTTTGACTTTGGAGGCAAGAGGTGACTGCACCACTACTCCAAAGTAGTTTGTCAGATGACTGTGGTCACAGACTGGATTGTGAGGCAGTTACACATTCCCCTGAAATCTGGAGCTTTCAATGAGGAGGTTGATGGCTCTTTAGCACCTTCTGTGCCCCACTGTGCCTGTCCCCACATGTATACACCTAGAATAGTACCAAGGTGTTGTCAATAAACTTCACCTCTACCAACTGATGGGTCAGGAGGGGTGGGACCCTCGGTCAATTGACAGGGTCCTTAACAAAGGAGGTGCCCAGACTAGCTGAGAAGCTTCTGGACTATGTTGTAATGCCCACAGCCACATCTGGCCAAACAATGAAACGGGCTTCCCGCCAAAGATCCCCTTTGAGTGGTTTTCTCGGAGCTGCAGGTCTGTAAACTGGAGTCCTTTCCTTAGACAGGAACACCATCTAAGGAAACTTTCTGGGATTAATGATACCTCACTTCTTTATTTGAGTGAGTGACTATTTCTTGTGAGTACCCTGAAGTAAAAGGCCTCTAGTTTTGTTTCTTGCGAGTGACTACATGCACATTGTGGATCCTCATTATTCTTATGATATTGTCTTTAAATAATCTCCTTAGCTGATATCTGAACCTGTATTTTCTGTTATCAGAGTGTTAAATATGCGTAATACCGTTGAAATTGAATTATAGTGTTTATGAGTGCTATGAAGTAAAATAACAGTCTTAGCTAATGTGTAAGGCCTGATTTAGGATTTAGCCAGTACCCTGCAAAATAATTACATAGTTTGTAAAAATTAGGACTGCAAGACAAAATGGCTAACATTATCTAATAGCATAAAGTGATTAGACCCTAAAACTTCATTTTCAGCTCTCAATCTGCATATATGGGTTTTTGTGGGTATTTGATATGCTTGTGTGATGCTTTTTCTTGTAGTTCTCCGAATCGTCTGGAGAATGGTACAGAATGCAAAGAAGAACAAAGCCGGGGTCGTTACTGCGCTCATTGAGAACCTGATGTTTAAAACAAAAAAGAGGGAAATGTTGGAAAGTAAAATGTGGGAAAGCAAGATGTGCGGTTCCAGCCACCTGGATGATAAAGGAAGATCAATACTAACATGACCATTTGGACGGTCGAAGACATAATACTAACATAATAACATATAAAGGGCCTTGGACAGATTACTTTGAAGTACATTTCCTGTAATTGTAAAAAGTTATAGCCCAGACTCATGAGAATGGTATCTCGGGACGGATAACCGCCCCCAAGTGCGTGGGATGTGTAAATGTCCTTGGGCCTGGTCTGTGAATGAGTGGAAAAACAAGTGAGAGAAACATCACATGAGTTTAGTGTGTTCTTAATAACAATTAGTGGAAAAGCACTTTTTTGTAAACATCTTAGTCCAGGCCTGTACCTGTAAATCCTATAAATCATCAATGGTGAATAAAGAAGGCGGCCTAGGCCTAGGTCAGCTCTCTGCTTGGCCAGGCTCTGTGCTCCTTCCTGAACAAGATCTCTGCCTCTGCGTGAATTTCTGTCTGCGTCCTGGTATGCATCGTTCCTAATCGCTGCAGGTACCTGCTGATGTGATAACAGAAGTCAGTCCTGTTTCACCGACCAAGAGCTCCTGTCTATTGCATTCCAGATATAATATTAGGGTCTTCAGCATTTTAATTATCAAAAAGGATTTACCATCTGTGTGAGAATAACGGAATATTTGGCAAGGAGGAGGATTGTAAATATGTTCAAGTGACTGCAGCTGGGGTGTAGAAAAACATAAATCACAAGTAGAACCTCTGTCTTTAGATAACAGGCCTGGGAAAAAGTCATAAAGGCACCTTATTGTACATCCTTGAGATTCCTGCATGCAAAGATCAAAGCAGTGTGGTAAACTGTACCTGTGTGAATCCCTATATACAGGCCAAAATGAGCAGGCTCATTGATCTTCAGCCAGGGCTGAATTCTGCAGCACCTGCGTCTCCACTTGTGTGACCTCTGCCTGGGAGTTTAAGTGCTGTTTCGGAGATCCCCCAGTAGTGAGGTAACAAAAGTAAATTTGCTCTTTGCTTTGCATCTGTGGCCTCTGGTTGTTCCTGCAATCTACCTGCACTGGCTCACACACCATCTTAATAATTTATCTTTTAATTATACAGTATTTGCTAATCTCTCAACAGCTTGACTTCAATAGTACTGCTTCTATCAAGTTTGAGGAGGAATCCAGATACTTAGGTGAGAATCCCAGCTTGAAAATGAGATGAGGGAGGGTAGTAATAAACAAGTACTAGTTAAAAAAATCTCTAAATTTTCTGTGAAGCACCAGAAATATATGATGCTAAATTTAGAATAATTACACCAGTAAAGACATACAGCTCAGCTAAGCGTTAGAAGAAAATATATCATGCCAGATCCAACAGCCTCCAATGCTGCTGCCACTCAATGTCCAACTAGTAGTGAGGCTAGAGATATATTCCCAGCAGGCACACACACATATACACTACATATATATATATGTATACCTATATATGTACATACTTGGCCAGCCACACATATCACAGACAGACACTCAGAGCACTCACACAAACACAGACAGCACCAATAACCTCATCCTGCTCCCCTCTCTGGTTGAGTAGAATGGAAACCCACTAGTGAGAATACGTATACACCCAAGTACAAGGTGGATCCCTCCAGCAACTGATCTCAGACAGTCAGTCTGCTCAGTAGCTTCCCCTAGATCCCAGTTTCCCCAGTTGCTGGCACTTGGACACATGAACCCCTAAGGCCACAGCCCTACTCCAGTGGCTGGTACAGACTATCGCACGCATGCACACACACACTTGCCAGGATTCCCCTGTGCTCTCACCCTTAGAGATACACAGGCACTCTCACACCCGGAACTGGCCCTTACAGACCCACTCACCCCTTTGCTCCCAGAACGCTTCATCTATTCACCAGTTAGTGTGGTTTGATCTTTGCTAGCAATCACACACTCACTCATGCACTTGCACTCAGTCCAGTTGCTGGTGCCACAGATACACAGGACCTCCAATCTATGGTCTAACTCCAGTTGCTGGCTCTAACATCCCCTTACACACATAGAATATAGAGCTACTCACCCAGGAAAAAGTTAGAAAGGAATTTAATAAGAAATCAGGACATAACGCACTGATCAGGCACAGGGCATAGCCAGACAAGTGTACTGACCAGCAGATTACTTACATGCAACTGGCCCTTTTTGTCCCCTTACCCCTCTATTTTCCCACTCTTGTTCCTCCCCAAATCACCTAAACCACTTCCTTTCTCCATCTTTGGTTCCTCCACTAAACATCCCATAAGTCCTCTGCAGTCCCATACTGCTTTTCCCCTGTATCCCATAATGTGTCCCACCCCTAGGCAGCAAGCCCCAAAAGGTGATCTGGAGAGCTGCTCCCGATGATTCATTGAGATGGGCTTCATGCCTGGACAGTGCGTCTGATGGCTTTCCTGAGACACTCCTGGGAATGGGCCCCAAAAAGGTGATAATTCATTGGGACTCTTTAATTTGGGTTCCTGCCTGTAGTTGTATGCCCGTGTTCCACTGGACCCATGCAGATGGCTCCTGTGATGGGCCTAGAGAGTAGCCCAGCTCATTGTCTCTCTGAGGTCCTTTGTGGATGTGCAGAAGAGCTTTCATCATTGCTCTCTGTTATCCCCTTTACCTCCCACCACCCCTTTCCTTTAGATCGGAAAGATGATAAGAAAGATAAGGGGAAAGGAAGAGAGACTTAGACTTCAAGTTGGAGAGTTTTAAAGGGTTTTACTAATGCTACTAATAAATAGAGAATATATACAAAATATACAAAACCAATCTCAAGTGCTCAATGTGGAGTTGGCGTCACTCCAGCAGCGGCAGAGCTGGGTGTGGGGAGCTGGCGTGGCTCCAGCAGGTGCAGACCAGGCCCCCGGAAGTCATGGGTGGGACTTCACAGCAAACCAGAACCTGGTTGCAGGGATGCAGGCCCTGAGGCCTGTGGATCACAGGCAGACAGGCAGGATCCTCTCTAGATGCCAGCCATGGTCGAAGAGACCTTGACCCTCATGATCACCCTCTTATATAGGGGGTATGACGATTATGGGATGGAATACTTCCGTTGGTCAGTTCTAGTCACCTGTTCCATCCACCCCTCCTCAAACACACCCCTCTCACAATGGGACGTGGGAAAACTTTTCAGTCTTTCTTAGCTACCATAGTAATAAATCTAAACACAAACTTCTTCAGCATTCCGTTGGTCTCTTATCAGCACCATGTACAGCATCCGAGGAAAAATATGCAGGCTAAAACTCAGAAAAGTACAGCCACCTAGAAGAACTTAGCTGAAAGAAAAATCACTAAAAGAGAACCGGTCTTGTTTTTAACAAAACCAGGACAATAACCTAACACTACGAATTTTAAGCTGCCCTGGGAGGAAGCAGAAGTGTCACACACCTTTCTAAAAATTGTTAAGCCATTAAGGTAACTGACCAGTTAACCTTGTCAGTATCCATAGTCCCTCCTAAATAAGTAAAGAAAAATAAGGCACAGAGAGGTTTCCTGTTTGTGCCTGGAGATTTCATACATGTGTTACCATCTTCTAAGTGTTCTTCATCAGTATGGGATTAGAAGCTAAGAAAAAAAAATATGCTGAAATGTAAACCAATATGACATGAACAAACAGATCACGTGTCCTTTGAGTGAGGAGAAAGAGAAATAAGGTAGTACAAACAAAAATTGGCAGACCACAGCTAAACTAAGTCAGTAAGGGCTAAATGAAGAGAAGCTGCTAAATTAATGTATACTGTAACTAAGTTATAAAAGTCGTACACATTATTAACCAATTGACATGAGATAAATGCTTTCTGACCACCTGCAAAATGAGGGGATATTTTTCAAGTTTTAGATCCCTCTACAAGACAAGGAGGAGACAGAAGTGTCAAGGTTTAAAGCAATGTGACAACAAACCATGGCAGATGCTCTCTGTTACCCCTTTACTCTTCCCCCACCCTTTCCTTAGATTGGAAAGATGATAAGGAAAGATAAGGAGGAAGGAAGAAAGGCTTAGACTTCTAGTTGGAAGGGTTTAAAGGGTTTTACTAATGCTACTAATAAATAGAGAAAATATACAAAATATACAAAACCAGTCTTGAATGCCCAGTATGGAGTTGGTGCCACTCCAGTGATGGCAGAGCTGGGTGGGCGGAGGTGGTGTGGCTCCAGCAGGTGCAGGTCAGGCCCCCGGAAGTCATGGGTGGGACTTCACAGCAAACCAGAAACTGGATTTCAGGGACTGCAGGGCCTCGGGCCTAGTACCACAGGCATGCAGAGAGGGTCCTCTTTAGTGCAGCAATTAGGAACGACGCACACCGGGACGCAGACAGAAATTCACGCAGAGGCAGAGGTCTTGTTCATGAAGGAGCGCAGAGCCTGGCCCAGCAGAGAGCTGACTTAGGCCTAGGCTAGGCTTCTTTATTCACCATTTACAATTTTTATAGGACTAGGATGTTTACAAAAGGTGTTTTTCCACTAATTGTTATTAAAAACACACTAAACTCATGTGATGTTTGTCTCACTTGTTTTTCCACTCGTTCACAGACCAGGCCCAAGGACATTCACACATCCCAGACACTTGGGGGCGGTTATCCGGCCCGAGATTCCATTCTCATGAGTCTGGGCTATAACGTTTTGCAATTATGAGAAAGATACTTCAAAGTAATCTGTCCAAGGCCTTTTATATATTATTATGTTAGTATTATATCTTCAACCGTCCAGATGGCCATGTTAGTATTGATCTTCCTTTATCATCCAGGTGGCTGGAACCGCACATCTTGCTTTCCCACATTTTACTTTCCAACATTTCCCCCTTTTTTGTTTTAAACATCAGGTGCAGTAAGGACCCTGGCTTTGTTCTTCTTTGCATTCTGTATCATTCTCCAGATGATTCGGAGAACTACAAGAAAAAAACATCACACAAGCATATCCAATTCCCACAAAAAAACCCATATAATGATATTACACATATTTAGCACAGAAAATACAGATTCAGGTATCAGCTAAGGAGATTATTTAAATCCAATATCATAAGAATAATGAGGATCCACAATGTGCATGTAGTCACTCACAAGAAACAAAACTAGAGGCCTTTTACTTCAGGGTCCTCACAAGAAATAGTCACTCACTCAAATAAAGAAGTGAAGTGTCATTAATCCCAGAAGTTTCCTTAGATGGTGTTCCTAAGGAAAGGACTCCAGTTCACATACTCACAGCTCCAAGAAGACCACTCAAAGGGGGTCTTCGGCAGGAACCCCGTTTCATTGTTTGACCAGATGTGGCTGTGGGCATTACAACATAGTCCAGAAGCTAGTCTGGGCACCTCCTTTGTTAAGGACCCTGTCAATTGACCGAGGGTCCCACCCCTCCTGACCCAACAGTTGGTAGATGTGAAGCTGGTTGACAACACCTTGGTACCATTCTGGGTGTATACATGTGGGGACAGGCACAGTGGGGCACAGAAGGTGCTAAAGAGCCATCAGTCTCCTCACTGAAGGCTCCAGATTTCAGGGGAATGTGTACTGCCTCACAATCCACAGTCATCTGACGAACTCCTTTGGAGTGGTGCTACAGTCACCTCTTGCCTCCAAAGTCAAAAGGGGGCATTCTGTTGGTGAGTTTGAATGTCCACTGTGGATCATCATACCTTATGTGTCGTTTTCTTATTGCAATTCAACCTACAATAGAACAGAATAATATAAATTACAACAAATACAAATATTGGAGAGAGCTAGTCACTCATCCTAATAAGGAAAACAAATACATTGAAGGATTTATTTTACCAGTTAGTAATCTATACAATTCTGATATACTAATACCTCTAATCTAAAAATATCTTCTATGGTTACTTTAGATACCTTATGCATTAAGACCCAAAACGGAAACAAAAGATAAATTACTCTGAACTACACCTCCATCCCCCCATTACTGATAAAACAGACAGAACTTTTCTGACAAACAGTTGTTAATAGGTTTTATTGCAATTTTTTAGCTGTCCCAGATAACATCACTGGCCTCCTTCTTCGGTCTCTTCTGTTTCTTCAATACTCTCTGCTGCAGGGACAGATGCTGCATCTCTGGTACAGGGTCCTGCATCATGTTGGTCCAACTCGTAGAAAGGTTTAACACGTTTCGCAGGAAACCACTTTGGTCCTGTTGGAAGAAGAACACAAGCATACCCCCTCCCCCAGGTGATTAGTTCTACAGGCCCCTGCCACTGACTGTTGTGCAGGGGATCCCGGTATAAAACCTTTGGTCTCTGAGACAGTGAATCTAGAACATGGAAGTGTTTTTCCACTGCTGCGATAGAGGAGGGAGGCATAGTACGATTCAAAAAATTTAAGGTATATGTTACATTGTCTAATTGTTCTTGAGGTGTCATATTCCCCCTTTTTTGTTTTAATAACATCTGTTTCAATGTGGAATGTGCTCGTTCAATGATAGCCTGTCCAGCGGGAGAATGTGAAACACCCCATTGCTGTAAAAAATATTGCATGGATCGAGCAGTGTATCCAGGACCATTGTCAGCTTTAATCTGTTGTGGCACTCCCAGCATAGCAAAACAGCGGGTCCAGTGATGCTGAACATCTCTGCTTTTCTCACTTGTATGCGCAGATGCACAAAACATTCCTGAAAAAGTATCTATAGAAACATGTGCATATTTCAAATGGCCAAAAGATGAAACGTGTAACATCAAACTGCCAAATGTCATTAGCTGAGAGCCCGTGAGGGTTAACTCCAAGGGAGGGCGAGCTTGTAATCAGACCTTGACATTCCGGGTAAGAGCGCACTATGTCTATCGCTTGCTTGAGAGACCAAACATCTTTTTTAAGGCAGCAGCATTGTCGTGGTTGAGACAGACAAATGACATAGACCAAGTTCTTCCAGGATGAAAGTAGTAGATGCCATTTATTGCCACAAGTGCATTTTTATACAGTTTTACCAATTCATGTGTCTCTTCACTATTGGTTACAAGTTACAGCAGTAACATCTCATTGGCTATTTTTGCTATCATCAATGTTACTCTTCTACTCCCTTCTCTCTCACAGGTACACCCTTAACATCTCCGGATACTCCTTTACTCCCATCTTTCTCACGGGTAGGCCTTCATATCTTCAAGGTTAATTTCTGTTCCCATGCCCTCCGTCAGGGAATCCACGGACCCACCGTAGTCCCCCACAATTCCCCCTTTTTGTTTTTGTGCTAAAAAAATTGCCTTCATTGTCCGCTGCAGGGCCCTTTGCAGCAGAGAAATCATGCATGGCAACATCAGTAACATAACCACAACAATCGTAAAAACACTGAATCCCGTTTTCACTACTGATAACAATCATCCTAAAAAACCCCCAAACACAAAGCAATTTATTTAACGAATCCCATCAACATCTTCACACCCATGTCCTTGAGCTAACAACGAAAAGTCTATTGCGGCTCTACTCTGCCGTGTGGCATGTCTTACAGAATCTACATCTAACAGAAGTCCACTTAAAGCCTTAGAAGTTCTATTAGTTTGCTTAACTAGCCAGCATCCTAATTCTTCTAAAGTATTTAAAGCTTTAGCTGTGCCAACACCAGACACAAGAGATCCTAAAACCCTTAACCCTGATCCCCAAAAGTCTACATTATCATCACGTTTTGACTCATATACATGCAAAAAGTGTTTTTCCCGTCTTGCTCTTCTGCGATCTATTATCATAGATACATTGGGCGTTAAGAGAGTTAATAGTCCCAAAATACACAGTCCTCCAACAGCATTAGAAGGAATTCCTGGTCAGGCTTTATCTCCACAGATCAGCAATACACCATACAGGAGGTTTTTGGGGTCGCTGTCCCACATTACCAATGACACCCCTTGGATTCTTCTGCGAGGCGTTACACCATCAAGTTTCATTTCTATAGTCACCAAGGGTAGCATTAACATTTTGCAGTTTATCCATTCATGTTCTCGTGTATTTTTCTGACACTTTTCACAAACCAGCTGGATACAAGTGTCCGTGGGCATAGATGCCAACAATTCCAGTTCCTGTGGTTCAATATCTGCTTCCAGGAGGCAATTAATCCAAAGTGCCATGTTGGTATTATTACAGTTCGTTGAAATGCCTCTGCACCGACCACTATTTTGAAACAGTTGTGTGATGCTGCTGTAGTCATCAAGGGGGATGCCAACCAAGCACGTGTGGAACGGGTTTTCTGGAGATGCCATAGCCAGGCATATGGAGTCCTGGTCAGTCATGTTGGTTGAAGTAATACACGTTAGTCTTTGTCTGTGCAGGCATCCAAAACACAGCAGCTGCAGCAGTCATTGTTGGGAAGATAACACAGTTTTCACGTTTCGTGCCAGCAACCATTGTGGCCCTTGATCTGTAATGACACAAGCATAGCCTCTCCCCCAGGTTATCAATTGATGTGGCCTTTTCCATTGACCATTAACTAGTGATTTGACCACAACTAATGTAGGTTCTTTCTGATTTAGCATGTTTTTGGGTCACACTTGCAAAGTGTTTCAACACAGGGCAAATTTGGGCTGCACCCCTTAGATATAAGTGATTCATCACATACAATGCTTTTGACAATTGGTTTTGTGGTTTTTTCCCTACTTCTCCCCGCTTTTTGTTAAAAAAAAAAAAAACAGAAACAAAAACAAAAAAAACCAGTTCAGAATCAGATACGTGCATTGTACCTTGACTATGTACTCAGAATCACAAATCAAATTTAGAGGTTCCTCCTTAAAATCTCTAAGTAATGTAAAGCTGCGCCAAGTTCTGCTAATTGGGTTGAACCTTCAATAATTTTAACAGAATGATGTCAATCGTTATCTTCACACCAGACCACTACAGCTTTATGAGACTTCCCGGAACCATCAACAAAAACTGTGCGAGCATTTGGGATAGGACCGAATACAAGTACGGTCTGTGGTCTGACATCAAAGACATGTAGATTTTGAAGCAATTTACACTTAGGCATGCCAAAAGCTATGCTGTTAAGAAAATCAGCTAGCGCAATTTGCAAGGACAGATATTGTGAATAAAAAAAATCAAAATCTGCTTTCACAAAAGGTACATATATGACCGATGGATCACAGCCTACTAAAGCCTGAATCCGTTCTCTGCCTTTTTTGATGAGAGTAACAATCAATTCCAGGGGCTCAGTAATAGTTTTACGAAAAGAATTGGGCAAAAAAATCCATTCCGACTATATCAGTCTGTTTGCATTCTCATCATACTGTCCCACAATAGCCACAGGTTGTTTCTGCGTTGTAGCTATAAATAGACAAATCTGCAAATCCATTCGAATGCGGTCAGCCTGTAAGTTTGTAATTTTGTGTGCTACCAGTTCTAATTCTCTCTGTGCCTGCGGCGTTAAAGTGCGAGGAGATGTTAAATCTGAATCTCCTTTTAGCAAATTAAACAGATGCTGGAGTTCATGGTTAGAAATTCCAAGCATGGGTCATACCCGGTTAATTGTACCCATCAATTTCTGTAAATAATTCAATGTCTTAATGTCATTATTAATTGTCAAAGGCTGGGTTTTGATCATAGTTTCTGTTAAAATCCAGCCCAAATATTTCCAGGGGGGCACAGTCTGCACTTTTTCCTGTGCAACTTGTAAGCCATGAAGTTTCAGAGTTTGAAGTAAGTGTGTTACCACACCTTGGAGGTAATCAGATTGTTCAGCACAAACTAAAATGTCGTCCATGTAATGATATATTATAGCCTCTGTAAATGCCTCACGTGTAGGCTGCAGAGTGGTATTCACAACAAGCTGGCAAATTGTGGGGCTGTTCTTCATACCCTGAGGTAAAACCGTCCACTGATAATGCTGCATAGGCTGAGCATTGTTAATGCTGGGAACTGAGAAAGCAAAATACTGACAATCGTTAGGATGTAGTGGAATGCTAAAAAAGCAATCCTTTAAATCAATAATCTGTAGTGTCCAATTACTAGGCAGCATAGTAGGATTTGGGACACCAGGTTGTAAGGCTCCCATAGGTTGCATTATTGCATTAATTGCACGTACATCTTGTAGCAAACTCCATTTCCCTGATTTTTTCAGGATAACAAAAATGTGAGTATTCCACGGACTCGTGGAAGGTAGTATGTGTCCTGCCTACAACTGTTCTTGAACTAGTGAATGAGCCTGCAGTAATTTTTCCCCTTTCAAGGACCACTGGTCAACCCAAACCGGCTTGTCTGATAACCAACTAAGTTTGAGCAGGGGTTTTAGATCAGTGACCCTTAAGATAAATTTGTGTCTGCAGTGGTTAAAGTAACGTGCCATTGCCGTAACAAATCCCTACCCCAAAGGCTGATAGCAGTCTGTAAAACATACGGCTGAATCCAAGCTGAAACTTTATCTGGGCCAAAAACCTGCAATACCCGAGCACTTCTCATCGGTGTTTGACTTCCTCCAATTCCAACAATTGTGGCCATAGCTACTTCCAGGGGCCAGTTTTCTGGCCATTGCTGTTTAGAAATGATAGAAACATCAGCACCAGTATCCACTAGCCCTGTAAAAGGTCTGCCCTGAATTGAAACAGTAAGCACGGGTTGCTGCATAGTAATCTCCTGGGACCACAATACTTGCAGCTGGCCAGAACTCCCAAAACCAGAATCACCTCGTCCAGCTGTAGCTGTCTGAGGGACCCAGTACGGCAAAAGCATCAATTGCGCAATTCGTTGATTAGCTAGAATTTTGCAGGGAATCCGAGTCGCTGTGACCATGATTTTAATCTCTCCAAGATAGTCTGCATCAATTACACCAGTAAGAACAAATATCACAGTATCACAGTATCACAGTATGTTTGGGATTGGAAGGGACCTCAAAAGATCATCTAGTCCAATCCCCCTGCTGGAGCAGGAACGCCTAGGTGAGGTCGCACAGGAATGTGTCCAGGCGGGCTTTGAATGTCTCCAGGGAAGGAGACTCCACAACCTCCCTGGGTAGCCTGTTCCAGTGCTCTGTTACCCTCACTGAGAAGAAGTTCTTTCTCAAATTTAAGTGGAACCTCTTGTGTTCCAGCTTGATCCCATTGCCCCTTGTCCTATCATTGTTTGCCACTGAGAAGAGCCTGACTCCATCCTCGTGGCACTCACCCTTTATATATGTATAAGCATTAATAAGGTCACCCCTCAGTCTCCTCTTCTCCAAACTAAAGAGACCCAGCTCCCTCAGCCTTTCTTCATAAGGGAGATGCTCCACTCCCTTAATCATCTTTGTTGCCCTACGCTGGACCCTCTCCAGCAGTTCCCTGTCCTTCTTGAACTGAGGGGCCCAGAACTGGACACAATATTCCAGATGGGGTCTCACCAGGGCGGAGTAGAGGGGAAGGAAGACCTCTCTCGATCTACTGACCACCCCCCTTGTAATACACCCAAGGATGCCATTAGCCTTCCTGGCCACAAGGGCACAGTGCTGGCTCATGGTCATCCTGTTGTCCACCAGGACCCCCAGGTCCCTTTCCCCTACACTGTGAAGGGGTTTCGTTAGAAGGAGATATGTTGTTGAATTAGTCAGGCCCAAAGGAATCTCAAGGCCACTTCGAGAAACTGAGAACAGAATCTGCTGTGAGAAAGAGGGGTGTTTCTTCATTAACAGGGCCTCAGCACAGCGTGAGTCGTCGGACCTATCATCAGTGGGGCTCCAGCGTGTGGACTGCCCATGATACTCATTTAGCGAATCCATGCTTGGAGCGTGGATTCGTGATTAGAGAATAGTTGCGTATATAAGGAGACGTGTCTGTAATAAATGGCTTTGGCGTGATTCACATTGAATCGGAGTGCTGAGTCCTTTATCGTTCCAACAAATGGTGACCCCGACGTGATACTCCGAACGGCGTCTCACTAAGGTCGGGGAAAAGCCTGGAGCGGCCCAGCCGGAGGCGGCTCAGCTGGACTGAGAGCCGGGCGGAGACGTACGGACGTTCCGCGGATAAATTTTGTTGAAGAAGACCCCGGGAAAGGTGAGCGGCTGGGAGCAGGAGGAGGGAAGAGTGAAGTTATGGGGCAGAATATATCCTCTGAGGAAGAAGCTATAGTTAAAATCCTCCTGCATATTCTCTCTATGAGAGGACTTAAATATGAAGAAAGTAACATACGTAGACTGTTGGTTTGTTGTAGAACTAACGGCTACCCGACAGAAGCTGAGAAAGCTTTTAAAATTGAACTTTGGGACGATATAGGGTAGAAATTATGGGATAAGGTTAGTGACGGAGATAAAGAAGCTAAATCATTAGCGACTACATGGAAGCTTATAATTTCCACCTTAAAAGAATTTAAGGCTGAGCGGGCTGCGGTTACTGGAATTTTTGCAGTGTTACAGCCTGATAAGAACTCTAAAAATAACTGTGAAGCTTACCCAGTTCGTGTTTTCGATACCCTCCTTACTCCATCCCCTGTTGTGCCTTCGGCACCCCCAATGATACAACAGTCTGGGGTGGAGGGAGGAAAATTACCGAGTGGATGGCCTCCTGTACCATCACACGACCCTGGAGAGACCAAGAAGTCCAAAGAACTGGAGTCAGATAATTTGTCAAAAGGACTGGTGAAAGTTGAGAATGCTAAAGTCCTAAATAAGTGTAATATCATTTCTTTTACTGATTTGTGTCCGCCTTCACCGCTTTCTATCCTTCTAACTCCTACAAGAGAACAGAAGGAGCCACCGGATAAGAACTGGGCAAAAGAACTGTGTGAAAGATCAGATCAGCTATTAGCGAGTGAATCCAACAGTCAGCAATATCAAGCTATGAGAGAGGTGCCTGAAACCAACAAAGCAGCCAAATCATTTGCAACTATTAATCAGGGTCCCAATGAGAATTACATGCAATTTATTGACCACCTTCAAGAGACCATCAATAAGCAGATTGAAAACTTAGAAGTTAAGGAAGCACTGGTGTTGAAATTAGCAGCAGAGAATGCTAATGTTTGCTATCAGCATGTTATTTGCGAGTTTTACAGTACATATTAGGTGTTCCTGTGTACCGTCTCTCTGAAAATCAAGCAGCTTGTCAGGAATGTGAGTTAATTGTTTCACTAGTTGTTTTTAAGTGCGCCATAAAACCTTCTGCCTGCTCTTCCCACTCAGGCTGCAAGCAGCCCTGTGCTTCCCCCCTGCCTCCCCCCCGCCCCTCAAGGTTTTTACTTGCAAGATGGGGTCAGGAATGATTGTTTTCAGTTGTGTTCCTAAAAAATCGGTATTAGGAGGTGTTTTAAAACATAGAAAAGCACTCGGACAAGAAATCATTAAATCTTTTCAGACAGTTTTACAGGCAGGGCGATTTGAACTTCAACAAGCTGAGAGAGACTTAACTGATAACACACAGGTCAGAAAACTTGTTAAAGTCTGCAAGATGCTTTCCTTATTAACCTGTTTTCTTTGTGGGTATCTGTTTAAGAATGTTGCAATTTTGATAGGTCTTTGTTACATGGTACGATAAGTTCACAGTCTGTTAAATCATGAGATTCCGTTGACTCAAAATGTGCATTTTGTGATAATACAGAAGAACATGAGTAATTTAGTTCTTTACT
This sequence comes from Patagioenas fasciata, assembly GCF_037038585.1. NCBI lineage: Eukaryota > Metazoa > Chordata > Aves > Columbiformes > Columbidae > Patagioenas > Patagioenas fasciata. The sequence continues at coordinate 43,855,191 of NC_092559.1, forward strand.
GCATGAATGTGATGTCTATCCATGTTTCTCTATTAGGACGGGATGTGTTAGGACAACTAGGAGCAACTCTGGTGACAAAACAACAGCATTTCTAGAAGCGGCCATTGATGATGGGCGACCAGTACTTAAATTACAGTGGAAAAATGATGATCCAGTATGGATAAATCAATGGCCGCTCAGTAAAGAAAAACTCGCCCATGTCGAAGAGCTAGTACAGGAACAGCTTGAAAAAGGGCATTTAGAGCCGTCTACAAGTCCCTAGAATACTCCTGTGTTTACTATTCAGAAAAAATCAAAGAAATGGAGGTTGTTACATGATCTTCGAAAAATTAATGATACCATGGAAGACATGGGAGCATTACAGCCGGGATTACCATCCCCTGTTATGATTCCAGAAAATTGGCAGATCTTAATAATTGACTTGAAAGATTGTTTTTTCACCATTGCTTTGCATCCTGATGACTGTAAACGTTTTGCATTTTCCATAAATTCTGTAAATAAGGCTGAACCTGCGAAAAGGTATCAATGGGTAGTTTTGCCACAGGGAATGAAAAATTCCCCAACTATGTGTCAAATTTATGTAGCTTGGGCCTTGCAATCAGTCAGAAAATCTCATCCTGAGTTAGTGATTTACCACTACATGGATGACATATTAATAGCTGGGGAAACTTTTTCGACTGATTTGTTGATAAATGAAGTATCTGATACGTTGCAGCATAGAGGATTGCTAATTGCTCCAGAAAAGGTACAAATTCAACCAGCATGGAAATATCTTGGTTGGGAAATTTCTCAGTCCACAGTGAAACCTCAGAAAATAGTATGTCGGCCTGTCATTCAATCCTTAAATGATGTGCAGAAACTAGTGGGTGATCTGAATTGGGTCCAGAGCATTTGTGGGATCACTAATGAGGATTTAGCTCCAATTGTAAAACTGCTAAAAGGGGATAGTGACATCAGCTCTCCTAGAACGCTTACTGCTGAGGCGGATGCTGCTCTGAAAAAGATTATGTCCAAACTTGTAAAAGCTTTCAACCATAGGTGGAACCCAGATTATGTAATCAGACTACTAATTGTACACAATACTAACTATCCTTTTGCTCTCATAATGAAATGGACAACTGGTAAGGAGCCATTAAAGATCTTAGAGTGGGTGTTTTTGCATTTTCGACTCAAATGAACCATTACAACCAGGGTTGAGGTCTTTGCTCAGCTAATAATGAAAGGTAGGCAGAGAATAGTCGAAATTTCAGGGGCTGAGCCTGCATATATCATTGTTCCCCTCGTTTCAGAATATTTACAGTGGGCTTTGCAGAACTCCTTACCTTTTCAGATTGCGTTATTAGATTCTCAAGCTTTAATTAAGACATTTTCCCCTCCACACAAGTTAATGTCAGTTTTGAATATGGGATCAATGGAGGAGGGTCCCCCTCTTCTCTCAGAATTTCCTGTTAAAGGACCCACAGTGTTCACTGACGCAGGGGGTAAAATGCAGAAGGCAGCAATTACATGGAAAACAGATGGAAAATGGCACGATGTGATACTAACTGACCTGAAAGGATCAACTCGGCATTTGGAACTCAGGGCTGTAATAGAAGTGTTTATCAGATTTGCTCATAGCCCAGTGAATATTGTTTGTGATTCTTTGTATGTGGTAGGTGTGGTAGCTCGCATTGAAAGATCATTGCTCAAAGAGGTTCAGGATGCACAACTGATGTCTTTGTTCAAGCAACTATGGTTGTTGGTTGAAGAGAGACAACACCGATACTTCATAACACATATCCGTAGTCATCTGACAATTCAAGGTGATTTAGCTGAAGGAAACCGCCAAGCTGATTTTCTTGTATCTCCTGCATGGGTTCCACCTCCAGTAGATAGGTTTGGGCAAGCAGTACGCTCTCATAGTTTCCTCCATCAGTCTGCTCAGGTCTTACAGCAGCAATTTTCATTGTCCGGAAGTGAAGCCTGAGGTATTGTTAAAAGTTGTACAGATTGTCAGCGCATCTCAGTAGGGCTGGGTGCAGGAGTCAATCCAAGAGGATTAGGAGCCTTGGAATTGTGGCAAATGGACGTTACACATGTCCCTGAATTTGGCAGGCTGAAGTATGTGCATATGTCTATTGATACATATTCTTTCGCCATATGGGCCACCGCTCAGACTGGTGAAACTAGTTCACATGTGCAACGACGTTTACGTTCTGCTTTTGCAGCTTTGGGAGTTCCTGCACAGGTCAAGACAGACAACGCACCTGGTTATATCGCCAAAGCTACTGCCACCTTTTTTCAATTGTGGGGTGTTAAGCACATTACAGGGATACCAAATTCTCCTACTGGTCAGGCCTTGGTAGAAAGGATGAATCGAACTCTCAAGCATCAGCTTGACAAACAAAAAGGGGGAACTGACTGTACTACTCCACATGACAGACTAAGCAAAGCATTATATGTCTTGAACTTTTTATGCCTTCCACAAGGATTCAACATTCCACCTATGATTCGTCATGGAACAAGCTTAAAAGGACACTTGACAGACCTTAGAGAAAATCAATGTCAGGTCAAAATACGCAGTGGAGTTACTGGTGAATGGGAGGGTCCTTTCCAATTAATAACTTGGGGAAAGGGTTATGCTTGTGTCATTACAGACCAAGGATCAAAATGGATTCCTGCGAAATGGATCAAGCCATGGCTGAATAAAGACAACAAAGATTCGACAGATGCAGAAGGACAGGAGGGAGATAAGTTGTGAGAATTGTCTCAAATGTAAACCATGAATTCTTATTCAGTGTTATAGATGCTCTTAGACCCAGTGGTCTAAAAGCTTATTAGTAAACAGATAAGGTACCTTCCACAGAGAATGCTAATTTGAACAGATGGTAAGAGTTCCAAAAGGGTGATATTACAATTAGATAATCTATGCATAGATAAAGTAAAAGTATAAGATATTTCTACCATGGTAACCTAATTTAGCAACTGGTAAGGTTTTAAAAGAGATATTGAGATTAAGCTATAGATCTTTTAAATAGGTTAATATAAGTTTTAAGATATTAAGTCAATAATTAGCATATGAATAGGTTAATATAAGTTTTAAGATATTAAGTCAATAATTAGCATATGCTGATGGTAATAAGTACGTTACTCTATAAACTGCACAGTTATAGATCTTTTAAGAATTTAAGAGAATATATTGTATTAAGTTGTCTGACTATTCTAAAATAGTGCGTTGGTAAGATTGTCATAAGTAGAATTAAGGTTTTATATATGATATGAAGGTTTGAGTATAAGCAGATAGTTGTTTAATCTTATTAAGTAAGGTTTACCTACATTATATGTAATTGTAATTATGCTGTTAATCACGTGTCCTATGTTGCAGTGTATTTCAAAGACGATTCAGCATGCTGTTTAAGGGGCCTGACTAGTTCAAGAACAAAAAGGGGGAATTGTGAAGGGGTTTCGTTAGAAGGAGATATGTTGTTGAATTAGTCAGGCCCAAAGGAATCTCAAGGCCACTTCGAGAAACTGAGAACAGAATCTGCTGTGAGAAAGAGGGGTGTTTCTTCATTAACAGGGCCTCAGCACAGCGTGAGTCGTCGGACCTATCATCAGTGGGGCTCCAGCGTGTGGACTGCCCATGATACTCATTTAGCGAATCCATGCTTGGAGCGTGGATTCGTGATTAGAGAATAGTTGCGTATATAAGGAGACATGTGTCTGTAATAAATGGCTTTGGCGTGATTCACATTGAATCGGAGTGCTGAGTCCTTTATCGTTCCAACACTACACTGCTCTCTAATAGGTCATGCCTCAACCTATACTGGAACTTGGGATTGTTCCTGCCCAGATGCAGGACTCTACACTTTCCCTTGTTAAATTCCATCAGGTTATCCCCCGCCCAACTCTCCAGCCTGTCCAGGTCCCGCTGGATGGCGGCACAGCCTTCTGGCGTGTCAGCCACTCCTCCCAGCTTAGTGTCATCAGCAAACTTGCTGATAGTACACTCAATTCCCTCGTCTAAATCATTAATGAATATATTGAATAATATTGGCCCCAGTACTGACCCCTGAGGCACTCCACTAGATACTGGCCTCCAACTAGACTCCGCATCATTGACCACCACTCTCTGGCTTCTCTCTTTAAGCCAGTTTGCAACCCACCTCACTACTCTATTGTCTAGACCACACCTCCTCAATTTAGCTGTGAGGATGCTGTGAGGGACTGTGTCAAAGGCTTTGCTGAAGTCAAGGTAGACCACATCCACCGCTCTGCCATCATCCATCCACCTTGTTACATTCTCATAAAAGGCTATGAGGTTGGTCAAGCATGACTTACCCTTGGTAAAGCCATGCTGACTGCCCCTAATGACCCTCTTATCCCTGATGTGCCTTGAGATGGCACCAAGGATAAGCTCTTCCATTACTTTCCCAGGGACAGAGGTGAGGCTGACCAGTCTATAATTACCCGGGTCCTCCTTCTTGCCCTTTTTAAAGACTGGAGTGACATTTGCTTTCCTCCAATCCTCGGGCACCTCTCCCGTTTCCCAAGACTTGGCAAAAATGATGGATAGCGGTCTAGCAATGACTTCAGCCAGCTCCCTCAGCACCCGCGGATGCATCCCATCTGGACCCATGGATTTATGGACGTCCAGACTACTTAATTGTTCCCTAACCCAGTCCTCATCGACTAAAGCAAACTCCTCCATTAACCTGGCTTCATCCGGGGTCTCAGGGGTACAGGGTTCCCCAGGACAGCCTCCAGCAGAGTAGACAGAGACAAAGAAGGCATTCAGCAATTCTGCCTTCTCTGTGTCTTCTGCCACCAGGGCACCCACCTCATTCATCAGTGGGCCTACATTGCCTCTGGTATTAGTTTTATCTGCTATGTATTTGAAAAAGTTCTTCTTGCTGTCCTTGACCCCTCTCGCCAGCTGTAATTCTAAGGAGGCCTTGGCTACCCTAGCTGCCTTCCTGCATCCTCTAACAGCAGCCTTATATTCCTCCCAAGTGGCCAGCCCCCGCTTCCATGACCTGTAAACTCTCCTCTTCTGCTTGAGCACACCCAACAGATCCCTATTCAACCACGCAGGCCTTCTGGCTCTCTTCCTCGACTTCCTACGTGTGGGGATGCTCTGATCCTGAGCATGGAAGAAGCAATCTCTGAATGCAATCCAGCTCTCTTGGGCCCATTTTCCTTCAAGCAGTCTTGCCCATGGGATTTCCCCCAGCAATTGCTTGAAAAGGCCGAAATTAGCCCTGCCAAAGTCCAGGGTTGCAATTCTACTTGCTATTCTGTTCCTGCCACACGAGATGTTGAACTCCACCATCTTGTGGTCACTGCAACCCAGGCAGCCCTCAACCTTTACTGCTTCGACCAGACCCTCCTTGTTAGTGAGGATGAGATCCAGCAGTGTACCTCTCCTGGTGGGCTCCTCCACCATCTGCATGAGGAAGTTATCATCAATGCACTGGAGGAACCTCCTGGACTGTGGCTGGCTGGCTGAATGGTCCTTCCAGCAAACATCAGGGAAGTTAAAATCACCCACAACAACCAGGGCCTGTGACTGTGAGGCCACTCTCAGCTGTGCATAGAAGGCCTCATCAACTTCCTCAGTCTGATCTGGTGGCCTGTAATAGACACCTACAACAGTATCACCCCTGCCAGCCTGTCCCTTGATCCTGACCCATACACTCTCAACTCGTTCCTCATCCGCTCCTGGGCAGAATTTAGTACATTGCAGTTGCTCTCTCACATAGAGAGCAACTCCACCACCACACCTGGCTGACCTGTCTTTCCTGAAAAGGGCGTAGCCATCCATGACCACATTCCAGTCATGTGAACTGTCCCACCACGTTTCTGTAATTGCCACCAGATCATAATCTCCCGACCGAACATAGGATTCTAACTCCTCCTGCTTATTCGCCATGCTGCACGCATTGGTGTACAGGCATTTCAGGGAGCGAGCAGAGCACACCAATTTCTCCCTAGGGGCACAGGAGGCCACCCGGTCCTCATCTGTTTTAGAATGCTGCCCCACTGGGGCAAGCCCAACTACAATCCCATCCCCCTTCGAGCCTAGTTTAAAGCTCTCCAAATGAGCCCAGCTAATTCCTGCCCCAGCATCCTTTTGCCTCTGCGAGATAAGCCTTTCCTGCATAACACTGTCTGGACTGGAGTCTTATAAAACCAGCCATTATCAAAAAAACCAAAGCCCTGCCTGTAGCACCAGTCTTGGAGCCAACCATTTAGAGATTGAATTTTCCCATTCCACCCCACATCGTCACTTGAAGAGGGAAGGAGTGAAGAGAAGATCACTTGAGCCCCTGAATCTTTCACCATCCTTCCCAAGACCTTGAAGTCATTCTTCATTCCCCTCAGACTACGGGAAGCAACTTCCTCCCCATCTGTCTGGAAGACCAGCAGCGGGTAGTAGTCTGTCGGGTGCACCAGTCTGGGGAGCTCTCTAGCAATATCCTTGATCCGGGCTCCAGGTAGACTACAGACTTCCCTAAGATGAGGGTCAACCCTGCATATTGGGCCCTCTGTTCCTTTCAGAACGGAATTTCCTATTACAATCACCCTTCTATCTTTCTTATCAGAGGTAGTCTTCAGTTGTGTAGTCAACCGCCTCTTCCTATGTGATCTTGTAGGCAGGCTTGGCACCACCTCCTCACCTACTTCTTCTTCAAGATCCAGGGCCTCAAATGTATTACGGAGGGGCACCTGGGGAGGAAAATCAGGCAGGGAGGGGGGCTGCCTGTGATGCCGAACTGGAATAAGCTTCCAACCCTCATCTTCTTTTAGGTCATTTACCTCTGCCCGACAGCGACAAGGGCCCTGTACAGTAGCACTAGAGCATCCAACAATGAATCCAAAAAATCCATTAGGTAAAGGTCCCCATACAGAGGTTCCTACCGTATATACCCGGGAGTCTGTAATTAACAATTCTGTTGTGGTTGCCAAATCCAACCCGGCACTGCCTGTGGTTGCAGGGGTGAGATCATAGACTGTGCGCCGGTTTGCGATACTGCTGCTGCTCCTGGGGAGAGATTGTTCTGCAACTGGGAAGTTAGATTCTGAACCCTGTTGGATTGCAGTTTGAGTGGCGGAGGAACATGCAGGTCAACTCAATATGAGTGATAAAGTATAGTTCAATTTATTAGCCCGAATAGCATATACTTATACAGTTCACGATAATTATGCATACCTGTCACCTACTAATTGGCTTAAGCTCTAACAGTCACATTTGCATGGTTCTCCTACTTGCAGCTGCTAGCTATGCTTATTCTACATTCTTGTGCTGTTGAAAACTGTTTGTGAAACTCTGCCAAGGTCTCAGTGACCTTGCTGATTTTACTGAAACAGTCAGCGGTTCCCACCATGGTCTAACCTTACTAATTGTGCTGAAGTCTTCAGAATGGGCTCTGCTCGTACAACTGGTCCGCAGATCCATGTCCCCCATTTCCAAGCCATTCTCCAACATTGCAGGGCACCGGGTTTCGCACTTTAATGTTATTCTTGAAGAGAGAAGGAAAATGGGATGAAGTTGTGTATGCTGATATATTTTTCACACTGTGAAATCACTGAGAGTGGCAGAAAAATGTGGTATTATTTCAGCACCACAGGATCCTTTTGTTTTAACATTGGAAAAGAAGCGGAACAAAGTGCAGGGGGAGCTGAAACAATGTTGTTCAGAGTGTAGAATAAGACAGAAAACTCCCCTGATGAGTGGGGAGGATAGGATATAAGATTATGTGCCCCCACAGGGTGGGGTAGAATTGAAAATTATGTGCCTTCACCTTCCAAGGTGGCAGATTATGAAGCTTCAGAGAGAGAAGAGGAAAACAGAGAAAAGAAAATGAGTTTTTAATTGATACTAGACCATCTTATTCGGTTTTGAATCGTGAATTGATAACATTAAATAAAGATTTTGTAACTGTAGTGGGAACTACTGGCCAACAAGAGAAAGCTTTCTTTTCACAGCCAATCAAATATAAATTGAGAAAACAAATTGGAATTCATAAGTTCTTATATATGCCTGGGTCTCCAAAACTGTTACTAAGACAAGACCTATTAAAACAATTGAAAGCAGTAATAACATTCAAATGAGATAAAGTGAGATTCAAGATAAAATAATTGAGATTTTAAATTTGGCAATGATTCAAACTTACAAGCAAAGCCAAATTCCTCAGAAAATATTGCATCAAGTATTTCCAAGGGTATGGGCTTCAAGAGTTCCTGGTAAATCAAAGCATGCAGAACCAGTGAAAATTAATTGGAAACCTGGATCTGGACCAATCAGAATCAAACAATATCCTCTGAAATTAACCGTAAAAAAAAAAAAAATCTGTAACTTCCTGCACTCTGGATTGCTGATAGAATGCAAGTAAAGAAACTAGATGATAAAAGCTAAAAAGTTAGTGCAGGATTTGAGAGTAATAAATAAAATTACACCAAAGAGTGGCTAACCCTTACACATTGTTAACCAAATTATGAGACAATCAGAAATAGTTTACTGTGTTGGATTTGAAAGATACCTTTTCTGTCTTGCATTAGAGAAACAGAGTCAGAAACATTTTGCTTTTGAGTGAGAAAATCCCGATACGGGCAGAAAAACCCAATTAACCTGGACAGTGTTATCCCAGGAATTCAAGAACAACCCTATGATTTTCAGAAACCAGTTAGCATGAGAACTTGAAATGTGGAAGCTCTTCCAGGAAATGGGACTTTGTTATCTCCTTATAGACACAAAAACTAAAGAAGATTGTATGCAATGGACTGCAAATTTACTAATTTTCTGAGAATAAGTGACTATCGAGTTTCCCAACAGAAAGCCCAGCTTATACAGCGCCAAGTGACTTATCTGGGATTCAAGATCTCTGGAGGACAGCGAGAGCTGAGGACAGAGCAAAAAGAAGCTATTTGCTGGGCACCAGAACCTGCAATGGTAAAAGAGCTCCGAGCATTTATTGGAATGACAGGTTGGTGCAGACTTTGAATTTACAGTTGTGGACTTTTAGTAAAGCCTTTATATGAACTGTTAAAAGAAAACACCTCCAAGTTGAATTGGATGGGAGAAGCCAGGAGGGCATTTTCACAACTAAAAAAGGAACTGCTGAGGGCCCCAGCCCTGGACCTCCCAGATGTCACCAAACCATTTTGCTTATTCTCACATGAAAGGCAAGGCATTGCTCTGAGTGTCCTAGCACAGCAATTAGGACCCTATAAGCGAGCAGTGGCCTACTTCTCTAAGCAATTAGATGAAGTAAGCAAAGGCTGGCCTGGATGTCTTTGAGCTGTGGCAGCTGTTGTACTCAATATACAGGAAGCTCGCAAGTTTATTATGGGACAGAAAATGACTGTGTTAGCGTCCCATACAGTCACAACAGTACTGGAACAAAAAGTAACCATCATTATCTCCCTTGAGATTCTTGAATATCAGGTGGTATTGATGGTGATGATGTGAATATTGTCATTACTAAGATTGTCAGTCCAGCATCTTTCCTAGCAGATCACTTTCAGAGCCTGTGGTCCACAATTCCTTGGAAACAATGGAAACTGTTTACTCCAGCAGGCCGAATTTAAAGGAACAGTCACTGGAAGATGCTGAAGACTCCTGGTTCACTGATAGAAGTAGCTTTGTAAAGCAAGGAGTACATAAAACTGGGTATTCTGTAACAACTACCCACAAGGTAATTGAAGCTAAACCTTTACCTCCTAGGACTTCTGCCCAGAAAGATGCACTCACACAAGCTTTAGAATTATCCAAAGAGAAGAAGATTAATATTTGGACTGATTCAAAGTATGCTTTTAGAGTGATGCATACCCATGGAGCCATTTGAAAAGAATGAAGTTTATTAACAGCACAAGGAAAACACACTAAACATGATACTCCAATTGTTGGAAGCTGTGCTGTTACTAGAAAAGTTGCCATCATGCATTGCGAGGGGCATCAAAAGAGAAACACTGATCAGAAAATTAGAAATTAATTGGCAGATTATACTGCGAGACAAGCTGTTGAAAGGACAGAGACAGATATGGAAGTGATGCCTCTGATCCTGGATGGCTTTCTCCTCAAACCAACATCAGTAAACTATACCTTGCAGTATGTTATGGGAAATGGTATTAGAAAACAACAAAACTCATTGGGGAGCTGATGCTCTATACTAAGATTTGATTAAAAGGTAAGAGTGAATTTATATACTACTTGGAAACAAATGACCCAGCAATGTGAAAGATGTCTGAAAAACTTAATACTGTAAATAGGATACAAATAGGAACAATTAGAAAAAGGAAATGTTCCAGGACAACACTGGCAAATAAATTTCTTCAAACTCCCTAGAAAAGGGGGGGCATCAGTATTTGCTGGTATTAACAGATCCCTTCTCAGGTTGGCCAGAAGCATTCCCCTGCCGAACTAGTAAAGCCAGAAAAGTAACTAAAGTTTTGTTAAATGAAATCATACCCCAATTTGGGGTACCTACTGTGACGTCCTCTGATAGAGGGCCCCATTTTGTTGCATGGGTAGTGCTGCAAGTCAGTAAAGCATTAGAGATTGATTGGCGATTGCATACTGCCTACAAGCCTTAAGCAAATGAGCAGGTAGAAAAGAAAATGAATCATTTAATCAAACAGAAGTTAAATGAAATTTGTCAGGAAACTATTTAGAAGTAGAATCGAGTACTACCTTTAGCACTGCTCAAAATTCGAGTAAAGCCTCGAGCCAAGGAAAACTTAAGTCTTTTCTTTCAAGCCAAGAGATTAAGTTTATGTTAAACATTTTTCAGGTCCACCTTTAGAAGAAAAGTGGAATGGACCGTTCCAGGTGTTGCTGATGGCCTTTACTGTAATCAAGATTAAAGATCGACCTGCCTGGATTCACTATTCAAGAGTGAAGAAAGTACCAGGTAAGAAACAGAGGTCGTAACCAGTGGACCTACCGCTTTACAGATCTCCAGTCTTAGTGAAATAAATAACTTACGCTTTTTCTATGGATAAACAACGTTTAATCCAATTCCTTAACTGTAATCCTTAAACACGTGTTCATTAGAGCATAAGCAAAACAGCGCTGGGTGCGCAGGGGATTCACTCTGCCCATCATGCACACCTTTTAACAATAAGAAGTGTGCTTAAATACAGTAAGGTATTACATATTCGTAATGACCCCAGGAATGCCTATACATATTCATAAAGTGAGTCTCAGATAACCATTTCCATAGTCCCCTCCTTGACCCTCCCCTGTTGTGCCTGCGCAGTGTCACTTGGTGAATTTGAGGAGGGGTCTTTGGGGGTCTTTGGATGAAGGTTCCTTCAGCTTCGTCACAGTGAACTTTTTACCTTTGGCTCATTATGTTGAATTGACTGGGACCCAAGCCGCCAAGTCGATTGAAACCAGACTGGCGCCCTCTTTTGCTGTAAATCTTCGTTATCTTGTCTCCTCAAGTTTACGGCTAGGTGCAGTAAAACTTCTTATCTTGGCATCCGATGGGGTGCTGTTTTTCTTAGCATAAGTTTACATAAAACTCTAAACTAAGCATTTATTGTGTGGCTAAGCCTTAAAGTGTTAGTTCATTAGTAGGCACCCATTATATGTTTAGTTAACCCTTAAAATGTTAGTTCCCTCTGTCAATATAACTTCATAAACAAGTTTCATAACTTTTTACATTGAACTTAACCACCTTCCCTTTTTCCAGGTTCAGAGCCTGTGCCTCATTTGGTTATATCTGTAAACATTAAACATTTCAGCATGAATCACAACTGCATTTCTCACATTAGTAACTTTAAACAGTATAACTGCAGTAACAAATGTTTTTACTCCTATTTAGCTTTTACATGAATCTTTAGTGAAAACTATTATAGCCCAAAATGAACAAAAATAAATGTCTGAACAGGTCAAATCTGAAACTGCAAAATATACCTTGTTAGCATTATTGGTGATAATTATAATCTTTATGATAGTGAATTTTGGTTTTGTTACAAACTAAAGACTCTTACAAAGTGAATTTGGGCTTTGTTTACAGTATTGAAAAAATTTTAATGTGATTAAGTTATAGAAGATGTACCCATTATTAACCAATTGACATGCTTTCTGACCACTGTGCTGCCATCCAGCAGGACCTGGACAGGCTGGAGAGTTGGGCGGGGGATAACCTGATGGAATTTAACAAGGGAAAGTGTAGAGTCCTGCATCTGGGCAGGAACAATCCCAAGTTCCAGTATAGGTTGAGGCATGACCTATTAGAGAGCAGTGTAGGGGAAAGGGACCTGGGGGTCCTGGTGGACAACAGGATGACCATGAGCCAGCACTGTGCCCTTGTGGCCAGGAAGGCTAATGGCATCCTGGGGTGTATTACAAGGGGGGTGGTCAGTAGGTCGAGAGAGGTCCTCCTTCCCCTCTACTCTGCCCTGGTGAGACCCCATCTGGAATATTGTGTCCAGTTCTGGGCCCCTCAGTTCAAGAAGGACAGGGAACTGCTGGAGAGAGTGCAGCGTAGGGCAACAAAGATGATTAAGGGAGTGGAGCATCTCCCTTATGAAGAAAGGCTGAGGGAGCTGGGGCTCTTTAGTTTGGAGAAGAGGAGACTGAGGGGTGACCTTATTAATGTTTATAAATATATAAAGGGTGAGTGCCACGAGGATGGAGTCAGGCTCTTCTCAGTGGCAAACAATGATAGGACAAGGGGCAATGGGATCAAGCTGGAACACAAGAGGTTCCACTTAAATTTGAGAAAGAACTTCTTCTCAGTGAGGGTAACAGAGCACTGGAACAGGCTACCCAGGGAGGTTGTGGAGTCTCCTTCCCTGGAGACATTCAAAGCCCGCCTGGACACATTCCTGTGCGACCTCACCTAGGCGTTCCTGCTCCAGCAGGGGGATTGGACTAGATGATCTTTTGAGGTCCCTTCCAATCCCAAACATACTGTGATACTGTGATACTGTGATCTACTTTTTATTACGTGGAAAAAATCTGAGCAAGTTGGCCAAGTTCAGGCTTTTACATGTTGAATGAGAAGTGATTGAGTCAAGAGAACACATGTTCTTTTCCATTCTCCTCTCACTTTCTTGGGGAGTGGTAAATCAGCCTTATGCTAATTTAGTGAAAGACCACTTTAGCTTGTGCTGCAAGTCTCTGTCCTATGGATCTAATTCAGAAAGAGACATCTCTAGAGCCAAATGACAGTAGGTATGGAGTGTCAGCCTTCACATAGACAGTTATCAGGCTGCCATGTAGAAGGGCTTGTATCCAAACTGAAGATTTTAAAGGATTACTAAGACTTCTGGAACAAACTACTGCCTCTTCTGGAAAAAGCATGTTTTTACCTACCCTGATTTATTCATAGGAAGTAACCATTTAGAGAAAACACTGGAAGGTAAATATCCCCAGTAGCTTTCTCTTTCAAAGGCAGTAATTCTTTAGGTAATGGCATATGGATGAGAAGACAAGTAAGAAGTCAGGCTTGCTTCCTCCCCTTGTGCTGAGCACCTCTGAAAACTCACAGTAATAAGAGACTCTTGCAAATGATTTAATGAGCAGAAATTAATATGTTTCCTCTTGTTAGATGAGTCGCATTAATTGACTGTACTCCCTAGTTCCTTGCCTGTGGCAACTGCAAAATAAAACACATTAGTTTAGGCTACCTTCATGAAGGTACACAGTTGCCACAGGTAAGGAATGCACAGATGATCAGTTAATGCAGCTCAATGAAAAGGTAACTTAACTGCTTGTAGTTGCTGGTCTACATCTTCACTGAGTTGTATATGGCTACACCAGTGTCCTGGTTTTGTTAAAAAACAAGTTTCTCTTTTAGTGAATTTGCCTGTCAGCTAAAGCCTTCATATTAGCTGCATTTTCCTGGAGAACAGGATACATGTTTTCGTAAATATAGCAATGGAATGCAAAGTTACTGATAAGCATGGATGGACATCTTGCGAGAGGGGCAACGAGAAACAGGTGACCGAGAAACAGGTGACCAAGAAACTGACCAAATGTGTATAACATTCTATTCACGTGAATACTTCATATAAAAGTGGGAGATCACGAGGATCTCAGCCCTTTTCCCTTTTCCTTATGGCCGACATTAGGAGAGGACCTTGCGAGTTGTCCCTCCGAACTGAGGCCTAGTGACAGACTGAATCCAGCTCCAGTTGGCTGCAGAGTCCAATCCAGGACTTTGGGTGCCGGCTCTGCAGTTGCTGAGACTTTCAAGATGGTTTTTGTATATTTTGAATTATTTTCTCTATTCTTATTAGTAGCATTAGTAAAACATCTTTAATTTTTCCAACTCTCTTCTCTCTGTCCTTCTTTTCCTCCCAATCGCCTGTCCTGAGTGGGAAGGGGGAAGGGGGAGGGGTAAAAGGGGGGAAGGAGAGGAGGTTAACAATACATCTGCCAGGGTTTTATTGTCACCCCACAATCTAAACCCTTGACAGATAATTGGCGCCCAACGTGGGGCAAGAGAAAGGGGTAAATTTGAAGATTTTTGGCTTTTCTACTGCTCTGACGTACCTTTCAATTTTCTTGGCACGGTGCCAACTCATAGAGTTGTGATACTTGTGCGTCTGTTTGCTTCGGACACTATTTAGTGGTATTAAGGCAAAGTGAATTACACTGATTTAAAGATGTTATGGCATAAGTTGTATCAGTTATTTTCTACATTGTACTTGGTGATACCATACCTGTGTTGGGTCTTCTTCCTGAATCGAAGTATTAATCATATAACAACAAGAAACTGGACGATGGTTATGATGATACTGTGTGGTTTGGCACTGGTTTATTTCATTATACTGCAGCCGCTAATGAATTTCTACTCGTTTCTGTTTTACCTTGAAAAACCTCCAGGAGAGATTAAAGAGCAATACGGCTATGTGTTTGCTAATTGGTCGAGCAAATCTTTAGAAAGGCTGACTAACAATACTTTAATTTTTTCGCTAGGACAGTTTGCAAATGTTTTAGAGAGCTTTGAATATCCTTGGAGCTTTGATAGAACTGTGATGGTGTTATCTGGTTTGCTGAATGTGTGTCAGTTTGTGTTACTGTTAAGAGAAATGAGGTTCAATAGGAGGTTTGCGTCTCGTTTTAGTTCTGAGATTTGCGGTGCGTCTTTGGAAGCTTTAGCAAAAAGCGCTCCTAGCCACTCGAGAAAAGGCAAAACAGCAAAAGCTGCCGCTGCAGCCACTGCCCCCCCAATCCCGGCTTCACAGGCTGAAGCTACAGCTCCTACGCAGAGCTCCTCTGCCAAGGACGCTGCAGATAATGTTACTTCTCCAGCCCCAAAGGCTAACAAGGCAGCCCCCACTCGCTCACACACTGGACACTGTTGCTGCTGTAACCACAGCAATCACTGTGACAGTCATTCAGACTCTGAAAATGAATCAAATGATGGTGAGCCCATATCAGCATCAGTTGCTGGTTGTAAGAAAGTCACTAGAAAGACTACTCGTGCAGCAGGTGATGGCACAGGGGCCACAGGGGCAACATCAACCCAAGAGGCATCATCAGTGCAGGGAGGATATGAAGTGACCACCACTAGGTCCTTTTCTCCAGGTGAGCTGAGAGATCTGCAAAAAGACTTCAGCCGTCGTGAAGGCAAGAATATTTTAACCTAGCTGCTCTGATGCTGGGACAATGGGGCAGAAACAATTGAATTAGAAGGTGGTGAAGCCAGGCAGCTGGGATCTCTGTCAAAAGATTCCACCATTGATAGGGCAATTTCAAGAGACCCTAATGCCACTCCTCTCTGGACCCGACTCCTGGCAGCTATGAGAGTAAGATTTCCCTACAAGGAAGATTGCATATGCACATTAGGGAAATGGAATACTATGGAGAGAGATATCCAGTTCCCGAGAGAATTAGCTGTGCGAGAGCATCTATTTTGGACCAAACAGCCAAGAGGGGACAGACCCAGATAGAATCAAGTGTACACGACCTCTGTGGCGCGGATTTGTACAAAGTGCACCACCTGCATATGCTAAGTCATTGGCAGGAATGGTCTGGTCATCTGGAGATGTACAAAATATTACTGAAGTGATTGAGCAGCTCCAGGACTTTGAGGACAGCCTTCCTGGTTCCCTACAGGCTTGTGTCTCTGCTGTGGAGAAACTGTGTGAAAAATCTGACGACTGGTTTGAAAAGCTGTTGCAAGAAATCAAAGAACTCAGAGAAGACACATACCATTCATGACCTGCACAAAGCTATGTTTCAGCTATTAGGAGAAGGCGTTTCCTATCTCGAAAGAGAGGACGGAAGCCATCCACAAAAAGAGGTTCACTGTGGTTCTTCCTACGTGAGCAGGGAGAAAACACGGATAGATGGCATGGTGTGGCAGAATGCAAACCCCCCTCTCTCCCTCCCCCCCTCCTTCAGTATGGAAGGAGTAGGCACATCCCCCTCTCTCTCTGTGTGAGGCTAACAGCTTCTTTTGTTTGTCCCAGAGCACTCTGGCCAGGGCCATTAGGAGAACGGAGTGCCGAGGCCCAGTGAGCCACTGGGCACCTGTGACCAGCGTGGGGGATGTTTGGAGGCTTCAGGGGCACCCCACACATGGTGTGGGGGTGCAGAGAAGCTTCTAGAATGCCTACAGTCAAGTCTGATCAGTCAGTATAAAAACGGGACTCTCTCGTCGAGACTGGGCCCATTGACACCGGTCTCTCGGAGCGCAAGCTGAAGATGCTGCCGCCGAGAACCCCCCCTCCCCGGGACAGAGACTCCGCTTGCCTTGCCGCCACGTGTGTGAGTAAAACTTCTCGCAAGATTGCGAGTATATTTATCCTTTCCGTGCACATATGCACGTGTAACTTCCCGTGCTTAATACAAGCACGTATAAAATTATTTCCTCGCACAATTGCGAGTGTATTTATATTCTGTGCACATTTGCATGTGTACTTTAAATTATTTCCTCGCACAATCGCGAGTGTAACTTTATGTCCTCGCACAATTGCGAGTGTATTATCAATTTATCCTCGCACAATCACGAGTGTATTTTCCTCCCATGCTTCCATATAAGCACATGTAGTATTTTCCGTGCACATTCGCACGTGTAAGTAAATTAACCCTCGCAGGATTGCGAGTGTATTATAAATTTACCCTCGCGGAATCGCGAGTGTACACTTTCCGTACTCACTACGAGTACCTATATCTCTTTAAGAATAATCCCGCACCGTGTTCAGGCAAGTGTGTACTCCTCTGGGACTCAGGGGTGGTTCCGCAATTGTTTTGGGTGAAGCCACGTGCATGCACACTGTGGACCTCCTGTTGTACTAGTTGTTGCCCTTTAATAATTTTCCTCAACCAATACCCGAACCTATATTTAAGTCACTTTGGGAGTGCTAAAACCCTGTTTCTCACCAGTTTAATAAAAGTTGTTTTGGACCCTGTTGTCCCTTAAACTAGCCTCGGGGTAGCTCCGTGACACATGGAAAACCTACCTCAGAACTTCAAGAACGAGTACGTGGGATAAAAGGAAAAACTCTTAGGAAAATGGCTGCTCCAGTTTACAAAAGAGGCAGAAGAGATTCTGATGTTCTTGAAGGAACCTCTAATTCACACCCAGAGACTGTGCAAAACAGGAATTAGAGGTGCCCTGCCTCCAACCAGGTGGAGGAAAGGGATAACAGAGTTTATTGGACTGTACAAATACGATGGCCTGGTATAACACACCCCCAGGAGTACAAAGCTTTAGTGGATACTGGTGCTCAGTGCACAATAATTCCTTCTAACTATAAAGGAACGCAATCCATCAATATTGTTGGAGTGACTGGGGGATCCCAGGAACTGACTGTTGTAGAGGCTGAAATGAACCTAACCGGAAAATACTGGCAAAAGCATCCCATTGTGATTGGTCCAGATGCTCCGTGCATCCTTGGCATAGACTACCTCAGGAGAGGGTATTTTAAGGACCCAAAAGGGTATAGGTGGGCATTTGGTATAGCAGCTGTGGGCCCTGAGAAAATTGAACAACTGTCTGATTTGCCTGGTCTTTCAGATGACCCTTCTGTTGTAGGACTGCTGATGGTTGATGATCAGCAGGTGCCAACTGCTACCATGACAGTGCATTGCTGGCAATATCGCACCAATCGAGACTCTTTGATTGCTATCCAGAAGTTGATCCGTCAATTGGAAAGCCAGGGTGTGATCAGTAAGACTCGCTCACCTTTTAACAGCCCAATCTGGCCAGTGCGTAAGTCTAGTGACGAGTGGAGACTAACTGTAGACTATCGTGGCCTGAATGAAGTTACGTCACCACTGAGTGCTGCTGTGCCTGACATACTAGAAATGCAATTTGAACTGGAGTCAAAGGCTGCTAAGTGGTATGACACAACTGGCATTGCTAATGCATTTTTCTCTATTCCTGTAGCAGCAGAGTGCAGACCGCAGTTTGCTTTCACCTGGAGTGGCATCCAGTACACATGGAGTCGCTTGCCTCAGGGATGGAAACACAGTCCTACCATCTGCCATGGACTGATCCAGACCACGCTGGAACAAGGTAAAGCTCCAGAACACTTGCAATATATTGATGACATCATCGTATGGGGTGACAGAGCAAAAAAGTCTTCGAGAAAGGAGAGAGAATGATTCAGATTCTTTTGGATGCTGGTTTTGCCATAAAACGAAGCAAGGTCAAGGGACCTGCACGAGAGATGCAGTTTTTAGGAATAAAATGGTAAGATGGCCGTCGTCAGATCCCAATGGATGTGATCAACAAAATTACAGCAATGTCTCCACCTGCTGATAAAAAGGAGACACAGACTTTCTTGGGTGTTGTAGGTATTTGGAGAATGCATATTCCTGACTATAGCCAGATTGTGAGCCCTCTCTATCGAGTGACTCAGAAAACGAACCAATTTGAGTGGGGCCCGGAACAATGACAAGCCTTTGAACAAATTAAGCGTGAGATAACTCATGCGGTGGCCCTTGGACCAGTTCGGACTGGACTAGATGTTAAAAATGTGCTCTACACCACAGCCAGAAATTACTGACTCACCTGGAGCCTCTGGCAGAAAGCACCAGGAGAAACCCGAGGCTGACCCTTAGGTTTCTGGAGTCGAGGATACGAAGGATCTGAGGCCAACTATACTCCAACTGAAAAGGAGATACTAGCAGCATATGAAGGAGTTCGAGCTGCTTCAGAAGTGATCGGTACTGAAGCACAACTCCTCCTAGCACCTCGACTGCTGGTGCTGAGCTGGATGTTCAGAGGTACGGTTCCCTCTCCACATCATGCAACCGATGTTATGTGGAGTAAATGCATTGCATTGATCACGCAACGAGCTCAAATTGGAAGTCCCAATTGCCCAGGGATCTTAGAAGTGATTACAGACTGGCCAGAAATCAAAGACTTTGGGATGTCTGCAGATGAGGAGGAAATAACACGTGCTGAAGAAGCACCACACCGTAAAATACACTTTCAGAGACTGATAAGCAGTATGCACTGTTCACAGATGGATCCTGTCGTCTTGTAGGAAAACATCGAAGGTGGAAAGCTGCTGTGTGGAGTCCCACACGACAAGTTACAGAAGCCACTGAAGGACAAGCTGAATCTAGTTGATTTGCAGAAGTGAAAGCCATCCAGCTAGCTTTGGACATTGCTGAACGAGAGAAGTGGCCAATAATTTATACTGACTCATGGAGGGTAGCAAATGCCTTGTGGGGGTGGCTACAGCAATGGAAGAAAAGCAACTGGCAGCGCAGAGGTAAACCCATTTGGACTGCCACACTGTGGCAAGACATTGCTGCTCGACTAGAGAGCCTGCCTGTGAAAGTTCGTCATGTAGATACTCATGTGCCTAAAAGTCGAGTCACCGAGAACCATCTAAACAACCAACAAGTCGATCAAACTACTAAGATTAAAGTAGCTGAGGTGGATTTGGACTGGCAACATAAAGGTGAACTTTTCCTAGCTCCATTGGCCCATGATGCTTCAGGGCATCAAGGTAGAGATGCAACATATAAATAGGATCGCGATCGAGGGGTGGATTTAACTATGGACACTGTTTCACAGGTTATTCATCAATGTGAAACTTGTGCCAAAATTAAACAAACTAAACAGTTAAAGCCTATATGGTATGGGGGGGCAATGGTTAAAGTACGGAGAAGCTTGGCAGATTGATTATATTGCACTTCCACAAACACATCAAGGTAAGCGTTATGTACTTACAATGGTGGAAGCAACCACTGGATGGTTGGAAACATATGCCGTACCTCATGCTACAGCTGGAAATACTATCTTGGGCCTTGAAAATCAAGTCCTTTGGTGACACGGTACGCCAGAAAGAATTGAATCAGACAATGGTATTCATTTCAAAAACAGTATTATAGACAATTGAGCCAAAGAACATGATATTGAGTGGGTATATCATATTCCATATCATGCACCAACCTCTGGGAAAATTGAAAGGTGCAATGGTCCTGGTTTTGTTAAAATTAGGAGAATGGTCATTATTTAATCAGGAGGACACTAAATGCTTGGAAAGTAGTAAAGGCAACATGACTGTGCTCTTGAGGAACTAGCTGTAATAAAGCAGAGTAAAAACTGTTGATCAGAGCACATTTGTCCAATTCACTGCAATCTATTGATGGTTTCACTGATTTTATTACAAGTATGGCTGGTGTTGGAAAGTAAAACGTGGAAAAGCAACATGTGCGGTTCCAGCCACCTGGATGATAAAGGAAGATCAATACTAACATGACCATCTGGACGGTCAAAGACATAATACTAACATAATAATATATAAAGGGCCTTGGACAGATTACTTTGAAATACGTTTCTCATAATTGTAAAAAGTTATAGCCCAGACTCTCAAGAGTGGTGTCTCGGGCCGGATAACCACCCCCAAGTGCATTGGATGTGTGAATGTCCTTGGGCCTGGTCTGTGAATGAGTGGAAAAACAAGTGAGACAAACATCACATGAGTTTAGTGTGTTTTTAATAACAGTTAGTGGAAAAACACCTTTTGTAAACATCTTAGTCCAGACCTGTACCTGTAAATCCTATAAATTGTCAATGGTGAATAAAGAAAGTGGCCTAGGTCAGCTCTCTGCTTGGCCAGGCTCTGTGCTCCTTCCTGAACAAGATCTCTGCCTCTGCGTGAATTTCTGTCTGCGTCCTGGTATGCATTGTTTCTAATCACCTCAGCTGGCTCTATACACAGTTTGCTCTCACACACAACATGATTAGCACTTTTTTGGTAACCATGTAAGATAAATATGCACCATCCCCATCAAAAGTAACCTGGCACATGACTGTCTTTTGACAACTATTTGGCGTGTTCTTTTGTAATACAGATGAATCTCATGACTGTGCTGCTGGACCTGGTTTGGAGAGGTTGGCTTCTTATGGGTTTATGCTACTGGGGCTACTCTGTGTGCCTTTTGGCACCCTAGTGCGTTAGGAAATTTTTATTGTACCCCTGAGGTGGTTGCCAGATAGACCAAAAGACTTGACCATGAGGCCTACTAGAAAGTTAATATTAGACGAATGCTGTATGGGAATTGCACAAGTATGGTGAGAAGGTTAAATGTAAATACGCTCAAGTGAATTGCAGTTGTGGTGTAGAAAAAGCACATACATCACACTAATTGTTTTACTGACTTTGTGTGCTTGACAAGTAGAACCTCTGTGTTAGGTAACATAGGTCTGTGAGAAACTCTAAGGCACCTTATCATTGTGCCTGAGATTCCTGGATTGTTGTGAGAAAGAGCCATCCAGTGAAACCTGGATAGGCTGGAGAGTTGAGCGGAGAGAAATTTAATGAAATATAACAAGGGCAAGTGTAGACTCTTGCATCTGGGTAGGAACAACTCCAGGTTCCAGTATAAGTTGGGGAATGACCTGTTGGAGAGCAGTGTAGAGGAAAGGGACCTGGGGGTCCTGATAGACAGTAGGATGACCAAGAGTCAGCACTGTGCTCTTGTGGCCAAGAAGGCCAATGGCATCCTGGGGTGTATTGGAAGGGGTGTGGTTAGTAGGTCGAGAGAGGTTCTCCTCCCCTTCTACTCTGCCCAGGTGAGACCGCATCTGGAATATTGTGTCCAGTTCTGGGCCCCTCAGTTCAAGAAGGACAGGGAACTGCTTGAAAGAGTCCATCTCAGAGCCACAAAGATGATTAAGGGAGTGGAGCATCTCCTGTGTGAGTAAAGGCTAAGGGAGCTGGGTCTCTTTAGCTTGGAGGAGACTGAGGGGTGACCTCATTAATGTTTATAAATATGTAAAGGGTGAGCGTCGGGAGGATGGAGCCAGGCTCTTCTCAGTGACAACCAATGATAGGACAAGGGGCAATGGGTGCAAACTGGAGCATAGGAGGTTCCACTTAAATATGAGAAGAAATTTCTTCACAGTGAGGGTGACAGAGCACTGGAACAGGCTGCCCAGGGGGGTTGTGGAGTCTCCTACTCTGGAGATATTCAAAACCCTCCTGGACACATTCCTGTGTAACCTCATCTAGGTGTTCCTGCTCCAGCAGGGGGATTGGACTAGATGATCTTTTGAGATCCCTTCCAATCCCTAACATTCTGTGATTCTGTGAAGGCTGCACCTACTTGAAGCCTTGAAATACAGGCAAACGCAGCAGGCCTAGTGATCTACCAGGGCTGAATTCTGCAGCACCTGCGTCTCCACTTGTGTCACCTCTGACTGGGAGCTTAGTTGCTGCTTCGGAGATCCCCCGGTAGAAAGATAACTAAAATAAATTTGTGCTTTGCAATTGCGTTCGTGGTCTCTGGTTTCTTCTTGCAACATGCCTGTGTTGGTTCACACATTTGGCATTAGTTGGCAGTCGCTAGAAACAACCATGCTGTGGTTTGCAAAAACACCAGGGACAGGAGAGGTCTCGAGGGTGGCTCCTCATATTCTGAGATGGCCCAGTACAGAGTACTGGGCCTCCATGGCTGCTCTACTGTCTGAAATGGCTCTGTTGGAGGCATGACCTGAGATTGATGATGGGGTGGTGATTACTCCCCAAATAATTGAAGTGGCTATCCTAAAGTTTCCATGGAGAGCAGTGTCTACTTCTTCTTACAAATTAGCGAGGAGATTGGGATGGTTATTTGTTATTGGTCTTAGAGCTCTTGACCACGAAGTTGTTGCACTGCAGAATAAAATAAAAGAACTGAAAAAGGAGGCTGGGATTTTACAGGATGCAAAGGTGTGGTGGATGCACTTGACCCCCCCAGTCAAACCAGCAGCAGTTTGGTCCAGGCTCCAGAGGAGGTAAGGGCCTGAGCCTCAGCCAGGACAAGAACTCCTTTCAGGAGACTCACAAGGAAGCAGAACGGCACACTTGAATGCCGGTGGCTTGTGGGTGCGGGGAGTCTTGTGCAGACTCTTCCTACTGTATGCAATCTGACTATGAGTCAGCCAATTCATTCTACGAATGCAACAGCCTGGATGCGCCCACTTTGAGCTCTCCCTGCTAAATAAGTGAGCTGTATGGCAATGGTTTTACTACTCAGAGGTCAGTGGATGAGTCCAATTCAAGTTCAATATTAGTCATTTAGCTTAAGTAGATGCACACCAAATGTAATGGATTGTTTAGAGATATAAGGTTATATGATTTTTAATATACTCTTTGATTCACGTTACTTAGTAGACTAGATTTGCTAAAATTTTAAGCTGTAAGGTCCTACTTGTATTTACCAAAAGTAACTGCAGACTACACTAAACGCCTGCAAGATAAAGTCTAGCTTGCATTTTGCTGGGAAAAACGGAATTGACTGGGAAAACAATGATCCAAGGCTAAGGCAGAGACATCACAGACATCTGCAAAGTGGCACCTATTTTGCAGTTTACTGAGAAGAAAGGATTTATCCAGACAAAATGGCACCTTCAAGGATATGGACCAAAACCAATGTCTACAACTGAACAAAACAAAGGCCCACATGGAGTCAGAGAAAAAGTGTCTCCCCTGAAAGTTTGCCTTCGGAGCTCTAAGTACAGGCTCCGGAGTGAATGGTTATCACAGTATCACAGTATCACATTATGTTTGGGATTGGAAGGGACCTCGAAAGATCATCTAGTCCAATCCCCCTGCTGGAGCAGGAACGCCTAGGTGAGGTCGCACAGGAACATGTCCAGGTGGGCTTTGAATGTCTCCAGGGAAGGAGACTCCACAACCTCCCTGGGCAGCCTGTTCCAGTGCTCTGTCACCCTCACTGAGAAGAAGTTTTTTCTTAAATTTAAGTGGAACCTCTTGTGTTCCAGCTTGATCCCATTACTCCTTGTCCTATCATTGTTTGCCACCGAGAAGAGCCTGGCTCCATCCTCGTGGCACTCACCCTTTATATATTTATAAACATTAATAAGGTCACCCCTCAGTCTCCTCTTCTCCAAACTGAAGAGACCCAGCTCCCTCAACCTTTCTTCATAAGGGAGGTGCTGCACTCCCTTAATCATCTTTGTTGCCCTACGCTGGACTCTCTCCAGCAGTTCCCTGTCCTTCTTGAACTGAGGGGCCCAGAACTGGACACAATATTCCAGATGGGGTCTCACCAGGGCGGAGTAGAGGGGAAGGAGGACCTCTCTTGATCTACTGACCACCCCCCTTGTAATACACCTGAGGATGCCATTGGCCTTCCTGGCCACAAGGGCACAGTGCTGGCTCATGGTCATCCTGTTGTCCACCAGGACCCCCAGGTCCCTTTCCTCTACACTGCTCTCTAGTATGTAATTTCCCAACCTATACTGGAACCTGGGGTTGTTCCTGCCCAGATGCAGGACTCTACACTTTCCCTTGTTAAATTTCATCAGGTTATTATCAGGGAAATTATCTGGGAAAATTGAAAGGTACAATGGTTTGTTAAAAACTACACTAAAGGCACTTGGTGGTGGAACCTTTAAAAACTGCGATTCACATTTAGCAACAGCCACTTGGTTGGTCAACACTAGGGGATCAACCAATTGAGCCGGGCCTGCCCAATCAGAAATTCTACGGACCGTAGAAGGAGATAAAGTCCCTGTAGTACACATGAAAAATATGTTAGGAAAGGCAGTCTGGGTTACTCCTGCCTCAGGCAAAGGTAAGCCCATTCGTGGGATTGTTTTTGCCCAGGGACCTGGCAGCACCTGGTGGGTGATGCTTAAGGATGGAGAAGTCCGGTGTGTACCTCAAGGGGATTTGATTTTAGGTGAAAATATGCAATACTGAACTACATTATGTGAATTGCCATGCTAACAATGTTTAATAAGTTTTTTTCAGATCAAGACAGTGACGATGAAACCAGAGTTAGCTTCTTTGAGTGGCGCCTGACAACTTCTTCAAAGTTGGTGTCTTTAACCCACAAACATTGGTCATGAGATGTACTTGTACCATTTTTCTGCCCTGGGAGACTGCTGTGACAAAATGAACTTAATGAACTTTTCAAAGGATTAAGATCAATTACTCCTGTGTATATATGTACATATGTATATATATATATAGTAGTAGTGATTAATTAGATTGTATAAATAGATTGTATTGATAAGGTTTAAGTATTCAGTGAATGGCATATTATAAGGGGTGGAATGTCCTGGTTTTGTTAAAAACCAAGTTTCTCTTTTAGTGAATTTTTGCTTGTCAGCTAAAGCCTTCATATTAGCTGCATTTTCCTGGAGAATCAGACACATGTTTTGGTAAACCTAGCAATGGAATGAATACTTATTGATAAGCACGGATGGACATCTCGTGAGAGGGGCAACGAGAAACTGGTGACCAAGAGACTGACCAACGGTGTATAACATTCCATTCATGTGAATACTTCATATAAAAGTGGGAGATCACGAGGATCTCGTCCCTTTTTCCTTTTCCCTTCTGCTCATGGCTGACATTAGGAGAGGACCTTGCTGGTTGTCCCTGCGAACTGAGGCCTAGTGAGAACCTTCTTTTCCTCCCAATCGCCTGTCCTGAGTGGGAAGGGGGGAGAGGGAAGGGCAAAAGGGGGAAGTGGGGGGGAGAGGAGGTTAACAGTACATCTGTCAGGGTTTTATTGTCATCCCCGCAATCTAAACCCTCGACAGGTAAACAAGGTTAACTGATAACAGAACATATTTGCAAGGAGGGGCAGACACAACAGGTGACTAACACTGACTGAGTATTCCATCCCATCCATGTCATACACCCTATAATAGGGGGAGATCACAAGGGTCTCACCCTCTTCGACCATGGCTGGCATCTAAGGAGGACCCTGCCTGTCGTGCCTGCGATCCGAGGCCTGGTTCCAGATCCTGCATCCCTGAATCGAGTTCCAGTTTGCTGTGAAGTCCTGCCCAGGACTTTTGGGTGCCTGCCCTGCAGCTGCTGGAGCCACACCCCAGCTCTGTCACCGCTGGAGGCACGCCAACTCTGCGTGGGAGGGGTTAAACGCTGCTCTACCCTGGGACATTCAAGATTGGTTTTGTATATTTTGTATCTTTTCTCTATTTATTAGTAGCATTAGTAAAGCCTTTAACACTTTTTCCAACCTTGCAAGTCTAAGCCTCTCTTCCTTCCTCCTTATCCTTCTTATCACTTTTTCCTATCTAAGGAGAGGGTGGGGGGAGGGCGAGGGGGTAACAGAGAGCATCTGCCATGGTTTATTGTCACCTTGCTTTAAATCTTGACAAAAGGTGATCACGCAAGAAGTAACTACTGTTCAAGCAGAGCGGTCCTATGAGCTGCAAGCTAATGTAGAACGGTTGGTAGCGCATATTGCTAAGAAGCAAAGGGATAAATATGGAAAAAGTGAGTTTTTGAGTTCTCAGATTTGTGCTCTCACCACAAAACAATCTTGGAATCCCAAGGAATGGGATGGAAATATTTGGAGTGAATCCTCATACTCAGTTTGAATTTGATCCTGACTTAAATGGCAGGGACGTGGTGGGAGCACAGCCCCCCATACACATGATGTGCCAGCAGGAACAAGCAGATGAGGGGAGGCAGATCATGGTGTACTCACACTCTGAAAGAGTTAATGATATTTTTGGAGATCTCTCAGCAGAAGAGTGGGGAAGGAATACCGGCACAGATTTTTCCAGCTTGGGATAGTGAAGTTGCATCAATCCATTTATTAACAGATGAAAAAGATTTATTAAGTCCTATAGCCAGTGATGATCAGATACAACAACGATATGCTCATCTGTGAAATATCAGAGATCCTGACAGGCAAGATATTATTGCGCCTACGCTATATCAGTGGTCATGTGCAGCAGTTTTAACAGCATATGCTGAACCCGTTGAATTTGTGTTGTCCCTTGGAAATTGGTGTATAATGGAGAAAGGTATTGATTTAGTGTGGCAGATGGGGATGGTTTATGCATTGATTATGGGGTCTGATCTGGATGGGGTAGCAGTGACAAGAAGTAATAAATGCAGCTTTTGAAAAGAGTGTCTGCCTTGTTGGCAAACAAGACATATAACCATGGACATAGTTATATGCGGTGCTTTTATTTCAGCACTGGGAAACCAGGGGTTCGCACCCAAAGCTGGTTTCTAACAACTGATTCAAACTACACCATGTTTATACAATTTGGTCACATATTCATTACAATTCTTGAAAACCATTAGCATATTCCACACCTATTCTAACACAAACTGTCTATCTAAGCGATGCTAAGTAACATTTGCATGTTTATCAGTTATTTCTAAGTTACCTGTTTTAAAAGAATATATCATAAATCTATGTCAATTTTAAGAATAGGGTTTGGTTACTAAATACAAGAATTCTATGGTTACAAGGTCTGCTTATACAAAGATTCTATGATTGCAAGGTTGGTTGCTACCTTAATGTTCTCCTAAACTTGGTAAGAACCCTGGATACAGCGTCTTAGATTCAGCATCCCAGATACAGCATCCTAGATACAGCTTACAAAAATTAATTCAACTATAACAGCCTCACTAAAACACATGATTCTGTCAGTGGTGACAAATGCTACAGGTAATGCAAGCACTCTAGCAAATACCTTGAGGGAAATTTGGGCTGTAGTTTCAGAATCCTCTGTTTGGGTGGTGCATAAAGGAAAGCTGGCAAAATTGAAAGGAGTTACAGCACAGGTGATGCGAACATAAATGTGGAATGATCTTGTTCAAACTGGTATCCCATGATTAGAAATAGGTGGGATCACACCATCAGAAATGTTTTGCCACTTTCAAAAGTTAATGCTTATGCAAAAAAGCTAATCAGCCCTAGCCCCACCACCAACACTGCACCTACCCTCCACCCCGCCTGTCACCTCAATGCAAGAGCAGTTTGCCTTTACCTGGCAACAAAAGCAATATACTTGCTGAGTATTGTCTCAGAGATACAAACACAGTCCTTCCATTTGCCACCAAATGACAGTAGCTGATATAGCACTATGGTCGGGTACCATTACTGATTGCCATTGTACTGATGATCTGTTGATTATGGCAGTGTCATGTGGGGGACTACGGTGGGTCCGTGGATTCCCTGACGGAGGGCATGGGAACAGAAATTAGCCTTGAAGATATGAAGACCTACCTGTGAGAAAGATGGGAGTAAAGGAGTATCCGGAGATATTAAGGATGTACCCGTGAGAGAGAAGGGAGTAGAAGAGTAACACTGATGATAGCAAAATTAGCCAATGAGATATTACTGCTGTAACTTGTAACCAATAGTGAAGAGACACATGAATTGGTAAAACTGTATAAAAATGCACTTGTGGCAATAAATGGCATCTACTACTTTCATCCTGGAAGAACTTGGTCCATGTCGTTTGTCCATCTCAACCACGACATATGGTGACCCCGACGTGATCCTGCCTGAAGAGGATCTCGCATGAAGAGGAGACAGCGTGAAACTGTGACAGCCGAAGAAGAGCTGTGGAGACGGAACCCGGTACGGCTGATAGAGCAGCCGAGGAGAGCTGCCAAAGATTCGGATCATTGAAAAGACACCACACTAAGAGTTGGTGAGCTACTGGGAACAGGGGGGGTGGAACTTATCTAAAGAAGAGGGTATTATATTATTTACATGAAAGTTGCTTCTGAAGAAGCAGGGTATTAGCCCTCTGGAACTGACTTTACGAAGGAAGGACTGTGTTACTATGGGGCAAAGCACTAGTGAAAGATGCAAAGAAACAACTGAACTATTAACAACATGTCACTTTTTGCTAGAGACTTTGAGAGGATTAAAAGAGCAACGGGAACATGCAGAGACAGCGGGGAGGGATGGTCTTCCTGGCTCTCCTGGGCCAGATTCGGAGGAAAAGGCGAGATTAAGTACTACTCCAACCTCCCCTGTTACTAAAGGTTCGTCAACACCGCCCAAGTCCATATTATCTGATACGGATAAGGATCCGCGACACTTTCTTGGAAAGTTAAAAGGAATAGAGGAGGAGCGTACGTATGTGTGGTCCTGAGATCAGATAAAAGCTATGAAAGACTCACATGAAAAAACAGCGTTGGGTTACATACGATCTCGGGAGGGGCCCCCGGAGCACCGGTCAGAGCAGTGCGTTCAACCGACTGCTCTGCCGTCATCAATCCTGGCTCAAATGTCTGCTCCACCATCATCAATTGCGTTTCCGCCGTCTGCGTCACCGTCATTGGTCACAGTTCAACCTTCTGCCCCGCTGCTATCAGTCGCGGAAGGAAAAAGTGGACATTTTTTTTCCTATCCCCCCTTGCCTGGAGATTTAGGTGGGGAAGATCCTCCCGTGGTGAGCCAGACTGAGCCAAATAACGTAATTTCTATAAATTTGGGTCCCCCCAACCTGCCCCCGCCCCCCTCCCACGCTGCTGCAGAGCAAATTCCTGAGGGTGGGGATAGAGTTGCAGAGCGTAAACCGAACTTACCAAAAAGCTGGGATTTACCCCCCAACTCTTGGAAGAGACACTAATTGGCATACCACAACTACAGGCACGAAAAATTCTTGAAATCCTGAGGCAGTCAACAGACCTCGCATATCAAACTATGATAAAGGTGCCTGAAACCGACAAAGCAGCCAAATCATTTGCAACTATTAATCAGGGTCCCAATGAGAATTGCATGCAATTTATTGACCATCTTCAAGAGGCCATCAATAAGTAGGTTGAAAACTTAGAAGCTAAGGAAGCACTAGTGTTGAAATTAGCAGTAGAGAATGCTAATGTTTGCTATCAACATGTTATCTGCGAGTTTTACAGTACATATTATGTGTTTCTGTGTGTTGCCTCTCTGAAAATCAAGCAGCTTGTCAGGAATGTGAGTTAATTGTTTTACTGGTCATTGTTAGAATTTTGTGGTATAAGTGCACTGTAAAACCTTCTCCCCACTTTTCCCACTCACGCTGCAAGCAGCCCTGTGGTTTCCCCCCCTCCCTCCCTCTTCTCGTAGTTTCTACTTACGAGATGGGGTCAGAAATGACTGTTTTCAGTCATGTTCCTAAGAAATCGGTATTGGGAGGTGTTTTAAAACATAGGAAAGCACTTGGAAATATGAGGAAGGAAGATCTTGTGAAATATTGTAATAAATGGTGGCTGCTGTGTAAGTTTGATGATTGGGAAAAGTGTCTGGAGAATAGAACCTTGAAGTATAACTCTTTGTTGTTTCTAAAGCGAGAAGAGCAGGACAAAAATAAAACTCTACAAGAGATCATTGAATAATTTCAGACAGTTTTACAGGTGGAATGGTTTGAACTTCAACAAGCTGAGAGAGAGTTAACTGATAACACATAGTTCACAGTAAACTTGCTGAAGTCTGCAAGATGCTTTCCTCATTAACCTGTTTTCTTTGTGGGTATCTGTTTAAGCATGTTGCAGTTTTAGTAGGCCTTTTGTTGTGTGGTCCAGTGATTTCACAGACTTAAATAATGAGAATGAGACTCAAAATGTGTGTTTTGTGATAATACAGAAGATCATGAGTAATTTAGTTCTTTACTGCGTGAATGTGATGGTAAAATTTTGTGTGTAGTAGCTGTTATTTTTCTTTCTAGCATGCTAACTTTATTCCAGCATTCAGACTTGCACAACTCTGTGATTGGCTGTGTTTCATCACTATGTACTAAATTTGGCTCTTGTGTATGCACACCAATTAAAGAACCCTGTTTTTGGGATAACAGCTGTAGCCCACCAGATGAGACACTGATAAAAGCCTTGCCCAGTCCAGCTTGTGTGGCGGCGAGGGGGCGGGTGCTGAAGGGGCTCCAGCGCGCACTGACCTGTTTTGTCAGGGAGACACAGCGGCACCGCTACCTGGCTGGGCAGTAAGCGGTCCAAAGGTGCAATGCAAAAATTGAGATATTGTCTTGAATAAGTGTAACTCTGATCTATCTGCATATTTGAACTTGGTATTTCGTTTTCATATCTGAGCTCAGTATTTTAATTTGCATATTTATATTTGGTACCAAAAGAATTTTGTTCGGGGAGATAATTACAAAATGGGAACCGGTTCCACTGCTAAAATTCCACCTTGCTCCCCCTTAGGATGCATCCTTCCACATTAGAGTAATTGCTTCTATTGGTATCTAGTAATTTTGAGACCAGAAAATAATTTAAATTGTTCAACTCTGCTTTGCATTGGGGAAAAAAAAAAAAAAAAAGAAAATAAGACAAAGACTTAAATGCTATGATGGATGTGAACTTGGTATTGTATGAAGATGTATTTAAAAGTTGCTAGAATATGAACTGATTTGGATCTAAGAAAATGGAATAATGGATTGATGTTTAATATACTGGTTTTTGACATCTGTAACTTGTGAAAGGTAAATGGGGCTGAGGAATGTAACTATTGCTGAGCTACTTGGAATTGCATATGAAGTGTATTATGTTTAGAATGAAATGGGAAAACAAAAAAGCAAAACATCCCAGGCTTGTGTCGAGCTGCGAGGAGTTTGCCAGAACCTCCTACTTCATACCAGCGATTATGTCAGCTGCGTGGTCTTGGTACATCTGAACTGCAGCAAGAAAAAAAAAAAAAGGAAAAACCTGTTTTCCCACTGCTAAACAGAGAAAGGGGGGCTTTACTCTCCCCGCTCTGTCTTTTTTTTTTTTTTTTTCTTGGAGTATTGTCATCCATCCTTGTTGTGGCACTGCGTTGCTTCTCGGCTTTGAATCAGGGGTTGTTGGTGCTGTTTATTTTTGGTTCTGTCTTGTTTCTTAGGTTTTGGCACATCTGAGGAAAGAGCTCATCATTTTACCTCCTTGCTGAAGTCAGTCTTTTCACACTGGTCAACTTTTGGGGGTCAGAGCGCTCAGTGCTTCTTTGGGTCAGACTGGTACTGATTTGGGTGTGGAGTGGAGCCAGGCTGGTTTAATGTGGAGTTCAAACTGATTCGTTTTCATGCTGAGCTGGACGTCTTGCCATCTCAGATAGGGGTGAGAGGGAGGTTTTATTCCCCCCCTGCGCCCCTCCCCTAAGCAATGTTACTGCTAGAGACCTGTAATGCTGCATGAAGGAGTCTGAGGGTGAAATTTAAAGGCATCACCAGTGGATCTATAGTTCTAATGAAGCTGGGAAATTAAAAATATTATATATATATATATATATGTATATATAGACTCATTTTGTGGTAACTGGTTGTAAGAGACTTCTTAGTAAATTCACTGTGCTAGTTTTTGAGGTCATGGGAGAGAACGAAAGAAAAGCTGTGTTTTGAGACCAATAGAATGCCAAATTTGAAACAAAGTTTTAATACATGAATTCTTGTATTTGCCAGAAAACCCTGTACCTTTCTTGGGTCAAGATCTGTTAAGTAAATTGTAAGCTGAAGTAACGTTTTCTGAGAATTCTGTTTAGTTGCATGTCCTACAAGAAGCTGCTTAGATGGTGCAGATGTACTTGTGTAAGTGAGAAATCTCCAAGGAAATTTCGAATGCTGTATTTCCACTAATATTAAGAGCCAATGTTTCGATAAAGCAAACACTGCACTGATAGATCTGGAGCAGGACTTCGATCCGGTAAGGGAAAACAATATCCAATAAATATGACAGCCAAAATGGAGTTAGAGGAATAAATTTATGACAACCTTACAGGCTGACTGCATTCGATTGGACTTGTAGATTTGTCTGTTTATAGCTACAACATAGAAACAACCTGTGGCTCTTGTAGGACAGTATGATGAGATTGCTAACAGATCGATACACTGATTGTTACTCCGATCAAGAAATGCAGGGAATGAATTTAAGTCTTAATAGGCCATGATCCTTTTGTCATACATGTACCATTTGTGAAGTTTAATTTTGATTTTTTTTTATTTGCAATCTATGTCTTTGTAAATTGCACTAGCTGATTTTCTTAACAGCACAGCTTTTGGCATGCATAAATGTAAAATGTAAATTGCTACAGAACTTGCAATTCTTTAACATCAGGTCATAGGCCATACTTGTATCTGGTCTGATCCTACATACTTGCACAGTTTTTTGCTGATGGTTCTGGGAAGTCTCATAAAGCTGTAGTGGTTTGGTGTGAAGATAACAATTGGTATCATTCTGTAAAAATTATTGAAGGTTCAACCCAATTAGTAGAACTTGGCGCAGCTTTACGTT
Organism: Patagioenas fasciata; assembly: GCF_037038585.1. Classification (NCBI taxonomy): domain Eukaryota; kingdom Metazoa; phylum Chordata; class Aves; order Columbiformes; family Columbidae; genus Patagioenas; species Patagioenas fasciata. The sequence continues at coordinate 43,888,602 of NC_092559.1, forward strand.
ACTTAGACCTTTTTAAGGAGGAACCTCTAAATTTGATTTGTGATTCTGAGTACATAGTCAAGGTCCAACACACATATCTGATTATGAACTGTGTTTTTATTTTTTTCTTTTTTTAAACAAAAAGGGGGGAGAAGTAGGGAAAACACCACAAAACCAATTGTCAAAAGCATTGTATGTGATGAAACACTTTGCAAGTATGACCCAAAAACATGCTAAATCAGAAAGAACCTACATTAGTTGTGTTCAAATCACTAGTTAATGGTCAATGGAAAAGGCCACATCAATTGATAACCTGGGGGAGAGGCTATGCTTGTGTCTTCACAGATCAAGGGCCGCAATGGTTGCCAGCATGAAATGTGAAATCTGTGTTATCTTCCTGACAATGATTGCTGCATCTGCTGCGCTTTGGATGCCTGCACAGACAAAGACTAACATGTGGATTACTTTAGCCAACATGACTGGCCAGGACTCCATATGCCTAGCTATGGCATCTCCGGAAAACCTGTTCCACACGTGCTTGGTTGGCATCCCCCTTGATGACTACAGCAGCATCACACAACTGTTTCAAAATAGCGGTTGGTGCAAAGGCATTGCAATGAACTGTAATAATACCAACATGGCACTTTGGATTAATTGCCTCCCGGAAGCAGATATTGAACCACAGGAACTGGAATTGCTGGCATCTATGCCCATGGACGCTTGTATCCAGCTGGTTTGTGAAAAGTGTCAGAACAATATACGAGAACATGAATGGATTATCTGCAAAATGTTAGTGCTACCCTTGGTGACTATAGAAATGAAACTCGATGGTGTAATGCCTCGCAGAAGAATCCAAGGGGTGTCATTGATAATGTGGGACAGCGACCCCGAAAACCTCCTGTATGGTGTATTCTTGATCTGTGGAGATAGAGCCTGACCAGGAATTCCTTCTAATGCTGTTGGAGTGTAGTAATAATTAATTCAATGAATGCAGACGCCGGCATAAGCTCTTTGATCGAACGGGCGGGCCAGGCGAGAGTAGGGAGTCTCATTCAATATAAATTTATCATCTGTACTCTTTAATGAACTCTTAACAACACTGAATATGAATGTCCCCGAGACCACATTTTTCCAAGCCTTATATACTCTATACCAAAAGACCATGCGGCAAGCGCAGGTTACAGTTGGTTACACTTACAGTCACTCATCCCCCCCCACTATGGTGATTAGCTGCAGGGCACTGTTCACAGACTATTCATGCGCAGCAGCGACGCCCCTCCTGCAGCCTGGGTCGAGGGCAGAGCAGTTTCTGTTTACTTTCCTTCTGTCTTTGGTGTCTCAGGGAAATCCTTCCGTGTAACACAGTCGCATCAAACTCTGGCTTGTTCACAGCACACAGCCAGAAGCTCTCCACAATTCCTCCTTTTTTTTTTTTTCTTTTTGGACAAGCCAGGATTGATTAGCTGTGTGTTCTAATCCTTCTTTGATATGTGATAAAAAACAACTTATACATAACATATCAATAACAACAACAATCAACTTAAACAGTGCACTTTGCAATAAACCTGAGGTATTCCATTGCCATTAAATATCGCAATGGATTGATTAAGCAAATTCCAAGAACTTTGGTTTAAAGATACTCAACTTATAAAAAACAATGTGCTGGGTGTTGATAAACTTACTCAAGAGGTAGTGGTGTTTAAAGATCTACTTATATAACTATAGTACACATACATGTCACAGCTAAATCAATGCAAAGGTTACGCCTCACTCTGTGACCTCTGAAGGTTCTGCTGCAGGGAGTTGACTTGGTTGAGTTTGTCTCAACTCTGGCTTTACTGCTCGACTTGGAACCCATAATGGACCTTGATCTGTGCAGAGACACATATACCCTCTACCATTAAAAATAACAGGTACTGGTCCCTTCCACAATCCAGTGGTGGGATCACGATATCTCACCATGAATTCCGGTAAAGTGTTTTTCCTTCCTAGTCTGATCTGATAATGATGAATGATCACAGGAGGCTCCTCATGATCTCCAGTTAAACATAAATAATTCAAGGTAAACAACACCTTTGCTAAACGCTGTTGACAATCTAACTCTTCCTGCTTCTGTTTGTTCAAATACCCTTTAATCATTTGATGTGCTCTCTCGATGATTCCTTGGCCCATTGGGGAATAAGGTATGCCTGTAACGTGTTTCACTCCCCATTTCATTAGAAAAGTTCTAACTTTCTGGTTAACATAGGCAGGGTCATTGTCTGTCTTAATCTTTTCTGGGACACCCATTACAGCAAAACAAGCTGTGAGATGTTTACATACATGTAGTGCTTTTTCCCCTGATAAAGCAGTAGCCCATATCATTTTTGAAAAAGTATCAATTGTGACATGTACATATTTAAGTCTTCCGAGTTCTGGCACATGTGTCACATCCATTTGCCATACTTCTAAGGCTTTTAAACCTCGAGGATTGACATCAATTCCTATACCTAACATCTGGCTTCCACACTGAGGACATGCCTGTACAATACTTCTTGCTTCATTTAAAGTTAAATCGAATTGTCTTTGGAGACCTCTGGCATTTTGATGAAAGCTCTCATGACTTTGTCTCGCTTGTTGGAATTTATCTGTTGGAGGCATGTGCTGTACTGAACTTACTAAACTATCTGCAATTTTATTTCCTTCACCTAGACCAAGATTCCATTGATGACTGCGGATGTGAATCACACAGCAGGGTTCTTTTCTTTGATTTAAAATGGCTCTCAATTGTATAAACAATTTTCCTAATCGAGGATTATTCGATTGTCTTAGCAGAGCATTTTCCATTCTGGGTATTACACCTGCTACATACAAAGAATCTGTGACAACATTTAAAGCAGATTTCAGCCAATTATTTAAGGCCCATATTACTGTTGTGAGCTCTAAAGTCTGCAATGAATCCTCTTTTGAACCTTCAATTAAATGCTGTTTCTATTGACTATTCTCTTGCCAGACACATGCTGCCTGGTGTCTTCGTTTTCCTGCATCTGTATATACTGTAAGGCCTTCAACAGGTTTTGCTTTTACTTTGCTTCTCTCTAACCACTGATTTGTTCTAAGGAATTGCCATAGTTTACCTTTTGGTTGTCGTGAATATACCTTGCCTACAAATCCTAATAGTGCATTCTGAATAGGCACAGAATGTCTCAGCCACCATTCTAAATCGGCTCCATTTATCGGAATACTGATGTCATCTGGTTCCTGACCGCTAATTTCTAATATTCAAGATCTTCCTTTTCGAATCAATTCTCCAATTGCTTCTGGTCTCGTTTGAATACTGAATTTTGGTTGGACACTGAGAAAAATCCACTCTAATAATCGTAAATAATTTTCTGTTTTCAATCTGACAGTGGCACAAACGGAAGAATCTGTAGCAAGATCTATGGGGAATTCCCCGTCTTTGTTTTACCACTGGCAGATGATTGCACACGGATGTTCTAGATTGCTAATAAGAAGGGAAATTGGTCGATCAGAAAGTCTTCGGCTAGACCAATTTGTCTGTACTTTTTGTATAATATCAGAAAGACATTTGAGATGCACGGACTCTAAGCTTATTTTCTTAGCTGGATCACCTCCTTTTAGAAGTGAAGTAAGAGGTGCTATATCATTGTTAGTAATGCCTACGCAATTTCTAATCCATTGTATGTCCCCTAACAATTTTTGGACATAATTTAATGTTTGTAAATCAGTATGTAATTCAATTTTTTGTGGACGAATCTGTGCATCACAAATGGACCAACCAAGGTATTTCCAAGGTGCAGACTTTTGAACTTTCTCTGGAGCTATGACCAACCCCTTTTCTTTGAGTCTGATCGTAATTTGGACTATGGAACTTTCTGTGAACTCAGCTTGTTGACAGAACAGAATATCATCCATATAATGATAAATAATTGTTTGTTTCCATGATGCACGAATAGGTTGAAGTGCCCATGCAACATACATTTGGCACAGTGTAGGAGAATTTTTCATACCTTGCGGTAGCACTACCCACTCATACCTTTTAGTTGGTTCCGCTTTGTTTACAGAAGGCAGTGTAAATGCAAAACGCTGTGTATCTTGTTCATGTAAAGGAATGGTAAAGAAACAATCCTTTAAATCTACAATTAGAATATGCCAATTTTCTGGTAACATTACAGGTGATGGTAATCCAGGCTGTAAAGCACCCATGGCTTGCATTTGATCATTTACCTTTCGCAAGTCATGTAATAATTGCCACTTTCCACTCTTTTTTGGTATTACAAAAATCGGGGTATTCCATGGACTAGTAGAAGGCTTGATATGACCTGCAACTAATTGCTCTTCTACTAATTCACGTGCTTTTTGCAGTCACTCTTCCGTTAATGGCCACTGGTCAACCCAAACTGGGCTATCTGTTAACCAGGTCAATGGAGGGTTGGGCAACTGCTTTCCAGTGACCACTAAGGAAAAGGTGAAGTAGTTAACATGGCACCAAGTTGCCCCAAGACGTCACGGCCATAAGTGCCTCAAGGCTGCTTGGCAATTCCATTACATACACCCTAAGGGTAACACATTGACCTTCAGGGAAACTAATGGAAATGGGATCAACACTTATATTTGGAGTAGTTTGACCCCCTACTCCAGCTACAGTGGAAGAGATTGATTTTTGAAGTTTCCAATTTCGTGGCCATTTGAATTGACTAATGATGGAGACATCAGCTCCAGTATCAAGCATTGCATTTACATCTACAACAACAGTAGAATCAGATCGAAATAGTTGCACAGGTAACATGGGACGCTGAGTCATTGATGAGGTGAAGCAAACTGCAGGACCTGTCGATCCAAATCCTTTATCACGCCTTTCTGTTGAGAATGCTGGAGGAACTCCTGGAAGCATTGGTAGGCAGTTTTTCAATGCTACTACCTGAGCTATTCTACTCCCAGAAGAAATAAAAATTGGCGGATGCAGAGTGTAGGCCAAGATTTGAACAGTTCCTGTGAAATCTGCATCAATTATACCTGGTATTACTATAAGACCTTTGATACTAGCAGAGGAACACCCAATCAATAGGCCTCCAATGAGACTATCTTGTCGAAATAAAGGTCCTTTAGCATTAGTTGGTATTCTATGAATTGCATTATTGGTCAATGTTATATCTACTGCTGTCTCCACATCAACTCCGAGGCTTCCTGCAGTGCTTGGCTTGTTGAGGTGAAAGAAGCCTGGTTCATGGTTGGTCACTGATTGTGATACAGGTTCGGAGATGTTCTTTGTGTCCGCGCGCGTACTCCGTTCGCGCTCACTTGACCGTTTCCCGATCTCTGGTAAATTTTTGTAGCATGAGTGTTAGACTGGCATCTGTCACACGAAACTGCTGCAGTACAGTTCGTTCAGACGTGTTCTTTACTTCCACAGCGATGACAGGAATTGTATGATGATTTATAGAATTTATTTGTTGATCGCTGAACTGCTGCTACAACTGGTTGCATTGTAGATGAGACTTGCTGGCTAACTTGTTGAAGAGATCTCTGCATGACCCCTTCAAAAGTGGCAGCCATCACCTCTGCACTTCGGTGTTCTTCTGATCTGGCTACTCGTGTCAGCATTTGTTCTACTGATGATCCTGGTGGCAGAGTTGCTAATATTTGTTTAGTCTTTGAATTTACATTATCAAAAGCTAGCAGCCGAAACATTTGATTTTTCATTTCTTCTGATAAGTCCGGATTTTGCATTACTCCTTCATGTAGCCGGTCAATAAAATGCGAGAAATCTTCTGTGGTGCCTTGGCGTATTCCGCTGAATGAGGGAGCTAATGGTCCTGGTAAGGTTAAGAAGGCATCTAGGGCAAGTTGTGCAGCTTTCCGGTGAATCTCAGCTGTAAATCGCAGTTGAACTTCTATGGTAGCATACTGTCCACGACCTGTATAGGCATCAGGTACCACATTGGTTAATGGGTCATTTGGACTGGTGTGTTTTGCTGTTTCTTGCTGCGCTCGTTGATACCAGGCTGATTCCCACAGGAGGAATTGCGCTGGAGTTAATAATAGGCGCATTAAATTTTGACAGTCCATGGGACACAATAAATCAGCGGTAAAAATCCAATGCAGTATTTGTCTGGTCACTTCTGAACGTATACCATAGTTGGTGATTGTTTGTTTTGCTTGTTGCAAAATTTTCCAATCGTGTGGTTCCCATACCGCTGTCTGAGTGTTCATGTTTTGAATCACCGGTAGGGCTAATTTTGCTGGAGACCAATCACCTTCTAGAATGGCATCTTTGATGACCCCTGACCATCTGCCACGTCGGGGCTGTGGCTGGTCAGTAGAATCTATAGGTACCTTTGATTGCATTGTTTGTGAAGGGCAAGCTGGTTTTCGAAACTCAATTTGTTCCTTATTTTTCTCTACATTTGACACTCTTAAGTTGTTCAAGCTTGTTGGTAATAACTTGCAGTAACTGCTCTACTGCTTGGGGTGAGCCCAATGATGTAGAAGGAGGCTCACAAAAAACTTCCGCGGATGCTTGCGGAGGCAAAGTTTGAGGCGGCCCCGGCGGTGGCGGCGGCCTGGCCGGTCGGGGCCCGGCCCTCACGCTTTTCTCGGAGGGAGAGGGGTGTCCGGTTCGGGGCAGGGTAGAGGCGGAGCGGTAGGAGGAGGGCGGCACTCAGGGCCTCCCGCATCCGGACAGTCGACTAGTTGCACTTCCACTTTCTTGGCACATTGCCCCAGAGACTCGGAGGGGGAAACTTCTGGTTCTTTGTTTAACGGCCGCAAGGTTTCCAGTTCGCACTGGAGATCGGATTGTGAAAGTATTGGCTGAGCCGGGACCCCGCGACCACCCCGAACGGCAGGCAGACCCCACAGAGTAGCCCACAGGCCCCTCTTTTCTTTTGGACGACAAGTTTTATCAGTCCAGGTTTGTTCTGGGACAAGTGCCTGCGCGGTTCTTAGGGCGGCACGTTGTTCCGATTTCGTAACTTCTAATGATTCTAATACGGTTTTCCACAATTCTCTCAAAGCTTTAATTTCTTTCTCTTCTTCCCCTCTGATAGTTTTGTCCCACATAGTGTCCCCCACTGATCTCCATTCCGTTGGGGAAAACAAAAGTGGAACTTCTCCAAAGTGTCCCCACTTCTGAGCTAAAAAAATCAATGTGATTAGCTTTTGCTGTGACGATTCAATACCTCTCTTAGAGAGAAGAGTTGTCAGCAGTCCCGTGGCTGTTTCAATATCCATTATCTTATCAGCGCGGTCTTAAAGCAGGAGGTGAGTGGCCAGCTCGTCTGGTGCTTGTTTTTTTTTTTATTTCGGACTGAACACACACTCCCACACCCCGGCTTGGCTCCGTTTTTATGGACGCTGCTTACCGCAGTAATTTCGATCCAGAGCCTTATGCTTTGCTAACGATCCATCCTTCTGCTACCATTTGTAGTAATAATTAATTCGATGAATGCAGACGCCGGCATAAGCTCTTTGATCGCACGGGCGGGCTGGGCGAGAGTAAGGAGTCTAATTCAATATGAATTTATCATCTGTACACTTTAATGAACTCTTAACAACACTGAATATCAATGTCCCCGAGATGGAGGACTGTGTATTTTGGGACTATTAACTCTCTTAACACCCAATGTATCTATGACAATAGATCACAGAAGAGTAAGATGAGAAAAATACTTTTTGCATGTATATGAATCAAAATGTGATGATAATGTAGACTTTTGGGGATCAGGGTTAAGGGTTTTAGAACCTCATGTATCTGGTGTTGGCACAGCTAAAGCTTTAAATACTTTAGAAAAATTAGGATGCTGGTTAGTTAAGCAAACTAACAGAACTTCTAAGGCTTTAAGTGGACTTTTGTTAGATGTAGATTCTGTAAGACATGCCATATGGTAGAGTAGAGCTGCGATAGACTTTTTGTTATTAGTATTGCTTAGTGGTTGGGGGTTTTTAGGATGGTTGCTATCAGTAGTGAAAACGGGACTGATTGTTTTGATGATTGTTGTGGTTGTGTTACTAATGTTGCCATGCATGATTTCTCTGCTGCAAAGGACCCTGCAGCGGACAATGAAGGCAATTTTTTTTAGCACAAAAACAAAAAGGGGGAATTGTGGGGGACTACGGTGGGTCCGTGGATTCCCTGACGGAGGGCATGGGAACAGAAATTAACCTTGAAGATATGAAGGCCTACCCATGAGAAAGATGGGAGTAAAGGAGTATCCGGAGATATTAAGGATGTACCCGTGAGAGAGAAGGGAGTAGAAGAGTAACATTGATGATAGCAAAATTAGCCAATGAGATGTTACTGCTGTAACTTGTAACCAATAGTGAAGAGACACATGAATTGGTAAAACTGTATAAAAATGCACTTGTGGCAATAAATGGCATCTACTACTTTCATCCTGGAAGAACTTGGTCCATGTCGTTTGTCCGTCTCAACCACGACAGTGTCACAACAAGAAACTGAAGCAGCTGCTGAGTTTCTGAAGGTGCATTTGCAGGATCAAGGCTGGGCAATTAATCTGACTAAAACACAGGGCCCTAGTGCTACTGTACTATTTTTAGGAATAGTTTGGCATGGACAGCTTAGAGAAACACCAGATAAGGTACAGCACACAGTCCAGCAGTTTTCTGTACCAACTGCAGTAAAAAAATTTCATGCCTTTTGGGGATTTTTAGGGCATTGGAGAACTTTTATCCCTACATCTTATGTGGAGGAGGATTCCCCTTGTGAAGGGTTAATAGAAGAGCACAATAAAGTTGATTCACTTGAGTCACAAAACAGTAAGGAAGTCAATAATATGACCTCTGCCAAGCTGCATGCTCAAGCTCTAAATGTGCATATAGCTTGTGGACATGGATCAGCTTATACTGCACACACATGGGACATGGCTTACAATCAAACTCCTTTGCTGTTATATACTTATAAAACATGCGCACGTCATTGTGCTTCTTATACACAGTTACATTTACGGGCATTATGTAGGCCATGGGGAAAGATAAAATGGGGTCAGTGGGCCTTGAATATCTGTCAGGTTGATTATATTGGCCCCCTACCCCCATCTAGGGGGTGGCAATATGTATACACTGCCTCAGGCTACCTGCCTGTGTTGGTTCACACAAATACTAAAGAGATGTCTAGCAGCAATTAACTTCTAATTGTACAACACAACCCATCCCAGAATTGAGCAGTCAACCATGAACAATTGATTGAGTACCTAGTGATTATCACCAAATTTTGTGGACATGCTTAACCTAAAGTAAACCATGCTCATTATAATATCATTTTAATACAAAACCACAATTCCTTGTTGAAGGCTACACCCCTCCAGGAGAAGCCCACTACTCACTGAGCATGCATACTAAGAATAGTGTTATATGACTTGTATGCAAATACTGTAACCAATCAGCCCTACAGGATTCGAGACAGTCAGCATGGCTTCACCAAGGGCAAGTCCTGCCTGACCAACCTAGTGACCTTCTACAATGGTGTAACTACATCAGTGGACAAAGGAAGGGCTACGAATGTCATCTATCTGGACTACTGTAAAGCCTTTGACACAGTCCCCAACAACATCCTTCTCTCTAAATTGGAGAGGTATGGATTTGATGTTTGGTGGATGAGGAAGTGTCTGGATGGTTGCACCCAGAGAGTAGTGGGCAATGTCATGGTTTAACCCAAGCTAGCAATATAACCACGATAGCTGCTTGCTCACTCTCCCCCTCCCACTCGCAGAGAGGGGAGAGAATCGAAAGGGAAGGGAGAAACTTGTGGACTGAGATAAACAGTTTAATAAAATAATAAAATAACACTAATATACTACTTCTACTACTACTACTAATATATTTAAAATGGAAAATACAATATAAAATAAAAGATACTGAATGCAATTCCTCATTAACTTCGTCTGCACCAAGCAGCCAGTCCCAGAAAGTAGCACCCTGGTCCCAAATAGCCGATCCCAGAGAGAGAAGACAGAAAAGAGCAGAAAGGCCCAGAGGCCTCTGCAAAATGGCAGGATGGTCAAAGGTCAAATCAAAGAAAGTCCTGAACAGAACTCTCCTGAACAGGTCTCCATCCCGGCTCTGAAAAAAAAGCTAGCTGTAAGATCCCAACTCTCCTTAAATATGAATCATGATGCTAATGGCATGGAATATTCTTATTGATAAGTCTGGATGACAGCCAAGGTCTGCCCCATCTATGCCCCCCTTACTAGCTGCCTCACACCTGTGTGCAGAGCACTCAGAAGTCCTTGGCTCTCAGACCAGAGCAATTAAAAACATTAACTCTGTCCCAGGGTGTTATCTTACAATGTCTGGATGGACACCAGTGACAAGTGGTGTCCCTCAGGGGTCCGTTTTGGGACCAGTACTGTTTAATATCTTCATCAATGACATAGACAGTGGGATGGAGTGCAGCCTCAGCAAGCTTGCAGATGACACCAAGCTAAGTGGTGCATTTGACATGCTTGAGGGACATGATGCCATCCAGAGGGACCTGGTCAGGCTTGAGAAGTGGGCCCATGTGAACCTCATGAGGTTCAACAAGGCCAAGTGCAAGGTCCTGTATCAATACAGGCTGGTGGATGAAGGGATTGAGAGTGGCTCTGCAGAGAAGGACTTGGAGGTACTGGTGGATGAAAGATTGGACATGAGCCAGCAATGTGCACTTGCAGCCCAGAAGGCAAATAATATCTTGGGCTGCATCAAAAGGAGTGTGGCCAGCAGGTAGATGGAGGTGATCCTGCCCCTCTGCTCTGGTGAGACCCCACCTGGAGTAATGCAGCCAGCTCTGGAGCCCTCATTACAGGAAAGACATGGACCTGTTGGAGAGGGTCCAGAGGAGGGCCACCAAGATAATCAGAGGTCTAGAACACCTCTCCTGTGAGGACAGGTTGAGAGAGTTGGGGTTGTTCAGCCTGGAGAAGAGAAGGCTTCAGGGAGACCTTATTGCAGCCTTTCAGTATTTAAAAGGGGCTTATAAGAAAGATGGGGACAGACTTTTTAGCAGGCCCTGTTACAATAAGATGAGGTATAATAATTTTAAACTGAAGAAGGGGAGATACAGGCTAGACATGAGAAAGAATTTTTTTACAATGAGGGTGGTAAAATACTGGAATGGGTTGCCCAGAGAGGTGGTAGATGCTCCATCACTGGAAACATTCAAGGCCCGGCTGGATAGGGCTCTGAGCAACCTGATCTAGTTGACAATGTCCCTGCTCATTGTAGGGGGGTTGGACTAGGTGACCTTTGAAGGTTCCTTCCAACCCAAACTGTTCTATGATTCTTTGCTCGACCGTGAGGCCCACAGACCTTGTGGCCACCCCGCCCCACCCCACCCCATCCCATCCCATCCCATCCCATCCCATCCCATCCCACCGCCGCCGGCAGGGCTCCTGCAGTTACCCACCAGTGCCGACTGCCTCTCCAGCTGCTGGAGTCGCGGCTATGTTTGGCGGTTGTTTGAAAGTGTGGCAGCGGAGGAGCGGATTATTTATAAGGGCTGACAGGCTAGAGCAACTCTTCTAGTTGCTGCTTGGTCTCCTTTGTTCTATGTCTTTCTCGTCGTGCTGAGTCCAGCCGGTAGCGTGGAGTGAGCCAGCCTGGTGGATCTGTTTCCACCGTTGCACTAGCGCCACTGAGGTCGCCATTTTTACCTCCTTCCTACCCTAGACCCTTTCGGCCGGGCTCGCTGCACCACGGAGTGAAGGCGCTTCGGCGGTGGCAACAGGCAGTGTTCGGCGCTCAGCTGCGGCAGGGGAGTCGGCCGGAAGGGCAAAGAGAGGCTAATGCCGCTCCTGTTTGTTGCGTGTGACTACCCGGCCATCACCAGCCTCCTCCATTGATTTCGTCTTCATTCTCTTCTACCCCTCCCCAACGTTGTGAGGAAGGGGCACGGGACTCCCAAAAGGAGGGGAAGAAGGTGCTGAGGAGAGGTAGACGAGGAGAGACTGCCACTGCGGACAGCGGTGAGTGACGGGGGACAGGGATTTGGGTTCCCTGGCGGCCCAGTCAGAGTAACCAGTGTCTTTTACCGTGACTTGCCCCCCCCCCCCCATTTTAAAATAATGGTATAGCTTATTGTACAACGGTGTGAAATGCAGAACGTCACTCTGAAGAAGAAAATCCTTGAAGCTACCCATTAAACCAAGTGTCTAAATGCCACTGGGGATGTAACAGTGATAAACGAATTTTATATCTGAAGAGCTAAACTCTTATTTTAACATGGTGGCTTGAAATGTGAGGCTTGTCTTGGTTAAGCATTTAATTTTTAGTCTGTAGTATATGTAATTTAATGCTTTTTATCAAAATTACAAATATTTCATAGGCACATCAGTTTTTGAGACTTCTAACTCTGAAGTCAGATGTACAATAAATCATAAGTCTTCTGATCTTGTTTTTGAACTTGGATGAATGGAGTAATTTTTATTTTTACTTTTTTTGTTTTCAAAATGAAAAACTTTTTACAAGCAATTGAAACAAAACCCTGAACAGACCTTTCTCACACTCCTTCCAAATATCCTTCCTGTCCTGTCATAACTGCTTAAAAAAACCCAAATCCTAAAACTAAATATGTTTGTAAAGTTGGGGAGGTTGCTCTAGTTTTATTTCTTTTCTGTGTATGCGAAGGATCTTATTTATCATGCAAGGACTGAGGTGTGGGTTTTGTTTTTGTTTTTTTTTTTCCCAACCTGAATCAGTGTATAAGGAACTCTTGTAAATATAAGGTAACATTAGTATTACAGTTGAAAGAAGTTATTTGGGTTAGAATTTGTTCTTTTTGCACTCAAGGCATAGAATCATAGAATGTCCTAAGTTGGAAGGGAGTTACTGATATTTACTTAAGTCATCTGATTAATATTAGCTCAGTGGAGATGTGGATCTGTTTCTGAAAGTTCCATTTTTCACTTTGTCAAAACAGATACAACAGTAATTTATTTATTTTAATGTGTTTTTCAAAATTGTAATGATTGATGTGGTTTTTTGAGGGGAGAAAGGGAATATTGAAGATGAAATTACAGAAAGTGATCTTGCAAATACTTATGAATACTAATGAATTAAGTAGCAATTCAAATAAGCAATGAGGTTCTTTTCTGTGTATAAATTCTAGTATGTTGTATTTGGTTTACATGACAAGGTTTTGGTAGTGGGGGTGGGGCTGCAGGGGTGGTTTCTGGGGGAATGCATTTGGAGCTGCCCCCATCTCAGACAGAGACAGTTTAGGCCAGCTCAAAAACGGACCCACCACTGGCCAAAGCTGAGCCGATCAGCAACTTAGGTAGTGTTTCTATGAAAACATTTAAGAAAGAGTAAAAAATGCTGAAGAAGGAGGGGGAGGAGGTACTCCAGATGCTAGAGCAGAGATTCCCCTGCAGTCTGTGGAGAAGACCACGGTGAGGCAGGTTGTCCCCCTGCAGCCTGTGGAGGACCCCATGCAGGTGGATGGAGAGCCCACACTGGAGCAGACTCCTGGCAGGAACTGCAGCCCATGAAAAGGAGCCTGTGCAGGAACAGGCTTCCTGGCAGGACCTGTGACCCCATGGGAGATCCCACTCTGGAGCAGTCTATTCCTGAAGGACTGTACCCCATGGAAAGGACCCATGCTGTAGTGGTTCATGAAGGACCCATGGTGGAGAAGGGAAGGGTGGAGGGAAGGTGTGTTTTAGCTTTATTTCTCACTATCCTACTCTCTTACAATTAATTGGCAATAAATTAAATGAATCTTCCCCCAGTCAAGTCTGTTTTGCCCATGATGGTAATTTGTGAGTGATCTCCCTGTTCTTTTCTCGACCAATGAGCTTTTTATTTTTTTTTTTCCCCCCTGTCCTGCTGAGGAGGGGCAGTGAGAGAGCAGCTTGGCAGACACCTGGCATCCAGCCAAGGTCAACCCACCATGCATGGGCATAAATTTGTGTGTGAATATTTGCATTGTCCTCTCAAATTTAGTTTACCCTATTAGGTTGGGTAAGAAGCTATAATATGTATATACTTGCCTGGATAACTAACTTTTTTTTTTTTTTTTTTTTGGCTAATGGGTGATTGTTTTCTACATGCTTTCCACTTTGATTTTTTGCTTGGAAAGGAGACCACTCTTGTTCAATTATGCTATATTGAAGGTACTTCCTGGTGAAGTTTATGTAACTCTATACCAAAGATGCATATATCAGACATATAAAAAAGTAGCGTATGATCTGTGAAATATTTTAATTCATTTGTACACCAGCTGAATGAAGAACACTGAAGCTGTAGTTTGTAGTCCAGAAATGTTGCAGCTGTATTGTATGTTATCTTTGATTTAAAGGGTGTTTCAAATGGTTTGGTGACAAACTATCATATAACAAGGCAAATTAAATTATTTTGAAGCATGCTAGTAATTCTGATTGTGTCAGCTCTGTGGTGGTTTGCAGTGTAGCAGTTTGAGCAAAGCTTGTGGAGGAGGTGGCTTTTTACAGGAGAGAAATGAGATGGAGATGTTTTGAACATCCTTTCATAGTTACTTCTGTCCAAGAACAGTTGAGTTGCTTTAGAAACTGGAAGGAGGGAAATTCAGAGTGTGTGTGTTCTGAGTGACTTTCTACATTTTTTTGTTGCTTTTTTTTTTCCTAGGTATCAGAGCATTGAGTGCACTGATTGAATCATTACTCATAGAGTATATCAGGTCATATAGAGGTGTCACAGTAAATAAGAAATGTTAAAGGTGTCTTTTTTTTGGTCTTTTTTTTTTCCCTCCCTAACAAGAAGTGTAATTAACTGTTTTACATCTCTAGAAGGTGTAATGGTTTGTGGTGATGAAATAATGTTAATCAGCATTTGCTGCTATAATTCATTGCCCACTGAGGAGCACTTAGTGTAATACCTGTTAGGCTGAGCAAACCTTTAAGAGGTTGTGAAGTCTATATACCAGACCTTTTGACCCCCCCAAAGGTGGTGCATATGGGGTTGTGGTGGATGGTTAGCTGCCAGAGGCTCACCCAGATATTCACACTCCCCAGGATGGGGGAGAAAATAGGATGAAAAAGCTCCTGGGTTAAGACAAAGAATCACTTATCAGTTACAGTCACAGGCAAAATAGACTTGGGGAAAATTAATTTAATTGGTTGCCAATTGGAGGGAGAAAAAGAAGGAAAATAACACTTCCCCCTGCCCACCCCCTTTCCCTAGGCTCAACTGATGGACTCCCTGCTTGCCTGCCCTCTCCCCCCAGCTGTGCAGGGGGAATAGGGGCTGCTGTCCTTGAACTGTAGAATGATTCAAAACTCTGCTCAACCTGACCTTGAACACTTCCAGCAATGGTGAATCCACAACTTCTCTGGGCAACCTGTTCCAGCATCTCACCACACTCATTGTAAAGAACTTCTTCCTTACTTCCAATCTAAATCTACCGTCTTTCAGTTTAAAATTGTTACTCCTTGTCCTGTCACGGGCCCAGGTAAAAAGTCTCCATCTTTCTTATGAGCCCCCTTTAAGTATTGAAAGGCTGCAATGTGGCCTCCCTGGAACCTTCTCTTCTCCAGGCTGAACAACCTCAACTCTCTCAGCCTTTCAGTTTTCCTCTTTCTCTCTCTCTCTGTCTCTTTTCTTTTTTTTTTAAGGGAGGCTCTGGTATCTTTCTTTACTTACCTCAAATATTTGGTGGTTGAAACTGTCCTGCACCACTGTCTCACAGACTGTCAATGCATCTAGGCGATTCCCTGCTGCCTCTTTGTGGAGAACCCTGCAACTTTTCCCTCCTCTGCCCCCTTGTAATTGTGTGGTTGAGCTTCCCTCTTCGGGTAGCCAAAGTATAGCTGTTTCTTGTCATATAATTTTGACCACATGGTGGGTGGATGTGCTTAGTCATGTGAAGGTGGTTCTACATTACAGTTACTATATTCCTCATCTAGCTTTATGAAATATTGATAAATGTTCTTCCCAACTAATGACAGCAAACTTGGAACAATCTGAAAAAAAGATAAAAATAGTTTTTTTCCTAAGTTTTTGTTGTACGTTAGCCCCAGTAGGCAGCTAAGCACCACACAGCTGCTTGCTCACTCTGCCTGTAGTGGGATGGGGAAGAGAATGGAAAGGGTAAAAGTGTGAAAACTCATGGGTTGAGATAGACAGCTTAATGGTTAAGCAAAAGCTGCATGTACAGACAAAGCAAATTTTAAGGAATTCTTTTGCTGCTTCCCATTGACAGGCAGAAGATAGTTAGCTGTTTCCAGGAAAGCAGAGCTTCATCACATGTAACAGTTACTTGGGAAGACAAATGCCGTAACTCCAAACTCCCCCCTTTCCTCCTTCTTTCCCTCAGCTTTTTATTGTTGAGCATGATGTCATATGGTGTCTAATATCCCTTTGGTCATTTGAGGTCAGCTGTCCCAGCTGTGTCCCCTCCCAACTTCTTGTGCACCCCCAGCCTACTCACTGGTGGGGTAGCATGAGAAAGAAGGCCTTGATGCTGTGTAAGCACTGTTCAGCAATAGCTAAAACATGGGTGTTATCAACACTGTTTTGGTAACAAATGCAAAACATATCACTATATACTGCTATGAAGAAAATGAACTCTGTCCTAGTCAAAACCATTACACTTTTCCATTCTAATATCACTACATATCACTGCATTCACTAAAGGTCTAGAGTACTGGGGGGGGGGGAGGAAGGTGGAAAAACTTTTTTCTCTCTCTTCTGGAGATAAATGCTTTTAGACCAACAAACAAGTTTATTGAGGAAACCCTTATTCTGTTCACTTCTGGTACTGAAAGCTTCTCTCATATTTCTGCAATAGTCTTACTGCCAGAAGCATTAGCCTAAGATGTTAGCAGATTGTGTTCATGGTTGTGTTTGTTTCTGGATCACAGAATCACAGAATGGTTGGGGTTGGAAGGGACCTCTGGAGATCACCTAGTCCAAGCCACCTGCTAAAGCAGCTGCACCTGGAGTAGGTTACACAGGAATATGTCCAGGCGGGTCTTGAATATCACCAGAGAAGGAGACTCCACAACCTCTCCAGGCAATCTGTTCCAGTGTTCTGTAAAGAAGTTTTTCCTCATATTCAGATGGAACCTCCTATGTTTCAGTCTGTGGCCATTGCCCCTCATCCTATCATTGGGCACCACTGAAAGGAGTCTGGTCCCATCGTCTTGACATCCACCCTTGAGATATTTATAAACATTGATGAGATCTCCTCTCAGCTTTCTCTTCTCCAGGTGGAATAGACCCAGCTCTCTGTCTTTCCTCATAAGAAAGGGGCTCTAGGCCCCTCATAATCTTTGTAGCCCTCTGCTAGACTCCCTCCAGTAGTTCCTTGTCCTTCTTAAACTGGGGAGCCCAGAAATGGATGCGGTACTCCAGATGCTGCCTCACCAGGGCAGAGCAGATGGGGAGGATAACCTCACTTGACCTGCTGGTCACACTCTTCTTAATACACCCCAGGATACTGTTGGCCTTCTTGGCCACAAGGGCACATTTTTGACTCATGGTTAACCTGTTGTTGACCATGTTAGCAATCAGGACACATAACCACGGACGTAGTTATATGCGGTGCTTTATTTCAGCACTGGGAAACCAGGGGTTCGCACCCAAAGCTGGCTTCGAACAGCTGATTCAGACCATACCTTATTATACGAGTTAGTCACATACATATTCATTACACCCCTGACAACCATTAGCATATCCCACACCTATTCTAACACAAACGTCCTATCTAAAAGATGCTATAATTATCAGTTTTTTCTACGGTACCAACTTTAAAAGAATATATCATAAATCTATGTCCACCTTAAGAATAAGGCTCGGTTACAGTTACCTGCCTTATAAGAATATACCATAAATCTATGTCAGCTTTAAGAACAGAGTTTGGTTACTGATTACAAGAGTTCTATGGCTACACGGCTGGTTGTTATCCTAGTATTAATTCAACTGTAACAGATCCAGCGATATTCAGGGAAGATCCATTCTGTCCTGTTCCATGGAAAAAAACATTTTGTAAGGTTGATTACTATCAACCAGAACTCCCAAGTCCTTCTCTGCAGTGCTGCTTTCCAGCAGGTCAATCCCTAACCTGTACTGGTGCCTGGGGTTATTCCTCCCCAGGTGCAGGACCCTACACTTGCCCTTGTTAAACTTAATTAGGTTCTTCTCTGCCCGGTCCTCCAGCCTGTCCAGGTCTCACTGAATGGCAGCACAGCCTTCTGGTGTGTCAGCCCTTCTTCCCAGTTTGGTATCATCATCAAACTTGCTGAGGGTGCACTCAGTCTCTTCATCCAGGTTGTTGATTAACAGGTTGAACAGGACTGAGCCTAACACTGACCCCTGGGGAATCCCACTAACTACAGGCCTACAACCAGACTCTGCACTGTTGGTCACAACCATCTGAGCTCTGCTATCCAGCCAGTTCATGATCCATCTTGCCCTGCATTCATCCAGTCTGCCCTTCCTGAGCTTACCTATGAGGAGGTTGAGAGAGATGGTGTCAAAAGCCTTGCTGAAGTCAAGGTAGACAACATTCACTGCTCTCCCCTCGTCTACCCAGCCAGTCATGCCATTGTAGATGGCTATCAGGTTGATCAAACATGATTTCCCTTTGGTGAACCCATGCTGACTACTCCTGATAACCTTCTTTTCCTCCACGTGCTTGGAGATGACATCCAGAGTGAGCTGTTTCATCCCCTTTCTAGGGATGGAGGTGAGGATGATGTCCTGGCAGTGTAGAAATTAACCCCATCTTGACCAACCCAGTACAGAAGTGTAATTAAAAATACATCTGCATCATGTTCAGTTAATGTAGTCTGAAATATTGAATATATACAGTCTGAGAGATCTTCCATTTTTATATTTAGACTTCTTAAGTAGCTATAGAATGTATTTTGTCATGATATTATAAGTATCTCTAACGGATGGGAAAGTTCTGCTTTTTCTTTATGAATGTAGGGTCCTATGCCACAATTTTTCTCTTAAATTGGCTAAGATTATATATAGTGTGAAACATGACATCCTGAAAAAAACCTGTACATTTTCTGCTCTTTTTTCCCACAGTGTTCTTTGCAATCATTTTTTTTGTGTCTTACATTTATTTTTTGTGAAGGAAAAAAGTCTGCCATTTTGTAATCAAGCCACAAAAATTTGGGAAGCCCAAGAGTAATTCTGGCTTCTACTACCATGAATAATCACATCCACAAAAAATGCCCCAAGTGTATGTGATGTGTAATGTTCAGGACAAAGTGCCATCTGCAATTAGAATGCTGAAGAAGAATGTACAGAGACTGCTTCAGTGCTGACATCCTGTTTTCTGGGAGAGGCTGGGGGGAGTGTTAATAGTCCTTTAAACAAATTTTTTAGTGCTTGCATCCAACTACTGATGCTAGGATTGCTCCAGTAACTGACACAACAGGCCTGAGGCTACTGTGCCCCCAGTCTGATTTCAGTTGCTGGCCCCATATCCCCTCGAGCTGGTCCCTCCAGTAGCTGACACTTAGTCCTTGCAGCACACACACACAGGACAGAGAGTGAGATTACGCAGGGAGAGAGTAAAGAAAGGATTTAATAAGAAATATAAGATAGGACAGACAAGCATACTGACTGACCTTATTTTACATGTGACCAATCCCTTTTATACCCCTTTCCTTCTATTCCTCCTTCGTTCCTCCCCAGTCCCTCTTCCCCTGCACATTCCCTCATCAGTTTGCATAGGTCCATCCACTCCCCCCCATCCTGGACCCTCACATTTGTATCCTTATCAGTTGCAAAGTCTTGGTTTGCTTTCGGTTACTTGATAGCCCATCAATTAGTGATTTATGAGGTTTGTTTCTTGTCTTTGTCTCCATTTTGTTAGCCTGTTAGATTTGTGTATTCTGTATATTTTGTTTCTGGATTTTCCCTTTTCCTTAGTATCCTGTTTAACAAGGTTCTCTAGATAATTTACTGAAATAAACATTACCACATATCCTTATCGATTAGTGTGACTGACCAGGTTTTATAGGAAACTATCATCCTGCCAATAGGTTCAGGCAGGACCTCTTAGCAAAGCATATTTTATTAACGATTTTGCAAAACCGGGTGTCCTACCTAATGGTAAGCACACAGAATAGGGCAAAAAGCCCCTGCTTATATTGCCCTAATCCTGTCTGCAAATTCCCTCCTCTGTTCCCCATTGGTTGAGTACTGCAGGGTTTACAGACTACCTGACACCTGCCTCAGTTTACCTATCTCATGAATCTAATTCTAACAACTCCCTCCCCTTGTTGATTTATTTCTACTTAAAGTATGGATTCCTGGTGTAATAGACTTAACAATATATTTGTTAATCAAACCGGTCTAAATGGATATGTTATCAGCGGCTGTGAAACCTGAGCATATAACATGATATTAGTACATGCTGCCATTAAACAATGCAACCTGTATGTAGTCTTTGTAAAAAAAACTTGTTCCACAGATATGTGTAAAAGCCTAATTTAGTGTACCCTGCAGAACATTCAGGAAGAGACTGACAGAGATAAGGGCCCAGTTGCATCCTTGTGTGAACGAGATAATGGGGGTCTTCAACACAAAGTGGAAGGAAAACCAGCTCAAGCCGTTGGAGCCTTGGCCAAACCCAGCGTGCTAGGCCAAAGATAAGAAATGCACAACAAAATAGACTGCAGCCTTCATCCAAAAGACCCCTGCCCGTGACCACCCAGAGACACTGCGCGGGCACAACAGGAAAGAACCAAAGCTGAAGACTATAGATATAATTCTTTGGAACTCATTTTAATAAGAACGGCCTTTTCGAGGAAAAGTTATGAATATGTATAGGCGTTCCTGGAATAACCATGAATATGTAATCCCTTACCACATTTAACCAAGCTTGCTGCTACTGGAAAGGTGCACCGTGGTGGAGCGCAGAGTCCCCGGTCGCCCGGCGCTGTTTTGCCCGCTTGCTACAATAAATTCTAAGCAATTTATTCTGACGAGTGTGTGCTATTTATCGTGATCGTTTATAACACTGGCTCTCTGGCTACCCTTCCCCCAGCTTAACTTGTTAAACACATGAATCAGCTTGCATTCTGAGATTAGTTCAAAGAGACTTTGTTTTACATTCAAGATTGATAGTCAGATGTCTCTCAGTCCTCCCCCCGTCTCTGGGGTCAGGCACCAGGTCCCCAGTTGTAAAAACAACGTTCTTCCTTCAATGGCTCCTTACAGTTTGGTTCTTGGCACTGCCTTCCCTTACCATTTGTCTGTCATGGTGTCTCTATATGTTCTTGTTTATGCTTTTCCCCTTTTTTTATTATCCCTTTTTGCATTTAAAAGGCTCTTGACCAGATACCCTTAAAGGAGCAGACACTCTCCTTCCACATACCCTTACACTGCATAGCCTGCTTCTCAGAAATCTGGCAGGCTTTGAGGGAAGTTGGGTACTTGGCACTTATGTTTTGAGAAGCTTCTGTCATAAGGCTCCAAATGCTGCAAGAGACTGGATGGTAGATAGATACCTTCTTTGTCTTGGAACGACCTATGATAATTGCATGCAATTTTGTAAGGCCACAGGATTCCTTGTGCAACTGTTCATATGTAAAAAGTCATGACTGTGTGGCTGGTATTGTTGAAGTACTTTCTGGTGGGTGTGTGTGGGAATGCTCTATTCTCACTATATGTGCTCTGATGAAAAAGATAATTGAACCATTTATGTCCCTCTCCAAAGACTCATGTTTCAACAGGAGTTGGCCATGCAGCTGTAACCCTAGCAACAAGGCCTTGGGGAGAAGAATTAGGGCAGCTTTCCAAAAGAGAGAATCTACACATTTGGAGATGATCAAATGAAATTGGTAGCATGGTATTTAGAAATTAAAGGAAGTATAGAAGAACATATGTATCTGGTTTTGTTCCTAGGTTTATTTTTGGAATTATAACATTTGAACTGAAATCCCCATTTATTTATTTATTTTTTTAATAAACAGGTAAATCAGTGACTTAAGACTTGGCAGGGTCTTTATTGTTGTTACATTTAACTGTATCCTAATTTCTGGTACTGAACATAACACTGTAGGTATGTTTTCATAAAAACCAGTAAAAATACTTAATTTTTTTTCAACTTCAGAGTCTTCACTTGAGAGTGTATTTGCTGAAGCATTCATAGTGTTGTTTGATACAGTACATAATTCATTGTCACCAGTTGAAATAATATGGAGGATTTCAGTTGGAACTGATTTTTGTGGTATGCATGCACATTTCAGTGCATTTCAGAAACTAATTTATTGTAAAAATTTGCAAGACTATTTAAGAGACTTGTATTAGTGCTTCTGAAGGAGTTATACTTATTGTAATGCGAGAAATGCAGTTGTGATTCGTGCTGAAATGTTTAATGTTTACAGATATAAGCAAATGAGGCACGGGCTCTGAATCTGGAAAAAGGGAAGGTGGTTAAGTTCTATGTAAAAAAGTTATGAAACTTGTTTATGAAGTTATATTGACAGAGGGAACTAACATTTTAAGGGTTAACTAAACATATAATGGGTGCCTACTAATGAACTAACACTTTAAGGCTTAGCCACACAATAAATGCTTAGTTTAGAGTTTTATGTAAACTTATGCTAAGAAAAACAGAACCCCATCGAATGCCAAGATAAGAAGTTTTACTGCACCTAGCTGTAAACTTGAGGAGACAAGATAACGAAGATTTACAGCAAAAGGGGGCGCCAGTCTGGTTTCAATCGACTTGGCAGCTTGGGTTCCAGTCAATTGAACGTAATGAGCCAAAGGTAAAAAGCTCACTGTAACGAAGCTGAAGGAGCCTTCATCCAAAGACCCCTCCTCAAATTCACCAAGTGACACTGCGCAGGCGCAACAGGGGAGGGTCAAGGAAGGGACTATGGAAATGGTTATCTGAGACTCACTTTATGAATATGTATAGGTGTTTCTGGGGTCATTATGAATATGTAATACCTTACTGTATTTAAGCACACTTCTTATTGTTAAAAGGTGTGCGTGTTGGGCGGAGCGAATCCCCTGCTTATGCTCTATTGAACACGTGTTTAAAGAATACAATTAAGGAATTGGATTAAACATTGTTTATCCATAGGAAAAGCATAAGTTACTTATTTCAGTAACAAATGTTTTCTAGAAAAATTAACCATAAATGTTTGATTTGTAAGGTGTGGCAATCTATTTGCATGGAAGGTACTGAATGAGTTGGGGGTAACACTACTGATGTGACTGCTGTGGAAAGTGATTCAGCAACCACAGTTCTCACTGCTTATTTGGAAGAGAAGGGACGTTTGAGACTGAAAAATGAATACCTTACACAAAATGATCTATGACTGAGTGGTAGACAAAGAGGGCTTTGGGGAAGTAACTGCTTATTGTGTGTGAAAGGACAGCAGTGACATCTGACCTTCACACTGAACATATCACTCCTGTTTTCTTAGGAGAAACAGGGGAAATCAAATCCATATAGGAAGCAAGTATACCTTGCAAGTGAAGGTGCTGTTACTATATCATGTTTATCTAGTTGCTGAAGAAAGGTGACATGAAAAGATTGGTTATTTCAGTTCCGTTTTCCGGCATTTTGATAAATGCAGTACCCATTTTTTGGCAAGATATTTACCAAATTTCTTGGTTTTTCTTCTGCTCTCTTACCTCTTATATGCAGTCTCTAACATCTATGCTACAATCTGATGGTAAGTCAGAGCCCATAGTAGCAGATCTTATGATTCCTGGATGTTCTTTGGTTTGACTAATATGCTGACCTGGGGCAGCAAAGTCAGGAGCACATTCCCTTCTGCAGGCTCTGCTTACAGATGCAATGATGTCATGCACAGGAGCAGAGTGGAAAACTGGAACAGCAACATCTTAAATTGTTTGAGCAAGATTTAATGGAGTTTGATTGTAGATGGGATGAGTTACTAATTTATTGTTTGGGTGTTGTTTTTTGTTGGTGTTTTTTTTTGTTTGTTTGTTTGTTTTCTTTTAAAACCTCATCCTTGGCTTGTTCTGTACTAAGCCTGTTGTCCTGGTTTTGTTTAAAACAAGACCAGCTCTCTTTCAGTGAATTTTCCTTTCAGCTAAGTTCTTCTAAGTAGCTGTATGCAGTGGCAGGGCTCCTTCTGGGGGGATGGGGTCGTCGCCAGCCTGGTTAGGAGGTGAAGCTGGAGACAAAAGGAATCCTATAAGAAGGTACCAGCCAATGAGCAATCGCCAACACACGCGTGCAGAGCATGTGGACAGTGCATGCAGCCAATCATGTTACTGTATAGCGTGTGCTGTAACCAATCATAATGTTGCAAGGCTGTGGAGGGGTTTCGTTAGATGGAGATATGTTGTTGAATTAGTCAGACCCAAAGGAATCTCAGGGCCACTTTGAGAAGCTGAGAACAGAATCTGCTGTGAGAAAGAGAGAGGGGCGTTTCTTCATTAACAGGGCCTCAGCATGGCGTGAGTCGTCGGACCTATCATCGGTGGGGCTCCAGCGTGTGGACTGCCCATGATACTCATTTAGCGAATCCATGCTTGGAGCGTGGACGTGTGATTAGAGAATAGTTGCATATATAAGGAGGCTTGTTTCTGTAATAAATGGCTTTGCATGATTCACATTGAATCGGAATGCTGAGTCCTTTATCGCTCCAACACAAGGCGAGTGGACAGAGCAGCTTTTGGTATAAAGCTAGCTCGGTCGGACAATAAAGTTGAGCTCTGTGAACATCGTATTGGTGTGTCAGGTTTCGTCTCTCGCATGGAAAGCAACAACTGTACTTTCCTGAATTTGGCTGCATGTTTTTTCAGACACTGTTCGCTCTGGAGCTGATAATGGCAACAATGGTATGCAGAAGAACCCCAGGTTTAGACTTATTGCTATGGCAGCCAAGGTTACTGATAATTTTGCACATTCCGTACATGAGAGGGGTGTATTTGCAAGGAGGGGTGAACAGAACAGGTGAGCAAAATTGACCAACTAAGTATTCCATCCCATACATGTCATACACTCTATAAAAGTGAGAGATCACGAGGGTCTCGCTCTCTTTGACCATGGCCAGCATCTGAAGAGGACTCTGCCTGTCGTGCCTGTGATCTGAGGCATGGTTCCAGACTCTGTATCCCTGAATTCAGTTCTGGTTTACTGCAGAGTCCAGTCTAGGACTTCTGGGTATCAGCTCTGCAGCTGCTGGAGCAATGCCAGTTCCACTGCAGGTCTTTGCACTACACTGGAAAATTCAAGATTGGTTTTGTATATTTTGTATTATTTTCCCTATTTATTAGCAGCATTAGTAAAGCATTTTTAATTTTTCCAACTTGTCTTTCTCCCTTTTCCTCCTATTGCCTTTCCTAGTGGGGGAGCAGGGGGTTAATAGAGAGCATCTACCACGGTTTATTGTCACCCTGCAGTAAACGGTGACAGGTTTATTGGTGCCTATATAGTGTGGGGCAAGTGAGAAGGGCTAAGAGTGGTCTCTGACAGTTTGCCTAAACAGCTTCCCAGGTAGTGCAAGTGAGAGAACATCAGATTCCTGATTTGAGCAGTCAGAGTTCTAATCCTCTGGTGGGAGGAGACCTTGGAAAACTCACTTGAGAGAGTATCAGCTTTTTCTTTGGAAGTTTCAGAGGGGTGAGAAAAAGATAGATCTGTGTGCTTCATGGGTCATATGGTGATGATAAAGCAGATTGCAGTTATCTTGATTTGAAGGATGTTGTTGCAAATCCAGTTTTATTTGTATTATTTGCTCACTTGGTTTTATTCAATGATGCCTTTTTTGGGGTCGATGCTTCTTGTTAGTGTTTATGTGCAGAACATCATCTCTGGAAGTTGGGATAAAGTTGGTATAATAGTTTTGATGCTGGGTTGTGTTGCATTGCTCTGTATAGTTATAGATAAGCTGATGGTGTATTTCTATTAATTGTTGTCATATTCAGGAATATGTATTTTTGGAGCCCCCTGGTAGAAGCAAAAGAAATTAAAGAGAACTGTATCATTTGTTTTTTCAGTTGCAGAAGTGATCTTTTAGGAGAACTATTCAACTACTCTTTGCCTTTTTCATTAGGGCAAATTACAGATGCTTTTGGGAATTTTGAATCATAGAATCATTTCAGTTGGAAGAAACCCTCAGGATCATCGAGTCCAACCATAACCTAACCTAACTCTAGTACTAAACTGTGTCCCTAAGAACCTCATCTAAACACCTTTTAAATTCCTCCAGGGATGGTGACTCCACCACTGCCCTGGGCAGCCTGTTCCAATAACTGACAACCCTTTCCGTGAAGAATTTTTTCCTAATATCCAATCGAACCCTCCCCTGGTGCAACTTGAGACCATTTCCTCTTGTCCTATCATTTGCTATTTGTGAGAGGAGACCAACACCCTCTGTACTACAACCTCCTTTCAGGTAATTGTAAACAGCAATGAAGTCTCCCCTCAGCCTCCTTTTCTTCAGGCTAAACAGGCCCAGTTCCCTCAATCATTCTTCATAAGACTTGTGCTTCAGACTCCTCACCAACTTCGTTGTTCTCCTCTGCACTCTCTCTAGTACCTCAGTGTCCTTCTTATGAGGGGCCCAAAACTGAACACAGTATTCAAGGTGTGGCCTCACCAGCGCCGAGTACAGTGGCACAATCACTTCTCTTGAATATCCCTGGATGATTGAGTGAAACTTGTTGGTATTACTGGGTCTCTGGAATGTGTGTTAGTATTTACTGGTGGTAAAACTATTCAGGAGGATTGTAGAGATTCTAACTTCTACGACAGGTGTTGTGGCTATTGAAGCCTCAGCAATGTGCACTGCAGCCACTCAAACTCCCTTGACAGATTCTGCAGCCACGTCAATTCTGACAACAGATACAACAGCTACTGCAACCCCCTTGACACGCACTGCAGCCACTCCAATTCCCATGCTAGTGCCCATGACAGTTAATGCTGCTGTTGCAACTCCAACAGCTGGCATCGCAGCCACACCAATGCTGACTACAGCTACTGCGGCCACTACAACTTCAAACAACTGTCACTGTAGCAATGTCAACTCCAAAACCAGTTACCGCATCCACTCAAACCTCCACAATACGTGATGTGGCCATTCAGACTTCAGCAATATTAGTTGCCACTTTGAGGAGGAAGCAAAAGGAAACACAGTTGTGAAACTGTGAAGGAACAATGTATGAAAGAACAACCATGATGAAAAAACATGTTAAAGAGCAACTATGACAGTGATCTAAATGCATGTTTCTTACACCTTAATCTTTTAGGTAAAAATTGGTATTCCAGATAAAGGAATTTGTTTGTGTTTTGTGTGTGTTTCCCGACCCCCCCCCCCAATGTGTGTATCTTTCCTTGAATCTGCTGACAAAGAAATCCCATGTACATTTGGAAACAAGCAGTTGTGTGGCATTAGGACGTGATCTCAATTAGGAAAACATTGCATAGTAAACTGAATTGTCACATGATAGCTGTTTGACAATTTACTCAAAGTAGTTGCTGCTCACTTTTCATTTGAGTTGACTTAAGTTGGTTCTACAGGCAGGTTTGATTGTACCCTCCAGCAAAACCCTAGTGACTATCTTCAGACCTTTAATTGGAAAAGATTATACAAATGAAATATTATGTTATTAAATTATTTACAAAAAAACAGAAATAAGAAAAATATGAAGGTAACACAGACCTTTTTTTAGCAGAGAGGATTTCATTGAATTTTACAGCCTAAATTTTCAGTAATTATGGAATTTTCCAGCAGTTCTGTAGTGTGCAGAAAGACTCATCAGAAATTTGTAAAGGTCAGCATGAAGACATTTGCTAAGTGTATATACTTGAAAGCAGTTACAGTGTCTTCTTTAAATGTGGCTGCAAAATTCTAGGAGCTTGAGGTAACTGGGGAAAGGGGCAAAAGTATCCATAGGACCTGAGGAAACAGTGCATCTTCGCTCAGAATCCAAAAATGTGCAGTTTTGCCTTTTACAAAATCAGAGTGCTAGTTTGGGCTCTCTTTATTTCTCTAAAACCTTTTTCTGCTTCTTAGTCATTTACCACAGGAAACTGTTTCTAAAAGGAAATGAGGCTGTTGTACTGATTATTGCTTAGGGTCTCCAAATCGTTGCGATCCCTGCAAATGATAAAGTCCTGCTGTGTTTAAATGAGACCATGCTTGCGTGTTGAAGTGAAATATGTTCCAGACCATGCTTATGTTTTAAAGTAAAATCGATACCAGGATGATCCTTCTGAATAGCTAATGTATATTTATCTTGTGGTGTAGGGAATTAAGTACTTGCCAGAACAAATAACTCTGATAATTAAGTTTACCTGTTAGAAGAATAGAATAAGACAATAGGCCATGGAGAATGTCTTAGGTGATGTTGGCAAAGCAATTTGCCAGGCTTAAACTGGGAAGCATCTGATGTTAAATCTATCGTGACCTATGCCTTGTAATTCATTTCACTGTGTTGTCTGTGGCTTGTTTTGCAGTCTTCATCAGTGTAGTTCACAAAAGTCTTGGAGGAACCCGAGGATACTTCCTGATGTAAAGAGCTACAGTGGTTGCTGCTGCCATTTTCCTTATAAATTCTTGTGTGAGTAACAAAAAGATTGCTGCTTGTGCTGGCTGTCAAGAAAACTTCTGTAGCTGATCTTGAAAAAGAAACTTGCATTTCTCTGTTTCAAGTAAACAAATGGTTTTAAGCAATGTGAGAAACACTTGAGTCTTCATGCTTATATTTATAGAAAATCTTGTTTGATGTGGCAGCAGCATTCTTTTCATATTGAGGAAACATAAATATTGCATTTGATGTATCTGTGTTATTCAGGACCTTTAAAGTTTATCAACAGAAGTACTGTATGTTTAATGATTGTTTTAACATGAGAAATACCATGCTTACAGCATTGTTTATTTTTCATGTTTCCTTAGGTTTCTGGCTGCCTGCCTTTAGGATAGAAGGTTGAAGAGGTAGAGAGATGCAGCCAGTATTTTGATGTGTGTGTTTTGGTTTTGTTTCCCACAGTGTATGAGAGCTTGCTTGGAGATAATGCCTCTGATCTGTACCGCACTTGTTGACTTCTTGTGATATTTCTTTGGGGATTAGTAATTAGGATCATAGCAGTATATTAGTGTGTTGCCAGAGGTTCCAAGTACCTTGCCAGTCTTGTACTGAAGTTTGTAAAGCTGTTGATAGCCAGCTTGCAGTCTGGTTACACCAGCTTCAATTTCTCCCAAGAATGACAATTTATTTGCTAAGGATTCAACCTAAAATGAGTTAAATATTCCTGTTCCTGTACCAATTCCACCTAACAAAGTTCGTATGATACATCTTTTAGTTCTATGTCCTGTTGTTCTATGACTCTGTAGCTACTTATCATAGAGAGGGGTCACTGTAAACAACACACTGGAGTTTATGGGAAAAATTGTCATATATTATTCTGTTGTTCTCATTGTTTACAGTTAGAGTGTAATTCTTATGAGTCACTAACATATGATTAGTTGCCTTACATGTCTGTGGTGCTCATTTCATTTTATTGTTAAAACCATTTGTGTTTTCCCATCTGGTGTTATTACATATAGTTAAAATCAAATTAACTTTAGATCTTAAAGTTAGTGTAACATTACCTACTATCAGTCCTTGACCTCATGCTAATACAGATGATATTCCTTCTGCAGTTTCAAAGATGGCTTGTGACTGATGTTCAGCACCTGAGTTGTTCCATAGACAACATGAAAAGGCAGATCCTGTTAGGTATAGGTTTAGGATGCATGTTCCTATGGTGATAAGGTAACACCACATTTTCCTGTAAGAGAAGACACCTAGGTCTTGGACATAATCCAAGCCTCAGTTATGGTTAACTTGTTCCCCTTAGTGTCTATAGCATGCCATATTCCCTTTCTGTAACAACAGTGACCCAGATCTCAGAGTTGGATGTTTAACCACGACCTAATCTCCAGGATTTAGATAGGGTTTCACCTCTGTTTTAACAGGAATTTGTGCAGCCATTGACATGAATCACTTATCTATGGGCCTTCCCATGGGGGTTTGTTACTTAGTTAACTGACTTAGAACTTCTCACAAATGGGATCCCCACTTAAAAGCAATAATTAACTCTTGTGTAGTAGTTGTTTTAGTAGTCCATTCCACCTTTCTACTGTCCTTTGAAGTTGATATGGTAGGTGGAAAGTCCATTGTACTCCATTTGAAGCACACCAAGTTTGCACTTATTTATTTTTAAAATGCAATCCATTATCAATTTTTATTTCTCTAGGCAAGGGAAAAGGAGCAAACAACTGGTTTAAACCAGCAATGGTTGTTAGACCAATTGCAGCCTGGGTGGAGTGCATGTTCCTTGTACCACCAACTATTTGTACTCCTGTTACCAGCCTTCAGATGTTTGCTTTAGAAGATCCACACAATCTACTTGCCAGGTTTCCCAGAGTAGCTTACTTTCCCTGATATTGACACTGTTGTTCTTTTAACATATACTGTACCATTGTTTGACAAAAATTGCATGAATCTACAGTTTGTTTTGCCAGAGCTTTTGTCACGG
Source organism: Patagioenas fasciata (assembly GCF_037038585.1). Lineage (NCBI taxonomy): Eukaryota > Metazoa > Chordata > Aves > Columbiformes > Columbidae > Patagioenas > Patagioenas fasciata. The sequence continues at coordinate 43,919,035 of NC_092559.1, forward strand.
GCCATCCTTTCCTTTGCAGCCTGTTGAAACAAATCATAACTCCTGGTGTGTCCTAGCTGTTTCTGTAACCACTTACATAGCCATTCTGAAACAAAATTTCATAATACATCTAGCCAAATGATAAACCATCTGATACCACTTTGCCTCAGGGTTTTGGTAGGTAGATACGTGCCCTATGGATATGCTCTTAGACTGAGTTATATCATAAATCTTCTTTCAGTCTATTTTTCCCCATGCATGTCTACCATTTACTTGACAATTGTTTTTCACCCAATTCTTTAGCCACTGAGTGGCACCAGCTCACACATTTCAAAAGCTCTGAGCTCTGCCAGTTGTGCCAAGCCATTGATTGATTTCATCTGTGAAAGCTTTTCTAGCTGCAGCTTTACCTCTCTATAGTTTCTCCATTTGCTTGGCACTCTCATCCGTGAACCAAACTCATCTTGCTGTCCCAGGGTGAGGCATCAGTTATCAGGGAGGAGGGTGTCACGGTCCATTCGGTGATGGACTCGTGATGGTTCTTTTACCTTGATCTTGAAGTGCAAAATTAAGGCAACCAAAATGCCAAGGGGTTATAATTCAATCAAGCAGTGTTACTTTATTAATTTGCCTGTAAAGCAGCACGCGACAGAGAGAGTAAGAAAAAGAAAAGGGAAAAGAAACAGGGAAAAGTAAAAGTAAAGATGAGAAATGAGGTTGTGTTTATCACCAGTCCAGTTCCAGAAGCATCCCTCTGGTCTCTGGTCCCATGGAGTCCTACCGGTCCTCCGTTGTGGGTGGGAAGATCTTCAATGGTGTCCATTCGGGAGTCATCTCTTATGCTTCTTCACCCCCCCTCACTCCCATTGTTTGAGGCCAGTCTCCGCCTTGATTTCGCAATCCAGGTTTGTACTGCGCAGGCTCAAAAGATTCACGTTTTCTTTTGCCAATGCTTACGTGTCCAGCATTCAGGGGTCTTTCTCTGGTCCATTGAGTGACCTCAGGACCCTTGGCAAGCTACTGGGCATGCTCCTTTTTGTTGCCCATTGTTTGGGGGAGCAGGTGAGGGACACGTGTAACTGAGACTGTAGGTGAGAACACATCTTCTGGATGGCAGCTGTTGTTCCTGGGTCGAAGAGACCCTCATAACAATAACAATAATTTTCAGGAGACAGGGGCTGGTTTGGCTGAAGCTGCAGGCGAAGTCCACACAGCAGCCATTGTAAGCAGCAGCGCCCCCCCCCGTATTGGAGAAACCAGTGCAACACAATGCTTCTCTTCGGGCCTCTCTCCAAGTCATTGTCCATATATTTCTGTCAGGGCCTCAGTTCTCTAAGTTCTTGATGGAGCAATATTTGCAGTATTTGCCCGAATATCGCCATTTTCAGACTGACTCTCACAGAGGGCAAATAGGAGTATTCAATAGACATCCCAGTTTACTCTATGCTCTCTGATAATTTGTTTTCTGTATTCATCCCATCACTTGTTAATTGGTGATGTATAGAGAAAGCCCATTGCTGCACAGTAGTTTTCTGTGCTACCCTTAAGGGTAACAGCTTGCTAGCTAAAATTGTTTTTAAAGAAGGAATAGGCACACATAGCTTGATTTCACTTCGAGTCTGCTTTTTTTCTTCAGCAAATCATAGAGGTGTTGCCAGATACTGAATCCAGGAATATGACCTCCAAAACCCAAAAGTTCCTAATACAGTTTGCAATTCTTTCTTATCAGAAAGTGCTGGAAGGCTGTATAACTCTTCTAATGTAGATTGTGATACAGTTTTACATCCTCCTATCCATCAGTAACCTAAAAATGTAACCTCTTTACTTGCCATTTTGAGTTTGGGATGTTAAGATACAGTTCTTGTAAATGCTGGACAATAGCATTCACATTTTGGGAAACCCTTTCCTATTCTGGTCCTCCAATTAGAATACCATCTAAATATTCTAAAATTGTTACTTCAGGTGGGAGGATGATTGATTCTATTTCTTTAGCTAACATGGCATGTGAGGGCGAAAACTCATGGACTCCACACAATTCAATATGAATTCAAGCGAAGCCATTTATTACAGAGACAAGCCTCCTTATGATGCATGGAAACAACTTTACAACCTATAAAGTCATAAAACTTTATAACTCACAAAGTGATAAAGCAGGTATGTTTATTTCGACATCGGGCGCAAGGAGGATCGTTCCACCATTCATGTGCAACTTCTAACAATATGAGGTGTGTTTAAATACAGTAAGGTGTTGCATATTCATAATGACCCCGGGAACACCTATACATATTCATAACCTTTCCCCGCTAATCATTTCCATAGTCTCCGCCTTGACCTCGCCCTGTTGCACCTGCGCAGTGCCATCTGGTGGTCTTGAGGAGGGGTCTTTGGATGAAGGCTCCTTCAGCTTCGTCACAGTGAACTTTTTACCTTTGGCTCATTATGTTGAATTGACTGGAACCCAAGCTGCCAAGTCGATTGAAACCAGATTGGCGCCCCCTTTTGCTGTAAATCTTCGTTATCTTGTCTCCTCAAGTTTACAGCTAGGTGCAGTAAAACTTCTTATCTTGGCATTTGATGGGGTTCTGTTTTTCTTAACATAAGTTTACATAAAGCTCTAAACTGAGCACTTATTGTGTGGTTAAGCCTTAAAGTGTTAGTTCATTAGTAGGCACCCATTATATGTTTAGTTAACCCTTAAAATGTCAGTTCCCTCTATCAATTCCCCCCTTTTCAGGAAGGTTAGTAAATTCTTTTACTAATATGATGATGCCCTATTTAACATTTTCTCTGACCACAAGTAAGACGGCTACTTCTACCTGAGAAGACTTATCTTTCTCCCTCAAAGAACAAACAAATTTTAAAGTTCAACAAAACATTCGAGTTACTCTTTTGGGGCAGCTGATGACCAGGTGGCTGGTGTCCTGGCAGAAATGGCATCTTTTGGGCTGCAGTGGGAGCTCGCACTCTTTGGCATGGTGACCCCGCTCACTGCAGTTATAGCACTTTTCTTTTGGGTTTCTTCTTACCAATGTGATAAGCACCACCCAGGCTGGTCACCCAGAAGGACCAAAAGGTGATTGTGAAAAATATAGTTTTCCAGGTTGCACCCGGGTTACCCTCCATGGTGTTTCGCAGGCTTTCTTCACTCTAGAATGGTGAATCCAGGCATTCTGTTCTTTAATATTGGTAGCAGTGAAGGATATCAGGAGGTCTTGAAACGGACCTTCCTATTATGGTTCCAAAGTTCTCTGCAAAAGACTTCACATACACATAAATAAAATGTGGCCCTCTATCAGAGGATATAAGAGCTGGAACTCCAAACCTTGGTGTTATTTCATGTATCAATGTTCTAGTCACCTCCTAAGCTTTTGCTGTCCTGGTAGGGAATGCTTCTGGCCAACCTGAAAAAGTGTCAGTTAATACCAACAAATATCGGTACCCCCCTTTTCCTGGGAGTTCTGAAAACTCAATTTGCCATTGTGGTCCAGGCCCATTCCCCTTCCCCATTTGACCCATTTCTAGCTTGGGCATATTTTGGGATTAGTCTGGAGGTAAAGATCACACTGCTGTCACCTGTTTTACAGTGATATACAAATTTCTAGTTCCTGTTTCTCTAATCAAATGTTTGCATAGTGGTTCTACTCCCCAAAATCCTTTCTTATTTTCTTCCCTTATTAAAGGCCAAACTAGATGAAAGGGGACAATAAGTTTTCCCTGGGGGGTATGAACCCACCCTTCCTTATGATATGATTCCTCTAAATCTATGATGAGTTTCAATTCTCTTTAGTATACTCTGGCTTACCTTTTAAAGAGACCTGCTCGCCAAGGACTAGAGCACTTTCTGTTTTTACCTTTTGCTCAGCCATTTGTTTTGCCACTCTGTCCGCCAGCCTTTTCCAATTCTGAGCTCACTTTCTGGTGTGCCTTAATATGCATGATTGCCATTTTTCTTAGGAAGTTGAACTGCTTCCGGTAGTTTCAGTATCTCCTCCGCACGTTTGATATGTTTGCCTTGAGAGTTCAAAAGTCCCTTTTCTTTCCAAATTGCTCTGTGCACATGCACAACCCTGAAAGCATACTTGGAGTCAGTATAGATGCTAACAGTTTTACCTTGAGCTAGTTCCAGAGCAGAGTAAGGGCAATTATTTCTGCCTTCTGTGCGAAAGGATTTTTTAAACACAGGTCCGGATCACTTCATGGCTAGCTGCTTCTGTCCATAAACCAGTTTTTAGCGTTTTCAATAGCAATGTCTTTTAGATCTGGTCGACTGGATTATGTTGCTTTGACGGTCTCCAGGCAGCCATGATGAACTGGTTCTCCAAAGTTACCACTGAGGAAAGAAGCTGGGTTGACAACGTTAGTGACGATAATTTCTACACCATCTTGTTAGACACTGTGTGGGATACTAGCACAGTCATTTTCTGACCCATGGTAAATCTCCAGGCCTCCTGTATGTTCAGTACCCCTGCAGCAACTGCCCGCAGGCATCCAGGCCACCCCTTTGCAGTTGCCTCTAACTGTTTGGAGAAATAGGCCACTGCTCGTCAATATGGGCCAAGATCCTGTGCCAATATACCCAAGGCTATTCCCTGTTTCTCATGAGAGAATAGGAAAAATGGTTTATTCACATCTGGGAGTCCTAGAGAAGGGGCTGACATCAAAGCCTTTTTAAGTTCTTTAAAGGCTCGTGTGGCTTCCTTATTCCATTGCAGGTGTTTCTGGTCCATAGGGTCCAGGTCATGCACGTCTCCTTGGTTCTAGTAGCGATTAAAATGTCATCCACATATTGTAGCATCTGCCCCTCATCAGATGAGGTTTCCCAGTATTCAGAATCTTTAGCAAGCTGATTTCCAAATATTGTCGGGCTATTCGTCAATCTTTGTGGCAACACCATCCATGTGAGCCGGGTTTTACATTTATTTTTAGGGTTCTCTCATTCAAATGCAAATATTGTCTGGCTAGCTTCATGGAGAGGGAGGCAAAAGAAAGCATCTTTTAAATCTAAAATGATAAACCAAGTCAAATTAGGTGTTAATACTGTCAGAAGGGTGCATGGGTCTGCTACCACTGGGTAGAGGTCCTCAGCTATTTTGTTTATAGCTCATAAGACCTGAACCGCCCAATATGACCCATCTGGCTTGCAGACAGGCAATATAGGGGTGTTATAACTGGACTCACATTCCTTTAATAACCCTATTTGCAGGAATTTCTCTATTACTGGCCGAATTCCTTCCCTGTCCTCTTTTTTCAAAGGGTATTGTTTAATCCTTACCGGCTGCTGTCCTTCTTTGATTTTTACCTCGACTGCTGGGGCATTTTTGGCTCTTCCAGGTATGTCACTGGCCCATAATCTGGGATACACTTGGTTCACAACCTCTTCATTAATTGTGCCCTCTGTGGGAACAGTTACTAAAAGCAAGCTCATTATTTGCACATATTGCTGATCATTTGCCTCCAGAGTAATTTCTCCTTTTTCAAATCTTATAACTGCGCCCATTTGTTCCAATACGTCTCTCTCCAAAAGAGGATTCATGGAGTTAGGCATATACAGAAATTTGTGAATGCCTACTTGTTTATCCAATCTGTATTCCAAGGTTCACAAAAATATGCTCTTTCACTTTGGCCAGTGGTTCCCTTTACTACTATGTAGTCATTACTTATTGGCATTGAGAACAAGAATCTTGCTTTCAGTTTCTGTAACTTCCTCCGAATATCATTTGCTGACTGACTTGTAAATAACAACACTAACTGCTGTATCCCTCCTTCTGAACCCGGCTCCAAAGGTGTATATCTGAGGGGAAATCCGGGTGCTCTGTGCGCGTTACACACAACAAAGCAGCCCAGCAGGAACGGGCCAGGCAGCGGCGACTGCCCCCCCGCTTCATCCCCCACGGGCGGCGACCCCGGAGGAGAGGAGCTGCAGCTCCAGCTCCAGCAGCCGCCACTCTCCCCCCCCACCTTTTTCGCCGCTTATGGAGGGGGCGAGACATTTATGTTCAAACTTCACAGCATAGGCTTGCCTCCTCTTGCCCTTTTTCTCTCTTCATTTAATTCCTGCAACTATAAACTTTATATGCAATTTCAATTAGCTGAGCAATAGTTACATCCCTCAGCTCATACCTTTTGTAATTTCTTACAGATGTCAATAAACAGCATATTAAGCATCAGTCCCTTGCATTAATTTTAGATCCAAATCAGTCTATCCACAGAACAACACTAACTGCAATACAGCTAACCCAGAATTTCACGTTCAGATCACTTCCCCCACTAATTTACTCTCGTGTACAGATGCATCTTAAGGGGAAGCAAGGTGGTACTTTAGTAATGGAACCGGTTCTCATTTGGTAATTATCTCCCCAAACAAAATTCTTTTGGTACCAAATATAAATATACAAACTAAGATACTGAACTCAGACACGCAAACCAAATACCAGCCTAAAATATGCAAACAAATCACAATTACATTCATTCAAGACAATATCTTGATTTTAGCATCGCACCTTTAAGCCACTTACTGCTCAGCTGGGTAGAGGTACTGCTGGGTCTCCCTGACAAAACAGGTCAGTGCGTGCTGGAGCCCCATTGGCACCTGCCCCCCCGCTTCCTTCAGCAAGCTGGACTGGGCAAGGCTTTTATTAGTGTCTCATCTGGGGTATTACTACTGTTATCCCATAACAGGATTTCCTACCTGGTGTACATACAAAAAGCTAAATTTGGTACACTGAGATGAAACACAGCTTATCACACACAAAACCTTCTCACCACATGCACACAGTCAAAAGCTAAATTGCTCATTGTACAGATGGTTGTACTCTAAAGATTATTACAATAGACATGGAATGCCTGGGCACTTATAAAGATAACACACATGATTACCAAGCTAGCTATTAGTTCAACACACACTTATCATTCGCTTCATCCGTCTCTGGTCGGTCTCCTCGCAGAGAACACGGAACTGCGGATTGGGACTCCATCCTCGCTTCGCAGTCAGACTGCGTCTCAGACACTCATTCACACAAAGCACTCATTCACACAAAGCACGGTACCGGGCACAAAAACTTCTTGATCATACAACACGTAACTGTCACCATAAGTATTCCAGTTACAGCTACAGCAATATAAATTTCAATTCCCATGGGTTAAGATGTTATAAGGCGTCAATTGCCATGGGGACTCGAACCCCTGACTGGAAACTCTGTTTTACCCTTCTCCCGCTTCCATAACAGTCATTAGCAGGTCCATCCTGGCTCCCATAATCGAGACGCAACAGAAGTCTCAGGGTTACTCGATCTACCCCCAAGATCGCTAGAGGCTGACCCCCTTCTGGTCGAGTCAAGTCAGTAACCCCCTTAGGTACCCATTTACACCAATACAGGGAATTTGGCCATGCGCAGGCGTCCCTTGCGAGTTACTGGCCCCTCATGTTACAGGCCCGTGTTACAGTAAAACATAAACATACCTTATCCGATTAATGCAAAAGGTCATTGTCTGCCCCCGTGGTGACCAGCCGGAGCGGAGCGAAGCCCCTCCATAACAAAAGGTTCGGGACGCGTCTAGGAGGTCCATTTCTCTCAGGTGGTCCGCACAGCCGGGCAGAGCTTGTCCCTTCGTGGTCGCCAAAATTGACGCGCGGAAACAACTTTACAACCTATAAAGTCATAAAACTTTACAACTCACAAGGTTATAAAGCAGGTATGTTTATTTCGACGTCGGGTGCAAGGAGGATCGTTCCACCATTCATGTGCAACTTCTAACAATATGAGGTGTGTTTAAATACAGTAAGGTGTTACATATTCATAATGACCCCGGGAACACCTATACATATTCACAACCTTTCCCCGCTAATCATTTCCATAGTCTTCGCCTTGACCCCGCCCTGTTGCACCTGCGCAGTGCCATCTGGTGGTCTTGAGGAGGGGTCTTTGGATGAAGGCTCCTTCAGCTTCGTCACAGTGAACTTTTTACCTTTGGCTCATTATGTTGAATTGACTGGAACCCAAGCTGCCAAGTCGATTGAAACCAGACTGGCGCCCCCTTTTGCTGTAAATCTTCATTATCTTGTCTCCTCAAGTTTACAGCTAGGTGCAGTAAAACTTATCTTGGCATTTGATGGGGTTCTGTTTTTCTTAACATAAGTTTACATAAAGCTCTAAACTAAGCACTTATTGTGTGGCTAAGCCTTAAAGTGTTAGTTCGTTAGCAGACACCCATTATATATTTAGTTAAACCTTAAAATGTTAGTTTCCTCTATCACTTATATACGCAGTTATTTCTTGATCATGTGTCCACGTTCCAAACATGCATTGGCTGATCGGATATTGTCCATGTTCAGGTCTTGTTATTATAGGATTACCTCACTCTCATAACAGGTGTTGTTGTTCAGCCTTCGCGTCGGCCTTGGAGTTACTTTGTCTAGTTCAGAAATAAATCTCTATCTAACAGAAACCCATCCACACAACAACCTTATGAAAATCCCTCAAATCTCCCACAATTCCCCCTTTTTGTTTTTGAACCAGCCAGGCCTTGTTTACAACGCACAGAATCATCTTTGAAATACACTGCAGCATACAACATATGATTAACAACAATGATTACAGTTACATATAATATAGCTAAGCCTTATATAATAAGATCAAACAACTACCCACCATTTGTCAAACCCTAATTCTACTATGACCATCTTATTAACGTGCTGGGTTAGTTTGTCTAAAGTACTATGAATAGATCCAGAATGATTAAACAAGTTAAACAAGTTAATACAACATCTTTCTCTTAAGTTCATCACAACCATATCCTTATGATAGCAACAAAAATCTATAGCAACACAATTTTGAAGTGTAACATGCCTAATACCATCAATATCTACTATTAATTGAGTTAATATCTCAGAAGTTAGATTAGCCTGTTTAAAAGACCAATAGCTTAACTTTGATATGTCTCCTAAAGCTTTACCAGCTGCTAGACTAGGGAGAATACTAGATACTAGAGATACTATGGTAGGAATGTCTCATAATTTTACCTCATTTTTGCATTGACTCTCTAAGCGTAATATCACCCTTTTCACTCTCCTGCTGTTTGCTCAAATTGCCATTCTCCACAGAAGGTACACCACCTGCTTGCTAATGGGCTTCTAGACCACCATGTCTGTGAGCATCTATAACACTGAATTAGGATCCATGGTTTACATGTGAAACAGTCCTCACAACTTATCTCTCTCCTGTCCGTCTGCATCCGTTGAATCTTTGTTGAATCCACTTCAATCCTCGGCCTGTAATGACACAAGCATAACCTTTTCCCCAGGTTATCAACTGATGTGGCATTTTCCATTTACCATTAACTAGTGTTTTGACCATAACTAATGTAGGTTCTTTCTGATTTAGCATGGTTGGGGGTCATACTTGCAAAGTGTTTCATCACAGGGCAAGTTTGGGCTGCACCACTTAGATATAAGTGATTCATCACTTACAATGCTTTTGACAATTGGTTTTGTGGTGTTTTCCCTACTTCTCCCCCCTTTTTGTTTAAAAAAAACAAAACAAAACCAAAAAACAGTTCAGAATCAGATACGTGTGTTGGACCTTGACTACGTACTCAGAATCACAAATCAAATTTAGAGGTTCCTCCTTAAAAAGCTCTAAGTAATGTAAAGCTGTGCCAAGTTCTGCTAATTGGGTTGAACCTTCAATAATTTTTATAGAATAATGCCAATTGTTATCTTCATGCCAGACCACTACAACTTCATGAGATTTCCCAGAACCACCAACAAAAACTGTGCAAGTATGTAGGATCAGACCAACTACAAGTATGGTCTGTGACCTGCTGTTAAAGACTTGCAGGTTCTGCAGCAATTTACATTTAGGCATGCCAAAAGTTGTGCTGTTAAGAAAATCAGTTAGTGCAATTTACAAGGACACAGATTGCAAATAAAAAATCAAAATTAAATTTCACAAATGGTACCTGTATGACAAAAGGATCATAGCCTATTAAGACTTAAATTAATTCCCTGCATTTCTTGATCAGAGTAATCAGTCTGTTAGCGTTCTCATCATACTGTCCCACAATAGCCACAGGTTGTTTCTATGTTGTAGCTATAAACAGACAAATCTGCAAGTCCAATCGAATGCAGTCAGCCTGTAAGGTTGTCATAAATTTTTTCTTCAAAGTTTCTAACTCCATTTTGGCTGTCATATTTATTGGATATTGTTTTCCCTTACCGGATCGAAGTCCTGTTTCAGATCTATCAGTGTAGTATTTGATTTATCAAAACATTGGATGTTAATACTAGTGGAAATACAGCATTTGAAATTTCCTTGGAGATTTCTCACTTGCAGCAAGCAGATCTGCACCGTCCAAGTAGCTTCTTGTAGGACATGCAACTAAACAGAATTCTCAGAAAACGTTGTTTGAGCTTACATTTTTCTTAATAAATCTTGACCCAAGAGAGGTATAGGACTTTCTGGCAACTACAAGAATTCATGTATTAAAACTTTGTTCCAAATTTGGCATTCCATTGGTCTCAAAAAACTCCAGAGAAAAAAAAAAGACAGAACGGGGAGAGTAAAGCCCCCCTTTCTCCACTTAGCAGCAGGAAAACAGGTTTTTTCCTTTTTTTTTTTTTTCTTCTTCTTGCTGCAATTCAGATATAGCCAAGGCCACGCAGCTGGCGTAATCGCTGGTACGAAGTGGGAGGTTGTGGCAAACTTCTTGGTTACAATGACCTGAGTTTATCTGGCAACTTCACACAGGCCCGAAATCCATGTTCAGGCACAGGCCTGGGATATTTTGCATTTTTGTTCTCCCATTTCACTCCAACCATAACACACTTCATACACAATTCCAACCAGCTCAAGAGATGCCACACTCCTCAGCTCCATTTGCCTTTTACAATTTACAGATGTCAAAAAACAGTATATTAAGCATCAATGCATTATTCCATTTTCCTAGATTCCAAATCAGTTCATATTCTAGCAACTTTTAAATACAACCTCATACAATACCAAGTTCACATCCATCATAGCATTTAGGTGTTTGTTTGTTTGTTTGTTTGTTTTTGTTCTTTTTCTCTTTTTTTTTGTTTTCTCTCTTTTTTTTCTTTTTTTTTTTTCAATGCAAAGCAGAGTTTAACAATTTAAATTCTTTTCTGGTCTCAAAATTACTAGATAACAATATAAGCAATTACTCTAATGGATAAGGATGCATCCTAAGGGGGAGCAAGGTGGAATTTTAGCAGTGGAACCGGTTCCCATTTTGTGATTATCTCCCCAAACAAAATTCTTTTGGTACCACATATAAATATGCAAATTAAAATACTGAGCTCAGATATGAAAACCAAATACCAAGTTCAAATATGCAGATAGATCAGAGTTACACATATTCAAGACAATATCTCAATTTTAGCATTGCACCTTTGGGCCGCTTACTGCTCAGCCAGGTAGCATTACTGCTGTGTCTCCCTGACAAAACAGGTCAGTGCGCGCTGGAGCCCAGTCGGCACCCGCCCCCCCGCCGCTGCAGCAAGTTGGACTGGGCAAGGCTTTTATGTGTCCCATCTGGTGCACTACAACTGTTATCCCAAAACCAGGATTCTTTACCTGATGTGCATACAAAAAAGCCAAATTCAGCACATGGAGATGAGACACAGCCTATCACAGAGTTGTGCAAATCTGGATGTTGGAATAAAGCTAGCATTCTAGAAAGAAAAGTAACAGCTATTACACACAAAATCTTATCATCACATTCACGCAGTAAAGAACTGAATTACTCATGATCTTCTGTATTATCACAAAACGCACATTTTGAGTCAATGGATTCTCATGATTTAACAGTCTGTGAACTTACTGTACCATATAACAGGCAAAGACTTACCAAACTATAATATGTTTAAACAGATACCTACAAAGAAAACAGGTTAATAAGGAAAACATCTTGCAGACTTCAGTTTACTGTGACCTGTGTGTTATCAGTTAACTCTCTCTCAGCTTGTTGAAGTTCAAACCGTTCCACCTGTAAAACTGTCTGAAATGATTTAACTATATGTTGTAGAGATTTATTTTGTCCTGCTCTTCTCGCCTTAAAAAACAACATTAATTGCAAAAAAGTGTTATACTTCAAGATTCTATTCTCCAGACACTTTTCCCAATCATTTGACTTATACAGCAGCCACCATTAATTACAATATTTTACATGATCTTCCTTCCTCCTATTTCCAAGTGCTTTCCTATGTTTTAAAACACCTCCCAATACCGATTTCTTAGGAACACGACTGAAAACAGTAATTTCTGACCCCATCTCATAAGTAAAAACTGTGAGAAGAGGGAGGGAGGGGGTGAAAGCAAAGGGCTGCTTGCAGCATGAGTGGGAAAAGTGGGGAGAAAGTTTTACGGTGTACTTATACCACAAAGAAACAATTCTAACAACAACCAGTGAAACAATTAACTCACATTCCTGACAAGCTGCTTGATTTTCAGAGGGGCAATACACAGAAGCATATAATATGTACTGTAAAATTCGCAGATAACATGTTGATAGCAAACATCAGCATTCTCTACTGCTAATTTCAACACCAGTGCTTCCTTAACTTCTAAGTTTTCAACCTGCTTATTGATGGCCTCTTGAAGATGGTCAATAAATTGCATGTAATTCTCACTGGGACCCTGATAGTAGTTATAAAAGATTTGACTGTTTTGTTTGTTTCAGACACCTCTACTATAGCTTGATATGCAAGGTCTGTTGATTGCCTCAGGATTTCAGAAACCAATAGTGCCTGTAATTGTGGTGTGTCAATTAGTGTCTGTTCCAAGAGTTGGGGCATACCTGCCCCTTTCAACGGGTCCCCATTGTTCCATCCTAAATGATCTATAGCTGTTACATTGCATAGGTCTAATTTTGCTTGAGTCTTTCATGGTTTTTATCTGATCTTGGGGCAACATGTACACATACTCTTTTTCCTGTTAACTTTAAAGAAAATGCTGCAAACCCCCATCCTCATCCGAGTCATCAGATAACGCGGATTTGAACGGCGCTGGAGAATCATTAGTAACAGGGGGGTTCGGAACAGTGCACAGTCTCGCCAATACTTTCTAGCATCATAATTATTCGTATTACCTGAGTCCCCAGGAGCATACCCTTTCCCGTCACGATCATCATGACTGCATTGCCGACTGTTGAATTCACTCGCTGTTAGCTGATCTGATCTTTCACACAGTTCTGTTGTCCAGTTCTTATCCAGTGACTCCTTCTGCTCTCTCGTGGAAGTTGGAGGGTTAAAAGGTGGTAAAGGCAGATACAAATTGGTAAAAGGACTGAGAGTACACTTGTTTATGACTTTAGCATTCTCAGCTTTCACAGGTTCTTTGGGCAAGTTGTCTGACTCCAATCCTCTGGACTTGCCGTTCTCACCAGAGTTGGACAATGGTACAGAAGGCAACCCGCTTGGCATTTTTCCTCCCCCCGCCCTGGACTGCTGAGCTATCGGGGGTGCTGAAAGAACAGCAGGGGATGGAATAGGGAGGGTATCAAAGACACGAACCGGATAAACTTCACAGCGACTTTCAGGATACTTATCAGGCTGCAACACTGCAAAAATTCCGGTAGCAGCAGACTGTTCAGCCTTAAGATCTTTTAAGGTAGTGATTATAAGCTTCCACGTAGTTACTAATGATTTAGCTTCTTTATCTCCATTGCTGACTTTATCCCATAATTTCTGCCCTATATCGTCCCAAAGTTCAAGTTTAAGTTTTGAGTCACTAATGCTCGTAACAGTCTTTTCAGGTTTTAATTGCTTCACTGTAGTAATTACCAGTTTCCAGGTGGTTACAAGGCCGAGAATATCTTTTTCACTGTGACTAATTGCCTTCCACAACACAGTTCCCACTTTTTCCCAAGTCTCTATTTGAAAAACTCCTAACAGGTCAGCAGGAAACCCATTGCCTCTGCACCAAATTAATAGTCTTTTGAGGTTACTTTCCTCATACTTCACCCCTCTCTTAGAGAGAATATGTGGGAGGAGACGCAGTATTTCTTCTTCTTCTTTAAAAATATTCTGCCTCATCTCCTCTCGCCCCCAGCTGCTCACCTCTTTGGGCGTCCATTGCAACGATATCAGATCCTTTATCCCTCCTCTGTTGCTTCTGTAGCGATCAATCGGGAGTCACGCAGTTTGCAGACTGTGTCCCGGTCACGGTCCAGCCGAGCCGTTCCAGCTGGGGCTCGCTCCCCGCAGCAGTCATCCGCCTTCCGTAAATTCTCCTTATGGATCACGTCGGGGTCACCACTTGCGAGGGCGAAAACTCATGGACTCCACACAATTCAATATGAATTCAAGCAAAGCCATTTATTACAGAGACAAGCCTCCTTACATATGCAGTTATTTCTTGGTCATGCATTCACGTTCCAAACACGCATTGGCTGATCAGATATTGTCCATGTTCAGGTCTTGTTATTATAGGATTACCTCACTCTCATAACAGGTGTTGTTTTTCAGCCTTCGCGCCGGCCTTGGAGTTACTTTGTCTAGTTCAGAAATAAATCTCTATCTAACAGAAACCCATCCACACAACAACCTTAAGACAATCCCTCAAATCTCCCATAATGGCATGAACAACTGTAGGGCTATGTTTAAAACCTCGGGGTAGGTGATTAAAGGTACTTTAAGTAAAATGAAACTTTGATTTGTCTTGCTCTTTCAGTACTTAAAGAAGAGTAGCTATGAAGAGGATGGAAACTCTCTGTTCACAAGGAGCCAATCAATCACTGGAACAACCTCCCCGGGGATGTGGTAGAGCCCCCATCACTGGAGGTTTTCAAAATGCGTTTGGATAGGGCGCTAGATAAACTAATCTAGACTCCCTTTTCCGTGAAAGACTGGACCAGATGATGTTTTGAGGTCCCTTCCCACCTGGGCTACTCTATGATTCTAATTGTTTGACTAATTCTGTCACAGGTTTTATGGCACAAGTAGATAGCTTATACTGAGGAATGTTAACTGTTTTACTATTAGACAGGGGAGGGACTATTTGTAGCAGACTAATAGATTAAATCATATGGGCATTAGTTTTCCCTGTAACTGCAGGACTGCTCTACTGGGTTTACATGACAAGGTTTTGGTATCAGGGTGGCTTCTGTGGCAAGACACTAGAAGCTGCCCCCATGTCAGATGGAGTCAAGATGGACCTGCTGCTGACCAAAGCTGAGCCAATCACTAAAGCTGGCAGTGTCTTTTTGATAACATATTAGGTTGGTGCAAAATTAATTGCAGTTTTGGACTGTGAATTTTAAATCATTATAACTAGGATCAAACACGTCTTTATTAATCAAAATAGGAACCATTACAATCAACACGGTTTTGCCAATTAGAAATAAGTTATTCCTGTAGTGTAAAAATCTGTGCTTCGGGATTCAACAAACTCTTGGAAAGCATTTTCTGCATCCTGCTGGTTGTGGAAGTGTTTTCCCTGCAAAAAGTTGTCAAGGTGCTTGAAGAAGTTGTAGTTGGTTGGCAAAAGGTCAGGTGAAGATGTCAGATGATGGAAAACTTCATAGCCCAATTCATTCATCTTTTGAAGCATTGGTTGCGTGATGTGCGGTTGGGCATTGTCGTGAAGAAGAATTTGGCCCTTTCTGTTAAAGGATGCTGGCTGCAGGTGTTGCAGTTTTCAGTGCATCTCATCGATTTGTTAAGCATACATTCTCAGATGGAATGGTTTTGCTGGTATTCAGAAAGCTATAGCAGATCATACTGGCAGCAGACCACTAAACAGTGACCATGACCTTTTTTTTTGGTGCAAGTTTGGCTTTGGGAAGTGCTTTGGAGGTTCTTCTCAGTCCAGCCACTGAGCTGGTCGTCACCGGTTGTCGTATAAAATCCACTTTTTGTCGCACGTCACAATCCAATTGAGAAATGGTTCATTGTTGTTGCATAGAATAAGAGAAAATGACACTTCAAAATGATTATTTTTTTGATTTTCGGTCAGCTCATGAGGCACCCACTTCTCGAGCTTTTTCACCTTTCCAATTTGCCTCAAATGCTGAACGAGAATAGAATGGTTGACGTTGAGTTCTTTGGCAACTCCTCATGTAAGAGGATCAGCTTTGATTGCTCTCAATTGGTTTTTGTCAACTTCTGATGGTTGGCCACTATGCTCCTCATCTTCAAGGCTCTTGTCTCCTTTGCAAAACTTCTTGAATGAGCACTGCACTGTACATTTGTTAGCAGTTCCTGGGCCAAATGTGGTGTTGATTTTGCAAGTTGTCTCCACTTCTTTATGACCCATTTTGAACTCGAATAAGAAAATCGCTTGAATTTGCTTTTTGTCTAACATAATTTCCATAGTCTAAAATAAACAGCAAGTAATACGTCAGTAACAAAAAAACCCATAAAGCCAGAAAAGTGCATTAAAATTATGTGTAACATAACCACATTTATTTAAGAATGTATTCCAGTATCAAATGGCAAATTTAAACAATGCAAAAAACGCAATTCCTTTTGCACCAACCTAATTTTTAAGAAGAGGAAAAAGTGCTGTGCAGCAGCCATGAGAAAGAGGAGTGAGAATATGTGAGAGAAACAACTATACAGACACCAAGGTCAGTAAAGGAGGGGGAGGAGGTGCTTCAGAGGAGCTGAAGCAGAGATTCCCCTGTAGCCCATGGTGAAGACCATGGTGAGGCAGGTTGTCCCCCTGTAGCCTGTGGAGGTCCACAGTGGAGCAGATATCCACCTGCAGCCTGTGGAGGACCCTATGCCAGAGCAGGTGGATGTGCCCAAAGGAGGCTGTGACCCCATGGAGAGCCTGTGCTGGAGTAGGTTCCTGGCAGGAACTGCAGCCCATGGAAAAGAGACTGTGCAGGAGCAAGGTTTCTGGCAAGACCTGTGGCCCATGGAAGACCCACACTGGAGCAGGGGAAGAGCGTGAGGAGGAAGGAGCAGCAGAGATAAAGTGTTATGAACTGGCTGCAATCCCCATTTCCCCTTGTGCCACTTGAGGAGGGGAGAAGGTAGAAGAGTTAGGAGTGAAGTTGAGCTTGGGAATTAGGGGTGGGGGGAAAAGTGCTATTAGTTTTGGTTTTTACTTCTCACTATCCTACTCTCTTACAATTAATTGTCAATAAATTAAATGCATCTTCCTCAAGTCAAGTCTGTTTTGCCCATGACAGTAATTGGTGAGTGATCTCCCTGTCCTTATCTCAACCCATGTGCCTTTTGTTGTATTTTTCTCTCTGGAGGATTTTTGCCTTTATTTTTGACTGGAATCAAGGGTGGGGGGCATTGTGGCTGGCCTGTATGTTCCTAACCTTTACCTTAGAGCCTGATGCTTCATATAAGGATAAAGCAGACAGCATCTGCTGCGGAGCTATCTCCCATTGAGTAGCTGTGTTTATTATTTAAGGGTGAGTGGTTTCAGTACTCAGGCTGCTCACTTTAGGAGAATCCCTGGTCCTAGTAGTAAACCTTGAGCCTCATCCATGGTGAGGGTAACATAATTTGCTCCTTCCTCCCATTTATGGGTCATCCGTTCTAGTGGTATTTCTGCAGGCTTAGAGGAAAATTTAGTTTGAAGATCAGTTAACTCCATGAAGGTAAAACTTCTTACAGTTGTTTGATGGGGCACACCTGGTGTTTGCTTCCATGAGAAAAGTAGAACAACCACTTTCACATTATTTTCTTCTCTTGGATTACCTGAATCATCATTGTGAGGAAAGTCAGGAGGGTCAGGATCAAGCCAGATATATCTCCTGACCATTCACTGTTCTTGGTATATATAACAACCATTGCTTTAACAGGGTCTATTTGAATAGACTGTAGTAAGTGATCCCTACACATGTATTTGCTATGATCTAAGGCTGCAATTTTGATTCTAAGAACCTATTCTGATTTTCTATGTACATTGTGTTTTATACATCATATTATCTTTTATAATTGTTTATTTCTCTCTATAGAATGTTATACTTGCATGTTTCTTCCTCTAACTTCTCCATTACTGCTCACAAGCAACTTCCTACCAACCAGCACAAGCCTGCTTTCCCCTTTCCTTTCTTCAAATTGCTAGAACCTTTCATTTTTTCAAATTAATTCTAAATATCTCTGGGGTCAGTGCAATGTTGTTCTATCCATGAAAAATCTCAGATAGGATTTCTCCATCTCTCTTTTTCAAATTTATTGCCTAGCTTTTTTCAGTCTTCATTAGCACTAATAATGATTTATACCCTCTAAATCGTAGCAGTCCCATCTGCAGCCAGTCTTATCACTACCTTTCCTTACAGTATGTGTTTTCTCTCTTAGGCTCTTATTCATGGCTGTAATGCTAAATCAGAAATCCCATTATTGCTGAATCATTAGTAAATAACATGCACCCTTAGGAATATCCTGTGATACCAATTAGTATCAGAGTCCAATAATATCTGACAGGTACTTTTAGTTATTCCACATGAGAAAGGTTTAATGTTTAATATCAGATTTACTTATTTTATGTATTTGGTGTCACATGAGATTTTTATTTAGTAGAGTAATACAGCAGTATACTGAAATCACAACACAAGCATATTGCACCAATTGCAATATACAGTTTAATTGCAATACAAACATGATTCCTATTACTGGTCTCCATGTGCTCACTGTCATGATACTGGGCATCCTCGGTTACTGGGGAAGAATACATGGGTTGAAGCCAGCTCAAGTCTCTTGCTCTATTCAAAGCTCATTTTGTTGTTTGCTTAGTTTTTATACTTTATGTTGAGGTGAGCCATGTATATGCTTCCCCCTCATGCTAGTCTGTCTAGCTCAGGAAGACATTAATGTGTGCACAAGTACAGGCACGTCGCAAGAAGAGCCAGAGGCCATGAATGCAATTGCAAAGAACAAGTTTTATTTTAGTTACCTCTCTACTGGGGGATCTCTGTAGCCACACCTAAGGCAGAGGCGATGTAAGCAGGGACGCAGGTGCTGATAAGTTTAGCCCTGCTGGAAGATCGTTAGGCTGGCTACGCTCGCCTATATTTAAAGGCTTAGAGCAGATACAGCCTCTTGCTGTGCTCTGCTCTTTCTCACAACAAAGCAGGAATCTCAGACATGATAAGGTACCATAGGGTTTCTCTCAGGCCTATGTTATCTCACACAGAGGTTCTACTTGTCAAGCACACAAGGTCAGTAAAACAATTAGTGTGATGTATGTGCTTTCTTTATACCCCAGCTGTGGGTCACTTGAGCGTGTTTACCTTTCTCCTCCTCGCCCAATCTTCCACAATTCCCATACAATTACTCTCTACTAGTAATATTAGTGAAGGCCGATTATATTACCTGATGACTATATATATATGGTATATCCATATATCTAAACAAAGGTTATCCACTGTGGGGATGTGAGCATTGGTCACATTTTCTTGTAAATAATCTAATTTCCTCCCTTCCCCTTTGCTCCTTTCCCAACTAATTCTCCTAAACTAGGTCTTTGTGCTATTAACTCAGTGTGAATAAGCAAATACTGTAGGGCAACGTGATGGCAAAATTTAAATGTTAACAGTGTGAAAACATGTGACTTCATTACTGTGTTAGTTTACAGTAATAAGATTTTATTTCGCACTGTTGTTATCTGCTGTAAGTAAATACTATGCTGGTCATTTGAGAATGCAATACTAAGTGAGCCTTTTCTTCCTCACCATATGTGCATGGAGAAGTATAGATATTCTTGAGGAAGGGATGAGAAAGCAAGAGGTAAATAGGGGAAGTGTCTGAAAACTAAGCCAGGCTAGCATAGAGACCTGGACAATGCAAGGGCAAAAGCAGGAAGCATAGCTTCCCCTCTCAACAAAATGCCTAGGAATGGGAGTATAAATGGAGCTCTCTAGTAAGAAGAGCAGTGCTTTTGTCTTATTAGTTGTGATGGGTTGACTTTAGCCAACTGCCCAGTTGTTCTCTTACTCCCCTCCTCAACAGGACGGGGGTTGAAAATAAAATGAAAAACCTCATGGATTGAGATAAAGACAGTGATCACTTATCAGTTACCACCACAGGAAAAAACATACTCAGGGAAAATTTTAGTTATTAATTTATTTTGTTGCCACTTAAAATAGATTTGGATAGTGAGAAACAAAGACAAATTAATATAACACATTCCCCTCCACCCCGTTTTTCCCAGACTCAACTTCATCATTCCCAAATTCTCTACTCCCTTCTGCCTTAGAGCAGCAGTTTCTCTCTGCTGCTGCTTCCTCCTCACACTTTTCCCCTGCTCCAGCAAATGTCCTTTCCACAGACTATAGTCCTTCAGGAGAATCTGTTTCAGTGTAGGCTCTCCACAAGCCACAACTCTTTCAGGAAATATCCACCTGCTCCAATGCCTGGAGCACCTACTCCTTCTCCTTTTTCTCTAACTTAGGTATCTGTTCTTTCTCACACTTTTTTTTTTTTCCCCTTCACTGCCTGTGCAGTATTTTGCCCTTTCTTAAATATTTCACAAAGGAGCCAATAGCTTGACTGATTGGCTCAGTTTTGGCCTGCAGTGGGTCTGTTGCAAAGACAACTGGAACTGGCTCTGTCTGGCACAGGGCAGCTCCTTACCTCTTCCTACAGAGGTCACCTCTGCACCTCCCCCGCTACCAAAACCTTGCCATGGACACATTCATACTGGTTGATAACTATATTGCTATCCAATCACCTAGTTCAAATCACTGATATCCACAGTATGGATGAGGTGGATGCAGCAGAACATAATCAATTGGTTTGCCTGTGTCACCTTCTCTTTCTAATTTCTTTTTTATTTTTTTAAGTTCTGTCTCCTATCTGCATTGCTCCCAGGGTTCTACATACTCGCTTCACAGTGCAGTACTGCACGGAGAGCAGAGGTGACAGAAAGAAAAAGTACAAGAGCTTGAGTATCTGTCAGCTTGACACACCTTGAGGGTAATTCCTTTGTTTGTTTTAAATATGGCAGTAAGATGAAAAGTGCACAGAACTCTAGCTAATATCAACTTAAGCTTTAACAGCAAATAGCACAAGTTTACTGAATTAATGGGAGCGAGATGTTTACTGGCTTGTGGTTCGTTTCTTCCAAGTTACTTACTCCTCCCTTCCTCCCTATCCTACAGAAGCTAGATAAACAGACAAGACTGATTTTTTTTTTTTTTTTTTTTGTTAGCAAGTTGTGGCAGAATGCAAACCCCCCTCTCTCCCCCCCTCTCCTTCAGTATGGAGGGAGTAGGCACATCTCCCTCTCTCTGCTACTTGAGGCTAACAGCTTCTTTTGTTTGGCCCAGAGCACCCCGGCCAGGGCCATTAGGAGAAGGGATTGCCAAGGCGCCAGTGAGCCGCTGGGCACCTGTGACCAGTGTGGGGGATGTTTGGAGGCTTCAGGGGCACCCCACACACGGTGTGGCGGTGCAGAGAAGCTTCTAGAATGCCTACAGTCAGGTCTGATCAGCCAGTATAAAAACGGGACTCTCTCATCGAGACTGGGCCCATTGTCGCCGGTCTCTCGGAGCGCGAGCTGAAGATGCTGCCGCCGAGAGCCCCCCTCCCCGGGATGGAGACTCCGCTTGCCTTGCCGCCACGTGTGTGAGTAAAACTTCTCGCAAGATTGCGAGTATATTTATCCTTTCCGTGCACATATGCACGTGTAACTTCCCGTGCTTAATACAAGCACGTACAAAATTATTTCCTCGCACAATCGCGAGTGTAACTTTATTTCCTCGCACAATTGCAAGTGTATTATAAATTTATCCTCGCACAATTGTGAGTGTATTTTCCTCCCGTGCTTCCACATAAGCACATGTAGTATTCCGTGCACATTCACATGTGTAAGTAAATTAAGCCTCGCAGAATTGCGAGTGTATTATAAATTTACCCTCGCGGAATTGCGAGCGTACGCTTTCCGTACCTGTATCTCTTTAAGAATAATCCCGCACCATGTTCAGGCAAGTGTGTACTCCTCTGGGACTCGGGGGTGGTTCCGGCATTGTTTTGGGTGAAGCCACGTGCATGCACTCTGTGGACCGCCTGTTGTACTAGTTGCTGCCCCTTAATAATTTTCCTCAACTAATACCCGAACCTATATTTAAGTCACTTTTGGAGTGCTAAAACCCTGTTTCTCACCAGTATAATAAAAGTTGTTTTGGACCCTGTTGTCCCTTAAACTAGCCTCGGGGTGCCTCCGTGACACAAGTATTTGAAACAAGAATATGTGGATGACAAAAACATCAAAGTAGACTATAAAATAGCAAAAGTTTCTATCAAACCTTGATTAATTTATTTTAAGCAGCCCACAACAGAATATTTTGATTGTAATCTTGGAATACCATACATAATGAAAATAATAGTAAAACACAGGTGATGTTTGACTTTTCCCCTCTGGATGCTTTCTCCTACTGAAAGGATTAAAGAAGATACTCTTTCTGCTGTATCTTGCCTTTGGAAAATTGAGAGAGCTGTGAAAAAGTTGTTTGAGAAAGGGGAGGAAAAAGTTAACCTGGTGGGGGGGGATAAAGTTTATATACAACCCTGCTCTGAGTTATTACAGAAATAAAGATGCATATCTTTGACACTGAAATTAATTAATCAACAGAACAAGTTCCTAAAGGAAGTAATGGACTCCACATAATTCAGTATCTTCAAGGTACATTTGGGTGGCTATTTAGGAAAAGATTCCAAATCACACTAGAGATTAACTATCTTCATTTTCATTCCACTATAACTTTGTGTTTTGTGTACAATACTGGACAACAACATTGTACAGGTCTCATTAGACTAGAAAACTCTCAGTCCACTTATCATAAATGGTGTTTTGCATCTATAAGTTCTAGTTCTTGTTTAATTCAGCTGGCACTCGTCCATACAACAAACTTTCAAAATTCAAATTTTTTTTTGTTGAAGTTTAGAAACAAAACAAACACAAAGAAAACAAAAACAAGCAAGCAAACAATCCAACCAAAACAAAAAACAAAACAACAACAACCAAACAAACCCCCCCCAAAAAACCCAAAACAAACAAACAAACAAAAAAACTACAAAAAAAAACAAAAAACAAAAAACAAAAAACCAAAACCAAACAAACAAAAAAACCAAACCAAAAACCACCAACCCACAACTTGAGTTTGGCTAAATTAGAAATAGGAGAAGCATTTCAGTAAGGTCACTGATTAATGACTAGTATATATTTTTATTTGTTATTTTGACTGACTAAAAATAATAAACTACTTTCAACTCAGCAGTGCTTGACAAAGAGCAATCTTGCAAGGAAATGCAGATTTGCAACATGGTGACATACTTAAAAACATTTATATTCGTAAATAGGATGGTGGTGTTCATCCAGGTGTGGTGGGTTGACCCTTGCTAGCAGCCAATCACCCACACATCTGCTTGTTCACTCCCCGTCCAGTGGGATGGGGAAGAAAATTGGAAGAGCAAAAGTAAAAAATTTTTGAGTTGAGCAGTTTCACAGAGTCACAGAATGTTAGGGATTGGAAGGGACCTCAAAAGATCATCTAGCCCAATCCCCCTGCTGGAGCAGGAACACTTAGATGAGGTTACACAGGAAGGTGTCCAGGCAGGTTTTGAATGTCTCCAGAGAAGGAGACTCCACAACCTCCCTGGGCAGCCTGTTCCAGTGTTCTGTTACCCTCACTGAGAAGAAGTTTCTTCTCAAATTTAAGTGGAACCTCCTGTATTCCAGTTTGCACCCATTGCCCCTTGTCTTATCATTGGTTGTCACCGAGAAGAGCCTGGCTCCATCCTTGTGACACCCGCCCTTTACATATTTATAAACATTAATGAGGTCACCCCTCAGTCTCCTCTTCTCCAAACTAAAGAGACCCAGCTCCCTCAGCCTTTCCTCATAAGGGAGATGCTCCACTCCCTTAATCATCTTTGTGGTTCTGTGCTGGACTCTCTCCAGCAGTTACCTGTCCTTCTTGAACTGAGGGGCCCAGAACTGGACACAATATTCCAGATGTGGTCTCACCAGGCCAGAGAAGAGGGGAAGGAGAACCTCTCTCCACCTACTAACCACATCCCTTCAAATACACCCCAGGATGCCATTGGCCTTCCTGGCCACAAGGGCACAGTGCTGGCTCATGGTCATCCTGTTGTCCACCAGGACCCCCAGGTCCCTTTCCCCTATGCTGCTCTCTAATAGATCATTCCCCAACTTATACTGGAATCTGGGGTTGTTCCTACCCAGATGCAAGACTCTACACTTGCTCTTGTTATATTTCATTAAATTTTTCCTTGCCCAACTCTCCAGCCTGTCCAGGTCTCGCTGGATGGCGGCACAGCCTTCTGGTGTGTCAGCCACTCCTCCCAGCTTGGTTTAATAGGTGAAGTAAAAGCTGCACATGCAAGCAAAACAAAATAAGGAATTTATTGATTGTTTCCCATCAACGGGCAGATGTTTAGCCATTTCTAGGAAAGCAGGGCCTCAGAACACATAACAGTTCCTTGGGAAGACATACACTGTAACCACGAAGGCCTCTTCTTCCTTCTCCTTTCCTTGAGCTTTTATTGCTGAGGTATGACAGGGTGCAAGTGAAACGTATTGGTGCCCAAGTTATCTTTTCTTCCATTTTACATGTTAGAGGAAGGGGTGCAGCCAGAAATAGACATATAATGCAAATCAATTTGTGGCTGATGCTGTCATGAGGGTTTTGGCTTTTATGACAATGGGATAGTCTATGATGACTACAGTCTGTTAGGGAGGGATGGGATTCACCTGTCAAGAAGAGGTAAAGGAATCTTTGGCAGCAAGCTGGCCACCTTGGTGAGGCAGACTTTAAACTGAAGTACTCAGGGGGTGAGGTTCAGAGTGGTAATGCTCACAACATTGCAACCAACTGGGGAATAAACCAGAGCAGAGACAAATGTTCCTTAGCTGCCTCCCAAGAGGATAACCAAAAGGCCAACCACCTTAAGTGTATATATATAAACGCATGCAGCCTGGGGAACAAACAGGAAGAACTAGAGTTCTGTGCGCAGTCAGAAAGTTATGATATCATAGGAATAAATGAAACATGGTGGGATGACTCGCATGACTGAAGGATCACGATGGATAATTATAAGCTGTTCCCTAAGGACAGGTAGGGAAGAAGAGGAAGAGGAGTCGCACTCTATGTTAAGGAAAACCTGGAATGTATAGAAGCTGACTACAGTGATTGTGGAAGCCCTATTGAATGTCTCTGGGTTATCTCCAAGGGGTATCTTACAGTAGGCATCTGCTACTGACATTCAAACCAAGACAATAAGGCCGATAAATCAATATTTGAGTCACTTAAGCGAACTTTGGGGCAACAGAACCTGATTCTGATGGGTGACTTCAACTACCCAGACATTTGCTAGAAGAACAATACAGCAGCTCACCTGTCATCCATCAAGTACCTAGAATGTGTAGAGGACTGCTTCCTCACACAAATGTTAGATGTGCCAACCAGGAATGAGGCACTGCTGGACTTGCTACTCACAAACCAAGAAAACCTGCTTTTTAATATCTTGGCTAGTGATAGCCTTGGCTGCAGTGATCACAATATTGTGGAGTTTGGGATCCCACTGAGCACACTGATGGTTAGTACTAAGACAAAGGTTTTAAGTTTTAGAAGAGCAAACTTCAGCTTGCTCAGAGCACAGTTGGGAGGGATTCCGTGGAAAGCTTACATGGAGGATAAAGGAGCTAACGAGTGCTGGGAGTTCTTCAAGAATGCTCTCCTGGAAGCACAAAAACAGTTCATACCTTTTAAAGGTAAGGGAAGCAGATGGAGCAAGAGACCTCCTTGGCTTAACTGTGAGCTGCTGAGTCTGCTTAAAACCAAAAGAGAAGCATAACAGAGGTAGAAAAGTGGATGGATAATCATTGAGAAGTACAAGGGCATTGCCAGGGTGTACAGAGATGCAGTTAGAAAAGCAAAAGCTCAGCTCAAATTGAAATTGTCCAGAGATGTCAAAAACCATAATAAAGGGTTCTTCAGGTGCGTAAACAACAAACAGAAACAGAAGGAAAATATTGCCCTGCTGTTAAACAGCAGAGATGAAGTAGTTGCCAACAACACTGAAAAGGCAGAGGTTCTTGACACTTCTTTCACCTCTGTTTTTACCAGCACTGTTGGGCCCCAGGCCTTGGGAACAAAAATCTAGGTTGATGCTAACACAGACCCACTGTCAGTGAAGGAAGAGTTGGTAAGGGAACTATTACAGGAGTTTGTCCCCTACAAATCAATGGGCCCTGACAATGTCCACCCAAGCGTGTTAAAAGAGCTGGCTGATGTCATTGCGAGGCTGCTCTCTTTGTTGTGGAGATCTGGGGATGTCCCAGAAGACTGGAAGAAGGCTAATGTCACCCCTATCTACAAGGGCTTAAAGGAGGATCCAGGAAATTATAGGCCCATCAATCTTACTTCAGTCCCTGGGAAAAGTATAGAATGAATCCTTCTAGGGGCTATCACAAGTCAGTTGACACATGTGATTTGGAATGACCAGCACGGATTCACCAGGGGCAAGTCGTGCTTGATAAACCTGATCGCCTTCTATGACAAAGTAACATGCTCATGGATGTTGTCTACCTGGATTTCTCCAAGGCTTTTGATATGGTTTCCCACAGCCTCCTTCTAGGGAAACTGACACATTACAGTCTAGACAAGTAGTTTCTGAGGTGGGTGGGGAACTGGCTGACAGGCCACACCCAGAGGGTGGTGGTAAATAGCTCCTTTTCAAACTGGCAACTTGTCACGAGTGGGGTCCCCCAGGGATTAATTTTTGGGCCCAACACTGTTTATCATCTTCACAAGTGATCTGGATGATGGTACCAAGCGTACCCTGATGAAGTTTGCTGATGATACCAAACTGAGTGGGGAAGCAGACACTTCAGAAGGAAGACCTGGATAGGCTGGAAGAGTGGGCTAACAAGAACCTTATGAAGTTCAACAAGGACAAGTGTAAGGTCTTGCACCTGGGAAAACATAATCCAGGGGTGCAGCACAGGCTGGGATCTACCCAGCTGAGGAGCAGCTCTGTAGACAGGGACCTGGGGATCCTGGTGGACAACAAGCTCAAGTGTGCTGCTGTGGCAAAGGCGGCCAAGAGGATGCTAGGCTGCATTAGCAAGGGCATCACCAGCAGAGACAAAGAAGTCGTTATCCCACTCTACTTAACGCTTGTCAGGCCACACCTGGAATACTGGGTTCACTCTCGATTCCTGCTATGCAAAAAAGATGTGGACAGGCTGGAGAGGGTCCAGAGAAGTGCCTCAAAGATGATCAAAGGACTCAGAAGTCTGCCATGTGAGGAAAGGCTGAGAGAACTGAGCTCGTTCAGCCTTGAGAAAAGAAGGCTTAGGGGAGACCTCATCACTATGTTCCAGTATTTAAAGGGTGGCTACAAAGAAGATGGAGACTCCCTTTTTACAAAGACTCACATGGAAAAGACAAGGGGTAATGGGTACAAGTTACTCCTGGGGAGATTTCAATTGGATACACGAGGGAAATTTTTCATTATGAGAACAATCAGCCATTGGAATAATATCCCCAGGGAAGTAGTGGATTCCCCAGCGTTGGACACTTTTAAGATTCTGCTGGACAGGGTTCTGGACTGTGTTTTTGCCAAGAAAGGTTGGACCAGATGATCCTTGATCTCCCTTCCAACCTGATGTTCCTATGATTTTCTGATATGGTATTGAATATCTCTTTGGTCAGTTGGAGTTAGCTGTCCCAGCTGTCCCCTCTCCCAATTTCTTGTGTACCCCCACAGCCTACTCACTGGGGGGGGAGGTGATGGGGAAAAAGAGGAAGCCTCCACACTGTGTAAGCACTGCTCAGCAATAGCCAAAACACTGGTGTGTTATTAACACTGTTTAATCACAAATCCAAAACAGCACCATGTGGGCTGCTATGAGGAGAGTTAACTCCATCCCAACCATACCCAGTATACCAGATAATTGCTGTAGATTAGCATTGGTAAGTCAGCTGTCTTTCTAAATTGTAGTTTGTATTTCTTTAGCTTATTTTTTTCCACTGAATAATTTGTCTAATCTGTGAAGCGTTCACCTCTCATCTCATATAAAGTCCATGTCTTTAGAGAAAAGTGATTAGGCTTTTAAAAATCATGTTATGTGATAGGAAAATCCATTCAAAATAAAAAATGAAATTCCTAGTGATTTATGCAAACCTATTATGTATTAATTTTGATTGAGTAAGAAATGCAGTGCTATCTGGCATTGTTAGTCCTGTGTTGTTGACTGCTTTTAGTAAAGAAGGCAAATCTGTTTAGAGTATATTATCTGACAAGTAAACATTGACATATATAATCACTACATGTGGTATACTAATATTTTACATAAATAAAATTATTTAAAACCTCTAGTAGGTACAATAAAAGGTTGTACTTTTTTTTTTTTTTTTTATTCAAGAGCTGCTGAGTATGCTGCAGAACTTTTATAAATACAGAAGGCAATTCTGACATGGGTAAATGAAACTAGTGAAAGTACATAAATCTCAGTAGGTATCCCACACTAACTACCCATGTGGATACTAGAATTTCACATTTCTAGTGGAGAAGTAGCACTTGTGGATACTATAACCACTGTACATTATTTTCACTCCATATTTTATTACATTCACATAGCTGACTTCACAAATAATATCAATGAGTCACCATGGCCCAAGACAAAGAGTTATGCCTGTATTAGTGCAAAGGAATGCATTAAGATCAGAATGCAAAGTTGTGTTTCTTTTGCCTGTTTGATACTGATTCTCCACTAAATATTTTGTCCATGTCTTTAAATCGTTATTGAATTGGTTTTATTTTTTGTTAATATATATGTTTTTAAAGTACGGTAAAGACTATTAGATTTATTTTCTACAGAATCATGAAAAACAGGGATGGAAAAGAGCTGCTCATTCATCTGTTTTGTTTTTTTTTTTTTTTCTGAGGGTTCATCTGTCCAGTTTAGTGTTAAATTACTCACATGGTTGAACTTCCCTACTTGCCTTTTGAGACTGTTCTATAATTTAGAAAAAAAATAGGAAGTGTTTTCTGTAAATTATATATTCATTTAATTTAGGTTAAATTCATTAAATCTGTGTTAGAGAAGGAAGGGGCTATGGAGGCTGGGTGTCAGAGTACAAAAGTGCTCATTGGTAAATGTATCTTCAGAAGTGTAATTGCACAGTTCTGTTAACAATTTGATTTGTATTTTTGGACATAAGAAGTATTCTAATTAAAGGTCTGTTTTATGCTTCCATCTATCTTTTCAAAGTGTGACCATGCAAAGAAAAACCTTTTGTATTTGATGCATGTTCAGTAAATAAGCTAGATTAGTTGATCTCATTTATTTCTTGTTATTTAAATTGAATTTTAATTAGCTGATGAAAATGATGCATTGGTGTCTTAGTTGCTTTCAGTGATTAAAAATATTGACTTAATGGGTTTGTGTTGGGTTTAGCTACCATCAGCTAAGAAACTCACATCTATAGTAAGCGTAGGCACCTGTCTTTCCCTTCTAAAGTAACAACACATATATACCCTTTACTTAGTGGTCACGCGACAAACACAGGCTATGATTGGTTACTCTCTGCAGTCACGCATTCCACCCCCCCCATGGTGATTAGCTGCAGGGCACTGTCCACGAACTGTTCATGCACAGTGACGACAGCGCCCCTCCTGCAGCCTGGGTCGAGGACAGACCAGCTTCTGTTTACTTCCGTTCTGTCTTTGATGTCTCCAGAAAAACCCTCCGTTCAGGTCCTAGCCTGCACCACAGCCACATCATGCTCTGGCTTGTTCACAGCACACAGCCCATGTCCTCTTTCTTCCAAAAACTCTCCACACTAAAGACAATAGAGTCTTTCTGTGAAATAATTGAAACAATACTGTCATACAAAAAAGTCTGAGTTGCCTTGGAGCTTTGCTTGAGGTAGTATATGTTGGTTATTGGTAAATAAGTAAATGTTGTGGAAAAACACAGTACCCATTGATTATTTCATGCATGAAATTTCTAGAATAAAGAGGGGGGGAAGATTCAAGTCCAGGATTTTTTAGTTACTGGAACCTAGATATAGTTATTTTAGCTTTGACATGATGCAGCTTTGATTCCTTTATGAATTAGAGCAATATACAGCATTTTAGGGTGTGTCATAAAAACAAGGATAGTTGCAATTCTTGGTGCCATAGTGCATAAACACCCTTTACACAAAGATGCCCATGCAGAAGGATGAGGTACAAAGCACATGAGAGACAGATGGTGACATCTGGTGAAGGATTGTGTTCTGAGATTAGGTGAATCTGGGTCATGTCTATGTATGGAAGATGCAATAACTAGTCCACACTAATTCTTTGTAGTATGTTCAAATAATCTCCGGGTTGGGTACCCTATACTACTTGTGAAAGTTAGCTCCCTTGCACGTGGACACCCTCAACACTTCATAAAGTGTCTGCATGGAGGTGGATTAAGTGCAGAGTTGCTATTATGCAGTGAAATAATATCTCGGATGACAGCACACCAACCTCCTTGTGTAGACACAGTGTATGTGATGAAGGACTAATTCAGTTTCATATCCATTTGGTGGGGAACCAGTAAGCCGTGGAGAGACGTCTCACGTGTGGCCAGAGTTTCCACAGTGGGAAAGGTACCTGAATGGGAGTTGCTGTCTGTTTGTGGGTCAGCCACAGCCGCTAGCGATCTTGGGGGTAGATGGAGCAACTCCAAGATTTCTGTGTCTCAGTTCCGAGAGCCAGGATGGACTTTTGCTAATGACTAATCTTAAAAAGAGTGAAGGGTAATGCAGAAATCTCTCTTTTTGCAGCTGCTGAAAAAGGTAATAGTGAAAAAGGAATAATTGGTCTATAACTGCATGTTATCTTTTTTAAGTGCCCAGGCATTCCATGCATACCATTCTAAGCACTGTGTGAGATAGCTATCTGTCCTAAAACTAACTAGCCGGTAAAAAGTGTCTGTGTGTGTGCTGTGTGTGTGCGTGAAAGGCAGCTTGAATCTAACTTATTTTTATTGTTGAATCAGTAATTACTGTTTAAATTACTGGTACATTTTAGCCAGTGATTTGTATAAGGTGGAAAACGAACTTAAAACATCACACGGTGTGGTTCTTGGTTCCGGGACACGTTACTGAATTTTTTTCTCTTGCGAACTAAAAGATTTATTGATTGAGAAACAGTAATGGGTAACACTCAAAGTGGAGTACTAAAGAAAATCCCCCTTGGTTGCATATTAACTCACTGGAAGGAAATCATTGGGACAGGGGGTATGGAAAGCAAAATGACCCTAATTAAGTATCGTAATCACTGGTGGCCACTCTATAAATTAGAAGATGAGGAAAAATGGCCCATCAATGGAACTTTAAATTATAACACTCTACTACAATTAATGTTATTCTTAAGAAGGGAAGGAAAATGGGATGAGGTCACATATACAGATATGTTTTTCACCCTCAGAAATCACCACGAGTATCAGAGAGACTGTGGGTTAAAGCCTCCCCAGGACCCTATGGTAATAGCTTTAGAAAAGGAAAATAAGAAAAAAGAGAAAGCCAATAAGCCCCAGAAATGTTGTTTAGGATGCGATATAGGAGAAAGACGTGTAAACCCAGAAAAAGTAAGGAATCCTGGATCGGAGGATCTGCTAGAGTATTACAAGCCTTCAGTGGGGTGGCGGGAGGAACGCGGAGCGGCGGGGGAGGACGGGACCATGGGGGGATAGCCAGATACCTCTCAGGATATAGCACTGTATCCTCTCACACCGGAAGCAAGGAAACATTGCAAGCTCCCCTCAGAGAGGCAGTGGGACCAGAGGGGGAGCCAGTCTTAATAAGAGTACCCTTCTCTTCATTTGATCTTGAGACATGGAAAACAGTAGCCAAGAACTATCGGAGTGATTCTGTGGGGGTCGCTAGGCATTTCCAGTTTTTGATCAAACAACATAACCCCGATTGGAACGATATACAATTGTTATTGGACCATATGACAGAAACTGAAAAACAGCTAATATTGAAAACAACCCAAGATTTGGCTATTAACCAAATTGGCGATGCAGGAAGAGATGTGAAAAACTACTTTCCCTTACAGGACCCCCATTGGGTTCCAAATAGAGGAGCACACATGGGATTATTAAGCCAATATAGAGACTGGGTTGTGAAAGGGATGGAGCGAGCCGTCCCGCAAACGATTAATTGGTCAGCCTTGTACGCTATCCGGCAAGGGCCTAAAGAAACCCCCACAGAATTCCTGGATAAGTTGTGAGATACCATGAGAAGACACACACCTCTTGACCCAAGTTCAGAAGTAGGGATACAGCAATTAGTGTCATTATTTATAGGTCAGTCAGCAAATGATATTCAAAGGAAGTTACAGAAACTGAGAGTAACAGAAAGTAGAAATTTGGAACCATTGCTAGATGAAACTTGGAGAGTATTCAGTAACAGAGAACAGGAAGATCGTCGAAAGGATAGGCGTATGATAGTAGCAGCACTGCAAGAGAGTAGGGAAATTGAAAGGGTTGGAAGACTTCGAAAGCCTTTAGAGAGAGATCAATGTGCATGGTGTGGAAAAAAAGAACATTGGAAACATGAATTTCAGGAAAGACACAGAGGAAGAAGGCAGAAGGGGAATCGGATAGTAGCAAATGTTGAAAAAGATTGATGGGGACCTGGGGAATCTACCCTAGCAGATCCACTGGTTATAATGAAGCTAGGGAAAGAACAAAAACAAGTGGAATTTTTGGTAGATACAGGAGCAACATTTTCAGTCCTCAATCAAGCATTAATGCCAATAAGTAATGATTATGTAGTAGTAAAGGGAGCTACTGGTCAAAGTGAAAAAGCATATTTTTGTGAACCTTTAAAATACAAATTGGGCAAGCAAGTAGGTATTCATAAATTTTTATATATGCCCAATTCCCCGAAACCTCTTTTGGGAAGAGATCTGTTAGAACAGTTGGATGTGGTAATCAGATTTGAAAAAGGAGAAATTACTCTGGAGGTAAATGATCAGCAATATATGAAAATAATGGGCTTGCTTTTAGCAACTGTTCCCACAGAAGGCAAGATTAATGAAGAAGTTGTGAACCAAGTGTATCCTGGGGTATGGACTACTGATATACCTGGAAGAGCCAAAAATGCTCCACCTGTCAAGGTAAAAATCAAAGAAGGAGAAAAACCGGTAAGGATAAAACAATACCCTTTGAAAAGGGAGGACAGGGAGGGAATTCAGCCGGTAATAGAGAAATTTCTACAAATTGGGTTATTAAAGGAATGTGAGTCCAGTTATAACACCCCTATATTGCCCATCCGTAAACCGGACGGTTCATATCGGGTGGTTCAGGACTTACGAGCTATAAACAAAATAACCGAGGACCTCTACCCAGTGGTAGCAAACCCATACACACTTCTGACTGTATTAACACCTGATTTGACTTGGTTTACTGTTCTAGATTTAAAGGATGCCTTTTTTTGCCTCCCTCTCCATGAAGCCAGCCAGACAATATTTGCGTTTGAATGGGAAAACCCTAAAAGTGGACATAAACCCCAGCTCACACGGACAGTGCTGCCACAGGGATTTAAGAATAGCCTGACAATATTTGGAAATCAGCTTGCTAAAGATTTTGAATCTTGGGAAGCCCCACCTGATGGGAGACAGATGCTACAATATGTGGGTAACATCTTGATCACCACCCTAACAAAGGAGACGTGCATAACTTGGACTGTAAGTTTACTGAATTTTTTGGGGCTCCAAGGATACTGGTTATCACAGAAGAAAGCCCAGATGGTACAGCAACAAGTAACTTATTTGAGCTATGAAATTAGTGCAGGGCAGAGGACCCTGGGACAGGCTCAAAAGGAGGCTATATGCCAAACTCCAAAGCCTCAAACTGTAAAAGAATTACGGACCTTTTGGGGCATGACAGGGTGGTGCCGGCTGTGGATCTATAATTATGGATTGCTTGTCAAACCACTGTATGCACTAATAGCCACAGATCAGAAACACCTGCAATGGAATAAAGAAGCTACAAGAGCCTTTGAAGGACTAAAAAGAGCTTTGATGTCAGCCCCCGCTTTAGGACTCCCAGATGTGGGTAAACCATTTATTCTCTCATGAGAAGCAGGGAATAGCCTTGGGTATATTGGCACAGGATCTTGGCCCATACTGATGAGCAGCGACCTATTTCTCCAAACAGTTAGATGCAACTGCAAAAGGGTGGTCTGGACGCCTGTGGGCAGTTGCAGCAGTGATACTGAACATACAAGAGGCCCGGAAATTTACCATGGGTCAGAAAATGACTGTGCTAGTATCCCACACAGTGTCTACAGTCCTAGAAGCAAAAGGGGGACATTGGCTTTCCCCACAAAGATTTCTCAAATATCAGGCTATAACAGTGGAACAGGATGATGTAGAAATCATCATCACTAACATTGTCAATCCGGCTTCTTTCCTCAGTGGTAACAATGGAGAACCAGTTCATCACGATTGCCTGGAAACCATTGAAGCAACATATTCCAGCCGACTAGATCTAAAGGACAGTCCTATGGAAAATGCTGAAAACTGGTTTACAGATGGAAGCAGCTATGTCCTGAATGGTGAAAGGTGTGCTGGTTATGCTATAACCACTAGCCATGAAGTGATGGAATCTGGACCTCTACCTAAAAGTACTTCAGCACAGAAGGCAGAAATAATCGCCCTTATTCATGCTCTGGAACTAGCTCAAGGTAAAATGGTTAACATCTATACTGACTCCAAGTATGCTTTTCGGGTCATACATGCTCATGGAGCAATTTGGAAAGAAAGAGGACTCTTGAACTCTCAAGGAAAACATACCAAACATGCAAGTGAGATATTGAAATTACTGGAAGCAGTTCAACTTCCTAAGAAAGTGGCAATCATGCATATCAAGGCACACCAGAAAGTGAGCTCAGAATTGGAAAAAGGGAATGAGCTGGCGAACAGAGAAGCAAAATGGGCGGCTAAGCAAAAGGTAAAAGTAGAAAGTGCCCTAGTCCCCGATGGACAGGTTTCTTTAGAAGGTAAGCCAGAGTACACTAAGGAAGATTGGAAACTCATTATAGATTTAGAGGAATCATATAATGAGGAAGGGTGGGCTCACACCCCACAAGGAAAACTTATTGTTCCTTCTTATTTAGTCTGGCCTTTAGTAAGGGATGAGCACAGGAAGGTACATTGGGGAGCAGAGGCACTATAAAAATATTTGATCAGAAAAATAGTGGCTAGACAGGTGACGCAGCAATGTGATCTTTGCCTCCAGACTAATCCTAAGAATATACCTAAGCCAGAAATGGGTCAAATTGGGAAAGGAAATGGACCTGGGCAACAATGGCAAATTGATTTTTCGGAACTCCCAATAAAAGGGGGGTACTGATATTTGTTGGTACTAACTGATAGTTTTTCAGGTTGGCCAGAAGCATTCCCTAACAGAACAGCAAAAGCTCGGAAGGTAACTAAAACATTGGTACAAGAAACAATACCGAGGTTTGGAGTTCCAGCTGATATATCCTCCGATAGAGGGCCACACTTTATTTCAAAAATTGTACAACAAATCAGTCAGCACTTGGGAATAGACTGGCAACTACATACTCCTTATCATCCTCAATCTATTGACCAGGTAGAAACAATGAATCATCTAATTAAACAACAAATTGTATAATTGGGACAGGAGATGAACTTGGCTTGGCCTAAGTCTTTGCCTTTGGCCCTTTTGCATATACGAACAAGGCCAAGGGCAAAGGAAAGGTTGAGTCGTTTTGAAATCCTGTATGGGAGACCCTATAGTGTACAGAAAGGGATATCTGCACAAGTAGGGGATGAAATTATGACTTCTTACATGGTGGCATTGGGTAAACAACTTAACAAAATTGAGAAACGTGTTTAGAACTCGGAGTAGGGGTTTGCATGGGCCAGTACATAACATCTAGCTGGGAGATTATATGTATGTGAAGTCTCTTGCAGAAAACACTTTGGAACCACAATGGGAAGGTCCATTTCAAGTCCTCCTGACATCCTTCACCGTTATCAAGATTAAAGAACAGAATGCCTGGACCCATCATTCTAGAGTGAAGAAAGCCTGGAAAACACCATGGAGGGTAACCCAGGTGCAGCCTGAAAAATTATATTTTTCATGATCATAGCTTTAGGACACGGTTGGAATGCAAAAAATTGGCATGTAAAGCTCACCCAAATGATTTGGAACAATTTGAACCTTTCAGACTGTTGGATATGCACGGTCCTCCCAAGAGGAATGGAATTTCCACTGTTGGGAGTACCCCATCCAGACTGGAGTAGAGAAGGGGGTGGAGGGGGAAAGCTGGATGCGAACCAGAAGCAAGCCTGTCTTTATGGACAGGATCTGAATAAAACGATAGGAAGACATTTCAAATTGGTACCTTGGAATCAAACTGAAATTACAATTTATTCTAGATGTATGAACTCCATAGATAAAAGTTTCAAAATGGCAGTGAATGTAGTCAGTCACAGGGTATTGGAATCTTTGATATAACTAAGCTGAAAGAACTGGGGTTTAATTACAGCATGCAAAACATAGAAAACTTTAACTTCCCTTCCAACATAGCAACAAATTGTAATCTAGCTCCTGGGTGGTGGTGGCTTTGCAGAGACAGACGAGCCAGGAAAAGCCTACCCAATAATTGGCAAGGCCATTGTACAGGCAGATACATAGTACCTCAAGAAAAGGTATTTAACCATTCATACCCACCGCCAGGTATTGTTAGGACATTATGGAGAAAAACGCGTTCAGTGCCGAATAACCCTGTTGTAAAGAGGCCCTTGGGATTTCATAGTTTTGCTAGATGGTTGATTCCTCAACTAGGAGTTAGTGAACTAGAAAAGCCATAGTAAATATATCAGCCACAATCGAGAAAATCGAAAATCCCCCTCTTAAGGGGCTCCAGGAAGAGATATCATCACTAAGCAAGATAGTCTTGCAAAATCGCATGATCCTAGACCTCCTGACTGCAAAAGGAGGAGTTTGTGTGGTGATAAACCAAAGTTGTTGCTCATATATTAATCAGGAGAAACGGGTAGAAACAGATATTCAAAAGATATGGGAACAATCTCAGATCCTCCATCAAGTTACTAGAGACAATACAACATGGGGATTCTCTAATTTATGGGAAGGCCTCACTTTCTGGATTCCCAAATTAACCCGGTTACAATCCTTATTTGTAGCTTTAGTGGGAATATTATCTTTAGGGATACTGGTCTGTCTGATGATGAGGTGTTTATTGTGGTGTTGCCAGAGTACCAGGAATACTTATAGCAACTGGAAGAAACATCAACTAAGGCAGGAGCTAGAATCTAATAGGTACTTTGTAAAGACATTAGATAAAGAATCATCATATTAGTAAAAGAATTTACTGACCTCTCAGAAAAGGGGGGATTGATACAGGGAATTAACAATTAATTAACTAACAATTAACTAATTAACACTTAAAGAACACATAAATAATAATTAACTAACACTTAAAGACACTTAGAGAACTAACCCTTTAACCTACATCACTATTGCCTAGCCTTGCTTAGTTTTGTGTAACATATTGTACGAGAAACAGGACTTCACTGATGCCTTGCAAAGATAATAATCCTTGGGTGCATCCTTGATGAATCCTTGGGTGAACTAGATAACAGAAACTTGGGCACAGGACAGGAGATACGCCAGTTTTAACCAACTCAGCAGTCTGAGACCTAACCAACTCATCACACTGGACCAAAGGTGACCGTGTACAGAGAAAGAGGACCCAGGTTCACGATCACTGCGCAGCTGCAACCAGGAGGAGCCGGAGGTGGAGACTATGGAAATGGTCTCCCGGAACTCATTGTAACAAGAACCGCCTTCTCGGGGACAGGTTATGAATATGTATAGGCGTTCCTAAAAACTTCGATGAATATGTAACACTTTATTGGATTTAACCAAGCTCATAACTACTGTAAAATACACACCATTTTGGGTGAATTTATTCCCTGTGTGACCGACATCGTAATTGCATACCTTCCTTACAACCTTAAGGGTTGTAAGGTCATTTCTGTGCCTCATCAGTGGCAGTCTGTACCATCTTTGCTGTTAGATGCACTGGGTGAATTGAGATTGGAGCTTCAAAGTTAGTTTCCTTTTGTGTGACTCTTAGTGTCTTTTGATGTACTTCCCCCCCAAGTTTATGTTTTTTAGAAGGAAAAAATACAATTCTAATTAATTTTCAAGTAGGTCACATTGAATAACTGACACGAGACTGCAAATTTCATGTAGTAGTTCTGCCTCTTAATGAACATAATTTTTATTATGTAACATAAATTTAGTCTAGTATGAGGAAGAGAATAGGAAAGGTGTTTCCAGTGCAAAATATATTTAAGAGCAAATAAAAAGCAGTGATTTTAGGGAAGAGAATTAACAGCAGCAGATGCATGGGTACATTGAAGCCAACTGGCTGAAGCAGTTTCACAATCAGAAAAAATGAGTAAAATGTGCTGTAGGTGAATCGTTTTTTTACTGGGGAGTAAAAAGGAAATGTTAGTAATCTAAGTATCCATATGTTATCTCCTCTAGCTTTTAAAAAAACTTTCACTTATCTGTCAAATAGACAGTGAAATGGGCACAACTGAGAAGGTGAATAACCCATGAGCCAATTGTTCACCAAACATATTATGTACTTGTCTAGCTGTATGCTGGACATTTTGTCCAGAAGGATACTGTCAGAAAGTATTAAAAGCTTTGCTAAAATAAAAAAATACACATCTACTGGCTTCCTTTGGCCAACTAGCTGGGTGACCTTGTCATAAAAGGAAAAAAAAAGTTAGTTAAGCAGAACTTTCCCCTTGTTATGACCAATTACTGCATTGCTTCTCAAGTGTTTTTCAGTAACTCCCAGAATAACCTCCATAGGACATAGGAGATTGACAGGCCTGTAATTCTCAGGGTCTTCCTTCTTACCCTTCTTGAAAATTGGGACAGCATTTGCCAGCTTCAAGTCAACTGGGACCTCTCCAGACTCCCAAGACTGTCGAAAAGTAATGGAGAGAGGTCCCATGATGACATTGGCCAGCTCATTTAGTACCCTGGGATGAATCCCATTGGGCTCCATAGGCTTATGTGCATCCAACTGGAGCAGCAAGTCTCAAACAAGTCCAGAGTCGGCTGGGAGTTTATCATCCCTTCAGTTATGGTGTTCCAACACAGGGCTCTGGGGGTCCCAGGGCCTCATCATCAGTGTTAAAGACAGAGACAAAGACAACATTAAATGTCTACATCCCTATTTGTGAGGTGATTGACCTCATCAAGTAGCAGACCAATGTTATATCTGATCTTCCTTTTATTGTTAACATATTTTTAAAAGTCACTTTTTGTTGTTCTTCACAGTGCTGTTCAGCTTTAATACAGCTTTGGCCACACAAATTTTCTCCCTCCAGTGACAAACAGCATCTCTGTAGTCTTTCCATGTTGCCTGTCCTGGTTTCCAATGTCTACACACTTTCCTTCTCCACCTAAGTTCTAGAGTTCATCCAAGCTGGCCTTCTGCCCCACTTGCTTGATTTCCAATACTTTGGAATTGCCTGCTCATGAACTTGTAAGAGATAGTTCTTAAAAAGAAATAAGCATGTGACTTGTTTGCTAGTGTCTCTCCACTCTGTAGTTCAAGACATTATCAAGAAATCACAAGTGTGGGTGGCTGTCTGTGAGTATGAGATTTTGTATCTTCTTTCTTTCTGATGTAATGTACTTCTTTCTTTTCAGGTTCACATAACGCTAGGGATCAAAGAAGCATATGTAACACTTGTGTGGTGCTGGGACCAGTCTTCTGAAAGAAGACTCAGAAATAACTCTTCAACCTGTTTATTCTGGGACTGACTTTTCTTAGGAAAAAAGCTCAACAGAGAAACTTTTCACACTGGAACCATTATAAATAAATCTGTCTAAAGAACTTGCTACCTGGAGACACTTTTGCAAAGACTGAATCCTGTTTTTCATCTGTGTTTGCACTTCAGACTGTAAACAATGAGTGAGTTCTGGTTGTGTTTCAACTGCTGTATTGCAGAACAGCCTCAGCCTGTAAGTATGAGTATTGGAACTGTTTTGTGTATTATTTAATACATTGTTAATTTTTTTTTTTTAGCTTCTTAAATTAGTGCTGTTGGACTAAGCCCAGTGAGAATTAAGGAATTAACTTCCATCTTGGTTTAGCTGTAAAAGAAAAGAGTCTGATCTAGACGTCATAGAGCCATTTTCTTATCCTTAATCTTAAATCTGTTTGAAGCCTTTGAAAAGAACCTTTATGTGTTTGACCTGTAGAGAGGGAGAAAGGAAGGGGAAGGGGAATGTGAGAGTGAGGAAGACCTAAACTGTTGCTCTAACATCTGCCAAAAAGCAGATGGAAATCTGGAAATGTCATGACATCTGATACTGTTTTAAGGAGCTTTTCCTGTGTGGCTGGACAACGCTGAAGGAAGGAAATACAGGGTAAAATCCATTTCTCCTCTGCCTTTCTTAGCATTCATTTAAATGAAGTCAGAGAGAGGCTGGGTGAGAGGGAGAGCAAGAGAATGAGGAGGCAGGGGGGAAGGAAGAAGCACAAGCCAGAGAGAGCGGGTGAGACTGAGAGACTGGGAACGGGAGTGAGGGCAGGACAGTGGGAAAAGGAGCAAGGGATGGGGGAGTATTGTGTCCAGTTCTGGGCCCCTCAGTTCAAGGACAGGGAACTGCTGGAGAGAGTCCAGTGCAGGGCAACTGAGAGGGCGAAAACTCATGGACTCCACACAATTCAATATGAATTCAAGCGAAGCCATTTATTACAGAGACAAGCCTCCTTATATATGCAGTTATTTCCTGATCACGCGTCCACGCTCCAAGCATGCATTAGCTGATTGGATATTGTCCATGGTCACGAGCTGTCCATGCACCCGAGTCTCACTGCTGTTTTTCAGGGTGCTGTTTTTCAGCCTTCGGGCTGTCCTTGAGATTCCTTTGACTAGTTCAGAAATAAATCTCTATCTAATAGAAACCCATCCACACAACAACCTCAAGAAAATCCCTCAAATCTCCCACAGGCAACAAAGATGATTAAGGGAGTGGAGCATCTCCATTATGAGGAAAGGCTGAGGGAGCTGGGTCTCTTTAGTTTGGAGGAGACTGAGGGGTGACCTCATTAATGTTTATAAATATATAAAGGGTGAGTGTCACGAGGATGGAGCCAGGCTCTTCTTCTTCTTCTTCCCTCCTTGTTAGTGAGAATGAGATCCAGCAGTATTCCTCTCCTAGTTGGCTCATCTACCATTTGCATCAGGAAGTTATCATCAATGCACAGGAAGAACCTCCGGGACTGTGGATGTCTGGCTGAGTAGTCCTTCCAGCAAATACCAGGGTAGTTAAAATCTCCCACAATAACCAGGGCTTGTAATTGCGAGGCTGCTCTCAGCTGCCTGTAGAAGGCCTCATCAACTTCCTCATCCTGATCTGGTGGCCTGTAATAGACAACAGTATCACCCCTGCCAGCCTGCCCCTTAATTCTCACCCACAGACTCTCAACTCGCTCCTCATCCGCCCCTGGACAGTACTCAATACATTGTAGTTGCTCTCTTATGTAAAGAGCAACTCCACCACCTCACCTGGTGTCACGGTCCATTCGGTGATGGACTCATGATGGTTCGTTTACCTTGATCTCGAAGCGCAAAATTAAGGCAACCAAAATGCCAAAGGGTTATAATTCAATCGAACAGTGTTACTTTATTATTTTGCCGGTAAAGCGGTACACGTCAGAGAGAGTAGAGGAAAAAGGGAAAGGAAAAAGGAAAAAGAAAGAAAAAAATAGAAAAAGAAAAAGGGGGAAAGAGGATTCAGTTACCGTCAGAACGAGTCCCAAAGGCATTCCTCTGGTCTCCGGTCCCGTGAGAAGAGTCCTGCCAGTCCTCTGTCATGATCCAGGATCCTCTGGTGGGAAGATCTTTTGGTTTGTTTCCAGGAGACAGAACCCTCATCTCGAGTTTGGAGTGCTCTACGCCAAGGTGTGTGTGGTGTGCAGGAAATCTGAATCTTCCCCCTTGCGTTCTGGACACTTCTCACCGATCATGGTGTAAGGCCAGGTGCGGTTAAAGCGAAACGTCCTTCCCCTGATGCAGACCAAACACTACCTGCACCCCACTGTTTCCCAGAATCCTGTCCGTGATGCCAAATAAATGTCACAGTCCATTCGGTGATGGACTCGTGATGGTTCGTTTACCTTGATCTCAAAGTGCAAAATTAAGGCAACCAAAATGCCAAGGGGTTATAATTCAATCGAACAGTGTTACTTTACTATTTCGCCAGTAAAGCGGCACACATTAGAGAGAGTAGAGGAAAAAGGGAAAGGAAAAAGAAAGAAAAGAAAAAGAAAAAGGGGGAAAGAGGATTCAGTTACCACCAGAACAAGTCCCAAAGGCATCGCTCTGGTGTCCGGTCCCATGAGAAGAGTCCTGCCAGTCCTTCGTCATGATCCGGGATCCTCTGGTGGGAAGATCTTAATGATGTCCATTCGGGAGTCATCTTTTATGCTTCTTCACCCCCCCTCACTCCCATTGTTTGAGGCCAATCTCCGCCTTTGTTTCGCAATCCAGGCTTAACTGCGCAGGCCTGAAAAATCCCCGCTATGCTTGCCAGGCCCCATCTGCGCCTGCGTGGCCTCACATTCAGGAGTCTCTTTCTGGTCCATTGGGTGACCTCAGGACCCTTAGTGAGCTTCTGGGCATGCTCTTCTTCGTTGGCCTTTGTTTCAGGGAGGAGATCGGGGGCAGGTGTGACTGAGGCAGCAGGTGAGAATCCATCTTCTGGATGGCAGTTATTGTCCCCGGGTTGGAGAGACCCGTATAACACAATCCCTTTTAGGAGGCGGGGGCTAGTTTGGCTGAGGCAGCAGGTGAAGTCCATATAGCAGCCATTGTTACCGGTAACCTCCCGGGTCAGAGAGACTTGTGCAATACAATTCTTCTCCTCAGGCCTCTCTCCAAGTCATTGTCCATCTGTTCTTTCTGTCAGGGCCTCAGTTCTCCTAGTCCCTGATGACTATGTTTCAGGCAAATACTGTTCCATCTTCACACCGACTCTTCACCTGGCTGGTCTGTCTTACCTGAAACGGAAATAGCCATCCATGACCACATTCCAGTCATGTAAGCTGTCCCACCATGTCTCTCTAATTGTCACCAGATCATAATCTCCTGACCAAACACAAGTTTCTAACTCCTCCTGCTTATTCCCCATGCTGCATGCATTGATGTACAGACATTTCAGGGAGTGAGCTGAGTACACCAATTTCACCCTAGGGGGGTGGGAGGCCTCCCGGTCTTTATCAATACTAGAGCGCTGCCCCACTGGTGCAAGCCCAGCTACAACCCCATCCCCCTTCGAGTCTAGTTTAAAGTTCTCCAAATGAGCCCTGCTAATTCCCATCCCAGCATCCTTTTGCCTCTGCGAGATAAACCTTTCCCATGTATTACTGTTTGGACTGGTGTCTTAAAAAACCAGCCAGTATCAAAGAACCCAAAGCCCTGCTGTAGCACCAGTCTTGTAGCCAAGCATTTATGGACTTCTTCTATTCCATCCCACGTCATCACCCGAAAATGGGAGGGAACAGAAAATCACTTGAGCCCCAGACTCTTTCACCAACCGTCCCAAGGCCTTGAAGTCTTTCTTCATTTCCCTCAGACTACAGGATGCAGCTTCCTCCCCACCTGTCTGGAAGATCAGCAGTGGGTAGTAGTCTGTTGGGTGCACCAGGTTGGGGAGTGCCCTGGTGATATCCCTGATCCGGGCTCCAGTTAGACTGCACGCTTCTCTATGATGAGGGTCAACTCTGCATGTTGGGCCCTCTGTTCCTCTCAGAAGGGAATTGCCTACTACAGTTACCCTTCTTTCTTTCTTATCAGAGGCAGTCTTGAGACATGGAGTCAACTGCCTCTTCCTATGTGACCTCATAGGGAGGCCTTCCACCACATCCTCACCTACCTCTCCTTCAAGATCCAGGGCCTCAAACCTATTACAGAGGGGCACCCGGGGAAGCAAAGCAGGGAGGGAAGGGGGTTGCCCACGATGCCAAACTGGGACTTGCTTCCAACCCTCCTCATCTTTTTGGTCCCCTGCCTCTGCCCAACAGTGACAGGGCAGGGGCTGTCTCAGGTCTCCCCCCTCTACCTGACAGGGTGGGGGGTCCATCATCTTTTGGGGGGTATCTCCCTGGTGCCTTTCTGGCTGGAATGCCAGGGAGTTACTCCACCAGTCAATCTCCTTCTCACATTCCCTGATGGTCCTCAGTCTCTCAACCTCCTGCTTAAGTTTTACCACCATGCTGAGCAGATCTTCCACCTGCTCACACCTCATGCAGGTGGAATGCCAGCCTCTCTCCCCTGGCAACAGCAGGCTCTGGCACTCCCTGCAGCCAGAGACCTGAACAAGCACATGAAGCTGCAATGCATAGTCAAAGAGCGATCAAAAGACACTTCAGGGCCTTGGGACAGTTGGAAAGGGAATCTGGAGCACAGGTTATTTTTTCCTCTATCCTTCCAGTTGCAGGCAGCAACATTGGAAGAAACAGACCGACCCCTTCTATGGCTCTGTGACTGCAGTCACTGCCACAGTTTTGGGGTTTATGATAGTGGGATGGTCTACACAGCACCAGGTTTGCTGGCTTCAGATAGGATTCACCGTTCTCAAAGGGGGAAGAGGGTCTTTGCTCATGAGCTAGTGGGGCTTATTGACAGAGCTTT
Organism: Patagioenas fasciata; assembly: GCF_037038585.1. Lineage (NCBI taxonomy): Eukaryota > Metazoa > Chordata > Aves > Columbiformes > Columbidae > Patagioenas > Patagioenas fasciata. The sequence continues at coordinate 43,963,736 of NC_092559.1, forward strand.
AAACTAGACATGATAGGGGAGGGGGACAATATCAGGCAAGCTGTGGGACAAGACATCAAGGTTAGAGGGGCAGAGTGCTAGTGACATGGCCCTGAGACGTGCTGGTCACACTGGAGCACACTTCAAGTCTTACGGAGACAAACCAGGGGCTCCTGAGGTAACAGAAGTCAACAGTGAAATGCTGAAAAGGAATTATGGGGTCTTCCTCTGAGATGGTGACAAGAGCGACAGCTCAGCTGAAGTGCCTCTACACAAACCCATGCAGCATAGGCAACAAACAGGAGGAGCTGGAAGCCACTGAGATGCTAGAAAGCTATGACCTAGTGGCCTGTCACCGTTTATTGCAGGGGGACAATAAACCATGGCACATGCTGCCCACCAGGTGCAGAGAGGAGCAACCAGCTTGTGCAGCGGGTGTGGTAGCTTGTGCAGCAGGGTGCAGAGAGCACTTGTTGCTTGTCAGTCCCTCTAACTTATTGCCAGCGTCCCTGACTGCTGATGACCATGGTCGTCTCCAGAAGGAGAGCTTGTCTCAAAAAGACTGTGGCAACGCAGAGTGAGGTTCTGTCCCGAATGGTGGCTGTTTAGGTCTCCGGCTGCAGGGAGTACCAGAGCCTGCTGCTGCCGGAGGAGGGAGGCCAGCATTCCACTTGCGTGAGGTGTGAGCAGGTGCAAGATCTGCTTGACATGGTTGTGAAACTTAAGGAGGAGGTTGAGATGCTGAGGTCCATCAGGGAGTGCAAAAGGGAGATCGACTGGTGGAGTAACACCCTGATGTGCCAGTTGGAAAGGCCCCAGGGAGGTACCTCCGAAAAGGAGATGTACCTCCTGCCCTCTCGGACAGAGGCGGAAGTCCTGAGACAGCCCCACCCTTGTCGCTGTCGGGCAGAGGTAGGGGACCTAAAAGACGACGAGGGTTGGAAGCGTATTCCAGTTTGGCATCACGGGCAGCCCCCCTCCCTGCCTGCTTTGCCTCCCCAGGTGCCCCTCTGTAATAGGTTTGAGGCCCTGGATCTGGAGGAGGAGGTAGGTGAGGAGGTGGTGCTAAGCCTGCCTACAAGATCACGTAGGAAGAGGCGGTTGACTTCACAACTTAAGACTGCCTCTGATAAGAAAGAAAGAAGGGTGATTGTAATAGGAAATTCCCTTCTGAAAGGAACAGAGGGCCCAATATACAGAGTTGACCCTCATCTTAGGGAAGTTTGTAGTCTACCTGGAGCCTGGATCAAGGATATTGCTAGAGAGCTCCCCAGAATGGTGCACCCAACAGACTACTACCCGCTGCTGGTCTTCCAGACAGATGGGGAGGAAGCTGCTTCCCGTAGTCTGAGGGGAATGAAGAACGATTTCAAGGTCTTGGGAAGGATGGTGAAAGACTTAGGGGTTCAAGTGATCTTCTCTTCGCTCCTTCCATCTTCAAGTGATGATGTGGGGTGGAATAGGAAAATTCAGTCTCTAAATGGTTGGCTCCAAGGCTGGTGCTATAGGCAGGGCTTTGGATTTTTTGATAATGGTTGGTTTTATAAGACTCCAGTCTGGACAGTGTTACGCGGGAAAGGTTTATCTCGCTGGGGCAAAAGGATGTTAGGGCAGGAATTAGCTGGGCTCATTTGGAGAGCTTTAAACTAGGCTTGAAGGGGGATGGGGTTGTAGCTGGGCTTGTCCCAGTGAGGCAGAATTCTAAAACGGATGACGACCGGGTGGCCTCCTGTGCCCCTAGGGAGAAATTGATGTGCTCTGCTCGCTCCCTGAACTGCCTGTACGCCAATGCACGCAGCATGGGGAATAAGCAGGAGGAGTTAGAATCCTATGTTCGGTCGGGAGATTATGACCTGTTGGCAATTACAGAAACATGGTGGGACAGCTCACATGACTGGAATGTGGTCATGGATGGCTATGCCCTTTTCAGGAAAGACAGGCCAGCCAGGCATGGTGGTGGAGTTGCTCTCTATGTGAGAGAGCAACTACAATGTACTGAGTACCGTCCAGTCATGGATGAGGAACGAGTTGAGGGTGTATGGGTCAGGATCAAGGGACAGGCTGGCAGGGGTGATACTGTTGTAGGTGTCTATTATAGGCCACCAGATCAGGCTGAGGAAGTTGATGAGGCCTTCTATGGGCAGCTGAGAGTGGCCTCACAGTCACAGGCCCTGGTTGTTGTGGGTGATTTTAATTTCCCTCATGTCTGCTGGAAGGACCATTCAGCCAGCCAGCCACAGTCCAGGAGGTTCCTCCAGTGCATTGATGATAACTTCCTCATGCAGATGGTGGAGAAGCCGACTAGGAGAGGTGCACTGCTGGATCTCATCCTCACTAACAAGGAGGGTCTGGTTGAAGCAGTAAAGGTTGAGGGCTACCTGGGTTGCAGTGACCACGAGATGGTGGAGTTCAGCATCTCGTGTGGTGGGAACAGAATAGCAAGTAGAATTGCAACCCTGGACTTTAGCAGGGCTACCTTTGGCCTTTTCAAGCAATTGCTAGGGGAAATCCCATGGGCAAGACTTCTTGAAGGAAAAGGGGCCCAAGAGAGCTGGATTGCATTCAGAGATTGCTTCTTCCATGCTCAGGATCAGAGCATTCCCACACGTAGGAAGTCGAGGAAGGGAGCCAGGAGGCCTGTGTGGTTGAATAGGGATCTGTTGGGTATGCTCAAGCAGAAGAGGAGAGTTTACAGGTCATGGAAGCAGGGGCTGGCCACTTGGGAGGAATATAAGGCTGCTGTTAGAGGATGTAGGAAGGCAGCTAGGATAACCAAGGCCTCCTTAGAATTACAGCTGGTGAGAGGGGTCAAGGACAGCAAAAAGAACTTTTTCAAATACATAGCAGATAAAACTAATACCAGAGGCAATGTAGGCCCACTGATGAATGGGGTGGGTGCCCTGGTGGCAGAAGACACAGAGAAGGCAGAATTGCTGAATGCCTTCTTTGTCTCTGTCTACTCTGCTGGAGGCTGTCCTGGGGAGCCCCGTACCCCTGAGACGGGATGAAGCCAGGTCAATGGAGGAGTTTGCTTTAGTCGATGAGGACTGGGTTAGGGAGCAATTAAATAGTCTGGACATCCATAAATCCATGGGTCCAGATGGGATGCATCCGTGGGTGCTGAGGGAGCTGGCTGAAGTCATTGCTAGACCGCTCTCCATCATTTTTGCCAAGTCTTGGGAAATGGGAGAGGTGCCCGAGGATTGGAGGAAAGCAAATGTCACTCCAGTCTTCAAAAGGGCAAGAAGGTGGACCCAGGTAATTATAGACCGGTCAGCCTCACCTCTGTCCCTGCGAAAGTAATGGAACAGCTTATCCTTGGTGTCATCTCAAGGCATATCAGGGATAAGAGGGTCATTAGGGGCAGTAAGCATGGCTTTACCAAGGGTAAGTCATGCTTGAGCAACCTCATAGCCTTTTATGAGAATCTAACAAGGTGGATGGATGATGGCAGGGTGGTGGATGTGGTCTACCTTGACTTCAGTAAAGCCTTTGACACAGTCTCCAACAGCATCCTCACAGCTAAATTGAGGAGGTGTGGTCTGGACAATAGAGTAGTGAGGTGGGTTGCAAACTGGCTTAAAGAGAGAAGCCAGAGAGTGGTGGTCAATGGTGCGGAGTCTAATTGGAGGCCAGTATCTAGTGGAGTGCCTCAGGGGTCAGTACTGGGGCCAGTAGTGTGGAATTAGAAGTCAGGGAAACTAAGCAACTAGGATCCCTGTTTAGCGAAAGGGGCATTGACAAGGTGATTGGAAGAAGACACAAACCCTCAACCTCTGGAGGTGACTTCTGTCAGGTGTGAAGGAAAGGTATCCCTTCAAGGAAGATGTTACCTGTCACCCAGGCAAGTGGACCACCATGGAGAAAGGTATCCAGTACCTGAGGGAGCTAGCTGTTCTGGAGGTGATTTATAATAACACCAATAATGACAATCTACCCACTGCTACCAATGAGATCCAGTGCATGCAACCCATGTGGTGGAGGTTCCTGTGGAGTGCACCATCATCCTACGCCAGCTCATTGGCAGTAATGTCATGGAAAGAAGGCAAGGGTCAAATGGTGGATGAATTGACTGGCCAGCTCTGTCAGTACAAGGGAAGTCTATCTCCCTATGGGCTTGTGTCTCAGCTGTGGAGAAACTGCCCGACGTACTAGCTGAAAAATTGTCCGAAGAGTTCCAGCGTTTTGAAGAAAAGTTCTGCTCCACACCTGCATGGCCTAGGGTTTCAGCTATTCAGAATGAGTGTTTCTCTGATCAAGGGAGAGAATACAGAGGATATACAAAATGGGGCATCCTTTGGTTTTCCTGTGTGACAATGGAGAAGACATGAGGAGATGGGATGGACAACCTATCTCAGTCCTAGAGGCATGGGTACATGAGCTGAAAGGGGAGACAACCACAAGAGGACATTATGCCAGGAAAAATGCTGCCCCAGTTTCCAGCAGGTAGTTCCCCAGACAGAGTAGAAGAGCTGACCTTGCCTCTGACCCTCTTGAAGGAGCTTCTAATTCATTCTTGCAAAAAGGAAGCAATGAGTACCATGACCAGGACTAGGGGGCCCTGCCTCCAGACAGGTGGAGGAGAGGGATAATATAGTTTATTGGACTCTGTGGATTCAATGACCTGGAACATCAGAGCCACAGGAGTACACGACTCTGGTGGACACTGGGATGGAATGTACTCTAATTTTATCAAACTATGAAGGGACAGAACCCATCAGCATTTTCTAAGGTGACTGGGGGATTCCAACAGCTAACTGTATTAGATGCTGAGGTGAGCCTGAATGGAAAGGACTGGCAAAAGCACCCCATTGTGACTGGCTCAGATGCTCCATACATCCTTGGTATAGACTACCTCAGAGGAGGGTATTTTAAGGACCCAAAGGGGTACAGGTGGGCCTTTGGCATAGCAACCGTGGAGTCAGACAATGGGACTCATTTCCGGAACAACCTCATAGACACTTGGGCCAAAGAGCATGGCATTCAGTGGGTATATCACGTCCCCTACCATGCACCAGCCGATGGAAAAATCAAATGGTACAATGGACTGTTAAAGACTACACTAAGAGCAACGGGTGGTGGAACTTTTAGAAATTGGGATTCAAATTTGGCAAAGGCCACCTGGTTGGGTTAACACCAGGGGATCTACCAGTTGAACTGGCCCTGCCCAGTCGAAGCCTCCACACACTGTGGAGGGGGATGAAGTCCCTGTGGTGTGAATGAAGAATATGTTGGGGAAAACAGTCTGGGTTACCCCTGCCCTGAGCAAAGGTAAACCCATCCGTGGGATTGCTTTTGCTCAGGGACCTGGGTGCACTTGGTGGGTGATGTTAAAGGATGGAGGAGTGTGATGTATACCTCAGGGAATTTGATGTTAGGTGAGTATGCTCCCATTACATGAATTGTATGATGGTAATTACTGCATAATACTATTCATAAGATTAACAGTATTCAATAAGTGTCTTTCAGGTTAATGAAGAATAACCTTCAACAAAATTCAGCAAAGTGCGGCAATGATGGAACCAAAGCTTGCTCCAACAACTGGTATTCAGCCACCTGCTCGAGGTCAGCGCTTCTGGCATGCAGGCTGTGAACAAGAAATAAACATTCCAAATGCAGCATGCAGCAATACAACACTCCAACATGGCACTCCATCTTTCCTGCTTGTCCTGATGGAATCCAAAATAATGGACTGTCCTGGTTTTGTTAAAAAACAAGTTTCTCTTTTAGTGAATTTTGCCTGTCAGCTAAAGCCTTCATATTAGCTGCATTTTCCTGGAGAACCAGATACATGTTTTGGTAAACCTAGCAATGGAATGCAAACTTATTGATAAGCACGGATGGACATCTCGCGAGAGGGGCAACGAGAAACCGGTGACCAAGAGACTGACCAACTGTGTATAACATTCCATTCACGTGAATACTTCATATAAAAGTGGGAGATCACGAGGATCTCGTCCCTTTTTTTCCTCATGGTCGACATTAGGAGAGGACCTTGCTGGTTGTCCCTGCAAACTGAGGCCTAGTGAGAGACTGAATCCAATTCCGGTTGGCTACAGAGTCTAATCCAGGACTTTGGGTGCTGGCTCTGCAGTTGCTGAGACTTACAAGATTGGTTTTGTATATTTTGTATTATTTTCTCTATTCTTATTAGTAGCATTAGTAAAACATCTTTAATTTTTCCAACTCTCTTCTCTCTGTCCTTCTTTCCCTCCCGATCGCCTGTCCTAAGTGGGAAGCGGGAAGAGGGAAGGGCAAAAGGGGGAAGTGGGGGGGAGAGGAGGTTAACAATACATCTGCCAGGGTTTGATTGTCACCCCGCAATCTTAATCCTCGACACTGTGACATCATTCTAGACAACTTTAGACATTCATTTAAGTTTTCAAGTGTTAATTGTAACATTGTACTAAAAATTCAAATTAAGTACATTTTATAAATTTAGTGTGTCTTTAAAGCTGATGTGCAAGCATTTAAATTTCCCCACTAAGAACATGACAGAGAGGTTTTGGTTTCCAGCTACAAATCTAAAAAAGTAAAAAAGTTGAAAGAAATACATTATAACTGAGAGGCTTAATATGCCCTCTTTGGAATCATTAAGGCAAAAAGTTTTGAAAAACCCACTCCCAGGTATCTACCTTTCTGTCTTTCCCAGTTCTGTTTTGCTGCAGGATTCATTTTCAGACCACTCTTTTTTGAGCTATTTGAGACTGCATAATTACAGGACACTATTGTTTAGGAAACTGAAATAAGTAAATTTGCATAAACACAATCTAAACCAGATATGGTTGTTTATTTACCTGGGGAACAGTAACAGCATAAAATGTACCAAATTTAGTGTCTCCTGCAACATTTCTTCCCTTAAACATTGCAAATACAAATGTCTGCCGAGTTTGGTCAAAAAAATTAAATTGTTAGTAATATTTCCCCCTATACTGCCTGCAGAGTCAAGATAGCTAAGAGTATAAGTTGATTTCTATTCATTCTTGAGACCAGCCCTGCAGAAAAGTACTTGAGCGTACTTGTGGATGTAAAGCTGGACATGAGCCCACAATGTGCACTCACAGCCCGGAAAGCCATCTGTATCCTGGGCTGTATCAAAAGAAGCATGGCCAGCAGGTCAAAGGAGGTGATTCTGCCCCTCTACGCTACTCTGGTGATAGCCCAGCTGGAGTATTGCATTCAGCTCTGAGGTCCTCAGTATAGGAATCTCAGAATCATAGATAAGTTTGGGTTGTGTCCTGGTTTTGTTAAAAACAAGTTTCTCTTGCAGTGAATTTGCAACAAGAAACAGGTGACCAAGAAACTGACCAATGGAGTATAACATCACGTTCACGTGAATACTTCATATAAAAGTGGGAGATCACGAGGATCTCGTCCCTTTTTTTTCCTTATGGCTGACATTAGGAGAGGACCTTCCTAGTCATCCCTGCGAACTGAGGCCTAGTGACAGACTGAATCCAGTTCCCGTTGGCTGCAGAGTCCAGTCCAGGATTTCGGGTGCCGGCCCAGCAGTTGCCGGGACTTTCAAGATTGGTTTTGTATATTTTGTATTATTTTCTTTTATTTTATCAGTAGCATTAGTAAAACATTTTTAATTTTTCCAACTCTCTTCTCTCTGTCCTTCTTTTCCTCCCAATAACCTGTCCTTAGTGGGAGGGGGGAAGAGGGAGGGGCTGAAGGGGGAAGCGGGGGGAGAGGGGGTTAACAATGCATCTGCCACGGTTTTATTGTCACCTCGCAATAAAAACCTCAGCAGGTTGGAAGGAGCTTCAAAGTTAATTTGGTCCAACCCCCCTGCAATGAGCAGGGACATGTTCAACTAGATCAGGTTGCTCAGAGTCCTGTCCAGCCTGGTCTTGAATGTCTCCAAGGATGGGGCACCTACCACCTCCTTTCTGGGCAACCTGATCCAATGTTTTACCACCCACATCGTAAAAAAATTCTTCCTCATGTCTAGCCTGAATCTCTCCTCCTTTAATTTAAAACCATTACCCCTCGTCCTATTCCAACAGGCCTTACTAAAAAGTTTCTCCCCATCTTTCTTATAAGCCCCCTTTAAGTATTGAAAGGCCACAATAAGGTCAATCTCACTGGAGTCTTCTCCAGTCTGAACAACCTCAACTCTCTCAGCCTGTCCTCACAGGAGAGGTGTTCCAGACCTCTGATCCTCTTGGTGGCCACTCCTCTGAACCCTCTCCAACAGGTCCATGTCTTTCCTGTAATGAGGGCTCCAGAGCTGGCTGCATTACTCCAGGTGGGGTCTCACTAGAGCAGAGGGGCAGGATCACCTCCATCGACCTGCTGGCCACACTCGTTTTGATGCAGTCCAAGATATTATTTGCCTTCTGGGCTGCAAGTGCACACTGACAGCTCAAATCCAATCTTTCATCTACCAATACCCTCAAGTCCTTCTCCAAAGGACTGCTCTCAATACTTTCATCCACCAGCCTGTATTGATACTGGGGGTTGCCCTGACCCAGGTGCAGGACCTTGTACTTGGCCTTGTTGAACCTCATGAGGTTCACATTGGCCCACTTCTCAAGCCTGACCAGGTCCCTCTGAATGGCATCCCATCCCTCAGGCATGTCAGCCTCACCACTCAGCTTGGTGTCATCTGAAAACTTGCTGAGGGTGAACTTGATCTCACCGTCTATGCCACTGATGAAGATATGAAACAGTACTGGTCCCAGTACAGACCCCTGAGGGATACCACTTGTCACTGGTGTCCATCCAGACATTGAGCCATTGACCATTACCATCTGGATGTGACCATCCAGCCAGTTCCTCATCCACCAAACCATCCACCCACCAAATCCACATCTCTCCAATTCAGAGAGAAGGATGTTGGCGGGGACCATGTCAAAGGCCTTACAGAAGTCCAGGTAGACAACATCCATAGCCCTTCCTTTGTCCACTGATGTAGTTACTCCATCGTAGAAGGCCATTAGGTTGGTCAGGCAGGACTTGCCCTTGGTGAAGCTGTGCTGGCTGTCTCAAATCACCTCCCTGTCCTCCATGTGCCTTAGCATAGCTTCTAGGAGGATCTGTTTCATGGTCTTCTCAGTCACTGCTGTAGTTCACTCTGCAACATAAGTGTCCTGGTTCAGGGGTCAGTACTGGGGCCAATATTATTCAATATATTCATTAACGATTTGGATGAGGGAATTGAGTGTACTATCAGCAAGTTTGCTGATGACACTAAGCTGGGAGGAGTGGCTGACACGCCAGAAGGCTGTGCTGCCATCCAGCGAGACCTGGACAGGCTGGAGAGTTGGGCGGGGAATAACCTGATGAAATTTAACAAGGGAAAGTGTAGAGTCCTGCATCTGGGCAGGAACAACCCCAGGTTCCAGTATAGGTTGGGAAATTACATATTAGAGAGCAGTGTAGGGGAAAGGGACCTGGAGGTCCTGGTGGACAACAGGATGACCATGAGCCAGCACTGTGCCCTTGTGGCCAGGAAGGCCAATTGCATCCTTGGGTGTATTACAAGGGGGGTGGTCAGTAGATCGAGAGAGGTCCTCCTTCCACTCTACTCCGCCCTGGTGAGACCCCATCTAGAATATTGTGTCCAGTTCTGGGCCCCTCAGTTCAAGAAGGACAGGGAACTGTTGGAGAGGGTCCAGTGTAGGGCAACAAAGATGATTAAGGGTGTGGAGTATCTCCCTTATGAAGAAAGGCTGAGGGAGCTGGGTCTCTTTAGTTTGGAGGAGACTGAGGGGTGACCTCATTAATGTTTATAAATATATAAAGGGTGAGTGCCACGAGGATGGAGCCAGGCTCTTCTCAGTGGCAAACAATGATAGGACAAGGGGTAATGGGATCAAGCTGGAACACAAGCGTTTCCACTTAAATTTGAGAAAAAACTTCTTCTCAGTGAGGGCGACGGAGCACTGGAACAGGCTGCCCAGGGAGGTTGTGGAGTCTCCTTCCCTGGAGACATTCAAAGCCCACCTGGACATGTTCCTGTGCGACCTCACCTAGGCGTTCCTGCTCCAGCAGGGGGATTGGACTAGATGATCTTTCGAGGTCCCTTCCAATCCCAAACATACTGTGATACTGTGATACTGTTAACCCCCTGCCCACCCACCCCCCCATTAAGGAAAGGGAATAGGAGGAAAAGGGAGAGAGACTTACAAGTTGGAAAAGTTCAAAATGCTTTGTTAATAATATTAATAATGAGAGAAAAATAATCTGAAATAAATAAAACCAATATTGAATTTTCTGGTGTAGCAAAGCGGCTGCAGACATCACTCCAGTGGAAGTCCTGGGCTGGAATTGGCAATAAACTAGAACGGGATTCAGGGATGCATTACCTGGAACTAGGCCTGGGATCGCAGGCAGAACAGGCAGAGTCCTCTTCATACCTGGCTTCTACAGGTATGTCAATCAGAAAAGGAAGATCAAAGGAAGTGTGTCGCCCCTGATGAGCAAGACTGGTAAACTGGTAACAACAGACGAGGAAAAGGCTGAAGTACTCAACAACTTTTTGCCTCAGTCTTCACTGGCAAGCTCTCTTCCCATGCCTCTTGAGTGGATGAACTGACAGACAGGGACTGGGGGAACAAAGTCCCTCCCACTGTAAGTGAGGATTTGGTTTGTGACCACTTGAGGAACATGAACAGATATAAGTGCATGGGACATGATGAGATACATCCCAGAGTCCTGAGGGAATTGGCTGATGTAGCAGCCAAGCCCCACTCTCAATGATATTTGAGAAGTCATGGCAGTCAGATGAAGACCCTGATGACTGGAAAAAGGGAAACATTGCACCCGTTTTTAGAAAGGAGGACCCCAGGAACTACCGACCTGTCAGTCTCACCTCTATGACTGTTGGTAGTTAGGGTCTTGCGTTCGGAAGATCTCACGCTGTACGGGAAGATAGTGGCCCCTCCCCTGATAGGTGTAGTGTTTCGTGTGTTATCTAAGCAGACGGATGTGACGTTGTAAAACTCAAGGTATATATTGCTTTATTACCTACCAATAAACGCCATTTGCCGTCCACCACATTGGTGTCTGCAAGCTGATGGACCGAGCGACCTGAGGGTGGTTGCCGTGCCGTTCCTGAACCAGGACACTTATGTTGCAGAGTGAACTGCAGCATATTCTGGTGCCGGAAACTCGGGAATATCTCCTGATTTCAGGTGTGAACAGTGGTCGAGGCAGCTGGACTTGCCATGGCGGAGGAGGACGCTGCCATAGCCACTAGGAAGATGGAAGCCCTAGTGAAGGTTGTATCTCAATTACATAAGCAGTGGGGAATTGATTGTAGGCCTAAAGATTTTACTCTTGCAGTTGTGAGGCTTTTGGAAATTGGGGTAATTGAACAGCCGGTGGAGATTCTCCACCCGGAGGGGTGGGACAAGTTCACCAAAGCACTGGCCGAGGAGACAATGTCCTCGGGTTGTGGGAAAAACCTGAAGTCGTGGGGGAAAGTCGTGCAAGCCTTGCAAAAAGCTATGCAAGCACAAGAGACTTGGAAAGTGGCTAAGGCTTGTTTAATGACCACCCCACAACTGGGAGTCGGGGCTACCACGCAGACCCCGCACCCCTCAGATAATAACAATCCTGTTGAGTCTAAGGATTTGCGAGAGGGCGACCCCCCTCCTCCATCCCCGAACCATGACCCACTCACGGAGGCGCAGGAGCGAGCTGAATCCAAAGATCAGCGGGAGGGCGACCCCTCCCCTTACTCCTCTGACTCCGTTTCATTCGCGGAAGCACGGGAGCGAGCTAAAACTTTCTGGGGCGGGCTAGCCGAGGTGGCTCGCGCCGCTGGGAAACCAGGGTCCGAGGGAGTCTGGGCACAACCCCCCCCATATGCGCTCCAAGATGGCCCCCAGGGAAAAGGCGAGGGGCGGGGGGAAGATGCCTTCGCGAGAAAGGAGAGATAGTGATGGATCAGGAGAACAGTAGAGCGGGGGATTGGGGGGGCGGTGGAGGCAGGGGCGAGGGGCGGAGAGCTGATGTGGGCGTCCATCTGGGGAGGTGCTGCTGTGGGGGAGACTCCTCCCTCAGCAGAAGGCAGGGTGAGCCAAGAGGGCGGGAACGGCCCGCCCACAGGGGTAACAGGCGGGGCCGGAGCAGAGAGTGGCCCGCCCGCAAGGGTAGTGGGCGGGGCCGGAACTCGTTTAAAAGGCACTGGAACCCGGAAGTAACCAGTCAGTCAAGTTCCGGTTCCGGATCAGATACGGAAGTAACTGACCACTCAAGTTTCGACTCCGACTCAGATACCGATTCAAATTCGGAGGAGGATGCAGGATCAAACAGAGTTAAAAGCAAAAATATCCGCATCCGAAATAAAGCGGAATCGCAAGGGGGAGAAATTCCTCTCACGGATTGGAGGAAAATTAAGATTGCGTGTGCCTATTAGGCTCCATCGACCGCGCTGGCGTTCCCGGTCCGAGTGACGGACGGGGGACAGAGGGTTCACACACCAATAAACGCTAAGGATGTGCAAGCGATTGTTAAAGCCATCGCGGATAAAGGGATTAATTCAGCCATGGTCTCCACCCTCATAGATGGTGTTTTCAGGGGAGACGACATGCTCCCGTTTGATATAAAACAAACTTGTAGGTTGATCTTTGACGGGGCAGGGATGATTGTTTTGAAACAAGAGTGGGAGGACAACTGTGCAAGACAACTAGTCCAAGTGGCTGGGGCGGATCACCCACTGCATGGCTCCAGCCTGCAGCGGCTCATGGGCACGGACCCAGCAATGATCACCCCCCAGGCACAGGCCCAGGGCCTGCGGGCCCATGAAGTTATGACAACCACTCGTGCGGCCAGAGAAGCCATTCGCACAGCCTCCAGAGTCATTGCCAAACCATCGTCCTGGTCAACAATAAAACAAAGCGATAGTGAGAGCTTCACGCAATTTGTAGATCGTCTCCAGGCAGCGGTCGACTCTTTGCGACTGCCTGTGGAGGCAAAAGGCCCAGTTGTGGCAGAATGCCTAAGCCAGCAGTGTAATTCGGCAACTAAAGAAATCTTGCAGTCATTGCCAGCGGGGTCCAGCATTGCGGACATGATTAAGCATGTCTTGAAAGAAGAGCACTTGGCCCCGATCCAGGTAGCTCTTCGCACCGCAATAGCTAGCGTGATGGCATGCATTAAGTGTGGCCAAGCAGGCCATGTCACATCAAATTGTCATCAGTATGGTGTTGCGGTTCACCCTACAACATAGGTGTCCTGGTTCAGGAACGGCACGGCAACCACCCTCAGGTCGCTCGGTCCATCAGCTCGCAGACACCAATGTGGTGGACGGCAAATGGCGTTTATTGGTAGGTAATAAAGCAATATATACCTTGAGTTTTACAACGTCACATCCGTCTGCTTAGATAACACACGAAACACTACACCTATCAGGGGAGGGGCCACTATCTTCCCGTACAGCGCGAGATCTTCCGAACGCAAGACCCTAACTACCAACATTTCCCCCCCCCATGCACAACTAAATTAGCTAAGATATAAAAGTCTTAAAAAAGATATATGCTTCTTAGTGTAATACTGTGTAAAAAATCTTTAGAGGTAGACTTCATAACATAAAATATAAGGCACAGTGAACAGGTGAAAACTATGAGGTAGTTATTAATAATGAGGTGTTAGTAGGGATAACTAGGGATAAGATTAGTAAATACTTTTCTTAAAGTAGTTGCTGGCGTTCAAGCAAAAGGATATTAACTTGCTCTAGCCGGCTCTTAACAAACAACATCAGCCTATTCAGTATGCAGGGTCCGAAAATCAGTGTTAGAACGATCATTATGATCGGCCCTGCTAGGGTGGATATCAGGGTTGTTAACCATGGCGAGTGGTTAAGCCATGAATCAAACCATCCTTGTTGGGCTTCTCTATCTCTTCTTCTCTTTTCTAGACCCTCCCTAAGTTTGGCCATTGTGTCTCTGACAACCCCTGTGTTATCTGCATATACACAACATTCTTCTCCTAAAGCTGCACAAAGTCCGCCTCGTTGTAAGAACAAGAGATCGAGTCCTCTACGATTCTGTAAAACAACTTCGGACAATGATCTCAATGACTTTTCTAAGGCGGTGATCGATTGTTCAATTCGAACCAAATCTTCATCTACTGCTACTCTGAGAGAATGAAATCTTTGGTTTTGTCCGACTAGCGAGGCTATTCCTGTTCCAGTCCCCGCGGCTCCTACGGTTAGCAGGGCAGCTATGGTCAGAGCAGTAATGGGTTCTCGTTTTTGTATGTGATTAAAAGTAGAAGGGGATAGATGTTCATATATGTATTCCTCTGGATGGTATATGATCCTTGGAACAACCATTGCTTGTATACAGAATTCATTGTTTTGATCAAATATGTTAAGGGATATGCACGGTGTGACTCCAGTTTTTGAACATATCCATTTGGTATTGCTAGCAGGAACTAACCATTTGGTTTTCGATTCTTTTTCTAGCCTGATCTCATTTGCGCATAACGCCTTTTTCCCAGGGGGTACCTTACCGACACAAGAGCCTTGCCCTGATATGTATTGCATTGTAATTCCTGGGATGTTGGTGGTGTTCCAAAGGCATTGCAATGGGTTAGGCCCGTTTACTAGTCCTGGTTTAGAGGGTACACCTACTGCTTCATAAAAGGGTGGCCTTATATCGAAGCAAAGCCAACAATTTGCTGTGATATTTGGATTGGTAGAATTCAATAGCTGGTATGACGAGTTCAACAACCTCCATAGGGGAGGCATTTCAATTTTGAAAGTATCGAGTGTCTTGGCGTTATTGGGAGCCGCAACCTTGGCATTGTTCTTGGTATTGTCTACCACAGGTTTAGATGTCTGTGGGTTAAGAACCCGGTTAGGTCCAAGTGTCTGAGGTGTTTGTAGCCTGACCTTGGTGATTTGTATTAGTGTTCCTGGATCCTTTAAGGTCTTACAAAGAAATACTGACCACGTTTTCCCTAAAAGCCAACCCACATTAGTCGGGTTTCTGATCTCTACGTCTAGACCGACACAATCACCTCTCCGATCCAGCATTTCATTGTACGCAAATATTGGAGGGATACATTGCACGACAAGGTGTCCACTCACACACTAATGCTCGGGGTATTTTTTTACCCCCTTTGCTCTTTCTGGCTGAAATCCCATTTTAGTGTGAGTTTGATCCCTCGCCTTTCTGTGTATCAGGGTGGAGACCTGTTTTGTGGGGACGTTGTTGTCACCGGGCAGCGATGCCATGGGGAGCACGGGGACCACATCGGCTCCCGAAACCTTAATGCACACGGGGCTGATTTGCACCGAAAGCAAAATAAAGCCCAAGTGGAAACATTTCCCTAGCAATCCAAGTATTAGAACCTATCACTGGGTTTCCAGATCAAAATTTGCATGCAAAGAGATGATTTTTTAGCACGCCGGTTGCATCTACAAGTCAAACCTTGATCCATGGTGACCCACCTTGACCCCAGGTTCTCTGCAGCCTTTGGGCTGAGGTGGTTGCATAATCACAGGCAAACCTATGCCTGGGGAAGGTTAGGTTGCACATGAGGAAAAGGTTCTTCACCCAGAGAGTGCTGGACACTGGAACAGGCTCCCCAGGGAGGTGTCACAGTCCCAAGCCTGACAGTGTTCAAGAAGAGACTGGACAACATCCTCAGACGCATGGTGTGAACTGTGGGGTTGTCCTGTGCAGGGACAGGAGTTGGACTCGATGATCCTTGTGGGTCCCTTCCAACTCGAGACATTCTACAATTCTGCGATTCCTCCATCCTTGACATCTCTCAGCACCATCTACACCAGAGATCTTAGCTGCAGGGCTGAACAAACCCCATGGCCACAGTGGTATGGACACAAACAACCCAAACGAGAAGAAAGTTTTAAAAAAGCCCAGCCTAGCCCTCTGCTTTTGGAAAACCAAGCTTTCATTGACTACAGACCAAATGGCTGGAGCAGACCAGCCATTGCCACCATGCCACAGCATGACCAGAAGGTCCAGCAGCAGTGATGGGACCTGCTGGTACCATCAGGCTGGAGACCTGGAGATCATCCTGGGTTCACATTTTCTTTTAAACGATGACAAATACAAATTTATGCTTCATATGTGAGTCTTAAAAACCAGCATCGGTCCAGATTATCGTTGCAGAGCAACCATGAAACAACAGGCTGGAGTGTCTCTCCTGCTGCTTTTTCAAACCATGTCCATGCAACTACCAACCCCAAACCTTTTCATTCTTATCTAGTAAACATGCAGCAACCCAAACTTGAAGAATACGTATTTTTATGCTGTATTTATTCACAGACCCAAGAGGAAGGTTGGACAAATTATGGCATATGCAGCTTTAAGGAATAATGTCACTCATGGGCACGTGATGTAAGGGTTGGCGATTCCCTCCCTAGCGCCAGCACGCAGAAGCAATTTATATTTTATGAGATATCTGCTTATTATGCCTAGCCAAGGGGTCTTATTTTGCTCAGGCAAAGGGAAACAAGCGGCTCCTATAAGCATAAGTATTTTCTTTCTGTTCGGACAAGGCGCCTAAAAAGAATATACAATGAGAAACTAAATAATCAAGAGGGTCACAAAAGCAGGAAGAAATGAAGCCTTATCATTCTCCAGTGGGTTCTCTGTTCATACGTTACAGGAATTAAAGACAAAAACAACAAAAAGCACCACAAAAGATAAAAATTAGAAAGCATGCCAACAATGAGGAATTTCCAGTAGATGAAGGGCAGAATAACCCTGAGAGAGAAACATGGACACCGGGGCAGCATCATGTGGCCAAAGTCATGGAGACCACGTTCACAGAACCACAGAATGTTAGGGATTGGAAGGGATCTCAAAAGATCATCTAGTCCTGCTCGGGCAGGGGGATTGGACTAGATGATCTTTCGAGGTCCCTTCCAATCCCTAACATTCTGTGATTCTGTGTAGTCCAATCCCCCTGCTGGAGCAGAAACACCCAGATGAGGTTACACAGGAAGGTGTCCAGGCGGGTTTTGAATGTCTCCAGAGAAGGAGACTCCACAACCTCCCTGGGCAGCCTGTTCCAGGCTCTGTCACCCTCACTGTGAAGAAGTTTCTTCTCATATTTAAGTGGAACCTCCTGTGCTCCAGTTTGTAGCCAATGCCCCTTGTTCTATCATTGGTTGTCACCGAGAAGAGCCTGGCTCCATCCTCCTGACACTCACCCTTTACATATTTATAAACATTAATGAGGTTACCCCTCAGTCTCCTCCAAGCTAAAGAGCCCCAGCTCCCTCAGCCTTTCCTCATAAGGGAGATGCTCCACTCCCTTAGTCATCTTTGTTGCCCTGCGCTGGACTCTCTCCAGCAGTTCTCTGTCCTTCTTGAACTGAGGGGCTCAGAACTGGGCACAATATTCCAGATGTGGTCTCACCAGGGCAGAGTAGAGGGGAAGGAGAACCTCTCTAAACCTACTAACCACATCCCTTCTAATACACCCCAGGATTCCATTGGTCCTCTTGGCCACAAGGGCACAGTGTTGGCTCATGGTCATCCTTAAGTCCACCAGGACCCCCAGGTCCCTTTCCCCTACACTGCTCTCCAATAGGTCATTCCCCAACTTATACTGGAACCTGGGGTTGTTCCTACCCAGATGCAAGAGACTACACTTTCCCTTGTTAAATTTCATTAAATTTTTCCCTGCCCAACTCTCCAGCCTGTCCAGGTCTCGCTGGATGGCAGCACAGCCTTCTGGCATGTCAGCCACTCCTCCCAGCTTGGTGTCATCAGCAAACTTGCTGACAGTGCACTCGATTCCCTCATCTAAGTCACTGATGAATATATTGAATAGTACTGGTCCTAGTACTGACCCTTGAGGGACTCCACTAGAAACAGGCCTCCAACTAGACTTTGCCCCATTGACCACAACTCTCCAGCCTGTTCTTCTCACTATTTCTATTAACCCTGATTAAATCCTTCAACCCCACCATCCAGCAAATGCATTTTGGGGATGGCACGGAGTATTTTTTTTCACTGACCAGCACATGTACAGCTCAGCGCTTGCCATTTTTACAGCTGGTGGAGAAGTTCATGGAGTATCTTCAAAAAACCCAAACAAACCCCAAAGGTATTTTTTTAAAAATCATAAAATGAGGGACAATATGAAGGTGGGACTAGGAAGGATCTCTGGTTTACAGAGCTACTGCAGGTGAGAACATAATTTAATTCCCTTCATAAACAGCCTTTATTTTCCCCATGGAAGAGATGTCCAGGCGTTGTGCGCAGCAATAAATTTCCCACTTAAAGGACGATCTTTGACCGAACCACCTTGAATTGCAATAAACACTTATCCTGTCACTAAATACCTATATTTACACCCACAGCTATATATATATCTCCCCAGGCTGGACAGGATTGACTTATCTGCTGCCTCCAGGCAGGAAATTTGCATTTTAAGAACTTCTGGTCTCATTTATTGTATCAGTTTCTATTCCCCTAACATCAGAGGAAAGGTGGGAGAAAGGGAGGGGAGGAGCATCTTGTGTTTAAAAAGAAATTTTTAAATGTGACAGGAAACATTAACCTTATAATTTGTCAGACAAGCAATGAGGACATCCCCCCTTCGCAGGATTTTTAGAGCGATGTGTGTAGGTCCCTCCACCAATGAGGACATTTGCACGTCTCTCTTCTCTGGTCCTGTGGTATGTCTATTTTTTTAGAGAGAAAATTCCTTCCTTCCCCTGATTTTATTAAAAATTCAGGTCTTTCATGGAGAGCGGGGAAGAGGATTAGGATGTGGAAATAGCCAAGCCAGCAGAAATAGCTGCTTGATCAAAGAGACATTGAGGTTTTATTCAGGATCTTTAGAAATCTGGATTTTTTTTCCTCTGCTACTTTTAATAACTTTTTTTTTTAACTTAATCATTACCCCACAATTGGCTTCAGGAAAATATTCAGCAAATTCAAGGGAGTGCAGCAAAAGCCCTCTCAGATTTCTAATGAATCCTCTGGGAAAACGAGGGAGAAAAAGATGTAACACTATTCAGAAGTTAAAATTCAGGCAGAATTTGGGGTGTCTGTGTGTTACAGTCTATAGAAAGGACTAGGAAAACAAAACAAAAGAAAACAAAACCTTTCAAGGCTTGTTTTAGCTACACAAAAGCAATTTTTTTTTTCAAAGGGAAGTCAGTTATAAGGCTGAGAAAAGCCCGTGTTGTTCTCTGGTGTGTTTAAGCCAAAGCTCAATGCAGTGACATTTCTGAGACTCAAATGTCTATTGAGTTATTATTTGTTCCCCATACCCAAATCAGTTAATTCTCCAGAAAACTGCTCTTCTCCAGTCTAAAACTACTTGTGAACTCCTTAAAAGCAAAATAGAGGATCTTTCTTCATCATCCTTCCAGGAACCGCCTTACACATCCAGCTCTCCCATTCTCTTGTCTCATCTCCTTGTGGTCCTAGGTCATAAGCCCAAAACCAACCACCTTCTAAGGATAATCCCAGCCTAGTCCGGCCACTCAGCTGCTTTGTGTCCATCCCTCCATCAGCCTGGCTCAAGGAAAAGCTGCAAAGCAGCCAAATTTCCATTCTTCATCTTTTTTTTTTTTTTTTTTCTTTGTAGCACAAACCAGTTCCTGGTAAACTGGGGTGTAAGGAACAGAGATGGTCCAGCGGTGGACACCATCATGGTCTTCATCTCCCTCCTGCTGAGGTTGGTGTGTCCTTCAATGTGGGGTGGGGACAATGGGGTAGATGGGGGACAGATGGACAAATGGAAACGTGGGTGTTCAGAGGAATATCCTACATTTGATGGGGTAGCATCTTCTGGAGAAAGGAAGGACCCCATAGCACATCTGACACCGCTCCTTGGTGTGAGGAGCATCTCTTCAGCCTGAGCCCTGCCAGAGCATCCCATAGGATGCAGAGTTAAGGATTAATTGTGCAAAAGTGGGATTTCCAAGAGGAGTCGGGGAGGTTTCAGGACATAAGGAAGACCTGGGCTGTGGGGCTTGTCCAACCTCTAGGAACCAGCTCCCCTCAGGGTTGTGCAGACAATGCAATGGTGATGATGACGGGAGCTTCACAGACACCTTCAGTTTTAACCCCACTCTGCTCAGGGTCTCCATCTGCTCTGAGGCACACAACAAAGCATGGTCCTAAATAAATTCAGCCCTGGGTGCAAATACCTTTCTCCTCCGCAAGCCCAACATCTCCCACACTTGATGTGCACCCTGAGGGACAGAGAGCAACATGAAGGAGGGTGTGAGACCAAGTCACCACCCAGTGAGGTTTCTGCTTGGAAAAAAGCCTTTGGAAAAAGCTTCCTCGGCACGGAGCTGTGTTTTCGGGGCCGTGCAACGAGGCTGCAGTGCCCTCTAGTGCTGTTGGAGGTTCCTCTGCCACCAGCCCTGTCCCCTCGGTCACCGAATGTCAAGCCCACCTTGAGAGCTGCAATGTTAAGTCATCCTTGTCCAACCCTTCTTGGACATCCCAAATCCATGTCTCTGAACCCAGCTGACCCAACCAGGGTGTGAGAGAACCCAAACACCTCCCATCCTGCCAGAAGGTCATCACACTCCAAACAACAGGGCAGCCTGGCCCTAACCTTGCTCACCTGACCAGTACCAGCTCCAGGAACCACAATTAAAAAAGCATCTCTGTGCCTACTGGGTTGGGAAGACACCCCCATAAATTACGAGTCAACATCGCTAAGTCTGCTTGAACTGGGTGACAGCCAGAAAAATAAAACCAGCTCTGAGAAGGGAGAGTCTATCTCATTTGTTACAATCAGAAACCAGCTCTGAGTAATAATAATAATAATAATAATAATAATAATAATAATGGAAATGTCAAAGCTCTTGGCCATTTCCCTGGTGTTTCCTTTGTGCAGTGATGTCTATCATATGATATGGAAGACCATTATAATCTGGAAAACCCACGCAAGTCTCATAAAAACCATCGGGTTTGTAACCTGGTTCGGGGCTCACAGCAACTGTGCTCTACTGTCAGAGCCCAGGCTTGGACTTTATAAAAACCTGTGAGCTGGTGACCTGCATGGAAGATAAGCCAGACTTAGTCTGGACCTCTCCTCTCCAGTGCTTTGGAGATGGCAACTGTCCCACCTGTCTTGGTCAACAGCAGCCTTAACTCTAACATGGGAGTGATACTAAAGGAGTCACAGGTGATCACAGCAATTTGCCCTCTCAGCCCAAGGTCACTGTCAGTTGGATTAAATGCAACAAAAAACAGGCCACAGCAAGACCATATTTTACTGAAAGTCACGGCAGAACAAAAGCTTTTTACTCAGCAGTGGAGATCTGACTCCCAATATGTTGTGACCTATACTCAAGTAAAGCTTGGCTCTTCGACAGGGGCTTTCCACAGTGGTTTTCACAGTTAAAGGATTGGAAAGACCCTTGGGATATGGGAAGTTGGCTTGTTAGATGAGAAACCTTCTCTGAAAGCAATGCTTACATGCTCTGGATGGAATCCAGCAGGATCTGGGGGTGGGGAGAAGAAATCCCCCTAGTTTGGGACTCCTGGGAGTCACCCCAACTTGTTCAGAAGTGTTTGGTAGACACGTAAAGGATGTCAGGGTTGTGATGCCACTATGAGAGAGGAGGGATCTGGGGTGGCTAAAATGAGAACTATCCAACCTTGTAGTGAAGAAAGAGAAGGCAAGAGAGGATGTGGAGACAATTAGGACTCTGTATGGTGATGGTAAATAACATCACCCCACCAAAGAGCTGTCCCTGAGCTCCAAAGAGACCTGTCCCTCTGACACCACTACTCTGGAAGGGTCAGTAGGATCCAGGACCAAACCCTCACATCAGCGCTGGTCACTGACCTCCTCTCCTTGCATGCAGAGTGACAGCAGAGGGGATGCTTACCCACAATCCACCTTTCTCCTCCTGGACACCTGGGTTGGTTTCATCTCTCTTTAGGCACCTCCCATGACTGAACAATCCACGTGTGAGCTGGTCCCTCTGGGCTCCTTGCAGAACCAACAGAGAAAGGACATGGGTGTCCTCATAGAATCATAGAGTCATTTTGGTTGGAAGAGACCCTCAAGATCATCGAGTCCAACCATTACCCCAACCCTGGCACTAACCCATGTCCCTAAAAACCTCATCTCCGTGTCTCTTCAACCCCTCCAGGGATGGTGACTTCACCACTGCCCTGGGCAGCCTGTTCCAATGCCCGACAGCCCTTTCCACGGAGAAATTGTTCCCAAGATCCAACCTCAACCTCCCCTGGCGCAACTTGAGGCCGTTTCCTCTCATCCTGTCGCTTGTTCCTTGGGAGCAGAGCCTGACATCCCTGGCTCCAACATCCTTTCAGGCAGTTGCAGAGAGCGAGAAGGCCTCCCCTCAGCTCCTGTTCTCCAGGCTGAACCCCCCAGATCCCTCAGCTGCTCCCATCGCACTTGTGCTCCAGCCCCTTCCCCGGCTCCGTTCCCTTCTCTAAACTCGCTCCAGCACCTCAAAGGCTTTCTTGGTGCAAGGGGCCCAAAACTGATCTCAGGATTCAAGGTTTGGCCTCCCCAGTGCCCAGTAAAGGCAAAAAAAATGATTCAGATGAGAATCACTCAGCCTTCTCTAGACCTCTATGCAAGACACAACAAATCACACCCCAATATGTTCACACCTCCCCTACAGCAGGAACCACAAGCAACCAACCCACATGCAGACCCCACCTTTACTCGCACGATCTCTGCACTGAATTTTAATGTCTGACTTGCAAGCACTTGTCAATGAGGAGAGGTTGCAAAGAGAGTAGGCAAGGACACCTGTTAGGTGCCTAAATTCAGATGGGATGCCAGCATGGTCAGGAATCCTGGTGCTTCTAAGCCTGTTTGGACAAAGTCAGAAGGACAATGGTGCTAAGAGGAACGTGAACGATTTACAGAGTCTGCCTTTTCCCTAAGGCGCTGCTCCCTTGTTTCTCATCCAACGAGGAAGCTGGATGACAACTGTAGCCAGAAGAGAAACAAGCACTTTATTGTAACTCTGAGCATATGATAAAAAGGGTCAAAAATGAGTACGGAAATGGAAGGAGATGAGCAGCAAATTATAAGACGCCAAACAAAACAATATCAATACAGTCTTCCAAGTTTATCCCATAGCACCAGTAAAGCCCAGTATGCCTTTTAAAAGTGCCACGTAATTTCTGTCTCCTAAAACACATGATAAGGAGCAGTTGGCCAGCAAAGTCACGGCCACACCATTTGGAGGAGGACGGACTCACCCTGAAGGCACAAATCCAGCAAATTGAAAGCAAAAAACTGCAAAATGTCAGCCAAGAAACCACTTGGGATGTGTCCCAAAACTCTCCGCTGGTGTCGAGCAGCATTCACGGTGTGAAATGCAGCCTCCTGTGCCCTTTGTGAGCTATAGCAGCTTCACAGGAAGGATGGGGGATATCTTGTAGGACATCAACCTTTGGGTTGTCTTCTCTGGTAAGGAGAGTTTGCCAAGGGCTTGCAGTCTGAAGACCATATGGGGTATTCGGCTGTGACACATCCAAGCCTGAAAATCTTCCCAAGCGTTTGCCAAAGGGAGCAAAAGCAAAATGTACTGACTCAGTCCTCCCCGTGATGTCCTCATGACATCAAGATGGTTACATGGTCTCCAACAACCCAGCTGAGGTGAGGATGATGAAGATGGGCTCTGCATCTGAGCTGCGTCTCTCTAATGTGGCAGACAACTGATCCTCCCTGGCATGCAATAAAAAAATCAGATCTTATGAATGGGGAATACTTATCTTCAAAAGATTATTTTTTTTCTAAACTCTATTTTTTTGGCAGCACTTAGGGGAATTAGTGTCCAAATCCAACTACAGACTCCTATGAGTAAGGAGAGATGAAGAGGTCACGGCTCACGAGTTGAGCCAAAGCAATGACCTCATGAGCTCCTAGCCATGAAGATTTCAACAAAAAAAGCCTATTTACCAGTAAAAACAAGCATCCCAGGTGAGATTTGAGACAGGGCAGGAGGAACCTTCAAAATACCAGTTGTCCCAAAGGAATTGTGTCCAGTGCTGAAGCGGAGCCGAATTCTCCTGCCTGTGTCCAGAAGATGGCAGAACACGCCATGCCACAGATCTCCATGCCACAGATCTTCGGAGTGATGCAAACATTCTCTAATTTCAAAATAAAAGTCTGCTGATGAGCATTTTTCCCTCATTTATAAAGAAAAAGGGATTTGGGGGAGGTTGTTTTTGGTTTTTGTTAATTTTTTTAACCTTTTCATTGCCAAATAGTCATAGGCTTTCCTTGCAATATTTTGTTAAAATCCTATTGATAGATTCCAGCAGCAAAACTCAAGTATATATATTAATGTCCAGATATCCAGAATATTCTGCTTAACCCATTAGGGGGGGGTCACTGTATCTTTCTGTAGAGATACATACGCAGAAATTAGTGCTAAATTAATGTCCTGTGTCCATCACACCATCAAAGGAACCTACATTTCCAAAGCAGCCTGCATGTAAGACTCATTAAATCTCTCAAATTTGGTGGTCTGAACCCAAAAAGCCTCTTCCTCAGGATATGCTGCAAACATAACCGCAATGTGGGAAAGCCCCATGGAAAATGATTTTTTCTTCTGTATGCTCAGATGAATATTTTCCCTTATGCCTCCACGCACTGTGCTCCACAGAGACATTTAAAACGAGGGATAAAGACCAGCAAAATCACTGTCGGCATCGCACGATCGTGTTTAAATCCAGTTAACAATATGTCAGGATTAAACCAGCTGTCTGCAAGAATTTCACTTGTCAATGCCAAACGAGACAAATCCTCACCCAGAACTACCCAGCTCCTCATTCCTACACACAAAATAATGTAGTATAAGCACAAATAAAACACCAAATCCAGCATTCCCACCAGGTCTTCCAGCTTAGAGCTGCCACACTAAGAATTAAGCTGGATACTAAGATGTATTTTGGAATTAATTCGCTGGAATCAATGGACTCAACCTGGTGTTACAACAGGACGAGGAGACAACCAGACCAAGAGGACCTGGCGTATTTTGTAGCTATCAATTATAAAAGACAAACCCTAGAGGAAAATGTCAGTTCCTCGCACCAAAGATTCATAGAATCATTTTGGTTGGAAAAGACTCTCAAGATCATCAAGTCCAACCGTTAACCCAACCCTGGCACTAACCCATGTCCCTGAGAACCTCATCTCCACATCTGTTCGACCCCTCCAGGGATGGTGACTCCACCACTGCCCTGGGCAGCCTGTTCCTGTGGGAGATTTGAAGGATTTTCTTGAGGTTGTTGTGTGGATGGGTTTCTATTAGATGGAGATTTATTTCTCAACTAGCCAGGCCCAAAGGAATTTCAAGGCCACTTCGAAAGCTGAAAACAGGACCTGCTGTGGGAGTGAGGCAGTTCTACAATAACAGGGCCTCAACATGACGTAAATCAACAGACCCATTAGCAGTGAGACTCGGGCGCGTGGACAGCTCATGAACATGGACAATATCCAATCAGCTAATGCATGCTTGGAGTGTGGATGCGTGATCAGGAAATAACTGCATATATAAGGAGGCTTGTTTCTGTAATAAATGGCTTCGCTTGAATTCATATTGGATTGTGTGGAGTCCATGAGTTTTCACCCTCACATGTTCCAATGCCTGACAGCTCTTTCTGGGAAGAAATTTTCCCTCTTATCCAATCTAAACCTCCCTTGGTGCAACTTGAGGCTATTTCCAATTATTCCTCAGGGAAGATAACCTTATTTTGCAGAATTACTGGAGTCTGTATCAGCTGACTGATGTTTTCTCCCTGTGACCTAAAGTCCAGACATACCAAGGATGCTGCCAAAATCAGCAACTCTTCTCCACTCCTTCCACTGGTTTGTGTATTTAGTGCCAGCTACCTCATCCAAAAGAAACAGTAAAGCGGATCATCACATGGTTTGCAGGACGAGCAAAGTTTTTCCTTCACACAGTGCATGAGCAAGAAGCCCAGTGAGCTCTTTGCTCATCACAGAAAAAGGCGATGCTGCCGCAGCATGTGAGACATCTCCATCCTTTCCTTCTGCAGGCAAAGGGGAGAATTCAGCAAAATCGTGCCGAGCACCCTCAGAAACTTGCCCATCAGCTACTTTGAGGACTAGGGCTCTGGAAAGTGAAAAATTATATGATTCTGACAAACTGACCTATTCAATAGGATTTCTTAACTGAAGGCCTCGTCCTGTCATTCCCCAACTTTCGAGCACCAAATGTCATTTAAGCAGAATTACTAAAATCAGGTTGTAGAGACAGACTTGGAGAAGAAACAGGATAGAGAAAACTTACAAGTCGATGAGCACTGCATATAAACATACACACACCCCATAGGGGAAACATATGGATCAGCACATCATCACCACTGGCTTCTTGGCCACAATTTATTTTGGAGCTTTCAGGAGCCTTGATGGTTTTCAGAACCTCCTTTCCTAAAATATATGAGCCCTGTGTCCATGTATGGGTATAAACATATGTATATTTGTCTGTATATATATACTGCCTTCAACGTTTTGCCTCCCAATGAAGTCTCTGCAGTAACTACCCTTGCCCAGTACTTGCTGAAATCACCGCAGAATTATCCATCACAAAGCCCAAAGAACCACAGCTCAGAGCATCCAGCCCAGGTTTTCCCACTTCGGGGAAAGGTTTTCCACTTCTGGGAAAGATTTCCTAAAGAAAAGTAAGGCAGAAAAGCTTCTGGTCTCCACCGTACTGTGAGGAGACGTCCTTGTCACCTACCTGCCACACTGGAAGGACTTTCTCTATGTCATTCAAGTTGATGCTGTTGCCGTCCTCGTATTTCCCTTTTCCAAGCCTGTGGCAGGAAGAAAACAAAAAGAAAACTGAGTGAAACCTCGCTGGAGGCAAAGTTCATTTTCTATTATGGCACATGAGGAAGATGAGTTCATCCTGCAAAGGACTCTCTTGAAAACAAAGTAGCTCTCAGAAGTGAGCGAGCTGTCTCTCTAAAACAGTCCCACGTGAGTGTAAAGCCATTAATACAAGATTAAATGTTTTTCCCAGTCCTCTCCATCTACACCATCCACCACAGCATTCAAATGCTTTGGGTAATAGTAGCAGTGAGAAAATCAAAAGCAGTTCCAAGCAGAAGCATTGGGGGATTTGATTCTCAGACCAAGTAAAACTGAAAGCTCAACCCACCTGGAAAAAACCAAAACAATACAATACAAAACAAATGAGGACACAAAAATGTAATGAAAACTGTTTCCTTTGAAGAATTGCTCATTTGTTAGTCTCCACGGGAGCTCCTGTTCCCCTGCTGAGAAAGGTGTCGGTGAAAAAGCACAAATGTCCATTGCGGACAGCAAACAGTGATCGATATAAAATACAAACATACAGTTTGAAATGTGAAAAAAAAGGGGGTGAGAAGCCGAGCACTGACAGACCAAACACATAGCTAGTAGATGAAGGATTTTCTTGTAACAAGAAAGGAAAAAAAAAAAATCCGAAGATAACTACTAGCTGGATGCAAGGAGTTTGTAATGATACAGAAGAAAAAATA
Organism: Patagioenas fasciata; assembly: GCF_037038585.1. Classification (NCBI taxonomy): domain Eukaryota; kingdom Metazoa; phylum Chordata; class Aves; order Columbiformes; family Columbidae; genus Patagioenas; species Patagioenas fasciata. Next base: position 43,991,176 of record NC_092559.1, read on the forward strand.
GTCAATAAATACCCTTCTACATTTATAAACTATTTTTATAATGCAAGAATGATAATGTATTTTTTGGTCAATTAGTGACATATTATTAAATAATATATATTAGACAGAAACTTTGATAGCAGCAGGTCCAGGTAATTAGTGCCTTGAAGTCAGAGAACAACAGATCTTGGTGGAATTACAGCAAATGGGGTAATAAAAAAGGCAGAAAAATTGAATATGCTGAGGTACCAGGCTTGAAAAACCACCAAGCTGAATGGAAACGCTTAGTCTAACTAGTACTCTAATCAATTTATTGGAAATCAAAGGTGTTCAACGGTGGACTTGCCCTCACAGATGAAACAGTGACTTTGATTTGCAAAGACAAAAATGTCTGTGTGTATATGTGTGTATATATAGATATGTGTGTATATATATATATATATATATATATGTAAAGAAAAAAAATATATATGAGGGGGATGAGGAGGCACAGCTGAGCCTGAACTCAAAAGAGGTGGTTGAGAAATTTAATCTTAGAGTCCTGGGAAAAACTAAAGTGATAAACGGGGTTTGGGAGATATCTGGAATGAAGAGAAAAATATCAGCTACAAAAGCTGGTTTGAACTGGAAGAGGTAAATTACAGCAAGAGCTAATGCTGGAAATGAAAGGTGGATAAATTCAGGTCAGAAATGAGGTAAAGTTGTCTTGTTTTCCTTAACCACTCCACTTCATAGCACCAAACTCAGTATCTGCAAATAAAATCTAATGTTTTTCTGGAGGAAAATGCTTCAGCCCAGCAAAAGACACTTGAGGTCAATCAGCTGGATGCAATTACTGGCTGTCCTGGTTTTGTTAAAAACAAGTTTCTTTTTTAGTGAATTTGCCTGTCAGCTAAAGCCTTCATGTTAGCTGCATTTTCCTGGAGAACCCAACACATGTTTTGGTTAAACCTAGCAATGGAATGCAAACTTATTGATAAGCACGGATGGACATCTCGCGAGAGGGGCAACAAGAAACTGATGATCGAGAGACTGACCAACGGTGTATAACATTCCATTCACGTGAATACTTCATATAAAAGTGGGAGATCACGAGGATCTCGGCCCTTTGCTCTCTTTCCCTTTTTCCTCATGGCTGACATTAGGAGAGGACCTTGCTGGTCGTCCCTGCGAACTGAGGCCTAGTGAGAGACTGAATCCAGCTCCGGTTGGCTACAGAGTCTAATCCAGGACTTTGGGTGCTGGCTCTGCAGTTGCTGAGACTTTCAAGATTGGTTTTGTATATTTTGTATTATTTTCTCTGTTCTTATTAGTAGCATTAGTAAAACATCTTTAACTTTTCCAACTCTCTTCTCTCTGTCCTTCTTTCCCTCCCGATCGCCTGTCCTGAGTGGGAAGGGGGGAGAGGGAGGGACAAAAGGGGGAAGTGGGGGGGGGGGGGAGGAGGTTAACAATACATCTGCCAGGGTTTGATTGTCACCCCGCAATCTTAACCCTCGACAGATAATTGGCGCCCAACGTGGGGCAAGAGAAAGGGGTAAATTTGGAGATTTTTGGCTTTTCTACTGCTCTGACGTACCTTTCAATTTTCTTGGCACGGTGCCAACTCATAGAGTTGTGATACTTGCACGTCTATTTGATTCGGATATTATTTAGTCATGATGATGATCCTGTGTGGTTTGGCACTGGTTTATTTCATTATGCTGCAGCCGCTAATGTATTTTTACTCGTTTTTGCTTTACCTTGAAAAACCTCCAGGAGAGATAAATACGGCTCTATATTTGCTAATTGGTCAAGCGAACCTTTAGAAAGACTGACTAACAATACTTTTGTGTTTTCGCTAGGACAGTTTGCAAATGTTTTAGAGAACTTCGAATATCCTTGGAGCTTTGATAGAACTGTGATGGTGTTATCTGGTTTGCTGAATGTGTGTCAGTTTGTGTTACTGTTAAGAGAAATGAGGTTCAATAGGAGGTTTGCGTCTCTTTTTATTCCTGAGATTTGCAGTGCGTCTTTGGAAGCTTTAGCAAAAAACACTCCTAGCCGCTCGAGAAAAGGCAAAACAGCCAAAGCTGCTGCTGCAGCCACTGCCCCCCCAACCGCGGCTTCACAGGCTGAAGCTACAGCTCCTCCGCAGAGCTCCTCTGCCAAGGTCGCTGCAGATAACGTTACTTCTCCAGCCTCAAAGGCTAACAAGGCAGCCCCCCCGTCTTCACACACTGGGCACTGTTGCTGCTGTAACCACAGCAATCACTGTGACAGTCATTCAGACTCTGAAAATGAATCAGATGATGGTGAACCCATATCAGCATCAGTTGCTGGTTGTAAGAAAGTCACTAGAAAGACTACCTGTGCAGCAGGTGATGGCACAGGGCCAACATCAACCCAAGGGGCATCATCAGGACAGGGAGGAGATGAAGTGACCACCACTCGGTCCTTTTCTCCAGGTGAGCTGAGAGATCTGCGAAAAGACTTCAGTCGTCGTGAAGGCGAGAATATTTTAACTTGGCTGCTGCGATGCTGGGACAATGGGGCAGAAACAATTGAATTAGAAGGTGGTGAAGCCAGGCAGCTGGGATCTCTGTCAAAAGATTCCACCATTGATAGGGCAATTTCAAGAGAGTCTAATGCCGCTACTCTCTGGACCCGACTCCTGGCAGCTATGAAAGTCAGATTTCCCTACAAGGAAGATTGTATATCCAAGTTAGGGAAATGGAATACTATGGAGAGAGGTATCCAGTTCCTGAGAGAATTAGCTGTGCGAGAGATCATCTATCTAGGACCAAACAGCCAAGAGGGGACAGACCCAGATAGAATCAATTGTACAAAATCTATGTGGCGCAGATTTGTACAAAGTGCACCACCTGCATATGCTAAGTCATTGGCAGGAATGGTCTGGTCAGCTAGAGGTGTACAAGAAATTAATGAAGTGATTGAGCAGCTCCGGTACTTTGAGGACAGCCTTGCTGGTTCTCTATGGGCTTGTGTCTCTGCTGTGGAGAAACTGTGTGAAAAATCTGATGACCGGTTTGAAAAGGTGTTGCAAGAAATCAAAGAGCTCAGAGAAGACTCGTACCGTTCACGACCTGCACAAACCTATGTTTCAGCTGTTAGGAGAAGGCGTTTCCAATCTCGAGAGAGAGGGCAGAGACAGCCCACAAAAAGAGGTTCACTGTGGTTCTTCCTACATGAGCAGGGAGAAAACATGAACAAGTGGCATGGAAGGCCTACCTCAGAACTTCAAGAACGAGTACGTGAGATAAAAGGAAAAACTCCTAGGAAGGTGGCTGCTCCAGTTTACAAAAGGAGCAGAAGAGATTCTGATGCTCTTGAAGGAACCTCTAATTCACACCCAGAGACTGTGCAAAACAGGAATTAGAGGTGCCCTGCCTCCAACCAGGTGGAGGAAAGGGATAACAGAGTTTATTGGACTGTACAAATACTATGGCCTGGTACAACACAACCCCAGGAGTACAAAGCTTTAGTGGACACTGGTGCTCAGTGCACAATAATTCCTTCTAATTATAAAGGAACGCAATCCATCAATATTGTTGGAGTGACTGGGGGATCCCAGGAGCTGACTGTTGTAGAGGCTGAAATGAGCCTAACTGGAAAAAACTGGCAAAAGCATCCCATTGTGACTGGTCCAGATGCTCCGTGCATCCTTGGTATAGACTACCTCAGGAGAGGGTATTTTAAGGACCCAAAAGGGTATAGGTGGGCATTTGGTATAGCAGCTGTGGACACTGAGAAAATTGAACAGCTGTCTGATTTGCCTGGTCTTTCAGATGACCCTTCTGTTGTAGGACTGCTGATGGTTGACGATCAGCAGGTGCCAATTGCTACCACAACGGTGCATCGCCGGCAATATCGCACCAATCGAGACTCTTTGATTCCTATCCAGAAGCTGATCTGTCAATTGGAAAGCCAGGGTGTGATCAGTAAGACTCGCTCACCTTTTAACAGCCCAATCTGGCCAGTGCGTAAGTCTAGTGACGAGTGGAGACTAACTGTAGACTATCGTGGCCTGAATGAAGTTACACCACCACTGAGTGCTGCTGTGCCTGACATGCTAGAACTGCAATTCGAACTGGAGTCAAAGGCAGCCAAGTGGTATGCTACAACTGACATTGCTAATGCATTTTTCTCTATCCCTGTAGCAGCAGAGTGCAGGCCACAGTTTGCTTTCACCTGGAGGGGCATCCAGTATACATGGAATCGCTTGCCCCAGGGGTGGAAACACAGTCCTACCATCTGCCATGGACTGATCCAGACCACGCTGGAGCAAGGTGAAGCTCCAGAACACTTGCAATATATTGATGACATCATTGTATGGGGCGACACAGCAAAAGAAGTCTTCGAGAAAGGTGAGAGAATAATTCATATTCTTTTGGATGCTGGTTTTGCCATAAAACGAAGCAAGGTCAAGGGACCTGCACGAGAGATCCAGTTTTTAGGAATAAAATGGCAAGATGGCCGTCGTCAGATCCCAATGGATGTGATCAACAAAATTGCAGCAATGTCTCCACCTACTAATAAGAAGGAGACACAGACTTTCTTGGGCGTTGTAGGTTTTTGGAGAATGCATATTCCTGACTACAGCCAGATTGTGAGCCCTCTCTATCGAGTGACTCGTAAAAAGAACCAATTCGAGTGGGGCCCTGAACAACGACAAGCCTTTGAACAAATTAAGCATGAGATAACTCATGCGGTGTCCCTTGGACCAGTCCGAACTGGACTAGATGTTAAAAATGTGCTCTACACCGCAGCCGGAGATAATGGACTTACCTGGAGCCTCTGGCAGAAAGCACCAGGAGAAACCCGAGGTCGACCCTTAGGTTTTTGGAGTCGAGGATACAAAGGATCTGAGGCCAACTATACTCCAACTGAAAAGGAGATACTAGCACCATATGAAGGAGTTCGAGCTGCTTCAGAAGTGATCGGCACTGAAGCACAGCTCCTCCTGGCACCTCGACTGCCGGTGCTGAGCTGGATGTTCAAAGGGACGGTTCCCTCTCCACATCATGCAACCGAAGTTACATGGAGTAAATGGATTGCACTGATCACACAACGAGCTCGAATTGGAAGTCCCAACCGCCCAGGGATATTAGAAGTGATTACAGACTGGCCAGAAAGCAAAGACTTTGGGATGTCTCCAGATGAGGAGGAAGTAAAACGTGCTGAAGAAGCACCACCATATAATACGCTTTCAGAGACTGATAAGCAGTATGCACTGTTCACAGATGGATCCTGTCGTCTTGTAGGAAAACATCGAAGGGGGAAAGCTGCTGTGTGGAGTCCCACACGACAAGTTACAGAAGCCACTGAAGGACAAGGTGAATCCAGTCAGTTTGCAGAAGTGAAAGCCATCCAGCTGGCTTTGGACATTGCTGAACGAGAGAAGTGGCCAATACTTTATCTCTATACTGACTCATGGATGGTAGCAAATGCCTTGTGGGGGTGGCTACAGCAATGGAAGAAAAGCAACTGGCAGCGCAGAGGTAAACCCATTTGGGCTGCCACACTGTGGCAAGACATTGCTGCTTGGCTAGAGAGGCTGCCTGTGAAAGTTCGTCATGTAGATGCTCATGTGCCTAAAAGTCGAGCCACCGAGGAACATCTAAACAACCAACAAGCAGATCAAGCTGCTAAGATTAAAGTAGCTGAGGTGGACTTGGATTGGCAACATAAAGGTGAACTTTTCCTAGCTCGGTGGGCCCATGGTACTTCAGGGCATCAAGGTAGAGATGCAACATACAAATGGGCTCGTGATCGAGGGGTGGATTTAACTATGGACACTATTTCACAAGTTATTCATGAATGTGAAACTTGCGCCGAAATCAAACAAGCAAAACAGTTAAAACCTGTATGGTATTGGGGGCGATGGTTAAAGTATAAGTATGGAGAAGCTTGGCAGATTGATTATATTACACTTCCACAAACACGTCAAGGTAAGCGTTATGTACTTACAATGGTGGAAGCAACCACTGGATGGTTGGAAACATATGCCGTACCTCATGCTACAGCCCGAAATGCTATCTTGGGCCTTGAGAAGCAAGTCCTTTGGCGGCATGGTACGCCAGAAAGAATTGAATCAGACAATGGTACTCATTTCAAAAACAGTATTATAGACAATTGGGCCAAAGAACATGGTATTGAGTGGGTATATCATATTCCATATCATGCACCAGCCTCTGGGAAAATTGAAAGGTACAATGGTTTGTTAAAAACTACACTAAAGGCACTTGGTGGTGGAACCTTTAAAAACTGGGATTCACATTTAGCAAAAGCCACTTGGTTGGTCAACGCTAGGGGATCAACCAATCGAGCCGGGCCTGCCCAATCAGAAATTCTACGGACTGTAGAAGGAGATGAAGTCCCTGTAGTACACATGAAAAATATCTTAGGAAAGGCAGTCTGGGTTACTCCTGCCTCAGGCAAAGGCAAACCTATTCGTGGGATTGTTTTTGCCCAGGGACCTGGCAGCACCTGGTGGGTGATGCTTAAGGACGGAGAAGTTCGGTGTGTACCTCAAGGGGATTTGATTTTAGGTGAAAATATGCAATGCTGAACTGTATGATGTGAATTGCCGCACTAACAATGTTTAATAAGTGTCTTTCAGATCAAGACAATGGTGATGAAACTAGAGCTAGCTTCTTCGAGTGGCGCCCGACACCTTCTTCGAAGTTGGTGTCCTTAACCCACAAACAGTGGTCATGAGATGCACTTGTACCATTTTTCCTGCCCTGGGAGACTGTTGTGACAAAAAGAACTTAATGAACTTTTCAAAGGATGGTCCACTGATTAATTACTCCTGTGTATATATGTACATATATATATATATAGAGTAGTAGTGATTAATTAGATTGTATTGATAGATTGTATTGATAAGGTTTAAGTATTCAGTGAATGGCATATTATAAGGGGTGGAATGTCCTGGTTTTGTTAAAAACAAGTTTCTTTTTTAGTGAATTTGCCTGTCAGCTAAAGCCTTCATGTTAGCTGCATTTTCCTGGAGAACCCAACACATGTTTTGGTTAAACCTAGCAATGGAATACAAACTTATTGATAAGCACGGATGGACATCTCGCGAGAGGGGCAACGAGAAACTGATGATCGAGAGACTGACCAACGGTGTATAACATTCCATTCACGTGAATACTTCATATAAAAGTGGGAGATCACGAGGATCTCGGCCCTTTGCTCTCTTTCCCTTTTTCCTCATGGCTGACATTAGGAAAGGACCTTGCTGGTCGTCCCTGCGAACTGAGGCCTAGTGAGAGACTGAATCCAGCTCCGGTTGGCTACAGAGTCTAATCCAGGACTTTGGGTGCTGGCTCTGCAGTTGCTGAGACTTTCAAGATTGGTTTTGTATATTTTGTACTATTTTCTCTATTCTTATTAGTAGCATTAGTAAAACATCTTTAACTTTTCCAACTCTCTTCTCTCTGTCCTTCTTTCCCTCCCGATCGCCTGTCCTGAGTGGGAAGGGGAGAGAGGGAGGGACAAAAGGGGGAAGTGGGGGGGGGGGGGAGGAGGTTAACAATACATCTGCCAGGGTTTGATTGTCACCCCGCAATCTTAACCCTCGACACTGGCCAACCTTGGGCAAGCGATCAGGAACAAAATGGTCTCTGGTGTTTGAAGGGTCAAAACATGTTCTGAACAGCATCTTTCCCTTTTTTTTTCCTATTAAATTTTTCATTGCACAGTTAGTATGTTAAAAAAAAAAAAACAGAAATAACTTGAAAAGTTAAAAAATAAAAAAATTGGTTGTGTTCCCTCTATTCTAGTGTAAGTTACATACATGATCTGCATTTAGGAAGACACGTTGCTTGTTCTCGTGGCATCTGTTTAACTTTTCTGCACATACACTAATTATTATTGGATTTTTACAGATGTAATATCTAGGAATGATTAAGTATCTCCTCTCTGTCCTGCTTTTTCTATTTGTTTGCACCCTGGGCATTCACAGTACCCAAGAACCAGAGGCAGAACATAGAATTATAGAATCATTTTGGTTGGAAGAGACCTTCAAGATCATTGAGTCCAACTGTAACTGCCACTAAACTGTCCCTAAGACCCTCATCTCCACATCTGTTCAACCCCTCTAGGGATGGTGACTCCACTACTGCCCTGGGCAGCCTGTTCCAATGCCCAATAACCCTTTCCGGGAAGAAATTGTTCCCAAAATCCAATCTAAACACAAAGCAGACCCTGCTGCATCCTCCCTATACATAGCAGGTGTTGCTGGTAGGATCACCTGGCAAGTGCCATCAACCATGGAACACATTATATCTTATCTTACGGAGAGCCTTTCATCTCATTTTTCATCTGTAGAAATGGGAGCAAACATGACTAAGGCACTTAAGAGAGTTGGAAATTTAGCATTGTTTAGTTGTTCCAAATAGCCTGAAAATTGCTGTTTATGTACCTGCAGTAAATACTTATAGTGGAGAAAAAAAAAGCCTAATACAGTCAAGCGACCCTGCCTGTCCCTGTGCAGTACAGGAGCCTACTGCAGATGCTGAAGTTTTGGAAAAAAAAAACAACTTACCAACAGAAAAAACTTCTCAGAGAGAAAATTTCTAACCCTACATACAACATGACATGAGAAGTCACCTGCAATCTTCTCAGCCTCATCTTTTAGAGCTGTTCTGATTTATTTTTCCTTCCTCCACGGGCAACAAATGATCAATGATGAGGAAAAAATGTCAAAAATTTGATGGGGTAAAATGTGGTTATGTTGTTCTTATTCTGTTTTTTAGCAGAGATTTGGAGTGAGTTACATCAGGACCAAATTGAAGCCTCGTCATAACTTGGGATAACAGGACTGGTAATATTTGCCTGCAGCCCTGAACAGGCGCTGCCAGTGCATTAACCACCAGGATTGAATAATAAAGAGAAGAAAAAAATGTATTATGGTTGATTCGCAATCTGCAGAGAAATGGTGATGTCCATCTAAGCAACACTGGTGAAGGTCTTGCTCCCAATATACATTTATTTGGCTTGACTAAGCAACAACCAAAGAGGAATCTCCAGCTGTCACCACCAAAAGAAGCTGTTTAATATTTTCATGATTTTCTGGGTAGCAGATGGGGATTGAACACTTGGATCTACATGGATCATGTTGATGTTCTCTCCTTCCCTGAAGTCTTGCTGGAGAGAACTTGTGGGAACTGTAACTGGGATCAGCACAACACCAGGATCTTTCCTCCAGTATTCAGAGATATTTAAATCTAGAGGACTTAGATCTAAGAGACTTGGATCTAAGAGACTTAGAGCCAATGTGGTTTAAAGAATGAACCCTATCAAGCAATGCAAAATACAGCAAGCAGCTCTGCTCCAGCCCAAAATCAGATGACAGAAGAGCAAGACAGACTGATCGTGGCATCCTCAAACCCCAGACATGGTCCACAGCCTCTTCCCCATGTCCTCCATGAGCCATGAGACCAAGCTGGTGTTCCTAGAGCAAGGGAGAAGTTAGAAATGTTGCCAGAGAACACAGTATCTCACGCATGACACTCACCCTTCTCTGTCTATGTGAGGCAATGGGTGTTTGGAAGTGTTCCGCAGCTTCCTGTGAAACTGGGTGAAATCGAGTTTTTCAGGCTGCGAGTCCCACGTCACGCCACTAGGAGAGAAAAACAGGGAAAAAAAAAAACAAAGAAAGAAAGGGAAAAACAAAGCAAGAAGGTCCACTAGTGATTAAACACCACTGAGGTGAAGAGCAGAGGGCACACTGGAGCCTGTAGATGAGGAAAGCTGGTGCTTCTGGAAGCACCACTGCCTGCTGCAGAGCACATGAATGTGGAACTCTAACCTTCACGCTGCTGTATCGTGTTTCTTTTCATTTCTTCTGGGTTTTTTTTTTGAGATGCTGAGCTCCTGCTGCTTGCTCTAAACCCCAAGTTTTGATGTCTCATGCAGCACACACTTTGCAAGCTCTACATGCTCTCTGTAGCAAGGAGATATTGCAACAGGTAGAGGTCTGGTCCATGCCATGGAGATGTTCTCTCTGGTCCTGCACAACCTGCCCACTCCAACGGTCTGGAACAAGTCCCAGGTGGGAACTAAACCCCTGTAGACTCTTGCAGGCACAGAGAGATGCATAAAACTGGACAAAAAGCATATTCCACCACTTTCCCCACATCAGAGCAGCAGTTGAAGAGCTCTTCCCAGCAGCTGCAAAGCCAACACGTGATTGCACGGCCAATTAATGGAAGAGTAAAATCATAGAATGGTTTGGATTGGAAGGGACCTTAAAGATCATCTGGTTCCAACACCCCTGCCATAGTCAGGGACACTTTCCACTAGACCAGGCTGCCCAAAGCCCCGACCAACCCATCCTTGCCTTAAGTCTTGCCTGGGCAGCTACAAGTAATCATATTGATACTGTAAATCAGCTAATTAAAAAAAACCTCAACCTTCTAAAACCAAATCAATTTACAATTTTAGAAGCAAGCATCCTTTATTGATGCGTCGGCTCCCATGGGAATCGTTTTTGCCTAGTGGAGGCCCCGAACAATGCCCAGGCACAGGTTATATCCACACGGATCATACATATTCATTACATTTCCAATAAATCTTTTGCATCTGCATCACATCTCTTTGTTATTCGGCTTGTAACCTACTTGCATTGGTGTCACCACCTTGTCTTCTGAGAACAAAGGCATTGTCTTCTAACCTTCTCCTGCTTATCTTAACAAATACCATCCTTGTGACTTAACTCCTAGCAAGTGCCTAACACCTAAGAGCTGTGAACCTTATTCTTATTAACTTAGTAAATGCCTAAAATCTATGACCCTTATTCGCATAGACTTATTTTATTACTAGTTGCTGATTTTAGGTTGCAATATCGGTACTGGTTTCAGATGTCTGGACTGCAAACCCATCCTAAGCATGTAGGATGCTTGAAGTAGATTGATCGTGTTTTAAACCTGGCTTACCTGAAGGAGTCAAAGGTGTTGGCAGCCCAAATGTCTGTGCCCAGCATGTCAAGGGACGTCTCCTTGTTGCTGTTCTAGAAGGAAGGGAAAGGTGGTTACTCATGGAAGGTACGTGGCGCGATCCGGACCACGGCACAGCCTCTCCCACTGTCAGCCATGGAGATGTCCCAGCTCTGCTTCTCTGGGTGAATCCACACTCACTGCAACGCAAAGTCCCCTCACCCTCTGCAAAAATGCATCGTGAAGGCAAAGGGTGACCCAGTTTCAGCCTTGGGGACACAAAGCTGTGGACAACACGGAGCAGACAACATGTAGGTTCAGCTCTGATTCCATCCCTGTTCTCCTACCCCACAGTCCACAACTTCCAAGACCCACCAAGGTCTGGTGGGCAAGTTGACATCCCCATCATGAAGATGCCCAACTTCAGAGTCACACACCAATTGAGGTAGGAAGGAACCTCTGGAGCTCTTCTGGTCAAACCAGGTGCCCAAGATCACATCTAAATGGCTTTTGAATGTCTCCAGGGATGGAGATACTCTTTGCCAGCAGCTCCCAGAGCCTGCTGTCACCAAAAAGGATGGGGAAAGCCATCCTACTTCTTCAAGGAATCATGGTGGCATGACTTCTCCTTGCTCTAACAGGCAGAAGACATCAGAACCCCGCACCGTGCCATCTCAGTCATGTACACCAGCAAATGAGCTCACACGGTTATTCTGATACACGTCCCACCAACAAGAAGGTAATGGTTCCTTCCCCTGAGAAGCAAAAGCATTGTGGTATAATCAGGTAGGAATTCTGAGAAGCTTCCAGCCAACTGCAAAGCACCTTGAATTTTCCCATGGAGACTTGACTCATATGGGACAGACACATAAATGCATTACAAATAGGAAATCCTGTATTACCAATTTTCCCCAATATTTCTTACACATATTCAGATTATTAATAATCTTGCACATATTCAGATTATATAAGTATTTCTACCCAAAAGGTCCCACTCTGGCGAAACATGTGCTGGGGAAGGTGGCTTCTGTATACTCCCCATCCTATAATTACTGCCATTTTCAAACATTATTAATAGTAACCAAGACACTAAAAACTCATAAAAAATTGATCGTTTCTGACTGAAGTCCCAGAACTCAATCTGCCCATAAAATGAGCAATATTTTCCCAACGAGCAGGACGTATTATACATCCTCGCTGCACCCTACAGATGGTCACACTTCGCAGACATTCCCAACACAACAACAAATTTAGACACCAGATACTCCAAACACAACCACATTGATCCTTTTTTGTCTCCTCCAAGGGGTCTATGGATGATGAGTTTAACCTCTGAGGATCTGCAGGTCAACATGTCTCTGCAAAGAAACAAAATATCTAAAATTCTCATGATCAATCACTGAAAATTAGATTTTTCTTTGAGGCAAATGGAAGGGAAATTTTCTCCCAGCAAGGAGAGAAATTAGTTTTCTAACTCCTTAGAAGCATCCTTGTGTAGCATAATGAAAATAAACATGTGTAGGTCTTCATAGCTATAATCCAACAAAGAGATACCTCTTCTTGCAGACAAATCCATCTCTTTTTCTATTTCCTATGGATACTGGATATTGTAAGTACCCATCAACGAGCCATCTAAAATAGGATTTCCTAAGAATAAAGTATTTGGGTTCAGGAAGAAAGACCGGGAACATGTAACCAGTTGCAATGAAGATAAGCCGAATCAGCAATAAAGATATTAAATAGCAAAAATTTAAGCTAGCGTAGGTTCTTAATGCATCAGGTTGCATCCTAAAATTGTTGCTTAAATTCAGCTCGGTACAGGACTTCTCCATCAAGACGGCACCAGGACCAAACAATAACACCTTGTCATTAAGTTGCGAGTCACTACGGTAATTTGAAGATTTTTTTTGTCTTTGATGACCTGTTTTTATAACCAGTTTCTGTCTCAACACACAAGGCAGGAGGACGCTTGCTGCCCAAGTGAAGCTGCACAGCGGGGCGTACGCTAAAATGCTCACAGCACTATAACGAAACTTATTATTAAGACTTAAAAAAAAACAATTCTCATGTTTGGGGCTAAAAAAAATAATTTCATGTATTTAAGATAAGAAGTGACTCGTTTCAGTTCCCCCAGGACCTCAATTATAACCATCAGCAGTTTTAATGTGAAGCTCCCAATGACCAACCCTCAGCTTTAGATAATTATTTTTACCACGGAGGGGTTAGTACTGTTGAAAATTAATTAAGTCACTAGGAAAGATGATTAAGAGACACACTGACAAGAATAACAGCAATACTCAGAGAAATTTAGTTTTAGTTTGTTTAGTTTTTGTTCAGTTTTATGGTTTAGGCTACTATAGCAAGGACTTTAAATTATTAAGCTGGTCATCTCATTTTCGTTTAAGTATTAATGGTTATTTTATAGATGTCTTAGGAAGCATCATTAACTCACATAAAAGGAACTTACTGAAAATATCAAAACACAGAACTGTGTCATGCATCAGTTTGCTATGATAACATTATGGAATATAAATTTCATGGTATATATGAATATCAGTAACATTACGAATTGTTTTAAATGCTTTACAGAAGGTACGTTCAAGGTGAAACTGATGTAATAAATACCAACACTTCTCCATTTCTGAAACTTTTTTATACTCTTCCATGCATGTAACAAATGTTTCAGCATAGAATGGACACTCTCAACTTTTTATGTCACTATGGAGATACTGAGAATATAAAGTATTTTAAGATATGAGCCCTAGACAAAGGTTACATTGAGGAAAGATAGGAAATACACTCAATTTATTCTGGGCTTGATTACAAATAGTATAATAAAACATATAGTCTGTGTGTAGGAGAGATCAGAGATTGGGTAAAGCAGATCCTACACACAAATATGGTTTAAATTCATGTCCATAACCTCTGTCCTCCAACCACGTCATCTCCATCCAACGTCATCCAACCCCTGGAGTTGCCCCTGCAAACAGAGGGACGGACAAGGCCACTGGCCGCAGGGACTCTGACCGTTCACCTGCATCTGCAGCTTCAGCAAATTCCTCACCAAGGCAGCATTTGCAGCTTTGCAAAGCCCAGCTCAGCATCCCACCGGCTCCTCTCACCGCTCTTCGTTACCACTCTCCAGCAAACTGCTACAAATATAAAATTGCGCTCTTCATCGCATGATCGCAGAAGCGTTAGCTCATCACGGTGCTTAGAATTAATATAGAACAACATCAAGTGTTTGACTGAGTCCCTGGTATAAATTCAGGGATAATCCTGTGTCATGTGTTACTTGTTAAGCATTTTTTGCTTCTACATTTGAGAAGATTCCGCCAACTTTCCTACTTCTCAGCTGCCTACACCCCCCAGCTGCACTTTGGTAGAAAACAAAAAAGATAGATACCAAAGTGTCTGAAAAGGTTCCGATTAAAGCGTTTCTTGTTGAAAACTGCAAGTTTTCGTAAGAAAAATAAAGCTGTTTTGAGAAAAACAGTATTATCCCTGCTCAAAGAAAGAAAGATACGGTGAGTCTCGTTCCTACCAGAAAAAAGCGTCACTTTTCAGCAATGACACAGTTCTGTGGGTCCTCTCCCACCACAGCATTGCTCAGGAGGACAAATTATTTCTTCAGGATCTCCAGAATGGATGAGATGGATGAATGGACCAGGAATTTGACCACTGGATCCAAATCTCTCATAGTGTGTCCACCACTTGTGACCCAACCAATGCTCATGTGGGCAGAAGAAGAGGTCCCTGGTCTGAGTTTAAGGAATAGACCTAAAACCAAATCAAATCCAAATTCTGATAGTCTTCTGCAGGGGGGGAAGGTAATTCCTCATCTAGTCCTGTTGATGGTTCCCACAGAAAGCACTTGGACTCAAGGTCAACATTTAACACCACCTATGTGGTGTCCACTCATTTATCAACTTCTAATGAAGACTTGCCAAAAAACAATTAGAGACAGCTCTATTTCCTAAAATTAAAATACTAAGACTTTAAAAGAAGAAAAAAGTTAATTTCCTTTGCACTATATCAGCTGACTAGGGACTTCTTTCCCAATATTAAGGCACTCAGCACATCTCAAGAGAATTGTTGAGGCTGAAGGACAACTACAGCCACGTTACCATTTATGCACTAATTAAGTAGGTCTTTGAGGTGTCCTTCATAACTGACATGCACTCACACCGTACATGTCGACACACGCACAGAACATGTCATTTGGAGGATGCCTCCGGTAAACAGCAAGCAAAGGACACGACTTCAGCACGTGGCTACCAGACAGATATACCTTGGTCAATTGCCTGAACTGGCTGCTTCTCCCACAGCTGCCGGACCTGGATCCAGACCCACGTCTGGAGCCTGAACCCGGCCAGGATCCTGCGCTCCCACTGCTGCTGTGATCCCACTCTTCCTAGAAACAACAGACAGGTCACTTTAGTCAAGGGTAACGCCATCCCACACCCACAAAAAACACTGATCCGGTGAACCAGGAGAGCTCCAGCTCCCAAACCAAATGTGCAAGTTCCTACAAAACTATGTCCATTCACGGGGCTTTCTTGGAGTCTTTTAAAATGTTCTATTTACATGTTGCAAAGGGATGACATTGTGGGAGGTTTCAGTGAAGATAAGATTCAGCTCTAGTACTGTAGTCATAGAATGATTTGGGTTGGAAGGGACCTTCAAAGTTCATCTAGTGTGTAAAAAATTTCTTCCTCATGTCTTGCCTGAATCTTCCCACATGTGTTAAGGTCCGTGCTGGACCACCAGGTAGCATCACCTTAGGTGGCTTCATGTCTGCTGTGCAGTTGTGTCCCTGCCCCATCCAACCCAGGTGGCACTGGTGGAGCTGGGCCCTGGTCTGTGCCCCAAGATTAGTGACCTGGACTTGGTCATTGTGTGCAAAGAGGAGTTCACACCTTGTTCGACTTGGCTCTTGAAGTTCAAGGTGGTTCTGCCCTTGCCTTAGCCCATGGCAGTGTCCACAGAGACTCACATAGTCCTACAAGGACGTCTGAGACATGAGAAGTCCTCTTGAAGTGTCAACTCTCACGCCAGTCCTGAAACACTTGCTCCCCTTGGTATTTCCCAAATTTTCATAGTACTTGAAAGAGTCGAATATTCTGCGCTCCGTGATTTCATTTTTTTTTAATCATCTTAGGTCACTTCAAAGGCCTTTCCCAAGCCTCTGAGCAAAGTTTTTGGAGCAATTACCCTGACAATATTCACCTTACTCCCCAAGCACTTTGTGGGATGTTTGGGTAGATAGGGCTGGCTGGGTGAGTTATTCTGGTTTTCAGAGGACTCATCTTGCCCTGAGGGCTGCCGGTTGAACAAGAAACCTGCAGGTTGCTTGACAGCAGAACAAGTGTTAGGAGAATAAAGGAGAAAATTTGGACCAGTTCCATAATAGGTAAAAATAGTTATTTGTGTAGTATGTCTTCTGGTAAAATCCAATTGTTTTCAGGTACAAGCAGTTTCAGAGGATGTGGCATTGCTGAATATGTGTAATTAATCCTCATGAAAATAGAGGAGGTAAGTTTTATTTTTCCCCATGCATAGACTAGAGAAGAGAAGGCTCAGGGAGAACTTATTGTGACCTTTCAATACTTAAAAGGGGACTATAAGAAAGATGGGGACAGACTTTTTAGCTGGGCCTGTTGCGATAGGACAAAGGGTGATGGTTTTAAACTAAAGGAGGGGAGATTCAGGCTGGACATGAGGAAGAAATTGTTGCCCCTGAGGGTGGTGAGAGTCTGGCCCAGGTTGCCCAGAGAGGTGGTGGATGCCCCCTCCCTGGAGACATCCCAGGTCAGGCTGGATGGGGCTCTGAGCAACCTGATCTGGGTGAAGATGTCCCTGCTCATGGCAGGGGTGGGACTGGGTGAGCTTGGAAGGTTCCTTCAACCCAACCTGTTCTATGACTTTATGATTCTACATGTGAAACGTGGAAGTATTCACCCAACATGAGGGGCTGGAAGCAAAATGCATCAGTACCAGTTTCTGTGTTGCTCAAGCTTGACATTCTCCATCCTCAAACCTAGCAAGTCTCAAGTAAACTCAGTATTCCATGGTTCCTACAGCCTAAAATGAGTACTGACTTCAAAAGAGGAGGTCAGCTGGTTTTCAAATTATATATCGATTAAATTTGAGAGGTTGAGGTTATTCCTACACACCAACGGCAGAAAGCACCTTCTTCTCTCCTTGCCACACTGCGACTTGAATCTTCCAAAGAGAAATACGAAGTGGTACAAAGTTAAGGGAGTTGTTAAATTGGTGTGGAAGAAAAAAAAAACTTGATTGATGCCACTTGTTGGAGGTGGTTGCTTCAGGAAGCCTTGGGAAGAGCAAGTCTTGCAGGCATCCCGAGAAGCGCAAATAATCTTTGACATGGGAAAAGACGCACATCAACTGAAAAGGTGGTTGGGAGAAATGAACCTTCACCACCCAGTTGTTTAAAAGATTATAATAATCACCAATTTGCTCTGTCCTACACACTGAACATCTCGTTTGTATGGGAATATAGTGGAAGATTGGCAAGGAGGTTGGTTAAATGTAAATACGCTCAAGTGACTTGCAGCTGTGTGTAGAAAAAGTGCATATATCACACTAATTATTTTACTGACCTTGTATGCTTGATGAGTAGAACCTCTGTGTTAGATAACATAGGCCTGTGAGAAACTCTAGACAACTTATCACTATGTCTGAGATTCCTGCTTTGTGGTGAGAAAGAGCGGGAGGCTGTGCCTGCCTGAAGCCTTGAAATACAGGCGAGCTCAGCAGGCTCAGTGATCTTCCAGCAGGGCTGAACTTACCAGCACCTGCATCCCCGCTGGTGTTACCTCTGCATGGGAGCTTAGGTGCTACTTTGGAGATCCCCCAGTAGAGAGGTAACTAAAATAAAACTTGCTCTTTGCAAATGCATTCGTGGCCTCTGGCTCCTCTTGCAATGTACCTGCACTTGTGCTCACATTGTTCTTCTATGCATGGAAAATTTCTGTGCCAATGCTACCATGGGACCAAGTCAGTGTCTGCACCATTCCCTTTTAAAAAGACATTGAAAATAAATATCACTATTCAGTTATATTTGGTTGACCCAACTTTTGGTCGTGGTCACCTGCACACAAGCTGAGGCCACGCAAATTCCAGAAACATGGCTGTCCACAACAAAACCCTTGTGAGAAACGAGGAGATTGGTACCACCATGTATCAACATCCAAACTCAATGAGACAAGCCAACAGGTACGGCATGAACCAGTTAGATAAAAATCAGGGCTATCACTTTCATTAAATCAGTTTGTGTCATTCCCTGTTCACGTTCCTTATCTTTATCACTCCCTGTTAATATTTATATTTAAAAATAAATTATTTTAAAATGAACACTGTTGAACTAAAAACTGTTGAAACTTCTGTTGAAGATGAAACGGTCCAACCAAGTATGACCTAAATACACGCATGTTCAAACTCATCAGCACAGCCAGATGGTTGTGGTGCCTTTGTTTCGTCTAATAAAGCCCTTTTTGTGCTAAAATGACCCCTCTCTGCAGACTTCCTGTGGCACCGAAGCTCACACCAACCTCACGGGTGATGCTGGAGGAGTGGGCAAGAGTATGCAGGTAATGATCATTCCTTAAAAAAAACAATCAAGCAACAAAAACCCTCCACCAGCATCATCATAAAAACCCTGTCATCTGGCCCTACTCCATTGGGTCCTCAAAAGACCAAGACTCTCTTAGTCTCTCCCAACACCCCCAAAAATACCCTTGAACTCTTATTCCCAGCTCTTATTTGGGTTCATCCACCATCCATTCATGGTTTACACTCACCAGCAGGAGATGAGACCTTTGTGGCTTGGATGGAAATGTCACCCTCTCCAAAGATTGCTTCCTAGCAGCTCCTCTCATCCATGCCAATCCTCCTGGCCAAGCTCTTCACCCTCTTGGGAAGAGTGAGGCTTGTGCATGTTAACACTAGGAAACTTGCTGTCAAATCACACATTTGCATTTTAATTAGCAATAACCATCCGTTTCGCTTACACTGCAATTTTCACCTTCGCGGCTACCAGCTCTTTGCAGCGTGAACTAATAAATCTTGCTCCCTTCGCCAGCTCAGGAGCAAATACGTTCTGTTGCTTCAGTGCGAGTTCGAAAAAGATGATTTGTGGAAAAAGGAAATCGCTTTCCCCGACGTGCAGGCAATAAATGGAAACGTGGTGACCACCTATGTGGTTGCTCTCAGTGATGATAAATATGGATGAAGTTGGTAGAGGTCTAGACCAACTGTGGCGATACTGCAAGTTTTAAGTGGTATGAAGACATCAGTGGATTCTTGATGGGATTCACATTCGATTGTATGGAAAACAAATCTCAATATTCAATGTACAGTGTTCATAGGCAGAGGAAAAGGAAAGTCAACAGAAATCTAGAGGATTTCTCAGGACACAAAAGCCTCTGAGATATCCCCTAACATTAACAACTGTCCCACCATAGCATCTACAAGAAGTTCCCTGGAGTGTACTTCAAATGACTCCCAACATTTGAGTCTTAATCCTGGTCAGAAGAGAAGACAGCTACCATGTAAAAAGTCCTTTTTGAGGTTTTTCTGCAGCAGAGGTGGTTTTCACATGCCCACTTCATGCTGCAGCTAAATCTTCTAGTTATGCAGAATTTTGACGCTAGACTCCGAGCATTTGATGCCAAATCTTCCTGCTCTATTCAATCTATTCTAGAACAACCACTCAATATTTTCTATGGAACTATTTCTATAAAACCAGTTATTTTAATGATTTTAAAGTACCTTTTACAAAAAAAAAATCTAAACATTTTAGTAGGGGCATAATTCCAGCTTTTCTTCTCAATGTATTGCATAAAGCTATAAGAAAAACAGAAAACTTACCCTTATAAAAACATTATGCAGAAAAAACAAATAACTTTGACTCTGCTCCTTCCCTCCCCAGGTCCATGTCCACCTTCCCCAACCCTCTCCAATCTGGGACGGTATCTCCTCACTGCTTTGGTAAAGGAACAGCAGAAGAGACACCAAACGGGGCTCTGAGCAACCTGATCTGGGTGAAGATGTTCCTGCTCATCCAGGGGGCTGGACTAGATGAGCTTTGAAGATCCCTTCTAAACCAACTATTCTATGATTCTATGATTGGAGCTCTTGTCCCACCAGGAGAAGTAAGGTCTTACCCATACCTGTGTAACAGTTGTCAGAGACTGGAAAGAATTGTCTCAAACATTGTGCCAAAAACTGGTTCCTCCAGCCCCAGGATTGTCAAAGTCTAAAAGGAATCATGCCTCAAACATTGTAGCAGGAGACGGGTCACTCAGGATAAGGTGATAAGGTGAATTGCAATTTACATACCAACAACATGCTAAGGGGCCACAGACATAGGCCAGTTGGCTGGCTGTAGAGAGGTGGGGGACGTGCAGGGGGGCACATAGTTCCACCTTCTGACACACCCAGCATGGCACAAAAGGAAAAGACTAAACTCCTCAAAATGGCCCGAAACTTGCCAATTTTTCGCAATCACCAGCCCCCCAGACTTTTTGCAATAACACCTCTGCAAAAGACAAAAGAAAACTTATGCAAGCAAGTGACCCAGAGGGCTATAAAAAGCTCACCTAAACCAGCACTGGCAGGGAACCCACCACCCTGAGGACCTCTCTGCCCACCAGCCTCACCATGGGAACTGGACCAGATAGCGGAGGATGCTGCACTTCAGAACTACAAACCCCAGCACCCTCACTGCAGGACACCGGAGGCCACACATCATCAAAGTCCCATCATCCACACTGTGGAGCCATAAGAGTGGCTGGATCCCTCACTTTCTCTTTCTTCCTTTCTCTTTGCTCTTTCCTTCTCTCTTTCTCTTTTTTTTTTCTCCCTGTATCCCTATTTCTTTGTCTCTCCTTCTGTGAGTGGTATAATAACATAAGGTTCACAACTCTAACTGCGCCGCAAATTCCTTTATGTAAATCCATTCTCTGTTAAGCTATTCACTAATTAGACCTAAGTAAGGTAAATCTTTCTGCTGCCAAATCATCTATAAATTGAGCCACACTGCAAAATAAAAGGTGTTGCTTTTTTCTTGGGACCTTAAGTAATATGTGTACTGTTTTCCAACCGAGGGGGACCTACGAACCTGAGTCACCTTTCCCCCCCCACTCATAGCTCTGGGTGGGATGTGACAACAATACAGCACCAAAGGACCTAATGGGTTTAGAAGTACAGAAGATTAAGCTTACAAGATCTTCTGGACTCCACACAAAAAGGCCCAGTCTGTGTGGTTGTGTTCTCTTTGGACAACCTCAGAAAAGATGTGTTAGCCACGGATGTGTTAGATATCTCATTTATGCGCATGGATGAGGATGAGAAGGGGCACCAAGAGCACCCAGAACGGCACTGAGAACTTCAGACATGCCATAGAAACCCAGCAGTGATCCTCTGCCCAAACCTTGGAGGAAATCATAGAATAATTTTGGTTGGAAGAGACCCTTAAGATCATAGAGTCCAACCATAACCTAAATCTAGCACTAAACCATGTCCCTGAGAGCCTCATCTATACATCTTTTAAACACCTCCAGGGATGGTGACTCCACCACTACCCTGAAATGGTTCATATCATCCCTTTTCTGCCAAGAGCTTCAGCACTTGTTGACCTATTCAACCAAATATGGAAGAAAAAAGGATGGAGACCTCAAAGGTAATTTGGCTACTGCGAGTTTCACAAAACTAGAGCATGGGAGACTGGCATCTCCTTGTCTACTCTACACAAATTGAAACTGAGGGTGATGTGATGTTCTCCCACGTGAGTCACTAGTGACACCAGGCCCAGAAGATATCTTCCTCCATCCTCTGTGAGCAACAACAGTTCTAAATCAGGCAGCAAAGCAGTGAAGCATCTCACTCCCAGATCTTCAGACATCAAAGCTGGTGTCTGCTTCACAAGGGGTGGTGGTTCTTCATGAGATGTATCCCAAACAGAAGCCCCAGAGAAAGTTAAACCTATGTATTATCTAAAGGACTTGATTTCTTTCTCAGTCCTCTCCAACCATAATTGAACAGGAGGGGGTGACACCCAGCAATCACAGGCAGAAAACCATTAAGTGACTGGTTTTCTCAGAGCTGCTCTTTGACTGTGGGCAGGTCACCCCACTTGAAAAGATTTAATTTCGTCCTCCATCAGGCAGGGCTACACCAACCTGTATTCATTGGCAAGGCCTCAAAGTAAGTCTCTGTTTTTCACTTTTTCTTTTGGAAATGAGACAAAGGCGACTGCAGCATCTATCGTCACCCGCTTGTCCCAACAGGTCTTCATTGTGGTGGTCAACCTCAACTAAATTCAGTGTACAGACTGGTCCTGGGCTATGGCACAAGCAGATTGGTGAGATGGAGAAAATCGAACTGTTCCCGGGATCATCCTTCATGTTTTGCTGAGCAAGAAAAGTGGTGGAGTCACCACCCCTGGAGGTGTTTAATAGGCACGTAGATGAGGTTCTTAGGGACATGATCTAGAGGTGGACTTGGCAGTGTTGGGTTAACGGTTGGACTTGATGATCTTAAAGGTCTTTTGCAACCAAAACGATTCTATGATTCTATGGAAACCACCATGCTTCAGATTGGACCCAAGGATGAGCAACTAAAGCCAGACATGGGGAAATTACTTACATCTTCAGTGGGGAGATCCTGCCACCCTCTTCACAAACATCACCCACCCACTCTCCAGCGTTGACCTGGTTAGCAAAGGATTTGGGGTATTACACACTGCTTGCTGATGGCAGCGGATTTAAGCTGGCAAGCAGACCCCTTATCATCTTCGTAGCCCGCTGCTGGACTCCCTCCAGTAATTCTTGTCCTTCTTAAACTGGGGAGCCCAGAAATGGACACAGAACTCCAGATGTGGCCTCACCAGGGCAGAGTAGAGTGGAAGGAACAGCCTCCTTCGATCTGCTGGTCATACTCTTCCTCATGCACCCCAGGACACCATTGGCCTCTTAGCCACAAGGGCACATTGTTGGCTCATGGTCAATCTGTTGTCCACCAGATCTCCCAAGTCCTTCTCTGTTGAGTAGGACGGCAATAAGGATCATCAACCGGAGAAGACTCCGAGGACCAGCACTCATGCAACATGTTCCTTCTACACCTGGTGGGACATGGATATACATGCAAATCAGCAGTAAAATAAGTTGCAGTCCCATTTAGAATCATAGAATTATTTTGGTTAGAAAAGACCCTCAAGATCATCAAGTCCAACCATTAACCCAACCCTGCCAATAACCCATGACCCTGAGAAACTCGTCTCTGCATCTGTTCAACCCCTTCAGGGATGGTGACTCCACCACTGCCCTTTGCAGCCTGTTCCAATGCCTGAGAGCCCTTTCCACGGAGAAATTGTTTCCAAGATCCAACCTCAACCTCCCCAGGTGCAACTTGAGGCCATTTCTTTGTGTCCCTGTCTCCCCTCAGCCTTCTGTTCTCCAGGCTGAACCCCCCAGGTCCCTCAGTCGCTCCCTTCACACTTGTGCTCCAGCCCCTCAGCCTTTCCTCATAAGGGAGATGCTCCACTCCCTTAATCATTTTGTTGCCCTACGCTGGACTCTCTCCAGCAGTTCCCTGTCCTTCTTGAACTGAGGGGCCCAGAACTGTACACAATATTCCAGATGTGGTCTCATCAGGGGCAGAGTAGAGGGGAAGGAGAACCTCTCTGGACCTACTAACCACCCCCCTTCTAATACACCCCAGGATGCCATTGGCCTTCCTGGCCACAAGGGCACAGTGCTGGCTCATGGTCATCCTGCTGTCCACCAGGACCCCCAGGTCCCTTTCCCCTACACTGCTCTCCAACAGGTCATTCCCCAACTTATACTGGAACCTGGGGTTGTTCCTACCCAGATGCAAGACTCTACACTTGCCCTTGTTATATTTCATTAAATTTTTCCCTGCCCAACTCTCCAGCCTGTCCAGGTCTCGCTGGATAGCAGCACAGCCTTCTGGCGTGTCAGCCACTCCTCCCAGCTTGGTGTCATCAGCACACTTGCTGATAGTACACTATTCCCTCCTCCAAATCACTGATGAATATATTGAATAATACCGGCCCCAGTACTGACCCCTGAGGCACTCCACTAGATACAGGCCTCCAACTAGACTCTGCCCCATTGACCATGACTCTCTGGCTTCTTCCCTTCAGCCAGTTCGCAGTCCACCTCACTTATAGAGGCGATATGAGAGTATCTTGTGTACATCAATGGAGTGTTCTCCATCCCAGAGCTTCACATGGTGCTAAAAGATCTTCTGAGGGGTGTCACTGAAATGCCGTGGGGTTTAGTGGAGCACGGAGCAAACTCAAGTGTTCACAGTAGGAAACAAAGAGAATTATAAATGAGACAACAAAATTGGAAAAACAGCAATTTAGGACTATCTTGGACTGCAAGTTGCATCAAGACACCTTATTATTACCCTTAAATTGCACATTATCCAGGAATTGTTCTCAGCCTCACGCTTATACAACATCCCATGGATGCTTATATACACACATATTACATATAAATGTCTATATAAATATACACAAAAAATAAAAATATTTCTTTTACTTGCCTTAATCTCACTGGATCCTAAAGACAAGAATCTCAGAGGCATCGGGTTCTTAGGGATGCAGAGAAGGATTTTCAGCTTCACTCAGGCTCCTTTATAACCTTTAGGAAGCCAATTATTTTTGAAAATGTGGCCCTGGACTATTCTGCTTTCACAGAAAAGGAACCAGACACTGAATATATTTGCAGGACTAACCTGGATTTCCATTTTTCTGATCATCAGGTTAGAACTGTGTGAGGCATATCAGGGTTATCGATACGTAACTCACGTTTTCACAGCGGCTGACGCCAGCAGAAATCTCACATCTGAGTATTTTTCAACTAAGACCGGTGCGTATCGCACAACCGGCAACGCGGAAATCTCAGCTGGAAATAAAATGGGAAAAAGAGGAATTCGATTTTCCAACCAAACCCCTCAAAATCCATAAAAAACATCACAAAACAAAATCCCTTAAACATTCCTTGGGAAATAATTAACCATTTTTTTCCTTAGCAGGTTCGAAGAACGATTTATAATTTATGTTCAAGATAAACACCATATTAGTGATTTAAAAAAAAAAAATTAAAGCTACTAGTGAAAAATCAATACCCAGAAATGGTAATAAACTGAAGCTAATTCTCACCAGCGGCGTTTCACTCATATATCAGGGACGGAAACAGAAATTTTAGCCCAGACAGAAGAACAGTAGCTTGCAACTCTGCTTTGGTGCCAAGGAAAATTTGTTACTTGCTGTTAAAGGAAGCCCAACGTGGAGAGAGAGAATTCTGAGCTCTGCTGCGGGCTGGGAAAGAGCACAAACGCAGAGAAAAGAGATTGGGCATTGGCGAATGTTGTTTGTGTGTAGAAAACAAGCGCCATGCTGGAGGAGATCGAATGGGTTTGATGTGCAGGATAAAATGTAAAAATAAAAATAAATAAAAATTAAAATTAAAAAAAGAGTAAAAGTAAAATTTAAAACAATAAAAAGTAAAAATAAAATTTTAAAAATATAAAATAAAAAATAAAAGGAAAAAAGAAAAAGAAAAAGAAAAAGAAAGAAAAAGAAAAAGAAAAAGAAAAAGAAAAAGAAAAAGAAAAAGAAAAAGAAAAAGAAAAAGAAAAAGAAAAAGAAAAAGAAAAAGAAAAAGAAAAAGAAAAAGAAAAAGAAAAAAGAAAAAGAAAAAAGAAAAAGAAAAAAGAAAAAGGAGGAGAAGGAAAAGAAAAAGAAGAGGAAAAAGGAAAAGGAAAAGGAGGGAAAAAAAAGACAAAAAGAGAGAGAAAGAGAGAGAGAAAAAGAAAAAGAGAAAAAAGAAAAAAGAAAACCGCCAGAAGTTGAAATAAAAGAGAGCACAGTACAGGGTAGGTGGAAGCTGTCAGGGCTGCATTGACTGGAGCCAGGAAAGCATCACTCGTGGGTGATTCCTGTACCTTCCTGTGGTACTCACCAGAGACAGGCCTGTCCGCTGAGCCCTTGGCTGAAGAACCAGGGACCTTCTTCTCCAGGGAAGGTCCTGCACAAACATGCCAAGGAGGCTCAACGGAAACGACCAGCCACCCAGCTGAATTTCAAGCAGCCGGCTGGGACGGTGGGAAGGAGCCCAGTTGGGATTTTGCCACCGAATATGAGCAGATCAAAATGAGGAGAAATTAAATCCCCAAACCCATCTGGCACCTTCAGAAACTCATCTAAAGCGGTGTTTCCGTACAGCGTGTACCTTGTTACACAATGAGATCTTGTCTTTAGTGTGTGCAGGTGTTTGTACAGATGCTCCCAGCATCTTTGCATAGAATCATAGATCATTTTGGTTGGAAAAGACCTTCAAGCTTATCAAGTCCAACCATTAACCTAACACTGGTACTAACCATATCCTTAAAAACCTCATCTATGTGTGTTTTAAACCCCTCCAGGGATGGTGACTCCACCACTGCCCTGGGCAGCCTGTTCCAATGCCCAACAGCCCCTTCTGGGAAGAAATTGTTCCCAAGATCCAACCTCAACCTCCCCTGGCGCAACTTGAGGCCATTTCCTCTGATCCTGGCGCTTGTTCTTTGGGAGCAGAGCCCGACCTCCCCTGGCTCCAATGTCCTTTCAGGCAGTTGCAGAGAGCGAGAAGGCCTCCCCTCAGCTCCTGTTCTCCAGGTTGAACCCCCCAGGTCCCTCAGCCGCTCCCATCACACTTGTGCTCCAGCCCCTTCCCCAGTTCCGTTCCCTTCTCTAAACTTGCTCCAGCACCTCAAGGGCTTTCTTGGCATGAGGGGCCCAAAACTGACCCCAGGATTTGAGGTTTGGCCTCAACAGTACCCAGAACAGGGGGATGGTCACTGCCCTGGGCCTGCATGGATAGGCACACAGTGGGAGGGGACACGAGTCCCCATCCCACAGCCCAGCAGCTCCCAGCACGAAGTCGTGCTCAAAACGGGATGCAGGAGCTGCAATACACACCCCTAAGACTGGCACAGACTCTTGTACCACCCTGCAAGGGGCTCCCAGGCTTCTTCTCATGGATCCCACATGTGGGACTGAAGCCTGGAGGACATCAAGCAGGGCAAGAGCACCAAAACCATCAGCCTGAAGCTCCTTCTCCAGGTGGGACATCCATCGGTCACAGCAACTGCAAATGCCACTTCACACCCTTTCCTCCAGTCGGCTCGGTCTCATATCTCCTTGGGTGAACGTTGCTGTTAGAGGGTTGATGGTCTCATGGTGGCACAGCAGCTCCTCAACTACGTGACTGGTCCAACCCATGCCTTCACCATTGCCAACCTTCTCCCATGTCAGTGCTCGCACAGAGGAGGGACAGTCACCTCCAGAGATTCCAACTACTCTTCACTGATGTTCACACTCCGTACAACCACCAAAACCGACTCACACCTGGTTTCTGACATTGCAAACCCAACATGGGCTCTAAGCACATGCAATTTGGCTTCTTCTCCCAGTTCAACTTCTCAGCCATTTGATCCTCTTCCCTCCAACACCATCCTTGTGTGGCAGCACGTAACCAAGAAGCACAGCTACACAAGAGCATAGAATCATTTTGGTTGGAAAAGACCCTCAAGATCATCAAATCCAACTGTTAACCCACCCCTGGCACTAACCCATGTCCCTGAGAACCTCATCTATATGTCTTTTAAACCCCTCCAGGGATGGTGACTCCACCACTGCCCTGGGCAGCCTGTTCCAATGCCCGACAGCCCTTTCCAGGAAGAAATTGTTTCCAAGATCCAACCTCAACCTCCCCTGGTGCAAGTTGAAGCCATTTCCTCTCATCCTAGATCCCTCATCCCATCCTTACATCATACTTCCAAGTCAGCTTTGATGCTCCAAAGATGTCCCTCACACAGGTGGCAATAAGAAGCTCTTCAGGAATAAACAGGACACGCCATATTTATTTCCCTGTTATCCCAGAGCAACAAACTCCTGGTCAAAGCATCCACCCGCGCATCGGGATGTTGTCCATCTCCCATGGTTTCGGTGGGAGAGGGAAAGGGAAAACTGAAGCCACACAAGCATAAATGCAAAGTTTTGGGTGAGAAAGAGCAAAAAGCAACCCTTACCTGATTGTGTTCGTGAGACGATGAGCCCTTCCCTCGAGACGGGGAACAGCTGCCATCAAGCTGCTCACCACAATCTGCCGTCCACTGCAAAAGGGATAAAAAAAAGGGGATTGCTTAAAATAACAACCGAGCTGGGGAAAACTGCTGTGTCAGTCTGAAGCACACAGAAAACACTATCTGGGCACCGGCATCGGCATACACGTGCAGGTCACCCCTTTTTAGTGACGATCTCAAAGGCTTTGGCTCAAAAACGTTCCACCTGCTGACGGTGAGCAGAGGGAAGATGTAGGAATAATTTCAGGAAGGCACCTGAAATGATGCTTTGCAATAAAAAAACATCTCCGCTATTTCCTTACAGACTCCAAGGGCATTGGGTATCTCAGGTGTGTGGCAGATACCAGGGCGGCTCGAATCAATTACTCTTTTCCATAGAGTTTTCCATGAAAAGTTGGGAATTTTCTGCTTTTCCCACCTGTGTTCACTTCAGGGATAGGTATGAGTCCTGAGCTGCCACAAAACTGTGTTTTTATTTTAAAGAAAACAGAGCTCAAAGCTGCAGGTTTGGTCATTGCCACAGCTGTGACGTGCAGCCTGGTGGCAGCCCTGCTGTCACCCCACGGTGAAGGACATCAGGGGACTTCCCAGACTTAGGGGATCACAAGCTGTTTCG
This sequence comes from Patagioenas fasciata, assembly GCF_037038585.1. Lineage (NCBI taxonomy): Eukaryota > Metazoa > Chordata > Aves > Columbiformes > Columbidae > Patagioenas > Patagioenas fasciata. The sequence continues at coordinate 44,019,904 of NC_092559.1, forward strand.
GTCAGCTTCCCCCAACGTTTGACAGCAAGGTGCTTCCAGAAAATAATTAAATTTGGAGTAATTTGTTGGGTTTTTTCCCCCTCAAAGAAACAAAGGGCTGCATCATACTGGGGGGAAAAAAGAAAAATTAGAAAAAGCAATTTTCACTAGGCAAATGTGAAAGATGCTGCTTAATCCTAAAGTCATTTTGTCACCCCCACAACAAAGTTGAGCCTGAACCTTGGTGACCAGCCCCATTACTGAGGTTTTTCACCCTGGAAGTGTTCAGTTGCTCCATGGACACTCACTACTAGGATTCCACCACCAAGACGGATGTTTTGAGAGAATGAAAAGTCAATTCCATACAAACAGCAACTACCTGAGAACTTCTTGGCAGGATGAGGCCACAAAAGAAGAGGAAGAGTCATCACTAGAACTGTTCACCATCTCTACGTAGCTCAACCAGATGGGAAACCTCAGCCTCACCTTTAATTAGCTCTTTAACGAGTTGCCTATCATTCTTCTGCCACCTCTGCTGACCTACCTGGAGAAGCTCATGGTTCTATCATGCTTGAGAACCTTATATTAGACCTTTGCATGTCTCCTTTAACAATTTTGAGTGTAGACCACATACTTGGAAAGGTCTCCCAAGGTAAATATCACCTGTTCTTACATCCACAGCCAAAGAAAATTGCATTTTCTCTCTTTTTTTTTTTTCTGGTGGGAACAAGGCTGGAGACACCCCCATCATGGGAACATCTGCACTTTGGGATTCTCTAACCTGGTGATGGATTCAGGTAAAAAAAAAAAAAAAACAAAACCACATTATTACGGCCATGAGGAAACAAAATAACTTGGCCAAAGTTAAAGATTACGTTGGTGGCAGAACCTCGCAGTTAAAACCAATGTTCTTGGTCTCAGCCTAGTGCCTTCACCATAAACTCATCCTTTTTCCTTCACTTCTTATTAAAATGAACATTCCACCTTCAATTGGGCTCGTTTCCACCAGGGTTACTCCAGTGAGCTGCAGGATATGTGCATGTTTATGGCTTTGATAGGAAGTGATCAGGAAGAGAAAACCAGAAATAAAAATTCCTGATTATTTCTTCTATAAATTTGAGGAACGAGGTGGGACAATTAATATCTTCGGGAGACGACAGATAAATTCTTCTTAACGTATCCTTTAAGACATGGCTCGATAAAAGTCGGTGACCTATCTAAAAGCCCATCCTCACTTCTAGTCCCACATACAGCCCTAAAAATCTAAAATATTGCATTTTGTTGGAGTTTCACATAGAAATCCTAGTTAAACTTAAACACCTATGGTCTGGGGTACAACCACATTTAGCTGCTTAGATGCCTCTAAGAGGTTTCGATGTTCAGATCTTTCATTATTATTCCTTTTTCTTTTAAAATGCAACCTAACCATCTTTAGAGGAAGCATCCCCAGAATTGACATAAAAAAACCCAGCAGCTCCTTTTTTTCAGGGTAGGCCAGCCAGGAAAGTTAAAATCCCATTTCCACAAGTGGAAGATGGATTTGGTTGTTGTAATTAAAGATCTTAAAGCAAAAATTGTACACAGGCTACCACGAGAATTAGAAGCTTTTGTCCTGAAGATGTGCAGAGGTGAGGACAGACTGCAAGGGGTTGCAAAACTCTGACTATTAATTTATTTCTATTTCTACTTCAATAGTATTTCTATTGCAGGGACATCTTCACCCAGCTCAGGTTGCTCAGAGCCCCATCCAGCCTGGCCTGGGATGTCTCCAGGGATGGTTCATCCACCACCTCTCTGGCCAACCTGGGCCAGGCTCTCACCACCCTCAGGGGCAACAATTTCTTCCTCATGTCCAGCCTGAATCTCCCTCCTTTAGTTTCAAACCATCACCCCTTGTCCTGTCGCAACAGGCCCTGCTAAAAAGCCTGTCCCCATCTTTCTTACAGGCCCCTTTTAAGTCCGGAAAGGCTGCAATAAGGTCTCCCAGGCTGAACACCCCAACTCTCTCAGCCTGTCTTCCCAGCAGAGCTGTTTCAGCCTTGGATCATTTCTGTGACCTCCTCTGGACTAACAGGTCCATGTTTGTCCAATTTGTCACCCACCAGTGTCCCCAAGCCCTTTTTTCCAAGGCTGCTCTGAACTCATCCATCCCCCAGTTTGTAATGATACTGAGGGTTGCCCCAACCCAGGTACAGGAATCACAGAATCACAGACTGGTTGGGGTTGGAAGGGACCTCTGGAGATCATCTAGTCCAACCCACCTGCTAAAGCAGGTACACCTAGAGCAGATCACACAGGAATGCATCCAGGTGGGTTTTTAATGTCTCCAGGGAAGGAGACTCCACAACCTCTCTGGGCAGCCTGTTTCAGGGCTCTGGCACCTCACAGGAAAGAAGTTTCTCCTCATGTTCAGATGGAACCTCCTGTGCTTCAGTCTGTGTCCGTTGCTCCTCATCCTGTCGTTGGGCACCACTGAAAAGAGTCTGGTCCATCCTCTTGACACCCACCCTGGAGATATTTATCAGCATTGATAAGGATAAGATCCCCTCTCAGCTTCTCTTCTCCAAGCTGAACAGACCCAGCTCTCTGTCTCCAGATGCGGCCTCACCAGGGCAGAGTAGAGGGGGAGGAACAACTTCCCTTGACCTGCTGGTCACACTTTTCCTAATGCACTCCAGGACCTTGGACTTGGCTTTGTTGAGCTTCATGAGGTTCACAGACAACTTCTCTCTGCTGGACTTGGGGACATAGGTTTTTGCATGCTAGGGTGCACAGGGCAGGAGACTTCTGGAACTAGTAGGAGAGCACCGTGGCCTCCTACCCCAACTACTACTCCTAATTTAAAGACAAAAACAAAGCCTTATGGAGGCAGGGCCTCATTTGTAAGCAATTAATACACTTATTATTCTTATTTCATCCTTGTAACAAGGCTCTAACCTAAATATTTTATCCTACCAGGAGCCCTGCAGGGTAGGAAAGCACTTCTGTCACAAATGGAAGATCACGGCAGCCTTACAAGCCCAAGGGCATGGAGCAGAGCTCCCTGTTCCCTGAACCATGGGCTCCTTATCCCTTTAACAGTTCACATCTTCAGCACACCATGGCACCAGAATACAAACCATTTCCCTCTGAACAACAATGACAGTTCAGGAGGTTTCATTTCTCCTTGTGTTGGACCTAAAATGTCCATTTTTAGGAACAAACCTAACTAGGACCACGTCATTCCTCATGATAACACCAAACCATATCCTCCCTAAAACCATCCCTCTGTTTGCTGGGTGTTCACATCCTCTGAAATACAGCACAAATAAAATCATAGAATCATTTTGGTTGGAAAAGACCTTAAGATCATCAAGTCCAACCATTAACCCAACCCTGCCAATAACCCATGTCCCTGAGAACCTCATCTCCGTGTCTGTTCAACCCCTCCAGGGATGGTGACTCCACCACTGCCCTGGGCAGCCTGTTCCAATGCCCAACAGCCCTTTCTGAGAAGAAATTGTTCCCAAGATCCAACCTCAACTTCCCCTGGTGCAACTTGAGGCCATGAACAACCTTCATGGCAAACAGTTTATCATATGTATTAAAATGCCCACAAAAACCACACTTTTGGGGAGAGAATTTGGGGTTTTTATTGACCTTCTGGTCTTGGTTGTTTCATGGACACCCCTGTGCATATGGATGGGAACACATCTCACTACCGAGCACCTCCCCACTGCGGCTCTTCCCAATCCCTCCAGGATTTTTCCACTCTGGAGAAGCAGCATGCTGTTTGGGATGGAGAGAGGTACACTTTATTTACAGATGAAATGTCCTTCATGTATAGGATCATAGAATCATCAAATCATTTTGGTTGGAAGAGACCCTCAAGATCATCGAGTCCAACCATAACCTAACTCTAGCACTAAACCATGTCCCTGAGAACCTCATCTAAACGCCTTTTAAACCCCTCCAGGGATGGTGACTTCACCACTTCCCTGGGCAGCCTGTTCCAATGCCTGACAACTCTTTCCAGGAAGAAAATTTTCCTAATATCCAATCTGAACCTTCCTTGGTGCAACTTGAGGCCATTTCCTCTTGTCCTATCACTTGCTACTTGGGAGAAGAGACCAACACCCTCCATGCTACAACCTCCTTTCAGGTAGTTGTAGAGAGCAATGTCTCCCCTCAGCCTCCTTTTCTCAAGGCTAAACAGCCCCAGTTCCCTCATACAACTTGTGCTTCCATAAATGGGAACCTTGGAGAACTCAAAAAGCTTCAGGGCACACACATTGAGACCATGAAAAAACAAAAAACAGTTGGCAGGAGACCTCTACTAGCCTCTACCAACCTCATGCCTGGTTGAACAAACAAGCTGCCCCAAATTTGCTCTTTTATGTCCCGGCTTTACACTCCAACACTAAAAAAGCTGCTTCAGCTGAATGTGCATCCCCAGCCTAGCCCTTTTCCCACCCCGTGCTATTCCCTTAGCCCACCTGCAAGATGTGGGACTGTGTCTTCTCGCTCTCTCTGTCCCCCTCGGTTTTATCCATCAGCAGCCCCTGGACCTGGTACTCCAGGACGTAGCTGTCGATGAAACGCTCCAGCTCCTCAATTTCCTGAGAACGGCTGCTCCCCGCCTCCGAGGAGGCCGATGCCACCGATGAGTTCTCCATCCCTTCAGGAGAGACACTGAGAACAGAGGGGGCCTGAGAAAGTAAAATTAAAAAAAAAAAAAGTCAAGAAATTATTTCCCAGTATTTATAAAAAGGTTTATAAAACAGTAGCCAAAGCTACTGTTATCATAGGTGGGATGCTTTTGCTGTACATCTAATAACATTTATCATAAACCTCGGTGGTCCATGTGTGTACAAACAAAAGTCACATTTCAGTAATATTCCAACATCTAAGGACAACACTGGACATTTTGCTTATCTTCCTTCTTAAAACCCAAACTACTGAAAACCTTCAGACACATGCATAAGAGGAAAAAAAAAACCATTTAAAAAGCTGCATTTAAAGAGTCCAAGGCATTAACTTGTGCTGGATAAAGAGTGATAAGCTTGGGTTGATGGACAAGAGTGTGAGGAAGAGGATGAGAATTGAAAATCTTGTCTAGGATGGCAGCGATAAATGATGATGCAGCAACGGTGCAGCTGTAAATGGTCCAGCGAGGTCTGCACGTGGGGGAAACAGAAAATCTATTTTCAAAACCTCTCTGTCTGCAGGAGAACAGTTCTAAAGAAGATTTACAGGCTTTATGATGTTATCCTCCTCCTTATTTCTCCATGGTTGAACGTCAATCACACCTTAAAGAAAATAAACCATCAGCTCCTGTACCTGGGCATGTTTGCACATGAATTAAGCTTTGGATTCAGTGTTTTGTGGTAAAACTCATATTCCTTCTTCCCTGCGCTTGGGTGGGAGAAGACACAAGACCTCCCATCATGTTGCAGGACACCAAGATTTCATCCTTCACCAGAAAAATTGTATTTACAGTCTGTTTTGAGACAAGTATAAAATTACCAAGCAAATTCTGAAGGGAAGGAGAAAAAAAACCCAAAAAATCTGTTCCCAGCTCGTGTAATTTCCAGCTCCTGAACTATTTCTCATCTGTCATTTCTGAACAATTGTGGCTTCGTCTGGAAACTGCCAAGAACGAGCAGTTCTGGCCTCAGGATTTCATCTGCTCAAGGATTTATTCCCAAATGTGCCCAGACTGTCAAAAAGGCTCATTATTTAGATCAATATCACACATTAGCTCCTGAACAAAAAATCATGTGGCGTATTAAAAGGGAGAAAAAAAATATAGAGAAGAAATAAAGAAGAGGAGCCCCAGAGAGCATGGAGCCCTGGAGGAGGGCATGCTTCTCCCTTTTTTGTTAATTAGTGCCAATTAGCAAATGCAAAGCACTAATTATTAAACAAAAAGTGCTAAAGAAAGAGCTAGGAGAATAGGTGGTTGCAATAAGTCCTGGACCATGTGAGGAAGGGGACAACTGATACAGGTGGATGAAGCATCTCAAGCATCCTCCATCCCTTGGGGCCAAACAACACAAATGTAAAGTCTTTTTTGCCTATTTTGCTTTTTTTTTTTATTTGAAGAGGAAATCAAGGCCAGGGCACTTTTTGGGGTGCTCACCCTAAGCCCAAGGAGCATTTGAGGATTAAGCAACAGGATAGACGGTGGACTGGAAAGGAATGGGTTTGTCAGAAGTCACCAGGTCCATCAAACGACCACAAACCATCTATTTGAGATATTTATGGATCTCTAGTAGGAAACTTTAGAACCAAATTGCCTTGTAGTACCTTCACCTCTCTCTAAAGGAAACCAAAACTCTATTTTTAAGCGTGATGAGTTCCCACATCCACCTGAGATAGGATCATCATCAGACACAAGGATCTCTAGAGCAGACATCCAAGCATGGACAACAAGTTGGTTGACATCCAACCCTCATAATAAGATAAAAAATGAACAAGTCATGGTCTGTAATTTTTATATGCTTAGTCGGTGTGAATCATGTAATGACACAGAGACTGGACAACCCATCTGTGCTGAGGCCACTGCCAATATGTCACCATCACCCAACCCAGGGCATCAAGAAAGAGGCTCAACAAGTAACATCTTGGCTTTGGGGCATCTCCTGGTAGCGACCAGCTCTGGGTTTTCTGAATTTGTCCTTTGAATTCCCCTTTCTGACCACACTCCTTTCCAATATCGGGGTTCATGGTTAGGACCACACGTGCCTGATGGCTACGGCAGCAAGGTGATGTCCAAACTTGATGTTGACACTGCTTTGGACAAGTGGTTGGAAGACTTCTCCAACCTGAATGGTTTTAGGATTCCATGAGATGATGTTCAAGCACTCATTGCTTAAAAAAGCCTCCTCTGCTCTCAGTTGACTTTCCATACTTCTTTCTGAGTAGTCTCATCCATTTTAGATGAGTCTCTCCCACTCATCATGCAACTGCCTTCTCCAATTCCACCAGCCTGCCCAGAGATGTCCCAAAGCTCAGATGAGGGTTGTTTTGGTCACCATCCTTTTTCAAGGCAAAGCTTTTTGAGCTATTACCCATTAATTTCTGGGCTCTCCCTAATTCTACCAAGTGTGAGACACATGTGCTTGACCAACCAAAACCATCACAGGCAAAACTGAGCATCAAAGCGGTTGTCTTCCTAAACTGAGCAAACACATGTTCTTGAGAGCTCTTCAGGGAGTGGTCAACCCTTGGATCTGTGTTGGCACAGCATCTACCACCAAGGATTCCCAGACCACAGATACATTCCTTAATGATAATTAATAGAGATCAACCTCAAATCTTTTTTTTTTTTTTTTGCTGATCCCTCCTCCCCCTGCTTCGTCAAAGCACAAAGTCTGTAACTCTTGGGGGTTTGAAAATCACCTTTCAAATGTTTCCTACGAAGCCCATGCCGTGCCCATTACTATGACCATAAAACAAAGAATCAGTAGCAGAAAAAGCCGATAGATGTGCGAAGTGCTTATTATAACTTAATAAATATCAGCATTACTGTAATGTGTAATTATTATTAAGAGTTGTTATGTTAAAGAGTGATCTAAATGGGGTTCTTGCTCTAGCAAGATTATACAGTTTATGGCAATTACACAGTTTTACCTTTAATCAGCAAATAAATTCAATAAGAATAAGCATTTTTAATGACATTTCTATGTTTATTCCCCTTCTCCCAAAGATGCTCCAGCCTTGTTGAACTTGTGGAGCCAAGTGGTGAGCCTGATACGTGAAGAGCAGCAATGGAGAAGGAACCCATTTGGGGCAAGATGAGTGAGAGGCAACAGCATAGGGGGACTTGCAAACAAAACGATGGAAGAAAATATGAGCTCATGATGAGAACGAGAGATATGTAGGAACAGAAATGTATTTCCATCAGCTCATTGAAGTCTGTGTGAGAGGACCCCATTCTTATGTCCTTCCTACAGGGAAGATGCTCCAACCATCTTCTCTCTATCACTCCAAGACAAAACTTCTCCAAAACCTGGACTGAGCAGCCCAGCCATGCCAGGGTGGGACCCACAACCATCCCAAGGAGGCAGAGACTCCAGCCACACACAAATATCATTCCCTGAAGTGAAGAACGGAGGTTTTCGGTCCAAAATATGCTGATCTGGCAACCTTGTCAGCAAGACTGCTGGTCCACAAAGTGATCTTCTTAAAATAGTTCTTGTTCCAACTCAGCAAGACAAACCAACATCCTAACCTACCATTAAGCCAATGACTACACAACTCCTCACTTCCACTCAAGGTCCAACCTGCTCAGGCATCAGTAAAGGAAACAAAATCAAGAGGTTGCTTTTGCCGTGTTTTCATTTCCATTGGATGGATGCTGAAAGGCGAAAACACTTTCCCACACATGACAAGTTTCTTTGAAGGTTGTGGTCCTCAAAGACAGGAGAACCACCCAAATATCAAAAGTTGGAAGTGGATTTAACTGACAACTACATTGCCAGGAGCTAACACTCAATGCTAACACTTAGGTAAGATGATTGGAAAAGATCTCTAAAATACAGAGTTCAGGCAGAAACGCAGCACTCAGCATCAGGTTTCTCCAATTTTAGGCACCTATATAAAAATTCAGTGATCAAAAGGTCCAACAGCCATCAAATTCCAATAAATGGCAAGCACCTAAGCCAATCTTTCCAACCACTTGGACTCCATCATTTAAATAAGGGTTTAAATTACTCACTTAAGGCATCCCAGTTGGTAAACCCGCATCTCTTCCTTATTTATCCTCCAGATAAACACTGAAAAAGTTCCCATGCCAATCCTCCCATGCGTTCCTCCGTAATTCCAACGTAGGGCAGGAGGAACGCAGAGCAGCCTCTCTCTGCAGAAGATTTATTCCCCAGAAATAAAGGCTGTGACAGGCTCCAGAGCTACCCTGACAAATCCTTGTAAACATTTTTCTCACCATACAGGATTTATGATCCCGTGTTTTGCTAAGAACAAGAGATGCTTCCTAGACAAGGCGGTCGCAGCACAAATTCTTCACATACCAACGAGGCCACCTCCTTCTGTGGTGGGTCGTCCAGCGTCCCTCTCGCATTTGCTCTCCCCGGGGAGTTTATAACAAATACATTTTAAATACTGCTGTAATCCAGCAGGTTCCTTCTGCTCTAAGACACTCAGGACATAAACTGAGAAGCACCTGAGTAGCCCACAGATTTATTTATTTGTGCCTGCATGATGGGATGATGGCAAAATCAAACGAAAAAGACCTCTAGGAGACCCAAGGAGAGGCTCCAGCCTGGTCCCATGAGGAACTATCATCAACTTTCACATCTCTTGTCCAGCCTCCAAAACCCAACCCATTGCTCTCCGCCCCCTCCAGTGAAGACCCGTTGGACATCACATCCCACTGAGATGACACCTCCTTCTGCTTGGTGCCTTCTGGGGCTGTGCAGAGAGGAACAGAACATAGTCATAGAATCATAGAATCGTTTTGGTTGGATGGACTTCCAAAATCAACAAGTTCAACCATTAACCCAACTCTAGCACTAAACCATGGCCTTAAGAACCTCATCTCCATGTCTTTTAGACATCTCCAGGCATGGTGACTCCACCACTGCCCTGGGCAGCCTGGTCAAACCCTCCATCAAGCCAACGCTTTGGCAGCAGGAAAGGCAGAAGGACCTTTGACCATCTACATTTGGGGTTTGAACTCCTGCTGATCAGCACAGCCACTTCCCCGCATCTCCTTTTAATGAGCTCCTGCAGCAGTAATATTTTCTCTCTCCTAACCCAGACGATTTCCAACAAGTAATTAGTGATGTGTCTTTCTAAAGCAGTAAATGAAAGGAGCGGTTTATTGCCAGTAGCCGCCTTTTGTACCCAGAAAACTGTTTGGACAATAACTACAGAAAACCTAAGCAATCGAGATGAACCACGACTCCCCCCATCCAGGTATTACTGTGAGCACATGTGGAGAGTTTTTGGAAGAAAGAGGACATGGGCTGTGTGCTGTGAACAAGCCAGAGCTTGATGTGGCTGTGGTGCAGGCTAGGACCTACACGGAAGGTTTTTCTGGAGACACCAAAGACAGAAGGGAAGTAAACAGAAGCTGGTCTGCCCTTGACCCAGGCTGCAGGAGGGGCGCTGTCGTCACTGCGCATGAACAGTTCGTGGACAGTGCCCTGCAGCTAATCACCATTGGTGGGGGGAGAGTGACTGTAGAGAGTAACCAATCGTAGCCTGCGCTTGCCACGTGGCCATTGGGTAAAGAGTATATAAGGGTTGTAAAAACGTGCTCTGGCAGACATTGATATTCAGTGTTGTTAAACGTTCATTAAAGGGCATTGATGTTAAACTCATACTGAGTCCGATTCTTTACCTTCGCCGGTCCGCACGTCGCATTCAAAGAGGCCTACAAAATTCTTCATTCTCCCACAACTGGTAGCAAGAGGATGGTTCGCAAAAGTAGGATCTCCAGAGTGCCATTTACTGTGGTAAGCAGCATTCATTAAAAGATGGAGCCAAATCGGGTTGTAGGAGAGTGTGCTTTGTCCAGTAACAAAAGACAAGCACCAGACGAGCTGGCCACTCACCTCCTACTTAAGACCGCACTAATTAGATAATGGAACTTGAAACAGCTGCGGCACTGTTGACGCATATTCTCTCTAAGAGAGGTATCGAATCGTCACAGGAAAAGTTAATCACATTGATTACATTAGCCCAGAAGTGGGGACACTTTGGAGAAATTCCACTTTTGTTTTCCCCAATGGAGTGGAGATTATTGGGGGACACTATGTGGGTAAGACTATCAGAGGGGAAAAAGAGAAAGAAATTAAAGCTCTGAGAGATTTGTGGAGAACCATGTTAGAATCATTGGAAGTAATGAAGTCAGAACAACACGCTGCCCTGGGAGCCACGAGGGCGCTTGCCCCAGAACAAACCTGGACTGATAAAAGTTGTCGGCCAAAAGATAAGAGCCTGTGGGCTACTCTGTGGGGTCTGCCTGCTGTTTGGGGTGGTCGAGGGGTCCCGGCTCAGCCAATACTCTTGCAATCCGATCTGCGGCGGGAGTTGGAAACTTTGCCCTCCTCAAACAAAGAACCAGAAGTTTCCCCGTCTGAGTCTCTGGGGCAATGTGAGAAGAAAGCGGAAGTGCAACTAGGGGACTGTCCAGATGTGGGAGGCCCTGAGCGCCGCCCTCCTCCTACAGCTCCGCCTCTGCCCTACCCCGAGTCAGACACGCCCCCCTCTGAGACTATCGCATCAGCCGGGCTGGGCCCGGCCGGGCCGTGGCGCCAGGGGCCGCTCCCCAACTTACCTCCACAAATACATGTGGAGGGATCCTGTGAGCCTCCTTCTACATCATTGGGCTCATCACAAGGAGTAGAGCAGTTACTGCAAGTCATTACCAGTAAGCTTGAACAACTTGACTTGCGAATGTCAGATGTAGAGAAAAATAAGAGACAAATCGGGTATCAAAAACCAGCTTGCCTTCCTCAAACAATGCAACCAAAGGTACCCATAGAATCTACTGACCGGCCCTCGCTCTGACCTGGCAGATGGTCAACGGTCATCAAAGATGCCGTTCTAGAAGGTGATTGGTCTCCAGCAAAATTAGCCCTACCGGTAATTCAAAACATGAACACCCAGACAGCGGTATGGGAACCACATGAATGGAAAATTTTACAGCAAGACAAACAAACAATCACCAACTATGGGATACGTTCAGAAGCTACCAGACAAATACTGCATTGGATTTTTACTGCTAACTTATTGTGTCCCATGGACTGCCAAAATTTAATGCGCTTATTACTAACTCCAGCACAATTCCTCCTGTGGGAATCGGCCTGGTATCAACGAGCGCAGCAAGAAACAGCCAAACACACCAGTCCAAATGACCCATTAACCAATGTGGTGCCCGACGCCTATACGGGTCGCAGACAGTACGCTACAATAGAAGTTCAACTGCGATTTATTGCTGAAGTTCACCAGAAAGCTGCACAACTTGCCCTAGATGCTTTCTTAACTTTACCAGGACCCTTAGCTCCCTCATTCAGCGGAATACGCCAAGGCACTACAGAAAATTTCACGCATTTTATTGACCGGCTACATGAAGGAGTAATGCAAAACCCGGATTTGTCAGAAGAAATGAAAAATCAAATGTTTCGGTTGCTAGTTTTCGATAATGCAAATTCAAAGACCAAACAAATATTAGCAACTCTGCCACCGGGATCTTCAGTAGAACAAATGCTGACGCAAGTAGCCAGATCAGAAGAACAGCAAAATGCGAAAGTGATGGCTGCCGCTTTCGAAGGAGTCATGCAGAGATTTCTTCAACAAGTTAGCCAGCAAGTCTCATCTACAATCCAACCAGTAGTGGCAGCAGTTCAGCGAACCAACCACCGGAATGTGGAAGGGACCGGTACCTGTTATTGTTAATGGTAGAGGGTATATGTGTCTCTCCACAGATCAAGGTCCATTGTGGGTTCCAAGCCAAGCAGCAAAGCCAGAGTTGAAGCACGTTCAACCGAATCAACTCCCTGCAACAGAACCTTTGGAGGACACAGAATGAGGCGAAACCTTTGCATTAATTTAGCTGTGACATGTATGTGTAATATAGTTATACAAGTAGGTCTTAATGATAAAGTGTTAAGCATGTGGAAAGTTTGTATCTTTTTCATTCTCTTGAGAAGCAGTCTAGTTCCTGGGTTTTTGTTAAGGACTGCTTTTGATCCTCGTCAAAATGTATGGTAACGTTAGGAAGGTCTTTAAACACCACTACCTTCTGGGCAGATTTATCAACACCCAGCACACCATTTGTTACATGTTGAGTAGGAGTACCGTTAAAGAAAAGTTCTTGGAATTTGTTTAATCAATCCATTGTGATATTTAAACAACAATGGAATACCTCAAGTTTGCTAAGAGGAAAAATATTAGCACATGGTTTGACAACTATGACAATTGCAATGATCGCCTTCCCGTAGGGCCAGAGCCACAGGAAATCGAACCGATTGATTTTTGGTTTAGAAAGTTTAACAAATTGGCTTGGCCTAGGGGAGTGGATTAAGGGTTTATTGCAAAGTGCCTTGTTTATGTTGATTGTTGTTGTAATTGATATGTTATGTATAAGTTGTTCTTTATCACATATCAAAGAGGGATTAGAACGCACAGCTAACCAAGCCTGGCTTGTCCAAAAAGAAAAAAAGGAGGAATTGTGGAGAGTTTTTGGAAGAAAGAGGACATGGGCTGTGTGCTGTGAACAAGCCAGAGCTTGATGTGGCTGTGGTGCAGGCTAGGACCTACACGGAAGGTTTTTCTGGAGACACCAAAGACAGAAGGGAAGTAAACAGAAGCTGGTCTGCCCTTGACCCAGGCTGCAGGAGGGGCACTGTTGTCACTGCGCATGAACAGTTCGTGGACAGTGCCCTGCAGCTAATCACCATTGGTGGGGGGAGAGTGACTGTAGAGAGTAACCAATCGTAGCCTGCGCTTGCCGCGTGGTCATTGGGTAAAGAGTATATAAGGGTTGTAAAAACGTGCTCTGGCAGACATTGATATTCAGTGTTGTTAAACGTTCATTAAAGGGCATTGATGTTAAACTCATATTGAGCTTTATCCTCGCCGGTCCGCACATTGCATTCAAAGAGGCCTACAAAATTCTTCATTCTCCCACAACAAGCAGTAAATGAAAGGAGCGGTTTATTGCCAGTGGCCACCTTTTGTACCCAGAAAACTGTTTGAACAGTAACTACAGAAAAACTAAAGCAATCGAGATGAACCACGACTCCCCCCATCCAGGTATTACTGTGAGCACAGATGAAGCATCATGTCTACCATTTGGATTTGCTGCTCTATAACTGGTATTTTTCCAGATTCCAAACAATTCCAAGTGCAGAAATGTAAATTATTATATCCTGGATCTGACCCTTTTCTCATTAAAATGTAAACACCTTTGAAAAGTGACTGCTGCTGGATTTAGCCTTGGGCTTTTCAGATACTGATGCATCCACGGCTGGCTGAACATTTTATATATTTCATCGTTTTTCCAGTCTCAAGTCTGGTTTCTGGTGATGCAGAAAAGCCCAAGTGACAGGACGGGAGCCCAACAACTGCTACATTGCGGTGCCGTCCACGAGCCTGACATGCCACAAAGCAGGTAAACGCCACTCTGCATTGAAACAGAGCCATTTAAATAGACACAAAAATAAATCAGCGAAGAAAAAAAAGATAGGAGAGAGCCAGGAGACAATCAAGTGCAAAAGGCCACAGAATCAGACCCAAACCAGCTGCCTTGACAAATTTACCCAGCAAGGAAGGGAGAGGAATAACCGGAAAGCCAGAAATCCCTCATTATCAATCAATAATCAATAATCAGACAATAATTTATTACGTAGCTTGCTTCACTGCTACAAGGATTTTTTTGCGGTTGGGAGGTGGATTTGTTTTTTTTTTCTTTTTCAAAAAACCAAAAACCTCATCACCTTTAGAAACACAAATTCTTTCAGTGTGTCAAATCCGTGCATGAGGTCGTAGCAGTTTCCCAACAGATGGAATTCCTTGCCGGGGGGGGGAAGATGTTATCTTTGGTGTGTGATGCATGTTGCCAAGAAAAAGAAAGGAATAAATGAGAATACGACTAAGAAAACTACTGTCTCAACTTTAGGAGGTGCGTGGGGGTGGGTTTATGGCTTATCTGATGGATATCAGTCCCACAGGATGCCAGGGCAAAGGAACATCACTCTGGCTGCAGAACAACAGTAGGTACACTCCCCATCCCCTGATTTTTATATAAATCCAATATATGGAAATACATCAGCATTTTTAGAAATAAAACCTGAAACCGATCATAAAAAAACCTCTAACCATCAACCCCTGAATCAAGAACAGGTTTTATAACCTATTTATATAGCAGCTGATACTACAAACTGTGACTTAAGTCGGCAGAATCCATTTTCGCATTCCCCTGCTTCTACTAAAAGCTAATGGCATGAGAACCGACGTTACATCTTATCCTCATTATTTTTCACCTTTCCGAAGGAAACGTCACCAAATAAAAATATGTGAAGAAACAGTAAAAAAAAAAAAAAAGCAGATTGCACACATACTCCACGATCTTCTCTTCGGAGCTGCCATGTTTCTCCTCCAAGAGCACACGGCATCGCACGGGCAGGCTGGATAGGACGTGATGGTTACAAAAATTATGCTAAAAGACAAGAATTAAGGATGTTCTCCTGCCAAAAGAGCTTGCACACATCCACCACACAAACACGGGTGCCTCAGTATGATGCACACAGCGAATAGCAATCCTAAGGAAAAAAACACGTGGATTTTGACCGGTTCCTCTGCAATCCCAGGGGATGAGCCCTGATCCCATGAAAGCAACAGCCCACGTCCTCAGTAAAAGCATTAGAATAACCAGCTGATCCACACGCTTTTCAACCGCACAATTCGACCACAAGCTCGTGCCGTCGCGTTCCACCTTTTGCAAATAACCAAAGGGAAAAACCATTCTCAGAAAGGTAATCTTTTCTTTCCAGGCACCCAGGCAATATAATGGGCACTTGGGCTATGAAAAGCCCCGTAATGCTAAAAGACACAACCAACTTTGAGTTGAGATGTCAACCCGCTGAAGTAATTCATCCTGCGAGTCGGAAGGGATAGGGTGGGAGCAGCATCCCCCGGTCAGCAGCAGGACAAGCGCGCAGGGTGTTTAATCCCTGTTAAATCATGCCCGTGGTTTGCTGACAAAGAACATTTTTGCACCCCTACGCTGGCTTTTAGCAGCATTCAGAGGACAGAGCTGGGTCGCCAGCCAAAACGCTGGAGCTGCCACTCTGGATGGATGGACGGAGAAGGTTTTATGCGAGGAGGAGACAGCTGGTCCTCTCCTCATAGAATCATAGAATGGTTTGGGTTGGAAGGCACCTTCAAAGCTCATCCAGTCCAACCCCTGCCATGAGCAGGGACATCTTCACCCAGATCAGGTTGCTCAGAGCCCCAGGAATGGACATAGAACCATAAAATTATTTTGGTTGGAAGAGACCTTCAAGATCATCAAGTCGAACTGTTAACCCACCCCTGGCACTAACCCATGTCCCTGAGAACCTCATCTCTGCATCTGTTCAACCCCTCCAGGGATGGTGACTCCACCACTGCCCTGGGCAGCCTGTTCCAATGCCTGACAGCCCTTTATAGGAAGAAATTGTTCCCAAGATCCAACCTCAACCTCCCCTGGTGCAACTTGAGGCCATTTCCTCTCGTCCTGTCGCTTGTTCATTGAGAGAAGCTATAAAACAAGATTAGTTCAGAAGGGTTTATATTTGTTGGTGACACCAAGCTGAGTGGTGCAATTGACATGTCTGAGGGATGGGATGCCATTCATAAGGACTTGGAGAAGCTTGAGAAGTGGGCCTGTGTTAACCTCATGAGGTTCAACAAGGTCAAGTGCAAGGTCCTGCACCTGGGTCAGGGCAACTCCCAGTATCAATCCAGATGAATCCAGTGCCACCCCTGCCATGAGCAGGGACATCTTCACCCAGCTCAGGTTGCTCAGAGTCCCATCCAGCCTGGCCTGGGATGTCTCCAGGGAGGGGGCATCCACCATCTCTCTGGGCGACCTGGGCCAGACTCTCACCACCCTCAGGGGCAACAATTTCTTCCTCATGTCCAGCCTGAATCTCCCTCCTTTCGTTTAAAACATCGCCCCTTGTCCTATCGCAACAGGCCCTGCTCAAAAGTCTGCCTCCATCTTTCTTACAGGCCCCTTTTAAGTACAGAAAGGCTGCAATAAGGTCTCCCCGGAGCCTTCTCTTCTCCAGCTGAACACGCCAACTCTCTCAGCCTGTCCTCCCAGCAGAGCTGTTCCAGCCTCAGATCATTTCTGTGGCTCCTCTGGCCTCTCTCCAGCAGATCCATGTCTGTCCTGTGCTGAGGACCCCAGAGCTGGATCAGCACTGCAGAGGAGTCTCACTAGAGTGGAGCAGAGGGGCAGAATCCCCTCCCTCCACCTGCTGCCCACGCTCCTTGTGATGCAGCCCAAGATAAAATTGGTTTCTGGGCTGCAAGCACACATTCCCAGCTCACGTCCAATCTTTTATCCACCAGTGTCTTCAAGTCCTTCTCTGCAGGGCTGCTCTCCATCCCTCCATCTCCAGCCTGTGCTGATAACCAGGGGTTGCCCTGACCCAGGTGCATGACCTTGTACTTGGCCTTGTTGAACCTCATGAGGTTCACATAATGAAATCTCGCCTCCAGCCCCACTGATCGCTTCCCTTCATCATGGTTTTTCTCTCTTTTGGCAATGAAACTCTTCTGTGCTACAAGGTTGGGGACAGGAGAGCCACAGGTGCCTCCCATGTTCAAGGGCTTAGAAAGATGAAATGGGAATGAAGAAGCAAGATGTTTTTTGCAGCATCAGCCACCTCCTGTACCATCAGGAGTGGAAAAAAGCAAATTATCCCTGGGTTTCTGCTGCTCCAACCAAGCAGAACAATCCTTCCCAGCCACAAATTCGGTGTTTTGAAGCTTGGGTTACATGAGCAAAGTAAGGAGCAGATTTCAAGGAGAGATAATTCCCTCTGTCCCAAGGCTGGTTCACTCATAGATGATCTCTGAATTCTGCCTAACGTGAGCTGCTCAACTGGAACTGGAAAGAAAAATCATCCTGTAAACCTTTTGCTACTTCACAGAGGAAAAGGAAAATAACTTACCATGTCCCTCTCTGAGCTAGTTAAACTCATCTGAAAGACTCCATGCACAGATTAAGCATATTCAGAGATTTGCTGAATCTTTAATTACCTTCAGTGTTAAAAACCCCCACAAAAACTAAAATATCCCCACTCAGCAACACCCACAAACAAACAAAATTTCCAAAACCTGCCTCTGGATCCTGGACCTGAGCTCCTCCACCACATTCAAATGATCAAGTTATAAACTAAGCAGCAGATTGGCTTTTATTATACATCACAGACACCCCAGGAGCATCAGTCATGGACTTTATCAGTTACCATACAAACAGCAGCCACGGCACCACCACCAATGAGATCTTCTAAATATTCTAGTAGAAAAAAAACAAGAATTTTGCAAATTGGCTTCTTCCAGATTTAAACATACCCATGTAAGAGCTTCAGCCACTTGCAAAGACATGGAAAAAGCATCATCCCCCGTGTCCTATGTACTTTTTGAACCTTCTGCTTCGGAAAGGATGGAGCCCAACACAGACCCCAGCAAGGCATCAAACCCGCACACATTTAAGGACAGGTTTTTGACCCAGGACTGAGTTGATTACCAAAGCTTTCCCTTCACCTGGGGCTGCACACAGTATCCTCCTCAGCTCCTCCTCTGTGGACTGGATGTGGTCCAGACACAGCTTCCATCCAGCAAAGTGACTGTATTATGGAGAAGTGATTCTCATGCCTAACACAGGGACCATTTGAATTAAACCCGACTCCCTGAGACCACTGTGGGCAAAGGGCATCATCTAAGACAGCTCTCACAGCTTGGCAAGATGCCTTTGCAGACTTTAAATCCATTTTTTCAGCCTACAATGATCTCCTGCATGTTCTCCCATATGGTTTCCCACAAAAATTAGGAGAGAAAATGCGATACCCAGCCAGGTTTTGCACTGGGCTGACAGTAGTTGCCCTGGGAAGGGACATAGAATCATAGAATTATTTTGGTTGGAAAAGACCCTCAAGATCATAGAGTCCAACCATTAACCCAACCCTGTCACTAACCCATGTCCCTGAGAACCTCATCTCACGTCTGTTCAACCCCTCCAGGGATGGTGACTCCACCACTGCCCTGGGCAGCCTGTTCCAATGCCCGACAGCCCTTTCTGAGAAGAAATTGTTTCCATCTCCCCAAAAATCTTTTTTGGGTAACCCCCACTCCCTGTTCGGTTACTCCTCCCTAAATCATAGCCAGTGAGGGGTGATAAGAAGCCAGCGACAGGAAGAAAACCAGCCTGACAAACCCCAGCAGGGTAAAGATGCTGCAAGAGTTTGCACAGCTCCATTTATCACCCAGGCGATCGTGGGGTTTGATTAATAAGAGGTAAATGAAGCAGTTCCAGTCGGCTGAGCCCTGGCAAGCAGGAGGATGACAGGGAGGTTTTCATTAATACAAAACAAACGGAGAAACACGTCCTTCCAGGACACAATACCTGACCTATTTTGAGATGAACATGAGATCAAGAGAGCTTGGGGAGTGTCTTATTTACCTCCACCAGCAGCAATGACAGTCTAGATGAACTGGCCCAGAACAAAACAGTTGATGTTCAGCCATGGAATCCACCAACCCCATGTCCTCACATGCCCTGTTGTCAGTGTCCTTAACATCAGTCTCTTCTGCAAACCCCAGGTCTCAGATGTCTTGAGGAGCCCCAGTATCGCTGCTGGTGTACTGGGAACAAGAACCTCAAGTTGGTCCCAAAATGTCTTTGAGCTGCTCCTTGTGTCCAAGTGTTCCACCCATCGTGGACCACACTTGGGTCCAACCATCATGGACCCAAGTGATCAAGCGCTGTGCATGTGGTTGGGATGTATCGCTGGCTGCTTCACCGTGCCTTGCTTCCCTCTCTTGGAAAACACAAGAAGTCTTGTTAGGACTTAACTTAAATGCTTAGCTTTCCTGGTGTGGGGAGGAGGAAAGAGGTCTTGGAGCTTCCAGGTGCTACAGCAGGGAAGGCATCCCGGATCTAGAAGGTCTTTGATGAACATCAGAAGTTTGGCCTTAGTTTTCAGACTGCTTGAGGGGTGATTGCGTTGAGTAAATATCCAGCAGCTCAGGAAAAACAGGACAAGAAAGCACCAAGAGAAGCTTTTTCTCCACAAACACAGCCTGGGAAGGGATAGGGCTGGAAATACTTATTTTGTTAAGTTTGCCTCCTGATCCAAAAGGAAACACTGTTCCTACAGTGCTGAGTGATGACTAGAGGACCCAGGACCACCTGCAAATAAAGATCCATCTTTCAGGACACCTGTGTCCACCCCAAGACCCCATTTGCAGTGGAAAACCCACCAGCCATGCCCAGGACTGAACTCCCAGCGACTGGGGGACCTGCAGGCATGAGGACAACCCAGAAACACATCCACAAATGAGTTTTATGATATTTTTTTGTTATTTTGTTGAAGGGTCCTTCATGTTCACGTTCATTATGAAGGTCTTCCCATGATGATCTCCAGCATATCACAACCCCACTGAAAGCACCTGCAGGGACCAAAGGAGCTTGTTCTAAGCCACGTCAGCATCCGAGAATGTCCCATCCTGCACCGGCCAACCTCTGCTTAGACCCAGGGAATTAACAGCCCCAAAGTTAATCATAACGAGAACATGGAGGGGAGGACTCTAAGGGAGCAGCATCAGCAGTTTCATCACAAACATCATAGCAGGATGCCTGCTACTCACATACCTTTGACCTCAGAGATGCAAATTAAAAGCCCAAACTATTTAGTTTTGGGGGAAAAAAAGACAAGAAAAGAGGTAAGGAAGAATTTGGTTAATCAAGAGATGGTGTAACCATACCAGTATCTCACATGAAAAGGCCTTGCAGGTGGAAGCCCATTGTTGCCAGTTCTTGGTGGCCTGTCCAGGTCAGCTGAGGGCATCTGAGGGATCTTTACGACCCACCAATTATGTAGCTGAGCTGAACAAGGGACTGGAAAAGGCACTTCTGGAATAAATTACACAATATGAATGATGAAAAAAAATAAACTATGTGCCTAGCCCTGAGTTACTGCAAGCACTTGGAGACTTCAGAGGAAGATGCAACGAATGTTAACATGACCACAAAGAACCAAGGCTTGGGACAGGCTTTCCCTGCTCCTACTAGAGCTTTTTTCAGGGCTTTTCCCTCCTGGAGGGACCTTGAAGAACCTTTGTGGTTGCTGAGGATCTCTGGTCCACAGGGCCACCCCATTGCTGGTGAGCATCCCCCCATGTCCAGAAGAAGCTCAACGTCTTCCAGCAGCAGGAACCAGAGGTGACACCTGGCACTCAAGCCCCACATGTCCCCTCCTCTGACAACGGACATCAGGCACTCGAGGAACTGAATCCATCTTTGCAGAAACAAAAGGCTGAACCCATCAAAGAATAATAATAATGATTTTTAAAAATCACTTGTTTGCCAGCAACCCGGTTTTGGCTTGGTGAATTTGAAATAGCTTTGGTCAAGTCACTGCAGCCAAAACACTGGGAAGAAAATGCTGGAAAAAGTTTTTTCTTTTTTTTTTTTAGGGTTTGGTATTTTTAAACAAAGGATTTTTACTTTTATGTCACAGTGACGTACACTAAATTTCCACAGCTCTCCATTACAGTGTAAAATACTTAAAACCAGATTTCATTTTGGATTGAATGAAGCCTCTTTGACTTGACATTATTTTGTTTCCTTTTCTAACAAAATAAAACAAGCTGCCCAGGGAAGTGGTAGAGTCACCATCCCTGGAGGGGTTTAAAAGATGCAGAGATGAGATTTTTAGGGACATGGTTTAGTGCTAGATTTAGGTTATAGTTGGACTTGATGATCTTGAGGGTCTCTTCCAACCAAAATGATTCTATGATTCTATGAAAAATACCTATTCTCATTGACCCCAGCTAAAAATCCTCTTATTCTCCACAACTACCACGATTTTGCTATAGGGTAATTAACTGAAAAATAAATTAAAAAAAAATACAGTTACCATCTACTATTTGTTCAGTGGGCTGATATTTAGGAGTCTTCAGAACACCTAAGGATAATTTGGGGTACCAACCCAAAAGATGCAGCAGGACACTAGATGTAATTCACATATCTATCAGAAACTCATAGGAAGCTCAGTGAAGTTCACATATATATACATACTTTTATATTTTTTAAGATGAAGGAAATATTTTCTGCTCAAGGAGAAAATATTTACTCTCCAGAGATTATCGGGAATTGCACAAGTTAAAACCCGGGGCTGCAAAAACCCCAACACAGATAAAGCCTCACTGATGCTCAGAGGATGCATCCTCTCCTGCTCCCTTTCAGGTCAAACTGGATCTTGTACATGACAAGGGAATTTAAAAACAAACAAACAACAACAACAAAACCAAACAAACAAAAAACAGGTTTTGAGGATAATGCTGCTGACTTGTTTTTCAAAACCTCTGTCATCATGTCCCTGCAGTGCCACCAACCTCTGCTGATCCTATCAGGTGGTTTAATCAGGGAACTTAGCAGTAAAGCTAAGGAGGCACCAAGTTATATCAAGTTATTTTTTGCCTGACAGGGACCACAAAGGTTTTCAGACAGCACAGGGATAATTCCCCAATCTCAATTTTCAGGAAAAAAAAATAAGTTTATGAATAGAGGAACTCACCCCAACATCCAATGTTTTGTTGTTGGGTTGGATTTTGGCTTTTTTTTTTCCCTCTCCCGGGCTTTATTTATGGTGAAGCAGCTGTTAAATCCTGTTAATGTGCTGTAAATCCCTGTCTTGCTGTGAAAAAAAAAAAATTGGCACTTTTAAAAGGTAACTGGTCTATATCTGTACCCAAATAAACCCCTTATGGAAAAGAAAGGGAGCAGGTAGGGAAGGCAGGGAGGGCAGGGGGGTCTGGCAGAAGGAAGAAATAAATGGGATAGGGAAAAAAAAAATGGGATAGGGAACAAAAAAAAATAGGGAAGAAAAAAAAAGATAGGGAACAAAAAAGACTGGGACCACCAAACCCAGCAGGAGAAGTTCACAAATATTGCACTATATCTGGCTACAAATCTTAAACTCAGGCTTATCCAGCCTGAGCAAATGAACAATATTAGTGAAAGACAGACGAGAAATCAAAGAGCAGCTTGGAGAAACCAGGGAAGCCTCCTGAGAGCCAAGGAAACTGCACTATCTAGGGAAGAGCAAGATTACAATAATTAGGTCAGTTGGTGCTGAGCCTTCTCAGTGAACATGGGCAGACACAAGCTGCTGCCTGGCTGGAAAGTGATGTCCCTAAGGAGCTCAGAAACCCAACGGGTACATGTCAGGGGCATGGACAAGACCAGAAGTCTTCTCCAGCAAACCACCTGAACGTCTGAGGATTGGTAGCTGCGGCACAGGAAACTCTGATGGACATAATAAAAAATTCCTTTGGTGTGAGTGACACCAAGGGGTGTGTGGTCTCCATCCTTGGAAACAACATCAAGACTCAGCTGGATGAGACCCTGAGCAACCAGGTTTGATGGAGAAGCTGGTGCTGTGCTGCACAAAGGGCTGGACCAGAGGATCTCCAGAGCTCACTTCAATCCAGACTAACTCCAGGATCTTGCCTAGGCGGGCTTGTCCTTAGCCCAGACTTCCAGGACAAAGCCACCAAGTCTGAGGTTCAGCTTAATCCAAACTAGAAGAAATTTTTTTCCCAGCAGCAAGTGGTCTGGAAGTCCAGGTTGATTTGAAAGAGCCCCAAGAGCAGGAGCTGGACCGAGCTCATGTCCAGATGTTCGACATCGGATCAAAAAACAGGAAAGGGAGATCAAAGAGGAGAATGTGCTCACCACCATGACCCCTCCTTCTCTTTTCCTCTCCATCTGCACCATGCAAGAGCCATCATCTGTCTCCAATTTGGTCGCCCAATACCGGGGTCCAACCTCCAATCCAGAAGAAACCAGTCACTTATTGCTTGGTCTTCAGGTTCTCCCTTTGGATGGTGACTTGAATCAAACCCCCACCTTCCAAAAGCCACTCGCTTTTGTTAATAGTGGAGGCAGATACTTCACCTGCTCTAGGTGGACCTGCTTTAGCAGGGGGGTTGGACTAGATGATCTGCAGAGGTCCCTTCCAACCCCAACCATTCCATGATTCTGTGGTCTCTCCAAAATTTTTTCTAAGCTGCTTCTTTGTGAACACCTCCCCAATATTCCAACTTGCTACTACAACTCACATTAGCTCCCTGGATTTCTTCACTAATTCATAGAATGTCTCAAGTTGGAAGGGATCCACAAGGATCATCACATCCATCTCCTGTCCCTGCATAGGACAACCCCACAGTTCACACCTTGTGTCTGAGGACATTTGATTCATACCAGTTAAACCAAATCTTCACACAAGAGCATCCTACAGACCCAACTATCCTGTACATGCTTCATGCAACCATGAAGTTCCCGCAGTCACTAGAGTTCACCAGCCAAAAACCATTAGCCCCCCTTAAATGCAAAAATTTTTCCATGTCCCTTGGTCATGCAGAAGACCTCACACATGACGCTCACATTCAGCCGGCAAACTCTTCTTCATTAGCTTCCCAAGTGACATTCTCATTTGGTTACGTTCTCCAATCTCCCTCCAGCACATGAGAAAACAGCAGCCACAGTTTATCACGTACTTTGAATCAAAGTTAACTGC
The DNA here is from genome assembly GCF_037038585.1 of Patagioenas fasciata. Classification (NCBI taxonomy): domain Eukaryota; kingdom Metazoa; phylum Chordata; class Aves; order Columbiformes; family Columbidae; genus Patagioenas; species Patagioenas fasciata. The sequence goes on from NC_092559.1 coordinate 44,044,191, forward strand.
TTTTTTGTTAAAATAATTAGCTAATCAAAAGCACTCCTTCCAAACTGATGTTCCTCCTAATGCTTTAATCAATAGACAGAGATGCTCAGAAGAGAGCTAATATGGCCTGAGTGTAGGTGCTGCAAGGACAACGCTATTCATTCATTATTACTCATGAGAGTAATAATTTGAGAGAAGATAAAATTTGAGAGAAGAATAATTTGAGACAAAGATCCAAAGATCCAACTGTATAAAACAATGTAGTAAGTGGCTCACGTTGGAATTTCCTGAGCAGATCAAAATTGTTTTCAGGGTTTGAGCCTCCGGGTTTTGGAGGGGGACAGGAAGGGGTTGGGGGGTGGGGGGCTTGGGAATTTCTTCTTTTTATTTTCTCTTCTCCCCTTTAAAAAAGAAGCAGAGGTTGCAGCCTGCTGTGCTGGCTTCCAGAAGAGAATAATTAACCTGAATGTAATGCACTTGTTTTTAATATAGTACATAGCCAGCCAAATGCCTGGTGTTGCTTAAAGTGGCAGACAATTTAGTGACTCCCTTGCTGAGCAGCGGCGCCTGAAAGCTCCGGGGAGAGCAAGAGATGCTTCTGCCCCAGCATTTAGCAAACAGTTCAGCTCTGCCACGAAAGGCAAGCTGGCAGCAGTCCTGCATGAAGCAAGCATGAGCATCCATCCGTCATCCACGCAGACAGCTCCCATCAGTGCCTGGGCGAGCATGGCGTCCTTCATCATTCTTCACTTTGCTTGGAAAAGACCTTTAAGATCGAGTCCAACTGTTTAACCTACACTGGCACTAACCTATGTCCCTGAGAACCTCATCTCTGCATCTGTTCAACCCCTCTAGGGATGGTACTCCACCACTGCCCTGGGCAGCCTGTTCCAATGCCCAATGCCAAGAAGAAATTGTTCCCAAGATGCAACCTCAACCTCCCCTGGTGCAACTTGAGTCTGTTTCTTTGTGTCCCTGTCTCCCCTCAGCCTCCTGTTCTCCAGGCTGAACCCCCCAGGTCCCTCAGCCGCTCCCATCACACTTGTGCTCCAGCCCCTTCCCCAGCTCCATTCCCTTATCTGAACTCGCTCTGCTCTCCCTGGTGAGTCCATGCCATTAAATTTCATCAATTTTTTTTACTGTATGACTAGGCTAGCCCCTAAAATTTCATTTGGCTGGACTCGCCTGCCTCTCCACAGATGTCCATGCTCAGGGATGGGGAGCAGAGCAGATGTGGAGCTGCTGCAGGTCTGGCAGCGTGTCCTCTTCACCGCGTTACAACCCTCCTGGCACAGAGAAAGCTCCTGTTGATGGTTCATTCTTCCCCACTGACACATGCAGCGAGGAGGCAGCCAGGTTCCAGCTGAATGAAGCAAGAGTAACTGGGGGTGCTCAAGGAAAACCTCAGCAAAGGCAGCAAGAGACGAGTGTGCAAACCAGGGCAGGGGAAAGGCTGAGTCACTTCCTCCCCTGGAGCCCAAAATAGAGAATAGGGTAAAGAAAATCATTCAAAAAAAGGAATAGAATCCCCATTAAAATAAATAAATAAATAAGGATGAAAGCATATATAGTGACAGCAGAAGGGGAACAGATAGAAGAGCAGCCTCGTGCTGCAGTTGTAACAAGAAAAGCTGTCAGGAGCAGAAAGGGGCCAAGCATTACTCCTGGCTCCTTTGGGAATAGGGGTTCCCTCGTCACTTTTACCAGCAGCTCCAGCTCTGGGGCGAGTTCATAGACCACCAGTGGTGCCAAAAAGCCACCGTGCTGGTGGCTCGTCTCCTCCAGGAGATGCTGCCAGCCATGACCTCAGGTTCGGTGGGAAAGCGCAGTGAGCCTGGCCAAGCTTTTGGAGACAAATTTTCAGATTTTATCCACTCCCTGGTGTGCAAACATGCTACATGAGCTTCTAGGTGGCAGCACATAAAATCATAGAATCATTTTGGTTGAAAGAGACCCTCAAGATGAAGTCCAACCATTAACCCAACACTGGCACTAAACCATAAATGCTACTATTAGGAGCCGTAACAGTATAATTAATACCTGATTATCCATCCCAGCGGGTCCATGGAGTGGTCAAGCTCAAGGCTGGAAAACCCTTTGGAACTGCAAAATATTGGTACAGACAGGAGAACCTGGACAAAAATCAGCCACTGGCTGGCTTTTCACTGCAAGCTTGGTGGTTGCATGGGACCAACAGTGGGGCAGCAAAAAAATTGAATAATTTGGCTTGGAAGGGACCTTAAAGATCATGTAGCATAATCCCATCACACCCTTCCAGGCAGCATCTCTACAGCCGGCTCCTCCTTCCCCACGTTCAAGGCAATTTGGGTTATTTCCTTAAAAAAAAATATTAATTAATTACTAAAGCCACTTCTGAATTAACTGACCCACTTGCACCCAGACAGATAATATTTAAGCTCATGATTGCTGTAGCCTCTCCTTGTAGGCAAGAAGAAATCTGGATTTCCCTTTTCCACCCTCTTTTCAACAGCCTGTAAGTTCTTATCTTTGAGACCTGCACTCCTCTGTCAAATTTGGCTGAAATTAGACCCCTGGTTAAAAAAGCTTCTGGAGAAATAGCAACTGACAGCTAGTAGTGCATAAGCCTCATTTCTGTTAAATAAAAACAAAAAAACCAAAGAAATCTAGAGAAGCAGTTTCAAAGTGGCCATTTGCAGTCGATAAATCAATCTTTCACCTTATATAATGGGAATATATATTAAAAAAATTAAAAAGATGTGCAAGTATCCTTTCTCTGAGCTGATTCTGAGAAAGATGATGTGTGCTCCACAGATGCTGCAAAACCCAGGAGGAAGGGAGAGGGACCAGCACCCTGGGGTGAATTTTTGCATTAAAAGCATCCGAGGGGGAAGGATGTTGCAGTTCCGAGCATCCTCATAGGCAGGAAAAAACAAAAAAGCTGCTTTTGCCAGACCAGCAAAGGGATGGACAAAGCAGGGATGCAGGAAGGGATAGAAACCTCGCTGGTCACCAGAAGAGCTTTCCAGAAGCATGCATTTTCTTTCAGAGCTGCTGGCGGGATGTGAGAAACTGCTGGTCCCAAAACAAGGGGAAAAAAAAGCCGTGGGAGAAAGGTATCCAGCACCTCATCATAACTGGTCCCTGCAGCTTTTCAGCCTCTTCATCCACATCTGTGGCCTCCTCTTCCTCTAGAGGCATCTGTAGCCATAATGAGACCTCACGGCTCCTGAAAACTCCACCTACCTCCTCTCCTAGAAGTCATTTCCAAAAGCACTCTGAGCTTCTACCTCCTGCTATAAAGCCTCCAGCTGCAGAAATTATTGCTGCAAGTTTTATGACCGCCAGCCCGCCTTCCTGAGCCAGAGAAAAATGTCACCAAAGATGCCTCCAAGCCCATCGTTGGCTGGGAAGAGATTTTTCTCAGGTCACTGGTACGCCCCGGTTTAAGGGAATATGGCTCCCGGGGGTGCAGGCATCCACCCCTGGCTCTTCTCACCACACAAAGCAAATGCCACCTTAAACATAAACCATTTCTCTGTTATTAAACCCAGCTGACAAACGCAACCCTTCCTGCTTGCTTTTCCTCTCTTGCCCTGACACTCAGGATGGGGAGACCTTATTGCACCTTTCTGGACTTAAAAGGGGCCCGTGAGAAAGACGGTGACAGACTTTTGAGCAGGGCCTGTTGTGATAGGGCAAGGGGTGATGGTTTTAAACTAAAGGAGGGAGATTCAGGCTGGACATGAGAAAGAAATTTTTGACCCTGAGGGTGGTGAGACACTGGCCCAGGTTGCCCAGAGAGGTGGTGGATGCCCCATCCCTGGAGACATCTTAGGCCAGGCTGGACGGGATGGTGAGGGACAAGCAGGGACATCTTCACCCAGATCAGGTTGCTCAAAGCCCCATCCAGTCTGGTCTTGATTATTTATCATTTATTGCACAATTATTCCTGCAAGATCTCCTATTAGAAAACACTCAGATGTGTTTTCATAGACCTGAACAACCCTTAAAGCCACCTGCAGAAGCTGGTGGCCCCAAAACGACATCTGCATGGACCATGAAGTAGAAGGAGCAGTTTGCAGCCATGGCCACGGCTGAGTCCAGCTCTGCAAAGCCTCAGCCCTGATCTTGCCCAAGGCTGTGTCACCCACAACCAGTTCCATGCTGGTTGGCAAAGCTCAGGCTTCACAAACAAGATGCTAAACACTCATGATAGCCGAAACACATAAAACATCCACGATGCGTTTCTGTTCTAGCTCAAAAGCATTGTGCTTGCAAAGATCAGACTTGTGAGATTTAATCAAATGATACAAAACACTTGGGGTCCTACCTACTTATTTGCAGAAGACTTTGTCAATGCTAGCTTGGGGATGGACCAGGTGCCATCTTTGCTCCTGGTCTGTCCCCCACTGACGGCTGTGGCATGTCACACTGTCCTGCCACAGCCTCCCGTGCCACCTTTCCTGCACCAACCCAGCTGCTCACCTCCTGTGGAGCCACCACCCAACGCAACTGGCAGCAGAGGGATGGTGACAACCTGGTTGTCAACACCAGCTTCTCCTGAGGTCCTGGTGAACACAAGCCAAGCAACACAGCTCCTCCAGGATTTTATGAGTTCAAAAGCATTTTTCAGAATTAATTACGAATGCTGTTAGTGGCACCTGGGGAAGCTGGTGGCAGCTGTGTCCCCCCATGTAGCTTTTGCTTCAGCACAGGGCCAAAGCCTTCCCAGGGCAGCACAGGTTGTACAAACCAGTCCCAGATCCAAAGGAACAGGGAAGGTTGGTTGGGTTGTGGGGTTTTTTTTTGCATTAAAGCCAATTAAAATCACTGATGAGAAATGAGAAGCTTGTAGGCACCCACATGCGTCCTCAGGTCACCTGGACATGATGTGACACCAAGGGATAGAGCACACCACACAGCTACTCACCTCCACTCCCCGTTCCAGGGACACGGACATGTCATCCCACCTACAACTCCTTCCGTCCTGCTGCCCGAGAGATGCAGGTGACATCCACCACCACTCAATGGCGTGGTGGATGCAACCATGCTGGAGAAGAAGACAAAGCTGAGCTGGTGTTGGTGGCCACAAAAGGAGACGCCCTCGATAAATTGCTGCGTATTATGAAATACTCACGCGGAACACTCCTGGCCGACAGGCATGGCAGGATTTGGTCCTGCAGAGATAGCAGAGGCAGAAGTTTAGTTGTGTCACCACGGGTTCTCCTACCACATGAGAAAACAGGTTTTTCTTCTCCTGTACCACGACTGCTATGTGCCTGAGGGACACGGGAGGCCAAGGGTTGAAAAGGAAAGATCTCAAGTCCATTAGAGAGACGCCACCCCCATTCCTGGCCACTTTTGGAGGATCTTTACATTGCAAAAAACAGACAATGATGATGCAGAGTCCAGCAAGACAAGACCCACCATGGCACAGCCCAAGGAAGACGTGGAAGAAACAAAACCTCTCTTTTCGGTGGGAAAGTTGATGGTTAAATGCACAAAATTTTTGAGAATATGCAACGTCATCCTCATTTCAGGCTGAACTGAGCAGGAAACATATTTCTCTTTGGATCACCAGCATGGCATCTATGTTGTAAATTACTCTCTCTATATATATAAATATGTATATACATATATATAAATAAATTAAAATAGCCAGTCTCTCACACAAACAGAAAACGATTAACGAGCTACACTAGCCCTTTATTTCGGATGACTCGCTAATGCGCTAATTACACTCAGACAGCAGAACTGCACCTTCTCCAAGGAGTTTCACCAGAACATCCCAAAGCATTTATGGAGATTCCTCATGCAGAAGCCTCAACACCTCTTGATTTTCAAGACAGAACAATTGTCCTTTCCCTAGTCTAAGAGCATGAGCTACATCAAATGGCGCAGCAGTCTGTTAATTCTGAAACTTAATGACAGCATGTGTAATACTGAAGAACAATGAAACCATTAGCAATATTTAATTGCTCCATATTTTAGCAGAAATAGGCAACATGCGAAATGTGCCACAAACACCTCCTGAAATAGCTCATCTGCTGCCTCCAGCTTCCATAGAGGCCATAGGGTCCCACTCTACTTTTAGGAATAGCTCCTCACAAATACACTGGACCCCAAAGACTCACTTGAGCAGCAAGAACGTGAAATTAAATAAGGTCCAGGAGGGTTTTCTTGCTGCTCTGCAGAGCAAAAACTCAACCAGTAGTAACTACTGCAATTTCACACTGTTCCTGCTGGGAAAATATGGAGCAACAGCAAAGACAGGAGAGAGAGACCCAAAATGAGAAGGAGAGAGCTGGCGTAGCAAAATTTGTCCTCACCAGGAGACCACAGTAGAGTGAACTCAACAGAGCACTTCACCCCAAAGTGAAGATGCTCAGAGAGCAAAAAAAAAAAAGGAGCGTTTTATTCTTCCAAGACAGACTGCTGAAGAAGGGACATCTGGAGATAAAGCTCAGCATCTCATCATCTTCCCTTCCACAGTTTGGATCAAGGGTTAACAACTATCAAGTATGTTTTCATGCTTTGCACATTATTTTTCATGACCCCTAGGAACCCTCCGTAGACCATTCCCACCCCATTTCTGCACCAGGCTGACTCAGTTACAGGAACGAAGGTCTCCAGGTAGCTCCATCCTCTCCCAAATCCCCCCGCAAAGACAGAACTGGTGTCCAGTTCATCTCCACAAATGGTTTCTCCAGTCTCCCGTTGGCCGGGGAGCTCCTGGGTGCTGGGCTTCCCCACATCGTCTTCACCTGCAGCATCCAACCGCTGCTCCTCTGCTTTAAGCAACCTGAGATCTTAAAAATGATTAAAAAAAAATGCTTCTTAAGAGCTGGACAAGTCCCACTGCACTCTAACCACCACACCTTAAATTCACAGAGGCCTCCAGTGGGGAAACCATGTTGCAAGGAGGGTTCAGACAGAGCTCAGAGGGAGAGTTTCACATCCAAGCACAGGCTGAGCTTCCCAAAACAGACAACGCTCGTCTCTCTGCCAAAGATTACATGCTTAACATGGGGAAATAACAGCCTACACATTTTACTTGAGGCTTGAGGGAATAAAATCCAGCACAAGGTTTTGCTCTTGGACCTCAGGATGAGCAAGGGCAGAGCAAAGCCCTTACAGGGAAAAAGAATGTGGATTGACACAATAAAATGTTGGGTTGTTGGTTTTTTTCCATTCACTGGAGACAAAGTGTGAATATTTGCTTGTCAGGGTCACAGAAGCTGTAAGTGGAGCAGGATGTTTCCCTCTCTATCCCATGGGGCACCCCCTTGCCTGCATCTGGATGCTCAAGGGATGGTCCACCATCAAAAAGCCTTCCTAGATTTTGGAGAGGAGGGACTATTAAGTCACCTGGTCTTATTTTGGTGTCTTTGGGTTGAGAGAAACAACCTGGGAGCTCAATGTATCTCCTGCTTCCTCCCATTTCCTTTAGTTTTGGTAACAAATCTGTGATTTTTAGCTTCATCCCATACCCACCTGAACGCTGGAGGAAGAGTAGCATGGATTACTGGAGCAGGAGCACAGGTGGCACAGTCAGACATGTGGAAATGGCCTATTTTAGAGGACCCACCATGTCTCCAGAAAGGCCCAGGGCACTCCAGCCTTGCTGAGAAACAAAATCTACCTCTTTCCAACATAATGAGACTGCAGCCTCATCCAGTGTGGGGTCTGACTGGTGGGGGTGTCACCCCTTCCAGAGGAGCCTGACACAGGGACATGAAACAGTCTCATTTTATGGAAAAAAAAAAAAAAAAACAACACTACTCCAAGGATAGAGTTTTGGGGCATTGGGATGCCAGGGACACCCAGCAACGGTGCTTCCAGATTTACGGCATTGCTGGGGGCAGCTGTGGCAAAAAAAATATCCCGCGACCGCCGGCTGCTCTGCTGCCACTAACATCTGTTGTCCCCTACTGTCACCCGAGGTCCTTGAGACCATGTGCGAGCAGAGTGACTCTGCAAGAAAAAAAAAAAACAATAATAAGAAAATAACAACAAAATTCAGTCCCTGGTTGAGCCCTCACTTGCTACACCCAAACCCAACCCTGCATCAAGGGCAGGGAAAGCACCTCTGGGAGGTGGGAGATGGACCACGCAGCAGAGGACATCCCACCAGGGATGTCCCCCCCTTCTGAAGATGCTGAGGGTTAAAGCAGGTGACACCTTTGTCCCCCCTCACACTGCCACCACCCTCGTCCTCCCGTAACAGGGATAACAATGACCCACGCTAATTGCTACAGGAGCTCTTACACCCCATGGTTTCCATGTCCTTTTTGTCTGGGGCGGGGGGACGCTGGAGGAGATGGAGGGAGAGGCCGGTGTTGCCCTTCGTTAGGGCTAACGAAGGTGCCCGGGAACCTTCCAGAGGACGAGAGCCAGACCCAAATCCAACTCTAGACCTCCCTGTCCCTGTCACCGACGGACATATTGGGGGGTGGGTGCTCCCCGGCCACACACGAACTGTCATACAGGGCGGGAAAACCCCGCGGGACGAGGCCGCTCCCGCAACGCGAAACCAAACACCCCCCCCCCCCCCAAAAAAAAAAAATCACATTAAAACCCACGGTGGCCCAGTCAACCCCGTTCTCTACAGCCCAGCGCGCACCCACGCGTGGGTTGGATTTTTTTTTTAATTAATTCTGAGGAAAACAAAAGGCGGGACGTGCCTCCCCTCCACCGCACCGGCTGCTGTGTCATCGACCCCCCTCCCCGGCCTTACCGTGCGGCGGTGCCGGGCGCTGTCACAGCCCCTCGGGGAGGCTCATGGGCTCCGTGTGAGGCAGGGAGGGGACACCGGGGACAGGGAGGGGAGAACACCCGGGGCGCTGCCCGCCCGTGAGGAGACACCCGGGCTCCGGAGGAGGGACGCGCCGGGGCGGCCGGAGAGTGACGCTGCCGGAGAGTGACGCTGCCGACGCTGCCCCGCCCGGGCCGACCCAGGCCGGCCCCCGCCGCCGCCGCCTCCTCCGCCGCCGCCTCCTCCGCCGCCCCTGCCGGGAGATGTAGTTCCTCCTCCCGGCCTGGCTGGGGGCAGCTCCACAAAGCACCCAAAACTCGGGGACAGCCCCCTACCCCCCCGGCCACCAAGCCCTCCCACCCCGGTGACACTACCTGTTAAACCGCCCGGGTTTCAGAACAGCTCGTGTGGTGGTATATTTTTATTTTTTTTCCTCCAGGTTGAACACTGTTAATTCTCATTTTTCCACCTCCACCTGGCCAACCAGGCTGTATCCTTCAGGATTCAGCCCCAAAACCTTGTCCTCTCCCATCCTTCCTCTTCCACGGTCAAGCCATGTCCATCTGGGCTTTACGGAGGTGGGTTTTAAGCTGAGCTTAAAAGAAGAAAACTGCAAGTGTTTCCATATAAATCAACATTTCCACCTCAATACACAAAACTCTGCATCCAAAAATGTAAAATACAGAAATTAAACGCCTTTTAAACACCCTCCTAGCCAGTTGGGTCCATTTAGCCCCTTCAAATCTGCTCAAAGCCACTGGAAATGTTCCTATGAGCGATTTAAACCACCTTCTCCTGACCCCATCTGGCTCCCAAAAACACCAACCCACCCAATAATTCCTCTTTTTTCTTGTTTGGGTTGTATTCAAGAGGTAACTTTATTTCCAGCCATGGATTCTTTGTTGTTCTCCCTCTGGTTCTACCAGAACATCCACCTGGACAAATGGATTGTGTTAATTAACGTCAATGGCAAAACCATGGCCGTTAATTAACCGGGAGAACCAGCCTCTGGATAAACCTTCATTCCACGTTGACGGCAAAAGCAAATTCAAAAGATCTCTCTCCCTGCTGTGTTTTATTTTTGGCCATGTCGTTTGCTGGGCAGGTTGCCATGACAACCTCGTATTCATTGGGGGGTGGCTATAATTGGGAGAGCACATTGTTAATTTAGCTCTAGATTTAAAAAAAAAAAAAATTTGTTTCAGCGTATTTTAAGCAAGGGGAACTGCCTGAATTTTTATATTTTTATCGATGATCATACTACAGTTTAATTATTAAGCCAAGCGCCCATAGCATTGCTCCAGCTGCCGGCTCATCTCCTGCATCCCCCCAGGACCAGGATTTCCTCAGGATGCTCCTGGTGTAGGAGAGCAGCATTGAGGGAAAAAAAAAAAAACAAACACAAAATGATCTGTTCTTGTGTTAACGTGCATTTTTTGAAATTCTGGAGTGATTTGGATTGATATATATATGACATAATATGTATTATATCATATATATGATATAAATAAATCATCTTTAACCTGATAACAGTTAATCTCAGCTACTAATTAACAGCAAATCACCCTTGTTTGGATAACACTGGCCTGTAGGAGTGATATTAATGGTGTGAATGTGTAAAGTCCTGATCCTGGGGGGTCACGTCATGTCCTGGCCCCTCATGGTGGGACCTCTCTGAACATCCTACTCCTGCCCTGAGCTGCTCCAGGCATCCCTGACCTGGTGACATTGCAAAATAGAATACAGAATAGTTTGGGTTGGAAGGGACCTTCCAAGCTCACCCAGTCCCACCCCTGCCATGAGCAGGGACATCTTCACCCAGCTCAGGTTGCTCAGAGCCCCATCCAGCCTGGCCTGGGATGTCTCCAGGGATGGAGCATCCACCACCTCTCTGGGCAACCTGGGCCAGGCTCTCACCACCCTCAGGGGCAACAATTTCTTCCTCATGTCCAGCCTGAATCTCCCCTCCTTTAGTTTAAAACCATCACCCCTTGTCTTGTCAAACGCCACCAAGCTCCATGGGCACACTGGTCATGACGTTCATTATTAACGTGTCACAGCGGGAAAAATGAGCATCTTTAGAGTAATTTGGGACTTTTCTCCAGGAGCTGGCACAGCTTTAGGTCCATAGAGCAAAGTGGAACTGCTGGTCCCATCCCCATGGAGGTGCAACCCTGCTTGGCCTCCTCCTTTTATCCCTCCTTCCTGGCTTAATCCCATTGTAGCTTAGAAAGGAGGGAAATTGGGAAAGAAGAGGGTTTCCACTTAAAAGAAAAAAAAAAAAAAGTTGTGAAAAGCCAGGAGTGGAGGAGGGGATGGAAAAGATGCTGTGGCTGCTGTTCTGGGTACAACACACCAGGTAATAACACGAGATGACTCGGCGCTTGGGAAATTAAATTGTTTCTTTATTAAAAGTGTGGATCTGGGGAGGTGGTGAGGCATCAGGGGGTGTTCCTCCATCGCCTTAGCAGAGGGAATTGAGACAGGTTTCTAAGCTCTCACCTAATTCAGTGAGAGCTGGTAAATCTCTTCCAGTGAGAAACACTCCAACCTCAAGATTTTTGTCCCAGGAAAATCACAATAGATGGAAAGAGCAGCCAGGGGGTGCAAAGATATTTGAGAGCACAAACTGCAACCAAAAAGATGCCATGCCAAACCCTGCCCTCACCCTGGCACTATGCTTTAGAAAGGGTTAGCAATCATGGGAGCCTGCTGCTTCGAAGGGGAAATATAGATTATTTACAAAGTACCTTGCTCGGAGCTGTGGTGTGCCAGCAGCTCGGTGTTCCCTCGCTAGCTTGGAGCAAATCTTGGCTTCAGAGAGTGTAGCTTGAAGGCAAAATTCGACATACTGTGTTCTGCTCAAATTGTACATCCCCTGTGTGGAAAGCTCAGTTATATATACAGATAGGTGTTGAAAAAAATAAATTAAAGAAGAAGATAATTCCTTTTGTCTTCCCCAAATACTTCTGGCATAGGTGGGATGATGGGGATGTCTCCTGGGACAGAGACACAGTGTTGCCCTCAGTAGGTTTTGAAGTGACCATCGAAATACCATCAAGTGCTTAGATGCTCCATCAGAGCCTCCCACAGGAAAATAAACCCTTGAAATAGTTGGGTCAACAATTTTCCTGCCAGAGTCGGAGAGATCATTATTCTGGCCAGGCTGCAGTTGAGTTGAAAGCAAACAGACCTCCTTTAAAATCTAAATAATAGACCTACTATGGAAGCAAGTACTGGAGACAAACAAGGTCTTTATTCCCATCCTGACAGAGCCCGAGTGAGTGGTTCTTCCCTCTTTCCCGAGCACAGAGATGTCTGTCTGTGCCTGGAGGGGCTGACACTGGACATGACATGGAGCTCCAGAGGTTCCTCCTCCACCCAAATCTTACGGGATGAGACATCCTGGCTGCAAAACCAGAGAGAAACTGAGGTGACAGGACGTGAATGTGGCAAGCCAGGATGTTCATGGCAAAAGAGATGGCACAAAGCTGTCAAAACTCTCTCCTAGATACATATATAGATGGAATTTCAGAGCAGGGTACCCATGGGTGAAACAATGCTTTGCTGTGGCAAGAGGAGAAGCTGGTTTTGAAATGTTGAGCACTGGGACAGTCTCCTTCCCCCATTTCTCAGTTATTTTTAGAAGGGCATTTGTATGCAGTGGTGCCAAGGCTATTTTCAAGTCAAGACTAAATTTGCTGGTATTCAATGGAGCTCTGAAACAGGATGGGTCCTGCAGAGCCAGGCTGATGAAAACAGCTTTGCTGAAGATAGGTTAAAATCCAGCTCTGATCCAGATTTCCATACTGCAGATAAGAAGATGCAAGTCGGAACATTTGGATTTTCTCCTTGACCTGCCGTGTTGCTTAAAATAATATCCCTAATTTCTGGTATTTCACATAAATCAGCTGAATAATGAGGCTACCTGGACATAATTCATTACTTTCTTCCCCTAATTTAATTCGCAGCTACATATTTGGATTAAAGAGGCCTTAGAAACACAAAGTATGATTACCCAGGTAAGAGCAAATTACCAGTTTGAAGGACTGCCACTATTCCAGCCCCAAGGAAAAGGACAAGCTGCTGAGGCTGCTGAGATGGAAGCTGGCAGAGGCATCGCAAGGACTTGGGATGGGTGATGAAGGATGTCCTTCCACACCAGGCAAAGGAGATCGTCAGATGCCTCCTCAGGGTGACAGAAATCATCTCTGACAAGGACATTGATAACTCTGGGTTTGCTGGAGAACAAATTCAAATAACCCGTTGACAAGCATGTTTTGCAAAGGCACGGCCGGACAGGAAATATCCCAGTAACCCAGAAATATCTCTGGGTTTTTTTTCCATAATCCCTTATTGTGGATATTAATTGCATCAGAAGATTGAGATGCCACTTAGAGGGGTGGAGCGGGAGGGAATCGCTCATTGTTGGGGTGGGAGAAGAAGGAAAAAGCAGGAGAATTTCACTGGCATTAGGATGAGGGGTTTGGACAATCCCCTACAGCCAAGGAGCTGGATGGAGGACACCAGCAAGTTTGAGCCTTCCACTTTGACTCTCTGGGAAGACCTTATTGTGGTCTTTCAATACTTAAAGGGGGCTTAAAAGAAAGATGGGGACAGACTTTTGAGCAGGGCCTGTTGCGACAGGACAAGGGGTGATGGCTTTAAACTAAAGGAGGGGAGATTCAGGCTGGACATGAGGAAGAAATTTTTGCCCCTGAGAGTGGTGAGAGCCTGGCCCAGGTTGCCCAGAGAGGTGGTGGATGCCCCATCCCTGGAGACATCCCAGGCCAGGCTGGATGGGGCTCTGAGCAACCTGAGCTGGGTGAAGATGTCCCTGCTCATGGCAGGGGTTGGACTGGGTGAGCTTGGAAGTTCCCTTCCAACCCAAGCTATTCTGTGATCCTATGGCTTGGCTATTTCGTAACTCAGTCTTACATTCCATACAAGCAATTTATGGAAACCATTGACTTTAAGCAAGCTGTAGCCCCAAAAGACTACTTGGGAAGAGGTAGTACCAAGGAGGAGAATAAAACTAAGAGGTTTTGGAGGAAAACTGTGCTTTAGACAAGCTGGAGAGCTAGCACTCTAGTCCTGGGAACATTTTTCATTAGAAACAAGGCTGAAGAGAGCAGGCTGGGCACCACACCGAGCTGTGATGGCTGCTCTATAAGAGCCAGGACGGGTACGGCCATGGGGCTGGTAGCCCAACCCTTGGCTGGAGATGGGTGGAAAGCACCCATGACTCAATGGGCTTCGGTTTGGATGACCTTGGCTTTGCCGCTGGTGACAATAGATGAAAACGTTCTGTTCTCAGTTTCAGTTTCCCTCCCCTCAAATGGGTACAGCTCTACTTACCCTGTTGGTAAAGTACTTTGTGAGTCGGGTTCTACCAGATGTAAATCACCACCTGTGTTTGTAGAGCTGCCAGCAGCCCTGGGTTAGCAAGGACCGAGAAGGACACTTTGAACATGTCTTTTGTCCTCAGGACAAAGTCCTAGGAGAAAATCTTCCTCTTTGGGAAAATGAGAAGTGTCTCGGGGTATTACTGTCCTGTGCCTCATCTCCTTCGGGGTGGTGGCAGATTCCTTGTCCAACCCTGGGTTACTCTGGGATCTGGTGGGGAAGTGTGTGGAGCCCACCAAGGAGGCTTTCACCACACACCTACTCACATCACCAACCCAACTGCTTGCTTCTCCTGCTCCTGGGAGCCTATATCCTCTGCAGTCACCTTCCTGCAGCCTCTGTTGTCTCCCACTCATCTTCTCATGGGACCTTTCCTGGTCCTGTCTCACCTGCTTAGTATGCAGATCCTCCCTTTCCCCCAAAATCCAGCAGAGCCACCACAAACAAGAAGGAGACTTGGCAGCAAATGTCACTCCAGCACCCACCAAGCATGGGTGAGCTTGGAAATTAGGTATGTTTTTGGCAGAAAAGTTTAGTTTCTATATTACACTCAACAGAGAAACCATCAGGGTCTCTTAGACTCTGTTCCTACGATGGGAAGGACTTACAGACCTACCTTCATCAAGGAGATGTGATGTCTCGGAGCACCCAAGGCTTTAATCTTCTTTTTCCCACTGGGCATCTCCATGCTATGAAATTATAGTCCTTAATCACATAATAAAACTCTTATCTGGACAAGGCAGCTTGTGCTTTCCACACACCAACAGCTCAGGCTGAGCAATTACGAGATCCCAGGATCTATCCGTGGTCTACTAATAAAATAAACAAGCTTATCATCACGTGGGCTTTTTATCACTTGGCTTTGGTAAAAATACACTTGGCTGAAGTCCCCACCTCCCTTCCCCAGCAGCTGCCATGGCCCAGTACCCCGGTTCAGACCCTTTTGCCTTCCCAGTAAGGTGACTGGGGAGGAAAGGGAAACATTTTTATTCCCCGGATGCTGCAAAAGCTTTTGGAAGGAAAGGGCTTGACACGCTCCCTCTTTAGACAGGGAAAAAGAAGAGATAACAGCATCAAACCACAAATACGCTGGGCATGCAACAGGGTTTTTATCATGCTGTGGCCTTCAGAAACCGGCAGGGCAGATTTGTATTAACCACACTGGGACAGAAATACATGCATTGCAGGTATCCTCATAGGGTAGGAAGGCCATACAGAGGGATCTGGACCAACTGGATCATTGGGCTGAGGCCAATTGCATGAGGTTCAACAAGGCCAAGTGCCGGGTCCTTCACCTGGGTCACAACAACCCCATGAATGCTCCAGGTTTGGGGAAGAGCGGCTGGAAAGTGCCCAGTGGAAAAGGACCTGGGAGTGTTGGTGACAGTGGCTGAACATGAGCCAGTGTGTGCCCAGATGGCAAAAAAGGCCACCAGCATTCTGGCTTGTACCAGCACTGGTGTGGCCAGCAGGTCCAGGGCAGTGACCATCCCTGTGCTGGGCATTGGGGAGGCCAAACCTCGAATCCTGGGGGCAGTTATGGGGCCCCTCACACCAAGAAAGCCCTTGAGGTGCTGGAGCGAGTTCAGAGAAGGGAATGGAGATGGGGAGGGGCTGGAGCACAAGTGTGATGGGAGTAGCTGAGGGACCTGGGGGGTTCAACCTGGAGAACAGGAGGCTGAGGGGAGACAGGGACACAAAGAAATGGCCTCAAGTTGCACCAGGGGAGGTTGAGGTTGCATCTTGGGAACAATTTCTTCCTGGAAAGGGCTTTTGGGCATTGGAACAGGCTGCCCAGGGCAGTGGTGGAGTCACCATCCCTGGAGGGGTTGAACAGACATATAGACGAGGTTCTCAGGGACATGGGGTAGTGCCAGTGTAGGTTAAATAGTTGGACTCGATGATCTTGAAGGTGTCTCCCAGCCAAAATGATTCTGTGATTCTGTATATACACACAGAATAGCATAGACATGAGATGGGAATCTGTAGCTACAACAGGAAGGTACCTACTGACCCACACAACACAAGTTACTCTTTTTGCTGTATCTTTTCTCTACCACTGATTTCTTTGCAATAAATACATCAGGAACCCTGGTTTAGTTCTTACTGAATTCCATGCCACCAGGAACAAGCTGTGCTTTCCACAAGGATCTCTGTGCTGTTCCTGATACTTTGGGTACATCAGCCCCTCTGGGATAGGCACTGGTTAAAGATTTGGCTGTTTGAGAGCAAAATTTCTATTTATTTGCCACAAAATCCACAGTGCATGAAGTCTGAAATGACAGAAAAAAAACCAAAATATCTTTTCACCTGGGTCCAACCAACACTTTTCTTTCTTTATTTTTCCTGGTTCTTCCTCCAAAAGCCTCATTTGATCCCACACCATGAGTAACACCCAGAAAGGAAACTGAGGCATTTATAACAGCACAAGAAAAAAAAAAAAGTTCCTGTGGCTTCTTCCTTCTCCAGGGTGGTGGGTAGGTTTTGCCCCGGAGACTCAGCAATTCATAAACATATCATGCCTTAGCTAAATCATGTTGTTTTACCTGAATTTTTTTGAACCTTCCCATCGTGCTGACTGGAGGAGATGGGAGGAGCTCTGTGCCTGGAGGATGGTTTCCAGAATGCTGGGACTTCCTAGGAACATGAGGATCACCAGGAGCCTTAATCTCCTGCTACTTCTTCTTCATCTCTCTCCCCATCGGCCAAGGTCATTGGATGAACTACAGGTATCCAACAGCAAATCCATCAACCCCAAGGCTTTGTCATCCTTGAAATTCATGTCCAAGAATGCACTCATCCCTCCTCCCCTCTCCTGCCTCTCCATCCATCACCAGCACCTCCAAGTTGCCCATTTTCCAGGTTTCTTGTAAGAAAAAGACAGTCAAAGGTCCTCGGCCATAAGAGAGCTGCAAATCAACATCGAGGACATCCCTTGTGGGGAGACATGTTCATGGGTGAGAGCACCGAATGCCAGACCCCGGGTTGCTACAGGCTCCCAAATTCCCATGCTTTCTCCTGAAAAGTCACACAAATGCTATAAAGCAGAAGTGAGGTTTTTCAGAGCTTTGGCTGTAAAATAAATTTGCTTTTCTAATATGTCACTACAGTACGGTGGGTCTCTAACCCAGCTGGGGACACCTGGGCAAGGATGGTCCTTCAGCACCTTGGCTTTCCAGGGTATCAGGAAACAACCTTTTTCCCCAAGGATGGGACACAAAGAGATGTTTTCTTGTGTTTCCTCCCTACCGTATGTGAGGAAATTCCCTTAATTTCAGAAGTGATGGTAAAATCTGGGAAGATGCTGAGTTCATCTCTCCTTAGTTTCGCTTCAATGAATAAATATTAGCAGGTCTTCGGAGCTAGACCAGGGATAAACAGGCTCAGCAGTTATTCCAGTGTCCCCTCTTCTTCCACCACCGAAAGAAAATGTTTAATTCAGCTTAATTTCCAAATTATCCTAATTAAAAAGGGCTAGCAACACAATTAAGTGCATGCCGCAGAGAGAAACTGCTTTCTTGAAAGGAAAGTAACCATGAAAAAGTTGCTTTTGGACTCCAGATAATATAATTTATAAGCAGATAATGTTTAATTTCTGCATAATAAACTTGTGTTCCCCAGTTGTGTTTCATTCACAGGAGCTGAAGTGCCAACAGTTGTAGGTACAGTAGACTCAAACCTTGGTTAGCATCCTATTGATGGAACGTTCATGAAGTCTGGGAGGCACTTCAAGCCATTTGGATAATGTTGTAAACCAAAGAAACTCAAAATCCTCAGCACCTTCTGGAAAACCATGAGATTTTGGGTTCTAGGAGAGAACAATCCAGGTGGCAGAGATCTACAACTTCTCTCTTGCCCAAGTTCTGAGCATTGATGGAGCACATAGCAATCATAGCAGATAAAATCCTTTATTAATGATATATCTGATCCATTTCTGGATTCTAGCAAGTTGTTGCAGAAGGCATCAGATCTTGCCAGAGTCACGCTACAAATCATGGGAGAACAAGATGATGGGAAATTATTTTCTCCGGTTTTAAAGAACAAAAAAGAACCAACATGGTTACCTCTCCCAAATGATGTGTTTTCCTAGGAGGGATTTGACTTCAGAAAGGGCTGAACTTAGCTACAAAGACAGCCCTGAATAAATCACAGAATCAGAGAAACATTTTGGTTGGAAGAGACCCTCAGGGTCATTGAATACAACCATTAACCCAACTCTGTCACTAACCCACATCCCTAAAAACCTCATCTACATGTCTTTTAAAATCTCCTATTCATTCTCTCCAGGACACAGTGATTATAATGGATGAGAAATTATAATACAAGAAATACAGGGATTCATGACAGGACATGAAAGATGGACAAATTTATTCGCAAACGTTTGACAGCAAAGGTAATTAAAGGTGTGGGACCCAGGGCTGTGGTTGGATTCCTCATCAGCTGGAGTCTTTAATCAAAATGGGTTTTTTTTGTTGTTTTGTTTTTTTGTGTATTTAATGTATTTAATAGAGGCTTCTAAAAGAGTGTGCTAGGTCTTAAATAAACCAGTGGACATTGTATGTGGATTACTGGGTGCAGTGTTTTGGGCATCAGAGGAGAACGTACCTCCTGGCCTTGAGCTCAGCAAGTCTGTTCCTGCTCATCTTGGAAAATATCTACACGCAGACATCGCCTCGTAAATCCTGGATAAATTTTTTGGTGTGCTTGGATGCAAAGGGAAGCGTCAAACCTTGTGGCATCCCTGGCTGTGACCACCCTGCAAGGGAGAAAACACACGAATGAAAATAATTCTATTTGGAGAGACAATTTTTTTTAATAGATTTGAATTTGTATTAATTAAACAGGCTCTTTGCAAAGGATTTATCCATCAGCCAGATCACAGGCACTGGGAGTACCGACATCCCTCACAGTGCTGCAAGCCTGAAGATCAGATCATGTATCTGATGACGCCAAGTAGCTAAAATATTTCTAATGTATATATAAGGACGTTTCTATTTCCCATCTTAAGCATTAAATTATTGTCTGTGCATGCCATTGCTTTCTGCTGCCTGGCTCCCATGAGGTCAGAAGTCTTGATAAACCACAGCCACATAATATGTGGGAATATATTATTCCCTATAATAATGGGATTATGTGTTTTCCAAAAAATATGGGAATTGTGGGAGGACATCTCAGAGCAGCAAAGGTCCTTTCTGTCACTGAGGCAACAATATCTCTACCAAAGACCAGACTGAGGAGCTCCTCCTTGGGCTCACTGGACTCCTTCACTAGTTCCACGTCAAATATGTCATATAATCATAGAATCGCAGAATGGTTTGTGTTGGAAGGGACCTTCAAAACTAATCCAGTCCCACCCCTGCCATGAGCAGGGACATCTTCACCCAGATCAAGTTGCTCAGAGCCACGTCCAGCCTGGGCTGGGATGTCTCCAGGGATAGGGAATTGACTGCCTCTCTGGGCAACCTGGGCTCACCACCCTCAGGGGCAACAATTCCTTCCTCATGTCCAGCCTGAATCTCCCCTCCTTTAGTTTAAAACCATCACCCCTTGCCCTGTTGCAACAGGCCCTGCAGAAAAGAGCCAGGAATTAGCTGCATCCCCAGCCCCAGCTGCACCACATCCCAGCCCACACCCATCGGCAGCTCCAGCACTGAATGCCAGCACAGACAAAGATGCCGTCAGCCTTCGAAACCACCACCCTGGGCTCCTGTTGCAGTTCATGGCAGGTGAAAAGTGGCAATAAAGTTGAAATAAAGTGTAGTCAGAGCTGGGTTTCTGCCCTTGAGCTCTTGGCTGCAGCAGCCGTTATTTTGTTGGCTTTCATGCGATAGTTGTTCACATGGAGAACGAGTTATAGGAATGCTCGCAACAATGGTGAGGACAGGCTCTCACTACTGTGACTGATATACCAGTAGCCTCCTCTTCCCAGTCCTTTTCCCACATCTGAGCCTTTGCCAGGAGTAGCCAAGCCCCAGAGGAACCTGAGTCAGGTCCTGAACGAGTCCCAAGAGATGTGTTTGCATCCCTGTACCTTCCCCTGTCTTGCTGCTCCCCATCCTGGTACAGTCCATCCCAGTGTTCCTGCATCCCAATGAGGTTGCACCCCAGTATCTCCTCACATCCTGGTACCCAGCTCATGCTGGTCCCCATCTCTGTACCTCCCTCCCCCATCCTGATATTCCACTTCCTGATATCCCACATCCTGGTGCTCCTCAACCCAGTACCTCCATCCCAGTACCCCCATCCCAGTACCCCCATCTTGATACCCCCATCCCAGTCCTTCCCTCCTGGTGTCCCCATTCCAGTACCCCATTCCAGCATGCCCACCACCATGTTCCCATCTCAGCACCCCCATCTTTGTTGCCCCCATCCCAGTACCTTCATCCTGATACCCCCATCCCAGTCCTTCCCTCCTAGTGCCCCCATTCCAGTACCCCATTCCAGCATGCCCACCACCATGCTCCCATCCCAGTACCCCCATCCTGGTGCTCCCATCCCAGTACCTGCATCCCAGTACCCGCACCCCAGTACCCCCATCCCAGTACCCCCATCCCTGTGCTTCCATCTCAGTAACCCCATTGCAGTGCCCCCATCCCAGCGCCCGCATTCTGATAACCCCATCTGGGTGCCCCCATCCCAGTACCTGCATCCCAGTACCCGCACCCCAGTACCCCCATCCCAGTACCCCCATCCCTGTGCTTCCATCTCAGTAACCCCATTGCAGTGCCCCCATCCCAGCGCCCGCATTCTGATAACCCCATCTGGGTGCCCCCATCCCAGTGCCCCTATCCTGGTGCTCCCACCCCAGTACCTGTGGGAACAGCAGGATGTGCGGTTCCAGCTAAATAGTCTTGGACAGGTTATACAGAAGTATGCTTTTTATGAGTGTAAGGAGTGATAGCCCAGGCCAGTGAGAATGATATCTCGGGCCGGAAAACTGCCCCCATATGTATGATGTGTGAATGTTGGGCCTGAGTGTGTGAATGAGTGGGTCGGAACACCACCCACAAGATATGCATGGGAACGTGACTGAAAACAGTCACAACATGAGTGTGGTGTGTTTGGGATAACATTTTTTCAAAAAACGCCCAGGCCCATATCTGTAAACCTATAAATTGAGAACTGTTAATAAAAGTGAGCTCAGCCTGGCTCAGCTCTGCTCAGCTCTGCCTGGCTCTGCTCTGGTTGCTAACAAGAACTCTGTGCCTGTGTGACTCTGTCTGCATCTGTATGAATCGTTCCTCATCGTCGCAAATGGTGCCCTGTGTGAGTGACTCCTGTGAGGCTTTTCATCGAGCAGTGTGTGTGGCGGCAACCATGCAATCTGACGGGTGAGTAAATTTTTGTGGCCACACTAATCCCTGAGTGTAACAGGGAAAAGCAGTTCTCGTTGAATGAGAGATCTGCAGGATTGCATTAGTAATGGAACAAGTTGCTTCCCCTGTACATAAGCTATATTAGTGAGTTTTACAATACATATTACGTGCTTCTGTGTATTGCCTTTCTGAAAATCAAGCAGCTGGTCAGGAATGTGAGTTAATTGTTTTACTGGTTGTTGTTACAGTTGTTGCTTTGTGGTATTGTTTGTGTAAGTGCACTGTAAGCCTTCTCCCTCTACTTCTCCCACTCGTGCTGCAAGCCGCTCCGTGCTTCTTCTTCCTCCCTCCCTCCCTCCCTCTTCTCATGCTTTTTACTTATGAGATGGAGTCGGGAACGACTTTTCAGTCGTGTTCCTAAGAAATCGGTATTGGGAGGCATTCTAGAACATAGGAAAGCACTTGGAAATATGAGGAAGGAAGATCTTGTGAAATATTGTAATCAATGGTGGCTGCTGTGTAAGTCAGATGATTGGGAAAACTGGCCGGAGAATAGAAATTTGAAGTATAACACTTTGTTGCAATTAATGTTGTTTTTAAAGCGAGAAGAGCAGGACAAAATAAATCTATACAAGAGATCCTTAAATCGTTTCAGACAGTTTCTGTCGGGTACATTCCACACTGAAATGTTGTTAAAAAAGGGGGAACATGACGCCTCAAGAACAATTAGACAATGCAATATATACTTTAATATATACTTTAAACTTTTTGAATCATGCTATGCGTCCCTCCTCTATCACAGCAGTGGAAAAACATTTCCATGCTCCAGATTCACTGTCTCAGAGACCAAAGGTTTTGTGTCAGGATCCCCTGCACAACAGTCAATAGCAAGGGCATGTAGAGTTATCCACCTGAGGCAGGGGGATATGTGTGTGTTCTTCTTCCAACAGGACCAAAGTGGCTTCCTGCAAAATATGTTAAACCTTACTATGAGTTGCAAAAATGGCACAGACCAAATGCCAGAGATGCAACGTCCCTGCAGCAGAGGGTAACGAAGAAACCAAAGAGACCGAAGGAAGAGGCCAGTGATGTTACCTGGGGGCAGCTAAAGAAGTTACAACAAAATGCAAGTACTCTGATGGCAGCTGCAGGCGCCTCCTCACTCCAATTAATACATTCTTAGCCTATTCGGCTATCATCTCCTGCAACAGTGCAGTAACAATGACACACACTGGGTAGGTGGCGCATGGATAACACCAGAAGGTAAGTTGCTAGAAAACAAGGATTGGATTAAATTTAATCAAATGCAACAGTCCATCCCAGTGTTCCTGCATCCCAATGAGGTTGCAGCCCAGTGTCTCCCTAGTCTGTGCCTGTCTTTCTCATAGGCCACTTTTAAGCACTGAAAGGTGGGATAATGTCTCCCCAGAGCCTCCTCTTCTCCAGTGTCCTCTCGCTGCAGGTGGAAGCTGTGGGTGTGCAGACTGGGTGACAAGCAAGGACCTCCCAGGTCCCACATGTCCTGTGTAAGGGGCAGGATGGGGGTGGGAGGGACAGTAGGGCTAGATGGCGGGAGTTGCAGGTAGGGCATTTGGTGGGGGCAGGCAGGGGTTCAGGGGGTGCGGGCAGGGGTTTGGTGGGGGCAGGCAGGGGTTCAGGGCGTTCAGGCAGGGGTTCAGGGGGTGCAGAGGGTGCAGGCAGGGGTTCAGGGGGCAGTCGGTGCTCATCGCCACCAGGGGGCGCCGCAGTGCTTCTGGGGGGAGGGGAGGCGTGGAGCGCGGTACTGGGATGGGCAGACTGGGATGCAGATACTGGGATGGGAGCACCAGGATGGGGTTCTGGGATGTGGGCACCAAGATGGGGATACTGGGATGGGGGTACTTGCAGCGATGAGGAACAATTCATACAGACGCAGACAGAGACGCACAGGCACAGTTCTTGTTAGCAGCAAGAGCTGAGCCAGGCAGAGCTGAGCCAGGCTGAGCTCACTTTTATTAACAGTTCTCAATGTATAGGTTTACAGATATGGGCCTGGACGTTTATGTTATCCCAAACACACCACACTCATGTCGTGACTGTTTTCAGTCACGTTCCCATGCATATCTTGTGGGCAGCATTCCGATCCACTCATTCACATGCTCAGGCCCAACATTCACACATCATACATACGGGGAGAGTTTTCTGGCCCAAGATATCATTCTCACTGGCCTGGGCTATCACTCCTTACACTCATAAAAAGCATACTTCTGTATAACCTATCCAAGGTTATTTAGCTGGAACTGCACATCCTGCTGTTCCCACATCTCCCCCTTTTTTGTTTTTGAACATCTGGTTCACAGTGAGCACAGCAAGGACCCTGGCTTTATTCTTCTTTGCATTCTGTATCATTCTCCAGATGATTCAGAGGACTACAAGAAAAAATATTACACAAACACATCCAATTCCCATAAAAACCCATATATGCAGATGGAGGCCTGAAAACCATGTTTTTGGGTCTGATCACTTTATGCTGTTAGATAATGTTAGCTATTATGTCTTGCAGTGTTAACTCTTGCAAATCATGCAATTGTTTTTGCAGGGCACTGACTAAATCCCGAACCAGGCCTTGCACTTAAGTTGAAGATGTTCTCCGGAGATGTTGTTTCACTTGAGTCCAGTCATAAACACTATAATTCCATTTCAACAGTGTTACACATAAATTCTTTTGAGTATATTCCCAATCACAATGCAGTTTTATTCTGGTAGCCAAAGTGTTCTGTCCATCTCCTATCCACAACAAGGCTGCTTCACATATATTTATCGCAGAGGTGTGAAGAGTTGTCGAGTTTTATTCTTCCTCTTAGATGACTGCTCTCCAGTCTCAGCAGAAACTGTCTTTACAGAAAGAAGTTTGACTTCTTTATCTGTGTCACGGAGGCACTCAGAAGTTAGTTTTAGGTGGACAACAAGTTCCAAAACAGACTTAATTCTAGCTGGAAAAGTGTAGCCAGTAAACTGACTAGAGACAGTGCTTATAAAATAGTTTATCACTCCAACAACAGATAATACAGGTTCAGATATCAATTGAGGAGATTATTGGGGTACAACAACATAAGAATAATGAGGATCCACAACGTGCATGTAGTCACTCACAAGAAGCAGAACTAGAGACCTCTCACTTCAGGGCACTCACAATAAATAATCACTTGCCTAGATTAGGCGAAGACTCATTCAAGGATATACCCAGTATATAATCACTCACCCAAATGAAGAGGTGAGGCACTCTCAGTCCCAGGAAGTCTCCTTAGACGGTGTTCCTGTCTAAGGAAAGGGCTCCAGTTCACAGACCCGCAGCTCCGAGAAGACCACTCAAAAGGTGTGTTCAGTGGGAACCCCGTTTTACAGTCTGGTCAGATGTGGCTGTGGGCATTACAACATAGTCGGCTGATCGGAGCCAGCCCAGCGAGAGCCAGAGCCAGCGAGGTTCAGCCAACCACGAGGTTCAGCAGAGATTAGGAAGCTCAGAGGGAAACGTACAGGGACAGCGTGATTCCCGGCGTGTCCCAATCCCCGAAGCCCCGGCAGCCATTGCGAGAGAGCGGCTGACGGGGGAGGGGGGGGGCGTTCCCACGGTAACGGCGACCACACCCCCTCCCCTTGCCTTGAAAAAGCCTTTGGGAGGGCAGAGACTAGTCGCTGCCCATCAGCTGCAGAAAGGAGCAACCAGCTTGTGTAGCAGGTGAGTTCCACCCACACTGCGCTGCAGCAGCGGGTGTGGTAGCTTGTGCAGCAGGGTGCAGAGAGCACTTGTTGCTTGTCAGTCCCTCTAACTTATTGCTAGCGTCCCAGACTGCTGATGACCATGGTCACCTCCAGAAGGAGAACTTGTCTCAAAAAGACTGTGGCAACGCAGACTGAGGTTCTGTCCCGAACGGTGGCTGTTCAGGTCTCCGGCTGCAAGGAGTGCCAGAGCCTGCTGCTACCCGAGGAGGGAGGCCAACACTCCACTTGTGTGAGGTGTGAGCAGGTGCAAGATCTGCTTGACATGGTTGTGAAACTTAAGGAGGAGGTTGAGACACTGAGGTCCATCAGGGAGTGCGAAAGGGAGATCAACTGATGGAGTAACACTCTGATGTGCCAGTCGGAAAGGCCCCAGGGAGGTACCCCTGAAAAGGATATGGACCTCCTGCCCTCTCGGACAGAAGCGGAGGTTCTGAGACAGCCCCACCCTTGTTGCTGTCAGGCAGAGGTAGGGGACCTAAAAGATGATGAGGATTGGAAGTGTATTCCAGTTTGGCATCACGGGCAGCCCCCCTCCCTGCCTGCTTTGCCTCCCCAGGTGCCCCTCTGTAATAGGTTTGAGGCCCTGGATCTGGAGGAGGAGGTAGGTGAGGAGGTGGTGCTAAGCCTGCCTACAAGATCACGTAGGAAGAGGCGGTTGACTTCACAACTTAAGACTGCCTCTGATAAGAAAGAAAGAAGGGTGATTGTAATAGGAAATTCCATTCTGAAAGGAACAGAGGGTCCAATATGCAGGGTTGACCCTCATCTTAGGGAAGTTTGTAGTCTACCTGGAGCCTGGATCAAGGATATTGCTAGAGAGCTCCCCAGACTGGTGCACCCGACAGACTACTACCCGCTGCTGGTCTTCCAGACAGATGGGGATGAAGCTGCTTCCCGTAGTCTGAGGGGAATGAAGAACGATTTGAAGGTCTTGAGAAGGATGGTGAAAGACTCAGAGGCTCAAGTGATCATCTCTTCACTCCTTCCATCTTCAAGTGACGATGTGGGGTGGAATAGGAAAATTCAGTCTCTAAATGGTTGGCTTCAAGGCTGGTGCTACAGGCAGGGCTTTTGTAGTAAAAATTAATTAGATGAATCCAGACGCCGGCATAAGCTCTTTGATCGAACGGGCGGGCCGGGCGAGAGTAAGGAGTCTAATTCAATGTGAATTTATCATCCGTACCCTTTAATGAACTCTTAACAACACTGAATATCAATGTCCCCGAGACCACGTTTTTTCCAAGCCTTATATACTCTATACCAAAAGACCATGCGGCAAGCGCAGGCTACAATTGGTTACACTTACAGTCACTCATCCCCCCCCTCTATGGTGATTAGCTGCAGGGCACTGTTCACAGACTGTTCATGCGCAGCGGCGACGCCCCTCCTGCAGCCTGGGTCGAGGGCAGAGCAGCTTCTGTTTACTTTCCTTCTGTCTTTGGTGTCTCAGGAAAATCCTTCCGTGTAGCACAGCTGCATCAAGCTCTGGCTTGTTCACAGCACACAGCCAGAAACTCTCTACAGGCTTTGGATTTTTTTGATAATGGCTGGTTTTATAAGACTCCAGTCCAGACAGTGTTACATGGGAAAGGTTTATCTCGCAGGGGCAAAAGGATGCTGGGGCAGGAATTACCTGGGCTCATTTGGAGAGCTTTAAACTAGGCTCGAAGGGGGGTGGGGTTGTAGCTGGGCTTGTCCCAGTGGGGCAGCATTCTAAAACGGATGAGGCCCGGGTGGCCTCCTGTGCCCCTAGGGAGAAATTGGTGTGCTCTGCTCTCTCCCTGAAATGCCTGTACGCCAATGCGCGCAGCATGGGGAATAAGCAGGATGAGTCAGAATCCTATGTTCGGTTGGGAGATTATGATCTGGTGGCAATTACAGAAACATGGTGAGACAGTTCACGTGACTGGAATGTGGTCATGGATGGCTACGCCCTTTTCAGGAAAGACAGGCCAGCCAGGCGTGGTGGTGGAGTTGCTCTCTATGTGAGAGAGCAACTGCAATGTACTAAATTCTGCCCAGGAGCGGATGAGGAACGAGTTGAGAGTGTATGGGTCAGAATTAAGGGGCAGGCTGGTAGGGGTGATACTGTTGTAGGTGTCTATTACAGGCCACCAGATCAGGCTGAGGAAGTTGATGAGGCCTTCTATGTGCAGCTGAGAGTGGCCTCACAGTCACAGGCCCTGGTTGTTGTGGGGGATTTTAACTTCCCTGATGTTTGCTGGAAGGACCATTCAGCCAGCCACAGTCCAGGAGGTTCCTCCAGTGCATTGATGATAACTTCCTCATGCAGATGGTGGAGGAGCTGACTAGGAGAGGTGCACTGCTGGATCTCATCCTCACTAACAAGGAGGGACTGGTTGAAGCAGTAAAGGTTGAGGGCTGCCTGGGTTGCAGTGACCACGAGATGGTGGAGTACAGCATCTTGTGTGGTGGGAACAGAATAGCAAGTAGAATTGCAACCCTGGACTTTAGCAGGGCTACCTTTGGCCTTTTCAAGCAATTGCTAGGGGAAATCCCATGGGCAAGACTGCTTGAAGGAAAAGGGGCCCAAGAGAGCTGGATTGCATTCAGAGATTGCTTCTTCCATGCTCAGGATCAGAGCATCCCCACATGTAGGAAGTCGAGGAAGGGAGCCAGGAGGCCTGTGTGGTTGAACAGGGATCTGTTGGGTATGCTCAAGCAGAAGAGGAGAGTTTACAGGTCATGGAAGCAGGGGCTGGCCACTTGGGAGGAATATAAGGCTGCTGTTAGAGGATGTAGGAAGGCAGCTAGGATAGCCAAGGCCTCCTTAGAATTAAACCTGGCGAAAGAGGTCAAGGACAGCAAAAAGAACTTTATCAAATACATAGCAGATAAAACTAATACCAGAGGCAATGTAGGCCCACTGATGAATGGGGTGGGTGCCCTGGTGGTGGAAGATACAGAGAAGGCAGAATTACTGAATGCCTTCTTTGTCTCTGTCTACTCTGCTGGAGGCTGTCCTGGGGAGCCCCGTACCCCTGAGACCCCAGATGAAGCCAGGTCAATGGAGGAGTTTGCTTTAGTCGATGAGAACTGGGTTAGGGAGCAATTAGTCTGGACATCCATAAATCCATGTGTCCAGATGGGATGCACCCACGGGTGCTGAGGGAGCTGGCTGAAGTCATTGCTAGACCGCTCTCCATCATCTTTGCTAGGTCTTGGGAAATGGGAGAGGTGCCCGAGGATTGGAGGAAAGGAAATGTCACTCCAGCCTTCAAAAAGGGCAAGAAGGAGGCCCCGGGTAATTCTAGACCGGTCAGCCTCACCTCTGTCCCAGGGAAAGTAATGGAACAGCTTGTCCTTGGTGCCATCTCAAGGCATATCAAGGATAAGAGGGTCATTAGGGGCAGTCAGCATGGCTTTACCAAGGATAAGTCATGGTGACCAATCTCATAGCCTTTTATGAGAATGTAACAAGGTGGATTGATGGTGGCAGAGCGGTGGATGTGGTCTACCTTGACTTCAGTAAAGCCTTTGACACAGTCTCTCACAGCATCCTCACAGCTGAATTGAGGAGGTGTGGTCTAGACAATAGAGTAGTGAGGTGGGTTGCAAACTGGCTTAAGGAGAGAAGCCAGAGAGTGGTGGTCAATGGTGCGGAGTCCAGTTGGAGGCCAGTATCTAGTGGAGTGCTTCAGGGGTCAGTACTGGGGCCAATATTATTAAACATATTCACTAACGATTTGGACAAGGGAATTGAGTGTACTATCAGCAAGTTTGCTGATGACACTAAGCTGGGAGGAGTGGCTGACATGCCAGAAGGCTGTGCTGCCATCCAGCGGGACCTGGACAGGCTGGAGAGTTGGGCGGGGAATAACCTGATGGAATTTAACAAGGTTAAGTGTAGAGTCCTGCATCTAGGCAGAAACAACCCCAGGTTCCAGTATAGGTTGGGGCATGACCTATTAGAGAGCAGTGTAGGGGAAAGGGACCTGGGGGTCCTGGTGGACCACAGGATGATCATGAGCCAGCACTGTGCACTTGTGGCCAGGAAGGCCAATGGCATCCTTGGGTGTACTACAAGGGGGGTGGTTAGTAGATCGAGAGAGGTCCTCCTTCCCCTCTACTCCGCCCTGGTGAGACCCCATCTAGAATATTGTGTCCCGTTCTGGGCCCCTCAGTTCAAGAAGGACAGGGAACTGCTGGAGAGAGTCCAGTGCAGAGCTGTTAGCAATCAGGACACATAACCAGGGATGTAGTTATATGCGGTGCTTTATTTCAGTGCTGGGAAACCAGGCGTTCGCACCCAAAGCTGGCTTCGAACAGCTGATTCAGACCATACCTTATTACACAAGTTAGTCACATACATATTCATTACACCCCTGACAACCTTTAGCATATTCCACACCTATTCTAACACAAACTTCCTATCTAAAAGATGCTATAATTATCAGTTATTTTCTACGGTACCAACTTTAAAAGAATATATCGTAAATCTATGTCCACCTTAAGAATAAGGCTCGGTTACAGTTACCTGCCTTATAAGAATATACCATAAATCTATGTCAGCTTTAAGAACAGAGTTTGGTTACTGATTACAAGAGTTCTATGGCTACAGGGCTGGTTGCTATCCTAATATTAATCCAACTGTAACAGATCCAGCGATATTCAGGGAAGACCCATCCTGTCCTGTTCCATGGAAGAAAACATCTTGTAAGGTTGATTACTATTATCTTCCCCCCCTTTGAAATTCCTTTTATTTAGAAAATGGGTTTTCACTTCAAACAACTTCTTCAATTATTGATTTGATTGGTGATTTGGCAAATGTGACAGTTCATAAGCTGGAGGGCTAGCTGGATGGCTATCAAATACAGGATTAGCATAATTCCTACTCAGGACACTGAAAATGCAATTATTCTTAGCATCTGGTTGATTAATCATGTATTTAATACCTGCATATAATAAACAAAGAAGTATAATCACAATTGTCAGTACAACTAAGCTTTCTAGTAGTGAATGTACCTATCCTCCTAAATTTAAACCAAATGAATCCAACAGAGCTCCTATCTAGCTCTGTTCTGCATCCTGCTTTTCCTTTTGCAGCTCTGTTTGGGTCAGTTGAGAAATGTCCTTCTCGACCTCCAGAGTTACATTTGGAATATGGATGCAGCAATGATCAATTCTGTCTTTCAAATATCCACAGATACCATTTTCTTTCAATAGCATTATGTCGAGTGCCATTCTATTCTGCAAGGTCATTTTAGTCGTAGCCTGTAATTGTATATTAAGTTCCAAAAAACTTTCTTAGTTATTCTAGCCAATCGATCCATTTGCCCGATCAATTTATCAATCATTTCTCTGTTTCTGTATGCCGCAATTGGTGCCAAGAAAGATTCTAGTGCCCAGCCGAATTTAACACTGCTTGATGGTTCGTGCCACACATCATCTTCATCTATTTCCCATTTGTACCTAACATGTAGAAGTTCTTGCTCATTTTTCAAGGGAGACTTTTTCCAAATAGGACATAGGGTTGGCAGTCCCAAAGTAATTTCCCTTACTGGTCCTGCTATTGGTAAATGCGTTGTCCAGGTCCCAGCACTTAAGGCCCAAACCAGATGTCCCACACTACCTATAACGCCTCTACAATCAATTCTATCTCCATCGATACCTACCTTGGTTCTTTCCTTTGGGTCCAATTGTTTCTGACAAATGCAACCTGCAATTACTGCAGCCTTAACGATGGATGTAGGTATCTCCCTCATATCTGTCTGGCAAGTTATTACTCGTGAACAATTCCACCATGGTACTATTGTTCTTCCTGTTACATTGGACCACCATACACACCATGGAAATGCTTCACTATATTGGTATTGTTGTACAATACTCAATGTCCACATGTTACTCTATGATTCAGTTATATTTTTGTTATCTTGATCTTTGCATTCCCAGTAGGTCCGTTCAACTGTTTGGTTTACTATTTTGGTGGTCCACTTGTCATAATAACACCAACTTATATTTTTGAATTGTCCTATTTTAATATATTCTGCCCCAGGTAGTTTTAAATAATCCTCCCTTGGCCCTGGTGTTTTCCATTTTCCTTGTTCTTTTACCTTTTGTTCTGTTGGGACGACTTCTTTTCTAGTGCGGGATTCGCATGCTATTTCACCAGTTCTATTTATTTCTGGTAAGGTGGTAGATATTATTCCCTACTGTATTGGGTCTTCGGCTGATTTTGGAATTGAAAGGCAAGCAGTGATGCTACTGGTATTCTGAGTCAGTGCGAAATCTCGAATTAATCCTATCATCAGATTCTCTGCCTGATTCTGTATGCTCTGTACCACCTGTGGTATCCGGGTACTTTCGTTATTGCCTACTACTCTTCGTGGCCTAATTTGCAATTTCGTTTGAATAGTCTCATTTTCCCACTGTTTATCACAGGCCTTGTGGAATAGAGTGGCACTTCCCTCTCTAGTTTTCAAAAGTACAAACACTCTAACCAAGATCAGAATTCGGTAATGCAAACCAGACATTATTGTGATGTAATCTTGAGCGAGGTAGGACCCACTATCTGCGATTTCCACAGTCTTGGGACTTTTTTCACTCGGGTGTAGTGTATCCAGGAGTCTACTCCAGCAACTTTGACTGCGGTGAATGTAGTTAGGAGTACTTGATAGGGTCTGTCCCAACGCTCTTTTAAGGGTTCTTCATTCCAAGTTTTTAGATACACCGTGTCTCCAGGCTCTATATCATGTACCGGATTCTCGAGCGCTAGTGGGCGATTCCACACTAGTGCGGATCTGAGTCGATTCAATGTCCTGCCAAGAGACAACACATAATTGTACAAGTCCTGATTTCCTTTCACATGTACCTCTGGGTTTGGGTTTGGTGCTTCATATGGTTTGCCATACAACATCTCGTATGGACTTACTGACATTCCACTCCTAGGTTTAATCCTAATACGCAACAATGCTATTGGCAATGCCTGAGGCCATTGAATTTTTGCTTCCTGACAGATCTTGCTAAGTTGCCTTTTTAGGGTTTGATTCATTTTCTCCACTTGTCCACTAGACTGGGGTCTCCATGGGGTATGTAACTCCCACTTAATTCCCAAACATCTGCTGATTTCTTTTACCAATTGTGCAACAAAGTGTGGTCCCCTATCGGAGGATATCCCCAGTGGTACCCCAAATCTAGGGATTATTTCCTTTAGTAACCATTTTACAGTTTCTTTCGCCTGGTTGGTGCAACAAGGGAAAGCTTCTGGCCATCCTATCATTCCTAAAAAGGATGTTAATTCATGTAAGTTTTGTGGTTCTGAAATAGCACAGATAGCATGCACACGGTTTGTACCTAATTTCCGCTGTCCTTGAGAAAGCTCGCATCCTAAATAAATCACAGTCTCGGATGCAATCTGAGCTTTACTTTTCGATACTTTGTACCCATTCATTCCCAATTGGTTCAGTATTTCAATCGTTACCTGGATGCAGAGTTCTCGTGTCTCAGTCGCGATCAAAATGTCGTCTACGTATTGTAGCAACAGGTACCGTTGTCGAGGGATCACGATGTGGCCTTTCGTAGTCCATTCCTCGAGTTCCTTGGCCAACTGATTTCCAAAAATAGTTGGGCTATTCATGAATCCTTGCGGAAGATGTGTCCAGGTTAACTGAGTTTTCCTTCCATTGTGTGGATTTTCCCATTCAAAGGCAAATAGCTTTTTGCTTTCCTGGTCGAGGGCTATGCAGAAGAAGGCATCTTTTAAATCAGGCACAGTAAACCATTTATATTTCTCCTTCACAGATGTTAACAAGGTATATGGATTTGCAACTACCGGATAAATGTCCTTAGTGATCTGGTTTACAGCCCGCAAATCTTGGACTAATCGGTAACTACCATCGGGCTTCTTTACTGGAAAAATTGGAGTATTATATTCTGATTCACATTCCTCTAGAATTCCATAGCTCAAGAATTTTTCAATTAGAGGAACTATTCCTAACCTAGCTTCTAATTTCAGTGGGTACTGTCTCAACTGTACTGGCCTGGCATCTTCCTTTAATTCCACTTTTACGGGCTGGGCTGTTTTTGATTTCCCAGTATGTCAGTCTCCCATACCGTGGGGATCACAGCCTCCTCCACAGCTTGTGGTATTTCCACTACCGGCTTTTCTTTTAATAACAGAATTTGTCCTACCTTGGATTCTGGAATTTTCATTACCAGGTTTCCATTCTCGAATGTTATCACAGCATCCAATTTGGTCAATAAATCCCATCCTAGAAGGGAAACTGGACAATCTGGAACATATAAGAACTCATGGGTTAATTCCTTTTCTCCAAAACACAGATCTAAGGGTTGCAGGAATGGCCGTACTTCTTCCCTCCCTGTGGCACCAACAATCGTTGTCATTTTATGACCTATTGTTCCCTGTAATGAATTTAGCACAGAATAAGTAGCCCCTGTATCCCCTAAAAATCTCACATCCTGGTCCCCCACTTGTATTGTCACCAGGGGTTCCTTATTCTGGGTATCTGTTCTTGTGCTGCCATATAGTCAGCTGTTGTTATACTCCCCCAACACCATAGTTTGTATTGCATTCCCTGCTGCACTTGGTACCTGACTCGTGGAGCCCGGACGGTTCGGGCATTCATTTTTCCAGTGTCCTTCCTCCTTACAATAAGCACATTGATTTATACCAAGCTTTACAACAGGTCTTAAAGGAGTTCCCTGAACATTCCGAAAACCGCGCCCTCGGCCGCCGCTAGTTCCTCTGCCACGGACTTCCATTCCTATTCCCCTACCTTGCCCTTGGACCAGGGCCAACAAGTCTTGCTGAGAACGCCTTGACTGTTCCTTTTCTCTATTATTATAAACTTTCCAGGCTGTTTCTAACATAACATCCAGATCTCGTAATTGTGCCCCCTCCAGTTTCTGTAATTTCTTCCGAATGTCATCCTGAGACTGTCCCAAAAAGATTAAAGCCAACTGAACCCTTGCTTGTTCTGTTTCAATATCTAAATCCGTATATCTCTTTGCAGTTTCCTTTAATCTTTCTAAAAAGGCTGAAGGGGATTCATTCTTTTCCTGCCTAACATTATACAATTTTGACCAATTCATTTGTTTTGGCATAGCAGTCTGAACACCGATCAATAACCAGTCCTGATACCTCTGGAGGCGAAGCTGACCACCTTCAGCATTATAATCCCACCGGGGATCCTCCTTTGGAAAATTTTCATCAACATTGCCACCCACTCTTCCATTCCGAATATCCTCCCTTACTTTCTCTCTTGCTACCCGTATAACCATATCCTTTTCTGTAGAATCCATTAATGTGTCAAGAATCACTTGTAAATCATCCCAATCAGGATTCTGCGTTTTAATTATCATTTTAATTATCCTTGCAACCTAGTCCGGGTTTTCCCGTTAAGGACCAGCTGATTGTTTCCAGATCATTAAATCTCCTGGTGAAAACGGGATTTTTTTACATAAACTGGCTCTCCCCCCACTCCTACCGCTTGTCTCAGGGGTGCTATTACATTAGGCGGTCCACCTCCCTTCTGGGCTTCCTTTCCTGTTCCTAGTCCTGTGGGATATTGGTGTAGTTGTTACTCCTTTTACACCAGTTGCTGCCCCCTCATCCCCACTGGAATCAATATCACTTTCAGTAAGACGCACAGGTGCCGAGGGTTTAAGGGGTTTAGGTGCAGAGGGTTCAGTTTCTGAAGGCGCAATGTCAAGACACGGCAGATCTAAGGTGTTACCGCGGCTGCTTTCTGTTGTCAAACACGTCATGCATTTCTTTTGTGCCGTACAGCCCATACATTTATCATTAGTACCGCTCCTCTGGACTAACGTTAACCCACATTCCTTCCTCCAGTCCTGGTTTTGTACAAGATAGAAAAAGAGATTCACGTACTGTACCTCATCCCATTTACCTTCCCTTTGACAAAACCTCATTAATTCACTAATAGTTCCAGGTTCTAAAGTACCCTCCGGCGGCCACCGTACTTCATTAGGCAAGTCATATTCGGGCCAGCAGTGAGTACAATATTCAGTTAACTTCTTTTTACCCATTGATTGTCCAAATCCAGCCTCCTTCCAATGTTTCAACAAACAGTCCAATGGTGACATCTTTGTATCACTCATATCAACACAAAAGGGTAACACACAGATGATTAACACAGAAAGGTAACACACAGGTAACTTTACCAGAACAACAGTAAAGACAGATCAAATCACCAGTTCCAACAGCAAACACAGATTAAATTACTAGAGCTATAGACCAGGTGCCGAACCTGCAGAGGTTTCCCTCTGTCTAACGGACGGCTGCTTAGGCAATACCTCGGGAGCTCCCTGCCCAACTGAGCGTGGCTTTCGCCACGTCTGACCGGCAGGCTACCAGACCAGATAGGTACCCAATAATCCAGGTAAAACAACAGATAAAGCACCTTCTTACCAATCAGAGGTCCATCATGAGCAGCAGAGAGCCGGCCGCGTCCGATGCACTCCCCAAGAATACCTCGGTGCTAGCCGGAGCAGGATCGAGACGCGATCTGTCTCAGCAATGCTCGCGAAGTCCCATTTGGGTTGCCAAAATGTTAGCAATCAGGACACATAACCATGGACGTAGTTATATGCGGTGCTTTATTTCAGCGCTGGGAAACCAGGGGTTCACACCCAAAGCTGGCTTCGAACAGCTGATTCAGACCATACCTTATTACACAAGTTAGTCATATACATATTCATTACACCCCTGACAACCATTAGCATATTCCACACCTATTCTAACACAAACTTCCTATCTAAAAGATGCTATAATTATCAGTTATTTTCTACGGTACCAACTTCAAAGAATATATCGTAAATCTATGTCCACCTTAAGAATAAGGCTCGGTTACAGTTACCTGCCTTATAAGAATATACCATAAATCTATGTCAGCTTTAAGAACAGAGTTTGGTTACTGATTACAAGAGTTCTATGGCTACAGGGCTGGTTGCTATCCTAATATTAATCCAACTGTAACAGATCCAGCGATATTCAGGGAAGACCCATCCTGTCCTGTTCCATGGAAGAAAACATCTTGTAAGGTTGATTACTATCAGAGCCCTAAAGATGACTAAGGGAGTGGAGCATCTCCCTTATGAGGAAAGGCTGAGGGAGCTGGGGCTCTTTAGTTTGGAGAAGAGGAGACTGAGGGGTGACCTCATTAATGTTTATAAATATGTAAAGGGTGAGTGTCAGGAGGATGGAGCCAGGCTCTTCTTGGTGGCAAACAATGATAGGACAAGGGGTAATGGGATCAAGCTGGAACACAAGAGGTTCCACTTAAATTTGAGAAAAAACTTCTCAATGAAGGTGACAGAGCCCTGGAACAGGCTGCCCAGGGAGGTTGTGGAGTCTCCTTCCCTGGAGACATTCGAAACCTGCCTGGACATGTTCCTGGACCTCACCTAGGTGTTCCTGCTCCAGCAGGGGGATTGGACTAGATGGTCTTTTGAGGTCCCTTCCAATCCCAAACATACTGTGGTACTGTGATAGTCCAGAAGCTTCACAGCTGCTCTGGGCACCTCCTTTGTTGAGGACCCTTTCAATTGACTGAGGGTCCCACCCCTCCTGCCCCACCAGCTGGTAGAGGTGAAGTCACCCTTCCCCGAGGCAGGGGAGGATGTGACTGCTAGCACCTTGGTACCACCCTAGGTGTGTAAGTGGCACAGTGGGGCACAAAAGATGCTAAAGAGCCATCAACGGCCCCATTGAAAGCTCTGCATTTCAGGGGGATGTGTAACTGCCTCACAATCCAGCCTGTGACCACAGTCATCTGATAGGCTACTTTGGAGTAGTGGTGCAGTCACCCCTTGCATCCAAAGTCAAAAGGGGGCATTCTTTTAGTGAGTTTGAATGCCCACTGTGGATCATCATACCTTATGTGTCATTTTCCTGTTATGTATTATCATTACAAATCAACTTACTAATAAATAATGGAATAGTGCAAATTACAACAGTTACAGTTATTATCAAATAGTGGAGAAGGCTGGTTAGCCATACTAACAAGGAAAACAAATGCATTGAAAGATTTTTTTTGTGTTGTGGTTTTTTTTTTTTTTTTGTTTGGCTGATTTTTTTTTTTTTCTGTTTGTTTCTTTTGTTTTTTACAAGTTAGTAATCTGTACAATTCTGATATGCTAGTGCCTCTAAATTACGGGGGGGCCAGTACAAACTCAAAACATCTTCTGTGGTTACTTTAGATACCTTGTGTGTTAAGACCCAGAATGGAAACAAAAGCCAAATTGCTCTGAACCACCCCTCCATCCCCCATCACTGGTAAAACAGATGAAACTTCTCTGACAAACACTTGTTAATTGGTTTCTTAGCCATACATACAGGAGGGGTCTCAACAAAAAAATGGACAAGGAGTGATGGTTTAAAACTAAAGGAGGGGAGATTCAGGCTGGACATGAGGAAGGAATTGTTGCCCCCGAGGGTGGTGAGCCCAGGTTGCCCAGAGAGGTAGTCAATTCCCTATCCCTGGAGACATCCCAGCCCAGGCTGGACGTGGCTCTGAGCGACCTGATCTGGGTGAAGATGTCCCTGCTCATGGCAGGGCTTGGACTGGGTGAGCTTGGAAGGTTCCTTCCAACCAAAACTGCTATATGATTCTATGACACGGAGTGTCCTCTGCACCTCCACCCACAGGGCATCTCCAAACCTTCCCCTACAGTGTGGTGGGAGCTGGTACAGAGGGGCCCAGCAGCATTCTGAAGCATCCCTGGGCCAGGGATTCAGGAGGGATGCTGAGGGTGGTGGGATGGGACATCATCAGCAGGTGGCTCTGCAGGGAAGGACCACGTCCAACACCTGCTACGGTGCATGTAGCCCACACACCGCATCTCCTGCACCCCACAAAGCACCAAGGAAGCCCCGACAGCCACATCCCGGGAGGAGAAGAATGGGACCATTGTGTTCTGCTTCCAACCCTGGCTGTCTCTGAGCTGCCACCAGGGACCATCTGGGCCAGGTTGTCTCATTGCATTTTATTCTCCACCATGTTCCCCCACTGTCCTTCATGCTCAGCACCTGTCCTGCTCTCAAACCAGATGCATGACATCCACTCTTTCTTCAGGTCACCCATCCCTCCCTGCCCACGCTCTTGCACAAGATGAAGTTTTTTTCTTTTGCACCTTGCAGCCAGTGAGGATGGATGGCATGTTCCTGGCTGTCCTGAGGATGTCCCTTCCCCCAGGGACCCACTGCAGGGCTTCATGGCTGTGACAAGCAAGAGGGTCCCTTTGCCACCTCAGTGGCAGACCGTCCTGGCAGGGTTCATATATGAAGAATTAAGATTGTATGCTCAGAGCCTTATGAAGCAGCTCCACTTTGGGAAAAAAATTGAGAAAGGAAATGTTCTGCAGGGGAAAAGTACTGGCTGATGGTAGGGATGGGGACACCAGAAACACTGTTTGTCATCTGGGCTGGACGTGCTGCCTGACGAGGGTGCTCTGATCACTGCAGAGATCACAGAATCGTAGATCATTTTGTTTGGGAGAGACCTTCAAGATCATCGAGTTAAACCACTAACCCAACCCTGACACTAACCCGTGTCCCTGAGAGCCTCATCTCCACGTCAGTTCAACCCCTGCAGGGATGGTGACTCCACCACTGCCCTGGGCAGCCTGTTCCAATGCCCAAGAGCCCTTTCTAGGAAGAAATTGTTCCCAAGATCCAACCTCAACCTCCCCTGGTGCAACTTGAGTCTGTTTCTTTGTGTCCCTGTCTCCCCTCAGCCTTCTGTTCTCCAGGCTGAATCCCCTTAGGTCCCTCAGCTGCTCCCATCACACTTGTGCTCCAGCCCCTTCCCCAGCTCTGTTCCCTTCTCTGAACTCGCTCCAGCACCTCAAGGGCTTTTTTGGCATGAGGGGTCCAAAACTGAACACAGCCAGAGGTCGCATTCTCACTGTGTCCCTACACATGGCCCAGGAGGGACTGATGTCTGCAAGCACCAGCCCTGCCCGTGGTCAGCACTTGTCCAGAGCCAAGAAATCTGGGTCCTTCTTCTAACCCAAACAGCTCTGCGAGTTGGGTCTAACCTCTCTGAGTGCTTCCCCCACTGCACCCAAGAGGCATGAAGAGTGGTAGGAAATGTGATTGGGGAAAATCCACCTTTCCTGAGTTTCCAGGGAATGGAAATTCAATTAGGGGAGCAGCTTGGAGAACAAATGTAGTGAGAGGGTTGGGTTAAACAGGAGGATCTGGTGGCCAGATGAACGAGGGTGGAAGGAACTCCCTGTTACTTGGGGCACCACGTCCTCCGAGCCAGGTGCTAAGGGAACAGGCTCTCTCACCTGCTGGGATCTGGTGATGGGGTGGACTGGGAAGGGACTGGGAGGTCTCAGGGACCCTCTGACCTTGGATACGAGCAGGGGTCTCAGCGCTCTGCAGAGCCCCTCACCCACAGCACCCAGCTGTGCTCCCCCATACTGGTCTGGGCATTGTATTTTCTGTTATTTTCTCAGCTGTTTTACCAAAGAAATAATTTGGGGGGGACAGGCAAGAGAGTTAAACCCAGCTCACAGTATCGCTGCTGCACCATCCAGAGACTTATAACACCAGCTTTCTGCTATTTAACTCAGATGACAGCTGTCACCATCAGCTCTCTGTGTAGATACAGTTTCACTATTCACTGATAGAAGTCAATCAGCACTAAAATAACTAATTTTCTTGCTCTATGGCTGAGAGGGTTGCACCCTGGCTGTGTCCAGGCATCCAAACCCCAAAGCCTTGTCCCTTCCTTAACACTTTGCTCCAGGTCCATAAGGACCTCCTGGTTCTGCACGGAG
This sequence comes from Patagioenas fasciata, assembly GCF_037038585.1. NCBI lineage: Eukaryota > Metazoa > Chordata > Aves > Columbiformes > Columbidae > Patagioenas > Patagioenas fasciata. Next base: position 44,084,181 of record NC_092559.1, read on the forward strand.
GAGCAAAACACCCGGGCAGGAGGGTCCCATCCTTCTTAAGGACTTGCTGGCTTGACAGGCAGGATTTAATTTTCCCTCTAGACCACAGAGAGAAAACACCTTTTGGGAGTTCCCTATGCACAGAACAAATGGGCCTTGCTGAACAGAGCACAGCATAGTTTTTAAAATAAATTTGTTCTGCCTGTTTTTCTCTGAGGTGTTTATAATTTTACCAACTGTATGTTGCATTATTACTTGATGCCAGCATTTCCCTCTTCTGCTTGTGCTAACAGGGATATTTGAAGTGGATGATCGGGTAATGAGGTGGACTGTGAACTGGCTGAAGGAAAGAAACCAGAGAGTTGTGGTCAATGGGGTAAAGTCTAGTTGGAGGCCTGTTTCTAGTGGAGTCCCTCAAGGGTTGGTACTAGGACCAGTACTATTCAATATATTCATCAGTGACTTAGATGAGGGAATCGAGTGCACTGTCAGCAAGTTTGCTGATGACACCAAGCTGGGAGGAGTGGCTGACATGCCAGAAGGCTGTGCTGCCGTCCAGTGAGACCTAGACAGGCTGGAGAGTTGGGCGGGGAAAAATTTAATTAAATATAACAAGGGCAAGTGTAGAGTCTTGCATCTGGGTAGGAACAACCCCATGTTCCAGTATAAGTTGGGGAATGACCTATTAGAGAGCAGTGTAGGGGAAAGGGACCTGGGGGTCCTGGTGGACTTAAGGATGACCATGAGCCAGCACTGTGCCCTTGTGGCCAAGAGGACCAATGGAATCCTGGGGTGTATTAGAAGGGTGGTGGTTAGTAGGTCCAGAGAGGTTCTCCTTCCCCTCTACTCTGCCCTGATGAGACCGCATCTGGAATATTGTGTCCAGTTCTGGACCCCTCAGTTCAAGAAGGACAGGGAACTGCTGGAGAGAGTCCAGTGCAGAGCCACAAAGATGACTAAGGGAGTGGAGCATCTCCCTTACGAAGAAAGGCTGAGGGAGCTGGGGCTCTTTAGCTTGGAGGAGACTGAGGGGTGACCTCATTAATGTTTATAAATATGTAAAGGGTGAGTGTCAGGAGGATGGAGCCAGGCTCTTCTTGGTGACAACCAATAGTAGGGCAAGGGGCAATGGATATAAACTGGAACATAGGAGGTACCTCTTAAATATGAGAAGAAACTTCTTCACAGTGAGGGTGACAGAGCCCTGGAACAGGCTGCCCAGGGAGGTTGTGGAGTCTCCTTCCCTGGAGACATTCAAAGCCCGCCTGGACACATTCCTGTGCGACCTCACCTAGGCGTTCCTGCTCCAGCAGGGGGATTGGACTAGATGATCTTTCGAGGTCCTTTCCAATCCCTAACATTCTGTGATTCTAGTTAATTATTGCTTTAACATCCTGTTTCAGGTCCTATTTTTAAAGACTAGATCCTGTTCCTAAAGAATATGTTGTAAATCTCTAGTAGAAGGTCTGCTTATATAGGGAACTTAAATTTAACTATATGGTTAGCTTTAAGGTCACAAAAGCCCTAACAATCAGCAACATTTTTCTAAGCTGTACATGTCCTATAATATCTTAATATTCAAAAATACATATATCTCCAAGTCTTTTATCTTTTTCTCTAGAGCTCATTTTTCTACACCAGTCAGCATTTTTAAAGACTACTTGTACTGAAAAATCTTTTATACATTTGTGGTAAAATACAATTAAAAAAACCCCGCAAACATTTGCTTCTGAAACCTCTTAGGCAAATGTTAAACCTCTATTTTGAGTACCTATTCCAACAATTCAGGCTAGACCAATTTTCCATTTCCAAATAAAGAAGCAGGACTTTAATATATTTATTTCATAACTGTGCTTATCAACATATTTTTATTTTAGGGAGATGCAGTCACACACAAAACCTGTACACAAACTTTGGCCAACATTACCATCATGTCATCCTCTCAAATGGTAAGATAACAAAAGGGGAGGCCTTGTATAGAGGACACCTAAATGAGAAACTGGAAATTATGATATAAAGACTGAAGAGAAAATTTACTTTTGCCTTTTCATAGACTTTTTACCAATTCAAGTTACTCTACAAATCAGTTTTTAGAGACAGCATACAGAAGCTTTTTACTTCATGAAGATGATATACTGAACATTTTCATTGTGCCAAGAAACACCATAAATCACAAAAGCTTTTTTCCCGCACAAGAATTTAGTGGTTCAAATAAAGGTTTGTTGTGAAACAGATTTAATCAATCCAGGGCAAGTAACATATGGATAATTTCACTGTGATTCATTCTGGTTTATTTTAGGCAGAAAAAATAAAAAGTATGCTCTCGGGTTAAAAGAGATGCCCATATGCAATTTATGTTGAGCTAACTAAATCTCTTTACATCTGCATTTGAATACTTGAAATCACCTTACTTTTCAAATGACAATACTGGTATAACTAGTTTTTTTTTCATTCACTTCATACAATTTATAAGACCAGGCACTCATTCCTCACAGGCAAACTTACACTTTCTGCATTTTCCTGACACTACCATGTAACAGTAACAAGTAAATCTACCTTATCCTTTAACTGGAACACTTTTCACTATCTAATTTGCAAATGGATCATCTGTCAGCACTGAAAATAGCATCTGAAATTATTACTTTTCCTCTTGAGAATACCACTTAATAATCTTATGCAAATTATGTACCTTTTATTTACGGCCCTAAACAAATCTAAAGAGACCATTACAGCTCCATCCTGCAATCATATTGCCAACCGACTTATTAAGGTGGAACACTTAGATTGTCATTCAACAAATAACAAAATAGGGAACTACAGACCTGTCAGTCTAACCTCAGTGCCAGGGAAGGTCATGGAGCAGATCGTCCTGAGGAACACCACACAGCATATAGAAGTAAACCATGTGATCAGGCCCAGTCAACATGAAAAGCAGGTCCTATTTGACCAACCTGATCTCCTCCTATGACAAGGTGACCCACCTAGTAGAGGAGGGAAAGGCTGTGGATGTTGTATACTTAGAATTCAGTAAAGCCTTTGACACAGTATCCCACAGCATTCTCTGAAGGCCTGGCCTAAAGAGTTGTGGTGAATGGAGCCAAATCCAGTTGGCAGCTGGTCACGAGTGGTGTTCCCCAGGGCTCAGTATTGGGGCCAGTTCTGTTTAATCTCTTTATCAATGATCTGGATGAGGGGATTGAGTGCACCGTTAGTAAGTTTGCAGATGACACAAAATTGGGTGGGAGTGTTGGTCTGCTGGAGGGTAGGAAGGCTCTACAGGTGGATCTGGACCATCTGGATCATTGGGCTGAGGCCAATTGTATGAGGTTTAACAGGCCAAGTGCCGGGTCCTGCACTTGGGTCACAACAACCCCAGGCAACGCTACAGGCTTGGGGAAGAGTGGCCGGAAAGCTGCCTGGCAGAAAGGGATCTGGGGTTGTTGATCAACACCTGGCTGAACATGAGCCAGCAGTGTGCTCAGGTGGACAAAAAGACTAACAGCATCCTGGTGTACATCAAGAATAGTGTGGCCAGAAGGGCTAGAGAAGTGATTGTGCCACTGTACTTGGTACTGGTGAGGCCCCACCTTGAATGCTGTGTTCAGTTTTGGGCCCCTCATTATAAGGACATTGAGGTACTAGAGAGAGTGCAGAGGAGAGCAATGAATCTGGTGAGGGGCCTGGAGCACAAGTCTGATGAGGAACAGCTGAGGGAACTAGGGCTGTTTAGCCTTGAGAAAAGGAGGCTGAGGGGAGACCTTATTGCTGTCTACAACTTCCTGAAAGGAGGTTGTAGCACGGAGGGTGTTGGTGTCTTCTCCCAAGTAGCAAATGATAGGATAAGAGGAAATGGCCTCAAGTTGCACCAGAGGAGTGTTAGATTGGCTATTAGGAAAAATTTCTTCATGGAAAGGGTTGTCAGGCATTGTAACAGGCTGCCCAGGGAAGTGGTGGAGTCACCATCCCTGGAGGTGTTTAAAAAGTGTATAGACGAGGTTCTTAGGGACATGGTTTAGTGCTAGAATTAGGTTATGGTTGGACTCGATGATCCTGAGGGTCTCTTCCAACCAAAATGATTCTATGCTTCTATGATTATATAAATGAATTGGTTCAGAAAACCACTACCAGGTGGATTAAGTATTTGGTTTCATGTTCTATAGGGGAGGAAAAAGTCTGGTAAAAGCTACCCAGCACCAAAACAGAAATTTGTCCAATGGATGAACTTTGCTTGTTATAATCTTATTATAATACCAAAACACACCTCCATCTCAAAGGATACCTGCCTGCAGCCTACCTTCAAGCATGCTTAGTGAGGTTTTTACCTTAAAAATCAAAGCAAGGATTTCTAAACCAATCAACAACAAAGGTATGTATGACTAGAGTCACTCAAACTCCACCTAAATGTAGAAAGTAATATAAAATACCCTAACAATAGAGGAATGGTGGGGGGAAGACATCCTCACTGAGAAGTCAAGGGAACAGCATAACAGGACTTCTGGGATCAGTCAACGGGCTGAGCCTATCTTCCCCACCCTCAGGAGGACGCTCTTGAGTAAGATTTGCACACTTAGTTATATCAAGTTTTCCCGGGGACACTTAGACTTCAAGCTTGTATTTTGTAATCACATTAATAGCACTATATAGTCATATTAGAATTTATATATAGATGGTACCAATACTTATTTCTTGCAACTAACTTTTTATTTCAACTAAAGTGTGTTTTTGCAGACAGTGTATTTATCAATGGCATCTAAAAGAACTTGCACCTGTTGCTTTAATAAACCTAATTATTTGTGGATCTAGTTGTGAGAATTTCTCATTGAATGCGCCCAGACCTGTAGTATATGCTATTCATGCATCTGTGCAGCGTGTATATTATACTATTCATGCATCTGTGCAGTGTGTATGTTATACTATTCGTGAACCTGTGCAGCACAAAGATTCAATGATCATGACTGGCCTGCACTATTCGTGAATCTAACTGGGTGAATTCAACGTTACTGTGCCCAGACCTATAGTATATATTACACCATTTGTGAATCCATGCGCCAGACTGGCCGTTGAGCATGATCAGATTTATAGTGCCGACCTGAGGTTATTTGCATCACTCAGGAGTTCAACAGAGCCACTTCTGCTAAATTAGTTATCTTAACGCAACAACTGGGAAAGACTTCTTGTCTTGCAGCACAAACCCTTGCCATGGAATTGCACTCCAGAATTTGAAGTTTCATTTTAATTGTGATATTTCTGCAAATAAATACTTAAAATACATGCGAGAAATTGAATGAAAGGCATATTGCTACTTAAAGCCTAAGAATGTGTTTTCAGTTCAGCCATGCCTGCTTTGGAAGCTGTTGGTCCATGGATATTTGTCCCCAGAGCTAAGCTGCTGATTTTTTCTTATATGATTATTTTTAACCTATGCCAGTTCCTTGGTTTCATTAACTTGTGACTTCACAAACAGTTTCACAAACTTCAGAACTAGCTAAACTGGGGGAGGGTATGGTTTCACGAGATAATTTTTTGCCTTTATGTGATCAACAATTCAGTCCTATCTGCAAGGTCTAAGTCAACAGGTTATTTGGGAATGTGACTGGTTTGACCATCCAGGAAAATGAGAGTGATGTCTCACAGGTTTGCAGCTGTAAGCCAAAATATGTCAAGGTCAGCAAGTCAAAGAACTCAGAGAAGCATCACCAAATTGTTTCAATTCCCATGTCAGCGTAGTGTTGTTACTACGTAGTATTTTGAGATTTACTGCCAACAGAAAACTTCTAAAACAAAGATCCCTGAGTCTTATCATTATGTAATTCTAAAAACCATAACAAAACTTTTCATAGTTTTTGTCACTCTTCTGCCTGGAGCTAGCAAACAGCAGGTTTGGGAAGTCTGCTTTCCTCACAATGATTTAGGACAGGACATTTGAATTATGAAGATGCTCAGATGCCATAAAGAGAAAGGAAAGGGTTTTACTTGGACAGACATGCTTACTGTCACGGGCATACATCTCTTTTTATTGCTTTCCTCCTGTTAAGATACTATTATCCTGCGCAAACCAACAGGTTCTTTCTGAACAGCATCTGGCTGCTCTCATAGTTGTTGCAGTATATAATTGTTTCTGGCACATCTCCCGCTGTTCCTTGGCAAGAACCTACCTTTAGTGGGTTTGTTCTTTAGTGGAATGATTAAAATGTATATGCTCTTGGAAAGGCATATGTAATGATAGTCCAGGGAGACGCCTGATGGTAGAGGACTGTTCCCCCTGTCCGTCCCTCCCCCCGTGTTTCATGAAATCAGTAGTTTCTGCTAATTCTTAAATGTTGTGACATATTTGGTTAGCAAAAAGGAAATTGGTGGATCAAATTTAATTCTGTGAGCTTTTCTCTGAGAACCTATGTGTATAGAAATAAAGGATCTACCATCTTCACTATCAGAACCACATTGATTACTAACTCTGTTCAGAGCTGCTCAAAAAATTTGCTGTCAAAAGTCATCTCGGTTTTATGAAGACAGTATATGCTGAGTGAAAAGAAAGAATTGCTGTGAGGGAAAAACATTTAATTTCCCCATTTTTATATTTCATGTTGAAAATAAAAACTCAATTTTTAATTGTGCTGCTGGGGATTCACAATAAGACATCTTTGGGGAAAAATATCACTGTTTTTTCACCTATTGCGCATGACCTTAACCCAGAAAGCTGATATATTCAAAGATGCAATAACTCAGTGTTTCTCATGTTGTCTGACCCACATTCTTTTTATTATTCTGTTACCAAGTAGGAATCAGATACCCAGATAACCAGTTCCTGAGGAATTGTTGTCATTAGATGTCACAGAGTTGTTTTCTGCCAATAACACAGCAAATCTAGTAACTTACTGTAGCTCAAGACTTAGAGCAGTGTTAGAGAATAGACTGCCTTCGTTTACTGAATTATTGGGACTACCGCTTCTTATAGAACTTGTTTAGAAACTGCTTATATAGAATTCATTTAGCAGAAGTAAGTTTGCTTCGCATAACTTCTGCAAGCTGTGAAACTTTGAACTTTCTGTTTCATTAACTAAAAAAAGCCTCTTCAAGCTAGAAGGTAAGGGGAGCTGTGTCCCTGGAGATAAGTAAAGGAACAGAATGGTATCTAACAGAAGAATGTTTTGGCTATTGTCAAGAACTTATTTTCTCTACCTGTGGGTGCAAAATAGCAACTTAAAGCCAGAACTTGAATTGACACCCTGCCTGATGAAAATTAAGAGACCTAATGAAGAACGAGGAGAGCCCAGACCCTATTTTTGCAATTGGCCTGGAGTGTTGTGCAGGGAATGGGGCCTTGGATTGTTGAGGTATAATTGTCCAAGTTTTATTTCTGCTGAGAGTCCCTCTGCAAGAGGCATCTAGCTTGAGCTGCTCTACACTGTACCTTGCAAATAAATTATTTATTTTAGAAGAATTTAAGGAATCCATGCCTGTTTCTCTGCTACTGGAAATCTATGAAAAAAGGAACTTCTCTAAAAAGCAGCTAACTGAATTTTGGCAAAACGACATAGTTTGAGTTACTTCTAATAAAATTACAGAATCACAGAATGTTAGGGATTGGAAGGGATCTCAAAAGATCATCTAGTCCAATCCCCCTGTTGGAGCAGGAACACCTAGATGAGGTTACACAAGAAGGTGTCCAGGCAGGTTTTGAATGTCTCCAGAGAAGGAGACTCCACAACCTCCCTGGGCAGCCTGTTCCAGTGTTCTGATATCCTTACTGAGAAGTTTCTTCTCAAATTTCAGTAACTCTGCCTCCTCTGTATCTTCTGTCACTAGGGCACCCACCTCATTCATCAGTGGGCCTACATTGCCTCTGGTGTTAGTTTGATCTGCCACGTATTTGAAAAAGCTCTTCCTGTTGTCCTTGACCCCTCTCACCAGGTTTAATTCTAAGGAGACCTTAGCTTTCCTAGTTGCCTCCCTACATCCTCTGACAACAGCCTTATATTATTCCCAAGTGGCCAGCCCCTCCTTCCATGATCTGTAAACTCTTCTCTTCCACTTGAGCTTACCCAGCAGTTCCCTGTTTAACCAAGCAGGTCTCCTGGCTCCCTTCCTTGACTTCCTACATGGCGGGATGCTCTGATCTTGAGCCTGGTAGAAGCAATCCCTGAACACTAACCTTCAAGCACCCTAGCCCATAGGATTTCCCCTAGCAATTGTTTGAGAAGGCCAAAAATTGCCCTGCTGAAGTCCAGGGTTGCAATTCTGCTTGCTATCCTGCTCCTGCCACACAATATCCTGAACTCCACCATTTCATGTAATGTATATGTAATAATTATGTGAATATAAGCAATGAAATCGCATCCAGTCTTTGGAGCGCTTATGGAGGATGATCCCCAGAGCTCCCCAGTGCTGTCAATAAAAGAATGCTGCTTCACAGTATAATTGACTCTGCTGTTAAGTTTATTTCTTCATTTCACCCATAATAGGGCAGAAGGTATTCTGGCCAAAATACGTATCTGATCACGATTGGCTATGCCAAGATCTAAATCAGTACATAAAAAACTGTAGAGGGTTTAAATCCTGTGACAACCTTGAAGCGCTCCCCCCATCCTTAGCAGAACAAAGGGCTATGTTATTCTGGTTTATAGTGCTGTATTGCTGTCTGATTTGGATCTAGAAAAATTAATGTAATGAATTGATGCTTAATACACTGTTTATTGACATCTATAAGAAACTGCAAAAAGTAGAGGCTGAGGAATGTAACTGTTGCTCAGCTAATTAGAATTGCATATAAAGTTTATAGTTTCAGGAATGAAATAAAAAAAAAAAAAAAAAGGAGGAAAAAAAAAGAACCCAGGCCCACGCTGTTGAGGTTGAACATAAATTTCAGGCCTGTGTCAAACTGCAAGATAAACTCAGCTCATTGTAACCGAGGAGTCTGCCAGGGGCCGGCAGCTCCCACTTGGTAAACTGCAGTGAGAAGAAGAGGGGGGGAAAAAAAAAAAAAAATGGAGAAAAGCTGACTACCTGCTGCTAAAGTGGCAAAAGGGGGGCTTTCTTCCCCCACCCCCACTGCAGTGGTATTGCTGCTAGAGAGCTGTGATACTGAATGGAGACTGGGAGCAAATTTAAAGGCATCCACAGCAGAACCCTGGTTCCAATGAAGCTGGGAAATTAAAACACAATTTTAAATTTTTAATAGACCTATTCTGTGATAACTAGTTGTAAGAGACTTTTTAGTAAGTTCACCATGCTAGTTGTTGGGTCATGGGAAAGAAAAAGTTAAGGCTGTTTTGAAACCAATAGAATGCCAAATCAAGAACAAAAATTTCTGTATATGCCAGAATGCCCTGTATCTCTCTCTTAGTTTGAGATTTGTTAAGTAAATTGCAAGCTCAAATAATGCTTTCTGAGAATTCTTTTCAGCTACATATCCCACAAGAAAATGCTTGGAAGGTGCAGATCTACTTGCTACAGTCAGAACAGCAAAGTAAGCAAGATGAGCAGCTGAAGTACCTGGTAAAGCACACACTACACCGATAAACAGAACTTTGAGCTGGTAAGGAAGAATATAATACTCTCACTTCACCAGTAAAGAAGACACATTCAATAGAATACCAGTTGGTACAAGATTTGAGAGCCATCAATCAGATTGTGATGAATGTGTACCTGGTAGTGCCAAACCCAATACACTCTTTTGATGTGCTCGTTGGGGTAAAAATAGTATCAAGACTACTTCTAGCTGGAGCAGTATCACAAGCAACTGGGGAAAACACAGTAGAAAAGTTAAAATCGCAGTTTAGTTTCTTTCTGAAACCCAAATCAATTGAATCAGACAACAGAAGCCACTTTACTGCTGGGGTGGTCCAAGAGTAGGCAAAAATCTGAAAGACCATTGGGGAATCAACAGATGTCCTCAGATTACTGCTTTTGCCCTAAAATCTCCCTGGGGTAAAAGAAACTACCCCCCCCCCCAAATCTTCTCAGTTATCCCGGACAATCTGTCCTAGTTGAAGTCCCCAAGGTGGGGTAAGTCCCCCTGGTACTAAACACCCATTTCAATAAGTATACCTGAGTAGCCACTGAGGCTCATGGCGGGGAACACAAAAAAATACTAGGTGGATTGCTCCCTTTTTCTAAAGCCGGTCCTTCAGACCGAGTTATTCTTTTTTCTTTCCTTGCAGGAAGAAGAGAAAAGAAATAGATCTTCACCTGTCAAAAGTTCCTGCTTCATCAAAGCATATGTAATTGGCTGATTGAAGACACCATATTATATGGGGTTTATAGAATTTTTAGTTGTTATAAGCATGTTAATTTTTGTGATTGGTTGCATTTTTATTAGAAGTGTCCTTTTGGAGACCTAAATCTTTATAGAATTAGACAAGAAACACCTATGGTAAATTAAAGAACAGAGAAAATGGCCTGGAGCAACTTGTGGATATATACTGTATGGATGCATTGCTGAACAAACTCCTGAAAATGGAACTAACTGAAACCTAGCCTAAGAAATAATGCAAGGGTTTGTTCACCTTCAGAATCAAATCACAGAATGTTAGGGACTGGAAGGGACCTTGAAAGATCATCTAATCCAATCCCCCTGCCGGAGCAGGAACACCTAGATGAGGCTACACAGAAAGGTGTCCAGGTGAGATTTGAATGTCTCCAGAGTAGGAGACTCCACAACTCCCCTGGGCAGCCTGTTCCAGTGTTCTGTCACCCTTACTGAGAAGAAGTTTATTCTCAAATGTAAGTGGAACCTCTTGTGTTCCAGTTTGAACCCATTACCCCTTGTCTTATAATTGGTTGTCACCGAGAAGAGCCTGGCTCGGTATATGTGTTACATTGCCTGCTTCTGCAGGAGAAAGTTTTAGGTTTGCAATGATTAACCTAAACCTTTCTGAAATTCTATCAAAGAAATTAGATTATACCCACCTTGATAAAAATAGTACGTTTTGGTCCTTCCGGACCCGATTCGTTCTCCCAACAAACTCTACTTGGATTGATTTATGGAACAAAAACACATTGCAAATGGTTATCCTTTAACAGTGGGACAGACCCATATAATTGCAGTTGTACTTCTAAGAAGGTTAGTATATGGTGTACCTACGTAGAATGGTGGACCCCTTACAATTGAGAGCGATTCTTATGATACTGAGTTTATTATTGAATGAGATACTGAATAGTGCATTGAAATCCCAGACACAGTAGGTCCAGAAATTGCCAATTGTGGTGAACGCACCAGCTATAAATGACCTTGGACTTGGAAGGCCTACCTAAGTATGGAAATCAACTCCAATGATGTACCTCTCTCAACGTGTACCACAACCACCATAAAAGGGGTGGTACTTCTGATGTTGTCTTGTCTGCACTCGGGGATGATGGTGGCAATCAGCAGAGGCAGAAAGCATGGCAGCTCTCTCTCACCAGCTGTTTGCAAGTGAGGACCTAGTCGCAGTCTCACCTAAACCTGAGAATGAGTCCCAGCACCCGCATGGCTCCGGCACCTGCAAATGATTTAATACTCGTCTGGGTTTCAGCTTCCTCACCATTACTACCATGGGCAGTGTGACCCTGGACTCGCCCATTGAAGTCTTTGTGCACTGGAGCAAGCTCCACATGAAGGGTTTCCGCAGCCTGAAGGATGGTGAAACTGTGGAGTTCACCTTCATGGAGTCACCCAAAGGCTTAGAGGGCATTTGGGTGACTGGCCTGGGTGGCACTTACTGCATCGGTAAGAAAAAACCCAAGAGAAAAGACAAATGCTACAACTGCAGTGAGTGGGGTCACCACACAAAAGAATGCAAGCTTCCTCCGCAGCCCAAAAGATGCCATTTCTGCCGGAGCACCAGCCACATGGTCACCAGCTGCTCCAAAAAAACTCAGCAGGGCAGCTGACAGCCACCGAGAATCTGACTTGTGCATTACACATTTGAGTTATAACGTTGTTAACTCGAATGTTGTGTTGAACTTTCAAAATTTGTTTGTTCTGTGTGCATGTTTTATTGCTTGGCTGTCGAGGGAGGGAGATGGGTTTTCTCACATAGAAGTAGCCTTCTAACCCATGGACAATCCATACATGCATGCTGTTTAGCCAGTTAATGCGTGTAACTATCTTAGTCCAATCAGGTCCCCACGTGTTTTTTGCTATACAATTAAACTTTGCCTTAAGTCAGAATCACAGAATGTTAGGGATTGGAAGGGACCTCGAAAGATCATCTAGTCCAATCCCCCTGCTGGAGCAGGAACGCCTAGATGAGGTTACACAAGAAAGCGTCCAGGCGGGTTTTGAATGTCTCCAGAGAAGGAGACTCCACAACCTCCCCGGGCAGCCTGCTCCGGTGTTCTGTTACTCTCACTGAGAAGTTTCTTCTCATATTTAAGTGGAACCTCCTGTGTTCTAGTTTGTACCCATTGCCCCTTGTCCTGTCATTGGTTGTCACCGAGAAGAGCCAGGCTCCATCCTCCTGACACTCACCCTTTATATATTTGTAAACATTAATGAGGTCACCCCTCAGTCTCCTCCAAGCTTCTCCTCTACCGGGACCCCCAGGTCCCTTTCCCCTACACTGCTCTCCAACAGGTCATTCCCCAACTTATACTGGAACCTGGGGTTGTTCCTACCCAGATGCAAGACTCTACACTTGCCCTTGTTATATTTCATTAAATTTTTCCCCGCCCAACTCTCCAGCCTGTCCAGGTCTCACTGGATGGCAGCACAGCCTTCTGGCATGTCAGCCACTCCTCCGAGCTTGGTGTCATCAGCAAACTTGCTGACAGTGCCCTCTATTCCCTCATCCAAGTCATTGACGAATACACTGAATAATACTGGCCCCAGTATTGACCCTTGAGGCACTCCACTAGATACAGGCCTCCAACTAGACTTCGCCCCATTGATCACAACTCTCTGGCTTCTTCACTTCAACCAGTTCATGGTCCACCTCACTACCCAGCTGTCCAGACCACACTCCCTCAGTTTAGCTGTAAGGATGCTGTGGGAGACTGTGTCAAACACTTTACTGAAGTCAAGGTAGACCACATCCACTGCTCTGCCATCATCTATCCAGCTTGTTATGCCCTCATAAAAGGCTATGAGGTTGGTCAAGCACGACTTGCCCTTGATGAAGCCATGTTGACTGACCCTAATGACACTCTCATCCTTGATATGCCTTGAGATGGCACCGAGGATAAGTTCTTCCATCACTTTCCCAGGGATGGAGGTGAGGCTGACCGGTCTATACTTACTCGAGTCCTCCTTCTTGCCCTTTTTGAAGACTGGAGTGACATTTGCTTTCCTCCAGTCCTCAGGCACCTCTCCTGTTACCCAAGACCTAGCAAAGTGTTGGTAGTTAGGGTCTTGCGTTCGGAAGATCTCGCGCTGTACGGGAAGATAGTGGCCCCTCCCCTGATAGGTGTAGTGTTTCGTGTGTTATCTAAGCAGACGGATGTGACGTTGTAAAACTCAAGGTATATATTGCTTTATTACCTACCAATAAACGCCATTTGCCGTCCACCACATTGGTGTCTGCGAGCTGATGGACCGAGCGACCTGAGGGTGGTTGCCGTGCCATTCCTGAACCAGGACACTTATGTTGCAGAGTGAACCGCAACAGCAAAGATGATGGAGAGTGGCCTAGTAATGACCTCAGCCAGCTCCCTCAGCACCCGCAGGTGCATCCTATCCGGACCCATGGATTTATGGATGCCCAGATTTCTTAATTGGTCCCTAACCAAGTCCTCATCAAGCCAGAAAGACTCCACCATTGTCCTGACTTCCTCTGGGGTCTCAGGGGTACAGGGCTCCTCAGGACAGCCTCCAGCAGAGTAGACAGAGACAAAGAAGACATTCAGTAACTCTGCCTTCTCTGTATCTTCCGTCACTAGGGCACCCACCTCATTCATCAGTGGGCCTACATTGCCTCTGGTGTTAGTTTGATCTGCCACGTATTTGAAAAAGCTCTTCCTGTTGTCCTTGACCCCTCTCACCAGGTTTAATTCTAAGGAGGCCTTAGCTTTCCTAGTTGCCTCCCTACACCCTCTGACAACAGCCTTATATTATTCCCAAGTGGCCAGCCCCTCCTTCCATGATCTGTAAACTCTTCTCTTCCACTTGAGCTTACCCAGCAGTTCCCTGTTTAACCAAGCAGGTCTCCTGGCTCCCTTCCTTGACTTCCTACATGTTGGGATGCTCTGATCTTGAGCTTGGTAGAAGCAATCCCTGAACGCTAACCAATTGTCTTGGGCCCCTTCACCTTCAAGCAGCCTTGCCCATGGGATTTCCCCTAGCAATTGCTTGAAAAGGCCAAAGTTTGCTCTGCTGAAGTCCAGGGTTGCAATTCTGCTTGCTATTCTGTTCCTGCCACACAAGATCCTGAAGTCCACCATTTCATGCTTGCTGCAACCAAGGCAGCCCTCAACCTTTACCACTTCAACCAGACCCTCCTTGTTCATGAGGATGAGGTCCAGCAATGCACCTCTCCTAGTCAGCTCCTCCACCATTTACAACAGAAAGTTATCATCGAGGCACTGGAGGAACCTCCTAGACTGTGGCTGGCTGAGTAGTCCTTCCAGCAAACATCAGGGAAGTTAAAATCCCCCACCACAACCAGGGCCTGTGACTGTGAGGCTGCTCTCAGCTGTCTGTAGAAGACTTCATCAACTTCCCCATCCTGATCTGGTGGCCTGTAATAGACACCCACAACAGTATCATCCCTGCCAGCCTGCCCCTTAATTCTCACCCACAGACTCTCAACTCGCTCCTCATCCGTGGTTGGACAGTACTCAATACATTGTAGTTGCTCGCTCACGTGAAGAGCAACTCTGTGGATGGGTTTCTATTAGATGGAGATTTGTTATTGAACTAGCCAGGCCCAAAGGAATTTCAAGGCCACCTTGGAAAGCTGAAAACAGGATCTGCTGTGGAAGTAAAACAGTTCGGCAACACTACATAAATCAACAGACCTATTAGCAGTGAGACTCAGGTACGTGGACAGCTCGTGAACATAGATGATATCCAATCAGCTAATGCATGCTTGGAGCGTGGATGTGTGATCAGGAAATAACTGCATATATAAGGAGGCTTGTTTCTGTAATAAATCGGCTTTGCTTGATTCACAATGAATTGGAGTGCTGAGTCCTTCTTTCACACCAACACAACTCCACCACCACGCCTGGCTGGCCTGTCTTTCCTGAGAAAGACAAAGCCATCCATGACCACATTCCAGTCATGTGAACTGTCCCACCATGTCCCTGTGATTGCCACCAGATCATAATCCCCTGACTGAACACAGGTTTCTAACTCCTCCTGCTTATTCCCCATGCCGCACACATTGGTGTACAGACATTTCAGGGAGCGAGCTGAGTACACCGATTTCACCCTAGGGGGGTGGGAGGCGTCCCGGTCTTCTTCAACTCCAGAGTGCTGCCCCACTGGTGCAAGTCCAGCTACAACCCCATCCCCCTTCAAATCTAGTTTAAAGCTCTCCAAATGAGCCCTGCTAATTCCTGTCCCAGTATCCTTTTGCCCCTGCGAGATAAACCTTCCCCACATATCACTGTCTGGACTTGTGTCTTATAAAACCAGCCATTATCAAAGAACCCAAAGCCCTGCTGTAGCACCAGTCTTGTAGCCAAGCATTTATGGACTGAATTCTTCTATTCCATCCCACATCATCACCCAAAAATGGAAGCAGGGAAAAAAAAAAAAAAAAAAATCACTTGAGCCCCAGACTCTTTCACCAACCATCCCAGAAATCTTTCTTTATTCCCCTCAGACTACAGGATGCAGCTTCCTCCCCACCTGTCTGGAAGATCAGCAGTGGGTAGTAGTCTGTTGGGTGCACCAGGTTGGGGAGTGCCCTGGTGATATCCCTGATCTGAGCTCCGGGTAGACTACAAACTTCCCTATGATGAGGGTCAACTCTGCATGTTGGGCCCTCTGTTCCTCTCAGAAGGGAATCACCTACTACAATTACCCTTCTTTCTTTCTTATCAGAGGCAGTCTTGAGACATGGAGTCAACTGCCTCTTCCTATGTGACGTCATAGGGAGGCCTTCCACCACATCCTCACCTACCTCTCCTTCAAGATCCAGGGCCTCAAACCTATTACAGAGGGGCACCTGGGGAAGCAAAGCAGGTAGGGAAGGGGATTGCCCGTGATGCCAAACTGGGACTTGTTTCCAACCCTCCTCATCTTTTTGGTCCCCTATCTCTGCCTGACAGCGACAGGGCAGGGGCTATCTCGGGTCTCCCCCCCCCACCTGACAGGGTGGGGGGGTCCATCATCTTTTGGGGGAGTATCTCCCTGGTGCCTTTCTGGCTGGAATGCCAGGGAGTTACTCCACCAGTCAATCTCCTTCTCACATTCCCTGATGGTCCTCAGTCTCTCAACCTCCTCCTTAAGTTTTACCACTATGCTGAGCAGATCTTCCACCTGCTCACACCTCATGCAGGTGGAATACCAGCCTCTCTCCCCTGGCAGCAGCAGGTTCTGGCACTCCCTGCAGCTGGAAACCTGAACAGCCACGGTTTGGGGCAGGGCCTCCATCTGGGTTGCCACAGTCTTTTTGTGACAAGCTCTCTTTCTGGAGGAGACCATGGTTAGCAGCAGTCTGGGACACTGGCAATAGGTGAGAGGGTCTAACAAGGAAGGAGTGACAATCTCTGCCTTCTGCTGCACGAGCTACCACATCTGCTGTTGCAGCACAGTGTGGGGTGGTACTCACCCACTTCACAAGCTGGTTTCCCCTCCCAGCGCCTGGTGAGCAGTAACGCATTGCTGCCCTCTTGGAGGCTTTTTGAAGGTGAGGGGCGGGGCTGTGATTTCCCTCACCGTGATAATGCCACTCCAGGTCAGCCACTCTTGCAAGGGCTGCCAGGTGCTTACTGGTGAAGTGAGAGTGTCTTGAGGTTGGCCAGAGTGTGTGCAAGCTGCAGCAGCAACCACACTTCTGGTGGAAGAAAGCAGGAAGTTAACTTTTGGAGGAACTTCAGTTGTGAGCACTCCCCATCAAGTAAAAACAATCCTGACCCAAAAAGTCTGGGAGGTGGCTAACTGACTCAAGAATCTTAAAGCATGAAGCTATATTAATTGAAAAAGATTATTTGATCTTAACAACAGAATCATATCTAACCCCTGCTGCTTTCCTATGGAGAGGTGACAATGAAGATCGAGATTTAGACCATAATTGTTTGGACTTGATAGAATACCAAACTAAAGTAAGACTTGATTTGAGAGACATACCCCTACATGTAGGGCTGCACCTCTTCATAGATGGGTGTTCAAGGGCAATTCAGGGGAAAAGACACAATGGGTATGCCATCATTGAAGGTCTAAGTGATGAAATAAGGGAAATGGGAAGGATACCTAATAACTAGAATGTTAGAAGGAAAAGAAGGTACCATTTACACTGATTCTAGATATGCATTTGGAGTAGTGCACACCTTTGGGAAAATTTGGGGAGAACAGGGTCTTTGGGAAAGAACTGGTTCATGAAGAACCAGCTGGAAAATTGTTACGTAACCTGACATCACCAATAGAGGTGGCTGTAGTACACATTAATGGACATCAGAGGGGAAACTCCTTTTGTGTCAGGGGAAATCAGATAGCAGATGAAACGGCTTGAGAAGCAGCCTTAAAACCTGGAGTAATAACTATATCTATTGTCTCAGGCCTGAGGTCCTGGCCCTGCAAGAAATTCCAGTTTTCAATGAAAAAGAAGTCCTCCAAGAATTAGGAGCCAAGGAACAGAATGGAAAATGGGTACTCCTAGATGGCAGAGAAATGTTAAATGAGCAAACCATGAGGGAGGTATTAGCAATTTTACATCAGGGAACTCATTGGGGAACACAATCCATGTGTGACGTAGTGTTATGAAAATATGGGTGTACTGGAATTTATACTATAGCCAAGAAAATTTGTGAAAGATGGTGGTTTGTAAAGAAAGTAAATAAAAAGGCACTTAGAAAGCAGCCTGTGGGAGGGCGGAGTCCAAGTTTACAACCCTTTCAAAACATTCAAGTTGATTTCATGGAATTACCTGCAGTTGGTTGAATTAAATACTTACTAGTGTTGGTAGATCACCTTACCAAGTGGGTAGAAGCTTTCCCTCTGAGCACTGCCACAGTGGCAGTGGTAACAAAAGTGATTCTAGAACAAATTATTCCAATATATAGAATAGTGGAAAATATAGACTCAGATCAAGGGGGACATTTTAACTCTAGGGTACTGCAAAGACTAATGGACAGTTTGGAGATATCTTGTGATTTTCATACCCCCTGGCATCCCCCTTCATCTGGAAAAGTAGAAAGGATGAACCAGACCTTAAAGAAGCAATTGTCAAAATTAGTATTAGAAACTAGATTACCCCGGACTAAATGTCTACCTATAGCCTTGCTGAGGATCAGAACTGCTCCTCGCAAGGATATAGGAGTTTTGCCTTATGAAATGCTCTTTGGGCTACCATACTTAGGCAGAAACAACAGACCACTCCAATTTGAAACTAAGGATATGTTTCTCAAAAACTATATACTCGGGTTGTCCTCTATCTTTTCTCAGGCAACAAAGGCTTCTTGCACAAACCCCACCATTAGAGTTTGCAGCTCACAAGTTTCAGCCTGGAAACTGGGTCCTGGTCAAGTCCTGGAAGGAAACTAAGCTTCAGCTAGATTGGGAAGAAGCATTTCAAGTTTTACTGACCACTGAGACAACAGTACAAACAGCTGAGAAAGGGTGGATTCATTACACATGGATCAAACGGCTAATTGAACCTCCAAAGGACAACAGTGAGTAGCAACTACAGACAACTGACAACCCCCTTTGACTAAAGATGCAGAGATGAAAATGAAATGGAACATTTGGGGATCATTAATCTCGTGTTATGTAGAATTTACAAATGGGTTACTCATCATTAACATCACTGAAACTGAAAGTTCCCTAACAATTCAAGTAGATGCTTGCCAGATCCTTAATTGTGGAGATGTACAGAGCCAAAGAGAATCGAGTTATGAAAACAAATACATGTGTCCAGGGGAACCGAGTCTAAGGATGATTTAAATAAGTGCATAGTTTTTGTTGCTGTCTCTCCTTGCCCCTCCTGGTACACTGTTTTCTGGACCGCAGAGTTTAGGGGATGGACAATGAGTGATGAACGGTTATAGAGTTGAAAATAAAAATTACCCTATCCAAAGGACAATCTCTCCCAGGATGTGAGTCCCTGCAGTGCAACCCTTTACTAATTACAATACAGGGAGTAGATGATTCAGTAAGTGGGGTTTATGGATTAGGAGCAGACATTAGTGGAAAAGACACCCTAGGAAGGTTCAAAATATAAGTGTTAAAGAACAATAGTAATGAAGAAGCAACAAGATCACCTACTGAAAAACTTCTAATAGAGCCTTGGGTCCTGTTGAATGACCCTAAAGTGGTCACTGTTGTAGAAATATCAGATTTAAGAGAAACCTTTGAAATTGAAACAGGATATGGAGATACAAATGCCTGAGTAGAATGGATCAAATATACAGTGCAAAGCCTAAAGAAGAGCAATTGCTATGTGTGTGCATCAGGAAGTGTAGTGGCAGAGCCCCCCCCCCGCCCCAGGGGGATGGGGTTGTCGCCAGCCTGGCTGAGAGGTGAAGCCAGAGACAAAAGAAACTAAAGGAGCACCATTAGAAGGTAATAATGAGTGAGCAATCGCCGGACACATACGTGCAGAGCGCGTGGACAGCACATGTAGCCTATCATGTTATTGTATAACACGAGTTACAACCAATCACGTTGTTGTAAGGCGCGTGGACAGGGCAGCTTTGCTATAAAGCTAGCCCGGTCCGACAATAAAGCGAACTCTGTGAACATCATATTGGTGTGTCAGGTTCCGTGGCTCGCATGGATAAAGCAACACTTTGGTGACCCCGACGTGATACTTCGTATCGAAGCAAGATCGCCGGAAGTGAAGACGCGAGGACGCCACCTGGGGGCGACACCAGCCCAGCGCTCAATCATAGCGGAAAGTAGGCCTACGAGGAAGCAGGTGGCATGGGAAACACGGCATCCGTGGAAGAAAAAATAATAGTGAGAAGTATTCTGCAGCTGGCTGCAAGAACAGGAAGAATTTTGGAAAAAGACGCGGTGGAGCACCTTTTACTATTCACCCAGCGTAAGGGCTGTGTTCATTCGACGGACGAATTTTTTTCTCCCGGTACATGGGAGAACATAGGGACCGAACTATGGGAAGCGGTTACAAGGGGGAGCCGCGAGGCTTGCGATCTCGCCGGACCCTGGCGGGAGGTCAGGCAGCTAATGCAGGAAGTCTCAGAGGAGCCGGAGCTGTGTGCCGTCCCCTCGGAGCCGCCCGCCGCGAGCTGCCCACCCTCCGAGAACTCCGAAGAATCAACACCGCTGGTATGTCCCGTATCAGATCTGGAGTTCTGGGGCGGAGAGCAAATTATACCCTCTGCGCCCGTTGAGCCATTGCCTGGCTCCGACAACGAATGGCAGCAACCGGCAAGTTTCAACAAGCCAGGACAAGTTAATCCAGCCGACGTGCCTTTGCCGGAGGACCCGATGGAACACCAGGACGGAGCACCGCAGAATCGCCCTGACTTCCAGGAGGAGAGCCACGTGCAGAGCCTGAAGGACTTACTGAGACAGCAGGAGAGCCAGATGCACGAAGTTCTAGAAGCTATGAAACGACTAGATGGCGGTAACAGTAAAACTTCGCGGTTAATAGCATATAAAAAGGCGTCAGATGCAATTAAGGACGGGCTGGAGGCAATTGGCAGGGAATGTGAAAAACGGGGAAAACAGGAAAGGGAGGGGGCGGAATTAGACCTCACTCCGGAGGAGCTCCGTATCAAAAGGGAGCGAATACAAAAATGGACTAGACAATGTGTTGAAGATGGGATGTGGTCTGTAAGAGAAGCAGATGAATATTTGAGAGCGCGATATGGAAAAGGGCTGGAGACTGGGTTAGTAGATCGGTTTGCAAATATGCGTCGACTTACTGATCCACAGGGAAACACAAGGGAATTGTATAGCAGTGATAATAATGATAATTTGGGTGCTGCCCCTGTGCATCAGGGTAGAGATATTCCTCAAGATCATTCCTATAATGCAGGGCAACGTTGGCAAGGGGTAATCAGAGATGCAACTATTGAAGGGATCATGTTACCTGGTAGTATTACAGCAGTGCCAGTGCACATAGATAATAGAGGACAAAGGCAGTGGTCGCCTTTTGATTGGAAAACGGTTAAGCAATTGCAAAGTGCAGTTATGCAATATGGTATGGATAATAAGCATGTGATGCAGCTAATCAATTCATTTTTCAAGGGGCAAGTACTAACTCAAACAGATATTAGGGCATTGATGGAGTTATTGCTTCCTCCAACGGGGTATTTGCTGTTCTTGGACAAGTGGCAGGGGAAAGTGGAATTGGCAGTATTAGAAAATGTTCGTTTACCAGCTGATGATCCGTTGCGGTTAGCTAGCATGGACCAGTTACTGGGTCGTGGGCAATATGCGGATGGTGCTACTCAGGCAGCACTTCATCCAAGGATTTTGCAGCAAACGCAAGGGCTTGCCTTGGCGGCAGTGAAAGAATTGCCAAATAGAGGTAACCCTGTGCCACCCTATTCTACAATAGAGTGGGATCCTGGGGAACCATATATGACATTTGTGGATTGTTTAAAAGAAGTGATAGATGCCTCTCCTAACATGACTCCAGAGGCAAAAGCTGCTGTGGGGAAAGATTTGGCTATGATGAATGCAAACACCCAATGCCAACAGATATTAGCCGGTTTGGGAAAAACTGCTTCTTTAGCAGAGATGGTGGAAGCTTGCACACAGGTACCGATTATGCAACAGGAGGTAGAAAAAGCAAAAATACATGCTCAAGCCCACGCTGCGGCCTTGGCTGCAGCACTTAAGCCTCCAATGAAAGGCCGAAGCCCTTCTTCTTGTTCTTGCATGTTTTACTTGCGGACAGACAGGACATATTAAAAGAAACTGCCCTCAATATGCTTAGCAGCATTGCAAAAATGGCATAACTCTCCAGTTAATCTGGTAACAGATTCTCTTTATGTTGTGGGAATTGTACAAAGAATACATAGAGCACTTTTGCAGCGAGTTTCCAATTCCTTATTGTTTGAATCATTGTTAGATTTGTGGAACGTATTAGATTATAGGACAGCACCAGTATTTATCATGCATATAAAAAGCCATACTAACATACCAGGTGGTCTAGTAGAGGGAAACAGCATTATAGACAAACTTGTGGCAGTAGCAGATATATCCCCTTTTGAACAAGCCAGACAAGCTCACGAATTCTTTCATCAATCCTCAGCAGCACTCCGAAAGCAGTTTACAATTACAAAGGAACAAGCTCGAGCCATTATTGCAGCTTGTCCTGATTGTGCCCGCATAGTCCCTCTCCAACAAAAGGGAGTAAATCCTCGGGGCTTGCAGCCAGGTCAGTTATGGCAAACTGATATTACTGAATTTGCACCATTTGGCAGACAAAAGTACATTCATGTCTCCATAGATACCTGTTCAGGACTGCTGTGGGCTACAGCCTTGACCTCAGCAAATGCAAAGGCAGTAAAACGTCATTTACTACAAGCTTTTGCTGTCATGGGTGTCCCTACACAAATCAAAACAGATAATGGTCCTGCATACCACTCTGACAGACTTGCAGCCTTCCTCACCCAGTGGAAGGTACAACACCTGTTTGGAATCCCTTATAATTCTACTGGCCAAGCAATTATTGAGCATGCACACCGTACATTAAAAAATCTTTTTTGTCTGTTTTGAAAAAACAAGGGGGAATTGGTGTGAGCCCAGAAGAGGTATTGATGAAGGCATTGTATGTGCTGAACTGGCTTAATCCTTAAAGTGAAACTGAAATGGAACCGGTTGTTATGCACCATATCAAAAATGTCAAAGATTTTTCCGAAAATGTGCCTAAGGTTAGTGTGTTTAATCCGACAACACAACAATGGGAAGGTCCTATGTCACTAATAACCTGGGGAAGGGGATATGCTTGTGTTTCTACAGGTAACCACAAAAATTCATGGATCCCAGCAAAGTGGGTGAGACCTTGGCTAGCTAACAGAGAAGAAACCGATTGCAGTGATGACAACCCTTAACCTCAGACATGTTATCGCTTTAAGCAACGAATGTAGCCAATGTTGAGGATACCACTTTGTAAAACAGAGCAGCAATTAATGTTTTGTTATTGGACATGTTCACAGTTATGAAGAGTTTGATTGTATGTGTTGTTTGAACTTAAAAGTTAAAAAGATAGAAGATTTGCAGAACAAGAAAATAACAGAAGATATTGGGTTTTTTGGGGTGAATGCCTTGTTTGGTTAAAAGGAATATTGAAAACAGGTTTGTTCTTGTTAATTGTAATTGTATTAGCCTTAATGTTCTTACCCTGTATTTCACACTGTATTTAAAGCATGATACGGTGTATTGTTAATATTAAATAAAAGAGGGGGAGATGTAGTGGCAGAACCCCCCCCCGCCCCAGGGGGATGGGGTTGTCGCCAGCCTGGCTGAGAGGTGAAGCCAGAGACAAAAGAAACTAAAGGAGCACCATTAGAAGGTAATAATGAGTGAGCAATCGCCGGACACATGTGTGCAGAGCGCGTGGACAGCACATGCAGCCTATCATGTTATTGTATAACACGAGTTACAACCAATCACATTGTTGTAAGGCGCGTGGACAGGGCAGCTTTGCTATAAAGCTAGCCCGGTCCGACAATAAAGCGAACTCTGTGAACATCATATTGGTGTGTCAGGTTCCGTGGCTCGCATGGATTATGCAACAAGGAAGGCCTGCAGCCCAGGTGGTACCCTTCCCTCTGGGATGGAGTAGAGATCAGCAGGGGATGGAGTGCATCTTAGCCTTATACCAAGACTCTACGGCGTGGGGAAATAAGTCATGTCATACTCTCTCCCTACTCTTTCCAGCCTTAAGGGAGAAAGATCTCAGAATTCCCCTGGCATTTTCAGGAATAATTGGAAATCATACTGCCTGTCTCTCACAATGGGGCAGGAATGATACCAGGTTCCTAGGAAACATGAGTAGGTGTGTAGAGACACAGAAAGTTGATCCTCATGAAAGCAATTATGCTTCTTTAAATGTTTCCCGAGGGGATCTTTGGTGGTACTGTGGGAAGATGACACTTCATTCCATTTTACCCCCACATTGGGAAGGTACCTGTGACGTTGTTCAATTGGTAATTCCTTTTACACTGTAATTCATCAGGGCAACAGAAAAATGAATTTAGGGTTTTCCTTTGATGACAGTGTTTATCTCGATTTGATTGGGGTTCCCAAAGGAGTCCCCAATGAACACAAAGCAAGAAATCAAGTAATGGTGTTTTTTTAATCCTTTTTATTCTGGTGGGTAACTATAAACAAGAATGTAGATTGGATAAATTACATCTATTATAATCAACAATGATTTATAAGTTATACTAGAGAAGCAGTTAAGGGAATCACTGAACAATTAGATGCTACTAGTAGAATGGCATGGGAAAATAGGATGGTCCTAGATGTGATGTTAGCAGAGAAAGGTGGTGTATGTGTAATGTTAGGAGATAGGTGTTGCACCTTTATCCCAAACAATACTGCCCCCAATGGCACTATAACCAGAGCTTTGCAAGGACTCACAACTTTAGCAGAAGAATTAGCTGAGAATTCAGTGATAGATAGTTCACTCACGGGATGGTTAGAATCTTGGTTTGGAAAATGGAAATGAATGATATTGCATTGCTGTGCAAGAGATCTCTCAGCTTTTTTAAATCCTTAAACAGAGCAATGTAAAACTATCTTATACTTTGGTGATTTAATCAAGTAAGCAATAAAGCTGCAGCAAAGCAATGTTTTGTTTGAATTTTTCTTCATGGATCCTCCTTCTTCAGATCCAATGCTCTAGTACATGGGTGTCAAACTCATTTTCACTGGGGGCCACATCAGCCTCATGGTTGCCTTCAAAGGGCCGAATGTAATTTTAGGACTGTAGAAATGTAACTACTCCTACATTTGACACCCCTTCTCTAGTGAGTCTGACACCAGAGACTATAAACACAATAAGGAAATGTGGAGGGAGTGTACCACCCCATTCATGGAGTGGGTTTAAAAACTTTAACATTTCACCAAGCTGATCATCACAGCATGTTCTGTTGGCCTTCAGAACAAAAGAAATCTGAATGTAATCAATCCATTTCAGAAAATAATCTAATTGCTACTAGGTCAATGCTTTCTAGCAGGACGGTGGCTTCCAACTCCTGTTTGTTGCCCATGCCAGATGCTTTGGTGTAAAGGCACTTCAGCTGGGCTGTTGGCTATGCCACCTTCCTAGAGGAACACCCCTTTCAGGTATTTCACTGGTGTTTCCCTGTTGGCTCCTATTACCTCAGGAGCCCCTGGCTCATGTCCATAAGGCTTCAAAGGTGCTCCAGTGTATCCAGCATGTCTTGGAGCAACAGGCTAAGAGCCCTCACTAGCACCCTGCCCCTCTAACCTTGGCATGTCACCCCACAGCTTGTCACGGGGCAATCCTGATATTGTTCCCCTCTCCCATCATGTCTGTTTTAAAGCTCTATCTATGAGCCCTGCTAGCTCATGAACAAAGACCCACTTCCCCCTTTGAGAAAGTTGAATCCCATCTGATGCCACTATGCCTGGTGTCATGTAAGCCATCCCATTATTGAAAAACTGTTTCTTCTAATCACAGAATCATAGAATCATTTCAGTTGGAAGAGACCCTCAGGATCATCGAGTCCAACCATAACCTAACCTAACCTAACCTAACCTAACCTAACCTAACCTAACCTAACCTAACCTAACTCTAGCACTATACCATGTCCCTAAGAACCTCATCTAAATGCCTTTTAAACACCTCCAAGGATGATGACTCCACCACTTCCCTGGGCAGCCTGTTCCAATGCCTGACAACCCTTTCCATGAAGAAATTTTTCCTAATATCCAATCTAAACCTCCCCTGGCACAACCTGAGACCACTTCCTCTTGTCCTATCACTTGCTACTTGGGAGAAGAGACCAACATCCTCCTTTCAGGCAGTTGTAGACAGCGATAAGGTCTCCTCTCAACCTCCTTTTCTCAAGGTTAAACAGCCCCAGCTCCCTCAAGCGCTCCTCATAAAACTTGTGCTCCAGGCCCCTCACCAGCTTCATCGCCCTCCTCTGCATTCTCTCTAGTACCTCAGTGTCCTTCTTATGATGAGGGGCCCAAAACTGAATACAGCATTCAAGGTGGAGGCTCATCAGTGCTGAGTACAGTGGCACTTCTCTAGTCCTGCTGGCCACACTATTCCTGATACAAGCCAGGATGCTGTTGGCCTTTTTGGCCACCTGAGCACACTGATGGCTCATATTCAGCTGACTGTCAATCAACAACCTCAGATCCCTTTCTGCTAGGCAGCTTTCCAGCCACTCTTCCCCAAGCCTGTAGCATTGTCTGGGGTTGTTAAGACCCAAGTGCAGGACCCAGCACTTGGCCTTGTTAAACCTCATACAATTGGCCTCAGCCCAATGATTCAGCCAGTCCAGATGCCTCTGTATGGCCTTCCTACCCTCCAGCAGGTCAACACTCCCACCCAATTTTGTGTCATCTGCAAACTTACTAAGGGTGCACTCGATCCTTTCATCCAGATCATTGATAAAGAGATTAAACAGAACTGGCCCCAATACTGAGCCCTGGGGAACACCACTCGTGACCAGCCGCCAACTGGATTTGGCTCCATTCACCACAACTCTTTGGGCCCAGCCCTCCAGCCAGTTCTTTTTCCATCGAAGAGTACACCCATCCAGGCCATGAGCGGATGGCTTCTCCAGGAGAATGCTGTGGGATACAGTGCCAAAGGCCTTACTGAAGTCTAAGTACACAACATCCACAGCCTTTCCCTCATCTACTAGCTGGGTCACCTTGTCATAGGAGGAGATCATGTTGGTCAAATAGGACCTGCCTTTCATAAACCCGTGTTGACTGGGCCTGATCATATGGTTCTCTTTTAAGTGCCGTGTGATGTTACCCAAGAGCATCTACTCCATGACCTTCCCTGGCACCAATGTTAGACTGACAGGTCTGTAGTTCCCTGGATCATCCTTCTGGCCCTTCTTGTAGATGGGAGTCATATTTTCCAACTTCCAGTCAACTGGGACCTCCCCAGTTAGTCAAGATTTCTGATAGCTAATGAAAAGTGGCTCAGTGATCACCTTCACCAGGTTCCTCAGCACCCTTGGTTGTATCCCATCTGGCCCCATAGACTTGTGGGTGTCCAAGTGGTGTAAGAGGTTGCTAACCATTTGCCCTTGGATTATTGGGGCTTCATACTGCTCCCCATCCCTGTCTTCTGGCTCAGGGGGCTGGGTACCTGGAGCACAACTGTTCTGACTATTAAAGACTGAGGCAAAGAAGGCATTTAGTACCTCAGCCTTCTCCTCATCTTCTGTCGCTGTTTCCCCCCCCATCCATCAGGGGATGGAGATTCTCCTTAGCCCTCCTCTTGCTGCTAATATATTTATAGAAACATTTCCTGTTGCCTTTTACAGCAGTAGCTAGGCTCAGCTCAGCTGATCTCAGCTCCCAGAATTCTTGTATTCCTCTTGACTAGCCCCCTCCTCCTTCCAAAGGTTATAAATTCTCTTTTTATTCCTAAGTTCCAGATGCAGCTCTCTATTCAGCCAGGCCGGCCTTCTTCCCCGCCAGCTCTCCTTTCGGCACACTGGGACAGTCTGCTCCTGCACCTGTAAAATTACCTTCTTCAAGAGAGACCAGCCTTCCTGGACTCCTTTGTCCTTCAGGACTGTCTCCCAAGGGACTCTGCCAACCAGCCTTCTGAACAGGTCAAAGTTTGCCCTTTGGAAGTCCAAAGTAGCAGTTTTGCTGACCACCCTTCTAACTTCTCCAAAGATAGTAAACTCAGTCATTTCATGATCACTATACCGAAGGCAACCTCCAACTGACACGTTGCCCATGAGCCCTTCTCTGTTTACGAACAACAGATCCAGTGGGGTTCCTTCCCTAGTAGGCTCACTAACCAGCTGTGTTAGGAAGTTGTCTTCCATGCACTGCAGGAACCTCCTAGACTGCTTCCTCTCTGCTGTGTTGTACTTCCAGCAGACATCTGGTAGGTTGATAAGAACAAGGGCTAGTGATCAGGAGACTTCTCCCTTCTCTGCTTCTTCATCCTGGTTGAGTGATCTGTAACAGCCCCTCACCAGGATGTCTGCCTTGTTGCCCTTGCCCTTGATTCTCACCCATAGGTACCCAACCCTATCACCACTATCATCAAGTTCCAGACAATCAAAACACTCCCTAACATATATGGCTACCCCACCTCCTCTCCTTTCTCGCCTATCCCATCCATTGCAGCACTCCAGTTATGAGAGTCATCCCGCCATGTTTCTGATATGGCAATTAAATCATAGTTTTTCTGCCTCACAATGGCTTCCAGCTCCTCCTGTTTGTTGCCCATGCTGCATGCATTCGTATATATGCACTTCAACTGAGCCATTGTGTTGGAGAATGGCTTAAAAATAAGGGACATGGGTCTGCAGAGCAGTTGTACGAGCAGAGCCTGTTCTGAAGGCCTTAGCATAAGTAGCAAGGCTAGGCTGCAGTGGGAACCGCTGACTGTTTCAGTAAAATCAGCAAGGTCACTGAGACCTTGGCAGAGTTTCACAAACAGCTTTCAACAGCACAAGAATGTAGAATAAGCATAGCTAGCAGCTGCAAGTAGGAGGACCATGCAAATGTGACTGTTAGAGCTTGAGCCAATTAGTAGGTGACAGGTATGCATAATTATCATGAACTGTATATGCTATTCGGGCTAATAAATCAAACTATGCTTTATCACTCATATTGGGTTGACCTGCGTGTTCCTCCACCGCTCAAACCATTGATTCCACTGGAACGGCAGACTAAAGGGCTTCGTTAGCATTACCCTCAGATGCTGGCATGTTACCCTTGGGTGTGCCTCTGCCACACCTTGTTTCCTTCCCCATCAAATCTAGTTTATAGCCATCTCACTAAGTTCTGCTAACTCTTGCCCCAGGATCCTTTGCACTTTTGAAACAGGTGCATCCCATTTGTTGCTAGCAGGCCAGGTGCCATGTAAGCCATGTTGCTGCCCACAACTGAAAGGATAGAGGAAAAAAAAACATGTGCTCCTGATTCCCTTACCAACTGTCCTAAGACACTGAAGTCTCTTTTGATTGTCCTTGGACTATGTGTTGCGGCTTCATCGCAGCCCACATGGAAGAGCAGTAATGGGTAATAATTTGATGGCCATGTCTGGCTAGGAAGTTTCCTAGTGATGTTCTTAACCTGGGCCCCAGGGAGGCAGCAGACTTCCCTAAAAGGAGGGTCTATTCAGCATATTGGATCCTCTGTTCCTCTCAGAAGGAAGTAATCTACAACTATAACCTGTCTTCCTCATGGAGGTGGTTGTGATACAGGGAGTAAGCCTTTTTGACCTTGGCAATACCTCTGGTGCAAATGGACTGTCATTCACGTCATCCATGCTCTGGCCTTCTACATCCAGAGCCTCATACCTGTTGTACAGAGGCACCTGGGAAAGTGAGGTGGGCAAGGAGGGGGATCTCCTGCTGCCCCATATGCATGTTTGTGTTAGCAAGTTGTGGCAGGTGCACCTCCCTCAACTCCTTGAAAGCATGAGAAACTTTTAGACCGATGGAGCACTATGGTCATGTACATGCTCCTCGGTCAACAGACAGGGCCCTTGGCTAACGAAACACCTTAGTCAAGAGAACTTTCTAGATCACTGATTATATATGACCACAGTTCAGATTAAACTAGGGTATAAACAGGGCCCCCACCAGAGATCTCCTTTGAGTTGATCTCCTTGGAGCAGTGGGTCTGCAGTTGAAGACTCTCCCATTAGGTCATGGATCCTGCATAAGGAAACTCCTCAAGGTTGAGAGCCTCATCTCATATAGGTGACTGCACATTTTGAATCATCATTCTAAAGTTCTGGGGACTGTCTGAGTCAACTGTGTAGTAATTGGATTCCCCTTGGTATCTTGAACCTGTGGTTTACTGAATGTTTGTTGGAGCATAAAGTAATTTTGCTTAAGAGCACATTTTATTATTTTCACTGATTAAATAATTTTGATTGCCTGGATTGATTTTTTGTGCCTTCACAACACAAGAAGTATCAATCTAAAATATGGAGGCTCTTGCACCTAAAATAAACAAACTCCAGCAAATGTAAGCTTGATTGCATTAGTAGGTCAGTGCCCATCTTCTATATGAAAACTTATGTAGGATATATACAATATATACACCTGCTAAAAAGCAGGTATAACAGAATTGTAGGCTGACAAGGTGGCACTCTTTCTGAAGCACTCTCCTTTTTAGGCAGTCTAAACTACAATGAAATGCTTTATTTTTTTTCTTTAAACATACCATTGCCTTCCCTATGATGATACATAATAATAAATGTTATTTTCTCTTTTACATCTAATTTAGATAGGATTCAAGAATTTTTGAAGGGATCACACCAGTTAAAGATCATACAATCTGTTTTGTTGCATATCTAGTTAATTAATTTCTTCCCTCCCCTTTAAAATCAGGAAATAAGTCCCTGAGAGAGTAAATAAGAGAAAAACTAAGAAAATAATGGAATACATAAAATCAAAGGATAAATTGAGGATGATGAAGCAGTAAAAGAAAAGTGAGAGACTTTGCCATGGAATACAAAGATACAATAGAAAAGGGTGATGGGAATGAGAAGGGAACAGTGCGCAGCAGGTTCCTAATGTATAACTTTACCTTTGAAAAAATAGCAAGGTTCTCTACAGAGAAGGCAAACAAACCCAAAATATTTCAGTAGTCAGAAGCATGAGGTTATATAATAAAGAACGATGCTGATGAAAAAGGTGCAGAGCAGAAATTGAATTTATTCCCAAATTTATATGGGAAAAAGCTAAGGAAATTGCAGGAGGTCTTCCTAAGGTATTCAGAAAAGAGAAGGCAGAAGTTCACCAAGTAGTGTAACACCCATACTATAAAGTCATGCAGCAGAAAAACACATGAAGACTGTGATGTTGGAATTTATGTTGTCAAGAATTAACACAGAGACTGGATGAAATATTACCACAGTGAGTCACCAAGGAAGAGGTGGGAAAATAGGCAAATGTGAAAAAGTAGAGATTTGTGATTATAAAAAGAGAGAAAAGGATTATTTTTTTGCATACTGTCTCTTCTTATCTGGGATCAGAAAAATCACTCTAGTCATTGCAGCACATTAACCAAAAGAAAAAAGAAACAGAGATACAACCAGCTATGAGTGTTAAAATGAAAGAAAAAGTCCATGTAGAGAGGCAATAATGATTATCTACTATCTGGAGATGAGTTGGGTATTATGCAAGGCAAAGGTGAAGGCAAGTAGGGGAAAAAGTCTGAGGTGAGAGAGTAAAGCTTCAGGCAACCAGCACAAGCCTCCCGTGAGGCTGCTCAGCTGTGAGAATGAGAAAGGTTTTCACAGGAAGGGCAGCAAACATCTAAAAAGCAAAAAGCCATGCATTTTTAAAATTTTATTAATAACATCACTCAATTATTTCAGTGTTGCTTCAGGGAAATTCTGGTACTTTGCCATGTCAGATTTCCCAGATTTGTACTTCCCCAATGACTACTGAGTTATGAAAGTCTTTTCTGATCACAATAAGCTGTAAAAAAATCAAACTAGTTTCTAGGAAGCTACAAATGACCTCACTTGTCTACATTAAAACTGACTTTTTCTTTACAGCTCTATTATTTACCCTGACAGAACTGTCTCCCCCTTTGCTAAAATCTACCATGGAGAAACATTTTTCCTTTAAAGGGGATTATTAAGGTTAAGAAGTATTTTTCATCATTATTTACATGCCACCCTTTTCTTAGGTCATGTATTACTGACCTTAAAAATGTATTGACATTTCACAGAAGATATGAATTAGTACAAAATAAATCTGTTCTCATAAGGTCACTTTCAATATCTATCTTCATGTATTGGATGTATGTGGCAAGGTTTTGGTAGCCAGAGGGGCTGCAGGGGTGGCCTGTGTGAGAAGAGACCACCCCTGCAGGGTGGGCAGTGACCTTGTGCTGATACCTAAAATCAGCAATTAGTAATAAAATAAGTCTATACGAATAAGTGTCATAGATTTTAGGCATTTACTAAGTTAATAAGAATAAGGTTCACAGATGTTAGGTTTTAGGCACTTGTTAGGCATTAAGTCACAAGAATGGTATTTGTTGAGATGAGCAGAAGGATAAGAGACAATGTCCTTATAGATAAGATAAGGTGGCAACGCCAGCGTAAGCAGGTTAGAAGATGAATAACAAAGGAATGTAATGCATTTGATTTATTGGAAATGTAATGAATATGTATGATCTGTGTGGATATAACCTGTGTCTGGGAACTGTTTGGGGCCCCACTAGGCGGAACCATCCCCGTGGGTGCTGGTGCATCAATAAAGGATGTTTACTTTTAAAACTGCAAATTTTGGTTTTAGAAGTTTCTTCAGTTAGCCAATTTACGGTATCAGTGCCAGATACAGTGAGTTCCAGCGGGCTCCACAACAGCCCCACTGCAGGTCATAACTGAGCCCATGAGCAAAGTTGGTAATGCCTCTGTGAAAACATATTTAAGAAAGGGCAAAACTGCTGGAGAGAGGGAGGAGGGAACAAAAAGAGTGAGAAACATCAGAGGGAACACCAAGGTCAGAGAAGGAGGAGGTGAGCCAGACACCAAAGCAGATACTCCTGGCAACCTGTGGAGAACCCACACTGAACAAAGATTTCAAGTAGACTCAGCAGGGGGAGGAGATGGAGTTTTGAGCAATGGAGAAGAACCAGGGGCTGCTGATGCCTTAGGAACTAACAGGGGAACACCTGAGAAATGCCTCAAATTAATTAGGGCTTCATCCTCCAAAAAGGTGACACAGTTGACAGCCCAACTGAAGTGCCTCTATGCCAATGCATGCAGCACCAGTAACAAACAGGAGGAGTTGGAAGCCACTGTGAAGCTGGAAAGATATGGCCTAATTGCTGTTAAGGAAGTTTCTTTTCCCTAGGTTTCCTATAGCAGAGACTCAGGCATGGATTCGAGAAATTATTCTAAAATAAATAATTTATTCACAAGGTATAGCATAGAGCAGCTCGAGCTGGGTGCCTCTTGAAGAGGGACCCTCAGCAGAAAAAACTTGGACAACTATACCCCCACAATCCAAGCCCCCACCCACCCACCCGTGTGTTGCTCTGGGCCAATTGCAAAATTAGAGCCTGGGGTCTCCCTGTTCTTCATTGGATCTCTTCATATTTGTCAGGTGGGCCATCAGTCAAAGTTCTGACCTTCAGTTGCTATTTTGCACCTGCAGCTGGAGAAAAATAAGTTCTTGGTAATGGCCAAAGCATTGTTCTGTTTCATCTCCTGTTAGACGCAGTTCTGTTTATTTACTTATCTCCAGGGATGCAGCTCCCCTTATCCCCTTTTCTTCTAGCTTGAAGACTCTGAGGCCTTTTTTTCTTAATGAGGCAGAAAGTTCAAAGGTTCACAGCTTGCAGAAGTTATGCTAAGCAAACTTACTTCTGCTAAATGAATTCTATATAAGTAGTTTCTAAACAAGTTCTATAAGAAGTAGTATACCAAATAAGCTAAGGCAGTCTATTCCCTAACATGGCTATCACTGAAACTTGGTGGGATGTCTCACATTACTGAAGCACTGCAATGTGATGGCTATAAACTCTTCAGAAGGGACAGGCAAGGAAGGAGGGGTGGACACGATGCCCTCTATGTAAAAGAATGAATTGACTGCACAGAGCTGTCTTTGAAACACAACAATGAACTTAAATCACCATGACATCTGCTGGAATAGCAGAGCAGTAAGCTGTACACTGTCCAGGAAACAGGATAATTTTCTAATCCAGGTGGTAGACAGCCCAACCAGAGAAGCATTACTGAACCTGTTGTTCATCAACAGAGACAAACTAATTGGAGAGGTCAAGATTTGTGGCAGCCTGGGCTGCAGTGATCATGCACTGGTGGAATTCACGATCTCGAGGGATATGGGCCAGGCGAAGACTGAAGTCAAGACCCTGAATTTTAGGAGAGCGAACTTTCAGGTGTTTAAAGAACCCCTGGGAAACTGACCTCAGGGATAAATGAGTAGAAGGGAACTCTTTAAGGACATTTTTCTTAGAGCACAAGAGCTCTTGATTCCCATGTGTAAGAAATCAGGCAAGGAAGGCAGGAGACCAGCATGGCTGAGGACCTTTTGGTGGAACTGAATCGCAAGAAGGAAATATGTGGAGGGGTTGCTGTTAGATGGAGATTTGTTACTGAACCAACCAGGAATTTCAAGGCTGGGAACAGGACCTGCCGTGGGAGAGAAGCATCTCCGAAATAACAAGGCCCCAACGTGGTGTAAATCAACAGACCTATCAGCAGTGAGACTTCAGCATGTGGACAGCTCGTGAACATAGATGATATCCAATTAGCAAATGCATGCTTGGAGCGTGGACGCATGATCAGAGAATAGTTGCATATATAAGGAGGTTTGTTTCTGTAATAAATGGCTTTGCGTGATTCACATTGAATCGGAATGCTGAGTCCTTTATCGTTCCAACAGAAATACATAGGCAGTAGAAGCAGGGTCACACATCCTGGGAAGAATATAAGGATGTTGGGCCAGGTGCGTAGGGATGGGATCAGAAAAGCTAAGGCACAGCTGGAGCTGAATTTGGCAAGGGATGTGAAGAATCATAAGAAGGGTTTCTACAGGTGCATTGGTCAGAAAAGGAAGACTAAAGAAAATGTACACCACCCCCCCTCCAGTAAATAAGACAGGAGATCTACTGACAACTGACATGGAGAAGGCTGAGGTACTCAATGATTTTTTTCTTCCCTTTTCACTGGAAATCATTGTTCCTGCATCTCTCAAGTCCCTGAACCTCAAGGCAGGGACTTGTGCAACAAAGTCCCTCCCATCATAGGAAACAATCCATTTTGAGACCATCTGAGGCATCTAAACATACACAAGTTCATGGGACCCAGGGTCCTGAGGCAACTGGCAGATGTAGTTGCTAAGCCACTCTCCCTCATATTTGAAAAGTCATGGCAGTCGAGCAAAGTCCCCAGTGACTGGAGAAAAAGGAATATCACACCCATTTTTAAAAAGATGGACTCTGGGAACAACTGACCAGTCAGCCTCACCTCCATGCCAAGTAAGATCATGGAGCAGATCCTCCTGGAAGCTATGTTGAAGCATATGGAAGACAGCGAGGTGATTAGAGACAGACAACATGGTTTCACCAAGGGCAAATTGTGCCAGACTACTCTAGTGGCCTTCTACAATGGAGTGACTGCATCAGTGGACAAGGGAAGAGCAACTGATGCCCTCTGCCTGGACTTCTGTAAGACCTTTGACATGGATCTCCACAGCATCCTTCTCTCTAAATTGGAGAGAAATGGATTTGATGGATAGACTATTAGATGCATAAGGAATTGGCTGGATGGCCGCATCCAAAGAGTTACAGTCAACAGCTCACTGTCCAAATGGAAACCAGTAATGAGTGGTGTCCCTCAGGGATCCATACTGGGACTGATACTGTTTAATATCTTCATTAAAGACATAGTGTCCTCAGCAAGTTTGTGGATGACACCAAGCTGAGTGGTGCAGTTGATATGCTAGAAGGACAGGATGCCATCCAGAGGGACCTTGACAGACTGGAGAAGTGGGCCCATGTGAACCTCATGAAGTTCAACAAGGCCAAGTGCAAGGTCCTGCACCTGGGTCACAGTATCACAGTATCACAGTATGTTTGGGATTGGAAGGGACCTCAAAAGATCATCTAGTCCAATCCCCCTGCTAGAGCAGGAACGCCTAGGCGAGGTCGCACAGGAATGTGTCCAGGCGGGCTTTGAATGTCTCCAGGGAAGGAGACTCCACAACCTCCCTGGGTAGCCTGTTCCAGTGCTCTGTTACCCTCACTGAGAAGAAGTTCTTTCTCAAATTTAAGTGGAACCTCTTGTGTTCCAGCTTGATCCCATTGCCCCTTGTCCTATCGTTGTTTGCCACTGAGAAGAGCCTGACTCCATCCTCGTGGCACTCACCCTTTATATATTTATAAACATTAATGAGGTCACCCCTCAGTCTCCTCTTCTCCAAACTAAAGAGCCCCAGCTCCCTCAGCCTTTCTTCATAAGGGAGATGCTCCACTCCCTTAATCATCTTTGTTGCCCTACGCTGGACCCTCTCCAGCAGTTCCCTGTCCTTCTTGAACTGAGGGGCCCAGAACTGGACACAATATTCCAGATGGGGTCTCACCAGGGCGGAGTAGAGGGGAAGGAGGACCTCTCTCGATCTACTGACCACCCCCCTTGTAATACACCCAAGGATGCCATTAGCCTTCCTGGCCACAAGGGCACAGTGCTGGCCCATGGTCATCCTGTTGTCCACCAGGACCCCCAGGTCCCTTTCCCCTACACTGCTCTCTAATAGGTCATGCCCCAACCTATACTGGAACTTGGGATTGTTCCTGCCCAGATGCAGGACTCTACACTTTCCCTTGTTAAATTCCATCAGGTTATCCCCCGCCCAACTCTCCAGCCTGTCCAGGTCCCGCTGGATGGCAGCACAGCCTTCTGGCGTGTCCGCCACTCCTCCCAGCTTAGTGTCATCAGCAAACTTGCTGATGGTACACTCAATTCCCTCGTCTAAATCATTAATGAATATATTGAATAATATTGGCCCCAGTACTGACCCCTGAGGCACTCCACTAGATACTGGCCTCCAACTGGACTCCGCACCATTGACCACCACTCTCTGGCTTCTCTCTTTAAGCCAGTTTGCAACCCACCTCACTACTCTATTGTCTAGACCACACCTCCTCAATTTAGCTGTGAGGATGCTGTGAGGGACTGTGTCAAAGGCTTTGCTGAAGTCAAGGTAGACCACATCCGCCGCTCTGCCATCATCCATCCACCTTGTTACATTCTCATAAAAGGCTATGAGGTTGGTCAAGCATGACTTACCCTTGGTAAAGCCATGCTGACTGCCCCTAATGACCGTCTTATCCCTGATGTGCCTTGAGATGACACCAAGGATAAGCTGTTCCATTACTTTCCCAGGGACAGAGGTGAGGCTGACCGGTCTATAATTACCCGGGTCCTCCTTCTTGCCCTTTTTAAAGACTGGAGTGACATTTGCTTTCCTCCAATCCTCAGGCACCTCTCCCGTTTCCCAGGACTTGGCAAAAATGATGGATAGCGGTCTAGCAATGACTTCAGCCAGCTCCCTCAGCACCCGCGGATGCATCCCATCTGGACCCATGGATTTATGGACGTCCAGACTATTTAATTGTTCCCTAACCCAGTCCTCATCGACTAAAGCAAACTCCTCCATTAACCTGGCTTCATCCGGGGTCTCAGGGGTACAGGGTTCCCCAGGACAGCCTCCAGCGGAGTAGACAGAGACAAAGAAGGCATTCAGCAATTCTGCCTTCTCTGTGTCTTCTGCCACCAGGGCACCCACCTCATTCATCAGTGGGCCTACATTGCCTATTGTATTAGTTTTATCTGCTATGTATTTGAAAAAGTTCTTCTTGCTGTCCTTGACCCCTCTCGCCAGCTGAAATTCTAAGGAGGCAATCCCCAATATAAGTACAGACTGGGTGATGATGGGATTGAGAGTAGTCCTGCTCTTGTGAGACCCCACCTGGAGTACTGCATCAAGTGCAGGGAGGGTGAGCAGGAAGGGCCCTGACACTTCAAACGGAGGCTGCAACCCACCTGCAAGGAACTGAGAACAGCAGGAGCTATGGTATCCACCCAGCAAAAAGCTGTGCCCTCAGTGTCCTTTGCAGCCCCTCCAGCTGCAAAAACTGATGCAGCCACCTAAACAGAGCTTTCAAGAGAACATGCAGCTGTCCAAGTCCCAGGCTGCAGGGTGTGTTTCTGAGTTTCAGGTCAGTGTCTGATGGCAGCAGTGAGATCACCTGTGGGAGATGTGGCCAAGCAAAGGAGCTGCTCAGCCTGGTGACAGAGCTTTGAGAGGAGGTGCCCAGGCTGAGGAGTATCAGGGAGTCAGGGAAGGAGACTGACTGGTGGAATTGTACTCTACCATCCCTGAGACAGATGCCTGCAGAAAAGGACTTTGGAACCACAATAGCAAGGTCCATTTCAAGTCCTCCTGACATCCTTCACTGCTGTCAAGATTAAAGAACAGAACGCCCGGATCCATCATTCTAGAGTGAAGAAAGCCTGGAAAGTTGTATTTTTCACGATTATAGCTTTTGGACACAGTTAGCATACAAAAAATTGGCATGTAAAGCTCACTCAAATGATAGGGAACAATTTGAACCTTTCAGACTGTTGGATATGCACGGTCCTCCCAAGAGGAATGGAATTTCCACTGTTCGGAGTACCCCATCCAGACTGGAGTAGAGAAGGGAGTGGATGGGGAAAGCTGGATGCAAACCAAAAGCAAACCTGTCTTTATGGGCAGGACCTGAGTAAAACAATAGGAAGACATTTCAAATTGGTACCTTGGAATCAAACTGAAATTACGATTTATTCTAGATGTATGAACTCCATAGATAAAACCACCACTTGGGAAAAATTTCCAAATGACAGTAAATGTAGTCAGTCACAAGGTGTTGGAATCTTTGATATAACTAAGCTGAAAGAACTGGGGTTTAATTACAGCATACAAAACACAGAAAACTTTAACTTCCCTTCCAACATAGCAACAAATTCTAATCTAGCTCCTGGGTGGTGGTGGCTTTGCGGGGATAGATGAGCCGAGAAAAGCCTACCCGATAATTGGCAAGGCCATTGTACAGGTGGATATATAGTACCTCAAGAAAAGGTGTTTAACCATTCATACCCACTGCCAGGTATTGTCAGGACATTATGGAGAAAAGCGCATTCAGTGCCAAGTAACCCTGTTGTAAAGAGGCCCTTGGGATTTCATAGTTTTGCTAGATGGTTGATTCCTCAACTAGGAGTTAGTGAACTAGAAAAAGCCATAGTAAATATATCAGCCACAATCAAGAAAATCAAGAATGCCACTATGGATGCTCTTAAGGGACTCCAGGAAGAGATATCATCACTAAGCAAGATAGTCTTACAAAATCGCATGGTCCTAGACTTCCTGACTGCAAAAGAAGGAGGAGTTTGTGTGGTGATAAACCAAAGTTGTTGCTCATATATTAATCAGGAGAAACGGGTAGAAACAGATATTCAAAAGATAGGGGAACAATCTCAGATCCTCCATCAAGTTACTAGAGACAATACAACATGGGGATTCTCTAATTTATGGGAAGACCTTACTTCCTGGCTTCCCAACTTGACCTGGTTACGATCCTTATTTCTAGCTTTAGTGGGAATATTAGCTTTAGGGATACTGGTCTGTATGATGATGTGGTGTTCCTTGTGGTGTTGCCAGAGTACCAGGAATACTTACAGCAACTGGAAGAAACATCAAGGCAGGAGCTAGAATCTAACAGGTACTTTGTAAAGACATTAGGTAAAGAATCATATTAGTAAAAGAATTTACTAACCTCTTAGAAAAGGGGGGAATGATACAGGGAATCGACAATTAACTAATTAACACTTAAAGAATTAACAATTAACACTTACACTTAAAGAACTAACCCTTTAACCCACATCACTATTGCCTAGCCTTGCTTAACTCTGTGTAACTTATTGTATGAAAAACAGGACTTCACTGATGCCTTGCAAAAATAATAATCCTTGGGTGCATCCTTGATGCATCCTTGGGTGAACTAGATTACAGAAACTTGGGCACAGGACAGGAGATACGCCAGTTTTAACCAACTCAGCAGTCTGAGACCTAACCAACTCATCACACTGGACCAAAGGTGACTGTGTACA
This sequence comes from Patagioenas fasciata, assembly GCF_037038585.1. NCBI lineage: Eukaryota > Metazoa > Chordata > Aves > Columbiformes > Columbidae > Patagioenas > Patagioenas fasciata. Next base: position 44,124,059 of record NC_092559.1, read on the forward strand.
GAGAAAGAGGACCCGGGTTCACGATCACTGCGCAGCTGCAATCAGGAGGAGCCGGAAGTGGAGACTATGGAAATGGTCTCCCGGAACTTATTGTAATAAGAACCGCCTTCTCGGGGACCGTTTATGAATATGTATAGGCGTTCCTAAAACTTTCATGAATATGTAACGCTTGACTGCATTTAATCAAGCTCACAGCTACTGTAATTTTACACATGTATTAGGTGAAATGATTCCCCATGTGTCCGGCGTCGTAAATAAATACATACCTTCCTTATAACCTCAAGGGTTGTAAGGTCATTCCGTGCCTCACCTGAGACATACGTTGCATCTGCTCTAACCTCAGCGACAGGCATGGCAGCTACTGCAGCTCCCAAGGCAGCTGCTGCAACCATTTCACTCCTCACATCAGGCAAGGCAGCTCCAGCTCCTAGACAGAGTAAGGCAGCCAAGGCAGCTACTTTAACTCCCACATCAGGCAAGGCAGCCAAGGCCACTGCTCCAGCCTGTACAGCCACTGCCCCCCTAACACTGCCACTTCTCCAGCCTCAGCGACAGGCAAGGCAGCTACTGCACCCTCCATACTGGGCACTGCTGTTTCTCCAGCAAGAGGCACTGTAACTACTCCATCCCCCCACACCAGGCACTGCTGTTGCTACAACCTCAACAACAGGCACTGTAACTATGCCGATGTCAGTGACAGTCACTTAGACTCTGGAAATAAATCAAGAGATGATGAGCCCATGTCAGCATCAGTTGCTCCTGTAAGGAGAGTCACAAAAAAGACTACTCATGCCATGGACGATGGCCAGGGGGCATCATCAACACAAGAGGAAGAGGTAACCACTCGATCCTTTTCTACAAGTGAGCTGAGAGATATGCGAAAAGACTTCAGTCATCTTGAAGGTGAGAAAGTTGTAACCTGGTTACTCCTACTCCAATGGTGGGATAATGGAGCTGATGGTCTGGAACTAGATGGTAGGGAATCCAAGCAGCTGGGATCTCTGTCAAGGCATGCCACCCCTGATAGAGCAATTGCAAGAGAGACAAAATCCTCCAACCTCCAGCCATTTTATATATATTATTAGTAGTAACAGTATATTAGTGTTATTTTGGGTTTTTTTATTAAACTATGTTTATCTCAATCCACAAGTTTCTCCCTCCCCTTTTGATTCTCTCCCCTATTTGGAGGGGGGGAAGTGAGAGAGCGGCTATCGTCATTATATTGCTAGCCTGGGTTAAACCAAGACAATAGGCCACCCAGCCAGGATGACAACACTGATGAGTTGTTCTTTAAGGAACTAAGTGATGTCTCCAAGTCATCTGCCCTTGTCGTTATGGAGGACTTCAACTTGCCAGATGTCAACTGGGAATATCATACATCTGCTACAATCAGGTCCAGAAGATTCCTAAACCATCTGGACGATAACTTCTTGCTACAGGTACTACGGGAACTGACCAGGAAAGGTGCCTTCCTCTATTTGTTGCTTATTAGCAGAGAGGATCTCATGGGTCAAGTGGCGACTGGTGGCTTGTTGGAAAGTAAAATGTGGGAAAGCAAGATGTGCGGTTCCAGCCACCTGGATGATAAAGGAAGATCAATGCTAACATGACCATCTGGACAGTCAAAGACATAATACTAACATGATAATATATAAAGGGCCTTGGACAGATTACTTTGAAGTACGTTTCTCGTAATTGTAAAAAGTTATAGCCCAGACTCATGAGAATGGTATATTGGGCCGGATAACCATCCCCAAGTGCATGGGATGTGTGAATGTCCTTGGACCTGGTCTGTGAACGAGTGGAAAAACAAGTGAGACAAACATCACATGAGTTTAGTGTGTTTTTAATAACAATTAGTGGAAAAATACCTTTTTGTAAACATTTTAGTCCAGGTCTGTACCTGTAAATCCTATAAATTGTCAATGCTGAATAAAGAAAGCAGCCTAGGCCTAGGTCAGCTCTCTGCTTGGCCAGGCTCTGTGCTCCTTCCTGAACAAGATCTCTGCCTCTGCGTGAATTTCTGTCTGCGTCCTGGTATGCGTCGTTCCTAATCGCCGAAAATGGTGCCTTGTAGTGGCAGAGCCCCCCCTGCCCCAGGGGGATGGGGTTGTCGCCAGCCTGGCTGAGAGGTGAAGCCAGAGACAAAAGAAACTAAAGGAGCACCATTAGAAGGTAATAATGAGTGAGCAATCGCCGGACACATGCGTGCAGAGCGCGTGGACAGTACATGCAGCCTATCATGTTATTGTATAACACGAGTTACAACCAATCACATTGTTGTAAGGCGCGTGGACAGGGCAGCTTTGCTATAAAGCTAGCCCGGTCCGACAATAAAGCGAACTCTGTGAACATCATATTGGTGTGTCAGGTTCCGTGGCTCGCATGGATAAAGCAACACTTTGGTGACCCTGACGTGATACTTCGTATCGAAGCAAGATCGTCGGAAGTGAAGACGCGAGGACGCCACCTGGGGGCGACACCAGCCCGGCGCTCAATCATAGCGGAAAGTAGGCCTACGAGGAAGCAGGTGGCATGGGAAACACGGCATCCGTGGAAGAAAAAATAATAGTGAAAAGTATTCTGCAGCTGGCTGCAAGAACAGGAAGAATTTTGGAAAAAGACGCGGTGGAGCGCCTTTTACTATTCGCCCAGCGTAAGGGCTGTGTTCGTTCGACGGACGAATTTTTTTCTCCCGGTACATGGGAGGACATAGGGACCGAACTATGGGAAGCGGTTACAAGGGGGAGCCGCGAGGCTTGCGATCTCGCCGGACCCTGGCGGGAGGTCAGGCAGCTAATGCAGGAAGTCTCAGAGGAGCCGGAGCTGTGTGCCGTCCCCTCGGAGCCGCCCGCCGCGAGTTGCCCACCCTCCGAGGACTCCGAAGAATCAACACCGCTAGTATGTCCCGTATCAGATCTGGAGTTCTGGGGCGGAGAGCAAATTATACCCTCTGCGCCCGTTGAGCCATTGCCTGGCTCCGACAACGAATGGCAGCAACCGGCAAGTTTCAACAAGCCAGGACAAGTTAATCCAGCCGACGTGCCTTTGCCGGAGGACCCGATGGAACACCAGGACGGAGCACCGCAGAATCGCCCTGACTTCCAGGAGGAGAGCCACGTGCAGAGCCTGAAGGACTTACTGAGACGGCAGGAGAGCCAGATGCACGAAGTTCTAGAAGCTATGAAACGACTAGATGGCGGTAACAGTAAAACTTCGCGGTTAATAGCATATAAAAAGGCGTCAGATGCAATTAAGGATGGGCTGGAGGCAATTGGCAGGGAATGTGAAAAACGGGGAAAACAGGAAAGGGAGGGGGCGGAATTAGACCTCACTCCCGAGGAGCTCCGTATTAAAAGGGAGCGAATACAAAAATGGGCTAGACAATGTGTTGAAGATGGGATGTGGTCTGTAAGAGAAGCAGATGAATATTTGAGAGCGCGATATGGAAAAGGGCTGGAGACTGGGTTAGCAGATCGGTTTGCAAATATGCGTCGACTTACTGATCCACAGGGAAACACAAGGGAATTGTATAGCAGTGATAATAATGATAATTTGGGTGCTGCCCCTGTGCATCAGGGTAGAGATATTCCTCGAGATCATTCCTATAATGCAGGGCAACGTTGGCAAGGGGTAATCAGAGATGCAACTATTGAAGGGATCATGTTACCTGGTAGTATTACAGCAGTGCCAGTGCACATAGATAATAGAGGACAAAGGCAGTGGTCGCCTTTTGATTGGAAAACGGTTAAGCAATTGCAAAGTGCAGTTATGCAATATGGTATGGATAATAAGCATGTGATGCAGCTAATCAATTCATTTTTCAAGGGGCAAGTACTAACTCAAACAGATATTAGGGCATTGATGGAGTTATTGCTTCCTCCAACGGGGTATTTGCTGTTCTTGGACAAGTGGCAGGGGAAGGTGGAATTGGCAGTATTAGAAAATGTTCGTTTACCAGCTGATGATCCGTTGTGGTTAGCTAGCATGGACCAGTTACTGGGTCGTGGGCAATATGCAGATGGTGCTACTCAGGCAGCACTTCATCCAAGGATTTTGCAGCAAACGCAAGGGCTTGCCTTGGCGGCAGTGAAAGAATTGCCAAATAGAGGTAACCCTGTGCCACCCTATTCTACAATAGAGTGGGATCCTGGGGAATCATATATGACATTTGTGGATTGTTTAAAAGAAGTGATAGATGCCTCTCCTAACGTGACTCCAGAGGCAAAAGCTGCTGTGGGGAAAGATTTGGCTATGATGAATGCAAACACCCAATGCCAACAGATATTAGCCGGTTTGGGAAAAACTGCTTCTTTAGCAGAGATGGTGGAAGCTTGCACACAGGTACCGATTATGCAACAGGAGGTAGAAAAAGCAAAAATACATGCTCAAGCCCACGCTGCGGCCTTGGCTGCAGCTCGTAAGCCTGCAATGAAAGGTGGAAGCCCTTCTTCTTGTGGCCTAGCATGTTTTACTTGCAGACAGACAGGACATATTAAAAGAAACTGCCCTCAATATGCTTAGCAGCATTGCAAAAATGGCAAAACTCTCCAGTTAATCTGGTAACAGATTCTCTTTATGTTGTGGGAATTGTACAAAGAATACATAGAGCACTTTTGCAGCGAGTTTCCAATTCCTTGTTGTTTGAAGCATTGTTAGATTTGTGGAACGTATTAGATTATAGGACAGCACCAGTATTTATCATGCATATAAAATGCCATACTAACATACCAGGTGGTCTAGTAGAGGGAAACAGCATTATAGACAAACTTGTGGCAGTAGCAGATATATCCCCTTTTGAACAAGCCAGACAAGCTCACGAATTCTTTCATCAATCCTCAGCAGCACTCCGAAAGCAGTTTACACTTACCAAGGAACAAGCTCGAGCCATTATTGCAGCTTGTCCTGATTGTGCCCGCATAGTACCTCTCCAACAAAAGGGAGTAAATCCTCGGGGCTTGCAGCCAGGTCAGTTATGGCAAACTGATATTACTGAATTTGCACCATTTGGCAGACAAAAGTACATTCATGTCTCCATAGATACCTGTTCAGGACTGCTGTGGGCTACAGCCTTGACCTCAGCAAATGCAAAGGCAGTAAAACGTCATTTACTACAAGCTTTTGCTGTCATGGGTGTCCCTACACAAATCAAAACAGATAATGGTCCTGCATACCACTCTGACAGACTTGCAGCCTTCCTCACCCAGTGGAAGGTACAACACCTGTTTGGAATCCCTTATAATTCTACTGGCCAAGCAATTATTGAGCGTGCACACCGTGCATTAAAAAATCTTTTGTCTGTTTTGAAAAAACAAGGGGGAATTGGTGTGAGCCCAGAAGAGGTATTGATGAAGGCATTGTATGTGCTGAACTGACTTAATCCTAAAAGTGAAACTGAAATGGAACTGGTTGTTATGCACCATATCAAAAATGTCAAAGATTTTTCCGAAAATGTGCCTAAGGTTAGCGTGTTTAATCCGACAACACAACAATGGGAAGGTCCTATGTCACTAATAACCTGGGGAAGGGGATATGCTTGTGTTTCTACAGGTAACCACAAAAATTCATGGATCCCAGCAAAGTGGGTGAGACCTTGGCTAGCTAACAAGAGAAGAAACCGATTGCAGTGATGACAACCCTTAACCTCAGACATGTTATCGCTTTAAGCAACGAATGTAGCCAATGTTGAGAATACCACTTTGTAAAACAGAGCAGCAATTAATTTTTTGTTATTGGACATGTTCACAGTTATGAAGAGTTTGATTGTATGTGTTGTTTGAACTTAAAAAGATAGAAGATTTGCAGAACAAGAAAATAACAGAAGATATTGGGTTTTTTGGGGTGAATGCCTTGTTTGGTTAAAAGGAATATTGAAAACAGGTTTGTTCTTGTTAATTGTAATTGTATTAGCCTTAATGTTCTTACCCTGTATTTCACACTGTATTTAAAGCATGATACGGTGTATTGTTAATATTAAATAAAAGAGGGGGAGATGTAGTGGCAGAGCCCCCCCCGCCCCAGGAGGATGGGGTTGTCGCCAACCTGGCTGAGAGGTGAAGCCAGAGACAAAAGAAACTAAAGGAGCACCATTAGAAGGTAATAATGAGTGAGCAATCGCCGGACACATGCGTGCAGAGCGCGTGGACAGTACATGCAGCCTATCATGTTATTGTATAACACGAGTTACAACCAATCACATTGTTGTAAGGCGCGTGGACAGGGCAGCTTTGCTATAAAGCTAGCCCGGTCCGACAATAAAGCGAACTCTGTGAACATCATATTGGTGTGTCAGGTTCCGTGGCTCGCATGGATAAAGCAACAGTGCCTCGTGTGAGTGTGTGACCCCTGGAGGCTCTTCATCGAGCAATGTGTTTGTCGGCGACCATGCAATCCGACGGGTGAGTAAATTTTATTTGTGACCACATTAATCCCTACGGTATAGATACGGATGAGCAGTCCTCATTGAACGAGAGAGCTGCGGGATTGCATTAGTATGGGGCAAGCCGCTTCTCAGGAACATAAATTGTATTTGCAGGTTTTACTGCAGGTATTACGTTCTTCTGGGTATCGTACTTCTGAGAAGCAGGTAGCTTCGCTCCTGGTATGGGTGAGAGAGCATTGTGCTTGGTTTCTTAGTGAGGGGACGTTTGACAGTAAAATTTGGAAACAGGTCAGGGAACAGCTACATGCACAAAAGAATTCAGTTCCCAATAGTTTGCATATTACTTGGAGATTTGTGTACTCTGCACTATCGCAGTTGCAGTCGGCAGAGCACATTCTGCAAGGGCAAACAGGGGAGGATGGACAGAAAAACACAAATGAGCATGTTGCTAATTATTTGAGTCTTGACAGCACTCATCCTTTTAAGTCAGGCTCTGTAGATCTCAAAAAAAGAGTCAGTTTTAAATCCATCATTAATGCCATCACAGCTGTGTAAAGATAAGGCCGGAATTTGTGTGGAGCTGGGTCAGGAGTCTAAAATTTTACCCTCAGCACCTCCTTTGCCTGATTTTAATGATGCTTATACAGCACACAGTAACCCTTCATGACTAAGACAGCAGAACACAAAGGGGTGATGCAAAATGCCATGAAAAGGCTATGGAGCACAGCGATTTTTCTTTCGCCTTTCCAGTTACTTAAAAACCATAACAACCACCAGAACATGACAGAATACCTGCTTCTGTGTATTGCCTTTCTGAAAATCAAGCAGCTTGTCAGGAATGTGAGTTAATTGTTTTATTGGTTGTTGTTACAATTGATTCTTTGTGATATTGTTTGTATAAGTGCACTGTAAGCCTTCTCCCCACTTTTCCCACTCGCGCCGCAAGCCATGCTTCCCTCTCCTCCCTCCCTCTTCTCATGGTTTTTACTTACGAGACGGGGTCGGGAACGACTGTTTTCAGTCATGTTCCTAAGAAATTAGTATTGGGAGGTGTTTTAGAACATAGGAAAGCACTTGGAAATATGAAGAAGGAAGATCTTGTGAAATACTGTAATTAATGGTGGCTGCTGTGTAAATTCGATGATTGGGAAAAGTGTCCAGAGAATAGAATCTTGAAGTGTAACACTTTGTTGTTTCTAAAGCGAGAAGAGCAGGACAAAAATAAAACTCTACAAGAGATCATTAAATCATTTCAGACAATTTTACAGGTGGAATAGTTTGAACCTCAACAAGCTGGGAGAGAATTAACTGATAACACACAAGTCATAGAAAACTTGCTTGCTGAACTCTGCGAGATACTTTTCCTTATTAACATGTTTTCTTTGTAGGTATCTGTTTAAGCATATTACAGTTTAATAGGTCTTTGCCTGTTATATGGTACAGTAAGTTCATAGACTGTTAAATAATGAGAATCCATGGAATCAAATTGTGAGTTTTGTGATACTACAGAAGATCATGAGTAATTTAGTTCTTTACTGCGTGAATGTGATAGTAAAATTTTTGTGTGCAGTAAATGTTATTTTTCTTTCTAGCATGCTAGCTTTATTCCAGTATCCAGACTTGCACAACTCTGTGATAGGCTGTGTCTCATCTCGATGTGCTGGATTTGGCTCTTTTGTATGCACACCAAGTAAGGAATCCTGGTTTGGGGATAACAGTTGTAGCACACCAGATGAGACACTAATGAAAACGTTGCCCAGTCCAGCTTTCTGCGGCGGCGGGGGGGCGGGTGCCGATTCGACTCCAGCGCGCACTGACCTGTTTTGTCAGGGAGACCCAGCGGTACCTCTGCCTGGCTGAACAGTAAGCAGTTCAAAGGTGCAATGCAAAAATTGAGATATTGTCTTGAATTAGTGTAACTGTGATCCATCTGCATATTTGAACTTGGTGTTTGGTTTGCATATCTGAGCTCAGTATTTTAATTTGCATATCTATTTGGTACCAAAATAATTTTGTTTGGGGAGATAATTACAAAATGGGAACCGGTTCCACTACTAAAATGCCACCTTGCTCCCCCTTAGGATGCATCCTTACACATTAGAGTAATTGCTCATATTGTTATCGAATAATTTTGAGACGAGAAAAGAACTGAAGTTGTCAAACTTTGATTCGCATTGAATTTATGTGCTAGTTGGAGGTATGGGAAATAAAACTAAATGCTATGATGGATGTGAACTTGGTATTATATGAGGTTGTATTTAAAAGTTGCTAGAATATGAACTGATGTGGATCTAGGAAAATGGAATAATGGATTGATGTTTAATATGCTGGTTTTTGACATCTGTAAATTTTAAAAGGTAAATGGAGCTAAGGAATGTAACTATTGCTGAGCTACTTGGAATTTGTCCTGGTTTTGTTAAAAAACAAGTTTCTCTTTTAGTGAATTTGCCTGTCAAGCAAAGCCTTCATATTAGCTGCATTTTCCCGGAGAACCAGATACGTGTTTTGGTAAACCTAGCAGTGGAATGCAAATTTATTGATAAGCACGGATGGACATCTCGCAAGAGGGACATGAGAAACAAGTGACCAAGAAACTGACCAACTGTGTATAACATTCCATTCACGTGAATACTTCATATAAAAGTGGGAGATCACGAGGATCTCGTCCCTTTTCCTTCTTCGTCCCTTCTGCTTATGGCCAACATTAGGAGAGGACCTTGCTAGTCGTCCCTGTGAACTGAGGCCTAGTGAGAGACTGAATGCAGCTCTGGTTGGCTACAGAGTCCAATCCAGGACTTTGGGTGCCGGCTCTGCAGTTGCTGACACTTTTGGTTTTGTATATTTTGTATCATTTTCTCTATTCTTATAAGTAACATTAGTAAAACATTTTTTATTTTTCCAGCTCTCTTCTCTCTGTCCTCCTTTTCTTCCCGATCACCTGTCCTTAGTGGGAAGGGGAGAGAGGGAGGGGCAAAAGGGGAAAGTGGGGGGAGGAGAGGAGGATAACAATACATCTGCCAGGGGTTTATTGTCATCCCGCAATCTAAACCCTCAACAGATAATTGGCGCCCAACGTGGGGCTCAAGAAAGGGGTAAATTTGAAGATTTTTGGCTTTTCTACAGATCTGACGTACCTTTCAATTTTCTTGGCACGGTGCCAGCTCATAGAGTTGTGATACTCGCGTGTCTGTTTGCTTCGGATATTATTTAGTGGTATTAAGGCAAAGTGAATTACATTGATTTAAAGATGTTATGGCATAAGCTGTATCAGTTATTTTCTACATCATGTTCTGTGCTGGGCCTTCTTTCTAAATCGAAGTATTCATTATATAACAACAAGAAACTGGACGATGGTTATGATGATACTGTGTGGTTTGGCACTGGTTTATTTCATTATACTGCAGCCTGTAATGAATTTCTACTCGTTTCTGCTTTACCTTGAAAAACCTCCGGGAGAGATAAAGCAGCAATATGGCTCTGTGTTTTCTAATTGGTCGAGCGAATCTTTAGAAAGGGTGACTAAAAATGCTTCTGTTTTTTCACTAGGACAGTTTGTAAATGTTTTAGAGAACTTTGAATATCCTTGGAGCTTTGATAGAACTGTGATGGTGTTATCTGGTTTGCTGAATGTGTGTCACTTTGTGTTAGTGTTAAGAGAAATGAGGTTCAACAGGAGGTTTGCGTCTCTTTTTAGTTCTGAGATTTGCGGTGCGTCTTTGGAAGCTTTAGCAAAAAGCACTCCTAGCCACTCGAGAAAAAGCAAAATAGCGAAAGCTGCTGCTGCAGCCACTGCCCCCTCAACCGCGGCTTCACAGGCTGAAGCTACAGCTCCTACGCAGAGTTCCTTTGCCAAGGGCGCTGCAGATAACATTACTTCTCCAACCTCAAAGGCTAACAAGGCAGCCCCCCCTTTTTCACACACTGCTCACTGTTGCTGCTGTAACCACAGCAATCACTGTGACAGTCATTCAGACTCTGAAAATGAATCAAATGATGGTGAACCCATATCAGCATCAGTTGCTGGTTGTAAGAAAGTCACTAGAAAGACTACTTGTGCAGCAGGTGATGGCACAGGGGCCACAGGGGCAACATCGACCCAAGGGGCATCATCAGCGCAGGAAGGATATGAAGTGACCACCACTCGGTCCTTTTCTCCAGGTGAGATGAGAGATCTGTGAAAAGACTTTAGTCGTCATGAAGGCGAGAATACTTTAACCTGGCTGCTGCGATGCTGGGACAATGGGGCAGAAAAAATTGAATTAGAAGGTGGTGAAGCCAGGCAGCTGGGATCTCTGTCAAAAGATTCCGCCGTTGATAGGGCAATTTCAAGAGAGCCTAACACCACTACCCTTTGGACCCGACTCCTGGCAGCTATGAAAGTAAGATTTCCCTACAAGGAAGATTGTATATCCAAGTTAGGGAAATGGAATACTATGGAGAGAGGTATCCAGTTCCTGAGAGAATTAGCTGTGCGAGAGATCATCTCTTTTGGACCAAACAGCCGAGAGGGAACGGACCCAGATAGAATCAATTGTACACGACCTCTGTGGCGCAGATTTGTACAAAGTGCACCACCTGCATATGCTAAGTCATTGGCAGGAATGGTCTGGTCATCTGGAGGTGTACAAAATATTACTGAAGTGATTGAGCAGCTCCAGAACTTTGAGGACAGCTTTGCTGGTTCACTACGAGCTTGCGTCTCTGTTGTGGAGAAACTATGTGAAAAATATGATGACCGGTTTGAAAAGCTGTTGCAAGAAATCAAAGAGCTCAGAGAAGACACATACCATTCACGACCTGTACGAACCTATGTTTCAGCTATTAGGAGAAGGCGTTTCCAATCTCGAGAGAGAGGACAGAGGCAGCCCACAAAAAGAGGTTCAATTTTTCTCTATTCCTGTAGCAGCAGAGTGCAGGCCGCAGTTTGCTTTCACCTGGAGGGACATCCAGTACACGTGGAACTACTTGCCCCAGGGGTGGAAACACAGTCCTACCATCTGCCATGGACTGATCCAGACCACGCTGGAGCAAGGTAAAGCTCCAGAACACTTGCAATATATTGATGACATCATCGTATGGGGCGACACAGCGAAAGAAGTCTTTGAGAAAGGTGAGAGAATAATTCAGATTCTTTTGGATGCTGGTTTTGCCATAAAACGAAGCAAGGTCAAGGGACCTGCACGAGAGATCCAGTTTTTAGGAATAAAATGGCAAGATGGCCGTCGTCAGATCCCAATGGATGTGATCAACAAAATTGCAGCAATGTCTCCACCTACTAATAAAAAGGAGACACAGACTTTCTTGGGCGTTGTAGGTTTTTGGAGAATGCATATTCCTGACTACAGCCAGATTGTGAGCCCTCTCTATCGAGTGACTCGTAAAAAGAACCAATTTGAGTGGGGCCTGGAACAACGACAAGCCTTTGAACAAATTAAGCGTGAGATAACTCATGCAGTAGCCCTCGGACCAGGGTTTTATTGTCACCCCGCAATCTAAACCCTCGACAGAATTGCATATAAAGTGTATTATGGTTGGAATGAAATGGGAAAACAAAAAAGTAAAATATCCCAGGCCTGTATTTGAACATAAATTTCAGCTGCAAGATAAACTCAGTTTATTGTAACTGAGGAGTTTGCCAGAGCCTCCTACTTCGTACCAGCAATTACACCACCTACGTGGCCTTGGCTATATCTAAACTGTAGCAAGAAGAGAAAGGAAAAAAAAATGGAAAAACCTGGCTGCCCGCTTTCAAGGCGGCAAAAGGGAAGTTTTCTCTCCCCCCACTGCAGCAATGTTGTAATACTGAATGGAGCAGTCTGAGGGTGAAATGTAAAGGCATCCCTAGCAGATCCGTAGTTCTAATGAAACTGGGAAATTAAACCAAAAATCTTTTAATAGACTTATCTTGTGGCAACTAGGTGTAAAAGACTTCTTAGCAAATTCACCGTGATAGTTTCTGAGGTCATGGGAAAGAATGAAAGAAAGGCCATTTTTTGAGACCAATGGAATGCCAAATTTGGAACAAAGTTTTAACAGCTGAATTCTTGTATTTGCCAGAAAGCCCTATACCTCTCTTGGGTCAAGATTTATTAAGTAAATTGTAAGCTCAAATAACGTTTTCTGAGAATTCTGTTCAGTTGCATGTCCTACAAGAAGCTGCTTGGATGGTGCAGATCTGCTTGCTGCAAGTGAGAAACCTCCAAGGAAATTTTGCATGCTGTATTTCCACTAGTATGGGCAACCAAAGTATCGGTAAAGCAAACACTACGCTGATAGAACTGAAACAGGACTTCGATCCAGTAAGGGAAAAAATATCCAATAAATATGACAACCAAAATGGACTTAGAGACTTTGATGAATAAATTTATGACAACCTTACAGGCTGATCACATTCGATTGGACTTGCAGATTTGTCTGTTTATAGCTACAACATAGAAACAACCTGTGGCTAATGTGGGACAGTATGATGAGATTGCTAATAGACTGATATTCTGATTGTTACTCTGATCAAGAAATGCAGAGAATAAATTTAAGTCTTAATAGGCCATGATCCTTTTGTCATATATGTACCATTTGTGAAATTTAATTCTGATTTTTTTTATTTTGCAGTCTGTAAATTGCACTAGCTGGTTTTCTTAACAACACAGCTTTTGGCATGCCTAAATGTAAACTGCTGCAGAACCTGCAAGTCTTTAACATCAGGTCACAGACCATACTTGTATTTGGTCTGATCCTACATACTTGCACAGTTTTTGTTGATGATTCTAGGAAGTCTCATAAAGTTGTAGTGGTCTGGCATGAAGATAACAATGACATCATTCTGTAAAAAATATTGAAGGTTCAACCCAATTAGCAGAACTTGGCGCAGCTTTACATTACTTAGAGCTTTTTAAGGAGGAACCTCTAAATTTGATTTGTGATTCTGAGTACGTAGTCAAGGTCCAACGCACGTATCTGATTCCGAACTGTTTTTCTTTTTTTTTAAAAAAACAAAAAGGGGGAAGTGACTGCACTACTCCACATGACAGACTGAGCAAAACATTATATGTTTTGGACATTTTACTCCTCCCCCAAGTGTTCGATATTCCACCTATGATTTGCCATGGAACAAGTTTAAAAGGCCATCTGACAGACCTTAGGGAAAATCACTGTCAGGTCAAAGTGCGCAATGGTGTTACAGGTGAATGGGAAGGTCCTTTCCAATTTATAAGTTGGGGAAAAGGTTATGCTTGTGTCATTACAGGCCAAGGATCGAAATGGATTCCCGCGAAATGGATCAAGCCATGGCTGAATAAAGACAACAAAGATTCAACAGATACAGATAGACAGGGGGGAGATAAGTTGTGAGGACTGTTTCAGATGTAAACCGTGGATCCTAATTCAGTGTTATAGATGCTCACAGACCTGGTGGTCTAGAAGCCCATTAGCAAGCAGGTGGTGTACCTTCTGTAGAGGATGGCAATTTGAACAAACAGCAGGAGAGCCAAAAGTGCGATATTACACTTAGTCAATGCAAAAATTAGGTAAAATTATGGGATGTTCTTACCATAGTATCTACTGCACTCTTTCTCCCTTCTCTAGCAGCTGGTAAAGCTTTAGGAGACATATCAAAGTTAAGCTGTTGGTCTCTTAAATAGGTTAGTCTAACTTCTGAGATACTAACTCAATTAATAGTAGATGTTGATGGTATTAGGCATGCTACTCTACAAAATCACACAGTTATAGATCTTTTACTTTTAACACTAGGTCATGGTTGTGAAGAATTCGAGAATGTGTTGTATTAAGTTGTCTGATCATTCTGAATCTATTCATAGTACTTTAGACAAACTAAAACAGCATGTTAATAAGATTGTCATAGTAGAATTAGGATTTGACAAATGGCTTAAAAGCTTGGGAATAGGTCGGTGGTTGTTTGATCTTATTAAGTAAGGCTTAACTGCATTATATGTAATTGTAATTATGTTGTTAATTATGTGTTGTATGTTGCAGTGTATTTCAAAGATGAATCAGCGCACTGTAAACAAGGCCTGGCTGGTTCAAGAACAAAAAGGGGGAATTGTGGATGGGTTTCTATTAGATGGAGATTTGTTATTGAACTAGCCAGGCCCAAAGGAATTTCAAGGCCACCTTGGAAAGCTGAAAACAGGACCTGCTGTGGGAATAAAACAATTCAGCAACCACAAGGCAGCAACATGACGTAAATCAACAGACCTATCAGCAGTGAGACTCCAGTGCGTGGACAGCTCATGAACATAGATGATATCCAATCAGCTAATGCATGCTTGGAGCGTGGACACGTGATCAGGAAATAACTGCATATATAAGGAGGCTTGTTTCTGTAATAAATGGCTTTGCGTGATTCACATTGAATCAGAATGCTGAGTCCTTTATTCACTCCAACAGGCCCCCAGTATGAGAAATACACCAACCTGTTAGGGAAGGTCCAGAGGAGAGCCATGAAAATTATCAGAGGGCTAGAACACCTCTCCTATGATGAAAGGCTGAGAGTTGGAGTTGTTCAACCTGAAGAAGAGAAGTCTCCAGTGAGACCTTATTTGGGCCTTTCAATATATAAAGGGGGCTTGTAAGAAAGACGGAGAGACTTTTAACCAAAGCCTGTAGTGACAGGACAAGGGGCAATGATTTTAAATTGAAATAGGGTAGGTTTAGATTGAACACAGGGAAAAAAAATTATAATAAGGGTGGTGAGACACTGGAATAAGTTGCTCAGAGAAGTTGTGGATGTCCCATTATTGAGTGTTCAAGGTCAGGTTGGATGGGGCTTTGAGCAACCTAATTTAGCTGAAGATGTCCCTGCTCATTGCAGGAGGATTGGTCTAGATGATCTTTGAAGATCCCTTCTAACTCAAAGCATTCTATGATTCTGTGAAAAGGAAGTAGCAGCAGAGACAAACCACTATGTACTGACTCTAACAACCCACCCACCCCCCTGAGTTCATCGAGGCAGGTCAAGTGAGAGTGAAGATGAACGTGGGAAAGGGGGGAGAAAACTTGTTGGTTTAATGTTTCTCTTTTTGTTTCTCACTATCTGAATCTATTTTAATTGGCAATAAGTTAAATTAATTTTCCCCAAGTTGAGTCTGTTTTTCCCTTGACAGTAATTGGTAAGTGATGTCCCATCTTTATGTTGACCCACAAACTTTCTCATCCTATTTTCTCCTCCTGTCCCACTGAGGAGGGGGAGTGAGTGGCTAGGTGGGAATTTGACTGCTTTCAAGGGCTAATCCACCACTCTTAGCCTCTATTTTTCAATTTTCTGTCATCTACAGGAAACCACAAAACACCATTTGTGACATCAGTGCTGTTTGTTCTGGAAGTAATTCACATTGCAAATAGTGAGAACCTCAATAAGTACACACAATAAGAATATTTGTGTAAACCATAAACTAAAGTTACAGAGTTTTATATAAACTACATTTAAAAAAACCACTTTAGAAATCTAACTGAAATTATAAGATACCTTAAAAGGATTTTTTTCTGAAATACTCTAGTATATTTTAAAATATACCTCTATTTTAGTTCATATATATTATCATCATAGATTAAAGAAGTACTCTACATATATCTTGTGCGATTTATAAAAAAAATGTACTTTGGATTGTCAATAAACATAGGAATTTTTAATATGATATTCCATAATCTTGAACACAATTGGTTAAGGCTTGGAATTAAGATACTAGGAGGTTTTCAGCTCTACAGAAACTCTTATAACTCAGTTGAGAATCACTTCTTCAACTAATTGCTTCAGCCACAATAGTCATGTTCCCGTACTGTATCAGATGAAATATTCTTCATCCACTCATGCTTACCGAGTTCATTCCACTGAATAAGTCTCCTGATCCTACATGAGCCATGTGAACAAAGTTTGTTGGCTCCCCAATCATGCTTGGGTCAATCCGCTGTCGTCTTTTCTGAAAGGCAGATAAAGAAACCATCTGATAGAGATTCATTAAAAAAAAAAAAAAACAAACCCAAACAAACAAGCACTTTTTGACATACAAATAAAATCTTTTAGGCCAGAGGAAGTAAACTTGGGTAGAGTGAACCATGCAGCCTGCAACCACTACAAGCCAGTATCCTCTGTTTAAAAGATGAGAACAGTCATGGAGTGCAATATGAATATTTCAATTTACAATATGTTAAACAAAATGCAGTCTAATAGTTACAAAACTACTTAAGATCAATTAAAAGCTTCCCGTTGTCTTAAAGTCTGCTTAATGTCCATTTCTAGTCAACAATAAGATCTGAAAAACACCCAGACTCAGACAGGAAGGTGCATGCCTCATGAGTGCGCTCACTGCTATTGAAACACAGCCGCAAATGAATCTTTATGAATCAGAGCCTGCAGCTATGAGAACAGATTATGGGGCTTAGCCAGCAAGTCAAAAGCACTTTTAATCTTTTCCTGTACCTTTTCACTATTGCTAAAAGCAGGTTTCAGTTCCTTATCACATCAGCATCTAAAAGCCATGGGGTAGGGGGGAGGTAAAACCACTCACACAGGCATAGCAAAACAAAATTACCTGTTCTATACCTCAACTGTTAGTGAATTCTCTATCCCAAACTAATTTGACGTGATCGACCAAATGAAATAACTACAGCTATAAAAACATTGTCATGTAGTTTCCATGGGTTTTCAAAGAGAAAGCATTCATGGAAATGAATTTAGATGTCTCAAATACAAAAAACTGATATATTTCATAGAGACATCATAAATAGTTACAAAAGAATCTCTAGCCATGTCCCAGTGCATTAATATTTCAATCTAGAAGTCAAATTCACATATGTACAGCTAACTATTTCTTAAGTTATGCATGATATAAGGTAGCAAAACATGTGACTAACTTGAGTGGAGACATCTCACACCCAGTTTATATTTACACTGGATGAAAACTACTAATCTAAAATGTTCATTATTAGGAGCATCTCTGATAATGGTAACAAATAACTGAGGCTACAAGAGCAATCAAACGTGAAAGGTGGTGGTGAATAAGGGAGGAACTGACCATTGAAGCAAAGAGATAAGAAACTCCCGAAGAGCACCAGGTACTTGGCTCATTATAATATGAAAAAACACACCTCCGTTCTTGAAGCTGCCCAGCTCTTAAGGAAGACCTAGTAATATATATGTATTAGAAAGGCAGAACCATGTGCAGTCAAGTATATAAATGGATAAAGCTTTAAGACCAAGACGTGCTAGTTTATTGCACTACCGCCTAGCACCCCTTTCTGTGCAAAATTGTAAATAAAAGCAAATACCTCCACTCTATGTGTTTATTGGTGTGCACACTGGGTGAAAGACCCTTTTTTTTGGGACAACATCACCAGGCATAATGATTATTTTAAATACATAGTTACTATATTTACACAACATAATATTGTAAAATGCTGGGACAGTTTGTGTTATAGTCCTCATTCTAAAGTGGGAAGAATCTCTGGAAAGTCACATGCTACTGGAACACACAACTCAATTAAAACACTTAACAGAAAGTCAAAGGCATTTGTGTGTACAAATATCACATCCATGATCTGCTGGTTTTAACGGAGTTTTGAAATGCTGAGGTTTTGATAGTCAGAGAACTGAGCTCTTTCTTTGAGCAACTCAACTTATTTTTCTTCTTTACTTGTTGCTAAGTATGCTGGTATAGCAGTAACAGCATTAAAATGCTGGATCTTGTGAATGACTGTAAACGATTCTCCATTCATCAGCTAGTGAACCAGTAACCACTAGTCAAAGTGAATCACCATGGTACCCTGATTCTTACCTTAAACAAGTTTCTTATCAGAGGCCATCAAGCCAGTTACATCTTGGCATGTGCCCACTGATGTGATCTCTTTGAAGCAAAGGAACAATATTTAAATTCTTTGCTAAACAAAGACCCCAAAGCAGTTCATTCTAAAAGCAAATAAAAGGGATGCTTTTTTGCTGCAGGAGCACTCAGTTTGCATTTACATTAGTGTTTCAGCTTGGATCAGGATCATGTTTTTGAAGGGACTTTGCCAGTCCCTATCTACCATGCTTCAATTTGAATTTCACTGGATTTATTTGGGATGAAGCTGAACTGGAAGACACTCATAGCTGATACACTCCAATTGCTAATGGACATTGAGACCAGAGGACTAGGCAAGGCAGTCTGAATTAAACCCTGAAACATGTCTAATGTTCACCTTGGTTCCTCAACACAAATTGTTTTGCTTTACAAAACTGCCCCTGTTAAGATGTGCTACTTTATAGTGAAGACACAGACTCATTCAGAGAACTAAAAAGACTGACTAGTGTAGGTGAATGAATATGGAGAGCACTGTAAGAAGTCACCTGTTTTAGGAAGATATAACATAGGAGACAGGAGTGGGGGAGCATGCTTAGAAAAGCTACAAAACTTTTACAGATGAGACTACAAACATGATTCCAAAGCTGAATTTTCTGAGACCCTGTACCTGAAAGAATACATACAGTACTGTTGTTTTGTAAACAATAGGAATTGACACATAGATTGATTCTTCAATAAATTTAGTATATTTAAACTGAAAGGAGCACAGAAGCAGCACATTCATCTTTCACTTTAGAATAAATTAATAGCACAATTATGCTAATTTCCCTCAGTGTATCATTTATGCCTATTCTGTGACTGTTTCTAATGCAAGTCATGTGCCCAATCTGATAATCCCAGACAAAATAAATTCTGGTTAGCCTTTGTCCATGCCCCAAACTCCATTTGGTAATTACCATAAATTAACCTTAAAATATAAATACCATTACTCATTCCAATAATGAGGTCTGACTATAAAGATGATCTATAAAACAGCTTTGCATTTGTATGATGCTAATGGAAAGGACTTCAATATAAAAGCAACTGAGTACAACATCTGAAAGCTTGTTTTAAAGTAAGGCAAACATTTCTTACAGAACACATGTATGTCCTAACTCTGACAACCTAACTGCAAAGAAAAATCCTGTTTCATCTGTGTTTCTTAGGGATGCTTTCTTGGGAGGGGGAAAACTGAAACACACTACCCCCAAAACACATGCACACACCCCAACCCCCACATTATGATTAACTTGTTAATTGACTTATCTTTCTTGTTTGAGTCAAAATACTGAAAGATTTCATATCAAAGGCAAAAAAAAAAATCAAGCTGGAATTGAGTTGAAATTTTTTTCTTTCCTTGTCTCACAGTGTCCAACCCATCTTTACTAAGGGGGTAGTAGTGGTGGTGGCAGGGAGCACAAGAGAGATGAGAGAAACAGATGTGTAAAGGGATCCTGGAAGTGGAATATGAAATATCATAATTTAATACTTTTCCTCAGTTTGTTCCCTTGACAAAAATCTACAGAATTTGGATTCCAAAGAACACATCAGGTAATCTTTACCCTAAAAAAATAAAAAATAATCTTTAAACAGAAGTACAGGAGATGCAGGTTTGTGTATTAAATGATTGAGGGGAATGAAAGCATTTTGAGAACCTATTTTAGAAGCTTTGCTTTGTACACATACAGTAGATGCACTGAAACTGTATCATATTTCTGTTACCATAGTAATGAAGTAAAGAACTGATGTCTCTTAAGCTGTGAATGATGTTTTGTACTCACACAGGGAAGCATCTCTTTTGAAGTACAAATCAGAATTCTGAAAACCACCAGCATTTGCATGATTTAGAAATTATTTTAACCCTGTAAGTTTCTTTATGATCTGAAAAGTTCTGGACATAGACAGATGGTGAAAAGCACCAGAAATTACCTCATACTAAGTGTGGACAGAGTCGAAATTTGCTGACTAAAGTCAATGATCTCATGTCCCTATGAATAGCAGTCCCATACTAAAGACAGCAAATTGTTTATGCTGACATGCCTCCTGTGAGTGGACTTAGGCACCTGATGGTAATCGTAGACCAACTCTCAGGATGAGTCAAAGTTTCTCCCACCAGGAAGGTTGATACTGTGGGAGTGCTCAAAGCACTCTTGCAGGAAATCATTCCCAGATGTGGAACAACAGAAACCATTGAATCTGATAAGATTTCTCATTTTCTAGTGGGAGTACTAAACAACATTCATGAAAGTTTAAAAATACATCAACAGCTACATGTCCCATATCATCCACAGTCCTCAGTGGAGGTGGAAAGAATTAATAGGTCTCTTAAAAATAAAATGGTTTGAAAATGTGAGTTTGAAATAACCTGAAGTTTTAGAAATAGTGCTATAGGGTAATAGAAATACCCCTTGCCAACCCCTATGGTTGTTACTAGCAGAAATTGTGTTTGGCAGGCATTTAGCTGTACATGGGACCTCTGTCCCCACTAGGATCAGCCCCTTAGATGGAGATGAATGGTTAACCCATGTCGTAGTTTAGCCCCGGTTTCCCCAGCGGGCAGCTAGAATCACTTGCCTCTCACCCCTCCCCCGCCCCCAGTGAGATGGAGAGGAGAATTAAAAAAAACAAAGGCAAAAACTCATGGGTTGGGATAAAAAACAGTTTAACGGGGCAGCAAGGAGAAAACAAAGAAAAATGAAAAAGTACTAACAGCAATGGTGAAGGAACCTACGAAGACGATGGGCAAACAGCACAGCGTGGTCCATGCTGTGGGTGCCTTCCCCATGTGGCTGCCCACCACTGCAGCAGTCAGTGCCCTCCCAGCCATCAGCTCGCCCCCCACAGCTTGCACTTAAACTCTCTTGCCACCGCACCTCCGCTGAAGCCGCCGCTGTTCCCCCCTCCCTTGCCCCGAATTGCGACTTGCATCTGAAATACCAAAAGAAAAAGAAACCGCATGGTCTGGCAGGAGCTGCGGCTCCTGCACGCACCTCCTGGCTTGCCTCCCCACCTCCGCTCCGGAACCAGAAGAAGAGCTCAAAAAGAGAGACCGAATATGGTATAGACTACCCAGATGTCCCGGCAGCATAGAAATTCACAGAATCACAGAATGTTAGGGATTGGAAGGGACCTCAAAAGATCATCTAGTCCAATCCCCCTGCCGGAGCAGGAACACCTAGATGAGGCTACACAGGAAGGCATCCAGGTGGGTTTTGAATGTCTCCAGAGTAGGAGACTCCACAACCCCCCTGGGCAGCCCGTTCCAGTGTTCTGATACCCTTACTGAGAAGTTTCTTCTCAAATTTAAGTGGAACCTCTTGTGTTCCAGTTTGAACGCATTACCCCTTGTCCTATCATTGGTTGTCACCGAGAAGAGCCTGGCTCCACCCTTGTGACACTCACCCTTTACATATTTATAAACATTAATGAGGTCACCCCTCAGTCTCCTCTTCTCCAAACTAAAGAGACCCAGCTCCCTCAGCCTTTCCTCATAAGGGAGATGCTCCACTCCCTTGATCATCTTTGTTGCCCTGCGCTGGACTCTCTCCAGCAGTTCCCTGTCCTTCTTGAACTGAGAGGCCCAGAACTGGACACCCCATCTTGACCGACCCAGCACATTCCACCCCTTATTCTATACCATATACAGGTCTCACATGTACCCACACGTTTTAACTAATTACTACCACCTTAAATACATATACACATATATGTACATATACACACACGGATATTTTCTCCCTTAGTTCATGGCATAGTCTTATTCCTTGGAAATATTCATTGAGTCCATGTCTTGTTTTTTAACAAAACCAGGACATTCCACCCCTTATAATATGCCATTCACTGAATACTTAAACCTTATCAATACAATCTATCGGTACAATCTAATTAATCACTACTACTATACATATATATACATATGTACATATATACACAGGAGTAATTAATCAGTGGACCATCCTTTGAAAAGTTCATTGAGTTCATTTTGTCACAACAGTCTCCAGGGCAGGAAAAAATGGTACAAGTGCATCTCATGACCACTGTTTGTGGGTTAAAGACATCAGCTTCAAAGAAGTTGTCAGGCACCACTTGAAGAAGCTAGCTCTATTTTCATCATCGCTGTCTTGATCTGAACGACACATATTAAACACTGTTAGTATGGTAATTCACATCATGCAGTTCAGTATTGAGTATTTTCACCTAGAATCAAAACCCCTTGAGGTACACACCTGTCCTTTAACTGACAGGCAAAATTCACTAAAAGAAAAACTTGTTTTTAAAAAACAAGTTTCTCTTTTAGTGAATTTTGCCTGTCAGCTAAAGCCTTCATATTAGCCGCATTTTCCTGGAGAACAAGACACATGTTTTGGTAAACCTAGCAATGGAATGCAAACTTACTGATAAGCATGGATGGACATCTCGCGAGAGGGCCAATAAGAAACCGGTGACCAAGAGACTGACCAACTGTGTATGACATTCCATTCACGTGAATACTTCATATACAAGTGGGAGATCACGAGGATCTCGGCCCCTCTCCTGGAGGTTTTTCAAGGTAAAGCAAAATCGAGTAGAAATTCATTACAGGCTGCAGTATAATGAAATAAACCAGTGCCAAACCACACAGTATTATCATGACCGCTGTCCAGTTTCTTGTTGTTATATAATGAATACTTCGATTCAGAAGGAAAAACCAACACAGATATGGGATCAGCGAGCACAATGTAGAAAATAACTGATACAACTTATGCCATAACATCTTTAAATCAATGTAATTCACTTTGCCTTAATACAACTAAATCATATCCGAAGCAAACAGACGCGCGAGTATCACAACTCTGAGTTGGCACCGTGCCAAGAAAATTGAACAGTACATCAGAGCAGTAGAAAAGTCAAAAATCTCCGAATTTACCCCTTTCTCTTGGCCCACGTTGGGCGCCAATCTTCTGTCGAGGGTATAGATTGCAGGGTGACAATCAAACCCTGGCAGATGTATTGTTAACCTCCTCTCCCCCCACTTCCCCCTTTTGCCCCTCCCTCTCCCTTCTTCCCACAAAGGACAGGCGATTGCAAGGGAAAGAAGGACAGAGAGAAGAGAGTTGGAAAAATTAAAGATGTTTTACTAATGCTACTAATAAGAATAGAGAAAATAATACAAAATATACAAAACCAATCTTGAAAGTCTCAGCAACTGCAGAGCCAGCACCCAAAGTCCTGGATTAGACTCTGTAGCCAACCGGAGCTGGATTCAGTCTCTCACTAGGCCTCAGTTTGCAGGGACAACCAGCAAGGTCCTCTCCTAATGTCGACCATGAGGAAAAAAAGGGACGAGATCCTCGTGATCTCCCACTTTTATATGAAGTATTCACGTGAATGGAATGTTATACACAGTTGGTCAGTCTCTTGGTCACCGGTTTCTTGTTGCCCCTCTCGCGAGATGTCCATCCGTGCTTATCAATAAGTTTGCATTCCATTGCTAGGTTTACCAAAACATGTATCTGGTTCTCCAGGAAAATGCAGCTAATATGAAGGCTTTAGCTGACAGGCAAAATTCACTAAAAGAGAAACTTGTTTTTTAACAAAACCAGGACAGTCCATTATTTTGGATTCCATCAGGACAAGCAGGAAAGATGGAGTGCCATGTTGGAGTGTTGTATTGCTGCATGCTGCATTTGGAATGTTTATTTCTTGTTCACAGCCTGCATGCCAGAAGCGCTGACCTCGAGCAGGTGGCTGAATACCAGTTGTTGGAGCAAGCTTTGGTTCCATCATTGCCTCACTTTGCTGAATTTTGTTGAAGGTTATTCTTCATTAACCTGAAAGACACTTATTGAATACTGTTAATCTTATGAATAGTATTATGCAGTAATTACCATCATACAATTCATGTAATGGGAGCATACTCACCTAACATCAAATTCCCTGAGGTATACATCACACTCCTCCATCCTTTAACATCACCCACCAAGTGCACCCAGGTCCCTGAGCAAAAGCAATCCCACGGATGGGTTTACCTTTGCTCAGGGCAGGGGTAACCCAGACTGTTTTCCCCAACATATTCTTCATTCACACCACAGGGACTTCATCCCCCTCCACAGTGTGTGGAGGCTTCGACTGGGCAGGGCCAGTTCAACTGGTAGATCCCCTGGTGTTAACCCAACCAGGTGGCCTTTGCCAAATTTGAATCCCAATTTCTAAAAGTTCCACCACCCGTTGCTCTTAGTGTAGTCTTTAACAGTCCATTGTACCATTTGATTTTTCCATCGGCTGGTGCATGGTAGGGGACGTGATATACCCACTGAATGCCATGCTCTTTGGCCCAAGTGTCTATGAGGTTGTTCCGGAAATGAGTCCCATTGTCTGACTCCACGGTTGCTATGCCAAAGGCCCACCTGTACCCCTTTGGGTCCTTAAAATACCCTCTTCTGAGGTAGTCTATACCAAGGATGTATGGAGCATCTGAGCCAGTCACAATGGGGTGCTTTTGCCAGTCCTTTCCATTCAGGCTCACCTCAGCATCTAATACAGTTAGCTGTTGGAATCCCCCAGTCACCTTAGAAAATGCTGATGGGTTCTGTCCCTTCATAGTTTGATAAAATTAGAGTACATTCCATCCCAGTGTCCACCAGAGTCGTGTACTCCTGTGGCTCTGATGTTCCAGGTCATTGAATCCACAGAGTCCAATAAACTATATTATCCCTCTCCTCCACCTGTCTGGAGGCAGGGCCCCCTAGTCCTGGTCATGGTACTCATTGCTTCCTTTTTGCAAGAATGAATTAGAAGCTCCTTCAAGAGGGTCAGAGGCAAGGTCAGCTCTTCTACTCTGTCTGGGGAACTACCTGCTGGAAACTGGGGCAGCATTTTTCCTGGCATAATGTCCTCTTGTGGTTGTCTCCCCTTTCAGCTCATGTACCCATGCCTCTAGGACTGAGATAGGTTGTCCATCCCATCGCCTCATGTCTTCTCCATTGTCACACAGGAAAACCAAAGGATGCCCCGTTTTGTATATCCTCTGTATTCTCTCCCTTGATCAGAGAAACACTCATTCTGAATAGCTGAAACCCTAGGCCATGCAGGTGTGGAGCAGAACTTTTCTTCAAAACGCTGGAACTCTTCGGACAATTTTTCAGCTAGTACGTCGGGCAGTTTCTCCACAGCTGAGACACAAGCCCATAGGGAGATAGACTTCCCTTGTACTGACAGAGCTGGCCAGTCAATTCATCCACCATTTGACCCTTGCCTTCTTTCCATGACATTACTGCCAATGAGCTGGCGTAGGATGATGGTGCACTCCACAGGAACCTCCACCACATGGGTTGCATGCACTGGATCTCATTGGTAGCAGTGGGTAGATTGTCATTATTGGTGTTATTATAAATCACCTCCAGAACAGCTAGCTCCCTCAGGTACTGGATACCTTTCTCCATGGTGGTCCACTTGCCTGGGTGACAGGTAACATCTTCCTTGAAGGGATACCTTTCCTTCACACCTGACAGAAGTCACCTCCAGAGGCTGAGGGTTTGTGTCTTCTTCCAATCGCCTTGTCAATGCCCCTTTCGCTAAACAGGGATCCTAGTTGCTTAGTTTCCCTGACTTCTAATTCCACACTACTGGCCTCATTGTCCCAGCATCAGAGCAGCCAAGCAATTATGTGCTCGCCATCCCAGAGGCTGAAATCCTTTTGTATATCTCACAGTTCACCTGGGGACAGAGATCGGGTGACTATCTCTGGTTCTGCCTCCTCCTCCTCCTGTTCTTGTGATGGGGTTGGGTCATCATCTTCCGTCACTAAGCCAACTGATTTCTTTGTGTAGTTCTTCTTCTGGAGAGGAGCAACTGATACAGACACAGGTTGGTTCTCTGATTCAGTTGCAGCCCCTGCCACCTGGGTCTGAGTAGCCACAGTGCCTGTCGCTGGGGTGTGAGCAGCCACAGCATCTGGCCCAAGGGTGGAAGCAGCTGCAGTGCCTGTTGGTTTTTTACCCTCCCTCTCTTCACCCTGGGGGCACTGCATGATGTTGAGTAGTGTTTGATAGATACTGGCCAGGGCCCAACACAGTGCAGTGAGTTGTGCCTCTTTAGAATAGCTAGAGCATTTCTCTTTTACATATTCTGTCACCTCAACAGGGTCCTGCAGTTGTTCAGGAGTGAAACTCCAGACCATTGGAGGTGAGAAATTCTCCAGATATCTGCTCATGTTTTCCCACACACCATTCCACCCATGATCATCCGACCTTGGGGCAAATCTATAGGTGATATTCTTAGCATATCCTTTTGTAACCCTGTATATGACCTGGCACACATTCAGAAGACATAGCAACAAGACATAGCTTGAATATCCTCAGGGTGTCCAAAGTCCTCAGAAACTGTTGGACCCAAGCCAGAGGAGAAAAAAGAGGTGAAGAAATGAGGGAAGATTCCACTTCCCTCTGTCTTCTCCATAGACTGAGTACGATTACTAATAAATTCTGAGAGATGGCACCTGATATATGGAAAAATCAACAATATCTTATAAAAATAGCACCAGAGCTGTGTAAGAAATGAAATCATGATCTCATAGGCTGATATCATACAGGACAGCATTATGATAAACCAAATCCTTTTCCCAGATGTAATAAACAGCACCGCAGGGAAGATGTAGGGCATGTAGGAATTCAGATGACACAGCCACGTAGACAAACAAAGAAACATCTTGACCACTTAACTAATAGAGTAAATTTTAACACACTCTGGTCAGCTCTGTTATGATCCCAGCCCCTCACTTCTCCTGCATGGCTTGCCAAAGAGGACTGTCATAGTTTAGCCCCTGTCCCCCCAGCTGGCAGCTCACTCACCCCTCCCCCGCCCCTGGTGGGATGAAGAGGAGAATTAAAAAAACAATAAAGGCAAAAACTCATGGGCTGGGATAAAAAACAGTTTAACGAAGCAATAAGGAGAAAACAAAGAAAAACGAACAAGCTAGGTCCCTGCTAGGACCAGCTTCTTAGATGGAGATGAATGGTTGACCCAGTATGTTTTATATATGCAACAAGGGGTTGAGGGAAAAAGAAGTATGCTCAGTGGTATCAACCCATACCCCTTGAAATACAGGCACATGACATACAGCCTGGAGATGAAGTGTTAATTAAGGTGTTTTCATGAAAATCAAAATTAGAACCTAAATGGAAAGGACCATATACTGTCTGGTTATGTTCTTATTTTACTGTTAAAGATTTGGGAAGAGAAAATTGGATACACTATTCTCATGTCATGTGGTGAACCAGCTAACAAATGACTACATGAAAAAAAAAAAAGCAAGTCTATTTTCAGTCTCTGTTATCTCTTACAGCACCCCATGGAATGTCTGGTTCTCCAGGAAAATGCAGCTAATATGAAGGCTTTAGCTGACAGGCAAAATTCACTAAAAGAGAAACTTGTTTTTTAACAAAACCAGGACACACAGTTAGAGACCTAGGGTCACTTCTGAAGCTGTAATGTTTCTATTTCTACTTAAAAGCAGCTGGAGTATAAACCAAGTATACAGTGCTTTTATAAGAAGTAAGGGGTTTTTAAGCTTCTGAAAAGCTGTATCAACTTCCTTTTCAGGAAAGATTTTAATGTAGCTGCTGCAAATTATTTAGGACAAAGGAAGGTGAGGGAATTGCCAGAAGGTTGAAGTGGTAGGATTCCTTAATATCATTTTATATAATCTTCTAGTTATCCAGTCTTTGGGATCCTTTACAGAGGTAACTTGTAAATCCAATAAGAATAACCACCATCATTTTGGGGAAATTCCTAGATGGTTATCAAATTACAAAGTTTACAAACAACTTTAGGGGACCAGGACAGAGACAAAAGTTACTAGAATAGGAAAGGAAAAAGGGTCAAAGACAGGATGTGCTCCTCATAAGTATGCTGTGGGCTGTAGATATCAGTTATCTCTCCACTAAAGTGAGACATTTTACATTGATTCATTTTATATGGCATGCAACTGTCCTTAGTGTAAGGCTTGTGGAAGGCTACTCTATATTCCATATCCATGGATCTTTGGACACTTTATACCCAGAACTTTGGGGAATTTCAGTGAAATGAAGTGTTTGTAGATGGAGGTGAGGCACAGAGACTATGCAGGAAGTCTGTGAAGAGACAGTTCCATTGATTGTGGAAGCATGCTTCTGAGTGCTATAGTCTGGTGACACTGTGGCACAGGGGTCTCTTAAAATCATCTGATAAGATCAGAATTTGGCGGTTGTCATGTTGATGAACCCTCTGTTCAAAACCACCTTGTTTTATTAGCATAGCTGCAAGAGTCCACTGGAGATCCATCCGTTGGTATAAAGGTATCTGACATTCAGGATATAAAACATGGAACAAATGTGGGTTTTATTTTAGCTTAGTTTTATGTTTTTTTTAATTTAGGAACAATAGATATTTTCCTGTAAGTGATTATGAAATGAAAATGTTGGTCAGTAATAGCTTAATTACTGCTGCTGTAACATGATATGGAATCATGGCTAAGTACTTATTTCCTTTGCAGTTTGCTTTGTTTTTATGTCTGAGTTGAAAAATTAACTTTGAACTAATGGAGGAAATTCAGGCCCTCCAAAGAAATAGGGAAAGCAAGTCTGGTCTGAGGATGCATCTTCCCAGACATGTTAGATTAGTGTGTTTGCTCTAAGGATAATGAAACAACTATATTCACATAGAGAGCTGACATGATACTCTGACTATTTGAGATCCCTCCCTGGAAATTCAGTGTACTTGCTGTGTTTTTGTACTTTTATTTAGTTTATCATATAGCATCCTGCACAAATATAGCACAATGTTTTTATTGCTTCATTCTCCCCCTTCCCTTGAAGTAACTGAAAACTACAGAAATTCTGAACTACTTAAGCCAGCAGATTTCCATGTTTAATTCTTCTGAATTCCCATAATTTCCCCTATATTTGGTTAGTGCTGTGTACAGGGCCTATCTGGGATGAAGTTAATTTTCTTCATAGCTGCCCATATGGTTGTCCCATCCCACCAGGGAAGATGAGTTAACTCTGAATAAAAAAACCAAATTGCTGTCTTTTGAGTGTAACATACGGGGCAAGGAAATTTTCAAGAAACAGGGACATTTTCATGCCAAAGGTATAGTAGTTGGACATTTCGACCCCATATACTGCCTAATCAGATCGTGCCTGGGGTTTTGGCTTTCATGGTGCTTCCTACCATGGTGGGGTGTCAAAAAATGGAACATCTTAAATGGACACATGGTAGGAAGACCAACAGAACATTGGAGTCCTGCCATTTCATAAATGTTCAGATGTGAGTATATATATATTTTCCCATTGGAACATGCCCATGCAGTTCCTCACGAGGGAGGATACTGAGAGGTGGAACAGGTGGTTCCTCCATCATTTGCCTAGTATGTTGTTCCGTTAACTGTCCAAAATGACTTTTTCTTACTGTATTTACCTCCTTGTATTCCAAAGGTGAACAAACCCTTGTATTCATTCCCATGCCAAGTTTTGATTAGCTCTATTTCCAGAGATTTGTTCAGCAAAACACTCATACAATACATACCTATAATAGAAAATCTAAAAGTTCCTCTAGGCCATTTTCCCTATTCTTTACTTTACCATAGGTATTTCTTGTCCAGTTTTATAAAGATTTGGTTCCCCAAAAGGACACTTCCAATAAAAACATAAACAAATCACAAAAATTAACATTATAATACAAGCGGTTATAGTAACAACTAAAAATTCCGTAAGTCCCATACGACTTGGTCTCTTCAATTACCTGATTACATGTGCCTTAATGAAGCAGGAACTTTTCACAGGTGAGATTTGTTTCTTTCCTCTTCTTCCTGCAAGGAAAGAAAAAGGAAAAACTTGGTCCTTCGAACTGGCTTTAGAAGGAGGGAACAATCCACCTAGTACTGATTTTATGCTCCCCGCCACAGACATCAGTGGTCACCCAGGCATACTTATTGAAAGGAGTTTTTAGTACTAGGAAGACTTAGAATCATAGAATAACAGATTGTCCTGAGTTGGAAGGGACCCACAAGGATCATCGAGTTCAACTCCTGTCCCTGCATGTGACAACTCCACAGTTCACACCATGTGTCTGAGGGCATTGTCCAGTCTCTTCTTGAACACTTGTCAGGCTTGGGGCTGTGACTACCTCCTTGGGGAGCCTATTTCAGTGCTTCACCACCCTCTGGGTGAAGAACCTTTTCCTAATGTCTAGCCTAAACCTCCCCTGGCACATCTTTCTGCTATTCCCTCAGGTTCTGTCATTGGTCACTAAAGAGAAGTGTTTGGTGCCTGCCCTTCCCCCTCCCCTTGTGAGGAAGCTGTAGACCGCGATGAGGTCTCCTCTCAGTCTCCTCCAGGGTGAATAAACCAAGCGACTTCAGCTGCTCCTCATATGGTTTCCTCTCCAAACCCTTCACCAACTTTGTAGCCCTCTTCTGGAAACTCTCTAGTAGCTTAATATCTTTCTTATACTGTGGCACCCAAAACTGCACACAATGCTCCAGGTAAGACCGCACCAGTGCAGAGTAGAGCGGGACAATCACCTCCCTTGCTCGACTAGCAATACTGTGCTTGATGCACCCCAGGACATGGTCGGCCCTCTTCGCTGCCAGTTGGCTCATGTTCAACTTGCCATCGACCAGAACTCCCAGATCCCTCTCCATGGAGTTGCTTTCCAGCATCTCATCCCCTAGTCTGTATGTACATTCAGGTTTGCCATGTCCCAGGTGCAGAATCCAGCACTTAGCCTTATTGAACTTCATGTGGTAGGTGATTGCCCAGTTCTCCAATTTGTCCAGATCCCTCTGCAGGGCCTCTCTGCCCTTGAGAATGTCGACAGCTCCCCGCAATTTTGTGTCATCAGCAAACTCAGTAAGCAATCCCTCAAGTCCTGTGTCTAAGTCATTTATGAAGACATTGAAGAGCGCTGACCCGAAGATGGATCCCTGCAGAACCCCGCTAGTCACTGGTCACCAGCCCGACATAACCCCATTTACTAGAACCCTTTGAGCCCAGCCTGTCAGCCAGTTGCTCACACAATTTCATTGTGTGTTTACCCAGCTATATGCAGGCCATT
Organism: Patagioenas fasciata; assembly: GCF_037038585.1. Lineage (NCBI taxonomy): Eukaryota > Metazoa > Chordata > Aves > Columbiformes > Columbidae > Patagioenas > Patagioenas fasciata. The sequence goes on from NC_092559.1 coordinate 44,155,343, forward strand.
TGTCCAGGAGAATACTGTGAGAGACAGTATCAAAGGCTTTACTGAAATCCAAAAAGATCACATTGACAGGCTTCCCTTGGTCACCTAGGTTGGTAACCTTATTGTAGAATGAAATTAAGTTTGACAAACAAGACTTTCCCTTCATGAACTGTCCCATCCCAACAGATGGGATGAGGGATGAGTTAACTCTGAACGTGACATGCACCCTGACTCAACAGATGAGATCAGGTGTGAGTTAGCTCCGGGTAATTCTGCACGGCAATGCGAAGTGAATGACAGACAATCACTCCGGGGGTCCAATTATGAATTTACTAAAAGCACATGGTGGTATACAAATTACAGCAATCAGTGACTTGGCAAAAGTATGTTATAGTACCACAAAACTTATCAATACATTGACAGCAAAAACCCTTCTAAAAACGGTGGATTGGCAACAATTAGTAAACTGTAATGCAAAACTTAACAAGACTTTAGCAGCAGAACTTACAATGGTACTACTTATAAAGAATGTTTATGAAAAAGGAAGAGAGAGAGAGGACAACTAAGATATCAGAAAGAGAAAGAGAGAAGGAGAGACAGAGAGGGAGAGTAAGATATCACCACTCCACAGGTACATCGGTCCCGCGACGACCTCTGGAGAGGAGGACACGTTGAAGATTTACACGTCGCCAACCTGTATCATACATGAGGTTGTTTTATAACCCTGTTCATTTACATGCGAGATAGGAGAAGGCAGTTCATCTCCTCCCTCTGCTCGCTCTTCATGCTAATTAGGAAGACTCTTCTAGAAATGGGTCTGGGGTCTTCAAACTAGGGGAAAGTTCACGGTATTGACCAGAAGTGAGTTGTCTTGCCCGTCAGGGATAGCTGTTGGTTCGTGGTTTCTTCTGGTAGTTGGTTGTCTGACAGATGGTTCATCTCTATCATCCCAATTAGGCCATGATACCTTTTACAGCAACACTATTAATTGTCCTTATCTTCCAGGGTGTCTGCCTCCATGGCCATAAAACTTCGGGGAAGATAAGATGAGGTGTCATCTATCTCTTCCTCCCAAAGTAGCAAAAAACAGAGGTTTAAGGCATAACAAGGTCCTTTGTTCTGCTAAGCATGGGGATAGTGCTTCAGGGTTGTCACATGAACCTATGCTGGCTGGGACCTATGACTGCGTTGTCATTCAGATGTTTTTAATAACTCCCAGAAGGATCTTCTCCATGATTTTTCCAGGAACAGAAGTGAGACTGACAGGCCTGTAGTTGCCAGGGTCATCCCTGTTGCCCTTCTTGTAGATTGGGACAACATTTGCCACCTTCCAGTCATCCGGGACCTTTCCAGATTCCCACGAGCGTTGAAAAATCACGGAGAGAGGTCTCCCTATGATGTCAGCCAGCTCTTTAAGCACCCTTGGATGAATCCCATCAGGCCCCATTGACTTGTAGGGATTTAGCTGGAGTAGCAAATCCCATATAAATTCTGGATTCATTGGGATTTTATCATTTATCGACTTGCCTCACATTGGGGAGTTCAGCTAGGACAGGTTGTCCAGGATAGTGGAGAGGATTTTTGGGGTCTTTAGTTTCTTTCATCACAGGGAATAAAGATGGAGATTTAGGGCAAAAATACATTAATTCAAGGACATCTGTTAACTCCCCAGCAGTCACTTACTTGGGTCATAGTTTTTGATATTCACACAGACCATCCAGGTTCATCCAGGTTTGTAGGGTTTTAGAAACATTTTATGAGACCGTTTATTCTTTCTACTATCCCATTAACTCGGGGATAGTAAGGTGTTTGAAATGTGTACTGTATTCTGTCAGATTTTGCCCACTTTTGGACCACCCCGGCAGTAAAGTGGCTTCTATTGTCTGATTTAATTCATTTGGGTGTATAACAGAACTTATCAATACATTAACAGCAAAAGTCCTACTACGAGCGATATATTGGCAACCATTAGTAGCTATAATATGAAATTTAACCAGAATCCAACAGCAGAGCTTAAAGATGATGTTACCCTTATATGTTCAAAAGGGAAAGAGAGAAAGAGAGTGGTAAAGAGGGAAGGAAAGCTAAGGTATAAGAGAGAAAGAAAGAGAGTAATATATCATGGAAGAAGAGACAAAGAAATAGGGATATAGAAAAAAGGAGAGAAGGAAAGAGCAGAGAGAAAGGAAGAAAGAAAAAGGTGAAGGATACAGTCTTTCTTACGGCCCCACAGCATGGATGACAGGACTTGTATGATGATGTGTGGCCTCGGTGTTCCACAGCAAGGATGTTGGAGTTTGCAGTTCAGGAGCGCAGTGTCCTCCGATGTCTGGTTCAGTTCCCAAGGCGAGGCTGGTGGGCTGAAGGTCCTCAGGGTGGTGGATTCCCTTCGGCGAAGCTAGTCTGGTGAGGGTCCTCAGGGTGCTGGATTCCTTTGGTGAAGCTGGACTGGTGGGCAAAGAGTCCTGAGGGTGCTGGATTCCCTAGCAGTGCTGTTTTAGGTGAGCTTTTTTATAGCTCTCCGAGAAAAATCTGGGGGGGAAAGGGATGATTGCGAGAGATCGACAAGTCTCGACAAGTCCCAGGCAACGTTGAAGGGTCTCAGCTTTTCCCCTTTGTTTGCCAAGCTGGGCATATCAGAAGATGGGGCTATGTGCCCTCCAGCACATCCTCCACCTCCGGTATGGATCAGCCGGCCTGATCTGTTACTCGTTAACTTGTCGTGGATATGTAAATTGCAGTTCCCCCACACTGCATGTGTCACCTCCTGTGTCTGGCTGGACTAGTTTCACCACGTTTTCAGCCATGATCCTTATCAATACACAACAGCCACTTACTACTCAGCCAGAGAGAGGAACTGGTGGCCAGTCGGTCCTTTTCTCTGCTGTTTATCAGTAAGCTGGACCAAGCAAAGCTCTTATCAGCATCCCATCTGGGGTGCTACAACTGTTGTCCAGAAAAACAGGGTTCTTTATCCAGTGTACATACAGAAGAGCCAAATTTAGCACAAAGAGACAAGACACTGCCTATCACAGAGTCGCCTAAATCTGGATGCTGGAATAAAGCCAGCACGCTAGAAAGAAAAGTAACAGCTATTACACACAAAATCTTATAACTGCATTCACACCATAAAGAGCTAATTGTTCATGGTCTTCTGTATCATCACAAAATGTACATTTTGGGTCCACGGATTCTCCTGATTTAACAGTCTGTTAACTTACTATACCATATAACAGACAGAGACTTATGTAACTGTAATACATGTTTAAACAGATACCTACAAAGAAAACAGGTTAATATTAATGAAAAGCATCTCTCAGACTGTTTTGCAAGTTTTCTGTGATTCATTTGTTATCAATTAATTCCGTCTCAGCTTGTTGAAGTTTAAACTGTTCCGCTTTTAAATCTGTCTGCAGTGATTTAATGATCTCTTGCAGAGATTTATTTCCATCTTGCTCAGTTAGTTTATCTTTCTGAGCAGCTATGAGTGCCACTCCCAAAACAGCAAAGATCTTAAATCTGTTTTCTTTTCCCAAGTCCCTTATTCATTCTGTTACAATAGCTGTGGACAACCAATGTCCCAAAGCCCAGCCAAACTCCTAGAGTCGGGCAAACCTATAATCTTTTAGTAAACACGACAATGGGGAGCAGTCAAGATCTGACTTAACCCAGGATGCCATGACCTACTGCTGGAAAACATGGTTCAGACTGCAGATCATTTCTCCTTTATCAGCCTGGCTTCTATCCCCTTTTTAGGAAACCTCTTTACAGCTTCCCACAGAGAATTCCATCCCCATCCTCGTTACCAACTCAGCTGGTGAGAGCAAAGGTTAACTTTTGGAATACTCTGCACGGTAACACAAAGTGATGACAATCACCTGAGAGGTTCAATTAAATCACAAATTTAGTAAAAACACTCAGTGGAACAACAAATAGTGATTTGGCAAAAGTTTATAATTATATCATAAAACTCAGCAAGACTTTAACAACAAAACTTACAAGGTATTACTCTTATGTATCCAAAATAAAGTTAGAAAAAGAAAGACAGGAAAAGGAGAGAGATTAAGATATCAGAAGAAAGATAAGATCTCACCACTCTGAAGGTCATAGTTCCAGTGACCTTCTCTGTAGCTGTCTTGGTGGTGGGCGTGATGAAACTTCGTTAATGCCACACAGCATGCACACGCACACAAAACACACAAGGACACAAAACAGACTAAAAAGTGTCCCAAGTGAGGAAGTTTTATATCCCAGTCCATTTGCATGCGAGATAGGAGAGGGGCAGCTCGTCTCCTCCCTCTGTTTGCTCTTCGTGCTAATTAAGAAGATTGTTCCAGGAAGGAGTTGGTGGTTGAAAAATTAGAGGGATGGTTGCAGTGCTGACCAGAAGTAAGTGAGTTGTTTTGTCTGTTAGGAGTAGCTGGTGGTTCCTGATTTCTCCTAGTGGTTGACTGTCTGCTAGATGACACATCTTGATCATCACAATTAACCAGGAGACTTCAGAAAGCAACACTGTTAATTGTCTTTATCTCAAAAATTTATGCCTTCGTTTTGCAGAGAACTTGAAAGAAAAGTGATAGAGTGTCTGCCTTCACAGCCACCTATCTTTTCCTGTCCAAATTTGCAAAAAACAGTTGTTTAAGGCATAACATACACCGTTAATGAGTCCTTTGTTTTGCAAAGGCTGGGGGGGCGGAATGCTTCAAGGCTCTCACAATGGTGTTGTGATTTGCATTTGTGGCTAAACAGTGTCCATAACACGTTGATGTTTTAACTGTTGCTGAACAGTGCTTGCACAGCATCAAGGCCTTCTCTGTTTCTCACTCTGCCCATGCAGTGAGTAGGCTGGGGGTGATCAAGAGTCTGGGAAGGGACACAGCCAGGACAGCTGACCAAAGAGATATTCCATGGCATATAACATCATGCTCAGCGTGATGAGGGGATAGTATTTACAAGGTTGCCATTGCTCAATGTCACGGAGGCACCCCAAAAGTCAATTCAGGCAGGCAACAAACTCCAAACAGACTTTATTCTAACCAGAGCTGTTAAGCAGAAACCAACTACAAACAGGGTTCATCCAAACTTATTCAGCACTCCGATAGCATTATGCAACACAGGTTCAGATACCAGTTATGAGTTCAATTACTACACATTAGAAAGCAGTGTAGGGGAAAGGGACCTGGGGGTCCTGGTGGACAGCAGGATGACCATGATCCAGCACTGTGCCCTTGTGGCCAGGAAGGCCAATGGCATCCTGGGGTGTATTAGAAGGGGGGTGGTTAGTAGGTCGAGAGAGGTTCTCCTTCCCCTCTACTCCACCCTGGTGAGACCCCATCTAGAATATTGTGTCCAGTTCTGGGCCCCTCAGTTCAAGAAGGACAGGGAACTGCTGGAGAGGGTCCAGCATAGGGCAACAAAGATGATTAAGGGAGTGGAGCACCTCCCTTATGAAGAAAGGCTGAGGGAGCTGGGTCTCTTCAGTTTGGAGAGAGGAGACTGAGGGGTGACCTTATTAATGTTTATAAATATATAAAGGGTGAGTGCCACGAGGATGGAGCCAGGCTCTTCTCGGTGGCAAACAATGATAGGACAAGGGGTAATGGGATCAAGCTGGAACACAAGAGGTTCCACTTAAATTTGAGAAAAAACTTCTTCTCAGTGAGGGTGACAGAGCACTGGAACAGGCTGCCCAGGGGGGTTGTGGAGTCTCCTTCCCTGGAGACATTCAAAACCCACCTGGACATGTTCCTGTGCGACCTCACCTAGGCGTTCCTGCTCCGGCAGAGGGATTGGACTAGATGATCTTTTGAGGTCCCTTCCAATCCCAAACATACTGTGATACAACAAACTCAAGGGGATCAGATCCTAAAACTCTAGAGTGATGATTCAGAAATGTGCATCTTCCCTCTCTGTGCTAAACTGAGGACTCTCAAGGGTACCCAAATCACTTACCAGATCGGGGGGGATGTTCCTTAGATGGCCAGTCTAAGGAGGAGAGTCTTTGCATACCCGCTGCTCTGAGGAAGACCAACTCAAAGGGGGATTCTGGCAGGCTCCATTTATACCCTAGTTGAGTCTGAGCTGTAGTCACTTATGGTAGTTGTCCAGAAAATACTCTCAGCCAAGGTGTCTCATTGGTCAAAAGCCCTGTCTGTTGACCAAGGAGTATATGCATGACCATAGTAGTCCATCAGCCTAGAAGATTCTGTTGCTCTTGGGGGTGGGGGAGAGAGTGCATCTGCCGCACTCAGACCCAGCTGAGCATTGGTCTGCCTGTAAGAGGTGGTGAGTGATTGCCTTTGCATCACTTGGTTTGGTTTGGGTTTTTTTCCTTTTTTTTTTTTTTTCCTTCACTTATTAAACTGTCTTGATCCATGAGGGATTTTTTATGTGTTTTGCTCTTTCCATTGTCTCCCCCAACCCACTGGTAAGGTGAGTGAGCGAGTAGCTGGTGGGTGCTTAGTTGCTGGTCAGGGTCAACCCATCACATGTCATTATCAGATTTCAGTTAAAACTGTAAAGAATGCTCTGTGAAGAACTGATCATGAAGCAGTAAGAGCAGAGAGGTGCACACCTTCTGAAGAACAAGCAGTGATAACAATGGTGAATGCTTCTTAGTGTTGTATCTTATGTAACGACTGCTTGTAATATTTTGCAGAAAACCTGCAAAAAAGGTAATGGCCTTGTCAAAGAGATGGAAAAGAAGGCGGAAAGACTTTCTGAACATTATTAGCAGCCAAAAGTGCCTCTGAAAATGAATGTGTAATATGTTTTTGATCCTATTTTGAGATTGGTGGTGAATTCTGAATAATGCAAATATCTGAGATTTTGTCCTTAATAAAACTTGTGTATCTTCTTAGTGCAACTAATGAAGAAGTAAGGAGCTATTGCTACTGTTCCTGACTACTTATCACCCAGACTGTATTTAGAAGTGTAAATCGAACAAAAAAGTTTGTGTGCTCAGTATCTAAGCAGTCCTAAAATATCTACTGGACTATCTGTTGCTAAATTGTCTTACATGGTTGTCTTCTCATGCATCCCTCACAACATCCTTCTGGACAAATTGTCCAATTGTGAGATGAGCAGGTACACAGTGCGCTGGGTGAAGAACTGGCTGAACAGCAGAGCTCAAAGGGTTGTAGTGAATGGGGCTACATCTGGCTGACAGCCAGTCACCAGCAGTGTTCCTCAGGATTCAGTTCTAGGGTCAGTTCTGTTCAATATATTTATCAATGATCTGGATGCAGAGTTGAATGCACCATTAGCAAGTTTACTGACAATACCAAACTGGGAGGTGCTGATGACTCTCTTGAGGGACAAGAGACCTTGCAGAATGATCTAGATATATCAGAGTATTAGACAATCATCAATGCCATGAAATTTAACAAGAACAAATACTGGATTCTGCATCTGAGATGGAGTAATGTCAGACACAAGTATAGACTGGGAGAGGAGTGGCTGGAGAGCAGCCCTGCAGAAAGGGATCTGGGGGTGCTGGTTGACAGTATGCTCAATGTGAGTCAGCAGTGTTCCCTGGCAACCAAGAGGGCACACTGCATTTTGGGGTGCATCAAATGCAGCATAACCAGCCAGTCAAAAGAGATTATTATCCTGCTGTATTTAGCATTGGTGTGGCCTCACCTTGAGTCTTATGTGCATTTCTGGCTCCCACATTTTAAGAAGGGTCCTTGAATGCATCCAGAGGAGGGCAGCAAAGCTGGTGGAAGGGCTGGAAGGCACGTCCTATGAGAAGTGACTAAGGACTTTGGGTTTGTCTAATTTGGAGAAATGGAGACCTGAGGAATGACCTCATTGCTCTCTACAGCTTCCTGAGGAGGGAGGGGAAGTGAAGAGAGAGGTGCTGATCTCTTCTCCCTGGTATCCAGTGATAGGACACATGGGAATAGTCCAAAGCTGCCCCAGGGGAGGTTCAGGCTTGACATTAAGAAGCATTTCTTTACCAAGAGGGTGGTCACACACTGGAACAGGCTTTCTCGAGAGGTGCCTGTCAGTGTTTAGAGGCATTTGGACAGTGCCCTTAATAACATGCTTTAACTTCTGATCAGGCAGTTGGACTAGATGATCCTTGTAGGTCCCTTCCGACTGAAATATTCTATTCTATTCTTGTTGTACTGTCATCTTTATTTTGTGTATAATCCCATCATTTCCATGTGCACTGGTAGGAACATGTTTTAAGTGTTTGACTTTTTCATAGTATGAGTAGAATGAGAGGCTGTTCCTGCTTCCTTTGTACTGATAATAACTGTTTTTTGCTTTGACTTTATGAGAGCAAGCGAAGACTGACTAGATCATAATGTATTGTGGGATGTGCTTGTTCCAGTGACCTACCTAAATGAAATGGATAAACAGTTTTCCAAAGTGATAAATTTGGGAGATTTGCAGAATTCCTCACAGGAGTAGGAGATGGGATGACCACTGAAGCAAATTTGTTATTCCATGCTTTCAAATGGAGTGCCTGAGGCTGTTTGTCATCACTTACATTCCTGACTGCTGATCTTTCTGGTAATCCTCCCATTGGTATCTCCTTGCTATGTTATTTTTCACCAGTATGAACTCATCATTATCTCTGGGTTCTCCTTGCTGCTCCAAAGGCATCCCGAGCAGTTACTTCATTAGTATGCATCTCATGAATTTATTCTGCCTCGTATGCTGCTGGGATATCCAGTTCTAAAATGTAATAGTATGGATACCTTGGTTTCCATAATTGCATTCCTTTTAAGGGTTGATTTAATGTTTTGTTTTGTTTTGTTTTTATATAGTCTTAAAATTAAGGGAAAGACTGATACAAGACTGGAAAATTAATCTCAGGAAGTTGATGTTTTACTGTGCATCAGTTAAGGTGCCACAGTATGATTTTTTTTTTCCTGATTATGTATGTGGTGTTTGTTAAAATACAAAATACGTTTCTCATTTTATTCAGAAAGGAAAATTGTAAAGCACAGGGAATATGCCTCAATAAATATAACATTTTAGCTTTTCTGCATGTGTGTGTCTGTGGAAAGCTTACAAATTTTGTATTGAAATATATTAACAATCTGTTCTTCTGGCTTTTCTGTTATAAGGACTAATAGAGATATTCTTGCAGAGTGAACAAATGATCAGAGAGTTCTACAGGTAATTAGACAGAACAAAAGACAAAGAAATGTGTCAAAAAAATAAAGATGTATTGCATTATTTATGGCACTTCATATTGATTTGAATCTGGCTGGAGACCTGGTGTTCTGGATTAGACAAGATCAGATCAGCATGCTATTTGCTTTCTGATTTAGTTTACTGTGCCCTACACAGATAAATGTTTAAATAAAGTGTGTCTTTATTGTTAATTTGTTGTTAGCATTGATATTCTCCATTCTTTCTCTTTAACAGACTCATGTTGGGGGCAGTGGAAGTTCTGTCAGTTTCTTGGTTTACTTGAAATTACTGCAATCCTAGAATCATAGAATCATTTAGGTTGGAAAAGACCCTTAAGATAATCGAGTCCAACCATTAACCTAACACTGCCAAGTCCACCACTGAACCATGTCCCTAAGCACCACATCTACATGCCTTTTAAATACCTCCAGGGATGGTGACTCAACCACTTCCCCAGGCAGCCTGTTCTAATGCTCGACAACCATTTCAGTGAAGAAGCATTTCCTAATATCCAATCTAAACCTCCCCTGGCACAACTTGAGGGCATTTCCTCTCATCCTATTGCTTGCTAGTTGGAAAAACAGACTTACACCCACCTTGCTACGCCCTCCTTTCAGGTGGTCGTAGAGAGCAATAAGGTCTCCTCTCAGCCTCCTTTTCTCCAGACAAAACAAACCCAGTTCCCTCAGCTGTTCCTTGTTCTCTATAGCCTTCACCAGCTTTATTGCTTTTCTTTGGATACGCTTCAGCATCTCAAAGTCTTTCTTGTAGTGAGGGGTCCAAAACTGAACACAGTATTCAAGGTGCGGCCTCAGCAGTGCCAAGTACAAAGGGACAATCATTTCCCTAGTCCTGCTGGCCACACTATTTCTGACACAAGCCAGGATGCTATTTGCCTTCATGGCCACCTGGGTACACTGCTGGCTCATATTCAGCCAGCTGTTGACCACCATCCCCAGGTCCTTTTTCACTGTGCAGCTTTTAGCAACTTCTCACAGTTTCACACAGTTTCACAGTATGTTTGGGACTGGAAGGGACCTCAGAAGATCATCTAGTCCAATCCGCCTGCCAGAGCAGGAAGGCCTAGATGAGGTCACACAGGAACATGTCCAGGTGGGTTTTGAATGTCTCCAGGGAAGGAGACTCCACAACCCCCCTGGGCAGCCTGTTCCAGTGCTCTGTCACCCTCACAGAAGAAGTTTTTTCTCAAATTTAAGTGGAACCTCTTGTGTTCCAGCTTGATCCCATTACCCCTTGTCCTATCATTGTTTGCCACCGAGAAGAGCCTGGCTCCATCCTCGTGGCACTCACCCTTTATATATTTATAAACATTAATAAGGTCACCCCTCAGTCTCCTCTCTCCAAACTGAAGAGACCCAGCTCCCTCAGCCTTTCTTCATAAGGGAGGTGCTCCACTCCCTTAATCATCTTTGTTGCCCTATGCTGGACCCTCTCCAGCAGTTCCCTGTCCTTCTTGAACTGAGGGGCCCAGAACTGGACACAATATTCTAGATGGGGTCTCACCAGGGTGGAGTAGAGGGGAAGGAGAACCTCTCTCGACCTACTAACCACCCCCCTTCTAATACACCCCAGGATGCCATTGGCCTTCCTGGCCACAAGGGCACAGTGCTGGATCATGGTCATCCTGCTGTCCACCAGGACCCCCAGGTCCCTTTCCCCTACACTGCTTTCTAATGTGTAGTAATTGAACTCATAACTGGTATCTGAACCTGTGTTGCATAATGCTATCGGAGTGCTGAATAAGTTTGGATGAACCCTGTTTGTAGTTGGTTTCTGCTTAACAGCTCTGGTTAGAATAAAGTCTGTTTGGAGTTTGTTGCCTGCCTGAATTGACTTTTGGGGTGCCTCCGTGACATTGAGCAATGGCAACCTTGTAAATACTATCCCCTCATCACGCTGAGCATGATGTTATATGCCATGGAATATCTCTTTGGTCAGCTGTCCTGGCTGTGTCCCTTCCCAGACTCTTGATCACCCCCAGCCTACTCACTGCATGGGCAGAGTGAGAAACAGAGAAGGCCTTGATGCTGTGCAAGCACTTGTTCAGCAACAGTTAAAACATCAACGTGTTATGGACACTGTTTAGCCACAAATGCAAATCACAACACCATTGTGAGAGCCTTGAAGCATTCCGCCCCCCCAGCCTTTGCAAAACAAAGGACTCATTAACGGTGTATGTTATGCCTTAAACAACTGTTTTTTGCAAATTTGGACAGGAAAAGATAGGTGGCTGTGAAGGCAGACACTCTATCACTTTTCTTTCAAGTTCTCTGCAAAACGAAGGCATAAATTTTTGAGATAAAGACAATTAACAGTGTTGCTTTCTGAAGTCTCCTGGTTAATTGTGATGATCAAGATGTGTCATCTAGCAGACAGTCAACCACTAGGAGAAATCAGGAACCACCAGCTACTCCTAACAGACAAAACAACTCACTTACTTCTGGTCAGCACTGCAACCATCCCTCTAATTTTTCAACCACCAACTCCTTCCTGGAACAATCTTCTTAATTAGCACGAAGAGCAAACAGAGGGAGGAGACGAGCTGCCCCTCTCCTATCTCGCATGCAAATGGACTGGGATATAAAACTTCCTCACTTGGGACACTTTTTAGTCTGTTTTGTGTCCTTGTGTGTTTTGTGTGCGTGTGCATGCTGTGTGGCATTAACGAAGTTTCATCACGCCCACCACCAAGACAGCTACAGAGAAGGTCACTGGAACTATGACCTTCAGAGTGGTGAGATCTTATCTTTCTTCTGATATCTTAATCTCTCTCCTTTTCCTGTCTTTCTTTTTCTAACTTTATTTTGGATACATAAGAGTAATACCTTGTAAGTTTTGTTGTTAAAGTCTTGCTGAGTTTTATGATATAATTATAAACTTTTGCCAAATCACTATTTGTTGTTCCACTGAGTGTTTTTACTAAATTTGTGATTTAATTGAACCTCTCAGGTGATTGTCATCACTTTGTGTTACCGTGCAGAGTATTCCAAAAGTTAACCTTTGCTCTCACCAGCTGAGTTGGTAACGAGGATGGGGATGGAATTCTCTGTGGGAAGCTGTAAAGAGGTTTCCTAAAAAGGGGATAGAAGCCAGGCTGATAAAGGAGAAATGATCTGCAGTCTGAACCATGTTTTCCAGCAGTAGGTCATGGCATCCTGGGTTAAGTCAGATCTTGACTGCTCCCCATTGTCGTGTTTACTAAAAGATTATAGGTTTGCCCGACTCTAGGAGTTTGGCTGGGCTTTGGGACATTGGTTGTCCACAGCTATTGTAACAGAATGAATAAGGGACTTGGGAAAAGAAAACAGATTTAAGATCTTTGCTGTTTTGGGAGTGGCACTCATAGCTGCTCAGAAAGATAAACTAACTGAGCAAGATGGAAATAAATCTCTGCAAGAGATCATTAAATCACTGCAGACAGATTTAAAAGCGGAACAGTTTAAACTTCAACAAGCTGAGACGGAATTAATTGATAACAAATGAATCACAGAAAACTTGCAAAACAGTCTGAGAGATGCTTTTCATTAATATTAACCTGTTTTCTTTGTAGGTATCTGTTTAAACATGTATTACAGTTACATAAGTCTCTGTCTGTTATATGGTATAGTAAGTTAACAGACTGTTAAATCAGGAGAATCCGTGGACCCAAAATGTACATTTTGTGATGATACAGAAGACCATGAACAATTAGCTCTTTATGGTGTGAATGCAGTTATAAGATTTTGTGTGTAATAGCTGTTACTTTTCTTTCTAGCGTGCTGGCTTTATTCCAGCATCCAGATTTAGGCGACTCTGTGATAGGCAGTGTCTTGTCTCTTTGTGCTAAATTTGGCTCTTCTGTATGTACACTGGATAAAGAACCCTGTTTTTCTGGACAACAGTTGTAGCACCCCAGATGGGATGCTGATAAGAGCTTTGCTTGGTCCAGCTTACTGATAAACAGCAGAGAAAAGGACCGACTGGCCACCAGTTCCTCTCTCTGGCTGAGTAGTAAGTGGCTGTTGTGTATTGATAAGGATCATGGCTGAAAACGTGGTGAAACTAGTCCAGCCAGACACAGGAGGTGACACATGCAGTGTGGGGGAACTGCAATTTACATATCCACGACAAGTTAACGAGTAACAGATCAGGCCGGCTGATCCATACCGGAGGTGGAGGATGTGCTGGAGGGCACATAGCCCCATCTTCTGATATGCCCAGCTTGGCAAACAAAGGGGAAAAGCTGAGACCCTTCAACGTTGCCTGGGACTTGTCGAGACTTGTCGATCTCTCGCAATCATCCCTTTCCCCCCCAGATTTTTCTCGGAGAGCTATAAAAAAGCTCACCTAAAACAGCACTGCTAGGGAATCCAGCACCCTCAGGACTCTTTGCCCACCAGTCCAGCTTCACCAAAGGAATCCAGCACCCTGAGGACCCTCACCAGACTAGCTTCGCCGAAGGGAATCCACCACCCTGAGGACCTTCAGCCCACCAGCCTCGCCTTGGGAACTGAACCAGACATCGGAGGACACTGCGCTCCTGAACTGCAAACTCCAACATCCTTGCTGTGGAACACCGAGGCCACACATCATCATACAAGTCCTGTCATCCATGCTGTGGGGCCGTAAGAAAGACTGTATCCTTCACCTTTTTCTTTCTTCCTTTCTCTCTGCTCTTTCCTTCTCTCCTTTTTTCTATATCCCTATTTCTTTGTCTCTTCTTCCATGATATATTACTCTCTTTCTTTCTCTCTTATACCTTAGCTTTCCTTCCCTCTTTACCACTCTCTTTCTCTCTTTCCCTTTTGAACATATAAGGGTAACATCATCTTTAAGCTCTGCTGTTGGATTCTGGTTAAATTTCATATTATAGCTACTAATGGTTGCCAATATATCGCTCGTAGTAGGACTTTTGCTGTTAATGTATTGATAAGTTCTGTTATACACCCAAATGAATTAAATCAGACAATAGAAGCCACTTTACTGCCGGGGTGGTCCAAAAGTGGGCAAAATCTGACAGAATACAGTACACATTTCAAACACCTTACTATCCCCGAGTTAATGGGATAGTAGAAAGAATAAACGGTCTCATAAAATGTTTCTAAAACCCTACAAACCTGGATGAACCTGGATGGTCTGTGTGAATATCAAAAACTATGACCCAAGTAAGTGACTGCTGGGGAGTTAACAGATGTCCTTGAATTAATGTATTTTTGCCCTAAATCTCCATCTTTATTCCCTGTGATGAAAGAAACTAAAGACCCCAAAAATCCTCTCCACTATCCTGGACAACCTGTCCTAGCTGAACTCCCCAATGTGAGGCAAGTCGATAAATGATAAAATCCCAATGAATCCAGAATTTATATGGGATTTGCTACTCCAGCTAAATCCCTACAAGTCAATGGGGCCTGATGGGATTCATCCAAGGGTGCTTAAAGAGCTGGCTGACATCATAGGGAGACCTCTCTCCGTGATTTTTCAACGCTCGTGGGAATCTGGAAAGGTCCCGGATGACTGGAAGGTGGCAAATGTTGTCCCAATCTACAAGAAGGGCAACAGGGATGACCCTGGCAACTACAGGCCTGTCAGTCTCACTTCTGTTCCTGGAAAAATCATGGAGAAGATCCTTCTGGGAGTTATTAAAAACATCTGAATGACAACGCAGTCATAGGTCCCAGCCAGCATAGGTTCATGTGACAACCCTGAAGCACTATCCCCATGCTTAGCAGAACAAAGGACCTTGTTATGCCTTAAACCTCTGTTTTTTGCTACTTTGGGAGGAAGAGATAGATGACACCTCATCTTATCTTCCCCGAAGTTTTATGGCCATGGAGGCAGACACCCTGGAAGATAAGGACAATTAATAGTGTTGCTGTAAAAGGTATCATGGCCTAATTGGGATGATAGAGATGAACCATCTGTCAGACAACCAACTACCAGAAGAAACCACGAACCAACAGCTATCCCTGACGGGCAAGACAACTCACTTCTGGTCAATACCGTGAACTTTCCCCTAGTTTGAAGACCCCAGACCCATTTCTAGAAGAGTCTTCCTAATTAGCATGAAGAGCGAGCAGAGGGAGGAGATGAACTGCCTTCTCCTATCTCGCATGTAAATGAACAGGGTTATAAAACAACCTCATGTATGATACAGGTTGGCGACGTGTAAATCTTCAACGTGTCCTCCTCTCCAGAGGTCGTCGCGGGACCGATGTACCTGTGGAGTGGTGATATCTTACTCTCCCTCTCTGTCTCTCCTTCTCTCTTTCTCTTTCTGATATCTTAGTTGTCCTCTCTCTCTCTTCCTTTTTCATAAACATTCTTTATAAGTAGTACCATTGTAAGTTCTGCTGCTAAAGTCTTGTTAAGTTTTGCATTACAGTTTACTAATTGTTGCCAATCCACCGTTTTTAGAAGGGTTTTTGCTGTCAATGTATTGATAAGTTTTGTGGTACTATAACATACTTTTGCCAAGTCACTGATTGCTGTAATTTGTATACCACCATGTGCTTTTAGTAAATTCATAATTGGACCCCCGGAGTGATTGTCTGTCATTCACTTCGCATTGCCGTGCAGAATTACCCGGAGCTAACTCACACCTGATCTCATCTGTTGAGTCAGGGTGCATGTCACGTTCAGAGTTAACTCATCCCTCATCCCATCTGTTGGGATGGGACAGTTCATGAAGGGAAAGTCTTGTTTGTCAAACTTAATTTCATTCTACAATAAGGTTACCAACCTAGGTGACCAAGGGAAGCCTGTCAATGTGATCTTTTTGGATTTCAGTAAAGCCTTTGATACTGTCTCTCACAGTATTCTCCTGGACAAATGGCCTGCATATAGCTGGGTAAACACACAATGAAATTGTGTGAGCAACTGGCTGACAGGCTGGGCTCAAAGGGTTCTAGTAAATGGGGTTATGTCGGGCTGGTGACCAGTGACTAGCGGGGTTCTGCAGGGATCCATCTTCGGGTCAGCGCTCTTCAATGTCTTCATAAATGACTTAGACACAGGACTTGAGGGATTGCTTACTGAGTTTGCTGATGACACAAAATTGCGGGGAGCTGTCGACATTCTCAAGGGCAGAGAGGCCCTGCAGAGGGATCTGGACAAATTGGAGAACTGGGCAATCACCTACCACATGAAGTTCAATAAGGCTAAGTGCTGGATTCTGCACCTGGGACATGGCAAACCTGAATGTACATACAGACTAGGGGATGAGATGCTGGAAAGCAACTCCATGGAGAGGGATCTGGGAGTTCTGGTCGATGGCAAGTTGAACATGAGCCAACTGGCAGCGAAGAGGGCCGACCATGTCCTGGGGTGCATCAAGCACAGTATTGCTAGTCGAGCAAGGGAGGTGATTGTCCCGCTCTACTCTGCACTGGTGCGGTCTTACCTGGAGCATTGTGTGCAGTTTTGGGTGCCACAGTATAAGAAAGATATTAAGCTACTAGAGAGTTTCCAGAAGAGGGCTACAAAGTTGGTGAAGGGTTTGGAGAGGAAACCATATGAGGAGCAGCTGAAGTCGCTTGGTTTATTCACCCTGGAGGAGACTGAGAGGAGACCTCATCGCGGTCTACAGCTTCCTCACAAGGGGAGGGGGAAGGGCAGGCACCAAACACTTCTCTTTAGTGACCAATGACAGAACCTGAGGGAATAGCAGAAAGATGTGCCAGGGGAGGTTTAGGCTAGACATTAGGAAAAGGTTCTTCACCCAGAGGGTGGTGAAGCACTGAAATAGGCTCCCCAAGGAGGTAGTCACAGCCCCAAGCCTGACAAGTGTTCAAGAAGAGACTGGACAATGCCCTCAGACACATGGTGTGAACTGTGGAGTTGTCACATGCAGGGACAGGAGTTGAACTCGATGATCCTTGTGGGTCCCTTCCAACTCAGGACAATCTGTTATTCTATGATTCTAAGTCTTCCTAGTACTAAAAACTCCTTTCAATAAGTATGCCTGGGTGACCACTGATGTCTGTGGCGGGGAGCATAAAATCAGTACTAGGTGGATTGTTCCCTCCTTCTAAAGCCAGTTCGAAGGACCAAGTTTTTCCTTTTTCTTTCCTTGCAGGAAGAAGAGGAAAGAAACAAATCTCACCTGTGAAAAGTTCCTGCTTCATTAAGGCACATGTAATCAGGTAATTGAAGAGACCAAGTCGTATGGGACTTACGGAATTTTTAGTTGTTACTATAACCGCTTGTATTATAATGTTAATTTTTGTGATTTGTTTATGTTTTTATTGGAAGTGTCCTTTTGGGGAACCAAATCTTTATAAAACTGGACAAGAAATACCTATGGTAAAGTAAAGAATAGGGAAAATGGCCTAGAGGAACTTTTAGATTTTCTATTATAGGTATGTATTGTATGAGTGTTTTGCTGAACAAATCTCTGGAAATAGAGCTAATCAAAACTTGGCATGGGAATGAATACAAGGGTTTGTTCACCTTTGGAATACAAGGAGGTAAATACAGTAAGAAAAAGTCATTTTGGACAGTTAACGGAACAACATACTAGGCAAATGATGGAGGAACCACCTGTTCCACCTCTCAGTATCCTCCCTCGTGAGGAACTGCATGGGCATGTTCCAATGGGAAAATATATATATACTCACATCTGAACATTTATGAAATGGCAGGACTCCAATGTTCTGTTGGTCTTCCTACCATGTGTCCATTTAAGATGTTCCATTTTTTGACACCCCACCATGGTAGGAAGCACCATGAAAGCCAAAACCCCAGGCACGATCTGATTAGGCAGTATATGGGGTCGAAATGTCCAACTACTATACCTTTGGCATGAAAATGTCCCTGTTTCTTGAAAATTTCCTTGCCCCGTATGTTACACTCAAAAGACAGCAATTTGGTTTTTTTATTCAGAGTTAACTCATCTTCCCTGGTGGGATGGGACAACCATATGGGCAGCTATGAAGAAAATTAACTTCATCCCAGATAGGCCCTGTACACAGCACTAACCAAATATAGGGGAAATTATGGGAATTCAGAAGAATTAAACATGGAAATCTGCTGGCTTAAGTAGTTCAGAATTTCTGTAGTTTTCAGTTACTTCAAGGGAAGGGGGAGAATGAAGCAATAAAAACATTGTGCTATATTTGTGCAGGATGCTATATGATAAACTAAATAAAAGTACAAAAACACAGCAAGTACACTGAATTTCCAGGGAGGGATCTCAAATAGTCAGAGTATCATGTCAGCTCTCTATGTGAATATAGTTGTTTCATTATCCTTAGAGCAAACACACTAATCTAACATGTCTGGGAAGATGCATCCTCAGACCAGACTTGCTTTCCCTATTTCTTTGGAGGGCCTGAATTTCCTCCATTAGTTCAAAGTTAATTTTTCAACTCAGACATAAAAACAAAGCAAACTGCAAAGGAAATAAGTACTTAGCCATGATTCCATATCATGTTACAGCAGCAGTAATTAAGCTATTACTGACCAACATTTTCATTTCATAATCACTTACAGGAAAATATCTATTGTTCCTAAATTAAAAAAAACATAAAACTAAGCTAAAATAAAACCCACATTTGTTCCATGTTTTATATCCTGAATGTCAGATACCTTTATACCAACGGATGGATCTCCAGTGGACTCTTGCAGCTATGCTAATAAAACAAGGTGGTTTTGAACAGAGGGTTCATCAACATGACAACCGCCAAATTCTGATCTTATCAGATGATTTTAAGAGACCCCTGTGCCACAGTGTCACCAGACTATAGCACTCAGAAGCATGCTTCCACAATCAATGGAACTGTCTCTTCACAGACTTCCTGCATAGTCTCTGTGCCTCACCTCCATCTACAAACACTTCATTTCACTGAAATTCCCCAAAGTTCTGGGTATAAAGTGTCCAAAGATCCATGGATATGGAATATAGAGTAGCCTTCCACAAGCCTTACACTAAGGACAGTTGCATACCATATAAAATGAATCAATGTAAAATGTCTCACTTTAGTGGAGAGATAACTGATATCTACAGCCCACAGCATACTTATGAGGAGCACATCCTGTCTTTGACCCTTTTTCCTTTCCTATTCTAGTAACTTTTGTCTCTGTCCTGGTCCCCTAAAGTTGTTTGTAAACTTTGTAATTTGATAACCATCTAGGAATTTCCCCAAAATGATGGTGGTTATTCTTATTGGATTTACAAGTTACCTCTGTAAAGGATCCCAAAGACTGGATAACTAGAAGATTATATAAAATGATATTAAGGAATCCTACCACTTCAACCTTCTGGCAATTCCCTCACCTTCCTTTGTCCTAAATAATTTGCAGCAGCTACATTAAAATCTTTCCTGAAAAGGAAGTTGATACAGCTTTTCAGAAGCTTAAAAACCCCTTACTTCTTATAAAAGCACTGTATACTTGGTTTATACTCCAGCTGCTTTTAAGTAGAAATAGAAACATTACAGCTTCAGAAGTGACCCTAGGTCTCTAACTGTGTGTCCTGGTTTTGTTAAAAAACAAGTTTCTCTTTTAGTGAATTTTGCCTGTCAGCTAAAGCCTTCATATTAGCTGCATTTTCCTGGAGAACCAGACATTCCATGGGGTGCTGTAAGAGATAACAGAGACTGAAAATAGACTTGCTTTTTTTTTTTTCATGTAGTCATTTGTTAGCTGGTTCACCACATGACATGAGAATAGTGTATCCAATTTTCTCTTCCCAAATCTTTAACAGTAAAATAAGAACATAACCAGACAGTATATGGTCCTTTCCATTTAGGTTCTAATTTTGATTTTCATGAAAACACCTTAATTAACACTTCATCTCCAGGCTGTATGTCATGTGCCTGTATTTCAAGGGGTATGGGTTGATACCACTGAGCATACTTCTTTTTCCCTCAACCCCTTGTTGCATATATAAAACATACTGGGTCAACCATTCATCTCCATCTAAGAAGCTGGTCCTAGCAGGGACCTAGCTTGTTCGTTTTTCTTTGTTTTCTCCTTATTGCTTCGTTAAACTGTTTTTTATCCCAGCCCATGAGTTTTTGCCTTTATTGTTTTTTTAATTCTCCTCTTCATCCCACCAGGGGCGGGGGAGGGGTGAGTGAGCTGCCAGCTGGGGGGACAGGGGCTAAACTATGACAGTCCTCTTTGGCAAGCCATGCAGGAGAAGTGAGGGGCTGGGATCATAACAGAGCTGACCAGAGTGTGTTAAAATTTACTCTATTAGTTAAGTGGTCAAGATGTTTCTTTGTTTGTCTACGTGGCTGTGTCATCTGAATTCCTACATGCCCTACATCTTCCCTGCGGTGCTGTTTATTACATCTGGGAAAAGGATTTGGTTTATCATAATGCTGTCCTGTATGATATCAGCCTATGAGATCATGATTTCATTTCTTACACAGCTCTGGTGCTATTTTTATAAGATATTGTTGATTTTTCCATATATCAGGTGCCATCTCTCAGAATTTATTAGTAATCGTACTCAGTCTATGGAGAAGACAGAGGGAAGTGGAATCTTCCCTCATTTCTTCACCTCTTTTTTCTCCTCTGGCTTGGGTCCAACAGTTTCTGAGGACTTTGGACACCCTGAGGATATTCAAGCTATGTCTTGTTGCTATGTCTTCTGAATGTGTGCCAGGTCATATACAGGGTTACAAAAGGATATGCTAAGAATATCACCTATAGATTTGCCCCAAGGTCGGATGATCATGGGTGGAATGGTGTGTGGGAAAACATGAGCAGATATCTGGAGAATTTCTCACCTCCAATGGTCTGGAGTTTCACTCCTGAACAACTGCAGGACCCTGTTGAGGTGACAGAATATGTAAAAGAGAAATGCTCTAGCTATTCTAAAGAGGCACAACTCACTGCACTGTGTTGGGCCCTGGCCAGTATCTATCAAACACTACTCAACATCATGCAGTGCCCCCAGGGTGAAGAGAGGGAGGGTAAAAAACCAACAGGCACTGCAGCTGCTTCCACCCTTGGGCCAGATGCTGTGGCTGCTCACACCCCAGCGACAGGCACTGTGGCTACTCAGACCCAGGTGGCAGGGGCTGCAACTGAATCAGAGAACCAACCTGTGTCTGTATCAGTTGCTCCTCTCCAGAAGAAGAACTACACAAAGAAATCAGTTGGCTTAGTGACGGAAGATGATGACCCAACCCCATCACAAGAACAGGAGGAGGAGGAGGCAGAACCAGAGATAGTCACCCGATCTCTGTCCCCAGGTGAACTGTGAGATATACAAAAGGATTTCAGCCTCTGGGATGGCGAGCACATAATTGCTTGGCTGCTCTGATGCTGGGACAATGGGGCCAGTAGTGTGGAATTAGAAGTCAGGGAAACTAAGCAACTAGGATCCCTGTTTAGCGAAAGGGGCATTGACAAGGCGATTGGAAGAAGACACAAACCCTCAGCCTCTGGAGGTGACTTCTGTCAGGTGTGAAGGAAAGGTATCCCTTCAAGGAAGATGTTACCTGTCACCCAGGCAAGTGGACCACCATGGAGAAAGGTATCCAGTACCTGAGGGAGCTAGCTGTTCTGGAGGTGATTTATAATAACACCAATAATGACAATCTACCCACTGCTACCAATGAGATCCAGTGCATGCAACCCATGTGGTGGAGGTTCCTGTGGAGTGCACCATCATCCTACGCCAGCTCATTGGCAGTAATGTCATGGAAAGAAGGCAAGGGTCAAATGGTGGATGAATTGACTGGCCAGCTCTGTCAGTACAAGGGAAGTCTATCTCCCTATGGGCTTGTGTCTCAGCTGTGGAGAAACTGCCCGACGTACTAGCTGAAAAATTGTCCGAAGAGTTCCAGCGTTTTGAAGAAAAGTTCTGCTCCACACCTGCATGGCCTAGGGTTTCAGCTATTCAGAATGAGTGTTTCTCTGATCAAGGGAGAGAATACAGAGGATATACAAAACGGGGCATCCTTTGGTTTTCCTGTGTGACAATGGAGAAGACATGAGGCGATGGGATGGACAACCTATCTCAGTCCTAGAGGCATGGGTACATGAGCTGAAAGGGGAGACAACCACAAGAGGACATTATGCCAGGAAAAATGCTGCCCCAGTTTCCAGCAGGTAGTTCCCCAGACAGAGTAGAAGAGCTGACCTTGCCTCTGACCCTCTTGAAGGAGCTTCTAATTCATTCTTGCAAAAAGGAAGCAATGAGTACCATGACCAGGACTAGGGGGCCCTGCCTCCAGACAGGTGGAGGAGAGGGATAATATAGTTTATTGGACTCTGTGGATTCAATGACCTGGAACATCAGAGCCACAGGAGTACACGACTCTGGTGGACACTGGGATGGAATGTACTCTAATTTTATCAAACTATGAAGGGACAGAACCCATCAGCATTTTCTAAGGTGACTGGGGGATTCCAACAGCTAACTGTATTAGATGCTGAGGTGAGCCTGAATGGAAAGGACTGGCAAAAGCACCCCATTGTGACTGGCTCAGATGCTCCATACATCCTTGGTATAGACTACCTCAGAAGAGGGTATTTTAAGGACCCAAAGGGGTACAGGTGGGCCTTTGGCATAGCAACCGTGGAGTCAGACAATGGGACTCATTTCCGGAACAACCTCATAGACACTTGGGCCAAAGAGCATGGCATTCAGTGGGTATATCACGTCCCCTACCATGCACCAGCCGATGGAAAAATCAAATGGTACAATGGACTGTTAAAGACTACACTAAGAGCAACGGGTGGTGGAACTTTTAGAAATTGGGATTCAAATTTGGCAAAGGCCACCTGGTTGGGTTAACACCAGGGGATCTACCAGTTGAACTGGCCCTGCCCAGTCGAAGCCTCCACACACTGTGGAGGGGGATGAAGTCCCTGTGGTGTGAATGAAGAATATGTTGGGGAAAACAGTCTGGGTTACCCCTGCCCTGAGCAAAGGTAAACCCATCCGTGGGATTGCTTTTGCTCAGGGACCTGGGTGCACTTGGTGGGTGATGTTAAAGGATGGAGGAGTGTGATGTATACCTCAGGGAATTTGATGTTAGGTGAGTATGCTCCCATTACATGAATTGTATGATGGTAATTACTGCATAATACTATTCATAAGATTAACAGTATTCAATAAGTGTCTTTCAGGTTAATGAAGAATAACCTTCAACAAAATTCAGCAAAGTGAGGCAATGATGGAACCAAAGCTTGCTCCAACAACTGGTATTCAGCCACCTGCTCGAGGTCAGCGCTTCTGGCATGCAGGCTGTGAACAAGAAATAAACATTCCAAATGCAGCATGCAGCAATACAACACTCCAACATGGCACTCCATCTTTCCTGCTTGTCCTGATGGAATCCAAAATAATGGACTGTCCTGGTTTTGTTAAAAAACAAGTTTCTCTTTTAGTGAATTTTGCCTGTCAGCTAAAGCCTTCATATTAGCTGCATTTTCCTGGAGAACCAGATACATGTTTTGGTAAACCTAGCAATGGAATGCAAACTTATTGATAAGCACGGATGGACATCTCGCGAGAGGGGCAACAAGAAACCGGTGACCAAGAGACTGACCAACTGTGTATAACATTCCATTCACGTGAATACTTCATATAAAAGTGGGAGATCACGAGGATCTCGTCCCTTTTTTTCCTCATGGTCGACATTAGGAGAGGACCTTGCTGGTTGTCCCTGCAAACTGAGGCCTAGTGAGAGACTGAATCCAGCTCCGGTTGGCTACAGAGTCTAATCCAGGACTTTGGGTGCTGGCTCTGCAGTTGCTGAGACTTTCAAGATTGGTTTTGTATATTTTGTATTATTTTCTCTATTCTTATTAGTAGCATTAGTAAAACATCTTTAATTTTTCCAACTCTCTTCTCTCTGTCCTTCTTTCCCTTGCAATCGCCTGTCCTTTGTGGGAAGAAGGGAGAGGGAGGGGCAAAAGGGGGAAGTGGGGGGAGAGGAGGTTAACAATACATCTGCCAGGGTTTGATTGTCACCCTGCAATCTATACCCTCGACAGAAGATTGGCGCCCAACGTGGGCCAAGAGAAAGGGGTAAATTCGGAGATTTTTGACTTTTCTACTGCTCTGATGTACTGTTCAATTTTCTTGGCACGGTGCCAACTCAGAGTTGTGATACTCGCGCGTCTGTTTGCTTCGGATATGATTTAGTTGTATTAAGGCAAAGTGAATTACATTGATTTAAAGATGTTATGGCATAAGTTGTATCAGTTATTTTCTACATTGTGCTCGCTGATCCCATATCTGTGTTGGTTTTTCCTTCTGAATCGAAGTATTCATTATATAACAACAAGAAACTGGACAGCGGTCATGATAATACTGTGTGGTTTGGCACTGGTTTATTTCATTATACTGCAGCCTGTAATGAATTTCTACTCGATTTTGCTTTACCTTGAAAAACCTCCAGGAGAGATTAAAGCGCAATACAGCTATGTGTTTGCTAATTGGTCAAGCGAATCTTTATAAAGTCTGACTAACCATACTTTCGTGTTTTCGCTAGGACAGTTCGCAAATGTTTTAGAGAACTTTGAATATCCTTGGAGCTTTGATAGAACTGTGAGGGTGCTATCTGGTTTGCTGAATGTGTGTCACTTTGTGTTACTGTTAAGAGAAATGAGGTTCAACAGGAGGTTTGCGTCTCTTTTTAGTCCTGAGATTTGCGGTGCGTCTTTGGAAGCTTTAGCAAAAAGCACTCCTAGCCATTCGAGAAAAAGCAAAACAGCAAAAGGTGCCACTTCAGCCACTGTCCCCGCAACCGCGGCTTCTCAGGCTGAAGCTACAGCTCCTCCGCAGAACTCCTCTGCCAAGGTCACTGCAGATAACGTTACTTCTCCAGCCTCAAAGGCTAACAAGGCAGCCCCCCCGTCTTCACACACTGCTCACTGTTGCTGCTGTAACCACAGCAATCACTGTGACAGTCATTCAGACTCTGAAAATGAATCAGATGATGGTGAACCCATATCAGCATCAGTTGCTGGTTGTAAGAAAGTCACTAGAAAGACTACCTGTGCAGCAGGTGATGGCACAGGGCCAACATCAACCCAAGGGGCACCATCAGGACAGGGTGGAGATGAAGTGACCACCACTCGGTCCTTTTCTCCAGGTGAGCTGAGAGATCTGCGAAAAGACTTTAGTCGTCGTGAAGGCGAGAATATTTTAACCTGGCTGCTGCGATGCTGGGACAATGGGGCAGAAACAATTGAATTGGAAGGTGGTGAAACCAGGCAGCTGGGATCTCTGTCAAAAGATTCCACCACTGATAGGGCAATTTCAAGAGAGTCTAATGCCGCTACTCTCTGGACCCAACTCCTGGCAGCTATGGAAGTAAGATTTCCCTACAAGGAAGATTGTATATCCAAGTTAGGGAAATGGAATACTATGGAGAGAGGTATCCAGTTCCTGAGAGAATTAGCTGTGTGAGAGATCATCTATTTTGGACCAGACAACCAAGAGGGGACAGACCCAGATAGAATCAATTGTACACGACCTCTGTGGCGCAGTTTTGTACAAAGTGCACCACCTGCATATGCTAAGTCATTGGCAGGAATGGTCTGGTCAGCTAGAGGTGTACAAAATATTACTGAAGTAATTGAGCAGCTCCAGAACTTTGAGGACAGCCTTGCTGGCTCTCTATGGACTTGTGTCTCCGCTGTGGAGAAACTGTGTGAAAAATCTGATGACCGGTTTGAAAAGCTATTGCAAGAAATCAAAGAGCTCAGAGAAGACTCGTACCGTTCACGACCTGCACAAACCTATGTTTCAGCTGTTAGGAGAAGGAGTTTCCAATCTCGAGAGAGAAGGCAGAGACAGCCCACAAAAAGAGGTTCACTGTGGTTCTTCCTACATGAGCAGGGAGAAAACATGAATAAGTGGCATGGAAGGCCTACCTCAGAACTTCAAGAACGAGTACGTGAGCTAAAAGGAAAAACTCCTAGGAAGGTGGCTGCTCCAGTTTACAAAAGGAGCAGAAGAGATTCTGATGCTCTTGAAGGAACCTCTAATTCACACCCAGAGACTGTGCAAAACAGGAATTAGAGGTGCCCTGCCTCCAACCAGGTGGAGGAAAGGGATAACAGAGTTTATTGGACTGTACAAATATTATGGCCTGGTACAACACAACCCCAGGAGTACAAAGCTTTAGTGGACACTGGTGCTCAGTGCACAATAATTCCTTCTAATTATAAAGGAACGCAATCCATCAATATTGTTGGAGTGACTGGGGGATCCCAGGAACTGACTGTTGTAGAGTCTGAAATGAGCCTAACTGGAAAAAACTGGCAAAAGCATCCCATTGTGACCGGTCCAGATGCTCCGTGCATCCTTGGCATAGACTACCTCAGGAGAGGGTATTTTAAGGACCCAAAAGGGTATAGGTGGGCATTTGGTATAGCAGCTGTGGACACTGAGAAAATTGAACAGCTGTCTGATTTGCCTGGTCTTTCAGATGACCCTTCTGTTGTAGGACTGCTGATGGTTGACGATCAGCAGGTGCCAATTGCTACCACAACGGTGCATCGCCGGCAATATCGCACCAATCAAGACTCTTTGATTCCTATCCAGAAGCTGATCCATCAACTGGAAAGCCAGGGTGTGATCAGTAAGACTCGCTCACCTTTTAACAGCCCAATCTGGCCAGTGCGAAAGTCTAGTGACGAGTGGAGACTAACTGTAGACTATCGTGGCCTGAATGAAGTTACACCACCACTGAGTGCTGCTGTGCCTGACATGCTAGAACTGCAATTTGAACTGGAGTCAAAGGCAGCTAAGTGGTATGCTACAATTGACATTGCTAATGCATTTTTCTCTATTCCTGTAGCAGCAGAGTGCAGGCCGCAGTTTGCTTTCACCTGGAGGGACATCCAGTACACGTGGAACTACTTGCCCCAGGCGTGGAAACACAGTTCTACCATCTGCCATGGACTGATCCAGACCACGCTGGAGCAAGGTAAAGCTCCAGAACACTTGCAATATATTGATGACATCATCGTATGGGGCGACACAGCGAAAGAAGTCTTTGAGAAAGGTGAGAGAATAATTCAGATTCTTTTGGATGCTGGTTTTGCCATAAAACGAAGCAAGGTCAAGGGACCTGCACGAGAGATCCAGTTTTTAGGAATAAAATGGCAAGATGGCCGTCGTCAGATCCCAATGGATGTGATCAACAAAATTGCAGCAATGTCTCCACCTACTAATAAAAAGGAGACACAGACTTTCTTGGGCGTTGTAGGTTTTTGGAGAATGCATATTCCTGACTACAGCCAGATTGTGAGCCCTCTCTATCGAGTGACTCGTAAAAAGAACCAATTTGAGTGGGGCCCGGAACAACGACAAGCCTTTGAACAAATTAAGCGTGAGATAACTCATGCGGTGGCCTTTGGACCAGTTTGGACTGGACTAGATGTTAAAAATGTGCTCTACACCGCAGCCGGAGATAATGGACTTACCCGGAGCCTCTGGCAGAAAGCACCAGGAGAAACCCGAGGTCGACCCTTAGGTTTTTGGAGTCGAGGATACAAAGGATCTGAGGCCAACTATACTCCAACTGAAAAGGAGATACTAGCACCATATGAAGGAGTTCGAGCTGCTTCAGAAGTGATCAGCACTGAAGCACAGCCCTAGCACCTCGACTGCCGGTGCTGAGCTGGATGTTCAAAGGGATGGTTCCCTCTCCACATCATGCAACCGATGTTATGTGGAGTAAACGGATTGCACTGATCACGCAACGAGCTCGAATTGGAAGTCCCAATCGGCCCAGGGATCTTAGAAGTGATTACAGACTGGCCAGAAAGCAAAGACTTTGGGATGTCTCCAGATGAGGAGGAAGTAAAATGTGTTGAAGAAGCACCACCATATAATACTCTTTCAGAGACTGATAAGCAGTATGCACTGTTCACAGATGGATCCTGTCGTCTTGTAGGAAAACATCGAAGGTGGAAAGCTGCTGTGTGGAGTCCCACACGACAAGTTACAGAAGCCACTGAAGGACAAGGTGAATCCAGTCAGTTTGCAGAAGTGAAAGCCATCCAGCTGGCTTTGGACATTGCTGAACGAGAGAAGTGGCCAATACTTTATACTGACTCATGGATGGTAGCAAATGCCTTGTGGGGGTGGCTACAGCAATGGAAGAAAAGCAACTGGCAGCGCAGAGGTAAACCCATTTGGGCTGCCACACTGTGGCAAGACATTGCTGCTCGGCTAGAGAGCCTGCCTGTGAAAGTTCGTCATGTAGATGCTCATGTGCCTAAAAGTCGAGCCACCGAGGAGCATCTAAACAACCAACAAGGAGATCAAGCTGCTAAGATTAAAGTAGCTGAGGTGGGCTTGGACTGGCAACATAAAGGTGTACTCTTCCTAGCTCGGTGGGCCCATGATGCTTCAGGGCATCAAGGTAGAGATGCAACATATAAATGGGCTCGCGATCGAGGGGTGGATTTAACTATGGACACTATTTCACAGGTTATTCATGAATGTGAAACTTGCGCCGAAATCAAACAAGCGAAGCGGTTAAAACCTGTATGGTATGGGGGGCGATGGTTAAAGTATAAGTATGGAGAAGCTTGGCAGATTGATTATATTACACTTCCACAAACACGTCAAGGTAAGCGTTATGTACTTACAATGGTGGAAGCAACCACTGGATGGTTGGAAACATATGCCGTACTTCATGCTACAGCCCGAAATACTATCTTGGGCCTTGAAAAGTAAGTCCTTTGGCGACACGTTACGCCAGAAAGAATTGAATCAGACAATGGCACTCATTTCAAAAACAGTATTATAGACAATTGGGCCAAAGAACATGGTATTGAGTGGGTATATCATATTCCATATCATGCACCAGCCTCTGGGAAAATTGAAAGGTACAATGGTTTGTTAAAAACTACACTAAAGGCACTTGGTGGTGGAACTTTTAAAAACTGGGGTTCACATTTAGCAAAAGCCACTTGGTTGGTCAACACTAGGGGATCAACCAATCGAACCGGGCCTGCCCAATCAGAAATTCTACGAACTGTAGAAGGAGATAAAGTCCCTGTAGTACACATGAAAAATAAGTTAGGAAAGGCAGTCTGGTTTACTCCTGCCTCAGGCAAAGGCAAGCCCATTCGTGGGATTGTTTTTGCCCAGGGACCTGGCAGCACCTGGTGAGTGATGCTTAAGGATGGAGAAATCCGGTGTTGTCGAGGGTTTAGATTGTGGGGTGACAATCAAACCCTGGCAGATGTATTGTTAACCTCCTCTCCCCCCCACTTCCCCCTTTTTGCCCCTCCCTCTCCCCCTTTCCCACTCAGGACAGGCGATCGGGAGGGAAAGAAGGACAGAGAAGAGAGTTGGAAAAATTAAAGATGTTTTACTAATGGTACTAATAAGAATAGAGAAAATAATACAAAATATACAAAACCAATCTTGAAAGTCTCAGCAACTGCAGAGCCAGCACCCAAAGTCCTGGATTAGACTCTGTAGCCAACCGGAGCTGGATTCAGTCTCTCACTAGGCCTCAGTTTGCAGGGACAACCAGCAAGGTCCTCTCATAATGTCAGCCATGAGGAAAAAGGGAAAAAGGGAAAAAGGGAAAAAGGGAAAAAGGGAAAAAGGGAAAAAGGGAAAAAGGAAAGGGGCCGAGATCCTCGTGATCTCCCACTTGTATATGAAGTATTCACGTGAATGGAATGTCATACACAGTTGGTCAGTCTCTTGGTCACCGGTTTCTTATTGGCCCTCTCGCGAGATGTCCATCCATGCTTATCAGTAAGTTTGCATTCCATTGCTAGGTTTACCAAAACATGTGTCTTGTTCTCCAGGAAAATGCGGCTAATATGAAGGCTTTAGCTGACAGGCAAAATTCACTAAAAGAGAAACTTGTTTTTTAAAAACAAGTTTTTCTTTTAGTGAATTTTGCCTGTCAGTTAAAGGACAGGTGTGTACCTCAAGGGGTTTTGATTCTAGGTGAAAATACTCAATACTGAACTGCATGATGTGAATTACCATACTAACAGTGTTTAATATGTGTCGTTCAGATCAAGACAGCGATGATGAAAATAGAGCTAGCTTCTTCAAGTGGTGCCTGACAACTTCTTTGAAGCTGATGTCTTTAACCCACAAACAGTGGTCATGAGATGCACTTGTACCATTTTTTCCTGCCCTGGAGACTGTTGTGACAAAATGAACTCAATGAACTTTTCAAAGGATGGTCCACTGATTAATTACTCCTGTGTATATATGTACATATGTATATATATGTATAGTAGTAGTGATTAATTAGATTGTACCGATAGATTGTATTGATAAGGTTTAAGTATTCAGTGAATGGCATATTATAAGGGGTGGAATGTCCTGGTTTTGTTAAAAAACAAGACATGGACTCAATGAATATTTCCAAGGAATAAGACTATGCCATGAACTAAGGGAGAAAATATCCGTGTGTGTATATGTACATATATGTGTATATGTATTTAAGGTGGTAGTAATTAGTTAAAACGTGTGGGTACATGTGAGACCTGTATATGGTATAGAATAAGGGGTGGAATGTGCTGGGTCGGTCAAGATGGGGTGTCCAGTTCTGGGCCTCTCAGTTCAAGAAGGACAGGGAACTGCTGGAGAGAGTCCAGCGCAGGGCAACAAAGATGATCAAGGGAGTGGAGCATCTCCCTTATGAGGAAAGGCTGAGGGAGCTGGGTCTCTTTAGTTTGGAGAAGAGGAGACTGAGGGGTGACCTCATTAATGTTTATAAATATGTAAAGGGTGAGTGTCACAAGGGTGGAGCCAGGCTCTTCTCGGTGACAACCAATGATAGGACAAGGGGTAATGCGTTCAAACTGGAACACAAGAGGTTCCACTTAAATTTGAGAAGAAACTTCTCAGTAAGGGTATCAGAACACTGGAACGGGCTGCCCAGGGGGGTTGTGGAGTCTCCTACTCTGGAGACATTCAAAACCCACCTGGATGCCTTCCTGTGTAGCCTCATCTAGGTGTTCCTGCTCCGGCAGGGGGATTGGACTAGATGATCTTTTGAGGTCCCTTCCAATCCCTAACATTCTGTGATTCTGTGAATTTCTATGCTGCCGGGACATCTGGGTAGTCTATACCATATTCGGTCTCTCTTTTTGAGCTCTTCTTCTGGTTCCGGAGCGGAGGTGGGGAGGCAAGCCAGGAGGTGCGTGCAGGAGCCGCAGCTCCTGCCAGACCATGCGGTTTCTTTTTCTTTTGGTATTTCAGATGCAAGTCGCAATTCGGGGCAAGGGAGGGGGGAACAGCGGCGGCTTCAGCGGAGGTGCGGTGGCAAGAGAGTTTAAGTGCAAGCTGTGGGGGGCGAGCTGATGGCTGGGAGGGCACTGACTGCTGCAGTGGTGGGCAGCCACATGGGGAAGGCACCCACAGCATGGACCACGCTGTGCTGTTTGCCCATCGTCTTCGTAGGTTCCTTCACCATTGCTGTTAGTACTTTTTCATTTTTCTTTGTTTTCTCCTTGCTGCCCCGTTAAACTGTTTTTTATCCCAACCCATGAGTTTTTGCCTTTGTTTTTTTTAATTCTCCTCTCCATCTCACTGGGGGCGGGGGAGGGGTGAGAGGCAAGTGATTCTAGCTGCCCGCTGGGGAAACCGGGGCTAAACTACGACATGGGTTAACCATTCATCTCCATCTAAGGGGCTGATCCTAGTGGGGACAGAGGTCCCATGTACAGCTAAATGCCTGCCAAACACAATTTCTGCTAGTAACAACCATAGGGGTTGGCAAGGGGTATTTCTATTACCCTATAGCACTATTTCTAAAACTTCAGGTTATTTCAAACTCACATTTTCAAACCATTTTATTTTTAAGAGACCTATTAATTCTTTCCACCTCCACTGAGGACTGTGGATGATATGGGACATGTAGCTGTTGATGTATTTTTAAACTTTCATGAATGTTGTTTAGTACTCCCACTAGAAAATGAGAAATCTTATCAGATTCAATGGTTTCTGTTGTTCCACATCTGGGAATGATTTCCTGCAAGAGTGCTTTGAGCACTCCCACAGTATCAACCTTCCTGGTGGGAGAAACTTTGACTCATCCTGAGAGTTGGTCTACGATTACCATCAGGTGCCTAAGTCCACTCACAGGAGGCATGTCAGCATAAACAATTTGCTGTCTTTAGTATGGGACTGCTATTCATAGGGACATGAGATCATTGACTTTAGTCAGCAAATTTCGACTCTGTCCACACTTAGTATGAGGTAATTTCTGGTGCTTTTCACCATCTGTCTATGTCCAGAACTTTTCAGATCATAAAGAAACTTACAGGGTTAAAATAATTTCTAAATCATGCAAATGCTGGTGGTTTTCAGAATTCTGATTTGTACTTCAAAAGAGATGCTTCCCTGTGTGAGTACAAAACATCATTCACAGCTTAAGAGACATCAGTTCTTTACTTCATTACTATGGTAACAGAAATATGATACAGTTTCAGTGCATCTACTGTATGTGTACAAAGCAAAGCTTCTAAAATAGGTTCTCAAAATGCTTTCATTCCCCTCAATCATTTAATACACAAACCTGCATCTCCTGTACTTCTGTTTAAAGATTATTTTTTATTTTTTTAGGGTAAAGATTACCTGATGTGTTCTTTGGAATCCAAATTCTGTAGATTTTTGTCAAGGGAACAAACTGAGGAAAAGTATTAAATTATGATATTTCATATTCCACTTCCAGGATCCCTTTACACATCTGTTTCTCTCATCTCTCTTGTGCTCCCTGCCACCACCACTACTACCCCCTTAGTAAAGATGGGTTGGACACTGTGAGACAAGGAAAGAAAAAAATTTCAACTCAATTCCAGCTTGATTTTTTTTTTTGCCTTTGATATGAAATCTTTCAGTATTTTGACTCAAACAAGAAAGATAAGTCAATTAACAAGTTAATCATAATGTGGGGGTTGGGGTGTGTGCATGTGTTTTGGGGGTAGTGTGTTTCAGTTTTCCCCCTCCCAAGAAAGCATCCCTAAGAAACACAGATGAAACAGGATTTTTCTTTGCAGTTAGGTTGTCAGAGTTAGGACATACATGTGTTCTGTAAGAAATGTTTGCCTTACTTTAAAACAAGCTTTCAGATGTTGTACTCAGTTGCTTTTATATTGAAGTCCTTTCCATTAGCATCATACAAATGCAAAGCTGTTTTATAGATCATCTTTATAGTCAGACCTCATTATTGGAATGAGTAATGGTATTTATATTTTAAGGTTAATTTATGGTAATTACCAAATGGAGTTTGGGGCATGGACAAAGGCTAACCAGAATTTATTTTGTCTGGGATTATCAGATTGGGCACATGACTTGCATTAGAAACAGTCACAGAATAGGCATAAATGATACACTGAGGGAAATTAGCATAATTGTGCTATTAATTTATTCTAAAGTGAAAGATGAATGTGCTGCTTCTGTGCTCCTTTCAGTTTAAATATACTAAATTTATTGAAGAATCAATCTATGTGTCAATTCCTATTGTTTACAAAACAACAGTACTGTATGTATTCTTTCAGGTACAGGGTCTCAGAAAATTCAGCTTTGGAATCATGTTTGTAGTCTCATCTGTAAAAGTTTTGTAGCTTTTCTAAGCATGCTCCCCCACTCCTGTCTCCTATGTTATATCTTCCTAAAACAGGTGACTTCTTACAGTGCTCTCCATATTCATTCACCTACACTAGTCAGTCTTTTTAGTTCTCTGAATGAGTCTGTGTCTTCACTATAAAGTAGCACATCTTAACAGGGGCAGTTTTGTAAAGCAAAACAATTTGTGTTGAGGAACCAAGGTGAACATTAGACATGTTTCAGGGTTTAATTCAGACTGCCTTGCCTAGTCCTCTGGTCTCAATGTCCATTAGCAATTGGAGTGTATCAGCTATGAGTGTCTTCCAGTTCAGCTTCATCCCAAATAAATCCAGTGAAATTCAAATTGAAGCATGGTAGATAGGGACTGGCAAAGTCCCTTCAAAAACATGATCCTGATCCAAGCTGAAACACTAATGTAAATGCAAACTGAGTGCTCCTGCAGCAAAAAAGCATCCCTTTTATTTGCTTTTAGAATGAACTGCTTTGGGGTCTTTGTTTAGCAAAGAATTTAAATATTGTTCCTTTGCTTCAAAGAGATCACATCAGTGGGCACATGCCAAGATGTAACTGGCTTGATGGCCTCTGATAAGAAACTTGTTTAAGGTAAGAATCAGGGTACCATGGTGATTCACTTTGACTAGTGGTTACTGGTTCACTAGCTGATGAATGGAGAATCGTTTACAGTCATTCACAAGATCCAGCATTTTAATGCTGTTACTGCTATACCAGCATACTTAGCAACAAGTAAAGAAGAAAAATAAGTTGAGTTGCTCAAAGAAAGAGCTCAGTTCTCTGACTATCAAAACCTCAGCATTTCAAAACTCCGTTAAAACCAGCAGATCATGGATGTGATATTTGTACACACAAATGCCTTTGACTTTCTGTTAAGTGTTTTAATTGAGTTGTGTGTTCCAGTAGCATGTGACTTTCCAGAGATTCTTCCCACTTTAGAATGAGGACTATAACACAAACTGTCCCAGCATTTTACAATATTATGTTGTGTAAATATAGTAACTATGTATTTAAAATAATCATTATGCCTGGTGATGTTGTCCCAAAAAAAAGGGTCTTTCACCCAGTGTGCACACCAATAAACACATAGAGTGGAGGTATTTGCTTTTATTTACAATTTTGCACAGAAAGGGGTGCTAGGCGGTAGTGCAATAAACTAGCACGTCTTGGTCTTAAAGCTTTATCCATTTATATACTTGACTGCACATGGTTCTGCCTTTCTAATACATATATATTACTAGGTCTTCCTTAAGAGCTGGGCAGCTTCAAGAACGGAGGTGTGTTTTTTCATATTATAATGAGCCAAGTACCTGGTGCTCTTCGGGAGTTTCTTATCTCTTTGCTTCAATGGTCAGTTCCTCCCTTATTCACCACCACCTTTCACGTTTGATTGCTCTTGTAGCCTCAGTTATTTGTTACCATTATCAGAGATGCTCCTAATAATGAACATTTTAGATTAGTAGTTTTCATCCAGTGTAAATATAAACTGGGTGTGAGATGTCTCCACTCAAGTTAGTCACATGTTTTGCTACCTTATATCATGCATAACTTAAGAAATAGTTAGCTGTACATATGTGAATTTGACTTCTAGATTGAAATATTAATGCACTGGGACATGGCTAGAGATTCTTTTGTAACTATTTATGATGTCTCTATGAAATATATCAGTTTTTTGTATTTGAGACATCTAAATTCATTTCCATGAATGCTTTCTCTTTGAAAACCCATGGAAACTACATGACAATGTTTTTATAGCTGTAGTTATTTCATTTGGTCGATCACGTCAAATTAGTTTGGGATAGAGAATTCACTAACAGTTGAGGTATAGAACAGGTAATTTTGTTTTGCTATGCCTGTGTGAGTGGTTTTACCTCCCCCCTACCCCATGGCTTTTAGATGCTGATGTGATAAGGAACTGAAACCTGCTTTTAGCAATAGTGAAAAGGTACAGGAAAAGATTAAAAGTGCTTTTGACTTGCTGGCTAAGCCCCATAATCTGTTCTCATAGCTGCAGGCTCTGATTCATAAAGATTCATTTGCGGCTGTGTTTCAATAGCAGTGAGCGCACTCATGAGGCATGCACCTTCCTGTCTGAGTCTGGGTGTTTTTCAGATCTTATTGTTGACTAGAAATGGACATTAAGCAGACTTTAAGACAACGGGAAGCTTTTAATTGATCTTAAGTAGTTTTGTAACTATTAGACTGCATTTTGTTTAACATATTGTAAATTGAAATATTCATATTGCACTCCATGACTGTTCTCATCTTTTAAACAGAGGATACTGGCTTGTAGTGGTTGCAGGCTGCATGGTTCACTCTACCCAAGTTTACTTCCTCTGGCCTAAAAGATTTTATTTGTATGTCAAAAAGTGCTTGTTTGTTTGGGTTTGTTTTTTTTTTTTTTTAATGAATCTCTATCAGATGGTTTCTTTATCTGCCTTTCAGAAAAGACGACAGCGGATTGACCCAAGCATGATTGGGGAGCCAACAAACTTTGTTCACATGGCTCATGTAGGATCAGGAGACTTATTCAGTGGAATGAACTCGGTAAGCATGAGTGGATGAAGAATATTTCATCTGATACAGTACGGGAACATGACTATTGTGGCTGAAGCAATTAGTTGAAGAAGTGATTCTCAACTGAGTTATAAGAGTTTCTGTAGAGCTGAAAACCTCCTAGTATCTTAATTCCAAGCCTTAACCAATTGTGTTCAAGATTATGGAATATCATATTAAAAATTCCTATGTTTATTGACAATCCAAAGTACATTTTTTTTATAAATCGCACAAGATATATGTAGAGTACTTCTTTAATCTATGATGATAATATATATGAACTAAAATAGAGGTATATTTTAAAATATACTAGAGTATTTCAGAAAAAAATCCTTTTAAGGTATCTTATAATTTCAGTTAGATTTCTAAAGTGGTTTTTTTAAATGTAGTTTATATAAAACTCTGTAACTTTAGTTTATGGTTTACACAAATATTCTTATTGTGTGTACTTATTGAGGTTCTCACTATTTGCAATGTGAATTACTTCCAGAACAAACAGCACTGATGTCACAAATGGTGTTTTGTGGTTTCCTGTAGATGACAGAAAATTGAAAAATAGAGGCTAAGAGTGGTGGATTAGCCCTTGAAAGCAGTCAAATTCCCACCTAGCCACTCACTCCCCCTCCTCAGTGGGACAGGAGGAGAAAATAGGATGAGAAAGTTTGTGGGTCAACATAAAGATGGGACATCACTTACCAATTACTGTCAAGGGAAAAACAGACTCAACTTGGGGAAAATTAATTTAACTTATTGCCAATTAAAATAGATTCAGATAGTGAGAAACAAAAAGAGAAACATTAAACCAACAAGTTTTCTCCCCCCTTTCCCACGTTCATCTTCACTCTCACTTGACCTGCCTCGATGAACTCAGGGGGGTGGGTGGGTTGTTAGAGTCAGTACATAGTGGTTTGTCTCTGCTGCTACTTCCTTTTCACAGAATCATAGAATGCTTTGAGTTAGAAGGGATCTTCAAAGATCATCTAGACCAATCCTCCTGCAATGAGCAGGGACATCTTCAGCTAAATTAGGTTGCTCAAAGCCCCATCCAACCTGACCTTGAACACTCAATAATGGGACATCCACAACTTCTCTGAGCAACTTATTCCAGTGTCTCACCACCCTTATTATAATTTTTTTTCCCTGTGTTCAATCTAAACCTACCCTATTTCAATTTAAAATCATTGCCCCTTGTCCTGTCACTACAGGCTTTGGTTAAAAGTCTCTCCGTCTTTCTTACAAGCCCCCTTTATATATTGAAAGGCCCAAATAAGGTCTCACTGGAGACTTCTCTTCTTCAGGTTGAACAACTCCAACTCTCAGCCTTTCATCATAGGAGAGGTGTTCTAGCCCTCTGATAATTTTCATGGCTCTCCTCTGGACCTTCCCTAACAGGTTGGTGTATTTCTCATACTGGGGGCCTGTTGGAGTGAATAAAGGACTCAGCATTCTGATTCAATGTGAATCACGCAAAGCCATTTATTACAGAAACAAGCCTCCTTATATATGCAGTTATTTCCTGATCACGTGTCCACGCTCCAAGCATGCATTAGCTGATTGGATATCATCTATGTTCATGAGCTGTCCACGCACTGGAGTCTCACTGCTGATAGGTCTGTTGATTTACGTCATGTTGCTGCCTTGTGGTTGCTGAATTGTTTTATTCCCACAGCAGGTCCTGTTTTCAGCTTTCCAAGGTGGCCTTGAAATTCCTTTGGGCCTGGCTAGTTCAATAACAAATCTCCATCTAATAGAAACCCATCCACAATTCCCCCTTTTTGTTCTTGAACCAGCCAGGCCTTGTTTACAGTGCGCTGATTCATCTTTGAAATACACTGCAACATACAACACATAATTAACAACATAATTACAATTACATATAATGCAGTTAAGCCTTACTTAATAAGATCAAACAACCACCGACCTATTCCCAAGCTTTTAAGCCATTTGTCAAATCCTAATTCTACTATGACAATCTTATTAACATGCTGTTTTAGTTTGTCTAAAGTACTATGAATAGATTCAGAATGATCAGACAACTTAATACAACACATTCTCGAATTCTTCACAACCATGACCTAGTGTTAAAAGTAAAAGATCTATAACTGTGTGATTTTGTAGAGTAGCATGCCTAATACCATCAACATCTACTATTAATTGAGTTAGTATCTCAGAAGTTAGACTAACCTATTTAAGAGACCAACAGCTTAACTTTGATATGTCTCCTAAAGCTTTACCAGCTGCTAGAGAAGGGAGAAAGAGTGCAGTAGATACTATGGTAAGAACATCCCATAATTTTACCTAATTTTTGCATTGACTAAGTGTAATATCGCACTTTTGGCTCTCCTGCTGTTTGTTCAAATTGCCATCCTCTACAGAAGGTACACCACCTGCTTGCTAATGGGCTTCTAGACCACCAGGTCTGTGAGCATCTATAACACTGAATTAGGATCCACGGTTTACATCTGAAACAGTCCTCACAACTTATCTCCCCCCTGTCTATCTGTATCTGTTGAATCTTTGTTGTCTTTATTCAGCCATGGCTTGATCCATTTCGCGGGAATCCATTTCGATCCTTGGCCTGTAATGACACAAGCATAACCTTTTCCCCAACTTATAAATTGGAAAGGACCTTCCCATTCACCTGTAACACCATTGCGCACTTTGACCTGACAGTGATTTTCCCTAAGGTCTGTCAGATGGCCTTTTAAACTTGTTCCATGGCAAATCATAGGTGGAATATCGAACACTTGGGGGAGGAGTAAAATGTCCAAAACATATAATGTTTTGCTCAGTCTGTCATGTGGAGTAGTGCAGTCACTTCCCCCTTTTTGTTTTTTTAAAAAAAAAGAAAAACAGTTCGGAATCAGATACGTGCGTTGGACCTTGACTACGTACTCAGAATCACAAATCAAATTTAGAGGTTCCTCCTTAAAAAGCTCTAAGTAATGTAAAGCTGCGCCAAGTTCTGCTAATTGGGTTGAACCTTCAATATTTTTTACAGAATGATGTCATTGTTATCTTCATGCCAGACCACTACAACTTTATGAGACTTCCTAGAATCATCAACAAAAACTGTGCAAGTATGTAGGATCAGACCAAATACAAGTATGGTCTGTGACCTGATGTTAAAGACTTGCAGGTTCTGCAGCAGTTTACATTTAGGCATGCCAAAAGCTGTGTTGTTAAGAAAACCAGCTAGTGCAATTTACAGACTGCAAAATAAAAAAAATCAGAATTAAATTTCACAAATGGTACATATATGACAAAAGGATCATGGCCTATTAAGACTTAAATTTATTCTCTGCATTTCTTGATCAGAGTAACAATCAGAATATCAGTCTATTAGCAATCTCATCATACTGTCCCACATTAGCCACAGGTTGTTTCTATGTTGTAGCTATAAACAGACAAATCTGCAAGTCCAATCGAATGTGATCAGCCTGTAAGGTTGTCATAAATTTATTCATCAAAGTCTCTAAGTCCATTTTGGTTGTCATATTTATTGGATATTTTTTCCCTTACTGGATCGAAGTCCTGTTTCAGTTCTATCAGCGTAGTGTTTGCTTTACCGATACTTTGGTTGCCCATACTAGTGGAAATACAGCATGCAAAATTTCCTTGGAGGTTTCTCACTTGCAGCAAGCAGATCTGCACCATCCAAGCAGCTTCTTGTAGGACATGCAACTGAACAGAATTCTCAGAAAACGTTATTTGAGCTTACAATTTACTTAATAAATCTTGACCCAAGAGAGGTATAGGGCTTTCTGGCAAATACAAGAATTCAGCTGTTAAAACTTTGTTCCAAATTTGGCATTCCATTGGTCTCAAAAAATGGCCTTTCTTTCATTCTTTCCCATGACCTCAGAAACTATCACGGTGAATTTGCTAAGAAGTCTTTTACACCTAGTTGCCACAAGATAAGTCTATTAAAAGATTTTTGGTTTAATTTCCCAGTTTCATTAGAACTACGGATCTGCTAGGGATGCCTTTACATTTCACCCTCAGACTGCTCCATTCAGTATTACAACATTGCTGCAGTGGGGGGAGAGAAAACTTCCCTTTTGCCGCCTTGAAAGCGGGCAGCCAGGTTTTTCCATTTTTTTTTCCTTTCTCTTCTTGCTACAGTTTAGATATAGCCAAGGCCACGTAGGTGGTGTAATTGCTGGTACGAAGTAGGAGGCTCTGGCAAACTCCTCAGTTACAATAAACTGAGTTTATCTTGCAGCTGAAATTTATGTTCAAATACAGGCCTGGGATATTTTACTTTTTTGTTTTCCCATTTCATTCCAACCATAATACACTTTATATGCAATTCTGTCGAGGGTTTAGATTGCGGGGTGACAATAAAACCCTGGTCCGAGGGCTACTGCATGAGTTATCTCACGCTTAATTTGTTCAAAGGCTTGTCGTTGTTCCAGGCCCCACTCAAATTGGTTCTTTTTACGAGTCACTCGATAGAGAGGGCTCACAATCTGGCTGTAGTCAGGAATA
Source organism: Patagioenas fasciata (assembly GCF_037038585.1). Lineage (NCBI taxonomy): Eukaryota > Metazoa > Chordata > Aves > Columbiformes > Columbidae > Patagioenas > Patagioenas fasciata. The sequence continues at coordinate 44,196,072 of NC_092559.1, forward strand.
TGCATTCTCCAAAAACCTACAACGCCCAAGAAAGTCTGTGTCTCCTTTTTATTAGTAGGTGGAGACATTGCTGCAATTTTGTTGATCACATCCATTGGGATCTGACGACGGCCATCTTGCCATTTTATTCCTAAAACCTGGATCTCTCGTGCAGGTCCCTTGACCTTGCTTCGTTTTATGGCAAAACCAGCATCCAAAAGAATCTGAATTATTCTCTCACCTTTCTCAAAGACTTCTTTCGCTGTGTCGCCCCATACGATGATGTCATCAATATATTGCAAGTGTTCTGGAGCTTTACCTTGCTCCAGCGTGGTCTGGATCAGTCCATGGCAGATGGTAGGACTGTGTTTCCACCCCTGGGGCAAGTAGTTCCACGTGTACTGGATGTCCCTCCAGGTGAAAGCAAACTGCGGCCTGCACTCTGCTGCTACAGGAATAGAGAAAAATTGAACCTCTTTTTGTGGGCTGCCTCTGTCCTCTCTCTCGAGATTGGAAACGCCTTCTCCTAATAGCTGAAACATAGGTTCGTACAGGTCGTGAATGGTATGTGTCTTCTCTGAGCTCTTTGATTTCTTGCAACAGCTTTTCAAACCGGTCATCATATTTTTCACATAGTTTCTCCACAACAGAGACGCAAGCTCGTAGTGAACCAGCAAAGCTGTCCTCAAAGTTCTGGAGCTGCTCAATCACTTCAGTAATATTTTGTACACCTCCAGATGACCAGACCATTCCTGCCAATGACTTAGCATATGCAGGTGGTGCACTTTGTACAAATCTGCGCCACAGAGGTCGTGTACAATTGATTCTATCTGGGTCCGTTCCCTCTCGGCTGTTTGGTCCAAAAGAGATGATCTCTCGCACAGCTAATTCTCTCAGGAACTGGATACCTCTCTCCATAGTATTCCATTTCGCTAACTTGGATATACAATCTTCCTTGTAGGGAAATCTTACTTTCATAGCTGCCAGGAGTCGGGTCCAAAGGGTAGTGGTGTTAGGCTCTCTTGAAATTGCCCTATCAACGGCGGAATCTTTTGACAGAGATCCCAGCTGCCTGGCTTCACCACCTTCTAATTCAATTTTTTCTGCCCCATTGTCCCAGCATCGCAGCAGCCAGGTTAAAGTATTCTCGCCTTCATGACGACTAAAGTCTTTTCACAGATCTCTCATCTCACCTGGAGAAAAGGACCGAGTGGTGGTCACTTCATATCCTTCCTGCGCTGATGATGCCCCTTGGGTCGATGTTGCCCCTGTGGCCCCTGTGCCATCACCTGCTGCACAAGTAGTCTTTCTAGTGACTTTCTTACAACCAGCAACTGATGCTGATATGGGTTCACCATCATTTGATTCATTTTCAGAGTCTGAATGACTGTCACAGTGATTGCTGTGGTTACAGCAGCAACAGTGAGCAGTGTGTGAAAAAGGGGGGGCTGCCTTGTTAGCCTTTGAGGTTGGAGAAGTAATGTTATCTGCAGCGCCCTTGGCAAAGGAACTCTGCGTAGGAGCTGTAGCTTCAGCCTGTGAAGCCGCGGTTGAGGGGGCAGTGGCTGCAGCAGCAGCTTTCGCTATTTTGCTTTTTCTCGAGTGGCTAGGAGTGCTTTTTGCTAAAGCTTCCAAAGACGCACCGCAAATCTCAGAACTAAAAAGAGACGCAAACCTCCTGTTGAACCTCATTTCTCTTAACACTAACACAAAGTGACACACATTCAGCAAACCAGATAACACCATCACAGTTCTATCAAAGCTCCAAGGATATTCAAAGTTCTCTAAAACATTTACAAACTGTCCTAGTGAAAAAACAGAAGCATTTTTAGTCACCCTTTCTAAAGATTCGCTCGACCAATTAGAAAACACAGAGCCATATTGCTGCTTTATCTCTCCCGGAGGTTTTTCAAGGTAAAGCAGAAACGAGTAGAAATTCATTACAGGCTGCAGTATAATGAAATAAACCAGTGCCAAACCACACAGTATCATCATAACCATCGTCCAGTTTCTTGTTGTTATATAATGAATACTTCGATTTAGAAAGAAGGCCCAGCACAGAACATGATGTAGAAAATAACTGATACAGCTTATGCCATAACATCTTTAAATCAATGTAATTCACTTTGCCTTAATACCACTAAATAATATCCGAAGCAAACAGACACGCGAGTATCACAACTCTATGAGCTGGCACCGTGCCAAGAAAATTGAAAGGTACGTCAGATCTGTAGAAAAGCCAAAAATCTTCAAATTTACCCCTTTCTTGAGCCCCACGTTGGGCGCCAATTATCTGTTGAGGGTTTAGATTGCGGGATGACAATAAACCCCTGGCAGATGTATTGTTATCCTCCTCTCCTCCCCCCACTTTCCCCTTTTGCCCCTCCCTCTCTCCCCTTCCCACTAAGGACAGGTGATCGGGAAGAAAAGGAGGACAGAGAGAAGAGAGCTGGAAAAATAAAAAATGTTTTACTAATGTTACTTATAAGAATAGAGAAAATGATACAAAATATACAAAACCAAAAGTGTCAGCAACTGCAGAGCCGGCACCCAAAGTCCTGGATTGGACTCTGTAGCCAACCAGAGCTGCATTCAGTCTCTCACTAGGCCTCAGTTCACAGGGACGACTAGCAAGGTCCTCTCCTAATGTTGGCCATAAGCAGAAGGGACGAAGAAGGAAAAGGGACGAGATCCTCGTGATCTCCCACTTTTATATGAAGTATTCACGTGAATGGAATGTTATACACAGTTGGTCAGTTTCTTGGTCACTTGTTTCTCATGTCCCTCTTGCGAGATGTCCATCCGTGCTTATCAATAAATTTGCATTCCACTGCTAGGTTTACCAAAACACGTATCTGGTTCTCCGGGAAAATGCAGCTAATATGAAGGCTTTGCTTGACAGGCAAATTCACTAAAAGAGAAACTTGTTTTTTAACAAAACCAGGACAAATTCCAAGTAGCTCAGCAATAGTTACATTCCTTAGCTCCATTTACCTTTTAAAATTTACAGATGTCAAAAACCAGCATATTAAACATCAATCCATTATTCCATTTTCCTAGATCCACATCAGTTCATATTCTAGCAACTTTTAAATACAACCTCATATAATACCAAGTTCACATCCATCATAGCATTTAGTTTTATTTCCCATACCTCCAACTAGCACATAAATTCAATGCGAATCAAAGTTTGACAACTTCAGTTCTTTTCTCGTCTCAAAATTATTCGATAACAATATGAGCAATTACTCTAATGTGTAAGGATGCATCCTAAGGGGGAGCAAGGTGGCATTTTAGTAGTGGAACCGGTTCCCATTTTGTAATTATCTCCCCAAACAAAATTATTTTGGTACCAAATAGATATGCAAATTAAAATACTGAGCTCAGATATGCAAACCAAACACCAAGTTCAAATATGCAGATGGATCACAGTTACACTAATTCAAGACAATATCTCAATTTTTGCATTGCACCTTTGAACTGCTTACTGTTCAGCCAGGCAGAGGTACCGCTGGGTCTCCCTGACAAAACAGGTCAGTGCGCGCTGGAGTCGAATCGGCACCCGCCCCCCCGCCGCCGCAGAAAGCTGGACTGGGCAACGTTTTCATTAGTGTCTCATCTGGTGTGCTACAACTGTTATCCCCAAACCAGGATTCCTTACTTGGTGTGCATACAAAAGAGCCAAATCCAGCACATCGAGATGAGACACAGCCTATCACAGAGTTGTGCAAGTCTGGATACTGGAATAAAGCTAGCATGCTAGAAAGAAAAATAACATTTACTGCACACAAAAATTTTACTATCACATTCACGCAGTAAAGAACTAAATTACTCATGATCTTCTGTAGTATCACAAAACTCACAATTTGATTCCATGGATTCTCATTATTTAACAGTCTATGAACTTACTGTACCATATAACAGGCAAAGACCTATTAAACTGTAATATGCTTAAACAGATACCTACAAAGAAAACATGTTAATAAGGAAAAGTATCTCGCAGAGTTCAGCAAGCAAGTTTTCTATGACTTGTGTGTTATCAGTTAATTCTCTCCCAGCTTGTTGAGGTTCAAACTATTCCACCTGTAAAATTGTCTGAAATGATTTAATGATCTCTTGTAGAGTTTTATTTTTGTCCTGCTCTTCTCGCTTTAGAAACAACAAAGTGTTACACTTCAAGATTCTATTCTCTGGACACTTTTCCCAATCATCGAATTTACACAGCAGCCACCATTAATTACAGTATTTCACAAGATCTTCCTTCTTCATATTTCCAAGTGCTTTCCTATGTTCTAAAACACCTCCCAATACTAATTTCTTAGGAACATGACTGAAAACAGTCGTTCCCGACCCCGTCTCGTAAGTAAAAACCATGAGAAGAGGGAGGGAGGAGAGGGAAGCATGGCTTGCGGCGCGAGTGGGAAAAGTGGGGAGAAGGCTTACAGTGCACTTATACAAACAATATCACAAAGAATCAATTGTAACAACAACCAATAAAACAATTAACTCACATTCCTGACAAGCTGCTTGATTTTCAGAAAGGCAATACACAGAAGCAGGTATTCTGTCATGTTCTGGTGGTTGTTATGGTTTTTAAGTAACTGGAAAGGCGAAAGAAAAATCGCTGTGCTCCATAGCCTTTTCATGGCATTTTGCATCACCCCTTTGTGTTCTGCTGTCTTAGTCATGAAGGGTTACTGTGTGCTGTATAAGCATCATTAAAATCAGGCAAAGGAGGTGCTGAGGGTAAAATTTTAGACTCCTGACCCAGCTCCACACAAATTCCGGCCTTATCTTTACACAGCTGTGATGGCATTAATGATGGATTTAAAACTGACTCTTTTTTTGAGATCTACAGAGCCTGACTTAAAAGGATGAGTGCTGTCAAGACTCAAATAATTAGCAACATGCTCATTTGTGTTTTTCTGTCCATCCTCCCCTGTTTGCCCTTGCAGAATGTGCTCTGCCGACTGCAACTGCGATAGTGCAGAGTACACAAATCTCCAAGTAATATGCAAACTATTGGGAACTGAATTCTTTTGTGCATGTAGCTGTTCCCTGACCTGTTTCCAAATTTTACTGTCAAACGTCCCCTCACTAAGAAACCAAGCACAATGCTCTCTCACCCATACCAGGAGCGAAGCTACCTGCTTCTCAGAAGTACGATACCCAGAAGAACGTAATACCTGCAGTAAAACCTGCAAATACAATTTATGTTCCTGAGAAGCGGCTTGCCCCATACTAATGCAATCCCGCAGCTCTCTCGTTCAATGAGGACTGCTCATCCGTATCTATACCGTAGGGATTAATGTGGTCACAAATAAAATTTACTCACCCGTCGGATTGCATGGTCGCCGACAAACACATTGCTCGATGAAGAGCCTCCAGGGGTCACACACTCACACGAGGCACTGTTGCTTTATCCATGCGAGCCACGGAACCTGACACACCAATATGATGTTCACAGAGTTCGCTTTATTGTCGGACCGGGCTAGCTTTATAGCAAAGCTGCCCTGTCCACGCGCCTTACAACAATGTGATTGGTTGTAACTCGTGTTATACAATAACATGATAGGCTGCATGTACTGTCCACGCGCTCTGCACGCATGTGTCCGGCGATTGCTCACTCATTATTACCTTCTAATGGTGCTCCTTTAGTTTCTTTTGTCTCTGGCTTCACCTCTCAGCCAGGTTGGCGACAACCCCATCCTCCTGGGGCGGGGGGGGCTCTGCCACTACATCTCCCCCTCTTTTATTTAATATTAACAATACACCGTATCATGCTTTAAATACAGTGTGAAATACAGGGTAAGAACATTAAGGCTAATACAATTACAATTAACAAGAACAAACCTGTTTTCAATATTCCTTTTAACCAAACAAGGCATTCACCCCAAAAAACCCAATATCTTCTGTTATTTTCTTGTTCTGCAAATCTTCTATCTTTTTAAGTTCAAACAACACATACAATCAAACTCTTCATAACTGTGAACATGTCCAATAACAAAAAATTAATTGCTGCTCTGTTTTACAAAGTGGTATTCTCAACATTGGCTACATTCGTTGCTTAAAGCGATAACATGTCTGAGGTTAAGGGTTGTCATCACTGCAATCGGTTTCTTCTCTTGTTAGCTAGCCAAGGTCTCACCCACTTTGCTGGGATCCATGAATTTTTGTGGTTACCTGTAGAAACACAAGCATATCCCCTTCCCCAGGTTATTAGTGACATAGGACCTTCCCATTGTTGTGTTGTCGGATTAAACACGCTAACCTTAGGCACATTTTCGGAAAAATCTTTGACATTTTTGATATGGTGCATAACAACCAGTTCCATTTCAGTTTCACTTTTAGGATTAAGTCAGTTCAGCACATACAATGCCTTCATCAATACCTCTTCTGGGCTCACACCAATTCCCCCTTGTTTTTTCAAAACAGACAAAAGATTTTTTAATGCACGGTGTGCACGCTCAATAATTGCTTGGCCAGTAGAATTATAAGGGATTCCAAACAGGTGTTGTACCTTCCACTGGGTGAGGAAGGCTGCAAGTCTGTCAGAGTGGTATGCAGGACCATTATCTGTTTTGATTTGTGTAGGGACACCCATGACAGCAAAAGCTTGTAGTAAATGACGTTTTACTGCCTTTGCATTTGCTGAGGTCAAGGCTGTAGCCCACAGCAGTCCTGAACAGGTATCTATGGAGACATGAATGTACTTTTGTCTGCCAAATGGTGCAAATTCAGTAATATCAGTTTGCCATAACTGACCTGGCTGCAAGCCCCGAGGATTTACTCCCTTTTGTTGGAGAGGTACTATGCGGGCACAATCAGGACAAGCTGCAATAATGGCTCGAGCTTGTTCCTTGGTAAGTGTAAACTGCTTTCGGAGTGCTGCTGAGGATTGATGAAAGAATTCGTGAGCTTGTCTGGCTTGTTCAAAAGGGGATATATCTGCTACTGCCACAAGTTTGTCTATAATGCTGTTTCCCTCTACTAGACCACCTGGTATGTTAGTATGGCTTTTTATATGCATGATAAATACTGGTGCTGTCCTATAATCTAATACGTTCCACAAATCTAACAATGCTTCAAACAACAAGGAATTGGAAACTCGCTGCAAAAGTGCTCTATGTATTCTTTGTACAATTCCCACAACATAAAGAGAATCTGTTACCAGATTAACTGGAGAGTTTTGCCATTTTTGCAATGCTGCTAAGCATATTGAGGGCAGTTTCTTTTAATATGTCCTGTCTGTCTGCAAGTAAAACATGCTAGGCCACAAGAAGAAGGGCTTCCACCTTTCATTGCAGGCTTACGAGCTGCAGCCAAGGCCGCAGCGTGGGCTTGAGCATGTATTTTTGCTTTTTCTACCTCCTGTTGCATAATCGGTACCTGTGTGCAAGCTTCCACCATCTCTGCTAAAGAAGCAGTTTTTCCCAAACCGGCTAATATCTGTTGGCATTGGGTGTTTGCATTCATCATAGCCAAATCTTTCCCCACAGCAGCTTTTGCCTCTGGAGTCACGTTAGGAGAGGCATCTATCACTTCTTTTAAACAATCCACAAATGTCATATATGATTCCCCAGGATCCCACTCTATTGTAGAATAGGGTGGCACAGGGTTACCTCTATTTGGCAATTCTTTCACTGCCGCCAAGGCAAGCCCTTGCGTTTGCTGCAAAATCCTTGGATGAAGTGCTGCCTGAGTAGCACCATCTGCATATTGCCCACGACCCAGTAACTGGTCCATGCTAGCTAACCACAACGGATCATCAGCTGGTAAACGAACATTTTCTAATACTGCCAATTCCACCTTCCCCTGCCACTTGTCCAAGAACAGCAAATACCCCGTTGGAGGAAGCAATAACTCCATCAATGCCCTAATATCTGTTTGAGTTAGTACTTGCCCCTTGAAAAATGAATTGATTAGCTGCATCACATGCTTATTATCCATACCATATTGCATAACTGCACTTTGCAATTGCTTAACCGTTTTCCAATCAAAAGGCGACCACTGCCTTTGTCCTCTATTATCTATGTGCACTGGCACTGCTGTAATACTACCAGGTAACATGATCCCTTCAATAGTTGCATCTCTGATTACCCCTTGCCAACGTTGCCCTGCATTATAGGAATGATCTCGAGGAATATCTCTACCCTGATGCACAGGGGCAGCACCCAAATTATCATTATTATCACTGCTATACAATTCCCTTGTGTTTCCCTGTGGATCAGTAAGTCGACGCATATTTGCAAACCGATCTGCTAACCCAGTCTCCAGCCCTTTTCCATATCGCGCTCTCAAATATTCATCTGCTTCTCTTACAGACCACATCCCATCTTCAACACATTGTCTAGCCCATTTTTGTATTCGCTCCCTTTTAATACGGAGCTCCTCGGGAGTGAGGTCTAATTCCGCCCCCTCCCTTTCCTGTTTTCCCCGTTTTTCACATTCCCTGCCAATTGCCTCCAGCCCATCCTTAATTGCATCTGACGCCTTTTTATATGCTATTAACCGCGAAGTTTTACTGTTACCGCCATCTAGTCGTTTCATAGCTTCTAGAACTTCTTGCATCTGGCTCTCCTGCCGTCTCAGTAAGTCCTTCAGGCTCTGCACGTGGCTCTCCTCCTGGAAGTCAGGGCGATTCTGCGGTGCTCCGTCCTGGTGTTCCATCGGGTCCTCCGGCAAAGGCACGTCGGCTGGATTAACTTGTCCTGGCTTGTTGAAACTTGCCGGTTGCTGCCATTCGTTGTCGGAGCCAGGCAATGGCTCAACGGGCGCAGAGGGTATAATTTGCTCTCCGCCCCAGAACTCCAGATCTGATACGGGACATACTAGCGGTGTTGATTCTTCGGAGTCCTCGGAGGGTGGGCAACTCGCGGCGGGCGGCTCCGAGGGGACGGCACACAGCTCCGGCTCCTCTGAGACTTCCTGCATTAGCTGCCTGACCTCCCGCCAGGGTCCGGCGAGATCGCAAGCCTCGCGGCTCCCCCTTGTAACCGCTTCCCATAGTTCGGTCCCTATGTCCTCCCATGTACCGGGAGAAAAAAATTCGTCCGTCGAACGAACACAGCCCTTACGCTGGGCGAATAGTAAAAGGCGCTCCACCGCGTCTTTTTCCAAAATTCTTCCTGTTCTTGCAGCCAGCTGCAGAATACTTTTCACTATTATTTTTTCTTCCACGGATGCCGTGTTTCCCATGCCACCTGCTTCCTCGTAGGCCTACTTTCCGCTATGATTGAGCGCCGGGCTGGTGTCGCCCCCAGGTGGCGTCCTCGCGTCTTCACTTCCGACGATCTTGCTTCGATACGAAGTATCACGTCGGGGTCACCAAAGTGTTGCTTTATCCATGCGAGCCACGGAACCTGACACACCAATATGATGTTCACAGAGTTCGCTTTATTGTCGGACCGGGCTAGCTTTATAGCAAAGCTGCCCTGTCCACGCGCCTTACAACAATGTGATTGGTTGTAACTCGTGTTATACAATAACATGATAGGCTGCATGTACTGTCCACGCGCTCTGCACGCATGTGTCCGGCGATTGCTCACTCATTATTACCTTCTAATGGTGCTCCTTTAGTTTCTTTTGTCTCTGGCTTCACCTCTCAGCCAGGCTGGCGACAACCCCATCCCCCTGGGGCAGGGGGGGCTCTGCCACTACAAGGCACCATTTTCGGCGATTAGGAACGACGCATACCAGGACGCAGACAGAAATTCACGCAGAGGCAGAGATCTTGTTCAGGAAGGAGCACAGAGCCTGGCCAAGCAGAGAGCTGACCTAGGCCTAGGCTGCTTTCTTTATTCAGCATTGACAATTTATAGGATTTACAGGTACAGACCTGGACTAAAATGTTTACAAAAAGGTATTTTTCCACTAATTGTTATTAAAAACACACTAAACTCATGTGATGTTTTTCTCACTTGTTTTTCCACTCGTTCACAGACCAGGTCCAAGGACATTCACACATCCCATGCACTTGGGGATGGTTATCCGGCCCAATATACCATTCTCATGAGTCTGGGCTATAACTTTTTACAATTACGAGAAACGTACTTCAAAGTAATCTGTCCAAGGCCCTTTATATATTATCATGTTAGTATTATGTCTTTGACTGTCCAGATGGTCATGTTAGCATTGATCTTCCTTTATCATCCAGGTGGCTGGAACCGCACATCTTGCTTTCCCACATTTTACTTTCCAACAAGCCACCAGTCGCCACTTGACCCATGAGATCCTCTCTGCTAATAAGCAACAAATAGAGGAAGGCACCTTTCCTGGTCAGTTCCCGTAGTACCTGTAGCAAGAAGTTATCGTCCAGATGGTTTAGGAATCTTCTGGACCTGATTGTAGCAGATGTATGATATTCCCAGTTGACATCTGGCAAGTTGAAGTCCTCCATAACGACAAGGGCAGATGACTTGGAGACATCACTTAGTTCCTTAAAGAACAACTCATCAGTGTTGTCATCCTGGCTGGGTGGCCTATTGTCTTGGTTTAACCCAGGCTAGCAATATAATGACGATAGCCGCTCTCTCACTTCCCCCCCTCCAAATAGGGGAGAGAATCAAAAGGGGAGGGAGAAACTTGTGGATTGAGATAAACATAGTTTAATAAAAAAACCCAAAATAACACTAATATACTGTTACTACTAATAATATATATAAAATGGCTGGAGGTTGGAGGATTTTGTCTCTCTTGCAATTGCTCTATCAGGGGTGGCATGCCTTGACAGAGATCCCAGCTGCTTGGATTCCCTACCATCTAGTTCCAGACCATCAGCTCCATTATCCCACCATTGGAGTAGGAGTAACCAGGTTACAACTTTCTCACCTTCAAGATGACTGAAGTCTTTTCGCATATCTCTCAGCTCACTTGTAGAAAAGGATCGAGTGGTTACCTCTTCCTCTTGTGTTGATGATGCCCCCTGGCCATCGTCCATGGCATGAGTAGTCTTTTTTGTGACTCTCCTTACAGGAGCAACTGATGCTGACATGGGCTCATCATCTCTTGATTTATTTCCAGAGTCTAAGTGACTGTCACTGACATCGGCATAGTTACAGTGCCTGTTGTTGAGGTTGTAGCAACAGCAGTGCCTGGTGTGGGGGGATGGAGTAGTTACAGTGCCTCTTGCTGGAGAAACAGCAGTGCCCAGTATGGAGGGTGCAGTAGCTGCCTTGCCTGTCGCTGAGGCTGGAGAAGTGGCAGTGTTAGGGGGGCAGTGGCTGTACAGGCTGGAGCAGTGGCCTTGGCTGCCTTGCCTGATGTGGGAGTTAAAGTAGCTGCCTTGGCTGCCTTACTCTGTCTAGGAGCTGGAGCTGCCTTGCCTGATGTGAGGAGTGAAATGGTTGCAGCAGCTGCCTTGGGAGCTGCAGTAGCTGCCATGCCTGTCGCTGAGGTTAGAGCAGATGCAACGTATGTCTCAGGTGAGGCACGGAATGACCTTACAACCCTTGAGGTTATAAGGAAGGTATGTATTTATTTACGACGCCGGACACATGGGGAATCATTTCACCTAATACATGTGTAAAATTACAGTAGCTGTGAGCTTGATTAAATGCAGTCAAGCGTTACATATTCATGAAAGTTTTAGGAACGCCTATACATATTCATAAACGGTCCCCGAGAAGGCGGTTCTTATTACAATAAGTTCCGGGAGACCATTTCCATAGTCTCCACTTCCGGCTCCTCCTGATTGCAGCTGCGCAGTGATCGTGAACCCGGGTCCTCTTTCTCTGTACACAGTCACCTTTGGTCCAGTGTGATGAGTTGGTTAGGTCTCAGACTGCTGAGTTGGTTAAAACTGGCGTATCTCCTGTCCTGTGCCCAAGTTTCTGTAATCTAGTTCACCCAAGGATGCATCAAGGATGCACCCAAGGATTATTATTTTTGCAAGGCATCAGTGAAGTCCTGTTTTTCATACAATAAGTTACACAGAGTTAAGCAAGGCTAGGCAATAGTGATGTGGGTTAAAGGGTTAGTTCTTTAAGTGTAAGTGTTAATTGTTAATTCTTTAAGTGTTAATTAGTTAATTGTCGATTCCCTGTATCATTCCCCCCTTTTCTAAGAGGTTAGTAAATTCTTTTACTAATATGATTCTTTACCTAATGTCTTTACAAAGTACCTGTTAGATTCTAGCTCCTGCCTTGATGTTTCTTCCAGTTGCTGTAAGTATTCCTGGTACTCTGGCAACACCACAAGGAACACCACATCATCATACAGACCAGTATCCCTAAAGCTAATATTCCCACTAAAGCTAGAAATAAGGATCGTAACCAGGTCAAGTTGGGAAGCCAGGAAGTAAGGTCTTCCCATAAATTAGAGAATCCCCATGTTGTATTGTCTCTAGTAACTTGATGGAGGATCTGAGATTGTTCCCCTATCTTTTGAATATCTGTTTCTACCCGTTTCTCCTGATTAATATATGAGCAACAACTTTGGTTTATCACCACACAAACTCCTCCTTCTTTTGCAGTCAGGAAGTCTAGGACCATGCGATTTTGTAAGACTATCTTGCTTAGTGATGATATCTCTTCCTGGAGTCCCTTAAGAGCATCCATAGTGGCATTCTTGATTTTCTTGATTGTGGCTGATATATTTACTATGGCTTTTTCTAGTTCACTAACTCCTAGTTGAGGAATCAACCATCTAGCAAAACTATGAAATCCCAAGGGCCTCTTTACAACAGGGTTACTTGGCACTGAATGCGCTTTTCTCCATAATGTCCTGACAATACCTGGCAGTGGGTATGAATGGTTAAACACCTTTTCTTGAGGTACTATATATCCACCTGTACAATGGCCTTGCCAATTATCGGGTAGGCTTTTCTCGGCTCATCTATCCCCGCAAAGCCACCACCACCCAGGAGCTAGATTAGAATTTGTTGCTATGTTGGAAGGGAAGTTAAAGTTTTCTGTGTTTTGTATGCTGTAATTAAACCCCAGTTCTTTCAGCTTAGTTATATCAAAGATTCCAACACCTTGTGACTGACTACATTTACTGTCATTTGGAAATTTTTCCCAAGTGGTGGTTTTATCTATGGAGTTCATACATCTAGAATAAATCGTAATTTCAGTTTGATTCCAAGGTACCAATTTGAAATGTCTTCCTATTGTTTTACTCAGGTCCTGCCCATAAAGACAGGTTTGCTTTTGGTTTGCATCCAGCTTTCCCCATCCACTCCCTTCTCTACTCCAGTCTGGATGGGGTACTCCGAACAGTGGAAATTCCATTCCTCTTGGGAGGACCGTGCATATCCAACAGTCTGAAAGGTTCAAATTGTTCCCTATCATTTGAGTGAGCTTTACATGCCAATTTTTTGTATGCTAACTGTGTCCAAAAGCTATAATCGTGAAAAATACAACTTTCCAGGCTTTCTTCACTCTAGAATGATGGATCCGGGCGTTCTGTTCTTTAATCTTGACAGCAGTGAAGGATGTCAGGAGGACTTGAAATGGACCTTGCTATTGTGGTTCCAAAGTCCTTTTCTGCAGGCATCTGTCTCAGGGATGGTAGAGTACAATTCCACCAGTCAGTCTCCTTCCCTGACTCCCTGATACTCCTCAGCCTGGGCACCTCCTCTCAAAGCTCTGTCACCAGGCTGAGCAGCTCCTTTGCTTGGCCACATCTCCCACAGGTGATCTCACTGCTGCCATCAGACACTGACCTGAAACTCAGAAACACACCCTGCAGCCTGGGACTTGGACAGCTGCATGTTCTCTTGAAAGCTCTGTTTAGGTGGCTGCATCAGTTTTTGCAGCTGGAGGGGCTGCAAAGGACACTGAGGGCACAGCTTTTTGCTGGGTGGATACCATAGCTCCTGCTGTTCTCAGTTCCTTGCAGGTGGGTTGCAGCCTCCGTTTGAAGTGTCAGGGCCCTTCCTGCTCACCCTCCCTGCACTTGATGCAGTACTCCAGGTGGGGTCTCACAAGAGCAGGACTACTCTCAATCCCATCATCACCCAGTCTGTACTTATATTGGGGATTGCCTCCTTAGAATTTCAGCTGGCGAGAGGGGTCAAGGACAGCAAGAAGAACTTTTTCAAATACATAGCAGATAAAACTAATACAATAGGCAATGTAGGCCCACTGATGAATGAGGTGGGTGCCCTGGTGGCAGAAGACACAGAGAAGGCAGAATTGCTGAATGCCTTCTTTGTCTCTGTCTACTCCGCTGGAGGCTGTCCTGGGGAACCCTGTACCCCTGAGACCCCGGATGAAGCCAGGTTAATGGAGGAGTTTGCTTTAGTCGATGAGGACTGGGTTAGGGAACAATTAAATAGTCTGGACGTCCATAAATCCATGGGTCCAGATGGGATGCATCCGCGGGTGCTGAGGGAGCTGGCTGAAGTCATTGCTAGACCGCTATCCATCATTTTTGCCAAGTCCTGGGAAACGGGAGAGGTGCCTGAGGATTGGAGGAAAGCAAATGTCACTCCAGTCTTTAAAAAGGGCAAGAAGGAGGACCCGGGTAATTATAGACCGGTCAGCCTCACCTCTGTCCCTGGGAAAGTAATGGAACAGCTTATCCTTGGTGTCATCTCAAGGCACATCAGGGATAAGACGGTCATTAGGGGCAGTCAGCATGGCTTTACCAAGGGTAAGTCATGCTTGACCAACCTCATAGCCTTTTATGAGAATGTAACAAGGTGGATGGATGATGGCAGAGCGGTGGATGTGGTCTACCTTGACTTCAGCAAAGCCTTTGACACAGTCCCTCACAGCATCCTCACAGCTAAATTGAGGAGGTGTGGTCTAGACAATAGAGTAGTGAGGTGGGTTGCAAACTGGCTTAAAGAGAGAAGCCAGAGAGTGGTGGTCAATGGTGCGGAGTCCAGTTGGAGGCCAGTATCTAGTGGAGTGCCTCAGGGGTCAGTACTGGGGCCAATATTATTCAATATATTCATTAATGATTTAGACGAGGGAATTGAGTGTACCATCAGCAAGTTTGCTGATGACACTAAGCTGGGAGGAGTGGCGGACACGCCAGAAGGCTGTGCTGCCATCCAGCGGGACCTGGACAGGCTGGAGAGTTGGGCGGGGGATAACCTGATGGAATTTAACAAGGGAAAGTGTAGAGTCCTGCATCTGGGCAGGAACAATCCCAAGTTCCAGTATAGGTTGGGGCATGACCTATTAGAGAGCAGTGTAGGGGAAAGGGACCTGGGGGTCCTGGTGGACAACAGGATGACCATGGGCCAGCACTGTGCCCTTGTGGCCAGGAAGGCTAATGGCATCCTTGGGTGTATTACAAGGGGGGTGGTCAGTAGATCGAGAGAGGTCCTCCTTCCCCTCTACTCCGCCCTGGTGAGACCCCATCTGGAATATTGTGTCCAGTTCTGGGCCCCTCAGTTCAAGAAGGACAGGGAACTGCTGGAGAGGGTCCAGCGTAGGGCAACAAAGATGATTAAGGGAGTGGAGCATCTCCCTTATGAAGAAAGGCTGAGGGAGCTGGGGCTCTTTAGTTTGGAGAAGAGGAGACTGAGGGGTGACCTCATTAATGTTTATAAATATATAAAGGGTGAGTGCCACGAGGATGGAGTCAGGCTCTTCTCAGTGGCAAACAACGATAGGACAAGGGGCAATGGGATCAAGCTGGAACACAAGAGGTTCCACTTAAATTTGAGAAAGAACTTCTTCTCAGTGAGGGTAACAGAGCACTGGAACAGGCTACCCAGGGAGGTTGTGGAGTCTCCTTCCCTGGAGACATTCAAAGCCCGCCTGGACACATTCCTGTGCGACCTCGCCTAGGCGTTCCTGCTCTAGCAGGGGGATTGGACTAGATGATCTTTTGAGGTCCCTTCCAATCCCAAACATACTGTGATACTGTGATACTGTGACCCAGGTGCAGGACCTTGCACTTGGCCTTGTTGAACTTCATGAGGTTCACATGGGCCCACTTCTCCAGTCTGTCAAGGTCCCTCTGGATGGCATCCTGTCCTTCTAGCATATCAACTGCACCACTCAGCTTGGTGTCATCCACAAACTTGCTGAGGACACTATGTCTTTAATGAAGATATTAAACAGTATCAGTCCCAGTATGGATCCCTGAGGGACACCACTCATTACTGGTTTCCATTTGGACAGTGAGCTGTTGACTGTAACTCTTTGGATGCGGCCATCCAGCCAATTCCTTATGCATCTAATAGTCTATCCATCAAATCCATTTCTCTCCAATTTAGAGAGAAGGATGCTGTGGAGATCCATGTCAAAGGTCTTACAGAAGTCCAGGCAGAGGGCATCAGTTGCTCTTCCCTTGTCCACTGATGCAGTCACTCCATTGTAGAAGGCCACTAGAGTAGTCTGGCACAATTTGCCCTTGGTGAAACCATGTTGTCTGTCTCTAATCACCTCGCTGTCTTCCATATGCTTCAACATAGCTTCCAGGAGGATCTGCTCCATGATCTTACTTGGCATGGAGGTGAGGCTGACTGGTCAGTTGTTCCCAGAGTCCATCTTTTTAAAAATGGGTGTGATATTCCTTTTTCTCCAGTCACTGGGGACTTTGCTCGACTGCCATGACTTTTCAAATATGAGGGAGAGTGGCTTAGCAACTACATCTGCCAGTTGCCTCAGGACCCTGGGTCCCATGAACTTGTGTATGTTTAGATGCCTCAGATGGTCTCAAAATGGATTGTTTCCTATGATGGGAGGGACTTTGTTGCACAAGTCCCTGCCTTGAGGTTCAGGGACTTGAGAGATGCAGGAACAATGATTTCCAGTGAAAAGGGAAGAAAAAAATCATTGAGTACCTCAGCCTTCTCCATGTCAGTTGTCAGTAGATCTCCTGTCTTATTTACTGGAGGGGGGGTGGTGTACATTTTCTTTAGTCTTCCTTTTCTGACCAATGCACCTGTAGAAACCCTTCTTATGATTCTTCACATCCCTTGCCAAATTCAGCTCCAGCTGTGCCTTAGCTTTTCTGATCCCATCCCTACGCACCTGGCCCAACATCCTTATATTCTTCCCAGGATGTGTGACCCTGCTTCTACTGCCTATGTATTTCTGTTGGAACGATAAAGGACTCAGCATTCCGATTCAATGTGAATCACGCAAAGCCATTTATTACAGAAACAAACCTCCTTATATATGCAACTATTCTCTGATCATGCGTCCACGCTCCAAGCATGCATTTGCTAATTGGATATCATCTATGTTCACGAGCTGTCCACATGCTGAAGTCTCACTGCTGATAGGTCTGTTGATTTACACCACGTTGGGGCCTTGTTATTTCGGAGATGCTTCTCTCCCACGGCAGGTCCTGTTCCCAGCCTTGAAATTCCTGGTTGGTTCAGTAACAAATCTCCATCTAACAGCAACCCCTCCACATATTTCCTTCTTGCGATTCAGTTCCACCAAAAGGTCCTCAGCCATGCTGGTCTCCTGCCTTCCTTGCCTGATTTCTTACACATGGGAATCAAGAGCTCTTGTGCTCTAAGAAAAATGTCCTTAAAGAGTTCCCTTCTACTCATTTATCCCTGAGGTCAGTTTCCCAGGGGTTCTTTAAACACCTGAAAGTTCGCTCTCCTAAAATTCAGGGTCTTGACTTCAGTCTTCGCCTGGCCCATATCCCTCGAGATCGTGAATTCCACCAGTGCATGATCACTGCAGCCCAGGCTGCCACAAATCTTGACCTCTCCAATTAGTTTGTCTCTGTTGATGAACAACAGGTTCAGTAATGCTTCTCTGGTTGGGCTGTCTACCACCTGGATTAGAAAATTATCCTGTTTCCTGGACAGTGTACAGCTTACTGCTCTGCTATTCCAGCAGATGTCATGGTGATTTAAGTTCATTGTTGTGTTTCAAAGACAGCTCTGTGCAGTCAATTCATTCTTTTACATAGAGGGCATCGTGTCCACCCCTCCTTCCTTGCCTGTCCCTTCTGAAGAGTTTATAGCCATCACATTGCAGTGCTTCAGTAATGTGAGACATCCCACCAAGTTTCAGTGATAGCCATGTTAGGGAATAGACTGCCTTAGCTTATTTGGTATACTACTTCTTATAGAACTTGTTTAGAAACTACTTATATAGAATTCATTTAGCAGAAGTAAGTTTGCTTAGCATAACTTCTGCAAGCTGTGAACCTTTGAACTTTCTGCCTCATTAAGAAAAAAAGGCCTCAGAGTCTTCAAGCTAGAAGAAAAGGGGATAAGGGGAGCTGCATCCCTGGAGATAAGTAAATAAACAGAACTGCGTCTAACAGGAGATGAAACAGAACAATGCTTTGGCCATTACCAAGAACTTATTTTTCTCCAGCTGCAGGTGCAAAATAGCAACTGAAGGTCAGAACTTTGACTGATGGCCCACCTGACAAATATGAAGAGATCCAATGAAGAACAGGGAGACCCCAGGCTCTAATTTTGCAATTGGCCCAGAGCAACACACGGGTGGGTGGGTGGGGGCTTGGATTGTGGGGGTATAGTTGTCCAAGTTTTTTCTGCTGAGGGTCCCTCTTCAAGAGGCACCCAGCTCGAGCTGCTCTATGCTATACCTTGTGAATAAATTATTTATTTTAGAATAATTTCTCGAATCCATGCCTGAGTCTCTGCTATAGGAAACCTAGGGAAAAGAAACTTCCTTAACAGCAATTAGGCCATATCTTTCCAGCTTCACAGTGGCTTCCAACTCCTCCTGTTTGTTACTGGTGCTGCATGCATTGGCATAGAGGCACTTCAGTTGGGCTGTCAACTGTGTCACCTTTTTGGAGGATGAAGCCCTAATTAATTTGAGGCATTTCTCAGGTGTTCCCCTGTTAGTTCCTAAGGCATCAGCAGCCCCTGGTTCTTCTCCATTGCTCAAAACTCCATCTCCTCCCCCTGCTGAGTCTACTTGAAATCTTTGTTCAGTGTGGGTTCTCCACAGGTTGCCAGGAGTATCTGCTTTGGTGTCTGGCTCACCTCCTCCTTCTCTGACCTTGGTGTTCCCTCTGATGTTTCTCACTCTTTTTGTTCCCTCCTCCCTCTCTCCAGCAGTTTTGCCCTTTCTTAAATATGTTTTCACAGAGGCATTACCAACTTTGCTCATGGGCTCAGTTATGACCTGCAGTGGGGCTGTTGTGGAGCCCGCTGGAACTCACTGTATCTGGCACTGATACCGTAAATTGGCTAACTGAAGAAACTTCTAAAACCAAAATTTGCAGTTTTAAAAGTAAACATCCTTTATTGATGCACCAGCACCCACGGGGATGGTTCCGCCTAGTGGGGCCCCAAACAGTTCCCAGACACAGGTTATATCCACACAGATCATACATATTCATTACATTTCCAATAAATCAAATGCATTACATTCCTTTGTTATTCATCTTCTAACCTGCTTACGCTGGCGTTGCCACCTTATCTTATCTATAAGGACATTGTCTCTTATCCTTCTGCTCATCTCAACAAATACCATTCTTGTGACTTAATGCCTAACAAGTGCCTAAAACCTAACATCTGTGAACCTTATTCTTATTAACTTAGTAAATGCCTAAAATCTATGACACTTATTCGTATAGACTTATTTTATTACTAATTGCTGATTTTAGGTATCAGCACAAGGTCACTGCCCACCCTGCAGGGGTGGTCTCTTCTCACACAGGCCACCCCTGCAGCCCCTCTGGCTACCAAAACCTTGCCACATACATCCAATACATGAAGATAGATATTGAAAGTGACCTTATGAGAACAGATTTATTTTGTACTAATTCATATCTTCTGTGAAATGTCAATACATTTTTAAGGTCAGTAATACATGACCTAAGAAAAGGGTGGCATGTAAATAATGATGAAAAATACTTCTTAACCTTAATAATCCCCTTTAAAGGAAAAATGTTTCTCCATGGTAGATTTTAGCAAAGGGGGAGACAGTTCTGTCAGGGTAAATAATAGAGCTGTAAAGAAAAAGTCAGTTTTAATGTAGACAAGTGAGGTCATTTGTAGCTTCCTAGAAACTAGTTTGATTTTTTTACAGCTTATTGTGATCAGAAAAGACTTTCATAACTCAGTAGTCATTGGGGAAGTACAAATCTGGGAAATCTGACATGGCAAAGTACCAGAATTTCCCTGAAGCAACACTGAAATAATTGAGTGATGTTATTAATAAAATTTTAAAAATGCATGGCTTTTTGCTTTTTAGATGTTTGCTGCCCTTCCTGTGAAAACCTTTCTCATTCTCACAGCTGAGCAGCCTCACGGGAGGCTTGTGCTGGTTGCCTGAAGCTTTACTCTCTCACCTCAGACTTTTTCCCCTACTTGCCTTCACCTTTGCCTTGCATAATACCCAACTCATCTCCAGATAGTAGATAATCATTATTGCCTCTCTACATGGACTTTTTCTTTCATTTTAACACTCATAGCTGGTTGTATCTCTGTTTCTTTTTTCTTTTGGTTAATGTGCTGCAATGACTAGAGTGATTTTTCTGATCCCAGATAAGAAGAGACAGTATGCAAAAAAATAATCCTTTTCTCTCTTTTTATAATCACAAATCTCTACTTTTTCACATTTGCCTATTTTCCCACCTCTTCCTTGGTGACTCACTGTGGTAATATTTCATCCAGTCTCTGTGTTAATTCTTGACAACATAAATTCCAACATCACAGTCTTCATGTGTTTTTCTGCTGCATGACTTTATAGTATGGGTGTTACACTACTTGGTGAACTTCTGCCTTCTCTTTTCTGAATACCTTAGGAAGACCTCCTGCAATTTCCTTAGCTTTTTCCCATATAAATTTGGGAATAAATTCAATTTCTGCTCTGCACCTTTTTCATCAGCATCGTTCTTTATTATATAACCTCATGCTTCTGACTACTGAAATATTTTGGGTTTGTTTGCCTTCTCTGTAGAGAACCTTGCTATTTTTTCAAAGGTAAAGTTATACATTAGGAACCTGCTGCGCACTGTTCCCTTCTCATTCCCATCACCCTTTTCTATTGTATCTTTGTATTCCATGGCAAAGTCTCTCACTTTTCTTTTACTGCTTCATCATCCTCAATTTATCCTTTGATTTTATGTATTCCATTATTTTCTTAGTTTTTCTCTTATTTACTCTCTCAGGGACTTATTTCCTGATTTTAAAGGGGAGGGAAGAAATTAATTAACTAGATATGCAACAAAACAGATTGTATGATCTTTAACTGGTGTGATCCCTTCAAAAATTCTTGAATCCTATCTAAATTAGATGTAAAAGAGAAAATAACATTTATTATTATGTATCATCATAGGGAAGGCAATGGTATGTTTAAAGAAAAAAAATAAAGCATTTCATTGTAGTTTAGACTGCCTAAAAAGGAGAGTGCTTCAGAAAGAGTGCCACCTTGTCAGCCTACAATTCTGTTATACCTGCTTTTTAGCAGGTGTATATATTGTATATATCCTACATAAGTTTTCATATAGAAGATGGGCACTGACCTACTAATGCAATCAAGCTTACATTTGCTGGAGTTTGTTTATTTTAGGTGCAAGAGCCTCCATATTTTAGATTGATACTTCTTGTGTTGTGAAGGCACAAAAAATCAATCCAGGCAATCAAAATTATTTAATCAGTGAAAATAATAAAATGTGCTCTTAAGCAAAATTACTTTATGCTCCAACAAACATTCAGTAAACCACAGGTTCAAGATACCAAGGGGAATCCAATTACTACACAGTTGACTCAGACAGTCCCCAGAACTTTAGAATGATGATTCAAAATGTGCAGTCACCTATATGAGATGAGGCTCTCAACCTTGAGGAGTTTCCTTATGCAGGATCCATGACCTAATGGGAGAGTCTTCAACTGCAGACCCACTGCTCCAAGGAGATCAACTCAAAGGAGATCTCTGGTGGGGGCCCTGTTTATACCCTAGTTTAATCTGAACTGTGGTCATATATAATCAGTGATCTAGAAAGTTCTCTTGACTAAGGTGTTTCGTTAGCCAAGGGCCCTGTCTGTTGACCGAGGAGCATGTACATGACCATAGTGCTCCATCGGTCTAAAAGTTTCTCATGCTTTCAAGGAGTTGAGGGAGGTGCACCTGCCACAACTTGCTAACACAAACATGCATATGGGGCAGCAGGAGATCCCCCTCCTTGCCCACCTCACTTTCCCAGGTGCCTCTGTACAACAGGTATGAGGCTCTGGATGTAGAAGGCCAGAGCATGGATGACGTGAATGACAGTCCATTTGCACCAGAGGTATTGCCAAGGTCAAAAAGGCTTACTCCCTGTATCACAACCACCTCCATGAGGAAGACAGGTTATAGTTGTAGATTACTTCCTTCTGAGAGGAACAGAGGATCCAATATGCTGAATAGACCCTCCTTTTAGGGAAGTCTGCTGCCTCCCTGGGGCCCAGGTTAAGAACATCACTAGGAAACTTCCTAGCCAGACATGGCCATCAAATTATTACCCATTACTGCTCTTCCATGTGGGCTGCGATGAAGCCGCAACACATAGTCCAAGGACAATCAAAAGAGACTTCAGTGTCTTAGGACAGTTGGTAAGGGAATCAGGAGCACATGTTTTTTTTTCCTCTATCCTTTCAGTTGTGGGCAGCAACATGGCTTACATGGCACCTGGCCTGCTAGCAACAAATGGGATGCACCTGTTTCAAAAGTGCAAAGGATCCTGGGGCAAGAGTTAGCAGAACTTAGTGAGATGGCTATAAACTAGATTTGATGGGGAAGGAAACAAGGTGTGGCAGAGGCACACCCAAGGGTAACATGCCAGCATCTGAGGGTAATGCTAACGAAGCCCTTTAGTCTGCCGTTCCAGTGGAATCAATGGTTTGAGCGGTGGAGGAACACGCAGGTCAACCCAATATGAGTGATAAAGCATAGTTTGATTTATTAGCCCGAATAGCATATACAGTTCATGATAATTATGCATACCTGTCACCTACTAATTGGCTCAAGCTCTAACAGTCACATTTGCATGGTCCTCCTACTTGCAGCTGCTAGCTATGCTTATTCTACATTCTTGTGCTGTTGAAAGCTGTTTGTGAAACTCTGCCAAGGTCTCAGTGACCTTGCTGATTTTACTGAAACAGTCAGCGGTTCCCACTGCAGCCTAGCCTTGCTACTTATGCTAAGGCCTTCAGAACAGGCTCTGCTCGTACAACTGCTCTGCAGACCCATGTCCCTTATTTTTAAGCCATTCTCCAACACAATGGCTCAGTTGAAGTGCATATATACGAATGCATGCAGCATGGGCAACAAACAGGAGGAGCTGGAAGCCATTGTGAGGCAGAAAAACTATGATTTAATTGCCATATCAGAAACATGGCGGGATGACTCTCATAACTGGAGTGCTGCAATGGATGGGATAGGCGAGAAAGGAGAGGAGGTGGGGTAGCCATATATGTTAGGGAGTGTTTTGATTGTCTGGAACTTGATGATAGTGGTGATAGGGTTGGGTACCTATGGGTGAGAATCAAGGGCAAGGGCAACAAGGCAGACATCCTGGTGAGGGGCTGTTACAGATCACTCAACCAGGATGAAGAAGCAGAGAAGGGAGAAGTCTCCTGATCACTAGCCCTTGTTCTTATCAACCTACCAGATGTCTGCTGGAAGTACAACACAGCAGAGAGGAAGCAGTCTAGGAGGTTCCTGCAGTGCATGGAAGACAACTTCCTAACACAGCTGGTTAGTGAGCCTACTAGGGAAGGAACCCCACTGGATCTGTTGTTCGTAAACAGAGAAGGGCTCATGGGCAACGTGTCAGTTGGAGGTTGCCTTCGGTATAGTGATCATGAAATGACTGAGTTTACTATCTTTGGAGAAGTTAGAAGGGTGGTCAGCAAAACTGCTACTTTGGACTTCCAAAGGGCAAACTTTGACCTGTTCAGAAGGCTGGTTGGCAGAGTCCCTTGGGAGACAGTCCTGAAGGACAAAGGAGTCCAGGAAGGCTGGTCTCTCTTGAAGAAGGTAATTTTACAGGTGCAGGAGCAGACTGTCCCAGTGTGCCGAAAGGAGAGCTGGCGGGGAAGAAGGCCGGCCTGGCTGAATAGAGAGCTGCATCTGGAACTTAGGAATAAAAAGAGAATTTATAACCTTTGGAAGGAGGAGGGGGCTAGTCAAGAGGAATACAAGAATTCTGGGAGCTGAGATCAGCTGAGCTGAGCCTAGCTACTGCTGTAAAAGGCAACAGGAAATGTTTCTATAAATATATTAGCAGCAAGAGGAGGGCTAAGGAGAATCTCCATCCCCTGATGGATGGGGGGGGAAACAGCGACAGAAGATGAGGAGAAGGCTGAGGTACTAAATGCCTTCTTTGCCTCAGTCTTTAATAGTCAGAACAGTTGTGCTCCAGGTACCCAGCCCCCTGAGCCAGAAGACAGGGATGGGGAGCAGTATGAAGCCCCAATAATCCAAGGGCAAATGGTTAGCAACCTCTTACACCACTTGGACACCCACAAGTCTATGGGGCCAGATGGGATACAACCAAGGGTGCTGAGGAACCTGGTGAAGGTGATCACTGAGCCACTTTTCATTAGCTATCAGAAATCTTGACTAACTGGGGAGGTCCCAGTTGACTGGAAGTTGGAAAATATGACTCCCATCTACAAGAAGGGCCAGAAGGATGATCCAGGGAACTACAGACCTGTCAGTCTAACATTGGTGCCAGGGAAGGTCATGGAGTAGATGCTCTTGGGTAACATCACACGGCACTTAAAAGAGAACCATATGATCAGGCCCAGTCAACACGGGTTTATGAAAGGCAGGTCCTATTTGACCAACATGATCTCCTCCTATGACAAGGTGACCCAGCTAGTAGATGAGGGAAAGGCTGTGGATGTTGTGTACTTAGACTTCAGTAAGGCCTTTGGCACTGTATCCCACAGCATTCTCCTGGAGAAGCCATCCGCTCATGGCCTGGATGGGTGTACTCTTCGATGGAAAAAGAACTGGCTGGAGGGCTGGGCCCAAAGAGTTGTGGTGAATGGAGCCAAATCCAGTTGGCGGCTGGTCACGAGTGGTGTTCCCCAGGGCTCAGTATTGGGGCCAGTTCTGTTTAATCTCTTTATCAATGATCTGGATGAAAGGATCGAGTGCACCCTTAGTAAGTTTGCAGATGACACAAAATTGGGTGGGAGTGTTGACCTGCTGGAGGGTAGGAAGGCCATACAGAGGCATCTGGACTGGCTGAATCATTGGGCTGAGGCCAATTGTATGAGGTTTAACAAGGCCAAGTGCTGGGTCCTGCACTTGGGTCTTAACAACCCCAGACAATGCTACAGGCTTGGGGAAGAGTGGCTGGAAAGCTGCCTAGCAGAAAGGGATCTGAGGTTGTTGATTGACAGTCAGCTGAATATGAGCCATCAGTGTGCTCAGGTGGCCAAAAAGGCCAACAGCATCCTGGCTTGTATCAGGAATAGTGTGGCCAGCAGGACTAGAGAAGTGCCACTGTACTCAGCACTGATGAGCCTCCACCTTGAATGCTGTATTCAGTTTTGGGCCCCTCATCATAAGAAGGACACTGAGGTACTAGAGAGAATGCAGAGGAGGGCGATGAAGCTGGTGAGGGGCCTGGAGCACAAGTTTTATGAGGAGCGCTTGAGGGAGCTGGGGCTGTTTAACCTTGAGAAAAGGAGGTTGAGAGGAGACCTTATCGCTGTCTACAACTGCCTGAAAGGAGGATGTTGGTCTCTTCTCCCAAGTAGCAAGTGATAGGACAAGAGGAAGTGGTCTCAGGTTGTGCCAGGGGAGGTTTAGATTGGATATTAGGAAAAATTTCTTCATGGAAAGGGTTGTCAGGCATTGGAACAGGCTGCCCAGGGAAGTGGTGGAGTCATCATCCTTGGAGGTGTTTAAAAGGCATTTAGATGAGGTTCTTAGGGACATGGTATAGTGCTAGAGTTAGGTTAGGTTAGGTTAGGTTAGGTTAGGTTAGGTTAGGTTAGGTTAGGTTAGGTTATGGTTGGACTCGATGATCCTGAGGGTCTCTTCCAACTGAAATGATTCTATGATTCTGTGATTAGAAGAAACAGTTTTTCAATAATGGGATGGCTTACATGACACCAGGCATAGTGGCATCAGATGGGATTCAACTTTCTCAAAGGGGGAAGTGGGTCTTTGTTCATGAGCTAGCAGGGCTCATAGATAGAGCTTTAAAACAGACATGATGGGAGAGGGGAACAATATCAGGATTGCCCCGTGACAAGCTGTGGGGTGACATGCCAAGGTTAGAGGGGCAGGGTGCTAGTGAGGGCTCTTAGCCTGTTGCTCCAAGACATGCTGGATACACTGGAGCACCTTTGAAGCCTTATGGACATGAGCCAGGGGCTCCTGAGGTAATAGGAGCCAACAGGGAAACACCAGTGAAATACCTGAAAGGGGTGTTCCTCTAGGAAGGTGGCATAGCCAACAGCCCAGCTGAAGTGCCTTTACACCAAAGCATCTGGCATGGGCAACAAACAGGAGTTGGAAGCCACCGTCCTGCTAGAAAGCATTGACCTAGTAGCAATTAGATTATTTTCTGAAATGGATTGATTACATTCAGATTTCTTTTGTTCTGAAGGCCAACAGAACATGCTGTGATGATCAGCTTGGTGAAATGTTAAAGTTTTTAAACCCACTCCATGAATGGGGTGGTACACTCCCTCCACATTTCCTTATTGTGTTTATAGTCTCTGGTGTCAGACTCACTAGAGAAGGGGTGTCAAATGTAGGAGTAGTTACATTTCTACAGTCCTAAAATTACATTCGGCCCTTTGAAGGCAACCATGAGGCTGATGTGGCCCCCAGTGAAAATGAGTTTGACACCCATGTACTAGAGCATTGGATCTGAAGAAGGAGGATCCATGAAGAAAAATTCAAACAAAACATTGCTTTGCTGCAGCTTTATTGCTTACTTGATTAAATCACCAAAGTATAAGATAGTTTTACATTGCTCTGTTTAAGGATTTAAAAAAGCTGAGAGATCTCTTGCACAGCACTGCAATATCATTCATTTCCATTTTCCAAACCAAGATTCTAACCATCCCGTGAGTGAACTATCTATCACTGAATTCTCAGCTAATTCTTCTGCTAAAGTTGTGAGTCCTTGCAAAGCTCTGGTTATAGTGCCATTGGGGGCAGTATTGTTTGGGATAAAGGTGCAACACCTATCTCCTAACATTACACATACACCACCTTTCTCTGCTAACATCACATCTAGGACCATCCTATTTTCCCATGCCATTCTACTAGTAGCATCTAATTGTTCAGTGATTCCCTTAACTGCTTCTCTAGTATAACTTATAAATCATTGTTGATTATAATAGATGTAATTTATCCAATCTACATTCTTGTTTATAGTTACCCACCAGAATAAAAAGGATTAAAAAAACACCATTACTTGATTTCTTGCTTTGTGTTCATTGGGGACTCCTTTGGGAACCCCAATCAAATCGAGATAAACACTGTCATCAAAGGAAAACCCTAAATTCATTTTTCTGTTGCCCTGATGAATTACAGTGTAAAAGGAATTACCAATTGAACAACGTCACAGGTACCTTCCCAATGTGGGGGTAAAATGGAATGAAGTGTCATCTTCCCACAGTACCACCAAAGATCCCCTCGGGAAACATTTAAAGAAGCATAATTGCTTTCATGAGGATCAACTTTCTGTGTCTCTACACACCTACTCATGTTTCCTAGGAACCTGGTATCATTCCTGCCCCATTGTGAGAGACAGGCAGTATGATTTCCAATTATTCCTGAAAATGCCAGGGGAATTCTGAGATCTTTCTCCCTTAAGGCTGGAAAGAGTAGGGAGAGAGTATGACATGACTTATTTCCCCACGCCGTAGAGTCTTGGTATAAGGCTAAGATGCACTCCATCCCCTGCTGATCTTTACTCCATCCCAGAGGGAAGGGTACCACCTGGGCTGCAGGCCTTCCTTGTTGCATAATCCATGCGAGCCACGGAACCTGACACACCAATATGATGTTCACAGAGTTCGCTTTATTGTCGGACCGGGCTAGCTTTATAGCAAAGCTGCCCTGTCCACGCGCCTTACAACAATGTGATTGGTTGTAACTCATGTTATACAATAACATGATAGGCTGCATGTGCTGTCCACGCGCTCTGCACGCATGTGTCCGGCGATTGCTCACTCATTATTACCTTCTAATGGTGCTCCTTTAGTTTCTTTTGTCTCTGGCTTCACCTCTCAGCCAGGCTGGCGACAACCCCATCCCCCTGGGGCGGGGGGGGGTTCTGCCACTACATCTCCCCCTCTTTTATTTAATATTAACAATACACCGTATCATGCTTTAAATACAGTGTGAAATACAGGGTAAGAACATTAAGGCTAATACAATTACAATTAACAAGAACAAACCTGTTTTCAATATTCCTTTTAACCAAACAAGGCATTCACCCCAAAAAACCCAATATCTTCTGTTATTTTCTTGTTCTGCAAATCTTCTATCTTTTTAACTTTTAAGTTCAAACAACACATACAATCAAACTCTTCATAACTGTGAACATGTCCAATAACAAAAAATTAATTGCTGCTCTGTTTTACAAAGTGGTATTCTCAACATTGGCTACATTCGTTGCTTAAAGCGATAACATGTCTGAGGTTAAGGGTTGTCATCACTGCAATCGGTTTCTTCTCTTGTTAGCTAGCCAAGGTCTCACCCACTTTGCTGGGATCCATGAATTTTTGTGGTTACCTGTAGAAACACAAGCATATCCCCTTCCCCAGGTTATTAGTGACATAGGACCTTCCCATTGTTGTGTTGTCGGATTAAACACACTAACCTTAGGCACATTTTCGGAAAAATCTTTGACATTTTTGATATGGTGCATAACAACCGGTTCCATTTCAGTTTCACTTTAAGGATTAAGCCAGTTCAGCACATACAATGCCTTCATCAATACCTCTTCTGGGCTCACACCAATTCCCCCTTGTTTTTTCAAAACAGACAAAAAAGATTTTTTAATGTACGGTGTGCACGCTCAATAATTGCTTGGCCAGTAGAATTATAAGGGATTCCAAACAGGTGTTGTACCTTCCACTGGGTGAGGAAGGCTGCAAGTCTGTCAGAGTGGTATGCAGGACCATTATCTGTTTTGATTTGTGTAGGGACACCCATGACAGCAAAAGCTTGTAGTAAATGACGTTTTACTGCCTTTGCATTTGCTGAGGTCAAGGCCCACAGTAGTCCTGAACAGGTATCTATGGAGACATGAATGTACTTTTGTCTGCCAAATGGTGCAAATTCAGTAATATCAGTTTGCCATAACTGACCTGGCTGCAAGCCCCGAGGATTTACTCCCTTTTGTTGGAGAGGTACTATGCGGGCACAATCAGGACAAGCTGCAATAATGGCTCGAGCTTGTTCCTTTGTAATTGTAAACTGCTTTCGGAGTGCTGCTGAGGATTGATGAAAGAATTCGTGAGCTTGTCTGGCTTGTTCAAAAGGGGATATATCTGCTACTGCCACAAGTTTGTCTATAATGCTGTTTCCCTCTACTAGACCACCTGGTATGTTAGTATGGCTTTTTATATGCATGATAAATACTGGTGCTGTCCTATAATCTAATACGTTCCACAAATCTAACAATGCTTCAAACAATAAGGAATTGGAAACTCGCTGCAAAAGTGCTCTATGTATTCTTTGTACAATTCCCACAACATAAAGAGAATCTGTTACCAGATTAACTGGAGAGTTATGCCATTTTTGCAATGCTGCTAAGCATATTGAGGGCAGTTTCTTTTAATATGTCCTGTCTGTCCGCAAGTAAAACATGCAAGAACAAGAAGAAGGGCTTCGGCCTTTCATTGGAGGCTTAAGTGCTGCAGCCAAGGCCGCAGCGTGGGCTTGAGCATGTATTTTTGCTTTTTCTACCTCCTGTTGCATAATCGGTACCTGTGTGCAAGCTTCCACCATCTCTGCTAAAGAAGCAGTTTTTCCCAAACCGGCTAATATCTGTTGGCATTGGGTGTTTGCATTCATCATAGCCAAATCTTTCCCCACAGCAGCTTTTGCCTCTGGAGTCATGTTAGGAGAGGCATCTATCACTTCTTTTAAACAATCCACAAATGTCATATATGGTTCCCCAGGATCCCACTCTATTGTAGAATAGGGTGGCACAGGGTTACCTCTATTTGGCAATTCTTTCACTGCCGCCAAGGCAAGCCCTTGCGTTTGCTGCAAAATCCTTGGATGAAGTGCTGCCTGAGTAGCACCATCCGCATATTGCCCACGACCCAGTAACTGGTCCATGCTAGCTAACCGCAACGGATCATCAGCTGGTAAACGAACATTTTCTAATACTGCCAATTCCACTTTCCCCTGCCACTTGTCCAAGAACAGCAAATACCCCGTTGGAGGAAGCAATAACTCCATCAATGCCCTAATATCTGTTTGAGTTAGTACTTGCCCCTTGAAAAATGAATTGATTAGCTGCATCACATGCTTATTATCCATACCATATTGCATAACTGCACTTTGCAATTGCTTAACCGTTTTCCAATCAAAAGGCGACCACTGCCTTTGTCCTCTATTATCTATGTGCACTGGCACTGCTGTAATACTACCAGGTAACATGATCCCTTCAATAGTTGCATCTCTGATTACCCCTTGCCAACGTTGCCCTGCATTATAGGAATGATCTTGAGGAATATCTCTACCCTGATGCACAGGGGCAGCACCCAAATTATCATTATTATCACTGCTATACAATTCCCTTGTGTTTCCCTGTGGATCAGTAAGTCGACGCATATTTGCAAACCGATCTACTAACCCAGTCTCCAGCCCTTTTCCATATCGCGCTCTCAAATATTCATCTGCTTCTCTTACAGACCACATCCCATCTTCAACACATTGTCTAGTCCATTTTTGTATTCGCTCCCTTTTGATACGGAGCTCCTCCGGAGTGAGGTCTAATTCCGCCCCCTCCCTTTCCTGTTTTCCCCGTTTTTCACATTCCCTGCCAATTGCCTCCAGCCCGTCCTTAATTGCATCTGACGCCTTTTTATATGCTATTAACCACGAAGTTTTACTGTTACCGCCATCTAGTCGTTTCATAGCTTCTAGAACTTCGTGCATCTGGCTCTCCTGCTGTCTCAGTAAGTCCTTCAGGCTCTGCACGTGGCTCTCCTCCTGGAAGTCAGGGCGATTCTGCGGTGCTCCGTCCTGGTGTTCCATCGGGTCCTCCGGCAAAGGCACGTCGGCTGGATTAACTTGTCCTGGCTTGTTGAAACTTGCCGGTTGCTGCCATTCGTTGTCGGAGCCAGGCAATGGCTCAACGGGCGCAGAGGGTATAATTTGCTCTCCGCCCCAGAACTCCAGATCTGATACGGGACATACCAGCGGTGTTGATTCTTCGGAGTTCTCGGAGGGTGGGCAGCTCGCAGCGGGCGGCTCCGAGGGGACGGCACACAGCTCCGGCTCCTCTGAGACTTCCTGCATTAGCTGCCTGACCTCCCGCCAGGGTCCGGCGAGATCGCAAGCCTCGCGGCTCCCCCTTGTAACCGCTTCCCATAGTTCGGTCCCTATGTTCTCCCATGTACCGGGAGAAAAAAATTCGTCCGTCGAATGAACACAGCCCTTACGCTGGGCGAATAGTAAAAGGCGCTCCACCGCGTCTTTTTCCAAAATTCTTCCTGTTCTTGCAGCCAGCTGCAGAATACTTCTCACTATTATTTTTTCTTCCACGGATGCCGTGTTTCCCATGCCACCTGCTTCCTCGTAGGCCTACTTTCCGCTATGATTGAGCGCTGGGCTGGTGTCGCCCCCAGGTGGCGTCCTCGCGTCTTCACTTCCGGCGATCTTGCTTCGATACGAAGTATCACGTCGGGGTCACCAAAGTGTTGCTTTATCCATGCGAGCCACGGAACCTGACACACCAATATGATGTTCACAGAGTTCGCTTTATTGTCGGACCGGGCTAGCTTTATAGCAAAGCTGCCCTGTCCACGCGCCTTACAACAACGTGATTGGTTGTAACTCGTGTTATACAATAACATGATAGGCTACATGTGCTGTCCACGCGCTCTGCACGTATGTGTCCGGCGATTGCTCACTCATTATTACCTTCTAATGGTGCTCCTTTAGTTTCTTTTGTCTCTGGCTTCACCTCTCAGCCAGGCTGGCGACAACCCCATCCCCCTGGGGCAGGGGGGGGGCTCTGCCACTACACTTCCTGATGCACACACATAGCAATTGCTCTTCTTTAGGCTTTGCACTGTATATTTGATCCATTCTACTCAGGCATTTGTATCTCCATATCCTGTTTCAATTTCAAAGGTTTCTCTTAAATCTGATATTTCTACAACAGTGACCACTTTAGGGTCATTCAACAGGACCCAAGGCTCTATTAGAAGTTTTTCAGTAGGTGATCTTGTTGCTTCTTCATTACTATTGTTCTTTAACACTTATATTTTGAACCTTCCTAGGGTGTCTTTTCCACTAATGTCTGCTCCTAATCCATAAACCCCACTTACTGAATCATCTACTCCCTGTATTGTAATTAGTAAAGGGTTGCACTGCAGGGACTCACATCCTGGGAGAGATTGTCCTTTGGATAGGGTAATTTTTATTTTCAACTCTATAACCGTTCATCACTCATTGTCCATCCCCTAAACTCTGCGGTCCAGAAAACAGTGTACCAGGAGGGGCAAGGAGAGACAGCAACAAAAACTATGCACTTATTTAAATCATCCTTAGACTCGGTTCCCCTGGACACATGTATTTGTTTTCATAACTCGATTCTCTTTGGCTCTGTACATCTCCACAATTAAGGATCTGGCAAGCATCTACTTGAATTGTTAGGGAACTTTCAGTTTCAGTGATGTTAATGATGAGTAACCCATTTGTAAATTCTACATAACACGAGATTAATGATCCCCAAATGTTCCATTTCATTTTCATCTCTGCATCTTTAGTCAAAGGGGGTTGTCAGTTGTCTGTAGTTGCTACTCACTGTTGTCCTTTGGAGGTTCAATTAGCCGTTTGATCCATGTGTAATGAATCCACCCTTTCTCAGCTGTTTGTACTGTTGTCTCAGTGGTCAGTAAAACTTGAAATGCTTCTTCCCAATCTAGCTGAAGCTTAGTTTCCTTCCAGGACTTGACCAGGACCCAGTTTCCAGGCTGAAACTTGTGAGCTGCAAACTCTAATGGTGGGGTTTGTGCAAGAAGCCTTTGTTGCCTGAGAAAAGATAGAGGACAACCCGAGTATATAGTTTTTGAGAAACATATCCTTAGTTTCAAATTGGAGTGGTCTGTTGTTTCTGCCTAAGTATGGTAGCCCAAAGAGCATTTCATAAGGCAAAACTCCTATATCCTTGCGAGGAGCAGTTCTGATCCTCAGCAAGGCTATAGGTAGACATTTAGTCCGGGGTAATCTAGTTTCTAATACTAATTTTGACAATTGCTTCTTTAAGGTCTGGTTCATCCTTTCTACTTTTCCAGATGAAGGGGGATGCCAGGGGGTATGAAAATCACAAGATATCTCCAAACTGTCCATTAGTCTTTGCAGTACCCTAGAGTTAAAATGTCCCCCTTGATCTGAGTCTATATTTTCCACTATTCTATATATTGGAATAATTTGTTCTAGAATCACTTTTGTTACCACTGCCACTGTGGCAGTGCTCAGAGGGAAAGCTTCTACCCACTTGGTAAGGTGATCTACCAACACTAGTAAGTATTTAATTCAACCAACTGCAGGTAATTCCATGAAATCAACTTGAATGTTTTGAAAGGGTTGTAAACTTGGACTCCGCCCTCCCACAGGCTGCTTTCTAAGTGCCTTTTTATTTACTTTCTTTACAAACCACCATCTTTCACAAATTTTCTTGGCTATAGTATAAATTCCAGTACACCCATATTTTCATAACACTACGTCACACATGGATTGTGTTCCCCAATGAGTTCCCTGATGTAAAATTGCTAATACCTCCCTCATGGTTTGCTCATTTAACATTTCTCTGCCATCTAGGAGTACCCATTTTCCATTCTGTTCCTTGGCTCCTAATTCTTGGAGGACTTCTTTTTCATTGAAAACTGGAATTTCTTGCAGGGCCAGGACCTCAGGCCTGAGACAATAGATATAGTTATTACTCCAGGTTTTAAGGCTGCTTCTCAAGCCGTTTCATCTGCTATCTGATTTCCCCTGACACAAAAGGAGTTTCCCCTCTGATGTCCATTAATGTGTACTACAGCCACCTCTATTGGTGATGTCAGGTTACGTAACAATTTTCCAGCTGGTTCTTCATGAACCAGTTCTTTCCCAAAGACCCTGTTCTCCCCAAATTTTCCCAAAGGTGTGCACTACTCCAAATGCATATCTAGAATCAGTGTAAATGGTACCTTCTTTTCCTTCTAACATTCTAGTTATTAGGTATCCTTCCCATTTCCCTTATTTCATCACTTAGACCTTCAATGATGGCATACCCATTGTGTCTTTTCCCCTGAATTGCCCTTGAACACCCATCTATGAAGAGGTGCAGCCCTACATGTAGGGGTATGTCTCTCAAATCAAGTCTTACTTTAGTTTGGTATTCTATCAAGTCCAAACAATTATGGTCTAAATCTCGATCTTCATTGTCACCTCTCCATAGGAAAGCAGCAGGGGTTAGATATGATTCTGTTGTTAAGATCAAATAATCTTTTTCAATTAATATAGCTTCATGCTTTAAGATTCTTGAGTCAGTTAGCCACCTCCCAGACTTTTTGGGTCAGGATTGTTTTTACTTGATGGGGAGTGCTCACAACTGAAGTTCCTCCAAAAGTTAACTTCCTGCTTTCTTCCACCAGAAGTGTGGTTGCTGCTGCAGCTTGCACACACTCTGGCCAACCTCAAGACACTCTCACTTCACCAGTAAGCACCTGGCAGCCCTTGCAAGAGTGGCTGACCTGGAGTGGCATTATCACGGTGAGGGAAATCACAGCCCCGCCCCTCACCTTCAAAAAGCCTCCAAGAGGGCAGCAATGCGTTACTGCTCACCAGGCGCTGGGAGGGGAAACCAGCTTGTGAAGTGGGTGAGTACCACCCCACACTGTGCTGCAACAGCAGATGTGGTAGCTCATGCAGCAGAAGGCAGAGATTGTCACTCCTTCCTTGTTAGACCCTCTCACCTATTGCCAGTGTCCCAGACTGCTGCTAACCATGGTCTCCTCCAGAAAGAGAGCTTGTCACAAAAAGACTGTGGCAACCCAGATGGAGGCCCTGCCCCAAACCGTGGCTGTTCAGGTTTCCAGCTGCAGGGAGTGCCAGAACCTGCTGCTGCCAGGGGAGAGAGGCTGGTATTCCACCTGCATGAGGTGTGAGCAGGTGGAAGATCTGCTCAGCATAGTGGTAAAACTTAAGGAGGAGGTTGAGAGACTGAGGACCATCAGGGAATGTGAGAAGGAGATTGACTGGTGGAGTAACTCCCTGGCATTCCAGCCAGAAAGGCACCAGGGAGATACTCCCCCAAAAGATGATGGACCCCCCCACCCTGTCAGGTGGGGGGGGGAGACCCGAGATAGCCCCTGCCCTGTCGCTGTCAGGCAGAGATAGGGGACCAAAAAGATGAGGAGGGTTGGAAACAAGTCCCAGTTTGGCATCACGGGCAATCCCCTTCCCTACCTGCTTTGCTTCCCCAGGTGCCCCTCTGTAATAGGTTTGAGGCCCTGGATCTTGAAGGAGAGGTAGGTGAGGATGTGGTGGAAGGCCTCCCTATGACGTCACATAGGAAGAGGCAGTTGACTCCATGTCTCAAGACTGCCTCTGATAAGAAAGAAAGAAGGGTAATTGTAGTAGGTGATTCCCTTCTGAGAGGAACAGAGGGCCCAACATGCAGAGTTGACCCTCATCATAGGGAAGTTTGTAGTCTACCCGGAGCTCAGATCAGGGATATCACCAGGGCACTCCCCAACCTGGTGCACCCAACAGACTACTACCCACTGCTGATCTTCCAGACAGGTGGGGAGGAAGCTGCATCCTGTAGTCTGAGGGGAATAAAGAAAGATTTCTGGGATGGTTGGTGAAAGAGTCTGGGGCTCAAGTGATTTTTTTTTTTTTTTTTTTCCCTGCTTCCATTTTTGGGTGATGATGTGGGATGGAATAGAAGAATTCAGTCCATAAATGCTTGGCTACAAGACTGGTGCTACAGCAGGGCTTTGGGTTCTTTGATAATGGCTGGTTTTATAAGACACAAGTCCAGACAGTGATATGTGGGGAAGGTTTATCTCGCAGGGGCAAAAGGATACTGGGACAGGAATTAGCAGGGCTCATTTGGAGAGCTTTAAACTAGATTTGAAGGGGGATGGGGTTGTAGCTGGACTTGCACCAGTGGGGCAGCACTCTGGAGTTGAAGAAGACCGGGACGCCTCCCACCCCCCTAGGGTGAAATCGGTGTACTCAGCTCGCTCCCTGAAATGTCTGTACACCAATGTGTGCGGCATGGGGAATAAGCAGGAGGAGTTAGAAACCTGTGTTCAGTCAGGGGATTATGATCTGGTGGCAATCACAGGGACATGGTGGGACAGTTCACATGACTGGAATGTGGTCATGGATGGCTTTGTCTTTCTCAGGAAAGACAGGCCAGCCAGGCGTGGTGGTGGAGTTGTGTTGGTGTGAAAGAAGGACTCAGCACTCCAATTCATTGTGAATCAAGCAAAGCCGATTTATTACAGAAACAAGCCTCCTTATATATGCAGTTATTTCCTGATCACACATCCACGCTCCAAGCATGCATTAGCTGATTGGATATCATCTATGTTCACGAGCTGTCCACGTACCTGAGTCTCACTGCTAATAGGTCTGTTGATTTATGTAGTGTTGCCGAACTGTTTTACTTCCACAGCAGATCCTGTTTTCAGCTTTCCAAGGTGGCCTTGAAATTCCTTTGGGCCTGGCTAGTTCAATAACAAATCTCCATCTAATAGAAACCCATCCACAGAGTTGCTCTTCACGTGAGCGAGCAACTACAATGTATTGAGTACTGTCCAACCACGGATGAGGAGCGAGTTGAGAGTCTGTGGGTGAGAATTAAGGGGCAGGCTGGCAGGGATGATACTGTTGTGGGTGTCTATTACAGGCCACCAGATCAGGATGGGGAAGTTGATGAAGTCTTCTACAGACAGCTGAGAGCAGCCTCACAGTCACAGGCCCTGGTTGTGGTGGGGGATTTTAACTTCCCTGATGTTTGCTGGAAGGACTACTCAGCCAGCCACAGTCTAGGAGGTTCCTCCAGTGCCTCGATGATAACTTTCTGTTGTAAATGGTGGAGGAGCTGACTAGGAGAGGTGCATTGCTGGACCTCATCCTCATGAACAAGGAGGGTCTGGTTGAAGTGGTAAAGGTTGAGGGCTGCCTTGGTTGCAGCAAGCATGAAATGGTGGACTTCAGGATCTTGTGTGGCAGGAACAGAATAGCAAGCAGAATTGCAACCCTGGACTTCAGCAGAGCAAACTTTGGCCTTTTCAAGCAATTGCTAGGGGAAATCCCATGGGCAAGGCTGCTTGAAGGTGAAGGGGCCCAAGACAATTGGTTAGCGTTCAGGGATTGCTTCTACCAAGCTCAAGATCAGAGCATCCCAACATGTAGGAAGTCAAGGAAGGGAGCCAGGAGACCTGCTTGGTTAAACAGGGAACTGCTGGGTAAGCTCAAGTGGAAGAGAAGAGTTTACAGATCATGGAAGGAGGGGCTGGCCACTTGGGAATAATATAAGGCTGTTGTCAGAGGGTGTAGGGAGGCAACTAGGAAAGCTAAGGCCTCCTTAGAATTAAACCTGGTGAGAGGGGTCAAGGACAACAGGAAGAGCTTTTTCAAATACGTGGCAGATCAAACTAACACCAGAGGCAATGTAGGCCCACTGATGAATGAGGTGGGTGCCCTAGTGACGGAAGATACAGAGAAGGCAGAGTTACTGAATGTCTTCTTTGTCTCTGTCTACTCTGCTGGAGGCTGTCCTGAGGAGCCCTGTACCCCTGAGACCCCAGAGGAAGTCAGGACAATGGTGGAGTCTTTCTGGCTTGATGAGGACTTGGTTAGGGACCAATTAAGAAATCTGGGCATCCATAAATCCATGGGTCCGGATAGGATGCACCTGCGGGTGCTGAGGGAGCTGGCTGAGGTCATTACTAGGCCACTCTCCATCATCTTTGCTGTTGCGGTTCACTCTGCAACATAAGTGTCCTGGTTCAGGAATGGCACGGCAACCACCCTCAGGTCGCTCGGTCCATCAGCTCGCAGACACCAATGTGGTGGACGGCAAATGGCGTTTATTGGTAGGTAATAAAGCAATATATACCTTGAGTTTTACAACGTCACATCCGTCTGCTTAGATAACACACGAAACACTACACCTATCAGGGGAGGGGCCACTATCTTCCCGTACAGCGCGAGATCTTCCGAACGCAAGACCCTAACTACCAACACTTTGCTAGGTCTTGGGTAACAGGAGAGGTGCCTGAGGACTGGAGGAAAGCAAATGTCACTCCAGTCTTCAAAAAGGGCAAGAAGGAGGACTCGAGTAAGTATAGACCGGTCAGCCTCACCTCCATCCCTGGGAAAGTGATGGAAGAACTTATCCTCGGTGCCATCTCAAGGCATATCAAGGATGAGAGTGTCATTAGGGTCAGTCAACATGGCTTCATCAAGGGCAAGTCGTGCTTGACCAACCTCATAGCCTTTTATGAGGGCATAACAAGCTGGATAGATGATGGCAGAGCAGTGGATGTGGTCTACCTTGACTTCAGTAAAGTGTTTGACACAGTCTCCCACAGCATCCTTACAGCTAAACTGAGGGAGTGTGGTCTGGACAGCTGGGTAGTGAGGTGGACCATGAACTGGTTGAAGTGAAGAAGCCAGAGAGTTGTGATCAATGGGGCGAAGTCTAGTTGGAGGCCTGTATCTAGTGGAGTGCCTCAAGGGTCAATACTGGGGCCAGTATTATTCAGTGTATTCGTCAATGACTTGGATGAGGGAATAGAGGGCACTGTCAGCAAGTTTGCTGATGACACCAAGCTCGGAGGAGTGGCTGACATGCCAGAAGGCTGTGCTGCCATCCAGTGAGACCTGGACAGGCTGGAGAGTTGGGCGGGGAAAAATTTAATGAAATATAACAAGGGCAAGTGTAGAGTCTTGCATCTGGGTAGGAACAACCCCAGGTTCCAGTATAAGTTGGGGAATGACCTGTTGGAGAGCAGTGTAGGGGAAAGGGACCTGGGGGTCCCGGTAGAGGAGAAGCTTGGAGGAGACTGAGGGGTGACCTCATTAATGTTTACAAATATATAAAGGGTGAGTGTCAGGAGGATGGAGCCTGGCTCTTCTCGGTGACAACCAATGACAGGACAAGGGGCAATGGGTACAAACTAGAACACAGGAGGTTCCACTTAAATATGAGAAGAAACTTCTCAGTGAGAGTAACAGAACACCGGAGCAGGCTGCCCGGGGAGGTTGTGGAGTCTCCTTCTCTGGAGACATTCAAAACCCGCCTGGACGCTTTCTTGTGTAACCTCATCTAGGCGTTCCTGCTCCAGCAGGGGGATTGGACTAGATGATCTTTCGAGGTCCCTTCCAATCCCTAACATTCTGTGATTCTGACTTAAGGCAAAGTTTAATTGTATAGCAAAAAACACGTGGGGACCTGATTGGACTAAGATAGTTACACGCATTAACTGGCTAAACAGCATGCATGTATGGATTGTCCATGGGTTAGAAGGCTACTTCTATGTGAGAAAACCCATCTCCCTCCCTCGACAGCCAAGCAATAAAACATGCACACAGAACAAACAAATTTTGAAAGTTCAACACAACATTCGAGTTAACAACGTTATAACTCAAATGTGTAATGCACAAGTCAGATTCTCGGTGGCTGTCAGCTGCCCTGCTGAGTTTTTTTGGAGCAGCTGGTGACCATGTGGCTGGTGCTCCGGCAGAAATGGCATCTTTTGGGCTGCGGAGGAAGCTTGCATTCTTTTGTGTGGTGACCCCACTCACTGCAGTTGTAGCATTTGTCTTTTCTCTTGGGTTTTTTCTTACCGATGCAGTAAGTGCCACCCAGGCCAGTCACCCAAATGCCCTCTAAGCCTTTGGGTGACTCCATGAAGGTGAACTCCACAGTTTCACCATCCTTCAGGCTGCGGAAACCCTTCATGTGGAGCTTGCTCCAGTGCACAAAGACTTCAATGGGCGAGTCCAGGGTCACACTGCCCATGGTAGTAATGGTGAGGAAGCTGAAACCCAGACGAGTATTAAATCATTTGCAGGTGCCGGAGCCATGCGGGTGCTGGGACTCATTCTCAGGTTTAGGTGAGACTGCGACTAGGTCCTCACTTGCAAACAGCTGGTGAGAGAGAGCTGCCATGCTTTCTGCCTCTGCTGATTGCCACCATCATCCCCGAGTGCAGACAAGACAACATCAGAAGTACCACCCCTTTTATGGTGGTTGTGGTACACGTTGAGAGAGGTACATCATTGGAGTTGATTTCCATACTTAGGTAGGCCTTCCAAGTCCAAGGTCATTTATAGCTGGTGCGTTCACCACAATTGGCAATTTCTGGACCTACTGTGTCTGGGATTTCAATGCACTATTCAGTATCTCATTCAATAATAAACTCAGTATCATAAGAATCGCTCTCAATTGTAAGGGGTCCACCATTCTACGTAGGTACACCATATACTAACCTTCTTAGAAGTACAACTGCAATTATATGGGTCTGTCCCACTGTTAAAGGATAACCATTTGCAATGTGTTTTTGTTCCATAAATCAATCCAAGTAGAGTTTGTTGGGAGAACGAATCGGGTCCGGAAGGACCAAAACGTACTATTTTTATCAAGGTGGGTATAATCTAATTTCTTTGATAGAATTTCAGAAAGGTTTAGGTTAATCATTGCAAACCTAAAACTTTCTCCTGCAGAAGCAGGCAATGTAACACATATACCGAGCCAGGCTCTTCTCGGTGACAACCAATTATAAGACAAGGGGTAATGGGTTCAAACTGGAACACAAGAGGTTCCACTTACATTTGAGAATAAACTTCTTCTCAGTAAGGGTGACAGAACACTGGAACAGGCTGCCCAGGGGAGTTGTGGAGTCTCCTACTCTGGAGACATTCAAATCTCACCTGGACACCTTTCTGTGTAGCCTCATCTAGGTGTTCCTGCTCCGGCAGGGGGATTGGATTAGATGATCTTTCAAGGTCCCTTCCAGTCCCTAACATTCTGTGATTTGATTCTGAAGGTGAACAAACCCTTGCATTATTTCTTAGGCTAGGTTTCAGTTAGTTCCATTTTCAGGAGTTTGTTCAGCAATGCATCCATACAGTATATATCCACAAGTTGCTCCAGGCCATTTTCTCTGTTCTTTAATTTACCATAGGTGTTTCTTGTCTAATTCTATAAAGATTTAGGTCTCCAAAAGGACACTTCTAATAAAAATGCAACCAATCACAAAAATTAACATGCTTATAACAACTAAAAATTCTATAAACCCCATATAATATGGTGTCTTCAATCAGCCAATTACATATGCTTTGATGAAGCAGGAACTTTTGACAGGTGAAGATCTATTTCTTTTCTCTTCTTCCTGCAAGGAAAGAAAAAAGAATAACTCGGTCTGAAGGACCGGCTTTAGAAAAAGGGAGCAATCCACCTAGTATTTTTTTGTGTTCCCCGCCATGAGCCTCAGTGGCTACTCAGGTATACTTATTGAAATGGGTGTTTAGTACCAGGGGGACTTACCCCACCTTGGGGACTTCAACTAGGACAGATTGTCCGGGATAACTGAGAAGATTTGGGGGGGGGGGTAGTTTCTTTTACCCCAGGGAGATTTTAGGGCAAAAGCAGTAATCTGAGGACATCTGTTGATTCCCCAATGGTCTTTCAGATTTTTGCCTACTCTTGGACCACCCCAGCAGTAAAGTGGCTTCTGTTGTCTGATTCAATTGATTTGGGTTTCAGAAAGAAACTAAACTGCGATTTTAACTTTTCTACTGTGTTTTCCCCAGTTGCTTGTGATACTGCTCCAGCTAGAAGTAGTCTTGATACTATTTTTACCCCAACGAGCACATCAAAAGAGTGTATTGGGTTTGG
This sequence comes from Patagioenas fasciata, assembly GCF_037038585.1. Taxonomy (NCBI): domain Eukaryota; kingdom Metazoa; phylum Chordata; class Aves; order Columbiformes; family Columbidae; genus Patagioenas; species Patagioenas fasciata. The sequence continues at coordinate 44,238,024 of NC_092559.1, forward strand.
CACTACCAGGTACACATTCATCACAATCTGATTGATGGCTCTCAAATCTTGTACCAACTGGTATTCTATTGAATGTGTCTTCTTTACTGGTGAAGTGAGAGTATTATATTCTTCCTTACCAGCTCAAAGTTCTGTTTATCGGTGTAGTGTGTGCTTTACCAGGTACTTCAGCTGCTCATCTTGCTTACTTTACTGTTCTGACTGTAGCAAGTAGATCTGCACCTTCCAAGCATTTTCTTGTGGGATATGTAGCTGAAAAGAATTCTCAGAAAGCATTATTTGAGCTTGCAATTTACTTAACAAATCTCAAACTAAGAGAGAGATACAGGGCATTCTGGCATATACAGAAATTTTTGTTCTTGATTTGGCATTCTATTGGTTTCAAAACAGCCTTAACTTTTTCTTTCCCATGACCCAACAACTAGCATGGTGAACTTACTAAAAAGTCTCTTACAACTAGTTATCACAGAATAGGTCTATTAAAAATTTAAAATTGTGTTTTAATTTCCCAGCTTCATTGGAACCAGGGTTCTGCTGTGGATGCCTTTAAATTTGCTCCCAGTCTCCATTCAGTATCACAGCTCTCTAGCAGCAATACCACTGCAGTGGGGGTGGGGGAAGAAAGCCCCCCTTTTGCCACTTTAGCAGCAGGTAGTCAGCTTTTCTCCATTTTTTTTTTTTTTTCCCCCCCTCTTCTTCTCACTGCAGTTTACCAAGTGGGAGCTGCCGGCCCCTGGCAGACTCCTCGGCTACAATGAGCTGAGTTTATCTTGCAGTTTGACACAAGCCTGAAATTTATGTTCAACCTCAACAGCGTGGGCCTGGGTTCTTTTTTTTTCCTCCTTTTTTTTTTTTTTTTTATTTCATTCCTGAAACTATAAACTTTATATGCAATTCTAATTAGCTGAGCAACAGTTACATTCCTCAGCCTCTACTTTTTGCAGTTTCTTATAGATATCAATAAACAGTGTATTAAGCATCAATTCATTACATTAATTTTTCTAGATCCAAATCAGACAGCAATACAGCACTATAAACCAGAATAACATAGCCCTTTGTTCTGCTAAGGATGGGGGGAGCGCTTCAAGGTTGTCACAGGATTTAAACCCTCTACAGTTTTTTATGTACTGATTTAGATCTTGGCATAGCCAATCGTGATCAGATACGTATTTTGGCCAGAATACCTTCTGCCCTATTATGGGTGAAATGAAGAAATAAACTTAACAGCAGAGTCAATTATACTGTGAAGCAGCATTCTTTTATTGACAGCACTGGGGAGCTCTGGGGATCATCCTCCATAAGCGCTCCAAAGACTGGATGCGATTTCATTGCTTATATTCACATAATTATTACATATACATTACATGAAATGGTGGAGTTCAGGATATTGTGTGGCAGGAGCAGGATAGCAAGCAGAATTGCAACCCTGGACTTCAGCAGGGCAATTTTTGGCCTTCTCAAACAATTGCTAGGGGAAATCCTATGGGCTAGGGTGCTTGAAGGTTAGTGTTCAGGGATTGCTTCTACCAGGCTCAAGATCAGAGCATCCCGCCATGTAGGAAGTCAAGGAAGGGAGCCAGGAGACCTGCTTGGTTAAACAGGGAACTGCTGGGTAAGCTCAAGTGGAAGAGAAGAGTTTACAGATCATGGAAGGAGGGGCTGGCCACTTGGGAATAATATAAGGCTGTTGTCAGAGGATGTAGGGAGGCAACTAGGAAAGCTAAGGTCTCCTTAGAATTAAACCTGGTGAGAGGGGTCAAGGACAACAGGAAGAGCTTTTTCAAATACGTGGCAGATCAAACTAACACCAGAGGCAATGTAGGCCCACTGATGAATGAGGTGGGTGCCCTAGTGACAGAAGATACAGAGGAGGCAGAGTTACTGAAATTTGAGAAGAAACTTCTCAGTAAGGATATCAGAACACTGGAACAGGCTGCCCAGGGAGGTTGTGGAGTCTCCTTCTCTGGAGACATTCAAAACCTGCCTGGACACCTTCTTGTGTAACCTCATCTAGGTGTTCCTGCTCCAACAGGGGGATTGGACTAGATGATCTTTTGAGATCCCTTCCAATCCCTAACATTCTGTGATTCTGTAATTTTATTAGAAGTAACTCAAACTATGTCGTTTTGCCAAAATTCAGTTAGCTGCTTTTTAGAGAAGTTCCTTTTTTCATAGATTTCCAGTAGCAGAGAAACAGGCATGGATTCCTTAAATTCTTCTAAAATAAATAATTTATTTGCAAGGTACAGTGTAGAGCAGCTCAAGCTAGATGCCTCTTGCAGAGGGACTCTCAGCAGAAATAAAACTTGGACAATTATACCTCAACAATCCAAGGCCCCATTCCCTGCACAACACTCCAGGCCAATTGCAAAAATAGGGTCTGGGCTCTCCTCGTTCTTCATTAGGTCTCTTAATTTTCATCAGGCAGGGTGTCAATTCAAGTTCTGGCTTTAAGTTGCTATTTTGCACCCACAGGCAGAGAAAATAAGTTCTTGACAATAGCCAAAACATTCTTCTGTTAGATACCATTCTGTTCCTTTACTTATCTCCAGGGACACAGCTCCCCTTACCTTCTAGCTTGAAGAGGCTTTTTTTAGTTAATGAAACAGAAAGTTCAAAGTTTCACAGCTTGCAGAAGTTATGCGAAGCAAACTTACTTCTGCTAAATGAATTCTATATAAGCAGTTTCTAAACAAGTTCTATAAGAAGCGGTAGTCCCAATAATTCAGTAAACGAAGGCAGTCTATTCTCTAACACTGCTCTAAGTCTTGAGCTACAGTAAGTTACTAGATTTGCTGTGTTATTGGCAGAAAACAACTCTGTGACATCTAATGACAACAATTCCTCAGGAACTGGTTATCTGGGTATCTGATTCCTACTTGGTAACAGAATAATAAAAAGAATGTGGGTCAGACAACATGAGAAACACTGAGTTATTGCATCTTTGAATATATCAGCTTTCTGGGTTAAGGTCATGCGCAATAGGTGAAAAAACAGTGATATTTTTCCCCAAAGATGTCTTATTGTGAATCCCCAGCAGCACAATTAAAAATTGAGTTTTTATTTTCAACATGAAATATAAAAATGGGGAAATTAAATGTTTTTCCCTCACAGCAATTCTTTCTTTTCACTCAGCATATACTGTCTTCATAAAACCGAGATGACTTTTGACAGCAAATTTTTTGAGCAGCTCTGAACAGAGTTAGTAATCAATGTGGTTCTGATAGTGAAGATGGTAGATCCTTTATTTCTATACACATAGGTTCTCAGAGAAAAGCTCACAGAATTAAATTTGATCCACCAATTTCCTTTTTGCTAACCAAATATGTCACAACATTTAAGAATTAGCAGAAACTACTGATTTCATGAAACACGGGGGGAGGGACGGACAGGGGGAACAGTCCTCTACCATCAGGCGTCTCCCTGGACTATCATTACATATGCCTTTCCAAGAGCATATACATTTTAATCATTCCACTAAAGAACAAACCCACTAAAGGTAGGTTCTTGCCAAGGAACAGCGGGAGATGTGCCAGAAACAATTATATACTGCAACAACTATGAGAGCAGCCAGATGCTGTTCAGAAAGAACCTGTTGGTTTGCGCAGGATAATAGTATCTTAACAGGAGGAAAGCAATAAAAAGAGATGTATGCCCGTGACAGTAAGCATGTCTGTCCAAGTAAAACCCTTTCCTTTCTCTTTATGGCATCTGAGCATCTTCATAATTCAAATGTCCTGTCCTAAATCATTGTGAGGAAAGCAGACTTCCCAAACCTGCTGTTTGCTAGCTCCAGGCAGAAGAGTGACAAAAACTATGAAAAGTTTTGTTATGGTTTTTAGAATTACATAATGATAAGACTCAGGGATCTTTGTTTTAGAAGTTTTCTGTTGGCAGTAAATCTCAAAATACTACGTAGTAACAACACTACGCTGACATGGGAATTGAAACAATTTGGTGATGCTTCTCTGAGTTCTTTGACTTGCTGACCTTGACATATTTTGGCTTACAGCTGCAAACCTGTGAGACATCACTCTCATTTTCCTGGATGGTCAAACCAGTCACATTCCCAAATAACCTGTTGACTTAGACCTTGCAGATAGGACTGAATTGTTGATCACATAAAGGCAAAAAATTATCTCGTGAAACCATACCCTCCCCCAGTTTAGCTAGTTCTGAAGTTTGTGAAACTGTTTGTGAAGTCACAAGTTAATGAAACCAAGGAACTGGCATAGGTTAAAAATAATCATATAAGAAAAAATCAGCAGCTTAGCTCTGGGGACAAATATCCATGGACCAACAGCTTCCAAAGCAGGCATGGCTGAACTGAAAACACATTCTTAGGCTTTAAGTAGCAATATGCCTTTCATTCAATTTCTCGCATGTATTTTAAGTATTTATTTGCAGAAATATCACAATTAAAATGAAACTTCAAATTCTGGAGTGCAATTCCATGGCAAGGGTTTGTGCTGCAAGACAAGAAGTCTTTCCCAGTTGTTGCGTTAAGATAATTAATTTAGCAGAAGTGGCTCTGTTGAACTCCTGAGTGATGCAAATAACCTCAGGTCGGCACTATAAATCTGATCATGCTCAACGGCCAGTCTGGCGCATGGATTCACAAATGGTGTAATATATACTATAGGTCTGGGCACAGTAACGTTGAATTCACCCAGTTAGATTCACGAATAGTGCAGGCCAGTCATGATCATTGAATCTTTGTGCTGCACAGGTTCACGAATAGTATAACATACACACTGCACAGATGCATGAATAGTATAATATACACGCTGCACAGATGCATGAATAGCATATACTACAGGTCTGGGCGCATTCAATGAGAAATTCTCACAACTAGATCCACAAATAATTAGGTTTATTAAAGCAACAGGTGCAAGTTCTTTTAGATGCCATTGATAAATACACTGTCTGCAAAAACACACTTTAGTTGAAATAAAAAGTTAGTTGCAAGAAATAAGTATTGGTACCATCTATATATAAATTCTAATATGACTATATAGTGCTATTAATGTGATTACAAAATACAAGCTTGAAGTCTAAGTGTCCCCGGGAAAACTTGATATAACTAAGTGTGCAAATCTTACTCAAGAGCGTCCTCCTGAGGGTGGGGAAGATAGGCTCAGCCCGTTGACTGATCCCAGAAGTCCTGTTATGCTGTTCCCTTGACTTCTCAGTGAGGATGTCTTCCCCCCACCATTCCTCTATTGTTAGGGTATTTTATATTACTTTCTACATTTAGGTGGAGTTTGAGTGACTCTAGTCATACATACCTTTGTTGTTGATTGGTTTAGAAATCCTTGCTTTGATTTTTAAGGTAAAAACCTCACTAAGCATGCTTGAAGGTAGGCTGCAGGCAGGTATCCTTTGAGATGGAGGTGTGTTTTGGTATTATAATAAGATTATAACAAGCAAAGTTCATCCATTGGACAAATTTCTGTTTTGGTGCTGGGTAGCTTTTACCAGACTTTTTCCTCCCCTATAGAACATGAAACCAAATACTTAATCCACTTGGTAGTGGTTTTCTGAACCAATTCATTTATATAATCATAGAAGCATAGAATCATTTTGGTTGGAAGAGACCCTCAGGATCATCGAGTCCAACCATAACCTAATTCTAGCACTAAACCATGTCCCTAAGAACCTCGTCTATACACTTTTTAAACACCTCCAGGGATGGTGACTCCACCACTTCCCTGGGCAGCCTGTTACAATGCCTGACAACCCTTTCCATGAAGAAATTTTTCCTAATAGCCAATCTAACACTCCTCTGGTGCAACTTGAGGCCATTTCCTCTTATCCTATCATTTGCTACTTGGGAGAAGACACCAACACCCTCCGTGCTACAACCTCCTTTCAGGAAGTTGTAGACAGCAATAAGGTCTCCCCTCAGCCTCCTTTTCTCAAGGCTAAACAGCCCTAGTTCCCTCAGCTGTTCCTCATCAGACTTGTGCTCCAGGCCCCTCACCAGATTCATTGCTCTCCTCTGCACTCTCTCTAGTACCTCAATGTCCTTATAATGAGGGGCCCAAAACTGAACACAGCATTCAAGGTGGGGCCTCACCAGTACCAAGTACAGTGGCACAATCACTTCTCTAGCCCTTCTGGCCACACTATTCTTGATGTACACCAGGATGCTGTTAGTCTTTTTGTCCACCTGAGCACACTGCTGGCTCATGTTCAGCCAGGTGTTGATCAACAACCCCAGATCCCTTTCTGCCAGGCAGCTTTCCGGCCACTCTTCCCCAAGCCTGTAGCGTTGCCTGGGGTTGTTGTGACCCAAGTGCAGGACCCGGCACTTGGCCTGTTAAACCTCATACAATTGGCCTCAGCCCAATGATCCAGATGGTCCAGATCCACCTGTAGAGCCTTCCTACCCTCCAGCAGACCAACACTCCCACCCAATTTTGTGTCATCTGCAAACTTACTAACGGTGCACTCAATCCCCTCATCCAGATCATTGATAAAGAGATTAAACAGAACTGGCCCCAATACTGAGCCCTGGGGAACACCACTCGTGACCAGCTGCCAACTGGATTTGGCTCCATTCACCACAACTCTTTAGGCCAGGCCTTCAGAGAATGCTGTGGGATACTGTGTCAAAGGCTTTACTGAATTCTAAGTATACAACATCCACAGCCTTTCCCTCCTCTACTAGGTGGGTCACCTTGTCATAGGAGATCAGGTTGGTCAAATAGGACCTGCTTTTCATGTTGACTGGGCCTGATCACATGGTTTACTTCTATATGCTGTGTGGTGTTCCTCAGGACGATCTGCTCCATGACCTTCCCTGGCACTGAGGTTAGACTGACAGGTCTGTAGTTCCCTATTTTGTTATTTGTTGAATGACAATCTAAGTGTTCCACCTTAATAAGTCGGTTGGCAATATGATTGCAGGATGGAGCTGTAATGGTCTCTTTAGATTTGTTTAGGGCCGTAAATAAAAGGTACATAATTTGCATAAGATTATTAAGTGGTATTCTCAAGAGGAAAAGTAATAATTTCAGATGCTATTTTCAGTGCTGACAGATGATCCATTTGCAAATTAGATAGTGAAAAGTGTTCCAGTTAAAGGATAAGGTAGATTTACTTGTTACTGTTACATGGTAGTGTCAGGAAAATGCAGAAAGTGTAAGTTTGCCTGTGAGGAATGAGTGCCTGGTCTTATAAATTGTATGAAGTGAATGAAAAAAAAACTAGTTATACCAGTATTGTCATTTGAAAAGTAAGGTGATTTCAAGTATTCAAATGCAGATGTAAAGAGATTTAGTTAGCTCAACATAAATTGCATATGGGCATCTCTTTTAACCCGAGAGCATACTTTTTATTTTTTCTGCCTAAAATAAACCAGAATGAATCACAGTGAAATTATCCATATGTTACTTGCCCTGGATTGATTAAATCTGTTTCACAACAAACCTTTATTTGAACCACTAAATTCTTGTGCGGGAAAAAAGCTTTTGTGATTTATGGTGTTTCTTGGCACAATGAAAATGTTCAGTATATCATCTTCATGAAGTAAAAAGCTTCTGTATGCTGTCTCTAAAAACTGATTTGTAGAGTAACTTGAATTGGTAAAAAGTCTATGAAAAGGCAAAAGTAAATTTTCTCTTCAGTCTTTATATCATAATTTCCAGTTTCTCATTTAGGTGTCCTCTATACAAGGCCTCCCCTTTTGTTATCTTACCATTTGAGAGGATGACATGATGGTAATGTTGGCCAAAGTTTGTGTACAGGTTTTGTGTGTGACTGCATCTCCCTAAAATAAAAATATGTTGATAAGCACAGTTATGAAATAAATATATTAAAGTCCTGCTTCTTTATTTGGAAATGGAAAATTAGTCTAGCCTGAATTGTTGGAATAGGTACTCAAAATAGAGGTTTAACATTTGCCTAAGAGGTTTCAGAAGCAAATGTTTGCGGGGTTTTTTTAATTGTATTTTACCACAAATGTATAAAAGATTTTTCAGTACAAGTAGTCTTTAAAAATGCTGACTGGTGTAGAAAAATGAGCTCTAGAGAAAAAGATAAAAGACTTGGAGATATATGTATTTTTGAATATTAAGATATTATAGGACATGTACAGCTTAGAAAAATGTTGCTGATTGTTAGGGCTTTTGTGACCTTAAAGCTAACCATATAGTTAAATTTAAGTTCCCTATATAAGCAGACCTTCTACTAGAGATTTACAACATATTCTTTAGGAACAGGATCTAGTCTTTAAAAATAGGACCTGAAACAGGATGTTAAAGCAATAATTAACTAGAATCACAGAATGTTAGGGATTGGAAAGGACCTTGAAAGATCATCTAGTCCAATCCCCCTGCTGGAGCAGGAACACCTAGATGAGGCTACACAGGAATGCACCCAGGGGGGTTTTGAATGTCTCCAGGGAAGGAGACTCCACAACCTCCCTGGGCAGCCTGTTCCAGGGCTCTGTCACCCTCACTGTGAAGAAGTTTCTTCTCATATTTAAGAGGTACCTCCTATGTTCCAGTTTATATCCATTGCCCCTTGCCCTACTATTGGTTGTCACCAAGAAGAGCCTGGCTCCATCCTCCTGACACTCACCCTTTACATATTTATAAACATTAATGAGGTCACCCCTCAGTCTCCTCCAAGCTAAAGAGCCCCAGCTCCCTCAGCCTTTCTTCGTAAGGGAGATGCTCCACTCCCTTAGTCATCTTTGTGGCTCTGCACTGGACTCTTTCCAGCAGTTCCCTGTCCTTCTTGAACTGAGGGGTCCAGAACTGGACACAATATTCCAGATGCGGTCTCATCAGGGCAGAGTAGAGGGGAAGGAGAACCTCTCTGGACCTACTAACCACCACCCTTCTAATACACCCCAGGATTCCATTGGTCCTCTTGGCCACAAGGGCACAGTGCTGGCTCATGGTCATCCTTAAGTCCACCAGGACCCCCAGGTCCCTTTCCCCTACACTGCTCTCTAATAGGTCATTCCCCAACTTATACTGGAACATGGGGTTGTTCCTACCCAGATGCAAGACTCTACACTTGCCCTTGTTATATTTAATTAAATTTTTCCCCGCCCAACTCTCCAGCCTGTCTAGGTCTCACTGGACGGCAGCACAGCCTTCTGGCATGTCAGCCACTCCTCCCAGCTTGGTGTCATCAGCAAACTTGCTGACAGTGCACTCGATTCCCTCATCTAAGTCACTGATGAATATATTGAATAGTACTGGTCCTAGTACCAACCCTTGAGGGACTCCACTAGAAACAGGCCTCCAACTAGACTTTACCCCATTGACCACAACTCTCTGGTTTCTTTCCTTCAGCCAGTTCACAGTCCACCTCATTACCTGATCATCCACTTCAAATATCCCTGTTAGCACAAGCAGAAGAGGGAAATGCTGGCATCAAGTAATAATGCAACATACAGTTGGTAAAATTATAAACACCTCAGAGAAAAACAGGCAGAACAAATTTATTTTAAAAACTATGCTGTGCTCTGTTCAGCAAGGCCCATTTGTTCTGTGCATAGGGAACTCCAAAAGGTGTTTTCTCTCTGTGGTCTAGAGGGAAAATTAAATCCTGCCTGTCAAGCCAGCAAGTCCTTAAGAAGGATGGGACCCTCCTGCCCGGGTGTTTTGCTCCTCCGTGCAGAACCAGGAGGTCCTTATGGACCTGGAGCAAAGTGTTAAGGAAGGGACAAGGCTTTGGGGTTTGGATGCCTGGACACAGCCAGGGTGCAACCCTCTCAGCCATAGAGCAAGAAAATTAGTTATTTTAGTGCTGATTGACTTCTATCAGTGAATAGTGAAACTGTATCTACACAGAGAGCTGATGGTGACAGCTGTCATCTGAGTTAAATAGCAGAAAGCTGGTGTTATAAGTCTCTGGATGGTGCAGCAGCGATACTGTGAGCTGGGTTTAACTCTCTTGCCTGTCCCCCCCAAATTATTTCTTTGGTAAAACAGCTGAGAAAATAACAGAAAATACAATGCCCAGACCAGTATGGGGGAGCACAGCTGGGTGCTGTGGGTGAGGGGCTCTGCAGAGCGCTGAGACCCCTGCTCATATCCAAGGTCAGAGGGTCCCTGAGACCTCCCAGTCCCTTCCCAGTCCACCCCATCACCAGATCCCAGCAGGTGAGAGAGCCTGTTCCCTTAGCACCTGGCTCGGAGGACGTGGTGCCCCAAGTAACAGGGAGTTCCTTCCACCCTCGTTCATCTGGCCACCAGATCCTCCTGTTTAACCCAACCCTCTCACTACATTTGTTCTCCAAGCTGCTCCCCTAATTGAATTTCCATTCCCTGGAAACTCAGGAAAGGTGGATTTTCCCCAATCACATTTCCTACCACTCTTCATGCCTCTTGGGTGCAGTGGGGGAAGCACTCAGAGAGGTTAGACCCAACTCGCAGAGCTGTTTGGGTTAGAAGAAGGACCCAGATTTCTTGGCTCTGGACAAGTGCTGACCACGGGCAGGGCTGGTGCTTGCAGACATCAGTCCCTCCTGGGCCATGTGTAGGGACACAGTGGGAATGCAACCTCTGGCTGTGTTCAGTTTTGGACCCCTCATGCCAAAAAAGCCCTTGAGGTGCTGGAGCGAGTTCAGAGAAGGGAACAGAGCTGGGGAAGGGGCTGGAGCACAAGTGTGATGGGAGCAGCTGAGGGACCTAAGGGGATTCAGCCTGGAGAACAGAAGGCTGAGGGGAGACAGGGACACAAAGAAACAGACTCAAGTTGCACCAGGGGAGGTTGAGGTTGGATCTTGGGAACAATTTCTTCCTAGAAAGGGCTCTTGGGCATTGGAACAGGCTGCCCAGGGCAGTGGTGGAGTCACCATCCCTGCAGGGGTTGAACTGACGTGGAGATGAGGCTCTCAGGGACACGGGTTAGTGTCAGGGTTGGGTTAGTGGTTTAACTCGATGATCTTGAAGGTCTCTCCCAAACAAAATGATCTACGATTCTGTGATCTCTGCAGTGATCAGAGCACCCTCGTCAGGCAGCACGTCCAGCCCAGATGACAAACAGTGTTTCTGGTGTCCCCATCCCTACCATCAGCCAGTACTTTTCCCCTGCAGAACATTTCCTTTCTCAATTTTTTTCCCAAAGTGGAGCTGCTTCATAAGGCTCTGAGCATACAATCTTAATTCTTCATATATGAACCCTGCCAGGATGGTCTGCCACTGAGGTGGCAAAGGGACCCTCTTGCTTGTCACAGCCATGAAGCCCTGCAGTGGGTCCCTGGGGGAAGGGACATCCTCAGGACAGCCAGGAACATGCCATCCATCCTCACTGGCTGCAAGGTGCAAAAGAAAAAAACTTCATCTTGTGCAAGAGCGTGGGCAGGGAGGGATGGGTGACCTGAAGAAAGAGTGGATGTCATGCATCTGGTTTGAGAGCAGGACAGGTGCTGAGCATGAAGGACAGTGGGGGAACATGGTGGAGAATAAAATGCAATGAGACAACCTGGCCCAGATGGTCCCTGGTGGCAGCTCAGAGACAGCCAGGGTTGGAAGCAGAACACAATGGTCCCATTCTTCTCCTCCCGGGATGTGGCTGTCGGGGCTTCCTTGGTGCTTTGTGGGGTGCAGGAGATGCGGTGTGTGGGCTACATGCACCGTAGCAGGTGTTGGACGTGGTCCTTCCCTGCAGAGCCACCCGCTGATGATGTCCCATCCCACCACCCTCAGCATCCCTCCTGAATCCCTGGCCCAGGGATGCTTCAGAATGCTGCTGGGCCCCTCTGTACCAGCTCCCACCACACTGTAGGGGAAGGTTTGGAGATGCCCTGTGGGTGGAGGTGCAGAGGACACTCCGTGTCATAGAATCATATAGCAGTTTTGGTTGGAAGGAACCTTCCAAGCTCACCCAGTCCAAGCCCTGCCATGAGCAGGGACATCTTCACCCAGATCAGGTCGCTCAGAGCCACGTCCAGCCTGGGCTGGGATGTCTCCAGGGATAGGGAATTGACTACCTCTCTGGGCAACCTGGGCTCACCACCCTCGGGGGCAACAATTCCTTCCTCATGTCCAGCCTGAATCTCCCCTCCTTTAGTTTTAAACCATCACTCCTTGTCCATTTTTTTGTTGAGACCCCTCCTGTATGTATGGCTAAGAAACCAATTAACAAGTGTTTGTCAGAGAAGTTTCATCTGTTTTACCAGTGATGGGGGATGGAGGGGTGGTTCAGAGCAATTTGGCTTTTGTTTCCATTCTGGGTCTTAACACACAAGGTATCTAAAGTAACCACAGAAGATGTTTTGAGTTTGTACTGGCCCCCCCGTAATTTAGAGGCACTAGCATATCAGAATTGTACAGATTACTAACTTGTAAAAAACAAAAGAAACAAACAGAAAAAAAAAAAAATCAGCCAAACAACAAAAAAAAAAAAAACCACAACACAAAAAAAATCTTTCAATGCATTTGTTTTCCTTGTTAGTATGGCTAACCAGCCTTCTCCACTATTTGATAATAACTGTAACTGTTGTAATTTGCACTATTCCATTATTTATTAGTAAGTTGATTTGTAATGATAATACATAACAGGAAAATGACACATAAGGTATGATGATCCACAGTGGGCATTCAAACTCACTAAAAGAATGCCCCCTTTTGACTTTGGATGCAAGGGGTGACTGCACCACTACTCCAAAGTAGCCTATCAGATGACTGTGGTCACAGGCTGGATTGTGAGGCAGTTACACATCCCCCTGAAATGCAGAGCTTTCAATGGGGCCGTTGATGGCTCTTTAGCATCTTTTGTGCCCCACTGTGCCACTTACACACCTAGGGTGGTACCAAGGTGCTAGCAGTCACATCCTCCCCTGCCTCGGGGAAGGGTGACTTCACCTCTACCAGCTGGTGGGGCAGGAGGGGTGGGACCCTCAGTCAATTGAAAGGGTCCTCAACAAAGGAGGTGCCCAGAGCAGCTGTGAAGCTTCTGGACTATCACAGTACCACAGTATGTTTGGGATTGGAAGGGACCTCAAAAGACCATCTAGTCCAATCCCCCTGCTGGAGCAGGAACACCTAGGTGAGGTCCAGGAACATGTCCAGGCAGGTTTCGAATGTCTCCAGGGAAGGAGACTCCACAACCTCCCTGGGCAGCCTGTTCCAGGGCTCTGTCACCTTCATTGAGAAGTTTTTTCTCAAATTTAAGTGGAACCTCTTGTGTTCCAGCTTGATCCCATTACCCCTTGTCCTATCATTGTTTGCCACCAAGAAGAGCCTGGCTCCATCCTCCTGACACTCACCCTTTACATATTTATAAACATTAATGAGGTCACCCCTCAGTCTCCTCTTCTCCAAACTAAAGAGCCCCAGCTCCCTCAGCCTTTCCTCATAAGGGAGATGCTCCACTCCCTTAGTCATCTTTAGGGCTCTGATAGTAATCAACCTTACAAGATGTTTTCTTCCATGGAACAGGACAGGATGGGTCTTCCCTGAATATTGCTGGATCTGTTACAGTTGGATTAATATTAGGATAGCAACCAGCCCTGTAGCCATAGAACTCTTGTAATCAGTAACCAAACTCTGTTCTTAAAGCTGACATAGATTTATGGTATATTCTTATAAGGCAGGTAACTGTAACCGAGCCTTATTCTTAAGGTGGACATAGATTTACGATATATTCTTTGAAGTTGGTACCGTAGAAAATAACTGATAATTATAGCATCTTTTAGATAGGAAGTTTGTGTTAGAATAGGTGTGGAATATGCTAATGGTTGTCAGGGGTGTAATGAATATGTATATGACTAACTTGTGTAATAAGGTATGGTCTGAATCAGCTGTTCGAAGCCAGCTTTGGGTGTGAACCCCTGGTTTCCCAGCGCTGAAATAAAGCACCGCATATAACTACGTCCATGGTTATGTGTCCTGATTGCTAACATTTTGGCAACCCAAATGGGACTTCGCGAGCATTGCTGAGACAGATCGCGTCTCAATCCTGCTCCGGCTAGCACCGAGGTATTCTTGGGGAGTGCATCGGACGCGGCCGGCTCTCTGCTGCTCATGACAGACCTCTAATTGGTAAGAAGGTGCTTTATCTGTTGTTTTACCTGGATTATTGGGTACCTATCTGGTCTGGTAGCCTGCCGGTCAGACGTGGCGAAAGCCACGCTCGGTTGGGCAGGGAGCTCCCGAGGTATTGCCTAAGCAGCCGTCCGTTAGACAGAGGGAAACCTCTGCAGGTTCGGCACCTGGTCTATAGCTCTAGTAATTTAATCTGTGTTTGCTGTTGGAACTGGTGATTTGATCTGTCTTTACTGTTGTTCTGGTAAAGTTACCTGTGTGTTACCTTTCTGTGTTAATCGTCTGTGTGTTACCCTTTTGTGTTGATATGAGTGATACAAAGATGTCACCATTGGACTGTTTGTTGAAACATTGGAAGGAGGCTGGATTTGGACAATCAATGGGTAAAAAGAAGTTAACTGAATATTGTACTCACTGCTGGCCCGAATATGACTTGCCTAATGAAGTACGGTGGCCGCCGGAGGGTACTTTAGAACCTGGAACTATTAGTGAATTAATGAGGTTTTGTCAAAGGGAAGGTAAATGGGATGAGGTACAGTACGTGAATCTCTTTTTCTATCTTGTACAAAACCAGGACTGGAGGAAGGAATGTGGGTTAACGTTAGTCCAGAGGAGCGGTACTAATGATAAATGTATGGGCTGTACGGCACAAAAGAAATGCATGACGTGTTTGACAACAGAAAGCAGCCGCGGTAACACCTTAGATCTGCCGTGTCTTGACATTGCGCCTTCAGAAACTGAACCCTCTGCACCTAAACCCCTTAAACCCTCGGCACCTGTGCGTCTTACTGAAAGTGATATTGATTCCAGTGGGGATGAGGGGGCAGCAACTGGTGTAAAAGGAGTAACAACTACACCAATATCCCACAGGACTAGGAACAGGAAAGGAAGCCCAGAAGGGAGGTGGACCGCCTAATGTAACAGCACCCCTGAGACAAGCGGTAGGAGTGGGGGGAGAGCCAGTTTATGTAAAAAAATCCCGTTTTCACCAGGAGATTTAATGATCTGGAAACAATCAGCTGGTCCTTAACGGGAAAACCCGGACTAGGTTGCAAGGATAATTAAAATGATAATTAAAACGCAGAATCCTGATTGGGATGATTTACAAGTGATTCTTGACACATTAACGGATTCTACAGAAAAGGATATGGTTATACGGGTAGCAAGAGAGAAAGTAAGGGAGGATATTCGGAATGGAAGAGTGGGTGGCAATGTTGATGAAAATTTTCCAAAGGAGGATCCCCGGTGGGATTATAATGCTGAAGGTGGTCAGCTTCGCCTCCAGAGGTATCAGGACTGGTTATTGATCGGTGTTCAGACTGCTATGCCAAAACAAATGAATTGGTCAAAATTGTATAATGTTAGGCAGGAAAAGAATGAATCCCCTTCAGCCTTTTTAGAAAGATTAAAGGAAACTGCAAAGAGATATACGGATTTAGATATTGAAACAGAACAAGCAAGGGTTCAGTTGGCTTTAATCTTTTTGGGACAGTCTCAGGATGACATTCGGAAGAAATTACAGAAACTGGAGGGGGCACAATTACGAGATCTGGATGTTATGTTAGAAACAGCCTGGAAAGTTTATAATAATAGAGAAAAGGAACAGTCAAGGCGTTCTCAGCAAGACTTGTTGGCCCTGGTCCAAGGGCAAGGTAGGGGAATAGGAATGGAAGTCCGTGGCAGAGGAACTAGCGGCGGCCGAGGGCGCGGTTTTCGGAATGTTCAGGGAACTCCTTTAAGACCTGTTGTAAAGCTTGGTATAAATCAATGTGCTTATTGTAAGGAGGAAGGACACTGGAAAAATGAATGCCCGAACCGTCCGGGCTCCACGAGTCAGGTACCCAGTGCAGCAGGGAATGCAATACAAACTATGGTGTTGGGGGAGTATAACAACAGCTGACTATATGGCAGCACAAGAACAGATACCCAGAATAAGGAACCCCTGGTGACAATACAAGTGGGGGACCAGGATGTGAGATTTTTAGGGGATACAGGGGCTACTTATTCTGTGCTAAATTCATTACAGGGAACAATAGGTCATAAAATGACAACGATTGTTGGTGCCACAGGGAGGGAAGAAGTACGGCCATTCCTGCAACCCTTAGATCTGTGTTTTGGAGAAAAGGAATTAACCCATGAGTTCTTATATGTTCCAGATTGTCCAGTTTCCCTTCTAGGATGGGATTTATTGACCAAATTGGATGCTGTGATAACATTCGAGAATGGAAACCTGGTAATGAAAATTCCAGAATCCAAGGTAGGACAAATTCTGTTATTAAAAGAAAACCTGGTAGTGGAAATACCACAAGCTGTGGAGGAGGCTGTGATCCCCACGGTATGGGAGACTGACATACTGGGAAATCAAAAACAGCCCAGCCCGTAAAAGTGGAATTAAAGGAAGATGCCAGGCCAGTACAGTTGAGACAGTACCCACTGAAATTAGAAGCTAGGTTAGGAATAGTTCCTCTAATTGAAAAATTCTTGAGCTATGGAATTCTAGAGGAATGTGAATCAGAATATAATACTCCAATTTTTCCAGTAAAGAAGCCCGATGGTAGTTACCGATTAGTCCAAGATTTGCGGGCTGTAAACCAGATCACTAAGGACATTTATCCGGTAGTTGCAAATCCATATACCTTGTTAACATCTGTGAAGGAGAAATATAAATGGTTTACTGTGCCTGATTTAAAAGATGCCTTCTTCTGCATAGCCCTCGACCAGGAAAGCAAAAAGCTATTTGCCTTTGAATGGGAAAATCCACACAATGGAAGGAAAACTCAGTTAACCTGGACACGTCTTCCGCAAGGATTCATGAATAGCCCAACTATTTTTGGAAATCAGTTGGCCAAGGAACTCGAGGAATGGACTACGAAAGGCCACATCGTGATCCCTCGACAACGGTACCTGTTGCTACAATACGTAGACGACATTTTGATCGCGACTGAGACACGAGAACTCTGCATCCAGGTAACGATTGAAATACTGAACCAATTGGGAATGAATGGGTACAAAGTATCGAAAAGTAAAGCTCAGATTGCATCCGAGACTGTGATTTATTTAGGATGCGAGCTTTCTCAAGGACAGCGGAAATTAGGTACAAACCGTGTGCATGCTATCTGTGCTATTTCAGAACCACAAAACTTACATGAATTAACATCCTTTTTAGGAATGATAGGATGGCCAGAAGCTTTCCCTTGTTGCACCAACCAGGCGAAAGAAACTGTAAAATGGTTACTAAAGGAAATAATCCCTAGATTTGGGGTACCACTGGGGATATCCTCCGATAGGGGACCACACTTTGTTGCACAATTGGTAAAAGAAATCAGCAGATGTTTGGGAATTAAGTGGGAGTTACATACCCCATGGAGACCCCAGTCTAGTGGACAAGTGGAGAAAATGAATCAAACCCTAAAAAGGCAACTTAGCAAGATCTGTCAGGAAGCAAAAATTCAATGGCCTCAGGCATTGCCAATAGCATTGTTGCGTATTAGGATTAAACCTAGGAGTGGAATGTCAGTAAGTCCATACGAGATGTTGTATGGCAAACCATATGAAGCACCAAACCCAAACCCAGAGGTACATGTGAAAGGAAATCAGGACTTGTACAATTATGTGTTGTCTCTTGGCAGGACATTGAATCGACTCAGATCCGCACTAGTGTGGAATCGCCCACTAGCGCTCGAGAATCCGGTACATGATATAGAGCCTGGAGACACGGTGTATCTAAAAACTTGGAATGAAGAACCCTTAAAAGAGCGTTGGGACGGACCCTATCAAGTACTCCTAACTACATTCACCACAGTCAAAGTTGCTGGAGTAGACTCCTGGATACACTACACCCGAGTGAAAAAAGTCCCAAGACTGTGGAAATCGCAGATAGTGGGTCCTACCTCGCTCAAGATTACATCACAATAATGTCTGGTTTGCATTACCGAATTCTGATCTTGGTTAGAGTGTTTGTACTTTTGAAAACTAGAGAGGGAAGTGCCACTCTATTCCACAAGGCCTGTGATAAACAGTGGGAAAATGAGACTATTCAAACGAAATTGCAAATTAGGCCACGAAGAGTAGTAGGCAATAACGAAAGTACCCGGATACCACAGGTGGTACAGAGCATACAGAATCAGGCAGAGAATCTGATGATAGGATTAATTCGAGATTTCGCACTGACTCAGAATACCAGTAGCATCACTGCTTGCCTTCCAATTCCAAAATCAGCCGAAGACCCAATACAGTAGGGAATAATATCTACCACCTTACCAGAAATAAATAGAACTGGTGAAATAGCATGCGAATCCCGCACTAGAAAAGAAGTCGTCCCAACAGAACAAAAGGTAAAAGAACAAGGAAAATGGAAAACACCAGGGCCAAGGGAGGATTATTTAAAACTACCTGGGGCAGAATATATTAAAATAGGACAATTCAAAAATATAAGTTGGTGTTATTATGACAAGTGGACCACCAAAATAGTAAACCAAACAGTTGAACGGACCTACTGGGAATGCAAAGATCAAGATAACAAAAATATAACTGAATCATAGAGTAACATGTGGACATTGAGTATTGTACAACAATACCAATATAGTGAAGCATTTCCATGGTGTGTATGGTGGTCCAATGTAACAGGAAGAACAATAGTACCATGGTGGAATTGTTCACGAGTAATAACTTGCCAGACAGATATGAGGGAGATACCTACATCCATCGTTAAGGCTGCAGTAATTGCAGGTTGCATTTGTCAGAAACAATTGGACCCAAAGGAAAGAACCAAGGTAGGTATCGATGGAGATAGAATTGATTGTAGAGGCGTTATAGGTAGTGTGGGACATCTGGTTTGGGCCTTAAGTGCTGGGACCTGGACAACGCATTTACCAATAGCAGGACCAGTAAGGGAAATTACTTTGGGACTGCCAACCCTATGTCCTATTTGGAAAAAGTCTCCCTTGAAAAATGAGCAAGAACTTCTACATGTTAGGTACAAATGGGAAATAGATGAAGATGATGTGTGGCACGAACCATCAAGCAGTGTTAAATTCGGCTGGGCACTAGAATCTTTCTTGGCACCAATTGCGGCATACAGAAACAGAGAAATGATTGATAAATTGATCGGGCAAATGGATCGATTGGCTAGAATAACTAAGAAAGTTTTTTGGAACTTAATATACAATTACAGGCTACGACTAAAATGACCTTGCAGAATAGAATGGCACTCGACATAATGCTATTGAAAGAAAATGGTATCTGTGGATATTTGAAAGACAGAATTGATCATTGCTGCATCCATATTCCAAATGTAACTCTGGAGGTCGAGAAGGACATTTCTCAACTGACCCAAACAGAGCTGCAAAAGGAAAAGCAGGATGCAGAACAGAGCTAGATAGGAGCTCTGTTGGATTCATTTGGTTTAAATTTAGGAGGATAGGTACATTCACTACTAGAAAGCTTAGTTGTACTGACAATTGTGATTATACTTCTTTGTTTATTATATGCAGGTATTAAATACATGATTAATCAACCAGATGCTAAGAATAATTGCATTTTCAGTGTCCTGAGTAGGAATTATGCTAATCCTGTATTTGATAGCCATCCAGCTAGCCCTCCAGCTTATGAACTGTCACATTTGCCAAATCACCAATCAAATCAATAATTGAAGAAGTTGTTTGAAGTGAAAACCCATTTTCTAAATAAAAGGAATTTCAAAGGGGGGGAAGATAATAGTAATCAACCTTACAAGATGTTTTCTTCCATGGAACAGGACAGGATGGGTCTTCCCTGAATATCGCTGGATCTGTTACAGTTGGATTAATATTAGGATAGCAACCAGCCCTGTAGCCATAGAACTCTTGTAATCAGTAACCAAACTCTGTTCTTAAAGCTGACATAGATTTATGGTATATTCTTATAAGGCAGGTAACTGTAACCGAGCCTTATTCTTAAGGTGGACATAGATTTACGATATATTCTTTTAAAGTTGGTACCGTAGAAAATAACTGATAATTATAGCATCTTTTAGATAGGAAGTTTGTGTTAGAATAGGTGTGGAATATGCTAAAGGTTGTCAGGGGTGTAATGAATATGTATGTGACTAACTTGTGTAATAAGGTATGGTCTGAATCAGCTGTTCGAAGCCAGCTTTGGGTGCGAACGCCTGGTTTCCCAGCACTGAAATAAAGCACCGCATATAACTACATCCCTGGTTATGTGTCCTGATTGCTAACAGCTCTGCACTGGACTCTCTCCAGCAGTTCCCTGTCCTTCTTGAACTGAGGGGCCCAGAACGGGACACAATATTCTAGATGGGGTCTCACCAGGGCGGAGTAGAGGGGAAGGAGGACCTCTCTCGATCTACTAACCACCCCCCTTGTAGTACACCCAAGGATGCCATTGGCCTTCCTGGCCACAAGTGCACAGTGCTGGCTCATGATCATCCTGTGGTCCACCAGGACCCCCAGGTCCCTTTCCCCTACACTGCTCTCTAATAGGTCATGCCCCAACCTATACTGGAACCTGGGGTTGTTTCTGCCTAGATGCAGGACTCTACACTTAACCTTGTTAAATTCCATCAGGTTATTCCCCGCCCAACTCTCCAGCCTGTCCAGGTCCCGCTGGATGGCAGCACAGCCTTCTGGCATGTCAGCCACTCCTCCCAGCTTAGTGTCATCAGCAAACTTGCTGATAGTACACTCAATTCCCTTGTCCAAATCGTTAGTGAATATGTTTAATAATATTGGCCCCAGTACTGACCCCTGAAGCACTCCACTAGATACTGGCCTCCAACTGGACTCCGCACCATTGACCACCACTCTCTGGCTTCTCTCCTTAAGCCAGTTTGCAACCCACCTCACTACTCTATTGTCTAGACCACACCTCCTCAATTCAGCTGTGAGGATGCTGTGAGAGACTGTGTCAAAGGCTTTACTGAAGTCAAGGTAGACCACATCCACCGCTCTGCCACCATCAATCCACCTTGTTACATTCTCATAAAAGGCTATGAGATTGGTCACCATGACTTATCCTTGGTAAAGCCATGCTGACTGCCCCTAATGACCCTCTTATCCTTGATATGCCTTGAGATGGCACCAAGGACAAGCTGTTCCATTACTTTCCCTGGGACAGAGGTGAGGCTGACCGGTCTAGAATTACCCGGGGCCTCCTTCTTGCCCTTTTTGAAGGCTGGAGTGACATTTCCTTTCCTCCAATCCTCGGGCACCTCTCCCATTTCCCAAGACCTAGCAAAGATGATGGAGAGCGGTCTAGCAATGACTTCAGCCAGCTCCCTCAGCACCCGTGGGTGCATCCCATCTGGACACATGGATTTATGGATGTCCAGACTAATTGCTCCCTAACCCAGTTCTCATCGACTAAAGCAAACTCCTCCATTGACCTGGCTTCATCTGGGGTCTCAGGGGTACGGGGCTCCCCAGGACAGCCTCCAGCAGAGTAGACAGAGACAAAGAAGGCATTCAGTAATTCTGCCTTCTCTGTATCTTCCACCACCAGGGCACCCACCCCATTCATCAGTGGGCCTACATTGCCTCTGGTATTAGTTTTATCTGCTATGTATTTGATAAAGTTCTTTTTGCTGTCCTTGACCTCTTTCGCCAGGTTTAATTCTAAGGAGGCCTTGGCTATCCTAGCTGCCTTCCTACATCCTCTAACAGCAGCCTTATATTCCTCCCAAGTGGCCAGCCCCTGCTTCCATGACCTGTAAACTCTCCTCTTCTGCTTGAGCATACCCAACAGATCCCTGTTCAACCACACAGGCCTCCTGGCTCCCTTCCTCGACTTCCTACATGTGGGGATGCTCTGATCCTGAGCATGGAAGAAGCAATCTCTGAATGCAATCCAGCTCTCTTGGGCCCCTTTTCCTTCAAGCAGTCTTGCCCATGGGATTTCCCCTAGCAATTGCTTGAAAAGGCCAAAGGTAGCCCTGCTAAAGTCCAGGGTTGCAATTCTACTTGCTATTCTGTTCCCACCACACAAGATGCTGTACTCCACCATCTCGTGGTCACTGCAACCCAGGCAGCCCTCAACCTTTACTGCTTCAACCAGTCCCTCCTTGTTAGTGAGGATGAGATCCAGCAGTGCACCTCTCCTAGTCAGCTCCTCCACCATCTGCATGAGGAAGTTATCATCAATGCACTGGAGGAACCTCCTGGACTGTGGCTGGCTGAATGGTCCTTCCAGCAAACATCAGGGAAGTTAAAATCCCCCACAACAACCAGGGCCTGTGACTGTGAGGCCACTCTCAGCTGCACATAGAAGGCCTCATCAACTTCCTCAGCCTGATCTGGTGGCCTGTAATAGACACCTACAACAGTATCACC
Organism: Patagioenas fasciata; assembly: GCF_037038585.1. Classification (NCBI taxonomy): domain Eukaryota; kingdom Metazoa; phylum Chordata; class Aves; order Columbiformes; family Columbidae; genus Patagioenas; species Patagioenas fasciata. The sequence goes on from NC_092559.1 coordinate 44,260,363, forward strand.
CCTACCAGCCTGCCCCTTAATTCTGACCCATACACTCTCAACTCGTTCCTCATCCGCTCCTGGGCAGAATTTAGTACATTGCAGTTGCTCTCTCACATAGAGAGCAACTCCACCACCACGCCTGGCTGGCCTGTCTTTCCTGAAAAGGGCGTAGCCATCCATGACCACATTCCAGTCACGTGAACTGTCTCACCATGTTTCTGTAATTGCCACCAGATCATAATCTCCCAACCGAACATAGGATTCTGACTCATCCTGCTTATTCCCCATGCTGCGCGCATTGGCGTACAGGCATTTCAGGGAGAGAGCAGAGCACACCAATTTCTCCCTAGGGGCACAGGAGGCCACCCGGGCCTCATCCGTTTTAGAATGCTGCCCCACTGGGACAAGCCCAGCTACAACCCCACCCCCCTTCGAGCCTAGTTTAAAGCTCTCCAAATGAGCCCAGGTAATTCCTGCCCCAGCATCCTTTTGCCCCTGCGAGATAAACCTTTCCCATGTAACACTGTCTGGACTGGAGTCTTATAAAACCAGCCATTATCAAAAAAATCCAAAGCCTGTAGAGAGTTTCTGGCTGTGTGCTGTGAACAAGCCAGAGCTTGATGCAGCTGTGCTACACGGAAGGATTTTCCTGAGACACCAAAGACAGAAGGAAAGTAAACAGAAGCTGCTCTGCCCTCGACCCAGGCTGCAGGAGGGGCGTCGCCGCTGCGCATGAACAGTCTGTGAACAGTGCCCTGCAGCTAATCACCATAGAGGGGGGGGATGAGTGACTGTAAGTGTAACCAATTGTAGCCTGCGCTTGCCGCATGGTCTTTTGGTATAGAGTATATAAGGCTTGGAAAAAACGTGGTCTCGGGGACATTGATATTCAGTGTTGTTAAGAGTTCATTAAAGGGTACGGATGATAAATTCACATTGAATTAGACTCCTTACTCTCGCCCGGCCCGCCCGTTCGATCAAAGAGCTTATGCCGGCGTCTGGATTCATCTAATTAATTTTTACTACAAAAGCCCTGCCTGTAGCACCAGCCTTGAAGCCAACCATTTAGAGACTGAATTTTCCTATTCCACCCCACATCGTCACTTGAAGATGGAAGGAGTGAAGAGATGATCACTTGAGCCTCTGAGTCTTTCACCATCCTTCTCAAGACCTTCAAATCGTTCTTCATTCCCCTCAGACTACGGGAAGCAGCTTCATCCCCATCTGTCTGGAAGACCAGCAGCGGGTAGTAGTCTGTCGGGTGCACCAGTCTGGGGAGCTCTCTAGCAATATCCTTGATCCAGGCTCCAGGTAGACTACAAACTTCCCTAAGATGAGGGTCAACCCTGCATATTGGACCCTCTGTTCCTTTCAGAATGGAATTTCCTATTACAATCACCCTTCTTTCTTTCTTATCAGAGGCAGTCTTAAGTTGTGAAGTCAACCGCCTCTTCCTACGTGATCTTGTAGGCAGGCTTAGCACCACCTCCTCACCTACCTCCTCCTCCAGATCCAGGGCCTCAAACCTATTACAGAGGGGCACCTGGGGAGGCAAAGCAGGCAGGGAGGGGGGCTGCCCGTGATGCCAAACTGGAATACACTTCCAATCCTCATCATCTTTTAGGTCCCCTACCTCTGCCTGACAGCAACAAGGGTGGGGCTGTCTCAGAACCTCCGCTTCTGTCCGAGAGGGCAGGAGGTCCATATCCTTTTCAGGGGTACCTCCCTGGGGCCTTTCCGACTGGCACATCAGAGTGTTACTCCATCAGTTGATCTCCCTTTCGCACTCCCTGATGGACCTCAGTGTCTCAACCTCCTCCTTAAGTTTCACAACCATGTCAAGCAGATCTTGCACCTGCTCACACCTCACACAAGTGGAGTGTTGGCCTCCCTCCTCGGGTAGCAGCAGGCTCTGGCACTCCTTGCAGCCGGAGACCTGAACAGCCACCGTTCGGGACAGAACCTCAGTCTGCGTTGCCACAGTCTTTTTGAGACAAGTTCTCCTTCTGGAGGTGACCATGGTCATCAGCAGTCTGGGACGCTAGCAATAAGTTAGAGGGACTGACAAGCAACAAGTGCTCTCTGCACCCTGCTGCACAAGCTACCACACCCGCTGCTGCAGCGCAGTGTGGGTGGAACTCACCTGCTACACAAGCTGGTTGCTCCTTTCTGCAGCTGATGGGCAGCGACTAGTCTCTGCCCTCCCAAAGGCTTTTTCAAGGCAAGGGGAGGGGGTGTGGTCGCCGTTACCGTGGGAACGCCCCCCCCCTCCCCCGTCAGCCGCTCTCTCGCAATGGCTGCCGGGGCTTCGGGGATTGGGACACGCCGGGAATCACGCTGTCCCTGTACGTTTCCCTCTGAGCTTCCTAATCTCTGCTGAACCTCGTGGTTGGCTGAACCTCGCTGGCTCTGGCTCTCGCTGGGCTGGCTCCGATCAGCCGACTATGTTGTAATGCCCACAGCCACATCTGACCAGACTGTAAAACGGGGTTCCCACTGAACACACCTTTTGAGTGGTCTTCTCGGAGCTGCGGGTCTGTGAACTGGAGCCCTTTCCTTAGACAGGAACACCGTCTAAGGAGACTTCCTGGGACTGAGAGTGCCTCACCTCTTCATTTGGGTGAGTGATTATATACTGGGTATATCCTTGAATGAGTCTTCGCCTAATCTAGGCAAGTGATTATTTATTGTGAGTGCCCTGAAGTGAGAGGTCTCTAGTTCTGCTTCTTGTGAGTGACTACATGCACGTTGTGGATCCTCATTATTCTTATGTTGTTGTACCCCAATAATCTCCTCAATTGATATCTGAACCTGTATTATCTGTTGTTGGAGTGATAAACTATTTTATAAGCACTGTCTCTAGTCAGTTTACTGGCTACACTTTTCCAGCTAGAATTAAGTCTGTTTTGGAACTTGTTGTCCACCTAAAACTAACTTCTGAGTGCCTCCGTGACACAGATAAAGAAGTCAAACTTCTTTCTGTAAAGACAGTTTCTGCTGAGACTGGAGAGCAGTCATCTAAGAGGAAGAATAAAACTCGACAACTCTTCACACCTCTGCGATAAATATATGTGAAGCAGCCTTGTTGTGGATAGGAGATGGACAGAACACTTTGGCTACCAGAATAAAACTGCATTGTGATTGGGAATATACTCAAAAGAATTTATGTGTAACACTGTTGAAATGGAATTATAGTGTTTATGACTGGACTCAAGTGAAACAACATCTCCGGAGAACATCTTCAACTTAAGTGCAAGGCCTGGTTCGGGATTTAGTCAGTGCCCTGCAAAAACAATTGCATGATTTGCAAGAGTTAACACTGCAAGACATAATAGCTAACATTATCTAACAGCATAAAGTGATCAGACCCAAAAACATGGTTTTCAGGCCTCCATCTGCATATATGGGTTTTTATGGGAATTGGATGTGTTTGTGTAATATTTTTTCTTGTAGTCCTCTGAATCATCTGGAGAATGATACAGAATGCAAAGAAGAATAAAGCCAGGGTCCTTGCTGTGCTCACTGTGAACCAGATGTTCAAAAACAAAAAAGGGGGAGATGTGGGAACAGCAGGATGTGCAGTTCCAGCTAAATAACCTTGGATAGGTTATACAGAAGTATGCTTTTTATGAGTGTAAGGAGTGATAGCCCAGGCCAGTGAGAATGATATCTTGGGCCAGAAAACTCTCCCCGTATGTATGATGTGTGAATGTTGGGCCTGAGCATGTGAATGAGTGGATCGGAATGCTGCCCACAAGATATGCATGGGAACGTGACTGAAAACAGTCACGACATGAGTGTGGTGTGTTTGGGATAACATAAACGTCCAGGCCCATATCTGTAAACCTATACATTGAGAACTGTTAATAAAAGTGAGCTCAGCCTGGCTCAGCTCTGCCTGGCTCAGCTCTTGCTGCTAACAAGAACTGTGCCTGTGCGTCTCTGTCTGCGTCTGTATGAATTGTTCCTCATCGCTGCAAGTACCCCCATCCCAGTATCCCCATCTTGGTGCCCACATCCCAGAACCCCATCCTGGTGCTCCCATCCCAGTATCTGCATCCCAGTCTGCCCATCCCAGTACCGCGCTCCACGCCTCCCCTCCCCCCAGAAGCACTGCGGCGCCCCCTGGTGGCGATGAGCACCGACTGCCCCCTGAACCCCTGCCTGCACCCTCTGCACCCCCTGAACCCCTGCCTGAACGCCCTGAACCCCTGCCTGCCCCCACCAAACCCCTGCCCGCACCCCCTGAACCCCTGCCTGCCCCCACCAAATGCCCTACCTGCAACTCCCGCCATCTAGCCCTACTGTCCCTCCCACCCCCATCCTGCCCCTTACACAGGACATGTGGGACCTGGGAGGTCCTTGCTTGTCACCCAGTCTGCACACCCACAGCTTCCACCTGCAGCGAGAGGACACTGGAGAAGAGGAGGCTCTGGGGAGACATTATCCCACCTTTCAGTGCTTAAAAGTGGCCTATGAGAAAGACAGGCACAGACTAGGGAGACACTGGGCTGCAACCTCATTGGGATGCAGGAACACTGGGATGGACTGTTGCATTTGATTAAATTTAATCCAATCCTTGTTTTCTAGCAACTTACCTTCTGGTGTTATCCATGCGCCACCTACCCAGTGTGTGTCATTGTTACTGCACTGTTGCAGGAGATGATAGCCGAATAGGCTAAGAATGTATTAATTGGAGTGAGGAGGCGCCTGCAGCTGCCATCAGAGTACTTGCATTTTGTTGTAACTTCTTTAGCTGCCCCCAGGTAACATCACTGGCCTCTTCCTTCGGTCTCTTTGGTTTCTTCGTTACCCTCTGCTGCAGGGACGTTGCATCTCTGGCATTTGGTTCTGTGCCATTTTTGCAACTCATAGTAAGGTTTAACATATTTTGCAGGAAGCCACTTTGGTCCTGTTGGAAGAAGAACACACACATATCCCCCTGCCTCAGGTGGATAACTCTACATGCCCTTGCTATTGACTGTTGTGCAGGGGATCCTGACACAAAACCTTTGGTCTCTGAGACAGTGAATCTGGAGCATGGAAATGTTTTTCCACTGCTGTGATAGAGGAGGGACGCATAGCATGATTCAAAAAGTTTAAAGTATATATTAAAGTATATATTGCATTGTCTAATTGTTCTTGAGGCGTCATGTTCCCCCTTTTTTAACAACATTTCAGTGTGGAATGTACCCGACAGAAACTGTCTGAAACGATTTAAGGATCTCTTGTATAGATTTATTTTGTCCTGCTCTTCTCGCTTTAAAAACAACATTAATTGCAACAAAGTGTTATACTTCAAATTTCTATTCTCCGGCCAGTTTTCCCAATCATCTGACTTACACAGCAGCCACCATTGATTACAATATTTCACAAGATCTTCCTTCCTCATATTTCCAAGTGCTTTCCTATGTTCTAGAATGCCTCCCAATACCGATTTCTTAGGAACACGACTGAAAAGTCGTTCCCGACTCCATCTCATAAGTAAAAAGCATGAGAAGAGGGAGGGAGGGAGGAAGAAGAAGCACGGAGCGGCTTGCAGCACGAGTGGGAGAAGTAGAGGGAGAAGGCTTACAGTGCACTTACACAAACAATACCACAAAGCAACAACTGTAACAACAACCAGTAAAACAATTAACTCACATTCCTGACCAGCTGCTTGATTTTCAGAAAGGCAATACACAGAAGCACGTAATATGTATTGTAAAACTCACTAATATAGCTTATGTACAGGGGAAGCAACTTGTTCCATTACTAATGCAATCCTGCAGATCTCTCATTCAACGAGAACTGCTTTTCCCTGTTACACTCAGGGATTAGTGTGGCCACAAAAATTTACTCACCCGTCAGATTGCATGGTTGCCGCCACACACACTGCTCGATGAAAAGCCTCACAGGAGTCACTCACACAGGGCACCATTTGCGACGATGAGGAACGATTCATACAGATGCAGACAGAGTCACACAGGCACAGAGTTCTTGTTAGCAACCAGAGCAGAGCCAGGCAGAGCTGAGCAGAGCTGAGCCAGGCTGAGCTCACTTTTATTAACAGTTCTCAATTTATAGGTTTACAGATATGGGCCTGGGCGTTTTTTGAAAAAATGTTATCCCAAACACACCACACTCATGTTGTGACTGTTTTCAGTCACGTTCCCATGCATATCTTGTGGGTGGTGTTCCGACCCACTCATTCACACACTCAGGCCCAACATTCACACATCATACATATGGGGGCAGTTTTCCGGCCCGAGATATCATTCTCACTGGCCTGGGCTATCACTCCTTACACTCATAAAAAGCATACTTCTGTATAACCTGTCCAAGACTATTTAGCTGGAACCGCACATCCTGCTGTTCCCACAGGTACTGGGGTGGGAGCACCAGGATAGGGGCACTGGGATGGGGGCACCCAGATGGGGTTATCAGAATGCGGGCGCTGGGATGGGGGCACTGCAATGGGGTTACTGAGATGGAAGCACAGGGATGGGGGTACTGGGATGGGGGTACTGGGGTGCGGGTACTGGGATGCAGGTACTGGGATGGGAGCACCAGGATGGGGGTACTGGGATGGGAGCATGGTGGTGGGCATGCTGGAATGGGGTACTGGAATGGGGGCACTAGGAGGGAAGGACTGGGATGGGGGTATCAGGATGAAGGTACTGGGATGGGGGCAACAAAGATGGGGGTGCTGAGATGGGAACATGGTGGTGGGCATGCTGGAATGGGGTACTGGAATGGGGACACCAGGAGGGAAGGACTGGGATGGGGGTATCAGGATGGGGGTACTGGGATGGGGGTACTGGGATGGAGGTACTGGGTTGAGGAGCACCAGGATGTGGGATATCAGGAAGTGGAATATCAGGATGGGGGAGGGAGGTACAGAGATGGGGACCAGCATGAGCTGGGTACCAGGATGTGAGGAGATACTGGGGTGCAACCTCATTGGGATGCAGGAACACTGGGATGGACTGTACCAGGATGGGGAGCAGCAAGACAGGGGAAGGTACAGGGATGCAAACACATCTCTTGGGACTCGTTCAGGACCTGACTCAGGTTCCTCTGGGGCTTGGCTACTCCTGGCAAAGGCTCAGATGTGGGAAAAGGACTGGGAAGAGGAGGCTACTGGTATATCAGTCACAGTAGTGAGAGCCTGTCCTCACCATTGTTGCGAGCATTCCTATAACTCGTTCTCCATGTGAACAACTATCGCATGAAAGCCAACAAAATAACGGCTGCTGCAGCCAAGAGCTCAAGGGCAGAAACCCAGCTCTGACTACACTTTATTTCAACTTTATTGCCACTTTTCACCTGCCATGAACTGCAACAGGAGCCCAGGGTGGTGGTTTCGAAGGCTGACGGCATCTTTGTCTGTGCTGGCATTCAGTGCTGGAGCTGCCGATGGGTGTGGGCTGGGATGTGGTGCAGCTGGGGCTGGGGATGCAGCTAATTCCTGGCTCTTTTCTGCAGGGCCTGTTGCAACAGGGCAAGGGGTGATGGTTTTAAACTAAAGGAGGGGAGATTCAGGCTGGACATGAGGAAGGAATTGTTGCCCCTGAGGGTGGTGAGCCCAGGTTGCCCAGAGAGGCAGTCAATTCCCTATCCCTGGAGACATCCCAGCCCAGGCTGGACGTGGCTCTGAGCAACTTGATCTGGGTGAAGATGTCCCTGCTCATGGCAGGGGTGGGACTGGATTAGTTTTGAAGGTCCCTTCCAACACAAACCATTCTGCGATTCTATGATTATATGACATATTTGACGTGGAACTAGTGAAGGAGTCCAGTGAGCCCAAGGAGGAGCTCCTCAGTCTGGTCTTTGGTAGAGATATTGTTGCCTCAGTGACAGAAAGGACCTTTGCTGCTCTGAGATGTCCTCCCACAATTCCCATATTTTTTGGAAAACACATAATCCCATTATTATAGGGAATAATATATTCCCACATATTATGTGGCTGTGGTTTATCAAGACTTCTGACCTCATGGGAGCCAGGCAGCAGAAAGCAATGGCATGCACAGACAATAATTTAATGCTTAAGATGGGAAATAGAAACGTCCTTATATATACATTAGAAATATTTTAGCTACTTGGCGTCATCAGATACATGATCTGATCTTCAGGCTTGCAGCACTGTGAGGGATGTCGGTACTCCCAGTGCCTGTGATCTGGCTGATGGATAAATCCTTTGCAAAGAGCCTGTTTAATTAATACAAATTCAAATCTATTAAAAAAAATTGTCTCTCCAAATAGAATTATTTTCATTCGTGTGTTTTCTCCCTTGCAGGGTGGTCACAGCCAGGGATGCCACAAGGTTTGACGCTTCCCTTTGCATCCAAGCACACCAAAAAATTTATCCAGGATTTACGAGGCGATGTCTGCGTGTAGATATTTTCCAAGATGAGCAGGAACAGACTTGCTGAGCTCAAGGCCAGGAGGTACGTTCTCCTCTGATGCCCAAAACACTGCACCCAGTAATCCACATACAATGTCCACTGGTTTATTTAAGACCTAGCACACTCTTTTAGAAGCCTCTATTAAATACATTAAATACACAAAAAAACAAAACAACAAAAAAAACCCATTTTGATTAAAGACTCCAGCTGATGAGGAATCCAACCACAGCCCTGGGTCCCACACCTTTAATTACCTTTGCTGTCAAACGTTTGCGAATAAATTTGTCCATCTTTCATGTCCTGTCATGAATCCCTGTATTTCTTGTATTATAATTTCTCATCCATTATAATCACTGTGTCCTGGAGAGAATGAATAGGAGATTTTAAAAGACATGTAGATGAGGTTTTTAGGGATGTGGGTTAGTGACAGAGTTGGGTTAATGGTTGTATTCAATGACCCTGAGGGTCTCTTCCAACCAAAATGTTTCTCTGATTCTGTGATTTATTCAGGGCTGTCTTTGTAGCTAAGTTCAGCCCTTTCTGAAGTCAAATCCCTCCTAGGAAAACACATCATTTGGGAGAGGTAACCATGTTGGTTCTTTTTTGTTCTTTAAAACCGGAGAAAATAATTTCCCATCATCTTGTTCTCCCATGATTTGTAGCGTGACTCTGGCAAGATCTGATGCCTTCTGCAACAACTTGCTAGAATCCAGAAATGGATCAGATATATCATTAATAAAGGATTTTATCTGCTATGATTGCTATGTGCTCCATCAATGCTCAGAACTTGGGCAAGAGAGAAGTTGTAGATCTCTGCCACCTGGATTGTTCTCTCCTAGAACCCAAAATCTCATGGTTTTCCAGAAGGTGCTGAGGATTTTGAGTTTCTTTGGTTTACAACATTATCCAAATGGCTTGAAGTGCCTCCCAGACTTCATGAACGTTCCATCAATAGGATGCTAACCAAGGTTTGAGTCTACTGTACCTACAACTGTTGGCACTTCAGCTCCTGTGAATGAAACACAACTGGGGAACACAAGTTTATTATGCAGAAATTAAACATTATCTGCTTATAAATTATATTATCTGGAGTCCAAAAGCAACTTTTTCATGGTTACTTTCCTTTCAAGAAAGCAGTTTCTCTCTGCGGCATGCACTTAATTGTGTTGCTAGCCCTTTTTAATTAGGATAATTTGGAAATTAAGCTGAATTAAACATTTTCTTTCGGTGGTGGAAGAAGAGGGGACACTGGAATAACTGCTGAGCCTGTTTATCCCTGGTCTAGCTCCGAAGACCTGCTAATATTTATTCATTGAAGCGAAACTAAGGAGAGATGAACTCAGCATCTTCCCAGATTTTACCATCACTTCTGAAATTAAGGGAATTTCCTCACATACGGTAGGGAGGAAACACAAGAAAACATCTCTTTGTGTCCCATCCTTGGGGAAAAAGGTTGTTTCCTGATACCCTGGAAAGCCAAGGTGCTGAAGGACCATCCTTGCCCAGGTGTCCCCAGCTGGGTTAGAGACCCACCGTACTGTAGTGACATATTAGAAAAGCAAATTTATTTTACAGCCAAAGCTCTGAAAAACCTCACTTCTGCTTTATAGCATTTGTGTGACTTTTCAGGAGAAAGCATGGGAATTTGGGAGCCTGTAGCAACCCGGGGTCTGGCATTCGGTGCTCTCACCCATGAACATGTCTCCCCACAAGGGATGTCCTCGATGTTGATTTGCAGCTCTCTTATGGCCGAGGACCTTTGACTGTCTTTTTCTTACAAGAAACCTGGAAAATGGGCAACTTGGAGGTGCTGGTGATGGATGGAGAGGCAGGAGAGGGGAGGAGGGATGAGTGCATTCTTGGACATGAATTTCAAGGATGACAAAGCCTTGGGGTTGATGGATTTGCTGTTGGATACCTGTAGTTCATCCAATGACCTTGGCCGATGGGGAGAGAGATGAAGAAGAAGTAGCAGGAGATTAAGGCTCCTGGTGATCCTCATGTTCCTAGGAAGTCCCAGCATTCTGGAAACCATCCTCCAGGCACAGAGCTCCTCCCATCTCCTCCAGTCAGCACGATGGGAAGGTTCAAAAAAATTCAGGTAAAACAACATGATTTAGCTAAGGCATGATATGTTTATGAATTGCTGAGTCTCCGGGGCAAAACCTACCCACCACCCTGGAGAAGGAAGAAGCCACAGGAACTTTTTTTTTTTTCTTGTGCTGTTATAAATGCCTCAGTTTCCTTTCTGGGTGTTACTCATGGTGTGGGATCAAATGAGGCTTTTGGAGGAAGAACCAGGAAAAATAAAGAAAGAAAAGTGTTGGTTGGACCCAGGTGAAAAGATATTTTGGTTTTTTTTCTGTCATTTCAGACTTCATGCACTGTGGATTTTGTGGCAAATAAATAGAAATTTTGCTCTCAAACAGCCAAATCTTTAACCAGTGCCTATCCCAGAGGGGCTGATGTACCCAAAGTATCAGGAACAGCACAGAGATCCTTGTGGAAAGCACAGCTTGTTCCTGGTGGCATGGAATTCAGTAAGAACTAAACCAGGGTTCCTGATGTATTTATTGCAAAGAAATCAGTGGTAGAGAAAAGATACAGCAAAAAGAGTAACTTGTGTTGTGTGGGTCAGTAGGTACCTTCCTGTTGTAGCTACAGATTCCCATCTCATGTCTATGCTATTCTGTGTGTATATACAGAATCACAGAATCATTTTGGCTGGGAGACACCTTCAAGATCATCGAGTCCAACTATTTAACCTACACTGGCACTACCCCATGTCCCTGAGAACCTCGTCTATATGTCTGTTCAACCCCTCCAGGGATGGTGACTCCACCACTGCCCTGGGCAGCCTGTTCCAATGCCCAAAAGCCCTTTCCAGGAAGAAATTGTTCCCAAGATGCAACCTCAACCTCCCCTGGTGCAACTTGAGGCCATTTCTTTGTGTCCCTGTCTCCCCTCAGCCTCCTGTTCTCCAGGTTGAACCCCCCAGGTCCCTCAGCTACTCCCATCACACTTGTGCTCCAGCCCCTCCCCATCTCCATTCCCTTCTCTGAACTCGCTCCAGCACCTCAAGGGCTTTCTTGGTGTGAGGGGCCCCATAACTGCCCCCAGGATTCGAGGTTTGGCCTCCCCAATGCCCAGCACAGGGATGGTCACTGCCCTGGACCTGCTGGCCACACCAGTGCTGGTACAAGCCAGAATGCTGGTGGCCTTTTTTGCCATCTGGGCACACACTGGCTCATGTTCAGCCACTGTCACCAACACTCCCAGGTCCTTTTCCACTGGGCACTTTCCAGCCGCTCTTCCCCAAACCTGGAGCGTTCATGGGGTTGTTGTGACCCAGGTGAAGGACCCGGCACTTGGCCTTGTTGAACCTCATGCAATTGGCCTCAGCCCAATGATCCAGTTGGTCCAGATCCCTCTGTATGGCCTTCCTACCCTATGAGGATACCTGCAATGCATGTATTTCTGTCCCAGTGTGGTTAATACAAATCTGCCCTGCCGGTTTCTGAAGGCCACAGCATGATAAAAACCCTGTTGCATGCCCAGCGTATTTGTGGTTTGATGCTGTTATCTCTTCTTTTTCCCTGTCTAAAGAGGGAGCGTGTCAAGCCCTTTCCTTCCAAAAGCTTTTGCAGCATCCGGGGAATAAAAATGTTTCCCTTTCCTCCCCAGTCACCTTACTGGGAAGGCAAAAGGGTCTGAACCGGGGTACTGGGCCATGGCAGCTGCTGGGGAAGGGAGGTGGGGACTTCAGCCAAGTGTATTTTTACCAAAGCCAAGTGATAAAAAGCCCACGTGATGATAAGCTTGTTTATTTTATTAGTAGACCACGGATAGATCCTGGGATCTCGTAATTGCTCAGCCTGAGCTGTTGGTGTGTGGAAAGCACAAGCTGCCTTGTCCAGATAAGAGTTTTATTATGTGATTAAGGACTATAATTTCATAGCATGGAGATGCCCAGTGGGAAAAAGAAGATTAAAGCCTTGGGTGCTCCGAGACATCACATCTCCTTGATGAAGGTAGGTCTGTAAGTCCTTCCCATCGTAGGAACAGAGTCTAAGAGACCCTGATGGTTTCTCTGTTGAGTGTAATATAGAAACTAAACTTTTCTGCCAAAAACATACCTAATTTCCAAGCTCACCCATGCTTGGTGGGTGCTGGAGTGACATTTGCTGCCAAGTCTCCTTCTTGTTTGTGGTGGCTCTGCTGGATTTTGGGGGAAAGGGAGGATCTGCATACTAAGCAGGTGAGACAGGACCAGGAAAGGTCCCATGAGAAGATGAGTGGGAGACAACAGAGGCTGCAGGAAGGTGACTGCAGAGGATATAGGCTCCCAGGAGCAGGAGAAGCAAGCAGTTGGGTTGGTGATGTGAGTAGGTGTGTGGTGAAAGCCTCCTTGGTGGGCTCCACACACTTCCCCACCAGATCCCAGAGTAACCCAGGGTTGGACAAGGAATCTGCCACCACCCCGAAGGAGATGAGGCACAGGACAGTAATACCCCGAGACACTTCTCATTTTCCCAAAGAGGAAGATTTTCTCCTAGGACTTTGTCCTGAGGACAAAAGACATGTTCAAAGTGTCCTTCTCGGTCCTTGCTAACCCAGGGCTGCTGGCAGCTCTACAAACACAGGTGGTGATTTACATCTGGTAGAACCCGACTCACAAAGTACTTTACCAACAGGGTAAGTAGAGCTGTACCCATTTGAGGGGAGGGAAACTGAAACTGAGAACAGAACGTTTTCATCTATTGTCACCAGCGGCAAAGCCAAGGTCATCCAAACCGAAGCCCATTGAGTCATGGGTGCTTTCCACCCATCTCCAGCCAAGGGTTGGGCTACCAGCCCCATGGCCGTACCCGTCCTGGCTCTTATAGAGCAGCCATCACAGCTCGGTGTGGTGCCCAGCCTGCTCTCTTCAGCCTTGTTTCTAATGAAAAATGTTCCCAGGACTAGAGTGCTAGCTCTCCAGCTTGTCTAAAGCACAGTTTTCCTCCAAAACCTCTTAGTTTTATTCTCCTCCTTGGTACTACCTCTTCCCAAGTAGTCTTTTGGGGCTACAGCTTGCTTAAAGTCAATGGTTTCCATAAATTGCTTGTATGGAATGTAAGACTGAGTTACGAAATAGCCAAGCCATAGGATCACAGAATAGCTTGGGTTGGAAGGGAACTTCCAAGCTCACCCAGTCCAACCCCTGCCATGAGCAGGGACATCTTCACCCAGCTCAGGTTGCTCAGAGCCCCATCCAGCCTGGCCTGGGATGTCTCCAGGGATGGGGCATCCACCACCTCTCTGGGCAACCTGGGCCAGGCTCTCACCACTCTCAGGGGCAAAAATTTCTTCCTCATGTCCAGCCTGAATCTCCCCTCCTTTAGTTTAAAGCCATCACCCCTTGTCCTGTCGCAACAGGCCCTGCTCAAAAGTCTGTCCCCATCTTTCTTTTAAGCCCCCTTTAAGTATTGAAAGACCACAATAAGGTCTTCCCAGAGAGTCAAAGTGGAAGGCTCAAACTTGCTGGTGTCCTCCATCCAGCTCCTTGGCTGTAGGGGATTGTCCAAACCCCTCATCCTAATGCCAGTGAAATTCTCCTGCTTTTTCCTTCTTCTCCCACCCCAACAATGAGCGATTCCCTCCCGCTCCACCCCTCTAAGTGGCATCTCAATCTTCTGATGCAATTAATATCCACAATAAGGGATTATGGAAAAAAAACCCAGAAATATTTCTGGGTTACTGGGATATTTCCTGTCCGGCCGTGCCTTTGCAAAACATGCTTGTCAACGGGTTATTTGAATTTGTTCTCCAGCAAACCCAGAGTTATCAATGTCCTTGTCAGAGATGATTTCTGTCACCCTGAGGAGGCATCTGACGATCTCCTTTGCCTGGTGTGGAAGGACATCCTTCATCACCCATCCCAAGTCCTTGCGATGCCTCTGCCAGCTTCCATCTCAGCAGCCTCAGCAGCTTGTCCTTTTCCTTGGGGCTGGAATAGTGGCAGTCCTTCAAACTGGTAATTTGCTCTTACCTGGGTAATCATACTTTGTGTTTCTAAGGCCTCTTTAATCCAAATATGTAGCTGCGAATTAAATTAGGGGAAGAAAGTAATGAATTATGTCCAGGTAGCCTCATTATTCAGCTGATTTATGTGAAATACCAGAAATTAGGGATATTATTTTAAGCAACACGGCAGGTCAAGGAGAAAATCCAAATGTTCCGACTTGCATCTTCTTATCTGCAGTATGGAAATCTGGATCAGAGCTGGATTTTAACCTATCTTCAGCAAAGCTGTTTTCATCAGCCTGGCTCTGCAGGACCCATCCTGTTTCAGAGCTCCATTGAATACCAGCAAATTTAGTCTTGACTTGAAAATAGCCTTGGCACCACTGCATACAAATGCCCTTCTAAAAATAACTGAGAAATGGGGGAAGGAGACTGTCCCAGTGCTCAACATTTCAAAACCAGCTTCTCCTCTTGCCACAGCAAAGCATTGTTTCACCCATGGGTACCCTGCTCTGAAATTCCATCTATATATGTATCTAGGAGAGAGTTTTGACAGCTTTGTGCCATCTCTTTTGCCATGAACATCCTGGCTTGCCACATTCACGTCCTGTCACCTCAGTTTCTCTCTGGTTTTGCAGCCAGGATGTCTCATCCCGTAAGATTTGGGTGGAGGAGGAACCTCTGGAGCTCCATGTCATGTCCAGTGTCAGCCCCTCCAGGCACAGACAGACATCTCTGTGCTCGGGAAAGAGGGAAGAACCACTCACTCGGGCTCTGTCAGGATGGGAATAAAGACCTTGTTTGTCTCCAGTACTTGCTTCCATAGTAGGTCTATTATTTAGATTTTAAAGGAGGTCTGTTTGCTTTCAACTCAACTGCAGCCTGGCCAGAATAATGATCTCTCCGACTCTGGCAGGAAAATTGTTGACCCAACTATTTCAAGGGTTTATTTTCCTGTGGGAGGCTCTGATGGAGCATCTAAGCACTTGATGGTATTTCGATGGTCACTTCAAAACCTACTGAGGGCAACACTGTGTCTCTGTCCCAGGAGACATCCCCATCATCCCACCTATGCCAGAAGTATTTGGGGAAGACAAAAGGAATTATCTTTAATTTATTTTTTTCAACACCTATCTGTATATATAACTGAGCTTTCCACACAGGGGATGTACAATTTGAGCAGAACACAGTATGTCGAATTTTGCCTTCAAGCTACACTCTCTGAAGCCAAGATTTGCTCCAAGCTAGCGAGGGAACACCGAGCTGCTGGCACACCACAGCTCCGAGCAAGGTACTTTGTAAATAATCTATATTTCCCCTTCGAAGCAGCAGGCTCCCATGATTGCTAACCCTTTCTAAAGCATAGTGCCAGGGTGAGGGCAGGGTTTGGCATGGCATCTTTTTGGTTGCAGTTTGTGCTCTCAAATATCTTTGCACCCCCTGGCTGCTCTTTCCATCTATTGTGATTTTCCTGGGACAAAAATCTTGAGGTTGGAGTGTTTCTCACTGGAAGAGATTTACCAGCTCTCACTGAATTAGGTGAGAGCTTAGAAACCTGTCTCAATTCCCTCTGCTAAGGCGATGGAGGAACACCCCCTGATGCCTCACCACCTCCCCAGATCCACACTTTTAATAAAGAAACAATTTAATTTCCCAAGCGCCGAGTCATCTCGTGTTATTACCTGGTGTGTTGTACCCAGAACAGCAGCCACAGCATCTTTTCCATCCCCTCCTCCACTCCTGGCTTTTCACAACTTTTTTTTTTTTTCTTTTAAGTGGAAACCCTCTTCTTTCCCAATTTCCCTCCTTTCTAAGCTACAATGGGATTAAGCCAGGAAGGAGGGATAAAAGGAGGAGGCCAAGCAGGGTTGCACCTCCATGGGGATGGGACCAGCAGTTCCACTTTGCTCTATGGACCTAAAGCTGTGCCAGCTCCTGGAGAAAAGTCCCAAATTACTCTAAAGATGCTCATTTTTCCCGCTGTGACACGTTAATAATGAACGTCATGACCAGTGTGCCCATGGAGCTTGGTGGCGTTTGACAAGACAAGGGGTGATGGTTTTAAACTAAAGGAGGGGAGATTCAGGCTGGACATGAGGAAGAAATTGTTGCCCCTGAGGGTGGTGAGAGCCTGGCCCAGGTTGCCCAGAGAGGTGGTGGATGCTCCATCCCTGGAGACATCCCAGGCCAGGCTGGATGGGGCTCTGAGCAACCTGAGCTGGGTGAAGATGTCCCTGCTCATGGCAGGGGTGGGACTGGGTGAGCTTGGAAGGTCCCTTCCAACCCAAACTATTCTGTATTCTATTTTGCAATGTCACCAGGTCAGGGATGCCTGGAGCAGCTCAGGGCAGGAGTAGGATGTTCAGAGAGGTCCCACCATGAGGGGCCAGGACATGACGTGACCCCCCAGGATCAGGACTTTACACATTCACACCATTAATATCACTCCTACAGGCCAGTGTTATCCAAACAAGGGTGATTTGCTGTTAATTAGTAGCTGAGATTAACTGTTATCAGGTTAAAGATGATTTATTTATATCATATATATGATATAATACATATTATGTCATATATATATCAATCCAAATCACTCCAGAATTTCAAAAAATGCACGTTAACACAAGAACAGATCATTTTGTGTTTGTTTTTTTTTTTTTCCCTCAATGCTGCTCTCCTACACCAGGAGCATCCTGAGGAAATCCTGGTCCTGGGGGGATGCAGGAGATGAGCCGGCAGCTGGAGCAATGCTATGGGCGCTTGGCTTAATAATTAAACTGTAGTATGATCATCGATAAAAATATAAAAATTCAGGCAGTTCCCCTTGCTTAAAATACGCTGAAACAAATTTTTTTTTTTTTAAATCTAGAGCTAAATTAACAATGTGCTCTCCCAATTATAGCCACCCCCCAATGAATACGAGGTTGTCATGGCAACCTGCCCAGCAAACGACATGGCCAAAAATAAAACACAGCAGGGAGAGAGATCTTTTGAATTTGCTTTTGCCGTCAACGTGGAATGAAGGTTTATCCAGAGGCTGGTTCTCCCGGTTAATTAACGGCCATGGTTTTGCCATTGACGTTAATTAACACAATCCATTTGTCCAGGTGGATGTTCTGGTAGAACCAGAGGGAGAACAACAAAGAATCCATGGCTGGAAATAAAGTTACCTCTTGAATACAACCCAAACAAGAAAAAAGAGGAATTATTGGGTGGGTTGGTGTTTTTGGGAGCCAGATGGGGTCAGGAGAAGGTGGTTTAAATCGCTCATAGGAACATTTCCAGTGGCTTTGAGCAGATTTGAAGGGGCTAAATGGACCCAACTGGCTAGGAGGGTGTTTAAAAGGCGTTTAATTTCTGTATTTTACATTTTTGGATGCAGAGTTTTGTGTATTGAGGTGGAAATGTTGATTTATATGGAAACACTTGCAGTTTTCTTCTTTTAAGCTCAGCTTAAAACCCACCTCCGTAAAGCCCAGATGGACATGGCTTGACCGTGGAAGAGGAAGGATGGGAGAGGACAAGGTTTTGGGGCTGAATCCTGAAGGATACAGCCTGGTTGGCCAGGTGGAGGTGGAAAAATGAGAATTAACAGTGTTCAACCTGGAGGAAAAAAAATAAAAATATACCACCACACGAGCTGTTCTGAAACCCGGGCGGTTTAACAGGTAGTGTCACCGGGGTGGGAGGGCTTGGTGGCCGGGGGGGTAGGGGGCTGTCCCCGAGTTTTGGGTGCTTTGTGGAGCTGCCCCCAGCCAGGCCGGGAGGAGGAACTACATCTCCCGGCAGGGGCGGCGGAGGAGGCGGCGGCGGAGGAGGCGGCGGCGGCGGGGGCCGGCCTGGGTCGGCCCGGGCGGGGCAGCGTCGGCAGCGTCACTCTCCGGCAGCGTCACTCTCCGGCCGCCCCGGCGCGTCCCTCCTCCGGAGCCCGGGTGTCTCCTCACGGGCGGGCAGCGCCCCGGGTGTTCTCCCCTCCCTGTCCCCGGTGTCCCCTCCCTGCCTCACACGGAGCCCATGAGCCTCCCCGAGGGGCTGTGACAGCGCCCGGCACCGCCGCACGGTAAGGCCGGGGAGGGGGGTCGATGACACAGCAGCCGGTGCGGTGGAGGGGAGGCACGTCCCGCCTTTTGTTTTCCTCAGAATTAATTAAAAAAAAAATCCAACCCACGCGTGGGTGCGCGCTGGGCTGTAGAGAACGGGGTTGACTGGGCCACCGTGGGTTTTAATGTGATTTTTTTTTTTTGGGGGGGGGGGGGGTGTTTGGTTTCGCGTTGCGGGAGCGGCCTCGTCCCGCGGGGTTTTCCCGCCCTGTATGACAGTTCGTGTGTGGCCGGGGAGCACCCACCCCCCAATATGTCCGTCGGTGACAGGGACAGGGAGGTCTAGAGTTGGATTTGGGTCTGGCTCTCGTCCTCTGGAAGGTTCCCGGGCACCTTCGTTAGCCCTAACGAAGGGCAACACCGGCCTCTCCCTCCATCTCCTCCAGCGTCCCCCCGCCCCAGACAAAAAGGACATGGAAACCATGGGGTGTAAGAGCTCCTGTAGCAATTAGCGTGGGTCATTGTTATCCCTGTTACGGGAGGACGAGGGTGGTGGCAGTGTGAGGGGGGACAAAGGTGTCACCTGCTTTAACCCTCAGCATCTTCAGAAGGGGGGGACATCCCTGGTGGGATGTCCTCTGCTGCGTGGTCCATCTCCCACCTCCCAGAGGTGCTTTCCCTGCCCTTGATGCAGGGTTGGGTTTGGGTGTAGCAAGTGAGGGCTCAACCAGGGACTGAATTTTGTTGTTATTTTCTTATTATTGTTTTTTTTTTTTCTTGCAGAGTCACTCTGCTCGCACATGGTCTCAAGGACCTCGGGTGACAGTAGGGGACAACAGATGTTAGTGGCAGCAGAGCAGCCGGCGGTCGCGGGATATTTTTTTTGCCACAGCTGCCCCCAGCAATGCCGTAAATCTGGAAGCACCGTTGCTGGGTGTCCCTGGCATCCCAATGCCCCAAAACTCTATCCTTGGAGTAGTGTTGTTTTTTTTTTTTTTTTTCCATAAAATGAGACTGTTTCATGTCCCTGTGTCAGGCTCCTCTGGAAGGGGTGACACCCCCACCAGTCAGACCCCACACTGGATGAGGCTGCAGTCTCATTATGTTGGAAAGAGGTAGATTTTGTTTCTCAGCAAGGCTGGAGTGCCCTGGGCCTTTCTGGAGACATGGTGGGTCCTCTAAAATAGGCCATTTCCACATGTCTGACTGTGCCACCTGTGCTCCTGCTCCAGTAATCCATGCTACTCTTCCTCCAGCGTTCAGGTGGGTATGGGATGAAGCTAAAAATCACAGATTTGTTACCAAAACTAAAGGAAATGGGAGGAAGCAGGAGATACATTGAGCTCCCAGGTTGTTTCTCTCAACCCAAAGACACCAAAATAAGACCAGGTGACTTAATAGTCCCTCCTCTCCAAAATCTAGGAAGGCTTTTTGATGGTGGACCATCCCTTGAGCATCCAGATGCAGGCAAGGGGGTGCCCCATGGGATAGAGAGGGAAACATCCTGCTCCACTTACAGCTTCTGTGACCCTGACAAGCAAATATTCACACTTTGTCTCCAGTGAATGGAAAAAAACCAACAACCCAACATTTTATTGTGTCAATCCACATTCTTTTTCCCTGTAAGGGCTTTGCTCTGCCCTTGCTCATCCTGAGGTCCAAGAGCAAAACCTTGTGCTGGATTTTATTCCCTCAAGCCTCAAGTAAAATGTGTAGGCTGTTATTTCCCCATGTTAAGCATGTAATCTTTGGCAGAGAGACGAGCGTTGTCTGTTTTGGGAAGCTCAGCCTGTGCTTGGATGTGAAACTCTCCCTCTGAGCTCTGTCTGAACCCTCCTTGCAACATGGTTTCCCCACTGGAGGCCTCTGTGAATTTAAGGTGTGGTGGTTAGAGTGCAGTGGGACTTGTCCAGCTCTTAAGAAGCATTTTTTTTTAATCATTTTTAAGATCTCAGGTTGCTTAAAGCAGAGGAGCAGCGGTTGGATGCTGCAGGTGAAGACGATGTGGGGAAGCCCAGCACCCAGGAGCTCCCCGGCCAACGGGAGACTGGAGAAACCATTTGTGGAGATGAACTGGACACCAGTTCTGTCTTTGCGGGGGGATTTGGGAGAGGATGGAGCTACCTGGAGACCTTCGTTCCTGTAACTGAGTCAGCCTGGTGCAGAAATGGGGTGGGAATGGTCTACGGAGGGTTCCTAGGGGTCATGAAAAATAATGTGCAAAGCATGAAAACATACTTGATAGTTGTTAACCCTTGATCCAAACTGTGGAAGGGAAGATGATGAGATGCTGAGCTTTATCTCCAGATGTCCCTTCTTCAGCAGTCTGTCTTGGAAGAATAAAACGCTCCTTTTTTTTTTTTGCTCTCTGAGCATCTTCACTTTGGGGTGAAGTGCTCTGTTGAGTTCACTCTACTGTGGTCTCCTGGTGAGGACAAATTTTGCTACGCCAGCTCTCTCCTTCTCATTTTGGGTCTCTCTCTCCTGTCTTTGCTGTTGCTCCATATTTTCCCAGCAGGAACAGTGTGAAATTGCAGTAGTTACTACTGGTTGAGTTTTTGCTCTGCAGAGCAGCAAGAAAACCCTCCTGGACCTTATTTAATTTCACGTTCTTGCTGCTCAAGTGAGTCTTTGGGGTCCAGTGTATTTGTGAGGAGCTATTCCTAAAAGTAGAGTGGGACCCTATGGCCTCTATGGAAGCTGGAGGCAGCAGATGAGCTATTTCAGGAGGTGTTTGTGGCACATTTCGCATGTTGCCTATTTCTGCTAAAATATGGAGCAATTAAATATTGCTAATGGTTTCATTGTTCTTCAGTATTACACATGCTGTCATTAAGTTTCAGAATTAACAGACTGCTGCGCCATTTGATGTAGCTCATGCTCTTAGACTAGGGAAAGGACAATTGTTCTGTCTTGAAAATCAAGAGGTGTTGAAGCTTCTGCATGAGGAATCTCCATAAATGCTTTGGGATGTTCTGGTGAAACTCCTTGGAGAAGGTGCAGTTCTGCTGTCTGAGTGTAATTAGCGCATTAGCGAGTCATCCGAAATAAAGGGCTAGTGTAGCTCGTTAATCGTTTTCTGTTTGTGTGAGAGACTGGCTATTTTAATTTATTTATATATATGTATATACATATTTATATATATAGAGAGAGTAATTTACAACATAGATGCCATGCTGGTGATCCAAAGAGAAATATGTTTCCTGCTCAGTTCAGCCTGAAATGAGGATGACGTTGCATATTCTCAAAAATTTTGTGCATTTAACCATCAACTTTCCCACCGAAAAGAGAGGTTTTGTTTCTTCCACGTCTTCCTTGGGCTGTGCCATGGTGGGTCTTGTCTTGCTGGACTCTGCATCATCATTGTCTGTTTTTTGCAATGTAAAGATCCTCCAAAAGTGGCCAGGAATGGGGGTGGCGTCTCTCTAATGGACTTGAGATCTTTCCTTTTCAACCCTTGGCCTCCCGTGTCCCTCAGGCACATAGCAGTCGTGGTACAGGAGAAGAAAAACCTGTTTTCTCATGTGGTAGGAGAACCCGTGGTGACACAACTAAACTTCTGCCTCTGCTATCTCTGCAGGACCAAATCCTGCCATGCCTGTCGGCCAGGAGTGTTCCGCGTGAGTATTTCATAATACGCAGCAATTTATCGAGGGCGTCTCCTTTTGTGGCCACCAACACCAGCTCAGCTTTGTCTTCTTCTCCAGCATGGTTGCATCCACCACGCCATTGAGTGGTGGTGGATGTCACCTGCATCTCTCGGGCAGCAGGACGGAAGGAGTTGTAGGTGGGATGACATGTCCGTGTCCCTGGAACGGGGAGTGGAGGTGAGTAGCTGTGTGGTGTGCTCTATCCCTTGGTGTCACATCATGTCCAGGTGACCTGAGGACGCATGTGGGTGCCTACAAGCTTCTCATTTCTCATCAGTGATTTTAATTGGCTTTAATGCAAAAAAAAACCCCACAACCCAACCAACCTTCCCTGTTCCTTTGGATCTGGGACTGGTTTGTACAACCTGTGCTGCCCTGGGAAGGCTTTGGCCCTGTGCTGAAGCAAAAGCTACATGGGGGGACACAGCTGCCACCAGCTTCCCCAGGTGCCACTAACAGCATTCGTAATTAATTCTGAAAAATGCTTTTGAACTCATAAAATCCTGGAGGAGCTGTGTTGCTTGGCTTGTGTTCACCAGGACCTCAGGAGAAGCTGGTGTTGACAACCAGGTTGTCACCATCCCTCTGCTGCCAGTTGCGTTGGGTGGTGGCTCCACAGGAGGTGAGCAGCTGGGTTGGTGCAGGAAAGGTGGCACGGGAGGCTGTGGCAGGACAGTGTGACATGCCACAGCCGTCAGTGGGGGACAGACCAGGAGCAAAGATGGCACCTGGTCCATCCCCAAGCTAGCATTGACAAAGTCTTCTGCAAATAAGTAGGTAGGACCCCAAGTGTTTTGTATCATTTGATTAAATCTCACAAGTCTGATCTTTGCAAGCACAATGCTTTTGAGCTAGAACAGAAACGCATCGTGGATGTTTTATGTGTTTCGGCTATCATGAGTGTTTAGCATCTTGTTTGTGAAGCCTGAGCTTTGCCAACCAGCATGGAACTGGTTGTGGGTGACACAGCCTTGGGCAAGATCAGGGCTGAGGCTTTGCAGAGCTGGACTCAGCCATGGCCATGGCTGCAAACTGCTCCTTCTACTTCATGGTCCATGCAGATGTCGTTTTGGGGCCACCAGCTTCTGCAGGTGGCTTTAAGGGTTGTTCAGGTCTATGAAAACACATCTGAGTGTTTTCTAATAGGAGATCTTGCAGGAATAATTGTGCAATAAATGATAAATAATCAAGACCAGACTGGATGGGGCTTTGAGCAACCTGATCTGGGTGAAGATGTCCCTGCTTGTCCCTCACCATCCCGTCCAGCCTGGCCTAAGATGTCTCCAGGGATGGGGCATCCACCACCTCTCTGGGCAACCTGGGCCAGTGTCTCACCACCCTCAGGGTCAAAAATTTCTTTCTCATGTCCAGCCTGAATCTCCCTCCTTTAGTTTAAAACCATCACCCCTTGCCCTATCACAACAGGCCCTGCTCAAAAGTCTGTCACCGTCTTTCTCACGGGCCCCTTTTAAGTCCAGAAAGGTGCAATAAGGTCTCCCCATCCTGAGTGTCAGGGCAAGAGAGGAAAAGCAAGCAGGAAGGGTTGCGTTTGTCAGCTGGGTTTAATAACAGAGAAATGGTTTATGTTTAAGGTGGCATTTGCTTTGTGTGGTGAGAAGAGCCAGGGGTGGATGCCTGCACCCCCGGGAGCCATATTCCCTTAAACCGGGGCGTACCAGTGACCTGAGAAAAATCTCTTCCCAGCCAACGATGGGCTTGGAGGCATCTTTGGTGACATTTTTCTCTGGCTCAGGAAGGCGGGCTGGCGGTCATAAAACTTGCAGCAATAATTTCTGCAGCTGGAGGCTTTATAGCAGGAGGTAGAAGCTCAGAGTGCTTTTGGAAATGACTTCTAGGAGAGGAGGTAGGTGGAGTTTTCAGGAGCCGTGAGGTCTCATTATGGCTACAGATGCCTCTAGAGGAAGAGGAGGCCACAGATGTGGATGAAGAGGCTGAAAAGCTGCAGGGACCAGTTATGATGAGGTGCTGGATACCTTTCTCCCACGGCTTTTTTTTCCCCTTGTTTTGGGACCAGCAGTTTCTCACATCCCGCCAGCAGCTCTGAAAGAAAATGCATGCTTCTGGAAAGCTCTTCTGGTGACCAGCGAGGTTTCTATCCCTTCCTGCATCCCTGCTTTGTCCATCCCTTTGCTGGTCTGGCAAAAGCAGCTTTTTTGTTTTTTCCTGCCTATGAGGATGCTCGGAACTGCAACATCCTTCCCCCTCGGATGCTTTTAATGCAAAAATTCACCCCAGGGTGCTGGTCCCTCTCCCTTCCTCCTGGGTTTTGCAGCATCTGTGGAGCACACATCATCTTTCTCAGAATCAGCTCAGAGAAAGGATACTTGCACATCTTTTTAATTTTTTTAATATATATTCCCATTATATAAGGTGAAAGATTGATTTATCGACTGCAAATGGCCACTTTGAAACTGCTTCTCTAGATTTCTTTGGTTTTTTTGTTTTTATTTAACAGAAATGAGGCTTATGCACTACTAGCTGTCAGTTGCTATTTCTCCAGAAGCTTTTTTAACCAGGGGTCTAATTTCAGCCAAATTTGACAGAGGAGTGCAGGTCTCAAAGATAAGAACTTACAGGCTGTTGAAAAGAGGGTGGAAAAGGGAAATCCAGATTTCTTCTTGCCTACAAGGAGAGGCTACAGCAATCATGAGCTTAAATATTATCTGTCTGGGTGCAAGTGGGTCAGTTAATTCAGAAGTGGCTTTAGTAATTAATTAATATTTTTTTTTAAGGAAATAACCCAAATTGCCTTGAACGTGGGGAAGGAGGAGCCGGCTGTAGAGATGCTGCCTGGAAGGGTGTGATGGGATTATGCTACATGATCTTTAAGGTCCCTTCCAAGCCAAATTATTCAATTTTTTTGCTGCCCCACTGTTGGTCCCATGCAACCACCAAGCTTGCAGTGAAAAGCCAGCCAGTGGCTGATTTTTGTCCAGGTTCTCCTGTCTGTACCAATATTTTGCAGTTCCAAAGGGTTTTCCAGCCTTGAGCTTGACCACTCCATGGACCCGCTGGGATGGATAATCAGGTATTAATTATACTGTTACGGCTCCTAATAGTAGCATTTATGGTTTAGTGCCAGTGTTGGGTTAATGGTTGGACTTCATCTTGAGGGTCTCTTTCAACCAAAATGATTCTATGATTTTATGTGCTGCCACCTAGAAGCTCATGTAGCATGTTTGCACACCAGGGAGTGGATAAAATCTGAAAATTTGTCTCCAAAAGCTTGGCCAGGCTCACTGCGCTTTCCCACCGAACCTGAGGTCATGGCTGGCAGCATCTCCTGGAGGAGACGAGCCACCAGCACGGTGGCTTTTTGGCACCACTGGTGGTCTATGAACTCGCCCCAGAGCTGGAGCTGCTGGTAAAAGTGACGAGGGAACCCCTATTCCCAAAGGAGCCAGGAGTAATGCTTGGCCCCTTTCTGCTCCTGACAGCTTTTCTTGTTACAACTGCAGCACGAGGCTGCTCTTCTATCTGTTCCCCTTCTGCTGTCACTATATATGCTTTCATCCTTATTTATTTATTTATTTTAATGGGGATTCTATTCCTTTTTTTGAATGATTTTCTTTACCCTATTCTCTATTTTGGGCTCCAGGGGAGGAAGTGACTCAGCCTTTCCCCTGCCCTGGTTTGCACACTCGTCTCTTGCTGCCTTTGCTGAGGTTTTCCTTGAGCACCCCCAGTTACTCTTGCTTCATTCAGCTGGAACCTGGCTGCCTCCTCGCTGCATGTGTCAGTGGGGAAGAATGAACCATCAACAGGAGCTTTCTCTGTGCCAGGAGGGTTGTAACGCGGTGAAGAGGACACGCTGCCAGACCTGCAGCAGCTCCACATCTGCTCTGCTCCCCATCCCTGAGCATGGACATCTGTGGAGAGGCAGGCGAGTCCAGCCAAATGAAATTTTAGGGGCTAGCCTAGTCATACAGTAAAAAAAATTGATGAAATTTAATGGCATGGACTCACCAGGGAGAGCAGAGCGAGTTCAGATAAGGGAATGGAGCTGGGGAAGGGGCTGGAGCACAAGTGTGATGGGAGCGGCTGAGGGACCTGGGGGGTTCAGCCTGGAGAACAGGAGGCTGAGGGGAGACAGGGACACAAAGAAACAGACTCAAGTTGCACCAGGGGAGGTTGAGGTTGCATCTTGGGAACAATTTCTTCTTGGCATTGGGCATTGGAACAGGCTGCCCAGGGCAGTGGTGGAGTACCATCCCTAGAGGGGTTGAACAGATGCAGAGATGAGGTTCTCAGGGACATAGGTTAGTGCCAGTGTAGGTTAAACAGTTGGACTCGATCTTAAAGGTCTTTTCCAAGCAAAGTGAAGAATGATGAAGGACGCCATGCTCGCCCAGGCACTGATGGGAGCTGTCTGCGTGGATGACGGATGGATGCTCATGCTTGCTTCATGCAGGACTGCTGCCAGCTTGCCTTTCGTGGCAGAGCTGAACTGTTTGCTAAATGCTGGGGCAGAAGCATCTCTTGCTCTCCCCGGAGCTTTCAGGCGCCGCTGCTCAGCAAGGGAGTCACTAAATTGTCTGCCACTTTAAGCAACACCAGGCATTTGGCTGGCTATGTACTATATTAAAAACAAGTGCATTACATTCAGGTTAATTATTCTCTTCTGGAAGCCAGCACAGCAGGCTGCAACCTCTGCTTCTTTTTTAAAGGGGAGAAGAGAAAATAAAAAGAAGAAATTCCCAAGCCCCCCACCCCCCAACCCCTTCCTGTCCCCCTCCAAAACCCGGAGGCTCAAACCCTGAAAACAATTTTGATCTGCTCAGGAAATTCCAACGTGAGCCACTTACTACATTGTTTTATACAGTTGGATCTTTGGATCTTTGTCTCAAATTATTCTTCTCTCAAATTTTATCTTCTCTCAAATTATTACTCTCATGAGTAATAATGAATGAATAGCGTTGTCCTTGCAGCACCTACACTCAGGCCATATTAGCTCTCTTCTGAGCATCTCTGTCTATTGATTAAAGCATTAGGAGGAACATCAGTTTGGAAGGAGTGCTTTTGATTAGCTAATTATTTTAACAAAAAAGCAGTTAACTTTGATTCAAAGTACGTGATAAACTGTGGCTGCTGTTTTCTCATGTGCTGGAGGGAGATTGGAGAACGTAACCAAATGAGAATGTCACTTGGGAAGCTAATGAAGAAGAGTTTGCCGGCTGAATGTGAGCGTCATGTGTGAGGTCTTCTGCATGACCAAGGGACATGGAAAAATTTTTGCATTTAAGGGGGGCTAATGGTTTTTGGCTGGTGAACTCTAGTGACTGCGGGAACTTCATGGTTGCATGAAGCATGTACAGGATAGTTGGGTCTGTAGGATGCTCTTGTGTGAAGATTTGGTTTAACTGGTATGAATCAAATGTCCTCAGACACAAGGTGTGAACTGTGGGGTTGTCCTATGCAGGGACAGGAGATGGATGTGATGATCCTTGTGGATCCCTTCCAACTTGAGACATTCTATGAATTAGTGAAGAAATCCAGGGAGCTAATGTGAGTTGTAGTAGCAAGTTGGAATATTGGGGAGGTGTTCACAAAGAAGCAGCTTAGGAAAAATTTTGGAGAGACCACAGAATCATGGAATGGTTGGGGTTGGAAGGGACCTCTGCAGATCATCTAGTCCAACCCCCCTGCTAAAGCAGGTCCACCTAGAGCAGGTGAAGTATCTGCCTCCACTATTAACAAAAGCGAGTGGCTTTTGGAAGGTGGGGGTTTGATTCAAGTCACCATCCAAAGGGAGAACCTGAAGACCAAGCAATAAGTGACTGGTTTCTTCTGGATTGGAGGTTGGACCCCGGTATTGGGCGACCAAATTGGAGACAGATGATGGCTCTTGCATGGTGCAGATGGAGAGGAAAAGAGAAGGAGGGGTCATGGTGGTGAGCACATTCTCCTCTTTGATCTCCCTTTCCTGTTTTTTGATCCGATGTCGAACATCTGGACATGAGCTCGGTCCAGCTCCTGCTCTTGGGGCTCTTTCAAATCAACCTGGACTTCCAGACCACTTGCTGCTGGGAAAAAAATTTCTTCTAGTTTGGATTAAGCTGAACCTCAGACTTGGTGGCTTTGTCCTGGAAGTCTGGGCTAAGGACAAGCCCGCCTAGGCAAGATCCTGGAGTTAGTCTGGATTGAAGTGAGCTCTGGAGATCCTCTGGTCCAGCCCTTTGTGCAGCACAGCACCAGCTTCTCCATCAAACCTGGTTGCTCAGGGTCTCATCCAGCTGAGTCTTGATGTTGTTTCCAAGGATGGAGACCACACACCCCTTGGTGTCACTCACACCAAAGGAATTTTTTATTATGTCCATCAGAGTTTCCTGTGCCGCAGCTACCAATCCTCAGACGTTCAGGTGGTTTGCTGGAGAAGACTTCTGGTCTTGTCCATGCCCCTGACATGTACCCGTTGGGTTTCTGAGCTCCTTAGGGACATCACTTTCCAGCCAGGCAGCAGCTTGTGTCTGCCCATGTTCACTGAGAAGGCTCAGCACCAACTGACCTAATTATTGTAATCTTGCTCTTCCCTAGATAGTGCAGTTTCCTTGGCTCTCAGGAGGCTTCCCTGGTTTCTCCAAGCTGCTCTTTGATTTCTCGTCTGTCTTTCACTAATATTGTTCATTTGCTCAGGCTGGATAAGCCTGAGTTTAAGATTTGTAGCCAGATATAGTGCAATATTTGTGAACTTCTCCTGCTGGGTTTGGTGGTCCCAGTCTTTTTTGTTCCCTATCTTTTTTTTTCTTCCCTATTTTTTTTTGTTCCCTATCCCATTTTTTTTTTCCCTATCCCATTTATTTCTTCCTTCTGCCAGACCCCCCTGCCCTCCCTGCCTTCCCTACCTGCTCCCTTTCTTTTCCATAAGGGGTTTATTTGGGTACAGATATAGACCAGTTACCTTTTAAAAGTGCCAATTTTTTTTTTTTCACAGCAAGACAGGGATTTACAGCACATTAACAGGATTTAACAGCTGCTTCACCATAAATAAAGCCCGGGAGAGGGAAAAAAAAAAGCCAAAATCCAACCCAACAACAAAACATTGGATGTTGGGGTGAGTTCCTCTATTCATAAACTTATTTTTTTTTCCTGAAAATTGAGATTGGGGAATTATCCCTGTGCTGTCTGAAAACCTTTGTGGTCCCTGTCAGGCAAAAAATAACTTGATATAACTTGGTGCCTCCTTAGCTTTACTGCTAAGTTCCCTGATTAAACCACCTGATAGGATCAGCAGAGGTTGGTGGCACTGCAGGGACATGATGACAGAGGTTTTGAAAAACAAGTCAGCAGCATTATCCTCAAAACCTGTTTTTTGTTTGTTTGGTTTTGTTGTTGTTGTTTGTTTGTTTTTAAATTCCCTTGTCATGTACAAGATCCAGTTTGACCTGAAAGGGAGCAGGAGAGGATGCATCCTCTGAGCATCAGTGAGGCTTTATCTGTGTTGGGGTTTTTGCAGCCCCGGGTTTTAACTTGTGCAATTCCCGATAATCTCTGGAGAGTAAATATTTTCTCCTTGAGCAGAAAATATTTCCTTCATCTTAAAAAATATAAAAGTATGTATATATATGTGAACTTCACTGAGCTTCCTATGAGTTTCTGATAGATATGTGAATTACATCTAGTGTCCTGCTGCATCTTTTGGGTTGGTACCCCAAATTATCCTTAGGTGTTCTGAAGACTCCTAAATATCAGCCCACTGAACAAATAGTAGATGGTAACTGTATTTTTTTTTAATTTATTTTTCAGTTAATTACCCTATAGCAAAATCGTGGTAGTTGTGGAGAATAAGAGGATTTTTAGCTGGGGTCAATGAGAATAGGTATTTTTCATAGAATCATAGAATCATTTTGGTTGGAAGAGACCCTCAAGATCATCAAGTCCAACTATAACCTAAATCTAGCACTAAACCATGTCCCTAAAAATCTCATCTCTGCATCTTTTAAACCCCTCCAGGGATGGTGACTCTACCACTTCCCTGGGCAGCTTGTTTTATTTTGTTAGAAAAGGAAACAAAATAATGTCAAGTCAAAGAGGCTTCATTCAATCCAAAATGAAATCTGGTTTTAAGTATTTTACACTGTAATGGAGAGCTGTGGAAATTTAGTGTACGTCACTGTGACATAAAAGTAAAAATCCTTTGTTTAAAAATACCAAACCCTAAAAAAAAAAAAGAAAAAACTTTTTCCAGCATTTTCTTCCCAGTGTTTTGGCTGCAGTGACTTGACCAAAGCTATTTCAAATTCACCAAGCCAAAACCGGGTTGCTGGCAAACAAGTGATTTTTAAAAATCATTATTATTATTCTTTGATGGGTTCAGCCTTTTGTTTCTGCAAAGATGGATTCAGTTCCTCGAGTGCCTGATGTCCGTTGTCAGAGGAGGGGACATGTGGGGCTTGAGTGCCAGGTGTCACCTCTGGTTCCTGCTGCTGGAAGACGTTGAGCTTCTTCTGGACATGGGGGGATGCTCACCAGCAATGGGGTGGCCCTGTGGACCAGAGATCCTCAGCAACCACAAAGGTTCTTCAAGGTCCCTCCAGGAGGGAAAAGCCCTGAAAAAAGCTCTAGTAGGAGCAGGGAAAGCCTGTCCCAAGCCTTGGTTCTTTGTGGTCATGTTAACATTCGTTGCATCTTCCTCTGAAGTCTCCAAGTGCTTGCAGTAACTCAGGGCTAGGCACATAGTTTATTTTTTTTCATCATTCATATTGTGTAATTTATTCCAGAAGTGCCTTTTCCAGTCCCTTGTTCAGCTCAGCTACATAATTGGTGGGTCGTAAAGATCCCTCAGATGCCCTCAGCTGACCTGGACAGGCCACCAAGAACTGGCAACAATGGGCTTCCACCTGCAAGGCCTTTTCATGTGAGATACTGGTATGGTTACACCATCTCTTGATTAACCAAATTCTTCCTTACCTCTTTTCTTGTCTTTTTTTCCCCCAAAACTAAATAGTTTGGGCTTTTAATTTGCATCTCTGAGGTCAAAGGTATGTGAGTAGCAGGCATCCTGCTATGATGTTTGTGATGAAACTGCTGATGCTGCTCCCTTAGAGTCCTCCCCTCCATGTTCTCGTTATGATTAACTTTGGGGCTGTTAATTCCCTGGGTCTAAGCAGAGGTTGGCCGGTGCAGGATGGGACATTCTCGGATGCTGACGTGGCTTAGAACAAGCTCCTTTGGTCCCTGCAGGTGCTTTCAGTGGGGTTGTGATATGCTGGAGATCATCATGGGAAGACCTTCATAATGAACGTGAACATGAAGGACCCTTCAACAAAATAACAAAAAAATATCATAAAACTCATTTGTGGATGTGTTTCTGGGTTGTCCTCATGCCTGCAGGTCCCCCAGTCGCTGGGAGTTCAGTCCTGGGCATGGCTGGTGGGTTTTCCACTGCAAATGGGGTCTTGGGGTGGACACAGGTGTCCTGAAAGATGGATCTTTATTTGCAGGTGGTCCTGGGTCCTCTAGTCATCACTCAGCACTGTAGGAACAGTGTTTCCTTTTGGATCAGGAGGCAAACTTAACAAAATAAGTATTTCCAGCCCTATCCCTTCCCAGGCTGTGTTTGTGGAGAAAAAGCTTCTCTTGGTGCTTTCTTGTCCTGTTTTTCCTGAGCTGCTGGATATTTACTCAACGCAATCACCCCTCAAGCAGTCTGAAAACTAAGGCCAAACTTCTGATGTTCATCAAAGACCTTCTAGATCCGGGATGCCTTCCCTGCTGTAGCACCTGGAAGCTCCAAGACCTCTTTCCTCCTCCCCACACCAGGAAAGCTAAGCATTTAAGTTAAGTCCTAACAAGACTTCTTGTGTTTTCCAAGAGAGGGAAGCAAGGCACGGTGAAGCAGCCAGCGATACATCCCAACCACATGCACAGCGCTTGATCACTTGGGTCCATGATGGTTGGACCCAAGTGTGGTCCACGATGGGTGGAACACTTGGACACAAGGAGCAGCTCAAAGACATTTTGGGACCAACTTGAGGTTCTTGTTCCCAGTACACCAGCAGCGATACTGGGGCTCCTCAAGACATCTGAGACCTGGGGTTTGCAGAAGAGACTGATGTTAAGGACACTGACAACAGGGCATGTGAGGACATGGGGTTGGTGGATTCCATGGCTGAACATCAACTGTTTTGTTCTGGGCCAGTTCATCTAGACTGTCATTGCTGCTGGTGGAGGTAAATAAGACACTCCCCAAGCTCTCTTGATCTCATGTTCATCTCAAAATAGGTCAGGTATTGTGTCCTGGAAGGACGTGTTTCTCCGTTTGTTTTGTATTAATGAAAACCTCCCTGTCATCCTCCTGCTTGCCAGCGCTCAGCCGACTGGAACTGCTTCATTTACCTCTTATTAATCAAACCCCACGATCGCCTGGGTGATAAATGGAGCTGTGCAAACTCTTGCAGCATCTTTACCCTGCTGGGGTTTGTCAGGCTGGTTTTCTTCCTGTCGCTGGCTTCTTATCACCCCTCACTGGCTATGATTTAGGGAGGAGTAACCGAACAGGGAGTGGGGGTTACCCAAAAAAGATTTTTGGGGAGATGGAAACAATTTCTTCTCAGAAAGGGCTGTCGGGCATTGGAACAGGCTGCCCAGGGCAGTGGTGGAGTCACCATCCCTGGAGGGGTTGAACAGACGTGAGATGAGGTTCTCAGGGACATGGGTTAGTGACAGGGTTGGGTTAATGGTTGGACTCTATGATCTTGAGGGTCTTTTCCAACCAAAATAATTCTATGATTCTATGTCCCTTCCCAGGGCAACTACTGTCAGCCCAGTGCAAAACCTGGCTGGGTATCGCATTTTCTCTCCTAATTTTTGTGGGAAACCATATGGGAGAACATGCAGGAGATCATTGTAGGCTGAAAAAATGGATTTAAAGTCTGCAAAGGCATCTTGCCAAGCTGTGAGAGCTGTCTTAGATGATGCCCTTTGCCCACAGTGGTCTCAGGGAGTCGGGTTTAATTCAAATGGTCCCTGTGTTAGGCATGAGAATCACTTCTCCATAATACAGTCACTTTGCTGGATGGAAGCTGTGTCTGGACCACATCCAGTCCACAGAGGAGGAGCTGAGGAGGATACTGTGTGCAGCCCCAGGTGAAGGGAAAGCTTTGGTAATCAACTCAGTCCTGGGTCAAAAACCTGTCCTTAAATGTGTGCGGGTTTGATGCCTTGCTGGGGTCTGTGTTGGGCTCCATCCTTTCCGAAGCAGAAGGTTCAAAAAGTACATAGGACACGGGGGATGATGCTTTTTCCATGTCTTTGCAAGTGGCTGAAGCTCTTACATGGGTATGTTTAAATCTGGAAGAAGCCAATTTGCAAAATTCTTGTTTTTTTTCTACTAGAATATTTAGAAGATCTCATTGGTGGTGGTGCCGTGGCTGCTGTTTGTATGGTAACTGATAAAGTCCATGACTGATGCTCCTGGGGTGTCTGTGATGTATAATAAAAGCCAATCTGCTGCTTAGTTTATAACTTGATCATTTGAATGTGGTGGAGGAGCTCAGGTCCAGGATCCAGAGGCAGGTTTTGGAAATTTTGTTTGTTTGTGGGTGTTGCTGAGTGGGGATATTTTAGTTTTTGTGGGGGTTTTTAACACTGAAGGTAATTAAAGATTCAGCAAATCTCTGAATATGCTTAATCTGTGCATGGAGTCTTTCAGATGAGTTTAACTAGCTCAGAGAGGGACATGGTAAGTTATTTTCCTTTTCCTCTGTGAAGTAGCAAAAGGTTTACAGGATGATTTTTCTTTCCAGTTCCAGTTGAGCAGCTCACGTTAGGCAGAATTCAGAGATCATCTATGAGTGAACCAGCCTTGGGACAGAGGGAATTATCTCTCCTTGAAATCTGCTCCTTACTTTGCTCATGTAACCCAAGCTTCAAAACACCGAATTTGTGGCTGGGAAGGATTGTTCTGCTTGGTTGGAGCAGCAGAAACCCAGGGATAATTTGCTTTTTTCCACTCCTGATGGTACAGGAGGTGGCTGATGCTGCAAAAAACATCTTGCTTCTTCATTCCCATTTCATCTTTCTAAGCCCTTGAACATGGGAGGCACCTGTGGCTCTCCTGTCCCCAACCTTGTAGCACAGAAGAGTTTCATTGCCAAAAGAGAGAAAAACCATGATGAAGGGAAGCGATCAGTGGGGCTGGAGGCGAGATTTCATTATGTGAACCTCATGAGGTTCAACAAGGCCAAGTACAAGGTCATGCACCTGGGTCAGGGCAACCCCTGGTTATCAGCACAGGCTGGAGATGGAGGGATGGAGAGCAGCCCTGCAGAGAAGGACTTGAAGACACTGGTGGATAAAAGATTGGACGTGAGCTGGGAATGTGTGCTTGCAGCCCAGAAACCAATTTTATCTTGGGCTGCATCACAAGGAGCGTGGGCAGCAGGTGGAGGGAGGGGATTCTGCCCCTCTGCTCCACTCTAGTGAGACTCCTCTGCAGTGCTGATCCAGCTCTGGGGTCCTCAGCACAGGACAGACATGGATCTGCTGGAGAGAGGCCAGAGGAGCCACAGAAATGATCTGAGGCTGGAACAGCTCTGCTGGGAGGACAGGCTGAGAGAGTTGGCGTGTTCAGCTGGAGAAGAGAAGGCTCCGGGGAGACCTTATTGCAGCCTTTCTGTACTTAAAAGGGGCCTGTAAGAAAGATGGAGGCAGACTTTTGAGCAGGGCCTGTTGCGATAGGACAAGGGGCGATGTTTTAAACGAAAGGAGGGAGATTCAGGCTGGACATGAGGAAGAAATTGTTGCCCCTGAGGGTGGTGAGAGTCTGGCCCAGGTCGCCCAGAGAGATGGTGGATGCCCCCTCCCTGGAGACATCCCAGGCCAGGCTGGATGGGACTCTGAGCAACCTGAGCTGGGTGAAGATGTCCCTGCTCATGGCAGGGGTGGCACTGGATTCATCTGGATTGATACTGGGAGTTGCCCTGACCCAGGTGCAGGACCTTGCACTTGACCTTGTTGAACCTCATGAGGTTAACACAGGCCCACTTCTCAAGCTTCTCCAAGTCCTTATGAATGGCATCCCATCCCTCAGACATGTCAATTGCACCACTCAGCTTGGTGTCACCAACAAATATAAACCCTTCTGAGCTAATCTTGTTTTATAGCTTCTCTCAATGAACAAGCGACAGGACGAGAGGAAATGGCCTCAAGTTGCACCAGGGGAGGTTGAGGTTGGATCTTGGGAACAATTTCTTCCTATAAAGGGCTGTCAGGCATTGGAACAGGCTGCCCAGGGCAGTGGTGGAGTCACCATCCCTGGAGGGGTTGAACAGATGCAGAGATGAGGTTCTCAGGGACATGGGTTAGTGCCAGGGGTGGGTTAACAGTTCGACTTGATGATCTTGAAGGTCTCTTCCAACCAAAATAATTTTATGGTTCTATGTCCATTCCTGGGGCTCTGAGCAACCTGATCTGGGTGAAGATGTCCCTGCTCATGGCAGGGGTTGGACTGGATGAGCTTTGAAGGTGCCTTCCAACCCAAACCATTCTATGATTCTATGAGGAGAGGACCAGCTGTCTCCTCCTCGCATAAAACCTTCTCCGTCCATCCATCCAGAGTGGCAGCTCCAGCGTTTTGGCTGGCGACCCAGCTCTGTCCTCTGAATGCTGCTAAAAGCCAGCGTAGGGGTGCAAAAATGTTCTTTGTCAGCAAACCACGGGCATGATTTAACAGGGATTAAACACCCTGCGCGCTTGTCCTGCTGCTGACCGGGGGATGCTGCTCCCACCCTATCCCTTCCGACTCGCAGGATGAATTACTTCAGCGGGTTGACATCTCAACTCAAAGTTGGTTGTGTCTTTTAGCATTACGGGGCTTTTCATAGCCCAAGTGCCCATTATATTGCCTGGGTGCCTGGAAAGAAAAGATTACCTTTCTGAGAATGGTTTTTCCCTTTGGTTATTTGCAAAAGGTGGAACGCGATGGCACGAGCTTGTGGTCGAATTGTGCGGTTGAAAAGCGTGTGGATCAGCTGGTTATTCTAATGCTTTTACTGAGGACGTGGGCTGTTGCTTTCATGGGATCAGGGCTCATCCCCTGGGATTGCAGAGGAACCGGTCAAAATCCACGTGTTTTTTTCCTTAGGATTGCTATTCGCTGTGTGCATCATACTGAGGCACCCGTGTTTGTGTGGTGGATGTGTGCAAGCTCTTTTGGCAGGAGAACATCCTTAATTCTTGTCTTTTAGCATAATTTTTGTAACCATCACGTCCTATCCAGCCTGCCCGTGCGATGCCGTGTGCTCTTGGAGGAGAAACATGGCAGCTCCGAAGAGAAGATCGTGGAGTATGTGTGCAATCTGCTTTTTTTTTTTTTTTACTGTTTCTTCACATATTTTTATTTGGTGACGTTTCCTTCGGAAAGGTGAAAAATAATGAGGATAAGATGTAACGTCGGTTCTCATGCCATTAGCTTTTAGTAGAAGCAGGGGAATGCGAAAATGGATTCTGCCGACTTAAGTCACAGTTTGTAGTATCAGCTGCTATATAAATAGGTTATAAAACCTGTTCTTGATTCAGGGGTTGATGGTTAGAGGTTTTTTTATGATCGGTTTCAGGTTTTATTTCTAAAAATGCTGATGTATTTCCATATATTGGATTTATATAAAAATCAGGGGATGGGGAGTGTACCTACTGTTGTTCTGCAGCCAGAGTGATGTTCCTTTGCCCTGGCATCCTGTGGGACTGATATCCATCAGATAAGCCATAAACCCACCCCCACGCACCTCCTAAAGTTGAGACAGTAGTTTTCTTAGTCGTATTCTCATTTATTCCTTTCTTTTTCTTGGCAACATGCATCACACACCAAAGATAACATCTTCCCCCCCCCGGCAAGGAATTCCATCTGTTGGGAAACTGCTACGACCTCATGCACGGATTTGACACACTGAAAGAATTTGTGTTTCTAAAGGTGATGAGGTTTTTGGTTTTTTGAAAAAGAAAAAAAAAACAAATCCACCTCCCAACCGCAAAAAAATCCTTGTAGCAGTGAAGCAAGCTACGTAATAAATTATTGTCTGATTATTGATTATTGATTGATAATGAGGGATTTCTGGCTTTCCGGTTATTCCTCTCCCTTCCTTGCTGGGTAAATTTGTCAAGGCAGCTGGTTTGGGTCTGATTCTGTGGCCTTTTGCACTTGATTGTCTCCTGGCTCTCTCCTATCTTTTTTTTCTTCGCTGATTTATTTTTGTGTCTATTTAAATGGCTCTGTTTCAATGCAGAGTGGCGTTTACCTGCTTTGTGGCATGTCAGGCTCGTGGACGGCACCGCAATGTAGCAGTTGTTGGGCTCCCGTCCTGTCACTTGGGCTTTTCTGCATCACCAGAAACCACACTTGAGACTGGAAAAACGATGAAATATATAAAATGTTCAGCCAGCCGTGGATGCATCAGTATCTGAAAAGCCCAAGGCTAAATCCAGCAGCAGTCACTTTTCAAAGGTGTTTACATTTTAATGAGAAAAGGGTCAGATCCAGGATATAATAATTTACATTTCTGCACTTGGAATTGTTTGGAATCTGGAAAAATACCAGTTATAGAGCAGCAAATCCAAATGGTAGACATGATGCTTCATCTGTGCTCACAGTAATACCTGGATGGGGGGAGTCGTGGTTCATCTCGATTGCTTTAGTTTTTCTGTAGTTACTGTTCAAACAGTTTTCTGGGTACAAAAGGTGGCCACTGGCAATAAACCGCTCCTTTCATTTACTGCTTGTTGTGGGAGAATGAAGAATTTTGTAGGCCTCTTTGAATGCAATGTGCGGACCGGCGAGGATAAAGCTCAATATGAGTTTAACATCAATGCCCTTTAATGAACGTTTAACAACACTGAATATCAATGTCTGCCAGAGCACGTTTTTACAACCCTTATATACTCTTTACCCAATGACCACGCGGCAAGCGCAGGCTACGATTGGTTACTCTCTACAGTCACTCTCCCCCCACCAATGGTGATTAGCTGCAGGGCACTGTCCACGAACTGTTCATGCGCAGTGACAACAGTGCCCCTCCTGCAGCCTGGGTCAAGGGCAGACCAGCTTCTGTTTACTTCCCTTCTGTCTTTGGTGTCTCCAGAAAAACCTTCCGTGTAGGTCCTAGCCTGCACCACAGCCACATCAAGCTCTGGCTTGTTCACAGCACACAGCCCATGTCCTCTTTCTTCCAAAAACTCTCCACAATTCCTCCTTTTTTTCTTTTTGGACAAGCCAGGCTTGGTTAGCTGTGCGTTCTAATCCCTCTTTGATATGTGATAAAGAACAACTTATACATAACATATCAATTACAACAACAATCAACATAAACAAGGCACTTTGCAATAAACCCTTAATCCACTCCCCTAGGCCAAGCCAATTTGTTAAACTTTCTAAACCAAAAATCAATCGGTTCGATTTCCTGTGGCTCTGGCCCTACGGGAAGGCGATCATTGCAATTGTCATAGTTGTCAAACCATGTGCTAATATTTTTCCTCTTAGCAAACTTGAGGTATTCCATTGTTGTTTAAATATCACAATGGATTGATTAAACAAATTCCAAGAACTTTTCTTTAACGGTACTCCTACTCAACATGTAACAAATGGTGTGCTGGGTGTTGATAAATCTGCCCAGAAGGTAGTGGTGTTTAAAGACCTTCCTAACGTTACCATACATTTTGACGAGGATCAAAAGCAGTCCTTAACAAAAACCCAGGAACTAGACTGCTTCTCAAGAGAATGAAAAAGATACAAACTTTCCACATGCTTAACACTTTATCATTAAGACCTACTTGTATAACTATATTACACATACATGTCACAGCTAAATTAATGCAAAGGTTTCGCCTCATTCTGTGTCCTCCAAAGGTTCTGTTGCAGGGAGTTGATTCGGTTGAACGTGCTTCAACTCTGGCTTTGCTGCTTGGCTTGGAACCCACAATGGACCTTGATCTGTGGAGAGACACATATACCCTCTACCATTAACAATAACAGGTACCGGTCCCTTCCACATTCCGGTGGTTGGTTCGCTGAACTGCTGCCACTACTGGTTGGATTGTAGATGAGACTTGCTGGCTAACTTGTTGAAGAAATCTCTGCATGACTCCTTCGAAAGCGGCAGCCATCACTTTCGCATTTTGCTGTTCTTCTGATCTGGCTACTTGCGTCAGCATTTGTTCTACTGAAGATCCCGGTGGCAGAGTTGCTAATATTTGTTTGGTCTTTGAATTTGCATTATCGAAAACTAGCAACCGAAACATTTGATTTTTCATTTCTTCTGACAAATCCGGGTTTTGCATTACTCCTTCATGTAGCCAGTCAATAAAATGCGTGAAATTTTCTGTAGTGCCTTGGCGTATTCCGCTGAATGAGGGAGCTAAGGGTCCTGGTAAAGTTAAGAAAGCATCTAGGGCAAGTTGTGCAGCTTTCTGGTGAACTTCAGCAATAAATCGCAGTTGAACTTCTATTGTAGCGTACTGTCTGCGACCCGTATAGGCGTCGGGCACCACATTGGTTAATGGGTCATTTGGACTGGTGTGTTTGGCTGTTTCTTGCTGCGCTCGTTGATACCAGGCCGATTCCCACAGGAGGAATTGTGCTGGAGTTAGTAATAAGCGCATTAAATTTTGGCAGTCCATGGGACACAATAAGTCAGCAGTAAAAATCCAATGCAGTATTTGTCTGGTAGCTTCTGAACGTATCCCATAGTTGGTGATTGTTTGTTTGTCTTGCTGTAAAATTTTCCATTCATGTGGTTCCCATACCGCTGTCTGGGTGTTCATGTTTTGAATTACCGGTAGGGCTAATTTTGCTGGAGACCAATCACCTTCTAGAACGGCATCTTTGATGACCGTTGACCATCTGCCAGGTCAGAGCGAGGGCCGGTCAGTAGATTCTATGGGTACCTTTGGTTGCATTGTTTGAGGAAGGCAAGCTGGTTTTTGATACTCGATTTGTCTCTTATTTTTCTCTACATCTGACATTCGCAAGTCAAGTTGTTCAAGCTTACTGGTAATGACTTGCAGTAACTGCTCTACTCCTTGTGATGAGCCCAATGATGTAGAAGGAGGCTCACAGGATCCCTCCACATGTATTTGTGGAGGTAAGTTGGGGAGCGGCCCCTGGCGCCACGGCCCGGCCGGGCCCAGCCCGGCTGATGCGATAGTCTCAGAGGGGGGCGTGTCTGACTCGGGGTAGGGCAGAGGCGGAGCTGTAGGAGGAGGGCGGCGCTCAGGGCCTCCCACATCTGGACAGTCCCCTAGTTGCACTTCCGCTTTCTTCTCACATTGCCCCAGAGACTCAGACGGGGAAACTTCTGGTTCTTTGTTTGAGGAGGGCAAAGTTTCCAACTCCCGCCGCAGATCGGATTGCAAGAGTATTGGCTGAGCCGGGACCCCTCGACCACCCCAAACAGCAGGCAGACCCCACAGAGTAGCCCACAGGCTCTTATCTTTTGGCCGACAACTTTTATCAGTCCAGGTTTGTTCTGGGGCAAGCGCCCTCGTGGCTCCCAGGGCAGCGTGTTGTTCTGACTTCATTACTTCCAATGATTCTAACATGGTTCTCCACAAATCTCTCAGAGCTTTAATTTCTTTCTCTTTTTCCCCTCTGATAGTCTTACCCACATAGTGTCCCCCAATAATCTCCACTCCATTGGGGAAAACAAAAGTGGAATTTCTCCAAAGTGTCCCCACTTCTGGGCTAATGTAATCAATGTGATTAACTTTTCCTGTGACGATTCGATACCTCTCTTAGAGAGAATATGCGTCAACAGTGCCGCAGCTGTTTCAAGTTCCATTATCTAATTAGTGCGGTCTTAAGTAGGAGGTGAGTGGCCAGCTCGTCTGGTGCTTGTCTTTTGTTACTGGACAAAGCACACTCTCCTACAACCCGATTTGGCTCCATCTTTTAATGAATGCTGCTTACCACAGTAAATGGCACTCTGGAGATCCTACTTTTGCGAACCATCCTCTTGCTACCAGTTGTGGGAGAATGAAGAATTTTGTAGGCCTCTTTGAATGCGACGTGCGGACCGGCGAAGGTAAAGAATCGGACTCAGTATGAGTTTAACATCAATGCCCTTTAATGAACGTTTAACAACACTGAATATCAATGTCTGCCAGAGCACGTTTTTACAACCCTTATATACTCTTTACCCAATGGCCACGTGGCAAGCGCAGGCTACGATTGGTTACTCTCTACAGTCACTCTCCCCCCACCAATGGTGATTAGCTGCAGGGCACTGTCCACGAACTGTTCATGCGCAGTGACGACAGCGCCCCTCCTGCAGCCTGGGTCAAGGGCAGACCAGCTTCTGTTTACTTCCCTTCTGTCTTTGGTGTCTCCAGAAAAACCTTCCGTGTAGGTCCTAGCCTGCACCACAGCCACATCAAGCTCTGGCTTGTTCACAGCACACAGCCCATGTCCTCTTTCTTCCAAAAACTCTCCACATGTGCTCACAGTAATACCTGGATGGGGGGAGTCGTGGTTCATCTCGATTGCTTAGGTTTTCTGTAGTTATTGTCCAAACAGTTTTCTGGGTACAAAAGGCGGCTACTGGCAATAAACCGCTCCTTTCATTTACTGCTTTAGAAAGACACATCACTAATTACTTGTTGGAAATCGTCTGGGTTAGGAGAGAGAAAATATTACTGCTGCAGGAGCTCATTAAAAGGAGATGCGGGGAAGTGGCTGTGCTGATCAGCAGGAGTTCAAACCCCAAATGTAGATGGTCAAAGGTCCTTCTGCCTTTCCTGCTGCCAAAGCGTTGGCTTGATGGAGGGTTTGACCAGGCTGCCCAGGGCAGTGGTGGAGTCACCATGCCTGGAGATGTCTAAAAGACATGGAGATGAGGTTCTTAAGGCCATGGTTTAGTGCTAGAGTTGGGTTAATGGTTGAACTTGTTGATTTTGGAAGTCCATCCAACCAAAACGATTCTATGATTCTATGACTATGTTCTGTTCCTCTCTGCACAGCCCCAGAAGGCACCAAGCAGAAGGAGGTGTCATCTCAGTGGGACGTGATGTCCAACGGGTCTTCACTGGAGGGGGCGGAGAGCAATGGGTTGGGTTTTGGAGGCTGGACAAGAGATGTGAAAGTTGATGATAGTTCCTCATGGGACCAGGCTGGAGCCTCTCCTTGGGTCTCCTAGAGGTCTTTTTCGTTTGATTTTGCCATCATCCCATCATGCAGGCACAAATAAATAAATCTGTGGGCTACTCAGGTGCTTCTCAGTTTATGTCCTGAGTGTCTTAGAGCAGAAGGAACCTGCTGGATTACAGCAGTATTTAAAATGTATTTGTTATAAACTCCCCGGGGAGAGCAAATGCGAGAGGGACGCTGGACGACCCACCACAGAAGGAGGTGGCCTCGTTGGTATGTGAAGAATTTG
Organism: Patagioenas fasciata; assembly: GCF_037038585.1. Classification (NCBI taxonomy): domain Eukaryota; kingdom Metazoa; phylum Chordata; class Aves; order Columbiformes; family Columbidae; genus Patagioenas; species Patagioenas fasciata. The sequence continues at coordinate 44,302,806 of NC_092559.1, forward strand.
TGCTGCGACCGCCTTGTCTAGGAAGCATCTCTTGTTCTTAGCAAAACACGGGATCATAAATCCTGTATGGTGAGAAAAATGTTTACAAGGATTTGTCAGGGTAGCTCTGGAGCCTGTCACAGCCTTTATTTCTGGGGAATAAATCTTCTGCAGAGAGAGGCTGCTCTGCGTTCCTCCTGCCCTACGTTGGAATTACGGAGGAACGCATGGGAGGATTGGCATGGGAACTTTTTCAGTGTTTATCTGGAGGATAAATAAGGAAGAGATGCGGGTTTACCAACTGGGATGCCTTAAGTGAGTAATTTAAACCCTTATTTAAATGATGGAGTCCAAGTGGTTGGAAAGATTGGCTTAGGTGCTTGCCATTTATTGGAATTTGATGGCTGTTGGACCTTTTGATCACTGAATTTTTATATAGGTGCCTAAAATTGGAGAAACCTGATGCTGAGTGCTGCGTTTCTGCCTGAACTCTGTATTTTAGAGATCTTTTCCAATCATCTTACCTAAGTGTTAGCATTGAGTGTTAGCTCCTGGCAATGTAGTTGTCAGTTAAATCCACTTCCAACTTTTGATATTTGGGTGGTTCTCCTGTCTTTGAGGACCACAACCTTCAAAGAAACTTGTCATGTGTGGGAAAGTGTTTTCGCCTTTCAGCATCCATCCAATGGAAATGAAAACACGGCAAAAGCAACCTCTTGATTTTGTTTCCTTTACTGATGCCTGAGCAGGTTGGACCTTGAGTGGGAGTGAGGAGTTGTGTAGTCATTGGCTTAATGGTAGGTTAGGATGTTGGTTTGTCTTGCTGAGTTGGAACAAGAACTATTTTAAGAAGATCACTTTGTGGACCAGCAGTCTTGCTGACAAGGTTGCCAGATCAGCATATTTTGGACCGAAAACCTCCGTTCTTCACTTCAGGGAATGATATTTGTGTGTGGCTGGAGTCTCTGCCTCCTTGGGATGGTTGTGGGTCCCACCCTGGCATGGCTGGGCTGCTCAGTCCAGGTTTTGGAGAAGTTTTGTCTTGGAGTGATAGAGAGAAGATGGTTGGAGCATCTTCCCTGTAGGAAGGACATAAGAATGGGGTCCTCTCACACAGACTTCAATGAGCTGATGGAAATACATTTCTGTTCCTACATATCTCTCGTTCTCATCATGAGCTCATATTTTCTTCCATCGTTTTGTTTGCAAGTCCCCCTATGCTGTTGCCTCTCACTCATCTTGCCCCAAATGGGTTCCTTCTCCATTGCTGCTCTTCACGTATCAGGCTCACCACTTGGCTCCACAAGTTCAACAAGGCTGGAGCATCTTTGGGAGAAGGGGAATAAACATAGAAATGTCATTAAAAATGCTTATTCTTATTGAATTTATTTGCTGATTAAAGGTAAAACTGTGTAATTGCCATAAACTGTATAATCTTGCTAGAGCAAGAACCCCATTTAGATCACTCTTTAACATAACAACTCTTAATAATAATTACACATTACAGTAATGCTGATATTTATTAAGTTATAATAAGCACTTCGCACATCTATCGGCTTTTTCTGCTACTGATTCTTTGTTTTATGGTCATAGTAATGGGCACGGCATGGGCTTCGTAGGAAACATTTGAAAGGTGATTTTCAAACCCCCAAGAGTTACAGACTTTGTGCTTTGACGAAGCAGGGGGAGGAGGGATCAGCAAAAAAAAAAAAAAAAGATTTGAGGTTGATCTCTATTAATTATCATTAAGGAATGTATCTGTGGTCTGGGAATCCTTGGTGGTAGATGCTGTGCCAACACAGATCCAAGGGTTGACCACTCCCTGAAGAGCTCTCAAGAACATGTGTTTGCTCAGTTTAGGAAGACAACCGCTTTGATGCTCAGTTTTGCCTGTGATGGTTTTGGTTGGTCAAGCACATGTGTCTCACACTTGGTAGAATTAGGGAGAGCCCAGAAATTAATGGGTAATAGCTCAAAAAGCTTTGCCTTGAAAAAGGATGGTGACCAAAACAACCCTCATCTGAGCTTTGGGACATCTCTGGGCAGGCTGGTGGAATTGGAGAAGGCAGTTGCATGATGAGTGGGAGAGACTCATCTAAAATGGATGAGACTACTCAGAAAGAAGTATGGAAAGTCAACTGAGAGCAGAGGAGGCTTTTTTAAGCAATGAGTGCTTGAACATCATCTCATGGAATCCTAAAACCATTCAGGTTGGAGAAGTCTTCCAACCACTTGTCCAAAGCAGTGTCAACATCAAGTTTGGACATCACCTTGCTGCCGTAGCCATCAGGCACGTGTGGTCCTAACCATGAACCCCGATATTGGAAAGGAGTGTGGTCAGAAAGGGGAATTCAAAGGACAAATTCAGAAAACCCAGAGCTGGTCGCTACCAGGAGATGCCCCAAAGCCAAGATGTTACTTGTTGAGCCTCTTTCTTGATGCCCTGGGTTGGGTGATGGTGACATATTGGCAGTGGCCTCAGCACAGATGGGTTGTCCAGTCTCTGTGTCATTACATGATTCACACCGACTAAGCATATAAAAATTACAGACCATGACTTGTTCATTTTTTATCTTATTATGAGGGTTGGATGTCAACCAACTTGTTGTCCATGCTTGGATGTCTGCTCTAGAGATCCTTGTGTCTGATGATGATCCTATCTCAGGTGGATGTGGGAACTCATCACGCTTAAAAATAGAGTTTTGGTTTCCTTTAGAGAGAGGTGAAGGTACTACAAGGCAATTTGGTTCTAAAGTTTCCTACTAGAGATCCATAAATATCTCAAATAGATGGTTTGTGGTCGTTTGATGGACCTGGTGACTTCTGACAAACCCATTCCTTTCCAGTCCACCGTCTATCCTGTTGCTTAATCCTCAAATGCTCCTTGGGCTTAGGGTGAGCACCCCAAAAAGTGCCCTGGCCTTGATTTCCTCTTCAAATAAAAAAAAAAAGCAAAATAGGCAAAAAAGACTTTACATTTGTGTTGTTTGGCCCCAAGGGATGGAGGATGCTTGAGATGCTTCATCCACCTGTATCAGTTGTCCCCTTCCTCACATGGTCCAGGACTTATTGCAACCACCTATTCTCCTAGCTCTTTCTTTAGCACTTTTTGTTTAATAATTAGTGCTTTGCATTTGCTAATTGGCACTAATTAACAAAAAAGGGAGAAGCATGCCCTCCTCCAGGGCTCCATGCTCTCTGGGGCTCCTCTTCTTTATTTCTTCTCTATATTTTTTTTCTCCCTTTTAATACGCCACATGATTTTTTGTTCAGGAGCTAATGTGTGATATTGATCTAAATAATGAGCCTTTTTGACAGTCTGGGCACATTTGGGAATAAATCCTTGAGCAGATGAAATCCTGAGGCCAGAACTGCTCGTTCTTGGCAGTTTCCAGACGAAGCCACAATTGTTCAGAAATGACAGATGAGAAATAGTTCAGGAGCTGGAAATTACACGAGCTGGGAACAGATTTTTTGGGTTTTTTTTCTCCTTCCCTTCAGAATTTGCTTGGTAATTTTATACTTGTCTCAAAACAGACTGTAAATACAATTTTTCTGGTGAAGGATGAAATCTTGGTGTCCTGCAACATGATGGGAGGTCTTGTGTCTTCTCCCACCCAAGCGCAGGGAAGAAGGAATATGAGTTTTACCACAAAACACTGAATCCAAAGCTTAATTCATGTGCAAACATGCCCAGGTACAGGAGCTGATGGTTTATTTTCTTTAAGGTGTGATTGACGTTCAACCATGGAGAAATAAGGAGGAGGATAACATCATAAAGCCTGTAAATCTTCTTTAGAACTGTTCTCCTGCAGACAGAGAGGTTTTGAAAATAGATTTTCTGTTTCCCCCACGTGCAGACCTCGCTGGACCATTTACAGCTGCACCGTTGCTGCATCATCATTTATCGCTGCCATCCTAGACAAGATTTTCAATTCTCATCCTCTTCCTCACACTCTTGTCCATCAACCCAAGCTTATCACTCTTTATCCAGCACAAGTTAATGCCTTGGACTCTTTAAATGCAGCTTTTTAAATGGTTTTTTTTTTCCTCTTATGCATGTGTCTGAAGGTTTTCAGTAGTTTGGGTTTTAAGAAGGAAGATAAGCAAAATGTCCAGTGTTGTCCTTAGATGTTGGAATATTACTGAAATGTGACTTTTGTTTGTACACACATGGACCACCGAGGTTTATGATAAATGTTATTAGATGTACAGCAAAAGCATCCCACCTATGATAACAGTAGCTTTGGCTACTGTTTTATAAACCTTTTTATAAATACTGGGAAATAATTTCTTGACTTTTTTTTTTTTTAATTTTACTTTCTCAGGCCCCCTCTGTTCTCAGTGTCTCTCCTGAAGGGATGGAGAACTCATCGGTGGCATCGGCCTCCTCGGAGGCGGGGAGCAGCCGTTCTCAGGAAATTGAGGAGCTGGAGCGTTTCATCGACAGCTACGTCCTGGAGTACCAGGTCCAGGGGCTGCTGATGGATAAAACCGAGGGGGACAGAGAGAGCGAGAAGACACAGTCCCACATCTTGCAGGTGGGCTAAGGGAATAGCACGGGGTGGGAAAAGGGCTAGGCTGGGGATGCACATTCAGCTGAAGCAGCTTTTTTAGTGTTGGAGTGTAAAGCCGGGACATAAAAGAGCAAATTTGGGGCAGCTTGTTTGTTCAACCAGGCATGAGGTTGGTAGAGGCTAGTAGAGGTCTCCTGCCAACTGTTTTTTGTTTTTTCATGGTCTCAATGTGTGTGCCCTGAAGCTTTTTGAGTTCTCCAAGGTTCCCATTTATGGAAGCACAAGTTGTATGAGGGAACTGGGGCTGTTTAGCCTTGAGAAAAGGAGGCTGAGGGGAGACATTGCTCTCTACAACTACCTGAAAGGAGGTTGTAGCATGGAGGGTGTTGGTCTCTTCTCCCAAGTAGCAAGTGATAGGACAAGAGGAAATGGCCTCAAGTTGCACCAAGGAAGGTTCAGATTGGATATTAGGAAAATTTTCTTCCTGGAAAGAGTTGTCAGGCATTGGAACAGGCTGCCCAGGGAAGTGGTGAAGTCACCATCCCTGGAGGGGTTTAAAAGGCGTTTAGATGAGGTTCTCAGGGACATGGTTTAGTGCTAGAGTTAGGTTATGGTTGGACTCGATGATCTTGAGGGTCTCTTCCAACCAAAATGATTTGATGATTCTATGATCCTATACATGAAGGACATTTCATCTGTAAATAAAGTGTACCTCTCTCCATCCCAAACAGCATGCTGCTTCTCCAGAGTGGAAAAATCCTGGAGGGATTGGGAAGAGCCGCAGTGGGGAGGTGCTCGGTAGTGAGATGTGTTCCCATCCATATGCACAGGGGTGTCCATGAAACAACCAAGACCAGAAGGTCAATAAAAACCCCAAATTCTCTCCCCAAAAGTGTGGTTTTTGTGGGCATTTTAATACATATGATAAACTGTTTGCCATGAAGGTTGTTCATGGCCTCAAGTTGCACCAGGGGAAGTTGAGGTTGGATCTTGGGAACAATTTCTTCTCAGAAAGGGCTGTTGGGCATTGGAACAGGCTGCCCAGGGCAGTGGTGGAGTCACCATCCCTGGAGGGGTTGAACAGACACGGAGATGAGGTTCTCAGGGACATGGGTTATTGGCAGGGTTGGGTTAATGGTTGGACTTGATGATCTTAAGGTCTTTTCCAACCAAAATGATTCTATGATTTTATTTGTGCTGTATTTCAGAGGATGTGAACACCCAGCAAACAGAGGGATGGTTTTAGGGAGGATATGGTTTGGTGTTATCATGAGGAATGACGTGGTCCTAGTTAGGTTTGTTCCTAAAAATGGACATTTTAGGTCCAACACAAGGAGAAATGAAACCTCCTGAACTGTCATTGTTGTTCAGAGGGAAATGGTTTGTATTCTGGTGCCATGGTGTGCTGAAGATGTGAACTGTTAAAGGGATAAGGAGCCCATGGTTCAGGGAACAGGGAGCTCTGCTCCATGCCCTTGGGCTTGTAAGGCTGCCGTGATCTTCCATTTGTGACAGAAGTGCTTTCCTACCCTGCAGGGCTCCTGGTAGGATAAAATATTTAGGTTAGAGCCTTGTTACAAGGATGAAATAAGAATAATAAGTGTATTAATTGCTTACAAATGAGGCCCTGCCTCCATAAGGCTTTGTTTTTGTCTTTAAATTAGGAGTAGTAGTTGGGGTAGGAGGCCACGGTGCTCTCCTACTAGTTCCAGAAGTCTCCTGCCCTGTGCACCCTAGCATGCAAAAACCTATGTCCCCAAGTCCAGCAGAGAGAAGTTGTCTGTGAACCTCATGAAGCTCAACAAAGCCAAGTCCAAGGTCCTGGAGTGCATTAGGAAAAGTGTGACCAGCAGGTCAAGGGAAGTTGTTCCTCCCCCTCTACTCTGCCCTGGTGAGGCCGCATCTGGAGACAGAGAGCTGGGTCTGTTCAGCTTGGAGAAGAGAAGCTGAGAGGGGATCTTATCCTTATCAATGCTGATAAATATCTCCAGGGTGGGTGTCAAGAGGATGGACCAGACTCTTTTCAGTGGTGCCCAACGACAGGATGAGGAGCAACGGACACAGACTGAAGCACAGGAGGTTCCATCTGAACATGAGGAGAAACTTCTTTCCTGTGAGGTGCCAGAGCCCTGAAACAGGCTGCCCAGAGAGGTTGTGGAGTCTCCTTCCCTGGAGACATTAAAAACCCACCTGGATGCATTCCTGTGTGATCTGCTCTAGGTGTACCTGCTTTAGCAGGTGGGTTGGACTAGATGATCTCCAGAGGTCCCTTCCAACCCCAACCAGTCTGTGATTCTGTGATTCCTGTACCTGGGTTGGGGCAACCCTCAGTATCATTACAAACTGGGGGATGGATGAGTTCAGAGCAGCCTTGGAAAAAAGGGCTTGGGGACACTGGTGGGTGACAAATTGGACAAACATGGACCTGTTAGTCCAGAGGAGGTCACAGAAATGATCCAAGGCTGAAACAGCTCTGCTGGGAAGACAGGCTGAGAGAGTTGGGGTGTTCAGCCTGGGAGACCTTATTGCAGCCTTTCCGGACTTAAAAGGGGCCTGTAAGAAAGATGGGGACAGGCTTTTTAGCAGGGCCTGTTGCGACAGGACAAGGGGTGATGGTTTGAAACTAAAGGAGGGAGATTCAGGCTGGACATGAGGAAGAAATTGTTGCCCCTGAGGGTGGTGAGAGCCTGGCCCAGGTTGGCCAGAGAGGTGGTGGATGAACCATCCCTGGAGACATCCCAGGCCAGGCTGGATGGGGCTCTGAGCAACCTGAGCTGGGTGAAGATGTCCCTGCAATAGAAATACTATTGAAGTAGAAATAGAAATAAATTAATAGTCAGAGTTTTGCAACCCCTTGCAGTCTGTCCTCACCTCTGCACATCTTCAGGACAAAAGCTTCTAATTCTCGTGGTAGCCTGTGTACAATTTTTGCTTTAAGATCTTTAATTACAACAACCAAATCCATCTTCCACTTGTGGAAATGGGATTTTAACTTTCCTGGCTGGCCTACCCTGAAAAAAAGGAGCTGCTGGGTTTTTTTATGTCAATTCTGGGGATGCTTCCTCTAAAGATGGTTAGGTTGCATTTTAAAAGAAAAAGGAATAATAATGAAAGATCTGAACATCGAAACCTCTTAGAGGCATCTAAGCAGCTAAATGTGGTTGTACCCCAGACCATAGGTGTTTAAGTTTAACTAGGATTTCTATGTGAAACTCCAACAAAATGCAATATTTTAGATTTTTAGGGCTGTATGTGGGACTAGAAGTGAGGATGGGCTTTTAGATAGGTCACCGACTTTTATCGAGCCATGTCTTAAAGGATACGTTAAGAAGAATTTATCTGTCGTCTCCCGAAGATATTAATTGTCCCACCTCGTTCCTCAAATTTATAGAAGAAATAATCAGGAATTTTTATTTCTGGTTTTCTCTTCCTGATCACTTCCTATCAAAGCCATAAACATGCACATATCCTGCAGCTCACTGGAGTAACCCTGGTGGAAACGAGCCCAATTGAAGGTGGAATGTTCATTTTAATAAGAAGTGAAGGAAAAAGGATGAGTTTATGGTGAAGGCACTAGGCTGAGACCAAGAACATTGGTTTTAACTGCGAGGTTCTGCCACCAACGTAATCTTTAACTTTGGCCAAGTTATTTTGTTTCCTCATGGCCGTAATAATGTGGTTTTGTTTTTTTTTTTTTTTTACCTGAATCCATCACCAGGTTAGAGAATCCCAAAGTGCAGATGTTCCCATGATGGGGGTGTCTCCAGCCTTGTTCCCACCAGAAAAAAAAAAAAGAGAGAAAATGCAATTTTCTTTGGCTGTGGATGTAAGAACAGGTGATATTTACCTTGGGAGACCTTTCCAAGTATGTGGTCTACACTCAAAATTGTTAAAGGAGACATGCAAAGGTCTAATATAAGGTTCTCAAGCATGATAGAACCATGAGCTTCTCCAGGTAGGTCAGCAGAGGTGGCAGAAGAATGATAGGCAACTCGTTAAAGAGCTAATTAAAGGTGAGGCTGAGGTTTCCCATCTGGTTGAGCTACGTAGAGATGGTGAACAGTTCTAGTGATGACTCTTCCTCTTCTTTTGTGGCCTCATCCTGCCAAGAAGTTCTCAGGTAGTTGCTGTTTGTATGGAATTGACTTTTCATTCTCTCAAAACATCCGTCTTGGTGGTGGAATCCTAGTAGTGAGTGTCCATGGAGCAACTGAACACTTCCAGGGTGAAAAACCTCAGTAATGGGGCTGGTCACCAAGGTTCAGGCTCAACTTTGTTGTGGGGGTGACAAAATGACTTTAGGATTAAGCAGCATCTTTCACATTTGCCTAGTGAAAATTGCTTTTTCTAATTTTTCTTTTTTCCCCCCAGTATGATGCAGCCCTTTGTTTCTTTGAGGGGGAAAAAACCCAACAAATTACTCCAAATTTAATTATTTTCTGGAAGCACCTTGCTGTCAAACGTTGGGGGAAGCTGACCGAAACAGCTTGTGATCCCCTAAGTCTGGGAAGTCCCCTGATGTCCTTCACCGTGGGGTGACAGCAGGGCTGCCACCAGGCTGCACGTCACAGCTGTGGCAATGACCAAACCTGCAGCTTTGAGCTCTGTTTTCTTTAAAATAAAAACACAGTTTTGTGGCAGCTCAGGACTCATACCTATCCCTGAAGTGAACACAGGTGGGAAAAGCAGAAAATTCCCAACTTTTCATGGAAAACTCTATGGAAAAGAGTAATTGATTCGAGCCGCCCTGGTATCTGCCACACACCTGAGATACCCAATGCCCTTGGAGTCTGTAAGGAAATAGCGGAGATGTTTTTTTATTGCAAAGCATCATTTCAGGTGCCTTCCTGAAATTATTCCTACATCTTCCCTCTGCTCACCGTCAGCAGGTGGAACGTTTTTGAGCCAAAGCCTTTGAGATCGTCACTAAAAAGGGGTGACCTGCACGTGTATGCCGATGCCGGTGCCCAGATAGTGTTTTCTGTGTGCTTCAGACTGACACAGCAGTTTTCCCCAGCTCGGTTGTTATTTTAAGCAATCCCCTTTTTTTTATCCCTTTTGCAGTGGACGGCAGATTGTGGTGAGCAGCTTGATGGCAGCTGTTCCCCGTCTCGAGGGAAGGGCTCATCGTCTCACGAACACAATCAGGTAAGGGTTGCTTTTTGCTCTTTCTCACCCAAAACTTTGCATTTATGCTTGTGTGGCTTCAGTTTTCCCTTTCCCTCTCCCACCGAAACCATGGGAGATGGACAACATCCCGATGCGCGGGTGGATGCTTTGACCAGGAGTTTGTTGCTCTGGGATAACAGGGAAATAAATATGGCGTGTCCTGTTTATTCCTGAAGAGCTTCTTATTGCCACCTGTGTGAGGGACATCTTTGGAGCATCAAAGCTGACTTGGAAGTATGATGTAAGGATGGGATGAGGGATCTAGGATGAGAGGAAATGGCTTCAACTTGCACCAGGGGAGGTTGAGGTTGGATCTTGGAAACAATTTCTTCCTGGAAAGGGCTGTCGGGCATTGGAACAGGCTGCCCAGGGCAGTGGTGGAGTCACCATCCCTGGAGGGGTTTAAAAGACATATAGATGAGGTTCTCAGGGACATGGGTTAGTGCCAGGGGTGGGTTAACAGTTGGATTTGATGATCTTGAGGGTCTTTTCCAACCAAAATGATTCTATGCTCTTGTGTAGCTGTGCTTCTTGGTTACGTGCTGCCACACAAGGATGGTGTTGGAGGGAAGAGGATCAAATGGCTGAGAAGTTGAACTGGGAGAAGAAGCCAAATTGCATGTGCTTAGAGCCCATGTTGGGTTTGCAATGTCAGAAACCAGGTGTGAGTCGGTTTTGGTGGTTGTACGGAGTGTGAACATCAGTGAAGAGTAGTTGGAATCTCTGGAGGTGACTGTCCCTCCTCTGTGCGAGCACTGACATGGGAGAAGGTTGGCAATGGTGAAGGCATGGGTTGGACCAGTCACGTAGTTGAGGAGCTGCTGTGCCACCATGAGACCATCAACCCTCTAACAGCAACGTTCACCCAAGGAGATATGAGACCGAGCCGACTGGAGGAAAGGGTGTGAAGTGGCATTTGCAGTTGCTGTGACCGATGGATGTCCCACCTGGAGAAGGAGCTTCAGGCTGATGGTTTTGGTGCTCTTGCCCTGCTTGATGTCCTCCAGGCTTCAGTCCCACATGTGGGATCCATGAGAAGAAGCCTGGGAGCCCCTTGCAGGGTGGTACAAGAGTCTGTGCCAGTCTTAGGGGTGTGTATTGCAGCTCCTGCATCCCGTTTTGAGCACGACTTCGTGCTGGGAGCTGCTGGGCTGTGGGATGGGGACTTGTGTCCCCTCCCACTGTGTGCCTATCCATGCAGGCCCAGGGCAGTGACCATCCCCCTGTTCTGGGTACTGTTGAGGCCAAACCTCAAATCCTGGGGTCAGTTTTGGGCCCCTCATGCCAAGAAAGCCCTTGAGGTGCTGGAGCAAGTTTAGAGAAGGGAACGGAACTGGGGAAGGGGCTGGAGCACAAGTGTGATGGGAGCGGCTGAGGGACCTGGGGGGTTCAACCTGGAGAACAGGAGCTGAGGGGAGGCCTTCTCGCTCTCTGCAACTGCCTGAAAGGACATTGGAGCCAGGGGAGGTCGGGCTCTGCTCCCAAAGAACAAGCGCCAGGATCAGAGGAAATGGCCTCAAGTTGCGCCAGGGGAGGTTGAGGTTGGATCTTGGGAACAATTTCTTCCCAGAAGGGGCTGTTGGGCATTGGAACAGGCTGCCCAGGGCAGTGGTGGAGTCACCATCCCTGGAGGGGTTTAAAACACACATAGATGAGGTTTTTAAGGATATGGTTAGTACCAGTGTTAGGTTAATGGTTGGACTTGATAAGCTTGAAGGTCTTTTCCAACCAAAATGATCTATGATTCTATGCAAAGATGCTGGGAGCATCTGTACAAACACCTGCACACACTAAAGACAAGATCTCATTGTGTAACAAGGTACACGCTGTACGGAAACACCGCTTTAGATGAGTTTCTGAAGGTGCCAGATGGGTTTGGGGATTTAATTTCTCCTCATTTTGATCTGCTCATATTCGGTGGCAAAATCCCAACTGGGCTCCTTCCCACCGTCCCAGCCGGCTGCTTGAAATTCAGCTGGGTGGCTGGTCGTTTCCGTTGAGCCTCCTTGGCATGTTTGTGCAGGACCTTCCCTGGAGAAGAAGGTCCCTGGTTCTTCAGCCAAGGGCTCAGCGGACAGGCCTGTCTCTGGTGAGTACCACAGGAAGGTACAGGAATCACCCACGAGTGATGCTTTCCTGGCTCCAGTCAATGCAGCCCTGACAGCTTCCACCTACCCTGTACTGTGCTCTCTTTTATTTCAACTTCTGGCGGTTTTCTTTTTTCTTTTTTCTCTTTTTCTTTTTCTCTCTCTCTTTCTCTCTCTTTTTGTCTTTTTTTTCCCTCCTTTTCCTTTTCCTTTTTCCTCTTCTTTTTCTTTTCCTTCTCCTCCTTTTTCTTTTTTCTTTTTCTTTTTTCTTTTTCTTTTTTCTTTTTCTTTTTCTTTTTCTTTTTCTTTTTCTTTTTCTTTTTCTTTTTCTTTTTCTTTTTCTTTTTCTTTTTCTTTTTCTTTTTCTTTTTCTTTTTCTTTTTCTTTTTCTTTTTCTTTTTCTTTTTCTTTTTCTTTTTCTTTTTCTTTCTTTTTCTTTTTCTTTTTCTTTTTTCCTTTTATTTTTTATTTTATATTTTTAAAATTTTATTTTTACTTTTTATTGTTTTAAATTTTACTTTTACTCTTTTTTTAATTTTAATTTTTATTTATTTTTATTTTTACATTTTATCCTGCACATCAAACCCATTCGATCTCCTCCAGCATGGCGCTTGTTTTCTACACACAAACAACATTCGCCAATGCCCAATCTCTTTTCTCTGCGTTTGTGCTCTTTCCCAGCCCGCAGCAGAGCTCAGAATTCTCTCTCTCCACGTTGGGCTTCCTTTAACAGCAAGTAACAAATTTTCCTTGGCACCAAAGCAGAGTTGCAAGCTACTGTTCTTCTGTCTGGGCTAAAATTTCTGTTTCCGTCCCTGATATATGAGTGAAACGCCGCTGGTGAGAATTAGCTTCAGTTTATTACCATTTCTGGGTATTGATTTTTCACTAGTAGCTTTAATTTTTTTTTTTTAAATCACTAATATGGTGTTTATCTTGAACATAAATTATAAATCGTTCTTCGAACCTGCTAAGGAAAAAAATGGTTAATTATTTCCCAAGGAATGTTTAAGGGATTTTGTTTTGTGATGTTTTTTATGGATTTTGAGGGGTTTGGTTGGAAAATCGAATTCCTCTTTTTCCCATTTTATTTCCAGCTGAGATTTCCGCGTTGCCGGTTGTGCGATACGCACCGGTCTTAGTTGAAAAATACTCAGATGTGAGATTTCTGCTGGCGTCAGCCGCTGTGAAAACGTGAGTTACGTATCGATAACCCTGATATGCCTCACACAGTTCTAACCTGATGATCAGAAAAATGGAAATCCAGGTTAGTCCTGCAAATATATTCAGTGTCTGGTTCCTTTTCTGTGAAAGCAGAATAGTCCAGGGCCACATTTTCAAAAATAATTGGCTTCCTAAAGGTTATAAAGGAGCCTGAGTGAAGCTGAAAATCCTTCTCTGCATCCCTAAGAACCCGATGCCTCTGAGATTCTTGTCTTTAGGATCCAGTGAGATTAAGGCAAGTAAAAGAAATATTTTTATTTTTTGTGTATATTTATATAGACATTTATATGTAATATGTGTGTATATAAGCATCCATGGGATGTTGTATAAGCGTGAGGCTGAGAACAATTCCTGGATAATGTGCAATTTAAGGGTAATAATAAGGTGTCTTGATGCAACTTGCAGTCCAAGATAGTCCTAAATTGCTGTTTTTCCAATTTTGTTGTCTCATTTATAATTCTCTTTGTTTCCTACTGTGAACACTTGAGTTTGCTCCGTGCTCCACTAAACCCCACGGCATTTCAGTGACACCCCTCAGAAGATCTTTTAGCACCATGTGAAGCTCTGGGATGGAGAACACTCCATTGATGTACACAAGATACTCTCATATCGCCTCTATAAGTGAGGTGGACTGCGAACTGGCTGAAGGGAAGAAGCCAGAGAGTCATGGTCAATGGGGCAGAGTCTAGTTGGAGGCCTGTATCTAGTGGAGTGCCTCAGGGGTCAGTACTGGGGCCGGTATTATTCAATATATTCATCAGTGATTTGGAGGAGGGAATAGTGTACTATCAGCAAGTGTGCTGATGACACCAAGCTGGGAGGAGTGGCTGACACGCCAGAAGGCTGTGCTGCTATCCAGCGAGACCTGGACAGGCTGGAGAGTTGGGCAGGGAAAAATTTAATGAAATATAACAAGGGCAAGTGTAGAGTCTTGCATCTGGGTAGGAACAACCCCAGGTTCCAGTATAAGTTGGGGAATGACCTGTTGGAGAGCAGTGTAGGGGAAAGGGACCTGGGGGTCCTGGTGGACAGCAGGATGACCATGAGCCAGCACTGTGCCCTTGTGGCCAGGAAGGCCAATGGCATCCTGGGGTGTATTAGAAGGGGGGTGGTTAGTAGGTCCAGAGAGGTTCTCCTTCCCCTCTACTCTGCCCCTGATGAGACCACATCTGGAATATTGTGTACAGTTCTGGGCCCCTCAGTTCAAGAAGGACAGGGAACTGCTGGAGAGAGTCCAGCGTAGGGCAACAAAATGATTAAGGGAGTGGAGCATCTCCCTTATGAGGAAAGGCTGAGGGGCTGGAGCACAAGTGTGAAGGGAGCGACTGAGGGACCTGGGGGGTTCAGCCTGGAGAACAGAAGGCTGAGGGGAGACAGGGACACAAAGAAATGGCCTCAAGTTGCACCTGGGGAGGTTGAGGTTGGATCTTGGAAACAATTTCTCCGTGGAAAGGGCTCTCAGGCATTGGAACAGGCTGCAAAGGGCAGTGGTGGAGTCACCATCCCTGAAGGGGTTGAACAGATGCAGAGACGAGTTTCTCAGGGTCATGGGTTATTGGCAGGGTTGGGTTAATGGTTGGACTTGATGATCTTGAGGGTCTTTTCTAACCAAAATAATTCTATGATTCTAAATGGGACTGCAACTTATTTTACTGCTGATTTGCATGTATATCCATGTCCCACCAGGTGTAGAAGGAACATGTTGCATGAGTGCTGGTCCTCGGAGTCTTCTCCGGTTGATGATCCTTATTGCCGTCCTACTCAACAGAGAAGGACTTGGGAGATCTGGTGGACAACAGATTGACCATGAGCCAACAATGTGCCCTTGTGGCTAAGAGGCCAATGGTGTCCTGGGGTGCATGAGGAAGAGTATGACCAGCAGATCGAAGGAGGCTGTTCCTTCCACTCTACTCTGCCCTGGTGAGGCCACATCTGGAGTTCTGTGTCCATTTCTGGGCTCCCCAGTTTAAGAAGGACAAGAATTACTGGAGGGAGTCCAGCAGCGGGCTACGAAGATGATAAGGGGTCTGCTTGCCAGCTTAAATCCGCTGCCATCAGCAAGCAGTGTGTAATACCCCAAATCCTTTGCTAACCAGGTCAACGCTGGAGAGTGGGTGGGTGATGTTTGTGAAGAGGGTGGCAGGATCTCCCCACTGAAGATGTAAGTAATTTCCCCATGTCTGGCTTTAGTTGCTCATCCTTGGGTCCAATCTGAAGCATGGTGGTTTCCATAGAATCATAGAATCGTTTTGGTTGCAAAAGACCTTTAAGATCATCAAGTCCAACCGTTAACCCAACACTGCCAAGTCCACCTCTAGATCATGTCCCTAAGAACCTCATCTACGTGCCTATTAAACACCTCCAGGGGTGGTGACTCCACCACTTTTCTTGCTCAGCAAAACATGAAGGATGATCCCGGGAACAGTTCGATTTTCTCCATCTCACCAATCTGCTTGTGCCATAGCCCAGGACCAGTCTGTACACTGAATTTAGTTGAGGTTGACCACCACAATGAAGACCTGTTGGGACAAGCGGGTGACGATAGATGCTGCAGTCGCCTTTGTCTCATTTCCAAAAGAAAAAGTGAAAAACAGAGACTTACTTTGAGGCCTTGCCAATGAATACAGGTTGGTGTAGCCCTGCCTGATGGAGGACGAAATTAAATCTTTTCAAGTGGGGTGACCTGCCCACAGTCAAAGAGCAGCTCTGAGAAAACCAGTCACTTAATGGTTTTCTGCCTGTGATTGCTGGGTGTCACCCCCTCCTGTTCAATTATGGTTGGAGAGGACTGAGAAAGAAATCAAGTCCTTTAGATAATACATAGGTTTAACTTTCTCTGGGGCTTCTGTTTGGGATACATCTCATGAAGAACCACCACCCCTTGTGAAGCAGACACCAGCTTTGATGTCTGAAGATCTGGGAGTGAGATGCTTCACTGCTTTGCTGCCTGATTTAGAACTGTTGTTGCTCACAGAGGATGGAGGAAGATATCTTCTGGGCCTGGTGTCACTAGTGACTCACGTGGGAGAACATCACATCACCCTCAGTTTCAATTTGTGTAGAGTAGACAAGGAGATGCCAGTCTCCCATGCTCTAGTTTTGTGAAACTCGCAGTAGCCAAATTACCTTTGAGGTCTCCATCCTTTTTTCTTCCATATTTGGTTGAATAGGTCAACAAGTGCTGAAGCTCTTGGCAGAAAAGGGATGATATGAACCATTTCAGGGTAGTGGTGGAGTCACCATCCCTGGAGGTGTTTAAAAGATGTATAGATGAGGCTCTCAGGGACATGGTTTAGTGCTAGATTTAGGTTATGGTTGGACTCTATGATCTTAAGGGTCTCTTCCAACCAAAATTATTCTATGATTTCCTCCAAGGTTTGGGCAGAGGATCACTGCTGGGTTTCTATGGCATGTCTGAAGTTCTCAGTGCCGTTCTGGGTGCTCTTGGTGCCCCTTCTCATCCTCATCCATGCGCATAAATGAGATATCTAACACATCCGTGGCTAACACATCTTTTCTGAGGTTGTCCAAAGAGAACACAACCACACAGACTGGGCCTTTTTGTGTGGAGTCCAGAAGATCTTGTAAGCTTAATCTTCTGTACTTCTAAACCCATTAGGTCCTTTGGTGCTGTATTGTTGTCACATCCCACCCAGAGCTATGAGTGGGGGGGGAAAGGTGACTCAGGTTCGTAGGTCCCCCTCGGTTGGAAAACAGTACACATATTACTTAAGGTCCCAAGAAAAAAGCAACACCTTTTATTTTGCAGTGTGGCTCAATTTATAGATGATTTGGCAGCAGAAAGATTTACCTTACTTAGGTCTAATTAGTGAATAGCTTAACAGAGAAGGGATTTACATAAAGGAATTTGCGGCGCAGTTAGAGTTGTGAACCTTATGTTATTATACCACTCACAGAAGGAGAGACAAAGAAATAGGGATACAGGGAGAAAAAAAAAAGAGAAAGAGAGAAGGAAAGAGCAAAGAGAAAGGAAGAAAGAGAAAGTGAGGGATCCAGCCACTCTTATGGCTCCACAGTGTGGATGATGGGACTTTGATGATGTGTGGCCTCCGGTGTCCTGCAGTGAGGGTGCTGGGGTTTGTAGTTCTGAAGTGCAGCATCCTCCGCTATCTGGTCCAGTTCCCATGGTGAGGCTGGTGGGCAGAGAGGTCCTCAGGGTGGTGGGTTCCCTGCCAGTGCTGGTTTAGGTGAGCTTTTTATAGCCCTCTGGGTCACTTGCTTGCATAAGTTTTCTTTTGTCTTTTGCAGAGGTGTTATTGCAAAAAGTCTGGGGGGCTGGTGATTGCGAAAAATTGGCAAGTTTCGGGCCATTTTGAGGAGTTTAGTCTTTTCCTTTTGTGCCATGCTGGGTGTGTCAGAAGGTGGAACTATGTGCCCCCCTGCACGTCCCCCACCTCTCTACAGCCAGCCAACTGGCCTATGTCTGTGGCCCCTTAGCATGTTGTTGGTATGTAAATTGCAATTCACCTTATCACCTTATCCTGAGTGACCCGTCTCCTGCTACAATGTTTGAGGCATGATTCCTTTTAGACTTTGACAATCCTGGGGCTGGAGGAACCAGTTTTTGGCACAATGTTTGAGACAATTCTTTCCAGTCTCTGACAACTGTTACACAGGTATGGGTAAGACCTTACTTCTCCTGGTGGGACAAGAGCTCCAATCATAGAATCATAGAATAGTTGGTTTAGAAGGGATCTTCAAAGCTCATCTAGTCCAGCCCCCTGGATGAGCAGGAACATCTTCACCCAGATCAGGTTGCTCAGAGCCCCGTTTGGTGTCTCTTCTGCTGTTCCTTTACCAAAGCAGTGAGGAGATACCGTCCCAGATTGGAGAGGGTTGGGGAAGGTGGACATGGACCTGGGGAGGGAAGGAGCAGAGTCAAAGTTATTTGTTTTTTCTGCATAATGTTTTTATAAGGGTAAGTTTTCTGTTTTTCTTATAGCTTTATGCAATACATTGAGAAGAAAAGCTGGAATTATGCCCCTACTAAAATGTTTAGATTTTTTTTTTGTAAAAGGTACTTTAAAATCATTAAAATAACTGGTTTTATAGAAATAGTTCCATAGAAAATATTGAGTGGTTGTTCTAGAATAGATTGAATAGAGCAGGAAGATTTGGCATCAAATGCTCGGAGTCTAGCGTCAAAATTCTGCATAACTAGAAGATTTAGCTGCAGCATGAAGTGGGCATGTGAAAACCACCTCTGCTGCAGAAAAACCTCAAAAAGGACTTTTTACATGGTAGCTGTCTTCTCTTCTGACCAGGATTAAGACTCAAATGTTGGGAGTCATTTGAAGTACACTCCAGGGAACTTCTTGTAGATGCTATGGTGGGACAGTTGTTAATGTTAGGGGATATCTCAGAGGCTTTTGTGTCCTGAGAAATCCTCTAGATTTCTGTTGACTTTCCTTTTCCTCTGCCTATGAACACTGTACATTGAATATTGAGATTTGTTTTCCATACAATCGAATGTGAATCCCATCAAGAATCCACTGATGTCTTCATACCACTTAAAACTTGCAGTATCGCCACAGTTGGTCTAGACCTCTACCAACTTCATCCATATTTATCATCACTGAGAGCAACCACATAGGTGGTCACCACGTTTCCATTTATTGCCTGCACGTCGGGGAAAGCGATTTCCTTTTTCCACAAATCATCTTTTTCGAACTCGCACTGAAGCAACAGAACGTATTTGCTCCTGAGCTGGCGAAGGGAGCAAGATTTATTAGTTCACGCTGCAAAGAGCTGGTAGCCGCGAAGGTGAAAATTGCAGTGTAAGCGAAACGGATGGTTATTGCTAATTAAAATGCAAATGTGTGATTTGACAGCAAGTTTCCTAGTGTTAACATGCACAAGCCTCACTCTTCCCAAGAGGGTGAAGAGCTTGGCCAGGAGGATTGGCATGGATGAGAGGAGCTGCTAGGAAGCAATCTTTGGAGAGGGTGACATTTCCATCCAAGCCACAAAGGTCTCATCTCCTGCTGGTGAGTGTAAACCATGAATGGATGGTGGATGAACCCAAATAAGAGCTGGGAATAAGAGTTCAAGGGTATTTTTGGGGGTGTTGGGAGAGACTAAGAGAGTCTTGGTCTTTTGAGGACCCAATGGAGTAGGGCCAGATGACAGGGTTTTTATGATGATGCTGGTGGAGGGTTTTTGTTGCTTGATTGTTTTTTTTAAGGAATGATCATTACCTGCATACTCTTGCCCACTCCTCCAGCATCACCCGTGAGGTTGGTGTGAGCTTCGGTGCCACAGGAAGTCTGCAGAGAGGGGTCATTTTAGCACAAAAAGGGCTTTATTAGACGAAACAAAGGCACCACAACCATCTGGCTGTGCTGATGAGTTTGAACATGCGTGTATTTAGGTCATACTTGGTTGGACCGTTTCATCTTCAACAGAAGTTTCAACAGTTTTTAGTTCAACAGTGTTCATTTTAAAATAATTTATTTTTAAATATAAATATTAACAGGGAGTGATAAAGATAAGGAACGTGAACAGGGAATGACACAAACTGATTTAATGAAAGTGATAGCCCTGATTTTTATCTAACTGGTTCATGCCGTACCTGTTGGCTTGTCTCATTGAGTTTGGATGTTGATACATGGTGGTACCAATCTCCTCGTTTCTCACAAGGGTTTTGTTGTGGACAGCCATGTTTCTGGAATTTGCGTGGCCTCAGCTTGTGTGCAGGTGACCACGACCAAAAGTTGGGTCAACCAAATATAACTGAATAGTGATATTTATTTTCAATGTCTTTTTAAAAGGGAATGGTGCAGACACTGACTTGGTCCCATGGTAGCATTGGCACAGAAATTTTCCATGCATAGAAGAACAATGTGAGCACAAGTGCAGGTACATTGCAAGAGGAGCCAGAGGCCACGAATGCATTTGCAAAGAGCAAGTTTTATTTTAGTTACCTCTCTACTGGGGGATCTCCAAAGTAGCACCTAAGCTCCCATGCAGAGGTAACACCAGCGGGGATGCAGGTGCTGGTAAGTTCAGCCCTGCTGGAAGATCACTGAGCCTGCTGAGCTCGCCTGTATTTCAAGGCTTCAGGCAGGCACAGCCTCCCGCTCTTTCTCACCACAAAGCAGGAATCTCAGACATAGTGATAAGTTGTCTAGAGTTTCTCACAGGCCTATGTTATCTAACACAGAGGTTCTACTCATCAAGCATACAAGGTCAGTAAAATAATTAGTGTGATATATGCACTTTTTCTACACACAGCTGCAAGTCACTTGAGCGTATTTACATTTAACCAACCTCCTTGCCAATCTTCCACTATATTCCCATACAAACGAGATGTTCAGTGTGTAGGACAGAGCAAATTGGTGATTATTATAATCTTTTAAACAACTGGGTGGTGAAGGTTCATTTCTCCCAACCACCTTTTCAGTTGATGTGCGTCTTTTCCCATGTCAAAGATTATTTGCGCTTCTCGGGATGCCTGCAAGACTTGCTCTTCCCAAGGCTTCCTGAAGCAACCACCTCCAACAAGTGGCATCAATCAAGTTTTTTTTTTCTTCCACACCAATTTAACAACTCCCTTAACTTTGTACCACTTCGTATTTCTCTTTGGAAGATTCAAGTCGCAGTGTGGCAAGGAGAGAAGAAGGTGCTTTCTGCCGTTGGTGTGTAGGAATAACCTCAACCTCTCAAATTTAATCGATATATAATTTGAAAACCAGCTGACCTCCTCTTTTGAAGTCAGTACTCATTTTAGGCTGTAGGAACCATGGAATACTGAGTTTACTTGAGACTTGCTAGGTTTGAGGATGGAGAATGTCAAGCTTGAGCAACACAGAAACTGGTACTGATGCATTTTGCTTCCAGCCCCTCATGTTGGGTGAATACTTCCACGTTTCACATGTAGAATCATAAAGTCATAGAACAGGTTGGGTTGAAGGAACCTTCCAAGCTCACCCAGTCCCACCCCTGCCATGAGCAGGGACATCTTCACCCAGATCAGGTTGCTCAGAGCCCCATCCAGCCTGACCTGGGATGTCTCCAGGGAGGGGGCATCCACCACCTCTCTGGGCAACCTGGGCCAGACTCTCACCACCCTCAGGGGCAACAATTTCTTCCTCATGTCCAGCCTGAATCTCCCCTCCTTTAGTTTAAAACCATCACCCTTTGTCCTATCGCAACAGGCCCAGCTAAAAAGTCTGTCCCCATCTTTCTTATAGTCCCCTTTTAAGTATTGAAAGGTCACAATAAGTTCTCCCTGAGCCTTCTCTTCTCTAGTCTATGCATGGGGAAAAATAAAACTTACCTCCTCTATTTTCATGAGGATTAATTACACATATTCAGCAATGCCACATCCTCTGAAACTGCTTGTACCTGAAAACAATTGGATTTTACCAGAAGACATACTACACAAATAACTATTTTTACCTATTATGGAACTGGTCCAAATTTTCTCCTTTATTCTCCTAACACTTGTTCTGCTGTCAAGCAACCTGCAGGTTTCTTGTTCAACCGGCAGCCCTCAGGGCAAGATGAGTCCTCTGAAAACCAGAATAACTCACCCAGCCAGCCCTATCTACCCAAACATCCCACAAAGTGCTTGGGGAGTAAGGTGAATATTGTCAGGGTAATTGCTCCAAAAACTTTGCTCAGAGGCTTGGGAAAGGCCTTTGAAGTGACCTAAGATGATTAAAAAAAAATGAAATCACGGAGCGCAGAATATTCGACTCTTTCAAGTACTATGAAAATTTGGGAAATACCAAGGGGAGCAAGTGTTTCAGGACTGGCGTGAGAGTTGACACTTCAAGAGGACTTCTCATGTCTCAGACGTCCTTGTAGGACTATGTGAGTCTCTGTGGACACTGCCATGGGCTAAGGCAAGGGCAGAACCACCTTGAACTTCAAGAGCCAAGTCGAACAAGGTGTGAACTCCTCTTTGCACACAATGACCAAGTCCAGGTCACTAATCTTGGGGCACAGACCAGGGCCCAGCTCCACCAGTGCCACCTGGGTTGGATGGGGCAGGGACACAACTGCACAGCAGACATGAAGCCACCTAAGGTGATGCTACCTGGTGGTCCAGCACGGACCTTAACACATGTGGGAAGATTCAGGCAAGACATGAGGAAGAAATTTTTTACACACTAGATGAACTTTGAAGGTCCCTTCCAACCCAAATCATTCTATGACTACAGTACTAGAGCTGAATCTTATCTTCACTGAAACCTCCCACAATGTCATCCCTTTGCAACATGTAAATAGAACATTTTAAAAGACTCCAAGAAAGCCCCGTGAATGGACATAGTTTTGTAGGAACTTGCACATTTGGTTTGGGAGCTGGAGCTCTCCTGGTTCACCGGATCAG
The DNA here is from genome assembly GCF_037038585.1 of Patagioenas fasciata. Classification (NCBI taxonomy): domain Eukaryota; kingdom Metazoa; phylum Chordata; class Aves; order Columbiformes; family Columbidae; genus Patagioenas; species Patagioenas fasciata. The sequence continues at coordinate 44,325,140 of NC_092559.1, forward strand.
TGTTTTTTGTGGGTGTGGGATGGCGTTACCCTTGACTAAAGTGACCTGTCTGTTGTTTCTAGGAAGAGTGGGATCACAGCAGCAGTGGGAGCGCAGGATCCTGGCCGGGTTCAGGCTCCAGACGTGGGTCTGGATCCAGGTCCGGCAGCTGTGGGAGAAGCAGCCAGTTCAGGCAATTGACCAAGGTATATCTGTCTGGTAGCCACGTGCTGAAGTCGTGTCCTTTGCTTGCTGTTTACCGGAGGCATCCTCCAAATGACATGTTCTGTGCGTGTGTCGACATGTACGGTGTGAGTGCATGTCAGTTATGAAGGACACCTCAAAGACCTACTTAATTAGTGCATAAATGGTAACGTGGCTGTAGTTGTCCTTCAGCCTCAACAATTCTCTTGAGATGTGCTGAGTGCCTTAATATTGGGAAAGAAGTCCCTAGTCAGCTGATATAGTGCAAAGGAAATTAACTTTTTTCTTCTTTTAAAGTCTTAGTATTTTAATTTTAGGAAATAGAGCTGTCTCTAATTGTTTTTTGGCAAGTCTTCATTAGAAGTTGATAAATGAGTGGACACCACATAGGTGGTGTTAAATGTTGACCTTGAGTCCAAGTGCTTTCTGTGGGAACCATCAACAGGACTAGATGAGGAATTACCTTCCCCCCCTGCAGAAGACTATCAGAATTTGGATTTGATTTGGTTTTAGGTCTATTCCTTAAACTCAGACCAGGGACCTCTTCTTCTGCCCACATGAGCATTGGTTGGGTCACAAGTGGTGGACACACTATGAGAGATTTGGATCCAGTGGTCAAATTCCTGGTCCATTCATCCATCTCATCCATTCTGGAGATCCTGAAGAAATAATTTGTCCTCCTGAGCAATGCCGTGGTGGGAGAGGACCCACAGAACTGTGTCATTGCTGAAAAGTGACGCTTTTTTCTGGTAGGAACGAGACTCACCGTATCTTTCTTTCTTTGAGCAGGGATAATACTGTTTTTCTCAAAACAGCTTTATTTTTCTTACGAAAACTTGCAGTTTTCAACAAGAAACGCTTTAATCGGAACCTTTTCAGACACTTTGGTATCTATCTTTTTTGTTTTCTACCAAAGTGCAGCTGGGGGGTGTAGGCAGCTGAGAAGTAGGAAAGTTGGCGGAATCTTCTCAAATGTAGAAGCAAAAAATGCTTAACAAGTAACACATGACACAGGATTATCCCTGAATTTATACCAGGGACTCAGTCAAACACTTGATGTTGTTCTATATTAATTCTAAGCACCGTGATGAGCTAACGCTTCTGCGATCATGCGATGAAGAGCGCAATTTTATATTTGTAGCAGTTTGCTGGAGAGTGGTAACGAAGAGCGGTGAGAGGAGCCGGTGGGATGCTGAGCTGGGCTTTGCAAAGCTGCAAATGCTGCCTTGGTGAGGAATTTGCTGAAGCTGCAGATGCAGGTGAACGGTCAGAGTCCCTGCGGCCAGTGGCCTTGTCCGTCCCTCTGTTTGCAGGGGCAACTCCAGGGGTTGGATGACGTTGGATGGAGATGACGTGGTTGGAGGACAGAGGTTATGGACATGAATTTAAACCATATTTGTGTGTAGGATCTGCTTTACCCAATCTCTGATCTCTCCTACACACAGACTATATGTTTTATTATACTATTTGTAATCAAGCCCAGAATAAATTGAGTGTATTTCCTATCTTTCCTCAATGTAACCTTTGTCTAGGGCTCATATCTTAAAATACTTTATATTCTCAGTATCTCCATAGTGACATAAAAAGTTGAGAGTGTCCATTCTATGCTGAAACATTTGTTACATGCATGGAAGAGTATAAAAAAGTTTCAGAAATGGAGAAGTGTTGGTATTTATTATATCAGTTTCACCTTGAACGTACCTTCTGTAAAGCATTTAAAACAATTCGTAATGTTACTGATATTCATATATACCATGAAATTTATATTCCATAATGTTATCATAGCAAACTGATGCATGACACAGTTCTGTGTTTTGATATTTTCAGTAAGTTCCTTTTATGTGAGTTAATGATGCTTCCTAAGACATCTATAAAATAACCATTAATACTTAAACGAAAATGAGATGACCAGCTTAATAATTTAAAGTCCTTGCTATAGTAGCCTAAACCATAAAACTGAACAAAAACTAAACAAACTAAAACTAAATTTCTCTGAGTATTGCTGTTATTCTTGTCAGTGTGTCTCTTAATCATCTTTCCTAGTGACTTAATTAATTTTCAACAGTACTAACCCCTCCGTGGTAAAAATAATTATCTAAAGCTGAGGGTTGGTCATTGGGAGCTTCACATTAAAACTGCTGATGGTTATAATTGAGGTCCTGGGGGAACTGAAACGAGTCACTTCTTATCTTAAATACATGAAATTATTTTTTTTAGCCCCAAACATGAGAATTGTTTTTTTTAAAGTCTTAATAATAAGTTTCGTTATCGTGCTGTGAGCATTTTAGCGTACGCCCCGCTGTGCAGCTTCACTTGGGCAGCAAGCGTCCTCCTGCCTTGTGTGTTGAGACAGAAACTGGTTATAAAAACAGGTCATCAAAGACAAAAAAAATCTTCAAATTACCGTAGTGACTCGCAACTTAATGACAAGGTGTTATTGTTTGGTCCTGGTGCCGTCTTGATGGAGAAGTCCTGTACCGAGCTGAATTTAAGCAACAATTTTAGGATGCAACCTGATGCATTAAGAACCTACGCTAGCTTAAATTTTTGCTATTTAATATCTTTATTGCTGATTCGGCTTATCTTCATTGCAACTGGTTACATGTTCCCGGTCTTTCTTCCTGAACCCAAATACTTTATTCTTAGGAAATCCTATTTTAGATGGCTCGTTGATGGGTACTTACAATATCCAGTATCCATAGGAAATAGAAAAAGAGATGGATTTGTCTGCAAGAAGAGGTATCTCTTTGTTGGATTATAGCTATGAAGACCTACACATGTTTATTTTCATTATGCTACACAAGGATGCTTCTAAGGAGTTAGAAAACTAATTTCTCTCCTTGCTGGGAGAAAATTTCCCTTCCATTTGCCTCAAAGAAAAATCTAATTTTCAGTGATTGATCATGAGAATTTTAGATATTTTGTTTCTTTGCAGAGACATGTTGACCTGCAGATCCTCAGAGGTTAAACTCATCATCCATAGACCCCTTGGAGGAGACAAAAAAGGATCAATGTGGTTGTGTTTGGAGTATCTGGTGTCTAAATTTGTTGTTGTGTTGGGAATGTCTGCGAAGTGTGACCATCTGTAGGGTGCAGCGAGGATGTATAATACGTCCTGCTCGTTGGGAAAATATTGCTCATTTTATGGGCAGATTGAGTTCTGGGACTTCAGTCAGAAACGATCAATTTTTTATGAGTTTTTAGTGTCTTGGTTACTATTAATAATGTTTGAAAATGGCAGTAATTATAGGATGGGGAGTATACAGAAGCCACCTTCCCCAGCACATGTTTCGCCAGAGTGGGACCTTTTGGGTAGAAATACTTATATAATCTGAATATGTGCAAGATTATTAATAATCTGAATATGTGTAAGAAATATTGGGGAAAATTGGTAATACAGGATTTCCTATTTGTAATGCATTTATGTGTCTGTCCCATATGAGTCAAGTCTCCATGGGAAAATTCAAGGTGCTTTGCAGTTGGCTGGAAGCTTCTCAGAATTCCCACCTGATTATACCACAATGCTTTTGCTTCTCAGGGGAAGGAACCATTACCTTCTTGTTGGTGGGACGTGTATCAGAATAACCGTGTGAGCTCATTTGCTGGTGTACATGACTGAGATGGCACGGTGCGGGGTTCTGATGTCTTCTGCCTGTTAGAGCAAGGAGAAGTCATGCCACCATGATTCCTTGAAGAAGTAGGATGGCTTTCCCCATCCTTTTTGGTGACAGCAGGCTCTGGGAGCTGCTGGCAAAGAGTATCTCCATCCCTGGAGACATTCAAAAGCCATTTAGATGTGATCTTGGGCACCTGGTTTGACCAGAAGAGCTCCAGAGGTTCCTTCCTACCTCAATTGGTGTGTGACTCTGAAGTTGGGCATCTTCATGATGGGGATGTCAACTTGCCCACCAGACCTTGGTGGGTCTTGGAAGTTGTGGACTGTGGGGTAGGAGAACAGGGATGGAATCAGAGCTGAACCTACATGTTGTCTGCTCCGTGTTGTCCACAGCTTTGTGTCCCCAAGGCTGAAACTGGGTCACCCTTTGCCTTCACGATGCATTTTTGCAGAGGGTGAGGGGACTTTGCGTTGCAGTGAGTGTGGATTCACCCAGAGAAGCAGAGCTGGGACATCTCCATGGCTGACAGTGGGAGAGGCTGTGCCGTGGTCCGGATCGTGCCACGTACCTTCCATGAGTAACCACCTTTCCCTTCCTTCTAGAACAGCAACAAGGAGACGTCCCTTGACATGCTGGGCACAGACATTTGGGCTGCCAACACCTTTGACTCCTTCAGGTAAGCCAGGTTTAAAACACGATCAATCTACTTCAAGCATCCTACATGCTTAGGATGGGTTTGCAGTCCAGACATCTGAAACCAGTACCGATATTGCAACCTAAAATCAGCAACTAGTAATAAAATAAGTCTATGCGAATAAGGGTCATAGATTTTAGGCATTTACTAAGTTAATAAGAATAAGGTTCACAGCTCTTAGGTGTTAGGCACTTGCTAGGAGTTAAGTCACAAGGATGGTATTTGTTAAGATAAGCAGGAGAAGGTTAGAAGACAATGCCTTTGTTCTCAGAAGACAAGGTGGTGACACCAATGCAAGTAGGTTACAAGCCGAATAACAAAGAGATGTGATGCAGATGCAAAAGATTTATTGGAAATGTAATGAATATGTATGATCCGTGTGGATATAACCTGTGCCTGGGCATTGTTCGGGGCCTCCACTAGGCAAAAACGATTCCCATGGGAGCCGACGCATCAATAAAGGATGCTTGCTTCTAAAATTGTAAATTGATTTGGTTTTAGAAGGTTGAGGTTTTTTTTAATTAGCTGATTTACAGTATCAATATGATTACTTGTAGCTGCCCAGGCAAGACTTAAGGCAAGGATGGGTTGGTCGGGGCTTTGGGCAGCCTGGTCTAGTGGAAAGTGTCCCTGACTATGGCAGGGGTGTTGGAACCAGATGATCTTTAAGGTCCCTTCCAATCCAAACCATTCTATGATTTTACTCTTCCATTAATTGGCCGTGCAATCACGTGTTGGCTTTGCAGCTGCTGGGAAGAGCTCTTCAACTGCTGCTCTGATGTGGGGAAAGTGGTGGAATATGCTTTTTGTCCAGTTTTATGCATCTCTCTGTGCCTGCAAGAGTCTACAGGGGTTTAGTTCCCACCTGGGACTTGTTCCAGACCGTTGGAGTGGGCAGGTTGTGCAGGACCAGAGAGAACATCTCCATGGCATGGACCAGACCTCTACCTGTTGCAATATCTCCTTGCTACAGAGAGCATGTAGAGCTTGCAAAGTGTGTGCTGCATGAGACATCAAAACTTGGGGTTTAGAGCAAGCAGCAGGAGCTCAGCATCTCAAAAAAAAAACCCAGAAGAAATGAAAAGAAACACGATACAGCAGCGTGAAGGTTAGAGTTCCACATTCATGTGCTCTGCAGCAGGCAGTGGTGCTTCCAGAAGCACCAGCTTTCCTCATCTACAGGCTCCAGTGTGCCCTCTGCTCTTCACCTCAGTGGTGTTTAATCACTAGTGGACCTTCTTGCTTTGTTTTTCCCTTTCTTTCTTTGTTTTTTTTTTTTCCCTGTTTTTCTCTCCTAGTGGCGTGACGTGGGACTCGCAGCCTGAAAAACTCGATTTCACCCAGTTTCACAGGAAGCTGCGGAACACTTCCAAACACCCATTGCCTCACATAGACAGAGAAGGGTGAGTGTCATGCGTGAGATACTGTGTTCTCTGGCAACATTTCTAACTTCTCCCTTGCTCTAGGAACACCAGCTTGGTCTCATGGCTCATGGAGGACATGGGGAAGAGGCTGTGGACCATGTCTGGGGTTTGAGGATGCCACGATCAGTCTGTCTTGCTCTTCTGTCATCTGATTTTGGGCTGGAGCAGAGCTGCTTGCTGTATTTTGCATTGCTTGATAGGGTTCATTCTTTAAACCACATTGGCTCTAAGTCTCTTAGATCCAAGTCTCTTAGATCCAAGTCCTCTAGATTTAAATATCTCTGAATACTGGAGGAAAGATCCTGGTGTTGTGCTGATCCCAGTTACAGTTCCCACAAGTTCTCTCCAGCAAGACTTCAGGGAAGGAGAGAACATCAACATGATCCATGTAGATCCAAGTGTTCAATCCCCATCTGCTACCCAGAAAATCATGAAAATATTAAACAGCTTCTTTTGGTGGTGACAGCTGGAGATTCCTCTTTGGTTGTTGCTTAGTCAAGCCAAATAAATGTATATTGGGAGCAAGACCTTCACCAGTGTTGCTTAGATGGACATCACCATTTCTCTGCAGATTGCGAATCAACCATAATACATTTTTTTCTTCTCTTTATTATTCAATCCTGGTGGTTAATGCACTGGCAGCGCCTGTTCAGGGCTGCAGGCAAATATTACCAGTCCTGTTATCCCAAGTTATGACGAGGCTTCAATTTGGTCCTGATGTAACTCACTCCAAATCTCTGCTAAAAAACAGAATAAGAACAACATAACCACATTTTACCCCATCAAATTTTTGACATTTTTTCCTCATCATTGATCATTTGTTGCCCGTGGAGGAAGGAAAAATAAATCAGAACAGCTCTAAAAGATGAGGCTGAGAAGATTGCAGGTGACTTCTCATGTCATGTTGTATGTAGGGTTAGAAATTTTCTCTCTGAGAAGTTTTTTCTGTTGGTAAGTTGTTTTTTTTTTCCAAAACTTCAGCATCTGCAGTAGGCTCCTGTACTGCACAGGGACAGGCAGGGTCGCTTGACTGTATTAGGCTTTTTTTTTCTCCACTATAAGTATTTACTGCAGGTACATAAACAGCAATTTTCAGGCTATTTGGAACAACTAAACAACGCTAAATTTCCAACTCTCTTAAGTGCCTTAGTCATGTTTGCTCCCATTTCTACAGATGAAAAATGAGATGAAAGGCTCTCCGTAAGATAAGATATAATGTGTTCCATGGTTGATGGCACTTGCCAGGTGATCCTACCAGCAACACCTGCTATGTATAGGGAGGATGCAGCAGGGTCTGCTTTGTGTTTAGATTGGATTTTGGGAACAATTTCTTCCCGGAAAGGGTTATTGGGCATTGGAACAGGCTGCCCAGGGCAGTAGTGGAGTCACCATCCCTAGAGGGGTTGAACAGATGTGGAGATGAGGGTCTTAGGGACAGTTTAGTGACAGTTACAGTTGGACTCAATGATCTTGAAGGTCTCTTCCAACCAAAATGATTCTATAATTCTATGTTCTGCCTCTGGTTCTTGGGTACTGTGAATGCCCAGGGTGCAAACAAATAGAAAAAGCAGGACAGACAGGAGATACTTAATCATTCCTAGATATTACATCTGTAAAAATCCAATAATAATTAGTGTATGTGCAGAAAAGTTAAACAGATGCCACGAGAACAAGCAACGTGTCTTCCTAAATGCAGATCATGTATGTAACTTACACTAGAATAGAGGGAACACAACCAATTTTTTTATTTTTTAACTTTTCAAGTTATTTCTATTTTTTTTTTTAACATACTAGCTGTGCAATGAAAAATTTAATAGGAAAAAAAAAAGGGAAAGATGCTGTTCAGAACATGTTTCGACCCTTCAAACACCAGAGACCATTTTGTTCCTGATCGCTTGCCCAAGGTTGGCCAGTGTCGAGGGTTAAGATTGCGGGGTGACAATCAAACCCTGGCAGATGTATTGTTAACCTCCTCCCCCCCCCCCCCACTTCCCCCTTTTGTCCCTCCCTCTCCCCCCTTCCCACTCAGGACAGGCGATCGGGAGGGAAAGAAGGACAGAGAGAAGAGAGTTGGAAAAGTTAAAGATGTTTTACTAATGCTACTAATAAGAATAGAGAAAATAATACAAAATATACAAAACCAATCTTGTAAGTCTCAGCAACTGCAGAGCCAGCACCCAAAGTCCTGGATTAGACTCTGTAGCCAACCGGAGCTGGATTCAGTCTCTCACTAGGCCTCAGTTCGCAGGGACGACCAGCAAGGTCCTCTCCTAATGTCAGCCATGAGGAAAAAGGGAAAGAGAGCAAAAGGACGAGATCCTCGTGATCTCCCACTTTTATATGAAGTATTCACGTGAATGGAATGTTATACACCGTTGGTCAGTCTCTCGATCATCAGTTTCTCGTTGCCCCTCTCGCGAGATGTCCATCCGTGCTTATCAATAAGTTTGCATTCCATTGCTAGGTTTAACCAAAACATGTGTTGGGTTCTCCAGGAAAATGCAGCTAACATGAAGGCTTTAGCTGACAGGCAAATTCACTAAAAAAGAAACTTGTTTTTAACAAAACCAGGACATTCCACCCCTTATAATATGCCATTCACTGAATACTTAAACCTTATCAATACAATCTATCAATACAATCTAATTAATCACTACTACTCTATATATATATATATGTACATATATACACAGGAGTAATTAATCAGTGGACCATCCTTTGAAAAGTTCATTAAGTTCTTTTTGTCACAACAGTCTCCCAGGGCAGGAAAAATGGTACAAGTGCATCTCATGACCACTGTTTGTGGGTTAAGGACACCAACTTCGAAGAAGGTGTCGGGCGCCACTCGAAGAAGCTAGCTCTAGTTTCATCACCATTGTCTTGATCTGAAAGACACTTATTAAACATTGTTAGTGCGGCAATTCACATCATACAGTTCAGCATTGCATATTTTCACCTAAAATCAAATCCCCTTGAGGTACACACCGAACTTCTCCGTCCTTAAGCATCACCCACCAGGTGCTGCCAGGTCCCTGGGCAAAAACAATCCCACGAATAGGTTTGCCTTTGCCTGAGGCAGGAGTAACCCAGACTGCCTTTCCTAAGATATTTTTCATGTGTACTACAGGGACTTCATCTCCTTCTGCAGTCCGTAGAATTTCTGATTGGGCAGGCCCGGCTCGATTGGTTGATCCCCTAGCGTTGACCAACCAAGTGGCTTTTGCTAAATGTGAATCCCAGTTTTTAAAGGTTCCACCACCAAGTGCCTTTAGTGTAGTTTTTAACAAACCATTGTACCTTTCAATTTTCCCAGAGGCTGGTGCATGATATGGAATATGATATACCCACTCAATACCATGTTCTTTGGCCCAATTGTCTATAATACTGTTTTTGAAATGAGTACCATTGTCTGATTCAATTCTTTCTGGCGTACCGTGCCGCCAAAGGACTTGCTTCTCAAGGCCCAAGATAGCATTTCGGGCTGTAGCATGAGGTACGGCATATGTTTCCAACCATCCAGTGGTTGCTTCCACCATTGTAAGTACATAACGCTTACCTTGACGTGTTTGTGGAAGTGTAATATAATCAATCTGCCAAGCTTCTCCATACTTATACTTTAACCATCGCCCCCAATACCATACAGGTTTTAACCGTTTTGCTTGTTTGATTTCGGCGCAAGTTTCACATTCATGAATAACCTGTGAAATAGTGTCCATAGTTAAATCCACCCCTCGATCACGAGCCCATTTGTATGTTGCATCTCTACCTTGATGCCCTGAAGCACCATGGGCCCACCGAGCTAGGAAAAGTTCACCTTTATGTTGCCAGTCCAAGTCCACCTCAGCTACTTTAATCTTAGCAGCTTGATCTGCTTGTTGGTTGTTTAGATGTTCCTCGGTGGCTCGACTTTTAGGCACATGAGCATCTACATGACGAACTTTCACAGGCAGGCTCTCTAGCCGAGCAGCAATGTCTTGCCACAGTGTGGCAGCCCAAATGGGTTTACCTCTGCGCTGCCAGTTGCTTTTCTTCCATTGCTGTAGCCACCCCCACAAGGCATTTGCTACCATCCATGAGTCAGTATAGAGATAAAGTATTGGCCACTTCTCTCGTTCAGCAATGTCCAAAGCCAGCTGGATGGCTTTCACTTCTGCAAACTGACTGGATTCACCTTGTCCTTCAGTGGCTTCTGTAACTTGTCGTGTGGGACTCCACACAGCAGCTTTCCACCTTCGATGTTTTCCTACAAGACGACAGGATCCATCTGTGAACAGTGCATACTGCTTATCAGTCTCTGAAAGCGTATTATATGGTGGTGCTTCTTCAGCACGTTTTACTTCCTCCTCATCTGGAGACATCCCAAAGTCTTTGCTTTCTGGCCAGTCTGTAATCACTTCTAATATCCCTGGGCGGTTGGGACTTCCAATTCGAGCTCGTTGTGTGATCAGTGCAATCCATTTACTCCATGTAACTTGGGTTGCATGATGTGGAGAGGGAACCGTCCCTTTGAACATCCAGTTCAGCACCGGCAGTCGAGGTGCCAGGAGGAGCTGTGCTTCAGTGCCGATCACTTCTGAAGCAGCTCGAACTCCTTCATATGGTGCTAGTATCTCCTTTTCAGTTGGAGTATAGTTGGCCTCAGATCCTTTGTATCCTCGACTCCAAAAACCTAAGGGTCGACCTCGGGTTTCTCCTGGTGCTTTCTGCCAGAGGCTCCAGGTAAGTCCATTATCTCCGGCTGCGGTGTAGAGCACATTTTTAACATCTAGTCCAGTTCGGACTGGTCCAAGGGCCACCGCATGAGTTATCTCACGCTTAATTTGTTCAAAGGCTTGTTGTTGTTCAGGGCCCCACTCAAATTGGTTCTTTTTACGAGTCACTCGATAGAGAGGGCTCACAATGTGGCTGTAGTCAGGAATATGCATTCTCCAAAAACCTACAACGCCCAAGAAAGTCTGTGTCTCCTTCTTATTAGTAGGTGGAGACATTGCTGCAATTTTGTTGATCACATCCATTGGGATCTGACGATGGCCATCTTGCCATTTTATTCCTAAAAACTGGATCTCTCATGCAGGTCCCTTGACCTTGCTTCGTTTTATGGCAAAACCAGCATCCAAAAGAATATGAATTATTCTCTCACCTTTCTCGAAGACTTCTTTTGCTGTGTCGCCCCATACAATGATGTCATCAATATATTGCAAGTGTTCTGGAGCTTCACCTTGCTCCAGCGTGGTCTGGATCAGTCCATGGCAGATGGTAGGACTGTGTTTCCACCCCTGGGGCAAGCGATTCCATGTATACTGGATGCCCCTCCAGGTGAAAGCAAACTGTGGCCTGCACTCTGCTGCTACAGGAATAGAGAAAAATGCATTAGCAATGTCAATTGTAGCATACCACTTGGCTGCCTTTGACTCCAGTTCAAATTGCAGTTCTAGCATGTCAGGCACAGCAGCACTCAGTGGTGGTGTAACTTCATTCAGGCCACGATAGTCTACAGTTAGTCTCCACTCATCACTAGACTTAGGCACTGGCCAGATTGGGCTGTTAAAAGGTGAGCGAGTCTTACTGATCACACCCTGGCTTTCCAATTGACGGATCAGCTTCTGGATAGGAATCAAAGAGTCTCGATTGGTGCGATATTGCCGGCGATGCACCGTTGTGGTAGCAATTGGCACCTGCTGATCGTCAACCCTCAGCAGTCCTACAACAGAAGGGTCATCTGAAAGACCAGGCAAATCAGACAGCTGTTCAATTTTCTCAGTGTCCACAGCTGCTATACCAAATGCCCACCTATACCCTTTTGGGTCCTTAAAATACCCTCTCCTGAGGTAGTCTATACCAAGGATGCATGGAGCATCTGGACCAGTCACAATGGGATGCTTTTGCCAGTTTTTTCCAGTTAGGCTCATTTCAGCCTCTACAACAGTCAGTTCCTGGGATCCCCCAGTCACTCCAACAATATTGATGGATTGCGTTCCTTTATAATTAGAAGGAATTATTGTGCACTGAGCACCAGTGTCCACTAAAGCTTTGTACTCCTGGGGTTGTGTTGTACCAGGCCATAGTATTTGTACAGTCCAATAAACTCTGTTATCCCTTTCCTCCACCTGGTTGGAGGCAGGGCACCTCTAATTCCTGTTTTGCACAGTCTCTGGGTGTGAATTAGAGGTTCCTTCAAGAGCATCAGAATCTCTTCTGCTCCTTTTGTAAACTGGAGCAGCCACCTTCCTAGGAGTTTTTCCTTTTAGCTCACGTACTCGTTCTTGAAGTTCTGAGGTAGGCCTTCCATGCCACTTGTTCATGTTTTCTCCCTGCTCATGTAGGAAGAACCACAGTGAACCTCTTTTTGTGGGCTGTCTCTGCCCTCTCTCTCGAGATTGGAAACGCCTTCTCCTAACAGCTGAAACATAGGTTTGTGCAGGTCGTGAACGGTACGAGTCTTCTCTGAGCTCTTTGATTTCTTGCAACAGCTTTTCAAACCGGTCATCAGATTTTTCACACAGTTTCTCCACAGCAGAGACACAAGCCCATAGAGAACCAGCAAGGCTGTCCTCAAAGTACCGGAGCTGCTCAATCACTTCATTAATTTCTTGTACACCTCTAGCTGACCAGACCATTCCTGCCAATGACTTAGCATATGCAGGTGGTGCACTTTGTACAAATCTGCGCCACATAGATTTTGTACAATTGATTCTATCTGGGTCTGTCCCCTCTTGGCTGTTTGGTCCTAGATAGATGATCTCTCGCACAGCTAATTCTCTCAGGAACTGGATACCTCTCTCCATAGTATTCCATTTCCCTAACTTGGATATACAATCTTCCTTGTAGGGAAATCTGACTTTCATAGCTGCCAGGAGTCGGGTCCAGAGAGTAGCGGCATTAGACTCTCTTGAAATTGCCCTATCAATGGTGGAATCTTTTGACAGAGATCCCAGCTGCCTGGCTTCACCACCTTCTAATTCAATTGTTTCTGCCCCATTGTCCCAGCATCGCAGCAGCCAAGTTAAAATATTCTCGCCTTCACGACGACCGAAGTCTTTTCGCAGATCTCTCAGCTCACCTGGAGAAAAGGACCGAGTGGTGGTCACTTCATCTCCTCCCTGTCCTGATGCTGCCCCTTGGGTTGATGTTGGCCCTGTGCCATCACCTGCTGCACGGGTAGTCTTTCTAGTGACTTTCTTACAACCAGCAACTGATGCTGATATGAGTTCACCATCATTTGATTCATTTTCAGAGTCTGAATGACTGTCACAGTGATTGCTGTGGTTACAGCAGCAACAGTGAGCAGTGTGTGAAGACGGGGGGGCTGCCTTGTTAGCCTTTGAGGCTGGAGAAGTAACGTTATCTGCAGCGACCTTGGCAGAGGAGCTCTGTGGAGGAGCTGTAGCTTCAGCCTGTGAAGCCGCGGTTGGGGGGGCAGTGGCTGCAGCAGCAGCTTTGGCTGTTTTGCCTTTTCTCGAGCGGCTAGGAGTGTTTTTTGCTAAAGCTTCCAAAGACGCACTGCAAATCTCAGGAATAAAAAGAGACGCAAACCTCCTATTGAACCTCATTTCTCTTAACAGTAACACAAACTGACACACATTCAGCAAACCAGATAACACCATCACAGTTCTATCAAAGCTCCAAGGATATTCAAAGTTCTCTAAAACATTTGCAAACTGTCCTAGCGAAAACACAAAAGTATTGTTAGTCAGTCTTTCTAAAGATTCGCTTGACCAATTAGCAAATATAGAGCCGTATTTATCTCTCCTGGAGGTTTTTCAAGGTAAAGCAAAAACGAGTAAAAATACATTAGCGGCTGCAGCATAATGAAATAAACCAGTGCCAAACCACACAGGATCATCATCATGACTAAATAATATCCGAATCAAATAGACGTGCAAGTATCACAACTCTATGAGTTGGCACCGTGCCAAGAAAATTGAAAGGTACGTCAGAGCAGTAGAAAAGCCAAAAATCTCCAAATTTACCCCTTTCTCTTGCCCCACGTTGGGCGCCAATTATCTGTCGAGGGTTAAGATTGCGGGGTGACAATCAAACCCTGGCAGATGTATTGTTAACCTGCTCCCCCCCCCCCCCCACTTCCCCCTTTTGTCCCTCCCTCTCCCCCCTTCCCACTCAGGACAGGCGATCGGGAGGGAAAGAAGGACAGAGAGAAGAGAGTTGGAAAAGTTAAAGATGTTTTACTAATGCTACTAATAAGAATAGAGAAAATAATACAAAATATACAAAACCAATCTTGAAAGTCTCAGCAACTGCAGAGCCAGCACCCAAAGTCCTGGATTAGACTCTGTAGCCAACTGGAGCTGGATTCAGTCTCTCACTAGGCCTCAGTTCGCAGGGACGACCAGCAAGGTCCTCTCCTAATGTCAGCCATGAGGAAAAAGGGAAAGAGAGCAAAGGGCCGAGATCCTTGTGATCTCCCACTTTTATATGAAGTATTCACGTGAATGGAATGTTATACACCGTTGGTCAGTCTCTCGATCATCAGTTTCTTGTTGCCCCTCTCGCGAGATGTCCATCCGTGCTTATCAATAAGTTTGCATTCCATTGCTAGGTTTAACCAAAACATGTGTTGGGTTCTCCAGGAAAATGCAGCTAACATGAAGGCTTTAGCTGACAGGCAAATTCACTAAAAAAGAAACTTGTTTTTAACAAAACCAGGACAGCCAGTAATTGCATCCAGCTGATTGACCTCAAGTGTCTTTTGCTGGGCTGAAGCATTTTCCTCCAGAAAAACATTAGATTTTATTTGCAGATACTGAGTTTGGTGCTATGAAGTGGAGTGGTTAAGGAAAACAAGACAACTTTACCTCATTTCTGACCTGAATTTATCCACCTTTCATTTCCAGCATTAGCTCTTGCTGTAATTTACCTCTTCCAGTTCAAACCAGCTTTTGTAGCTGATATTTTTCTCTTCATTCCAGATATCTCCCAAACCCCGTTTATCACTTTAGTTTTTCCCAGGACTCTAAGATTAAATTTCTCAACCACCTCTTTTGAGTTCAGGCTCAGCTGTGCCTCCTCATCCCCCTCATATATATTTTTTTTCTTTACATATATATATATATATATATATACACACATATCTATATATACACACATATACACACAGACATTTTTGTCTTTGCAAATCAAAGTCACTGTTTCATCTGTGAGGGCAAGTCCACCGTTGAACACCTTTGATTTCCAATAAATTGATTAGAGTACTAGTTAAACTAAGCGTTTCCATTCAGCTTGGTGGTTTTTCAAGCCTGGTACCTCAGCATATTCAATTTTTCTGCCTTTTTTATTACCCCATTTGCTGTAATTCCACCAAGATCTGTTGTTCTCTGACTTCAAGGCACTAATTACCTGGACCTGCTGCTATCAAAGTTTCTGTCTAATATATATTATTTAATAATATGTCACTAATTGACCAAAAAATACATTATCATTCTTGCATTATAAAAATAGTTTATAAATGTAGAAGGGTATTTATTGACTATTTTTTCTTCTGTATCATTACAAACTCCTTGCATCCAGCTAGTAGTTATCTTCGGATTTTTTTTTTTTTCCTTTCTTGTTACAAGAAAATCCTTCATCTACTAGCTATGTGTTTGGTCTGTCAGTGCTCGGCTTCTCACCCCCTTTTTTTTCACATTTCAAACTGTATGTTTGTATTTTATATCGATCACTGTTTGCTGTCCGCAATGGACATTTGTGCTTTTTCACCGACACCTTTCTCAGCAGGGGAACAGGAGCTCCCGTGGAGACTAACAAATGAGCAATTCTTCAAAGGAAACAGTTTTCATTACATTTTTGTGTCCTCATTTGTTTTGTATTGTATTGTTTTGGTTTTTTCCAGGTGGGTTGAGCTTTCAGTTTTACTTGGTCTGAGAATCAAATCCCCCAATGCTTCTGCTTGGAACTGCTTTTGATTTTCTCACTGCTACTATTACCCAAAGCATTTGAATGCTGTGGTGGATGGTGTAGATGGAGAGGACTGGGAAAAACATTTAATCTTGTATTAATGGCTTTACACTCACGTGGGACTGTTTTAGAGAGACAGCTCGCTCACTTCTGAGAGCTACTTTGTTTTCAAGAGAGTCCTTTGCAGGATGAACTCATCTTCCTCATGTGCCATAATAGAAAATGAACTTTGCCTCCAGCGAGGTTTCACTCAGTTTTCTTTTTGTTTTCTTCCTGCCACAGGCTTGGAAAAGGGAAATACGAGGACGGCAACAGCATCAACTTGAACGACATAGAGAAAGTCCTTCCAGTGTGGCAGGTAGGTGACAAGGACGTCTCCTCACAGTACGGTGGAGACCAGAAGCTTTTCTGCCTTACTTTTCTTTAGGAAATCTTTCCCAGAAGCGGAAAACCTTTCCCCGAAGTGGGAAAATCTGGGCTGGATGCTCTGAGCTGTGGTTCTTTGGGCTTTGTGATGGATAATTCTGCGGTGATTTCAGCAAGTACTGGGCAAGGGTAGTTACTGCAGAGACTTCATTGGGAGGCAAAACGTTGAAGGCAGTATATATATACAGACAAATATACATATGTTTATACCCATACATGGACACAGGGCTCATATATTTTAGGAAAGGAGGTTCTGAAAACCATCAAGGCTCCTGAAAGCTCCAAAATAAATTGTGGCCAAGAAGCCAGTGGTGATGATGTGCTGATCCAGATGTTTCCCCTATGGGGTGTGTGTATGTTTATATGCAATGCTCATCGACTTGTAAGTTTTCTCTATCCTGTTTCTTCTCCAAGTCTGTCTCTACAACCTGATTTTAGTAATTCTGCTTAAATGACATTTGGTGCTCGAAAGTTGGGGAATGACAGGACGAGGCCTTCAGTTAAGAAATCCTATTGAATAGGTCAGTTTGTCAGAATCATATAATTTTTCACTTTCCAGAGCCCTAGTCCTCAAAGTAGCTGATGGGCAAGTTTCTGAGGGTGCTCGGCACGATTTTGCTGAATTCTCCCCTTTGCCTGCAGAAGGAAAGGATGGAGATGTCTCACATGCTGCGGCAGCATCGCCTTTTTCTGTGATGAGCAAAGAGCTCACTGGGCTTCTTGCTCATGCACTGTGTGAAGGAAAAACTTTGCTCGTCCTGCAAACCATGTGATGATCCGCTTTACTGTTTCTTTTGGATGAGGTAGCTGGCACTAAATACACAAACCAGTGGAAGGAGTGGAGAAGAGTTGCTGATTTTGGCAGCATCCTTGGTATGTCTGGACTTTAGGTCACAGGGAGAAAACATCAGTCAGCTGATACAGACTCCAGTAATTCTGCAAAATAAGGTTATCTTCCCTGAGGAATAATTGGAAATAGCCTCAAGTTGCACCAAGGGAGGTTTAGATTGGATAAGAGGGAAAATTTCTTCCCAGAAAGAGCTGTCAGGCATTGGAACATGTGAGGGTGAAAACTCATGGACTCCACACAATCCAATATGAATTCAAGCGAAGCCATTTATTACAGAAACAAGCCTCCTTATATATGCAGTTATTTCCTGATCACGCATCCACACTCCAAGCATGCATTAGCTGATTGGATATTGTCCATGTTCATGAGCTGTCCACGCGCCCGAGTCTCACTGCTAATGGGTCTGTTGATTTACGTCATGTTGAGGCCCTGTTATTGTAGAACTGCCTCACTCCCACAGCAGGTCCTGTTTTCAGCTTTCGAAGTGGCCTTGAAATTCCTTTGGGCCTGGCTAGTTGAGAAATAAATCTCCATCTAATAGAAACCCATCCACACAACAACCTCAAGAAAATCCTTCAAATCTCCCACAGGAACAGGCTGCCCAGGGCAGTGGTGGAGTCACCATCCCTGGAGGGGTCGAACAGATGTGGAGATGAGGTTCTCAGGGACATGGGTTAGTGCCAGGGTTGGGTTAACGGTTGGACTTGATGATCTTGAGGGTCTTTTCCAACCAAAATGATTCTATGAATCTTTGGTGCGAGGAACTGACATTTTCCTCTAGGGTTTGTCTTTTATAATTGATAGCTACAAAATACGCCAGGTCCTCTTGGTCTGGTTGTCTCCTCGTCCTGTTGTAACACCAGGTTGAGTCCATTGATTCCAGCGAATTAATTCCAAAATACATCTTAGTATCCAGCTTAATTCTTAGTGTGGCAGCTCTAAGCTGGAAGACCTGGTGGGAATGCTGGATTTGGTGTTTTATTTGTGCTTATACTACATTATTTTGTGTGTAGGAATGAGGAGCTGGGTAGTTCTGGGTGAGGATTTGTCTCGTTTGGCATTGACAAGTGAAATTCTTGCAGACAGCTGGTTTAATCCTGACATATTGTTAACTGGATTTAAACACGATCGTGCGATGCCGACAGTGATTTTGCTGGTCTTTATCCCTCGTTTTAAATGTCTCTGTGGAGCACAGTGCGTGGAGGCATAAGGGAAAATATTCATCTGAGCATACAGAAGAAAAAATCATTTTCCATGGGGCTTTCCCACATTGCGGTTATGTTTGCAGCATATCCTGAGGAAGAGGCTTTTTGGGTTCAGACCACCAAATTTGAGAGATTTAATGAGTCTTACATGCAGGCTGCTTTGGAAATGTAGGTTCCTTTGATGGTGTGATGGACACAGGACATTAATTTAGCACTAATTTCTGCGTATGTATCTCTACAGAAAGATACAGTGACCCCCCCCTAATGGGTTAAGCAGAATATTCTGGATATCTGGACATTAATATATATACTTGAGTTTTGCTGCTGGAATCTATCAATAGGATTTTAACAAAATATTGCAAGGAAAGCCTATAACTATTTGGCAATGAAAAGGTTAAAAAAATTAACAAAAACCAAAAACAACCTCCCCCAAATCCCTTTTTCTTTATAAATGAGGGAAAAATGCTCATCAGCAGACTTTTATTTTGAAATTAGAGAATGTTTGCATCACTCCGAAGATCTGTGGCATGGAGATCTGTGGCATGGCGTGTTCTGCCATCTTCTGGACACAGGCAGGAGAATTCGGCTCCGCTTCAGCACTGGACACAATTCCTTTGGGACAACTGGTATTTTGAAGGTTCCTCCTGCCCTGTCTCAAATCTCACCTGGGATGCTTGTTTTTACTGGTAAATAGGCTTTTTTTGTTGAAATCTTCATGGCTAGGAGCTCATGAGGTCATTGCTTTGGCTCAACTCGTGAGCCGTGACCTCTTCATCTCTCCTTACTCATAGGAGTCTGTAGTTGGATTTGGACACTAATTCCCCTAAGTGCTGCCAAAAAAATAGAGTTTAGAAAAAAAATAATCTTTTGAAGATAAGTATTCCCCATTCATAAGATCTGATTTTTTTATTGCATGCCAGGGAGGATCAGTTGTCTGCCACATTAGAGAGACGCAGCTCAGATGCAGAGCCCATCTTCATCATCCTCACCTCAGCTGGGTTGTTGGAGACCATGTAACCATCTTGATGTCACGAGGACATCACGGGGAGGACTGAGTCAGTACATTTTGCTTTTGCTCCCTTTGGCAAACGCTTGGGAAGATTTTCAGGCTTGGATGTGTCACAGCCGAATACCCCATATGGTCTTCAGACTGCAAGCCCTTGGCAAACTCTCCTTACCAGAGAAGACAACCCAAAGGTTGATGTCCTACAAGATATCCCCCATCCTTCCTGTGAAGCTGCTATAGCTCACAAAGGGCACAGGAGGCTGCATTTCACACCGTGAATGCTGCTCGACACCAGCGGAGAGTTTTGGGACACATCCCAAGTGGTTTCTTGGCTGACATTTTGCAGTTTTTTGCTTTCAATTTGCTGGATTTGTGCCTTCAGGGTGAGTCCGTCCTCCTCCAAATGGTGTGGCCATGACTTTGCTGGCCAACTGCTCCTTATCATGTGTTTTAGGAGACAGAAATTACGTGGCACTTTTAAAAGGCATACTGGTGCTGTGGGATAAACTTGGAAGACTGTATTGATATTGTTTTGTTTGGCGTCTTATAATTTGCTGCTCATCTCCTTCCATTTCCGTACTCATTTTTGACCCTTTTTATCATATGCTCAGAGTTACAATAAAGTGCTTGTTTCTCTTCTGGCTACAGTTGTCATCCAGCTTCCTCGTTGGATGAGAAACAAGGGAGCAGCGCCTTAGGGAAAAGGCAGACTCTGTAAATCGTTCACGTTCCTCTTAGCACCATTGTCCTTCTGACTTTGTCCAAACAGGCTTAGAAGCACCAGGATTCCTGACCATGCTGGCATCCCATCTGAATTTAGGCACCTAACAGGTGTCCTTGCCTACTCTCTTTGCAACCTCTCCTCATTGACAAGTGCTTGCAAGTCAGACATTAAAATTCAGTGCAGAGATCGTGCGAGTAAAGGTGGGGTCTGCATGTGGGTTGGTTGCTTGTGGTTCCTGCTGTAGGGGAGGTGTGAACATATTGGGGTGTGATTTGTTGTGTCTTGCATAGAGGTCTAGAGAAGGCTGAGTGATTCTCATCTGAATCATTTTTTTTGCCTTTACTGGGCACTGGGGAGGCCAAACCTTGAATCCTGAGATCAGTTTTGGGCCCCTTGCACCAAGAAAGCCTTTGAGGTGCTGGAGCGAGTTTAGAGAAGGGAACGGAGCCGGGGAAGGGGCTGGAGCACAAGTGCGATGGGAGCAGCTGAGGGATCTGGGGGGTTCAGCCTGGAGAACAGGAGCTGAGGGGAGGCCTTCTCGCTCTCTGCAACTGCCTGAAAGGATGTTGGAGCCAGGGATGTCAGGCTCTGCTCCCAAGGAACAAGCGACAGGATGAGAGGAAACGGCCTCAAGTTGCGCCAGGGGAGGTTGAGGTTGGATCTTGGGAACAATTTCTCTGTGGAAAGGGCTGTCGGGCATTGGAACAGGCTGCCCAGGGCAGTGGTGAAGTCACCATCCCTGGAGGGGTTGAAGAGACACGGAGATGAGGTTTTTAGGGACATGGGTTAGTGCCAGGGTTGGGGTAATGGTTGGACTCGATGATCTTGAGGGTCTCTTCCAACCAAAATGACTCTATGATTCTATGAGGACACCCATGTCCTTTCTCTGTTGGTTCTGCAAGGAGCCCAGAGGGACCAGCTCACACGTGGATTGTTCAGTCATGGGAGGTGCCTAAAGAGAGATGAAACCAACCCAGGTGTCCAGGAGGAGAAAGGTGGATTGTGGGTAAGCATCCCCTCTGCTGTCACTCTGCATGCAAGGAGAGGAGGTCAGTGACCAGCGCTGATGTGAGGGTTTGGTCCTGGATCCTACTGACCCTTCCAGAGTAGTGGTGTCAGAGGGACAGGTCTCTTTGGAGCTCAGGGACAGCTCTTTGGTGGGGTGATGTTATTTACCATCACCATACAGAGTCCTAATTGTCTCCACATCCTCTCTTGCCTTCTCTTTCTTCACTACAAGGTTGGATAGTTCTCATTTTAGCCACCCCAGATCCCTCCTCTCTCATAGTGGCATCACAACCCTGACATCCTTTACGTGTCTACCAAACACTTCTGAACAAGTTGGGGTGACTCCCAGGAGTCCCAAACTAGGGGGATTTCTTCTCCCCACCCCCAGATCCTGCTGGATTCCATCCAGAGCATGTAAGCATTGCTTTCAGAGAAGGTTTCTCATCTAACAAGCCAACTTCCCATATCCCAAGGGTCTTTCCAATCCTTTAACTGTGAAAACCACTGTGGAAAGCCCCTGTCGAAGAGCCAAGCTTTACTTGAGTATAGGTCACAACATATTGGGAGTCAGATCTCCACTGCTGAGTAAAAAGCTTTTGTTCTGCCGTGACTTTCAGTAAAATATGGTCTTGCTGTGGCCTGTTTTTTGTTGCATTTAATCCAACTGACAGTGACCTTGGGCTGAGAGGGCAAATTGCTGTGATCACCTGTGACTCCTTTAGTATCACTCCCATGTTAGAGTTAAGGCTGCTGTTGACCAAGACAGGTGGGACAGTTGCCATCTCCAAAGCACTGGAGAGGAGAGGTCCAGACTAAGTCTGGCTTATCTTCCATGCAGGTCACCAGCTCACAGGTTTTTATAAAGTCCAAGCCTGGGCTCTGACAGTAGAGCACAGTTGCTGTGAGCCCCGAACCAGGTTACAAACCCGATGGTTTTTATGAGACTTGCGTGGGTTTTCCAGATTATAATGGTCTTCCATATCATATGATAGACATCACTGCACAAAGGAAACACCAGGGAAATGGCCAAGAGCTTTGACATTTCCATTATTATTATTATTATTATTATTATTATTATTATTATTATTACTCAGAGCTGGTTTCTGATTGTAACAAATGAGATAGACTCTCCCTTCTCAGAGCTGGTTTTATTTTTCTGGCTGTCACCCAGTTCAAGCAGACTTAGCGATGTTGACTCGTAATTTATGGGGGTGTCTTCCCAACCCAGTAGGCACAGAGATGCTTTTTTAATTGTGGTTCCTGGAGCTGGTACTGGTCAGGTGAGCAAGGTTAGGGCCAGGCTGCCCTGTTGTTTGGAGTGTGATGACCTTCTGGCAGGATGGGAGGTGTTTGGGTTCTCTCACACCCTGGTTGGGTCAGCTGGGTTCAGAGACATGGATTTGGGATGTCCAAGAAGGGTTGGACAAAGATGACTTAACATTGCAGCTCTCAAGGTGGGCTTGACATTCGGTGACCGAGGGGACAGGGCTGGTGGCAGAGGAACCTCCAACAGCACTAGAGGGCACTGCAGCCTCGTTGCACGGCCCCGAAAACACAGCTCCGTGCCGAGGAAGCTTTTTCCAAAGGCTTTTTTCCAAGCAGAAACCTCACTGGGTGGTGACTTGGTCTCACACCCTCCTTCATGTTGCTCTCTGTCCCTCAGGGTGCACATCAAGTGTGGGAGATGTTGGGCTTGCGGAGGAGAAAGGTATTTGCACCCAGGGCTGAATTTATTTAGGACCATGCTTTGTTGTGTGCCTCAGAGCAGATGGAGACCCTGAGCAGAGTGGGGTTAAAACCGAAGGTGTCTGTGAAGCTCCCGTCATCATCACCATTGCATTGTCTGCACAACCCTGAGGGGAGCTGGTTCCTAGAGGTTGGACAAGCCCCACAGCCCAGGTCTTCCTTATGTCCTGAAACCTCCCCGACTCCTCTTGGAAATCCCACTTTTGCACAATTAATCCTTAACTCTGCATCCTATGGGATGCTCTGGCAGGGCTCAGGCTGAAGAGATGCTCCTCACACCAAGGAGCGGTGTCAGATGTGCTATGGGGTCCTTCCTTTCTCCAGAAGATGCTACCCCATCAAATGTAGGATATTCCTCTGAACACCCACGTTTCCATTTGTCCATCTGTCCCCCATCTACCCCATTGTCCCCACCCCACATTGAAGGACACACCAACCTCAGCAGGAGGGAGATGAAGACCATGATGGTGTCCACCGCTGGACCATCTCTGTTCCTTACACCCCAGTTTACCAGGAACTGGTTTGTGCTACAAAGAAAAAAAAAAAAAAAAAAGATGAAGAATGGAAATTTGGCTGCTTTGCAGCTTTTCCTTGAGCCAGGCTGATGGAGGGATGGACACAAAGCAGCTGAGTGGCCGGACTAGGCTGGGATTATCCTTAGAAGGTGGTTGGTTTTGGGCTTATGACCTAGGACCACAAGGAGATGAGACAAGAGAATGGGAGAGCTGGATGTGTAAGGCGGTTCCTGGAAGGATGATGAAGAAAGATCCTCTATTTTGCTTTTAAGGAGTTCACAAGTAGTTTTAGACTGGAGAAGAGCAGTTTTCTGGAGAATTAACTGATTTGGGTATGGGGAACAAATAATAACTCAATAGACATTTGAGTCTCAGAAATGTCACTGCATTGAGCTTTGGCTTAAACACACCAGAGAACAACACGGGCTTTTCTCAGCCTTATAACTGACTTCCCTTTGAAAAAAAAAATTGCTTTTGTGTAGCTAAAACAAGCCTTGAAAGGTTTTGTTTTCTTTTGTTTTGTTTTCCTAGTCCTTTCTATAGACTGTAACACACAGACACCCCAAATTCTGCCTGAATTTTAACTTCTGAATAGTGTTACATCTTTTTCTCCCTCGTTTTCCCAGAGGATTCATTAGAAATCTGAGAGGGCTTTTGCTGCACTCCCTTGAATTTGCTGAATATTTTCCTGAAGCCAATTGTGGGGTAATGATTAAGTTAAAAAAAAAAGTTATTAAAAGTAGCAGAGGAAAAAAAATCCAGATTTCTAAAGATCCTGAATAAAACCTCAATGTCTCTTTGATCAAGCAGCTATTTCTGCTGGCTTGGCTATTTCCACATCCTAATCCTCTTCCCCGCTCTCCATGAAAGACCTGAATTTTTAATAAAATCAGGGGAAGGAAGGAATTTTCTCTCTAAAAAAATAGACATACCACAGGACCAGAGAAGAGAGACGTGCAAATGTCCTCATTGGTGGAGGGACCTACACACATCGCTCTAAAAATCCTGCGAAGGGGGGATGTCCTCATTGCTTGTCTGACAAATTATAAGGTTAATGTTTCCTGTCACATTTAAAAATTTCTTTTTAAACACAAGATGCTCCTCCCCTCCCTTTCTCCCACCTTTCCTCTGATGTTAGGGGAATAGAAACTGATACAATAAATGAGACCAGAAGTTCTTAAAATGCAAATTTCCTGCCTGGAGGCAGCAGATAAGTCAATCCTGTCCAGCCTGGGGAGATATATATATAGCTGTGGGTGTAAATATAGGTATTTAGTGACAGGATAAGTGTTTATTGCAATTCAAGGTGGTTCGGTCAAAGATCGTCCTTTAAGTGGGAAATTTATTGCTGCGCACAACGCCTGGACATCTCTTCCATGGGGAAAATAAAGGCTGTTTATGAAGGGAATTAAATTATGTTCTCACCTGCAGTAGCTCTGTAAACCAGAGATCCTTCCTAGTCCCACCTTCATATTGTCCCTCATTTTATGATTTTTAAAAAAATACCTTTGGGGTTTGTTTGGGTTTTTTGAAGATACTCCATGAACTTCTCCACCAGCTGTAAAAATGGCAAGCGCTGAGCTGTACATGTGCTGGTCAGTGAAAAAAAATACTCCGTGCCATCCCCAAAATGCATTTGCTGGATGGTGGGGTTGAAGGATTTAATCAGGGTTAATAGAAATAGTGAGAAGAACAGGCTGGAGAGTTGTGGTCAATGGGGCAAAGTCTAGTTGGAGGCCTGTTTCTAGTGGAGTCCCTCAAGGGTCAGTACTAGGACCAGTACTATTCAATATATTCATCAGTGACTTAGATGAGGGAATCGAGTGCACTGTCAGCAAGTTTGCTGATGACACCAAGCTGGGAGGAGTGGCTGACATGCCAGAAGGCTGTGCTGCCATCCAGCGAGACCTGGACAGGCTGGAGAGTTGGGCAGGGAAAAATTTAATGAAATTTAACAAGGGAAAGTGTAGTCTCTTGCATCTGGGTAGGAACAACCCCAGGTTCCAGTATAAGTTGGGGAATGACCTATTGGAGAGCAGTGTAGGGGAAAGGGACCTGGGGGTCCTGGTGGACTTAAGGATGACCATGAGCCAACACTGTGCCCTTGTGGCCAAGAGGACCAATGGAATCCTGGGGTGTATTAGAAGGGATGTGGTTAGTAGGTTTAGAGAGGTTCTCCTTCCCCTCTACTCTGCCCTGGTGAGACCACATCTGGAATATTGTGCCCAGTTCTGAGCCCCTCAGTTCAAGAAGGACAGAGAACTGCTGGAGAGAGTCCAGCGCAGGGCAACAAAGATGACTAAGGGAGTGGAGCATCTCCCTTATGAGGAAAGGCTGAGGGAGCTGGGGCTCTTTAGCTTGGAGGAGACTGAGGGGTAACCTCATTAATGTTTATAAATATGTAAAGGGTGAGTGTCAGGAGGATGGAGCCAGGCTCTTCTCGGTGACAACCAATGATAGAACAAGGGGCATTGGCTACAAACTGGAGCACAGGAGGTTCCACTTAAATATGAGAAGAAACTTCTTCACAGTGAGGGTGACAGAGCCTGGAACAGGCTGCCCAGGGAGGTTGTGGAGTCTCCTTCTCTGGAGACATTCAAAACCCGCCTGGACACCTTCCTGTGTAACCTCATCTGGGTGTTTCTGCTCCAGCAGGGGGATTGGACTACACAGAATCACAGAATGTTAGGGATTGGAAGGGACCTCGAAAGATCATCTAGTCCAATCCCCCTGCCCGAGCAGGACTAGATGATCTTTTGAGATCCCTTCCAATCCCTAACATTCTGTGGTTCTGTGAACGTGGTCTCCATGACTTTGGCCACATGATGCTGCCCCGGTGTCCATGTTTCTCTCTCAGGGTTATTCTGCCCTTCATCTACTGGAAATTCCTCATTGTTGGCATGCTTTCTAATTTTTATCTTTTGTGGTGCTTTTTGTTGTTTTTGTCTTTAATTCCTGTAACGTATGAACAGAGAACCCACTGGAGAATGATAAGGCTTCATTTCTTCCTGCTTTTGTGACCCTCTTGATTATTTAGTTTCTCATTGTATATTCTTTTTAGGCGCCTTGTCCGAACAGAAAGAAAATACTTATGCTTATAGGAGCCGCTTGTTTCCCTTTGCCTGAGCAAAATAAGACCCCTTGGCTAGGCATAATAAGCAGATATCTCATAAAATATAAATTGCTTCTGCGTGCTGGCGCTAGGGAGGGAATCGCCAACCCTTACATCACGTGCCCATGAGTGACATTATTCCTTAAAGCTGCATATGCCATAATTTGTCCAACCTTCCTCTTGGGTCTGTGAATAAATACAGCATAAAAATACGTATTCTTCAAGTTTGGGTTGCTGCATGTTTACTAGATAAGAATGAAAAGGTTTGGGGTTGGTAGTTGCATGGACATGGTTTGAAAAAGCAGCAGGAGAGACACTCCAGCCTGTTGTTTCATGGTTGCTCTGCAACGATAATCTGGACCGATGCTGGTTTTTAAGACTCACATATGAAGCATAAATTTGTATTTGTCATCGTTTAAAAGAAAATGTGAACCCAGGATGATCTCCAGGTCTCCAGCCTGATGGTACCAGCAGGTCCCATCACTGCTGCTGGACCTTCTGGTCATGCTGTGGCATGGTGGCAATGGCTGGTCTGCTCCAGCCATTTGGTCTGTAGTCAATGAAAGCTTGGTTTTCCAAAAGCAGAGGGCTAGGCTGGGCTTTTTTAAAACTTTCTTCTCGTTTGGGTTGTTTGTGTCCATACCACTGTGGCCATGGGGTTTGTTCAGCCCTGCAGCTAAGATCTCTGGTGTAGATGGTGCTGAGAGATGTCAAGGATGGAGGAATCGCAGAATTGTAGAATGTCTCGAGTTGGAAGGGACCCACAAGGATCATCGAGTCCAACTCCTGTCCCTGCACAGGACAACCCCACAGTTCACACCATGCGTCTGAGGATGTTGTCCAGTCTCTTCTTGAACACTGTCAGGCTTGGGACTGTGACACCTCCCTGGGGAGCCTGTTCCAGTGTCCAGCACTCTCTGGGTGAAGAACCTTTTCCTCATGTGCAACCTAACCTTCCCCAGGCATAGGTTTGCCTGTGATTATGCAACCACCTCAGCCCAAAGGCTGCAGAGAACCTGGGGTCAAGGTGGGTCACCATGGATCAAGGTTTGACTTGTAGATGCAACCGGCGTGCTAAAAAATCATCTCTTTGCATGCAAATTTTGATCTGGAAACCCAGTGATAGGTTCTAATACTTGGATTGCTAGGGAAATGTTTCCACTTGGGCTTTATTTTGCTTTCGGTGCAAATCAGCCCCGTGTGCATTAAGGTTTCGGAGCCAATGTGGTCCCCGTGCTCCCCATGGCATCGCTGCCCGGTGACAACAACGTCCCCACAAAACAGGTCTCCACCCTGATACACAGAAAGGCGAGGGATCAAACTCACACTAAAATGGGATTTCAGCCAGAAAGAGCAAAGGGGGTAAAAAAATACCCCGAGCATTAGTGTGTGAGTGGACACCTTGTCGTGCAATCACAACATCATTTTTTCCATTTTATTTCGTTTTTTTCATGGTTAGCTTAACAATTAAAAGGCTACACTGCACTTTGGTTTTTCCAGTCTGCTGCATCGTGTGACCCTGGTGACTCTGAGTTAAGCCTCATTATATAATGGCGGGGTGTTTTTTTGGAAAACCTCCATTTAATCCTTTTGGAGCAGAATTCGCTGGTTTTGTTTTCTTTCATATCATTGTTTTGTCCTCCCCCCTCGCCTACCCCTTCCCCGGCAGGCACGCGCTGGAGGCGTCAGTCTGGGAGCAGGGTCCTTTCTTCCTTTCTATTTTTTTTCCAAATCTGCAGAGAAAGGAAAAGAGAAAGTTTTATTTTCGTTTACTTGGGTTACAGCGTCTTTCCCCACTATTGAGGGGAAGGACTACGTGATGTGCGGCAGGTATTTTGTGAATGAAGCACAACTCTGTGTCTCCCCATCGCTTGACTGAAGGGGGAGGCAGGGGAAGGAGAAAGAAAAAAAATAATAAAAAATTAAAAAAATAGAAAAACCACCACCCAGTGACTCTATCTGACTCGTTTTGGCTGGAAAACGTTTTCAGCGCCACAGTTCTTAAGCCAGGAGGAAGCTTTCTTCTGGCCCAAGAACAATAAAGGGGTCAGCAGCCTGATCCTCCCTCCTACACCCTCTTCCTTCCATTGTGAGGGGTCTGCACAAATATCCCAAGGCTGCTTCTGCTGGGGCCTGAGGGACCTGAGCCACATGTGTGACGTTAAAGAGACTCTGCGAACTCAGGAATCCTGAGCTGCTGAAAGAAAAAAAAAAAAAAAAAGGAAAGAATAAAGAAAATTAAGTCTCTAGGGTGCTCTGTTTCTGGTGTAGTGTTGCACTTGGAGAATGTACCGATGGGTGTTTCTCATAGAATCATTTTGGTTGGAAAAGACCCTCAAGATCATCAAGTCCAACCGTTAACCCAACCCTGGCACTAACCCATATCCCTGAGAACCTCATCTACGCATCTGTTCAACCCCTCCAGGGATGGTGACTCCACCACTGCCCTGGGCAGCCTGTTCCAATGCCTGAGAGCCCTTTCCAGGAAGAAATTTTTCCAAATATCCAATCTAAATCATGATGGGGGGAAATCCACCCCCTTATCCTGCATAGGGGCTCCTCCATGATGCCACCACAGCATCTTCCCCAGCATCTGCTCAACAAGTGGCCAAATTTCCACAGAGGGTTGGTGAGTCCTTGTATCACCAGCCCTTGACCTCTTCCATTTCTCCAGTTGTCCAAGCTGGGGGATTTCATAGTATCATAGAATAATACCGTTTAGAAGGGTCCTTCAAAGGTCATCTGCTGCTCTTGTAGTGCACATGCAAAGCCTGCATCCCGGTGGGGTATGATCTCCAGCAAGGATGGGGTTGAAGGATGCTCGGCTGCTTGCCACGTTGTGCATGCTCCAAGGATTTTCCAGGTGTCAACTTGCCAGCCGTGGCATTTGATTGTCTCCCAAAGGAGAAGGTGGGACCTGTGGCCTTCTATGAGAACGTGAGTTAGACGCAATAAACCATATCGTTCACTGAAGACCTGATTCATTTGCCAGAGGGAGAGTGGATGATGCTCATCAAATTGTAGGAACCCACCTCTTTTTTTTTTTTTGGACAATAACCATCTAATAACATGTGTGACCTCCCCTCGCTGTGTTCCAGCTTGTTGGACCTTGACACCAAGCAGTCACATGAATCACAATGGTGATTTTTGCTGTAAGGCAGTTCCTGTTATTAATTATCTCCTTGCTGTATCGATAACGCTTTGGTGGCGATGGTCAGGATTTCCTCGCACTACAGAGCTTTCCTGAAGATCAGCTCTGCAAGTGGTGGAGGAAGTTGCCGTTACAAGATTACTCCTGGATGCGTAGAACTGGGTGGCCAACTTCAAACGTACGTGCGACCTGACATGATCTGAAGAGCGCAGCGGCGACTCCTCTTTCCCTTGTCTGCTTTGTCGGTGCAGGTGGACATCTACGCGGACATTCGCCTACACGCACGCTTATGAGAGCTCCTCTTCTACCAATGCTCTGAGGACTGAAGTAAAACCAAACCTGGGTATAGAAAACTGTCAAGAGACCAGGACCCCATCAAGGAAGGAGAAAGGAAGGGAGATTCAGGCTGGACATGAAGAAATTGTTGCCCCTGAGGGTGGTGAGACCCTGTCCCAGGTTGCCCAGAGAGGTGGTGGATGCCCCATCCCTGGAGACATCCCAGGCCAGGCCGGACGGGGCTCTGAGCAACCTGATCTGGGTGAAGATGTCCCTGCTCATGGCAGGGGTGGGACTGGGTGAGCTTGGAAGGTCCCTTCCAACCCAAACCATTCTATGATTCCAAGGGTGACAGAGGAGAATGGCCTCATGTCTTCCCAAGGACGGGGTGGGAACACACATGGTCAGGTAGAAGTTCAGGGTCTCACACCCACCCCTCTTGCAGTGCCACAGTGTTGGGACTACACACACTACAGGGTCCTTCCAACTAAAGGAAAACTATTTTTAGTTCTATTTATAAATACTTAGGCAAACAGATTTGTTATTTAAACTCTTTTTTTTTTTTTTTTTTAACCAATACCCTTGTTTGAAGGTAAAAGCAAACAAGCTGTGCGTTCTTTCAGCCTTGGTATTATGCTGCTTTTCTCCTAGTGTTGGAAGAGCTTCCAGATCTTTGCGTACAACATCTAGGTCCACAATTTTGGTGGTGTTTCCAAGCATTATAATGACACATGTAAGAAATGATAATTACATGAGCTTTGTTGACCTTGGTGAAGTGTGATAGACTTCCAAGATATAGCTCCTTGGCTGTTCTTCCTCATCTAGAAGAGGACATAGTGCCCAGCTGCCTGTGGCCAGCGAAGCCACAAAAATCTATCAGGAGTAGCTCCAAGAGTTGCAGTCGTACATGAGGTTGGGAACCTGCTGTGTTTGAGGTGGAATTCCTTCGCTACTCAACCATCCTGCCATTCCTGTCTGAAGTGGAAGTAGATAGCCTTATTTGGTTTCCTGCTTGCCATGTCTTTTCGTGGTGGGATTTGCATACAAGCCAGAACTCAAATTTATTCTGCCAGTGTTCATCTTGGGCGAGTCGTTGGTTCAGGAGCTGATGGCCACGCCCTCCTTCTGGGAGATCTAAGGTAGCTTTCCTGATGTGAGGTTGGATCAAAAGGGAAAACTGATGACCTAGTGGTCACCTAGAGTAGCTTGCAATTTGGATGGAGTAATCCAGGCATCTTTTACAGGCAGTTTTCCAAAGGTACTTGGTTATTTAGTGCCCTTGCTATGCTGCTCATGACCTGGTGAGAAGGACCAGTGGAGTTCATGAGCAGATAATCCAGCTCAGGATGGTTAGAAACAAGTTAGATGGGGACAGGTAAGGGATGGGAGCAGGACTTGGTGACATTCCTTAAGTCCACTGTCAAGTCTGGGCAAGTCGCTGCTCCTTGATGAGAACAATCCTGTTTCTGGAGAAATCAACAGCAAATCTTCATCTTCTGTGTCCAGGTTTCCAATCTTCTGCTCATCTCTTTTGTCCATATCTCCAAGTCTTGCCTGTTTGGAGTGGTTGCCTCCTTGTGACAAGAGGAGTTTTGCTCTGCCAGACCTGCACACGTGCCCACAGCCACTGAGGTCCTAGCATGGGTAGATGCAATTGGAATAAAGTGAAGTATGAAAGGGCATGGAAGGCAAAAAAAAGAAGTCACAGAGGTGACCTCCAGCCCTTTAGAAGCTGTGTGGCCTCTTGGATGATTCCCCATTGGCTGCTGCGCTTTGCTATGGGGGAAAACATGGTGATTTCACAGATTTTGTGTTGCCACATGTCTCTTCATCCCCTGCATGTCCACCAAAAGGCTTTTCAGAACTTAATGTGTGCAGAGAGCTGCATCCAGGAGCCAGGTTCAAGGAGGCTCCTGCCCTGGGAGATGAGAACTATCATAGAATCAGAATAGTTTGGGTTGGAAGGGACCTTCAAAGTTCATCTAGTCCAACCTCCTGCCATGAGCAGGGACATCTTCATCCAGATCAGGTTTCTCCTGGAGCTTTAAGGATTCTCTCCGGGTTGGGAGCCATGTACAGTAGGAACAGTCATCAGCCTCGTCTTACGTGTGCTTCATCTCACTGGTTAGGATTGTTTCCCTCCCCATGGAAACCATCAGGAATTTCCGTTATTTCCTTTCCTGAGGCTTTGTTTGGGTGGGGATTTCTGGAAGGTATTTCACAGGCAGGTATAATTAAAGACAGACATGCTTCTCCTGGAGGCTAGACAAGGCTTCTTTAAAGCCAAGCCTTTCGCGTGGTGGTGGCAAAACAGAAACCGTTTGTTGCCTGGTTTGATGGAGGTTGGGGAAAGGGGGGAGCTAATCAGCTGGGAATCATCCCAGTTAAACGCTGCACGCTGGGGTTAAAGCCCTTATCCAGCAAATCCTTGAAATACGTGCTTAATTTTAAGTTCCCCTGACTTCAGTCTGTTTACTCTTGTGCTTAACTTTAAGCATGTGCCTAAGTGCTCGGCTGGCCAGGGGCCAAGACAAATAATACACTTAGGAGTAGATTCCGCATAAAATAAATGCTTTAGCAGACTGAAGTCCCATGGGATAGAGGATGCTCTAGCAGGTCTGGGATGATGGAAGGAGACGATGCTGCAAACCTGTGGCGTATCCCAGCTCCGCAAGGTGATTCAGTGTTGGGTACCACGGACCTTATGGGGAGCATCCTACCAGCGTAGTCTCTAAAATTTCAGCGTCTGTATAATATTTCACTGTTCCGAAGGCGTCAGACTCACCGGTAGCCTTGCTTATACCACCAACATAATATTGGAAAGAAAAAAATAATAATTTTTTTCCTCTTAATTGGGAGAGAGGGAAGTTTTAGCAGAGGAAAATAGCCTTGATGTCATCAGAAAAGGAAGAGGAGCAGATTATATGAGCTGACTAATAAATCTTCATAGGAATTTGCGTGGCTGCATTAACACAACAAAAAGGACTCCTGTCTTAGCACAAGCTTTTATAATGGCTTTATCTTCTTTCCTGTTCCAAGCTAAATCCTGAAATCTTGGAATTTAATTTAATTTAATCCCCCTTTTGCTCATCCAGCCTGGACTTCTTAGAATGCCAAAGTTTGCATTTTTTTTCTTTATTTTTTATCTATGAATGACAACATTAAAAGCTAATAACTACAGCCATGGCATGAAAATAAAAAGCCACCATCAGAAAACAAGATCTGTGGGGTTTTTTTTTGTTTTTTTGTTTTCAAAAACACCACTACCAGGGGTTAAGGGAAATGTGCAGCTGGAACAAATACAGCGCTCATCTGACTTCCTCAATAACTCTGCTGGGGGAGCGGGCAGTTGCCAGATAAAGGAAACGTGGTTAGCCATCGAGTCTTTAAATGGGGCTCTGTTTCCCCCTCAAAACCATGGAATTTATATTAACCTCCAGCTTTTCTTAGTTGGTGGGAATTTATTTTTTGTGCATGAGGAAGAGCTTTGCTTTTGTTACTTTACTTTGTTGGGAGAGCGGAGGAGACGGTTCTGCTCCTTGCATGGTGTTCTTGCTGGTGAATGGCCATGGATGATTAATTTTTGGCATCGATAAGGGGAGAAAGGCCGAGGCTGCCAAGCACAGAGACGCAAGTGTCTGATGACTTGGTTTGGGAAGGGCAGATTTGAGCCATCCCGGCTCACTGGGTTGTCTCCTATCCCCCTGTGCTGGGCTCTGGGGAGGCCCAACCTCGAATCCTGTGGTCAGTTTTAGGCCCCTCACACCAAGAAAGCCCTTGAGGTGCTGGAGCGAGTTTAGAGAAGGGAATGGAGCTGGGGAAGGGGCTGGAGCACAAGTGCAATGGGAACGGCTGAGGGATCTGGGGGGTTCAGCCTGGAGAACAGGAGCTGAGGGGAGACCACACTCTCTGCAACTGCCTGAAAGGAGATTGAAGCTGGGGGGGTCGGGCTCTGCTCCCAAGGAACAAGCACCAGAATGAGAGGAAACGGCCTCAAGTTGTGCCAGGGGAGGTTGAGGTTGGATCTTGGGAACAATTTCTTCCCAGAAGGGGCTGTCGGACTTTGGAACAGGCTACCCAGGGCAGTGGTGGAGTCACCATCCCTGGAGGGGTTGAATAGACGCAGAGATGAGGTTTTTAGGGACATGGGGTAGTGCCAGAGTTGGGTTGGCTGTTGGACTCGATGATCTTTGAGGACCTCTTCCAACCAAAATGACTCTATGATTCTATAATTCTGTGATTCTACATACAGTGGGCAAACAGCAATATGCCAGTGAGGATATCTCAGACCACTTTTGGTAAGATACTTGGCCATGTAATTTAACCTCTAGTTAGATCATTAGGAGGACTATGCGGGTGAGCATGGAGTGTAGCATGGGAGAACTCATTTAGTGTCCCAAGGCTGCTGTATGGTCCCTGCATGACTTCAGAGCCACCATGAAGGTGTCATTGTTGGCGTTTAGTGCCTGAGTTAGGTTATGGTTGGACTTGATGATCCTGAGGGTCTCTTCCAACCAAAATGGTTCTATGATTCTATGATCTGTAGGATGCTTACAGCTGCAGTGCTGACAGCGATGGGCAGGGATCCTGGGTGGAGAAGGGAACCAGCTGAACGGACATGGGGGATTTGCTGTTTGCCATAATTCCCATTTCTCTTTGGTCATGAGCAGTTTGACAGTCGCTTCTGAGTTGCTCATAATACATTAATCATTAATCTATTTTTTTTCCATCATGCCCCTTTCTTCTCATTGGTCATACCATGCTTGGTGACCACTATCTTAGACCCTTCCCAGATTCTGGAGCTGAGCCCATCACATGTTCACAACCCTGCCAGCAAGGAGGGCACCAAGGAAAAGAGAAAAGAGCTAAAAAAGCCCAAGCAAGGAGGGAAAACGTGATTTGAGACATCCCAGTAAGCAGTCTTCAGTGCTGGTTGCTTGGCACATGAAAATATCCAGGAGTTTGGTTGTTTTGTTGAGTTTTGATGCAGGTTCTTCTTTGACCCTGTTTGGTTTTGATGAAATACCTGAAGGTTTGTCCTCTTGGCCAATGTGAAATGAAGTGAAGGGGCTTCACCCAGCTCCTGGCAGTCAGCACAGAAGCAGCTTTAACACATGATGTTTGAACGATGTCTGGAGAACATGCAGTTTCCTTCTGTCTTTGACATTGTCATCATTGATGTTCAGCATTTCCAAGACACAGGAGAGCAGATATGGATGTCTTGCTGCCTGTCCTGTAGTAACTTTTGTATAAAACCCAGTTTCTCAGGATTTTT
Organism: Patagioenas fasciata; assembly: GCF_037038585.1. NCBI lineage: Eukaryota > Metazoa > Chordata > Aves > Columbiformes > Columbidae > Patagioenas > Patagioenas fasciata. The sequence continues at coordinate 44,360,264 of NC_092559.1, forward strand.
TTTTTTTTGTGGAAATGCCAGATCCATTTCCAAATGTCACATTTGGAAATTGCTGTAAAGCAGCTACAAACTTGCTTTTCTTTCTTGTCCTCATTTTACTGTTCAAAGTAGTCCACGGCTCCCTGAGGTCTGCAAAGCACCTGTGAAAAACCACCAGCATAATGAATATATGGTGTGATATGTTTAATACTCTGTGGCAAGTGTGTAATGTTTTCTGTGCTTGTCCCTGCTTTAAAACCCATCACAGCAGGAGGAATTTTAATCCTCGATGCATAAAAGGAAAATCCTGAGAGGGCGCAGACAGACACTCAAGAAACAGCTTCTTCCACCCAGGTGCTGGTAGCCTGGCAAGGAGAAAGTCGAGGCCTTGTGTTGCGCAGCCCACACTCCCACAAAGGAATGGCACTTTTTGAAGGGAAGAATGAGGGTTTTATGGGATTTAATTGACATTTACACTTTGGAGTATTTTCCATGCTGGGGTGGCTGCAACATGGGATCCTCGCTTGCTCTCTGTGAGCTGAGCTAGACAAAGCAGAGACTTCAGAAAGGAGAAAAACTATTTATTTGTGGTATAGGCCTGGGGAAAATGTGTTGGCTGCATCTTCAGCCAACTGCAAACAGGAATATCTGTTGTGGGAAAGTGTTTCCAGCACAATATGAAGGGCTTGGAGAAGGAAAGGATGGTGATCTTCTGCACAGCTTGCTTCAGCCATGAAGGTCTACAAGGAAGGTCTACCACTGGACCAAGAGGGCCAGCCACCACCATGACCCCATTGAAGGTGATGGCAAAATTCTCTTGGACTTTGGTGATGCAATGTATGGATCACAATTATAGGGATCACGGCAAAAAATGCTCATTGACTTAGAATCATAGAATAATTTCAGTTGGAAGAGACCCTGGGGATCATTGAGTCCAACCATAACCTAACCTAACTCTAGCACTAAACCACATCCCTGAGAACCTCGCCTAAACACCTTTTAAACCCCTCCAGGGATGGTTACTCCACCACCTCCCTGGGCAGCCTGTTCCAATGCCCGACAGCCCTTTCTGTGGAGAATTTTTTCCTAATATCCAACCTCAACCTCCCCTGGCGCAACTTGAGGCCATTTCCTCTTATCCTATCACTTGCTACTTGGGAGAAGAGACCAACACCCTCCATGCTACAACCTCCTTTCAGGTAGTTGTAGACTTATTAACTATTGCCTGTGGTCATAGGGTGTTGCGAAACTTCGTACACTTGGAAGCTCCCCAACAGGAAGCGCCAAGGGCTGAGTGGTGAGAATGTTCTCCTAGCGCCTCTGGGTCTACCCACGTTGAAAGAAAAGAGAAGCCACCTCTTGTTTGTAAGATTATAATGTTATCACTAGACAAATAAGGCGTTTCATCACTGTTGGACTGTCCCAGCTCCTATGGGCTGGAGCTCCTTTGGGCTGAAACTCTGGTCCACCCAAGAGGAGAAGATTTGTGGGGGCTTGGTTCTGGGGAATTGCACAGACAACTATGAAAAACATGAAATCTTTTATTAATGATAAGGGTGAAATGAAAATAAACTTGGATACAGCCCTTACCTCCTACTAAGAGTGATGCTGAGATTCGAGGTGGGCACACCCAGCATGAGGAGGTTGCACCGACATTGGGATTGCACAGAGGTTCAACAGACCCTCCAGCTTAGAGGGTGACCTTGTCCAAAACTCCCTGATGTCCTATGGGGTCTGTTGATATGTCACCTTAAAAATTCATCAGGGAGGTCCCTATTCTGCTTTCAGCTCGCTTTCTCGCAACACCGTCCACTGTGATGGCAAGACGCAGTTCTTAGGGACATGGTTTAGAAGTAGGCTTGGTGGTGTTGGGTTAATGGTTGGACTCAATGATCTTAAAGGTCTTTTCAAACCTAAATTATTCTGTGATTCTATAATGGGGAGGTGTTGAGGGTGAACAATGAACAAAGGGTCCTCCTGCCATCTCATCTGCCCACGTCATCTCGTCTGAAGGGACACGGTCAGATGGCACATGGAGGTTCACAAATGGGGGGCGTTGGGTTTTGAAGGGTACAAGAGACAGGGAAAACCAGACCGGGGAATGTGAAAAATACAGGGGAAAAATATGCTTTAAAGAAATTTGAGGTCCCAGAGGGACTGAAATATCTCAAGTTACAAATATTCCCATAACAACCTCATAACACTTGAAGTCCCAGCTAAAGCGATTCCTCACGCACCCCCAAATTAGCACAAAGCCAAGAAAAATGTAGGAGAAGCTTTTCAGAGCAGCTCAGCCCTTTCTCAGGATCATCTCAGTCTACCTGGGCAGACCACAAAAGAAATAACTGGTGTGGTACCTCCTGGTGGCAAGTGATGCGGATGGTATTTATTCCCAGTATTAGCTCAAAAAGACTCCCTTTTCCAAGGGAAAGCAAACCCAGGTCACCAACACTGTTTATTTTAATGATTCTTTAAATATTCTGCATTTAAGGACTCCAAGCAGTAGTATGATTATATCTATATTTACTGGATAAATTTATTTATTTATGAATGGGCCTCTCGACTGCTGACAGTAAGGTTTGTTTTTAAGCCTGACTGGGGTAGAGGAAACACATACAAATAAACAACAAACCTAAACAACACTAAAATAACATCAGTTAAAACAATTAGAGTTAACTTCCACTCATGAAGTATTGTTCCCATTTTGCTATAACATGGGAAAAAAATTCCGTTTCCTAAGTCAGCTCGTCACTGATTTTGGATTCATGGATTCTTGTAACTGTCATGGTTTCTCTTATCTCACCCCCGTATACTCTCTCTCTCTCTGTACGGTCTCGCTTCCCCGTACAGTTCTTTTTCCTGTACGTTCTCATTTCTCCCCGTACGGGCCACCAATTAAATCTGTCAAGGTTTAAGGCAAGGCGGCAATAAACCGTGGCAGACGCTCCCTGTTATCCCCTCACTTCCTGCCACCCCTTTCCTTTAGATCGGAAAGATGATAGGAAAGATAAGAGGAAAGGAAGAGAGACTTAGACTTCAAGTTGGAGAGTTTTAAAGGGTTTTACTAATGCTACTAATAAATAGAGAATATATATACAAAATATACAAAACCAACCTCAGATGCTTGATGTGGAGTTGGTGTCACTCCAGCAGCAGCAGAGCTGGGTGCGCGGAGCTGGCGTGGCTCCAGCAGGTGCAGCTCAGGCCCCCGGAAGTCATGGGCGGGACTTCACAGCAAACCGGAACCTGGTTGCAGGGATGCAGGCCCTGAGGCCTGTAGATCACAGGCAGACAGGCAGGGTCCTCTCTAGATGCCGGCCGTGGTCGAAGAGAGAGTGACCCTCGTGATCACCCTCTTATATAGGGAGTATGACGATTATGGGATGGAATACTTCCGTTGGTCAGTTCTAGTCACCTGTTCCATCCACCCCTCCTCAAATGCGCCCCTCTCACAATGGAACATAGGAAAACTTATCAATCTTTCTTGGCTACCATAGTAATAAATCTAAACATGAGCTTCTTCAGCATTCCGTTGGTCTTCTTATCAGCACCGAGTACAGCATCCTAGGAAAAATATGCAGGCTAAAACTCAGAAAAGTACAGCCACCTAGAAGAACTTAGCTGAAAGAAAAACCGGTCTTGTTTTTAACAAAACCAGGACAGTAACAAAATATTTCTTTTGTCTGTTATTTGTGCTCTTCCTATGGCACTGTGTGTCCGTGTCGGTCTGTCTGAAGGACCGTGTTTCAATGCAGCAGCATTTCCAGCCTGTCCCCATCTCAGTGGCTTCACCAGGGCTTGGTGGCACTAGTTGGGCTTTTCTGCTTGCCCATCCTGGTTGTCCTGATGTGCACGTGTGTGTTTGCAGAGGCAGTTCCTCCTTGGAGACTTTGTCCTGGATTTTAAAGTTTTATTATCTCTGCATTATGTATAATTCAGGAGCTTAGGGGCTGAGAGTTAAAAATAGACCCTGGAAAACTTGCTGTCAGTATTCAGAAGGCATTGAGGAAGGTTCAGGGTATGTTTTGCTTGGGATACTTTGCCTAATTATTCAAATGCTTTAATTGCATTTGCATCCTTCACCCTGCATGGGGAGTTTTTGACACTCTCTGTGTCTTTTGTTTCATCCTAGAGGCTGCCGAGGGATGAGGTGGGACAGCTTAGCTGCCACCAAGTCTTTAATGCCACCAAGTATTTAATGTCATTTTAAATGCTGTCTTCCCTCTTGCTGGGTGTCCGTTCTGCCAGGAGCTGATAGCAAACTCCAAGAAAAGGTGGTTGGAATATAAGGGTCTAAATGAAACTTATTTGGGTCTGGGACTGCAAGTGCAGAGTCCATAATTCATTAATTCCCCCAGGCAGGGCTCCAGGCTCGGGGAAGAGCGGCTGGAAAGCTGCCTGGGGGAAAAGGACCTGGGGGTGTTGGTGACAGCAGCTGAACATGAGCCAGCGTGTGCCCAGATGGCCAAGAGGCCACCAGCATCCTGTCTGGTACCAGCACTGGTGTGGCCAGCAGGCCCAGGGCAGTGACTGTATCCTGTGCTGAGCACTGGGGAGGCCAAACCTCGAATCCTGGGGTCAGTTTTGGGCCCCTGACGCCAAGAAAGCCCTTGAGGTGCTGGAGCGAGTTCAGAGAAGGGAATGGAGATGGGGAAGAGGCTGGAGCACAAGTGTGATGGGAGCGGCTGAGGGACCTGGGGGGTTCAGCCTGGAGAACAGGAGGCTGAGGGGAGACAGGGACACAAAGAAACAGACTCAAGTTGTGCCAGGGGAGGCTGAGGTTTAAAATTGGGAACAATTTCTTCCTGGAAAGGGCTGTCGGGCATTGGAACAGTCTGCCCAGGGCAGTGGTGGAGTCACCATCCCTAGAGGGGTTGAACAGATGCAGAGATGAGGTTCTCAGGGACATGGGTTAGTGGCAGGGTTGGGTTAACGGTTGGACTTGATGATCTTGAGGGTCTCTTCCAACCACGATGATTCTATAATTCTATTGTATGATTAAAACACCCACCATTTCGTGTGAGGGGACATATAAACCAACATTAATGCTCAACAAGTGAAAATCCAGGAGGCTGCATCCTTGGGGCAACATGGGAGGGCAGAGGGATATTCCCTATAGGGAAATGTTTTTAATGATAACTGAAGAGTGGTGTTTAGCTGTGACAGTCCTGATCACTGTCACAGATATCCCTCCTCTGTGCTCCCACCTTTTTTTTGGGAAAAGAGTCTTTTCTGAAGTGCTCATCACTGAGGCATGCATGCTGCAGCTACACGTCCAGCCTTTGCTGCCCGTCTACGATTTCTGGTGTGCAAGATGCAAAGATGCAGTTAATTGGGAAATCCTCCAAACCGGGATACCTCCCAAGAAACAGCTTCCCATGCCTCCCATTTGAGGCCTGTGTCATGCCATGATTCATCATCAAGCACATCCTACTATCAAGGTCCCACAGAACATCTGCCATGGGGGCTTGTTGGATCAGCGGTGGCAAAGCCAGAGGAGTTTTGTTCCTTTTCCAGCTCCTGGGTGGCTGGAAACTAAGTCCTTCCTGCCAACCGTATAGTTTAATTTAGCCCTGACACCATGTCACGGAGGGACCCCAAAGTCAGTTTTAGGGGGCAAAACAAGTTCCAAAACAGACTTTATTCTAGCCGGAAAAGTACAGCCAACAAACCGACCAAAACAGGGTTTATACAATTAGTTAGCAATCCAATAACATAAGATAAAGGTTCGGATATCAGTTGAGGAGATTATTGGGGTGCAGCAAATGAGAATAATGAGGATCCACAGCGTGCATGCATGCACTCACAAGAAACAAAGCCAGAACCCTCTGACTCCAGGATACTACACTTGCCTGATCGGCAAAGACTACAGTAGATTATCACTCACCCAAACGAGGAGGTGAGGCGCTTCCAGTCCCATAAAGTTTCCTTAGATGGCGTTCCCGCCTAAGAGGAGGGCTCCGGCACAGACTTGCTGCTCCAAGAAGACCACACAAAGGGAATCTTCAGTGGGGACCCTGTTTTATAGTCTGATCAGATCTGGCTGTGGGCATTCCAGAAGCTTCTCAGCTTCTCTGGGCCCCTCCTCCTCTGCTAACGACCCTGTCCAACCTACTCCAGGTACCACAAAAGAGCCATTAACTGCCCCATTGAAGGAGAGGGGGATGTACAACTGCCACAGCAGTTCTCAGAGGGGGAAAGTGCAACTGCCATAGCAGTTCTCAGAGAGGGGAAGAGTGCAACTGCCACACGCTGATTATTGAGGTTGAAGAAAGTATCTCCTTGGAGGTGGCCAGGACCTACGTGTGCTTTGTTGTGGGTGAGGAGTGATGGGAGAGCCACAACCGTGAAGTGCTGTAAGGATTTCCCTGCTTTTTATCTTGGGTGACAAGTATGTTTTAAAATCCTTGCACTTTCTATTCCATTAACATTGAGCACCAATTGATTCCTTGTACAGAAGCAACTATTTTTATAAGCACCTTCCAGGAAAAATAAAGAGCTTGGAATTTGAAGGAACAAATTTATCATTTGAAGTTTAACAGAGCAGAAATAATTTCCAGGTGTCTTCCTGACACTGTTGGTATTCTTCCATTGCTTCAAAAGCAGGTCAAGGCTTTGGTTTGTGCCTCAGCCCTCTCCTTTTAAGAGGCAGAAAATTCTCCTTGTGTAAGAGAGGAGAAGTAGGTGGCAGGACAACACTGCGGGGGGGGGCCTAGAAGGGGAAGAGGCAATGGCAAGTGGCCTCCAAGGAGATGGTTCTACTGGAAGTGCCAACAGGCTTTATGTGTGTCAATAAATCATAGAATCCTAGAATAGTTTGGGTTGGAAGGAACCTTCCAAGCTCATCCAGTCCAACCCCTGCCATGAGCAGGGACATCTTCACCCAGATCAGGTTTCTCAGAGCCACGTCCAGCCTGGCCTGGGATGTCTCCAGGGATGGGGCATCCACCACCTCTCTGGGCAATCTGGGCCAGGCTCTCACCACCCTCAGAGGCAACAATTTCTTCCTCATGTCCAGTCTGAATCTCTCTCCTTTCATTTAAAACCATCACCCCTTGTCCTATCGCAACAGTCCCTGCTAAAAGTCCATCTACGTATATTTATACATACACATATAACCAATAAAAATACATATATAACCAAGTTGTCCCAGCATTTTGTCTTGAAAAATGTTTTTCTCAATGGGACTTTATGCTTGTTCCCATGAGCATCGCATGGGCAAGTCAAGAGGTTGGGACGACAATGGCACGCATCCTCTTCAGGCCAGGTCGTTTTTGTGCTGGAAAGATCACTAAGAAAATTCATTCAGGCATCTTCTGCTTGACCATCTTTTTATAAGGCAGTTGTTGTTGGACATGTTCAGTTTTGGGCCACTCACCCCAAGAAAGCCCTTGAGGTACTGGAGCGAGTTCAGAGAAGGGAACAGAGCTGTGGAAGGGGCTGGAGCACAAGTGTGATGGAAGCAGCTGAGGGACCTGGGGGGTTCAGCCTGGAGAACAGGAGGCTGAGGGGAGACCTTCTCGCTCTCTGCAACTGCCTGAAAGGAGGTTGGAGCATGGAGGGTGTTGGCCTCTTCTCCCAAGGAACAAGTGATAGGATAAGAGGAAATGGCCTCAAGTTGTGCCAGGGGAGGTTGAGGTTAGATCTTGGGAACAATTTCTTCCCAGAAAGGGCTGTCAGGCATTGGAACAGGCTGCCCAGGGCAGTGGTGGAGTCACCATCCCTGGAGGGGTTTAAAAGACATATAGATGAGGTTCTCAGGGACATCGTTTAGTGCTAGAGTTAGGTTAATGGTTGGACCTGATGATCTTGAGGGTCTCTTCCAACCAAAATGATTCTACGATTCTACGCCCAACAGCCCTTTCCTGGAAGAAATTGTTCCCAGTTTTGAACCTCAACCTCCCCTGGCGCAACTTGAGACCATTTCCTCTTGTCCTATCACTTACTACTTGGGAGAAGAATGAATATGTCCATCACAATGTAGCTGATCTTTAGGAGACTGGCCTGGAGAGCAGACCAGTCCTGAATGCTCCATCTCTTTCAGAGCTCTTGGCCTTTCTTGTTCCAGCACGTATGTTTATAATTGAAACTTGACATGCATTAGAAGTCCCATGGGCTTCTCAGGTTCTGCTCCAAGCTTCCCACCATGTCAACCGCAGAGTGTTTTGCTCCAAAATTGAAAATGACCCCTATTAATGGTCCTTCCTAAGACCACGGGCTCCTTGTTCTTCGCTTTTCCCACATGCCTCGCTTCCAGAACCAGCAGCACTGAAATGCTGGTTTGTTACATTTTTTCTCAAACCACCTGTGAATAAATATAAAAATAAAACTGATATTGGAGAGACAGTGTCGAGGGTTAAGATTGCGGGGTGACAATCAAACCCTGGCAGATGTATTGTTAACCTGCTCCCCCCCCCCCCCCCACTTCCCCCTTTTGTCCCTCCCTCTCCCCCCTTCCCACTCAGGACAGGCGATCGGGAGGGAAAGAAGGACAGAGAGAAGAGAGTTGGAAAAGTTAAAGATGTTTTACTAATGCTACTAATAAGAATAGAGAAAATAATGCAAAATATACAAAACCAATCAAGTCTCAGCAACTGCAGAGCCAGCACCCAAAGTCCTGGATTAGACTCTGTAGCCAACTGGAGCTGGATTCAGTCTCTCACTAGGCCTCAGTTCGCAGGGACGACCAGCAAGGTCCTCTCCTAATGTCAGCCATGAGGAAAAAAAAGGGAAAAAGGGAAAAAGGGCAAAGGGCCGAGATCCTCGTGATCTCCCACTTTTATATGAAGTATTCACGTGAATGGAATGTTATACACCATTGGTCAGTCTCTCGGTCATCAGTTTCTCGTTGCCCCTCTCGCGAGATGTCCATCCGTGCTTATCAATAAGTTTGCATTCCATTGCTAGATTTAACCAAAACATGTGTTGAGTTCTCCAGGAAAATGCAGCTAATATGAAGGCTTTAGCTGACAGGCAAAAATTCACTAAAAGAGAAACTTGTTTTTAACAAAACCAGGACAGACAGTAAATGCAATTTTTCTGCCCACTGAGAAGTTGCAAACTTCCGTATGAAAACCATGAGCACCTGGGCTTGATGTTGTCCTCTGACCCAAGGAGGAGCAAAAACCACCCCTCTTCTTGTAGACCCATTGCCAAGTGGAGCATGGTCTTCTGCCTTGTGAGATGTTTCCCTTTGGCTCTGCTCAGGGATTTCAGGTTCATAAAGAGTTTATTAACTGAATAATGAAAGAGCTGCCTTTCAGATCCAAATTGTCCTCAGGAAGCCACCTCTGTTTGACACTGAGGCTGGTGAGACCCTGGCCCAGGTTGCCCAGAGAGGTGGTGGATGCCCCATCCCTGGAGACATCCCAGGCCAGGCTGGACGGGGCTCTGAGCAACCTGATCTGGGTGAAGATGTCCCTGCTCATGGCAGAGGTTGAACTGGATGAGTTTGGAAGGTCCCTTCCAACCCAAACTATTCTAGGATTCTATGACTGAAGGCACTTCCATTGCCGTCCTGCATGACCCATGGTGGGGAGCAGCCTCCAGACAAACCCAAGAGCCATCAAGGTGCTCACCGTGCCCTTGGGACTCCGGCCTGTCCCCACCCGCCCAGCACCTTTGGTCTTCTCCAGCCGCTACATCCTTCTTGCATGTTACTGGTATTTCCTTTTACATCAGCTTACTGTGGGGGAAAAAAAAAAAAAAAAAAAGTTGACTTTTCTCCCTTCCAAATTTAGCTCTTCAGGCATCAAAAAAACCCACACAAGAGTAGGGACTGGTGACTGTTTTTTTCCAAAACATTGTCTCATGACTACGACTAAGGAAGGGAACTGCTCAGCTGGAGAAGGGAGGTGCTTGATTTTCCTAATGGGGACACCAAGTTCTCCTCTGTTCAGGCACCATCATGCTCCTTGGATTAGGAACTTTATTCATGTGTAATGAAATCATCTCTCACCCCGATGCTGCTGGTAGAGTCACCATCCCTGGAGTGGTTTAAAAGACACGGAGACGAGGTTCTTAGGGACATGGGTTAGTGTCAGAGTTAGGTTATGGTTGGACTCGATGATCTTGAAGGTCTCTTCCAAACAGAATGATTCTATGATTCTAAAAGGCAGCTCCTGAGACTGCAATGAATGCTTCATGTTGAGGAAATCGGTGCTTTAGGTCTTTGTGTTCTGCAGAAGTAGTTTAATTTCTCCAGGGTGATTGTATTTCCACTTGTGTCTGCAATGCAGCTTAAATTCTTAAAAATACTCTGAGCTTTAGCCTGCTGTGGTCATACAACATTTGGAAACAAACCTCACTGAGTATTGTACTATTTTTAACCTGACTTCCTAACCTAGCAGAGCTAATGTGATTGGGTTGTGTGCGCATCTGCTCCTTCCCTTTTCTCTTTGATACCCATTGGCCAATTTCAAGCAAATTTTCAGAGATGTCACAGATATTAAACTCCTCCTATGCATTCAGTGAACAAGTAGATGAGGAAGATTCAAACCCTAACTAATGAAGAAGGTTCAGTATGATTTTAAGCTATTAGACATCAAAGATTCCACAGAGAATTAACCATGAGGTGTTTGATTGTAGGAGAAGCCCAAGTCAGACTTGGTTAACTTGGTGATAATCCAACCACAAGCCCTTGGAAAGCAGGTTGCCAGCTTTCCCTACTTCCAAAAAATGGGCTATATCATAGAATCATAGAATATTTTGGGTTGGAAGGGACCTTCAAAGCTCATCCAGTCCATCTTCACCCAGCTCAGGTTGCTCAGAGCCCTGTCCAGCCTGGCCTGGGATGTCTCCAGGGATGGGGCATCTTGAACGTGCTTTCTAAAGCTTGTGCTGAACCGTACGATCATGGTGTGTCCAATTTTCTCTAGAAGTGTTATAAGAGAAAGTTAAAAAGTAAACTACCTTCTCAGGAAACATACTTGAATACTGAAGCCAACGCAAGGTTCAAATGGGGACATGCAGCAGGACTTACCTGGGGATTTCTTGAGTTCTTCATTGCTTGACATCTCAAAGAGTGAAGGTCTTTGAAGTGGAAGGTTCCAGCTGCCATGGGAACTGTAGAGTTGCTGCAGTAGTAGGAGGTTCTCCAGGTTCTTTGCAGATGGCCAAGGTGGATGGTCATAATAAACCAAATTTGGCTTGGACTCGGGGATGCCTTCTCTGGTCTACAAGCCTAAATTCATTACCATTCCCAGCAACCTTTGTCCTCTGTTACATCTTCCACCAGAGAAACTCCAAATACTATTATCTCAGTAACCACTACTAAAATTAACTGTCATTTTTAAGGCTCTTCACACAGAGAGGGACTTTTTTTCTTTAGGCCGGTGTGTTAATGTTGTCATGCCAATGTGACAAAGCTGCTGCTCCATGAGATGGTTTCCCACCCAGCCCTTGGCCAGGCTGCTCCCTCATGGCACATGGTGATTCACCAGCAGCGGCTGGAGCTCAGATGCTGAGCTAGATTGCAATGGAAATAAAATGAGCGACTTTTATGGGGCTTTTATTGCCAGTCAGGGAAGTACAATATTGCATAAATAAAATTCATTATGGTTATGATAGCTCTGTAGTCCCTGGAAAATAAATAACACTTTGCACTTATATAGTGCCTTTCATCCAGGAACCTCAGAGCTCTTTGTTGACGTTAATGAAGCCTCGTGATGACCATAGTAGGATGGTAAATCCATCATCTCCCTTATCAGATGAACATACCAAGTCAGAGTCTGCACCTTTGGTGGAGAGATGACGAGGCAGCAGCTTGAATTACATGCAGCTCTTCTACTGATGTCACTGCTGCAAATTTTTTAATGTCCTGGTCATCATAGTTGTCTCCAGTAGGTAGATGCAACCTGTCCCTTCCCCAGGGGTGTTATGGGTTGTCAGTGTACAGAATCATAGAATCATTTTGGTTGGAAAAGACCCTCAAGATCATCAAGTCTAACAGTTAACACACCCCTGGCACTATCCCATGTCCCTGAGAACCTCATCTCCACATCTGTTCAACCCCTCCAGGGATGGTGACTCCACCACTGCCCTGGGCAGCCTGTTCCAATGCCTGACAGCCCTTTCCAGGAAGAAATTGTTCCCAGCTTTAAACCTCAACCTCCCCTGGCACAACTTGAGGCCATTTCCTCTCATCCTGTTGCTTGTTCCTTGGGAGCAGAGCTTGACCCCCCCCCGGCTCCAACCTCCTTTCAGGCAGTTGCAGAGAGCGAGAAGGTCTCCCCTCAGCCTCCTGTTCTCCAGGCTGAACCCCCCAGGTCCCTCAGCTGCTCCCATCACACTTGTGCTCCAACCCCTCACCAGCTCCATTCCCTTCTCTGAACTCACTCCAGCACCTCATTGGTTGACCAGCTCATTGTGGTCAGGCTCAGCGAGGTTTTCATTATGTGGTCATTGAGTTGCTAATGGCATGGGGGCACAACCCCAACCCATCTGCCAGCTATGGCTCATGTTCCCTTACTTCAGTATCCTCAAAATCATAGAATCATGGAATAGTTTGGGTTGAAGGGACCTTCCAAGCTCACCTAGTCCCACCCCTGACATGAGCAGGGACATCTTCACCCAGATCAGGTTGCTCAGAGCCCCATCCAGCCTGGCCTGGGATGTCTCCAGGGATGGGGCATCCACCACCTCTCTGGGCTGCTTACAGACATTTTTACAGCTGGGTTTTAGATAAATAAGTACAGACGAAGGAAACAACCCAATGAAAATGGATGGTTTAAGTGCAGCAGACTGGTTTGTGATGCGAGTGAATTCCCTATAGATGGTGTATCCACCAATATTTGCCCTGTGTGGCTTGTCCCATCCAGAAATCACAGATAAATCCATTGCCTGCTCATTGCACCAGCCTTGAGCAGGTACAACAGGTCTGTGGATTTCCAGACCCATGTTGATAAAGTCTGAGATGTTGTAAGGATGTTTGGATGGGAACTGTTTCTCTTCTCATGTTCACATGGAGGGTCTCCAGCTCTGTCTCTCTCTGACCCCTTCCATATCCATGCCTCCTGTATCTTTGAGTTGATCTCTGCTTTTCTCTCTGTTTTACAGGGTTACCATCCACTGCCTCATGAAGCTGAAATTGCACACACCAAAAAACTCTTCAGAAGGAGGAGAAATGACCGGAGGTAGGTGAAGCATCTTTAATTTATTTATTTTTTATCTTCTCTTCTTCACTGCACATCTCCCCCCTGTCTCATGGAGTGTCTTTGCACAATACTGCTGTTTAGCAGCTGCCAGTATTGGGTTAATTGAAAAACCTTTATTTGAGCAGTAACATCCTGAAAATACAGAGTCTGTCCATCCCTTTCGTTTGTCTTTTTAATCTGGGGTATGTCCTGTATTGCTCCAGGAGTATCTTGAGGACCTTCTCTTCCTCTTTCTCTAGCATAGTCAGATCCCCCCATTTATATTAGAAGTGGCAGCTGGGAAGGTATTACCTGTAAAATCTTTGAGTCTTTGTGATTTACTTCCTCTCTTTCTATCAAAAAGCAAAGGGGGGGTGGTTGAGAGGGGGTTGCAGCGAGCATTGGATGCCTAATAAGGCAGCTGAGTTCCTGTGATTTCAGTCCATTGGAGTTAATTGAATTGGGTCAACTGGATATTTAATTGTGTCAATTGCATAATTATATGGGGACATCTAGAGCCCTTGGTAGGAACCATGACTATGGTTAAATGTGAAAATAAGAGGGGAAAAAGGGAGCTTGGTTTCTGCCTGCATGTTCTGCTGTGGCTGAGAAAACACAACTGGGGCAGTAAAGCTTTACTAAAAGCAGGAGTTTGGAAGGATAATGTTACTGAACAGGATAAAAAATGGCCAACTTTCTCCTAGAGTGATCTGAAATCTGTGTCTGAGCTGTGATGCTTCAGGGGTGGGATTTTTGGGGGAGTCCTACAGACACTTGTAATAGGAGTTAGAGTGTGTCCTCAAATCTCCCCATCGCTTCTCGACTCGCGAACAGCTGTGACGCAGTTAACTCTCTGCTCGGTTTGGTTTTCCTAAATTTTACCAAGCAACCAAAAAACAGCTGCAAAGAGTTTGCTCAAGCATCCTAAAAACATTCTTCTGTGGACAAGGCTTTTGTCAGCAGCAAGCTCTATTTTCTTTCTTCTTTGGGACTCCCTCCTTTTTTCCCTGTGTGCTGTTTAATAGTCAATTTCATCTTGTGATTTAGGCAAAAAAAAAAAAGTAAAAAAAAAAAATAGGGCTTGTTTCAGCTGAGTTGATCACCAAAACATGGTTAAAACCAAGCTGAAGTCTGCTTCACTGCTTCTTTTTCTTTCTGGTCCCTTCAGATAAATCAGCAGCAGAACATTCAGCCCCCCAGGGCATCCCTGTCTCCAACCAAGAGAGACAGCAAAAAAAAAAAAAACCCTGCCTTGAGCTGGGCTTGGAAGATCTTGGGGTAAGATAAAGCCCAGATCAAGTAGCAATGGGATAATATCCCAGGAGGAGAGACAGAAACAGTAAAACCCAAGGGAATGGCAGGAAGATGCCAGGAGAGGTTGGACCTCAGGAGAAGGTTCATCACCCAGAGGGTGGTGGAGCACTGGAACAGGATGATTCTTGTGGGTCCCTTCCAACTCAGGACATTCTATTATTCTATGATTCTATAACCCAGCTGATACGACATCATGTGGGAGGAGTTGTGAGACTGATCCCTAAGCAGTAAGGAATTGAATAAAATAGAAGAGCAGAAGGGATGCAGTTCTGCCCAAGTCCTCCATGGACACAGACACCCATGGTGGTATCCACGCTTGGACAGAAAAACAATTATTTTAGTAACAAAAACATAAGGTGGCCAGGTTGAGGGAGCTGGAGTGAACCCCCAGTCTCTTAAATAACTATTTAAGTGGAAAAAGCATGTTACTATCCCCTAGACTTCATCTGGGGACCTCAGCACCCTATCTGTCCCTGCGCCATATGGTTTGATGGACTTTTAGGGACCGCCTGGCTCTGTGGTGTTTTTGGGACCAGGAGGGGAGTTTTAGTCCTTCTAGCACTGCTTTAGATGCCCCCAGGGAGCATTCTATCCTTAAAACTGATTTCTAGCAGCAGGTAAGGTCTCAGAATGGTTACTTTATGAGAAAAACATGGTACAAATAGGGGGAGAAAAGAGTAGAAATAGGGAGGAGAAAGGGAATAGGGGAAAAAAATCACAGAATCACAGAATGTTAGGGATTGGAAGGGACCTCGAAAGATCATTTAGTCCAATCCCCCTGCCAGAGCAAGAACACCCAGATGAGGTTACACAGGAAGGTGTCCAGGCAGGTCGTGAATGTCTCCAGAGTAGGAGACTCCACAACCTCCCTGGGCAGCCTGTTCCAGTGCTCTGTCACCCTCACTGAGAAGAACTTTCTTCTCATATTTAAGTGGAACCTTTTGTGTTCCAGGTTGAACCCATTACCCCTTGTCCTACCACTGGTTGTCACCGAGAAGAGCCTGGCTCCATCCTCGTGACACTCACCCTTTATATATATGTAAACATTAATGAGCTAATCCCTCAGTCTCCTCTTCTCCAAGCTAAAGATACCCAACTCCCTCAGCCTTTCCTCATAAGGGAGATGCTCCACTCCCTTAATCATCTTGGTTGCCCTACGCTGGACTCTCTCCAGCAGTTCCCTGTCCTTCTTGAACTGAGGGGCCCAGAACTGGACACAATATTCCAGATGTGATCTCACCAGGGCAGAGTAGAGGGGAAGGAGAACCTCTCTGGACCTACTAACCACCACCCTTCTAATACACCCCAGGATGCCATTGGCCTTCCTGGCCACAAGGGCACAGTGCTGGCTCATGGTCATCCTACCGTCCACCAGGACCCCGCCCCGGTCCCTTTCCCCTACATTGCTCTCTAATAGGTCGTTCCCCAACTTATACCAGAATCTGGGGTTGTTCCCACCCAGATGCAAGACTCTACACTTTCCCTTGTTATATTTCATGAAATTTTTCCCTGCACAACTCTCCAGCCTGTCCAGGTCTCACTGGATGGCAGCACAGCCTTCTGGCGTGTCAGCCACTCCTCCCAGCTTCGTGTCATCATCAAACTTGCTGATAGTACACTCTATTACCTCATCCAAATCACTGATGAATATATTGAATAATACAGGCCCCAGTACTGACCCTTGAGGCACACCACTAGATACAGGCCTCCAACTAGACTCCGCCCCATTGACCACGACTCTCTGGCTTCTTCCCTTCAGCCAGTTCATAGTCCACCTCACTACCCGATCATCCAGACCACAGTCCCTCAATTTAGCTGTGAGGATGCTGTGGGAGACTGTGTCAAATGTCTTATTCAAGTCAAGGTAGACCACGTCCACCGCTCCACCATCATCTATCCATCTTGTTATGTCCTCATAAAAGTCAATGAGGTTGGTCAAGCTCGACTTCCCTTTGGTGAAGCCATGTTGACTGCCCCTAATGACCCTCTTATCCTTGATATGCCTTGAGAGGGCACCAAGGATAAGTCGTTCCATCACTTTCCCAGGGATGGAGGTGAGGCCGACCGGTCTACAGTTACCTGGGTCCTCCTTCTTGCCCTTTTTGAAGACTGGAGTAACATTTGCTTTCCTCCAGTCCTCAGGCACCTCTCCCGTTTCCCAAGACTTGGCAAAGATGATGGAGAACAGTCCAGCAATTACCTCAGCCAGCTCCCTCAGCACCCGCGGTTGTATTCCATCCAGACCCATGGATTTATGGATGTCCAGATTGCCTAACTGCTCCCTAACCCAGTCTTCATCAACCGAGGCAAACTCCTCCATTGTCCTGCCTTCCTCTGGGGCCTCAGCAGTACGGGGCTCCTCTGGCAGAGTAGGCAAAGAAGACATTCAGTAACTCTGCCTTCTCTGTATCTTCTGTCACCAGGGCACCCACCTTGTTCATCGGTGGGCCTACATTACCTCTGGTGTTAGTTTTATCTGCCACGTATTTGAAAAAGCTCTTCCTGTTGTCCTTGACCCCTCTCACCAGGTGCAATTGTAAGGAGGCCTTAGCTTTCCTAGTTGCCTCCCTATACCCTCTGACAACAGCCTTATATTATTCCCAAGTGGCCAGCCCCTCCTTCCATGATCTGTAAACTCTCCTTTTCCACTTGAGCATACCCAGCAGCTCCCTGTTTAACCACGCAGGTCTCCTGGCTCCCTTCCTTGACTTCCTATGTGTCGGGATCCTCTGATCTTGTGCCCGGTAGAAACAGTCCCTGAACACTAACGAACTATCTTGGGCCCCTTTACCTTCAAGCAGCCTTGCCCATGGGATTTCCCCTAGCAATTGCCTGAAAAGGCCAAAGTTTGCCCTGCTGAAGTCCAGGGTTGCAATTCTGCTTGCTATCCTGCTCCTGCCACAGGAGATCCTGAACTCCACCATTTCATGGTTGCTGCAACTAAGGCAGCCCTCAACCTTTACCACTTCAACCAGACCCTCCTTGTTCGTGAGGATGAGGTCCAGCAATGCACCTCTTCTAGTCAGCTCCTCCACCCTTTGCATCAGAAAGTTATCATCAAGGCACTGGAGGAACCTCCTAGACTGTGGCTGGCTGGCTGAATGGTCCTTCCAACAAACATCAGGGAAGTTAAAATCCCCCACCACAACCAGGGCCTGTGATTGTGAGGCTGCTCCCAGCTGTCTGTAGAAGGCCTCATCAACTTCCTCACCCTGATCTGGTGGCCTGTAGTAGACGCCCACAACAGTATCACCCCTGCCAGCCTGCCCCTTAACTTTCACCCACAGACTCTCAACTCGCTCCTTATCCGTGCCTGGACAATACTCAATACATTGTAGTTGCTCTCTCACATAAAGAGCAAATTCACCACCTCGTCTGGCTGGCCTGTCTTTCCTGAAAAGGACATAGCCATCCATGACCACATTCCAGTCATGTGAGCTGTCCCACCATGTCTCTGTAATCGCCACCAGATCATAATCTCCTGCCCTAACACAGGTTTCTAACTCCTCCTGCTTATTCCCCATGCTGCCCGCATTGGTGTACAGGCATTTCAGAGAGCGAGCTGAGCACTCCAATTTCACCTCAGGGGTATGGGGGGCCTCCCAGCCCTCACGAACTCTAGAGTGATGCCCTACTGATGCAAGCCCAGCTACCACCCCATCCCCCTTCAAATCTAGTTTAAAGCTCTCCAAATGAGCCCTGCTAATTCCTGTCCCAGCATCCTTTTGCCCCTGCGAGATAAACCTTTCCCACGTATCACTGTCTGGACTGGTGTCTTGTAAAACCAGCCGTTATCAAAGTACCCAAAGCCCTGCTTGTAGCACCAGTCCTGTAGCCAATTGTTTAGGGACTGGATTTTTCTATTCCCTCCCACATCATCACCCAAAACTGGAAGGAGGGCAGAGAAAATCACTTGAGCCCCAGACTCTTTTACCATCCATCCCAAGGCCTTGAAATCTTTTTTCATTCCCATCAGACTGCGGGATGCAGCTTCCTCCCCATCTGTCTGGAAGATCAGCAGTGGGTAGTAGTCCGTCGGGTGCACCAGGTTGGGGAGCGTCCTGGTGATGTCCCCGATCCGGGCTCCAGGTAGACTGCACACTTCCCTACAATGAGAGTCAGCTCTGCAGATTGGGCCCTCCGTCCCTCTCAGAAGGGAATTGCCTGCTACAATTACCCTTCTTTCTTTCTTATCTGAGGTGGTCTTGAGGTATGGGGTCAACTGCCTCTTTCTATGTGACCTAGTAGGTGGGCCTTGCACCACATTCTCACCTACCTCCTCTTCAAGATCCAGGGCCTCAAACCTATTATGGAGGGGCACCTGGGGAAGCAAAGCAGGTAGGGAGGGGGGTTGCCCACGGCCCCAAACTGGAACTAGCTTCCAACCCTCCTCATCTTTTCTGTCCCCTACCTCTGCCCGACAGCAACAGGGCAGGGGCTGTCTCAGGTCTTCTCCCTCTGCCCGACAGGGCAAGGGGTCCATCACCTTTTGGGGAGTATCCCTCTGGAGCCTGTCTGAGTAGCACGCCAGGGAGTTACTCCACCAGTCAATTTCCTTTTCGCACTACCTGATGGTCCTCAGTGTCTCAATCTCCTCCTTAAGCTTCACAACCATGTAGAGCAGATCTTGCACCTGCTCACACCTCACACAGATGGGATGCTGGCCATTGTCATCCAGCAGCAGCAGGCTCTGGCACTCCCTGCAGCCAGAAACCTGAATAGCCACGGTTTGGGGCAGACAGTCTGTCTGAGTTGCTAGTCTTCTTCAGATAAGCTCTTTCTGGTCGAGACCACGGTCAGCAACAGTATGAAACACTGGCAATAGGTGAGAGTCTAACTAGTAAAAGGTGACAACCTCTACATCCTAGTGCACAAGTTACCACACCTGCTGCTGCAGCATAGCGTGGGTGCTACTCACCCGTGCCACAAACCGATTGCCCCTTCCAGCATCTAGTGGGCAGCTCCTGGAGGCTTTTTCAAGACGAGGGGCCGGGGAGTGATCGCCTCGCCGCAGTAATGCCCACTTCACGTGAGCTGCTCTCCCAAGGGCTGCTGGGAGCTGCCAGGTGTCTCGAGAATGAAAGTGCCCGATTGAGAGAAAAAAAAAGAAAAACCCAAAAAAGACTTCTCTGTACCTCGAAGATTTCGCTTAATCGGGACCCGCCGAGCTGCCTCCGATCAGCTGATCTCAGGAACTGGAAAAGAAAATGGAATGGGGAAAAAAAAAAGGGAATAAGAAAAAAAGCCCCACGGTATTGGAGCACAAGCAGTTTACAAAGCTGTTCACACTTAATTGCAGCACTGTTATCTTAATGTTCCAGGCATCATTCCGGGGGAGGGAGGTGGGGGGAAAAGCTTCATTTCAGAGCTGGTGGAGCTGGTGAGTTTGACCCATTGTCTTTCAAAAAGTTCCCAAAAATTCTGTTTCTTAAGTATCTATCAAAGCATCACAAGTCAGATTGGTGCTGCACAGGGTTCCTTCAGTTCCCATGGCATCATGGGATGACGTGGTTTTGGATGGAGGGTCCAACCAGCCTTGTGATAAGTTCACAGAGGCCTTGTAGGAGTGATAAGAAATCTTGCCCAGTTTAGATAAGATCTACAAGGAATATATGGAGTTGCTATGGGTTAAGACAGAGAAGTTTCTACCAATTTCTTGATCTTCTGGTTAACAGAGGACTGAAATTGTTCTGTGTCACCTAAGGAAGGGGATAGTTTTGGTGAGGAGCAAGGAAAGGTTGCTGGGGAAGTCTTAGAAAGTTTGCACCGTTGTAATCACATGGGTTCAATGACATTTTGTTGGATTCATAAGTCAAACCAGGCTGAATACCCGACCAAAAGGAAATCCTCATGTGTGTGTAGGTGCTGGCTGGTATCTCACAGGGCTTTTGGTGGTCATTCTATGGGACAGGACAAGATTACAGAGGGAAGCACAGACCTGTGGCTTGGAGATGGAATAAAACCCGAAGAGTTAATTAATCCTGTCTTCCCAAATGGTGTCTGAATTACTCTTTTCAATAGATCCCTTATGTGTCCTCCATGCTGGTGAGACATCCATCCTTCATAAAGCTCTTGTGTGGAGATAAGGAGGTGGAGCGGAAGACCGCATAGGTCCTCCTGGCTCGTACGTAGAGAGAATGAGTGGAAGCAAAGAATCTCATGTGCTCTCCTCACCTCCCCTCAGCATGCCCCAAATCCCCGTGGCTTTTGACAGCAGGTTTACAGAAACATCCCCAAGTTTTCTCTTATGTCATCCCAATTTGCTTCCTGCTGTTAATTTGACTTTACACTTAAATGATCAGGAAAAAACAGTCTGGATTTATTTTTTTTTTTTTAATGTTTGTGTGTTGTTTTCTGGTTTTAATTAGACTCCGAGCTGAGGGGAGGCAGAAATATCGTCCTTCCCCAGTGAGCCCCGGGGGGCTGTCAGGGGCGGTTTCCTCTTCCTGAAGCAGGAGGGTTGTGTAAGCGCCGCTGACCCCTCCTGCTCACGCCTGCGCCAAAAACTGGGTTATCTGAGGTGAGCATCCCTGTAGTGCCTCCCTGCTCGGAGCCCAGATCATCCCGACAGGCCACCACGTTGCTGAGGGACCTCCTGGAGCTCATCTCATCTGATCCATGTGGCCCCAGCCAGGGTCTCTCACAGACATGACTGTGGTCCTGCATAGGGATGGCCCAAAGGACTGTCATGGTGGCTTGTGGCCAGGCATGGAACGTTTCAGATCCGCTAGTGGCTCTGCCAAGGAGCGTAAGCAAGGTGTGATATATTTCTTTTCCCATTATATTTGATTTTACAGACCCTCAGGGACACTCAGCCACCTACAGTGATTAGTTGGACTGATTAAGTTGCTTTTCCTCTTGTGGCAAAGTCCTTTTGTGAAGGGTTTTTCAATAGCCATGCTGCTCGGGACATTGTTCCTGTAAAATTTCCTTTCAAAACACCATAAAGGGCACTTGACCACTTTACCCTGTCATAAAAACATCACAGGAATCAGCTTTGCTCAGCTCAGTCCTTCAAGGGCAAGATCTCCTCATATGGGATCGGGTGGTAGTTGTGGGACCACATGATGCTGGAGCCAGATGGAGCCATTAGCAAGGGGGGGGTTGAGATGAGAGGTAAAGCAAAAGTTTTCTACACTTTTTTTTTTTTGCTGTTTGTTAATATGAGGATCCAAGGTCACCCAGGGAACTGAAGGACACAATAAACTTGAAAGCCCCAAGAAGGAAATGCCGCTTCACACGTCTGTCAGTTCAGCCTTGCCCGGCAGAGGCTGAGAGTGGATGCGGATGCTCTCAAGGTACCCGGGGATAAACGGCATAGGGGGAGAAGGGCTGTTTCTGCTGAAGAAACGTGCTGCTGCGAACAGTGAGCAGATAAAACGGGTCATTTAATCAAGACTGGAAAGCAGAGGAAGGTCTGCTTTAATTGCCACCAAGGGAGTGACAGATGGAGGAGGTTGCACCAGGTCTTCCTTCCCCATGTTTGCAGTTACTCCCAAACCCTCTCACAAGGCTATTGGGTAGGTCCATATGAAGGCTTGGTGTCCTTGGGACCCGGTTAGTCCATCAGCTGCTCTTTGGGCAAGGCGGTGATAGAACAGGACAGAGATGGTATCAGGAGGGGTCAAGCAGAAGCCCCTTAGACCCACAGAGCCGTGCTGGCCAGATGCGCCGGCATCACCCAGCCTCGCTGTCCTTCCTTCCAGGCATCGAGGAGAAGGCTCTGCCAGGGGTCACAGCACTGGGACCCCACTACCAGGAGGAGGTTGTTGAGAACAAAGCCTGCACCAGTCTCCATGTTGAAAGAATGGTCCTTCAGTGATCAAAAAGCCACCTCCTGACAACCCGTGGGCATCCAGCTGCAGGTGACTCAGCTGTGGGTCGAGCTGCTGGGTGGCATCGCAGCTTCTCGTCAAGAGGAACCTTTTGGAGATGAGATCTGGAGGTGGTTTGGCTCCATCAAGACCATTCCGGGCTCAGTAGTTGGCCCAGAAGACAAATGGTATCTTGGGTTGCATCACAAGGAGCATGACCAGCAGGTTGAGGGAGGTGATTCTGTCCCTCTGCTCCGCTCTGGTGAGACCCCTCTGCAGTGCTGGATCCAGCTCTGTGGTCCTCAGCACAAGACAGACATGGACCTGTTGGAGCCACAGAAATGATCTGAGGCTGGAACAGCTCTGCTGGGAGGACAGACTGAGAGTTGGGGTGTTCAGCTGGAGGCTCCAGGAAGACCTTATTGCGGCCTTTGCGTACTCAAAAGGGGCCTGTAAGAAAGATGGGGACAGACTTTTCAGCAGTGCTTGTTGTGATAGGACAAGGGGTGATGGTTTTAAACTAAAGGAAGGGAGATTCAGGCTAGACATGAGGAAGAAATTGTTGCCCCTGAGGGTGGTGAGAGCCTGTCCCAGGTTGCCCAGAGAGGTGGTGGATGCCCCATCCCTGGAGACATCCCAGGCCAGGCTGGACAGGGCTCTGAGCAACCTGAACTGGGTGAAGATGTCCCTGCTCATGGCAGGGGTTGGACTGGATGAGCTTTGAAGGTCCCTTCCAACCCAAACTATTCTGTGATTCTATGCCCATGTCACAGCATGGCATGGGGCTCTAATAGTCCAATGCCACCCATGTGCAGTAATCTCAGCCCCAGTACCTACAGGACACAGATGATCAAATAGCTCTGCAGATACCATCTGAAGTTCAACCAGGTTTATATCTAGCATCAGTCCTAGTCTGGCTTATCTAAGAGCCATTTGCCTGCCCCAGCATCATCCTCAGAGCAGCATACGTAGAGTCTTCCCAGTGGCATTACCGTGAGCCGTTGGTGTTTATTGTCCATTGGGGAGTTTTGTTTTGCCCGTCGCCTGTGTCTCAATCTGTGGCAGACTGAGCAGGGCTTTTCCACCCAGCTGCTCTTGTTTCTGCCATCGTGATCAGCACTGAGCCCTTCCACACATGAGGGTGTCAGTGACAATATGCCCAGTTGTGAGTCACCCCGAAGGCAGATGGCATGGCTGCGATCCTGCCAGCTAAACGCACCATGGAAGGCGATGCCATATTTACAGCTCCTTTCCCCAATGCTAGCGACGACTAAAAGGACTTTACATTTCATGTGATGCAAGGAAAACATACTTCTGTAAACACCAGAGTGCTCTGTGGGCTCAGGACTAATGGAAAGAGAAAAATACATTTTTGTGAGTCCAACAGGACACACTCCATGTGAGCAGGACTTCAGGAGATATGTCTCCGTTACCATTCTCCATATCTGCTCTGTCCTCCTCATGTGCCTAGCTAAAGGATGGTGCAGAAGGGTTAAAAGATAGTCATCTAAGCAAATTTAATCCTTTCCTTTCATTGTTCCTTTTTTTTTAATGCCAGGAGGCAGTGGCAGGAGAGCCAGGTGCATTTCCCAGCTGCAGGGTTGCCACCTCTCTATTGGGAGTGGCTTTGTCATTACATAAAATCTCTACAACACAAGAGTTTTTATTCCTTT
This sequence comes from Patagioenas fasciata, assembly GCF_037038585.1. Classification (NCBI taxonomy): domain Eukaryota; kingdom Metazoa; phylum Chordata; class Aves; order Columbiformes; family Columbidae; genus Patagioenas; species Patagioenas fasciata. Next base: position 44,384,177 of record NC_092559.1, read on the forward strand.
TTTGTTTATGATCTTGGTGACTGAAGTGACCCCTGTCCTGCAGACTAATTTTAAACCTGAATTGCCAAGCTGCCAGTAGACTTTATGGCATCAGGAGGCTTTTGCAGGTTGTTTTTTCCATCTCTGCAGCTGATTGAAAGACTTTATATACCACCCAGCAAAACATTTCACTGTTATAAAACCTCAATAGAAATGTAAGAGCTTGCTGGATGATCTCAGGGTCTTATGATGTTACTTCACAGAAAGCAAAATAATTGCTCCAGAAAAAACAAACAAACAAACAAAACAAAAACAAAAAAGAAAAAGAAAAACCACACACAAAAAAACAAAACAAAACAAAACCAGAACTTCAGCATGTGGCTGTGGTGGAGAGACATCAGATTTCATCAAAATTCGGTATTTCTTAGGGATCTTGTTTCTGTGTGGCAGCAGAAACTGGTCTGGAGGACAGTGAGTTCTTGATACCGACGGCTCTTCACTCCTTTTCTGCTGCTGCCTGTTCTTGTGAGTGTTAGGGAATAGGGAGCAGGAGCTCACGGTGGCTGTACAACCAGGGAGGAGGTTAAAAAGCAACTGCTCTTGTGTCCAAGGCCTTGGGGGGGACGTGGGAGATCTCGTTTTGGTTTTGCACACAGCCAATGAGATCACCCACATTTAGCCAAATCCCTTCTTGAGGCTGCTTGGCTTCACTGGCCAGAACAAGCCCTCCTCACCCATTAGTTGGGTAGGTAGAACCTCCCTGGGTCACCCATCAGCTGAGTAGGTAGAACCTACCTGGGTCACCCATCGGTTGGGTAGGTAGAACCTACCTGGGTCTACTAGGCATGTTGTCTTGATGCAGCTCATGAGCAGGAGTTGACACCAGTCACTGATGTTTCAGCAACCTGGGTGAAGTCAGTAGTTGACTTTTTTGCCATTGTTTTTTCTTAAACAGGTGTCAACAGAACTGTTGTCACCACAGCTGGAAAGGTTTAGCCCTGAGCCCCTTCAAGGCATGGCTAACTCCTGCTACAACCCCTAACTCGTTTTCACTTCAATTAACAATTTTCACCTTCTTCTAGATGGGAGGTGGTGGGCAGATGCCCAAGTTCATGGATCTGCTATGTCCCAAGGCAGGAGGTGGCTGAAATGGGGCATCTGAGGAGATGGTGACATCTCAGGATGCGTATGGCAGCAATGCTTTTAGCACTTAACATTTCAGATGAAATGTGAGTTGACCCAAGCCCTTGGGGTTGAGTGGGATTTGGGGAGTTGGTTGATGAGAGCTGTGGCGTCCTCAGCTCTGCATAAGTTGTGTTGTGGATGTATATGTTCTCCCTTAGATTTTGTTCTAAATGTTCAGAGAAAATAAATATCTATGTCTAGGTGTGTCACGGGCACATGAATCATGGAATCATTTTGGTTGGAAAAGACCCTCAGGATCATAGAGTCCAACCATAACCTAAATCTAGCACTAAACCATGTCCCTAAGAACCTCATCTAAACACCTGAAATCATGGGAGAGTGAGGAATGGACCCTAAAGCACTGTGGCTTGTAGTACTACATGTGAACTTGAAAGCTATTTTCTCTCTTGTTTTTAAAGGACAATATTATTTTATGTGAAAATCTGTTATTTTGCATTCATTATTATCTGATTGTGAGTTCTCAAGTATAATCCTCTTGTCCACTGTTTCATCTCTCATTAAAAAAATGGTTTTCCCTCTTCTTTACCCACCTTACCTTTCACTCTCGGCTTAAAGATCTCAGAATCACAGAATAGTTTGGGTTGAAGGGACCTTCCCAGCTCACCCAGTCCCACTCCTGCCATGAGCAGGGACATCTTCACCCAGATCAGGTTGCTCGGAGCCACATCCAGCCTGGCCTGGGATGTCTCCAGGGATGGTTCATCTACCACTTCTCTGGGTAACCTGGGCCATGCTCTCACCACCCTCAGGGGCAACAATTTCTTCCTCATGTCCAGCCTGAATCTCCCTCCTTTAGTTTTAAACCACCACCCCTTGTCCTATCGCAACAGTCCCTGCTAAAAATCCATCTCCTTATATTTATACATACACATATAACCAATAAAAATACATATATAACCAAGTTGTCCCAGCATTTTGTTTTGAAAAATGTTTTTCTCAGTGGGACTTTACCAAAAGAAAACTCTACACTTGTTCCCATGAGCATCGCATGGGCAAGTCAAGAGGTTGGGACGGCAATGGCACGTGTCCTCTTTGGGCTGGGTAGTTTTTGTGCTGGAAAGATCACTAAGAAAATCCTGACCGTCAATCAGGAGCGTACTGTGCAAGGTATTTATTTGAAAACTCTTTACAATAAGCTGACAGCCCGTATTCATGCAATTTTCACACTGTCATGAAGGGTTGCACTGTTTCCAGAGCCACTCCCGTGCTGATCTACCTGTTCACATCCAGCGCTGGGGCTCCTTTCACAAATAAAAATAATCACGGGAATGGCCCTCGCCATGAATTTTAAAATTGCAAGTTATTTTGGGTGAAGGTGAATGTGTTTTATGGCTGACATGAATCTGAACATGGTGTTTTTAAGGCTGTGAAATTTTGGAAAAGCCTTGGAAATCTGTTCCCAAAGATCATGAGGACAAACCTCTCCTGCTGGGTGAGTGAATAGAAATGAGTTCATAATTACAGAGTATAGTAGGGACATGTTTGCTTTTTCACCATTTTAATTGAGGTTTTTCAGAAAGGAAGAGAACTTAAAACAATACAGAAATGTCTTTTGTTCTTCCAAGGTCATTTGTTGAGAGTTTTGCAGTGAGAGGAGAAAATGTTTATGAAAAAAAAGCAACAATATCGAGATGTTATTTTAGTGCCAAAGTGCCATTCTGAACTGGAACAAAACAAAATGTTTCGGATGGCCTGGGTACTTGCTGAAAACAAACACTGAGCTAAACAATTTGCGGTGCTTTTAGTAAACTCAATAAATGGTTCTGAAACAGAAGAAAAAGAGAGGAAGGGAAGAAATTGAAACGGTTGAAACACCCTTTTCCTTCTCAATAGGATTTCCAAGTCAAGATAATTAAATTTAACAGCACGTGGGTCTGAACCCCTGAAGTGGCATCCGGAAATCAGGTTTTCATCCTCCTCATGCTCCTGTCTCCTCTGTGCCCCCCTGGGAACTGATGGGGATGACCGAAGCCACCGTGGAGGCTTTCTGGGGGCACAGAAGGGACATCCCAAAGCCACTGGGGATGTCACGGGTGTCCCTGCTGAGCAGGAGTCGAGCTGGCGTAACAGTGGCTGTGAAAAGCTGCCCTTTGTAAGAGAGTTTTCTCCTGAGCAAACTCCTCAGGACCAAGATTTTTTTTTTTTATTTTTAAGGACAGAAGTAAGTCTCCATTTGTGTCCTTGATGAGTAGCAATATTAGCATCTTGTTAAATCATAGTGTAACGATGCAAAAAGCTCTTGAGGCAGCTGAAAGCACATAAGCAGAGATGCTGTTAAAATAATAGTCACTGTGTTGCTTCAGATTTAGAAACTTCAAGCCAGTGGTGGAGGACAGACCACTTTTTCATGAACGACCGCACTAAAGGTGCATCTCAGAAAGGAATCACAAAATATCTTCAGTTGGAAAGATCCCATAAGGATCAAGTCCAATTCCCTGCTCCTCGCAGGACTGCCTAAAACTAAAACATAGAACTAAGAAAGCTGCGCCAGCTCAAACTGAGCATCCTGGAGAACAAGGTGAAGAGCTCTTTGTTAGAGTGATAGTCCTTCACAAGGATGTTCCTCAAGGATTAAGTGTTCAGATGCAGGAAAGTCCCAAATAAACAGCATTTGCCCCTCCTGAGCGAAGCCAGCAGACACCGACGAGCAGGATGTCAGCCCAGGGGTTGGTTCCAGACAATTTAGAGACAGATCTTTTTTTTTCATTCGGTTTGTCCACAACATCACTGGGAGTTATTACACTAAATTAATTCTCCGAACTGCAGGTCCCTGGAGGACAATATTGTCTTGGCGGTTTGTTCCTAAAAGGGCTCAGCTGAGTGATTGCATTACTGCGGCTTAATGAATTAAGACACGTGAGCTGGGCAGCGGTAATTGCCTCCGTGTGCAAAGTGCCTTGTGCTGCAACCCCTCCACCCAGCTGAGAGATAACGCATCTTATGGTTGCCATGTTGTCCTGCATCAGCAGAGAAACAGGAGTTTTTCATTTGCAATTAAATGTGGTCATGGTGTGCTGGAGCTCATGGGGAGGTCAGGATGAGTCAATGGACACCAGGAGAGGCGTGAGAAGAACAAGGTGTGCATGTAATTCTGTTTCCCAGCAGTGGTCTCGTCTTCTTCAGGGCTGGACTCAATGATCTTAAGGCTCTTTTCCAACCGAAATGATTCTGTGATTCTCTAGGAATTTAGAGTCATAAAATCATAGAATAATTTGGGTTGAAAGGGACCTTCCAAGCTCACCCAGTCCCACTCCTGCCATGAGCAGGGACATCTTCACCCAGCTCAGGTTGCTCAGAGCCCCGTCCAGCCTGGACTGGGAATGCTCCAGGAATGGAGCATCCACCACCTCTCTGGGGAACCTGGGCCAGACTCTCACCATCCTCAGGGGCAACAATTTCTTCCCCATGTCCAGCCTGAATCTCCCTCCTTTAGTTTAAAACCAATGCCCCTTGTCCTGTCACAACAGGCCCTGCTAAAAAGCCTCTCCCCATCTTTCTTACAGACCCCTTTTAAGTACAGAAAGGCTGCAATAAGGTCTCCCTGGAGCCTTCTCTTCTCCAGGCTGAACACCCCAACTCTCTCAGCCTGTCCTCCCAGTAGAGCTGTTCCAGCCTTGGATCATTTCTGTGGCCTCCACCCAGGGCACCTTGGTCATCTTGGTTGTACTGGTGTTGCTTTGTTAGCTGATTATGTGACTTATTTATTTTTAACCAACCTGGCAGGAAAGTCCACATTGCATGGGTGAGCGTAGGGACTTTTTGGTCAATCAGCTGTGGGAAGAATCACGGGGATGAAATGAAGAACTGTCCCCAGGGAAGACAACCAGAGATAAAACAACACTGTGATGTTTTGTTGTCCATCAACCTCCAAGTGCTTTTCGACACATGGCTGCTCTCAGCATCTCCCCTTCTCTGTGAGGAAAATGAGGCAGAAAGGAGAAGATGCTATGTTTGGACCTTCCCCCAGACATTGCAGTGAACCCATGGCCACCAGATCCTTGTATTTGCAAACTCCATCACCCATGAGCCTGTCCCTCAAGACTGCTCTTCTAGTGTGGCAAAACATGACCGTCTACATGATGCCATTTCAGCTGTCCAGAATTGAGGGAAGGAAATGAAGCAACAAGCTCCTCTGTGCTAGGAAACCAATCTGTTATTGAAATGGTTTTCTTTTCGGTGGAGCGTTTCTGTCCCGGCTCCTCAGTCCTGGAAATAGGTTTATCCATCTACAACGTTGTTTTCCAGCAAGAGTTCATGGAGTTGTCAGCAGCTGGTTGCTGGAATGAATATAAAGTGAAATAACTTGTTTTTTTTTCTCCTGCTTTAAATCCCTGAATATAAATGTACCATTGCTGGTGATCACTTGGAACGAGCACCGAGGGCTTTTTTTCCACCAGGTTGCTCTCCAAATATATCTGGAAGCCAAACTAGGAGGTAAGGGCAAGAAGAAGTCAATGCTTTTGATGGGTAAAAAAAGGTTTTGTGGCATCCCTTGTGTCACATGAGGTCTTTCCATGAGACCTGGCCCATTCGAAGAAGCCCAGCAGCACTTCAACAGTGTGGCCGCACGGTTTCATGGGTGACTTCCAGTTTTTGGCCACAGCAGGAGAGCATTTACCACCCACTCCTTTTCTCTACAAGCCCAAGTTGGGGATATTTGCCTCAAAAACTTTGGAGGGAGCAACATGCTGAAGCTCTGCAGGGTCTCCTGACATGGTTAGTGTGCAAAGAACTTGCCAGCTCGAGTTGTTTGGGCTCTTGTTGCAGAAACAATATTTCTGTTTGACCCCCTGTTAGCAACTGATGTTTGCAAAATAAAGAAGTCAAGGCACTGGGAATACTTTCCATTCCCTCTCTTGTCTCAGCCCAAAATATTAGTATTTAAAATATTGCATCTATTATATGCATCTAATATCTCTGCTGGCACGTAAATCACCCAGGGATTTTTCATCTCCATATTAAAAAAAAAAAAAAGAAAAAGTTAACTACTCTCTATTTTTGGATATTTGTTTACTGTTTTGTTTCCATTTATTCCTACTAAAGCCACAGCAGTCTGTCTCCAAGGGACCATCTGTGGGAAAGAAAGTCCCTGGATTGATTTGGAAGGTGCTGGTGTCATTAACAGGCATGAAGGCACTGAGTATCTGCTCTTTCTCTGATAATGCCTTTATTTAGCGTGACAGCTCCCAGGGCATGAGTGGACAACAGGCTTCTTTATTTCATTTAAACTAACATTGCTCCAGCCATTCCCAGTGTTGTGCAGATGCTGCGGTTCATCCCAATTTCCCATTTAAAGCTGGGGCTGCTGATCCCAAAAGAACAAGAATCAGGAGCTTCGTGGGGATGCATAAGGTGACTCAGCTCCGTATCTGGGCAGCGTGTTCCTCTCCAAAAGCAATGAGCAGAAACTCATCTGAGAGAAAGTAAATTTTTGGAGTGGATCAGACCCTGGCACGGCTCAGGTAGCGTGAAAGAGGAGGAATGAGGTCAAGAGAAGACAGGAATGGGATCAAGAGAAGACAAGCCTTCTTTTGACAGTGGGTCAAGCTTAGGTAAAGATTTGGATTAGGATTGTCACTTGATTTACAAGAAGTCAATGTCCAGGTTGATCCCAGCTCTACGCTAAATGCTATCCCATCGTTTTTCAAGTTTATTTAATGTGCTTGATAAAGGCTCCTGACACACATAAATCCAAAGCATCTCTGCTCCTTGGGTTGATGTTTTACCAGATCCTCGTGTCGGAAGTCATTGTTTGTTGTGGATTTTAGGTCAAACTCATGTGTCTGGACAGCGGTTAGGAGATCCTGTCAAATCTTGCCTTGACATCAACAGGAAAAACGTTTGTTTCTTCATTAGAAAGCACTGGTATTAATAGGAGACAGAAAAAAAAAAGCCTAGAATGTCTCCTTGCTTGCAGGTCAAAGAGTCACAGAGGTCTAAAGAAAGACAGCTGGACAAAAAGGCAGCAGGTGGGGGCTCAAACGTACTATTTAGGATGCATCTTGAGGGATGGGACCATGGAGGGACGGTGGTGGGCTCTGTCTGCACGTCTTGGCATGGGTTTAAAGTTTATATCTCTCGGAGGATTATCAGATTGCGGGATGACTGATCAGCCTGGGTGTATTTTTAAAGGAGGCAGCCTGGAGTCTGTGGTATAAGCTCTTTCACTGCAAAGTAGTAAAAAGATAAATCAATATTCATTCAACTCGCATTCTTACCAGTAGTCCAGGATCTGCATGTCGTTGCGCTCAGCGGATTTTTGGGGAATATCATGTACATGGTTGTGTCTTTCAGCTTTAAACTGTTTCGACTCAGTTCCTTGTCACTTTATTTTCCTATGGTTTTCATGTAATTTTTGCAATCATGTTTACGGTATGAGAAGAATCCAAAAACATCATTCCATGCAATGTTGTTTCTGAAGAGAACCAGTTCCAAGCGATTGCTACATGAAATCACTGCAGTGATTTCTACACCAGTCTGGACAATCGGCCTTGAAGTCCAGGGGGTGTCTTCTTAACTGGTTGCCTGCTCTGTGCAACAAGGACCTCCATCTGGACATCCCTAATGATTTGTGGGAGATCCAGCGAAGCATTTGAAGAGCTGTTTTGCAGCTATCTCACATGCCATCTGTACTTGGGATGTCTTTCCCAAGCTGGTGTTGCAAAACAGCTACTTAAATTTCTCCTGAAGCTTCATTTCCATGAACCTTAGAAGAAAATTGCTAACTCAGGCAGCCTGTGTGGCCAAGCGTTGCAGAATGTGAGGACTTTTGGTGGACTTTAGCAGTAGACAAGTTTGCTCTTCAATGCTTCGCTGAGTCTGCTCTGATGGACTTTGTGTCCTGTCATCGAATCATAGAATGGTTTGTGTTGGAAGGGACCTTCCAAGCTCACCCAGTCCAACCCCTGCCATGAGCAGGGACATCTTCACCCAGATCAGGTTGCTCAGAGCCCCGTCCAGCCTGGCCTGGGATATCTCCAGGGATGGAGCATCCACCACCTCTCTGGGCAATCTGGGCCAGGCTCTCATCACCCTTGGTATAAAAATTAATGCTACTCTTTTGTTTTATACTGAGTCTAGTTATGTTGTTGTAAAGGCCACACAAAATCATCTCTAGCAAACAAAGACAGACATGATGTCTAGGCCCAAGGAAGGGTGTCTTCAGCAGCTGTACCCCAAGATCAAGGATGTGACAAGAGAAATTGTTCCTGGCTCATCGGAAGCTTTCATAATGCTTTTCCCAGCAGCCAGATGCTGTGACCTCATCAAAAACATCTCTACCCTCATAGTGTTGTTTTTGTTGGCTGGGCCTGTCTTCTAGAGTTCATGGTATGTTTTGAAGCATGTGAACGTGTTAGACCTAAAGCATGCATTACATCTCAACTGTTCAAAGGTGATTTTAGATCCTGATCCACCACCATTTAGACAGGTAGATTTTCTACACTTCCAAAATGTCGCGTCTATCCAGACACGCAGGCTGGGTCTAGTGATTGGGACAGATTTTAATCCTGGTGACAGAAAAGCATAAAAGAAGTGTGAATAATTTCATTTTTGTTTTCAGGAGTGAACATGACATCTTGTTCCCTTCTCATCTGAGAAAAATGCAAACAAAAACTAAACTGGAGCCAAGCGAAACCAGCTTGAGAGAGAAAGCCAAAGGGAAAACACACAGAAGTCCTGTGTTCTTCATCCTTGGAGCTGGTGGTTGCTGCTTTCTTGGGGGTTTTGAGGTTTTTGATTAAATTGTGTGGAACCGTCAAGCTTATTTGAGTATTTCCCACTCTCAGTCATAGCAAGGATAGAAAAAAGCTGTGGCTGGGCTGTCATGCTCCCTACAAAACTGAGTTATCATTATACATGCACGTAAGACATGAGAGTGTCTTTGATGGACATGGGCTTAGTGAAGAACACTTTGAGGAGAAGTCAAACCTCTAGAATAGAAATTCAGACCTTCCTCCTCATTATATTAATAGTAATATTCCCATTGACCTCACAGGGCGGAATTAGACCTCTAGGACCAGTTTTAGACGCTATAAAATTCCACCAGCTCCTAACTGGGATCCTTCAGGTCCTCCAGTTTGGACCACCATGTCCCTTAGTTGCCCAAATCCAGTGACAATGGGTGGTTTTGACTTTGAGCAGTGGGACTTTGAGCAACTTGGTCTAGTGGAAGGTGCCCCTGCTCATGGCAGGGGGATTGGAACCAGATGATCTTCAAGGTCCCTTCCAACCCAAACCATTTGATGCCCAAACCCCTCCAGCAACATCAGATTGGGGATGCCAGTCCGGTTATTTATGGAGTTGCATCATACAAGGTGAAACAGCTGGTCTGGCTGGAATATTCTTAATTCAGAAAGGCCGTGCCTGGAGAAATCTGTTTGTTCAGGGGATGTTTCAGAGGACTTGACTTCTTCTTGCCCTTTCCATCTTCATGCTGAGTATCCTGGACAGCTTGCTAGCACAGCCGTGAAGAACCCAGTTGCCGTTGATCTCCATGAATTTAACTCTTTCAGTAGTGACTCTGAAGAGTTTTATTTAATTTCCCTCCCTCTCGATGGAAAATTACTTTGGGATTTTCAAAAAGAAAGTGGGGAGAGGTGGCCCATAGAGTCAGCCCCACCAGTCCTCTGTTGGTAGGTGCAGTTGTGTCCCTTAGGGATGCTCTGGTCCTCCAGCTTTGAGGGGTGTCACGGAGAAGTGAGATCTGGGGTCTTCGTGGGGGTGGAAGGTCCCACAGCGTCCATTCCTGCAGCAGATCTTAATCTAGCCCTTGTAACGGTAATTGCTAATTAACTGCAGTTATAGTAATAGCAAAGCTGATTGTTAGATACTCCTGAGACTTAGCATCATATTCCTGGGCCTGATCCTGGCACAGAGATGAGATACTGCCTTGGCAGAAGAAACTTTCTGTCTGCAAAATGCAGTGAGGGATGTTTTTGTTCAAGCACCAGAAGGATGAAGGTGACTCAGAAGGTTTGACCTTGGCCATGGCACTGCTCTTCATTCTCAACATCTTGCCCAAGTGGCTGTGAGTTCATATTAGTTGCTCATTACTGGGTGGCCCTGACCGTGAACACCAGGTGTCACAAGTGTGATGGGGAGCGGCTGAGGGGCCTGGGGGGTTCAGCCTGGAGAACAGGAGGCTGAGGGGAGATAGGGACACAAAGAAACAGCCTCAAGTTGCGCCAGGGGAGGTTGAGGTTGGATCTTGGGAACAATTTCTTCCTGGAAAAGGTTGTCAGGCATTGGAACAGGCTGCCCAGGGCAGTGGTGGAGTCACCATCCCTGGAGGGGTTGAATGTATGCAGAGATGAGGTTCTCAGGGACATGAGTTAGTGCCAGGGTTGAGTTAATGGTTGGACTCGATGACCTTGAGGGTCTCTTCCAATCAAAATGATTCTATGATCCCTCCCTTGTGAGGAGCTTAGTGTTCCCTGGAGGGTTTGTCCCATGGGAGAATTGCCCCGGACTGAGGACAAGCGTGGTGTCCACCAGGTTCTTCAAAGGCAAGAGACACGGGTGGAATCTTGATCCATTTGGGATGAGATCTCCATCCATTTGGCCATATTGGGTGCTCTGCACCACAGGGTAAATATCTCCAAGTGCTCTTAGAGATGTAGCTCCTCAACTCTCTGTATTTACAGGAATTTCCTGACCCAGTCTCCATGCAACCACCAGAAGAATGTCACCTGTGTTCTCCTCCAGCTCTCCACATGCCAGACAAATGGTGGGGGCTCTCTGAGGACTTGTCTTGCTCAGGGGTGGGATATGAACAGGGCTGACAGGATGGAGCAACTGTGTTTTAGACCAACTGTCCACATGTCTGGAGTTATTTTCCCCAGCCTTGTGCCTTCCAGCCCTTTTCCTTGGGAGCGAACGATGGAGTAAAAACCTGCAGGAATCCCGTATTTCTGAGCATGTAGGCTGATAATCACCAAGACAGCTGAAGCCTTAGATTTGTTTGCGTAGGCTCCTCTAGCAGAGCAGACATTTGTCAGATCTAAATTCTGTTGAAAGGTATCTCATTCAGTTAATTTAAAAAAAAAAAAAAGAAAAAAAAGATCAGTGGAGAAACCATATAATGACTGATACCATCCTATTTCCAGCTTGGCAACCCTGATCGTCTCCCCGTGGATTTTAGTTCTTCTGCAGTTTCTTTGTCTCTTTTAAGTTTCCGCATTGACCAATGGTCAAATCCCCAGTCCTGCTGAAGTCAGGGGGAGTTTTGAGTTGAAGCAGAATTTGGCCTTTGAAGTAAAAATAATTATTTAACATTAAACAGAGGCAAGAGATAAGAAACCAGCATGTTCTCCAGATACTTGTAGCTGAAGCAGTGTCCCCCAGAAGACACCCGTGTCCTCACAGAGAGGGACAGAAGAAAGATTTCCCAGTAGCTGTGGCATTTTTGGGGGGTGAATTCTTCCTTTTCTTGGAGATGTTGCCATGTGCTTCCTCTCTTCAGCATCACAAGCCTAAAACCCTGGGACTGGAAAGAGCCTTTGGGTTCCTCCATGGTCTGGTTCCCTCAGCTTAGGTCACCCCAAGCCACCATCTCGTTTCTCCTGCCCTTGAGCAAGCACAAGGTGGTTTCCATGACCTCAACCTGTGTGTGATGGGGTGTCCTGGTCCCCATCTTATCCTTCCTGGGACTCTCCATGTCCCCAACACCTTGGTCACACTGGAGAGCAAGGATGGCTCATCCCAACCTCCCGAGCTTTGCAGTCAAAAAAGTTTGAAGATCTGGGCATTGGCTTGGGCTCTTTTTTGCTGTGGAGTCCTATTTCTTCTTGGCTTTTCGTCTTCACCAGGGTGTTGGGAAGATAAAAGCACATGACGAGTCATTGCCTGAATGCTGGATGATCCTCTAGACCCCTGCCTGCTGCCAAGTCACGGACTTTGCTTCTTGTTTGCTGTTCTCCTTCCTTTGCCTTTTATTTCTTCCAATTTTTTTTTCCCCTAACTTGTTAGACTCTGGTGGTTTCCGTCCTGTGGTTAGTGACTGCAGAACTTTGGTTCATGTTTGCTCTGCCTCTTGCTGTGGGGATCTTGCTTTTTAGTTTGTCCCATAGGGGGACAGAGCTGCTCGTCCTCTCCCTGTCCTATTGCAAAAGCCCCAAAACGAACAATCTTGCACATTCCACATTGACTTAAGTGGGTTTTTTTTAATCTTAAGCCTAGGTTTTTTCCTTTCACAGCCCTTAAACAGAAACGCTTTGGTTTATAACATCATTATGTCTTTAGGAAAAGAATGTCCCCGCTTGCATTTCTTGCAGGAATTTACAGCAGAGGTTGGTTCCCAGCTCATTTCCACACATTTTCCTTCACCTCTGCTTAAATTAAAGCTGTGTCTGTGTCCAAATGTTATCATTTCTGTGCAATATTTGCAACTTAAATACAGTAGCAGCTTGTCTGGCTTATAACTCAAGACTGAAAGTGCACCCAAACAGTTAAATTCAGATATTTGAGAGAAGAGCAAAACCACAGAAAGCAAACACTGAGTTATGTCAGCAAAACCTCTTGCACACTTCAACATGTGAGGACTTAGTACTAGATAAGGGTTTTAACTAACTTTTATTTTGACATTCCCCTTTTAATAAGCATTGTTCTTTACAAAGCGATTTATGAGAGGAAACAAAGAAATGCCAGGAAAACTTAATGTGGAGGATCTGTACTCATAAAATGCTTGTAAGCTCCAGCAAACAGGAAAGCTTCCCCCAATCCTCTCTGTTATTTTTTCTTTAATTCCCTGCCATTCAGCTTGCAAAAAAAAAAAAAAAAAAAAAAAAAAAAAAGCATGTTGAATGTCTCAGAAAACCGGATCTGGTGGTCTGAGACTAAACACAAATTCCTTCCACTTGCCACCACGAACAAGCCTCTTTGTCCCATGTTCGCCAAACATGAACCCTCGCTCTTTATGGTTAAGAACCAGTTTGCCTCAGAAAATAGGTTTTTAACTCCTGGGGATGCCAAGGAATACAGATTTGGTGGGCAGATGGCTTTGGCAGACAGGGCTAGAGACTGTTTAGCTGCTGACCATTGAAATGTATTTGTGAATGGCCACTTCCTTTGTCCAAATGTATTTAGCCGAGGCATGCGGATGATGAAAATAAAATTAATTGCTATGCGGCAGGTTTAAAATAAACGCTACTATTTATCAGGATGGAAGGAGGGGTTTGGGGTAAGGGATGAGTGTGGACCAGTGTGGTCACTGGTCTCCCAGTTTCAGGGGATGATGCTGGGGAGATGTCCCTTGTGAACCTCCAGCACTGCTCCCAGCAGCCGTGTAAGGAGCCAGATGTTAAAGCATCCCACGTGCTCTCAGAGTCAATATTGAGTGTTAAACTGGCAGTGATCAGGCAAAGAGCTACTGTCATGCTCAGGACTAACCCTGCAGAGTCCCAGGCCAAGGCATCCAAGGCTGAGACCATCTCCATTTTAACTGCATCCTTGATGATCATTGGATCATAGAATCACAGAATAGTTTGGGTTGAAGGGACCTTCCAAGCTCACCCAGTCCAACCCCTGCCATGAGCAGGGACATCTTCACCCAGCTCAGGTTGTTGAGTTGGTACTAGGTTGTGTTAGATGCCAAGAAATTGTCCCCTCTTTCGTGGCAGGGACACCCACAGAACTCACCCACCAAAGGTTGAGCTGTTTGGTGGGATAGAAGATCTGTTGACCAAGCAGGACGATGAAGGAAAGGGTGTACTAACATCTTCCTTTGACTTTCCAGGAGACAGCAGAGACTTCCCAGTGGGAACAAGCCTCAACAACACGCGGATCATCAACAAGGTGGCGCCAAACACAACAGGGACCACCAGAAACTCTACCAAGGAGGCCAGGCACCTCACTCCTCGGGTAGGATGGGCCACCACGGCTACAGCCAGAACCGGAGATGGCACCACAACCAGAAGCAGTCACCCAATGACAAAGAAACACACAGAAATGCCAAAGAGAATGAGAATTTGAAAATTGAGGACACCTCCATCTGCACGGTGCACATTCCTGTGGAGACACACCGAGGCCTGGAGGCTGTGGAGAAGCAGTCTCAGCAGTTCATCCAGGAGTTGGAGACCAAGCAGAAAGACAGTGTTCACGAGCACATTGAGGAAAGACCCAAAATCAACTTGCTTCAGTCTTCCAAAGACAGACTGCGGAGGAGGCTAAAAGAAAAGGTATTAATTCTTAGGGAAACGTTGAGTTTCCCATTTTCCAAGAGTCTGGCTTTTGGCCATTCTCCATATCAAGGGTGGGGTGGGCTCAAGGGACATTTCCATGAATGCACCTGACTTATCTTAATCTCCCCGTGTCAAGACTTCTCTTGAAGTGTCTTCGTGCTTCTTCAGGAAGCCTTTTATTGATATGATGCTTAGCTTGGTTGAGGTTGCTACCAGCTTGAGTTCTCCAAGAAGGACCGGGTGTTCCTTCCCTGACTACCTCTTGGTCTGCAGAGCTCATCTGCTTTGCAAAGAGGTCTAAAAAAGGCAATTTGTCTCTCTGCAATCACAGAACTAAATCCCAAGCTTCAACTTTTAAATGCTGAATAGCTAGAGTCGGCTACTTAAAAGTTGATATCAATTTATCTTGGTGATGAATTGTAACACACTTATCTTTCCCCCTTCCTTCCAACAACTCCAAAATAACAAAACTATTGCATGCAAGTGCTGGAGGAGAAATCCTTTTTGGAAACAATATTCAGCCTCAGATTTTTGAGGAATTCGGAGATGATATCTCCATTTGGCCCCCTGTGAAATTCAGATTCTTTGTCAGACTGGCAAATGCATCCAAAGGGGTATCTCCAATGAGATTTCCAAAATGTGTAGTAAAAGTAATCTGAACATATACAATTTCATGGGAGTGCGTGTTGGAAATGTATACCTTTGGCTGCATCTGCATTTACTATTTATGTATGGGGCATGAGGGGGAGGAAGAGATTTTGTTAGTTATTTTCATGGTATTTTTAACAATGGGAGTACAGCAGAGACTTTTCAAAGTATTAATTTGAATGCTCTCCATGTGACTTTATAGTCTTATAAGAGAGACGTCACATAAGCACCCACTCTTAGATGGGTGTAGTCAACACAACTGGGTCTCCTGGTGGGAGTTTTGGACACCTCCAACTACCAGTTGAGGTTGTCCAAAAAATTGCTGCAGGTTTGTGTTTTGTAGCACATTTTGAGATGGAACTAGAGAAGAAGGGAGCAGAACATCGCAAGCAGGATGCATGCCTTACACTGAGGGAAAGGGATAAATGTGTAATTAAATGTTGAAAAGAAGCAATAAATTCTATGATGATGACATAAAGAAAGAAGTGTAATGGTCAAGAGATGGAAAAACTAAGATTTTGTCCAACACTGGGATCATGTGACATCTTTGATCTCAATTCAGATCATTAAATATATATTAAAAAGTAGATTTTTTTGGTCAGATTGTTATCTGAGCATTTTGCAAACATCAGTGGACTTTCAAAATAGAGGCAAAATAAAAACTAAGATGACCAAGATGCAGAAGGCGGTCAGGGGTGGTCAGACCTTGGCATCCTGGCTCAGGGCCTTGGAGAACATCATCTCTCTGAGCCAAAGGGGAGGACTTTGGGATTGTGTGCTGTGTGAAATGGGGAAAAAAAACATTTCTGGGGCAGAACTTGTGGTTTTCAATGCTGACATGACACCATTGTGCCTCTAAAAGATACTTTGTTTTTTCTATATATGTTTATATGTTTCCCCAACCCCTTTCCCCCTCTGCTGTTTGTGGAAGGACAAGGGCTGATATATCTGTTTTTTCCTTGTGTAACAGACGCCTTGTCTTTCCCTTTTCACGGACCAGGATGAAGTTACGGTAGAAACCACCAATCCCGAAAAGAACAAAATGGACAAATTAATTGAAATCCTCAACAGCATGAGGAACAACAGCAGCGACGTTGACTTCAAGCTCACCACCTTCATGGAGGAAGCCCAGAACTCTACCAACTCTGAGGAGATGCTGGGGGAGATAGTCAAGACCATCTACCAGAAAGCGGTGACGGACCGCAGCTTTGCATTCACAGCAGCCAAACTCTGTGACAAAATGGCCCTTTTCATGGTGGAAGGAACCAAATTCCGCAGTCTGCTCCTCAACATGTTGCAGGTAATGAGATAAAATTAGTTGGTTAGATGACTGCAGCTTCACCACTCGTGGTCTTACCATGCGTTTGGCCAGGAGCTTGACCCGTTACCAAGTTCCTTTTGAACCCCATTGATGAGAGGAAGACAGAGGCGTACTTGCGATTTTGTCTTTGATGGTTACCATAGGTAATGTGGCACTGAGGGCATTGTCAAGTTGCTCTTAATTCTCATTTTATGAGCTTTACGTGGAATTATAGAATCATAGAATCATTTTGGTTGGAAGAGAATCTCAAGGTCATCAAGTCCAACCATTAACCCAACACTGGCACTAAACCACGTCTCTAGGAACCTCATCTATGCACCTTTTAAACCCCTCCAGCGATGGTGACTCTACCACTTCCCTGGGCAGCCTGTTCCACTGCTTGACAACCCATTCCATGAATAATTTTTTCCTAGTTATGGTATTTTTTCCTAATTATGGTATCTCACACCAGGGCCCGTCTGTGAAATGAGTAGTTTGCTTGCAGCAGCATCCCCGTGGCGTGAAGAGAAGTGAATTTGGAGGGTCTTACAGTGGAGGGTCTTTGCCACTCTTTTTGTTCTGAAGACCATCTCAACACCAAAGATACCAAGTCATGGTCCTTGAGTAGGCTGTTGGTTGCATCACCTGGCTGATGGGCTCATAATTGATAATTTGTGTATTTGCTAATTCTTTTGGGTGACTTGTTTGTTGGTATATGCAATACTGGTTGATTGTTTTCTCCAAAAGCATCAGTGACAGCAAAATGAGGGGGGCACGTGTCATTGGTGGCATGTACAAAGCTCACGATTCATTTTTCTGTTCTCCACACACGTTCTCCACAACATCACTCTAGTTTTTGACACATCTCGTCCTTCTTGCTCTTGTTGAAGATCATCCCTTGGATGCTGAGCTTGGCTGCCTGTACCTTGTGAGGCATGTGTTGGCTTTTGGGCAACACAGGAAGCAGGAAAATAACAAGCAAAATAAAATCATGACAATCAATATTTAATGTAACCTAAGGTAATCCTGCAAAGTCACCAGTCGGGTTTTGCTTCTCTCATTGCTCCAGGCGTGTATCGAACCCAACATCTCTCCCTGGAAAGCCCTTGGGCACAACACACATCTGCCTGTTCCATGTACCAGGCAGCGATTTTTTCCTGATTGATTGATTGATTTATTTCCAAAGCTGTTCTAAAGCAGGAGGGGATAAATCGCAGTCAACATCAGTCCCAGATTTAGCAGCGAGGGGCTGGAAGAGGCTCTAACCCATCCGAGCGTCCCACTCCTCCCATGCCAGGTCACTCTTGTGTCTTTCCATGTTTGGTTGAGCGATGCTAAGAAATTAAAAATAAAGTCCAGGAGTAACGGGAGCAAAAAAATTCAAAAACTGCAGATGATGACAGCCCTTCTGGGTTAGGAAGGACTCTTGCAACTTGTCTTGCCCCACCATTTCCACCCCTACCAACAGACCCAGTAAACTGATTTATACTAAAATGTCAGCAGTAATAACTGGCTTCATAGTCAGCTCTTCACAGCATGAATGTAGGATAAATATTAATAATATATCTCGGATCGCCAGAGAATCCCAAAGTGCTTCCCAGGAACACATAGCGCAACGTACATTGTGAAAAACTGGGAAGAAATGGAATGTAAAGGGTGAGCGGGCTGTACGGGTGACTGATTTCATTTGTGAGAGCCTCGAAAAATATGGAAAAATGGATTTACTCAGCCTCAAACGTGGCTCGACGGGGCGAAAGGTGACAGATTGCTACAGGTCAAAAGCAAAGTGCTATGTGAAATTAAATAATTTAACATTTCCTTTCTGGTAGTAGAGGATTTTATGTTTCTCCAAGCCTGGTTTCATTTTCCAGCCACAATAACTGAATGCAGACGCACAGATTCGTAAAATACTTTAATCAGCCCAAAACTGAGATTTTTTTGGTGATGCTTTTAGGCTCGATAACCCTGGCTGGGGACAGACCCAGGTCAGAAGCACAAAGACTCATTGCAGCTGCCTTGATGTGAAATAAGGGGGTTGATGGTGTTGATATAGTATCAATATCAATATGATATATTGGATAATATATGTATATTATGGAATAATACAGATATATTAATATCGTGATAACATATTGATATAGTATAAATATAATATCAATGTAATATATTTGATAATATATGTATATTATGGAATAATAGCGCTATCATATTAATATATTATATCAAATTAATATATTAATATATCGATATGGTTGATGATACAATGTTGATATAGCAGTATCAATATGATATATTGAGATATATATACCAATATCAATATAATATATCAATACATAGTTGATGGTATAACATTACCCAGTACCACAATCAGATGTTTCCCATCAACCATCTCCAGATAATTTATCATTAATTAAACAAAAAAATTAAAAAAAAAATTAAATTAATTTAAATTAAATTAAAAAATAAAAAATAAAAAATATTTTTTTATAACCCCTTTAATAAAACGCTTACTCCAGAGCTGGTTTTATGTCTTTCTAGCACCTTTCAGACTAATCTGATCCCCGGACATAAGGAGCTCGACTTGCCGGGCACCGGCGAGCTGGGGAATTACTCTGCCAGAGTGTGATAAATCGGGATCAACATGATCCCCCCCCCAAACTGTTGGCGCCTGGGGCCGCATTGCTCACCCCCCATCTGCTCCCGGCAGATGCTCCTGTTTTGTAGGGCCTTGTTTATCCCTTTCTCTCGGACTGTGATGGCAACAGCTCAGCCCCACCGGAGGATCTCATACATTATTATTATTATTATTATTATTATTATTATTATTGTTGTTGTTGTTGTTGTTGTTGTTGTTGTTGTTATTATTATTATTATTATTGAGCCGCCCTCCCAGCATCCCGGTCCCTATAACCAGCATCCCTGTGCCCCACTGGGCCTTAAAACAAGCAGAAAGGTGGGTTTTTTTCCCACAAAACAGGTAATAAACTTAAGAAATTGATATTTCAACCTGGCCCTTCTTATATTTTCAGCTGTTGACAAGGTGTTCAGGGGCTGCACATGTTCGCGGCTTATCTCTGTTTTGATCCCAAAAACAGATGCTGGCGCTGTAGGAATGCTGTTCCATCATCTCCCTCCTCTAAAGAGGATCCCCCCAGCTGCTGCCGCACCATTTCAGGGCTCTAAGGGGCCATCTATTGGGAAAACTCTGGTTTGAATTTATCCCTCACTCTGTGTTTCGATCCCAAATCTTGGCTGAGTCTTGAATTTGGGTACCTCTAACCTTCAGGGATGTGGGAAGGGGAGATGCGGGAAGGGGAGATGCTGCCGTTTGGGGGCTCAGCCCTGGTGGGGTGGAAATTTGCTTTGATTTTTTGCTCATTGAATCTGATGTAAGGAGCAATTTTGGGCTGCGTGAGCCCTTGGTGGACACATATGGTTTCTTCACCCCTCTAGAAATACCTTATTAATTTACAAATTGAAAGTAAGTCTTCTCTGAGAGGTTTTTGCTTCTCATATTTTCACTCCCTGGCATGTCTAGGCTGTGGTGCTTTATTTTTTTTTTTTTTTTCAGTGTGGGGGAGTGTTAAGCAATGTGCCCCAAACCCTTCCCATGTAACATAAGTTGGTGTATTCCTACGTTGAAATGACCGTGCTCTTAATAGCCATGCTGTGTCTGCATCTGAGCTATGCAGCGCCAAGAGTATTATTAGCATGGACATCACCGGGGCTGTAACTGTACCCTGCTTCCCTTGGCAACTGTGGCCAACAACACATCAAACAGAAGGTTGATACCTTCTTTTAATAAAAAACAACAAAAAAAGATACATGCGGTGAAATGCGGAGCTGGGCGCAGAGCGGCAGAGCCCACTGCAGGGCACACGCTGGCATGCAGCCTAGCCTATGGCACACCCTAAGGTGGATCCTGTAGTATACCCTATGGTATATCCTATGGTATACCCTGTCATATACCTTATCATATACCCTATGGTATACCCTGTGGCATGACCTAATGCATACCCTATGATATACCCTATGGCATACTCTATGGTATACCCTAATGCATATCCTATGGTATACCCTGTGGCACACCCTACAGCATGCCCTATGGCACACCCTAATGCATATCCTATGGTACCCTGTTGCATACCCTATTACATACCTTAATGCTTTCCTTATTGCATCACCTATTGCATACTGTATTGCATGCTGTAATGTATACCCTATTGCATCCCCTAGTGCATTCTCTATTGTATACCCTATTGCATTCTCTATTGCATACCCTATAGCACACCCTAATGCATATCCTAATGCGTACTCTATCACATACCCATGCAAGGTTTCTTCAGCATCTCAGTTTAATCTCTCAGTGCCCCAGAAATGGCCCTTCCTTGGCTCAGTGCTTCGCTTCACTCTGGTTGTAGAAACTGGGGTCAAATCCACTGATTTCTGGCACAGGTTGCACTCATCTGGGTTTGAGATGGTCCATATATGGCCACTTCTGCAGGGGCTCAACCAGGAAGGTGGCCAAAAATCTGTTGTCAGCCCAGGTGGAGGATGGAAGAGGAAAATTTAGGCTGGATCCTTTCTTGGGATGTAGACGTTGTGGCATTAGTTACTGGAGAATTTATTTATTCCCTTCGGTAAATCAGGGTGCAAAGGGAAGAGTTTACCATGCTGGGCAAGAGGATTTGGGTTGGAAGGGACCTTAAAGATCATCTAGTTCAGCCCCATGCCATGAGCAGGGACATCTTCGCCCAGCTCAGGTTGCTCAGAACCCCATCCAGCCTGGCCTGGGATGTCTCCAGGGATGGGGCATCCACAACTTCTCTGGCCAACCTCTTCCAGTGCCTTACCACCCTCATGGGGAAGAATTTCTCCCTTATATCTAATGATTAAGGTTTGGGTCTTCATCGGGGAACAGTTTGTGGTTTGACAGAGGTGGAGGCAGGAGGATCCGAACACAGCCGGAGAGCATCTGACCCGTGCATCATGGCTAACATTGACTGCAAAACCCATCAGCCTTCGTTCCACGGCTGGTTTTAATTTAATTTAATTACAGGTGGTCTAATTCATGCACAGAAAACACAGTGGTAGCATTTATATTGGAAAAGGCACAGTCCAGGAGACACCAGAGAGGTTGCTACATTAAAAATTAGGGCGAAAAGAAGATGTCAAGGTGATGATTCCATGGGGAAAGCTGCTCCCCACCACTCTTCTTGGGTGACCAAGGACATCTCAGTGGTGACCCTCAGAAGTGATGTGTGCCTGGGCTCTCCCAGCCCTGCAAATGATGCTACCCTTGAATAAATAACTTCATTTTGGAGGTTTTGCAGCAACTTGCAGAGCTTGGAAACCTTTTTCATTACATTTCTGCGCTGACGTTGACAGCGCTGTCCTGGTTTCGGAAACTGCTGTGGGACTTGCCAGTAAAACCTGTTTTGCAGATGGGATTTATTTTCTTCACATTTTCTTTACGCCCAGGGAATTCAAATGCAATTCTGAATGCATGCACACATATATACAGATATTATATATATGGGCTTAGCGGGGAAATGAGGAGGTGGCTCCGAAGAACATCCCCAGCTACTGCGTCCTCCTCTCAAGGAGCAGGAAAGAAACACATTCTCTCCCATTTGCCCCAAATTGTATCTCAGAAGATGCTCTGCAATTCTGTAACAGGGTGTTTATTATTTTATTTTTGCTAATATTTATTATTTTAGAATCCTCTATTTATATTATTTTCTTATTTATTGTTTTAGTGTAGTAATAATCATTTTTTTTTAAATAATTTTGCATAATCATCTGGGGCCCAATGTAACCAGTGCAAGTGTCAGCAGCGGGCAGGAGAGGGAGCCAGGGAAGCGGGCTGGCACCCTGCCTGCGCAGGCAGGCAAAGGGCAGAGCCCGGCGTCAATTAGAGCTGGTTCAGTCCTTACCCATGAGTCCGGCCAGGCCATTGCCACTGGCCCATAGTGAAAACACCCATTCGACTTCACCATCTGGATTATGGGAGCCACTAGCAGACGGGTCCCATGCGGGTCAAGGAGTTATCAGAGAGCCTCGGATTAAATATCGAGTTCCACTCTTTCAACTTGCCTCTTTGCCCAAGCAGAGCGATGACTGTAGGAGCTGTCTGGTTCTTTCACAGCTTTTCTGTGATGAGGGATGGTGGCGAGGGACAAGGGAATGCCAGGCATCGCCTCCTTGGAGGATGATGGTGAGATGAGGGAGGGGTTAATGGAGCAAAAAAAAGGGTTTAACCCAAAATCTGGGGTTTTCAAGGAGTGCAAAAAGGGTTTAACCCAAGATTTGGGGTTCTAATGGAGCACAAAAAAAGGGTTTAACCCAAGATCTGGGTTTTTCATGGAGCACAAAAAAAAAGGCAACAATTTCCAACTGGTAAGAAGGAGGGGATGGTGACAGGAGCTGTGCCCCAAACGGCTTAAGAGACCTCTGAGCTGGGAATAGCTGAGCCAAACCCCAAATTAAATCAGTTTGGGGGTTGCACTGCACATTGGTCCTCAACCTGAGCCCAGGGGTGGGTTTTGGGGCTTGCAGTGCCTCAAGAAGTTGTGTCACAGCCGGAGGTGGCCGTAGGGTCACCAGCATCCTGGTGGGCATCACAGGAGACAACAAGGGGGTTGTCCCCAGGTAGCTGGGGGCTGGAGTCCACCGGTCACTCATGGCTCTGCACAGAGAAGGGGTTTAGTTTGAGTAGCAGAGCATTGTGCAGTTGATGGGAAGCAGGACTAAGTTGCAAAAAAAAAGAAAAAAAATAAAGCCTTAGTGTTTAAAGAATGGCATATTTGACTGAATTAATTATTCTGGTAAGGTTTTATATTTCAACACTCAGGTGTGTTGTCAAAAAGAGCCATAGTTTGGGTTGAAAGGGACCTTCCCAGCTCATCCAGTCCAACCCCTGCCATGAGCAGGGACATCTTCACCCAGCTCAGGTTGCTCAGAGCCCCGTCCAGCCTGGCCTGGGATGTCTCCAGGGATGGGGCATCCACCACCTCTCTGGGCAATAAAGTTCACTGGGCAGGGCAGTGACCCGGTCGTCCAGTTTCAGGGCTCTTCAGCCTCCTCAAGGCTTCTCCTCGGTGGGGTGGAGGTCTGTCAATCAGATGTGCCCCGGGCACATGGGATGTGGGTTTTGTCCTCTGCTGAGCTGCTCTTCACTGCTGGCCAACTCTTCACCTCTTCCACACTGTTGGTCTGGCTCATCCATTTTGGTTGCACACCCTTTGGAGAAACCATTGAGTTGTTCTCCATGTTCTCCATGCCCAGCATGATGAGTCGCGGGTCCTGTTGGGAGTACGGTTGACATGCAGCCAGGTGAATTGCACCCCTAACTCCGTTGACCAAATTACCTAGATCATAGAATAGAATCACAGAATCCCTGCCATGAGCAAGGACATCTTCACCCACATCAGGTTGCTCAGAGCCCTGTCCAGCCTGGCCTGGGATGTCTCCAGGGATGGGGCATCTACCACCTCTCTGGGCAATCAGAGATGACAGCAGTGACCTCCTCAAACATGGACACCTCAAGGGAGGTGGGACACCTCTGCATGGGAGATGTTCATGTTGGCTTGTTGTGCGTGTTGTGGTTCTGGTCAAACCTGCTGTCTGAAGGCCAAATTCAAGGCCAAAGCTCCCCGGGCCACCTTCTTTGTGTGTTCAGTGACACTGGTGTCATGTCACCTTGTGGGGCTGAAGCAGTTGGTATCTCAGGATGCTTCAGAAGAGCACTTCCATGTAGGTGGAGCTCCTGGTGAGCCCAACTCTTGCCCATAGGCAAGAATAGTCCAAAAAACATAATTCCTACCTCTGGGAAGGTGCTTTTCCTGCTTTGTCGAAGGAATCGGTATCACCCCCCTCTGCAGAGGACTTGCAGATGATCTACTTGTGTGAAATTTGGTCTAACCTGAGGCAGCAAATGGAGTAAAATTATTGCTTCTGCGGTATCACATTCTAGATGAAAATGTTTGCAGGGACCTCTGCATCCATCTCACGTTCTGTCCCCCTCTCTCGTCCTTCATGAGGGTCTGTCAAAGTCTGCACAAGCTTTTTGGTGATTTGAGGGGGTTGGGAGAGGAGCCCAGTCCCTTTTCTTTTGCAAGAGTCTTCAGATGCAAAGTTGGGCTCAGAATGTTCATTGATGTCTCTGTTGGGTGGCATCACCCACCGGGTGCCACAGGATGAAAAGAAGAGGGTGCTGGGTGGTGGCATCTCTTCCTGCCCAGCTCCCATCCTATGCATGATGAGTTTGGTTCAGTGGTTGTTTTATGGAAATTTTTGTTTGGTTGTTTTTTTTGGTTTTACAGAAAATATTTTTTTAAAGGTAAAATGTCAGAGAGTCAGTTTTCTCTCTTGCAAGGCTGCAAAGCAGGATGATGTGTTCGAAGCAGGAACGAGAAGGAGGAGAATTTCCTGCAGTGGTTTTTATTCTTTCCCAGCAATCCGAGACCACAGAGACCATGTAGTTATCCCAAACTGCCGGGAATTTCTCAGCATGCCCCAGGGATCCCAAAATACATCCTGGTTCCCCAGGAGCATCAGTGTAGACCTTCCCAGGCAGGACAAGGGAGATGCTGGTGGGCATCCAGTGTAGGAGGAGCATGATGGCTCAGGGGCTGGAGAAATGTGTGAGATGCAGGAGATATCTGAGTGCCAGGGGATGGAGAAGTCTTGGGGCTCAAAAGGTGCTTTTTGTCCCAGGGCAGAAGTTAGTGACCTTATGGTTGGATGAGGATGAAGGTCCCTGGTGCAGATGAGGGGTGTGGGATATTCTCATATGATTTTTTTTTTTTTAATTGCTCAAGAGTCAGGAGGACATTTAGAATTATTATTATTATTATTATTATTTTAAAAATTGAA
Organism: Patagioenas fasciata; assembly: GCF_037038585.1. Lineage (NCBI taxonomy): Eukaryota > Metazoa > Chordata > Aves > Columbiformes > Columbidae > Patagioenas > Patagioenas fasciata. The sequence continues at coordinate 44,409,365 of NC_092559.1, forward strand.
GCAAAATCCCCAGAACAAGTAATTTGGTAACCCTGGGGTGATAACCTGAGCTGGCAAATCACTGTCTCCTCCATCACCGCCCCAGGAACGGCTGGATAATGAAAGGACAAACTCTGCAAACTCCCCCAGAGTCTGCAAAGACCCAACAGTATTTGGTTGCAAGGTTGACTTGGGATTCACAGACACAGTTGGGCAATTGCCTTATAGAAATGGGTGTAGAGAGGAATTAGTCATCGCTGTTTGGTTAATAAGTGCCTCGGTTATTTTACAAGTCTTTTTCCTGCATATGCAAATAGATTTTTTCTTTTCCTTTTGTAATGAAACATATAAATAGCTCCTGTCTTGGATCTTTTATGGTTGCGTCAGGAAAATAAACTTTGTGCTTTGGCCTGGGTTTCTTTAGCAGCTGCTTTACTTACCTTTTTTTTTCCAAAAGAAAAATCTCCTGTGTGTTGTCCAGGGCCATGAGAATGAACTTTGGTGCTACGGCTTTTATATCTCCCTGGCTTTGCAAAGTGCAGCTGCGGGTTGGAGCATTTGCAGCAGCAAAAGCCCTTTGTCTCAGGCAATAGGAATAAACCGAGATGAACAAGATACAGAAGATAATTTATTTAGTCGCTGGGTTTTAAATGTTGTGCAACCTGCACCAGGAACACAGAGTGTTGAGAACAAACTTGTTCTGTTCTTTCATTTTCCCTTACTTAGTGTCTGCTAATTTTTAATATCAAGGAAAGGAGACAGACAGACAAGCAAAGTCATGTGAGACATCTTGCAAGAAGCTCCGCAGCATCGCTAAGAGCCCAGGGAAACCCTTTGGGCCCTGAGTACAATTCACTCTCTCGTGCAACCCTCTAGAAAGGTTTTTGTTTTTCATCTCCTCCCTTCAGGCAAACCCCTTTTTTTCTCCCCAGCTGAAGGACTGATGGGGAGGCAGTTATCTCCCTTCACGCTTCCTCCTGATGTTGCTCCATAAATCACGTCATTCAGATAATCCTTGGTCATGGCAACCATCAGGTGAGGAGCAGGGTGGCCTTTTAATGCCAAGTCTGGGCTGCCCTGATCTTCTGGTTGGGCAGTGAGCCAGACTCTGCTGTAATTTCATGAGACCCCAGGGAGCAACCAGATCATTAGGATACTCCCAGCCAGACACAGAATCATGGAATCATCGAATCGTTTGGGTTGAAGGGACCTTCCCAGCTTAACCAGTCCAAACCCTGCCATGAGCAGGGACATCTTCACGCAGATCAGGTAGCTCAGGGTCACATCCAGCCTGGCCTGGGATGTCTCCAGGGATGGGTCATCCACCACCTCTCTGGGCAACCTGGGCCAGTGTTTTACCACCCTCGGTGTAAAAAAATATACTGGATATATATTGAATATGCTGGGGTGAATGATCGGGACAGGTCTACCTGGACCACCAAGCCCAACACGGCCACCAGCATTCTTTGCATTTTTTCTGCATTTCATTTGACTTCTTTGTTCTTGTTTTTATTCCATCTTGGTTGTGCAGATGGAAAAGAGTCCCTATGTCCATCCAAAGGGGAGGGCAGGGCACAGGGGATGCCATCTCTAGCACAAGCTGTGACTTATTGCAAGGGCTTGGTGATATTTCTACAGTACCTGCTTTCTGGTGGCTTTGCTGTGTTGAAATTCCAGCCGCTCAGTGTGCGTTGGGTAATCTCCCTGTTGTTACTAAAGAGTCTGTCTGTCTGCCTTCCTTTTCCCCCCACCCTCAGTTTCAATTCCTTCCTAATTCTTTCTCTAGATGGCCGTTGCCTCTCCCGTGGCCACACAGTTTTGCTGATGCAGCCTCTTGTCTCTTGTCCCTTTTGCAGAAAGATTTCACCATGCGGGAGGAGTTGCAGCAGCTGGACGTGGAACGTTGGCTGGGGTTCATCACCTTCCTCTGCGAAGTCTTCGGCACCATGAGGAGCAGCACCGGAGAACCTTTCAGAGTCCTCGTCTGTCCCATTTATACCTGCCTCAGGGAGGTAAATGCCCTTCGGAGTTTGTCCTTCTCCACCTTGCGGGTCAAGCCATTGTGTTGCTGTGCTGAGGTGTCCATGATTTTTAGATGTTCCTAGAGGTTTCCTTTGCCAGCATCACCACTTTTCACCCCAAAAGTACTGACGTCTGCAGGGATGTTTGGCTTTTCCTGCATATTGTGTTTCTGCTCATTAAAAGCACATGCTTCGAGCAGGACTCCGTTGTCCGAGGCTTTGCAAAGCCCCACAGCTGGGATTACAAAGACAATGCTTGAGTTTGCAAATCCCAACATAGCAAAAATTCCCACCGAAGGGGCTTAAAAAGCTTCTTAAAAGCAGGCAAAGCCACCTGAATAGATGAGACAGACTGAGGGGAGAAAAAGGGGAGAGAGGTGAGGTCCTGTATGTCCTTAGTCCCCGCTTAGTGCAGCAGAAACCCAGTCCTGCCACCAGGGCTGGGGACATTTCAGAACCTGAGCTCCCCGTGGTTCAGGGTGGTGGCAAAAACCTCCATGAGGACAAACAGAAAAGGCAACCCAAGCGTTAATGTTCAAAAGAACAGGAGAAGGCTTTGCCCCATCCTGCTTTAAAGATGGTTTTGTCTCCTGCTGCTGCCTGTAGAAAAAAAAAAATCAAAAAAGAAAGTTCATTTCAGGCGAGGCTGGAGTGATAAATGCTGAGGTTTGCTGGTTAATTGAACCAGTGTTCATCACCGTCCTCAGGGACAGGGGCAGAAACAGCTGCATTTTGATGTCAGCCATGGCAACTAGTGTTTAATCACGGCAAAGGAAATTTGGGTCAGAGCTGCCGCCTCACCTGGGCAGAGTTTTGGGAGCCGAGGGAATGGCTGTGCCTCTTGGCACAAATGTGGTCCACGCCAAGCCCCCATCGGAGGGGGATCTGCTGCGTCCTCCTCTGCAACCATCACCTGAGTGTCCTGCTGGAAAACAGGGTGTGGGAAGAAGGAAGGTTCTACCACATCTGACATGGTGACTGCCTCTCCCAGGAGCTGGATCCCCAAAGAATCAAAAAGTTTTGTTTCCAAAACCATTCTGAGGGGTTGGGGCGAGATTTGTGCAGGCAGAGAGTGTCTTCACAACGAGGCCTGGTGGGGTCAATGTTGAGATTTTAGGCAAAGAGGTGGTTCACCAAGAGAAGTAAAAGGTGGGTCCAGCCCTTGTTAAAATGGTTTGGTGGAACACGGTGAGTTTAGGTGGTGATTGAGATGGAAACACATTTTTTCTGGTTGGAATAGTGCAGGGTTGAAGTTGGGGAAGGGAAATGGGATGTCCAAGACCAGCCCATAGATCAACATTGAAGATGGTCTCACTGTCTTCTCCCAGTCCTACAGCCCATGTGCACTCAACTCCAGCCTCACTTTATTTTGCAAAACCATACCAAAATTGACCCTGTACCTCTCCTTCTGCCCCTCCAGGATGGTGGGGAGTGAACATGTTGCCATCCTTCCTGCCCCAAAGCCCATGCCCAAACACCAAGGACCACATTCAGCCCCGCTCCAACAATACTTCATGCTGCATGGCCCCCAAAACCAACTTAAACCAGGAGAACAGCCAAGAGACTTCGGTTCTTGCAGCCTGGCCATATTTCTTTTCTGCGGCCTTCGGCAGAGTCAGCAAGATGTAAAAAATGGGATAAGACCAAGGACCAACAAATACCAGTTAAACCATCAGTGGGGCAGGAGCACTCCAGAGCCTGGTGCAACAAGTGCCCTATGGCTACTGAAGATGTTGAGATAAAAATAATATTATTTCCCACCTGTTTTTCACTGACTATCACCACTTTTGCCTTTTCTAGCTCTTTCCTAAGCATGGTTGGAGCTGGCTGGTCTTCATCCAGGTCTGTGCTGCCCATGGCTGCATATGTGTCAACGGGGTTGGCATGGGCCAACCCAGCTTCATCCTCTGGTGCTTCTGGGGTGGAGAAGCATTGTCAGGTGTTGGAACAGGCTGCCCAGGGCAGTGGTGGAGTCACCATCCCTGGAGGGGTTGAACAGACACAAAGATGAGGTTCTTAGGGACACAGTTTAGTGCCAGTGTTGGGTTAATGGTTGGACTCGAAGATCTGCCTGAAGCCAGCTCGACCGGAGTGCGAGCGAAATCTCGACGCTACAGAGGTGGGTGAGGGTAAAGAAAGGGGTTTCAGGTCGCGTTTTCGTTTTCGATTTCGCTACCCGGAAGCCCCCGGCAGCCGTTGCGGAGGCGGCTGACGTGGCGTGGGCGTTACCACGGTGACGGTGGTTACGCCCCCTCCACTTTGCCTTGAAAAAGCCTGTGGGAGGGCAGCGACGCGTCGCTGCCCACCAGGTGCTGGGAGGTGAGCCAGCCTGTGAGGCAGGAGGGTGCTACCCACGCTCTGCCGCAGCAACGACGGTGGTAGCTCGTGCAGTGGGGTGCAGAGGTTCTGTTCCCCCTTGCTGTTAGACCTCTCACCTGTTGCTGGTGACACAGACTGGGGCGTGGCAGTGCAGGTAGGCTGGACACAACCAGCTCTTTTAGGTGAGTTTGTTGGGGGTTTCATTTCGTTTGGGTGGTCTTTTTTGTTTGTTTGTTTGTTTTTAAATAAAGGCAGTAATGGTTTCTAGAAAAAGGAAAGCTGTTGCTGCTGCTGATACAAAGAGTGTGTCTACACAGGAGGTGTCTACACAGACACTACCCTCCAAGAAGGATGCAGCCACCCAGGTTTCTGGCTGTGCAGAGTGTCTGTGCCTGGCATTGGTACCAGAGGATGGTGTGGGAGGCACCTGTGTACGATGCGAGCAGGTCAATGACTTACTGTGCCTAGTGGCAGAGCTCAAGGAAGAGGTGGAGAGACTAAGGAGCATTAGGGAAAGTGAAGTGGAAATTGACTGGTGGAGTCAAACCCTCTTGGCTCCTAAGGGTGTGCAACCGGAGATGGTGAAGCCCCATCCTTCCTGCCATAAGGCGGATGGAGCAGAACTAGCTGATGAGGGGGAATGGAAACGGGTCCCTGATCGGAGAGGCAAAAGAGCACTCTCTCGAACACCATCACCACCCTTGGTGCCCTTAACAAATAGATACGAGGCCCTGGACCCAGAAAGTCCATCAGAGAACAGCCAAGAAGATCTGCCTGGAGAGCCTCCTAGACAGACCTCATTTACAAAAAGAATTACAACCGCAACTATAAGGAAAAAACAAAGAAGGGTGGTTGTAGTCGGCGACTCCCTTCTGAGGGGAACAGAGGGCCCTATATGTCGCCCAGACCCATCCCACAGGGAGGTCTGCTGCCTTCCTGGGGCCAGGGTGAGGGATATCAATAGAAGACTGCCGGAGCTAATTCAGCCCACAGATTATTATCCCCTGTTAGTAGTCCAAGCTGGCAGTGAGGACATTAACAGAAGAAGTATCAGGGCAATTAAAAAAGACTTTAAAGCACTGGGTCAGTCAGTTCATGGGACAGGAGCACAGGTGATATTTGCCTCAGTTCCTGTGCTATCCGGAATGGATGAGGAGGCAAATAAAGAGAGAAACAGAAAAGCCCATCTCATTAACAGATGGCTAAAGGATTGGTGCCACCATAAAAATTTTGGTTTTTTTGACCATGGGGCAAACTCCATGGTACCTAGTCTCATGAAATCAGATGGGCTTCATCCCTCTGGGAAGAGCAAGAGGACTATAGCCCATAAGTTGGCAGCACTGATCAAGAGGGCTTTAAACTAGGTTTGAAGGGGGAAGGGATTGAAACTGGGCTCTCCAAAGATCAGCCTAAGGACAAAAAGCCTGAATTAAGAGTGAAATCAGCAGCCCACTTGAAGTGCATGTACACTAATGCACGCAGTATGGGCAACAAACAAGAGGAGCTGGAAGCCATCGTGCAGCAGGAAAGCTATGACATAGTTGCCATCACAGAAATGTGGTGGGATGACTCGTATGACTGGAGTGCTGCTATGGGTGGCTACAGGCTCTTCAGAAAAGACAGGCAGGGCAGGAGAGGTGGAGGGGTGGCTTTATATGTTAGAGAGTCTCTTGACTCTGTTAAACTTGAGGTCAGTAGTGACAAGGTTGAGTGCCTGTGGACCAGAATCAGGGGCAAGTCCGACAAGGCTGATGTCCTCGTGGGTGTCTGTTATAGACCACCCGACCAGGATGATGAAGGAGATGAATTATTCTACAAGCAGCTGGCAGATGTCTCAAAATCGACAGCCCTTGTTCTTGTGGGGGACTTTAACCTGCCAGATATCTGCTGGGAGCTCAATACTGCACAGAAGAGGCAGTCTAGGAATTTCCTAGAGTGTATAGAGGACAATTTCCTTCATCAGCTGGTAAATGAGCCTACCCGGGGTAAGGCCTTGCTAGACCTACTGTTTACAAACAAAGAAGGGCTGGTGGGAGATGTAGTGGTTGGCGACCGCCTGGGGCATAGCGACCACGAAATAATAGAATTTTCAATAGTTAGAGATGCAAGGAGAGCCACCAATAAAACCTCTACACTGGACTTCCGGAGGGCAGATTTTTGCCTATTCAGAAGTCTAGTTCAGAGCATACCCTGGGAAACAATGCTTAAAAACAAGGGGGCCCAGGAGGGTTGGACATACTTCAAGCGGGAGGTTTTGAGGGCACAGGATCAGGCTATACCAGTGCGCCGAAAGGCTAGCCGACAGGGAAGACAACCGGCTTGGCTAAACAGGGAGATTTTGAAGGAAATCAGAAATAAAAAGAGAGTTTACAGACTGTGGAAAAAAGGGCTGGCTACCTATGAAGAATTTAGGAAAATAGCTAGATCGTGCAGGAAAAAAATCAGGGAAACAAAAGTGCAGTTTGAAGTTAATTTGGCCAATTCTGTTAGGGATAATAAAAAGTCCTTCTTTAAATATGTTAATAACAAAAGGAGGGGCAAGGAAAACCTCCATTCTCTACTGGACTTTGAGGGAAATATAGTTAACAAAGATGAGGAGAAAGCTGAGGTACTTAATACCTACTTTGCCTCAATATTTACCAGTCAAACAGATGGCCCTCAGGATAACTGGCCTCTGGAGATGGTTGACAGCAATAGGAAGCCAAATAGTCCCCTTGTATTCCAAGAGGAAATAGTTGGTGGCTTACTGAGCCATCTGGATCCTCATAAGTCTATGGGACCAGACGGGATCCATCCTAGGGTGATGAGGGAGCTAGCAGAAGAGCTCGCCAAGCTGCTCTCCATCATCTTCCAACAGTCTTGGCTCACTGGGGAGGTCCCAAATGATTGGAAACTGGCAAATGTTACCCCAATCCACAAAAAGGGCTGCAAAGCTGACCCTGGCAACTACAGGCCTGTCAGCCTGACCTCGGTGCCTGGCAGGGTGATGGAGCAGATCATCCTGAATGCAATCACACAGCACCTCCAGGATGGACCAGGGATCAGACCCAGCCAGCATGGGTTTAGGAGGGGCAGGTCCTGTCTGACCAACCTGATTTCCTTTTATGATCAGGTGACCCACCTAGTGGATGAGGGGAAAGCTGTAGATGTGATCTATCTAGACTTCAGCAAAGCCTTTGACACTGTCTCCCATAATATACTCCTTCAAAAGCTGATAGCCCATGGCTTGGACAAGTGCACTCTCTGCTGGGTTAAGAACTGGCTGGAGGGCCGGGCCCAGAGAGTGCTGGTAAATGGGGCTGCATCTAGCTGGCGGCCAGTCACTAGTGGTGTCCCCCAGGGGTCAGTGTTGGGTCCAGTCCTGTTTAACATCTTTATTGATGATTTAGATGAGGGGATTGAGACCACCATCAGCAAATTTGCTGATGACACCAAGTTGGGGGGCAGTGTTGACCTGCTGGAAGGCAGGAGGGCTCTGCAAAGAGATCTGGATAGACTGGAAAAATGGGCTGATTCCAATGGGATGAAGTTCAACAAGGCCAAGTGCCGGGTCCTGCACTTTGGCCACAACAACCCCCTGCAGCGCTACAGGCTGGGCACAGAGTGGCTGGAGAGCAGCCAGACAGAAAGGGACCTGGGGGTACTGATTGACAGCAAGCTCAACATGAGCCAACAGTGTGCCCAGGTGGCCAAGAAGGCCAATGGTATCCTGGCCTGTATCAAAAATAGTGTGGTCAGCAGGACAAGGGAAGTGATCCTTCCCCTGTACTCTGCATTGGTGAGGCCACACCTGGAGTATTGTGTTCAGTTCTGGGCCCCTCAGTTCAGGAAAGATATTGAGGTGCTGGAGCGGGTCCAGAGAAGAGCAACAAGACTGGTGAAGGGACTTGAGCACATGACCTATGGTGAGAGGCTGAGGGAGCTGGGGTTGTTCAGCCTGGAGAAGAGGAGGCTTAGAGGTGACCTCATCACTCTCTATAACTACCTGAAGGGAAGTTATAGTCAGGTGGGAACTGGTCTCTTCTCCCAGGCAGTTAGCAATAGGACAAGGGGACATGGGCTTAAACTCTGCCAGGGGAAGTTTAGGCTGGATATTAGGAAGAAGTTCTTTACAGAAAGAGTGATCAGGCATTGGAATGGCCTGCCTAGGGAGGTGGTGGACTCACCGTCCCTGGAGGTTTTTAAACTGAGATTGGACATGGCTCTTAGTGCCATGATCTAGTAAATGGGCTGAAGTTGGACCAAGGGTTGGACTTGATGATCTCTGAGGTCTTTTCCAACCTAGCCAATTCTGTGATTCTGTGATTCTGTGATCTTGAGAGTCTCCTCCAACCAAAATGATTCTGTGATCATATGATTCACTTAGGACTGAGTCCTGAGGGACCTGGCCCACCTCTTGATGATGGTTGAGGTCTGCAGGAAGGATCGTAGCCAATTTGGAGCCGTGGTCATGCTCTGCAGAAGCCAGGAGATATAAGTGGTGTCAGGAGCTTTGGCTCCTCATGTGTCTCAATCTCATCCTCATCGGATGTTGTTGAGACATCAACCCAGGAGATGCCTCTGGGCCTGGGAGCTGCCACCTTCCTGACATCCCTCTGCCAGGAGGAGCCACTTCCAGCCAAGGTGATTGGTGTCGAGTGGTGCTTTGGATTCATTTGTTTGTTTTTATTATGCCATTCAGTGGTCAGCCAGGTAACCTGAGCAGTTGCCTACAGCAGCAGAGCGAGGAGGTGGAAAAACTGGCTTGTGGGACCTAAAGCTCAAGAAGATGCCAGGTAGTGATGTCACTGTGGTCTCCTCAAGGCACCTTGCTGATTGGGGTTTCACAAGGGCAACCCCATTGAGTGGTCCCCCAAACTTGATCTCATCTACAAACATCTCAAGAGCGTGCTCCTCACCTCCTCCAGGTCATGGATAAGGATGCAGGTCCCAGGATAGAGATGTCCCAGTGGAGTGGGGTTGTAACCCAATAGCTACAACTCTCTGAGTCCAACCATCCAACCAGTCTTTTTACCCATCTGGTTGTCCAGTTGATTATGTCCTATCATGGATACAATGCGACTGGATCCCAGAGGTGACAGGGAGCAGCCTTGCTGTGGCACCATTCCACTCTCAGTGCCCATGGGTGCATCACACAGGGCTGTTAGGGCAGGTTCAGAGCAAACCTCAAGAAGCAGCTCATCAGAGAGACTAATTAAACTGCAGAACTCCTTCATGCAAGAGGCTGTGGCTGCAGGACCAATTCACGGAGGTCACAGAATCATAGAATCATTTTGGTTGGAAAAGACCCTCAAGATCATCAAGTCCAACCGTTAACCCAACCCTGGCACTACCCCATGTCCCTGAGAACCTCATCTCTGTGTCTGTTCAACCCCTCCAGGGATGGTGACTCCACCACTGCCCTGGGCAGCCTGTTCCAATGCCCGACAGCCCTTTGGGGAAGAAATTGTTCCCAAGATCCAACCTCAACCTCCCCTGGTACAACTTGAGGTCGTTTCTTCTCGTCCTGTTGCTTGTTCCTTGGGAGCAGAACCTGACCCCCCCGGCTTCAACCTCCTTTCAGGCAGTTGCAGAGAGCGAGAAGGTCTTCCCTCAGCCTCCTGTTCTCCAGACTGAATCCCCCAGGTCCCTCAGCTGCTCCTCAGAAGGTCCCTTCAGTTTGGGAGGGTTATTGCTGCTGAGGCTGCCCCTGGGGGTATCACCCTGAGCATCTTGAAGGTCTCTTCCAATCAAAATGATTCTATGATTCCATGCTACATGGGCATTGACCTGACCCAAGACAGATGTTTTTATGATCTTTTTACCAACTGTGTGGACAGCGCCCAGGAGCAGTGAACCAGCCCTGGCAGTGAGCAGGACAGTTGTTCTTCTTGCAGGAATTGTCTCCTTACCTCCAGTCTGGTTGGCAGAGACGGTCCCATTTCAGTGTCGTTTAAAATCTTGGCACATTCCCACGGCTTCCCTGCTCACTGCAAAGCCTCGGGGTGGTGAAGGATAAATACTCCCCATCTAATTGCCTTTCCCCCACATCTGAGTCTGCAGCGCAGCATGTAGATGGGTATCCACTCCCCTCCCTTCTCTTAGCGCCTGTTATCTCCTGGGGCCATGCTGTGTAATTTAGCAAATCTATTCAAGCAGGATAATTAACATCTGAACTTCAAGAGGGCACTGCCTTTTTACTGTCTCCTTCGGAGGAAGAGAGAGTAAAAACTGTCCCAGCTGCACTCGGAGGAGCAGGGAGGGTGGTGCTGTTTGGAAAAGAAAATTGTATCTTCCAACATGGGTTTTGCCTTTTTTTTTTTTTAATCACTCTCACTTTTTAAAAAGCATCAGCCTTTTTGAGTCAAAAAGGGTCTTTGACAGTATAATGAGACGCTAGGATTTTTAAGATTATTCTCCTAATTCTTCTAGAATATTTCCTTTGTTGAATGAGCCATGGGGTCAGATCATAGAATCATAAAATCATTCAATGGTTTGGGATGAAGGGACCTTCCAAACTCATCCAGTCCAAGCCCTGCCATGAGCAGGGACATCTTCACCCAGATCAGATTGCTCAGAGCCCCATCCAGCCTGGCCTGGGATGTCTTCAGGGATGGGTCATCCACCACCTCTCTGGGCAACCTGGGCCAGGGTTTTACCACCCAAATCCTGATCCTGATCCCACACCACCCTTCCATCCAGGTAGCTCTGTGAGGCCAGATCTGACCAGAGAAAATAAGTCCTTTATGAAGAAGGGGATTTATTTCCTCATAAACGTCCCCTTCTGGTGTCCCCATCTCATTCTGCAAAAAAAAAAAATCTGTGGTTTGGTTTGGCGAGACTGGGACAAACTGGGAAGTGGTTTGTAGGGGGGAAAGGGTGGAGGAGGGATGAGGGATGCAGGGATGGGAGGGATGTCAGGGAAGGAGGGAGAAAGAAGGGACTGAGGGACATGGGAAGGAAGGAAGGAAGGAGAAATGGGGAGAACAAACAAGTAGGGAAATGTGGTGGGAATCCAGAAGAGGAGGATTGAAGACATGGAAGAATGGGGAGAAAATAAGACCCCCTGTAGCTGCGCTGCTAAAATCCCTCTTGTGAATGCAGCTTGTATGAGAGAAAAAATCCCTTTAATCAGCATCATTTTGGTCAAAGGACAGGGTTAAGGTGAAGGAAATGGGGTTTTATTTGGGAGCAGATGAGGACAGACCAAAAAGAGGAGGGTTGCATGATGCCTTTGAGCCCAGAAGCTCTGTCGAGTGTTTTATGTGCAAGAACATATATTCTTGGAAAGGTATGGGACTCGTTTAGCCCTGGCATTAAAAGTAGAATGGTGTATTTTAAATAAGGGAGGGGAAATGCCATCCTCGTTTCTCAGGGACCCATGGAGAAGGCAGCGGAAACAATTAGGGCAGACAAAGAAACAAAGCCTAGATACCATCTCACAGGATGGTCCCTCCTCCTCACGTTGGCTTTGTTTTTCTCCTTCGCCCTCCCTACCAGGCATTGTTAGTTCCCAAAAACTCTTTTCAATGGGATGTAAACACAACTATTTGTGTCTCCCTGCCATTGCCTTCTCTCCCTCTGCTGAGCCAGGAAAGCCTGAGAGCATCCGGCGAGCCAGGGTGGAGTCCATCACAATCAAGAGCGATGGTCTCGCCGCTGGTTCTTTACATCTTTTGTCTTTTCCTCGGGACCCTTGGGATGAGATCACATCCTCTTATCTCTCCCAGGGTTATTATGGCTTCGGCCAGGCAGGATGAAGCCAGCCGTCTGGGTGGTTCAGTCGCCCTGTGAGCGCAGACTGGGTGGCTCTGTCCGTTTGTCTCACCCACCTTCAGGTTCTGAAGGTCCGCCTCCAGCCAGGGGTTGTATAACTACCAAGCTACTGTTGGATTGCAGCATCTGAGTTGACAAGTGACCAGATTTTCTTCATCATTGTCTCCAGTAATTGCCTCTTAATAGTTTTCATCTTCACAGGAATCCCTTCTGCTGTTCCAAATCTGGGGAGAGGGAGTCATGTTCCATGGTTTCCCTTCTCTACAGTGGAAAGGAGTGAGAGGAGTTTCCCACAACTGGGTATGAGGTTTTGTTCCTCTGGCCTTAATTCCATTTGCTGTTAAATATCTCTGAGTTTCTCAGGAGCCTGACAAGGAGGATAACCAACATTTTGGTTTATTCGATGCTATAAACAATCTAATATCTTCCTGCCATCCTCCCAGGGAGTCCTGATTGGGTAGCAAGAGAAGAGAAATCTCCTCCTCAGCTGAGAGCAGCATGTCACTGCAAAAGGAGTAGCTTCTACCAAGCAAACTCCTTCACGTTGTCCAAAATACATTGGGGAGCTCCTTCCCACTTTGTGCCGCCTCCGTGTGGGACCAGCAGTGACCCATGTTGGTGGCTTCTTCCTAATTGAGCAGCGCGAGTTGCTGTCATCATAGAATCATTTCAGCTGGAAAAGACCCTCAAGATCATCAAGTCCAATCATTAACCCAATGCTGTTACTAAACCAAGTCCCTAACCAGGCCATCCCAGATAGATAACTGGGAAGAGGGACCCCTCCATGAGATACATGGGTTGATGGCACCTTGTGCATCCTCAATGGGCTTGAAGACTTCACCAGATCTTCACAGAGGTGTAAGCAGAAGGTGATGTGGAGAGAAGCACCATTGCTGGTGGATGCGGCTCAACGCAACCTGCCTCTCCCAGGTCAGTTGGGTTTTCAGAGCTCAAAAAATAAAATTTTGGAGCATGGTAGAGCCTGTCCCTTGTGCAAAGATCAGCACAGGCAGCTCCATAAGGGAAAGGTTTTCCCCAAAACTTTGTGTTTGGGCAACCTCAGCATCAAATAGGTGAGCAAAGGAGATGCCTGTGAACTTCTAAAGGGCTTCTGTTTCCGAGTGCTTGTTAGTGTCTTCTCTAGGGGGAGGTCTCACCTGATTTCCCTGGTTCCCAGGTGCTGAGGGTTTTGATTGCAGGGTGACAATAAAACCCTGGCAGATGTATTGTTAACTCCCTCTCCCCTCTCTTCCCCCTTCAGCCCCTCCTTCTCCCCCCTTCCCACTCAGGACAGGTGATTGGGAGGAAAAGAAGGACAGAGAGAAGAGAGTTGGAATAATTAAAAATGTTTTACTAATGCTACTAATAAGAATAGAGTAAATAATACAAAATATACAAAACCAGTCTTGAAAGTCCCAGCAACTGCAGAGCCGGCACCCGAAGTCCTGGATTAGACTCTGTAGCCAACCGGAGCTGGATTCAGTTTCTCACTAGGCCTCAGTTTGCAGGGACGACTAGTAAGGTCCTCTCCTACTGTCGGCCATAAGCAAAAGGGAAAAAGGGACAAGATCCTCGTGATCTCCCACTTTTATATGAAGTATTCACGTAAATGGAATGTTATACACCATTGGTCAGTTTCTTGGTCACCTGTTTCTCGTTGCCTCTCTCGCAAGATGTCCATCCGTGCTTATCAATAAGTTTGCATTCCATTGCTATGTTTACCAAAACTTGTATCTGGTTCTCCAGGAAAATGCAGCTAATATGAAGGCTTTAGCTGACAGGCAAATTCACTAAAAGAGAAACTTGTTTTTTAACAAAGCCAGGACAATCCCCCACACTCTTCTTTGTACTTTGCATTTTCCTCAGTCTTGGGTGTTTTCACCACCCGGTGCCTTGTGACAGCAAGAAAAGTGGAGTTGTAGCAATTGCTTGGAGCTCCAAGAAGTGTGTGACTCTCCCCATGCCAAGTAGCCCCATGGATCTTATCTCTGGCATCCTCCTTGAACACTTGCAGCAGGAGGTCGATAAAGGGCCACTGGAAAAGCGGAAAATTGCTATTTATGTCTTTCTGTGGAAAGCCTGTGAGGTGCAGCAGAACTGGCTTGTGCTCCCAGGAGGATGATCATAGAACCTTAGAATCACTGAATAGTTTGGGTTGAAGGGACCTTCCAAGCTCATCCAGTCCAACCCCTGCCATGAGCAGGGACATCTTCACCCAGCTCAGGTTGCTCAGAGCCTCATCCAGAGAATCACAGAATCACAGAATGTTAGGGATTGGAAGGGACCTCAAAAGATCATCTAGTCCAATCCCCCTGCCGGACCAGGAACACCTAGATAAGGTTACACAGAAAGGCGACCAGGCAGGTTTTGAATGTCTCCAGAGTAGGAGATTCCACAAACCCGCTGGGCAGCCTGTTTCAGTGTTCTGATACCCTCACTGAGAAGAAGTTTCTTCTCAAATTTAAGTGGAACCTCTTGTGTTCCAGTTTGAACCCATTACCCCTTGTCCTACCATTGGATGTCACCGAGAAGAGCCTGGCTCCATCCTCGTGACACTCACCCTTTAGATATCTGTAAACATTAATGAGGTCACCCCTCAGTCTCCTCTTCTCCAAACTAAAGAGACCCAGCTCCCTCAGCCTTTCCTCATAAGGGAGATGCTCCACTCCCTTAATCATCTTTGTTGCCCTACGCTGGACTCTCTCCAGTAGTTCCCTGCCCTTCTTGAACTGAGGGACCCAGAGCGGGACACAATATTCCAGATGTGGTCTCACCAGGGCAGAGTAGAGGGGAAGGAGAACCTCTCTGGACCTACTAACCACCCCCCTTCTAATACACCCCAGGATGCCATTGGCCTTCCTGGCCACAAGGGCACAGTGCTGGCTCATGGTCATCCTGCTGTCCACCAGGACCCCCAGGTCCCTTTCCCTACACTGCTCTCCAACAGGTCATTCCCCAACTTATATTGGAACCTGGGGTTGTTCCTGCCCAGATGCAAGACTCTACACTTGCTCTTGTTATATTTCATTAAATTTTTCCCCGCCCAACTCTCCAGCCTGTCCAGGTCTCGCTGGACGGCAGCACAGCCTTCTGGCGTGTCAGCCACTCCTCCCAGCTTAGTGTCATCAGCAAACTTGCTGATAGTACACTCTATTCCCTCGTCCAAATCGTTGATGAATTTATTGAATAATACAGGCCCCAGTACTGACCCCTGAGGCACTCCACTAGGTACAGGTCTCCAACTAGACTCTGCCCCATTGACCACGAGACTCTGGCTTCTTTCCTTCAGCCAGTTCGCAATCCACCTCACTACTCGGTCGTCCAGACCACACTCCCTCAGTTTAGCTATAAGGAAGCTGTGGGAGACTGTGTCAAATGCCTTACTGAAATCAGGGTCCAGCCTGGCCTGGGATGTCTTCAGGGATGGGGCATCCACCACCTCTCTGCGCAATCTGGGACAGGGTCTCACCACCCTCAGGGTCAAAAATTTCTTCCTTATGTCTAATCCGAACGTCCCCTCTTCTAGTTTAAAACCATCGCCCCTTGTCCTGTCACAACAGGCCCTGCTCAAAAGTCTGTCCCTATCTTTCTTCTAAGCCCCTTTATAAGGAGGACTCCGTGACAATGAGGACTGCAGAGCTGGACCATATCCATCTTTTTGAGGACAAAGTCCATCATGGCCCTTCCCAAGGTCTCCTATGGGACTGGGAAGTACCATCTCTCCTGCACCCTTTCAAGCTCAGATTCATTCTGCTTAAGCTCCAAGTGACTCAAGTAGCTGTTTTTTTCTTCTTCTTCCTAATCAAAATGTGTCTCCGCTTTCACCCGTTGCCTTGTTTCACACCAGTGAGCTGGTTGCTACACCGGGATGCTGCATTTGCAACGCGTTGGTTCTTCTGCGGTTGTCGTCCACACTCCCTGGGGTGAATATCGATGGGCACCTCCTTGTGACATACACATCAGATGAAAAGCAGACCTGTGGGCAGGGAACACAGGGCAGTTGTGAGGCTGGAGCTTCACACCTGAGGCTGTTTAGATGTCCACACATGTTGCTACCTGGATGGATCAATCTGAGATGCCCATTGGGGAGCTGGGGCAATCAGCACATGGACTATGGCCAGTCCAGCTTTTGCTGGGTCTCAAAGACATCCCAACCTCTCCATGGGTGGATATTTTCAAGCTTTCTGTGCTTTCACACCTAAGTCATCACCCAAGCCTCAGAAGACACTGCATGCGAAGAGGTAGTTTGTGGAAAGTGTTGCTTATGTGTCATTTTGCAAGCGATATTGTACACAATAATTAGTCCTGTGCCTTGCAGGAGAAATATCGTTGCAGCTGGAAAGGGTAATGTGCGTGTTGGGCTGCTCCCATTCCATCTCCTGGGGAGAATTGCTAAGAACACAAACCTGCATGGTTTGGTGATAAGGGACAGTAGGGCAGGCTCTTCGGTCCTGCTCATGGTGTGGGCAGCCCTGAGAACACCGAGTAAGCACTTTAGCTTCTCAGCAGCCCAGGTGATCTCTGAAAGCAGATAATAAACCCAAATATTTGTGGGTACGTGAATCCCATCTCCCTGTTTTGCTCCTGGTGGTCTGCACCACATGCATCTTCATCCGTTGATGTTCAGGAGGACCAAGCTGGTTCCTTCCGTGATGAAGCACCGCTGCAGTTTTGGGTCTTCTTTGCCCTCTCAACCACCGTTGTGTGCCCACCCCTTGGGGTTTATGATGCTCTAAAAAGATTTAAAGAGCAGGTTTTGGGGCCATGGAACCCAGGGGAGACCAGTCCCAGTAGCACGCCACGGAAACCAGTTGCACTCCAGAGCCATCCAGCAAGGCACTGCATCTTCCCTGCTTCCAGAAGCAAACTCTACAAATTATTTTGGATTTCTTACTAAAATATTTAGCACCCAGAGCCCCCCCAGGCATGCTGACCTCACAGAGGACCTCACCCAGTGCTCCATTTCTCAAGAGAACACAGAAATTTAGAAGAGGAGGAGCCCGATATCTCCCACCAGTCTGCAAAGCTGCTATTCCAGCCCCAGAAACAAAAGCAAGAAACCCTTTAGCAACCGCAGTTGGGTATTTTATGAGTGGTTGGGCAGATTCTGGTGTGCAGCTGCCTCTCTTAGGAAATCGAGCAGACTCTTTGTCTGCTTTCCAGCAGGAACTGCTGCTTTCCTTACCCGCCTTCACCCGATATGGGGGAAACCAACTGGAGAGCAAAGGGAAGGTTTTTTTATTTTCTCTCAGACAACCCCAGCCTCCAGGGGATGATTATGGGTTAAACTGAAAAGCATGTGAGGCTCAGCTCACCTTTGTCTGCCTCACGCTTCTTTTTTTTTTCCACTCCTTCGTCCATGTTCAGCAGATGGTTTGAAGTGTGTGGGAACTTGGTAGAGAGGGATGGGATGGTGCCCATGGTGGGATTTGGGGCAGATGCATGTAGCAGGGAGGAGCAGTTATAAATAATTAAATAAATAATAATTCCAAGGTGGGAGTGGTAATTTAATGAGTATAGCGTGTTTACATTAAAATATTTTATGTAAATATGAATTAGACTGCAAACAATGAATGTGATCAGTTGGGTTTGGGTTTATGGTCACGCAAGTGCCGTCGCTTCGTGGTTGTGACTTCCCTGGAGGTCTTGAAGTGTCTGAACCATTTTTTCTTGCAGGGCTGACATGGGAGGGATCAAAGAGCTTTGGGAAATGCTGTACTCCTGCTGAAGCACCCACCCTTGGGTGCTTGAGTGGGTTGGTTGGGGACAAAGCACCCTTTGAGAAATGGGTGCAAGACTTTATCAGTGGGCGAGGACATGGATGGCAGGACCCTGGACAGCGCAGTCCTTGCAAGTGCCACCCTTGCTGTCTGCCTTCAGCAACCCATGTCGTGCTAGGGAGAGCAAACTGGGCTTCTTGATTTCCTCCAGCAGCAGATCTCTGGTGCCTACAGCCCAGGGAAGCTCCAGAGCCCCACTCCAGCATGCTAGAAACATAGTTATGACCAAGAAGATGCAGAGAAACAGTGACATCTTCCTTATCCTCCTGGATTCAGACCACTGCACTGATGCAGGTGGCTGACAATCATCTGTGGGCATGGACTGGTTCATGAAGCACCAACAGATCCACATGTTGGGCCCCAATCTGCTGCACAGGGCTGTGCCTGGCTTTGGTGGGCAGGTTGTGGGCCTCCTCAACCCACATATCACAGGCAGAGGTTGGACTGTGGCCCTTGGGACTGGTATCTCTTGGTGCCTCAATGGAGCAGTGGAGCACGTGGTGCTTGGATGGATGAGATGGAGCACATGGTGTCCTAATGAATCAGTGGAGCACATGGCACTTGGATGGATGAGGTGGAGCACATGGTGCCTCAATGGAGCACGTGGTGCTTGGATGGAAGAGGTAAAGCACATGGTGCCTCAGTGGACCAGTGGAATGTGTGCTGCTTGGATGGAAGAGGTGAAACACATGCTGCCTGCTGCCTGTGTGGACAAGGGGAAGCACATGGTGCCTCAGTGGACAAGTTGGAGCATATGGTGTCTGGATGGATGTGAGGAAGCACATGGTGTCCTAATGAATCAGTGGAACACATGGCACTTGGATGGATGAGGTGGAGCACATGGTGTCTTGATGAAGCAGTGGAGCACGTGCTACTTGGATGGATGAGGTGGGGCACATCATGCCTGGATGGACAAGGTGGAGCACATGGTGCCTCAGTGGACCAGTGGAGCACATGGTACTTGTATGGATGAGGTGGAGCACATGGTGTCTCAATGGAGCACGTGGTGCTTGGATGGACGACGTGGAACACATGGTGCTTCAGTGGATGAGGTGGAGCACATGGTGCCCAGATAGACAAAATGTAGCCCATGCATTCTCCTTGTTCAGCCAGGTCACATGAGATGAGCTCCAGGAGAGCACCATGAAGGAAGAAGGTGCCTGCCCAAGAATTGGGGTAGGATGTAGTCTCTGTTTCATCATAGATAAGACTCATTTGGTTCATTAGCCAAATATCCAGACACTTGACAGTGACATATTCTAATCACAACCAACTTTCAAGGCGTGACCCAACTCTGCAGGTGGGAGGGGCTGGAACTGGGCCACCACTGATCCTTCCTAATCAGTGCTAACTCCACTTTTCTTTCATTTCTATGTTATATTCATTACTAAAGAATCAGAAAGATGAATATGTATTCAGTTTGCAGCCCTACTTCATGCCGTGCTCATGAGCTAGATAACCCAGGAGTGAATTTTTGGATTACTGCCTGTTTATATTTGTCCCTAATTTATATTTTTTCCTTGTTGTTTGGTTTAAAATAATCTCATGGGGATTTTTTTGCGAAGAATCTGCAAACTGTTTGTGAGAACTTATCTCAGACCACGTGGCTAGGGTTTAACTAACATTTTCTAAACAACTCAGCAGAAAGATAAACTGGAGGGGGGTGGTGGTGGAACTGTTGCATGTCTCCAAAACCCTGGCTGAACCTTCGGCTAATGCGAGATAAAAAACCGATGGACCACAAGCTCCTTGAGATGCTGTAAACACCATTTTCAATGCAAACAAACTGCTGGCTGCTGAAAACAGGAGAAGGTAAAGACAAAACTTTGAGAGGAATGATAATTCTATTTTTTTTCTAGCTATTTTTCCAGCAGTTGTGGAGCCGGTAAACAAATAAGGCATTTATTTATAAAGGAAACATGAAAAAATGAGAGTGAGATGGAGAGATGATAAGGCTGAGAATCAGAATTGAGATTTTAACTAAAGGACGTGACTTTGGAGCACATTTATTTATGTTGAACAATTTTTAGATGGGCAACTTTAATTAGTCCAACCGCTTTCCCAAAGTTTGCCTTTCCCTGATGAATTTCAGATACTAATGAAGCCAGTTTTTCCTAATTTTTCTCCTTTTTTCTCAGTGTTTAGTGCATTCGCTCAGCTCCACTGTGCACACAGGGATTATTAGCTCAGTGCTCATTCAACCCAAGGTGATGGAGTGGAGGCGACCGTAGCTTCAAGCATTGTCAGCGCTTTTAAATTTATCAGCCACCTCATGGTACGCTGTTTTTCATAATGCTCCTGCTCACTTTCTTAGCTGATTGAGAACCTCAGTATTTTTATCTACTTGAAAAAAACAACTAGAACAACCATGCTTTTTCTTGCGGTTACCCAAAACGATGCCTTTGTGTGCGTGATGAAGTCATGAAGATGAAAACAAAGAAAAATGTGAATTTTTGATCCATTTTCGAGGGTCTTTGTGTGTGGTTTTTGGGGGTGAGACATGCTGAGCTCCTACACTTTGCCATCATCAGGTAGAGCTGTTGACTCTCGTGGCATGTCCTGAGTCTGAATCAAGAGGGACAAGCATCTTGAATGCTCTTCCTTCCCCATCACAACAACATTTTGGGTCTCTCATGGAAATTCCTTGTGCTTCCAAGCTCATGTTTGGGATGCAAAGTTCATGGAGAGCAGAGCGAGGTTGGAGTCAGTGCATCTCAGACATCGCAGTTTCACTGCAACCTATTGCATTTGCACCACTATATAATCAGTCTAGAAGGAGATGTATTAATTACGGTGTCTTGGTTGTAACGCTTCCCCATCGGGTAATTTTGTGGCTGGTCGAAGTGTCCCCATGGGGATGGAGAAGTTCGGTGGTGGGTGGCTACCTCTTGGGCAGAGCCCTTCCCTTCCAAACAGCTGCTCCAATGTTGTCATCTGACAGTCGTATTAATATTTAGTCGCATTTTCTCATTGCCTGCCATGGGATTTAAAAAAAAAAAAAAAAAAGGAGTGTAAACCAAATAAAATTTATTTTGAAAGTAATTAATCTAAATTCTCTAATCTAGACTAATCTAAATTTTCTGCCCAGCTTGCTTATTCCCAGCAGTGGATATGCTGGTGATAGCCTTTACCCTGCATTTTATTACTGTTTATCTTAATTTTTTGTGTTGGTAATCACTTTCCTCCCCTCTTTCTTATTTTCTGTCCTTTCCTCCTGGAAGTGGTGAAAGCCAAGCTGGGTGTAGAGATGGAAGGAAGGTCACACGGGAGGCGGAGGTCACGCATTTCTCACTGCTTCTCTCTTCTCTCTTTTGCAGTTGTTGCAATCTCAGGATGTGAAGGAAGACGCTGTGCTCTGTTGCTCCATGGAGGTAGGAGAGCACCCACACCACCCATCCCGGTCCTCATGGTTTCGTCCCTTCTGTCCTTGGCTACACATATCTCGAGCAGCTCTTAGATGTTCCCAAACCAAATCAGCCTTGTTGCCTCTTTGCCTTGTGGAATCATAGAACAGTTTGGGTCAGAAGGGACCTTCCAAGCTCACCCAGTCCCACCCCTGCCATGAGCAGGGACACCTTCACCCAGCTCAGGTTGCTCAGAGCCCCATCCAGCCCGGCCTGGGATGTCTCCAGGGATGGGGCATCCACCCTCTCTGGGCAACCTAGGCCATGCTCTCACCACCCTCAGGGTCAAAAATTTCTTCCCCATGTCCAGCCTGAATCTCCCCTCCTTTAGTTTAAAACCATCGCCCCTTGTTCCATCACAATAGGCCCTGCAGAGTAGATAAATGACATCACCATGAGATAAGAGATGTCCCTTGAGACTCTGTCACTGGACTTTTGATGCATGTAAATGGATGCAAAACGTTTGGTAGCCAGGGTCCCATCCCAAAATTATATCATCCTGGTTCCTTCAAATCTCACCATGTGTTTATTTTTTAAGCACAAAAAAAACCTGCATTGGAGCAAAAACTGCCCCTTGGGTGACAGGGAGAGATTTGCTGTGCTTGGCAGCAGGTTTGCAGAGAAATGCTGCTGCAAATAGAGCGAAGTTTCATTAGTTTCGCTTTTGGGAAGCAATTGGCCTGTGGGGATGGATGCCTTCCTTGCAGAGAGTGGTTGAAATCACAGCCTGAACAGTTAAAATTCAGCAAAGTGACAGGCAACCCAGGAGGAGAGGTTGAATTTTTAAGATTAGGACTTTGGGGAGCAGTTCTGTGATGATGGACTCACTGCTGTCCCCTCCAAACTTGGGCCTTCTCCTCTGTGGGACCACCCAGACCTTATGCTGCTCCATGGAGACTCTCCAAGGAGTAATTGTACTAAAACAACCCTCGGCTGTCCTCAGAGAAATGGCATGATGGGTGTAAATGCAGATCTCGGCAGGGCAGGATTTGTTATGCATACAAGAGGCCTCTGCTGATTGCAATTAATGACGGGGAGTCACTGACAGTGGTGAATCAGCATGTAAATGAAGGGCCAGGTAGAAGGCAGCAATACCACATCACAGCCTGCACTTTGTTTTGACAATAACATGATTTTTTTAGGTGGGTTTTTGTTTGTTTGTTTGTTTTTTCAAAAGCAATCCAATATTACCACCTTTGAAGTCAGTGGGAGCTGAACCATTCACTCCTCCAGCAGCCCAGCATGGATGCTTTTGAAAACCTCGCCCTTCATCTTCGGCTCTTAGAGTCTGCTGCTGGGTGGTTTTGGTTTTCAAAAGCCACAATGCCTTTAACCTCATGTGTTCGCCCCACCGCACTGAGCAGGGAGAGTTGGAGGGATGGAATTGTAGAATCATAGAATAGTTTGGGTTGAAAGGGACCTTCCAAGCTCATCCAGTCCCACTCCTGCCATGAGCAGGGACATCTTCACCCAGATCAGGTTGCTCAGAGCCCCATCCAGCCTGGCCTGGGATGTCTCCAGGGATGGAGCATCCACCACCTCTCTGGGCAACCTGGGCCAGTGTTTCCACCACCCTCAGGGTCAAAAATTTCTTCCTCATGTCCAGCCTGAATCTCCCCTCTTTTAGTGGGGCAGAATCCCCTCCCTCCACCTGCTGCCCATGCTCCTTGTGATGCAGCCCAAGATACCATTGGCTTCTGGGCTGCAAGCGCACATTGCCAACTCATGTCCCATCTTTCATCCCCCAGTGCCCCAAGTCCTTCTCCACAGGGCGGCTCTGCATCCCTTCACCCCCAACCTATATTGATACTGGTTGGGGGTTGCCCTGACCCAGGTGCATGACCTTGCACTTGGCCTTGTTGAACCTCATGAGGTTCACGTGGTCTCACTTCTCAAGTTTGTCCAGGTCCCTCTGGATGACATCCCGTCCCTCAGACGTGTCAACTGCACCACTCAGCTTGGTGTCATCCGCAAACTTGCTGAGAGTGCACTCAATCCCTATGTCTATGTCATTGATGAAGATATTAATTAGTACTGGTCCCAGTATGGACCCCCGAGGGACACCACTTGTCACCAGTGTCCATCCAGCCATTGAGCCATTGACAACTACCCTCCAGATGCATCTGGAGGGCACTTGTAAAAGCCAGCGGGGTGTTTTAATATCATAAAATTATAGAATCAAGTTGAAAGGGACCTGTAAGGATCACTATGCCATAGTTGACCCCATCTTCTCCTGACAGCTGCAGAGCACTGGTCGGCTGCTGGAGGAGCAGCTGCCCGAGATGATGACGGAGCTGCTGGCGATAGCCCGTGACAAGATGCTATGTCCCTCCGAGTCCATGCTGACACGCTCCCTGCTGCTGGAGGTCATTGAGCTGCATGCCAACAACTGGAACCCCCTGACACCCACCATCACGCAGTACTACAACAAAACCATCCAAAAACTGACGGCTTGAGAGGCAGGGCAAGGTGGGGTGGGAAGGGCTGAGAAGAAGACATGCACTTTGACAGGGATCCAGCAAGAGCTTTTCCCATTTGAATCCCCCCAGCAAGACCAAATCCCAGCATGCTCGAGAATCCGTTCGTGGGGTGGGAAGGAAGAAGCATGTTTCTTTTTTTCAGCCACATCGCCAAGTGCCACCCCTTTTCTTCCCCACCATGGTTTTTGTTCTAGGGGGTGTTTCTTTTTTTTTCTGAACTCATTGCTCAAGTGGCAGCGACACATCCTGCCGGGTTATTGTTAAAAAGATGGAGAATTTGAGAGAGAATAAAAAAAAAAGAATCCAAGTAGGGGCTGGTATTGTTTTCACGCCGTCCTCCTGCCTTGCTCCGGCCAACTGGCAGGAGACAGCAGGCAGCAGATGTCTTGGGAGGACAAAGCCAGACACACACGACACCAGATGCTCATAACTGATGGCTTTTGTCGAGCAGGGGCTCACATTAGGTTTTATCCTCCCCCTCAGCCTTTCCTTTTGTCTTTGACTTTCTGTGTGTCCCTCCCCTCCTCACCAGCCCTTCAGCAGCAGACGGGAGAGTGGGGACGACTTCCTGATTTGCACTGGGTTTTCTTTCTTCTCGGGCGTTTGTATTTTCTTCTTGTTTATTGTTCTCATTGAACGGACAATTGCGAGCAGCTCGGAGATGGGGAAGGCAACACCTTCCCGCGAGCTGATAACGGTTTACGTGAAGATGCTGAAGTAGGAGGAGTATTTTCTAGGAGTCCAAAAACCACTTGTAGAAGTAACGTCGCCACCGTCATCTTGCCAGTGACCTCCTTGATGGACTGAGAAACATGTCCGCTGAGCTGGGAGCTCTAAAAACCAGGGGATTCTGCAGCTCTTGCTGTTAAAGTCACTGTTATCCCTCAGCCACTATAGCCCATTTCATAATGCTATTTTTTTTGTTTGTTTCCATTGAAGGAGTGCTTTATTGTAATTACTGTCCTGGTTGTAATTGTACATTTAAATCCAGGTCTGTTAGAGTCAGCCCTAATGATGTATAGGGCGAGGGAGAAATGAAGGTTTGATGTTCTTTGGAGACTGGGTAAGAGAAAACAAGGTGTGAATAGCAAAAAAAAAGGAAAAAAATAAGAAAAGCCAAAAATAGAAGCTTTTGAGCCTGGCTTCAAACTAGGTGAATTTGCTCACTGGTGTTTCTGGGTGTGTGGTGTACAGGAGTGGATCTGCCCCGTGGTCAGTTTAAGTGTCACTGTGTCCTGGAGGGATGGGCGATGTGTTCGGAGGGGGAGAGTTTGCCCAGGGATCCCCAGGTTGCTCCGTGCTGGAGCATCCCAAGGCAGAGGGCAGCTGCAGGGGATGACGGTGAGATGCCACCTGAGCGAGGAGATACCCTGAGGATGAGGACGCCGGTACGGAGGGACACACCACACCATTGCATCACTACCTGGATCATGAACAAGACTTGGTGGTCTCTTTATTTGTTTGTCTAGCAATGCTTTGACTTATTAAATCACATCAGGTGCTCATTTCGGTGAAGCCTCATGGGGATTTGAGCCGCCCCATCCCACCTGTGCAGTGGAAGAGGAGCCAAGGAAAGCACGATGCCAGCAGCCCATCCTGTTTTCTTCCCAATATTCAATTTATTTTCCTTTCCTGGTTTAAGAAGATAACTCACACTGTGGTTCCAGCACACACAGATCCTGGACCAGGCAGGCTGGGTCTGAACTCAGCAGCTCAAACCCATTTTTTCCAAGCAAAATGTTGAATTTCTGGTAGATTGTAGAGGAGCAAGATTTCACCCTGACCTCTTTGGATGTGCAGTATGTTCTCGAGTGCCTTATGAATGTGTTGGTCTGTCTGCAATGAGGAGGAAGCTTTTGTTGCAAAATTTAAAAGGGCAAAAATTTTCAGCAGAAAATGCATTGCAGAAGGTTTGAGTCCTGATGGCACAGTTTGACATTATTTGAATTTTCATCTGTTTTCTAATCTGCATGTGGAGCAAAAGGCAAGAGCTGGAAACAGGAGCTTGAATTTTCCTTTCTACCCAGCAAACGGCAAAATTATTGGTGGATGCATTGGAAAAACACTTCTGCTTCGTGGATTCAAGCTCAGGAGCTTCACATGGTGATGGTGCCTTGTGCTGGGTCAGCTTTGTCAGCAGCAATGGAGTTTGAAAGTATTAACAAGCAGCTGAACTTAATTAAGACAGCAAAGTCCATCAGTGTTATAAGGCTCAGGGTTGTGCCCATTGCTCTTGGCTTTCCCTGATTTCTCAGGGAGTAGGGGAAAAGGGGATTTAATACCCATCACAATGTGCCCAGGTGCAGTGTCAGTCTTCTGGGAGAAAACCAGTTTTGTCTTGAGTTTTGTTTTTTAAAAGAAAATACCGGAAAAGTCCTATAAGGGGGGGCAGAAACAGATGGGTGCTAGGGCTCCCATTGGCTGCTTCTCCTTTCCCCTTCCTCCAGAACTTGCTCTTGGGATGTAGTGAAAGAAGAAGAAAAAAAGAAGAAGGAAAAACTCAAAGTTGAGGATTTTTCCTTCTAAAAAATGTAAATATTTCACCCATCAGTGCATCAGGAGGCGTTCAGAGGCAAAGGGTAAGCCCTGTGGCAGTATTTCTGCTTAAGCATTTCCCTATTCCTACCAACCATAAGAGTTTATTCAATTTTCCCATTGGGGTGCAATTCTGCACACACCCCCCCACCCCGACTGGGCTTAGTCCATGACTTTCCCCCCCCACCCCCAACACCTGGGATTTCTCCCACTGAAGAACTTTTATGTGAAACCCATCGTTTTTTAATGTCTTGCCATTTGTCTCTGCTATTAATGTATGTTCATCCAGCTATTAACTGCTTCGGTATGTCAGTCGCTCTGTTGACATGCGAAAAAATCAAAATGTTGACCAAAAATGGATTTTTTTTTTTCCCAAAAAAATTACATGCTGGCAATGATATCTTTCTGAAGCCCGTCAGTGGGAAGCCGGTGAGCAGGTGCCATCATTAACCACAGTACCACCTTGGGAAAACAAGTGCCATGAAGTTGTTTGATGGGGAGCAGTGCCAGGAAGTTTTTGGGATTCACTGAGTATTTTCTTGTTATTTTGTTTTTGACTTTTCTTCTATTTTTTTTTTTTTTTATTTTATTTAGAAACAGGTGCCAAAGAGTGTAATTCTACACTGTGCATTTTCAAAGGTGCGAAGCCACTGGCTATGTCGCCCTGAATTAACCAGATTTGATCTTTGCCATTCCATAAAAGTATTTGTTTGGGGTTTTAATATATTTTAATGTATTTTCCCCATCAGCAAAGGGGGAAAATTACCTCCTTGGGCCAAACCTGAGGGTGGTGTAAAGGCTGAAGCATCTGCAGAGGAGTGATGCTCTGTGCCAGTCCCCCTAGGATGCAGAACATTTAATTCACCCCATTCCCAGTGAAATTATTTCCAAACTGAAGATTTTTTGCTACTCACAAAGTAACTTGCTCAGTTTCCCCATGAAGGTTTTCACCCCTGTTTGGAAAAGTCTCATATATGGAGGCGAAATGAAAATTGGGGGGAAAAAAAAAGGAAAAGTAAGTGATTTGCTTGGTTCCCCTCTTCCCTCAAAGGAGATTAATTAGTATCTGTTCTTGGCATGATTGATGGCTTTGAAGGAAAACTTGTCAGAATAACTTATGATTTATTTTCATGCTTATTTTTATAATATCCCTCACTTGAAAGTCTCTCAAAATCTTAAATAGGATTTTTTTTTTTTTTTTTTTAATTTCCCCACTGGGTATTTCATGGCTTTACACTAATTTTGCTCTTCTTGGTGTTAGCTATTAGCCAGTCCCAGTGATATTTGCAGTATTTTTTCAAGAAAAAATGACGCTAAGGCTTGCGAAGTCCACTGTCGATAGCCAAGGGAGCTGCGGTGTCCTGCAGAACATGGAATTGAATGCTACCAATTCATTTTTTTTTTTAATGTATTTATTTGCATTTGAAAAAAAAAAAAAAGAAAAGCAACATTTTTAATTTAATCATATTTGTTAAACTAAGTGCTTTAAAAAAATAAAAATATTTAAAAAAAAAGAAAAAAGGTTTTGGGGAGAATAAAGACTAGATATTCATACTAGAGGAAACACAAATTCATCGTTTTCAGCATTTCAGAGACTGTTAAAACAAGAGAGCTAATAACTCTTTGTGGCAATCCAGTCTTTGTTTATAGAACATCTGTATGCTGTAAAATGCATCATCTGAATAATAAATGTTTAAAGCTTGACATTTTCCCATTTCTTTGTGGGTATGTGTGCTGGTCTGCACATCCTTGTGTCAGGTGGAAGAAAAGATATAAAGGGGGAAAAAAAATAAATCCGTAATTGTGTTTGCTTGGAAACGTGGCCCCGGGACTGATCCTTCCCTCTGCTCCTGTCACTGGGTCGGATCCCAGCCCAAGCCAATTAATTTTTGGCTGAGTGCGTGCATTGGCCTGGGAAACCACGCGGGTCACCGGGGTTGAGCGATTTGTGCCCGTGTGTGTCATCGGGCTCCGGCCAGAAAATTGGAAGTGAACTGGTTCCTGTTTTTGAAGAAATGTTCTTGTGAAATGCCCTATGTGACCGTGTGCTCAGAGCTCACTGCAATGCAGCCAATCTGCAAAATAAATATATCAAAAGGACGTGGAAGAAGGTGGGATTGTGGCAGAGGGATCCATACTGGGGGCTCAAGCCATGAATAAATAGATGTTAAAATGAGGTACAAGTTACCCCATGTTCCATGCAACCCCATATCTGCTTCAGGAAAGAGCCTTGGGTTCATTAAATCCTTCTTGACCTGTGCTATTTGCTTTCAGGATCATCTCCTCCTGCATCTCCTAGGAGGCAGACATCAACCTTGAAGTCCATGCAAAGCATTTTATGAGAGTTTAACTCAATTTGCCAAAAAAACCCCTCACTTTTTTTCTCCTCTTCTGCCTGCAAGTTAAGGTCTCGACCATCACGAGCAACATGGTAAATTAGACATAGTCAAGGTCAAGTGGTGCAGAGTGACCTGTGTCCTTAATGGAACAGAGTTGATCCATGAGGTTTGCTTTCCTTTTTCATAACTCCTTATGGGGTTTTTTGCCTCCAAAAACCCATTTCTGCAGTAGCTCTCTAGTGCAGCACACCCAGGCTGGTTCACCTACCCAGGGGACAATGGTGTCCCCACACCTCATCTTTTCTGTACTGACGCTGAAGGTTGATGACATGACCCACCAGGCAGCATTACTTGTGACATGGGGCATCACCTGGTCCATCCTTCTGTCCCAAAGCAGGACCAACTGCACCAGCACCTTTCCTGGAGGAGTTTGTCCAACATGTCCTGATGATGGAGGGTGAATTGCCCATTGACTCCCAAAAATGTCTCATGATGCACAACAGGGTCATTCCAGGATGTTTGCACAGGGCTATAAATTATAAATATATCATATAAACCTCCTGTTTAGTCCTTTAGACAAACACCAGACATTATTTTGGGTTATTTTGATGATAGCACAGGGAAAAACAAACTGGTTCATGCCATCTGCTGCTGAAAAGTTGACCCAGTAGGTTTTGTCCTGTTACTGGTTTTGTCCTGTTACTTCTAATTACTCCTGGGTCCTTCCCATAATTTCTATTGCTGCATCAACTGGGTGGGAAAAAGTTGTGCAGCAAGTGAGACAAATCACTGCTGGTAAATGAAGGATGAAACCATCCAAATCTCTCCAAAGTCACCTTTTCCAAGGATCCATCCCTAAATGTCCCCATCAACTGCCCCAACTTACAGCTTCAGGGTGTGCTGGAGCTGGAGTTTGACTTGTTCCACCAAATCGAGAGCATCTGGACCAGCTTCAGAAAGATCTTATCAACACTGGAGTTGGGCTGGGAGCAGCCAAGCCAAGAGTGAGGATGGTCACTGGGACCACCAAGATACAGTAAATGAGAAAATAACCTGCAGTAAACAGAAGATTTTGGAGCAGATGGATGGGCATTGCTGCAGATTGGAAACTTTTCAAGATGCAGGAATATTTATGGGTATTCCTTGTGGCTACCAAAAACTCAGCAGGAAATAAACACCACAAATCAGAGTAAGTTCGCTTGGCTTTCCTAAAACACGGCAAACCTGCAAATAGCCAGGGTGTTTGTCTCTCCCAGCAGCTCCACTTCTAATACTGAATAATAAACTGAGTTTTTAAATGCTCGTGCTGGTGGCAAAACAGATGACAACGAGAAATCCTAAGTGACAAAGTACATTCACACTTAATGTCACAGCATCACTGCCATGTATCCAAGCTGAAGTGTAGCTTAAATGGTTATTACTGGGGGTGCAAAAAGAAGAATGATATTAAAACAAAACCGCACATCGCAGGACTATATGGCCTCTTCCTTTTAGATCCTCCACTGTGATCGCTAATTATAAAGCTAGAGACTTGTGCAGCTACATAAATGTGACTTCTGAACTGACCTTTATGTCTGTCCCACTCCTCAGGACTTCTCTGAATTAATTTCTGCAAAAAATAATCCCATTCTTGGGCTATAATATAATGATTTAAACATTTCCAGAGATGCAGACTCCTGGAGAGTTGCTCTGGTTCTCCTCGCTGTTAAAGATGACCACAGGGTCCTGGACTTGCTTCAGCCTCCACGCCTCTTCTCCGAGATGTGCCAGAGGGAAACACATCAATGTTTAATGCCTGTCCCCACGTGTGTCATTCTTAGACATCTAAATACATTACATGAACGTGCCAAGATGGGGAGAGAGCTGGACAGACCCCTCCAGTGACCCCACGGTGGTCATTGGTGATGGACCTGTGAGGAGAAACCAGGTTCTGGAGCAGATCGATGCCTTTGCAACTGGTGGAGATGTGGTGGCTACAGCCAAGTGAGGAACTGAAGTGTCTGCATGTGCGTGAGAGGTGGAGAAAGCAGTCCATGGGATTCCCTGGCATCTAGGACCTGTGCAAAGTCCAAATGACTGGTTATGGAGATCATTTCCACCCTTCTGCAGGAAGAACCAAGCCTGGGTTTTACTTCACAGAATCACAGAATGTTAGGGATTGGAAGAGACCTCGCAAGATCATCTAGTCCAATCCCCCTGCCGGACCAGGAACACCTACATGAGGTTACACAGGAAGGCGTCCAGGCGGGCTTTTAATGTCTCCATAACCTGCCTGCTGGGCAGCCTGTTTCAGTGTTCTGATACCCTCACTGAGAAGAAGTTTCTTCTCAAATTTAAGTGGAACCTCTTGTGTTCCAGTTTGATCCCATTACCCCTTGTCCTACCATTGGATGTCACCGAGAAGAGCCTGGCTCCATCCTCGTGACACTCACCCTTTAGATATCTGTAAACATTAATGAGGTCACCCCTCAGTCTCCTCTTCTCCAAACTAAAGAGACCCAGCTCCCTCAGCCTTTCCTCATAAGGGAGATGCTCCACTCCCTTAATCATCTTTGTTGCCCTACGCTGGACTCTCTCCAGTAGTTCCCTGCCCTTCTTGAACTGAGGGACCCAGAGCGGGACACAATATTCCAGATGTGGTCTCACCAGGGCAGAGTAGAGGGGAAGGAGAACCTCTCTGGACCTACTAACCACCCCCCTTCTAATACACCCCAGGATGCCATTGGCCTTCCTGGCCACAAGGGCACAGTGCTGACTCATGGTCATCCTGCTGTCCACCAGGACCCCCAGGTCCCTTTCCCTACACTGCTCTCCAACAGGTCATTCCCCAACTTATACTGGAACCTGGGGTTGTTCCTGCCCAGATGCAAGACTCTACACTTGCTCTTGTTATATTTCATTAAATTTTTCCCCGCCCAACTCTCCAGCCTGTCCAGGTCTCGCTGGACGGCAGCACAGCCTTCTGGCGTGTCAGCCACTCCTCCCAGCTTAGTGTCATCAGCAAACTTGCTGATAGTACACTCTATTCCCTCGTCCAAATTGTTGATGAATACATTGAATAATATAGACCCCAGTACTGACCCCTGAGGCACTCCACTAGAAACAGGCCTCCAACTAGACTCCATCCCATTGATCACGACTCTCTGGCTTCTTTCCTTCAGCCAGTTCGCAATCCACCTCACTACTCGGTCGTCCAGACCGCACTCCCTCAGTTTAGCGGATGGATGCTCAGAGGTACCGTTGGCTTTTGCTTCATGTATTCACCAGACAGATATTCCTTCTGGTGTCCTGTGCATGGAGACAGGGAACAAGCAGCTCTCTCTTAGCTTTAAGAACCATAATCATGAACTTTGCATGACCCTGGGCTTTCTTAGCAGATCCAGCATCAGATATGCAACCCCCCAAGCAGAACCGGGATGCCGGGCACAGGTGGGTCATGAGCAGCATCAGCCTGACGTGCTGTGGTCAGACATCATTTGAGCTGAGGGTTCTCCAGGTCCCATGTGTCAACCACAGACAAATGTGACAGTCATTGGCACAGTTTTGTCCATGGGACAAACTCAAAAGAAATCCTGATCAGCATTTACTACTCCCTAGTAGTAGAAGGAGAACCCAGTCCCAGTGGTTCTCCTATAGGTTAGACCTGTCATGGACAAGCAGAAATCCTCCTGTGTGCTGTCCAGCCATGCCCCAGAGCTGCAGATAGAGTCATAGAATCATTTTGGTTGGAAAAGACCCTCAAAATCATCAAGTCCAACCATTAACCCAACCCTGGCACTACCCCATGTTCCTGAGAACTTCATCTCCGCATCTGTTCAACCCCTTCAGGGATGGTGACTCCACCACTGCCCTGGGCAGCCTGTTCCAATGCCCGACAGCTCTTTCCGGGAAGAAATTGTTCCCAAGATCCAACCTCAACCTCCTCTGGCGCAACTTGAGGCCATTTCTTTGTGTTCCTGTCTCCCCTCAGCCTCCTGTTCTCCAGGCTGAACCCCCCAGGTCCCTCAGCCACTCCCATCGCACTTGTGCTCCAGCCCCTTCCCCAGCTCCGTTCCCTTCTCTGAACTCGCTCCAGCACCTCAAGGGCTTTCTTGGTGTGAGGGGCCCAAAACTGACCCCAGGATTCGAGGTTTGGCCTCCCCAGTGCCCAGCACAGGGATGGTCACTGCCCTGGGCCTGCTGGTCACACCAGTGATGGTACCAGCCA
Organism: Patagioenas fasciata; assembly: GCF_037038585.1. Classification (NCBI taxonomy): domain Eukaryota; kingdom Metazoa; phylum Chordata; class Aves; order Columbiformes; family Columbidae; genus Patagioenas; species Patagioenas fasciata. The sequence goes on from NC_092559.1 coordinate 44,442,184, forward strand.
GGATGCCAGTGGCCTTCCCTACCACCTCCTCTCCAAACTCTCCTGGGCAATCAGGGCCCATAGTTGAGGCTTGACCCTCCCAAAAACTCCCAACGCAACCCTTGATCCTACAGAAACCTCCTGGCATTTCTTCTCATCCATCAGCCCCATGGATAGAGACACCACATCTCCCAGTAGTTAATGCCAGCAGAACTCTGGGGTAAGAAAAGCACCTTTCAAGCTCAGAGATCAATTTTGAAATTACGATTTTTGCTATTTTTAAATTTTAAGCTCCAAAAGAGCTTAAATTCACCTTTCAAAGCAGGTCTAGAAAAGGCCCAATTCAATAAATCAGCAGCTATGGAGAACGAAGGTGGGAGGAAAAACTGCGTCAGGAGATGGGTTCCCAAATACCTGTCTTGTGCTAATAACACATGTCATCTGATGAAAAACTGGTTTGAGGGCAAATACTGTAAAATATTGCTCTGGGGAAAGAAAGATGACAAAGGTTGTGAAATCCAGTTCATGGATTGTTTTACAGCTCAGGTAACTTCTATCCCTGGGGCTGGATTTTACGACTCGTGTGAGAAATCAAACCCTCACTCTCAAGGCTGCGCTGCTCTCCTTTTAAAGCACAAAAAATATGGCGTATTTGTTTGAAAACAAGTTTTTGCCCTGATTTCCTAAAGATAAATGCAGTCTTATTTTTTCAGGGTGATGAAGCATTTGGGAGAGGGATTGTGTTGCATGTGGAGGTTGCAAGTGCTCATCTCCCTGGTGGTTTTTATGACCGTTGCATGGACACATACCCTTGTATATATTCTTTATAGAACATTACACTTCTGTTGCTTCTGTCAGCACTTTTCAAAGCAGTGCTGAGGGTCTCACTGCTCTCCGGGGGGTGGTCTAAGCCCAAATAACCCAGCTTAGGTTCTATTTTTGAGCCAATTTACCCATTTTTTCCCCATTTACTCTCTGTTCTGTAATTTAAATTTCATTTTGCTCCCTCTGTATTTGCTCCTTCCCCTCTCCATCTCCATGCTGTCACGTTTGGCCACCTCCACTCCCTTTCCACAGCCGAGGATGTCTCCTCTTTGGAGATGATGAGTTGTCCTTGTGCCAATCACCATCTGCACTTGTATTTCTGGGGACAAGGGATCACTCCTGGTCCCTAAATCTCAAATTTAGACCCTTAGCACCTTGTACAAGGGATTTCTCCCTTTTTAACGCTTTTCGACTGCTACAAACACCACACCTGGGTCATGCCAGGTTTGCGTCCTGCTGGCAAGAGCCACCACCTGTGTGTGGTGGCGTCACCCGTGGAAATGCTGCAAGGTGGTTGCAGGGACTCTACAATCATAGAATCATAGAATAGTTTGGGTTGGAAGGGACTTTCCAAGGTCATCTAGTCCCACCCCTGCCATGAGCAGGGACATCTTCACCCAGATCAGGTTGCTCAGAGCCCATCCAGCCTGGCCTGGGATGTCTCCAGGGATGGGGCATCCACCACCTCTCTAGGCAACCTGGACCAGGCTCTCACCACCCTCAGGGTCAAAAAATATACTGGATATTAACTGAATATACTGGAGTGAATGGGCTAGGTTGGTCCACCCTGGCCACCATGGACATGGCAGCTGGTGGGCAGGAGGTTCTGGGGACACTTGGGGGGCTGGTAAAGGGGTGAGGGTCAGGACTGACTTACTCTCACGGCATCACACCAAAGCCGATTTTCGGGTGGGAACCATTGGGATAAAATTAGAAGTAGGTTGAACTTTATCTACGACTTGAACTGAGGCTGAACCCATCTCTGTTTTGCTTTGTTTTTTTCCAAATTCAAAAAAGTTCATGGGGAGGGAGGCCAGATGGGGGGGGGGGGCAGTGGATATTTTACTTTAACTTGTTCTTTCTGTGATTTTGTTGGAGTTTGACTTCTTCATCTGCTTGGAAAGGCTCTTCTCGCAGTATTTCCAGTGACATAGTGGACAAAATACTGCCATGGTCATTTATTTCATGTCAGATATTTGGGGTCGCAGAGCTGACCAAGCCTTCTCTAAGGTCAGCCCAGGGTCTGGCCCAGCCCAGGATGGGGAAGGCAAACAGGGAAACCAAAATGGTTTTGGTGGGTACCACACGGTGCAAAAGGACCACTCTGGGGATGCTTCAAGGGCTTTTTGGCACAGTTTTGTCCCATGCCAACTAGCTGGGCCTCCAGGCAACATTCCAACATCACCAAGGAGCTCAGATGGACCCAACACTATCCTTAATCCTCAGTTTTCACGTGGCTACGCTGTTGTGGAGATTAATTTGCTCACCTGGACACGTGCACCACGTCCCTCACTCCGTGGGTTGTGCAAGGTGCTGGCACTCATGGGATGGTGTGTGGGTGCTGCAGAGAGCACATACGGGGCTGTGCACCTCACTCAGGGGGTGACAGAGTCCCTTCCGGGCTCAAGGACATGGTCATGAAGGTTTCACATCAAAAGCCTGGAAGAATGTAAAGGGACAAATGGCATAATTCCTGGACAAGCTGTGTTTCCCAACAAGTCCATCATATTTTCCCAGAAGAGACATGAGGCTTTCTCTGCATGGTTATTTCACCTCCTAAATTACTCAAGAGTTAGTAGAAACTCTACCAAAATGGACCTTCTAATTTTAACAAAGATGCCTCCCTAGATCACTGACAACTTTAGGGAATGCACAGGGGAGAGTCATTTCCTGGAATAGGAGATACTGGAGAAAAAGTCCCTCCAGGCTGGCTCCTAACTATGACACATTTGATAGCCATTCAAGGACTGCTGGGAAACGTGTCATTTGTCTCCATGAAGCTTCAGACAGCGTTTCATCATCAAGTCTGACTGTTCCATGAAATAAAACCATTTAATATCTACGAGCAGTGATATAACCTCCGGTGTTTATGTAGGATGTGTCATGAGGGTGATTTTTTTTTTTTTCAATTTTTTTTTTTTTTTTTCCCCAAGGTGCAAAGTGGTTTTATCCCTATTACACCTTGTTTTCTTTCCTCCTTGACGGGTAACCTGCATCATCCCACAAAGGGTGGCACCAGCTGTGGGTGTGCCCGAGCTGCCAGGACCATCAATGAACTTTGGCACCTTAAACCACGGAAAACCTGACATGCTGGAGGGAGGGATAGGTGCCTGGTGTCCCAGAGATCATATTGCCCTGGGGGATTTGCTGGGAGTCCCATGACAAACCTGGACAGGAGCCCAGACCACAAGGCACCGTCATGCTTTCCACCCAGGGCGTTCAGCTGGGGTCTCCGGAGGACAAGCGGTGGCCTCTGTCCCTTGCTGTCACCCTTGGATGTGCAAACCTCAACCCCACATCAGCCCAAGGTCTCACTTGGGGGTGATTTGCACCCTACCATGTGGGATGAGACCAAACGCTGGTGGGATGTCCTGGTGCAAATCCTTTCTGTGTTGGCATCGCTGGTCCCAGGGAACCATCCCTGTGCTGGCCTACAAGGCGTATTTACCACATCTCAACCCATGTCACTCACCCCACAGACCTCAGAGTGCTTTTTAGGACAAGTCTTGCTCTCCAGTCATTACCTTCTTCAGGTACACGAGATGCTCCATTCACTCCCAGTTCATGGGAACTTCAGCTTTGACCATCAGCATCATCCATCCTCCCCAGCCTCGCAGGGTCATCCCAGGTCCTTGGGTCTTTGTTTCCCCCCTGAGGTGTCAGGCGGGATCTCAGTGCCGGCTGTTTTGCAGGCAGATGAAGAATCCAGTGCTGCAGAGGGTTTTTTGTTTTGTTTTGTTTTGTTTTGTTTTTCTTAATGTCACCCATCTCAACTTTGTCACGAGCTGTTTCTAGGAGTCCTTGCCCAAGCGCTTGGTCTCCAGGAAACACCCTTATCAGCCGCCCTCATCGGCCGCTCCATTCCAGCCTCGCTCCCAGGGCGCCCATTTGTAATCCCATTTCTACTGGAAGCAGACAAGGAGGAGGAAGGGGATAAGGGCTGGCCAGCAGCCTGGTCACCCTGTTGCTGTCCTCCTCTTGGCTCACAGGGGACAGACGTCAGTGTGGAGGGGACATGAGGGCACCCTGTGGCTGGCGGGTGGGCACAGTGTGGATGACGCAAGGTCCCCAGCCCTTTGGGACAGTGAGGTGACACCGGGACCAAAGCATTTGGGGGAGATCAGAGTGATGTGTTCATCCTCCTTTTTGGGTGTGTACAGCCAAAACTTGCCATTTACAATAATATACAGGGGAGAGGGTTCAAGTTTAGGCTGGACTAAAGGGGCTTTTGCATTGTTCAGTCTTTTATCCTTGCGCAAGGATTTTCCTCACTTTTCTCCCCAAAAGCTCCAGTACAACATAGAATGCTAGGGATTGGAAGGGACCTCGAAAGATCATCTAGTCCAATCCCCCTGCCGGAGCAGGAACACCTAGATGAGGTTACACAGGAACGTGTCCAGGCGGGTTTTGAATGTCTCCAGAGTAGGAGACTCCACAACCTCCCTGGGCAGCCTGTTCCAGTGCTCTGTTACCCTCACTGAGAAGAAGTTTCTTCTCAAATTTAAGCGGAACCTCTTGTGTTCCAGCTTAAACCCATTACCCCTTGTCCTACCACTGGTTGTCACCGAGAAGAGCCTGGCTCCATCCTCATGACACTCACCCTTTGTATATTTGTAAACATTGATAAGGTCACCCCTCAGTCTCCTCTTCTCCAAACTAAAGAGACCCAGCTCCCTCAACCTTTCCTCATAAGGGAGATGCTCCACTCCCTTAATCATCTTGGTTGCCCTACGCTGGACTGTCTCCAGCAGTTCTCTGTCCTTCTTGAACTGAGGAGCCCAGAACTGGACACAATATTCCAGGTGTGGTCTCACCAGGGCAGAGTAGAGGGGAAGGACAACCTCTCTTGACCTACTAACCATCCCCCTTCTAATACACCCCAGGATGCCATTGGCCCTCTTGGCCACAAGGGCACAGTGTTGGCTCATGATCATCCTGCTGTCCACCAGGACCCCCAGGTCCCTTTCCCCTACACTGCTCTCTAATGGAACATTCCCCAACTTATACTGGAACCTGGGGTTGTTCCTGCCCAGATGCAAGACTCTACACTTGCCCTTGTTATATTTCATTAAATTTTTCCCCGTCCAGCTCTCTAGCCTGTCCAGGTCTCCCTGGATGGCAGCACAGCCTTCTGGCATGTCAGCCACTCCTCCCAGCTTGGTGTCATCAGCAAACTTGCTGATAGTACACTCTAGTCCCTCATCCAAACCATTCATGAATATATTGAACAGTACTGGCCCCAGCACAGACCCCTGAGGCACTCCACTAGATATAGGTCTCCAACCAGACTCTGCCCCATTGACCACAACTCTCTGGCTTCTTCCCTTCAGCCAGTTCGCAGTCCACCTCACTACCTGATCATCCAGACCACACTTCCTCAGTTTAGCTGTAAGGATACTGTGGGAGACTGTGTCAAATGCCTTACTCAAGTCAAGGTAGATCACATCCACTGCCCTGCCATCATCTATCCACCTCGTTATATCTTCATAAAAGGCTATGAGTTTGGTCAAGCACGACTTCCCTTTGGCAAAACCATGTTGACTGCCCCTAATGACCCTCTTATCCTTGATATGCCTTGAGATGGCACCAAGGATAAGTCGTTCCATCACTTTCCCAGGGATGGAGGTGAGGCTGACCGGTCTATAATTACCCGGGTCTTCCTTCTCGCTCTTTTTGAAGACTGGGGTGACATTAGCTTTCCTCCAGTCCTCAGGCACCTCTCCCCTCTCCCAAGATTTGGCAAAGATGATGGAGAGTGATCCAGCAATGATGTCAGCCAGCTCCCTCAGCACCCACAGGTGCATCCCATCTGGGCCCATGGATTTGTGGATGTTCAGATTGCCTAATTGTTCCTTAACCTAGTCCTCATCAACCAAGACAAATTCTTGCACTGTCCTGCCTTCCTCTGGGGCCTCAGGGGTACGGGGCTCCTCAGGACAGCCTCCAGCAGAGTAGACGGAAACAAAGAAGGCATTCAGTAATTCTGCCTTCTCTGTATTTTCTGTCACCAGGGCACCCACCTCATTCATCAGTGGGCCTACATTGCCTCTGGTGTTAGTTTTATCCGCCACGTATTTGAAAAAGCTCTTTTTGTTGTCCTTGACCCCTCCTGCCAGCTTTAATTCTAACGAGGCCTTAGCTTTCCTAGTTGCCTCCCTACATCCCCTGACAACAGCCTTATATTCTTCCCAAGTGGTCAGCCCCTCCTTCCATGATCTGTAAACTCTCCTCTTCCACCTGAGCTTACTCAGCAGTTCCCTGTTTAGCCACGCAGGTCTCCTGGCTCCCTTCCTTGACTTTCTACGTGTCAGGATGCTCTGATCTTGAGCTTGGTAGAAGAAATCCCTGAATATTAACCAACTGTCTTGGGCTCCTTTACCTTCAAGCAGCCTTGCTCATGGGATTTTCTCTAGCCATTGCTTGAAAAGGTCAAAAATTGCTTGAAAATGCCAAAGATTGCTTGAAAAGGCCAAAAATTGCTTGAAAAGGCCATCACACCTCCTTTCCTAAACACCCCCTTTTCACTCACTTCCTCCCCTCCTCTGCAACAGCAAAAAATGGCCAGATTAGTGAAAAAAAAATAAAAAATAGGTGGACATGATGGTTAGGGACCACCCATTTAGTCTCCCACTTGGTCAGTGACAGCTGACTGCTGAATGCCTTTAATTAAAATGAAATGATTAATGGGAAGCTGAGCAGAGGTCTCCCGCTTGGCTCCAGCCCCAGGTGCCAATGGAAATCGTGCCAAGGGCTGAAGTGCTCAGTGTCGTAAGAACCAGACTCTGCCACGTCCCTTTGCCAGGCCACTAATGTCATTGCGAAATCTTGCTCCCAAATCCTCCTGCCCCTGTGCAGATTAACCTACGCCATGAAGTAGGACATCTGTCCATCCATGGACCCCTTTCCAAAGGGATCTTTTGTCCCCAACCTGCAGTTTTGGTAGAAAATATTTTGTATATGCCTAAGGAAAGTTATATTTTGATTGTTGTCCATTTGTGGACAAAAAAAAAAAAAAGGAATTACCCAATAGAGAGCAGTTTCCCAAGGTTGGGAAGCAGGAGGAATGGAAGTAATAATTAATTGGCAGTGGCTGGAGGGGGCTTTGCTCACCTAAAATGACCTGGTCTAAGGGTCACTCCGCAAAGGTACCTGGTAGTTAGAAAAGATCTTGTCCTGGCCTGAGGGAAGGAGAAAGTAGTGAAAAAAAAAAATGCATTGTGTTGTTTCAAAGTCCCTCTTTGCATCCAAATCATCTTTAGCAGATTTGTAGTGCATGTGTGACAATTTGCTGCTTTGTTGTACAGATCCCAGGCCAGGTCTTCAACTGGAAAAATATATTTCTAAAAAAATATATTTCTGTTTGGATAGGGCTGGACGTTTTTGTTCTAGCGGGGGGTCTGACATTCTCTGTCTGAAATGGAAACCCGGTGTGCACTGATGGCTGTTGCTATCTCACTGGTGATGCTGTTTCTGCAGTTCCAGGGTCCTTATCTTCAGCAAAGTCAACTCTGGACTCAGAGCTAATTGCAATAAATAACACAAAAAACTTTTTTTCTTCTCAAAATGTCTTTGTGGAGAAAAACATCGTTTGAAAATGGATAAAAAGTGGTGTTCTTGTCCCTGCTTTCATTTAACACCCTGTGCTCCTCCCTGACTGGCACAAATCTGGGGACTTCACCCTGATTTTCCACGGGAACCTGCCCAGGGGTTCCTCAAATCCATGTAGACCTCAGAGGAACCACAAATTTCTGGTGGGTGTTTCACATCCTTTAGGGAACAGGGTCCTCAGGCACATGTGAGCGATAGTTGGGAAGTCTGGGAACCACAGAACATCTCATTAAAATTCCCTGAGCTCCCTACATCCTATTGCAATTCTGTGCTGAGAATAACTCCTCTTAATGCAGCCATCCATCACCTCTGCAAAGACATAAAGAACTGGCAGATGGCTGGACAACAGCTATTAAATTCTATAATAATGAGAAGAATAAAGATATTCTAATAAATAGCATTTACCTGAATAAGTAATGTCTAATGAATGCTAGATAATGAGTTAGTAATAAATGTGGTGAACTAGTAATAGAGGGAGTCTGGAAGAGAGTGTATAAAGTGCTCAGAAAATTAAAAGATATCCCAAAAAGAAAGCTCGAAGAACCTGGGGTTGTTTAGTCTAGAGAAGAAAGAACAGTGAGGGGATATAGTAAAATATAGCTACTGAGAGAAAGGAAATAAACTCTTGACAATCACAGAGGAAAGGTGAAGGAGTCATGGGCTTCAACGGCAGGAAGGAAGATGTAGCCAGGGTGACAGCAGGCAGCTTGCCAGTGGCAGGGATAATTTAGACCTGGAAAAATCACCTGAAAAAATAGTAGAATTGCATTTAAGATTTTTAAGAACAGATTGGAAAAATACCCATCACGAGTGGTTTAAGGATAGTCAAATTGCCCTTGAGTCTAGGGGTGGATGAACAGATTTTCAGTGCTCACTTCCATCCCCATTTTCTATTATTCCATTTATTTTTCTTCCTTGGTTGGGATGCATTTTGAAATTTAAGGAAATGTCTCGCTTTAATGTTTTTCCACCTTGTCTGCAAATCAGTTTTCCTGCAGGGCAGACATCTCCTCCAGCAAGGCCAACAAATCTCAGAAGGACACACACCCCATACACACAGGAGGCTAAAAAACCCAGAGTAGACATTAATAAGAGCAAACCCCATGGAATTAATAGACATTATTCCAGATATTTACAGTCCAATGCTGAACAGACAGGAGCTCAGTTTCTAAAATGTCATATTTGGGAGAGGCGTACATCCTGAACGCAAGAGACGAAGACTTGTTTCCATGTCGATAGGTTGGACTCTTGCATTGCTGGCACAGATAAAGACCAGCCTAAGTGTGATAAATTGTTTTGATGTTCCTCAAGCTTAAGCTTCAAGGACAGACAAAATGATAGGAAGATGGTGATGAAGAAAAAGCAGACAGTGCTTTACATCTCAGAGGAGTTTATGGAGGAGGCACATGGTACAGAGAAAGACTCTGAATAAAGCTGGGTCTGGAGAGTCTCAGCTTGGGAAGGTCCCAAAAATGAATGAGGCTTTAAGGAGGAGTTACAAGATGAGGGTGAGCAGGGGGTGGTTAGGAGGAATTTTAATTAACATCAGCATTTGCGATGTTATTAAATAAGGTCCAAAAAAAACTCTGAAAGCAATGGAAACTGAAACTGGAGTTTTCAGAGCAAAGAAAGGCAAGTGTGGGGCTGGGTTGGCTTCCCGGGGGATGAAGAGCATCTGAAAAGGTGGGAGCCCTGTCCAGCCTGGACTGGGATGTCTCCAGGGATGGGGCATCCACCACCTCTCTGGGTAACCTGGGACAGGCTCTCACCACCCTCAGGGGCAAACATTTCTTCTTCATGTCCAGCCTGAATCTCCCTCCTTTAGTTTAAAACCATCGCCCCTTGTCCTATTGCAACAGGCCCTGCTAAAAAGTCTGTCCCCATCTTTCTTACAGGCCCCTTTTAAGTCCGGAAAAGCTGCAATAAGGTCTCCCCGGAGCCTTCTCTTCTCCAGCTGAACATCCCAACTCTCTCAGCCTGTCGTCCCAGCAGAGCTGTTCCAGCCTCAGATCATTTTTATGGTCCTTATGTATTTTGGAAAACTGCTGTGAAGTATTTCCATCTTATGCTTTCAGCTCTCAGGAGGAGCTATGGTTTGTAGCCTCTGTCACACAAGGCAATCCTGAGAAACAACACAGTTAAATTACTTGGTCACACCTCATGGACCAATGAACAGGGACAAGATTCCAAATCTCAATTCAAGGGACAATGTCATCTATGCTACAATTTAGGTCAGGGCTTTAAGTACCAGGATATGGTATGTACCTCATGGAACATCAATCTGATGGCTCCTAGACTTGGAAGCATCTTTCTAACCCCAGGTCTCTACTGCCTGTACAGTCCTGCAGATAAATGCTACAGAAGCTCAGAGGAGTCAAAAGCTGTTTTTGCGATGAAATTTCCTGCTTTATCCTGCTGGACCTTTGATGGTGTGTTACCTGGGTGGGTGTGGAGCACACATGAGGGAACACTATTCATTGAGATTCTAGTGCAAGCCATCAATGCTAGCTTGGCCACTGGACCACGGAGAAGGTATGACATGATTATTGGATATTTCAAGTCTGCTGGTGTAGAATGGAAACAAGCCAAATTGTCATGTAGATGACTGTTCCAACATCTGCCATTCAGGTGGGTCTTAGTGCACATCAGGCAAGACAGGGTGGGTGCGTCCATCATGCACTCAGCCTTTGATGACAACTCCCACCAGAAGGACGAGAGGTCAGACCCTGGAAATTGAAACTCCTATGCAAACCTCACGCATGAGCAAAAGCCATTTTGAAGTTGGTTCATGGGCTCAGTGACATGAATCCAACTAAAGGTACAGTCAATGCAGAGCAAACCAAATGCCTTATCTCAAGAAATCCCTCTGTATTGGGCACATCTCTGTTGAATAGGATACAACTTTGAGCCAGTTGGTCCAGATGGTCAAAAAGGTTGATCTACCACTATGACCATCAACCACGTGAAGGACAGCAGAGGCTGGAAGTCACATTCCAGGTGCTGTGGCAGGGAGGGAGCTTACAAACCCATCCGGACCTTCTACTTCTCCAAATCTTTCAGTCTCCAGGACTCTGGTGGTTTCCACTCAAGGTTCCTCTCCACAAAAGGCAAGAAGCTGACACAGGGACCTTCTCCCTGGCAGAGGACACGTGCAAGCGGGATGTGACACGTGAACACCTGAAGGCAGGGTTAAAGGGGCAAAAGGGAAAAAAAAATAACCTTTTATTTCCAGGGGCATGGGAGATGAAGGGGGAAAGACAGGACAAAGTCTGGCTACCCATGCCAGAGTGGTCCCACCACCTGTCTGCGACATCCCCACCACTAAAAAAGTCATTCAGCACAGCCTGGGATCAAGTGTACATTTTTAGTTTTTGAATGGAACATAAACTCTTTTAGAAAAAACATTCATCTGGATGATAACACCCATAGAAAAAAACACCAATCTCGTGTTCTTTTTTTTTTTTAATTTGGCATTTGTTATTTGCATTTATATTAAAGCAAAGTGCATCTTATTTTTTTCTCGTTTATACACATTGCACAATACATAAATAATGATGCTTATAAAACGTCTTTATATTTACAAGTAATAATATATTTATATATAACATAAAATACATTTTTTCTTTAATAAATCTCAGGGTTTTTTTTAAGGAGTCCTTTTTTGTGTGTGTATTTCCAAAGCACTACAATGCTAAAGTTCCAATGAGAATGCTCTCTTGTTCATAAACCTTTATATTTAGAAAAATAGCTTATGTTAAGGTCTAAACATGCTCATTGAGCTAAGAACAGTGTAAAAGTATCATACTTGTGTATGAATTAAAGAAGAAATGAAAGCACAACTGCATTTCCAGATAGGATGGTATCGGGATAACCTGAGCTAAGCAGATCACAACAGACCAACTATCGTGAACAATTTTTCCTTTTGTTTTCCCATTTGTTTTGTTTTGGTTTGTTTTTTTTAGGCTTAAGCTTCTGTCGCTTTGCATCTCAGCTCAAATTATAAAGCACGGGTCGTGCGCGAGGTTTCTCCACCGTTGTTTTCTCCCCTTGCATCAATCCATGACCATTAAAAAAAAAAAAAAAAGCAGTGGAAGGATGAACACAGAGACAAGACGTGAACCCAGCAACAAGAAAAAAAAATAAATTAAAAGGGGGGCTAAAGACCTGATTGGGAAGGTTTTCCACCATCCTTCAGCGGCAACGTGGGAATGGCACCGCTGGGGAAAGGGTCTCGCTGTCACTGTCACCAGGGACAGCTGGTGGCAAGGGGACAGTGGTGCATAAAAAATACAGGTATCTTATTCTATCCAAAAGAAGGAGCTGTAACATACAGCGAGTGGCTTCCGAATCCACCAATCGCATAGAATAAACCTTTCAGAGGCGCAAAATAATTCACGTGCAATCCATCCCCCCCTCTCCCTTCTCTCGCCCTTCTGAGTTATTGGTCATTCACACTTCTGAAAAAATAGAGGTATTTATCAAAATACCCAAGGCAAAAAAAAAAAAAATTATTTCCATAAGCTATTTCTCAAAACAGAGAGGGTGAAAAAGCAAACAAACAAACAAAACAAAACAAAACAAACAAAAAAGTTTGCATGAAAAGCAAGCACTCAGAAGGAAATAATAGCAGCAAAGTAGTATAAATGTCATGAGTCCACTCTGTCTCGAGTCATCGATTATTAAAAATAACCTCCAACCAGCATGGGCAACTGCTGATAAACTGTCTCGTATAGCACTGGCCCCAGCCTTTCACAAAGCTGATCTGAACAGTAAATCCAGTCCATGGTTGCTGCATGAACTCATGGTCATTGGGTCTCTGCAAGCTGTATGCCTTCTCATAGTCAAAAGCCTTGATGGAAAAACCTGGGAACACTTTGTGAACCAGCAACGTCCTAGAATCGGGGTTGTCCAGTGTGGCCGACTTGATAAAGATGGGGTAACTGCTGCGATTGTACACCCACACGCCGTCCACTTCCTTGGTGAGCTGGATGCCATAGCCAATCTTGCTACGGACTTTCTGCACCAGTTGGCTTTTGTTGTCCGAGTTGAGCTGTCCGAGGCAGAAACCATTCCCCTGAGGTAGATCATAGAAGATATCCAGGGAAGGCTCTTGGACAGAGTACAGCCGACCCACGCGTGTCTTCTCTTCCCAGTATGCCACCACGCACCATTGTGACTGATCCCCCGGCTCCTGAAGAACTTGGGAATCTACAGAACGGGGGAAGAAAAGGAGAAATTGAGCACCAAGAAGGGGTAATATGACCCAAAAGTGACACAATGCTTCATGATGCTCTCCATGCACACACCAATGCCCATAGCACATCCACCTTTTCCAAAAGCCATGTGTTAAGGTCACCACAAACACCATTTAAGTTGACCCAGGTTTGGGGGATTCCTGTGCTGCTTCAGCTGTGGTTGGAGTTACAGGTCCTAAATGATCAGATCCACCTTCAGAAGTGGTTTCAGACCCACCAGTGGCACCGCAATGCCCAAACCATCACTAGAACCACCTTCAGTGCCAACAGGAGAGACAAGATGCTCCAGCCAACTGCATCCAGCAAGACCAAACACCCTAAATCCCCTTATTTGCACCCACCGGATGACGGATCTACTGTGCGCGGATGTTGAAAAAAAACAATGAGGTGCTGCTAAGAAAAGCACATTGAAGGTCACCCATGGGACCGGAGGGGACAAGGACTCATCAACTCTAGTCCATGGGGGTCTTCCCTGCCCCATGGAGATGTTGGATGAAGCCCCGACCTGCAGGAAGCACCGGCGGATGGTGGCAGGGTGGGGACCAGAAATCTTACACTCATTAACTAAAATGGCCTAAAAAAACCCCAATAATTTGTCCCGTAGCACTTCTTTCAACTCCCTGGCCTGTAGCTATTCTGTGCAAGCAGCGAGGATACAACATAGGAGGAAAAAGAAAAGGGGGAGGCTGAGAAATGTGAAAAAGCCCCTTTTCCTGACAGATGATCCCTGCACTGCTCAGCGAGTAATTGCTTCCAGCCTCTGTAGGCATGTTAAGACCTGGAAACTATTCATCTCTATAATTGTATTAAAAAAAAAGCTGTTAATGTGAGTTAGTGAAAGCTACTGAAATAATTCCCTGAACCATGGGAGTAACTATGGGACGGGGGACAGTGGGTGACCCAGCACCCCAAAACTCTCCTTAGCAGTCCCCTAACCCCCCTTGACATAAGCAATGGCAGCAGCATGCTCTGTTTTCTATAATTTTTGCTATTAATAAGCCAGTTTCCCCAGAGCAGGCATTTTTTTCTCCCATCTCCAAGTTGTGTTTCAAGCCCCGCACTGTGCTTTTAAAAATAAAAAATAAATTAAAAAAAAAAAACCCGGCAACACACTTTTCATTTCCTCATTTCTATGCCAGCAAGGAAAATATTTTCTCCAGTTTCTGAAGGCAGCTACTAAAAATGGGCCTGACTGTGTCTGCCCCAAAACTAGAGACCCTCGCTCTCGGTTGAAACTGGGGATGGGGGTCCTGGTGGCAGGGGAGTGGGATCCATTGGGATGTGCCCCAGTTTATCCTTCCACTTCCCTTTTTCAGTGCTTTTTTTTGTGGATAATTTTATATCCTGCTGAAATCTGGTACCATGCGAGGGACCGAGGGGGGGTCAACTTGAGTTGCCTCTCCCTTAACCCAAATGGGGTGTCCCCCACCCAAGGAGGCACCCAACAGGGCAAGAAACACCCCTGGGGTGATGTTTCTCCCACCCCATGAGACAGAGGAATTTTGGGGGGATGCTCCTGGATCCATCCCCATCTTGCACACTCCTCATCAATAGCCTGCCAGCGATGCTCAGAGCTTCTCACGTTTGGTTTTACAGTAATTAAGGGAATTTTGGAGCAAGATCCATTGAACCCTGCTGAAATTCCTATAGGTTTTTATTTATTTTAACACAAAAGCCCCCCTTTTAGCAGGAGGGAAAAAGAAATACTTTTTCACCTGATTTTTGTGCTTGCATTAGTGAAGACCACTTAACAAGCAGCTCATTGCTGCTTACAAAGAGTTATTTAACTGCCAGTGCATTAAAAAAAAAACCCAACAAACTGCCTTGGCTATGAATGAACAGACCTTTATAGAAGGCTGAAAGTTCATGAATGAATTCCCCACTAGGTTTTTCAATTACATGGGGTGACCAGACTTCAAGGACAAGTCTTAAGTAATGTGGGATATATATTTTTTTTAAGAAGTCAATGCCAGCACACAGCATAAATACGCCAGAGCCTCTTCCATTCACGGAATTCAGCTGTTGACTGGATGTCTAGTCAAAAAGCCATGAGAATATCAGGGGCTGAGCTCGGATAACAGGATCGAGTCTCCACGCTAGCCGCCACCAAAGCCGCTTTTCACAGTTTTGGGACCCCAAGGTCCCACTTGCATCCCTGATTTTGGCATCAGCCATGAAAAGGGGGAGGAAAAGCCGGTGGCATGACTGGGGCGGTGGAGGTGGGAGAGGAGTTTGCAGGACAGAAGGAAAAAATGACACAGAGATGCTTCCTACAGTGATGGAGACTTTTTTCCTCAAAAGGCGCTTTTTTTTTTTGTGGGCAAATGAAGCAAATAAGTGAATTTTGCCCCAAAATGCCCCACCAGGTTCATCCATACCCACCATCCCACTCCCGTCTCCCATCCCACACAAAAAAAACCCAGATCCCAGGAAATTTGCAGTCGCATCACCTGCAATGTGTACTCATGTGCGACAGCCCAGAAAACACTGTGGGATTCTTGTTTTTAGTTTAAAAAGCCTTGTTTTTACGAGCTCCTCGGAGCAAACATATCCCTTTCTAAATACCTGGAAAACTCCCAGCAAACTGGGAGCATTCCCATAATATTCCAGCAAATAATTATAATGTTTAATGCTACAAACATCCGCGCTATTATTTCATTATTAAGCATCCCTCCATTTGTTGCTATCACTGATTTATTAGTATTTTCCATGGTTTGCATTACAGGCCACCTAGGGGCTCCATCAGGCTCCCCCCAGTGTGTTGTACAAGTCTATTGTGAAAAAAAAATATATAAATAACTGAAAATAAAGCGAGTCCGCCCTCAGGAATTTAGAGAATTAGTCATATTGATCACTTATAGTTGGGGCTACAGTGAAAGGCCATTCGAAGCAGAGCACATTTCTGCATCAAGTGGAGAAGTTAAGGCAAGATTTTTAAACCCTAATTTTTTGGGGTAACATTTTTTTTTTTTAATTTGGTGCTGATGCTTCATCACCAGCAATGTCCCAGCACAACCACATTATTTAGTATCACATTCCCAGTGGAAAACTTATTTTTTTTCCATATTTTTCACACCCTCTTGAATTTTCCTGACACTTTTACTGGCACACTCCTCAAAAGCATTATCCCCAAAACTTCCCAACACACCAACCAGCCTCGGATACTGTGAAGTTTCCCACCACCTGCCTTGACCTTCCCAAATATCAACTCCTGTCCAAAATTGTTCAATAAAAGGCCATGAAAGCCAGGATTTCTCTATCTTTGGGTGTGCATGTGGTACCCAAGGGCTCAGGGCATCATCCTGCGCTGGGGAGGGATGCTGAAGAAGATGCTACATCCACACAGAAATTCTGGAGGATGCAACACCAGAGCAACAACCCCCCCAAAATTAAAAGCTTCTGAAACCAAGGAGGTCTGGATAAAGGTGGATATTGGATATTCACACCACAGAAAACACCCAAATTTATCAATAATGTCTCCACATCCAAGCCGTGGTAAGAGGACTCGCATCCCACATTGCTTGGAAGTGGCGGAAAATTTCTGGTGTGGCTTTTCTCCTCGACACATGAACACTTTCAGGATGATGAAACCATATCATCTGTACTTTTTCTTTCTGAACTCCAGCAGTTTTATTAGGAGCTTGAGACGAAAAAGGAAGAATTGACACATTCTGGCAAAACAGAATTTAAAAAATAAAAATTAGAAAAAAAAATGCAGCTCTCAGCTGGATTTTGGATCTCAGCCTTGTGCCAGTGCCAAGTTCATGAACACTGAGGGAAGGTAGACTGGGGATCTTTTGTTTTTCTTTGTTTTGTTTTGACACAGCTAAAGGTTTTCCTGTAATCAACCGACCTCTAAAGAAAACAGCAAGTTTAGTACACATGGAGCGATCTCACCTGTCGGGACTACTCCCATCTGATCAAGTCAAGAGCTATAGAAATTGTCACTGATATCTGCAATAATAACAACTCCTCGCTGAAAATGGGAGTACAACTGTGTCCCTGATTAGGTTTTTAAATGCCTGTAATTGGATCTTTCCTCAATGATATTAGGATTAGATGTAAATTAAATTATCCAGCTGTAGAAGTGTTTCAAACTACAAATTTTTTTGCTTGGTTTTAGATATATATTTATTTTTTTAAGTGTAGCGTTGACACAAGGCATCTTCTCATGCTCTTCCTAAACTTCTCCCTCCTTTCTCATTCCTCTGCGATCCCTGGGGCTGGATTTCCCACCAAACAACCTGGATGCAATATTCACCATGGTATCATCTACCCTGAACTGCTAACAAGGGTCTCATTTTCACAGAATGGCTTAGGTTGGAAGAGACCTTTAAAAATCATCTAGTCCAATCCCCCTGCCATGAGCAGGGACATCTTCACCCAGATCAGGTTGCTCAGGTTTTGTGGTACCTTCATCCAGGCCTCTTGTGGAGGTTGACACGTTGCTCAAACGACTGATAACTGAACACAAATGGGTAAAGGTAACAGATAAATTTGTGTAGATGTCCACCAAGAAATCATAGCACCTAAAGGAGATCGGTCTTATGGACCTTTCCTAGAAGGACCAGGACCCATGAGCTCCTGGGGCAGCAAGGAGACCCAGAGGGGTGGTGAGATGCAGATGGTGGAGGAGCCAACTAGGAGAGGTGCACTGCTGGATCTCATCCTCACTAACAAGGAGGGTCTGGTTGAAGCAGTAAAGGTTGAGGGCTGCCTGGGTTGCAGTGACCACGAGATGGTGGAGTACAGCATCTTGTGTGGTGGGAACAGAATAGCAAGTAGAATTGCAACCCTGGACTTTAGCAGGGCTACCTTTGGCCTTTTCAAGCAATTGCTAGGGGAAATCCCATGGGCAAGACTGCTTGAAGGAAAAGGGGCCCAAGAGAGCTGGATCGCATTCAGAGATTGCTTCTTCCGTGCTCAGGATCAGAGCATCCCCACACGTAGGAAGTCGAGGAAGGGAGCCAGGAGGCCTGTGTGGTTGAATAGGGATCTGCTGGGTATGCTCAAGCAGAAGAGGAGAGTTTACAGGTCATGGAAGCAGGGGCTGGCCACTTGGGAGGAATATAAGGCTGCTGTTAGAGGATGTAGGAAGGCAGCTAGGATAGCCAAGGCCTCCTTAGAATTACAGCTGGCGAGAGGGGTCAAGGACAGCAAAAAGAACTTTTTCAAATACATAGCAGATAAGACTAACACCAGAGGCAATGTAGGCCCACTGATGAATGGGGTGGGTGCCCTGGTGGCAGAAGACACAGAGAAGGCAGAATTACTGAATGCCTTCTTTGTCTCTGTCTACTCTGCTGGAGGCTGTCCTGGGGAGCCCTGTACCTCTGAGACCTCGGATGAAGCCAGGTGAATGGAGGAGTTTGCTTTAGTCGATGAGGACTGGGTTAGGGAGCAATTAAATAGTCTGGACATCCATAAATCCATGGGTCCAGACGGGATGTATCCACGGGTGCTGAGGGAGCTGGCTGAAGTCATTGCTGGACCGCTCTCCATCATTTTTGCCAAGACTTGGGAAATGGGAGAGGTGCCCAAATATTGGAGGAAAGCAAATGTCACTCTGGTCTTCAAAAAGGGCAAGAAGGAGGACCCGGGTAATTATAGACTGGTCAGCCTCACCTCCATCCCTGGGAAAGTAATGGAACAGCTTGTCCTTGGTGGCATCTCAAGGCATATCAAGGATAAGAGGGTTATTAGGGGCAGTCAGCATGGTTTTACCAAGGGTAAGTCATGCTTGACCAATCTCATAGCCTTTTATGAGAATGTAACAAGGTGGATGGATGGTGGCAGAGCGGTGGATGTGGTCTACCTTGACTTCAGTAAAGCCTTTGACACAGTCCCTCACAGCATCCTCACAGCTAAATTGAGGAGGTGTGGTCTAGACAATAGAGTAGTGAGGTGGGTTGCAAACTGGTTTAAGGAGAGAAGCCAGAGAGTGCTAGTCAATGGTGTGGAGTCTAGTTGGAGGCCAGTATCTAGTGGAGTGCCTCAGGGGTCAGTACTGGGGCCAATATTATTCAATATATTCATTAACAATTTGGATGAGGGAATTGAGTGTACTGTCAGCAAGTTTGCTGATGACACAAGGCTGGGAGGAGTGGCTGACACGCCAGAAGGCTGTGCTGCCATCCAGCGGGACCTGGACAGGTTGGAGAGTTGGGCAGAGAAATAACCTGATGAAATTTAACAAGGGCAAGTGTAGAGTCCTGCATCTGGGCAGGAACAACCCCAGGTTCCAGTATAGGTTGGGAAATTATATATTAGAGAGCAGTGTAGGGGAAAGGTCCTGGTGGACAGCAGGATGACCATGAGCCAGCACTGTGCCCTTGTGACCAGGAAGGTCAATGGCATCCTGGGGTGTATTAGAAGAGGGGTGATCCAGAGAGGTCCTCCTTCCCCTCTACTCCGCCCTGGTGAGACCACATCTGGAATATTGTGTCCAGTTCTGGGCCCCTCAGTTCAAGAAGGACAGGGAACTGCTGAAGAGGGTCCAGCATAAGGCAACAAAGATGATTAAGGGAGTGGAGCACCTCCCTTATGAAGAAAGGCTGAGGGAGCTGGGTCTCTTTAGTTTGGAGAAGAGGAGACTGAGGGGTGACCTCATTAATGTTTATAAATATGTAAAGGGTGAGTGTCACGAGGATGAAGCCAGGCTCTTCTCGGTGACAAACAATGATAGGACAAGGGGTAATGGGATCAAGCTGGAACACAAGAGGTTCCACTTAAATTTGAGAAAAAACTTCTTCTCAGTGAGGGTGACAGAGCACTGGAACAGGCTGCCCAGGGGGGTTGTGGAGTCTCCTACTCTGGAGACATTCAAAGCCCGCCTGGACACATTCCTGTGCGACCTCATCTAGGCGTTCCTGCTCCAGCAGGGGGATTGGACTGGATGATCTTTTGAGATCCCTTCCAACCCCAAACATACTGTGATACTGTGAGATCCCTGCTCAGCTTCTCAGGAGGCAGCTTCCTGCTGGAAAACAAGCGATGTGGGCAATGAGCAGATGAACTCATGGAAGGCATTTGTGCTTAACAAAAAAAAAAAATAATTGGCTGGCCTGGTGTCAGCACAATGTGTCATCTGGCCAGGGCCAAGGCTGAGACCAAGCTCAGCACGTCTCGTGCCCAGTAATCAATCGCTCCTGGCTGACCTTAAGCAGCATTTGCAAGACCCCCATCTTCTGCTCATTGAGATGGAAGAGATAGAGACACAAACCCTGGAACTTTTTATGGGTTTTTGCATGCTCTTCTTGAGGGTCCTCAGAGCAGCTCGGGGCACTCCAGTTGCAATTTTGCCCTTCATGTTAACCGGTCAGTGTTTTTGCAGGATCTCAGGAAAAACACACCCCCAAACAAGGTGAGGAGAACACCAAGCATGACACGCAACCACACAGCTCATCCAAGCAAAGAAAAACAGGCACCAAAAAGGGAAATCATACTTCCTTTCTAGTCTCTCAGATGATTTACAGGCTACTTGGGTGGGGGAACAAACAAACAAACAAAAAAAACACAAGAAAAATCCTTCAAAGCCAGATTTCCAGGTATGCTTTGCAAAAAAACAAAGTAAAAAAAAAAAAAAGAAATCCCAATTAAAGGATATATCCTGCATGCAGAAAAGGGTCTTTGTGCCTTTAATGGAGTTTGTGGGCAGGCTGGAGACACCACCCACAGCAATGTTTGCCCCAAACCTTTTAGGTCTCCTTGCACACAAGGGCTAGACAGCTTTGACTTCCTCACCCACCCCTGATTTTGATGGTTGGGATGATTTCTGAAAGGCTAATTTAGAGGATGGTCATGTGTTAAAGATCCTGTTGTTTGCAGAGAAAATAAGCCCTGATCTACTGCAGGAATGCCACCACCCAAGGCGGCCCCTGGGGTCCCTCCACCATGCCAACACAAGAGCCCCCAACGAGCTGGGACAGTCGGTCACATCAACACATACTTAGGGAGCCCTTAATCTGTGGATAGACCATCACATCTCTTTAGGAGCCATTACAGTCCATCGTGTCAGTAGGTACTTATGGAGTCCTTAATCCGCAGATTGACAGGCTAGACCATAAATTTGTGTCTATGCCTAATTAGGCAGCTCTTACTACTCAACATATATAGTAGTCATGCAGGCTTTAATTTATTAACAAGTTGCCCACCCAATCGCTTAAATGGTCAACCCTGTATGAAAATAAATCTCCATCTGAGTTTTCCCCCAAGATTTCAGTTCTAAGGGCTGCCAAGAGATTTGAAACCTTGCGAGTCTGATGGGGACACAGAGGATAAAAGACACAGAAGTCATCAGGGGAAGGAGTCTGGGGTTTCCCGATATTTGTAACTAGAGCTTTAGGTTCAGACTCATGTTAGTGGCAACCTATGAGCTTAGGAATGTTCTGCTCAGTCCCCTGATGACCCAACCAAGGACTTCCATGACCTTCACCAGGGCTGGGAAACCCTCTTGTGAAAGCAGGACAAAAATGAGGTTGAGTAGACGGTGGGTAGAGATGACTGATCCCTGAGGACATCCCCTGAGGTTCCCACCCCAACTTGGTGGCACCTTGAGTCAACCTTCTCCCAACCTGGAACCCAAGGCCTGACCATTGAGGGTTAATTCAGGGATGAGACACAAAAGTAAGAAAAACCAGGAAAGGGTCCCTGCAAGTATGTTGTTACAGACCTAAAAAGCCTCAAGAGTGAGCACCAGTATAGCAAACACCAAGGTTGGCCCAGGAGACATGTCCAAGCTTGAAAAATATAAGGTGATCAATATATAGGTATGAAGAAAGCCCGGCTCCCCCATGTCCCCTGCATCAAAAGATGGCAAAGAAAGAACCAAAGTGAAACTGCTGAGTTCATGGAGTCCACCCAACCTGAAATTTGATTCATAAACATCCTATTAGTCACCGCTACTGTCTAATTACGGTGATTAATCAATTACCATGGCTAAAAACGACTCGAGAAGAACCTTTTTTTTTGTGCCCATTTTCTTTAAAAGTCAAGTAAAGCTGCAGCTACAAGGGGGAAGAAAAAAAAATGCAGGCGCACACCAAAAATGTCTGTCTGCCTGTCTGCAGCGGTTAGAGAGGAGCCAGCTGACTCCACTTTCCTCCGTACCAGGCTTCAGGCCTCATCAGCCGTGCAAATTATAGAGTACCGTGTTGTCTGAAGGCTGAATTTCAACTCGGCTCAAGAGAAAAAGCCTTAGAGGAAGGGTGGGGATGTGAAGAAGCCAGCCAAATCCATTCATAATATTTACCGTAAATGGGGCCTCTTTGCTTTTGTTTAGTATACAGTCAGTCTAATTATTTTTTGAAGTTTTAATTTAAAGAACCTTCTTTATCTGCCTCTCCTGCTGCACCCCTCAAAGGTGTGGGAAAACTTTTTCCCTTATTTCAAAAAGCGGTAGGACAGGAAACCCTTCCCCAAGCTCCAACCCAACACAGGGTGGGACACAGAGATGGTTCCAGAGGGGAGACCCTTCCAGAGGGTGCTGCCAGCACCTATGGGAATTTTAAGACCCCCTCCCAGGCCACCCATATAGGCATGAGGACATGTAGATCCATGTGGAAAACCCCCAGAAATCTTATTTTTGCTCACGTGTTCCCATTGCTGTTCTCCTGTGTGGCCTTTCAGTGCTAAAAAGGGGCCTGTAAGAAAGATGGGGACAGACTTTTCAGCAGGGCCTGTTGAGATAGGACAAGGGGTGATGGTTTTAAAGGAAGGGAGATTCAGGTTGGACATGAGGAAGAAATTGTTGCCCCTGAGGGTGGTGAGAGCCTGGCCCAGGCTGCCCAGAGAGGTGGTGGATGAACCGTCCCTGGAGACATCCCAGGCCAGGCTGAACAGGGCTCTGAGCAACCTGAGCTGGGTGAAGATGCCCCTGCTCATGGCAGGGGTTGGACTGGATGAGCTGGGAAGGTCCCTTCAACCCAAACCATTCTATGCTTCTGTGATTCTATATCCTGGAAGGACTTGTTTGAGGTGTTGCAGGATGCTCCACAGCTTCGTGCACCCTTCAATCTCCTCCCCTGCCTTGATAGCAACCCAAAATAATCACATTTTTATTACAATCAGCCAAGAGGCTCCTCTGGAAAACACAAGAACCTCAAGCCAGAGCTCATGAGATGTTGCCATGAGACCATCAAGTGACTCAGTGTCAGTACCAGCCCCAGCTCCGGGAGATGAGCAAACACGTCCGTGCTTCATCCTCCGCAACTACCAAGACACACCTCTTCTCCACCCATACCCAACCCAGATCTCCACCAGAAACCTTCTGAGAAGGAGAAACCAGCACACAAAAGGTTCCTGATTTAACAACCATGCAAATCAGACCTGAGGATGAGCTTGCCAAAATATCTCTCCTGGTTTAGGTTGTTCTGGAGGCTCCCACGACAGCATCCTTGCCCATCACCCTTCCAGCCCAAGGATAAGCCACCCACACAGCCGCTGAAGCCACCAGAGGCCACCGGGCCACACCATCCCCAGGGTCATAGCTCCCTCAACACAGCCGCCGAGCTCAGTTTTAGAGGATGAAGACCTTAAAACGCTTTTGCAATTAAAAATAAAGCTCTGCTGTTGCAAGGAAGCAGGGGGGTCACCTGGTACCTGGCAATGCCCTGGGGAGGGCAGGCCCCCAGGAAAGCCGCAGCTCTCCGCTGACAACATGTTAAAAACCCTGTAAAGTCCTTAATAAAAAGTGAAGCAGAGTGGTCTAGGATTTCCAAACAGATACCTAAGATTTTTCCCCCCCCCAACTGCATTCCACGCACACACACAGCATCGCTGCCTCTCTCATTTCAATAACGAAAAAAAAAGCCTCTCCTCGCAGCACACTGACCTAGAATTCTCCCCAAAGACTGAAAAATGACGTAAATATGTGTTTCCTACCCCTAAAAAAAAAAAAAAAAAAAAGATGATCCTCCAGCTCCCTTTCCCAGGGCAGTATCCCTCGCAGGGATGTAAACCCACGGAAAAAGCAGAGTTGGAACAAAAGTCCTTTTCACGCCCGTTGTGCCCTGCTCTGTAGCAATTATGAGAACTGTTTAGCTGGGCTGGCATTTGGAGCATTTACTCATTTACTGCATTCCTGACAATAAATTCCATCCCCGGATCCGATGGAAAAGTCTCCCCCTTCCCTCTCTTTCCCCTCCCTCCCTTGCCTTCATTCCTCCTGGCTTTCTTTACAACCTAATACCCTGTCGACATGGGGCCAGGGCCTACTTAGGGGGAAAAAAAAACCACCCAGCGCCAGACTGGAGACAGCATGCAGACTGAAAAAGTTAATCATTACTTCTGTCTGCCTTCATAATCTAATCACGCCTATTCCTAAGAGCAGGCGGCAAAATGCACTCATGTACAAGGCAGGGTCACCGCCCAGGGACGGACAGACTGACGTACAGACAGCATCAGCAGGGCAGGCAAGGGACAGACAGACGGACAACGTTCGGATGGAGTTCACAAGCCCGGCCATGCAGACGCCCCTCCCCTCCTTGCCTCTCACTTTGCTCTGGATTAATAACACTTCGCAATTATAGAGAATATTACGTTCATTAAGTAATTAACCCTCCCGGCACTCTGGCGGAGTTGGCACCCCACTTTCACAGACGGAGGCTGGCAGAGGTTTGCCCCAGGCTATAAAACGGGGCAGGTTAGCAGCACCCGGATTTAAAAAAGGAAAAAAAACCAACCAACCAACCAAACAAAAACCCACATAAAAAAAACACCCCTTATGCTCATCCCACCCCATTTTTGGTGGTAGCAGCAGTGTCCATGCCCAGGTGGGGACAGTGCCACAGCCAGGGTGGCATCACCATGACCCAGCAGCATTGTCCCATGGGGCAAAATCCAGATTTGGGCATCACCAAGACTCAGCAACACCCTTCCGTGGGGACAAAACCCAGATTTGGACATCTCCAAGGGGATTTGGGGCTCAGCACCCAGTACCATACTCTAGAAAATAACCTTGGTGCAACATCTCAGGTGTGTCAAGTCTTCATACTCTTGATGCCCAAGATATATTTTCCATGGTTGGTTGTGACAAAGAACAGGAAAACTATGGGCCTCAGCGCATGAAGATGTAGGAGTTTGTTCCTTATAATGAGCTAAAAAGTCTCAGCTCGGCTTCCAACGAAAATGAATTAATCAGTTCAAACACAGTGATGTAACTTCAGGCTCCCGACTCCTTTTCCAAATAGAACTGCTGCTATTTGATTCCTGCTTGAAAGATGATTTTATGGAGTTATTTACTCCATCCGTTCTGCCCTGGAAGGTGCTGCCAGAGCTCAGCCATCAGCAGCTGTCCCATGTGGGGGGACTTTTTTGCTGTTTTCCCTGCTTTTCCACTCAAAACCTCACCTGGCACCCAACATGCAAACAGTCACACAACCCCTCCGATATTATTTTGCATCACCCACCATGATGGGAGTTCCTCCTCTGTGGTGATGCCCAGCAATTTTTAGCATCTATAAATTCAACCCATCAGTTTTCATCACCAAAAATCACCAAATATGGCACCAACTTGTAAAAGTGAAGGATGTTTGAACTTTCCCTACCTTCCTAACACCCGAGTTTCTCCAATGCAGAGCCAGTTCTTATTGATACAGCACTGGTAGCTCTACAAACAAAATCTATTCAACCTATACGTATGTGGGGTTTTTATCAACCTATATATATATAGGTTGAATACACTCAACATTCATTATATATCCATTGTATCAAATAGATCAAATATAATGAATATATAATGACTATACTGGATGCATTCAGCCTACATATACAATACATAATTCAATATATATGCAACCTATATATAAATATAACCTATATATATTCAACCTAAATATATATATATATATAAATAAAAAACGGTTCATAGCCTCACTTATTGCAGACACATACAGGTACATATTTGCAACAATGCTCTGAAGGCAGAGCAGTTCTGAGTTAATTCATTTAATGGAGAAATCTGCTTCGCCACCTGCCCAGGTATTCAGGGAAAAGCTGGGAAAGCCCACGGGAGCCAGGACTTCAGAACACAGACAGTTCACCAAAACCCAGCAGCCCACCAGGCATCTTACTTCATCCTCAACAGAGGATGAGGAAGGACCACAGAGGCAGGTTCCCATCATTGTACATGGAGGAGTATCAGGATCTCCTGCAACCACCCCACCTGGCATCTTCATCCTCAACAGAGGAAGATGAAGGACCACAGAGCTAGGTGCCCACCACTGCACGTGGAAGAACATCACTGAGACCATCACCAGAACCTTCTGCAACCTCCCCTGGTGCTTCGGCATTACCGGCACAATCCAACCAGGGAGCTGAAACCAGGAGGTTTTTTTTATGCAGCAAGGTTAAAAGGGTAGAGAAGGGCTGAGCCAGCTCTTACGGGGTGTTTATTTATTTTTTTTTTCTCTTTCTTTTCCCCTTGCAAGTTAAAACCAAGATAATGATGCTGGGTGGGGACCAATTTGAAGGGCTGAGCAGTCAAACCAAAATTAGTCTCCCAGCCAAGAGCTTCCTAGGTCTCACAGTTTGGGGAAGGAAGCTGAGAAAAGGCATTAAAAAAAAAAAAAAATTCCTCGGGAAGCTCGAGTGTCACACTCAAGCAAAGGTGACCCTGCTAGTCAAATGTTTTTCAATATAATAAAAATAGAAGTACTGGAGCAGCCTCCCTCGGAAAAGCAGGGCCCATGAGATGGGGTTTTTCCTCCTTTTCTTTCTCCACCTCCCCCGGCACTTTCTTCCCTTTCACTAATAACTATGTTTTCTTGTAGTTTTTTTTTTTCTTGGCTCTTTCCTCATAAAAAGACTGATGTAATTTCCTGTCATGTCCCAATGTTTCCTGTTAATTAACAGGGTGAAAGTTATCCTCACGTATTTAAATGGCTACCCAAGAGAGGGGAGGGGAAAAAAAAACAGGGGAAAAAGAAAAAAAAAAAAATTAAAAAGGGGAGAAAAGGGTCATCTGTTAGCAACCTCCAACAGCACAAAACCCTCCATTAAAAGCTTTTTGGCCCCAAAGACTCGAGCCCATCGGCCAAGACCCCCCCCAGGGGTGCCTCCTACAGTGGGTCTGTGCATGGGGGATGCGAACCCCCACCCTTCCCTGGATGGGGATGGAAAATACCTGCAATGCTTGCCCAGAAAAGCTCTTTTCTTGCATTAGAAAAAGTAAATAAAGAAAATAATAGGAGAGAAAAGGAGAGAAGGCAAAGGAGAAGGAGGAGAGAAGAAGAGGAGAAAGGAGAAGAAGAAGAAGAGGAAGGAGAAAAAGAAGAGAAAGAAGAGGGGAAGAGGGGAAGAGGGGAAGAGGGGAAGAGGGGAAGAGGGGAAGAGGGGAAGGAAAAAAACAATAATATAAATAACTAAAATAAAATAAAAAACTGCAAAATAAGAGGCAGCCGGCAACACCCAAGATGATGCTTTTATCAAAATATGATTAAAAATTTAAAAAAAATTAATAATTAAAAAAAAAAAATAAAAAGGGGTTAATCCAAAGCCAGTGGGCGGAAATCCTGTGAGACACCGAGCTCCTTCCCCTCCCCATCCCCAACCCTGCGCAGGATCAGGCCCCTCGTACCCTCCCTGTTCCTCAACAGCATCTGTGACATGGTCGGTACTCCCGGTGGCACCGGAGCCAAACCGGCAGCCTCACAGGTGAAAACAAAGCAATTTAGGAGAAAGAAAAAAAAAAAAAAAAAGCCAGGGTGGTTAGAACAAGAGACTGTGCCTGAGTGGTTAATAATATCTCGGTGCTGAAAATAAACTGGAAAGGAAGCTCCTTTGTGACAGTTGGCAGGCGGCCAGGCCATGGCCTGGGTCATTCACACTGGCTGGGGACAGCAGTGGGGATGGCTTCCCTGGCCACCCACCCCACCACCCTGATAAAACACCCACTTAGAGCCAGAGAAGCCTCCGCACACCCTATTTTTTTCCCCTGCACACCCTAAAATGGGGTGTACCCCGTTTTAACCCAGCACGGTGTTTTACGGCATTGGCGTTGGAAATGGGCATCTCCCCCCCAGCTGGCAGCAGGGAAACACGTGTGGTTAATGTTACTGGTTAATGTTACTGGTTCTTCCAGTGTAAGCAATACCCACTGGCAAGACGGCGGGGATGGAAACGATGCGATCCGCATCCCTGCCAGCCTGCGGCTGCTCCGCTACAAGTGTTTGTGTCCCAACGAGTTTTAAATGTCCCCAACAATCAAGTTGCCGGCGCTCATCGGGACATCTTTTTGGCCAGTGGAGTGTGGTTCAAATTGACGTTGAACTTCCAAAATTCACCTTTTTGTCCTCATTCTGCCCTAAAAAGTGGGATAAAACCTATGTGATACCCATCATGGTCCCCACCATGAAGGACTTGCTGGTAATGGGGTCATCTTCTGTACTTTATTGTCAACTGCTCTCAAGGCACTGTTTCGTTGGGAAAATCCAGTAGCACCCAGAAAAAAATGAATGTAATGGACCTGTACATGGATGGATTGGAACATTTAATGGGGGGAGCATCTCTGCCATCATTTTTTTTTTAAAACTCATCCTAGAAGAGTAACTAGCAAAGGTTCTAGATCGCTTAAAAATAATAATTAAACAGGTCTTATTTGCTTTGAGGGGATTTTAATTAGCTAAAAGCCAGGAGCTGGGGGGAGGATGCCCCAGTAGCATAGGGGTTATCCCTGAAGAGGGGGGGTCGCCACAGGTTGAAATCCCCCTTAAAAGAACAACAACAAAAAAAACACACACACACAAAAAACCAAAAACCACCCAAACAAACAAAAACAACCAAAAAAACCCCAACAACAACAAAAAAAACCCCACAGGGTCAAAGGAGCCAGAGTGGGTGGCCAAGCCAAGAGTCCCAGGGTTGGTGCCAAGTGCAGGCTCCCTCCTCCCCACTGGCCACGGTCAGATGATGTGTGAGGCGAGCCGGGAGGCTCCTAGTCTGGCAGGCAGCCTGCTCTGCTCCAGAGGCTCCAGTGCTGTCATCTTGGCGTTAACCCCTGATAACCTTGTCCTTTCCAGGAGGGGACAGTGTTTTTTTAGCAAGGAGGGGTGATGGTGGCGTCTGCAATGAGGCTGGGAAGGAAGGGGTGCAAGGCCATGTGGTGCTCAAAGTAAATAAAAAATATATATTAAAAGGACATATGCTCAAAAATAAACCAAGAATAAGTGACTTAAAAAAAAAAAAAAAAAAAAAGAAATATCCCAAGCAATTGTTTATCCCTGGGACAAATATACAATCCTAGTTTCACAGGAAGATGTCTCAATTTCAGATTATAATAGGATGCCAATTTGTAAATAAAGGCATTTCACAGGAGGTTATAAACTCTGTACGAGAGGGAGGTGGAAAGAGCCGGGGGGGGAATGGGAAAACACAGGGAGAACTTTGCTGGAGAAACCATGCAGGATCCTGTTTACATGGGGGGGAGCTGCTTTGGGGGCAAATAGCTCCGGATTTGGACAAGGTGCTGCTTCTCCAGCAAGCAGATACCAGCGGGGATCAGAGACATAGTGAAACATTCCTGGCCTGCCCACAATTTCAGAATGAATTGTCACTTGGCCAAGAGGTCCCTTAAACCAGATGAGGTCCCACCCCTGGGGCAGGGAGTGATGCTGATGCTTCTCCAGCTTCTAGAGGTCTCATTCCCATTTTTTTTGGTACAGAGGGGTTGAGAGGGGAAAACTGAGGTTGTGCTTGCTCCTGAAGAGACTTGTGGGTCTCCCAGCTTCAACCCTTGGTCCAGTGCCCACCAAGCACTATCACTCAACATTCACTTGCTCCAGGAGACCCTGGGGTGGTTCCAAAGTCAGGGCAAGTCAACAGGATCAGGTTGAAATCTGGGTAAACTCGCAGGTTTTGATATTTTATGAATAAATAAAAAAGCAGCAGAGGTGGCGAGGACACAAGCCAGTTTATCTCGCTTTCCCTCTGCGATGGCCAGCTCTGGGCTTCTTGAAGAACTTAACTCTGCCAGCAGATCCAGCACCGTTCACCTGTCCTGCAGGAGAGTCACCTTCTCGCCCACCATGGGCACCACAACCTTCTACATCAGCCGAGAGCCACCAGCCCCACGTCAAGAGAGATATGTCCAGGGCTGGGTGGAGAACATCCCACGGAGACCTAGTACCAACACCATCTAGCACCATCAGCACACTCCTACCCTCAGAGCACAGTCATACCCATCAGTTGCCACCCATCAGATGCCACTGGACCAGAAGTTGGCCACCTCCAGGCTCCCCAAGCATGACTTTGCTTGTTTGAAAGAAGAGTCATAACCGAACACATCTGCTGGGAACGAGTCAGCTCAAAATACAGGAAAAAACACCCTCTGTCTCCTATTTACGGAAATGATTTTTGTTTCCAATGGGATATTTTTGCTTTCTTCTTCAACCACATCAAGGACATAAAGGATCTGGACTGGTAATACCTGAGTACAACCATCACTGTGAGCAAGGAGGCCTGACCTACCCACAGAGTGACCACCAATAAAAATAAAGATATAAGAAAATAAATAAAGGCAAGAATATGGAACCGAGAGCCAACATCTCGGGGGGAGCGAGAGGTGCATCAGCTGGGGAGGGATGAGGACACCAGCACAGCGTCAATGACTACCCAATATTTCATTCCTGAGCCAGGAAAGGGAACAGAAACCTTCATCTTCTCAACCCCCCCATGCAGTTTTCCTGCCAGAACGGCTATGAAACCCCAGGTTGGCCCTGTTCACAAATTCTCGGTGTTGAGACTGATCTGCCGCACTAAATCCTGACCTTCCAGCTTCCAGACATTAGCGCGGGTCTACTGGCTTTGACCACCACTACACCAGCATCCACTGGTGGCCAAAGCCCATGGTGCTACAGGAACCCACCACCCATGATGTCTTCTTCCTCAGCCTCAGTGATGACGGATGCTGGAATCTCCACCCAGCATCACCCATCCCCATCTGCCCAAACTTACCTAAGACCAAACTGAAGCTCTCCCCAATGTACCCTGCCAATAACTCATTAAAACCACCTTCAAATACACTCTTCTGCTAACTAAAATATGCAAGGGGGTGGAAAAAAAGAAGAAAGCTTTGGAGGAGTGCTGCAAAGTGCATTTATTTTCCTTTCTCGACTGGGTCTCTCCAGTTGGGAATTTTCAGGGCTGTACTTCTGCGCGTGGAAGGGACATGCCAGTAAATCAGAGCAAATTCAAAACAAATGCTCTTTCATGTGGAGGCGTTCAGCTTTGTTTCAGGGCTTGGGTAGCTAACCGTATCCCCTTCATGAGTCAACTCTCCTATCAGCTCCTCGTTAAAGTAAATGGCTACAATTACATTTGGGGAGGAAAAAAAAAGAGCGGTTAATGATCGTAAAAAGATTCTGTTTCTGTGCTGGGGGGGGGGGAACCTTTGATAATGAAGACCAAAAACAACCACATCTGATGAAATAATACAAATATAATAAAATAGGGGGAAAAAAGGAATTGTCAAGGGGGAACGTGCTTTTTTTGGGGGAAGAGGAGGCTCTACGGGGAGCTGGGGCTCCCCTTCCCATGGCCCTTTGGAAGGCTGTGTTATGTCCTGCAGTTCAAGCCCCCACCTCCCACCCTCCCTTCCCTTCAGGAGGGGAACAGCCAGACAAGATGTTATCAATAGGCTGAAACCTTACAGAAAAGCCCCCTTTTAAGAAGTGAGTACTTCCTCTGCTTATTTCATGTGGTATACTGTGGAACTGAACTCTCTCCTCCCCTCCACAATGGGTGCATTTCAGGAGGAAAAAAAAAAGAAAAAAAAGATATAACAACATCCTTATTGTGTTGGTTTGCTTCTTGTCTTTTTTCTACTTTAAGTCTCTTTTTTCTTTCTTCCCTACAGCTACAGCAAAAAAACAAACAAACAAACAAACAAAAAAAACAAACAAAAAACCCAAAAGTCAAAAAGGCAGCTACAAGTTTCTCTGTTCCCTCTCCCCCTTTTGTTTGATTAATTCTCATTAGGGCCTTTGAACAAACAATATGCTTCCCTCTCAAATAACAGACAGGGTATATATTACACCCAAAGAAAAACAAACAAGGGTCACTTAAAGACATCCACACCAAATGCAATTCCTGGAGAGACGCAGGGGCGGATGCACGTGCACGCCAACCTATTTCTGATATTCCAGTTTCAGGGCGATGAATAAATCACGAATCAAGGAGACATCCACACAAAGGAAAGCACCTTCAAACATCGGCGAGTACATGCAGGTACATGGTTTCAGACACTTTAATCCCGGTAGAGACAGAGCCCAGCCACAGAGTTGGCCGGTCTGGGGTAGGAGACGAGGTGTTGGAGATGTCACACCTTGGAAAAGGTGTTGAGAGTTGGACTAGAGGACCTTTAAAGGCCTCTTCCAAACCAAACCATTCTATGATTCTATGAAAAAACCAAGAGGGGTGGGGAGACCACCCTCTGTACCCCCATCCCATAGTGGCACCTGGAGGCTGAAGGAGATGGCAAACAGGCAAACAAGGGAAGTCATAGAGTATCTCAAGTTGGAAGGGACCAGTAAGGATCATCAAGACCAATTGCCTCAGCAACATCTTATGCAAAAAACAGGGTTGCCTTTCATTCCTGGGCACCACAAGCCTCACACATGAGATGTGGGATGTTGGTTACCCTACCAGGAACAAAGGCCAAGCATGGCTCTCATCCCAGAGACAAGAGATGCCACCACCACCAAGTCAAGAATTTGACGCTGAATCCTTCTACAAAGCACGACCGCACCTGCTCCAATAATCCATGTATCCAAATGAAGGGGTGGCCAACAGCACTTCACCTTCCCCAACGTGCCTTCCCCAACTCCTACCTTGCTCCGAAAATTAATGGAGCATAAAGCTGGAATTTGAAGAAAATATGGGCTTTTGGGGATGGAGAACCTCACCTGGGATTCCAACACATCCTCTGCAAGAGAGGTACGTGGCTGCTACCAAAATGAAACCTAATTCCCCCTTCGAGCATGACTCTCTCAACTGCTTGCATCTCCAAAACTCCCCAGCATCACTTCACCGTCCGTCAGGACCCTCTGTCAACACAACCCATGGCCAAAATCAAGGGCAACAAGAAATGTCTTACCTGAAAGCCCCCCAGGGGCTAGACAATTAGTTCCCCCTGTTTCAGTGGAGGAAGGCACAGAGTCTGGACAATCTGCTGGAAAAAAGAAAAAAAAAATATAAAAAAAATCAGTATATAGGCAACTCTTTGCAGGCTCCCAGCATTGCTGTGAGCAGAACACACATTCCAAAGGGTTTAGCAGGAAGCGATTACTAATTGTCCATGCAGAGACAGTAGTTCGTCAAGAAGCATCCACCCTAACTCATCACCTCAATCAAGGCTGCACATTGTGCTTCATCACCAGCCAAGGC
Organism: Patagioenas fasciata; assembly: GCF_037038585.1. Lineage (NCBI taxonomy): Eukaryota > Metazoa > Chordata > Aves > Columbiformes > Columbidae > Patagioenas > Patagioenas fasciata. The sequence goes on from NC_092559.1 coordinate 44,475,450, forward strand.
TGATCATAGACCAGCAAAAATTATACACTGGTTGTCACCTCTCTGGCCAAGTCACCAAGTAAAAAAAGTCACCGAGTAACGAGATCAAGGTTCATGTCGTTCTGATGTAAATGAGCTCCCAAAAATGCTTAAATTGTGGCTTTACGCACCCAATTTAGTCAACACCTGTAAGTCACTGAAATGGGAACCGGAAGGGAAGTGTCTCATTGCTGCCCTTTTGTGGCAAATGGTCTACGTTTGTGTTCCCCGCTGTCACCTCCAGGGACAGGTGGGCAACTGGATCTACTCCTCCATCCACCACCAAAGGGCAAGGGCAGGGTAGGATGGGCTGCCCCGTTAGAGGGTTCTCGTGATGCGTGGAGATGTTCCAGCTCAAGATTTGGACCATCCCATCCCAAGTTTGCTCTTCCAGGTGACAACGGCCATGAGCCAACACCTATCCCCTGGTCCTACAGGCAAACTCCAGATTTTTGGTTACTACCATGGGGGGAAAAAAAGCTCAAGGACGCTCCACGCCTGAGAAGACCCATGAAATTCATACAACCTTCTGGTCCTCAGCAGGTTCTTGAGGACTTTGGGTTTCATCAAATTTGGGCTCCCTAATGACACCATGCTGTATCTCAAAGCAAGGGCCACCACCAGGAGAGCAGAGGTAATTTTCTCCCTACTGATAAAGTCATTTTCCCAGATTTCATCCCCTGAAATCCCAGTGAAAAAGAAATTCCTGGCTGCATAGCCTCATTTTATCAGAGTAAAGTAGAAGCCCTAACAGGAATATACAGTTTAACAGGATATACTTAATCAAACCAAAAACAACAGGGGAGACAGGAAATGGACTTAGTTGTGAAATACTGTATACGATACACTCTCTAAATGCCTTGTTGTGCTTTCTGTGCTTTAAAGAAATATGCTTTTTCATTTTTTTTAACTCTTTCTAACCCAGACAGAAGATTCCTCATGCCCTTTCCCTGAGATGGCTTCAGGTGCTTGGGCTACAGATGTTTTTTGAATGCAGGCTGGACCACCCTGCCCTGCACTGGGCTCCATCCACTCCCCGTTACAGCTCTTTGATGAACCCCTGTGAAATCAAGGACATAATTTGCCCTTTCCATGTTGGGATCATCCATGACCAGGTCCTCTGCTAGCACATCAGTGGGAGAAAATCCCATCCCAACTTAAAATGCATCACCCTAGAAATAGGTCTTCGAGCAACGCTGCTCCAGTTTGACTCCAAATCCATTTGGCATTTCTGCACTGAAGCTGAGAACAAGGAGATTTGGAGCCTCCCTGAACACCTGGACCACTCCACTCTGATCCGCACTGTCCACCAAAGAGAAGCTCTTCAAAACCGTCAGCTCCATTCCCATGTCCCACCATCCAACAGCCAGTTCCCTTCATCAATTCATTACCCTCCAACATCTCTTTAGAGGACACAGAGCTGATGCACCTCAACTCTAGACCAAGCATCATGGTCAGGTATGGGACAGACCCAGAAGTGGGACCTTCCTGGGCTCCTTGCCCTATACTGGTTTCATCCTCACACTCTTCCCATTGCCCACAGATCTCTCGCTAGCAGAGGATACTTGGGTTCATTTTATCTTCAGCACTGGAGAGATCGTAGGATCAGAGATCTACCCAAGCTTACAGCATGTGAGTCCCCTCCCAAAACTGCCTTCTCACAACATAAAGCCATCACAGAGACATACAGTTACTCCTGCTGGCCACCAGCCCAACCTTGCAAAGTACCGAATAAGTTCCTGGAAGCTGCCAAACCTCCAATTCCCCTGAAAGTCGATGCCACACAAGGGCATTTAGCTCTGCAGCGACATCTCAGTGGATTTCTTGCACTCTTCATACTCCTGGTCCAGGTTGGCCAGAGAGGTGGTGGATGCCCCATCCCTGGAGACATCCCAGGCCAGGTTGGATGGGGCTCTGAGCAACCTGAGCTGGGTGAAGATGTCTCTGCTCATGGCAAGGGTTGGACTGGATGAGCTTTGAAGGTCCCTTCAACCCAAGCTATTCTATGATCACGGGCACTGGTGACCACAGCCAGACCCCACGCTGGTCCAGGTATTCCTGTCCATCCATCCCTATGAAGCACTTACAAGACATTTGCACTAAATGCTTCAATATTTTTATGACCACTATCACACTTGATGGAAAAGCAGAAGTTTCCTGCTGGATGCATGTTCTCAGCTCCATTGGCAGATGCAGTTGCCCAAGACTAAACGGAGGGACCATTCCCACCCAAGGTCCCAGAGGAGAAGATGGCTCGTGTGCATCAACCAGGCAAAATACTTCACACCTTCCCATCGTCACCTATTGTCCCTCTTCCATTCATGGCACACAATCCTCAACACCGGGTTGGGTAAATGCTGCAGGAGATGTCACAGATGCCAGCATGTAAAATCCTCCGTCCCTCTGCAGAGTAAACGCTGAGAAGCCCTGAGCTTGCAAAACCCACCTGCAACAAACTTCCAGGCTCCACTGGTGCCTGTCACGGCCCCATTAGTCAGAGCTCAGCTGCCAAATGGATTTTTCTTTTAAAAAGGAGGACTTTTTGGTGAGTAACCCAGTTGTTTCTGCGTTTCCGATGGGCAGCGTTATTCACTTCCTATTGGCCGACAGGAATAACTTTTACTTTCAAAATGGCACATTCATGTTCTGCGGCTTTTCTGTTTACACATATTTTGCTACCTTATGTCAACACTTGCTAATGAATAAATATATCACTCAGCTAACTGAAAATGAGGTCCTGGCAGAGGCAGATTGGATGTTTAAACCCTGCTAATAGATTTATCCTAACATCCTTACAGGAAACCAAAGGCAAGCATTAACCCTTCTCTCCTGCAGCTCCGACTTCCTTTGCATTCCATGCCATGAACATCATTGGGTGCGAGCAAAGGCAAAAAACAAAGAAATATGAACTTTTGGGGGAGCACTGCAGGGATGCAGTCAAAGTGATGCCAGTCTCACCCAAACCCATTAAACTTTGTGACGCAGCAAACCCTCAGAGTCTATTATGGAACAGCCCCTCTGCATCTCAGCACATGCTAGTGATGCTGAACTTCCTCCCCATGTTCCTCTTTCATTCATGAGCCTTTATCTCGTTTTTCAATGCTGAGGCAAAATATTTCATGCTTTGTTTGTTAAACAGCTTTGCTTATTTCCACAAGGCATTAAAAGAGACTTATTAGTGTTTCTTAGAGGGGAAATACAACAGTCCAGCCTCTGAGGGAATAGTGGGCAGGATGGGACCCCATGTGTCCAAAGCGACCTCAAGTTTGGGGTTTCTTCTAGTTCCAAGAAACTCAAGAGCAACAGTTTTACAGAAACTACTCTTTCAGAAATAAAAAAAAAAAAAAGACCTGATATTGGTCTTCAGAAATACATCTATCTTTACCTCCCTGTACCACTGTGTCCCTCCTGCCCGCTGTGACCAAGGGACACGACCACAGCAACCACCATCCTCCAGCCAGCGCTCCAGATCCACTAATCCTGGGGGAGCCAGGAGCTGCTCGACCCTGAGCTCCCCCCGTTTCCGATTCTCCCCACCTCTCCTCCTTCCTCCAGTCCAATTTATCTCCCAGCCAGCCAACTCACTGCCAACCAGGAGTTTATGTAGACAACCGCAAAAGAGCTGGTGCCAGCCTCAAATGGGCTTCTCCTCTGGCACCCTGACATTCAATTACAAGCAACAGGCATGCAGAACAGTACTAAAAAAAAAAAAAAAAAAAAAAAAAAGGACGAAAAACAAATTTTCAACTCCCTTCCTTATTTTTTTCAACCTGACAAGGTGGGATTAGGCTCCCTTAAAAGACAGAAAGATTTTGACCAGCTCCATTTGTCAAGTCTCGTTGGGATGCCCAGCCATCAGGGAGATGCTGGCCAGAGCTGTGCTGCATCCCAACCTAAATCCCTATGAATTCACCCAAGGGCAGGGGTGTTCTGCCATTTAAAACCAGGGCCCATGGTTCTTCCTGGCTTTTCCAAGCAGCAAAGGCCTGTGCTGCATTGCAGTCCCTCCTACCAGAGTTTTAAAATAACACTTTGTGCAGAGAATGTCTGAGATAAATTATATGTTAATTGTTCCAGGGATATCAGAAGGCACAGAAGCATGCAAGCAGCCCAAAAGCAAAATGCATCACAGCATGACAAAGGCAGGAGACGTTTCCCCTGAGAAAGGGACTGTTTTCCCTTTTTATTATTTTTTTTTTTTATCTGCAGTCTGCATTGAATAAGTCCACTTACCAGTTGGTTTGAGAAAATCCATTGGATATCTGGAGTAGGGTGGAGGGGGAGACTCTGGAATTAGAAAAGCACAGAGAAAATAAAGGCAGAGCCATGAGAGGAAAAAAAAAAAAAAGAAAGAAAAAAGATAGGAACTTATGATAGCAGTGGCATTCTTTTAGCAAAACTGTTTGTCTTAGCTCTGGGGGTTGGAGGCAGGGCAGCGAGGCGGTGATTGCCTTGATATTTAGCTGTCAGATAAACAAAAGGGGCCGTCTGGCGCCAGTCTCCCTGCTATCTGCCGCTCGGGCTGTCTGATCGGGGCCTCCTTGGCTCGCCGGAGCAGCGGCAGCGCCGGGGCTGGCAGCGCCAGGCGGCCCCTAATCCCCCGGTACGGCGCGGGGACGGCGGAGAGGCAGCGCCGGAGCCCCCGGGGCGATGGGGGGTCTGATCCCCTCCCCTAATAAAAAAATTCAGAAAACACTGTAATTTTTTTTTTCCGTTTCTTGCTCTTTTTCCCCCTCTGGGAAAAAAATTAAAAGTTGAGTGGGCATGGAGCGGAGTCGCATCCCCGAGCGTTGCATCCCCATCCCCTGCACCTCTACCGCGTGTATCCCCATCCCCTGCACACCCATCCCTCCATCCCAAACCGCCCTACCTAGCTCACAGAGCCGACTGAGGTGGTGCGGGTTGCAGCAGACGAGCTCGGGGTGAGCCTTGCCGTAGGATTCACAGCAACGTAAGCGCTTCACTTCGGAGCAGTGGCGGAGGTCAGGCCAGCGGAACACCTTGCAGAGCAGCATCGGCAGCGGGTACCAGTGCTGGCCCAAGCGGGAGTCGGCCTTGGCGGGTAGCAGCAGGCAGGGGGTCCGCGCCCCACCGCGGGACTCCACGGCGTGTAACAAGCCTTCCAGCTGCCGCTCCTTCAACCGCTTCAACACGGCGTGGGTCAGCGCCTTCAGTTCCGCCTCCGCGCCCGCGGACGCCCGGCTACCGCGGTTCGCTTTGCCCGGGCAACACCCGCGCCCCCCGCCGCAAACATGAGCCCGGGCCTCGGCCGCCGCCGCCGCCCCGCCGCCGGGTTCCCCCGCCGCCGCCGCCTCCTCCTCCTCCTCGCCGCCGGGCGCACGGTTCCTCCAAAGCCGCCGAACGAGCACCGAGCGTTTGGTCCTGAACATGCGGGACGAGAGGAGGGGCACCCGGCTACAAAACGGGCATGTCGTCCGCCGCGCATGAAGGGGCCGGGAGCCGAGACGAGGCGGCGGCGGGCAGCAGCAGGCGGCGGGGAAAAGGCGGCGGCGGGGCCGAGGCGGGCTGTAGCATGCGCCAGTCTCCGCGCTAGGGGGCCGCGGGTCCCACCGCCTCCCGCGGGGGGCTGCGCCGGCCAGCGCCTCTGCCAGCTGCGAAAAAGAACAAACAAGGAAAAAAAAAAAAAGAAAAAAGAAAAAAAAAAGGGGAGGAGGGAGCCGCTACTCGCTCTGGTTTTGCCCAAAAAAGAAAAAAAAATCAAAAGGCTGGGTACAGTGTGAGGCGCATCGCGCTGGGGGAGGCGGATGGAGGTTGCCGGCGCCGCGCCGTCCTGCGCGGCTACGGAGCGCGGCTGGAGCCGCGGAGGATCCTCGGCCTCCCCGGGGCCGCAGCTCCCATCAACCCGCCAGTGCTGGGGAGGGGGGGTTGTGGGGAGGGGGGGAGGGCGGGTTGAAGGGGAGACGGGATTGATGCAACGCAGGGCAGAATCAAAAGATAAAAAGAAAAAAGCAAGCCAAAATGATGTCTATAAAAATATTTTTTTTTAAATCAAACACCAACCCTAAGATTTGGACGTCGGAATCGGTTTAAGCATCTGTCACAAAAGAGAAGAACAAGCGCATCCAGAGTGTTGTATCCCTTTTTAAAGCCCAGGTCGTCCTGATGCGGGGTTTGAGGTCTGGTTTGCTTTTGTGTTTTTTTTGTTGTTTTTTTTTTCCCTCCTTCTTCTCAAAGGTTTTAATCCACACGCACGCACACATGGAGTCTTGATCCGGCTGCTACGAAAAGAAAGAAAGGAAAAAAAAAAAAGTGGGACTGTGTCCCCTCCTTCCCCAGCAGCGTGCTGCCGGGGGGGGGGAAGCCGGGCTGCCCGCCCCTCCGCACCGCTCCGCGCCGGGGCCGCTGTCACCGCCGCCTCTTCCCGCCGCTGTTTACATGGGTGCGGGAGCTGCCCGCGGCGACCCTCTCCGTGCTACCGGCGCGTCTGCCTCGCTCGTTGATTATTTTTTTTTTCCTTCTCTCTCCTCCTTCTTGCCTTCCTTCCCCTCCTCCTCTCTCCTCCTTCTTGCCTTCCTTCCCCTCCTCCTCTCTCCCTTTTTTTTTTTTTTTTTTCCCCCCTCAGCTCGCTGCAAAGAGCCACCAGCACCTCCCGTCTTTCCCTTCCGGCGGGGGAATCCCGGCGGCGGAGCCGCTAGCGAGCGCGGTGCTTACACGCTTAGCCGCGCCCCCCCCCCCCCCCCTCCCGCCCGCTGCTCTTAGTGCGCAGCAGCGCGGCCTCACTCCGGCCCCATCACGTGGGTGTCTAGACACCGTGTCGCTCCGGGGAAAAAAAAAAAAAAAAATATATATATATATATAAAAAAATATATTTATCTCCAACTGCCTTGCGCAAGCGACGGCTCGGGTTGCTGAAAGGTTGTTGGTTCTCCCTATCCCCCTGCTACACCCAGGGGTGCTGCACCCCCCGGGAATTGGGGGGTATGGGTGGGTGTGCTATGCAGCTGGTCCCCCCGTGGGTGCCATGGGGGCGCCCCCAAAGCCTGGGTGTGCCGGAGAGACTGTAGCCCACTGTCAATATTGAAGTATTAAACCCTTTCCAGCCATAAATATATATATGTATATTTTAAAATGATTCTGAACATTAAAAGAGAGCATGGCACAAAAAAGCAATAACACTAATAATACTTTGCACTTTTACAGCACCTGTCACCAAAGTATTTTCATAGAGGGTAAGTTTACTCTGATTCTCACAAAATGGGAAGCAGGAATGGTGAGCATGTCACACTCTGACTATTCTTGTTTTGAGTACTACTAGTGGTAGTAATTCCTGGCCCCGGGGTGCTCCGCAGGTCCTCCCATTCAGATTCTGCCAGCAAGAACCTGACGAGGATGGGGAAACTGAGCCACCAAGAGGCTGCGTGGCTGGTGCAGCCCTGCTTCAGGCTGCAGGAAGCTGGGACGTCCAGCCAGGCTTCCTAAAGCCAGGCTTTGCTGGGCCAGAGATGTCCCCAGGGGTCTCCATCACTAACACCAGGCTTTGCAAGGTTTGGAGATATCCCCAAGGGTCCCCATTGCTAATGCCAGGCTTTGCTGGGCAGGAGACATCCCCAAGGGTCCCCATTGCTAATGCCAGGCTTTGCTGGGCAGGAGACGTACCCATGGGTCCCCATCCCACGTGATGTCTCACAGATAAGTAGCTCCTTTTTCATGTAACAACTGCAGGCGGAAAAGTTGCTTTAGGTCACTCAGTAAGTCAGTTATCGCATCAGAAGTAGAAGCCAAGACTCTTAAATCATGGCTGCTATAAGCAAATCCAATTCTAAAACAATTGCACTGAGCTAAATGTGACACCAGACTTAAAATGGAGGGACAAAATGTGCCGTGTGGGTAGGGTATTCCTGGGGTTCACTGTCCTGCATGCTTGCCTTTCATAAAATAATAGAATTATAGAACTATTTTGGTTGGAAAAGACCCTTAAGATCATCAAGGCAGGAGTGCAGGTATAATTTCAGAGCCCAGTCTTGCAAATATTCACATGAACGGGCCAAGGAGACTCCTAACAGGCCTGGAATCATGGTATTTGCAGAATCTGGATCTAAATAAGTTATAATGGGGGTTAGATTTTGGGGCAGCCTTATGAAATGTTCATGAGAATATAGTCATTCAGGCCCAAAATCTGTTTTGTGATAAACAGCAAGAAAATTTGAGGTGGGGAAGAACATTATTTGCTGGCATCTTAAAGAATAGTTTAGGAAGCTGTGTTATTAAACTGGAGTCTGAGGAAGAGGATGGACTCCTCACTTCACCACCAAATAATTAATGGCATTAATGAAGCTGCCTATTAAGTGGCCCATCGAATTCTGAGGCTGCAGCCAAGGCCATTGCAGAGGTCAGGTGGGCTGCATGATGCCAAAGCAGAACAGAATTAGCATCTGGGGCTGCTGCGCTCCAGAAAATCCCGTTGCTTTGAAAATAGTCACTTCTGCAGCCTGAAAAATGGAAACGGGGTAACATTTTCAGTTTAACGTCTTATTCGCCAGCCTCTGGAGTGACCTCATATAAACTGAGGCTGATTTCCTCGTTTCCTTAGAGAACCTCAATCCTTTTTTTCACTGTGATGCATATGGTAAATTGATAGGGAAAAAGAGGAAAATAAAGTAGTTCCTTCTCCTTCCCATATCTGCTGGTGAAAGATGCCCATTAACACACACATTATACTCTTTGAATTTTTAAAACTTTCCAGGCTATTATAAATTAATTGATTTCTTTAGTTTTTGGGTTTGGTTTTGTTTGTTTTTTTTTTTTTCCCAGTTATGACTGTGATTATTGTCATGAACAGAGTGACAAAAAGCAAAACAGGGTGTATGCTATGAAGGAATGGAGAATAGGAATGGGGTCCAGGGTTAATTTTTTCTTTTTGGCCCTGCCATAGGGACTTTACGTGACCTTGGGAACATCTAATTCCCCACAAGAAGGGACCTGGGCTTTGGCCCATCCATACAGCTGGGCCAGCAGTACTTGCCCATCCTTGTGATCCCTGCAGGTGAAAATGACTCCGGAAGTGCGAAATATTAAATAACTGATAAAGAACTGCTTTCTAATTAACCCTGCCAACTTGCTTAAACAGACCACATGTATGTGCCCATATGGAAAATACAGAAATAAGCGTAATGAAGCTAATAAAAATGTTCATGGTACCTGGGTTAGGGAGATGCTCTGAAAGAGGGGTGACAGTCACAGACTGTGCTGCGGTGGGATGATGTTGCTCACGGGCAGATAAACATGAGACTGGACCAGAAACCTGGCCCAAAACATACCTGAGTCACTCCTAACCCATGAGAAGGAATAAAATCTGTCCAAATTATAGAATAGTTTGGGTTGGAAAGGACTTTTAAAGTTCATCCAGTCCAACCCCTGTCATGAGCAGGGACATCTTCACCTAGATCAGGTTGTTCAACCTGAATGTGAATGTTTCCAGGGATGGAGAATCTCCCGCCTCTCTGGGCAACATGGGCCAGTGTTTCACCACCCTCAGCATAAACAATTTATTACTTAAACCCATTTTGAATCTCCCCTCTTTTACTTTAAAACCATCACCCACCCCTTGTCCTATCACAACAGGCCCTGCAAAAAAGTCTGTCCCCATCTTCTTCTAATCCTTGAAGGGATTTGTATTAATTGAATGTATTGCATCTGTATAATATATTTGTATTATGTATTTGTAGAATGCGTGTGGCAGAATGCAAACCTCCCTTTCTCCCCTTTCCTCCTTCATCATGGAAGGAGTAGGTACATCCCCCTCTCTCTCTGTGTGAGGCTAACAGCTTCTTTTGTTTGGCCCCAGAGCACCCTGGCCAGGGCCATTAGGAGAAGGGAGTGCCGAGGCACCAGTGAGCCGCTGGGCACCTGTGACCAGTGTGGGGGATGTTTGGAGGCTTCAGGGGCACCCCACACATGGTGTGGGGGTGCAGAGAAGCTTCTGGAATGCCTACAGTCAGGTCTGATCAGCCAGTATAAAAACGGGACTCTCTTGTCGAGACTGGGACCATTGTCACCGGTCTCTCAGAGCGCGAGCTGAAGATGCTGCCACCGAGAGCCCCCCCTCCCAGGGATGGAGACTCTGCTTGCCTTGCCGCCACGTGTGTGAGTAAAACTTCTCGCAAGATTGCGAGTATATTTATCCTTTCCGTGCACATATGCACGTGTAACTTCCCGTGCTTAATACAAGCACGTATAACTTTATTTCCTCGCACAATCGTGAGTGTATTTATATTCCGTGCACATTTGCACGCGTACTTTAAATTATTTCCTCGCACAATCGCGAGTGTAACTTTATTTCCTCGCACAATCGCGAGTGTATTTTCCTCCCGTGCTTCCACATAAGCACGTGTAGTATTCCGTGCACATTCGCACGTGTAAGTAAATTAACCCTCGGAGAATTGCGAGTGTATTATAAATTTACCCTTGCGGAATCGCGAGCGTACGCTTTACCTGTATCTCTTTAAGAATAATCCCGCACCGTGTTCAGGCAAGCATGTACTCCTCTGGGACTCAGGGGCGATTCCGGCATTGTTTTGGGTGAAGCCACGTGCATGCGCACTGTGGACCTCCTGTTGTACTAGTTGCTGCCCCTTAATAAGTTTCCTCAACCGATACCCGAACCTATATTTAAGTCACTTTTGGAGTGCTAAAACCCTGTTTCTCACCGGTTTAATAAAAGTTGTTTTGGACCCTGTTGTCCCTTAAACTAGCCTCCGTGCCTCCGTGACAATGCATTACATCCCTCGTGTGAAACAAATTAGTTCCTGGATGTCAAATCCCACCAAGCCCACGCTCCCTGTCCCTAAGACCTGGATTCTCATGGAGGGTTCTAGAGACCTTTCCTGAACCCAGCCGGCTTTAAAGAGCTCAAGCCGAGTTCATTTGCATTGCAATTCAGCCCTTGACAGACAGTTGGAGCCAGGGCACTGTTAATCTAATTGTTTTGCTAACAGCACCAGGGTGTGAGACTCACCAAAGGCACTTCCAACAAAGGGGATAAAACCAGACTTGGGAGGAAAAAAAACCCAAACAAACAACAAACAAACACAACCCAAACCAAACCTTTTCCTGACATCATTACCAGGTACAAACTGATCCCTCTTCATACACTTTCCAGGTGAGGGTCAATAACAAACACACTTTGCTCTTTTGGGGGTATGTCTTTTTTTTTGAAGAGCAGTGAAAAGCCATTGAGAGGAGGTAGGAGAGCACAAGGCTCGCTCCTGGCACTCTCCCATCCTTTTGTGCACATTAGGAATAGCTACACTTGTGGCCCTACTTCAATTTTTGTGCCTTATTTTCAGAGCAGAGTTCTCAAGCAATGTTCGAAGTGCAGGCTACGATGCCATTTGGGCTGTATCCTGGGTCTCCTTGCACTCCAGCAGCTCAAAACACGGTAAATTCAAACTATAAAACCTCAGGTCTGCGAAGAAAACTCTGAGCAACCTTGGTATGTGACACAGGGAGACGTGGAGCTCACATGCTCTCACTCTTCTCACCCATCATGGCAAGATAAAAATCGTCATTTCAGCGCTGGTGCTCTTGGGTGCTGTCAGCCACTCCAAGGCTGCATCTGTTGGAAAATGATTCACTGCAAGTGGGTAGAATAAATTAGAAAAAAAAAAAAAAAGTGTAGTGGGATGGACATTTGCCTGTGCTTATCAAGCATGGGGAAAAGCACTCCTTTCAGGCTGGACATGAGGAAGAAATTTTTCACAAGAAGGTGGTGAGAGCCTGGCCCAGGTTGCCCAGAGAGGTGGTGGATGCCCCATCCCTGGAGACATCCCAGGCCAGGCTGGACGGGGCTCTGAGCAACCCGATCTGGGTGAAGATGTCCCTGCTCATGGCAGGGGTGGCACTGAGTGAGCTGGAAAGGTCCTTTCAACCCAAACTATTCCATGATTCTGTGATTCTCTGTCCAAATGGAGAATCAGTAGCTATAGCTGGCACTGGGGGACTCATCAGTTACCAAAATACCCAGATTCAAAGCACTTACACATGCCTGACTTTATATATGTGCTTTGCTACCTGAAATTTTGTTAGTTTTATGGTTTGACCACACAATCATTGGAGTGCTTGGGTTAGGAAATGGATTTAAGTCAGGTGGTCTGGGTGGGGATGACCAGGGAGATGGGAATTGAAGCATATTTGGGAGCTGCCAGACAGACAGAGAGAGAAGATGTGGATCTGTTGAATGAGAGATGCAAATGGGTCTGTTGAATGAGAGATGCAAATGGGAGGATCAGAGGTAGGTGGAATATTTAACTTCACAGATAAAAGAAAGCCTGCAAAGCCCTCTTGCTACATGTTATTCTGAGGTAGAGATTGGCTTCTTTCTCCAGCAGTCCTACCCAGAGACCCTTTGGGAATCTGTTTGCACTCTGTGGAGCTCCTGAGGATCTTGCTGACTGAGATGCTCAATATTAATATAAAATACACAACCTGAATACACCACCTTATCTGTAACTCTCTGTATTGTACCTGTACTTCTGTGCTTTGGATGTGCAAAATAGTAAATATATGTTTCTTTAGACTTGTTTTGGCATGTAAGCTCTCAAGAAAGGATTTTTCTATATAGAAAGAGAAAGCATAGTAGCTTTGCTGGAACATTTTGAAAGTAAGTACATGTAGGCAATATAGTATCTCCCTTTCAGCAGTGTGAATCAAAATCCTCTTTATTTCAAGTAAGGATGTTTTCCCAATGCATGAACTGCAATGTTTTATTTTTAGTTACCTATACATACAGTTACCTTTGCCTTTAGACCTCCTGGATGCTATATATGACATTGCAACACCTATGCCCAGGGGGGCTGGGGAAGGATGGGGTGTCAATCACTTACAAGCAGCATTTTAGTCTTAATGTTATCAAGCAAATCCCTGTTTTTCAGTGGGAGGTATCAAGCTTTAGGGGGGATTTATCACATCCTGCAACTTGGGCTGCTCAGATGGCAGCATCAGCTGCTGTCGAGGGTTAAGATTGCGGGGTGACAATCAAACCCTGGCAGATGTATTGTTAACCTCCTCTCCCCCCACTTCCCCCTTTTGCCCCTCCCTCTTCCCCCTTCCCACTCAGGACAGGCGATCGGGAGGGAAAGAAGGACAGAGAGAAGAGAGTTGGAAAAGTTAAAGATGTTTTACTAATGCTACTAATAAGAATAGAGAAAATAATACAAAATATACAAAACCAATCTTGTAAGTCTCAGCAACTGCAGAGCCAGCACCCAAAGTCCTGGATTAGACTCTGTAGCCAACCGGAGCTGGATTCAGTCTCTCACTAGGCCTCAGTTCGCAGGGACGACCAGCAAGGTCCTCTCCTAATGTCAGCCATGAGGAAAAAAGGGAAAAAGGGATGAGATCCTCATGATCTCCCACTTTTATATGAAGTATTCACGTGAATGGAATGTTATACACCATTGGTCAGTCTCTCGGTCATCAGTTTTCTCGTTGCCCCTCTCGCGAGATGTCCATCCGTGCTTATCAATAAGTTTGCATTCCATTGCTAGGTTTAACCAAAACATGTGTTGGGTTCTCCAGGAAAATGCAGCTAACATGAAGGCTTTAGCTGACAGGCAAATTCACTAAAAGAGAAACTTGTTTTTAACAAAACCAGGACATTCCACCCCTTATAATATGACATTCACTGAATACTTAAACCTTATCAATACAATCTATCAATACAATCTAATTAATCACTACTACTATATATATATATATACATATGTACATATATACACAGGAGTAATTAATCAGTGGACCATCCTTTGAAAAGTTCATTAAGTTCATTTTGTCACAACAGTCTCCCAGGGCAGGGAAAATGGTACAAGTGCATCTCATGACCACTGTTTGTGGGTTAAGGACACCAACTTCGAAGAAGGTGTCGGGCGCCACTCGAAGAAGCTAGATCTAGTTTCATCACCATTGTCTTGATCTGAAAGACACTTATTAAACATTGTTAGTGCGGCAATTCACATCATACAGTTCAGCATTGCATATTTTCACCTAAAATCAAATCCCCTTGAGGTACACACCGAACTTCTCCATCCTTAAGCATCACCCACCAGGTGCTGCCAGGTCCCTGGCCAAAAACAATCCCACGAATAGGTTTGCCTTTGCCTGAGGCAGGAGTAACCCAGACTGCCTTTCCTAACATATTTTTCATGTGTACTACAGGGACTTTATCTCCTTCTACAGTCCGTAGAATTTCTGATTGGGCAGGCCCAGCTCGATTGGTTGATCCCCTAGTGTTGACCAACCAAGTGGCTTTTGCTAAATGTGAATCCCAGTTTTTAAAGGTTCCACCACCAAGTGCCTTTAGTGTAGTTTTTAACAAACCATTGTACCTTTCAGTTTTCCCAGAGGCTGGTGCATGATATGGAATATGATATACCCACTCAATACCATGTTCTTTGGCCCAATTGTCTATAATACTGTTTTTGAAATGAGTACCATTGTCTGATTCAATTCTTTCTGGCGTACCGTGCCGCCAAAGGACTTGCTTCTCAAGGCCCAAGATAGTATTTCGGGCTGTAGCATGAGGTACGGCATATGTTTCCAACCATCCAGTGGTTGCTTCCACCATTGTAAGTACATAACGCTTACCTTGACGTGTTTGTGGAAGTGTAATATAATCAATCTGCCAAGCTTCTCCATACTTATACTTTAACCATCGCCCCCCATACCATACAGGTTTTAACCGTTTTGCTTGTTTGATTTCGGCGCAAGATTCACATTAATGAATAACCTGTGAAATAGTGTCCATAGTTAAATCCACCCCTCGATCACGAGCCCATTTGTATGTTGCATCTCTACCTTGATGCCCTGAAGCATCATGGGCCCACCGAGCTAGGAAAAGTTCACCTTTATGTTGCCAGTCCAAGTCCACCTCAGCTACTTTAATCTTAGCAGCTTGATCCGCTTGTTGGTTGTTTAGATGTTCCTCGGTGGCTCGACTTTTAGGCACATGAGCATCTACATGACGAACTTTCACAGGCAGGCTCTCTAGCCGAGCAGCAATGTCTTGCCACAGTGTGGCAGCCCAAATGGGTTTACCTCTGCGCTGCCAGTTGCTTTTCTTCCATTGCTGTAGCCACCCCCACAAGGCATTTGCTACCATCCATGAGTCAGTATAGAGATAAAGTATTGGCCACTTCTCTCGTTCAGCAATGTCCAAAGCCAGCTGGATGGCTTTCACTTCTGCAAACTGACTGGATTCACCTTGTCCTTCAGTGGCTTCTGTAACTTGTCGTGTGGGACTCCACACAGCAGCTTTCCACCTTCGATGTTTTCCTACAAGACGACAGGATCCATCTGTGAACAGTGCATACTGCTTATCAGTCTCTGAAAGTGTATTATATGGTGGTGCTTCTTCAGCATGTTTTACTTCCTCCTCATCTGGAGACATCCCAAAGTCTTTGCTTTCTGGCCAGTCTGTAATCACTTCTAAGATCCCTGGACGGTTGGGACTTCCAATTCGAGCTCGTTGCGAGATCAGTACAATCCATTTACTCCATGTAACTTGGGTTGCATGATGTGGAGAGGGAACCGTCCCTTTGAACATCCAGCTCAGCACCGGCAGTCGAGGTGCCAGGAGGAGCTGTGCTTCAGTGCCGATCACTTCTGAAGCAGCTTGAACTCCTTCATATGGTGCTAGTATCTCCTTTTCAGTTGGAGTATAGTTGGCCTCAGATCCTTTGTATCCTCGACTCCAAAAACCTTAGGGTCGACCTCGGATTTCTCCTGGTGCTTTCTGCCAGAGGCTCCAGGTAAGTCCATTATCTCCGGCTGCGGTGTAGAGCACATTTTTAACATCTAGTCCAGTTCGGACTGGTCCAAGGGCCACCGCATGAGTTATCTCACGCTTAATTTGTTCAAAGGCTTGTCGTTGTTCAGGGCCCCACTCAAACTGGTTCTTTTTACGAGTCACTCGATAGAGAGGGCTCACAATGTGGCTGTAGTCAGGAATATGCATTCTCCAAAAACCTACAATGCCCAAGAAAGTCTGTGTCTCCTTTTTATTAGTAGGTGGAGACATTGCTGCAATTTTGTTGATCACATCCATTGGGATCTGACGACGGCCATCTTGCCATTTTATTCCTAAAAACTGGTTCTCTCATGCAGGTCCCTTGACCTTGCTTCGTTTTATGGCAAAACCAGCATCCAAAAGAATATGAA
Source organism: Patagioenas fasciata (assembly GCF_037038585.1). Classification (NCBI taxonomy): domain Eukaryota; kingdom Metazoa; phylum Chordata; class Aves; order Columbiformes; family Columbidae; genus Patagioenas; species Patagioenas fasciata. The sequence goes on from NC_092559.1 coordinate 44,491,641, forward strand.
TTATTCTCTCACCTTTCTCGAAGACTTCTTTCGCTGTGTCGCCCCATACGATGATGTCATCAATATATTGCAAGTGTTCTGGAGCTTCACCTTGCTCCAGCGTGGTCTGGATCAGTCCATGGCAGATGGTAGGACTGTGTTTCCACCCCTGGGGCAAGCGATTCCATGTATACTGGATGCCCCTCCAGGTGAAAGCAAACTGTGGCCTGCACTCTGCTGCTACAGGAATAGAGAAAAATGCATTAGCAATGTCAATTGTAGCATACCACTTGGCTGCCTTTGACTCCAGTTCAAATTGCAGTTCTAGCATGTCAGGCACAGCAGCACTCAGTGGTGGTGTAACTTCATTCAGGCCACGATAGTCTACAGTTAGTCTCCACTCATCACTAGACTTAGGCACTGGCCAGATTGGGCTGTTAAAAGGTGAGCGAGTCTTACTGATCACACCCTGGCTTTCCAATTGACGGATCAGCTTCTGGATAGGAATCAAAGAGTCTCGATTGGTGCGATATTGCCGGCGATGCACCGTCGTGGTAGCAATTGGCACCTGCTGATCGTCAACCATCAGCAGTCCTACAACAGAAGGGTCATCTGAAAGACCAGGCAAATCAGACAGCTGTTCAATTTTCTCAGGGTCCACAGCTGCTATACCAAATGCCCACCTATACCCTTTTGGGTCCTTAAAATACCCTCTCCTGAGGTAGTCTATGCCAAGGATGCACGGAGCATCTGGACCAGTCACAATGGGATGTTTTTGCCAGTTTTTTCCAGTTAGGCTCATTTCAGCCTCTACAACAGTCAGCTCCTGGGATCCCCCAGTCACTCCAACAATATTGATGGATTGCGTTCCTTTATAATTAGAAGGAATTATTGTGCACTGAGCACCAGTGTCCACTAAAGCTTTGTACTCCTGGGGTTGTGTTGTACCAAGCCATAGTATTTGTACAGTCCAATAAACTCTGTTATCCCTTTCCTCCACCTGGTTGGAGGCAGGGCACCTCTAATTCCTGTTTTGCACAGTCTCTGGGTGTGAATTAGAGGTTCCTTTAAGAGCATCAGAATCTCTTCTGCTCCTTTTGTAAACTGGAGCAGCCACCTTCCTAGGAGTTTTTCCTTTTATCTCACGTACTCGTTCCTGAAGTTCTGAGGTAGGTCTTCCATGCCACTTATTCATGTTTTCTCCCTGCTCATGTAGGAAGAACCACAGTGAACCTCTTTTTGTGGGCTGTCTCTGCCCTCTCTCTCGAGATTGGAAACGCCTTCTCCTAACAGCTGAAACATAGGTTTGTGCAGGTCGTGAACGGTACGAGTCTTCTCTGAGCTCTTTGATTTCTTGCAACAGCTTTTCAAACCGGTCATCAGATTTTTCACACAGTTTCTCCACAGCGGAGACACAAGCCCGTAGAGAACCAGCAAGGCTGTCCTCAAAGTACCGGAGCTGCTCAATCACTTCATTAATTTCTTGTACACCTCTAGCTGACCAGACCATTCCTGCCAATGACTTAGCATATGAACTTTGTACAAATCTGCGCCACATAGATTTGTACAATTGATTCTATCTGGGTCTGTCCCCTCTTGGCTGTTTGGTCCTAGATAGATGATCTCTCGCACAGCTAATTCTCTCAGGAACTGGATACCTCTCTCCATAGTATTCCATTTCCCTAACTTGGATATACAATCTTCCTTGTAAGGAAATCTGACTTTCATAGCTGCCAGGAGTCGGGTCCAGAGAGTAGCGGCATTAGACTCTCTTGAAATTGCCCTATCAATGGTGGAATCTTTTGACAGAGATCCCAGCTGCCTGGCTTCACCACCTTCTAATTCAATTGTTTCTGCCCCATTGTCCCAGCATCGGAGCAGCCAGGTTAAAATATTCTCGCCTTCACGACGACTAAAGTCTTTTCGCAGATCTCTCAGCTCACCTGGAGAAAAGGACCGAGTGGTGGTCACTTCGTCTCCTCCCTGTCCTGATGATGCCCCTTGGGTTGATGTTGGCCCTGTGCCATCACCTGCTGCACGGGTAGTCTTTCTAGTGACTTTCTTAAAACCAGCAACTGATGCTGATATGAGTTCACCATCATTTGATTCATTTTCAGAGTCTGAATGACTGTCACAGTGATTGCTGTGGTTACAGCAGCAACAGTGAGCAGTGTGTGAAGACGGGGGGGCTGCCTTGTTAGCCTTTGAGGCTGGAGAAGTAACGTTATCTGCAGCGACCTTGGCAGAGGAGCTCTGTGGAGGAGCTGTAGCTTCAGCCTGTGAAGCTGCAATTGGAGGGACAGTGGCTGCAGCAGCAGCTTTGGCTGTTTTGCCTTTTCTCGAGCGGCTAGGAGTGCTTTTTGCTAAAGCTTCCAAAGACGCACCGCAAATCTCAGGACTAAGAAGAGACGCAAACCTCCTATTGAACCTCATTTCTCTTAACAGTAACACAAAGTGACACACATTCAGCAAACCAGATAACACCATCACAGTTCTATCAAAGCTCCAAGGATATTCAAAGTTCTCTAAAACATTTGCAAACTGTCCTAGCGAAAACACAAAAGTATTGTTAGTCAGCCTTTCTAAAGATTCGCTTGACCAATTAGCAAATATAGAGCCATTCTGCTCTTTAATCTCTCCTGGAGGTTTTTCAAGGTAAAGCAGAAGCAAGTAGAAATTCATTAGCGGCTGCAGTATAATGAAATAAACCAGTGCCAAACCACACAGAATCATCATGACCGCTGTCCAGTTTCTTGTTGTTATATAATGAATACTTCGATTCAGAAAGAAACACCAACACAGATATGGGATCAGCGAGCACAATGTAGAAAATAACTGATACAACTTATGCCACAACATCTTTAAGTCAATGTAATTCACTTTGCCTTAATACCACTAAATAATATCCGAAGCAAAAAGACGCGCGAGTATCACAACTCTATAAGTTGGCACCATGCCAAGAAAATTGAAAGGTACATCAGAGCAGTAGAAAAGCCAAAAATCTCCAAATTTACCCCTTTCTCTTGCCCCACGTTGGGTGCCAATTATCTGTCGAGGGTTAAGATTGCGGGGTGACAATCAAACCCTGGCAGATGTATTGTTAACCTCCTCTCCCCCCACTTCCCCCTTTTGCCCCTCCCTCTTCCCCCTTCCCACTCAGGACAGGCGATCGGGAGGGAAAGAAGGACAGAGAGAAGAGAGTTGGAAAAGTTAAAGATGTTTTACTAGTGCTACTAATAAGAATAGAGAAAATAATACAAAATATATAAAACCAATCTTGTAAGTCTCAGCAACTGCAGAGCCAGCACCCAAAGTCCTGGATTAGACTCTGTAGCCAACCGGAACTGGATTCAGTCTCTCACTAGGCCTCAGTTCGCAGGGACGACCAGCAAGATCCTCTCCTAATGTCAACCATGAGGAAAAAAGGGAAAAAGGGATGAGATCCTCATGATCTCCCACTTTATATGAAGTATTCACGTGAATGGAATGTTATACACCATTGGTCAGTCTCTCGGTCATCAGTTTTCTTGTTGCCCCTCTCGCGAGATGTCCATCCGTGCTTATCAATAAGTTTGCATTCCATTGCTAGGTTTAACCAAAACATGTGTTGGGTTCTCCAGGAAAATGCAGCTAACATGAAGGCTTTAGCTGACAGGCAAATTCACTAAAAGAGAAACTTGTTTTTAACAAAACCAGGACAGCTGCTTACCCAGAAAGGAATCCACAATTCCTTCAATTAAAAAAAAAAAACCAACAAAACAAACACACACACACAAAAAACACCAAACCCTTTTTGGCAGAAGGAAATATAATTGTAGAAGTGTAACAGGCAAAGCAAGAGGGGAAGAAAAAAAAAAAACAAAACAACCAAAACCACCAGCTTCTGTATTTCCTATTGCCAGTAGGTAGAGGTGTAATTTTGGAGTTCCTTCCTTTTTAATGGGATAGGTCATAACCTTGACAACATTTATGTGTCTTTCTGTATTTATTGTGGTGGCCTGGCCAGATGCATTGTGGAGGTCATTTCTCTCCCTCAAACATTATCCACATCCTCACAGGTGGTGAGATACCTGGACTTTCCACAGGCTTTTCCAGGAACAATTTCCACTGATGCTAATGGGAATTTTGTCCCATCAGAGACAGGGGTCAGTCTGTAGTAAATAAAGAATTTTCATGTTTATAACAGGTTGCTCAGGATTAGCGTTCCTCATACTGACCTACACTTTGACATTAAAAAAAAAATTAACAATCAAACATCTGTGTAGAATATTGCAGTTACATTGTGTAAGTCTGCTTTAAAGAACATATTTTAGATTTCTTGTCCTCCAATCCAAATTCTTATTTTAAGTAACAAATTCTTGGATGTTTCTTTATATTCCATTTTTAGGGGAGCATTATATCTCTATATGACAACATTTTGGACTCTGCATGATACACCCCTATGTTGTGCTCAAGAAGGAACTGAGAACATGCATGTAAATAATTAAAAGATGCTCCAAAATCAGGACAATTCTACATAAGTAATGCCTGTTATCTAGAAACCTACAAGGACTTAGTCACAAAATACCTGCATGGGTGGAAAAAAGTATTTGATAATGAGTTTCTCAATGATACAGGATGAGCCAAAAGCTGGATGTTCTGCTTAGATAATATGAGTGAGAAATGAAGCATCATTTTTCACCAGTAACGATCCAGGTAGAGTAATTAACTACTGGTTATGGTGGATGCTCTGTCAATACTAATTTTGAAGTGAGGTTTTCATGATAATTCAGAAGATGAGCTCCAGCTGGTTTAAACCTGTAGAGACACAGGGATTCTTTCTGGTCTGAGTTCCTCAGGTGGGTCATCTAGACAGTAGGAATAGCCATTCATACCTGATAATTTATGAATTAGCAAAGCCAGTGTATTAAAACAGATAACTGAAAAGTCCTCATTTGTCTAAATGTAGGGTTGGGATTTTTTTAATAGCTTTTTTATAAATATTAAACCCAAAATAAATGCTTTCGTGATGGTCTTATGCATGGCTCAGTTCCAGGGAAAATAACCTGCTCGGAATTGAATTTTTTTTTTTTTTTCTCTAAAAGATCCAAGTGATGGAAATTGCTTGAGAACTGGAGAGTGGCACTGAAATGAAATTGGGACCCCATCTGATAGGATGAGAAATTTCCTTTGAACCTGAAATAAGGGAGTTTCAGATAAACAAGAAATATAGGATCAGACAGGAACTGGCTACTCTGATTTCACAATCCAAATTGCATAAACTGAAGGGGGGAAAAAAAGTATTAATAATAAAGTGTAATTTAAAAATGGGATTTTCAAAAGCACGTTACCCAAACCTGCACGTTCATTTCATCTGGAGGGAAGAAGACGTGCCATCTGATAGCAATGATTAATCCAAAGGAGGCCCAGACTTGTTCTCCTCATTTAAAAGGAAAAATTACATATTCTGGGAGAAGGTAAAAAGCAGCCGTACTGGTTGAGATGTGGGCTGCTGGCTGGGTCTTCTAGGGGCTGCAGAAGATGTCCCACCATGTCCCAAATGTATTATTATTAATTTATTATTTTGTTTTTTTCAAAGACATAAAAGTCACTTCAGATCTGAAATATCCAAAGGATATTACAGGCACTTTTAAAAATGTATTATTTTCAGAGGGTTTGCTGGCATAATTTAATGATACAAAGTCAAACCACCCAACACCACCTATGGAATAGAGAAGAAAAAACTATTTGAAGCGAAGAGGGAAAGTGCACTGCAACGGATCCTGTGCTAACTCTGCCTTCAAGTTCAAAGAAAGACAAAACTTCGAGATTAAAGTGTATCAACTACAATGAGCAAAATTTAAAGTGACTTTTTTTTCCCTTTTGATAGCCCTAGTGATGGCGCTTTACTTCAACACCTTCCAACACTCAGAGACAAGGAAGAGCACTTTACAAAGTATTAAAGGACAACTTTATAACCATTGTTTAAAAAAAGCTAATTAACTCTGTGTTTAAAGCAAAAGTGAGACAATTACCACCTCCTAAAGGCTTTAAGAAATCCAAGCTGTGGACCTCCTGCCAGACTCCATGATACCACCAGCACCATAAATACAGGTTTGCAAGAACACTCCCATTCACAGGCCCGCTAGCTGTTGTCCTTACACACTAAGTATTATTATTGTTATTATTACTACTACTATTAACTCTGTTTATGGGGATGTGCTAGAAAATCTGCTGGCTCAGGTTTCTCCAGACCATACAGGTTCCTACAAGGAGTAGTCTCATCTCCAAAGGGCATTAAGAGAAGTTTAGAGCTCTCAGGCCTTCCCCACCAGCACTTAGCCCCTTTAGGGAAATTGTTTTCTTAAATTGCGACATAAATTCCAACATGTGTTTAATTGATTGGATCAGTTCAATCAGCCTGATTACAGATTGGACCCATCTATACGGCAAGCAAATATGTAGATGACCATGTTAGCAATCAGGACACATAACCATGGACGTAGTTATATGCGGTGCTTTATTTCAGTGCTGGGAAACCAGGGGTTCGCACCCAAAGCTGGCTTCGAACAGCTGATTCAGACTATACCTTATTATACCAGTTAGTCACATACATATTCATTACACCCCTGACAACCATTAGCATATCCGACACCTATTCTAACACAAACTTCCTATCTAAAAGATGCTATAATTATCAGTTATTTTCTACGGTACCAACTTTAAAAGAATATATCGTAAATCTATGTCCACCTTAAGAATAAGGCTCGGTTACAGTTACCTGCCTTATAAGAATATACCATAAATCTATGTCAGCTTTAAGAACAGAGTTTGGTTACTGATTACAAGAGTTCTATGGCTACAGGGCTGGTTGCTATCCTAATATTAATTCAACTGTAACAGATCCAGCGATATTCAGGGAAGACCCATTCTGTCCTGTTCCATGGAAAAAAACATCTTATAAGGTTGATTACTATCATCTTCCCCCCTTTGAAAATCCTTTTCTTTAGACAATGGATTTTCACTTCAAACAACCTCTTCAGTTATTGATTTGATTGGTGATTTGGAAAATGTGACAGTTCATAAGCTGGAGGGCTAACTGGATGGCTGTCAAATACAGGATTAGCATAATTCCTACTCAGGACACTAAAAATGCGGTTATTCTTAGCATCTGTTTGACTAATTACGTGTTTAATACCTACATATAATAAACAAAGAAATATAATCACAATTGCAAGTACAACTAAGCTTTCTAGTAGTGAATGTACCCATCCTCCTAAATTTAAACTAAATGAATCCAACAGAGCTCCTGTCTAGCTGTGTTCTGCATCCTGCTTTTCCTTTTGCAGCTCCATCTCTGTTTGGGTCAGTTGAGAAATGTCCTTCTCGACCTCCAAAGTTACATTTGGAATATGGATGCAGCAATGATCAATTCTGTCTTTTAAATATCCACAGACACTATTTTCTTTCAATAGCATTATGTCGAGTGCCATTCTATTCTGCAAGGTCATTTTAGTCGTAACCTGTAATTGTATATTAAGTTCCCGAAAACTTTTTTTAGTTATTCTGGCCAATCGATCCATTTGCCCGATCAATTTATCAATCATTTCTCTGTTTCTGTATGCCGCAATTGGTGCCAAGAAAGATTCTAGTGCCCAGCCGAATTTAACACTGCTTGATGGTTCGTGCCACACATCATCTTCATCTATTTCCCGTTTGTACCTAACATGTAGAAGTTCTTGCTCATTTTTCAAGGGAGACTTTTTCCAAATAGGACATAGGGTTGACAGTCCCAAAATAATTTCCCTTACTGGTCCTGCTATTGGTAAATGCGTTGTCCAGGTCCCAGCACTTAAGGCCCAAACCAGATGTCCCACACTACCTATAACGCCTCTACAATCAATTCTATCTCCATCGATACCTACCTTGGTTCCTTCCTTTGGGTCCAATTGTTTCTGACAAATGCAACCTGCAATTACTGCAACCTTAACGATGGATGTAGGTATCTCCCTCATATCTGTCTGACAAGTTATTACTCGTGAACAATTCCACCATGGTACTGTTGTTCCTCCTGTTACATTGGACCACCATACACACCATGGAAATGCTTCACTATATTGTTATTGTTGTACAATACTCAATGTCCACATGTTACTCCATGATTCAGTTATATTTTCATTATCCTGATCTTTGCATTCCCAGTAGGTCTGTTTAACCGTTCGGTTTACTACTTTGGTGGTCCACGTGTCATAATAACACCAACCTATGTGTTCGAATGGTCTGGTTGTTCCTATTTTAACCCATTTCGCCCCAGGTAATTTTAAACAATCCTCCCTTGGCCCTGGTGTTTTCCATTTTCCTTGTTCTTTTACCTTTTGTTCTGTTGGGACGACTTCTTTTCTAGTGCGGGATTCGCATGCTATTTCACCAGTTCTATTTATTTCTGGTAGGGTGGTAGATATTATTCCCCACTGTATTGGGTCTTCAGCTGATTTTGGAATTGGAAGGCAAGCAGTGATGCTACTGGTATTCTGAATCAGTGCGAAATCTCGAATTAATCCTATCATCAGATTCTCTGCCTGATTCTGTATGCTTTGTACCACCTGTGGTATCTGGGTACTTTCGTTATTGCCTACTGCTCTTCGTGGTCTAATTTGCAATATCGTTTGAATAGTCTCATTTTCCCACTGTCTATCACAGGCCTTGTGGAATAGAGTGGCACTTCCCTCTCTAGTTTTCAAAAGTACAAACACTCTAACCAAGATCAGAATTCGGTAATGCAAACCAGACATTATTGCGATGTAATCTTGAGCGAGGTAGGACCCACTATCTGCGATTTCCACAGTCTTGGGACTTTTTTCACTCGGGTATAGTGTATCCAGGAGTCTACTCCAGCAACTTTGACTGCGGTGAATGTAGTTAGGAGTACTTGATAGGGTCCGTCCCAACGCTCTTTTAAGGGTTCTTCATTCCAAGTTTTTAGATACACCGTGTCTCCAGGCTCTAGACCTTGGCTTTGCTGAAGGCAATTCATCTCCAGGTTGAACTCCTTGACTTTAAGCAGTTAGACGTTGGATGAATTTGGTCATTTATCTTCATGTTTTGATAATGCTGCTGTCTGAAAGTTATTGGTTCCAGTGATTTCGTAATCCTTTTGAGTCCCTTTCATATCTTCAAAAGGCAGGAAATAGGGTTTTTTACCTATTCAAGAGCCACTCATCTGCAGGTAAAGAATTTAACAGCTTTTGGGAGTGCTACTTACTGCCAGCAATAAGGTGACTGATCTTTCTTGGTGCTGAAAAAACGCTTCTTAGAAGTCACATGGCCAAAGGCAAAAATTGAGATATTGTCTTTCATGTGTCTTCTAGGAACAGTTAATACATGAAAATAAATATCCAGCATTGAAAGGGGGCCTGTCTGCAGTGATTTCTATGGCAGAATTTAATTGTTCAGGTTTTCTGGGGTTTTTTGGGGGTTTGTTTTGAGCATTGGAATAGAAAAGGAACAGCTTGCTCGAGGATTTTCCAATTTAGATGTTTGTGGTAGAAAAAAAAACTTGTTTAAAGTTAACCTGCTTTTTCTTTAAAAAAAAAAAAAAACGACAGGAGGATTTAAAAGCAAAACCCAAATAGCATAGATTGTTGTATGACATACATATCCAGATGGTTAGGCTGGTTTATCTTTATTCTGGGATTTGTACGTACTGAGCCCCAGTACATGATTTTGGCATGTATCTCGCTATTTTTTGCAGATTTACCTGACAAACTCTTGCTTGTGTAAGTACTGACAGCGATTTTTCTTGTACTTCAGGAGATGTATTGTTTTATTTCAAGGCTCACACAAGATATATCCATCCCAGGCATGCAAAAATAGGCAGAAGCCCAGGGTCAAAAGTAGCTAAAGTGAACTGATAGCTGCATTTGATCTGATTTGCCGAAATTAACAGGTTGCTGTTAATAGGATTGGTCAAAAAAACCCCAAACATAGCAACATATCTGGCTCCACTTTGCCCGAGATGATTGTGTCGTTGGGCATCAACAACAAAATGTTTATTGGGGCACTTTATTGATGCTTCCAAGGTGTTTTGGGTCATCTTGCTTGAACCTAGAGAAAAAAGGAAAGGAAAGGAAAGGAAAGGAAAGGAAAGGAAAGGAAAGGAAAGGAAAGGAAAGGAAAGGAAAGGAAAGGAAAGGAAAGGAAAGGAAAGGAAAGGAAAGGAAAGGAAAGGAAAGGAAAGGAAAGGAAAGGAAAGGAAAAAGAGAAGAGAAAAAGAGAAGATCAGTGTCATGAAGGGTAACTTTAGTAACATTATTATTCACACATACTTGCAAAATATTGAGGTGAAACCATCGCTGTAGTCTCAGAAGCAGAAACATTACACAAGAACACCTGAATTAAGTTTCTCATCTGACTTTTGGTCTCCCATTGTAGAAGGTTTTGGATTCTGGAGTTGGCTTTGGTCCGATACTCTCATCAGCATGAAAATTATGATGTGAACATATTTGCTAATGATTTTCTTCTAATCAAAACAAGTAAAAAAATGTGGGTGTTCGGTTGTTTGAGTTTTGTTTTGTTTTGTTTTGTTTGTTTTTTTTTTTTTTGGGACATGCAATCTGGATTTGCTTCCACTTGCCAATGTGTTCCAACCAGTATCAATAGTTTGGATGTGATGCTAGAAGAGACCCTAGAACAGAAAAATTGCAGCAACATCCTTACTGGCAAAGCTTTTTCTATCATTTATCCACCACTGGTTGGTTTATATACTGAAGCTCGGGGATTATCTGTGCATATAAATGTTTATTTTAGCAAGTATAGCTAGGTGATATTTTCAGTAGGAATAGTAGTTAGTAGTAGTTTCATGTGACAGTCTGTAGTTCATCAGCCTTTGCTGCCATGTATCTTATCTAGGAAATGTAAGCGTCTGCTGGGGAATATTGTGTACAATGCTGCCTTCATTGCACGGCACTTAATCTACACACGATTTATTTATTTTAGCAAAGAGAGGAAGCAAATAACCTCTGCACATCTCATTTTGAGTAACTCTGTTAATGCCGTGTGATACAGTATCGCTCTGTTTAGGATGCTTTTTATCCTTCTTAAAAATAAAAAAAAAGAAAAAAGAAAACACAAAAGCAAAAAATTCACAGCCCCAGGCAGTGCAGGAACTGAGCCTATCTGGCCTGGCTTATCCAGGTATCAGGCATAGTGGAGGGCAGTAAAAATGCTCTTCAGCAAGCAAAATAAAAAAGCCAAAGTCCCTACTAAAACATCTTCTTCCTCCACTAGCACTCCTTGCTTTTCACAGTGAAGCTGGAGAGACATTCCCCACTTAAGTGTTTATTTTTACCGGTGTAATTAGCTGATTTTTTTTCACTAGTAATAGTGCTTAGTAATGGTTTCTTTCAAAAAAATTGTTTTAAGCTGTGTGGATCTTTTTGGCTTTATGATGCCTTGAACTGGTAGGACCCCGCTGCACTAAGCCAGTGCTGCTAATTAATTCTTGGCTGCAAACGTCCTGATTAAGAGTAAACAAAGAGCACAATTAGCTCAGGAGAAGACACAGGAATTTGCAGGCAAACCCACATCCTTCCATGATATCATTGGGAACCCACCCATAGTCCACCCTTACAGTCACCGAGCCTTGGCTGAAGGCAAGAGAGCTGCTTTTTGGGAGGATGAGTTGTAGATCCTAGAGGCTCCGTGTCATTTACACCCTGTAAGGATTTTATTCCCAGGAGATTAGCTTGGATAACAAGATAATTTACGTTTACTCTCCCACAGAGTAGCCAAAAGCCTGAGCCCCCACACCCATAATAACCATCATTGCACCACTCAGCAAAGCCCTTGATGGCGTGAGATGGCTGCAAAAAATGTTGGTCCCCTGCTCTTGCTGACATTTCTTTATTGAAAAGCTCTTTGCAAGCTCAGGGTGAAGGATTTTAATAGCAGGGAGGTGCTGTCAAACACCCACTGATAGGAATTCTGGGCTGGGCAGAGGCAGCTGCCTGAAGGATGTTAAAAAATGGGGCTGGTTGGAGATGTTCCCCAAAATCCAGCAGACCTGGTAATGTGGGTAATGCTTCCCCAGGAATGCCGCTCCCAGGAAACCTCAGTGCTAAACTGCTGCCAAATTTTTTTTTTTTTTTTTTTTCCCCGGAGGGAGAACTGTTGAGCTCCTCACAGCGCTGACATGTGTTTCCATGACATTGAAGTAATTGCTGTTATATTTCTCTCAGTCTTTCAGAATTAAGTGACCAAATTTGCCAATGCTCCCCTGCAGGAGGAGAATGATTTTCTGTAATTCAGTAAATAGATACGCTATACCGGCACTTTCACAATAGCAGCAAAGTAAGTATTTTTACTGTTCCTACTGTTTGCTAACACCTTGCAGTTTGCATTAGCAAATCATGGAACTGATGATAGAAAATAACAAAATGCGATCTCAGAATCTTCTCCAAGGGACAATAAGAAGAAAGTATGAGAATATAAAGGTGCAATGCAGTAAAATTACATCTAGACTGGATATCTTGAAAAAAAAAAAAATGGATAGCTACCTTGATGTTTGAGTTGCAGCTCTGTGACTCGTCAGACACTGTGGATGTCCAGATTTACCATTTTTTACGTTCTTGACCACACTTTTGACAGAACCGCCTAAATACCAAATTGCAGGAACCAGGTGTCATCTACCACACTTTCTATCTCAGCAAGGGCTGTTACATGAAAAGCTTGTTCTAGCTAATCCAAGGTAAAAAGCAAATAACTGAAAACCAGACTGGATCAGGAAAAATTACAAACTAATAAAGAGACTGAGTGAGTCCTGGCTTAGTGAGCACAGAGAAACCTGATCTGGTTTAATGAGCATTCTGATGTCTGGCCACCCGTTGTTGGGTGTGACCCTTTGGGTTTGTGTTTAGCCCCATGTGTCTTCATGCCTAGCTCTTCCTCTGCCTCTTCTACCTGCTCTTCCTCTCTCTGCTCTCTCATGAGATGGGATAGGGCTTGGCAAGAGGACTCGCTGCAGCCCACATCTCTCCTTCCTCTGGTAAAGCTTGAATACTCCATCCACCAGCCTTGGTGTCTTGTAGAACCATAGAATAGTTTGGGTTGGAAGGAACCTTCACAGCTCACCCAGTGCCACCCCTGCCATGAGCAGGGACATCTTCACCCAGCTCAAGTTGCTCAGAGCCCCGTTCAGCCTGGCCTGGGATGTCTCCAGGGATGGGGCATCCACCACCTCTCTGGGCAACCTGGGCCAGGCTCTCGCCACCCTCAGGGGCAAAAATTTCTTCCTCGTGTCCAGCCTGAATCTCCTCTCCTTTATTTTAAAACCATCACCCCTTTCCTATGGCAACAGGCAAGCAGATTATCAATCTGCTGATAGAAGATTTCTTCCCAATTCCCCCAGTTTGGCAGGGGCCCCATTAAGGATTTGGCAGATTTTTGTCCATCTCCTTCCTTAGGGAGCAGCTGACATTATCTCCTCTCTTGGATCCCCTCTATTTTAAAAAATCTCTGTGATAACAAAGAGGAAAAGGACTCCTCACCCAGGAACTTTGGCTTTTGCTATGTAAGAAATAGCAGCAACACTTCAGATTTCTATAGCCCTTTCTTATTTTTTTTAGATTTTTTTTTTTTTTGGAGTTCAACATTCATTAAAACTCTATATAGTTTTCCTCCTGAGCTTGCAGATAGAGAAACTGAGGTTAAAGAGGTTAGACTTGTAGCAAGACCACCCAGCCAGCCTGTGGGGGAGCTGGCAGATGAACAAAGCCCTCCTGATTTATTAACCAGCATCCATCCTCAAAGACGTTGCTCTTTCCTCCAGTGAAGTGGATGGACCTTTAATAGCACAGTTAATTAGCACTTTGTTTTATTTTTCTTTTAATCAGCTCCTATTGCACCCAAAAGACTTTTCATATTTTTCCTTCTAGAACCAGTTAGAGGATATTGGAAAATCTTGTTTGCCTCTGACTGCTCCAGATACCTGATGGACTTGGCGCTGTTGGCGTAGCATTGCTTTGCCTCCAGCCATTTCCACAGGGAACAGGGAACTGCTGAAGAGGGTCCAGCATAAGGCAACAAAGATGATTAAGGGAGTGGAGCACCTCCCTTATGAAGAAAGGCTGAGGGAGCTGGGTCTCTTTAGTTTGGAGAAGAGGAGACTGAGGGGTGACCTCATTAATGTTTATAAATATGTAAAGGGTGAGTGTCACGAGGATGAAGCCAGGCTCTTCTCGGTGACAAACAATGATAGGACAAGGGGCAATGGGATCAAGCTGGAACACAAGAGGTTCCACTTAAATTTGAGAAAGAACTTCTTCTCAGTGAGGGTGACAGAGCACTGGAACAGGTTGCCCAGGGAGGTTGTGGAGTCTCCTTCCCTGGAGACATTCAAAGCCCGCCTGGACACATTCCTGTGCGACCTCACCTAGGCGTTCCTGCTCCAGCAGGGGGATTGGACTAGATGATCTTTTGAGGTCCCTTCCAATCCCAAACATACTGTGATACTGTGATACTGTGTGTGAAACAGCAAGTCATTTTGCTGAGGCATGTTTTGGGAAAAAAAAAAAAAAAAAAAAAAGGTTTGGATGTGACCAAATGAGCATCTTGAATATTTCCTTGAAATCCTTTCACCTCTGAGGCATCAGAATGACTTTGGAAAGCAACCAGAGCAAACAATCCCCATTCTCTCACAGAAATGCCAGTCTTGGCTCTCTGCTGGGTGGCATCACCCCATCATGTCTCCATCCTGTTTCTGGACATAAACCCTTGTCCACTTGCCAAATCCTGGACTAGATTATTATTATTTCCACTGCTGCACCTCTTGGGTTTACTCATTTTCTTTGAAACCCATCCTAGGTGCAAGACTCTTCTGACGCAAAGTGCAGCTGGGAATTTCACCCGTTGCACCTCAATGAGAAAAATCCCAACAAAGTAACAGCCACCATGATTTGTGAGATATGGACCTTTGCACAAGATATACCCGTGTGCTCTGAGCTCCCTTCTTGCGAGAAAAGCTGGATGGCTTCTCGGCATCCGCGGAAACCCCAGCGTGAGCATGATCGCTGTCCTGCTGGACCACAAATAAGGAGAAAATAGAGATGGGTGCCCTGAGGGTAAGGACATCTCTGCCCTTCAGAGTGACTGGACCAGTCTGCTTTGCTAGATGATAATTGTAAAGGCATTTTTCAACATACATTACAATATAAGCATCAGTACACAAGAACAGCAGCTACAGTACTAAAATGGACCTCATAATTAGACACCAAAATATTATATACAGTTCTTATTTTCTAAGAATCGCTGACAAATAAGATGAACTCAACCAACATGTTTTATTAAAACCTGCACAGCCTTTTCCAACTGTAATGATTGTGACTTAAGAGCAAGAGCAGGGATCTTCATATTTGCTTCATACTGGATAATCCAAAAGATGATGAGTTACTGTTGTCAGCACCAATTTGGACTAAATACCCTCTGAATTAACTTCTGGGTCAACTCAATGTGCAAAGAAGCAGAAAGAATTTATATCACAGATCCATAGAATCATTTTGGTTAGAAAAGACCCTCAAGGTCATCGAGTCCAACCATTAACCCAACTCTGACACTAAACCATGTCTCTAAGAATCTAATCTATGCGTCTTTTAAACCCCTCCAGGGATGGTGACTCTACCACGTCCTTGGGCAGCCTGTTCCAATGCCCAACAACCATGCAACTGTTCAAGGACGGGTTTACAAAAGTTTTTGCAGATCAAGGCACTTTTGGTCTCCCCAGACAAGCAGCCATGAGCTCTCCCTGCCCACACTCTTCGCTAACAGGGACATGATGCCCAGCGATGCAGCAGAGGTGTCGGGTGTAGCTCTGCCCAAGTCGTGATGCTCACAAGGAAGGCTGGAATCATTCTGAATTGCTCTACAAATATTTGCCATGAAACACAGAAGGATGCTGCAGCCAAGATGCATCAAGCTGCAACAAGAAATTTGCATTTCTTTTCCCAATATAAAGAGCATTTTAAAGAAGTGCACACCTCCATGAGTATATGATCATATGAAAATATAGGTGTATGTGAATAAGGTACAGAAAAAAACTGTTATGAAATAGGCTGTGCCAGAAATGAGTCCAGGAAAGCTGAATATACAATTTACTCTTTTCTGTTTCATACATTGGCTAATTGGCCTTGCAAACACCATTTTTATTGACTTGGCACCAGCCTTTTACTTTAATGGGTTCCTGAGAAGTTTTGCTCTCAACCATTCATGTTTCAGGTTAATCACTGATGTTTGCAGAGCCCAAGTCCTTGTTGATGCAAGTGGTCTTTGCTCTGTAGACTTTGGGAAGTCCTCACCTGGCCAAGGTTTGCAGCGCACAGCCATTATGTTGCATTTGCTACATTAGTAGGTGTTCGTAAGTATGAAAAAGCTGAACATCAATATCTAATTCATTTTTTGGGGATGAAGTGCATCTAATCTAAACAGCAACAGTTTACAGGAATGGCCAGTGCATTTCTTCCATGGCTGCTGGGAAACCAGGAGGCTGTTGGAATCCTTTATTGAGAAGGTTTCAGGATAATAGGGCAATGTCTGCTGTAAGGCCTCCAAGCCTGGCTCTTTGCGAAGTAAAAAAAATTCATTTGCACAGGGAAAAATCTCTTATCCTTTCCTAACATCACACCATTTGCTCTCCAGATTCAGAAAAGAAATGGGAAATACTTTTTTAATTGAATGCCATGGAATGAGGCACATGGTAGGGCTTGTTTTTAAGGGGAAGTTGACTGGCACAACCTGTATAGTAATTTTAATTATTATGGGATAACTCCTCCATTGAGCATCCTCTTCTAGCATGCAGGTGATTTTTATTGTGCTTCCAAAGAAGACAAGAACATTCCTATTGTTCACATGTGGCTGATTGTGGTTAAGCAATGAAGACACAGACCCCTTAACTCATGAAAAGTCAAACCACTGACAGTCAAACGCTGCCAAGTCAACCTCTAACCCATGTCCCTGAGAACCTCATCTCTGCGTCTGTTCAACCCCTCCAGGGATGGTGACTCCACCACTGCCCTGGGCAGACTGTTCCAATGCCCGACAGACATTTCCGGGAAGAAACTGTTCCCAAGATCCAACCTCAACCTCCCCTGGCGCAACTTGAGACCATTTCTTTGTGTCCCTGTCTCCCTTCAGCCTCCTGTTCTCCAGGCTGAACTCCCCAGGTCCCTCAGCCGCTCCCATCACACTTGTGCTCCAACTCCTTCCCCAGCTCTGTTCCCTTCTCTGAACTCGCTCCAGCACCTCCAGGGCTTTCTTGGCCTGAGGGGCCCAAAACTGACCCAGGATTCGAGGTACGAATTGTAGATCTGACCTACAAGGGGAGCAGCAATGGAAGGATGCTAACGATGTGGGCTGCTCGATTCCCCAGCAAAATATAAACGCTCTGTCATCTGGCAATGACCTCTCGCAGAGGAACAGCTCCTCTGACACTGAAGCACTTGCAGACCTTTCGAACACAGGATCACTCAACCCCTGCAATTATCCTTGTTCATATGTAGCAGCACACATATGAATGTGGTGAATGGGGCCAGACAAGTCCCTTCCCCAAGAGCCTGTGAGTTTGAAGGTGACATGAGTGCAACAGCCCTGTTCCCCAATCAACTGGTTTGAATAAGTTACGGGCTAAAAATCTGGAACATTTGTTCTTGTGCATATTAACGGTGATCCCTGGGTGCCGATGTTTATCTAACCAGGCCATTTAAATAATTGGAAGGCATATGAGTGAGTTCAAAGCCATCAGCTAAACTGTGTCCACCTTCTCCTGCCCTTAGTTTTGTGTCAAGCGAGGCAACTTCCATCAGGTCGTCAGCTTCATGGGTTGTGTTTCAGCAGCTTCAAAGACCTTTCTGAATGGACGCAAGGTGCTGTACTCAGGAACACCCCTGCCCCACGTAAATAAACAGGAAAGAATTGTACAAAACTGTTTTTTTTTTTTCCACCCTATTTTTTTAGAAAAAAATGGAATTGCTGTTTCTTTAACAAGCACTGATGGGCCACATGCAAATCCTGCCATCCCTTTTCATTCTCTGCAGCCATGTGGCTGTTGCAATGGTCCCGATAATTTAAACATCTCACACTTCAGGCAGGTCCCCGATGGCAAAAAAAGAAAAAATTAATTAAAGTAGTTCAGACAGAGTCTCCCCAGCTCGCTCCTTAGATGCCGGTTTTACAAAGGGCATTTGTTTATAAGGCTCAGATAGATTTTTCTTCAGAAGTTCCCTAAGCATTTCAGTTGCCATCTGTGCACCTTTGTTGTTCAAATGCATTAGTAGAACTTCCCTGGTTCAATCTAAATTGATAACTTTATCCAGTCTCCACTTAATATTACCATAGAGCAGCTGCTTGCGGAATTGTTTAATCTCCATTAGAGTGCTTTGGGTAAAATCCAAACTCGCATCCATATGAAAGCCTGACACAAGGAAGATGTTCCACCTCAGTGGGGCTTTCCAGGCCAAGGGTGTCTGAGGCCATTCAGAGCTGGATATTTAATATTTGCCTGAAAACCAGGCTGGCTGTGGGTCTCCCTGGAGACCTTGTGTTGCTTAAGGAGACAATTCCTCTCTCCTTGGTGTGTTTTTGCACCCTGAGTTTATTTTTTTCTGTCTGAAATTCCTTTGGTGAGATGCTGAGATTGCCGTGCTGGGGTATGCAGTGCCAAAGCCGGGAAGGAGAGCTGGCGTTTATTCAAGGAAATATGCTCTATGAAAGCCTTTCTTTTAATCATCTCAAGTGCTTCTGAAGGGACATGTGTTACACCTTGTTTTGTCTGCAGGCAATGAAATGTGCATGGTTAGGCTTACTTTAAATGATGTCTGATAGAGAAATGGAATCTAGATTATTTTTACATCTCCTTATTTTGTTTCTACATCTTTCCATACATCCATTTCAGCTGACAGCTGGGGTGAAATGCCTGTCAGAGAAGTTCCTCTCCAAGATTTATTGCAGGGAAGAGAAATTATTTTCTGGGATAACATTTATGTATTAGAGAAAAGAAGTAGTTCTGCTCTTCATTCCTTGAGAATTTTTCATCAAACAAATAAAACAGACATGAAGTATCAAGCTTCCTCGCTATTAGTGTTTCAGTCCTCTCATTGAGTGTAATACTGTTGGGATTACAGCCAGAAATCACTCTTTTGCATGACCCACTGCTTAAGGAGAATGATTACCCCCTGTAACACAGCTGTTTTTCCTTTGTGCTCTGACCCTACTGAAGACAACAGCAGTTTTATCATTTATCTTGAAGGATTCATGCTTCCAGCTCCTGTATTTCCATTTACATTAGGTTTTGGCTGGGCTATTCCTAACAGACCTTAAATTTAAAATAACTTACTTGATTTCAGCCACCTACTATTATCATCCCACCTTGAGAAAGTCTGTCCTTATCAAGCCACATGTCCCATCAGGAAAGGGCAAAAAAGCAGATCATGACTGCAGGGCGCTGCCGTCCAGCCAAAGCAGTGAGGAACCCAAAGTTCCCATGTCCCCTGTGGCCAACAGGAATGATGAAGGAAGAGCAACCATTATGGACCAGCCTCTCGTCACAGGACAGCATGGTGGGCTGCAATATAGAATCATAGAATCAATTTGCTTGGAAAAGACCCTCAAGATCAAGTCCAACAATAACTCAGCCCTGGGACTAACCCATGTTCCTGAGAACCTCATCTCCATGTCTGTTCAACCCCTCCAGGGATGGTGACTCCACCACTGCCCTGGGCAGACTGTTCCAATGCCCGACAGTCCTTTCCGGGAAGAAATTGTTCCCAAGATCCAACCTCAACCTCCCCTGGTGCAACTTGAGGCTGTTTCCTCTCATCCTGTTGCTTGTTCTCTGGGAGCAGAGCCCAACCCCCCCTGTCTTCAACCTCCTTTCAGGCAGTTGCAGAGAGTGAGAAGGTCTCCCCTCAGCCTCCTGTTCTCCAGGCTGAACCCCCCAGGTCCCTCAGCCGATCCCATCACACTTGTGCTCCATCCCCTTCTCCAGCTCCATTCCCTTCTCTAAATTCACTCCAGCACCTCCAGGGCTTTCGTGGTGTGAGGGACCCAAATTGACCCCATGATGCAAGGTGCAGCCAAACATAATATATAATAAAATCCTATAGGGTCAAAAGTTGCACATTTTGCCTGGGATTCACTTATCTTAATTTTAGCTGTCTGAAAATTAAGCCCCCAGAATGAAGTGATTGCCCACAGCTTAGTTACAGTCAAGACAAGGCCTTGGACATCTCACAGAATCATAGAATCAAAGAATGTTAGGGATTGAAAGGGACCTCAAAAGATCATCTAGTCCAATCCCCCTGCCGGAGCAGGAACACCTAGATGAGGTTACACAGAAAGGCGTCCAGGCAGGTCTTGAATGCCTCCAGAGTAGGAGACTCCACAACCTCCCTGGGCAGCCTGTTCCAGTGTTCTGTCACCCTCACTGAGAAGTTTCTTCTCAAATTTAAGTGGAACCTTTTGTGTTCCAGTTTGTACCCATTACCCCTTGTCCTATCATTGTCTGTCACTGAGAAGAGCCTGGCTCCATCCTCGTGACACTCACCCTTTATATATCTGTAAACATTAATGAGGTCACCCCTCAGTCTCCTCTTCTCCAAGCTAAAGAGACCCAGCTCCCTCAGCCTTTCCTCATAAGGGAGATGCTCCACTCCCTTGATCATCTTTGTTGCCCTGCGCTGGACTCTCTCCAGCAGTTCCCTGTCCTTCTTGAACTGAGGGGCCCAGAACTGGACACAATATTCCAGGTGTGGTCTCGCCAAGGCAGAGTAGAGGGGAAGAAGAACCTCTCTGGACCTACTAACCACCCCCCTTCTAATACACCCCAGGATGCCATTGGCCTTCCTGGCCACAAGGCCACAGTGCTGGCTCATGATCATCCTGCTGTCCACCGGGACCCCCAGGTCCCTTTCCCCTACACTGCTCTCTAATAGGTCATTCCCCAACTTATACTGGAACCTGGGGTTGTTCCTACCCAGATGCAAGACTCTGCACTTGACCTTGTTATATTGCATTAATTTTTTCTCTGCCCAACTCTCCAGCCTGTCCAGGTCTCGCTGGATGGCAACACAACCTTCTGGCGTATCAGCCACTCCTCCCAGATTCATGTCATCAGCAAACTTGCTGATAGTACACTCAGTTCCCTCATCCAAATCATTGATGAATACGTTGAATAATATAGGCCCCAGTACTGACCCTTGAGGCACTCCTCTAGATACAGACCTCCAACTAGACTCCGCCCCATTGACCACAATTCTCTGGCTTCTTCCCTTCAACCACTTCACAGTCCACCTCACTACCCGATCACCCAGACCACACATCTGGATCCAGGACTGTGATCTCTGCCAGTGGGGGAAGAGCCTTGCAGCATCTCTGGGAGGTGGGAGCCAAACAGTCTCACACCTTGCAGAAGCTGCAATTCCCACCATTCCCACTCACAGCATCCTTCCTCATGGACTCCACTTGCTGAGAGATGGGCAAGCTACTCAGGAGATCCTGACAGGAATCCAGAGCTTTTTTCTCCAAGTTTCTGAATAACTTAGAATTACCACAGATTCATAGAACAGTTTGGGTTGGGACCTTCCCAGCTCATCCAGTCCCACCCCTACCATGAGCAGGGACATCTTCACCCAGGTCAGCCTGCTCAGAGCCCCGTCCAGTCTGGCCTGGGATGTCTCCAGGGATGGGGCATCCACCACCTCTCTGGGCAACCTGGGCCAGGGTCTCACCACCCTCAGCGCAAACAGTTTCTTCCTCATGTCCAGCCTGAATCTCCCCTCCTTTAGTTTAAAACAATTATCCCTTGTCCTATCGCAACAGGCCTTGCTCAAAAGTCTGCCCCCATCTTTCTTACAGTACACAAAGGCCGCAATAAGATCTCCCCGGAGCCTTCTCTTCTCCAGCTGAACACCCCAACTCTCTCAGCCTGTCCTCCCAGCAGAGCTGTTCCAGTCTCCGATCATTTCTGTGTCTCCTCTGGCCCCTCTCCAACAGGTCCATGTTTGTCCTGTGCTGAGTTATTACTCATGTCAACTCCATGACTCTCTGTAATTAACTGGGACCCAACTCTGTGACGGCTCTGAGAGTCCATCATCGCTCAAACCCTGGAGCAACACAGCAGACTGACAGAAAGGACCTTTCCCATTGCCTCCTCTAAGCTTTTGTTGATTTTCTTTTTCCACAACTGACTTCTCGAGTGCATTACCCACATTAAGAGACTTCCCCCCCCAAAACCCGCATGCATCACAGCACCCAGCCTCGCATCACCGTGCACTGTGAGAAAGAGCAGGAACCCGGCGCAAGTGGGAAACCATCCATACCCTCCCGCAGGCCGGGCTTCAAGCATTAATGTTATCAAATTACAGCTAATGAGGGCAGATGAATGCACAGTGTGCCCCACGCCGCTGGAAGAATTACTGTGCCACTGGAGGAATTATCCTGTTGATCAGTGCTCCCCCAAATGCCGTGAGCTGGGGAGAAAATCACGGTCACAGCTACAGGATTATTTGGTATGAACTCAGGGATGCAATAAAAAAAAATCAATGATTAAAGAGTGGGGTGACTTATGGGTGCAGGAAATGGGGTTCTCCCCCACTAAATGGGAAAAATGTAATGGAAAAAATATGCTTTAAAAATATTTTCTGTCCCAGTGCCAGCTTTTCAGCAAGGATTTAGCACGAGATTTACCCACACCCTTCATGAAGGGTGAAACATGGGAAAATGAAGCAGCTCGGGCCAGATCCACCCCCTAGGATGCTGATGAGGGGATCCCATCCATTGTCGTTCTGCCAGGGCACCGGAGGCTGGACCTCAGTAGCAGCTGCCGCAGGCAGTGATTGAGCAAAAGGCAAAAATTTGGGCTTCACAATGAGAGATTTTGGAACAACTCAAAAAATGAGAAGTCCTCGTCACAAAAAACAAATTCCCTGGCTAGCCGGGGAGCATTGTGGTGGGCTTTTTGTACGCCAGAGTGTGAGATTTGATTGAGAGGACATTCACTTCGTTTGCAGTGAGCATTTGTCAGGCTTAAGGGCATTGCTCAAGGGGAGCGTTGACAACAAAAATAAGGTTATTCAGCATTTCTGTGGCATTTTACATTTTCAAGATGCCTTTCAGGCACTGGCCAGACATTAAGCATGAGCTAATCTTTTGTTAGAGCTCCTCTGCAGCCATTAGATGGGATTAAGACTCAACTTGGGTGGATATTGAAAAAAAAAAAAAGAAAAAAGAATCAATTAAAAATATTCAAGTACTTTTAACGAATTTAAAAGGGCCCATGGCATGGTCCATGTGTTATGAACAATAATGAGCACTCATACACTTCTCATGGGGCTTGCAAGAATATCCCGGGTGATGTTGAATAAATGCAATTCCAAATTAACTGAAGGGGTGGCAAAATCAGGAATGTGAGGAGCCCAGTGGCCAAACCCAAATGTTTGCACCTTGTCTGAGCAGCATGTTGCCCCACACAGACTTTGGGACTTGTCTTTGGTAATGGATGGATGGTGACCACTGTTGTCACCCAACATTGGGTCCTAGCAGAGGGGACAGGGGTCCAGGTGGAGGTGGGTGAGTCACCTGGGTGGTTTAGGATAAATCCCTGAAATCTTGGTCCAACATCTGCAAAACATGGATGAAATCACTTCCACAACACACAGGGATTCTGGAAAATGCTCATACTCAATAATAAGGACCCTAGTTAATGAGCGATGAGGTTAATTGCCACTGCTTTGGCTGTAGATTATTTTTTGGTGTCTTTAGTGGGTTCTTGCATAAATGGCATTAGGTGGTTGAAGGGTCAGCAGTGCCCATGGATGGGACATTGCAGGGTGGTCACTCTACAGGGCAGTTTTCTCATAAATGGGTTTTGTTCATGGGAATTGTCTGGTTTCAACATCTCCCTGGACCACGTGCCAGCCCAGATGCACCCCAAGCATCCCCCATAGGGAGGGGAATGTTGTCCCCTCCTGGCAGCCCTGGGAAGGTTCTCAGCAGCTTCAGGAAAACCACCATTTCCTTCAATGACTAATGGCCCAAGGAACCTTGCTTTTGGGTTCAGTGTTTTCAAAACAGAAGTCAAAGACCATTAGTAACTTCCCCAAGCTGGAGTATGACTGTGTATTGCCACACAACTGACCAGAAAATGACTTTATAAGGCTGGAGGTGGCGTCGTCCAGGGTGAAGCAACTCACCTGGTGTGACATGGGATGTCGGTGGAGATGCTGGGAGCTGACTCAGGAGATCTGGGTACAGACTCCAGTCCCTCAACCAAAGTTCTCTCCTTCCTCTCTTCCCACAGTGAGGGCTGCTCTGGGGATATGCTCTGGGAAGCAAAGTAGTTCTGAGCTACTCCTGGTGAGCTTCACCATGGAAATGATGGTCAGCACTGACCCCAAGGAGAACATGGGATGGGGCTCCTCAGCATCACGAGGCTGCTCGATGTCCTCAGACCGACAGCTCAGGGGTTTGGGTATCACTTCCAAGTGGGTTACGTTGACCAGTGTGGTCTCCCATGTGCGGTTATGTGCACCCCAAAGATCGCTCTGTGGTCCCACTTGGCTGGAAGATGCTGGTCCCACTGGTGCCGATGATGAAACAGATGGAGAGGAGCAGGAGAGCCATGTACTCAATAATTCCCAGCCAGATGATTGCCAAGAGGAAATGCATGTCCAGCCGCTGTTACCGACTTGTTTGCTGGAATGGCTGGAGTGGTGATTACGCTCTCTTAATATTGACATATTTAAATAGTTTTCAAGCATAATAAGAGTCTAGTCCCTCTCCTCCCCCTTTTCCAAATTTGCATGGTGAGCTTTCACTTTGAACAAGGGATTATCTGGAGGGGCGTGACTTGCCCACGTCTTGTTTATTGTACAGCACTTCCAAATGTTTTGCTCCTGTGCGTGATGTATTTGGATGTGCTGAATATTTGATGGTGCATTGCCCTGCAAAGGAGCTACAGGCATCCGTCATGCAGAAAAAAAAAATATATATTTCCATTGTGTTGCTTCTTGTAGGAGTTTGTTGGTCATGACCCCCAGTTGATGCCTGGATCCCGATGGGGTAACGCATGGCGGTGTCAACATCAGTCCCGCAACATTTGTCTTTCATTTGTTATTTGTCAGAAATCCTGAGACACTTTGTCCCGAGCATGGCAACCAAAAAAAGACCATTCCCTTCTTATGTTGTTTTGTGTGTGGGCCACTCTCATGAATGCTGCAAAAGGAGGGGTTTTTTTATCTTTTTCCTCAGAAAAAAAAATCTCACGCTAAACACATGGTAGGAATCTGGGTTACTTAATGCCCCGAGCCCCCAGTTTCCTCTGTCCATGGAACATCTCATGCGTAAATTTATCTTGGTGGATGTAGATCCTCAAATTTGGTACCTTTTCCCAAAAAAATATAAATTCCCTTTTCTCTTACGCTGCGTTGCTGCAGTTGTCGGTCCCTTTATCCCTCTGAGCATCCATTCAGAGAAATATTCAGGCATGGCTTATACAGACTCCTGTTCCTCCCAGTCCTGAGGACTGGTCTTTGCAAACATCTCCTTGGATCTCACCAGAGTGGAGCAGAGGGACAGAATCCCCTCCCTCGACCTGCTGGCCACACTCCTTGTGAAGCAGGCTTCTGGACTGCAAGTGATCCAACCTTGATCCACGGGCACGTTTCACTTAAGCCAAGCATCACGTTGGCCAATTTACTACGTGACCTTGCATCTAAAAGAGAGAAGAGTTTCTCACCCTTGTTTTGTGAAAGCCAAAACAGGAAAAACTCTTGTACAGGTCACAAACCATCACAGCAAGGCTGGGCTGGAAAATGAGCGATTTCCCTGGAAATCCCTGTAAGTGATGGAGGAAAGACTGTTCTTTCTCCCAAGGCTCTGGTTGGGTTGCAGTTGCTTGCACAAAAGGGTACGCATGTTTATTTTAATCTCCATCAGAGGACTTTATGTACATTGCCGATTAATACACAGAATCACATCAAAGAAATATCTGGCTGTCATCATCAGCGTATCCTCCCAGCACAAACGATCTTGGCAAGACCTTGAGCAGGCCCAAGCATCTCAGGCCAAGAGCCAACAAAATGTTCAGGACAAGTTTTTTCACCTCCTCATCTTTCATCATCTCCTGCACTCACTCCACTGTTGGAGCGATAAAGGACTCAGCACTCCGATTCAATGTGAATCACGCCAAAGCCATTTATTACAGAAACAAGCCTCCTTATATACGCAACCATTCTCTAATCACACGTCCACGCTCCAAGCATGGATTCGCTAAATGAGTATCATGGGCAGTCCACACGCTGGAGCCCCACCGATGATAGGTCCGACGACTCACGCCATGCTGAGGCCCTGTTAATGAAGAAACGCCCCTCTTTCTCACAGCAGATTCTGTTCTCAGCTTCTCCAAGTGGCCTTGAGATTCCTTTGGGCCTGACTAATTCAACAACATATCTCCTTCTAACAAAACCCCTCCACACCCCACCAGCTTGCTATCTCAAAGGTTGCTGTCAAGGGAGGAGAAAGCTCATAAGTGAAAACACTGTGAAAAATTGAAAGGGCAGCGCTGCAAAGGCATCAATAAACATCCTAATCCCCATTCCAAGCCTAACTCCTCTGCATCTGGCCTTGCACTGGGTGTGCAGGGTGCCAAATCCTCTTCCGAGTTGCTTAAATCAGGAGGGGTGACTTTTGGTCCTCATGGTTCATGATGGGGTTGGCGGCACTGCTTGGGAGGAAGGGGTAGGAGGCCACTATTCCCAACTTCATGAGCCCCAGATCCAAGCCCCAGATTGTGGAGAGCTGGAGAAAAAGCCTGAGGTCGTAGAATCACAGAATAGTTTGGGGTTGGAAGGGACCTTCAAAGCTCATCCAGTCTCACCCCTGCCATGAGCAGGGACATGTTCACCCAGCTCAGGTTGCTCAGAGCCCCGTCCAGTCTGGCCTGGGATGTCTCCAGGGATGGGTCAGGATTTGGAATGTTTCAGAGATGGTCTCCATTCTACTCTGTCTTTTTGGGGGAAATGGGGTAAGGTAAGGGTCTCCCATGGCATGAACAACAGCCGTCTTTGCTGATAGCTGCTGCTGGTGCCCACAAGAGAGGGGAAATAAGGGCTTCCCAGGACCAGGGCCTAAATTTTTTTGACCTGAAGACAACTGTCAGTCCTCAAAGCTTATCAGAGCCAGTCCTGATGCTGAAAGACATCCGTGCAAACACATTTTTTTCTCTCCATTGGCTGCAGTGCATTCCAAGGTCATGGGGCAAGACAGAATTTCAGGTCTAGGTTGGAGGGTCAGGCCTAGGCTGGAGAGAAGACTTCAGGACTTGATGCTGGGGGATAAGCTGCTCTGTCATCCCCAGTGTGAGGAGCGGGGAAGGAACAGATTACTTCCTCACTCTTAATTTCAGCAGGAGCAGAGGGTTATACAACAGCCAGGCAGATGGAAGTGTCACAACAGTGAGCTTGGCAGCTGCACAAACACGACTAATCTGCCCTCCTTTAATGCTCGTAGCCACAACATAAACATAACATGCCACACAAGGTAAAAGATGAGGTAAATCCGTCATTGGCAGCCTCGTTACATGGGACATGTGGCCTTGCTGCCCACGGCTCCCGCTCCCTGGCATCCTCCTGAAGCCCTCTTGAAGCCCCAGAGGGGCCCAGCTCAGACAGGGTGGCTCAAACCAGTCTGGAAAAAGCTTGGCATCCCCCAAATATCTTGCCCTGAATGTAGCTGAGATGCTAATTGCAATCCGTACTCACCCATCACTTCTTTATAAATGCAGCGACCATGAGATGGTGGAGTTCAGGATCTCCTGTGGCAGGAGCAGGATAGCAAGCAGAATTGCAACCCTGGATTTCAGCAGGGCAAACTTCGGTCTTTTCAGGCAATTGCTAAGGGAAATCCCATGGGCAAGGCTGCTTGAA
The DNA here is from genome assembly GCF_037038585.1 of Patagioenas fasciata. Classification (NCBI taxonomy): domain Eukaryota; kingdom Metazoa; phylum Chordata; class Aves; order Columbiformes; family Columbidae; genus Patagioenas; species Patagioenas fasciata. The sequence goes on from NC_092559.1 coordinate 44,519,564, forward strand.
GGTAAAGGGGCCCAAGATAGTTGGTTAGTGTTCAGGGACTGTTTCTACCAGGCACAAGATCAGAGGATCCCGACAAGTAGGAAGTCAAGGAAGGGAGTCAGGAGACCTGCGTGGTTAAACAGGGAGCTGCTGGGTAAGCTCAAGTGGAAGAGAAGAGTTTACAGATCATGGAAGGAGGGGCTGGCCACTTGGGGAGAATATAAGGCTGTTGTCAGAGGGTGTAGGGAGGCAACTAGGAAAGCTAAGGCCTCCTTAGAATTAAACCTGGTGAGAGGGGTCAAGGACAACAGGAAGAGCTTTTTCAAATACACAGCAGATAAAACTAACACCGAGGCAATGTAGGCCCACAACCTCAAGTTGTGCCAGGGGAGGTTGAGGTTGGATCTTGGGAACAATTTCTTCCTGGAAAGGGCTGTCAGGCATTGGAACAGGCTTCTCAGGGCAGTGGTGGAGTCACCATCCCTGGAGGGATTTAAAATACACATAGATGAGGTTCTCAGGGACATGGGTTTAGAGGTTGACTTGGCAGCATTGGGTTAATGGTTGGACTCGGTGATCTTGAAGGTCTTTTCCAACCAAAATGATTCTATGATTCTATGTATATACATGTTATATATATACAAATACATCCAAGTTGCCTGTTTATTCTGTCCCTTCCCAGTCAGTGTATTTTCTTCCTAGTTATTAGCGCTTTGGGTCAGGACTATGGGTTGTGGTTTATTTTCTAGCACTGCTCTTCCATGGACTATCATTTGACTCACAGTCCATGACATCAAGCAGGAAGATGTTGCTTGAAAATGGCTATTTGTCCCCCAAATAGTCAAGAAGGGTCTTTGCCATCTGTCTCTAGCAGATACGCTCAAATGTGTCATCAACCCATCTGTCCCCATGTTCCAGCCTCCTACTTCCTTTCCTGCTGTGAGAAGCTACAAGCCAAATTCTGTGCCTTTCTTCTCTGGTAAAGGACTTTTCAGGACAGCATTACCTCCAGCTTCTCAAGACCACCCTTGTGGCCACGGTGATCTGGACATGGGTCCCTTGGTTTTGGTGGTGATGTGGCTCTGGTGTGGTTGTATGTCCCATGTAGCACATCTAATTGAACAGAGAAACACAACACTGTGATAAGTGAAAACATCTGGCAAACATCTTCTGGGTCTACATAAAGATGGACATGCTGCAAATCCACCTCCCAACCAGACTACTTGCTCCACCAGAAACATTTTCCAGTCCAAACCTGGCCAGATTCTACTGCGTGAAGAGTGGGAACATTTGTTAAACTCCATTTCATAGAATCACCGAATAGTTTGGGTTGGAAGGGACCTTCAAACTTCATCTAGTCCAACCCCTGCCATGAGCAGTGACATCTTCAGCTATTTCTTTGCTCCTTCCATAATGGCTCTGTAAGATGTGCAAGTGGTCTCTGAAACTGCCAACATGTCCTCCAGAAAACCAAGATAAAAAACAACAAAAAAAAGACAAGAGGCAATCCTGCTCATGTTCCTCCAGGGCTGCTGTGGACACAGGGTTTTATTTCTCCCCCTGCTACGTTTGTCAGGAGCTGCTGCTTTCCCAGCCCAAATGTGCTTGGTCAGGAAGGAGGAGAAACCAAGCGAGGAGATAAAGGCAGCCTAAAGTTTTATGACCACTGTTTAGGTCAATAACGTATTTTGTGGGCTGAAAGGTTGATCTTTTAAAGGTCAATTGGTGTCTGCGAGATTTGATTTAGGAGAAAGAAAATAATTTAAATTTAATTTTCACTTCCTATTTCAGCTGTGAGAAACTTGCAAGGTTGCAGATGCCAAAGCCACTTTTTCTTGGGGGAAGACTGAGGGTTTTTTTTTATTTCTCGAGCCATCATAAAGAGCTTCGTTTCAGGGTGAAAACGGCTCTGTTGCTTTGCTCTGCTGCTCAGCACAGTACAAGACACAAGGCACTAAGCAGAGTATTTAATCTGAAGCTCAACTAAGTAAAAAGAAATATTAAAAAAAAATTAATATATATATATATATATATACTGGATACCAAATATCAAGGAATGAAGGTGGGTTTTCCCCTCTGTAGGAACAACCTGAGCAACAAAAAACCATGCAAAGCCATATTAGGAAAACCCCCCACATTTTTAGGCAATTCCCAGTGACTGATTCTTTGCCTACCATTTATTCCCCATTTCCCCAGTGAGATGCCTTTGCCACACCAGTCCCCAGGGCCACCGTCCCAGTTGTGATCCCTCTTTCCCCACTGGTTTTGCTAACCCAGACCCCATCTGAAGAGGCTACTGGTCCTTGAGCACCTGGTTTGGAAGAGGCTTTGAATTTTCAGATCCAGTTTTGTCCCTGGGTGGTTTATTCCCATTATTCTCTGGTCGATAAAGTCCTGAAATAGGGATGTCCAGCTCTGATGGTCCCCTGGACCCTGAGCATCTGCGCTGGGCAGGATTCGTTGGGGGGGGACATTGCAGACTGGAATGCAGAAGCTGCATGGGGACAGGGGACAGACCCTGACAATGGTTTCAGGAACAAAAATAGCAGCAGCAAGGCGAGAACAGCTGTTCCTGGTTTAAATCGGCAGTTTTCAATAAGCCATTTTGCTCTTTGAAAAACATTAGTCGCATCGTTCCATAAACAGAAGGAGGGGCCAGGACAGCATCATCAGGGATATCACTGAGTTTGTCACCGCTCTGTAGCTCCTCTCCAGATACTCAAAGGTCTCCAGTTTTCTCACAGTGCTGTTGGATTTAGGGTTTTCAGCAGCACAAAGCAATGATAAGGAAGACTGAAGTCTGCCATTTAGTTTGCCAAGGCAGCTGGCAAAAACTTTATGTACAGCTGAACATTTCATCACACCTGCCAAGACATATTCATTTTGGATTAATTTTAAGATAGTTTTTAAAGTGATGATGAAGGATTATGCCGTGCACTTCAGTAACATTAAAGAAAAAAAAAAATGTCTCCTTTAATTCTCTCATTCAAATCGTCCCAGTTGGCAGCTCAGTGGCATATTTGATTTGCGATTTGGAGGGATTCACCGATAGTGACATTTCCATTTATCTGAGTATATGTAAGTGCTGGGACAATCTATGGGTGGTAGCAGCGCCTTAGATATTAAATGCAGTTACTTGAAGTAATTCATTTGCAAGAAAGCACCACAGCCCTAACATATGAAAATAATCCAGCCAGCAATAACCCAGCATCTACAATTAAACGCTTACAAGCTTCTCGTGCTGCAATCTCAGCTGGAGCCTCATGGTTCGGGGTTAACTACTCTCCAAGTATTTACAACGCTGTTACTCCAGAGTAGTCCCGGGTCTTGTTCGACTCGATGATCTTAAGGAGTAGGGGAAACACCACAAAATCGATTGTCAAAAGCATTGTATGTGATGAATCACTTATATCTAAGTGGTGCAGCCCAAATTCCCCCTGTGATGAAACACTTTACAAGTATGATCCAAAACATGCTAAATCAGAAGGAACCTACATTAGTTATGGTCAAATCACTAGTTAATGGTCAATGGGAAGGGCCACATCAATTGATAACATGGGGTCGAGGTTATGCTTGTGTCGTTATAGAACAAAGTTCGCAGTGGGTGCCTGCACGTTGTCTCAGATCATTCCTGAAGAAGCTCAAGCCAACAGTTGAAGAAGCAGAAGCAGCACCTGGTGGTGACACCGATTTGCTACCTGACATACAGCTAAATGACAACAACGAGGAGTGACCGACAATCGACTAGTCCCAACCCTTTGGGACGATGTAATGTAGCCTCTCTGATCATCTGTACAGCATGTCAATGATGTTGTGGGTATTACAATGTGTAGTAAGCATCGTCTTAGTATTGTTGGACATAAGCAATGCTTTTTGGCTTCCCTCTCAACCAAAGACTAATATTTGGATAACTTTAGCCAACATGAAAGGTCTATGGCTAGTTGAAAAACAAAAAGGGGGAATTGTGGAATATCTTACAGACAGTCATCTTGAGTTACTGGAACGACCTTGACCAAAATAGAATGAGAAATCAGAATGTTTTTGTACAAGAAGAGATATTTACAATGTGTTAGCCAAACTGCCAGAGTGCGTGTAAGATTAAGTAAACCAATCGCAAGATAACTTTAAGCATGTGGACAGCTGCCATAAGCCAATTAAAACAGAAAGTTAAACGCATGTACAACAGCTGCTAACTATAAATGTAAGTGCCTTGCGGAAATAAAGAGTCTCTTGGTTCACCCACACTGAGAGTCTGTGCCTTCAATTCCTCATTAAGGGTCTCTTCCAACCAAAATTATTCTATGAAAATGTCTTCCCAGTGAAGAGATGCTCAAATCTGTAGCCAGGGACACGCAAAGAAGGGTTGTAGCTCATGTGTTGTTGCTTTTGAGACCCCAGCTCATGCAATCATACAGCAAATTCCATGATGACCTTCAATCATTAACTCCACAGTCCACAGCACCTCCCTGATCTGCTCCTGATGAGTCATTGCACGCAACGTCACAGCAGATGTGGTCAACTGAGGTTGTCAGAGTTGCCCTTTTGTCTTTGAAATATCATTACCTTCTGATAACAGAACTGCTATCAGTGTAATGAATGACGCTGGTAACATGTGTTGATGTCTCACGGACAAGAAGGACCACCCTGGGGCACTTGGTGATGCCACAAAAGGCACCATGAATGAAATAGTTCTCGGAGTTCAAAGTCAACCTTCTAGCCAAGCCTAAAATATTAATATTAATAATAATTGCCAGCCCCATCCAGCATAACCCAGACAACCAACCTTGTGACATTTGGGACATCCTCCCCTGGAGAATTTAGTCTCAAGGGACATCTGCATCATGCTGAGAGCTCAAGGCCACCACATCTTCTGCTAGAAGATGCCCAGGAGCTGATGTCTCATCGTCCAGATGCTCAGGACACCTTGAGCAGATTTGCTGCTAAGAGCTCTTTGGCAGTGAACCCAACTGGATGCTCCCAACCAGCTCTTAATGGTCAAGATGGAGTGGTTTGGATGGATCTAGAAGATGGGTCTAGACATCATTTCTGGTGGAGCCGAGGAGAACATCACTCCTGTCCAAACAGCTGACTGCAACTTGTCAATGGAGCGGGGAGATATTTTCCTCTCCTTTAAATGACAAATGACATTTGACTGCCAGAAATGGTAAAAAATTAGTTGATCTGCGTCATACTGCTGAAGATGATTTTATGGATTATCTGTTGTGTAATAAAAGAGCCCTCGGTGCCTTTTGGGTGCAAGTATGTGCCTGATATAGAAATCAATCCAATAATATTGTCTGGAGAAACCTCAAAGATAAAAACCTTTGTGTAACAAGCAAAAGCTCCCCAAACTGAACGGTTGTAGCAAGATTTGTGCCCTGGTCTGGATCTTAGAACCCCAGTCTGGGCTCAGGGAGGAGGGGAAGAGACCACAACTATGAACAGGAATCTACTGAGTTCCTTCCCCTGAATTTGGTAATTTCATCGAGGCTGTTATGTGCCGCTATCAGACGTGAACCTTAAATACTGTGATGGAAATGTTAGTAGACCCTATAATAATAATAAAAAAATATTATAATAAGAGATATAATAATAACCTCCCAAAACCCACAAGTTAACAACAAACCAAACACAAACCTAATTTTGACAGAATTACAGGTACCAACAGTACAAATTTCTAAAGCTAGTGAGGTAAGGTGGCCAAAGCTCTGCTGAAAGGGTGAAGATGGGAAAGGATTTCCAGTGCTCGAGTCTCCTGGTCTTCAAGCACAGCAATCAGGGTTTTTGCAGACAGAGCCCAATCAATCACGGAAAGACTGAGGTTGACTGACTATAAAATGGCATTTAACCTTTAGTTGGCTGAATCAGACAATGTATGCGAGAAGAAAACAGAGCCACCCAGTAGAAGAGGTTGTACAAAAAGCTTTAGAGTTTCCAAAGAAGTGAGGGGGGTTGTTTGCTTCTTCCTTTCCTGTTTAACTGGTAGATCAACAATCTAACAAGCATGTAAAAAACTGTTTGTTTTTCATGTAACTTGCCAAAAACTCTATGATTTTAGGCCAGTAGGGTCAAGAAATTCCATGAAATCAGGAAGATTTTTGGATTGCTTTTGCCAATGTCGATGATGGCCGATTCATTCGTAGGGCGGCAGGGAAAAGAAATTGTTGTAGCTTCCAACCCAAAGCCTCTTCCAGGCTGCACCTACGTCAAGCATAGAAGTTGATTTGCCCAAGAGCCCTCTGATAGGTGGGATTCAGCAGGACGTTACGACACGACACATCCCTTCCCTTACCAAGCACGATTTAAACAATCATCTACTTAATACAATCAATAAAATAATGTTATTTTGATTGCACATCATGGGGAAGGTTATAAACCCTCATGCACATTCAGTATGATGACCAGACCAAGACCCATTGGCCGAATGTCACCACGTGGCATCTATTACATAAAACAAATACAACTACAACCTGTATTTACTTCTTTTTGTTTATTATGCATCAGAAATCCTTCACACAAAATAATGAAAGGATCCCTAAGGTGACACTTCACAGATCTGAAGGAAAATAGAGTATTTGTGACCATGCCAGACTGCGGACTTCAGACTTGCATCATGCTCCAACTCTTGAAAGAGCCAAGGGAACTAGCACAGAATTCAGCATAAATCTTGGTCTGTCTCTGCTTTTTCGGCTTTGGATTGTAACTCCAGCTTTTACAAACCAGCTGGGCCCTGGGAGCATCACATATTAATTAAATTCACAAGGAAATCATGCGATCGGAATGAACCCGTTCTTTCTGTACTTCAATGTCATCACAAGACAATGATGAGAAATAATTTACCATGTGACTCCTACATTGATTCAGCAGCTGGTTTGACCTGTTCTATCTGATTGCCACTTTATGGACCCTTCTCTTAGATAAAAAAAGCCCTTTTCAAAGAAAAAAAACAGGTTCTCTCTAGGTTGATAAACATCTGCTCTGCCTGAACCCTTTTTCATGAAGTTCTCCACCCTCTGGGGTGGAGGGTGCTCATGGGGTAGCTTAACACAGATGAAAACTGAACCCACAGGTTAAAAGGTCTTCAGCCTGATCTTCCTGAGGCTGGATGGCTCTGCTGACTCACAAACACTCTCAGCCTTTTAATAAAGACAAAATTACAAATCACTGCAATAACCAAGAAGAGTCGCTCCCCTTTGACATTTGCTCAAAGACCCCACATAAATCCAAAAACTAGCATAAACTTATGTGCGGCTCAGTCATGGTTCATTCATTTCTCACATTTTCCCAAGAAAAACTGCATTTCCAGTCTTGTTATTGCCTTTTTTTCTCAAAAGTTTTTTCCTAAATGCTCCTAGGCTGTTTATGTCACTTTGGAGTTATATTTAAATAAATTTGGAAAGCTGCTTGCTTTTTTTTTAAAGCCAACATTTCCATTTGTGTAGGACTCAAATGGACTTTCCACCTCTAAATAAGCAGATTAAAGTACAATCCTAGCACATCCTTCAGGGCAAAAAGCTAAAGGTGCAAGAAATTTTATTTAAAGCCACCCGAAGGATTGAATTCTTCAGGTCAATAAACAGAACATGCTGAAGCAGGCAGTGAGCACCGGGGGTTGCCATGTATGTTTAGGACTGAATTCCTTGATATTTTATATTTTGGCATGCAATGCACTGCTGACATGCATGGGCAACGGGCACCATCAGGAGCAAAAAATTATCCTTATTTCAAAAAAAATGTTCTTTGCAAAACAGGTTCAACCATTTCTTGTGTTCTTCCAACTGCAGAAACAGGTATATCAGGAAAGGACACTTGAAAATAACAAGAGAGGTATTCTGCATTCAGATAAATTTATACTTCTGCTGTAAAACCTTTAACAGCAAACAGAGGATTTTCAACACAGAGCTTTGCCAAGTATCCCCACGACACTGTCACCATTGCACACAGTTTTACAGGACATTGTTCTATCTTACAATCTCTTAACTATTTTCTTTGGAGATGTTCCCCCCTGTGGCAGAATGCAAACCCCCCTCTCTCCCCCCTCCTCCTTCAGTATGGAGGGAGTAGGCACATCTCCCTCTCTCTGCTACTTGAAGCTAACAGCTTCTTTTGTTTGGCCCAGAGCACCCTGGCCAGGGCCATTAGGAGAAGGGATTGCCAAGGCGCCAGTGAGCCGCTGGGCGCCTGTGACCAGTGTGGGGGATGTTTGGAGGCTTCAGGGGCACCCCACACACGGTGTGGGGGTGCAGAGAAGCTTCTAGAATGCCTACCGTCAGGTCTGATCAACCAGTATAAAAACGGGACTCTCGTCGAGACTGGGCCCATTGTCGCCGGTCTCTCGGAGCACGAGGAAGATGCTGCCGCCGAGACCCCCCCCCCCCGGGATGGAGACTCCGCTTGCCTTGCCACCACGTGTGTGAGTAAAACCCCTCGCAGGATTGCGAGTATATTTATCCTTTCCGTGCACATATGCACGTGTAACTTCCCGTGCTTAATACAAGCACGTATAAAATTATTTCCTTGCACAATCGCGAGTGTATTTATATTCCGTGCACATTTGCACGCGTACTTTAAATTATATCCTCGCACTATCGCGAGTGTAACTTTATTCCGTGCACATTTGCACACGTACTTTAAATTATTTCCTCGCACAATCGCGAGTGTATTATAAATTTATCCTCGCACAATCGCGAGTGTATTTTCCTCCCGTGCTTCCACATAAGCACGTGTAGTATTCTGTGCACATTCGCATGTGTAAGTAAATTAACCCTCGCAGAATTGCGAGTGTTTTATAAATTTACCCTCGCGGAATCGCGAGCGTACGCTTTACCTGTATCTCTTTAAGAATAATCCCGCACCGTGTTCAGGCAAGTGTGTACTCCTCTGGGACTCAGGGGTGGTTCCAGCATTGTTTTGAGTGAAGCCACGTGCATGTCCTCTGTGGACCGCCTGTTGTACTAGTTGTTGCCCCTTAATAATTTTCCTCAACTGATACCCGAACCTATATTTAAGTCACTTTTGGAGTGCTAAAACCCTGTTTCTCACCGGTTTAATAAAAGTTGTTTTGGACTCTGTTGTCCCTTAAATTAGCCTCGGGGTGCCTCTGTGACACCCCCTTCCCCCGTTCACTTTCCAGGAACAACTTTAGCACAGTAAAACAAGTTGTAAGGGACCTGACTCTTCAAGCTGGTGTTTCTAGCTCTCGATAGAATATTTGCCAGTCAAGCAAACAGAAAAAAAAAAAATACTTGCCACAAACATTTTGACACCTAAATCAAGTGTTTTGAACCTGCCTGGGAGCTAATCTGATTAATGTGCTGCTTGCAAGTTCACTTGGGTGACAGCGTAGATACCAATTAAATTCCAAAATAATGAGCAACTCACAGCAGAATCCAACAGACCATAGAAAGCTCGACCCAACAAAGCTTCCTCGCTTGAAAGAAATGAAAATACAACTTCCAAATCAAAAGTCCACAATCTCTTTCCTCATTTATCCCATGAAGTTAAAAGAACAATCAGGTTTGTGGGTGGTAGTAACATCATACCCCATGCGTAAGGCCTCATTTTCATCAAACGAGCTCTAAATCATAAGATTATAAATACAAGGTTGCCTACAAGCCCTCAGTTTCTCACACCACAGTCTTTCTCCAGCGTGTCGGTGGCGATCTTCTGAAATATCAACGTTGGACTGTACACTGGCAACAAGCGTCATTCTCTGTAAGCTTTGGGGTCAGAGGGTGCACACTGGAAGGGGTCACATATTCACACGTGGTGCGGAATTTCATTTTCTGGAAGAAGATGAGTTGAGTTGGCTTGGTTGGGGCATCTCCTTCAGCCAGAGTCCATGGTGAAGAGCTGGATGTCATGCAGGTTCCAGTACAGGGCCATGGCAGAGTTGTAGACCAAGGACCAAATGCAGGGGATGAAGAATTCCTCGGGCTGCTCCCCCTCCACGTACTTGAACTTCAGCTCAGGAAACTTCCGTAACAAGAAAGCAAAGTCCACTGAGGGAAGGTTTGCATTTCTGTTTGCAAACACTCAGCCCATGTAAACACTGAAGAGGTCTGGTGAAAAAAATAATGAAAGGAACTGAACCATTAGACCCAAAGGAAAATATTTACAGGATAAAGAAATAATTTATAATTTCTTCTTTGTACCGAATGCTACATTGGCATGTTGCATTCAACCCTTTCGCTGTTGATCACACTCAATTTGGCTCTTAACAAAGACTAAATATGTGAATCCTTTACAAAACACAAAAGTCTTAAGGAAAACTGTCAGTTTTAGCAGCCCCACAAAAGCCTTCAGGCTTGCACATGTACACACCTGTTTATTGCAGTTTTCCCTAAAAAGCATTTTGCTATTAATTGTACCAAGCTCCTTAGCAGGAAGAGCAGGAGAATCCTTTGGAAAGACCCTGTGAATAAACACAGCCTGTGATATATTTTCAGGAATCCAACAAATTGACTTTTTCCCTATAATTCTCAAAGACTTTCCAGAAGCACGGTGGGAAGCACGGCTCCATGGATGGGCTCCTGGAGACCACTTCCAAATCTGCTCTGTATTTTTGGGTAGGTCACTACCTCTGTGCCTTGGCTTTCCCGTTGCTGAGGAATACACAGAATGACTCTAACGGCAAAAAAAAAAAGGTCTAAAACCCTTCAGGCTCCTCAACTGCAACATGTCACGTATCTATCCTACTTCAGCCTCTAAGGTTGTAACCACATAAACCTCATTTTCCAATTTTCTCTCATTTTTTCCCTCCCAAAGCAGAATATACACGGCAAACCCACTGCATTTGTTCTCAGTAAGCACGTGTTTTGTGGAAGAGCTGAGCCTACTTTTGTTCCACACTCTTCAATCATTTCATCTGCTTCTAAACATTGCCTGTGCCAAGAGCTTGGCAGAGTCTCAGATAAAAGCCTCATGACAATGATCACTGGGGTAAGATAAAACACAACCCATTTTATTATTTATAAGGCTGTGGCTAAGACTAAGAATAAACTCTCTGGTGTGACATGATCAGAACAAGCACAGTGATGGCCAAGAAGCCTCTTTGCCTATTAATAATGAAGGGATAACCCAATCATGTCCCGTTTCCTTGCGTTTAGACCCTTCTGGTTGGAACGGTCTCTTTTGAAAGGGCATTTCTTGGCTTTCAGGGTTATTTATATCATTTTTACACAGGTTATTTGTATTTTTGGAGCCAGAGAACATGGTAACTACCCTACTCCTTCCTTGCGTTGCTGCTGTTACTAGAGGAGTTTGATGCAAATGCCAAGTACACAATTGCACTGAGCTACAAAGGTGCCATCAGATGTATGAGGAATGTGTCTCCATGGACATCTTCATTCAATCAGGCTCTGAGCAACCTGATCTGGGTGAAGGTGTCCCTGCTCATGGCAGGGGTTGGACTGGATGAGCTTGGAAGGTCCTTTCAACTCAAACCAAACCCAAATAGTGATTCTATGACTGATGAGGACATTGGTGTCACCTTCCAGCACGCTCCAATGTTCTGGAGCTGCCGTGGTTTGGTTGATGTTGGGATCAGGTCCTTCACCACAGCTCTTCATAGCTGGACACCAATATTTCCCCTGAGAGAAACCATTTTGGCCATTGGTGCGGCTGTCATTATTGTACTTGATGACTTCGGAACATGTGGGGAGCTCATCCTTAGAGCAATCAGGGAGGGAAGGAGGAAAGTGCTGTTTCCAGCACTATCACCTCAGTTTAAGAATCACAGAACAGAATCACAGAATAGTTTGGGTTGAAGGGACCTTCACAGCTCATCCAGTCCAACCCCTGCCATGAGCAGTTTGCTCAGAGCCTCATCCAGCCTGGCCTGGGATGTCTCCAGGGATGGGGCATCCACCACCTCTCTGGGGAATCCAGGTCAGGGTCTCACCACCCTCAGGGACAAAAATTCCTTCCTCATGTCCAGCCCGAATCTCTCCTCCTTTAGTTTCAAACCATCACCCCTTGTCCTATCTCAACAGGCCTCGCTCAAAAGTGTGTCCCCATCTTTCTTACAGGCCCCTTTTAAGCACGGAAAGGAAGAAATGAAGGTAGTTCAAAAATAAGGTTGTTAAAGTCGCTTCTACATAAAACTCCTGTTGAGTTCAAAGCCCAGAACCTCTAAGGTACATCAGCAAGTTTCGTTTCCTGCGTCAGACATGCAGTTTGTGGTCGAGAAGCTCCCATCACCCTTCTGTGCCCCTAAACCAGTTTCTACCACCTCTCTACAACCCCTCCTCCCCTGGTCTGTTTGGACCAGTTTGTTTAATCTTCCACATCACTTTGTTTCCTCATACTTAGGTATCTTACCCCCAACACTCACCCCCATCTCTAATTCCCTGTTTTCTGGCCTACTCCCATCCCCAACTCCTTCCTGCTGTATCTTCACGATCTCTCTTTAGCGTATCTTTCTATTTTATACTCAAGTTTTCTTGTTTCTCATCAGCTTTGTGAGATCCTCCTTTTCATTACCATCCCATCCCTTCCCATCTTGGCTCCAAGTCCTCGAGCTCTACCCGCCTTCCCCCTCCGCCACCCCATCCCTCTTCTGAGGATACCACAATTCTTTCATCAAATTAACCCTCACTCCAATCAAGCCCTCACGTAGATTTTAATTATTATTATTTTTTAAACTCAATATTCTACTCTGTTTCTCCTCAGCGTAACCTTCCCCACTTCCCTCCTAAACGCTTCCTGACTTGTGGTTGGCACAGACAGGAACACATTCGGTTTGACGTTGCATCAGCAGAATGAATGGTTAAACCTCACAATTAAACTGTCACAACATTTCCTAGCAGAGCAAAACCCTCACGTAGCCGTCGTTCTGCACCCCAAATGCTGCCTGGAGTAGTTCTTCTGCAAGGGAAGGGGAAAAAAAGTGATTAAAGACACTAATTTGAGTTGAATTAAACACAGATAATTGTTTTACACCTTCAGGATCACAGATTATAGTGACTGGTGTTTGCAGACACTCTGGTTTGGGACCATTCAGGACTTAACAAACATCTGAAGCTTTAAAACAGTAGGTAAAATTGTCTTAGAAATTACAATAGCTACATCTGAGCTACTCAGCTCTTCCTATCCCATTATCACTACTGGAAGAAAAGCAGATAGTATTCATATTTTCAGGCAATAACAGTCACGCATTGATTTTATTAAGTCTTTCTTCAGACTGATCAATGTTGCCATCTATTGTGATTGTATCATAGCAATTTAATAATCAAATTTCAATTAAAGACCATAACTCACTACAATCGGCCCAGACTCTCTCATACTCAGCATATACCTTGAACAGTCTGCAGTTTTATTCTGCAAATGTAGACAAGGAATAAGGAGATTTTTAAGGAGATATATAATACGCATTGCCATTATATACAAAAAATATCAAACCTATCTTTATAAAAAGAAGTAATGGCAGAAATTCTCTTTTTCTGATGGTCCCTCTGAACAGTACCCAAAATAGCTCAATGCATTGCTAACAAAACATGGAAAATTTGATTTCCAGGACAATAATTCACACCCAACTGCAATGATCCATGGCTGGGTGGTGGCCATGGCTTCTCATTCATTAAAAACGAGAAATTCTAGAGGTCTGAGCATGGAGATAACTTCTGCACCAGACTCTGTCTTGCAAGATTTACCAATGTGAAAATAAATAAAAACTTCCCATACAGTTTCACTACTGGGGTATTCATTGAAAACAAAATTTGTTAACATTCAAAATCATCAAATTGAAGTAACTTCAAAACATTTCTGCCTTATCAGATTGACTTTAAAACAATTTATCACAGAAAGGGTTAAACACCACATTAAAAACCTTGACCAGTGCCATAAAACTTTAAGATTTTGGACAGATGGTAATTCAAGGAATGTTTAAGTTCAGCTCTGTGTTCTTGGTCTCCTGCACAGTCTGCTTCCAAATGAGCGATTGGGAGCTTTCACTGTGTGATGCCCAAATGAACCTGATTTTTAGCACTTTCTGAAAAGAGGCACCACTCTAAAGCATCTTAAACAGTAATCCTAATAATAGAGGAAACACCTTGACATGAGATAAATAATATCTTTTTTTTCTTTCCTTCTCAGCTTTTCATTCAGAAAAGACAGACAAATGCTTCATTACCCACATGCTTTGCCACACGCTTCACTATTTAAGCTTTTGAACTTATCGCCCTGCCATAAATGAGTCCAGCGGAGCTGTTATTTGCATTTTTATCCTGTTGTTACCAGAGCAGAGACAACCCCAGCTGGTTTAAAACAAACCGACCCAAGACAATACTTGAAAATTCAAGAGCCGGAGGTAACACAAGGATTTGAACGGCACCATTTAAATACAGACAACACTTATCGGCTCTGGTGAATCAACCCACCATGGCACCTTATCTCATTTTCTTCTGACAGACAAAGCAGAAGTCAGATTTTTAGTGGTCGGGACGAGCGTATAAAACTAGACAGATCAAGAACTTTGCATACTGTCTGCTCCATCAGTCATATGATTCGATGAAAAACCACAGGAAGTACGATGAACAGATACAGAACTGAACAGCAATAACTCCCCTACCGCAAAAGTTCAACGACATTGTAATTTTTTGTGTTTATTGTAATTTTTTTTGTAGTTAATGATGAGGATGATAACATCACGGCCAGTCAACATCCCCTGGCACGGCTCCAGGTAACTTGGTGGCATTTGAGCTACTTGAGCCATATATTAAATAAAAAAAATCCGCTTTACTGGATATAACGCAGCCCTTGTCAAAAAAATGGGGCAGTCACCGTGGAAAAAGAACAAAAACAAAGAATTGGATTAACATAAAACTGGAGAATTCTCTTTTCCTCAAGTCCTCGGTTCAAAATGCTGGTTTCTGAAACAGAAATCATCAACATGAGTCGGTATTTTCAAAAGTATGTAATCGGTTTAGGAAAAAAGTGCCATTTCCAAAGGACTCTGAACACATTTGAGAGTCAAATTCATGGTAACTCGCTATCAATATGAAGCTTCAAAGTCTTTCTGAAAATGGGATTTGTGTGAATTTGAAAAGCTTACCATGAATCTCGTTTGGTAACCTAATGACACGTTGGCAAATTACGTGTTTCATATTGCTTCAGTTAAATATAGTGGTATCGTCTGGGGAGCATCTGCAAGATTGGACCTTTTTAGCAAAATACATCAACTGGCAAAGAAAAAAAATATAAGGGCTCAGATTCAGCACCATAACAAGTCGTTATTTTAGGGGCAATAATGATTTTTTTACCCCAGCAAGGTTTAGTCCTAAAACACGCCTTGCACTGAACATACCTGTTGGAGCGATAAAGGACTCAGCATTCCGATTCAATGTGAATCACACAAAGCCATTTATTACAGAAACAAGCCTCCTTATATATGCAACTATTCTCTAATCACGCGTCCACGCTCCAAGCATGGATTCGCTAAATGAGTATCATGGGCAGTCCACACGCTGGAGCCCCACCGATGATAGGTCCGACGACTCACGCCATGCTGAGGCCCTGTTAATGAAAAAACCCCCCTCTTTCTCACAGCAGATTCTGTTCTCAGCTTCTCGAAGTGGCCTTGAGATTCCTTTGGGCCTGATTAATTCAACAACATATCTCCATCTAACCAAACCCCTCCACAATTCCCCCTTTTTGTTCTTGAACTAGTCAGGCCCCTTAAACAGCATGCTGAATCGTCTTTGAAATACACTGCAACACAGAACACGTGCTTAACAACATAATTACAATTACATATAATGTAGCTAAACCTTATTTAATAAGATCAAACAACTACCCACTTATTCCAAAACTTATAAGCTATATGTCAAACCTTAACTTTATTATGGCAATCTTATTAATGTACTGTTCTAGTTTGCCTAAAGCACTTATTAATAGATTCAGAATAATCAAACAAGTTAATACAACACAACCATAATCCTAATGTTAAAAGTAGAACATTTATAACTGCGTGATTTTGTAGATTTTGTAGGAATGTCTCATAATTTTACCTCATTTTTGCATTGACTATCTATCTAAGTGTAATATCACCCTTTTGGCTCTCCTGCTGATTGTTCAAATCTCCATTCTCCACAGAAGGTACACCACCTGCTTGCTAATAGGCTTCTAGACCACCAGGTCTGTGAGCATCTGTAACACTGAATTAGGATCCATGGTTTACATCTGAAACAGTCCTCACAACTTATCTCCCTCCTGTCCATCTGCATCCATTGAATCTTTGTTGTCTTTATTCAGCCATGGCTTGACCCATTTCATGGGAATCCACTTCAATCCTTGGCCTGTAATGACACAAACATAACCTTTTCCCCAGGTTATCAATTGATGTGGTCTTTTCCATTGACTAGCGATTCGACCATAACTAATGTAGGTTCTTTCTGATTTAGCATGGTTTTGGGTCATACTTGCAAAGTATTTCATCACATACAATGCTTTTGACAATTGGTTTTGTGGTGTTTCCCCTACTTCCCCCCCTTTTTTTTAAACAAACAAACAAACAAAGTTCGGAATCAGATACGTGCATTGGATCTTGACTACGTATTCAAAATCACAAATCAAATTTAGAGGTTCCTCCTTAAAAAGCTCTAAGTCATTTAAAGCTCTGCCAAGTTCTGCTAATTGACTTGAACCTTCAATAATTTTTACAGAATGATGCCAATCGTTATCTTCACACCAAACCACTACAGCTTTATGAGACTTCTCAGAACCATCAACAAAAACTGTGCAAGTACGTAGGATCAGACCAAATACAAGTATGGCCTATGACCTGATGTTAAAGACTTGCAGGTTCTGCAGCAATTTACATTTAGGCATACCAAAAGCTGTGCTGTTAAGAAAACCAACTAGTGCAATTTACAAAGACATAGATTACAAATAAAAAAAAAAAATCAGAATTAAATTTCACAACTGGTACATATATGACAAAAGGATCATGGCCTATTAAGACTTAAATTCATTCCCCGCGTTTTCTTGATCAGAGTGACAATTGGTATTTAACAGTTGGTATATCAATCTGCTAGCAATCTCATCATACTGTCCCACAATAGCCACAAGTTGTTTCATAGACAAATCTGCAAGTCCAATCGAATGCAGTCAGCCTGTAAGGTTGTCATAAATTTATTCCTCAAAGTTTCTAACTCCATTTTGGCTGCCATATTTATTGGATATTGTTTTCCCTTACTGGATCGAAGTCCTGTTTCAGATCTATCAGTGTAGTATTTGCCTTATCGAAACATTGACTGTTAATACTAGTGGAAATACAGCAATTGAAATTTCCTTGGAGATTACTCACTTGCAGCAAGCAGATCTGTGCCATCCAAGCAGCTTCTTGTAGGACATCCAACTAAACAGAATTCTCAGAAAACATTATTTTAACTTACAATTTACTTAACAAATCCTGACCCAAGAGAGGTATAGGACCTTCTGGCAACTACAAGAATTCATGTATTAAAACTTTGTTCCAAACTTGGCATTCTGTTGGTCTCAAAAAACGGCCTTTCTTTCGTTCTCTCCCATGACCTCAAAAACTAGCATGGTGAATTTACTAAGAAGTCTCTTACAACCAGTTACCACAGAATAAGTCTATTAAAGAAAAAAAAAATTTGGTTTACTTTCCCAGCTTCATTAGAACTATGGACCCACTGGTAATGCCTTTAAATTTCAACCCTCAGACTCCTTCATGCAGGATTACTGTTCTCTAGCAGTAACATTGCTGAGGGGGGAATAAAACCTCCCTCTCGCCCCCATCTGGAATGGCAGGATCTTCAGCCCAGCATGAAAACAAATCAGTTCGAACTCCACATCATACCAACCTGTCTGCACTCCATACCCAAATCAGTACCAGCCTGACCCAGAGAAGCACTGAGCACTCTGACCCCCAAAAGCTGACCAGTGTGAAAAGACTGACTTCAGCAAGGAGGTAAAATGATGAGCTCTCTCCCCAGATGTGCCAAAACCTAGGAAACAAGACAGAAGCAAAAAGAAACAACGCCAACAACCCCTGATTCAAAGCTGAGAAGCAACAGTGCCACAACAAGGATGGATGACAATACTCCAGGTAAAAAAAAAAAAAACAACAAAACAGAGCGGGGGGGAGTAATGCACCCCTTTCTCCGCTTAGCAGCGGGCAAACAGGTTTTTCCATTTTTTTTTTCTTCTTTCTCTTCTTGCTGCAGCTCAGATATAGCCAAGGCCACGCAGCTGGCGTAATCGCTGGTACGAAGTGGGAGGCTCTGGCAAACTCCTCGGTTACAATGAGCTGAGTTTTATACACCATTCCAATTAGCTCAACAGGTGTTACATTCCTCAGCCCCATTTACCTTTCACAATTTACAGATGTCAAAAGACAGTATATTAAACATCAATCCATTATTCCATTTTCCTAGATCCAAATCAGTTCGCATTCCAGCAACTTTTAAATACAACTTCATACAATACCAAGTTCACATCCATCATAGCATTTAGGTGTTTGTTTGTTTCTTTTTTTTTTTTTTTTCTCAATGTAAAGCAGTTTAACAATTTAAATTCTTTTCTGGTCTCAAAATTACTAGATGACAATATAAGCAATTACTCTAATGCACTAGGATGCATCCTAAAGAGGAGCAATTTGGAATTTTAGCAGTGAAATTTTAGCAGTGGAATTTTAGCAGTGGAACTGGTTCGCATTTTGTAATTATCTCCCCAAACAAAATTGTTTTGGTACCAAGTACAAATATGCAAATTAAAAATACTGAGCTCAGATATGAATACCAAATACCAAGTTCAAATATGCAGATGGATCACAGTTACACTTATTCAAGACAATCTCTCAATTTTTGCATTGCACCTTTGAACTGCTTACTGCTCAGTCAGGCAGAGGTACCGTCGGGTCTCCCTGACAAAACAGGTCAGTGCGCGCTGGAGCCCCATCGGCACCTGTCCCCCCGCCGCCGCAGCAAGCTGGACCGGGCAAGGCTTTTATTAGTGTCTCATCTGGTGTGCTACAACTGTTATCCCAAAACCAGGATTCTTTACTTGGTGTGCATACAAAAGAGCCAAATCCAGCACATTGAGATGAGACACAGCCTATCACAGAGTTGCACAAGTCTGGATATCAAAATAAAGTTAGCGTGCTAGAAAGAAAAATAACAGCTACTACACACACATTCACGCAGTAAAGAACTAAATTACTCATGATCTTCTGTTTTATCACAACATATCTCCATCTAACGAAACTCCTCCACACATACCAACCTGTAAGGAGTTTGGGTTGAGGGAGAAAATTTGTATTTGGCTGCAAAATCCACAATCCACAATGAAATCTGGTCCCCAAGATCCCAATCTGACTCAAATTAATGGCCAATGGTTTTGAAAACAACTCTACAGTCATGGTTGCTACATTGTTCATGGTATTGATATACATATATATAAACATTTATATATTTAATTTTTTATATATTTAAATGTATTTTTATATAAATGTAAGCACTTAAGTGCTTTGGCAGAGCACAATTTATGGAAGAATACTTCTAAGTGCTTGTCCTAAGATACCGATACATTGAATTTTTGCAATTATTTAATTCCTCTGAGGCGATAATGCCATTTCATCTTTCTCCAGTTCACGTCTACACTGTTTCTCTTTGACTTAAGACACAAAGTCGATGTGGCTTGGGTGAAATAGCTGTCTTGGTTACACCACACATGCCCGATATCATCTTTGTTGTCTTCTCAGGTTTGAGGCACTGACAACCCAACAAGAGATAATAGTGGGTGATGAAGGATGCAAACAGGAAACCTGCTCGACGAAGCGTGACCTGCATGTCTCGTTCAAAGATCCACAGGAGTAGGTGCAAACTTAACGGCGGAGAAGAACACAAGCGGCTTGGAGTGTGTCGGGAAATTTCAAAACAGAAAACTCAAGATGAGAAGAAGAGGGTGAAATATCCCCCGTGTATTAGAAAGTGACATTTTTCCCAGGGAGTAAAATTCAAAAATTCAATAAGTAACCCATGGTCATCTAATGAGATACAGTCTTCCTGGTGCAAAAGGGCAGGGAAGATTTATCTATAGAGGAATCAACATTTTTAGCCAAGTTAGGATTGTTGAGATGCGATTTCAGTTTTCAGATCACTCAGAATAAAGGTTTGCACAATGACAGGAAAATAAATGCACAGTGAATTTGAACCGTACAACGTGAACCACCACCAGAGAAGCAGACATATCTCTGTTGAGAGTTCAGAAATGGTAATTTAAAAAAAAAGAATTCGTCAATTTTGGAAAAATCAACAAAACAGCTGTGCCTAAATGTTTCCTGGTAAAGATGCAATGATTTAAAGAAGTGAAATATTTGCAGTAAACCTGCCAGGGTGCAGAAGTTTGCAAAGCACCACATTGCTGAAAATAAAAAATATTGTATTTCTAGGATAGGTTGGCAAACGCTGACAGCTTTAAAGTCCTTCTAGAAAGTCAGGGACACACATACCTACATCCTTATTTTCCTTGCAGCTTGGAAATATTGCTGATAAATAGCAAAAACTTCAAATCGTGCCATAGAAATTAATTTTGTTTTCATACAGAGTCATTAATCTGCACAAATTCCATATATAGTGTACAAAAAGTATAAATTTGTGCTTAGGATGAGGCGGCCTCAGAAACATCCGACTTGTGAGCTACTTCTCTAGAAGACAGTAAATAAATTAGACTCCTGGTCAGCAAAACTAGTTGAAAATGTGTCACCTGAACAGCTGATCCCCCCCCAAATCCCTTAATTTTGAGAAAACAGCTTCATGGATATTCTGTCTACGTGGGGAAATTTTGGGATAGGAAAAAAATTATTAAGAAAACAAAAGACTAAAGCAGGACTCACATATTAACGCACTGTTAAGCATCATTAATCTCTACATAACATTATATTATACACCATGATTTAAGGATTTATAATGAAAATTTGCTTGCCATGTCAGGATTATTCTGTATACCATGTCGTTTAGACGAATATACATTTATTTCAGAAGATTTCCAAGATAATAGTTCAACATCTCAGAGACCAGAGAGAGCCAGGGAATGGCGACGGGAACATTATAGGGCTGTTTGCAACATGGCAGAAAATACAATATATGCTGGCTTTGGCAAATAATAAGAAAAAAAAAGTACTATACTAAAGTATATGTAATTATACTTTAGGTTTGATGATGTGTAGATGAGGTACCGTCAACAAAAAAATTTCATCCATTTCAGGGCTTAACCTGAAACATGAACAACCTGAAAATGCGGACAGGTAAAAATGAGGAATGTTATCAAAATTGAAATTAAAAAAAACCAAACCAAACCAAACCAAAACAAGTAAAGGTTTAAACATATGGAATGAAAAAACTACTGGTCAACTCACAAAAATGGTTGTGGTGCTTGACCTCGCTTGAGCATTCGTGATCCCGTTACGTACACGCATCGACTACTCGGATAAATATGGAAAATCCTTTGCGTGCTTTTTAATTTAGGGAATTGAAATCTGTAAAAGAACCCAAAACCCAGAATAATCCCCAGGCCCATTTTGCAGTTGCATTAAAGGGCATCAGTACACAAATGGGGATGAACTTATCAAATCCGAAAACTTTTATCGATATGAAGTGGATGTATAAGTCTTCTTACCATGGGATTTGCAGAAAATACATATTTTATAACAGCAGACAGTGCTAAGGAAGATGAAAATGAGTTTAAACTCTGTCTTCCTGCATATACAACCCAGTAAAACCCAGTATATTTGCAGCAAATATTTTTGTTAAAACTGGAATGCATTTAGAAATCAATAATTTGCTGCCAACTTTATACAGAAGATTCATATAGTTGCTAAAAAAAGGTGATAAGATTAGGAGTAGATTTTGGATGCTGCTACAAGTCACAATTAAGTCAACAAAGGTTTAGTAGGACCTGTAAAGAAGGGCTTGGACATCATGAATTTCGTAAGTCTCAAAATTAAAATTTTATGGTTCAGGACTTACCAGTGTCAAGGTTTAAGGCAAGGCGGCAATAAACCATGGCAGACGCTCCCTGTTACCCCCTTTACCTCCTGCCACCCCTTTCCTTTAGATTGGAAAGATGACAGGAAAGATAAGGAGAAAGGAAGAGAGACTTAGACTTCAAGTTGGAAGGTTCTAAAGGCTTTTATTAATGCTACTAATAAATAGAGAATATATACAAAAATATACAAAACCAATCTCGAATGCTTGATGTGGAGTTGGTGTCACTCCAGCAGCGGCAGAGCTGGGTGTGCGGAGCTGGCGTGGCTCCAGCAGGTGCAGCTCAGGCCCCCGGAAGTCATGGGCGGGACTTCACAGCAAACTGGAACCTGGTTGCAGGGATGCAGGCCCTGAGGCCTGTGGATCACAGGCAGACAGGCAGGGCCCTCTCTAGATGCCAGCCATGGTCAAAGAGAGAGTGACCCTCGTGATCACCCTCTTATATAGGGGGTAGGACGATTATGGGATGGGATACTTCAGTTGATCCTCAGTTGGTCAGTTCTAGTCACCTGTTCCATCCACCCCTCCTCAAACACACCCCTCTCACAACGGAATGTGGGAAAACTTATCAGTCTTTCTTGGCTACCATAGTAATAAATCTAAACACGAGCTTCTTCAGCATTCCGTTGGTCTTCTTATCAGCACCGAGTACAGTATCCTAGGAAAAATATGCAGGCTAAAACTCAGAAAAGTACAGCCACTTAGAAGAACTTAGCTGAAAGAAAAATCACTTAAAAAGAGAACTGGTCTTGTTTTTAACAAAACCAGGACAGCCAGAAATCAAAATAATTCCTCCCATACAATTTAATTATTTGCAACAACGCAGAGGAACTCAAAGGAGGGTAAAACAGGGGTGAAAAAGGCAAAGTCTTTTAGGTGAAGAGAGAAGAAAGAATTAACTCATATCTGGGCTACAAATTCTGCTCCAGTTTCTGGATAAAAATTACAGATCCGTGTTCCCTTCATCAACCATTTTTTAAAACAAAATCAATGTTATAAATGCCATCCAATATTTCAGTTTTCACATCAGAGACAACTACCTGCTATTCTCTGAAAAGAGAATAGTACGTTTTTAGTCTGATTGTTTTAATTTATTAAACCTTATTATTAAAGAAAAACTCACCTGAAAAGTTTTTAAAGGGTTGAACAATGAAGGGTTTGGAGAAAATAATCCTGCTGAATAATCAATATATACTAGTGTGTAGCTATTTACTCAGACATGCTGAATCTACACAAATTTTAGAGCCAACTATATGTTTTAAATTTCTAGCAGTGAGTACTACTGTCAAATTCACAGCAGCTGTTTTGATTTTGATAGCAGACTGCTTTAAAATATGAGGAATGTTGTTTATAATGGAAATATTAATATAGCATCATAGATGTTTGTTCCACCTGGGCTAACGCACCATCCCATCATGCTAAACCAAAGCCCAGATAAACCTCTCCCACTCTTCTATTCCTACCAAACCCTCAGAAATTGTGCAAATTAAACACTTGCCATGGTGTGTGCCACGCAACCAGCAACGGAAAATGAGCCCAGTGTGTTTGAAATTAAAGAAACTGTTAAATTTCAACAATACGACCCATATTTTTGTGTTTTGGTAAAGCGCTGGAGCAAGAACTCTACCTTGGTACAAGAGGGACTTGCTTGTCTGGACCACGTACAAACTCTGCCCCAGCTTCCTAATATGTAAATATTACCAATTTTTCACTTTTTTTCTAGGAATTGTCATACCCAGGGTTAGATTTTTTTTCCCCCACCTTTGACAGGAGCTGGAGATTTCACCGTCCATCTTTACAGATTGTCCCACCTTGATCTTGCAGGTGGAAAGTTGGTGACCACCTATGAAGTCTCTTTGTGCTGATTTTCATCTCCTTGCTCTTCAGGCTCTGAGATGGGAAAGAAGGGTGACTGACAGCATAAACCACACTAATTTCACAGTTTTAAAGGATTTTTCCTTTTGGAAACTACCTACACGGGCCCTCTCTGCTGCCCTAACGCATCCTTGGGATTATCCAGTTGAAGCTTGGAGGCAGAAGATCAAGAGGTCGAAACTCTTATTTTCACCCACCTGCTTCTTTCAACCAAAATTCAGAGTTATAACAACGTCCCAATTGTTTGTCTTCTCATTTAGTTGCATAGAACAAATTCCCCCAACACAAAAGGTGACAGGAGAAGAGCAGAGTGATTCAAGTTTGCATATTTTTCCAGTGACGGAGGTCCCAGACATGCTTTCACTGGAAATCAGTGTGATGCTACAGCAGCATCCAAAACATCCCACCAAGCCAAAAAGAACATTATTTTGGACAACTGGGACCAAGCTCCTCTCCGTTATCACTGCACAGAGGTTTAAACCAGCACCTAGACTTTGGCTTTGTGTATCAACAAGAGAAACAAGACCCTGATCTCCCCGTTGAGTTGAACGCCTTCCATTAGGTTGACGTCTACTACACATTTCCTCATGCAAAAGGCACCTCATGACTTGTTTCTATAAGGTTTGAATTTTATATAAGAGTAGCCACAAAGTCAGACATCCTCCTCCGGTCCCTCCCATGAGGGACGACATGCCAAGTCTCAACATTCTTCCTCCCTCTCGAGCGCCCATGGAGGAAGATCTCCTTTTGAGTTTGTCCTGTTTTAATCTGAGCGAGCCAGGCCTGTAAATATTACCAAAAAAAAAAAAAAAAAGAAAATATAACAATGACTTCAGAACAAGAGACAGACTCGCTGTCACCAACTGTTAACTCTCTGATCAGGGCAGACTCAGAAGCGAACCCTTATCTGCCTGAGGTTCGGGAGGCGCTAATGCCCCATGCTCCTATTGAGTCCACAGACCTTTGGTTCCCTTAATCTCCCCAAACTGGAAAAATCTACTCCCCAAGGGATGCACTCCCTCCTGAAGCATTTCAAACCTCAGCAAACAGAGGAATTGTGCCATGAGATGAGCAGCGGCCACCCCATTACATGCAGGAAATTCAATTTATTTATCTCAAGGAGCGAAATGTGAAATGACAGTCAAAACCTCTCCAACCGGAGTGCATGGTGCCAGACTGCAGCCTTATCTCTGAGGGGATGGTGAGCCGAGGAACTGGTGCCAAATGTGGCCATTTACGCTCTTTATTTTGTGGATATGGACTTCACAGATTTAAAAAAAAAAATGTTTTTAATTTGCCCTAATGCTGAGAGTCCTGTGAAGACAGACCCAAGCCAGGGGGGGTTTAAAGTGACCTCAACATATGACCAAGGTGCCTTTTCTTAAATGGATTTTTAGGTTACTCGTTCTATTCTATATTCTGTTCTATATTTTATATTCTATTCATGCAGGACATGAAGGTTGTGATAACATGTTCAAATTAGCTACTGAAAAAAGCCTTAATCGATGATAGAGACAAGTAACATGTAGGAAGGAGAAAAGTATAACTACTAATGAGTAGGATGATTCTGTCAAGGTGGAGGGCATTGTTACGGGTCTTGCAGCTGGGCAATGGCATCTTCCTTGACTAATTATGGGGAGTAAGGAGCCAACAACATCCAAAAAGTCGTCTATCTGTATGTTTGGTGTCCTCCTGCAGCTATTGGTTTAAAAAGTAGCAGCCTGTGATGGTAAAACTGCTTTTTTTCTAATGCAAAAATCACCTCAATCTGAAAAAAGGCCTCAAGTGAGCTGCTCTTGCAAAAATGCATGAAAATTACTTGCGTTTTCTGATTTATTATGCTTTAGATGCCATATTTCCAGATTTGTTTGCCTTCACTGATGGCACAGACAAGCACGAAGAATTCAAATAAAGTTTTGCTGCCTGATTCCAAGCTCAACGCTACAGGCACCACTTGAATCTCATGAGTCTTGTGTTAAGGACAACACGTAAGTTTAAGGACTGTGTTCTTCTCCTACTCTACTCCATAGATACAAATCTATGTCCCACAGGATTCCCCATCTTTCCTCATGTCCCATGATCTAAGAGCCCATGGTGGCTGGAAGTGATAGGACAAGAGGAAATGGCCTCAAGTTGCGCCAGGGGAGGTTGAGGTTGAATCTTGGGAACAATTTCTTCCCGGAAAGGGCTGTTGGGCATTGGAACAGGCTGCCCAGGGCAGTGGTGGAGTCACCATCCCTGGAGGGGTTGAACAGACACAGAGATGAGGTTCTCAGGGACATGGGGTAATGCCAGGGTTGAGTTAATGGTTGGACTCAATGATCTTGAAGGTCTCTTCCAACCAAAATGATTCTATGAAACACTTACCACTAGTAAGTATGTACTAGTCTGGTCATGAAGGACAAGAAGAAAAACTGGCACTTGGGTAGAAGAGAGTCCAGTGGGGTTTGTGAGGGTAAGGATTCGACGTGAGAACATGGTCAAGAAAACCCATCCTTGTTTGCAAGCTCAACAGATTGTGGGTTGAGCGCTACAAGCTTAGGGAACCATAAACCCAGCCTAAATCCACATGGATTCGAGATTCAATGTAATTATTTGATACTACATATCAAATACAGCTGGAGTTAAGGCACCCTGACTGAAAGTAACAATCACAGAATCATAGAATCATTTAAGCTCAAAAAGACCTTTAAGATCATTCAGTGCAACTGTCAGTCCAACACCACCATGTCCTTAAGAACCTCATCTGCAAAGAATTCCAACACAACTTGGTTTATCCTCTCCTCAGCCCTCACAGATCAATATAAATTGTTAATTAATTGCACTCCAGCCCTCCCACACCCATGGAGGTGGCTCCTCTTGCAAATATCGATCTTCCTTTGGAAAGCCAAGTCCCTTTTCTTGCAATAACATTGAGTTTTGACCCGGTTATCAACCAACGCTACAAACAAATTGTCCTTGATTGGACCAATCCTAACAGCGGAGTCCTTAGCGGCGATGCTGATAATACGTGAGAAATCCCCTGCTCAGCCAGGAAAAAGTCATTTACATCACAAATCATCCTAAGCAGGAACATACACACCGTAAATCAACCCAAGAGAAACATCGCAACTTGTAGCAAAGGTTGTGACAAAATTAATCTCTGTATGGAAACGCATTTAAGGGAGCCATCAGCTGACAAATTCCTCATTTTCACTTCTTGGTGTAGTAGCTGTAAACATTCAAGACATTTCTCTAATTTATGCGTTTAATTAGAAGATATCTAGAACATTCCTGCTGTTTACATTTAAGCCAATGCTGCAATGAAAGCTGTAATTTTGCCTGGGATTTATATTCTGTCCTCAAAATTTATTCTGATTCCTTGATTTAAACATACACATAGAAGTGAAAATGTGTCAAATCATGAAAATGGAAAAGATTATATGCCATTATCTAGTTCATCTGTCAACCAGGGCAGAAATCTTCTGAGGACCGTTTTTCTCAATCTGCCACATGTTATGGAAACTTAATTTAAAAGACTAATTCAGAAAAGACAGCTAAACTTTAAAAGTGGAAGAACTATTGGAATGGTATAATTGGAAATTGGTTACATGATTTTTTTTCTTCCTCAATCTTATATTCAGTTGTTAATAACACGCCAAATCTTGCACTTGTTGGTATCTGCCACATTAATTTATATATTTTTTTAAAAGACTTATACATATATATATGGAATGAGAAAATTTTTTTTTAAATCAATGAAAGTAATAAATTAATTTTAAATTCAACTTTTTGCCTTTCAACTATCCCACCTGTACTAAAGGTTTGCAGTAGAAAATGAACACAGGGGTTGCAAATAGCTGAGGAGAGGAAAAAAAATCTCAGAGCATTTCAGCATAATTTTACTTTGCATTGCCCAAAGTAGCAAGATATTTGGAAACAACACGTCATGCACATTTGGCACTGGACTTTTCATTAGATTCCCAATATTTGCAATGAAGGGAAAGCTGCACAACAGGTGCGAAGCAGATTTAGTCCCGTCGAAAGACGTAATAAAAGTCTAGGGTGGGTTTTCTAGGGTACGGAGGAGGGAAACTTGGGAAATGTTATTTAGGTTGAGTAAATGTAGAGTTTTTAAGTGAATAGGGGATGGGTTCTGGCTCAGAGTCCTCCTCTAAGATGTTCTGCATGAGGAGATGTTCTGCATGAGGAATTATGAACAGAGTTGGGTTCCTGCCAGCAAAACTCTGCAGCTCCAGGCAGGGAAGCGCCTTTGTGCAAAAAAAAAAAAAAAAAAAAAAAGGAATCGTCAATCGTCATCCTGGAAAGTTAAGAGAGTTCAAATGATGTGGCAGGAGAGTGGTTCGCAGAATGGAAGTCACTTTGAGAAATGGAGACATGCAAAATGTTGTTTACCGGTGTCAGGATCTGTTACTACAGGGACCAACTTGGAAAGTCTCGTCCTGCTTTCGCATCCTTGTTTCTTCAGTGTTTTCTCTCTCCTTTATACGTCTTTCTTGTAATATTTCCTTAAGCCAATGGAATCAAACAATTTAAAGGAGCTGGAGATAAGCAACCAGTGACACAAAACCAGACTGTTTCATATTAGAATCTGAGTAAAGTTTAAATTCTCCTGCTCAAAGTCTCTATATGTGCCCGTCCTTCCTATAAAGTAAGAGAATGATTGACCTGCCCCGATTGAGAGACGGGACGCAGTTTGATGCAAACAAAATGTCCGCTTTATTAGTGTACTTCACATACATTTATATTTTTCCTCAGCAAAGTGCTTCGAGCTGATTGGTGTTTCTGTTACCGTGTTACAGACTGATTGGTCTACACTGTACACTAAACATTCACAGACTGGCCAATGCCAAAACATTTTCTTAAACAGTTACTACCTTAACTCAAGCAATCTTCCCTGTGCAAGAACAAGAGTCCCTCTTTTACAGGACAACCTTACTAACTTGTGAACCTTGTCTAAACATAGAATCAACACCCTCCATTCCTTCTAATTAAGGTTCTTGCCTCTATCCTTCCCATGGCCTGTGACCAACAAGTTCCAGCACATCTCATTTTACCAATTGATAAGTGCTGGGAGTTTTACTGAGGCCAGTCAAATCCTGTCCCACATTGACCCTATCTCTATATGTACTACTAAAAAGTAAATTTAGGGAATATTTGTTTTTAAATTGCACAACTAAATCAAAGTAGATGCATTGACAGAGGACACAGTGTTTCAAGAGCTCACATGGAAAAATCGGATTTTGTTGCTCCATTCACTCCCAGTCTCGTTGGGTATTTCACAGGCCAAGACCAGACTTCAGCTGTGCATAAAGAAATATTTGATTGGCCTCTTTTGGCAATTTATGCTCTTTTTTAGTGAGTGGAGTTTGTATGTCATCTCCTGACCCTCTCCATCCACAAAGTTTGCAGAGCACCAAACATCAGCCCTGTGTTTATCACCACCAGCAATGCCACCTGCGAGGATGCTCCAGCAGCAGGACACAAAATATCCCTCATCCTGGGTGACAGTAGGAAAATGCCACCACTTACCACTTTTTTTCTCCTCCAAAACAATATTTCTAACAGTGCTGGTTCCTGATTATTCATTGCAAAACATCCTTCTGGGTAAGAACTGATTGGGGTATCTTTTGCCAGACATGAAGATGCTGATGGGTCCCTCTCATGCCACCAGTAGAGCACAACCAGACGCCTCTGATTCAAGAAGAAGATTGTTGCAATAGATTTCACTTGTGTCCATTGCAGAAATATGTTTCTGCTCCCTACAGGATGCATAAAGAACTATATATTTACTTTTTTTAAGATTCAGATTTCGATATCTGGCTATTTTCATCCAACACCGATTTTGTATTTGTTGCTGTTTCAAGAGAGAAGGCAAATGTTAAGAGGTAACCAGCTTCCACGAGAATATCACTGCTGCTTCTTATCGTTTGTTTTACATTCCTTCATACTCCCTTTTCTATTTTTTAACACTGAGGGCAAAAAGATGCTAATTAAACCCTTAGCAAATACTGAGCAGAAAATTCTACCCTCTGTCAGTGCTGCTCTTTCCCAGGCTATTTGTCCAACAGCTTTTTCACCCCATTGCTTTTTGTTTTATATGAACTTTAATCACAAACATAAATTAAGAATTTCACTATTGCCTGGACCCACAACACATTTGAAAATCCTGATAATCAACCCTCCGGCTTTCCCCTGTTCTGCCCAGACTCCAGCTCTGCTCCTGTTCAGGTTCAAAGGAATTCTTAACTTTACAACACTGAGAGTTGCCTGATGACCTAATCCTGGGTCAGAAAAGAAAAAAAAAAAAAAAAAAAGAAAAGGAAAAAAGAAAAAGAAAAAAGAAAAGGAAAAAAGAAAAAGAAAAAAAGAAAAGAAGGAAAAAAAAAGAAAAAAAAATCCCCACCAAAACAAACCACCTTTAATAACTGTTGTCATAGGACACTATTCCATCTTCTAAAGCCTCTGCATGCAACTGCATGAATTCTCATCTGGTGTCTTAATGGGACACAGTTAATTACCATCCTCAAGCTGCCCCAGGTAAAGCTGAGACATTAATTGGCTCGACCGTGACTGTGGTTACAGGTTTTTGCAGCAGTGAAGGGACTAAGTCCAGGTGACAATCACAGGAGAAACACACTGGGAAACAGCAAAACTCTTGTAATGCTGACCACCTCTCTCCTAGAAGGGTTTATTTTCCCTTTTACATCTTTCTTGGTTTGAAGAATGAGTCTCAGAATCACTAACAATATATATAATTGTATTAATATATTGTATTTGCATTTATGCAATTAAATTGTTATTATTACCTAGTACATTTCCACATGTTGGGATCGACCTTATCATCTGAACTTTTCAGTTTATTCTTAAAACTGGTTTTGGAGAATGAAAACACCGTCCCGACATCTGTGGAAGGCTGGCCTGCATAACAATATTATCAAATAGCTCTTCTGAAGCAGCTTGGGTAACTCTAAAATACGATTATTTCATTCCAATGTCATTGTTCAGCTTCGTAAAGAAAGCAATTTCTCTGGAATGAAGTGACCAAATCCCAAATGCAGCTTCCAGAAGGTAACTAGAAGAGTTTTCAGGGGTGGAGGGGACAAGACATTAAGCCTTTGTTTAAATATTAGTCTCCATGTAGACAACAGCTTGGAAATAGGAGTGTCCTGAACGAGCCCACCCTTCATCTTGGCCAAGGGATCTCATTCCTGAGCCGTTGAATCACTGGTACTTGAGTCCCTCGCCTGAGGCACCACCCTCCCAAACTACCTTGTGCAATACCCAGCTCTCGCCACTTTCCTTCAGCTCTGGATGAAATTTGTTCCTCTGGATTCCAGGAAGATTAAAAAAAAAAGCCCTATGGATGAGCAGGATGCATCTTTCCTAGAGAACTGCGATCAAACTAGGAGTAGGAGATAATAAAAAGATGTAAAATATTTGATTTAAAAACCACAACTGCCACCATGATCCTGAAGCCAAGAAGAGCCTCACCAGTGCTTCTGAAAACTGTACATTTAAGGTCTTCCTACACTATATTTACATATATACAATTCTATTATTATTACCTATCATTCCAAATTAGCCTGTTTTCAGCCAGTCATTTATCTGGTAGGTATTAAAGAGAATGAAATTCTTATGCAGGGGTTGAAGAAAGAAACTGGATTAAACTATTTGGAGTTTCCCCTGATGATAGTCATGGTCTTTTTGGGATCACGAGAGGTTCACTGATTTTTCAAGATATAAAGCATGTGTGGATTTGAGAGTTAGTGCCACGTTGACCATCAAGGGTATCTCACTGATAGACATGAGTGATCTCTAAGTGTCCACAGTCCTTCACAACCTTCTGCCTTCCCTAGTTCAGAATGGAAAGGACCAATATTCTGAGATTCTCAGTAGGGTACACGCTATACTATTTAAAAATTTTAAGGAGAATGATATTAATATTACTAAAATACATTTTTTTTTTAAATCAAGGAATGTCATATTTATAATACTTTTAATTTAACTTCAGCTGTAGACACAGCTATGAAAGCATCTGATTTTTATGTCAGCGATGAGGCCAAGTCATCTATTTATGTTCTTCTGCGATAGCTTAACCTTGCAGGACATGGGCTGTGACCAGGGTCCCTCGTGGCACCTACTGAATCCCAGAGACGTGTAGATGTGACTTTCATGGTTGCAGACGAGCTATTTTCAGCAACTTTTTGTTTATGGACAAAGGATCCAAAATTGTAATGAAGCTAAATGAGCTAAGGGAGCTATAAATAGTTTCACAGTGACCCATTCTTAAGAAAAAGGAGAGAGAGGTCTGATATAATAGAGTGCAAAAATTCTGTTTACAGGATCTCCATATAAGAAACAATGAAATTAAGAGCGGGTGCATGACTTACTACTGCCATCAATTAATGCAGTAACCACTTCCAGACATAATAATTACCGTATGTGCATTGTGCTCTGGGCTTATTAATTTCATCCACAGGAGGTTCTGACTATTGATTGCATTAAAACATATCAACATGTTCCAATAGAAATGCTCCCGCTGCAACACGTCGTTGGACAAACTGAAATGATTTGAGTGATACAGAAACAGTCAGTTGCACCCACCAGCGGGAAACTTGCTTGGGGTAATTTCTCTGTCTCCTCTTAAACACAGTTTTGCAACACGAAATGCCAGCAATTAGCTCAGTTGTGCAGGGACACAAATTCTGGGGTCTTCAGAGACAGATGGTGACCGCTGGATAAATGCAAAATCACTAGGAGGACCTATTGATATAAATAAATTAATACAAATAAAATGGCTCTTATTTCTCACTGCAATTTGCCCCGCTGAGAATTTGCTCACGTCCAAGTGCTGGCAACTCCACAGCCTGAAGTTTGACGAGTCCCAGAAAAAAGGCATTTGAGATTTTAAAAGTGTGTATGATTTTTTTTTTCCTGTAAGCTTGATACATAACAAAAAGAGAATGACATTCAAATAACATATGAAAAAAAGTGGTGGGTGTGTTGCCTGCCCCAATCCAGCATAAGACAACTGCATTTCTAACTACGTGCAAACACAAAAATACATTCAGAAACAACTGCCACCCTGTTTGCATTTGGTTTTTTTCTTTGTTGTTAATTAAAGATCTATTTCTATAAAATTCTGGTTAAGGTTCTATAAATTATAATATGTAAAAATATTATTAAGGTTCTATATATAAAATTATAATATATAAAATATTATTTAGGTTGTATAAATTATAATAAACAATATAAAATTTAATATATATAATATATAACCTGCTTTAAAGCCTCCTTTTTACCTTTAAAACCTTTTTACCTTTTTGTAAACAACAAAGCATGGTTTGTATTTTTATTAATTCTTAATTTTCCCTCTTTTACTTTAGACATATTTCAAGCAAGAAGTGTATTCTTGCTTGATTGTAGCAGGCAAATCTCACATTAAAAATAATTCAACTGTCCTAAAATGATATTTATATAGTGGCAAGCGTGATGCAAAGGAATAAATGTTACATTCATATAGGGTGAGACCATCTCAGCAATTTCAGAAATCTTTAAAAATTAGAAGGAATCTGGCTTTTTTTTTTTTTCAATAAAAACATTCCCAAGTACAAGGAGTTAATGTGTCCTTCCTACTTCAGAAAGCAGGAACGAACCCGATTTCGTCAGTGAGGTTTTTTTTAGCAACGCGCAAAAAAAAAAACAAACCTGTAACCAATTTCATTTCCTGATAAATGAATGGTCTGCAGGGAAAATAAGTAAGCCAGAGGCTTTGAGAACTGTTGGAGAGCTCAGCCATGAAGCGAGAGGCTCCTGGAAGGAGCCAGACTGTCTCTTTTTGCTGATCATCCTCCAGCCAAACAGCACTGACCCAACACCAGACACTGTTTCCAGCCGATAGCGCCACATCGATGGGCAGGATCCCCCCGAAAAATCCACCCATGCCACCATATATCCAATATTTTTACCTTAAGCAATTGAGTTGAAAATGTACGTCTGGGTAAAACACATGTTGGGATGTAACTTGTTTATGTTTTAAAGGCAAATGCTATGGGGGGTTTGGTATTCTGGAGTTTAGAATCTCCAACACCCTCCCGTCCCCCGACCATTCCAACAGCAAAAAGTCGAATACGGAAGCATAAATCATTAAGTATTGGGTAGATTTTGGCACTGTTGAAATGCAAAGGATGTAGTTTCAATAGGAGCTATAGTGGAAAGCTAAACGCTGCACTCAAACTATAAATTGTTTTTTTTTTTTAAAGTTATCCTCATAAATGTGACTGATAAGTCTTACTGAATGTTAACCTAATTGCAAAATGAGAAATGTGCCTCAAACACAAGCTTGGCTGTGAGTTTCCGATCTATTTAAATACCATCTCTTCACATGGAGTTAGCCTGAACGTTTCTTGACTTTTATACTGTTACAAATAGATTGACGACTCTAACATTTTTACAGGAAATCCAAGTAGCTTGACACATAGTGATTTGGACTTTTAAAAGTCTAAAGTTTGAGTTTGTAAAAAAAATTAATATTGCCAGTCTGATGACCCCTGAAGGGAAGATTAAAAAAAAAAAAAAGCTCAAATAATAACTTCATGTCCTTCGTTACCAAAATCCTGGGTAACTTTGTGAGTGACTTGCAGGCTTTTAAAAGCAACAATGTCTGTGATTAATTAACAACCTCAGCGCAACCAGATGTCACAGGGATGGGGAGAAAGCGCTGTTGGTTCTGGAGTTTCCTGAGAAGTAGAACACCATTTCGCTAAAACCCAAAATATCTCAAAAGGAAGCTAGAGAAGCTAATGAAATATTATGCTTGTTCTCAACTGAAGTGTCTGAATTGAGTATTATTGCAGCTTTTGTCTTGCTGGAAAGCCTGGGATAAATCCTTTCTTGCTCCCAAGGAAAATGCTGTTCACTAGGCTCGTTCTGCCCTTCATTGCACCACCACAATGCGTCGCTTTGCTGGGATTTTTGATGCATTCTGCTCAATAATGCGATAAACACAGGCTAATAATATCAAAAAAGACTGTTCTCTTTATGATAACTGTCTATCCATGTTTGTAAACAGGGTATGTGGCCTTGGAGGAACACCGGAGCATGACTCCAGATATACTGAGGTCAACACTCAGAGCAAACAAACTTCAGGAGCCCCACTCCATT
The DNA here is from genome assembly GCF_037038585.1 of Patagioenas fasciata. Lineage (NCBI taxonomy): Eukaryota > Metazoa > Chordata > Aves > Columbiformes > Columbidae > Patagioenas > Patagioenas fasciata. The sequence continues at coordinate 44,554,591 of NC_092559.1, forward strand.
GCTCCTTCCATGGCTTTACTCACCATAGAATCATTTTGGTTGGAAAAGCCCCTCAAGATCATTGAGTCCAACCATAACCCAACCCTGGCACTAACCCATGTCCCTGAGAACCTCATCTCCACATCTGTTCAACCCCTCCAGGGATGGTGACTCCACCACTGCCCTGGGCAGCCTGTTCCAATGCCCGACAGCCCTTTCCGGGAAGAAATTGTTCCCAAGATCCAACCTCAACCTCCCCTGGCACAACTTGAGGCCATTTCCTCTCGTCCTGTTGCTTGTTCCTTGGGAGCAGAGCCTGACCCCCTCTGGCTCCAACCTCCTTTCAGGCAGTTGCAGAGAGCGAGAAGGTCTTCCCTCAGCCTCCTGTTCTCCAGGCTGAACCCCCAGGTCCCTCAGCCGCTCCTATCGCACTTGTGCTCCAGCCCCTTCCCCAGCTACGTTCCCTTCTCTCAACTCTCTCCAGCACTGCAAGGGCTTTCTTGGCGTGAGGGGCCCAAAACTGAGCCCAGGATTTGAGGTTTGACCTCCCCAGTGCCCATCATAGGGAACAGTCATTGCCCTGGTCCTGCCGACCACACTGTTCCTGATATAAACCGGGATGCTGGTGGCCTTCTTGGCCATCTATTTTACATTTTTCCATCCATTTCAACACACGAGCTTGCAAAATCTGAATGGATTTGGTGTGGGTGACCAAGAGTCATTCCCAGTTCCTTCGAGCTGATCGTTCCCCAGTTATCAGGGTTCTACCTCCATCTCTTCTGCTCCTCCAGCTGCTTCTCTCAACCCACTTCAACCAAGTTGATTGAAACTCAGAAGCTCCCAGATTCATTTTTCCTGCTGTGTTTGCACACAGTGTAGGAAAAAACATGAACATCTCATGTCATGAGATCTTTACCAGATTGCTGACCACCGTGGGCATGACTGCTCTGGAGAGATTTAGGTGATGGGCCAGTCTCCTCACACCTACCATGCAAAAAAACCAGGTCTATACTGTCCTTTAAAGCAACATGAGAGACAAACTGAGGAGATATAATCTCAATTTTTTGAGATACTGCTCAATCCATCATTATGAGCCACATATTCCCCACCACGGGCTACACAAAGTCTCAGGAACGTACCCCGTGTCCTGCTCACCTCCTGCCTGGTGGCATCTTATCCATGTGAAGATACAGCTTGAAAATCAACAGCAAAACCAGCCAACGAGAAAAGGATTTTTCCCCATGGATCTCTGAAGCATTAGGATATGGCACTAAACGCTTCAGTGACTGGGATGAAAACAAGGTTCAAGTTCTCCGTCTACTCTTGATCTGCGAAAAAAAGTTTTACAAAGTGCTTGCTCCAAGTTGAAAGCCTGATTATTATTTTCTTTTTAAAGAGATTTTTGATTCCTTTACAGTAAGAAACTGATATTACATGAGAAAGTTTAAAGATCAGAGATTCGAGAGTTTGCTAATGCATATTTTCCTACGCTGATGCTGCAATGATGTTTAGATTAGTCTTCAACAGGGAGGTGTCAGAAAAGCATTAATATGTTTTTAACTGTGTTCCAGGCAGGCAAGCAAAATAAAATAGCTGCTTATTTTTTGTTTTCTCGTTCTAGTCAACAATGCCAAAAGTTACTGTTTATTTTTCTCCACCCCCATGGCAGAATTCATAACCACTGAAGTAAACTAAAGTTAAAAAGCTGGTTTTAATTCCAAAATTGACTGACAACTGCTATGTAAAAGTAAACCTCACTTGTTTGGGTTCTCAGGAGCATTCCCATTTGAAAAATTAAGTTTCCTGGAGCCATTTGTGGGGTGGAGGTTTTTTTTGGTCACTTCCCCATAATGTTAAAAAAGTAATTAAAAAAATGCGATATTGTATAATTTTCACATTTAGAGGAGAGGTAGAGAGCCCATCCCCTTTCAAACACCCTTGAGAGTAACGTATAAATACGGTGTCAGTTCCAGCGTTAGCAAACTCTCTTTGGGAGAACTGGATGAAGAGTTCTGGTTGGGTTTGTGGATTTTTTTTTTTTTTTACTTAGAAAAATCAAAGTAACATTTTAAAAATAAATAAATATGCTTTCTAAGTGACTCGCCAACACTACCAGACTACACCAACATTTCAAATGTCTTGAGCCCAGCGATACAAAGCTCCACAGGTCACAAGTTTCAAGTCAAACTCCATTTCAAAGGACTGCACTATAATTTATTTAGCTTTCCCTAAAGCTTCTAAGCTAACCGATTTCTTCTATCTTATGTGAAGGATGCTTCTGAAAATGAAGTGTTTTTAAGCATTCAACCCAACTTGTCAACTGTATTTACATTATACACAACTACAAACATGTCTCTAAAGATGGCTAAAATACACTTTTAACCATGGAACAAAAGGAGACACCAAATTTCAAAGACTTTTAGCCACAGATGCTCAAAAGCTAATTTACTTTGGCCCTTGGCTGCTTCAGTGTTAAAAAAAATAAAAGTAACCAGGCATATAAGTAAAAGTTTAAACAAACATATTTTGCTTAAAATTATATATGCAATTATATATGTAATTTTGCTTAAAAATATATATGATCTTCACTGCAAAATTTGTTACTATGATATATATTCTAATTAGCTACTCAAATCTACCTCCTATTAAGGACACATTTCTGTGGATTGTATGATATTAATATTTAAAAGCGATGGAGGCATTTATTCCTGAACTATAGCCCCCAAGGTTTGGTTTCCTACTGGGATAATGGGGTTAAGAGCCTGATTTCTGACTGAAATTTCTGTACATTTTTGCAATGTATAATCAAGCATTCTCATACAATGCACTACAGCAGCAAATATCTAAATTTAAGTACTATAATAGTCACATTTTTTTCCATAATATTCTTCACATGCTTTATATCTTGCCTACACGCAGGTTTGCACCATTTAATTAAATAGATTTAAATTATATAAAACTGCTTGGACATACTTATAGTGTCATTCCATTTAGTTTCAACTCATTCTTAACAATTTAAGTAGCTGGGCTTATATTAATAGAAGAGCACCTGCAATAAGGATTTGCCCTGGTTCAGACAGACACTTTTATAATTCAGTTTTTAAGATTAGCCAGAGTCGGTTGAGTGCAGACACGTCTCTGCACACTCACAGCTTTGTGATAAGTTATTTTCTGACCACAAAGCCCATCAAAACTTCTTGATCATTTTGTTTCTTGGAATTTTGATTACTTAAAATCATATTTCTCAAGGCATGGGGAGTATATTCTTCCCTACCCAAGGTCTTGGAGAACATGGTCTCTAAAATGAATGCCTTCAAAAGAAACATGAATTATTGTTCATCACTTACAGGTCAGCTCACAGAAGCAGGGAAGTTTGACATCTTAATTGAGGGTATAAATTGTCCGAAGGAAATACACAATCCATAAATCTTCTTCTTCTTAGCATATGTTCGGTGTTTCGGAAAGGCCCCAAAAGCACTTTATTTAAAAGTTTCTTACACTTGTCTTCCTAATCCGATCTTCTTCAGGTTAAGGGTTAACAGCAGTTGAGGGTCACCAAAGGGAAGGTTCCATCACAGATGCTGCCTCATGTCAGACCTAAGGATGTATTAGACACAATCAGCTTCCACTCTAATAAGATCTTTGACCCTTCAGCCAGAAAAAAAACATAAATATCAGGAAGAATTGGATGAATTTATTTTTTAAGTATGTTTTCTGTCTCTGTTGCTCTGAGGTTCTGTGAAGGGGTTGCTGGTCTCCATATCTCCTCTGCCTCTACCTCTTTTCAGCATCATACAGAGTTAATTTTTGCTGCCTTCTCTCTCAAACCCATGGTAAGGAGGTGCTGATACAGCAGTAAAACAAACCCAAGAAAGCATTTAATTTAGATCATTAAAGACCAGTGGTCTGGATTCTGAAGGTTGCATCTTGCCATGGTCAAATAACAACCACGGAGGGCTAAGGACATCAAGACTCTGGAAAAAAAAAACCCACATTATCAGGAGCCATTGTGATGGAAGATGGGGCAATGGATGGTCCCTTGGGATCAACATCAGGTTAGATAGGATGCAAACATAGAAAATGCGACTAATTTATGCACAATCTGGGGCAGTGTGGGTGCTTCCCCTCTGCATGGCGTCACCATACAAGTGACCATGTTGAACATCATGTGACGGTACAATGACCACGTTGAACATGGTGTGACGGTACAAGAGACCACGTTGAACAGATGACGTCTCCTCCTTAGGAGGAGCATCTACAGAAACAGGAGAGCCTTTCCAGAGAAAGCTCAGTAGCTAAACCAAGAGACTGTGAAAGAAAGAAAAAATGAGGCCAATTTTCACCTATTATGATGATCTCTAAAATGCCTTTAATAAGCTTCTGCAATAAAACAGGGAGCCAGGATTGTGGGCTGCTCGTCTGTGAAGGAGACAGCTCTATCTCCACGCTGCGATTTCTGCCTCCGTCCCGGGCATCTTAACTCCATTTATCTCCTCCCACAGACTGAAAGGAGAAATAACTAGCTCTTGATTTCAGCACCTGCTCTTTATTTCTGTTTATGCAGGAGTCCTCTAAAAGGCTAATTACTCAGCTTGCACTTCACAGTATCACAGTATGTTTGGGATTGGAAGGGACCTCAAAAGATCATCTAGTCCAATCCCCCTGCTGGAGCAGGAACGCCTAGGAGAGGTCGCACAGGAATGTGTCCAGGTGGGCTCTGAATGTCTCCAGGGAAGGAAACTCCACAACCCCTCTGGGCAACCTGTTCCAGTGCTCTGTCACCCTCACTGAGAAGAAGTTTTTTCTCAAATTTAAGTGGAACCTCTTGTGTTCCAGCTTGATCCCATTACTCCTTGTCCTATCATTGTTTGCCACTGAGAAGAGCCTGGCTCCATCCTCATGGCACTCACCCTTTATATATTTATAAACATTAATAAGGTCACCCCTCAGTCTCCTCCAAACTAAAGAGACCCAGCTCCCTCAGCCTTTCTTCATAAGGGAGGTGCTCCACTCCCTTAATCATCTTTGCTGCCCTACGCTGGACCCTCTCCAGCAGTTCCCTGTCCTTCTTGAACTGAGGGGCCCAGAACTGGACACAATATTCCAGATGGGGTCTCACCAGGGCGGAGTAGAGGGGAAGGAGGACTTCTCTCTTGATCTACTGACCACCCCCCTTGTAATACACCCAAGGATGCCATTAGCCTTCCTGGCCACAAGGGCACAGTGCTGGCTCATGGTCATCCTGCTGTCCACCAGGACCCCCAGGTCCCTTTCCCCTACACTGCTCTCTAATATGTAATTTCCCAACCTATACTGGAACCTGGGGTTGTTCCTGCCCAGATGCAGGACTCTACACTTGCCCTTGTTATATTTCATCAGGTTATTCCCCGCCCAACTCTCCAGCCTGTCCAGGTCCCGCTGGATGGCAGCACAGCCTTCTGGCATGTCAGCCACTCCTCCCAGCTTCGTGTCATCAGCAAACTTGCTGATAGTACACTCAATTCCCCCGTCTAAATCGTTAATGAATATATTGAATAATATTGGCCCCAGTACTGACCCCTGAGGCACTCCACTAGATACTGGCCTCCAACTGGATGCCGCACCATTGACCACCACTCTCTGGCTTCTCTCTTTAAGCCAGTTTGCAACCCACCTCACTACTCTATTGTTTAGACCACACCTCCTCAATTTAGCTGTGAGGATGCTGTGAGGGACTGTGTCAAAGGCTTTACTGAAGTCAAGGTAGACCACATCCACCGCTCTGCCATCATCCATCCACTTTGTTACATTCTCATAAAAGGCTATGAGGTTGGTCAAGCATGACTTACCCTTGGTAAAGCCGTGCTGACTGCCCCTAATGACCCTCTTATCCCTGATATGCCTTGAGATGACACCAAGGATAAGTTGTTCCATTACTTTCGCAGGCACAGAGGTGAGGCTGACCGGTCTATAATTACTCGGGTCCTCCTTCTTGCCCTTTTTGAAGACTGGAGTGACATTTGCTTTCCTCCAGTCCTCGGGCACCTCTCCCGTTTCCCAAGACTTGGCAAAAATGATGGATAGCGGTCTAGCAATGACTTCAGCCAGTTCCCTCAGCACCCGCGGATGCATCCCATCTGGACCCATGGATTTATGGATGTCCAGACTACTTAATTGCTCCCTAACCCAGTCCTCATCGACTAAAGCAAACTCCTCCATTGACCTGGCTTCCTCCGGGGTCTCAGGGGTACAGGGTTCCCCAGGACAGCCTCCAGCGGAGTAGACAGAGACAAAGAAGGCATTCAGTAATTCTGCCTTCTCTGTATCTTCTGCCACCAGGGCACCCACCCCATTCATCAGTGGGCCTACATTGCCTCTGGTATTAGTTTTATCTGCTATGTATTTGAAAAAGTTCTTTTTGCTGTCCTTGACCCCTTTCGCCAGCTGTAATTCTAAGGAGGCCTTGGCTACCCTAGCTGCCTTCCTACATCCTCTAACAGCAGCCTTATATTCCTCCCAAGTGGCCAGCCCCTACTTCCATGACCTGTAAACTCTCCTCTTCTGCTTGAGCATACCCAACAGATCCCTATTCAACCACGCAGGCCTTCTGTCTCCCTTCCTCGACTTCCTACGTGTGGGGATGCTCTGATCCTGAGCACGGAAGAAGCAATCTCTGAATGCAATCCAGCTCTCTTGGGTCCCTTTTCCTGCAAGCAGTCTTGCTCATGGGATTTCCCCCAGCAATTGCTTGAAAAGGCCGAAGTCAGCCCTGCTAAAGTCCAGGGTTGCAATTCTACTTGCTATTCTGTTCCCGCCACACGAGATGCTGAACTCCACCATCTCGTGGTCACTGCAACCCAGCCAGCCCTCAACCTTTACTGCTTCGACCAGACCCTCCTTGTTATTGAGGATGAGATCCAGCAGTGCACCTCTCCTAGTCAGCTCCTCCACCATCTGCATGAGGAAGTTATCATCAATGCACTGGAGGAACCTCCTGGACTGCGGCTTGCTGGCTGAATGGTCCTTCCAGCAAACATCAGGGAAGTTAAAATCACCCACAACAACCAGGGCCTGTGACTGTGAGGCCACTCTCAGCTGCACATAGAAGGCCTCATCAACTTCCTCAGCCTAATCTTGTGGCCTATAATAGACACCTACAACAGTATCACCCCTGCCAGCCTGTCCCTTGATCCTGACCCATACACTCTCAACTCGTTCCTCATCCGCTCCTGGGCAGAATTTAGTACATTGCAGTTGCTCTCTCACATAGAGAGCAACTCCACCACCACGCCTGGCTGGCCTGTCTTTCCTGAAAAGGGCGTAGCCATCCATGACCACATTCCAGTCATGTGAACTGTCCCACCACGTTTCTGTAATTGCCACCAGATCATAATCTCCTGACCGAACATAGGATTCTAACTCCTCCTGCTTGTTCCCCATGCTGCGCGCATTGGTGTACAGGCATTTCAGGGAGCGGGCAGAGGACACCAATTTCTCCCTAGGGGCACAGGAGGCCACCCGGTCCTCATCCATTTTAGAATGCTGCCCCACTGGGACAAGCCCAGCTACAACCCCACCCCCCTTCGAGCCTAGTTTAAAGCTCTCCAAATGAGCCCAGCTAATTCCTGCCTCAGCATCCTTTTGCCCCTGTGAGATAAGCCTTTCCTGCGTAACACTGTCCGGACTGGAGTCTTATAAAACCAGTCATTATCAAAAAAACCAAAGCCCTGCCTGTAACACCAGTCTTGGAGCCAACCATTTAGAGACTGAATTTTCCCATTGCACCCCACATCGTCACTTGAAGAGGGAAGGAGCGAAGAGAAGATCACTTGAGCCCCTGAGTCTTTCACAATCCTTCCCAAGACCTTGAAATCGTTCTTCATTCCCCTCAGACTACGGGAAGCAGCTTCCTCCCCATCTGTCTGGAAGACCAGCAGCGGGTAGTAGTCTGTCGGGTGCACCAGTCTGGGGAGTTCTCTAGCAATATCCTTGATCTGGGCTCCAGGTAGACTACAGACTTCCCTAAGATGAGGGTCAACCCTGCATATTGGGCCCTCTGTTCCTTTCAGAAGGGAATTTCCTATTACAATCACCCTTCTTTCCTTCTTATCAGAGGCAGTCTTAAGTTTTGTAGTCAACCGCCTCTTCCTATGTGATCTTGTAGGCAGGCTTGGCACCACCTCCTCACCTACCTCCTCCTCCAGATTCAGGGCCTCAAACCTATTACGGAGGGGCACCTGGGGAGGCAAAGCAGGCGGGAAGGGGGGCTGCTCGTGATGCCGAACTGGAATACGCTTCCAACCCTCGTCTTCTTTTAGGTCCCCTGCCTCTGTCCGACAGCAACAAGGGTGGGGCTGTCTCAGGATCTCCGCCTCTGTCCAAGAGGGCAGGAGGTCCATCTCCTTTTCAGGGGTACCTCCCTGGGGCCTTTCCGACTGGCACATCAGGGTGTTACTCCACCACTCGATCTCCCTTTCGCACTCCCTGATGGACCTCAGCATCTCAACCTCCTCCTTAAGTTTCACAGCCATGTTGAGCTGATCTTGCACCTGCTCACACCTCACACAAGTAGAGTGCTGGCCTCCCTCCGCCAGTAGCAGCAGGCTCTGGCACTCCCTGCAGCCAGAGACCTGAACAGCCACCGTTTGGGACAGAACCTCAGTCTGCGTTGCCACAGTCTTTCTGAGACAAGCTCTCCTTCTGGAGGTGACCATGGTCATCAGCAGTCCGGAACGCTGGCAATAAGTTGGAGGGACTGACAAGCAACAAGTGCTCTCTGCTGCACAAGCTACCACACCCGCTGCACAAGCTGGTTGCTCCTCTCTGCACCTGGTGGGCAGCGGCTTTCCCTGCCTTCTGCAGTAGACGGCTAAAAGCATACGCTTAAAATAACGTTAATTTATTGTTTGTCTCCAGTCAGATTGCCCCAGGTCTGAAAGGAAAATGCGAGTTAGATTTCCCATGTTTAAACTACGGTCTAAGCAACAGACTCAAGCTCTGAATGTACGTAATGCCTCTTGAATGCTCACTTCCTCGGCAAAGGCCAAGATAAGCAACTTGAAAACATTCACTGTATTTATCTGTGCATATATTAGGTACTTAAATGTAAGAAATAAACCACCGTTGTCTGAGCTGCAGGGAAGCAAGTGAATAAAAGTGCTGTTGAAATCCTCATTTTTGCAAATCATAACCTCTGGGGAGACCTTATTGCAGCCTTTCTGTACTTAAAAGGGACCTCTAAGAAAGATGGGGACAGACTTTTGAGCAGGGCCTGTTGCGATAGGATAAGGGGTGATGGTTTTAAACTAAGAGGGGAGATTCAGGCTGGACATGAGGAAGAAATTGTTGCCCCTGAGGGTGGTGAGACCCTGTCCCAGGTTGCCCAGAGAGGTGGTGGATGCCCCATCCCTGGAGACATCCCAGGCCAGGATGGACGGGGCTCTGAGCAACCTGATCTGGATGAAGATGTCCCTGCTCATGGCAGAGGTTGAACTGGATGAGCTGTGAAGGTCCATTCCAACCCAAACCACTCTGTAATTCTATGAATTACATATAGGTCATGTCAACCCAGATGCAACAAACCCCTAATTCCTCCATAAATTGTCCAAGTTGGCCAGCAACGGTTCATAGGGCGGCTGGTAGGCCGAGTGTGTCGTTAAAGACGTGGATTAAAGCTTTCTCCTTTATTTAGCTGCTGAAATTCCTCAGAATTGCCAGAGTTATTGTGTAACTGTACCTTTAGTTTGATGTTAACATGATTTTGTCAAGCTTTAGAACAACTTCCCCTGAAAACCTCAGAGACTGAAGCAGGAAGACCTGAGGAATTATGAGACTCCCAGAAGAGAGGTACAAGGACAGAGGACACAAGGACTCACAAAGTCATTTCTATAGGACAGAATCACATACTGCTCATCATTACGGTTATATAATGAAGTTATTTGCATTTACAAATTAATACATGACATTAAAGATACCAAGGTCACTGTCACCAACTTTTCTTCATGCAGGAGTAACCTGCTCTGGCTCAATTGTTGCTCAGCAAAAAGATTTGGAAAAAAATGATAAAAAAATGTAGGTGTAAGCGGACAGTGTAGAAGAATTATGTGCCAGATTGACTGTGTTCACTTGGTAACCTTGTCCCCAGAGGTAAGTGCTCCAAGTCACACAAGAAACATCCTTAAAATTAGAAGCACCAGACTGCGTGGTGAGGATTTACAGAGTTTGCCACTTGTCAAAAAATGTTGATCTGCTGATTTAAGTGGCAATATAAACATGTCATTTTGAATGCTGTATATATTTAACAAATAAAATGTAAACTTGATGGCATAACAACATTTCTTTAAATTGTGGCCCAACATGTAGGTCATCTGGTACATTAACTAACTGATAAAACCATCATTTTTTTTCTAAGTAGTGAATTTTTTTAGTGATAACTCTATGTCATGAAAGAATCACTGTAGCCTCTTAACATAAGAGCTTTTAATTATCTGCATGTAAGAATAAGTTGTCATAGAAAAAGAAAAATGTCTCTGGATTCCCAGTGTAGCAAGGACACAATCCGAGGGGCTGGATTTGGATCCAACAACTCCTCTGGAATTACAGGGTTCAGACTCTAGACCAACCTCTCCCAAATTAATTCAGTCTGAGAGAATAAATCTGTGACACGAGGAACTGTCAGAAAGGCATTAGTACCCACAGCCAGCTTGACAATTCCCACTGGGTGTTTTAAAATTACCAGGGTATAAATAAATTACCGGCCATCACCAATGGCCATGGGTACTCAATAAGCCTTATCAGATGATATTTTCCTAAAGTTATCACAAAAGAAGTGGGTCTTGATAAGATACTCTTATCATGGAGTAGGAATAAAAATGGTTCTGCAGAAAGCAGACAGTATTTTAAATAAACTTGGCATAATGGAGAAGCAAAATTTTGTGGGTTTAAAAAAACCCACATAATTCCCATTTACTTACCTACTCACACAGATTTCATTATTGCGGTATTTAATTATCACACAGCCATTAATGGATTTTATCCTCACAAAATCTGTCAAGTTGGTAAATCCCTCATGAGATCTGAGAGGTTCTCAGAACAGAGGGATCTGCTCAGGATTATACAGAAAGTTCATGATCATGTTGACCAGATGTACAGGTCCTGAATTGATTTTCAGTAGGTTTGTTAATTCTGAACTAAAGCCCCCGAAATTTATTTTTGTAGCATTTTATGTAGACCCAGACAAAGGTGCAGAACTTTAGAGAAAGAAGAATAAGTTAATAAAATAAAAAGAATGATCAAAGTTTGGTTACAGTTTAATTAAATAACGGATGGAGAGGTGAGACTGTATCTTTGAGATATCATGAAGAAAAAGGCAACCTCAGCAAACACTAATTCAATTTAATAACTAATCAAGAAAACTCAAACATTTAGCACAAATTAGGAATTTCAATTAAAACATCCACATACAGGCAATTCACAACGCTGCTTATCTGCTACTATTGATAGGAAAAATGGTGTTTTGACATTTGGATATAAAGGATGTGTCTGTGATTGGAACAGGGCATTTTAACTGATGAGGTCTTGAGCACTTACTCTTAGCTGGTCTTTGGGCAAAGCAACAGCTCCTTGCTTGATGATTTCCAGAACTCACTCCACTGACAGCTCCATGCCAACTTGTTCTAATTGTGAGCTGAAAAAGCTGATCACCTGGAATGAAAAATCAGAGCACAGAAATAAATAAATAGAAAAGAAGAGATCTTGGCATTCATTTACACACAAAGCTGTCATCTTCTTGCCCTAGATCAATACATCTTAAAGAATAATCATGTTATTGCAAGTGTCACAACCAGGGAGGCATCATTAATATCAAATTAGCACAATTATCAGTATTCTCTAGCAGTCATTTTTAACTGAGAGATGATTGTGGGACTACGGTGGGTCTGTGGATTCCCTGACGAAGGGCATGGGAATAGAAATTAGCCTTGAAGATATGAAGGCCTACCCGTGAGAAAGATGGGAGTAACGGAGTATCCAGAGATGTTAAGGATGTATCCGTGAGAGAGAAGGGAGTAAAAGAGTAACATTGATGATAGCAAAAATAGCCAATGAGATGTTACTGCTGTAACTTGTAACCAATAGTGAAGAGACACATGAATTGTTAGAACTGTATAAAAATGCACTTGTGGCAATAAATGGCATCTACTACTTTCATCCTGGAAGAACTTGGTCTATGTCGTTTGTCCATCTCAACCGCGACATTTGGGGACCCCGACGTGATCCTGTATGAAGAAGGATCTCGCATGAAGAAAAGACAGCGGTGAAGCTGTGACAGCCGAAGATGAGCTGTGGAGATGGAGCCTGGTACAGCTGATAGAGTAGCAGGGGGGAGCTGCCGAAGATCCGGATCCTTGAAAAGACACCACACCAAGAGCTGGTGAGCTACTGGGAATGGGGTGGGGTGGAACTTACCTAAAGAAGAGGGTATTGTATTATACTATCTACATGGAAATTGCTTCTGAAGAAGCAGGGTATTAGCCTTCTGGAACTGACTTTACAAAGGACTATGTTACTATGGGGCAAAGCACTACTGAAAGATCCAAAGAAACAACTGAACTGTTAACAACATGGCACTTGTTGCTAGAGACTTGGAGAGTCTGGACTAGATTTGGAAAAAAAAAATAAGTGCACTGTTCCAAACCCTGAATCCCCCTGTTACTAATGATTCTCCAGCACCGTTCAAGTCCACGTTATCTGATGACTCGGATGAGGATGAGGGTCTGCAGCATTTTCTTGAAAAGCTAAAAGGAAAAGGAGTATGTGTATGTGTTTCTCTGAGATCAGATAAAAACCATGAAAGACTCAAGCAAAATTAGACCTATGCAATGTAACAGTTATGGATCATTTAGGATGGAACAATGGGGATTCATTGAAAGCGGCAGGTATCCCCCAACTCTTGGAAGAGACACTAATTGACACACCACAATTACAGGCACAATTAGTTTCTGAAATCCTGAGGCAGTCAATGGACCTTGCATATCAAGCTATGATAAAGGTGCCTGAAACTGAAAAGCAGTCAAATCATCTATGACTATTAATCAGGGTCCCAATGAGAATTACATGCGATTTATTGACCATCTTCAAGAGGCCATCAATAAGCAGGTTGAAAACTTAGAAGCTAAGGAAGAAGTGGTGTTGAAATTAGCAGTAGAGAATGCTAATGTTTGCTATCAACGTGTTATCTGCGAGTTTTACAGTACATATTACGTGCTTCTGTGTATTGCCTCTCTGAAAATCAAGCAGCTTGTCAGGAATGTGAGTTAATTGTTTTACTGGTTGTTGTTAGAATTGTTTCTTTGTGGTATAAGTACGCCGTAAAACCTTCTCCCCACTTTTCCCGCTCGTGCTGCAAGCAGCCCTGTGCTTCCCCCCTCCTTCCCTCCCTCCCTCCCTCCCTCCCTCCCTCCCTCCCTCCCTCTTCCCATGGTTTTTACTTACGAGATGGGGTCAGAAACGACTGTTTTCAGTCATGTTCCTAAGAAATCGGTATTGAGAGGTGTTTTAAAACATAGGAAAGCACTTGGAAATATGAGGAAGGAAGATCTTGTGAAATATTGTAATTAATGGTGGCTGCTGTGTAAGTTAGATGAATGGGAAAAATGGCTGGAGGATAGAATCTCGAAGTATACTTTGTTGCAATTAATGTTGTTTTTAAGGCGAGAAGAGCAGGACAAAATAAAACTCTACAAGAGATCATTGGATCATTACAGACAGTTTTACAGCTGGAATGGTTTGAACTTCAACAAGCTGAGAGAGAATTAACTGATAACACACAGGTCACAGTAAACTTGCTGAAGTCTGCAAGATGCTTTCCTCATTAACCTGTTTTCTTTGTGGGTATCTGTTTAAGCATGTTGCAATTTTAGTAGGTCTTTTTTGTTTGGTACGGTGAGTTCACAGACTGTTAAATCATGAGAATCCATGGACTCAAAATGTGTGTTTTGTGATAATACAGAAGATCATGAGTAATTTAGTTCTTTACTGCGTGAATGTGATGGTAAAATTCTGTATGTAGTAGCTGTTATTTTTCATTCTAGCATGCTAACTTTATTCCGGCATTCAGACTTGCACAACTCTGTGATAGGCTGTGTCTCATCTTGGTGTACTAAACTTGGCTCTTTTGTATGCACAGTAGGTAAAGAATCCTGGATTTGGGATAACAGTTGTAACACGCCAGATGAGACACTAATAAAAGCCTTGCCCAGTTCAGCTTGCTGCGGCAGCAGGGGGCAGGTGCTGATTGGGCTCCAGCGCACACTGACCTGTTTTGTCAGGGAGACCCAGCGGTGCCTCCACCTGGTTGAGCAGTAAGCAGTTCAAAGGTGCAATGCAAAAATCGAGATATTGTCTTGAATAAGTGTAACTGTGACCCATCTGCATATTTGAACTTGGTATTTGGTTTTCATATCTGAGCTCAGTATTTTCGTTTGCATATATATGCATTTGGTACCAAAAGAATTTTTTTGGGGGAGATAATTACAAAATGGGAACCGGTTCCGCTGCTAAAAGACCACCTTGCTCCCCCTTAGGATGCATCCTTACACATCAGAGTAACTTTTGGGGAAATATTCTGATAAAAGAAAACTTGAAACGATACTGTCCTCGAATGTGGTTTAAATGTGGAATTCTGGGTTTTAGTGCTGTATTGCAATTAATGTTGTTCTGCAGAACTTTGGAAATAATTGGGTGAAGTATGATACTGTAAGTTAATTTCCTAATTTTGAGACCAGAAAAGAAATTAAATTGTTAAAGTCTGATTGGAAAAAAAAAAACAACAAACCAACCAAACAAACAAAACAAACACGCACACACACACACACAAAAAATAATAATAAAAAAAAAAAAACACAAAGAAAACCACCACCAACAAAAAAAAAACAGAAACAAAACAAACCCTAAATGCTATGATGGATGTGAACTTGGTATTGTATGAGGTTGAATTTAAAAATTGCTAGAATCTGAACTGATTTGGATCTAGAAAAATGGAATTATGGATTGACGTTTAATATGCTGGTTTTTGATATCTGTGAATTTTAAATGGTAAATGAAGCTAAGGAATGTAACTATTGCTGAGCTACTTGGAATTGCGTATAAATTGTATTATGGTAGGAATGAAATGGGTAAACAAAAAAGCAAAATACCCCAGGCCTGTGTTGTACAGTTTGAATCTAAATTTCAGGCCTGTGTCAAGCTGCAAGATAAACTCAGGTCATTGTAACTGAGGAGTTTGCCAGAGCCTCCCACTTCGTACCAGCGATTACGCCAGCTGCGTGGCCTTGGCTACATCTGAACTGCAGCAAGAAGAGAAAGAAAAAAATAAATGGAAAAACCTGTTTGCCCGCTGTTAAGCGGAGAAAGGGGGGCTTTATTCCCCCCGCTCTGTCTTTTTTTTCCTGAAATGTTGGCATCCATCCTTGTTGTGGGACTGCGTTGTTTCTCGGCTTTGAATCAGGGGTTGTTGGTGCTGTTTCTTTTTGCTTCAGTCTTGTTTCTTAGGTTCTGGCACATCTGGGGAGAGAGCTCATCATTTTACCTCCTTGCTGAAGTCAGTCTTTTCACACTGGTCAGCTTTGGGGGGTCAGAGTGCTCAGTGCTTCTCTGGGTCAGACTGGTACTAATTTGGGTGTGGAGTGGAGCCAGGGTGGTTTGATGTTCAAACTGATTTGTTTTCATGCTAGGCTGGAGGTCTTGCCATCTCAGATGGGGGCGAGAGGGAGGTTTTATTCCCCCCCTCATCCCCCACCCCAGCAATGTTACTGCTAGAGAACTGTAACACTGCATGAAGGAGTCTGAGGGTGAAATTTAAAAGCATTGCCAGTGGATCCATAGTTCTAATGAAGCTGGGAAATTAAACCATTTTTTTTTTGATAGACTTATTCTGTGGTAACTAGTTGTAAGAGACTTCCTAGTAAATTCACTGTGATAGTTTTTGAGGTCATGGGAGAGAATGAAAGAAAGGCCATTTTTTGAGACCGATGGAATGCCAAATTTGGAACAAAGTTTTACCATATGTATTCTTGTGTTTGCCAGTGTCCTGGATTTGTTAAAAAACAAGTTTCTCTTTTAGTGAATTTACCTGTCAGCTAAAACCTTCCTATTAGCTGCATTTTCCAGGAGAACCAGATACATGTTTTGGTAAACCTAGCAATGGAATGCAAACTTATTGATAAGCACAGATGGACATCTCGCGAGAGGGGCAACAAGAAACAGGTGACCAAGAAACTGACCAACTGTGTATAACATTCCATTCACGTGAATACTTCATACAGAAGTGGGAGATCACGAGGATCTCGCCCCTTTTCCTTTTTTCTTTATGGCCGACATTAGGAGAGGACCTTGCTAGTTGTCCCTGCGAACTGAGGCCTAGTGACAGCCTGAATCCAACTCCGGTTGGCTGCAGAGTCTAATCCAGGACTTTGGGTGTTGGCTCTGCAGTTGCCGAGACTTTCAAGATTGGTTTTGTATATTTTGTATTATTTTCTCTATTCTTATTAGTAGCATTAGTAAAACATTTTTATTTCTTCCAACTCTCTTCTCTCTGTCCTTCTTTCCCTCCCAATTCCCTGTCCTTAGTGGGAAGCGGGGAGAAGGAGGGGCAAAGGGGGGAAGTGGGGGAGGAGACGGGGTTAACAATACGTCTGCCAGGGTTTTATTGTCACCTCGCAATCTAAACCCTCGACAGCCAGAAAGCCCTATACCTCTCTTGGGTCAAGATTTGTTAAGTAAATTGCAAGCTCAAATAACGTTTTCTGAGAATTCTGTTCAGTTGCATGTCCTATAAGAAGCTGCTTGGATGGTGTATATCTGCTTGCTTCAAGTGAGGAATCTCCAAGGAAATTTTGAATGCTGTATTTCCACTAGTATTAACAGCCACTGTTTTGATAAAGCAAACACTACACTGATAGAACTGAAATAAGACTTTGATCCTGTAAGGGAAACAATATCCAATAAATATGACAGCCAAAATGGAGTTAGAAACTTTGAGGAATAAATTTATGACAACCTTACAAGCTAACTGCATTTGATTGGACTTGCAGACTTGTCTGTTTATAGCTACAACATAGAAACAACCTGTGGCTCTTGTAGGACAGTATGATGAAAATGCTGACAGACTGATATACTGATTGTTACTCTGATCAAGAAATGCAGGGCATGAATTTAATTCTTAATAGGCCATGATCCTTTTGCCATACATGTACCATTTGTGAAATTTAATTTTGATTTTTTTATTTGCAGTCTATGTCCTTGTAAATTGCACTAGCTGATTTTCTTAACGGGACAGATTTTGGCATGCCTAAATGTAAATTGATGCAGAACCTGCAAGTCTTTAACATCAGGTCACAGACCATACTTGTCTCTGATCTGATCCTACATACTTGCACAGTTTTTGTTGATGGTTCTGGGAAGTCTCATAAAGCTGTAGAGGTCTGGCATGAAGATAACAGTTGGCGTCATTCTGTAAAAATTATTGAAGGTTCAACCCAATTAGCAGAACTTAGTGCAGCTTTACATTACTTAGAGCTTTTTAAGGAGGAACCTCTAAATTTGATTTGTGATTCTGAGTACGTAGTCAAGGTCCAATGCACGTATCTGATTATGAACTGTTTTGTTTTTTTTTTTTAAACAAAAAGGGGGGAGAAATAGGGAAAATACCACAAAACCAATTGTCAAAAGCATTGTATGTGATGAATCATTTATATCTAAGTGGTGCAGCCCAAATTTGCCCTGTGATGAAACACTTTGCAAGTATGACCCAAAAACATGCTAAATCAGAAAGAACCTACATTAGTTATGGTCAAGTCACTAGTTAATGGTCAATGGAAAAGGCCACATCAATTGATAACCTGTGGGAGAGGTTATGTTTGTGTCTTTAGAGATCAAGGGCCGTAATGGTTGCTGGCACAAAATGTGAAACCGGTGTTATCTTCCTGACAATGGTTGCTGCAGCTGCTGCATTTTGGATGCCTGCACAGACAAAGACTAACATGTGGATTACTTTAGCCAACATGACTGGCCAGGACTCCATATGCCTAGCTATGGCATCTCCAGAAAACCCGTTCCACACGTGCTTGGTTGGCATCCCCCTTGATGACTACAGCAGCATCACACAACTGTTTCAAAATAGCGGATGGTGCAAAGGCATTGCACTGAACTGTAATAATACCAACATGGCACTTTGGATTAATTGCCTCCCGAAAGCAGATATTGAACCACAGGAACTGGAATTGCTGGCATCTATGCCCATGGACGCTTGTATCAATCTGATTTGTGAAAAGTGTCAGAACAATATACAAGAACATGAATGGATAAAACTGCAAAATGTTAATGCTACCCTTGGTGACTATAGAAATGAAACTCGATGGTGTAATGCCTCACAGAAGAATCCAGGTGATGTCGTTGATAATGTGGGACAGTGACCCCGAAACCTCTTGTATGGTGTATTCTTGGTCTGTGGAGATAGAGCCTGGCCAGTAATTCCTTCTAATGCTGTTGGAGGACTGTGTATTTTGGGACAATTAACTCTCTTAACGCCCAATGTATCTATGATAATAGATCACAGAAGAGCAAGACGGGAAAAACACTTTTTGCATGTATATGAGTCAAAATGTGATGATAATGTAGATTTTGGGGATCAGGGTTAAGGGTTTTAGGATCTCTTGTACCTGGTGTTGGCACAGCTAAAGCTTTAAATACTTTAAAAAAATTAGGATACTGGTTAGTTAAGCAAAGTAACAGAACTTCTAAGGCTTTAAGTGGACTTCTGTTAGATGTAGATTCTGTAAGACATGCCACGTGGCAGAACAAAGCCGCAACAGACTTTTTGTTATTAGCTCAAGGACATGGGTGTGAAGATTTTGATGGGATTCGTTAAATAAATTTTTTAGTGGTTGGAAGCTTTCAGGGTTGTTGTTATCAGTAGTGAAAATGGGACTGATTGTCTTGACGATTGCTGTGGTTGTGTTACTAATGTTGCCATGCATGATTTCTCTGCTGCAAAGGGCCCTGCAGCGGACAGGCAATTTTTTTAGCACAAAAACAAAAAGGGGGAATTGTGGGAGTACGGTGGGTCTGTGGATTCCCTGACAAAGGGCATGGGAACAGAAATTAGCCTTGAAGATATCAAGGCCTACCCATGAGAAAGATGGGAGTAATGGAGTATCTGGAGATGTTAAGGATGTACCCCTGAGAGAGAAAGGAATAAAAGAGTAACACTGATGATAGCAAAAATAGCCAATGAGATGTTACTGCTGTAACTTGTAACCAATAGTGAAGAGACACATGAATTGGTAAAACTATAAAAATGCACTTGTGGCAATAAATGGTATCTACTACTTTCATCCTGGAAGAAATTGGTCTGTATCGTTTGTCTGTCTCAACCACGACAGATGATTTTACAATTTAATACACACAGCTGAATTAATAAATTTACGTTTTTAAGTACTGTGCACTGACATGCTTTTATTTCTCTCTGTCAGTCCTTCTGCATGTCAGGATTTTTGATGCCTTCCAGTCTTATGTTTGGGCTAGAAATTTACTTTAATTTTCAAGCATTAAGGTAAAACCCTTGTAGTTCCAATGATTTCTGGACAGAGGCTTTAAGACAACTATTAAATATCTCAATACAACTACAAGAGTCTGCATGACTTGCCTGGGGGTTTTGGAGCATCCAAAGGTCACAAAACTTATCTTGTCCCCAAATTAAGCACCCGATGTCCCCAATGTACCTTCCCCATCACAAATTCCAGGCCCAAGGACTTGTACATTCCCTCTTGACGTTCTCGCCCTCCATGGATCTCCTTGGTGAGGCCAAGCTGATTTTCACGACATTTCCCTCCCCACCTCCTTTTCTGTGCTCCACCTGGTCCTTATTACTAGAACACAGTTAGGTCAGGCTTTAACTTTGATCCCTCTCCAAGCTCATCAGGTTGCAGCAGAAGCAGACATCCCACTGGCAGTTCTCCATGTGAGACATCAGAAAACCTCCATTTCTAAAGCTCCTTTCATCCCAAAAGGACACACTTTGCAAACTCCATCCCGTATCCTAGAGGAACTCCTCAGTCATGCAGAGGATCTGAAACTCAAAACAACTCAAGAAGTGTATGAGGCAAAGTTTCAACACCTACTTAGAGTCCTTTGAGGGTACCGAAAGATGGTCAGAGCTACTTGGTACAACCTGTCTACACATGAGCACCTGACTGTTCCTTGCTGAAGCTATGCACAGATTTTGCTCATGCTACTGGGAGGTTCTCCAACATCTCGTGGGCTCATGCTACTGGTAGGTTCTCCGACATCTTTTAGGTTCATGATACTGGTACATTCTCCAACATCTTGTAGGCTCATGCTACCAGTAGGTGCTCCAACATCTCGTAGGCTCATGCTACCGGTAGGTGCTCCAACATCTCGTAGGTTCATGCTACCGGTAGGTGCTCCAACATCTTGTAGGTTCATGCTACCAGTAGGTTCTCCGACATCTTGTAGGCTCATGTGACTGGGAGGTTCTCTGACATCTGATAGGCTTAGGACACCTCTCTTCTGAAAAACCACTAAAGTCCACTTTTATCTGAATTTCAACCTCCAGCATATCGAGTAATCTTTGTTAATTCTCCCAAGTAGAATTGAGGAAAAGTGTATTATACGACAAAAATCTCTGCTGAGCTCTCTTTGTTCTGTGGTGAGACACAGCTGGAACCCAAAACCATTATCCTAATTATGCCTCACAACTCATAAAACAAAGATAACTGATGGCTTGATGACTTTGGGATTCAAATTGGTTGTTCCTCTCTTGCCATCCCTGAAAACCCAGCCCTTGTTTTGAGCAGGTCGATTTGCTGGATAGGAAAACAATTTTCTCTAGAAACCAAAGCACCAAGCAAAATAAGAGACAGATGACGCTTGCTAGACATTGTTTTTTGGGGTTGTTGTTGCTTTTGTGTGTGTGTGTGTGTTTTGTCTTAAATAACAGAAATGTGGAAATCAGTCAAGAAAAAAATCATGTTTAACCTTCTGTACTGTCATTACAATTATCTCCAGACTTGAATAGAGGAGAGAATTTTGCTACCTCTGGCAGATGGTGCAGGTAGGTTTTATATTCTTACAGATAAGGACCCACTGCGATTTCTGATCCTTGAAAAAAAAAAAAACAAAAAAAAACCACCAAAAAAACCCCAAACCAAAACAAAACACAACAAAAAAACCCAAAACAAAACACAAAACAGGAGGAGGCAGATGTGCTGAGTTCATAGGAACCAGAAATTACTGAGGAAAATGGGAAGAAATGGCTTGTGCAAAGAACGTGAGGACCTCGGAGTGAGGGTGACACGGTTTTGGCAGAGTCTGGGACAAATTGCTAGTAGAGGAAATGCAGCTCATAGATAAATGACAAAGTTGCCTGCAAACTTCAAAAGAAAAAAACCCCATTTTCCTGCATTTCAACACTCCTGTGTTGTTAGAAATTGCTGTGAAACCCACCCTCGCCCAGGGCAGCTCCTGCAGAGAATCCATCATCCCATCAGCAGTTTGAGTTCCATTCGACCACAACAAAAGCAAAATTTCATATTTAGCTTTTAATCAAAAGTATAAAATACCATCATAACGAACGCATCTGCATAAAAAAACTGAATGAATCTCACAAATACTACCTGAATTCTGGTGTTTCCTATTTTGGGAAGTCAAAGCTTCTAATCTTAACATGATTCTTAAAAACACTTGTGTTTTTGTAGTAAAAGCACTAATCTTGGTTGAGTTATATTTCACAAAGAATAAGAGTGTGATAGGCTTCCAATATTTTCAGGCTATGTTGGCATTTCACAGAACTCTGAATGGCTACTTTTGATACGCAGTTCAAGACTGAAATGAAAAATATAAACTTACATAATAAGACTTATCTCTAAGCATTATTTGTCTTACTACTTCAGATAATATAGAATTGGAATAATTCCCTTTCTAACCCTGATAAGCACAGTATCCCAATGAGATATTCAGATAGTCAGTGGGTACACCAATGAAATTAAAAAAATAAAATAATATAAAATAAATGAGCTATAGAGAGGAAGATATATATATATATATGTGCACAGAAGAGTTATATCAATAAGAAAACAAAAAAAGCATCTTGAGTTACATCCCAACTGCCCAAGCTCCCATCTTCTCTGTAGCAGGTTTAACACTTTACATAATTATCTGCCTAAATATAAACGATGTAAATGAAAGCTTAACATAATATTAAGGCAGAGTAGCCCTTTGAAAGAGCTTTAATTATCCTCTACACATAAGTAACAGAACTACATTTAAAATAATCATGAAAATGAACAGATTTCAAGTCCTTGTCCACTTAAAAAGAAAATGAACCAGAAAAAGTGAGCTGAGTGGATAATATTAAATGAGTTTCAAATTTTTGCACATGCTTTAAAACCCAACACTTAGCATGCTAATGTATAGAAAAGAGCAAATCTCAGGGCAAACAAACCAGACTGAGAGATGGTGTCCATTTTTTTTATATTCTGAAAATTATTTTTCTCATTAATTATTTGGGCAACAGGTCTAAGAAAACAGAAAATAACCACAAAGACTACTTAGAAAGAAGAATAACTTAACAAGAAGAAGAAACTTAATGAGTTGCTGTGAATTACTCATATCCAAGTCATGCTTTGAGCCAAAAGACCCTCTTCGTCCAAGGAAAATAACCTGTTTTAAAAAGCTCACTCTCTCCAGTCTGGCTCCCATATTAACAGGGATTAAAAGGCACATTTAATCTTGGCTTAAACAGCCCCTCATCAGGAATATCTTGTCAGCATTGAGATGGAACAGTGGATCTCCAGCACCTTGCCATGTGCAAAGAGTCGAATTCCGGTTGCGCGAGCATCCCAACCGTGCGATGGGTTTGGTCACCAGCTCAGGGATATCCAGGCTTTGTATTAATATATTAATTAATATAAGTAATATATTACTACACCATTCATATACTCAAGATCTCTAAACAAAACATGTTTTCTACAGTGATTTCCAAAAGCACTTTTCAGAAAGCTTTTCCATTTAAGAGGTCAATTTTCCCCCCGAAGACTCATCTTTTGCCCTTTTGTTTTCTAAACAATAAATTTACAAAATATTTCCAGATATTAAAATTGCTACAAGAAAACTAGAATGATTTTAAAAAGACATTTTAATTTTGGGAGATTTTTTTTTTTTTAAGATGATGAGGGACTAATCACGATGTCTATTATTTCACCCATCTATTGTTTTCAATCGGGCTGAAAGGGTGAAGTAAAGAAATATTTCTATCTATTATAGCAGCAGAGCTATCAAGGACAAGATGTTTTCTCCACTTGGGTTCTTTCAGTGCGATGCCCCAGCCCATCCACAACCATAACTAACACTTCAGCTCCTTGTTTTCTCCTCCAGTTAAAAATAACAGTATGATTCACTTCTGCCTCCTCTGCCCACAACGGTCAAGGTTAAGTTGGCAAAAGAGAAAAAAAAAAACAAACCACGAAAGACTTGGCACGAAATGAAAAAGTTCTGATTTTTTTTTTTAAAGGATGAAAAGAGAATGATGCACATGTTGACACTGGTTATTTTTATGTTTCCAGATGTGTTCACTATTAGGAGAGGAAGATGCTGTATTGACGACACACTGAAAAGGAGAAAACAAACCTTTTATTGTAAAGTACCGCAGGATTAGCACTTCAGCTAAGTAGCTTCCTGAGGAAAATATAAATTACAGCTATGTTCAAGAGCTGATCGTCAAACCCTCTGATCTGGAGCAGAAGTGAGGCTGATTTTAGAAGGGACGAAATGGCTCCAGGTGATTCAAAAGCAGGAGAAACACAAAAGGTTTAGCAGCAAATTTAAGTGCTAAAGTTTTTCAGATTTGCCATGAAATGAGGAACAACGTGTTCAAAGACACGTGAACTTTTTCAAGGTACTCGGCTCTTCTCATCTTCCCACTTCTAGCAAAGAAAGTGGGTAGGAGTGAGGAGAAAAAAAAAAAATCACTTAAAGTATTTAGCCAGGCCATCATAATTAGCAGGATCAAAGTTTTTCTAAAAAAAAAAAAAAACAAAAACATGAAAGATCAGTTCTCATGTTCACTGCAAGTCCTGAAACAGAAGTTGCTATGCCAGACTCAAGCCAACTCAACTAATTTTAAAATCAAGCAGGGCAACGTCTTCGGAGAATTAAATTCCTAGTAGGAAACTGCATCAATCGGATCCTTTGCACCACTAAACCATTGCTCCTGACCTCCTGATTTCTATCAGATTATTTTGCAAACAAACTTCTCGCAGCTCCTAGTTAAACCTGTTCAACTGCACGACATCTATCACTAGGAAATGTGAAAGTCATGAAGAGCCAAGTTGAGTTCTCATGATGGTCGTGAACCAAACCCATCTTTTGGAATTACAAGTGAAAAGTCGTCACCGAATTCCTGACACATCTCCGGGATGAATGACAGGAACCACAGCATTCCTCTCTGTTCCCCATCCAGAGGAATATCCCATTTAGTTAAATGAGATGCATGATATCCTATTAAGATGACTTTCTAAAATGAAAAGTAAATTAATAGGAAACAGAAGGTATTTTGATTTCAGTTTCTTCTGTAGAGCATTAACTGTTCCCATATGTTGCCAATCAGCTGGCAATGGTGATTTTTAGCTTATTTATAAAATCCCAGAGGTAGATAAGTAGTTTTCAATAAAAGAGTGTTCTATACAATGATGTCCCTTAAACATTTATCTATTTTTTGCCTCAACATTGAAGCCCACAGAGCTTACATGTTATCGCCAGAGTAACCTGAATGCTTCAAATCCTGAGACTGAGTTCCTTAATTACTGTGATGAAGTTTATCCCACAGTTAACCTGGGCAATTGTCACTGGTCTGGGCAGCTGGTGGAGTTGCAGAACCATCTCCATATTCCTGGAGACCTACAGAGATGTTCTGCTTGGTCTCCTGCCCCCGTTTCATCCTGCCAAACGTCTGCTCTCCAGAGATCTTCAAGTCCCTGAAAACCTACCACAGCAATTCATTGTTATTAACATCAGAAAGTCTTTGCTTACGACCTGTGAATCCACAAGTATGTGAAAAAGGTTATTTTCTTTCCCTTCACAGCAGCGTTTTATTTGAATAATATCACATCACCTTTGGCCTTGGCTGATCAGCGCCTATTCTATTTGTCCTCAGAGGTCCCATTTCCTACAGCTCTTGTTTCTCCCTAGAATTTCTTTCATGCTGCTGGCTGAACATGAACCAGTGTATGTCCAGGTGGCCAAAAAGGCCACCAGCATCCTGGCTTGTACCAGCACTGGTGTGGCCAGTAGGCCCAAGGCAGTGACTGTCCCCTGGACTGGGCACTGGGGAGGTCAAACCTTGAATCCTGGGGTCAGTTTTGGGCCCTTCACTCCATAAAAGACCTTGAGGTGCTGGAGCACTGTGTGAAGTTCCGGACACCACAGAATAAAAAGGATATAAAGCTACTAGATAGTGTCCAGAAGAGGCTACGAAGTTGGTGAAGGGTTTGGAGGGGAAACCGTAGGAGGAGCAGCTAAAGTCACTTTGTTTGTTCAGCCTGGAGAAGGGGAAACTGAGGGGACACTGAGGGGAGAGCTCATGGCAGCTGCAGCTTTCTCACAAAGGGAGCAGGAGGGGCAGGGTTGAGCTCTTCTCTCTGGTGACCAGTGACAGAACCTGAGGGAATGGCAAAAAGATGTGCTAGGGGAGGGTCAGGTTGGACATGAGGAAAAGGTTCTTCACCCAGAGGGTGCTGGAGCACTGGAACAGGCTCCCCAGGGACGTGTCACGGCCCCAAGCCTAACAGTGTTCAAGAAGAGACTGGACAACATCCTCAGACACAGGGTGTGAACTGTAGGGTTGTCCTGTGCAGGGACAGGAGTTGGACTCAATGATCCTTGTGGGTCCCTTCCAGCTCAGGACATTCTGTGATTCTGTGAAGGGGCTGGAGCACAAGTGTGCTGGGGAGCAGCTGAGGGACCTGAGGGGTTCAGCCTGGAGAACAGGAGGCTGAGGGAAGACCTTCTTGCTCTCTGCAACTGCCTGAAAGGAGGTTGGAGCCAGAGGGGGTCAGGTGGTGCTTTATCCATGCGAGCCACGGAACCTGACACACCAATATGATGTTCACAGAGTTCGCTTTATTGTCGGACCGGGCTAGCTTTATAGCAAAGCTGCCCTGTCCACGCGCCTTACAACAATATGATTGGTTGTAACTCGTGTTATACAATAACATGATAGGCTGCATGTACTGTCCACGCGCTCTGCACGCATGTGTCCGGCGATTGCTCACTCATTATTACCTTTTAATGGTGCTCCTTTAGTTTCTTTTGTCTCTGGCTTCACCTCTCAGCCAGGCTGGCGACAACCCCATTCCCCTGGGGCGGGGGGGGGTTCTGCCACTACATCTCCCCCTCTTTTATTTAATATTAACAATATGCCGTATCATGCTTTAAATACAGTGTGAAATACAGGGTAAGAACATTAAGGCTAATACAATTACAATTAACAAGAACAAACCTGTTTTCAATATTCCTTTTAACCAAACAAGGCATTCACCCCAAAAAACCCAATATCTTCTGTTATTTTCTTGTTCTGCAAATCTTCTATCTTTTTAACTTTTAAGTTCAAACAACACATACAATCAAACTCTTCATAACTGTGAACATGTCCAATAACAAAAAATTAATTGCTGCTCTGTTTTACAAAGTGGTATTCTCAACATTGGCTACATTCGTTGCTTAAAGCGATAACATGTCTGAGGTTAAGGGTTGTCATCACTGCAATCGGTTTCTTCTCTTGTTAGCTAGCCAAGGTCTCACCCACTTTGCTGGGATCCATGAATTTTTGTGGTTACCTGTAGAAACACAAGCATATCCCCTTCCCCAGATTATTAGTGACATAGGACCTTCCCATTGTTGTGTTGTCGGATAAAACACGCTAACCTTAGGCACATTTTCGGAAAAATCTTTGACATTTTTGATATGGTGCATAGCAACCAGTTCCATTTCAGTTTCACTTTTAGGATTAAGTCAGTTCAGCACATACAATGCCTTCATCAATACCTCTTCTGGGCTCACACCAATTCCCCCTTGTTTTTTCAAAACAGACAAAAGATTTTTTAATGCACGGTGTGCACGCTCAATAATTGCTTGGCCAGTAGAATTATAAGGGATTCCAAACAGGTGTTGTACCTTCCACTGGGTGAGGAAGGCTGCAAGTCTGTCAGAGTGGTATGCAGGACCATTATCTGTTTTGATTTGTGTAGGGACACCCATGACAGCAAAAGCTTGTAGTAAATGACATTTTACTGCCTTTGCATTTGCTGAGGTCAAGGCTGTAGCCCACAGCAGTCCTGAACAGGTATCTATGGAGACATGAATGTACTTTTGTCTGCCAAATGGTGCAAATTCAGTAATATCAGTTTGCCATAACTGACCTGGCTGCAAGCCCCGAGGATTTACTCCCTTTTGTTGGAGAGGTACTATGCGGGCACAATCAGGACAAGCTGCAATAATGGCTCGAGCTTGTTCCTTTGTAATTGTAAACTGCTTTCGGAGTGCTGCTGAGGATTGATGAAAGAATTCGTGAGCTTGTCTGGCTTGTTCAAAAGGGGATATATCTGCTACTGCCACAAGTTTGTCTATGGTGCTGTTTCCTTCTACTAGACCACCTGGTATGTTAGTATGGCTTTTTATATGCATGATAAATACTGGTGCTGTCCTATAATCTAATACGTTCCACAAATCTAACAATGCTTCAAACAATAAGGAATTGGAAACTCGCTGCAAAAGCACTCTATGTATTCTTTGTACAATTCCCACAACATAAAGAGAATCTGTTACCAGATTAACTGGAGAGTTATGCCATTTTTGCAATGCTGCTAAGCATATTGAGAGCAGTTTCTTTTAATATGTCCTGTCTGTCTGCAAGTAAAACATGCTAGGCCACAAGAAGAAGGGCTTCCACCTTTCATTGCAGGCTTACGTGCTGCAGCCAAGGCCGCAGCGTGGGCTTGAGCATGTATTTTTGCTTTTTCTACCTCCTGTTGCATAATTGGTACCTGTGTGCAAGCTTCCACCATCTCTGCTAAAGAAGCAGTTTTTCCCAAACCGGCTAATATCTGTTGGCATTGGGTGTTTGCATTCATCATAGCCAAATCTTTCCCCACAGCAGCTTTTGCCTCTGGAGTCACGTTAGGAGAGGCATCTATCACTTCTTTTAAACAATCCACAAATGTCATATATGATTCCCCAGGATCCCACTCTATTGTAGAATAGGGTGGCACAGGGTTACCTCTATTTGGCAATTCTTTCACTGCCGCCAAGGCAAGCCCTTGCGTTTGCTGCAAAATCCTTGGATGAAGTGCTGCCTGAGTAGCACCATCCGCATATTGCCCACGACCCAGTAACTGGTCCATGCTAGCTAACCACAACGGATCATCAGCTGGTAAATGAACATTTTCTAATACTGCCAATTCCACTTTCCCCTGCCACTTGTCCAAGAACAGCAAATACCCCGTTGGAGGAAGCAATAACTCCATCAATGCCCTAATATCTGTTTGAGTTAGTACTTGCCCCTTGAAAAATGAATTGATTAGCTGCATCACATGCTTATTATCCATACCATATTGCATAACTGCACTTTGCAATTGCTTAACCGTTTTCCAATCAAAAGGCGACCACTGCCTTTGTCCTCTATTATCTATGTGCACTGGCATTGCTGTAATACTACCAGGTAATATGATCCCTTCAATAGTTGCATCTCTGATTACCCCTTGCCAACGTTGCCCTGCATTATAAGAATGATCTCGAGGAATATCTCTACCCTGATGCACAGGGGCAGCACCCAAATTATCATTATTATCACTGCTATACAATTCCCTTGTGTTTCCCTGTGGATCAGTAAGTCGACGCATATTTGCAAACCGATCTGCTAACCCAGTCTCCAGCCCTTTTCCATATCGCGCTCTCAAATATTCATCTGCTTCTCTTACAGACCACATCCCATCTTCAACACATTGTCTAGCCCATTTTTGTATTCGCTCCCTTTTAATACGGAGCTCCTCCGGAGTGAGGTCTAATTCCACCCCCTCCCTTTCCTGTTTTTCCCATTTTTCACATTCCCTGCCAATTGCCTCCAGCCCGTCCTTAATTGCATCTGACGCCTTTTTATATGCTATTAACCACGAAGTTTTACTGTTACCGCCATCTAGTCGTTTCATAGCTTCTAGAACTTCTTGCATCTGGCTCTCCTGCCATCTCAGTAAGTCCTTCAAGCTTTGCACGTGGCTCTCCTCCTGGAAGTCAGGGCGATTCTGTGGTGCTCCGTCCTGGTGTTCCATCGGGTCCTCCGGCAAAGGCACGTCGGCTGGATTAACTTGTCCTGGCTTGTTGAAACTTGCCGGTTGCTGCCATTCGTTGTCGGAGCCAGGCAATGGCTCAACGGGCGCAGAGGGTATAATTTGCTCTCTGCCCCAGAACTCCAGATCTGATACGGGACATACCAGCGGTGTTGATTCTTCGGAGTTCTCGGAGGGTGGGCAGCTCGCAGCGGGCAGCTCCGAGGGGACGGCACACAGCTCCGGCTCCTCTGAGACTTCCTGCATTAGCTGCCTGACCTCCCGCCAGGGTCCGGCGAGATCGCAAGCCTCGCGGCTCCCCCTTGTAACCGCTTCCCATAGTTCGGTCCCTATGTCCTCCCATGTATCGGGAGAAAAAAATTCGTCCGTCGAACGGACACTCCCCTTACGCTGGGCGAATCGGAGCAGACGCTTTAACGCGTCTTTTTCAAAATACCTTCCTGTTCGTGCAGCCAGCTGCAGAATACTTTTCATTATTATTTTTTCTTCCACGGATGCCGTGTTTCCCATGCCACCTGCTTCCTCGTAGGCCTACTTTCCGCTATGATTGAGCGCCGGGCTGGTGTCGCCCCCAGGTGGCGTCCTCGCGTCTTCACTTCCGGCGATCTTGCTTCGATACGAAGTATCACGTCGGGGTCACCAAAGTGTTGCTTTATCCATGCGAGCCACGGAACCTGACACACCAATATGATGTTCACAGAGTTCGCTTTATTGTCGGACCGGGCTAGCTTTATAGCAAAGCTGCCCTGTCCACGCGCCTTACAACAATGTGACTGGTTGTAACTCGTGTTATACAATAACATGATAGGCTGCATGTACTGTCCACGCGCTCTGCACGCATGTGTCCGGCGATTGCTCACTCATTATTACCTTCTAATGGTGCTCCTTTAGTTTCTTTTGTCTCTGGCTTCACCTCTCAGCCAGGCTGGCGACAACCCCATCCCCCTGGGGCGGGGGGGGCTCTGCCACTACAGTCAGGCTCTGCTCCTAAGGAACAAGCAACAGGACGAGAAGAAATGGCCTCAAGTTGCGCCAGGGGAGGTTGAGGTTGGATCTTGGGAACAATTTCTTCCCGGAAAGGGCTGTCGGGCATTGGAACAGGCTGCCCAGGGCAGTGGTGGAGTCACCATCCCTGGAGGGGTTGAGCAGACACGGAGATGAGGTTCACAGGGACATGGGTTAGTACCAGGGGTGGGTTAACAGTTGGACTCGATGATCTTACAGATCCTTTCCAACCCAAACAATTCTAAACCCAGAGTAACCCAGCTAAGACATCACTAGCACCAGCAGACTCAGGGGACACCTCTGGGTTTCTCTGCTTTGCATACCCACCCAGGACTGCAGCAAACACCTCCTTCTGTTTGCACCATCAGCTCCTCATTACTACCTTCTCAGTACATTTTCCAACTAATTTTGCATCTAATTTTTAGCATTTTCACCTCTTCTGTGCTTCCTGTTTGTTTGATGAGAACATTATGTGCAACAAAGTTAAACAACTAAGTATTAAAGTCAAGAAATGTCATATCCATTTTATAGATTCTTGACAAGGTGACCTGACATCTGTTGTAGTGTCCAAAACTCATTACAGATTGCACATATTCTGTATTTTGGTAAGATTTCCTCAACATAGAAATACAAATCTGGACTATAGTTTAGGATCAGAGAATCTCATATCCAGCATAAGGAGGATTCTGTTGAAGCATAGAGGGTTGTCAGCGTGACCCAGAGCATAACACAAACCTCATGTAGACCTCTAGTGGGATCTGACGATGGAAATTATACTCATGCTTCCACTGTAGCGTGAGTGGAGATAATCCAAACGTATTTTGCTGTTTAATGACCACAAAAAGTACTGGTGGAGAGAATCAAGATGTAGCACAGCCCCTCCAGACATAGTTTGGGGTCCTCACCCTTCCATCACCAAAAGCTGCAACATTTACCACTTACACCTATGATTTATATGTGTTTGGCCACCAAATTACATTGAGCACAGCAGCCTGAACCCCAAAAGAGATCCCTGATACGTGGGAAGTTGGTGGATCCATCCTGCTCTGAATAATCAGTTTTGGCTACACAAAAAGCCCCAAAATTCTCTCTCAACATCAGGCTGGGATGGAAACTTAAATAAGAATATAAGAGCAGTTCAAGAATAGAGAGATCCTCCCTGTGAATACATCCTCCCAGCTTCCAGCAACATACAGTTTAGGAATTTATTGAGCCAAATCTTTAAATATGTGTATTTTTCCCCCATATTTTTTCACTAGTTTTGGAGCACATCTACATTTCAGACACTCACAACAACTCACATGGCCATGAGGATGGAGCTCCCACCTTCATCACTGTAGAAAAAACCTTGAGCAAAGTTTGGGAGCCAAGAACTTATTTTGGTTCTTCTCAGTGCCCACACAGTCCCAGACAAGCTCCCCATATGTAGAGCAAAACTAATACAGTTTACCACTTTTTCAAGGGATAGGAAGACCAGTTAAAACATTTTGGCTGTGGCACACAAGACAATCTATGGGATGGTAGTGCTGCCAATCCCATGTATGAGCTGGAGGATGTGACAAGGTAGGAGTCAGATGAATCTCATCTTTTATTCAGATCTGCAAGTCTGACAGCTCTCAGCACTTACCAGTTGGTGACAGGTACATCAAAAAAAAATTTAAAAATCTCTTTTTTTACATCCTCGCTTCTCTCTAACGAAGGAGCTATTTAAAAATTCAACATGCTCCCTTGGAAAGCTTTAAATAGTTTCTGAATGTAAGTGGCATTGTACTGTAACCTAATATTAAATAGTTTTGGGGAGGAATTGTTTAAATTGTTGAGGAAAACCTACATTTAAGTGTTACAAAGGAAAGGACATGCTGCTATCGGTGGGAAGCACAGGGCTGTCACACAGAAGGTATGGTCAGTGCTAATTTTCTTGGACCTGGACAAGTGACCAAAGAAGGTGTCTATCTCAGTCAGGAATGAAAAAAATAAGGGAAGAAGAAGGGAAGAAGAAGGGAAGAGGAGGAGAGAAGGAGGAGAGGAGGAGGAGAGGAGAAGAAAAAAGAAGAAAGAGAAGGAGGGAAGAAGAAAAGAAGAAGAAAAAAGAGAAAGAAGATGATGATGATTTATTTTTCACTGCCCCACAATTTGAAGACATCTTGTTCTAATCATCTGGGCAGCATCATGCTGTAGTCTGCAGCTGCCAAAAATCTGGAGAGTTTTGAGCTCCGAATCCTCTGCTCTCCAAGCTCTTGCATGACCAGAAAACACGAAGGGAGAACAGAAGAGGAAGGGGAAGGTACAGAGCAGGATTTCAGTTCGACATTTAAAATTCCTTTATGGATCATTGTTGGAGCGATAAAGGACTCAGCATTCCGATTCAATGTGAATCACACAAAGCCATTACAGAAACAAGCCTCCTTATATATGCAACTATTCTCTAATCACGCGTCCACGCTCCAAGCATGGATTCGCTAAATGAGTATCATGGGCAGTCCACACGCTGGAGCCCCACCGATGATAGGTCCGACGACTCACGCCATGCTGAGGCCCTGTTAATGAAGAAGCGCCCCTCTTTCTCACAGCAGATTCTGTTCTCAGCTTCTCGAAGTGGCCTTGAGATTCCTTTGGGCCTGACTAATTCAACAACATATCTCCATCTAACCAAACCCCTCCACAATTCCCCCTTTTTGTTCTTGAATTAGTCAGGCCCCTTAAACAGCATGCTGAATCGTTTTTGAAATACACTGCAACATAGAACACGTGATTAACAACATAATTACAGTTACATATGATGTAATTAAGATCAAACAACTACCCACTGATTCCAAAACTTATAAGCTATATGTCAAACCTTAACTTTATTATGGCAATCTTATTAATGTACTGTTCTAGTTTGCCTAAAGCACTTATTGATAGATTCAGAATAATCAAACAAGTTAATACAGCACAACCATAATCCTAATGTTAAAAGTAGAACATTTATAATTGCGTAATTTTGTAGATTTTGTAGGAATGTCTCATAATTTTACCTCATTTTTGCATTGACTATCTAAGTGTAATATCACCCTTTTGGCTCTCCTGCTGATTGTTCAAATCTCCATTCTCCACAGAAGGTACACCACCTGCTTGCTAATAGGCTCCTAGACCACCAGGTGTGTGAGCATCTATAACACTGAATTAGGATCCATGGTTTACATCTGAAACAGTCCTCACAACTTATCTCCCTCCTGTCCATCTGCATCCATTGAATCTTTGTTGTCTTTATTCAGCCATGGCTTGACCCATTTTGCAGGAATCCACTTCAATCCTTGGTCTGTAATGATACAAACATAACCTTTTCCCCAGGTTATCAATTGATGTGGTCTTTTCCATTGACTAGTGATTCGACCATAACTAATGTAGGTTCTTTCTGATTTAGCATGGTTTTGGGTCATACTTGCAAAGTATTTCATCACATACAATGCTTTTGACAATTGGTTTTGTGGTGTTTCCCCTACTTCCCCCCCTTTTTTTTAAACAAACAAACAAACAAAGTTCGGAATCAGATACGTGCATTGGATCTTGACTACGTATTCAAAATCACAAATCAAATTTAGAGGTTCCTCCTTAAAAAGCTCTAAGTCATTTAAAGCTCTGCCAAGTTCTGCTAATTGACTTGAACCTTCAATAATTTTTACAGAATGATGGCAATCGTTATCTTCACACCAAACCACCACAGCTTTATGAGACTTCCCAGAACCATCAACAAAAACTGTGCAAGTATGTAGGATCAGACCAAATACAAGTATGGCCTCTGACCTGGTGTTAAAGACTTGCAGGTTCTGCAGCAATTTACATTTAGGCATGCCAAAAGTTGTGCTGTTAAGAAAACCAGCTAGTGCAATTTACAAAGACATAGATTACAAATAAAAAAAAAAATCAGAATTAAATTTCACAAATGGTACATATATGACAAAAGGATCATGGCCTATTAAGACTTAAACTCATTCCCTGCGTTTTCTTGATCAGAGTGACAATTGGTATATAACAGTTGGTATATCAATCTGCTAGCAATCTCATCATACTGTCCCACAATAGCCACAAGTTGTTTCATAGACAAACCTGCAAGTCCAATCGAATGCAGTCAGCCTGTAAGGTTGTCATAAATTTATTCCTCAAAGTTTCTAACTCCATTTTGACTGTCATATTTATTGGATATTGTTTTCCCTTACCGAATCAAAGTCCTGTTTCAGATCTATCAGTGTAGTATTTGCTTTATCAAAACATTGGCTGTTAATACTAGTGGAAATACAGCATTTGAAATTTCCTTGGAGATTTCTCACTTGCAGCAAGCAGATCTGCGCCATCCAAGCAGCTTCTTGTAGGCCATGCAACTGAACAGAATTCTCAGAAAAAATTATTTGAGCTTAAAAATTTACTTAACAAATCTTGACCCAAGAGAGGTATAGGGTTTTCTGGCAACTACAAGAATTCATGTATTAAAACTTTGTTCCAAACTTGGCATTCTGTTGGTCTCAAAAAACGGCCTTTCTTTTGTTCTCTCCCATAACCTCAAAAACTAGCATGGTGAATTTACTAAGAAGTCTCTTACAACCAGTAAGAGAGTAGAGAGGGTATCAAAGACATGAACCGGGTAAGCTTCACAATTATTTTTAGGCTGCAACGCTGCAAAAATTCCGGTAACCGCAACCCGTTCAGCCTTAAATTCTTTTAAGGTGGAAATTATAAGCTTCCATGTAGTCGCTAATGATTTAGCTTCTTTATTTCCATTGCTAACCTTATCCCATAATTTCTGCCCTATATCGTCCCAAAGTTCAATTTTAAAAACTTTCTCAGCTTCTGTCGGGTAGTCGTTAGTTCTACACCAAACCAACAGTC
The DNA here is from genome assembly GCF_037038585.1 of Patagioenas fasciata. Classification (NCBI taxonomy): domain Eukaryota; kingdom Metazoa; phylum Chordata; class Aves; order Columbiformes; family Columbidae; genus Patagioenas; species Patagioenas fasciata. The sequence goes on from NC_092559.1 coordinate 44,589,834, forward strand.
TGCGTATGTTACTTTCTTCCTATTTAAGTTCTCTCATAGAGAGAATATGCAGGAGGAGTTTAACTATGGCTTGTTCCTCAGAGGATATATTTTGCCCCATAACTTCACTCTTCCCTCCTCCTGCCCCCAGCCGCTCACCTTTTCCGGGGGCTTCTTCAACAAATTTATCTGCGGAACGTCCGTACGCCTCCGCCCGGTTCTCAGTCCAGCTGATTCGCCTCCGGCTGGGCCGCTTCAGGCTTTTCCCCGATCTTCGTGAGATGCCGTTTGGAGTATCACGTCGGGGTCACCATTTGTTGGAGCGATAAAGGACTCAGCATTCCGATTCAATGTGAATCACGCAAAGTCATTTATTACAGAAACAAGCCTCCTTATATATGCAACTATTCTCTAATCACGCGTCCACGCTCCAAGCATGGATTCGCTAAATGAATATCATGGGCAGTCCACACGCTGGAGCCCCACCGATGATAGGTCCGACGACTCACGCCATGCTGAGGCCCTGTTAATGAAGAAACGCTCCTCTTTCTCACAGCAGATTCTGTTCTCAGCTTCTTGAAGTGGTCTTGAGATTCCTTTGGGTCTGAGTAATTCAACAACATATCTCCGTCTAACCAAACCCCTCCACGGATCATCAGAAATCTGTCAATCTTCTGTAATATTTTAAAATAAAAGCTACTTCAAGCATTGTTCAGCTCTGCAAATACTGACTTGAGAACAGAGAAATATTTCTTGTGCTTAAAAATCTGTTCTTTTCTATCAGGAATCATTACTCGGGTTCTCAATATGAACATTAAAGCCACCATCAGACGCATCCCAAACTCTCCCAAATTAAAGCTGTTGCCCAGAAAAAAAATCACAGTGGAAGCCCAGGAAACAGGGGAGAGAACCTCCAACCTTTTTAAAGTAACTTGATAGAGATGATGAATATTTTCCACCTCTCAAAAGGATAAAAAAGGATCAAATAACCAAGTATAAGTATCTGTTCAATAACGTATCACTCACCAGGTCTATATTTTGCATGATGTCCTGGAACGAAGCGTGAGTTCAAAACTGCTCAAACAGATCCCTCTTGTAAAGCAGCACGTACACAAGATTGGGGTTGTGGTGAAGAGAATTGGTCAGGCAGGAGTTGATGATCTCCAGCATCATGCGGATCACTTCCTCGATCATGTTCAGGTCTCGTGCCTTTAAAAAAAAAAAAAAGAAGAAAAGGTTAGCGTGCCCTTTTCCATCGTAAAATAGATTAGGCAATAAAGGCAGAACATAGGTAATTATTACTAATGGAGCTATTAGCTGGTTAATGTCTCAACAGTAAGCAGATCTGGTGTGCCTGTATCTGGAAAGAGATCTGTTTTCTCCTGTAATAACCCAAATTTTAACCAAAACGCTCTAGTATTCAGCCTCAGAGCTTGATTCTCTCAACAGGAGCCATCTTCTCACGCCAAAAAGCATTAAAATACTGTAATCAGCCAAATTCACTAAGGGTTAAGTGAACTTAGTCTTTTCAACCCTTCCTATGGTAAGTAAAAATGGGGCTCTTTAGTTTGGAGAAGAGGAGACTGAGGGGTGACCTTATTAATGTTTATAAATATATAAAGGGTGAGTGCCACGAGGATGGAGTCAGGCTCTTCTCAGCGGCAAACAATGATAGGACAAGGGGCAATGGGATCAAGCTGGAACACAAGAGGTTCCACTTAAATTTGAGAAAGAACTTCTTCTCAGTGAGGGTAAGAGAGCACTGGAACAGGCTACCCAGGGAGTTTGTGGAGTCTCCTTCCCTGGAGACATTCAAAGCCCGCCTGGACACATTCCTGTGCGACCTCACCTAGGCGTTCCTGCTCCAGCAGGGGGATTGGACTAGATGATCTTTTGAGGTCCCTTCCAATCCCAAACATACTGTGATACTGTGATACTGTGAAAAGCACTTCAGCGTATATTTAATTTAATATATTTTCTGTTGGGTACCTGCTTGGGGAGGAGGGATAGGGTGAAGAAGAGAGAAAAAAAAAAGACAAAAAGTGGCTGGTGAAGGAGAAAAGCAAAGACAGGAGAAGGAAAACTGACTGGATCAAAACCCATCGTACCCTGAACATCTGCCAGGATTGGGTTAACGGTTGGACTCGATCATCTTGAGGGGCTTTTCCAAACAAAATTATTCTATGATTATCCATGCTGCTTGTCTTTGGCATGTACAAAATAGATTTAAGCGATGAAATCCTTTGGAAATTCTTGTTTGAAGACCAATAATTGGTACGCACACTCCAATGAAATTTTTTTCTTTAGCAACGGTGTCTGACTGACTGTGGTTACGGATTTTTTTTCCAAACATGACAATTTCCTCTTCTTCTTCCTCAGCCACCTGAATTACCATTGTAGTGCAGCTAACAATGGCAGAAACCCTTCTACAAAGCTGATCACTTAACCCACAGGTGTCAAACACCTGGCCCACAGGCCGGATCTGTCCTGCACCTTGTTTTATCCAGCCTGGCACTTTGTCTCCACGCACATTCCTAAAGGACATCTTGGTCATTTACTTAAGTGGTGCACCATACCATCTTTGGTGGAACAATCTGAATCCCAAAATGTCCAGTAAGAGAAAGATTGATGCAGAAGGAAGGCGACTTATGAGAGATGGGAAAGCGAATACGTGTTTGTGTTTCAAGGAGAAAAAACAATATGTCTTTTGTGTTATGAGACAGTGTTGGTGATAAAGGAGCACAACGTACATAACTGAGGGGTAAACACAATCCTAAAATTACATTCAGCCCTTTGAAAGGCTGATTTGGCCCCCGGTGAAAATGAGTTTGATACCTCTGACTTAATCTGTCAATGGGATCACTTTCTATAGAAGAAACAATCTTTACATTCAAAATGCAGATGGTTCCTCTGTCTGTAGTTGTGTACTATGAAATAACATCCCACTGAGATGCTGTGAAAAGTGTATAATGCAAAATACTAGACAAAACCTAAAATAATTGCTTCAGCTGCAATCTGAAGAAAAATCCAGACCTGGCTAATTTATCTGTGGAGTGGTACATGCTTATCAAGCTGGATTTAATTCAGAATATGGTATATTATGGTGGCTTTGGTGTCATTCTCTCCCCAAAGCAACAGGATGAGCTAGTGGCTGAGACACTGTCCTAAAATACAGAATACAGGGGCTAAAGAGGGAGAAGGGGGGAAAGAGGGGGTTAACAATACATCTGCCACAGTTTTATTGTCACCCCGCAATCAAGCCTCGACAATCTCGTAAGACTAATTTTTTACCGAATTGGCTGTTATACAAATCAAAAAGCCAGACATTAATTTGGGTGGGGGAGGGGGGGGAAGGGACAGGAAGATCGATTTCAATCTATTAAATGGTACATTTAAATGAGAGAGGAGATAAAAGTAACTGCATTTTCTTATTGCTTAAAATTGGTAAATTCAAATGTGGCACTCAAATATAAAATTATTATAGCATTCCTTTACAAAACAGGGCTCAGCTACCTCTGTTGACACTGATGAGAATTAGTCCTCCACCTCTTTTTTTTTTGTTTATGCCCATAAAAATAATTATACTCATCATTAAAAGAAATGTGGAAGTTAAAGCTCAGTACCAACTTTCTGAGACTGAAATCTTGCTTGCAAAAGGGATGGTAACCACCTCATGGTTCCTTCGCAGGATAGGAATTAAATGTGGAGCTTTTTTGCAAAAACTTTCATTTTTAAGGTAAAAAGGCAGATGTTTGGTTATGTTCTAGTTGCACAAGGGGCAAACTGAACAGCACCAACTACAAGAGATGCAAGTACAATTCTGGTTAGCGTGGGTCTTTTTTTGTTGTTGTTAAAGGAAAAAGGAAAAAACAAGTGATAATGCCAGAGAAAAGAGAATGAAAACACGCTGAACACAGGAATGAGAACATCATCTGGAAAAAAAGAATTTGAGTTCGATAAACACTAACAAGGAAGACACAAATGTGCAAAGCCAAAGAAAACTACAGGCAGAGCTGGATGTTCTCAGCTCTGAGCATCCTGGGATATTGTTGCTTTCCTTGCTGTGATGTAATTAATAATTAGTATGACATCCTCTTGGGCAAAGACTTCCAGAGAATTCAATATTTAAATAGTGCTGAATGACACTGGTGTGTAAAAAGAACTGAAAAGTATATGGTTTATAAAATATCAGTCAAGTGGCCTAAACGCCAAAAAAACTTTAATTTATGGTACCCATCTTCTGGTTCCTACACTGGAACATTCTGAGTGCTCATCCTTTTCATTTCATTTGATATTAAATCAATTTTATTTTTTAAAGAACTGGTTCAAAAAGTTCTATTAGGAAAGAATGCAAATCTCCAGCTTCTAAATCCCACTAATTCCTAGGAGAAAAAGGAAAACACGTCCACGTGTCACTCAGGTTAACTTTACTCAACCATCCCTCATAACTTGCACTGCCTAATAAAAACCGAGACAAAATTATTCTGTTTTTTACTTTCTTTCCACCATGTTAGTTTATACAGAAAATAAGTCATTTGAAAATCAGAATTTTGGTCACTTGTGACATTATAAAGAGATATTTCTATGCAAGGGATGGCCCTTGGACCTGGGTACAGGCTTTTGAGCAGGGCCTGTTGCGATAGGACAAGAGGTGATGATTTGAAATGAAAAGAGGGGAGATTTAGACATTTAGCTCATGGCAGGGGTTGGACTAGATAAGCTTCCAAGGTCCCTTCCAACCCAAACCATTCAATGATTCTATTCCATGATTCTAAAAAGCACTGGTGCACAAATTTCACTCTCATATTGTGTCCACACGATGCGTTATGATTAAATATTTATTGCAAGCTAGAATTCTCTTAAATGCAAGAATTCTTTTTTTTTTTTTTTCCCTTTTTACCTGAATGCATAGTAATCCACAATCCAAAGCAACAAATAATTCTAAGCCTAACCAGGTCTACAATCAGAGACCTAACACTGCACCTTTTCCTTTGTGGAAATCCCTTTGTGGGATCCATAGGAATGGTGCTATGCAGTATACAACAATATATACCTATATATATCTATATATATATATCCAGGATGTTACTGCCTACTCAAAAATCCCCCCTTCTCACTGAGACTTCACATCGCAGCAGTCTTCCAGGCAACTGATACTTTTGGCTAAATAACTGCTGGAGGTTTCTGCATATTGAAATGGTGTGATGCTGAATGCTATCGAAAAGGTAATTTTATATATCTATATATAAAAGGTTAGTACAATCTGAGCAGTAAGAAGTTTATCCAGTTGAAAAAACAAAACCTGAGCAGGGATGGGTAATGGAATATGCTATAGCCATACAATGTATATAGGGTAAAAAAAAAAAAAAAAAAAAAAATCAAGAAAGGCGCACTATAGTGAAACCTTAATCCAAAGAAACCTGATGAAATAAAGTGGAAGTGCCACCTATAATAGCAGAAGAAATATATGATGGAAATATAGGCTGACGAACCCCACAATTCTGAACTTATTGCTTATGACAGTTGATAATGAATGGCTTTTAGCAGGTGGTATCTTGGTGCCGGTAACAGGATGCCTTGAAATTTGAATTTTCTAGAGTGTAGATTTCTTTATGTTGAAGCTTGGTGGCTTTAGGTCACAATTACTGACACTGCAGAGCCCTCTCCTGTGGAGCATGGAGCGCACACAGTACAGAAAAGCTGCAAAGAAACTACTTAAAGGAGCTTTATCTTGAGATATTTTAATATTTTCCTTCCTAACAACTCCACAATTCAAAGCAGCAAAACCACCTCTGAATTTCCACTTCCCCAGATGGCCCTGACTGTCCCCTCAAGGTCATTTTGTCCCTTTGTACGTCAGCTGGGGTGGAGGAAGAGCTGGAGGACGATGAGGCGGGTGCGGCATTCGGCGTAGCAGGCAGGAACGTGTCATGGTCGTGTTGCTGCGGCCATGGGATGGGGACCACTCATCCTCAGAGCCTCATCCCTGCCATGGATGACGGAATAAACCAAAGAAAGGCGAGGACGAAGGTAGTACAGGCAACCTTAATAATGGTTTTTCTTTATCCTGAGTCCTTAATCCCTGATGCCTTATTCATGTGGAATATTTTCAGTGAGATTCCCCCCCAAAAAAATATAACCTGCAAACATATAAACCTCTAATTGTAAACAACTACTTCCTTCATGACGCACATATGACTTGAAAGGCAATTTTGTCAACAATGGAAAACAAAAGGATACACGTACCATATACTTAACACTTATAAAAAATACTCAGAATGCCAAATTAACCCCAAACAGCTCTGGCCGTTATGTTTTTTACCAGGGAAAAAAACACAGAGGAAAAATTTGATAAACTAACTCCAGATCCATCAGCTGCATCCACAAAAAGTCTAGATGAACAGACAGTTTCAGTTTATTTTCTATTTTTTTCAGCTGGCTTTATAGATGTGAAGGAATACTTAAAATAATTATATTTCTGGATATTCATTACTTGTCTCTTCCACACCTGCCCATAACACAACTATTATAAACTCCAGGGTGATGTACTTTATGGAAAAGAGGAATTGACACTCCAGGGATTTTTACCTTGATAACGTAATTTAACAGCATCCACAATTCTAATGATGTAAACTTCCCTTTCCTCTTCACAGGGGAATTTCTACAGTTAAATTGTTTCAAATAATTTTCTTTATTTTTAGTTACTTAAGAGAATCATATGCATCTTGTTTGTATTAGCTTTGGGGAGCTTCCAAGAGATCTGTCTGAATTTCCTGCATTTTCAGCAGAAAATAAAACCAACAACATAAAATCGCTCTGTCAAAAGATTGGAAGAACAGAGGGGAAAGAAGGAAGCGCCCAAGAAAAAATGAACTTCAAAGCCAAGCCTTTGGTGACAGAAATCTTATCTTTATCTATTTTACTGGTACAATACTCTCTGGCTGTTATATGTTAAACCCAGATTGTTTTTGGCCATAATGTTGAATTGTGGGAAAATAGGTATTAAGGGAAAAATTGTGGGGTTTACACTGAATTTACCTCAACACCTTAATCTCTTCTTCCATTCATGCACTTTGAAATTCCAGTCCTAAAATACTTTACGTTGAAATACTTATCCTCTATCTCCCTACAAAGTCAGGCTCCCAAATCAAGGAAAAATTTCTCGATATTTACCTCAGTGCTTTACTGATTATTGGTGATGCTTCACTCTCATAGCCCTGTGCCCATTTTATAGAATTGCTTTGGTTGGAAAAGACCTTTAAGATCTTCAAGTCCAACTGTTAACCCAACACCCAAAGGGATGGAGAGGCACTTAAGTGCAGGAGAGATGTAGAATTTGGCATTTTTGTGAGACTGGGACTCAGTATCATGACTGCAGAAGGTGTTCACTTCCACAAACCAGGATATAGATAGTGCTCCTCTTTGGCATTTCATCCCAAACTCCATTCTTGGGAACCTCCCATCTAATTCAAGTATTTAATTCCACCTGGAATGCAAAGGGGTGACAAGTCTCCTTCTCCTAAGATAATAAAATGACAAATCAAATCAAATTATTTTCAGCCCAAATAGCTTTGAAAAAAGTAAATGATTATGGAAGGCATCTACTCAAGGTCAAACTTTAGAGGTTGATCTAAGCCCATCAAGAAGCTCCAGTTTAAGGGGATCCACCAGCTGGGGACTCCAACACTGTCTATACAAGAACAAGATATTTCCAAACCATATCCAACCATGATAACAAAACGCTGTATTTAGGAGAACTCAACCAAATCATTTTTTAAGGTCCCACGAAACCTGGGAAGCAACTGCTGCTGGGAAAAGGACAGTGTTCCTACTAAGAAAATTTAAAACTCTGAATCTGTATTTTTCTCAAATCATGCATGAAAAAAATAATGAAATTTTCCTGCTGTTGAAAGGAAATGGAGAATTTTCCATTTATCCTTGAAATCAAGCAGTATTCCCTAGGGGGATGGGAAGATTTTGTTTGGTTTACCTGGTAGAACAGGAAAGAACAAGTTCCATCCGCAACCAAACTCCACCATACAAAGGTAAATAGAGCGTTGTGATCCAGGCTTTAATTAACAGAACCCGTCTACCTTGAGCAGAGTTTAAGGACTTTAAAGATGTTACTCAAGTGAAAAAGTTTCTGATTCCAGCTCTACACATGCAGCTCATCTGTAAAATGTCACCAGGAAAACTGTTCGGAGGTGTTATGCAGTAATTACTGCTACATGAACTGAAACTTCGACACTTCCTAATTATTTTTTATTTTAACTGCATGGCAGGTCTTATATAACCCTCATGTAAAGTTTCGCAGTTTTGCATTTCATATGTAAATGTTATTTAACAAAATCTCTCAACCTTGAAGATGATTCCTGATGAACCTCTTTGAAGTGAGTGGTCCTCCAAAAAGGAACGAGCTTAATAATTTTGCAGGAGGGTACAGTCACTAACATACACACTGACATTTGTGTTTTACTATGTACTTAAGTCCAGATTTAAGAATCTTTATCATATCTTTAATGCTTGCTTGGAATGGGTTCTTATCCTTTTTATCCTATATGATGTTTAATTGGAGTATAGAAGCCCTTGCTTCTATCATGAAGAATAAAATGGGAAAACATTACAATTAGCAATTTAAATCAGTTTTCTTCACATTTTCCCTTCACACCTCTCAAACTTGCCTCCAGACAGTCCACCACAGTTAGAGGAATGTAATTTATCCACCAGCTCCTTACAGCCCCAACATAATCTCTGACTATAATATCAACTATTTTCTTCACCCTTGGTATTATATTTAGCAGTAACGACTATGGCACTCCTTGCAAAATGTGTGTATATATATATATATATATATATATATATACACACACACAACTAAGAGCATATTTCTAATGAACCAACTGCTGTCATTCAAGAAAATCACTCAGTGCTATGGATTTTGAAGATCTATTTTCAGCATCTAAGCAATTTTAATTGAGAAAATATCAAAACTAACTGAATAATTCCCAACCCTCACTAAAGCTGGCAACTAGAAGCTGAAATCACAAGTTCTCCACTGGTTCCTCACTGATCCCATCCCGTGGTTTGGCATCTTTGCTGTGACATTTCCTGTAGACTGCTGTGGGAAAGCAAGATGTACAGTTCCAGCCACCTGGATGATAAAGGAAGATCAATACTAACATGACCATCTGGACGGTGAAAGAAATAATACTAACATAATTAGATCATAGCAAAATATAAAGGGCCTTGGACAGATTATGTTGAAGTACGTTTCTCGTAATTGTAAAGAGCTATAGCCCAGACTCGTGAGAATGGTATCTCGGGCCAGATAACCGCCCCCAAGTGCATGGGATGTATGAATGTCCTTGAGCCTGGTCTGTGAATGAGTGAGAATGTAATTGAAACAAACATGAGTGTGGTGTGGTTTTAATAACAATGATTGGAAAAACATCTTATGTAACATCTTAGTCCAGGTCCGTATCTGTAAATCCTATAAATTGTCACTGACTAATAAAGAAGACCTCAGCCTGGTTCAGCTCTCTACTCTGCCCGGCTCTGCACTCCTTCCTGAACAAGATCTCTGTCTGTGCGTGAATCTTTGTCTGCGTCCTGGTGTGCGTCATTTCTAATCGCCGCAAATGGTGCCCTGTGTGAATGTGTGACCCCTGGAGGCTCTTCATCAAGCAGTGTGTTTGGCAGTGACCACGCAATCCGATGGGTGAGTAAATTTTATTTGTGGCCACATTAATCCCTATGGTATAAATAGGGACAAGCAGTCCTCGTGGAACAAGAGAGCTGTGGGATTGTATTAGTATGGGGTAAGCCACTTCTCAGGAACATAAATTGTATTTGCAGGTTTTACTGCAGATATTACGTTTTTCTGGGTATCATATTTCTGAGAAGCAGGTCGCTTCGCTCCTGGTATAGGTGAGAGAGAATTGTGCTTGGTTTCTGAGTGAGGGGACATTTGACAGTAAAATTTGGAAACAGGTTGGGGAAATATCTACACATGCAAAAGAATTCAGGTTTTGCAGTCACCAATGGTTTGCATGTAACTTGGAGATTTGTGTACTCTGTGCTATCTCAGTTGCAGTCGGCAGAGCAAATAATGCAAGGGTAAATGGGGGAGGATGGACAGAAAAACACAAATGAGCAGGTTGCTAATGATTTGAGTCTTGACAGCACTCATCCTTTTGAGTCAGGCTCTGTAGATCTCGAAAAAGAATCAGTTTTATATCCATCATTAATGCCATCACAGCTGTGTAAAGATAAGGCAGAAATTTGTGAGGAGCTGGGTCAGGAGTCTAAAACTCTGCCCTCAGCACCTCCTTTGCCTGATTTTAATGATGCTTATACAGCACACAGTAACCCCTTCATGACTAAGACAGCAGAACACAAAGGGGTGATGCAAAAATGGCACAAAAGCTATGGAGCATGGCAATTTTTCTTTCACCTTTCCAGTTATTTACAAACCACAACAACCACCAGAACATGATGGACTACCTTATACAATGGTTAAGGAGTTAAAAAAATCTGTGCAAGAGAATGGGTTACACAGTCCTTTTACAATGGGAATTATTGAAGGTATCGGTGCCACATACGTAATGACTCAATGGGACTGGAAATTGCTTGCTAAAACAATTTTGACACCAGCACAATATTCTGTGTGGCAATTAGAGAATAAAGATCTTGTGATTGAACAGGTCTTGGAGAATTTGTCATCAGGAGCAGGGATAAATCAGGATATGTTGCTAGGAACCAGACAGTATATCACTCCACCTGGGCTTCCGCGGCAGGTTTGTGAACAGGCAACTCGTCTTGCTATTACGGCATGACATCGGGTCCCGGAGGCAGGGTAGCATGTAAGCTCATTTGCAACAATAAGACAGGGACCGCAGGAGTCTTATATAAACTTCATTGACAGATTGCAAACCGCTATAGCAAGGCAGGTTGAAAATGAAGATGCAGCAAAACTTTTACTGCTTCATCTGGCATATGACAATGCTAACTCTGACTGCCAGGCTGCTTTGTTGTTGGTGAAAGGTAAAGCCACTGATATCATGCAATATGTTAAGATTTGTGAGAATATAGGAACTGAAACATATCGGGCTTTGGTATTAGCAGCCGCGTTGTCTCAGCTCGGTGTAAATCAAGCAAGTCTTAAGTGCTTTATTTGTGGTAATGAGGGTCATGTCAGTAAACACTGTCCTCAACAGCGCTATATAACACAGCAGTCATAGATGTCTTCCTTATTAACCTGTTTTCTTTGTAGGTATCTGTTTAAGCATACTACAGTTTAATAAGTCTTTGCCTGTTACATGGTACAGTAAGTTCACAGACTGCTAAATCATGAGAACCCGTTGACTCAAAAATGTACATTTTGTGATTATACAGAAGACCGTGAGTAATTCAGTTCTTTACTGTGTGAATGTGATGATAAGATTTTGTGTCTAACAACTGTTACTTTTCTTTCTAGCATGCTAGCTTTATTCCAACATCCAGACTTGCACAACTCTGTGATAGGCTGTCTCTCATCTCGGTGTACTAAATTTGGCTCTTTTGTATGCGCATCAGATAAAGAATCCTGATTTTGGGATAACAGTTGTATCACCCCAGCTGAGATGCTAATAAAAGCCTTGCCCAGTCCAGCTTGCTGTGGCAGTGGGGGGGAGGGTGCCAATGGGGCTCCAGCACGCACTGACCTGTTTTGCCAGGGAGACCTAGCGGTACCTCCACCTGGCTGAGCAGTAAGCGGTTCAAAAGTGCAATGCTAACATCGAGATATTGTCTTGAATTAGTGTAATTGTGATCCATCTGCATATTTGAACTTGGTGTTTGGTTTTCATATCTGAGCTCAGTATTTTAGTTTGCATATTTATATATTTGGTACCAAAATAATTTTGTTTGGGGAGATAATTACAAAATGGGAACTGGTTCTGCTGCTAAAATACCACCTTGCTTCCCCTTAGGATTCATCCTTACACATTAGAGTAATTGTTCATATTGTTATCTAATAATTTTGAGACCAGAAAAGAGTTGAAGTTGTTAAACTCTGATTCGCATTGAATTTGTGTGTTTGATGGAGGTACGGGAAAGAAAACTAAATGCTATGATGGATGTGAACTTGGAGGAGGTTGTATTTAAAAGCTGCTAGAATATGACCTGGTTTGGATCTAAGAAAATTGAAGTCATGGATTGATGGTTAATATGCTGTTTATTGACATCTGTAAGACATCGCAAATGGTAAATAGGGCTGAGGAATGTAACTATTGCTCAGCTATTTGGAATTGCATATAGAGTGTATTATGGTTGGAATGAAATGGGAAAATAAAAAAGCAAAATATCCCAGGCCTGTGCTGTACTGTTTCAACATAAATTCCAGGCCTGTGTCAAGCTGCAAGATAAACTTAGCTCCCGAGCAGCTCCCACTTAGCACCAGCAATTAACGCCACCTGCATGGCCTTGCCTGTATCAAAACTGCAGCAAGAAGAGAAAGAAAAAGAAAAAAAGAAAAACAACAACAAAAACCTGGCTGCCCGCTTTCAAGGCGGTGAAAGGGGGGGTTTTCTCTCCCCCCCCCACTGCAGCAATGTTGTAATACTGAATGGAGCAGTCTGAGGGTGAAATTTAAAGGCATTCCCAGCAGATCCGTAGTTCTAATGAAACTGGGAAATTAAACCAAAAAATTTTTAATAGACTTATTCTGTGGTAACTAGTTGTAAAAGACTTCTTAGTAAATTCACTGTGATAGTTTTTGAGATTGTGGGAAAGAAAGAAAGACTATTTTTTGGAACCAATGGAATGCCAAATTTGGAACAAAGTTTTAACCAATGAATTCTTGTAGTTGCCAGAAAGCCCTATACCTCTCTCGGGTCAAGATTCATTAAGTAAATTATAAGCTCAAATAAAGTTTTCTGAGAATTCTGTTCAGTTGCATGTCCCACAAAAAGATGCTTGGATGGTGCAGATCTGCTTGCTGCAAGCAAGAATTCTCCAGGGAAATTTTGGATGCTGTATTTCCACTAGTATGGCCAGCCAAAGTATCGGTAAAGCCAACACTACACTGATAGAACTCAAACAGGACTTTGATCTGGTAAGGAAAAACAATATCCAATAAACATGAAAGCCAAAATGGGCTCACAGTTAATGCCATTTAGCAGACTGCTGTTACATATGTCTCATATTTTGGTCATTTGAAATATGTACATGTTTCTACAGATACTTTTTCAGGTATGCTTTGTGCATCTGTGCATACGAGTGAGAAAAGCAGAGATGTTCAGCATCACTGGACCCGCTGTTTTGCTATGCTGGGAGTGCCACAGCAGATTAAAACTGACAACGGTCCTGGATACACTGCTAGATCCACGCAATATTTTTTACAGCAACGGCGTGGTTCGCATGTCACAGGTATTCCACATTCTCCCACTGGACAGGCTATCATTGAATGAGCACATTCCACATTTAAATAGATGTTATTAAAACAAAAAAGGGGGAATATGATGCCTCAAGAACAATTAGACAATGCAACATATACTTTAAATTTTTTGAATAGTACTATGCCTCCCTCCTCTATCACAGCAGTGGAAAAACACTTCCGTGTTCCAGATTCACTGTCTCAGAGACCAAAGGTTTTGTACCGGGATCCCCTATAAAACAGTCAGTGGCAAGGTCCTAAGAGTTAATCACCTGGGGAAGGGGGTATGCTTGTGTTCTTCTTCCAACGGGACCAAAGTGGCTTTCTTCAAAATATGTTAAACCTGACTATGAGTTGGAAAAACACAATGCAGGACCTAATGTCAGAGATACAGCATCTGTCCCTGCAGCAGAGGGCAACAAAGAAACAGAAGAGACCAAAGGAAGAGGCACTAGCATATCAGAATGATACAGATATATATTATTTGGACTGGGGACTAACTGGTGAAAAAAACTTTCAATGCATTTGTTTTCCTTATTAGGATGGCTAACCAGCCTTCTCCAATATTTGTTAATAACTGTAATTGTTGTAATTTGCATTATTCTATTCTATAGTAGGTCGTTTTGTAATGATAATGTATAACAGGAAAATGACACATAAGGTATGATGATCCACAGTGGGCAAACTCACTAACAGAATGCCCCCTTTTGACTTTGGAGGCAAGAGGTGACTGCACCACCACTCCAAAGTAGCCTATCAGATGACTGTGGTCACAGGATGGATTGTGCGGCAGTTGCACATTCCCCTGAAATCTGGAGCCTTCAATGAGGAGGTTGATGGCTCTTTAACACCTTTTGTGCCCCACTGTACCTGTCCCAAAGTACACACCAGGGTGGTACCAAGGTGCTGGCAGTCACATCCTCCCCTGCCTCAGAGCAGGGTGACTTCACCTCTATCAACTGATGGGGCAGAAGGGGTGGGACTCTCGGTCAATTGACAGGGTCCTTGACAGAGGATGTGCCCAGACTTGCTGAGAAGCTTCTGGAGTATGTTGTAATGCCCACAGCCACATCTGGCCAAACAATGAAACGGGGTTCCTGCCAAAGACCCCCTTCGAGTGGTCTTCTCGGAGCTGTGAGCCTGTAAACTGGAGTCCTTTCCTTAGACGGGAACAACCTCTAAGGAGACTTCTTGGGACTGAGAGTACCTCACCTCTTCATTTGGGTGAGTGATTATTTACTGGATGTATCCTTGAATGAGACTTCGCCTAACCCAGGCGAGTGATTATTTCTTGTGAGTACCCTGAAGTAAGAGGCCTCTAGTTTTGTTTCTAGTGAGTGACTACATGCATGTTGTGGATCCTCATTATTCTTATGTTATTGCATTCAAATAATCTCCTTAACTGATATCTGAATGAGTATTTTATGTTATCAGAGTGCTAAATATTTGTAATACCATTGAAATTGAATTATAGTGTTTATGAGCGAAATCAAGTAAAACAACACCCCCAAAGATCAGTCTCAGCTAATGTGCAAGGCCTGATTTAGGATTTAGCCAGTGCCCTGCAAAAACAACTGCATAATTTGTAAGAATTAGCACTGTAAGACATAATGGCTAACATTATCTAATAGCATAAAGTGATTAGATGCAAAAAACTTAGTTTTCAGGTCTCAATATGCATATATAGGTTTTTGTGGGAATTAGATGTGCTTGTGTAATGTTTTTTCTTGTAGTTTTCTGAATCATCTGGAGAATGATACAGAATGCGAAGAATAATAAAGCCAGGGTCCTTACTGCACTCATTGAGAACCCGATGTTTTAAAACAAAAAAGGGGGAAATGCGGGAAAGCAAGATGTGCAGTTCAGCCACCTGGATGATAAAGGAAGATCAATACTAACATGACCATCTGGACAGTGAAAAAAATAATACTAGCATGATTGGATCATAGCAAAATATAAAGGGCCTTGGACAGATTGTGTTGAAGTACGTTTCTCATAATTGTAAAGAATTATAACCCAGACTCATGAGAATGGTATCTCGGGCCAGATAACCGCCCCCATGTGCATGGGATGTGTGAATGTCCTTGAGCCTGGTCTGTGAATGAGTGAGAATGTAATTGAAACAAACATAACATGAGTGTGGTGTGGTTTTAATAACAATTATTGGAAAAACATCTTATGTAACATCTTAGTCCAGGTCCGTATCTGTAAATCCTATAAATTGTCACTGACTAATAAAGAAGGCCTCAGCCTGGCTCAGCTCTCTGCTCTGCCTGGCTCTGCACTCCTTCCTGAACAAGATCTCTGTCTGTGCGTGAATCTTTGTCTGCATCCTGGTGTGCATCATTTCTAATCACTGCAGACTCCCTCCTGATAATATAAGCCATGTTAAAATAATAACAATAATAATAATAAATGGGTTAAATCACCCATTGCTGTTCATACAGACGGTGACAACATGCACACATGATGGTACAGCATGTTATAGCTCCTTAAATAGTAGCGTTACATGCTAAAAAATGTCAGGTTCCAAATAATCAACACTTGTTCATGGTCCAAGATTCCCAAACTGTTGTGAACAAGAATATTCTGCTTTACAGCCATCATTTTACCCCAGAGCTGATGAGAAATCATGGAGAGTACTTTTATTTCTTCTGATATATTCAGATATAGCAGCAGGGTTAGAAAAGGAATTCAGAAATACAACTCTTGACTATACTAATTATTTCAGTGGTGTTAAATATTTTGAAAACTAAAGGCAATAGATAAATAAAGATGTGAGAAACCTATCATATTAAAAAGAAAAAACATTATTGATCTTTGAAGTGGTCTAAAGAATCTATAGGTAAGTCCTTTTAAAATTTAGAAGTCTAAAAAAAAGTATTTATTTATTTTTCTCTTACCACCTCTTCAAAACTAGTCACTGCCAGGAGTTGTAATATCATTTATTCTCTTAAGATGGGCCTGAAAAATCTCTGTAAAATTTCCAGAAATGCTCTCACAGGTCAAATAAAATGCAAATAGAAAGCAGATGAGAAACAGTCTTTTGAGAGGTGATGGCAGGTAAACCAAATAAATGGAGTAACTTTTAAATTAAATATTGCTTTTACTACATTCCATTTTATTTTTCAAGTGCATTTCCCTGGATGCTGCATCAATTCGGGTGCACACAGGAGCTGAGGATAGCCGAATGGTTTGAAATCAACCTGAACGCCCAAAAATGAACCTTTAACTGAGATGTGGAAAAACACAAAACTGACAGAAAATAATTCTACAAGTCTATGAACACAGATACCTGCTCCAAAATGAATTAAATGTGACAGATGACATTGTCTCAAATGTTGAAGGAAAACACTCTTGACAGAAATACGTCAAAACTACTTTATCCAACTAAATAAATTTCCTGGAATATTTAGGAAGTCTCATGTTTTGGGGATAAAACTTAAATTTTGTGTAGGTTGGCTGATAAAGTGACTGACATGGACAAGAGGAGAGATCACAGAGCAGCACTTGGGTATGTTGGACACCCATCCCGGAATCCGTCAGCTCTTACTCACCAAAATCCTGTAAGCAACGATGTTTACCTATAAATTAAGCTAAGTTTTCCAATTAATTCTAGTTAACAGAGTCTACCATAAGGTAAGATGACAAATTTATTGGGGAACAATAATTTGATATTTTAGAAAAAATTCAATGAAGTTTTTTCCCATGGGAACATGACGTGACTTTTCCTATTGTCTCGATTTATCAAAATCTAAAAGATTAGTGTGGGAATGGGAAAACTTGTCATTATTTGTTCAGAATTTATTTTTAATCTGTATTGAATAACATCTGATTTCTTTGCAAGTGCCATGGATAAGTTGCTGGTGTGTAGATTAAAAACTTTCCTTTAGGATCTGAAACATCCACTATCTTTGATTTATCTGATGGGAAAAGACAGACTTAAGATTTTTATTCCTATTGCAATGAAAAAAATTAAATTTAACCTGTAATTTACAATCAATCATTTTTTCTCCCGAATAGGATGAGTGTTTTTTGTTATCAGCAAACAGTTTCGTTAAGGTCAAGTGTTTTGGGGTAGCACACACACAAAGGCTGGAGCGGAACAGCCTCTATACATGTTGTACCAGCTCGATATCAAGAAAAAAACAGCAGAACAAGATGTTTTGGAAAAAAAAAAAAGTCATATATTTCAATAGCAGGCCACTGATCACTCAGTTTAGGCTCGAGCCTAAATATGTACAAGAGCAGTTCTGGAAAAGTTCCACCACATTCCAGTAACATATCTGAAGGTCAATAAAAATAAAAATAATAATAATGATAATCTTACTCATCTCGACATTGTTTCAGAGCAGCATGGGCAATTGCAGACATTCCCCAACAGCAGTGGGAATAAGAATATAGCAGAATTAAATCATGGTAATATATTAGTCTTTTCTCTTTATGAATGTTTTAAAAGAGCCTTCCCTGAAATGGCTTTTTATGTTTGGCAGAAAACAGATGTACAATATGATTATCAGCTTTTTGTTTGGGTTTTTTATTTCTTTCCCCCTTAAAAAACATTAGAAAAGTTTATGTTGGTATAAGTCAAGGAAAAAAAAAAAGATAATTTATTTACATGTTATTTACGTGTTGATCCAAAACCCCTCCTGTTGTTGCTTTAAAATTAAAGCTGCAGAGTTAAACCCTCAAACCCACATCAGACTGAAAAAGCACAGGCTTCCCATATATATGTTAAGATATAATTTTATTACGAGTTCACTATCATTACACAGAGTCCTTTAACCATCGTGTTTGTATCTACTCACAGCATGTTAAAAATTGATCATTTTTGTCTGATTTCTGGGTTATTGTTGCTGTAATTAACTAATTCTATGGAAGAATTTATATTTTTAAACATTGATTTAGCGCATGAAGTGTGCAATGCATTCCCCTATCTTGTTTAGTTCCTAAATGACAAAGAAATGAGAAAATTAAGAGAAATTGCTGGTTCCATGAAAGGAGAATAAAAGTTTATATTTCCAGTTATGTCTGTGAAAAACATGAGGGTGACTTTATAGAATTTAATAAACATTAAAACCAGAGATTCTCCTAAATTTCTGTTTCTTCTAAATACATGTTAAAAACCCCATTAAATACAGATTAAAAAAAGTTTTAACGTTTTGACAGGTTTCCCACAACATTATTTCACAGAGAAGAAGAATCAACAGGGATGAACAAAATTAAAATTATCTTTAATGCTGTTTTTCATGCCAAGTGATGAGGAAATTAGTTTTCAGGAAGTGGATTATTTTGCTCCATGTGATGCAGGAGATGGCTTGAATTTCTGCTTATATCAATTCTTTTTCTTCTCCACTTCATCCCATGACTGTCTTTCAGTCTTATTTGACTCATTCTCTCTAAAATATTCTCATTTCCTTCATCCCACCATTCAGTCCCACATCAGCAATTAAGAACAGTTGCTTGACATGATACTTCAAATTATATTTGATATTAAAACCAACCATTACTGTGAGAATTGCTCTTGGCGATATGTTGTTCAGGGGGATAATACTTCTCCAAGAATATAAATTTTAAGTTGATGGGACCATGCTTCTCTAACTGGGACACAACTGGACAACAGGTCCAAACTGGTCCCAGTTTAACTTCTTCATGTTTCAGTTCAGACAGATTTGAGCAGCAATTTGACAGGTGAACAGTTTCATGCATGATTTTCTCCACATTATCTTCCTCATATCTTTTTCAAAATCACTAAGTCTTGATTTACTTAATTTTATCTTATTTTCTCTTGCTGTCATTCCAATTGCAAATCACAGATACCTGCAGCGGAAAAATCTAAATATTTCTGTTATAATGTATTTTTTAAATAACTATTTTTAATAACTATTATATTTTAATTACTATTTACTACCCCATACAAATGGACTGATTTTTTTTAAACAACTAAACCAAATCCCTGGTCAGTCCCCAAGTGTCTCTGTAAAACGTGAAAAAAGAAGTTCTCATGTTTCACCAATGTCTCATATAGAAAAAGTAGCATGAAAAAAATCCCAATTCCAATGAAGTATTTAGTACCAAACAGCCTAAAAGGCTCTGACCAGACTTCCTTCTGCATCCATGCCCTTGACTGTATATGGCTGCATGTTGAAGAAAAAAAACCAGAATTATATTTTTATAACATATGGTAACACACTTCTGGTTTTTAAGCACTACATTTTGCAATCAAAACCTTGCTTTAGGAACACTAAAAGTTTGGTTTACTACATTGTTGAAATACAGAGCAGTTCCAAAAATAAATCCTACTTTTTGGAGAGCTACTGGATGGGGATTTTTTATTTGATTGTGGTGGTTTGACAAAGTCCAGCCATCCAGAGTAATCAGGAAAAGCATCTAAAAACCAAATCAACAAAGAAAGATGCTTCAGAATGTTCATTTTTTCATCCAAAATCTTAAAAAAATTGGAATTAATCCAAGTTGAGCAAATGTTGGCTTACAAGGCAGTAATAAAAAATTAAAAAAACTGGCATAATTTATACCCTTTACTGCAAAATAATGACAATATCCTAAACCTATATAACTACTAAAGGAGAAAAATAAGAAAAAAAAAAATAACGTTCATGTTTGGCTTTCTTCAAATGTGTGTAATAACCAAAATAATTGGCTTTTTCAAAGGCTTTACCAGGTGTTTGTATCACTAATGTCAGTTCTTCCCACTTCTTCCAATTTGTTCTCATGTCTCCTAAATCTGAAGAGCAAAAGATTTTCAGTCACATTCAGAAGATGCTGCTGCCACACTAAATATTCTTAAAAAAAAAAAAATAGCAATTTTCACCCTTATTTTCCCAAATCTTGAGAATATTAAAGTGGAATAAGGCTTAATGCCATCTACATAACATGAATATCAGACACCAATGAGACTTTTGTAGAACTCCTGAATGATGAAAGGAAAACATCTTTTTGAAGAACATCTTGATTTTCTTCAATATATTTGTCTAAAAATCCTTCAACCACAAGCACATGATTAAAATCACAATAATGCAAAGACCAACTGCAAATAACTATTAGTCCTTCATATTAATATATGGAAGTTTAAATAGATGGAACTTCACCAACACTTTCGTTACAGAATTTTAGGATTGTTTGCTCTTTCTGTTTAAGGATAATTTATACAGCATTTTTTTTCAGGAAAGTGTCCATGTCAAAGAAATAACTGATTAATAATTCAGATAGAACTGCAGAATTTGGTGATCGCTCAATACAAAAGCTTTAGATTTAGGTTACGCTGGTTATTTCAGTCTATTCTGAAATTGCTTTTTTTGATGATATAAAAATAGGGGGATTAGGTAGGAGTAATATTCTTTAAAATATAATTCATCTGAAGGAGGGTATGACTAATATTTAGAAAATGTATTTATAGTTCTTTGGTTCAATACTGGAGTGGATACAGACATAGCCAAGAATAACCTGATACTGAAAATGTTACTTGTGTTCATGAGCCATCAACTGAGAGTAATCAAAAGGAAGGTAATTTAGTGTAAACCAAGGCAATTCTCATATTAAATGAAATTTAAATCACTAAAATCCACATACTGTAGAAAACATTAAAATATGGTATTGGTTTACCATGTACTACCTTCAGTAAACATCCTAAAAATTTCTTGTATAATCATATTTTAAGGTTTTTCTACAGTAGAAAAAAAGAGGATCTAAAAATTCACACAAAAATGAAGTTTTTTAGATTATTAACAATGTCTGCTTAATCCAATCAAAAAATCTTACTGACTTAGTGACATATAGAAATTGAATAAAATACAGGAAAAAATAGTACTGAAAAGACCTAAGCAGTGCTTTTGGTGAAAAGTAGGTGGTTTCTGAGTTTTCAAGAAATATTATAACAAAATATTATTTTGGGCTTCTTCCCTCCTCCCCACTATTCGACAAATCTGGACAATATCTCAGTTAGGAGTCTTGATTTAATTTGCTCAAAATTTCCCATTCTGCCACCAGTGTCTTCAATTCTCCAGCTTAACGAGTAATCCACATTTTGTATGTTCGCAGCAGTTACCGCTAAGTAGTATTTTTACAGACTCCCAGCTAAACGACATTAATTGCATCACGCTAACGTAATTATGGTTGACCGGTTTATTTGAAAGTGGGTTTAATTTCATTTCTACATCATTACTGGAGTCATCAGATGATTGCGGGGAAGATTTCCTATTTTTTCACAATCACACGCATCTATAGGAAAACATTTATGTCTGGTGGCGAGTTCTGCATTCAACGAGTTCTTTAGATAATTTCAAAAATTAGATAGAGCTGCAGCATTATTATATTAAAAGACATCACAACCTTAATTTACAGTTCAAATACTGTTCACGTTGATAGTGCATGAAATGTTTGTCCATTGCATGCTGGATAGGAGAAAAAAATTAAATGTTTTGCACACCATAGAATCTTTTCGGTTGGAAGAGATCCTCAAGATCATCAAGTCCAACCATTAACCCAACCCTGGCACTAACCCATGTCTCTGAGAACCTCATCTCTGCATCTGTTCAACCCCTCTAGGGATGGTGATTCCACCACTGCCCTGGGCAGACTGTTCCAATGCCCGACAGCCCTTTCCGGGAAGAAATTGTTCCCAAAATCCAACCTCAACCTCCCCTGGTGTTTGCTGTGCTAAGGATGCTGGTGACAGTATGATATGGTGGCATTTTTAAAGATGTCCCCAAGGGAAGGTCTTTTTGAGTCTTAAAATAATAGCTTAAAGTTGTCCCGGTAGTGTAGTCATGATCTAGGAAGGGGCAATATTATTAATTAGCCCAATTATTGCAGTTGGAATAACACAGGGATGTGTGTGAAGCTTAATACCCAAACCATCTTCAGCTGGCACAGCTTCCGAGGGTTTAATCTTAAGAGAGGGCTTAAAGATGTTGTCACCCAAAGGAAAATTTCTGTAACCATTTTACTAGAAATGGTATTGGGATCTGGAAATATAAATTCAATTACCAGCACAGTAGCTGGAATGCACCTTTATTCATTTAACCTTTCATCATATTGGAGTTTAATAAAACTAAGCATTATAAACTTATTGCTGGAATGTAAGACAAGGACTAGATAGATGAGAAGCTGGAGAGGAAGGCACAGAAGCAAATAAAACCATTCCTGATGTGGATGTATAGACAAAGAAATTAAAGGTAAAGAAGTTTCCTTTGGGGTGCTTGTGCAAAATGAGAGTGTGTTGGTCTGACAAGCTTTTGCACGTTATTTTTATTTTGCATATTAATCAAATGCTTTCATGTTTGGCCTTTCTAGGTAGGTCCCTGGCTAATATTTGGTTTTTTGTGTCAAGCGTTGCCCTCTTTCCCACTCATTTTAGAGCATTTTGGGAGGTTTGAAGTCGACTGTGATCATGCAATTCGGTGGACAGATTTTCCTTGGCCAGGATGCAAATCTTGTCATCCTGTTGTGGATATTAATAATGACAGAGTTGAGACCTTGTCACTCGTCTGCTGAGTAGTGCAGGGAATAAATTTGGAAACAAGGTTTCATAAGAGAATTGCAGTCAGGAACAGGACAAGGTTTTATGTCTAAATGAGAAATTTCAGAATGAGTCTAACCCAGGAATAATTTAATCTTTTACCAATTATTAGGAATTTCTTTGCATTCCTGTTAGTATTTTGGATTTTTGCTCACCATTATGAGAATCTGTAGCTGATAAATACACAGATCCATAGTCTCGGTCTGACTAAACTGAAAATTTTTACTTTCCCATTGGTCTTAGTTCACACAAACCCCCTCACACTGAGATTATTTTATACTGCAGCTGATATTCAGAAGGAGTTTAAGTCTGTTTATTTCTGCCATGTACATACATGGATTTTCTTCTGTATTAAACAGTTGCTGTAGTACTCATTTAATGTGTGTCTAGGGTGATGTGCAAGTCTTGAGGGTGAAAAACTTATATGAGTTGGCTTTCTCCAGTCACCTTCAGCTGGCAATTTATTATTTCAATAAGGTATTTGAGGTCGGCTTCCTAGATTTATTTTGCAACTGACATCTTAGAATCATAGAATCATTTTGGTTGGAAAAGACCCTCAAGATCATTGAGTCCAACCATAACCGAACCCTGGCACTAACCCATGTCCCTGAGAACCTCATCTCCACGTCTGTTCAACCCCTCCAGGGATGGTGACTCCACCACTGCCCTGGGCAGACTGTTCCAATGCCCGACAGCCCTTTCCGGGAAGAAATTGTTCCCAAGATCCAACCTCAACCTCCCCTGGCGCAACTTGAGGCTGTTTCTTTGTGTCCCTGTCTCCCCTCACCCTCCTGTTCTCCAGGTTGAACCCCCTAGGTCCCTCAGCCACTCCCATCACACTTGTGCTCCAGCCCCTTCCCCAGCTCTGTTCCCTTCTCTGAACTTGCTCCAGTACCTCAAGGGCTTTCTTGGTGTGAGGGGCCCAAAACTGAACACACAGATTTGAGTTAAGCCCTGAAACTGTTATTTTAAACATCACTTTGAAATTAAGAATGTTCAGTTTGTTGTCAAAATAATTGTTGATGACAATTTTTGCTGGGGCTAAATGTTCCACACTAAAACGGGGAAATTAATGGAAATATCAAGCGACACAAACACCCAGGTAAATTTGGAGCCTGGACCCTGTTACATGACATTTGTGAGCAAACAGTGGATGGAATTCACTAATTATAACTTCCAGAATTGAAGTCAACTGAGAAGAGGTAGTTATACTATGATACGCTGTATTGCAGTCATAGAATCGTGGAATAGTTTGGGTTGAAAGGGACCTTTAAAGGTCATCTAGTCCATGTCTCTACTTGTTGAGAAGCCAACCCAGGAGAAAGAGCCACCAAATCCTCTCCAACATGTTTGAAGTCTTGGGGGCTTTGAGTTGTTTGTGCCCATGCAGATAAAAGAGCTTTATCCAGTTTGTGCATCATCTTACTAGGCAAACAGAAGCGGGATCTCCTGTTCTTTAACCACAAACTAATCCGCTGAAATGTTTTGAGTTCCAAAAATTAAAGGTCAGATGGTAACTTCTGGGAGAGAAATCAAAAGCCTGAAACCCACACGTGTCATAAGGAGCTTCATGTGAATTAGAACACGGTACAAGGGCAGGAATACACAGGAAAAACCTGAAAGTGATTCATTTGCTCTGTAAACCTACATCTCTGAATAACAAAATACCTCTAGTTTGTATTGTATGTGTCAGCAATAATAACTAAAAGATGCAGGTAAAGAAATCTGGTTATTTAAATTTAAGTCATTAAACTATTGTATCAAATTATCCTTTTAGGTACTTTTACGCTTAATGATCGAGTAATATGATAGTAAAGCCTCAGATAGGCATGTCCTGGAACATGTATTAATGCTGAAATTAAAACACTTGTTCCATTTTCATGCTCAAAAATCCACAGCAACTGATAAATCAACAATTTTTTTACACAGTATTGCAGTGAGAGTTCGAATGAGTACAAACCAAAGATCCTTCAGCAGTACAAAGATATTATTCAAGTCACAGTATCACAGTATCACAGTATCACAGTATCACAGTATGTTTGGGATTGGAAGGGACCTCAAAAGATCATCAGGTCCAATCCCCCTGCTGGAGCAGGAACGCCTAGGTGAGGTCACACAGGAATGTGTCCAGGCGGGCTTTGAATGTCTCCAGGGAAGGAGACTCCACAACCTCCCTGGGTAGTCTGTTCCAGTGCTCTCTTACCCTCACTGAGAAGAAGTTCTTTCTCAAATTTAAGTGGAACCTCTTGTGTTCCAGCTTGATCCCATTACCCCTTGTCCTATCATTGTTTGCCACTGAGAAGAGCCTGACTCCATCCTCGTGGCACTCACCCTTTATATATTTATAAACATTAATAAGGTCACCCCTCAGTCTCCTCTTCTCCAAACTAAAGAGACCCAGCTCCCGCAGCCTTTCTTCATAAGGGAGGTGCTCCACTCCCTTAATCATCTTTGTTGCCCTACGCTGGACCCTCTCCAGCAGTTCCCTGTCCTTCTTGAACTGAGGGGCCCAGAACTGGACACAATATTCCAGATGGGGTCTCACCAGGGCGGAGTAGAGGGGAAGGAGGACCTCTCTCGATCTACTGACCACCCCCCTTGTAATACACCCAAGGATGCCATTAGCCTTCCTGGCCACAAGGGCACAGTGCTGGCTCATGGTCATCCTGTTGTCCACCAGGACCCCCAGGTCCCTTTCCCCTACACTGCTCTCTAACAGGTCATTCCCCAACCTATACTGGAACCTGGGGTCATTCCTGCCCAAATGCAGGACTCTACACTTTCCCTTGTTAAATTCCATCAGGTTATCCCCCGCCCAACTCTCCAGCCTGTCCAGGTCCCGCTGGATGGCAGCACAGCCTTCTGGCGTGTCAGCCACTCCTCCCAGCTTAGTGTCATCAGCAAACTTGCTGATAGTACACTCAATTCCCTCGTCTAAATCGTTAATGAATATATTGAATAATATTGGCCCCAGTACTGACCCCTGAGGCACTCCACTAGATACTGGCCTCCAACTGGATGCCGCACCATTGACCACCACTCTCTGGCTTCTCTCTTTAAGCCAGTTTGCAACCCACCTCACTACTCTATTGTCTAGACCACACCTCCTCAATTTAGCTGTGAGGATGCTGTGAGGGACTGTGTCAAAGGCTTTACTGAAGTCAAGGTAGACCACATCCACCGCTCTGCCATCATCCATCCACCTTGTTACATTCTCATAAAAGGTTATGAGGTTGGTCAAGCATGACTTACCCTTGGTAAAGCCATGCTGACTGCCCCTAATGACCCTCTTATCCCTGATATGCCTTGAGATGACACCAAGGATAAGCTGTTCCATTACTTTCCCAGGCACAGAGGTGAGGCTGACCGGTCTATAATTACCCGGGTCCTCCTTCTTGCCCTTTTTGAAGACTGGAGTGACATTTGCTTTCCTCCAATCCTCGGGCACCTCTCCCGTTTCCCAAGACTTGGCAAAAATGATGGAGAGTGGTCTAGCAATGACTTCAGCCAACTCCCTCAGCACCCACGGATGCATCCCATCTGGACCCATGGATTTATGGATGTCCAGACTATTTAATTGTTCCCTAACCCAGTCCTCATCGACTAAAGCAAACTCCTCCATTAACCTGGCTTCATCCGGGGTCTCAGGGGTACAGGGTTCCCCAGGACAGCCTCCAGCAGAGTAGACAGAGACAAAGAAGGCATTCAGCAATTCTGCCTTCTCTGTGTCTTCTGCCACAAGGGCACCCACCTCATTCATCCGTGGGCCTACATTGCCTCTGGTATTAGTTTTATCTGCTATGTATTTGAAAAAGGTCTTTTTGCTGTCCTTGACCCCTCTCGCCAGCTGTAATTCTAAGGAGGCCTTGGCTACCCTAGCTGCCTTCCTACATCCTCTAACAGCAGCCTTATATTCCTCCCAAGTGGCCAGTCCCCGCTTCCATGACCTGTAAACTCGCCTCTTCTGCTTGAGCATACCCAACAGATCCCTATTCAACCACGCAGGTCTTCTGGCTCCCTTCCTCGACTTCCTACGTGTGGGGATGCTCTGATCCTGAGCACGGAAGAAGCAATCTCTGAATGCAATCCAGCTCTCTTGGGCCCCTTTTCCTTCAAGCAGTCTTGCCCATGGGATTTCCCCCAGTAATTGCTTGAAAAGGCCGAAATTAGCCCTTCCAAAGTCCAGGGTTGCAATTCTACTTGCTATTCTGTTCCTGCCACACGAGATGCTGAACTCCACCATCTCGTGGTCACTGCAACCCAGGCAGCCCTCAACCTTTACTGCTTCGACCAGACCCTCTTTGTTAGTGAGGATGAGATCCAGCAGTGTACCTCTCCTAGTCGGCTCCTCCACCATCTGCATGAGGAAGTTATCATCAATGCACTGGAGGAACCTCCTGGACTGTGGCTGGCTGGCTGAACTGTCCTTCCAGCAAACATCAGGGAAGTTAAAATCACCCACAACAACCAGGGCCTGTGACTGTGAGGCCACTCTCAGCTGCACATAGAAGGCCTCATCAACTTCCTCAGTCTGATCTGGTGGCCTGTAATAGACACCTACAACCGTATCACCCCTGCCAGCCTGTCCCTTGATCCTGTCCTTGGAAGACATTTCCTCCTTGTACCAAAACTAGAGATTTTCCAATAAGCCATGCAATTAAATTACAAAATTTTTGCCAATTTCTGGGTATTGGCTCATTAAAATGAAGAAGACACGATGGATCCACTGTTCAGAACATACCGATTTGCCGCATGACTGCAGAACTTCCCCAAAAGCTCCTTGGAAATGGTTTTCAATCCTTTTTAGGAAGCCATAGCCCCATTCTTAAAAAATAATGTTTTTAACTGTATGATTTAAATATCCCAAATTACAAGTGGCTTGAGAATTGCTACTTGACAGGGTACAGTGAGTCTTTTAGCCATGAATAATTGCAGTTTTGTTTTGCTATTTTTAAGTGGAATTTTTTTTTTTAAAGACATTCTGGACATGACATCATTCCTACAGGTTTCTATATTTTGGTGTTGGTGATTCCTCAGCTAATCCATGTTTGGATAAATCTTTGTAGATTTAGGGACATACCAGTTGTGTTTTGAAACATGAAGTTTGATACTCACATAATCAGGGAGTGGAGAGTCAGTCGAACAAAGGGAACCTCTTAGGGATTGCGTGACTTGCTCCGGCACTTTGCTGTGTTTTTTAGACAGCAAAGAAAATAAACTGGAGGAAGAAAAGAAGTGGAAAAAAATATTAAAAATAAATTCACAATAGTGTCCTGAAATAGTTCAAGTACCCAGTCAGAAGAGATGGTTTATTATATACACAAACTTGAATAAAGAGATTTTTAGAATGTAATGAACAATAGTTATACAATTTATTTAGCATCTGGGCTAAGCAACAGTAAAATTTGAATAGAAATATTCTATACAATAAATGATGTGAAGAACATCATTTGTTCATGGTTAAATTCTTAAAAAGTCAAGCTGCAACAGAAAGAATGGTATCCATGGAATTTTAAATTCATAAGCATTATATGTTTGCTAAAATGCAATTTTTAAGTGCAGTACCTCATGCAATATAGTGCAACAGATCCTTAATCATCCTGTGTATTATTCATTTCAATAATCCAATTGTTTAGTACAAGAAGAACCCAAGTATTTTACAGAAGTTTTGCTCTTGGAGTTGGTGACGCTTGGGACATGGAACAGTTGCAGACATCTTGTTCGTCACATCATTTAGAAAATATTAAAGCCAGTTTAGCAATTAAAAAAAAAGTGGCAAAAATACTACCTCAAGTGTTATATTCTAGATAGTTTCTATTTCTCAGAATTAGAGAACAGCATCAGTGCTCGGAAAGCTTTTCTGCCTCAAGAAATGACGCTCGGCATTTCAAGAAGTTCTCTTAATTTTTTTTACTTAAAATATATCATTGATATTGTATCTGTCACAGATGGTAGGAGTAGATTTCTCAGAGTATCAGTTGTTTTCCCTTTCTTGATAGTCAACAGCCTCAGGAAAAGGTTTTCCAACACATCTCATCGCCACAATGAATTAGTTATGCTCCTCAAACCTAAATTTTATTTCTCAGGAGCCAACTCAATAAATTCCACCATTTCCCAACACCTCTTCCATCAGATATTTCTCAGAACAGATTAACAGTGTCCTTTTAAGGACAACCTTAATCACAATGAAGGCATCTAATTAACCCATGTGAGAGCCTTTGGATAGGTTGGACCATCCTCAAGGTTGATCCAGAGTCTACGAACATGAGGAATGGACTTGAGACAACATGGTTGACACCAAGGTTGGTATCACAGCTGGTCCCACCAGGATAATCCCAACCGGACCGATACGACAAGAAGGTCGGACTATATTGCAAGACCTCCGTGGTGGTTACGGGGGTTGAGAATATTTGGCGTTTTCAGGATAACACAATATTTTTGGCACCACGAAAACTGGCATCTTATTTTTTACTTCATGTTGTCCAATGGAGACTTGACGTGTCATTCCTGGGACCAAACACCAACCTCTCACTAACTCACAGCTATTAGAACATCCCGTGTTAAAAAGGGGAGCAGGAATACAGAAATAAGATATATTAATAGGCTTTCCACCTTTCCCCCCCCTCTCATAATCTACTATTGTATTCGCAGACTGAAATTTTTGTTCAAAATTTGGATTTGCAAAATGGCCCTTGGCCCAAACCAGCAGCGCTATTTTTCAAATTGCTGGGATTTTTGAAGCCTCGGATTTCAGAGATATTGTCATCAGCACCATCTAGTGCTGCAGAGACAGAATAATCGGTTAAAAACAACCTGGTGATGGTTATTGGGGGGGGAGGGGGGGGGGGACAAGAACAGGTTAAACCTGGTGTGTCTGCTCCAGAAGATACAGAAAATTTCACAGAGAGGAAAAATTTGGAAAAAACAGGATTTCCAACTAGTAGATTCTTCTCCAAAACACATAAAGCATTTCAGCTACCAAGGAGATTTAAATAGAAACAAAGAATTGGTATCAGGATTTTGAAAAGTGCATTTATTCAACACATATGTAAAGGAAAATGCACATAAATTTGTATTCTGCATGGAATTAGGAGAGCAAAGAGCAAATTGATTTTCTCTGACAGAAATGGAGAGAACTGGGAAAAAGAATAAGAAATCAAAAGGACGGAAGATTATTTCTTTATATCCTATTTTTGCCTTTTTTTTTTTTTTAATTAAGTGTAATGCAACTAAACTCGAGTGCCTGTTTATGGCATAAACAAGCCCTTGGTGGCTGATTTCTATCTCCCAAAGGGGGGACGTTCTATTATCCGCTGTCTTTGGCACCGGGACTTTCCCTCACAGAGTTTTGCTTTCCTGCCTTCTTGGTCCACTGCCCAAAACACCAATATTCAGGTTAAAAAAACCAAACCAAACCAAATAAATAATAATAATAAAAAAATTAAAAAAAAACACACACAAAAAACTCACCCCACAATTCTCTTCTTCATAAGTTCTCCAAGAATCATCTCTTAGAGGAGCATGAAGGTAAGGACACGTAGGCAGGAACTTTTGACACCAAGAATTAAAATAAACATAGAACAAACTGCAATCCCTCAAAGAGCTCCACAAAATCACAATTAGAAAAAAAAATTAAGGCCAAATACTCTCATTAGATACTGAATTTGGAGGTCCAAAGGAAGCGGTATTGGCTACCGAAATGGTGTAAAACTTCATCACCAAGTAATTCACTTACTACACCTCGACCTCTGAAGACCTCCTTGAAAAATATCAGCTTAATTTTTAAAGTATTGGAGCAGATTTAATTACAACCCTCAAAAAGAATTTGCATGAAATTTTGCTCATAAATTATTTTATCGTTGACAAAATTACCTTCTAAAGGAGACATGCTATCGTGCGGCAGCCACATCTTTTCTGTAAGGTTCAGGGGTTTATTCTAAGGTATGAAAAATGCAATTAAAAAAAAAGGCAACGATGTTTTATAACAAGGATGTTCCCATCTCCACAACACGGTACAAGAGACAAACCCCAATTCATGCAGAGGTGGGTATTAAAACCACCTCCCAAATTTCCCTCACATGTTTTAGTCGCACTTGTATTTT
The DNA here is from genome assembly GCF_037038585.1 of Patagioenas fasciata. NCBI lineage: Eukaryota > Metazoa > Chordata > Aves > Columbiformes > Columbidae > Patagioenas > Patagioenas fasciata. The sequence goes on from NC_092559.1 coordinate 44,620,867, forward strand.
ACCCCACTAAAAATCAGGCTGAGATCAAATTGAAAATAATATATATTATGTCCTCAGAGAGGGCAGCTTGAATGACAATCTCAAGGTCTTGTGCTTCTGATTTTTAGGAAAAAAAGCATTGGTTTCTTAATTCCCTCTATACAGATGAAATTTTTAATTTAACACAAGGCTGAACCTTGATCAATAATTAAAAAAAATATTGCAGACTAAACACTAATGGTTGCTTAAATACAAGTGATTTGATTATGTGTTGTTTGCACACACAATATTATAAAATTCCAATCAGTAACATATGAACTTAAGGATTTCAAAAGGCCAATTCCACAAAGCCCGTGGAAAAAGGAAAATAAAGAAGTCAATAGTGGGAACTTATTTAACAAGTTTCTTCCTGGTCCATCAAAAATTACACACACACAAAAAAAAGCTTCTGTAAGTTCTGCAGAAAATCTAATTTGCAGTAGATTGAAAAAGTGTATAAAGTATATTTCTCACATACAAAAAAATGAATGTATGAAATGAAACTGTTATAACTAAAAAATTAGAAAAAAAAAAGGGAAGTAAAATTAGAAGTTAATCCAAAAGTTTATATTTGCCAGAATCTGGAGCTTTCTGAAAGCATTGTACGAGAAGGAAAAGTATCATTTAAATAGGACAACCCATGATAACGACATTCCAGTTAATCCTGAGTGTACTAATGGAACGACGATTGTGGGACATATCCAAAGGAGGAAATCACCACTATAGAAAAATAGACTTGGTCTAGCGCATTCGGGTTATTTTTCAATAAGACTAGAAAAATATAAAGGATGATATTACCCCTTTTAAGAAGCTTTTACACTTGGTTCCACATGTTTGGTTTTTTTTTAATTAAGAAACTCAAATGATAAAAAGCAACATGAGATTAATTATATGAAGTGAAAATCAGACATCTGTAGAGTGAAAAATCTTCAGATTTGAATCTTGAAATAAGTTTTCTTAAAATTCCCAAACAGGAATATATTATTGGCCTTTCTAAATGCCAATAGCTATTTAACATTTGCTATAGTTCCCAAAATACTTTTAATTATATGAAGATGATATATAAGATGACGTGTATGATTCATACACATCGATGATAAAGAAATGCTATGGTTAAACTTTGCAAAATGCAGATTCATTACAGGAATGTCAAGTAAAAAGAAAAAGACATTTTTATTAATTTTTTTCTTTACCTTTCAAGAAGTTTGACATAAAATAATCTTGTGATTTAATGCAGCCAAACTTGAATTTAGCAGCAAAGGATCCAGGCTGCTCCCCAGGAGTGAAGGATCAGCAACTAAAGACCATCAGACCAACAAACAGATGCCAATAATGCAATAAAGCTGCTCAAAAAGTCACTGGTTTTGGTATTAACAAAAATATCCAGCAAAGTTTTCCTTTATGGCAGTTGCCACCATGTGCAGATCTCACAATGATGGTTTGAAAACTCAAAGGTTCATAGAAGAAAAGATATTAATTATTAGACCAGAAAACACACCTCTCCATGAAACATGCAAGAAACTCAATTATTGAATGGATTTGAGAAAAAAAGGGTGACTTGACCAAAAAGAAAAAATAGCAAACTTTTCTCCACATGCCTAACAGAGGATCCTTCAAGCTATCGGAAATTAAAAAAAAATGACAAGTTTTAGTGAAATGGAAACTAAGGTACCAGTTGCAGGGGCACAGGTCTGTCTTAGCAAGGTGGTTGAAACCAAGCATGAGGCAGAATAAACAGCTTTTTTGCACTGTCAGGGCCTATTGCATCTCTGCTCCTACACACTGGGAACAGGAGGAGGTCGCACTTACAAACTCAAAGCCAACTCAGCAGTGTTGCACCATCATCCTCATGCTCAGTCATAGAATTACTTAATGGTTTGGGTTGGAAGGGACCTTCAGAGCTCATCCAGTCCCACCCCTGCCATGAGCATCTTCAGCCAGATCAGGTTGCTCAGAGCCCCGTCCAGTCTGGCCTGGGATGTCTCCAGGGATGGGGCTTCCACCACCTCTCTGGCCAATCTGGGTCAGGCTCTCACAACCCTCAGGAGTAAAAATTTCTTCCTCATGTCCAGCCTGAATCTCCCCTCCTTTAGTTTCAAACCATCACCCCTTGTCCACAACAGGCCCTGCTCAAAGGTCTGTCCCCATCTTTCTCACAGGTCCCTTTTGAGTACGCAAAGGCCACAATAAGGTCTCCCCAGAGCTTCTCTTCTCCAGGTTGAACACCCCAACTCTCTCAGCCTGTCCTCCCAGCAGAGTTGTTCCAGCCTCAGATCATTGCTGTGGCTCCTCTGGCCCCTCTCCAACAGGTCCATGTCTGTCCTGTGCTGAGGCCTCCAGAGCTGGTTGCCAACAGCAGACAGAAAAGCTGGACCAGGATTCCTCCTAAATTGCATCCAGGTTTTACTTCAAAAGCCAATGGGGAATTACAGAGGCTGAGCCCAGATATGGAAATGAAGGACAGACAGAAGCACAGGAGGTTCCATCTAAACATAAGGAGAAACTTCTCTGTTGTGAGGAGCCAGAGCCCTGGAACAGGCTGCTCAGAGAGGCTGTGGAGTCTCCTTCTCTGGAGACATTAAAACCCACCTGGACACATTTCTGTGTGATCTGCTCTGGTGACCCTGCTTTAGCAGGTGTTTTGGACTGGATGATCTCCAGAGGTCCCTTCCAACCCCAACCAGTCTGGGATTCTGTGGGGTCAACCCTCAGCTTCAGGCTGCTCCTGGAATCCCTCCACGTTGGGGAGAATGGACAAACCTATGGACAACGTAGCGTGGCTCTAATGGGGAGGGTAGTCAATGGGTTGGGACAGCGATGAAAGTCCTTAAATCAAGACTGGCTGTTTTCCTAAAAGCTCCGTTCTATTTCAACCACAGCAACTTCAACCCAGAAGAAGGAATTAATCGTGTCTTTGATCTGCGTTATGTTAGAGGTCAGACTCAATGATCAAAGTGGTCTCTTCTGGTTCTATATGCATTTAGTAATGGTCTATATGTACTAAATCAAAAGAAATGGAGGTAACACTACTATATTACTTCCATATATTTTAATTTTTTTTCCATGCCACATGATCTGATGAAAGATGCAGACAACAAATCCTCTTGGGAGACAACTCAATTAATTGTATTTATAGGTTTTGTCGCATTAAAATACATCTGGCAAAGGTAAAACTGGCAAAGGTATCTCTAGAATTAAATTTTTGCATCCGTATGCTGACGTATCAGCAGCATTATGGGCAAGAGGAATATATTCTGTAAAGAAATAACAAAAAATAAGAGAAAAAAAAGCTACAACTTTGGAAGGGGGAAGACAGGAACAACCTTTGAGGTTGAAAAACCAGGAGTCAGAGAGTGGGAGACAAATGGAGTAGATCAGCAGAGGAAGGCGAGATCGAGTTATATGACAGAAAAAAAGGAATAAGGGTTGAACTTCTGCCAATTCAAATCACTGGTGAGCTTCTCAAGGGAAAAAAAATTCAATTATCTGAATATTTTAAAATATTCTATATGTGTTGAGTACATAAGTAATTTGCAGTGCTCAACGTACTTTATTTGAAACTTGAAAATTCAGACGTTGTGAATCTTTTCTCCTCACTCCCCTACTTCAGAAGTATATTGCAAATAAATGGAACAGCACGCAAACACAAAACACTATCTGGTGATGTAAAAAAAAAACCCACAAAAATTGATGAGGAATGCTCTCAAGCAATTCAGCAATACTCCATGTTGTTCATTCCCTCTGCTCTCATATACATGCCAAATGGACTATTGTTCTCCATTTTAAAGAATTAACTATAAACCCTAAACACCAAAACCATGTTAGGCAAATATTCCTCAAACAATAGGATTTTACAATGCCAACATGAACACCACAAACATATTAGAAAAAAAAAAACAAAACAAACTCCTTTATATAGCAAGCTCTAAAAATATCTTTGTTTTGAAACCTGATGTCTTAAAACCATACCTTAATTCCTGTATGTGCAAGGAACGCTTCTCGGCTGTGACCTATTTTTTAATTAATTACAGGACCTATTTTTTAATTAATTAATTCATTTAGCATGAAGAAGTTCAGAAAAAAAAAAAATCATGAAGTCCCCAAATGCCCATTACTACTGAAGAGCCCTTGAGGCATTTTGAATTTGAATTATCCAAGCTATTATGGCACACAAATAGAAATAACAAGAACTCCAAGGACTAGCTGGGGCAGTTGACTCCACACAGGGACACTTGGTTTTATTTATTTGAGCCCAACTTTAAGGCCTGGAAGAAATTTCAGATCCCCGGAATAAGAAGCCAACCAATTAAGATATCAAATTGCTAAGGAGAAAATATGAACGTACTTTATATCTTTCTTTTTAATCTTGTAAAGTGAAGCGTGAGTAAATTCTGCTTGAATAAAGCTTGGCTATATTTACTATTAGGTTCCTCTGGCTTGTGGAAATTATGTGAAACCAAGGTCATGGATGCAAATAAAACAGTTTTTATGAGCATCACCGACGGACTTACTCACCAAAGAGTGTTGAAAGGATGGAAAGGGCTTCTCCTGGGTAGCAAAAGGTCCACCTGAGGCTGGTTTTGCCACATTCTGATAGTGATCAGACTTTTTTTTTTTTTTTAACTTTTTTTTTTGACTTTTCTTGTCTCAAAAACGTAAGTTTGTGTTCCCTTGGAAACAGACTGTGACTCAGCTGCTGGTTATTTCAGGGCAAATCCCAAAGCATCGCAAATAATTTTAATGTAACCTGGGTAAACAAATGATTTCTATCCCATCTTCCTATTAAACATCCAGCATTAAAAACTGCTTTTAATTCTACAGTCCTTGATTGTAAGAAATTAAGTATTTCAAGATATCTTTAGCTCACAACAGAAGCTTCTCATTAATTTTAAAGAGAATTATTTTATCTGCCACTGTGTACGTATGAATAGATATCTAGAATTTATGTGTTATAAAGATGTTGCAAATTCCATCTCCTAAAGGAACTTTCTTATTAATAAGTAGAAAACCACACAGTCACTGTACCCTTGTGGCAAAAGTATCATAAGCACATTCAGGAGCGACTTTGAACAAATTAATGGAGGCTTCACATTAACAAACAGGATTTCCTGTTAAAATGGAATCGAAAAGACAGAGACTAGAAAAAACACATGGATGTGGTGAGATAAAAAGTAAATATTTACAAAATTAATCCCAGAGTTTAATTTGCAGTGAGCGGAGAAACATATTTTTCAAGCAAAGGCATAAATTGTTAGGCAACTCATGGTCGCTTTCCAACGTGTGTTGGGAAATGGATGCTCCTATTGCTAGAGAAATAAAAGGAACAGAAGGCAATAAAATCCTTCCCTTGGATCTTGGTACAGATAATCTCATTCCCCTTTTGTCTGACATGCCAAATAACATCCTCATAATTGTACTTCGAGTCAGGCGAGGATGAAAAGCAGCACCTAGAAACAGTATCTTCCTAATTCCACATCGTATTAAAGCACAAATTTGATAACCAGACTGCGATCTACTACAGGCCACACACACAATAAAGATGATTTTTAAAAGTGAATATTGCTCCATTTACTGAATGACACTGCTTCAGAACAAAAAAACCCACGTAGTCACTTAATTAAAGATCATGTTTTTGCTTTTGAAACAAAGATGCTGAATTAAAACTTCACAGACAACCTTAAGCTCTTATTTACTAAACTTTGAGTGAAATTTGGTATTGATCAAGGCAATTTTTTTTATGTAGTAAAACATAATATATGGGCTTGAGTTTATCACAATGTGTATTCAAACCAGCAAATATAGAATTTCTAGGCAATTTTCAAATTTTACTTATGCATTCCTTTCTGAATATGATACTGTATGATACTGTATAATGAACTCAAAATTCACACTACAATATTTAGCATAATATAATGTATGCACATATTTATATATATATATGCTATATATATACATATGTATACCTGCCTATGTGTATATATATATACATATATATATAGCATTTCAGTCTCTTTCAAAATATTATATGTACCTTGAAAAACAAAAGACAAATGCAGGATAATGTTAGATAATGTAATATATTAAATATTTTTCAACACCAAGACCAAGTTTCATCTCTATTACTAAACAGTTCCTGTAAAAGCACAACACTGGACTTTAAAAATAAGTATCCCAAGGAAAAATTGTCTATATCCTTCATTGTAATGTCAACATCAATCCTCTTTTGTTAAATTTTTCTGGATTTATGTCTCTAGATATAAATCTGCAAAATGTAGCCAGTAACAAAAAACCTCTTTCCAAAGGAAAATTCATGTCAGAATAGATAGGAAATTAAAAAGAGAGCTTCTCATCCTGAAAAATATCTGCAGCAGTGAAATAAATATTTATCAAGGATGCTAATTTTTATTAATTCCCGTTATTCAATATTTTTTATTTCTTTTATTTCTTTCTAGAGCCCCTCAAGAGCCCCCATGTCCATTCCTATGGGTGTGTTAGAAATAATGCCAGGGTCTTTAATCTACTTTATTTCCCATACATCTTTATCATGAACAGTCAAGCTGCCCTTCCTAATATCACGTCTTAAATTTCAGGAGTTCGGTGATTTTCTCCTCCATGTTCTGTGGTTCTTAAATAATATAAAAGGGAAAAACAACCCGTGCAAATAACTTGGCTTATGGAAGGAGCCCAGTCTTTGACCCTCCCCTTCATCTTTACAAAAATACTTTCTATATTTAGCAAAAAAATGTCTTGCCCATGTTTCATAATCCAACCTTGACAGAGTTCAAATCTTAATTTTGTTAAAAAAAGGTGTTACAGACATCACCGGTAAGATTTAGAAACACTACATTAGCACAAAGAGCCCTTACGTAAGAGAAAGCAGATTTTATTTTAAGTAACACTTCAAAGTTATTATTTTTCAGTAGGAAAAAGGTCATTATTTCCCACATATACTGTCATTCTAAATTACCTTATTCACTACTGAATTTGTCATTCTAAAGAGAGGTTATTTTATTGCTTTTAAGTCTTGTGATCGGTGGGAAAACTGATCCAAATTAGATTTAATGATTCATTTCAGCATACTTGCAGTTGTGCAATATTTTTCCATCTTCAAAACCAACATGATATATATTTAAGCCCCAGTGCCTCAAGTTGCACAGTAATTAAATTTACATTGTCTTCAATTGATTTGGAAATTAAACCTCATTCTCACAGCAAAAAGAGGTTGAGCTTTTGCTCTTTACCTCCCACTCCATTTTCTATGTCTTATTCCCCTGTGTGATTCTTTCTGCCTCTATCAATTCAAAAATCCTCACAAATTCTTAAAAAAAATGCCCTCCCCAAAATGTACTTTTTAAAAAGACAAAACTCTGTGATGTTCCAGCTCATTTTGTGTTTTTTTCCAAAGCAAAGGAAACATTTCCAAGAATAGATTTGGCAAGATGATAAAGCAAACACCAACCATTATCTATTGTATACTGCACAAAAACTACAACCGTCATGGGATGGGATGTTAATTCCCCTTCATCTTGGGGAAAAAAAGATGAGAAAACTACAGCACGGGACCAAATACAAACTGGGATATTCAGAATAAAATCATAGAATCCTTTTGGTTGGAAGAGACCATCAAGATTGAGTCCAACCATAGCCAAACTCCAGCACTAAACCATGTCTCTAAAGACACAGTATGTGTTTCGAGACACATACAAATACCTTTCATAATTTAAATTTCTCCAGGTGACAACCAAAGTCAAGCAAAGATGAGTTTTCACAACCTCGCTGGTTTAATCTGTGGCCAAAACTATGCTGGACACTAAGGCAATTCACAAATGTGATTGAATATACAAAAAGTATCATGGTTCTCAGAAGAAAAATCAAGATAATCATAGTATTTTCCGATTGAGCCAAGTAGTGACAAACTGGTGAAGTAGAAGGCAGGGAAGTGGACAAGGAGGTGGACAAAAAGCTGGTTGAAGAAATGGGTTTAGAGAGCAATGGTCAACGGCACAAAGTCCAGCTGGAGGTTGGTCATGGGTGGTGGAACCCATGTGGTGATTCTGGGGCCAATCTCTTGAACACCTTAATTAATCAAATCGTTTAGGTTGGAAAAGACCTTGAAGGTCATCAAGTCTAACCATCAACTGTCAAGTCCACCACTAAACCATGTCCCTGAGCGCCACACCTACATGTCTTTTAAATAAAATCATAGTATGTCCTGAGTTGGAAAGGACTCACAAGGATCATTGAGTCCAACTCCTGGCCCTGCATAGGACAACCCCAAAATTTACAGCATGTGTCTGAGGGCATTGGGTCTTTTTAATCTATGAATTTAAGGGAATAGGTGGATCTACTAGTTCTGAGGAACCAATACCTCCAAAGATAGCCCTCGGTGAGTTTGCAGGTGATAGAAAACTGGGAGGAGAGGTTGATGGACCAGATGGTTGTGTTGAGATTCAGGAGGACCTGGAGAGGTTGGAGAAACATTTCAACAGAAACCTCAAAGGGAAATATCAGATCTCGCACATTGAAGGTCAATCAGTAAGACCTAAGGGTTCTGGTGGATACCAAGTTGAATGTAGGCCAGCAATGCGTTCTCACGGTAAGGAAAAGTCAACGTCCAACCAAGACGTTGCCAGCCCATGGCGGGAGGTGACCTTTCCTCTGTGCTCAGCACTGGGGACATCTTATCTGGATCACTAGGTTCCCCAGTAGAAGAAACATGGACATGCTGGAGTGAATCCAGCAAAGAGCCACAAAGATGATTAAGTGATTGGAGCATCTGACGGGCAAAAAAAGAAGCTGAGAGACCTAAGACTGATTAGTCTGGAGAAGAAAAGGCTTGAGGGGATCTCAATGTGTACAAATATCTGATAGGAGGGTGTAAAGAAGACAAAGAAGAGAAAGGACAAGAGGAAATGGGCACAAATTGAAATACAGGAAATTGCATTTCAACATAAGGAAAAAAAAAATCAAGTTACCCAGAGAGTTTGTGGAGTCAACATTTTTAGAGATATTAAAAGTCTACTGGACAGAGACTTGGGCAACCAGTTCTACAATCTCCAGAGGTTCCTTCCAAACTTAGCCATCTGGTGACCCCCCCAAAATTTCCACGAGCATGGTTAAACATTGCAACAAACTACAAAATGCAAGAATGGCTATCTGCCAGAAATGAACAGCAAATTACGCGGAAGCTTCATCAAAGCCACAATTGTGCTATAAAGTGCTTCAGGAATATAGAAAATATATTTTAAGGTAAAATCCTGCAGTAGTGAGAGAATGGGCTGATGATTAATCAGAAGAATGCAGAAGCAGAAAAATCTAATTTATTGTTTTTTTAATTTTTTTTTTTTAATAATCACCAATTTTTAATTTCTGCTGGGTGAACACCATTTTGAAAGCCACTCTAAGGAGTCGCATCTTCTTGCAAAGTGGAGAAAAGTAAAATATCTTTTTGAATTCTCTTAAAACTGCTCTGCAAAATCCAGGAGCAATCACAGCAGAGTTCATAGTAAAACTCAGATTTAAGAAAGCTCAGCTCTTGGTAGGACCGTGTCCTACTAAACACTCACCAAGAGCTTTAGTGGTGTTTACGCGTAAGGAGGTGTCCTGGTTTTGTTAAAAAAAAGTTTCTCTTTTAGTGAATTTTGCCTGTCAGCTAAAGCCTTCATAGTAGCTACATTTTCCTGGAGAACCAGACACATGTTTTGGTAAACATAGCAATGGAATGCTAACTTATTGATAAGCACGGATGGACATCTTGCGAGAGGGGCAACGAGAAACCGGTGACCAAGAAACTGACCAGCTGTGTATAACATTCCATTCACGTGAATAACTCATACAGAAGTGGGAGATCACGAGGATCTCCTTCCTTTTCCCTTTTCCCTTTTTCCTTTTCCCTTCTGCTTATGGCCGACATTAAGAGAGGACCTTGCTAGTCGTCCCTGCAAACTGAGGTCTAGTGAGAGACTGAATCCAGCTCCGGTTGGCTACAGAGTCTAATCCAGGACTTTGGGTGCTGGTTCTGCAGTTGTTGAGACTTTCAAGATTGGTTTTGTATATTTTGTATTATTTTCTCTATTCTTATTAGTAGCATTAGTAAAACATCTTTAACTTTTCCAACTCTCTTCTCTCTGTCTTTCTTTCCCTCCCGATCGCCTGTCCTTAGTGGGAAGGGTGGAGAGGGAGGGGCAAAGGGGGGAAGTGGAGGGGGGAGGAGGTTAACAATACATCTGCCAGGGTTTGATTGTCACCCCGCAATCTTAACCCTTGACAGACAATTGGTGCCCAACGTGGGGCGAGAGAAAGGGGTAAATTTGGAGATTTTTGGCTTTTCTACTGCTCTGACGTACCTTTCAATTTTCTTGGCACGGTGCCAACTGATAGAGTTGTGATACTCGCGTGTCTGTTTGCTTTGGATATTATTTAGTGGTATTAAGGCAAAGTGAATTACATTGACTTAAAGATGTTATGGCATAAGTTGTATCAGTTATTTTCTACATTGTGCTCACTGATTCCTTATCTGTGTTGGTGTATCTTTCTGAATCGAAGTGTTCTTTATATAACAGGAAACTGGACAGCGGTCATGATGATACTGTATGGTTTGGCACTGGTTTATTTCATTATACTGCAGCCACTAACGAATTTCTACTCGCTTCTGCTTTACCTTGAAAAACCTCCGGGAGAGATTAAAGAGCAGTACGGCTATGTGTTTACTAATTGGTCAAGCGAATCTTTAGAAAGGCTGACTAACAATACTTTTGTTTTTTCGCTAGGACAGTTTGCAAATGTTTTAGAGAGCTTTGAATATCCTTGGAGGTTTGATAGAACTGTGATGGTGCTATCTGGTTTACTGAATGTGTGTCAGTTTGTGCTACTGTTAAGAGAAATGAAGTTCAATAGGAGGTTTGCATCTCTTTTTAGTCCTGAGATTTGCGGTGTGTCTTCAGAAGTTTTAGCAAAAAGCACTCTGAGCCGCTCAAGAAAAGGCAAAACAGCCAAAGCTGCTGCTGCAGCCACTACCCTCCCCAACTGCGGCTTCTCAGGCTGAAGCTACAGCTCCTACGCAGAGCTCCTCTGCCAAGGTCGCTGCAGATAACGTTACTTCTCCAGCCTCAAAGGCTAACAAGGCAGCCCCCCCTTCTTCACACACTGGGCACTGTTGCTGCTGTAACCACAGCAATCACTGTGACACTCATTCAGACTCTGAAAATGAATCAAATGATGGTGAACCCATATCAGCATCAGTTGCCGGTTGTAAGAAAGTCACTAGAAAGACTACTCCTGCAGCAGATGATGGCACATGGCTAACATCAACCCAAGGGGAATCATCAGCACAGGGAGGAGATGAAGTGACCACCACTCGGTCCTTTTCTCCAGGTGAGCTGAGAGATCTGCGAAAAGACTTCAGTCGTCGTGAAGGCGAGAATATTTTAACCTGGTTGCTGCGATGCTGGGACAATGGGGCAGAAACAATTGAATTGGAAGGTGGTGAAGCCAGGCAGCTGGGATCTCTGTCAAAAGATTCCACCATTGATAGGGCAATTTCAAGAGAGTCTAATGCCACTACTCTCTGGACCCGACTCCTGGCAGCTATGAAAGTAAGATTTCCCTACAAGGAAGATTGTATATCCAAGTTAGGGAAATGGAATAGTATAGAGAGAGGTATCCAGTTCCTGAGAGAATTAGCTGTGAGAGAGATCATCTATTTTGGACCAAACAGCCAAGAGGGGACAGACCCAGAAAGAATCAATTGTACACGACCTCTGTGGCACAGATTTGTACAAAGTGCACCACCTGCATATGCTAAGTCATTGGCAGGAATGGTCTGGTCATCTGGAGGTGTGCAAAATATTACTGAAGTGATTGAGCAGCTCCAGGACTTTGAGGACAGCCTTGCTGGTTCTCTATGGGCTTGTGTCTCTGCTGTGGAGAAACTGTGTGAAAAATCTGATGACCGATTTGAAAAGCTGTTGCAAGAAATCAAAGAACTCAGAGAAGACACATACCATTCACGACCTGCACAAACCTATGTTTCAGCTATTAGGAAAAGGCATTTCCAATCTCGAGAGAGAGGACAGAGGCAGCCCACAAAAAGAGGTTCACTGTGGTTCTTCCTACATGAGGAGGGAGAAAACATGAATAAGTGGCATGGAAGAACTACCTCAGAACTTCAAGAACGAGTACGTGAGCTAAAAGGAAAAACTCCTAGGAAGGTGGCTGCTCCAGTTTACAAAAGGAGCAGAAGAGATTCTGATGCTCTTGAAGGAACCTCTAATTCACACCCAGAGACTGTGCAAAACAGGAATTAGAGGTGCCCTGCCTCCAACCAGGTGGAGGAAAGGGATAACAGAGTTTATTGGACTGTACAAATACGATGGCCTGGTACAACACAACCCCAGGAGTACAAAGCTTTAGTGGACACTGGTGCTCAGTGCACAATAATTCCTTCTAATTATAAAGGAACGCAATCCATCCATATTGTTGGAGTGACTGGGGGATCCCAGGAACTGACTGTTGTAGAGGCTGAAATGAGCCTAACTGGAAAAAACTGGCAAAAGCATCCCATTGTGACTGGTCCAGATGCTCCGTGCATCCTTGGCATAGACTACCTCGGGAGAGGGTATTTTAAGGACCCAAAAAGGTATAGGTGGGCATTTGGTATAGCAGCTGTGGACACTGAGAAAATTGAACAGCTGTCTGATTTGCCTGGTCTTTCAGATGATCCTTCTGTTGTAGGACTGCTGATGATTGATGATCAGCAGGTGCCAATTGCTACCACAACAGTGCATCGCCGGCAATATCGCACCAATCGAGACTCTTTGATTCCTATTCAGAAGTTGATCCGTCAATTGGAAAGCCAGGGTGTGATCAGTAAGACTCGCTCACCTTTTAACAGCCCAATCTGGCCAGTGCGTAAGTCTAGTGACGAGTGGAGACTAACTGTAGACTATCGTGGCCTGAATGAAGTTACACCACCACTGAGTGCTGCTGTGCCTGACATGCTAGAACTGCAATTTGAACTGGAGTCGAAGGCAGCCAAGTGGTGTGCTACAATTGACATTGCTAATGCATTTTTCTCTATTCCTGTAGCAGCAGAGTGCAGGCTGCAGTTTGCTTTCACCTGGAGGGGCATCCAGTACACATGGAATCGCTTGCCCCAGGGGTGGAAACACAGTCCTACCATCTGCCATGGACTGATCCAGACCATGCTGGAGCAAGGTAAAGCTCCAGAACACTTGCAATATATTGATGACATCATTGTATGGGGCGACACAGCGAAAGAAGTCTTCGAGAAAGGTGAGAGAATAATTCATATTCTTTTGGATGCTGGTTTTCCCATAAAACGAAGCAAGGTCAAGGGACCTGCACGAGAGATCCAGTTTTTAGGAATAAAATGGCAAGATGGCCGTCGTCAGATCCCAATGGATGTGATCAACAAAATTGCAGCAATGTCTCCACCTACTAATAAAAAGGAGACACAGACTTTCTTGGGCGTTGTAGGTTTTTGGAGAATGCATATTCCTGACTACAGCCAAATTGTGAGCCCTCTCTATTGAGTGACTCGTAAAAAGAACCAATTTGAGTGGGGCCCTGAACAACGACAAGCCTTTGAACAAATTAAGCGTGAGATAACTCATGCGGTGGCCCTCGGACCAGTTCAGACTGGACTAGATGTTAAAAATGTGCTCTACACCGCAGCCGGAGATAATGGACTTATCTGGAGCCTCTGGCAGAAAGCACCAGGAGAAACCTGAGGTCGACCCTTAGGTTTTTGGAGTCGAGGATACAAAGGATCTGAGGCCAACTATACTCCAACTGAAAAGGAGATACTCGCAGCATATGAAGGAGTTCGAGCTGCTTCAGAAGTGATCGGCACTGAAGCACAGCTCCTCCTAGCACCTCGACTGCCTGTGCTGAGCTGGATGTTCAAAGGGATGGTTCCCTCTCCACATCATGCAACCGAAGTTACATGGAGTAAATGGATTGCATTGATCACGCAACGAGCTCGAATTGGAAGTCCCAATCACGCAGGGATCTTAGAAGTGATTACAGACTGGCCAGAAAGCAAAGACTTTGGGATGTCTCCAGATGAGGAGGAAGTAAAATGTGCTGAAGAAGCACCACCATATAATACTCTTTCAGAGACTGATAGGCAGTATGCACTGTTCACAGACGGATCCTGTCGTCTTGTAGGAAAACATCGAAGGTGGAAAGCTGCTGTGTGGAGTCCCACACGACAAGTTACAGAAGCCACTGAAGGACAACGTGAATCTAGTCAATTTGCAGAAGTGAAAGCCATCCAGCTGGCCAATACTTTATCTCTGTACTGACTCATGGATGGTAGCAAATGCCTTGTGGGGGTGGTTACAGCAGTGGAAGAAAAGCAACTGGCAGCGCAGAGGTAAACCCATTTGGGCTGCCACACTGTGGCAAGACATTGCTGCTCAGCTAGAGAGCCTGCCTGTGAAAGGTCGTCATGTAGATGCTCATGTGCCTAAAAGTCGAGCCACCGAGGAACATCTAAACAACCAACAAGGAGATCAAGCTGCTAAGATTAAAGTAGCTGAGGTGGACTTGGACTGGCAACATAAAGGTGAACTTTTCCTAGCTCGGTGGGCCCATGATGCTTCAGGGCATCAAGGTAGAGATGCAACATATAAATGGGCTCGTGATTGAGGGGTGGATTTAACTATGGACACTATTTCACAGGTTATTCATGAATGTGAAACTTGCGCCGAAATCAAACAAGCGAAACGGTTAAAACCTGTATGGTATGGGGGGCGATGGTTAAGGTATAAGTATGGAGAAGCTTGGCAGATTGATTATATTACACTTCCACAAACACGTCAAGGTAAGCGTTATGTACTTACAATGGTGGAAGCAACCACTGGATGGTTGGAAACATATGCCGTACCTCATGCTACAGCCCGAAATACTATCTTGGGTCTTGAAAAGCAAATCCTTTGGTGACATGGTACGCCAGAAAGAATTGAATCAGACAATGGTACTCATTTCAAAAACAGTATTATAGACAATTGGGCCAAAGAACATGGTATTGAGTGGGTATATCATATCCCCTATCATGCACCAACCTCTGGGAAAACTGAAAGGTACAATGGTTTGTTAAAAACTACACTAAAGGCACTTGGTGGTGGAACCTTTAAAAACTGGGATTCACATTTAGCAAAAGCCACTTGGTTGGTCAACACCAGGGGATCAACCAATCAAGCCGGGCCTGCTCAATCAGAAATTCTTCGTACTGTAGAGGGAGATAAAGTCCCTGTAGTACACATGAAAAATATGTTAGGAAAGGCAGTCTGGGTTACTCCTGCCTCAGGCAAAGGCAAGCCCATTCGTGGGATTGTTTTTGCCCAGGGACCTGGCAGCACCTGGTGGGTGATGCTTAAGGATGGAGAAGTTCGGTGTGTACCTCAAGGGGATTTGATTTTAGGTGAAAATATGCAATACTGAACTGCATGATGTGAATTGCCATACTAACAGTGTTTAATAAGTGTCTTTCAGATCAAGACAATGGTGATGAAACTAGAGCTAGCTTCTTCAAGTGGCGCCTGACAACTTCTTTGAAGTTGATGTCTTTAACCCACAAACAGTGGTCATGAGATGCACTTGTACCATTTTTTCTGCCCTGGGAGACTGTTGTGACAAAATGAATTTTTCAAAGCATGGTCCACTGATTAAGATGAATTACTCCTGTGTATATATGTACATATGTATATATATATAGTAGTAATGATTAATTAGATTGTATTGATAGATTGTATTGATAAGGTTTAAGTATTCAGTGAATGGCATATTATAAGGGGTGGAATGTCCTGGTTTTGTTAAAAAACAAGTTTCTCTTTTAGTGAATTTTGCCTGTCAGTTAAAGCCTTCATAGTAGCTGCATTTTCCTGGAGAACCAGACACATGTTTTGGTAAACCTAGCAATGGAATGCAAACTTATTGATAAGCACGGATGGACATCTCGCGAGAGGGGCAACGAGAAACCGGTGACCAAGAAACTGACCAGCTGTGTATAACATTCCATTCACGTGAATACTTCATATAAAAGTGGGAGATCACGAGGATCTCCTTCCTTTTCCCTTTTCCCTTTTTCCTTTTCCCTTCTGCTTATGGCCGACATTAAGAGAGGACCTTGCTAGTCGTCCCTGCAAACTGAGGTCTAGTGAGAGACTGAATCCAGCTCCGGTTGGCTACAGAGTCTAATCCAGGACTTCAGGTGCTGGTTCTGCAGTTGCTGAGACTTTCAAGATTGGTTTTGTATATTTTGTATTATTTTCTCTATTCTTATTAGTAGCATTAGTAAAACATTTTTAATTTTTCCAACTCTCTTCTCTCTGTCCTTCTTTCCCACCCAATCGCCTGTCCTTAGTGGGAAGGGGGGAGAGGGAGGGGCAAAGGGGGGAAGTGGGGGGGAGAGGAGGTTAACAATACATCTGCCAGGGTTTGATTGTCACCCCGCAATCTAAACCTTCAACAGGAGGGTAGAGGTTCACCTTCAGTAGAGGTTCCTCTGAGGTTCACTTCTCGAAGAAAGACCACAAAGCTGGGGTGAACTTTTATCCACGCAAGCTTATAAAAATCTAAGGCTTAGATTTTCCACCACCTGGAGGTAAAAAAAACAATTTATCCCACTATTCCTGACATTAAACTTGGCCTGATGGGTCACATCTCTTAGGGGTACCTTATTATATCCCACCTAGAAAATCAGATTTTTCTTTCATAAAATGCTTTGATAACTAATAAGGAACATATGTGATCCTGCTCATTATGCACCTAAAATTATTTGAATTAACTAAATACAGGCAGGAGCATTAAATGAAGACTCTTCAATCTTCTTTCATTAGCATCCCCGTATTGAACTTTTTTTCAGTTTGGCTGATGCCCCAGAAAACCTTTCCAGCATTTAGAAGAAAAGCCAAATGCTAATCAGTGTCCTGGAGGTTACCCTGGGGCTGCAGGATTAGTCATCTCTGTAAACCAATTGTGGTTATTTTGATTTTTCTCTCCCACTGGTTTTGCTGATGCACAGCCGGTGCAGTGGGAGCATTCTCGTCGCTGTTTTCTCATAAATTCAGCATACAAACATGAAAGAACAAAAAACCCACTTTGGAACAGAGCTCAGAGCTCTCGAGCCCGACATCCCAGGGATTAAAATCCAAAGCTGACTCATTTCCTCCCCCCCCCCCTTTTTTTTTTAATCCACCTCTGCATTTCTCGGTGAAACAGGTCACAGTGAGGAACGGCAATACCGAAATGTGAGAAGACACAACAGTTCTTGTAGTTTGACGTTCTTGTTAAAAACTGGAAATAGAAAGAACAGAAGAAATAGTGCTTATAGAGTTATTAATTCTGCAAAAGTGGAATGTTTGGGGTCATTTAGATCGGTATGAATGAATCCAGAGGCCGGTTGCCAAGTCTTTAGCAGTTACAACTCTGTTAAAACAGGTTGGAACTACTCTAGAAGAACCATGAGGATGATGCTTCTAATGACGTAGATTGTTAATCAAATATTAAATAAATAATATTAAAAAATTAAAATTAAAATACACACCAAAAAAACCCACATACACAAAATACAAACAAAAAACCTCAGACAAACAAAGAAAACAAACCAAATAAAATCAAAACGAAAAAGTCTGGATTTTACTATGTGATGTTTATCTCTCAAACTCATCATTTTTAAATTAAACATTAATTATCCTCAAGTCAGCCAGTACATGGGGAACAACTAGGGAAGAACTAGCTCAGACACACAATATCCCACTAACCAAATTATATTTTTATATTTCAAGCAAAAGTCACCTACAATATTAAGAGTATGTTCTGGAGTTTTCTTTTTCCTTTTTTTTTTTTTTTTAAATTTTTTTGTTTAACTGCACTACTGATTCTTGGGTTTATCAATTAATAATTCCTGCTGAACTAAAAATTTCTACATAAAATTTCTCCATTTTATGGAGTGCGATATTTTGCATCCAAACTTCAAAGCCAATGTCTTGTTTCCTACATCAATGTATATCTCTTGTTGCTTTTGTTCTTCAGAGTCTTTTGCCAAAAATTCATCACCACTGTTCATAAACATTATTTGAATCTCTTAATCACCTACAACTCTGTCTCCAAGTGATTTTCTACCAGCTACAGCCTGGTGATTTGCAAGGAGAACTCATGATGACAAGGACTTCATAAGTCAAAACGAACCTTTGGTGAGAATCTCTGCTTTGATTTGACAAATTGGAAGATGTTTAGAATGGGTAACATATGTTTGTTATTTTCTAAGTGAATAACTTTCTATATTTAGGTGATAACTGCATATTTTAGGCAACAATTTCACATTTTCACTAGGCAAAAGTTCGTGCAATGTTGGCTGGGAAACCAGAAGAGATAACAGTGGATGATCTAGATGGACAAAACAAACAGTATCCACCATGTGCTCATCTTGCCAGTGACAATGAATTATTGAAGCTTCTAGAAGCAATTTTCCACACCCAAGAGGAGATGTTTGGCACCTGAGAGGAGGAAGACGTTCTGTACCCAGAAGATGACATTCAGTACCCAAGAGGAGGGGGACGTTTGGCACCCAAGGAGATGTTTTGCACCCAAGAGGACATGTTCTGCACCCAAGACAGCAGATACTACAAAGGAGCTGAACCCCAGTAAAGTTTTTTGGTCTAAGCAGAAGATTGGCTTGTATGAGCATAAATTCTTTCTGCTTTTAGCTATAAACTATTAAACTCTGTTCAGTCTGCCATTCATTTTTTAGCATTCTCCTAAACTCTTCAGGCAAGCTATAGAATATTTCTCTTTTTAGTTTCCAAACAATAGCTTATTTACATACTTCTAAAAGAACAAGACACCCTCCCCAATCCTGATTAATCACCAGACATTACATAGGAACGCAAAACCCCCGGACTCCAAACATAACGCTACAATGAAAATGTGTGAAAGTCGTTTTCTTCCAATTTCATCTCATGGGAACGTGGGCTCATAAGCATTCAATTAAAAATAATTCCGTCTGATTGAGATGCATTTTAATTTCACATGCTAATGTGGCAGAATGCATCTAGATTGTGTCTGTGACAAATTTTTACCAGGGTGGGAGAAATAATGACTATTTTTTATAGAAAGAACATAACTCTTGTAATTTTATTATTTCAATTTAATTTTTTTTTGTGCATGAGAATGTAGCGTTTTGGCCACCTGTGCTGTTTTATACTACGTGGGTCAGATCACCTCGGGAAAATAACATTTGTAACAGGAAAATTCTGAATTAAAATACAGTATTTTAAAGAAATATGTAAGGTAAACAAAACAACAAAATCCTGTATGGCAATTTGCCTGTAATTCTGATTTTTAATGCCAAAAGTCACCACTTGAATCAGCTCGCCATAGGAATTCCCTCGGCTACCACCTCCTACGAGGCCAATTGCTGTGGCTGGACTTGGATGTATCTTTTAGGAAAAAAATCCAATCATCTCACTTAAAAATTCCAATCTTGGGAAATCCGGATGCCTTGTTAAACTATTCCAGTGAATCACCCACCATTGTCAACAAATATGAACCAGTCTCAATCAGTTTTGCTTCAATTTCAAGCTACTGGAGAACATTCTACTTTTGCAAACTAAAAAGTCCTTTATTAAATAATTTATTTACCCTTAATCTTCTACATAATTTCTGAGTAAACTCGTAAAATTGCCCTAAAATACCTCCAAGTCCTTTCAAAGTCAACACTCTCTAGAGCATGACCTACACACACAAAATTCTATGGGCTCCATGAAAATACAGCGTATTTGCACCAGGTTTACTGTTAATTTTTGATATCCAAGCTTTCCCTTTCATTGATCCCTGCTTCCCTAAAAAAATAAAATAAAAAATCATCTTTTGGATACATAATTTTAAATAGTGTAGGAGTTAACGAAGCAACGCGCGAGGGTTCCCACTAGATGCGCAACCACTTGATGAGCATCTTGTTAAATTGCATTTTGAGAACTATAAGTCAGGCAATTTTTCACCCACCAAATACCCATAGCACTGATTCTTTTATGACACTGTATTTTTGATTGATATGCTGTGCAGCGTGAAGACAATTTCTAATGGAATAATTCATAAACAATTTCCTCTCTGCTAAGTCACTCAATGTTAAGTGTAAAATGATATTTCAATAATAAAAAACCCCAAGCGGTCAATAAACCTACCAGCAGTTGACTAAAAATCACAATCAAAACGCAAGAAAATATTCAATTATATTCATTCAACAAGGCATCTGATCATTTTAATTTTTTTTTTTTTTCATAGAAATATCTGTTTTCATAGGCTGTTCTATAGAAATCTCAGCATCCTGGTAGTATCAAATCAACCTGCATCCTCAAAGTAATATTAGTGTAGCTTGTGCCTTTTTTCCTTTGCCCATTTTTACTTATTCTTGGTTTTATTTACTTCTTAAGGGAGTTAATTAAATTTTGTCAGCTGTTCCATGGACTACCTAGAACTGAAATTTAAAATGTATGTACTGTAACCACTGAAATCAATGATTATAACAGCAATGGGTTTGCATTAAAAATAAAAAGTAAAATTAATATTAAACCCATTAGGAAAATTACCATCTTTGAGTCTTTAGGTTAAATGGCGGTAATTGCATCAGTTGGAATCTTTCAGTGTACAGACAATAACATTAAGAGAAAAATGTTAATTTGTCGCAAAAATGTGCAATTTCCAACTTCAACATTAGAATCCGGATGAGTAATGCCGTATGTCTCAATAATAAGAACAATTTCCCAATCAACCCATAATTAAATTCCGTGATAACACCACGATATTGTAATCCCTGAATAGGTGCCAATTAACATTTTTAAACTAAATTATTTACCATTCCAAAAATAGTTTGCTTTAGGGATAAATTAAATGAAGCTTTTCCTCGCATGTGAGGGGTCCAGACTCTATTTTCATTATTCTACTTCTAATCCCATGACAGGAGTGGGTTTATTCATGAAAAGTGAAAAAAAACCAAGCTGTCATTCAAAACTTAAAGACTTAAAAACCCTTTCTGATAAGGTCCAGTGGCTACATCACAAATAATTTTCCTTCTCTCACAGATTTTTATGGAGTTATTCACCAAGAAAGGCTTTCAATAGGTCCTGTGACTGAGGCCCCATAGAAGACTCACACATAATTTTCCTGCAGAAATAAGATTTTGTTACCTTTGGAAATTGTCTCATTCTCAAGCAATTTCATCTTCTTACACTAATTTATAATGAGATTTTTGTTTGTACACACCATTTGGATGGAACCCACCTACACCAACTTCACTCCATTTGGGCGACTTCTTTGCAGACACATTCGTTTTTACCCAATTTTCCCATTAAAATAATCATTAAATTCAAAATAATATTGCTCGTCCTGTTGATTGTTGTGTTTATATGTTGCCCAACCTACTCGATGTTTATAATATAACTGTAATTAATATTATTTCTCAATAACACTCTTTACATGGGGAACGCTTTCAACACCAGCTCTCCCAGGTAAAGCAAGGATCAATATTTGGTGGTTAATATTTAAAATGTCACACAGAAGTGATAGAAATTATTTACAGAAGTGATAAATAACTGAGTGCTTTAAGTGGAAAAAGTGGGAAAATAGAAAAAGACCAGTTTTCAGAAGGCTGAAGGGGCTGTTGAAGAGAATAAAAATTAATTTTATGCAGTAATTCACCAGTGCATTGCAGCAATAGAAACATTTCTGGTATAATAATTAGCAGTATTTTTCAAAGCTGACTTCCAAGGCCCTGATCCTGCAAAGGCTGCACATTCTTAAATTAATGTAAATGCATAATTCCATCGACTTTTGATGGCCTGGGAGGAGAGTGATTGCAAAACTCATTCTCTACAGGCTTCAGACACTTATGAAAGGGAGTTTTAACTTCTTCTTCTTCCTATTATTATTATTATTATTATTATTATTATTATTGTTATTATTATTATTTTGCTGTTGAAACAAACCTAGCATTAAGTTACAAAAGATATCAAAAAATGGGTAAACTGTGTAAATTTGACATCATATATATTTTTAAAAATTTTCTGAATCCAAATGAATCCATATAATTTTTCCTTTTGCTCTGCTGCTTCGTGAGTGTGTTTACTCAGTTTCCAAAGCTCAGCAAAACCATATTTCCCATGTCAAGTTGGCTATGAAAATAAAACTGTCCTTAATTTGTTCAGCATCCCCAAACAAATCACTGTTTCTCACTAGTCCATGCGCTAAGCCTGGTTCATTTTCAAAAAGAAATTTTTGGAGATGAACTGCAACCAAAATAGGTTTAAAATAAAAAAGTAAACACAATTGTTAAAACATCACACGACAAACATGTAATTCAATGGGAAACCATAATGGTAAGAATGGGAGAACATATTTCACATCTCTAAGCACAATTAGTCCAATAATCAATAAATAGCGTGGCCACAACTGAATTATTAGACAGTAGCAGTGACAGATGACAATCCCAGGCTCAATATTTATCACAGTATCACAGTATCACAGTATGTTTGGGATTGGAAGGGACCTCAAAAGATCATCTAGTCCAATCCCCCTGCTGGAGCAGGAACGCCTAGGTGAGGTCGCACAGGAATGTGTCCAGGCGGGCTTTGAATGTCTCCAGGGAAGGAGACTCCACAACCTCCCTGGGTAGCCTGTTCCAGTGCTCTGTTACCCTCACTGAGAAGTTCTTTCTCAAATTTAAGTGGAACCTCTTGTGTTCCAGCTTGATCCCATTGCCCCTTGTCCTATCATTGTTTGCCACTGAGAAGAGCCTGACTCCATCCTCGTGGCACTCACCCTTTATATATTTATAAACATTAATAAGGTCACCCCTCAGTCTCCTCTTCTCCAAACTAAAGAGCCCCAGCTCCCTCAGCCTTTCTTCATAAGGGAGATGCTCCACTCCCTTAATCATCTTTGTTGCCCTACGCTGGACCCTCTCCAGCAGTTCCCTGTCCTTCTTGAACTGAGGGGCCCAGAACTGGACACAATATTCCAGATGGGGTCTCACCAGGGCGGAGTAGAGGGGAAGGAGGACCTCTCTCGATCTACTGACCACCCCCCTTGTAATACACCCAAGGATGCCATTAGCCTTCCTGGCCACAAGGGCACAGTGCTGGCTCATGGTCATCCTGTTGTCCACCAGGACCCCCAGGTCCCTTTCCCCTACACTGCTCTCTAATAGGTCATGCCCCAACTATACTGGAACTTGGGATTGTTCCTGCCTTATGCAGGACTCTACACTTTCCCTTGTTAAATTCCATCAGGTTATCCCCCGCCCAACTCTCCAGCCTGTCCAGGTCTCGCTGGATGGCAGCACAGCCTTCTGGCGTGTCAGCCACTCCTCCCAGCTTAGTGTCATCAGCAAACTTGCCGATAGTACACTCAATTCCCTCGTCTAAATCATTAATGAATATATTGAATAATATTGGCCCCAGTACTGACCCCTGAGGCACTCCACTAGATACTGGTCTCCAACTGGACTCTGCACCATTGACCACCACTCTCTGGCTTCTCTCTTTAAGCCAGTTTATGCTAATGCCAGTTTATGCTAATGCACAAAATAAAAGGTATTGTGTCTTCTTTGTTTTAAAAGTGGTTATTAACTTCTATTAATTAGTCAGTGCCATAATTCCAAAGTCACCTTTACCTTCTCTCCTTTGTTCCTCTCCCCATCTCCAAATTAAAGGTACAATAGTCATGTATGGGAGGGTCATGATTTATAAATCACCATAATTAATTCTCTGCATTTAGTAATTTCTGTATTCCATCTCTTCTCTAAGCAGGATAAATTACTGGAGAACTTAATTTGGGATGGATGCACGGATTCACAAAATACCCTTTTTTTTGACACCTCCATTTATGCCACTTTATTTAATGCCCTTTAAAGACTTACGCAGGCAAGTTTCCTAAGCGCAGACTTTTCTAATCATATATTACCAGAAATTAGCCACTAAAAACTCCTACCTAGATATTTTCCTAGCAGCAAGTTCTATTTCAAATACTCCGTCCTCCTCCTATCTCATAAAAGGATAGCCTGGAATGAAAACCTGAGATTTTACAATCTTCTGAGCTGATATATAAAAAATATAATAATGATAATAATAATAATAATAATAATAATAATAATAATAATAATAATAATAATAATAATATCTCAACTGATGCACAACTCTCATGTCAGAAAGTAATACCAGTAAACCATTTATCTGTTTCAGTATGGGGACCAACTAGATGAACTTTTTGCTCTAAAAACTTCACAAGCTTGTTATAGGAAAGTATATATATTATTATCAGTGTTTATTTTCATCAATAAAGCCACTTCGCTTCCCAAGTATGATTTTGCCAATGTTGCAGAGATTTCACTGAAACGAGCTGGAATAATTAAGCTATTTATTTCATGTTTTCAGATTCTATCTTAAACAAGCTTTTGGTGTGGACTGCCTTCAATATTATTATTATGCGTTTTTAAATAATCCCTTTGAAATCTTAGTGTTTTGCCTACTTTAATACCATACCCCTGTTCCGAATTAATCTGAAAATGCCCCTGGGACGTCTCAATTTTCATCTCCTCTTGAGATCATTCAGCGTAACTCTCCATCACGATGTACTACTATAAAACTTTTTGTTGTTGTTGTTTTGTCAGATTTTCTTCCCTTGACAATCAAGCTGGTTTTACTCATATTTCCTGTGTGGTCTGTTGCTATTGTCACTGGGAAGCTGCATTTCCACCCTGGCTGCTTTCCATCTTCATATTTTATTCCTTGTTTTCCTAAAACTTCTATAGTGTCTTGGTTAAGATATTTAATTATCAACAGTGAAACAGTAAAACTTAATTTTAACTTGGAGTAAACAGCTTAGAGAAAACAGTTGGGTATTGCAAGTAGAATTTATTTTTAAATTCCCTGCTATTTTACAGTTTTTGTAGAATGTCTATAACTCTGCATCACGAACAAGGATTTTATATTGTCATTTTGGGTCGATGGATTCTCACTGTTCTTATTCTGAATAATCAAAACCGATCAGGCATATAAAAAAAGGCAGATCTATCTTAATTTATCATTAATTGCCATGACAATTTACTGAACTTGAGGGCAAAGTTCTATCATACCCATTCTTGAAAAGCAATTTGTAGAGACAGTGTCACCAAAATAAGAGGTGTATTAGTATTAGAGTATGTCCTGGTTTTGTTAAAAACCAAGTTTCTCTTTTAGTGAATTTTGCCTGTCAGCTAAAGCCTTCATATTAGCTGCATTTTCCTGGAGAACCAGACACATGTTTAGGTAAACATAGCAATGGAATGCAAACTTATTGATAAGTACAGATGGACATCTCGCGAGAGGGGCACGAGAAACCAGTGACCAAGAAACTGACCAGCTGTGTATAACATTCCGTTCACGTGAATACTTCATATAAAAGTGGGAGATCACGAGGATCTCGTCCCTTTTCCTTCTTCCTCATGGCTGACATTAGGAGAGGACCTTGCTGGTTGTCCCTGCAAACGGAGGCCTAGTGAGAGACTGAATCCAGCTCCGGTTGGCTACAGAGTCTAATCCAGGACTTTGGGTGCTGGCTCTGCAGTTGCTGAGACTTTCAAGATTGGTTTTGTATATTTTGTATTATTTTCTCTATTCTTATTAGTAGCATTAGTAAAACGTCTTTAATTTTTCCAACTCTCTTCTCTCTGTCCTTCTTTCCCTCCCGATCGCCTGTCCTTAGTGGGAAGGGGGGAGAGGGAGGGGCAAAGGGGGGAAGTGGAGGGGGGAGGAGGTTAACAATACATCTGCCAGGGTTTGATTGTCACCCCGCAATCTTAACCCTCGACAGAGTATTAGAGACTTACATGTATGACAAATTATATCTCTGCACTAATTCCAAATGAACTATGGAAGCTTTGGGAATCACAGTTTATGTTCTTAAGTCATAGCTTTGGAATAGGATTAAAATACTTGAACATTAAAAGCATTAAAAACTTCCAAAGGCCACACGTTAATTTCAGAAGTTGTGTTCTAAATTATTATTATTATTATTATTATCAACAACAACAACAAGCTGTTATTAGACTCCCATTTCCACCAGATTTTTTTAGGATATGCATCAAGGATGCCATGAAGACTCAAACCATCCCCTTAACAATTTAATGTCATTTTTCAGTTTACTGAAAAAAAAACCAAACATGCACAGATCAGTCACGGAACGTGCAGCATGCAGTGAACAGAGAGCAGAGAGGTTAATAACCTGGCAGCATAGGATCTGAGAATATGAGAACAAGTTAAAGACAAGAGTTCCTCTCCATTGTCACTGAGGGTCGAGAAGCAATGCTGCAGCGTGGAGCAGAGGGAGTGGGGTAAATAAAGTTTGTCCAAGACATACACATATCTCCGCAAGTGGCGGCAGGTATAGCTGCAAGACAAGGGTAAAGGGAGAAAAAACAGAACAGAAAAAAGAAGTATTTGCCTTTGAGAAAGCTAATTCATGGTTTCATGTCCTCAGGTTTTGTGCCAAGAGTCAATGGAAGCTGCTGAGTAAGTAATGGAGCGGTTTGACATAAAATTAATTTGTTCACCTGGGTTCAGATGCTGGTTCTGTCACTACTGCAAAGGGAACTCACCAAGTTGGAAATCAAATAAATTGTTTTTTAATTTTATTTTTATTTTTGGAGGGTTAACAATGCATTAAGAAGTTTTTTGCCTCTCTCAGTTCACCTTGAAAATACAAATGCGTGTGTCTGAACCAGGTTTACAAAGTTTACCATAAAAACCCCTGAGAGTATTCACAAAAATGAACTGATTTTCATGGAAACTGAAATCTTGCTTTAAGGGAAAAAAAATCACATGGAATTACTGAACTGCTCTGGGATTCCAGGGGTAGAATATTCCTTTAGTGAGTTCTAGTTCCTCAAACATGGTGCTTTATCATAACAGAGTTACGCACTTAAGATCTGGAGAGCTTTTTTGTGAAAAACTACATGAAATAATGATAAAGCCATCAATAAAAGATTGAATATTCATCCTAACTGACTCTGGATGCTCTTGAGTAAGAGTTATTGCTATGTCTACTCACAGGATATCCTCCCACTCATCATGGAAAATTAATTAATTTGAGTAGTTGATCTGCAACAAACTGCATCATCAGTCAAATACTAAGCACATAGATCATATATAACCTCAAACATCTATTATCATAGGTTTTAGACAGAAAATACTTCACCGTATAATGGTGTAAAATACACAAGTGTGATAGCCCAGCTCACAGGGGACGTCTGCCCAGGGTGTAGATTGTGGTAAGTCCTCAAAAAAATACCTCAAGCAGCATAATATCCTGTGAGATAAATAAAACAGGTCTTTGAGATGCTTCTACCAGCCTGTTTGCCATCCCTACAGCAGCATGAAGCAAAAAGTCCCCTTAACTCTAGGCTGGAACCTCCTCACTAAATCAAAAAAAACATCATTTCATAGCTTCAGAGGTTGAATCTCGGCCAACGGGTTCACCTACCGCTAGCGCCTGCATTTCACGGGCCAGCATCCCTCTAGAATCCCTTTAGTGGACATGTGCGGCTAAAAGACTCTTTCAGGAGACCGAATTGTGTAGTTTGGGCAAGGAACAGGTCAGAAAAAAGTGTCACCAATGGCTGATCCTTGGGGCTTCAAGTCTAAGGCTTCATCAAAACCAGTGTCTTCAACTGGGTTCAAGTCAGTTAATTACCTTTGCTCTGGAAGTTGAGGAACACGCAATCCCTTTTGACATTTCATTTGCCAATATATTAATTTTCAGAAGAGAAAGCAGCTGCAAGGAGGCAATTTCTTAAGCCATCATGCCTTTTTGTTTTGACCACAGCGTGTTTTGATCAACCCTGGTTCTTCTCTCCACAGGCCGGGGATGGAGAAAATAAAAAATGGTATTTCCAGGATCCCACACCAAGGGGAACCCTCAAAACACAAGTCTGCCCTTCCAGCTACCCACAGAATTTTTTCCAAAACCAGATTAAAGAGCATCTTTTAGAATTTGCTTCTTAGAAGATTTAAATGGTCATGAGTCCATTTAGTATATTTTACCAGTCCCATTACTTAGAAAATTGTACCTTATTCCAAGTCTGTGTAGGTCTCATTCCAGCCTTTCGATCTCGTTAGACTCTTTAATCAAGAAGTTGTGGGAGCTTTTTATTATAATTTATCTTTGATCCCTGCCAATGTTCTCCATAGACAGGAAGAACAAGACTTAAGCCCCAAAGTGTGATGATTACATTTAGGCTTAACTACCAAACAAAAGGAGAAATTTCCCAAAAACTTCACCCAGAGGGTTCATGCCTTGTTGAGGCAGACATAGGGCATCAAAGACTAAGTGACTCCATCACTAAATCCTCTAAGCTAAACCTGAATAATAAAATCAAAGCTTAGATCCCTGAGATATGTACATTAAAAAAAAAAAAAAATTACATCCAACTTTCACAGACTAATTGTGGATATTGAGTTTGAAATCAGACTGACTTGATACATCTGAAATCAGTTTTCCAGCAGTTGCTCTATCTACAGTTACATGTTACTGGAATTTTTGTTTTCTGTGTGTTTTATGGGGCATTTTACTTTTACTTTACAGCAAAAGGCAATCTTTAGCTACAATACAGTACTGAAAAATTCGAAAAAGCAATATTGCAGAAAATAAAGAACATTATGTTTGATTCATGGTGTGTGTGCGTATATTATTCATGTATTCTGTTTCTGAGGACAAAACTTTAGCTCACAAGGTACTACAATCCCACTCCAGAAGAAGATTATAAATCCCTCTTATAAAAACTAAAAGCCATCTGATCAACATTTTGAATTCTTATAACAAAACATTGCAGTGTCAACTTCTAATAGCTAAAAAGTGGAGTGTTGGGTTACATAAGTCTGGGAAATCAGGGCTGGCTTGTGTTACCCCAACTGAAATATATATATATATATGTATGTTCTTACATAATAATAAACTTTCACTTTTTTTTTTGAGGTAGTGAAAATAAAAAAAAAAAACTCCTCTAATGCCTTCTCACTACACAAATATTACCATAGCTATATTCTCTAGAAATTTCAATCTATTAAAAGAAAAAATAATTAATTTGCTCCATTAAAACTTGATTTATCAACATTCTTTGTCTTAAATAATCATGGATATTGAAGCCACAGAAGTCCAAAATGTTCAGATCCAAACCAACAGAGGTTAGTATTAGTATTTTAGAGACTAAAGTGCCAGGAATCTGTCCGGTAGTTCCATCTCTCACATCAGATCAGTTGGGATTCCAGAATACAAACTGGATGAAAATGAACATGGAAACCCAAGTACATCTTTAACGTAAGTAAAGATGGTCAAAATTGACAGGGATCAAGTTAAAGCACCAAATTCAATCCTTTTGAGGTTAGAAAGTGGCATTTAGAAGTCTCCAGGGGTTTATTCCCATAGATGGTTTTTTTGTGGGGTTCTTATATGTTTTTCACTTTCTCTACTACATGTAGTGGTTGGGGAATTGAAAAAAAGACCAAAATCAAATAAAACATCAAAACCAATACAGAAAAGGCTCATTTGCTAACCATGAATAATGTGTATTTTTGAATAAAAATATACCTAAAATAATTTGAACCTGCCATCTGTGAACAAACCTGTAAACTACCTGATACTCGAGAATTTTTTCTACTCATGTTTTTGGAAACTGAATATGTTTCCTTCCCTGATCCTGGCATTGTCTGATCTTGCCCAGTAGTTGATATCAAATGAGAAGGCAGGGAGGAAGCTTCAGTATTGGCTGAGTAAATGAGACAAAAAAAAGGAAAAGAAAAAAAACCAAAACCAACAACAACAAGAAGAAGAGCAGAGGAGAAGAGTGGAGGAAGATTTCAGTTGGAAGCGACCTACAACGATCATCTAGTCCAACTGCCTGATGGTTTCAGGGCTGACCAAAAGTTAAAATATGTTATTAAGAGCATCATCCAAGTACGTCTAAAACACTGACAGCTTGGGGCATTGACCACCTCTGCATGAGGTCCGTTCCAGGGTTTGACCATCCTCTTGGCAAAGAAATGCTTCCTGAACATAGAATCAGAGAATCATTTTGGTTGGAAGACCCTCAAGATCATCAACTCCAACCGTTAACCCAACCCTGGCACTAACCCATGTCCCTGAGAACCTCATCTCTGCATCTGTTCAACCCCTCCAGGGATGGTGACTCCACCACTGCCCTGGGCAGCCTGTTCCAATGCCCGACAGCCCTTTCTGAGAAGAAATTGTTCCCAAGATCCAACCTCAACCTCCTCTGGTGCAAGTTGAGACCATTTCCTCTTGTCCTATCCCTGGATCCCAGGGAGAAGACCTCAGCACCTCCCTCTCCATGTCCCTTCCTCAGGAAGCTGTGGGGAGCCATGAGATCACTCCTCAGGCTCCTTTTCTCCAAACAAGTCCAAAGTCCTTAGTTGCTCCTCACAGGACATTCCTCCTGCTCTGTCACCAGCTTCATGCTCTCTTCTGGATGCATCAAGGGCCTTCACAACCTTCTTACATGGTGGGGTCCAGCACCCAGTGCTCAAGGTGAGGCCGCACCAATGCTGAACACAGTGGGACAATCCCTTCGTTTGACTGACTGTTTACCCCATGTTTGGTGCCCACAAGGATGGGGTTCATCCTCTTGGTTGTCAGGACACAAATGGATGCCAAGGCTTCCTACAGCTTTCCCAACTCTCCCTCATCATCTGGAAGCCCTTCGATAACCTTGTGTAAAAGACTCAGATGATCAAAACCAATAAGCAAATGAGATTTTGCTAGAGATTCTTCCAAACCTGCCATTTCTCGTGTTTCTCTGAAGAAAATTCAATGTCCTAAACGGTCATGGCAAATGTTTTGCTTTAGGTGATCACATTACTTGCATTTTTTAAGTCGAATTCCATGTAATTCAAGAGGTCTACACAAGACTACAGCCACAGACTAAACAGTTCACAAAAATAACAGCTGAGAAATAGCAAGTGCTGAAATTTATGATCTGCTCACATTAATTTTGCCATCCAAAATTTTAAGGATAAGTCTTGAAAAACTGTCCTGGTTTTGTTAAAAAACAAGTTTCTCTTTTAGTGAATTTTGCCTGTCAGCTAAAGCCTTCATATTAGCTGCATTTTCCTGGAGAACCAGACACATGTTTTGGTAAACATAGCAATGGAATGCTAACTTACTGATAAGGACAAATTCACATCTCACGAGAGGGGCAACGAGAAACTGGTGACCAAGAAACTGATCAATGGTGTATAACATTCCATTCACGTGAATACTTCATATAAAAGTGGGAGATCATGAGGATCTCATCCTTTTGCCCTTTTTCCTCCTTCGTCCCTTTTTCCTTATGGCCGACATTAGGAGAGGACCTTGCTAGTCGTCCCTGCGAACTGAGGCCTAGTGACAGCCTGAATCCAGCTCCGGTTGGCTTCAGAGTCCAATCCAGGACTTTGGGCGCCGGCTCTGCAGTTGCTGAGACTTTCAAGATTGGTTTTGTATATTTTGTATTATTTTCTCTATTCTTATTAGTAGCATTAGTAAAACATTTTTAATTTTTCCAACTCTCTTCTCTCTGTCCTTCTTTTCCTCCCGATCGCCTGTCCTTAGTGGGAAGGTGAGAGAGGGAGGGGCAAAAGGGGAAGAGGGGGGAGAGGAGGTTAACATTACATCTGCCAGGGTTTGATTGTCACCCCGCAATCTTAACCCTCGACAGATAATTGGCGCCCAATGTGGGGCAAGAGAAAGGGGTAAATTTGGAGATTTTTGGCTTTTCTACTGCTCTGACGTACCTTTCCATTTTCTTGGCACGATGCCAACTCATAGAGTTGTGATACTCACGCGTCTGTTTGCTTCGGACATTATTTAGTGGTATTAAGGCAAAGTGAATTACACTGATTTAAAGATGTTATGGCATAAGTTGTATCAGTTATTTTCTACATTGTGTTCGGTGATTCCTTATCTGTGCTGGGCCCTCTTTCTAAATCAAAGTATTCATTATATAACAAGAAACTGGACAATGGTGATAATGATATTGTGTGGTTTGGCACTGGTTTATTTCATTTTACTGCAGTCACTAATTAATTTCTACTCGTTTCTGCTTTACCTTGAAAAGCCTCCGGGAGAGATAAAGCAGCAATATGGTTCTGTGTTTGCTAATTGGTCGAGCGAATCTTTAGAAAGGCTGACTAACAATACTTTCGTTTTTTCGCTAGGAAAATTTGCAAATGTTTTAGAGAGCTTTGAATATCCTTGGAGCTTTGAGAGAACTATGATGCTGCTGTTTGGTTTGCTGAATGTCTTCAGTTTGTGTTACTGTTAAGAGAAATGAGGTTCAATAGGAGGTTTCCGTCTCTTTTTAGTCCTAAGATTTGCTGTGCGTCTTTGGAAGCTTTCGCAAAAAACACTCCTAGCCACTCGAGAAAGAGCAAAAAAGTGAAAGCTGCCGCTGCAGCCAATGACCCCCCAACGGCGGCTTCACAGCCTGAAGCTACAGCTCCTCTCCAGAGCTCCTCTGCCAAGGTCGCTGCAAATAACATTACTTCTCCAGCCTCAAAGGCTAACAAGGCAGCCCCCACTTCTTCACACACTGGTCACTGTTGCTGCTGTAACCACAGCAATCACTGTGACAGTCATTCAGACTCTGAAAATGAATCAAATGATGGTGAACCCATATCAGCATCAGTTGCCGGTTGTAAGAAAGTCACTAGAAAGACTACCCATGCAGTAGATGATGGCACATGGCTAACATCAACCCAAGGGGCACCATCAGCACAGGGAGGAGATGAAGTGACCACCACTCGGTCCTTTTCTCCAGGTGAGCTGAGAGATCTGCGAAAAGACTTCAGTCGTCGTGAAGGCGAGAATATTTTAACCTGGTTGCTGCGATGCTGGGACAATGGGGCAGAAACAATTGAATTGGAAGGTGGTGAAGTCAGGCAGCTGGGATCTCTGTCAAAAGATTCCACCATTGATAGGGCAATTTCAAGAGAGTCTAATGCCGCTACTCTCTGGACCCGACTCCTGGCAGCTATGAAAGTAAGATTTCCCTACAAGGAAGATTGTATATCCAAGTTAGGGAAATGGAATAGTATAGAGAGAGGTATCCAGTTCCTGAGAGAATTAGCTGTGCAAGAGATCATCTATTTTGGACCAAACAGCCAAGAGGGGACAGACCCAGATAGAATCAATTGTACACGACCTCTGTGGCGCAGATTTGTACAAAGTGCACCACCTGCATATGCTAAGTCATTGGCAGGAATGGTCTGGTCATCTGGAGGTGTACAAAATATTACTGAAGTGACTGAGCAGCTCCGGGACTTTGAGGATAGCCTTGCTGGTTCTCTACGGGCTTGTGTCTGTTGTGGAGAAACTGTGTGAAAAATCTAATGACCGGTTGTGGCAGAATGCAAACCCCCCTCTCTCCCCCCTCCTCCTTCAGTATGGAGGGAGTAGGCACATCTCCCTCTCTCTGCTACTTGAGGCTAACAGCTTCTTTTGTTTGGCCCAGAGCACCCTGGCCAGGGCCACTGGGAGAAGGGATTGCCAAGGCGCCAGTGAGCCGCTGGGCACCTGTGACCAGTGTGGGGGATGTTTGGAGGCTTCAGGGGCACCCCACACATGGTGTGGGGGTGCAGAGAAGCTTCTAGAATGCCTACAGTCAGGTCTGATCAACCAGTATAAAAACGGGACTCTCTCGTCGAGACTGGGCCCATTGTTGCCGATCTCTCGGAGCACGAGTTGAAGATGCTGCCGCCGAGACCCCCCCTCCCCGGGATGGAGACTCCACTTGCCTTGCCGCCACGTGTGTGAGTAAAACCCCTCACAGGATTGCGAGTATATTTATCCTTTCCGTGCACATTTGCACGCGTACTTTAAATTATTTCCTCGCACAATCGCTAGCGTAACTTTATTTCCTCGCACAATTGCGAGTGTATTATAAATTTATCCTCGCACAATCGCGAGTGTATTTTCCTCCCATGCTTCCACATAAGCACGTGTAGTATTCTGTGCTTATTCGCACGTGAAAGTAAATTAACCCTCGCAGAATTGCGAGTGTATTATAAATTTACCCTCGCGGAATCGCGAGC
Source organism: Patagioenas fasciata (assembly GCF_037038585.1). Classification (NCBI taxonomy): domain Eukaryota; kingdom Metazoa; phylum Chordata; class Aves; order Columbiformes; family Columbidae; genus Patagioenas; species Patagioenas fasciata. Next base: position 44,655,027 of record NC_092559.1, read on the forward strand.
GTACGCTTTACCTGTATCTCTTTAAGAATAATCCCGCACCGTGTTCAGGCAAGTGTGTACTCCTCTGGGACTCAGGGGTGGTTTCGGCATTGTTTTGGGTGAAGCCACGTGCATGCACTCTGTGGACCGCCTGTTGTACTAGTTGCTGCCCCTTAATAATTTTCCTCAACCGATACCCGAACCTATATTTAAGTCACTTTTGGAGTGCTAAAACCCTGTTTCTCACCGGTTTAATAAAAGTTGTTTTGGACCCTGTTGTCTCTTAAATTAGCCTCGGGGTGCCTCCGTGACACCGGTTTGAAAAGCTGTTGCAAGAAATCAAAGAACTCAGAGAAGACACATACCATTCATGACCTGTACGAACCTATATTTCAGGTCTTAGGAAAAGGCATTTCCAGTCTCGAGAGAGAGGACAGAGGCAGCCCACAAAAAGAGGTTCACTGTGGTTCTTCCTACATAAGGAGGGAGAAAACATGAATAAGTGGCATGGAAGAACTACCTCAGAACTTCAGGAACGAGTACGTGAGATAAAAGGAAAAACTCCTAGGAAGGTGGCTGCTCCAGTTTACAAAAGGAGCAGAAGAGATTCTGATGCTCTTGAAGGAACCTCTAATTCACACGCAGAGACTGTGCAATACAGAAATTAGAGGTGCCCTGCTTCTAACCAGGTGGAGGGAAGGGATAACAGAGTTTATTGGACTGTACAAATATGATGGCCTGGTACAACACACCCCCCAGGAGTACAAAGCTTTAGTGGACACTTGATGGAGAATGAAAAACTTGGCACGGTAGAACTCTTTGAGTGCGATGTGCGGACCGGTCAAGGACAAAGAATCTGGCTCAATATGAGTTTAACATCAATGCCCTTTAATGAACGTTTAACAACACTGAATATCAATGTCTACCAGTGCACGTTTTTACAACCCTTATATACTCTTTACCCAATGGCCACGCGGAAAGCGCAGGCTACAATTGGTTACTCTCTGCAGTCACTCTTCCCCCCCCGCCATGGTGATTAGCTCCAGGGCACTGTCCATGAACTGTTCATGCGCAGTGACAACAGTGCCCCTCCCGCAGCCTGGGCCGAGGTCAGACCAGCTTCTGTTTACTTCCCTTCTGTCTTTGGTGTCTCCAGAAAAACCTTGCGTGTAGGTCCTAGCCTGCACCACAGCCACATCAAGCTCTGGCTTGTTCACAGCACACAGCCCATGTCCTCTTTCTTCCAAAAACTCTCCACAATTCCTCCTTTTTTCTTTTTGGACAAGTCAGGCTTGATTAGTTATGCGTTCTAACCCCTCTTTGATACGTAATAAAGAACAACTTATACATAACATATCAGTTACAACAACAATCAACATAAACAAGGCACTTTGCAATAAACCCTTAATCCACTCCCCTAGGCCAAGCCAATTTGTTAAACTTTCTAAACCAAAAAATCAATCGGTTCGATTTCCTGTGGCTCGGGCCCTACGGGAAGGCGATCATTGCAATTGTCATAGTTGTCAAACCATGCGCTAATATTTTTCCTCTTAGCAAACTTGAGGTATTCTATTGCCGTTTAAATATCACAATGGATTGATTAAACAAATTCCAAGAACTTTTATTTAACGGTACTCCTACTCAACATGTAACGAACGGTGTGCTGGGTGTTGATAAACTTGCCCAGAAGGTAGTGGTGTTTAAAGATCTTCCTAACGTTACCATACATTTTGATGAGGTTCAAAAGCAGTTCTTAACAAAAACCCAGGAACTAGACTGCTTCTCAAGAAAATGAAAAAGATACAAACTTTCCACATGCTTAACACTTCATCATTAAAACCTACTTATATAACTATATTACACGTACATGTCACAGCTAAATTAATGCAAAGGTTACGTCTCACTCTGTGTCCTCCGAAGGTTCTGTTGCAGGGAGTTGATTCAGTTGAATTTGCTTCAACTCCGGCTTTACTGCTTGGCTTGGAACCCACAATGGACCTTGATCTGTGGAGACACAAATGTATCATTAAAAATAACAGGTACTGGTCCCTTCCACATTCCAGTGGTGGGATCACGATATCTCACCATGAATTCCGGTAAAGTGTTTTTCCTTCCTAGTCTGATCTGATAATGATGAATGATCACAGGAGGCTCCTCATGATCTCCAGTTAAACATAAATAATTCAAGGTAAACAACACCTTTGCTAAACGCTGTTGACAATCTAACTCTTCCTGCTTCTGTTTGTTCAAATACCCTTTAATCACTTGATGTGCCCTCTTGATGATTCCTTGGCCCGTTGGGGAATGAGGTATACCTGTAACGTGTTTCACTCCCCATTTCATTAGAAAAGTTCTAACTTTCTGGCTAACATAGGCAGGGCCATTGTCTGTCTTAATCTTTTCTGGGAGACCCATTACAGCAAATCAAGCTGTGAGATGTTTACATACATGTTGTGCTTTTTCCCCTGGTAAAGCAGTAGCCCATATCATTTTTGAGAAAGTATCAATTGTGACATGTACATATTTAAGTCTTCCGAGTTCTGGCACATGTGTCACATCCATTTGCCATACTTCTAAGGCTTTTAAACCTCGAGGATTGACACCGATTCCTATACCTAACATCTGGCTTCCACACTGGGGACATGCCTGTACAATACTTCTTGCTTCATTTAAAGTTAAATCGAATTGTCTTTGCAGACCTCTGGCATTTTGATGAAAGCTCTCGTGACTTTGTCTCGCTTGTTGGAATTTATCTGTTGGAGGCATGTGCTGTACTGAACTTACTAAACTATCTGCAATTTGATTTCCTTCACCTAGACCAAGATTCCATCGATGACTGCGAATGTGAATCACACAGCAGGGTTCTTTTCTTTGATTTAAAATAGCTCTCAACTGTACAAACAATTTTCCTAATCGAGGATTATTCAATTGTCTTAGCAGAGCATTTTCCATTCTGGGTATTATGCCTGCTACATACAAAGAATCTGTGACAACATTTAAAGCAGATTTCAGCCGATTATTTAAGGTCCATATTACTGTCGTAAGCTCTAAAGTCTGCAATGAATCCTCTTTTGAACCTTCAATTAAATGCTGTTTCCACTGACTATTCTCTCGCCAGACACATGCTGCCTGGTGTCTTCGTTTTCCTGCATCTGTATATACTGTAAGGCCTTCAACAGGTTTTGCTTTTACTTTGCTTCTCTCTAACCACTGATTTGTTCTAAGGAATTGCCATAGCTTCCCTTTTGGTTGTCGTGAATGTACCTTGCCTATAAATCCTAATAATGCATTCTGAATAGGCACCGAATTTCTCAGCCACCATTCTAAATCGGCTCCATTTATCGGAATACTGATGTCGTCTGGTTCCTGACCGCTAATTTCTAATATTCGAGATCTTCCTTTTCAAATCAATTCTCCAACCACTTCTGGTCTTGTTTGAATGCTGAATTTTGGTTGGACACTAAGAAAAACCCATTCTAATAATCGTAAATAATTTTCTGTTTTCAATCTGACAGTGGCACAAAAGGAAGAATCTGCAGCAAGATCTATGGGGAATTCCCTGTCTTTGTTTTGCCACTGGCAAATGATTGCACACGGATGTTCTAGATTGTTAATAAGAAGGGAAATTGGTCGATCAGAAAGTCTTCGGCTAGACCAATTTGTCTGTACCTTTTGTATAATATCGGAAAGACATTTGAGATGCACAGACTCTAAGCTTATTTTCTTAGCTGGATCACCTCCTTTTAAAAGTGAAGTAAGAGGTGCTATATCATTGGTAGCAATGCCTATGTAATTTCTAATCCATTGAATGTCCCCTAACAATTTTTGGACATAATTTAATGTCTGTAAATCAGTATGTAATTCAATTTTTTGTGGACGAATCTGTGCATCACAAATGGACCAACCAAGGTATTTCCAAGGTGCAGACTTTTGAACTTTTTCTGGAGCTATGACCAACCCCTTTTCTTTGAGTCTGATCGTAATTTGGACTATGGAACTTTCTGTGAACTCAGCTTGTTGACAGAACAGAATATCATCCATATAATGGTAAATAATTGTTTGTTTCCATGATGCACGAATAGGTTGAAGTGCCCATGCAACATACATTTGGCACAGTGTAGGAGAATTTTTCATACCTTGCGGTAGCACTACCCACTCATACCTTTTAGCTGGTTCCGCTTTGTTTACAGAAGGCAGTGTAAATGCAAAACGCTGTGTATCTTGTTCATGTAAAGGAACGGTAAAGAAACAATCCTTTAAATCTACAATTAGAATATGCCAATTTTCTGGTAACATTACAGGTGATGGTAATCCAGGCTGTAAGACACCCATGGCTTGCATTTGATCATTTACCCTTCGCAAGTCATGTAATAATCGCCACTTTCCACTCTTTTTTGGTATTACAAAAATCGGGGTATTCCATGGACTAGTAGAAGGCTTGATGTGGCCTGCAGCTAATTGCTCTTCTACTAATTCATGTGCCTTTTGCAGTCGCTCTTCTGTTAATGGCCACTGGTCAACGCAAACTGGGCTATCTGTTAACCAGGTCAATGGAGGGTTGGGCGACTGCTTTCCAGTGACCATTAAGGAAAAGGTGAGGTAGTTAACACGGCACCAAGCTGCCCCAAGACATCACGTCCAATAAGCGCCTCAAGGCTGCTTGGCAATTCTATTACGTACACCCTAAGGATTACACATTGACCTTCAGGGAAACTAATGGAAATGGGATCAACACTTATATTTGGAATAGTTTGACCCCCTACTCCAGCTACAGTGGAAGAGATTGATTTTTGAAGTTTCCATTTTCATGGCCATTTGAACTGATTACTGATGGAGACATCAGCTCCAGTATCAAGCATTGCATTTACATCTACAATAACAGTAGAATCAGATCGAAATAGTTGCACACGTAACATGGGATGCTGAGTCATTGATGAGGTGACGCAAACTGCAGGACCTGTCAATCCAAATCCTTTATCACCCCTTTCTGTTGAGGATGCTGGAGGAACTCCTGGAAGCATTGGTAGACAGTTTTCCAATGCTACTACCTGAGCTATTTTATTCCCAGAAGGAATAAAAATTGGTGGATGCAGAGTGTAGGCCAGGATTTGAACAGTTCCTGTGAAATCTGCATCAATTATCCTCAGTATTACTATAAGACCCTTGATACTAGCAGAAGAACGGCCAATCAATAAGCCTCCAATGAGACTATTTTGTCGAAATAAAGGTCCTTTAGCATTTGTTGGTATTCTATGAACTGCAGTATCAGCCAATGTTATATCTACTGCTGTCTCCACATCAACTCCGAGGCTTCCTGCGGTGCTTGGCTTGTTGAGGTGAAAGAAACCTGGTTCACGGTTGGTCGCTGATTGTAATACAGGTTCGGAGATGTTCTTTGTGTCCTCGCGCGCGCTCTGTTCACACTCACTTGACCGTTTCCCAATCTCCAGCAAATTTTTGTAGCATGAGTGTTAGACTGGCATTTGTCACACCAAACTGCTGCAGTACAATTCTTTCGGATGTGTTCTTTACTTCCACAGCGATGACAGGCATTGTATGATGATTTATATGGTTTATTTGTAGATCGCTGAACTGCTGCTACAACTGGCTGTATTGTAGATGAGACTTGCTGGCTAACTTGTCGAAGAGATCTCTGCATAACCCCTTCGAAAGCGGCAGCCATCACCTCCGCATTTCGGTGTTTTTCTCATCTGGCTACTCACGTCAGCATTTGTTCTACTGAAGATCCTGGTGGCAGAGTTGCTAATATTTGTTTGGTCTTTGAATTTGCATTATCGAAAGCTAGCAACCAAAACATTCGATTTTTCATTTCTTCTGACAAATCCGGGTTTTGCATTACTCCTTCATGTAGCCGGTCAATAAAATGCGTGAAATTTTCTGTAGTGCCTTGGCGTATTCCGCTGAATGAGGGAGCTAAGGGTCCTGGTAAAGTTAAGAAAGCATCTAGGGCAAGTTGTGCAGCTTTCCGTTGAACTTCAGCAATAAATCACAGTTGAACTTCTATTGTAGCGTACTGTCCGCGACCCGTATAGGCGTCGGGTGCCACATTGGTTAATGGGTCATTTGGACTGGTGTGTTTGGCTGTTTCTTGCTGTGCTCCTTGATACCAGGCCGATTCCCACAGGAGGAATTGTGCTGGAGTTAGTAATAAGCGCATTAAATTTTAGCAGTCCATGGGACACAATAAGTCAGGAGTAAAAATCCAATGCAATATTTGTCTGGTAGCTTCTGAACGTATCCCATAGTTGATGATTGTTTGTTTGTCTTGCTGTAAAATTTTCCATTCATGTGGTTCCCATACCGCTGTCTGGGTGTTCATGTTTTGAATTACCGGTAGGGCTAATTTTGCTGGAGACCAATCACCTTCTAGAACGGCATCTTTGATGACCCCTGACCATCTGCCAGGTCAGAGCGAGGGCCGGTCAGTAGATTCTATGGGTACCTTTGGTTGCATTGTTTGAGGAAGGCAAGCTGGTTTTTGATACCCGATTTGTCTCTTATTTTTCTCTACATCTGACATTCGCAAGTCAAGTTGTTCAAGCTTACTGGTAATGACTTGCAGTAACTGCTCTACTCCTTGTGATGAGCCCAATGATGTAGAAGGAGGCTCACAGGATCCCTCCACATGTATTTGTGGAGGTAAGTCGGGGAGTGGCCCCTGGCGCCGCGGCTCGGTTGGGCCCGGCCCGGCTGACGCGATAGTCTCAGAGGGGGGCGTGTCTGACTCGGGGTAGGGCAGAGGCGGAGCTGTAGGAGGAGGGCGGCACTCAGGGCCTCCCACATCCGGACAGTCCCCTAGTTGCACTTCCGCTTTCTTCTCACATTGCCCCAGAGACTCAGACGGGGAAACTTCTGGTTCTTTGTTTGAGGAGGGCAAAGTTTCCAACTCCCGCCGCAGATCGGATTGCAAGAGTATTGGCTGAGCCGGGACCCCTCGACCACCCCGAACAGCAGGCAGACCCCACAGAGTAGCCCATAGGCCCCTCTTCTCTTTTGGCTGACAACTTTTATCAGTCCAGGTTTGTTCTGGGGCAAGCGCCCTCGCGGCTCCCAGGGCAGCGTGTTGTTCTGACTTCATTACTTCCAATGATTCTAACACAGTTCTCCACAAATCTCTCAGAGCTTTAATTTCTTTCTCTTCTTCCCCTCTGATAGTCTTACCCACATAGTGTCCCCCACTAATCTCCATTCCGTTGGGGAAAACAAAAGTGGAATTTCTCCAAAGTGTCCCCACTTCTGGGCTAATGTAATCAATGTAATTAACTTTTCCTGTGATGATTCGATACCTCTCTTAGAGAGAACATGCGTCAACAGTGCCGCTGTTTCAAGTTCCATTATCTAATTAGTGCGGTCTTAAGTAGGAGGTGAGTGGCCAGTTTGTCTGGTGCTTGTCTTTTGTTGCTGGACAAAGCATACTCTCCTACAACCCGGTTTGGCTCCATCTTTTAATGAATGCTGCTTACCACAGTAAATGGCACTCTGGAGATCCTACTTTTGCAAACCATCCTCCTGCTACCAGCTGTTGGAGAATGAAAAACTTGGCATGGTAGAACTCTTTGAGTGTGACGTGCGGACCGGTCAAGGACAAAGAATCGGGTTCAATATGAGTTTAACATCAATGCCCTTTAATGAACGTTTAACAACACTGAATATCAATGTCTGCCAGTGCACGTTTTTACAACCCTTATATACTCTTTACCCAATGGCCACACGGAAAGCGCAGGCTACAATTGGTTACTCTCTGCAGTCACTCTTCTCCCCCCCGCCATGGTGATTAGCTCCAGGGCACTGTCCACGAACTGTTCATGCGCAGTGACAACAGTGCCCCTCCCGCAGCCTGGGTCGAGGTCAGACCAGCTTCTGTTTACTTCCCTTCTGTCTTTGGTGTCTCCAGAAAAACCTTCCGTGTAGGTCCTAGCCTGCACCACAGCCACATCAAGCTCTGGCTTGTTCACAGCACACAGCCCATGTCCTCTTCCAAAATCTTCAACTGGAAAGCCAGGGTGTGATCAGTAAGACTCGCTCACCTTTTAACAGCCCAATCTGGCCAGTGCAAAAGTCTAGTGACGAGTGGAGACTAACTGTAGACTATCGTGGCCTGAATGAAGTTACACCACCACTGAGTGCTGCTGTGCCTGACATGTTAGAACTGCAATTTGAACTGAAGGGCAGCTAAATGGTATGCTACAATTGACATTGCTAATGCATTTTTCTCTATTCCTGTAGCAGCAGAGTGCAGGCCGCAGTTTGCTTTCACCTGGAGGAGCATCCAGTACACATGGAATCGCTTGCCCCAGGGGTGGAAACACAGTCCTACAGTCTGCCATGGACTGATCCAGACCACGCTGGAGCAAGGTAAAGCTCCAGAACACTTACAATATATTGATGACATTATCGTATGGGGCGACACAGCGAAAGAAGTCTTCGAGAAAGGTGAGAGAATAATTCATATTCTTTTGGATGCTGGTTTTCCCATAAAACGAAGCAAGGTCAAGGGACCTGCACGAGAGATCCAGTTTTTAGGAATAAAATGGCAAGATGGCTGTCGTCAGATCCCAATGGATGTGATCAACAAAATTGCAGCAATGTCTCCACCTACTAATAAAATGGAGACACAGACTTTCTTGGGCGTTGTAGGTTTTTGGAGAATGCATATTCCTGACTACAGCCAGATTGTGAGCCCTCTCTATCGAGTGACTCGTAAAAAGAACCAATTTGAGTGGGGCCCTGAACAATGACAAGCCTTTGAACAAATTAAGCGTGAGATAACTCATGCGGTGGCCCTTGGACCAGTTTGGACTGGACTAGATGTTAAAAATGTGCTCTACACCACAGCTGGAGATAATGGACTTACCTGGAGCCTCTGGCAGAAAGCACCAGGAGAAACCTGAGGTCGACCCTTAGGTTTTTGGAGTCGAGGACAACACAACAGCACTAAGTAAAACATGTAAAGCCACTTACGTCCTTATTTAAATCAGAAATTTGATATTTTCTCTACTGAAGTCAGTCAACTGCAGTTTTAAAGTAAATATATAAAAGATGAAAACATAAACAGCACCAGGCCTACATCTTTTTAAAAAACACAGAAACGTAGCAAATTGGGCAAGGTATAGAAAAGTGCTCTAAAACCGGTATTCACTAACTCCTCTAATGAATACAATCTAGTCTGAAGCAGCATATTCAAGATTCAAAAGAAAAATTGCCAGAGCTAATGTTTAAGTAATTGCGATTCATAATCTTCCTCTCAGTGCACGCCAGATTTTATGAAGACTATAAATCTTTAATGTTATTGAGAAAAAGGTCTTGAAGACATACATGCCACATGTATTAGCTCATAGAAAATAGATTAATCTGCACCAAGAGAAAACAAAACAAAACAATTCTGCTAAGCCTGAATAAATATTTAGGTCATATTGTTTCTGCATCAGAATTTGAAAAATGTGCAGCAAATAACATCTTTCGCTGAGTTTGAAGACTTAATTGCTAGACTTTCAAAAGGGAGTTATGCTACAACATGACTCTATGGGAAAGCCAGTACAAAAGCCTTTTTTTGAAAGAAAAAAAAGAAAAAAAAAGTGTAAGTTAATTAAAGCAGTACATGTTAGTCAGCATCCCAAACTACCTGTATACACGCAGGAAGAATGTCCTGATGTGCCATGAAGATTTTACTACTGTTTTTGTCAGATAATCTATGTTCTAGGAAGTCCTCTGAGTCATTCCCAAAGTCAAACCCAACCAAAATACATTCTACACTCACTAAAATATTACATAGATGATAACAACATATTAAATCACTCATTCCATGACAATGACTAATTATTCTCTGCCTAAAATATCACCTATTAATGTTATTTCATACAGGATAAACAGGATAAACATCTGCCTTCTTGCCAAGGGTAAAATACATCAAAAAATATTAGAACTTTGGACAAAAGCTTTGATTTCTGTTTAGTACTCTGTCGTTGATGACATGATGAACTGTGGTAATGATGAACCACAGTAGAAACGACACTAATTATTCGATTTGTAGTACCAAGATTGACTTGCAGATGTCCATGGAAAGGTGGGTTGGACTGGATGATCTCCAGAGGTCCCTTCCAATCTCAACCAGTCTTTGATTCTGTTCTCAAGTAATCCCTGACTTGATCCTTTCTCACTACTGGTACTTTCCTTCCTCCTTGATCCCCGTCTAACTTCTTAATCTAAGTAATAAGGTGACTTCTCTTGGCTTTCTAAAAATGCTCTGTTCTTGCGGGCCTAATTTTCAGATACACTAAATTTATATCTCAAAGCATAGAGTGATGACAGGATTTTAAATTAAATTATTGCGAAATAGCAGTTTGGAGGGGAGGGGTCATTATAGGGTTAAAGGTGCCATAACACCACAGAATAGAGAGGCAAAAAAATTATTTTAATATGTAAGAAATTATTATTTGTGATAATGTGTCACAGACATAATTTCTCATGCCCCATGGCAACATTCTGTCACAGAAGCGGTCAAATGTACATGACAGGCTCATGAAAGGATTATCATCTTTACACCTGAAAGTATTTATAGTAAAGAGGGCAAGGAAATGAAAACCGAACAAGTTCTGGAGATGTTTGATAGAAAGAAAAGCAAATGATAAATACATGAGAGTCTTCTCTAGAAAGGCCAAATTGCCTCAAGACAGCTGAAGTTCTATTGAAAAGAACAAAAGGATTTATTAGAAGCAGACATGAAGAGCTGATGACCATAAGAAAAAAAAAATATATGAAAGAGCTGGGAGGAAGCGTCTATTTGGTACTGAAGTTTGAGATGAAGAGCAAAGGTTTTAATCACCAGATGCAGTGGTTATTTGGAAGGCAGCTTAAGAGATGTTTGTTACTATGGGAATGTTGCTTTTGAAACCTCCTGCGCTTTTATCCTCTGGCCAGACACTCATGATAATTCACAGGCTCCACATGGGATTGCGGGAGATGCCGACAACACCCACGTTAATGCCGACGTTTGCATCACAGCCCGTTTCAAGCAGGATTCAGCCCATCTGAACCCATGTAAATTCTGGTATTTGGAGAAAAACCTACTTAGGGATGGACCCAGGAGTACAATTAATGAGTTACAGAACATGTCTTTACACAACTTCACAGAAAATTGATTTATTCATTGCAGAACTAAGTGTATTTTACCTAAAACCTGTTCTTTCCTAAATTTGCTGAAGGCTATTGCCATTAAACAGGTCAAGTCATTCAACAGTTATAAAGACCTGATGCACATTAAAGTTGTTAAATCCTCATTCTTTCCTCTGCACTTATAGTTTCACTGTCCATTTAGAAGCGTCAGATGTTTCAAAGTACAATATTCTCTTCGGGAGCCATGCAAACAACGGTGGAAAGGATATGGCAATGGGAAATAGTTTGGTTTGAGTACTTAAGAGATTCAGAAATGTCATTAATTGTTCTCTAGTATTCCTAAAATCAGCCAGAAAGCTAGTTTGAAAATGTGGGGTCTGAATGAATGCAAAATTTCCACGTGTGGTGGAAAGGAAGGTTTTCAGGAGCAATTGGGGGGGCACTGATTGATTTCTAATCAAGTAACAGTTTTGTTTGGTAATAATGCTTACTCACAGCCATAATACAATTTTAGTTCATCAGATAAATCTTTGTGTGTTTATTACTCATTCCAGATCGTAGTTCACAGTTTTTTTCCAAAGAGAGATTTTCTAAAAAGGAAAAAATACATGTTGTATTGGAATAAAGTGATTAATGAGTCAAATACTCTGCAACTGAAGAGAAAAGACAGGTTCAAGCAAGTAATTATCTTGAGTCATCTCTTAATTTCTGTTAAGGAACACTGTCCTATAAATACATTCCATTCACATTGCTATAAACCAGACTTTTTAAAATGTAAAAACTATGTAATTCACATATTCAGTGTACTGTACATTAGACACCCAAATCCCAAATAATTGGGATACAACCTAATAAGCACTTTGGTGTCCTTAATCTATTTTTCCAGACCAGCTAAAATAAATTAAAATGGCACTAGCAGGAATGAATTAACGCCACTGGTTTTCTCCCTTTTCCTTCCTTTCACTATTAAACATGCAGAAAACTAAAACAACACAACTCAGAACCTCAGTCTGCTCTGCAAATTCATCTGTTAAATACCACTATCACAAAAACCAGTTATTTCTGCACAGGTTTCATCAAATATTTAATCCTCTCCATCATACCAAATTCACAAGATCAACAGTTTTAAAAGCTGTGAGGTTCCACCAAAAAAATCAAACTTTAATTCCCCAATTTGAAGACTACCTTCAAATTGTACTGTTTCCAAAGAGCTTATGTGGCATAATAACTATAAAAAAGGTTATTTGCGATAATTAAAGATGGGACAAAGGGACCTTCTACCTCCAAGTGACACTCTCCATTGCGTGCAAGAATCTGTGTGATGCTCTCAATTCCTTGAAACCAGTATCGAGACTTCGATAAACTTCAGTTCTATGGTTGCATGAATTTGCATCATGTTCATTTAATCACATGTTCTGCCAAGTGATGACTTGTAGTTTGTAAGAAACTGAAGTACCGCACAATTTCCTGAATGACAGAAGAGTAATGCATTGGCAGAACGACTTTCTCTCCCCAAAATGACAGAATTACCATGATGGTTGTGTCTTACAGGTCAGCAGAGACACAAAAAGTGGTCAAGGGAAGAGAGAATCATCTTGTCCAAAGTTGAGCTGTTAGAGCGGTACGTATGTAGAGATCAAAATCCTTTTTAAGCCAGGTCAGCAATCAATAATGATATTTTTAAGGAGTCCTGTGCCATGAATTCTACGATACACAGAGCAGAGGGTAACAATTCTGCTTCATGTGAGAAGATACTGAGATAGCGCAGAACAACGGTTTGTCCAAGACCCTTCCATGGTTCACGCTGATCCGATCTATCTCAAAATAAAGCTGTCAGTCTGTCCATCTGGGAAGTGGCTCCAAAGGTTTCTAACAGCACACGGGGCACTCAACAGCTCATGCCAGATGGGGGACGAGGGTATTACTGTCCCATCAGGTGGCCATGCAGAATCCCCAGCAGGTTGAACCAGGCTTAAAGGAAGTTCAAAGATTTCCATGTTGGAAACAGCTGATATTGGCCTAAAACCTCACCTCCATATGTTACCCATGGGCAAAAACAGGCGAGTCCACACAGAGCGCTCCTATTGTTGTGGATAAAGCTAAACCGGCTTTTTAATACGTTTGACCACAACTACACTCAATGCATCGTAACAAAAGATATTTCTTTCCTTTTAAAAATTCATTTTATTTATGTTGCTAAGTCATTTGCTACTAATATCTTTTTTCCCTTATCTGAACAATTGTTGTCTCATCTTTTGTCACAGCCATTCCTACTAACTGTGATGACACCTCCCAATTTTGGACCGGCTGATTAGCTTATAAGCTTCCCCACAGCTAATCTAGGTCAACAAGCTACTAACAAAAGCAGATGTTTCTTTTCTTGAACTGTATCAAGATGTTTCTAAATTGCTTCTGTCTCCTGACAAAAGCCACTCCACAGATTTGGGAACCTCTGCATAAAAAGTAGCAATGACGCAGTGAAGAATAAAGAGCATAAAAGATGAAGAGCTACAGTCTAGGAGGTTCCTCCAGTGCCTTGATGATAACTTTCTGATGCAGAGAGTAGAGGAGCTGACTACGAGAGGGGCACTGCTGGACCTCATCCTCACTAACAAGAAGGGTCTGGTTGAAGCAGTAAAGGTTGAGGGCTGCCTTGGCTGCAGCGACCATGAAATGGTGGAGTTCAGAATCTCATGTGGTAGGAGAAGGATAGCAAGCAGAATTGCAACCCTGGACTTCAGCAGGGCAAACTTTGGCCTTTTCAAGCAATTGCTAGGGGAAATCCCACGGGCAAGGCTGCTTGAAAGTAAAGGGGCTCAAGATACTTGGTTAGTGTTCAGGGACTGCTTCTACCAGGCACAAGATCAGAGCATCCTGACACATAAGAAGTCAAGGAAGGGAGCCAGGAGACCTGCGTGGTTAAACAGGGAACTGCTGGGTAAGCTCAAGTGGAAGAGGAGAGTTTACAGATCATGGAAGGAGGGGCTGGCCACTTGGGGAGAATATAAGGCTGTTGTCAGAGGGTGTAGGGAGTCAACTAGGAAAGCTAAGGTCTCCTTAGAATTAAACCTGGCGAGATGGGTCAAGGACAACAGGAAGAGCTTTTTCAAACATGCAGCAGATCAAAACAAACGTAGGTCCACTGATGAACGAGGTGGGTGCCCTGGTGACAAAAGATACAGAGAAGGCAGAGTTACTGAATGCCGCTTTTATCTCTGCGTACCCTGTCGGAGGCTGTCCTGAGGAGCCCCATACCCCTGGGGCCCCAGAGGAAGGCAGGACAATGGAGGAGTTTGCCTCGGTTGATGAGGACTGGGTTAGGGAGCAATTAGGCAATCTGGACATCCATAAATCCATAGGTCCAGATGGGATGCACCCGTGGGTGCTGAGGGAGCTGGCTGAGGTCATTGCTGGACCACTCTCCATCATTTTTGACAAGTCTTGGGAAACAGGAGAGATACCTGAGGACTGGAGGAAAGCAAATGTCACTCCAGTCTTCAAAAAGGGCAAGAAGGAGAACCCAGGTAACTGTAGACCAGTCAGCCTCACCTCCATCCCTGGGAAAGTGATGGAATGACTTATCCTTGGTACCATCTCAAGGCATATCAAGGATAAGAGGGTCATTGGGGCAGTCAACATGGCTTCACCAAAGGGAAGTCATGCTTGACCAACCTCATTGACTTTTATGAGGACATAACAAGATGGATGGATGATGGCAGGGCATTGGATGTGGTCTACCTTGACTTGAGTAAGGCATTTGACACAGTCTCCCACAGCATCCTCACAGCTAAACTGAGGGAGTGGGGTCTGGATGATCAAGTAGTGAGGTGGACTGCAAATCAGCTGAAGGAAAGAAGCCAGAGAGTTGTGGTCAATGGGGCAGAGTCTAGTAGGAGGCCTGTATCTAGTGGAGTCCCTCAGGGGTCAGTACTGGGGCCTGTATTAGTCAATGTATTCATCTGTGGAGGAGTTTCGTTAGATGGAGATATGCTGTTGAATTAGTCAGGCCCAAAGGAATCTCGAGGCCACTTCAAGAAGCTGAGAACAGAATCTGGTGTGAGAAAGAGGGGCGTTTCTTCATTAACAGGACCTCAACATGGCGTGAGTCGTTGGACCTATCATCGGTGGGGCTCCAGCGTGTGGACTGCCCATGATACTCATTTAGCGAATCCATGCTTGGAGCGTGGATGCGTGATTAGAGAATAGTGTATATAAGGAGGCTTGTTTCTGTAATAAATGGCTTTGCGTGATTCACATTGAATCGGAATGCTGAGTCCTTTATCACTCCAACATTCATCAACGATTTGGATGAGGGAATAGAATGTACTATCAGCAAGTTTGCTGATGACACCAAGCTGGGAAGAGTGGCTGACATGCCAGGAGGCTGTGCCACCATCCAGAGAGACCTGGACAGGTTGGAGAGTTGGGCAGGGAAAAATTTAATGAAATATAACAAGGGCAAGTGTAGAGTATTGCATCTGGGCAGGAACAACCCCAGCTTCCAGTATAAGTTGGGGAATGACCTGTTGGAGAGCAGTGTAGGGGAAAGGGACCTGGGGGTCCTGGTGGACAGCAGGATGACCATGAGCCAGCACTGGGCCCTTGTGGCCAGGAAGGGGTGTATTAGAAGTGTTATGGTTAGTAGATCGAGAGAGGTTCTCCTTCCCTCTACTCTGCCCTGGTGAGACCACATCTGGAATATTGTGTCCAGTTCTGGGCCCCTCAGTTCAAGAAGGACAGGGAACTGCTTGGGAGAGTCCAACACAGGGCCACAAAGATGATTAAGGGAGTGGAGCATCTCCCTTATGAAGAAAGGTTGAGAGAGCTGGGTCTCTTTAGCTTGGAGAAGAGGAGACTGAGGGGTGACTTTATTAATGTTTACAAATATATAAAGGGTGAGTGTCATGAGGATGGAGCCAGGCTCTTCTCAGTGACATCCAGCAATAGGATAAGGGGTAATGGGTTCAAACTTAACACAAGAAGTTCCACTTAAATTTGAGAAGAAACTTCTTCTCAGTGAGGGTGACAGAGCACTGGAACAGGCTGCCCAGGGGGGTTGTGGAGTCTCCTTCTCTGGCGACATTCAAAACGCGGCTGGACACATTTCTGTGTAGCCTCATCTAAGTGTTTCTGCTATGGCAGGGGGATTGGACTAGATGATCTTTGAGGTCCCTTCCAATCCCTAACATTCTGTGATTCTGTGATAAAAAGCATCTGCAAAAGCCAAAGCCACCGAAGGTAGACCAGTTGACACCAAAATCTCTCCAATTATCCTGTTTTGTGCACAACTTCAACTACCCACAGAGAGACACAGTGAAGTGCTGATGAAATAGCTCCATGTATTTAAAACCAAACCAGCATAGGGAAGGGAAGGTTCTCCAAGTTAGGCCAGTTGACAAAATTAAATGAATATTACCCTGAATCTTATAATAAAACACCTATTACAGCTATTTTTATTTCCAGCAGCTGCTTGGGATAGATTTATATCTATCTGACAATTTTCATGCTGTCTGGAATGTGATACAAACGACCCAAGCTGTATTTTTATTGAGCTTTTAAGTACAGTATATTGAATATTTGCAGTTAATTCTTTCATAGAAAATAGTATTTTAAATGTAAAACAATTGGCAGTCTCTGCTCAGAACAGGATTAGGAAAAAGGCTGTGTGGAAATAGAATTACTTCTCACATTAAGGAATCATTAGAGCATCTGGTGAGGTTTAAATTCTGACTGTCTATTCAGTTGCATTGCTAAGCAGATTTTAAGTGTTTCACAGCTACTTAATTAAAAAACCTAGACCCTAAACCACTTTATTTAATATAAAGTACCATCTTTATAGGCATGGAAAACACTTTTTCATTATGGATACTGTGGTTTCTTTTCTCATGGATACTTGTACTCTCACGGTAGAACCAAAATAGGAATGTAAATAGAAATATTCTGCTTTGGTATCATGGAGCAAGTTTGGTCTGTCAGCACTGGCTAAATTTAATAACACATTTCATAAAGCAGTAAAAGGATGGATGACGTATGCCTCAAAACATCAATCTCTTATGAAATAGATGTGTTCATAAGTATTTATTCCTATTGCTTTTCTTGGTAACTGAAACTTTATAACAAATCTGTGTATTTTGAGAGGAAATCAGGTGAAAATATTTACTTTATGATGCTTAAGCTTGCCAGGGAACCCAAGGCTGCAAAGTTTAAAAATAACAGCATGGAGTATCTTTGGACTATGTAAGCATATATTATATAGGATATAATATATATCATGTTGCCTTTTTGGTTTGCTTCTTTAGTTGATGAGTACATTCATTTTCTGTACGTATACTTACATTATTTACAACTATCAAAATCAGCTCCAACGGTCAAGATAACAAACATCCTTCTCAGGCTGCCATCCTGCCACGTTACACTTGGATATTTTGTGGTTATTATTTGTAATACAGCCCAGCTCAGATCCCATGTTAAGTCTCTCTGCTAAAAAACATCCAGAAACCAACTAAGAGTAGCTACTAAGAGCTTACATCTTTGGAAGAACTATGAGTTTCATATGTGCTTTGTGCTTCCTCTAAGGTCTCTCTTACTATTTGGCACATTTCAAGTGTCATTTTGCGAGTCCATCACACAATTAAAGAGAGATAATTTGGCCATTTCAATGCAACACAATTTTTTTTCTTCTCTGTCGTTCATTCCTTTCTGCATGCATCAGTGTTGAGCAACACCAGAAGTCTCTCTGCCTTCAGTAAGAATATCAGCACTATTATTTCACAAATAAAACTGAGCGGTAATGTTAAAGTCACATTTTAACTACATGTGTCTAGAAAGATGATGAATAAGTCATCCAAACGTCACAATGTTGTTGAGGCGCCGTGTACTGTCGAGGGTTTAGATTGCCGGGTGACAATAAAACCTTGGCAGATGTATTGTTAACCTCCTCTCCCCATCCCCTTCCCCCTTTTGCCCCTCCCTCTCCCCCCTTCCCACTAAGGACAAGCGATCGGGAGGGAAAGAAGGACAGAGAGAAGAGAGTTGGAAAAATTAAAAATGTTTTACTAATGCTACTAATAAGAATAGAGAAAATAATACAAAATATACAAAACCAATCTTGAAAGTCTCAGCAACTGCAGAGCTGGCACCCAAAGTCCTGGATTGGACTCTGCAGCCAACCGGAGCGGGATTCAGGCTGTCACTAGGCCTCAGTTCACAGGGACGACTAGCAAGGTCCTCTCCTAATGTTGGTCATAAGCAAAAGGAATGAAGAAGGGCAAAGAGGGAAAGGGACGAGATCCTCGTGATCTCCCACTTTTATATGTATTATTCACGTGAATGGAATGTTATACACAGTTGGTCAGTTTCTTGGTCACCAGTTTCTCGTTGCCCATCTCGTGAGATGTCCATCCGTGCTTATCAATAAGTTTGCATTCCATTGCTAGGTTTACCAAAACACGTATCTGGTTCTCTAGGAAAATGCAGCTAATATGAAGGCTTTAGCTGACAGGCAAAATTCACTAAAAGAGAAACTTGTTTTTTAACAAAACCAGAACATGTACGAAGAGCATTCACGTCCTTCCTTGGGTCTTGGGATAGGTTTTAGATATCAGGGAGTGAATCTGCCTCAAAGACACAGCTATAGATGATGAAAAACACATCTGAGAAAGTTGGAAAAGGTGCCTCACAGCTCAAAAAGCTCCTTTTATAATTCCAAAGTTAAAGGTTGAGGTAACACGCATCTGCCAAAGTCCCGAGATTGCTGCTGCTCCGCTGACGGCTGCCACCTCTTGTAAGAAGCCAGCAGACCACACGCTCAGTCATTTCATATCCAAATTAAACCAAAATAATCCAGCTGAGCTTCCTTTGAACCGTGAACTTAAATTTTGAACAGTGGATGTCCATAAATTCAGAGTATTTTGACAAAAAGCCAAGCCACACAGAAATACACAGATCACTCTGAGATTACTGAGCGGTGATAACAGCTGGCTGGAATGGGAGCAGCAAGATAAACCTCTTCCTTGCCCAAATTTAACGAACACATCTCACTTTGGTCGGCAGAAACAGCAGTAGAAGAAAACGGAACAAAATCAGAAACCGGGAAGAGAGGAAAAAGCTCTGAAGTGGAAAACAAAGCATCTCACTAGAAACCAGACCAAGTTTTTGAGTGTCAAGGTAGTGGATCTCACATCTAGGATTTCAGAGGCCAAACTTTGCAAATGCTTGGAAAACTCAGAATGTACATCTATGATTGTATTTAAGACAATGTCTGTGATATGTAATGGGAAAACAGCTTTGATTCAAATTCTGACCACTTGCTATCACTGCCAAGGGTATGAAAAGAGGGTGAGTATCAAGCAGGGAAAAGGTAAAAGAATGTGTTAAACCTGCTTATTTGTCCACACTTTGACAACCAACCATTTCCAAAAGAGAAATGGTTTGGAGAGAACTAAATCCTAAAGAGTAGAGATTTAAGAACAAGATATATCTCTGGCTAACCTCGTCCTTTAAAAAGTGTACAGGCACGCTATTTATTTAGTTTATTTTAATAAGCTAATAATAAGCTTTATCATCTGAAAAGTACAGTTGTAGGGTTCATATTAGCATAGCCTTGGTCACAAAATTATCATTGTGTTACATCAGATTTAACAAATAAATCTGTTGTCAAATATGCAGGAAGAAGTAAAGCAAGTTGAAAATCCAGTCTGCATAGTACTTGAGAACCAGCACTCAGTGTGTTTTTATCATAATGTGACTAAAAAAAGTAATTCACACAAATCCCTGAAAACCTCATTTGAAAGCAGCTCCTGAGCTGCTCCATTAAGAGAATCAAAATTCAGAAGTTTCTCAGACAGAGAAACTAATATTTTTTTGTGCATTTAGAACAATTTCAACTATAAAGCAAATAATATTATGGAATTATTTAGTTATTCACTTATCATTACAGCTATTTATTTCATCGGTATCTATTAAGGTGTGTAAAATTTGAGTTTTTTTACTCCTGAGATTCAGCAAAAGATGAAATTCAAGAGCAATTTTTCTATTTACCTGATGATCCTCTGAGTAGCATACTGATGAAGCGAGCGGAACTGTGCTGACATATTTGCTAAGGCAGTCAGACAATTTGTGTGAAGGTATTTGTCCTGTCAGAAAGAAGAGGAAAGCAAAAAAAAAAAAAAATTAAAATAAAACACAAAGTGTCCTTTTGATACACACTGACACCTATTAAAGGAATCATTCAAAAGACAGAGTAATATATGTTGTTTTAAAGGACATAGTCAAAAGCACAGAGAAAAAAAAATGCAAAATGTATATATGTGGTGATGGTTTAAATAGGTTTTCTTAAAATCTAAGGCTTATAAAAGAGAGATTGTTTCAGACTTCATGTGTATGTCTTCACATATATTTAGTAAAGTTGATTTCTTCTAACTCTTGATCATACAAGTGAAATCCTTAAGTTTCCCAATTTAAAATATATTTAAGTGATTTTTTTACTACTTGTAATGTAAAAACATCTGTAACTTGAATTGTTGAAAATATTCAAAATTGTATGATACCATGTTTGAGATAAGGTATAGAATGTATTCTTGAAAAATGCACAAAAATAACTGGATATGAAGCTATGAAATTGAAGCAGTTTTGCTTTGCTAGAGCTCAAAAAGGTTTTATGGCTCAGTCACTGTCCTACCTCATAAAAACATTAACAATAAATAGAGCTGAAATTCCCACTTCTGAGCAATTTCTGAGAGGGAAACAACCTATATAGAATAATTTCTTCTCAAACTATGGAACTTTTTCTTCTAGGAAAATAAGGAGCTTGGTGCTTGAATTATGTTCTTTAAAGAATCCTACTCAATAATACAGATAATACAGAAACTGTGCAACAAGTTCAGAACCACTTAACATTGCACTTAATTAATCTGGCTCATCTTCCCATTTCCTTCCCTCCCATAAATTCAGATGTCAGCTGGTTGCAACAAAATGAAGAAAAACTGCAGACCCTGTTTGAAATCAATCCCGTCGAAGTTTGAAATCCACATAATTCTTACCCTTGTCCGGGTCACGTTGTATTGGATGGTTCTTACCACGACCAGTATCAGGAGGCTCCCCAGCAAGATCTCTGTTAGGACATGCTCGGCATATCGAGTGATATTTTTCAGTATCTGAAAACAAAAACAAACAAAAAAGAATAAAGTTCTTGAGCACCTAGATCTGAATAAGAACATAGGAAGTCATCTGGGCTCTCGTATTCCTTAAGATAGGTAAAGTAGCTTCCAGTCTCAAATGTGAAAAAATTTACTGTATTCTAAAGCAAAAACTATAGAAAAAGGGAAAAGAGGGAGGAGGTACCTCTGCAGTATTATCAGTCAATAGATCTCATCAACTTTATTATAAGCCATGTGGAAAGACATTAAGTGTAGAAAGATGATTAAATTTGGCAATTCCCTGATTTCTACTCCCTGTGCACCACACTCCTATCTTCTTTTTGATCTTACCCTTTAATTTATAAATTCTTTAAAAACTTCAGAAACTCTGCAGTTCCACCCTAACCACCTGCAGAATGTTCCCAGTTCCTTCACATTTTCCCTTGTTCCAAGTTAAGAGCTTCAGATTTTTCAGTGCTCTGCACCATCAGGGTGGATAAAGTTTAACCACAATTTCTGAATTTATTGTAGGAGAATCAATCTGCTCTTTCATCTTATTAATAGAATATTCAGCCATCCAACCTGGAGAAATACAGTAAACTAAGCACAAAAATTCCTAAAAACATGGAGAATATGCTCTATAAATTCAGGATTATTCTAGGTCAAAATAAAAAAGCTATCGCTCTGTGTAACTTTATATTCACTATATTAAGTGTGTTTCATTAGAACTTCATGATCATTGAAAATAATACAGATGTGATAAAGAAGTGGTATCTGGAAAGCAAATATTAAAATTTAATATATGTATTAAGTTAGTGAAATTCTGAAATATTTAAAACCCAGGACTTTGTTTCTGTTCCTGAAAGTATCTCAAAGGCAAAGGTGTTTACAGCTGATGTGAAAAATGGAAATACTTGAGTTTAAAACCGAAAAATATTAACTTTGAAACCTGTAGCATCGCTCATTAAAGCTGGATTTTGTTTCCTCATGGCAGTACAAACACTGAACACATTTAAATATCAATTGGATTTGGTTTTCCACTATGTAGGTTATTCCAGAGCTCACACATCTCAATAGTAGGATTTTTTCCACCTGGTTTTCAGTTTACCATATTTACCAGTTCAAACACTAATATTTGCAATTCCCCACTTGACCATCACTTGACTTCCACTCCTTAAGATTTTAATTTCTTACCTGGGTCATATTCTTTCACTTATTGTCATTTTGGGTCACAACGCAACTAAATTTTGCATTTTTGTTTCTTTTAAATTTGGCAGGTGGCAAATCAAAGGCTTTACAATAAAAATGCTGCAGTTGCAGTCAAAATAATGACTTTCCACGAACATCCCAATATCCCTAACCTATAGAGGCAAAAATTGTACCAATTCCTGAATTACCACCAAAAATTGCTGGACAAATTCAATTTACAAGTAACAAAAACACAGTTGAAGCTTCATGTTCTGCACTTAACCACCTTATGTATATCTTATTCTTTATTTATTTTCTATTCTGTTGTCATCAAAACTCTTATTCAACAGGGGATTTTCCCTACATTAAAACCTCCTCCTGAAGCAGACAGAATAATTAATAAAAAAAATAATTATAATCCATGTCTTAATCAGAAACGAAGGAACTGACTTTACGTGTCAAAGTATTTTAGTTAAGAAATAATTATAATAAATAATTAGTAATTAAATTGCATCCAAAAGTAGACTCTGTAAAGTTCAGGAATGCAATAAATCAAGAAGGTAACTTTATTTTTTTTTTAATATAACGGAATGTGTTTTTTCTATAGATAAGGAATCCTTTCCATAGGGAATATTTGAGTTGGTATCACCATCTCTTGTCCACATTATAGTGGATTTTAGAGCGCAAATTTGAATTTTTGAATAAAGGGGAGATCTCTTTCTCCTTCCCTGCACCAATCTATCCATGTGACATTAATTTTAAGAGCATGGGGCAATAAAAAAAACCCCTTAAAATTCAATAAGAAAAGCACTTCAAGGGTGGAAATGCATTTTGCTTTGCCTCCGAGTTTGCTCTCTCCTTTGGCATGAAACACATCTCATCCATCAAAGAATGGAGAAAAAGAGAAGAGAAATAATAAGAAGAAATAAAGGAAGAATTAAGGTTATTAACCTGCAGTGTCATGGTGCTCTGTTGGCTTTGGATGGCAAAATTGTCCATTTTCAGAGACTTCCCAGCCGCTTCTTGTTATCCAGTTAAGAAGCAAAACTCTGGCCGTTAACTAACTAATGAATGGATTCTTCACAGCAGACACTATGGAGTAGGAAAAAAAACACAACCACAGGGTAAAAGAAAGAAGCAATTAGTGAAAATCTGACTTAAAATCAAAGATTTTTATTAAAACTGAAGTAGTAAACTAATATTCACATTACAACTATATTGGCAGGTTTAGCTGCAAAAGCAAGAATAAACTGGACAAGAAAACCTGATTTATGTTTTCCTTCCGCAGCTGGATCCTCATTAATTTTAGGGAAATCTTCCACTTTTACTCATCCTATAACGAATTTATTGACAAAGCGTGTGTAAAGCCTTTAAAATGAATGAAAAATAATAGGGAAAAAGACTGAGGCAGGAGTGAAACTTTGTCTGCTCTCACCAAATTCGATTAATAAGAGAAATTAAATGACTTAGTGATATGGAACCCAAAAATAAACATACACATACAGTGCATATGGAATTTCAGAGAGTAAATATTTTAAATCTCTACTGCTTGGCACCATGAATAAAATGCCATTTATCTCCAAAAGAGGCTGGAAATTATCCCAGAATAAGAGTTTTGTTTACATAACATGACATTTGCTTCCAGCTTTTTGCATTTAATTAATTTCACGTAATATCCCAGTAAAAAAAAAAAAAAAAAATCAATAAAATCAGTGCAGATCTTCTGTATTCTCACAGCTTTAGAAGGTAGGAAATTAGAACATAATTATCCAAGGCAGATGGTCAAGACCCATCAAAACTAGTAAAAATTTGGATCACCTTACACCAGCAACATAAAATAGATATTAACATAGCAGGAAGAAAAAGAAATGCCAAATAAGGAAGGAACGTTCAGGTTGGAAAATAAAACTCCAACTAAAAAGCTCCTCTCAGCTGCATCAAACTGGTTAAGCAAAGTTTGTCATGAGAAATCAAAAAGTTTTTTTTGGGTTTTCTCTCTTTTTTATAGCCCTCCCATGGCAAACACTCAGTATTTCTGAGGAAGCCTGTCTGGCTATTAAAATGAGACAGAAAAATAAGTATATGCAGCACCTCCTCTACAAGAGGGAGCACGTTCGCAGATATACAGATGCCTCTTTCTAAAAATAAACATTTAAATGATTTTTAGGGCTGAAGAATTGACCAAAACAACAACTCACCACTTCATGGATGGATCGGTTAAAGCCATTGTCCTCTGTGAGGACCAAGCAAAATGATAAGAGCCATGTAAACGTGGTGGGAATTCCTTTCTTCGACGTGATAGAGAATTTCAAGAATTGGCAGAACCTTTAAGGGAAGGAAAAAACGTGTGGATTAGTTTAGTCTTTCAAATACCTCAGACAATAGAGAGAATTAAAACGTCCTGTGTATCATGCTGCCCTTAACAATATCATAATTCCTCCCTCTTGCAATAACCACCCCTAAATAGCGACGTATGGTGTTCAAACACCTTCCATCTGTTTCTTTCCTTCTCCATAAGAGTCTAAACAAATTCTTTCTTGTGGTCAGATGCGGAATTTCAATTCCTAATAAATGCGACTTCTAGCCCTACCAGTTACTACAGGCACTGAAAGCTCTAGTTCCCCTTTAGACTATGGGAAAATGAGAATTAAAATAAAAATTATTAAAATTTATTAAAACTGTTAAACAAGATTTTCACATGTTCAAGCAGCAAAAACAATTGTTTCAAACCATTCAAGCACAAGCTTAGTCTGAAAGGACTTTTCTCATCAAATATAACAGCACTGAGGTGCACATAGAAATATCAAGACCTGAAATTCAAATCCCAGTTTGGTGTGTGGACATAATCCCAGAAAAGAATCAGTTTGGGTTGGGTTAAGCCTAGAAAAGGCCTGTTTTTCCTATTCTAGATAATACTCAGCCAATGAGAACTGACATTACGAGGAGAGTTCAGCCCAAGGTCTTGCAATGTTTCCACCAGGACAAGTAACCAAAGCCAAAGTCTTGCAATAATAAGGAAAAGGAGATTTTATTGTGATGAGCAGTGTACTGAGCGCTCAGCTAAAGCTAATCCAGATGCAAACGTCTTGCTACCAACTGAAAATAGGCTTTCCACTGGCTCCGGACAACGCGGTTTCCCCACCGCAGAAATAGGTCTAAAAATCCCAAAATCTGTTGGAAAAAGGAACTGGAGAAAACTCTCAATTCCAAGATAGTGGATAAGACATAGAATTTGTTGCCAAAAAGCTTCTAGATACCAAAAAACTTGCTGTTTTTCAAAATAGGCCGAGTGTAGTGGATGAATCATGTGAAACGGATTCTGGTGAGCAGCTTCACAAGCCTCTAAAATTACCAGAATATTATCTTATAAAACAACCAACCAGTCCCAAACATGCTAAAAACACATTAAAGTTTCTATGAAAACCAATGAGGTTGATCTAAATGCTTCAAGGCCACAAAAGCTTTTGATGGATGGGTCAAGGCAACACTGCAAGGAAAGCAGAGGGAAAATAATATTTACACATTGCAAATATTCTTCCTTTACCATTTCAAAGGGTCCTTCATAAGCTTCTCTCTCCAGTCAGAACTGGAGTCGATGTCTTTGTGTTTTTTTGAATATAGGTCTTGAGAGAAAAGCAAAGAGCAGGTTTTTCCTTAGAGTATCGATTCAGTATATAGCAAAAAAAAAAAAAAAAAAAAAAAAAAAAAATCAGTATTAATATTTTTCCTTGGATGGAAGAAAAGGGAGATAAATGTCACAGCGTTAGTCCATTATTCAAACTATTTCCATCTGAAATATTTAGTTTGTATGTAGCTCTGCATCACATAAGCTAAAAGTCATTTCCAAACGTTATGATAAGCAGGGAGCAATCTAAAATTATTAAAGAACTGCATTTATAACTTGATTTTGCAGGGAAAACAACTTATCTCTTCTGTCTATGCACATTAATATTAAAATAGGCCAAACTGTAGCCATGAAAGTGCATTTGTGTTCTTTAAGTCTTGCTGCAAACTCTGTTAAAAAATGGTACCTTGATTCTGAGACATTCTGGAAATTTAATTTTACAAAAATTTATCTAGAACTGTAACCAAAATGCATTTCTACACTTTTATCTTACACACATACCTTAAAACTTTTATCTCTGTCTTCTCATGCAATGCCAATGTCCAGCCATGTACGGAGAAGACTATAACTACTTATTTTTGTATTGCTGGCCCTTTTATTCATAGTCATTAAATGATCATTAGTAGATCACTTCTAAAATTTCTCCATCAGAAGCAGCTTTTAACTGGTAAGACACAGCCACTGGTTAAAAAGAAAAAAAAATAAATCACTTTTAATCCCCAAAACAAGGGGCAGGTATAAACCAAGCCTGAAAATTGCAGGTGTTATAATCAGTCCAAGGTCAGGAGGGGTTTCCCCAAAAACTATTTCTAAAAATAGTTTGGTTTTAGTACACAACAAAATACAACACCGCGGAGTCAGAAAAGTAACTGACTAAAGTCAAATTTATACCACAGGAAAAAAAAATGCTGTATTATCAGTTGATATAAATACATCTTCATATTCATTATTTCAGTCCAGTCGTGTTGAGCAGCAACAAAACGTCAACTCAGCAGCCAAAGCAAATATATTCAACAGAAATAGCTTTTTTTTTTTATTTTACAAGCAGATACCTCACCGGTATTTTTACCTGCAATATGAGTGTTAACTGCTCTTATAAACAGAAAAAGGCTCAATATTTTCCCATCCTTAGACTGCGACACTGTGCTTATTAAAAAAATTGCTAATTAATCCCTATTTCACCAGTCCCACCACTTCCCAGAAAATTTTTGCAAATACTTTCAATAAGATAGTCGAATTCTAGATGTGAACATCCCTGCTAGCAGCAGATATTGAACCTATTTTATAAAATTTTACAGAGTTATGGAAGACACACCAACACCCTATTGATTCTATCAAGCAGAATTATAAGAGTAAAAAAGATGTGCTGTTTTACTATAGATAAAATATTATAAAGCACAATAATGATATTTATATATAAATGACAGAGGTAAATTCATAAACAAATGCAAAAAAGCAGAGACTTTATCTGTTACAACGGTTAAGAAAAACACCCGGAACCCATTTAAAAATTCAAGTTACAAAAGAGCAAAGACACATTTTAAAAATCCCAGAAAATGTCACAGAACATCTGTTATGATGCTTCCCGGGCACCAAAATCAGAGAAGTATTAAAATAGGAGAAAATGCAACAAATGTGATGCAGTGAGTGCAGCAAAACAGGAACAACGTGCCTAAATATTTAAGCTGAGCACTCAGCTTACCTGAGTTCCCATCTAACACAGACCTTTCTACATCACCCAACTGCTTCTCTATGAAGAAGCCGCTGACTTGTGCCACATTCTGTGGGAACAGTAGCATGTGCGGTTCCAGCTGAAGGGCCTTGGACAGGTTATACAGAAGTATGCTTTTTATGAGTGTAAGGAGTGATAGCCCAGGCCAGTGAGAATGATATCTCGGGCCGGAAAACTGCCCCCATATGTATGATGTGTGAATGTCGGGCCTGGGCATGTGAATCACAGAATCACAGAATGCTAGGGATTGGAAGGGACCTCAAAAGATCATCTAGTCCAATCCCCCTGCCGGAGCAGGAACACCTAGATGAGGTTACGCAGGAAGGCGTCCAGGCAGGTCTTGAATGCCTCCAGAGTAGGAGACTCCACAAACCCACTGGGCAGCCTGTTCCAGTGTTCTGTCACCCTCACTGAGAAGAAGTTTCTTCTCAAATTTAAGTGGAACTGCTCACAAGATATGCATGGGAACGTGACTGAAAACAGTCACAACATGAGTGTGGTGTGTTTGGAATAACAATTATTGAAAAAACATCCTGTCTAACCTCTTAGTCCAGGCCCATATCTGTAAACCTATAAACTGAGAACTGTTAATAAAAGTGAGCTCAGCTCTGTCTGGCTCTGATCTCGCTGCTAACAAGAACTCTGTGTCTATGCATCTCTGCCTGCATCTGTATGCGTCGTTCCTCATTGCCGCAATATTCCTCCAAAAATTCATCCGCTCTCAGTCAAATATATCCACAGAGAGCACTGGTTTGCCTCTAAATTAATTACCTTAATTGTTTTGTGCCCATAAACTTGAAGGATTCAACCTCTGGGCTTTATTTCTTATCACATCTCTCTCCAACCTCCTCCCCTCCCGATGTCACGTGTTCATCCCAACGCTTCTCAAGCTCTTTTCTGCACTAACTTTGCTTTTTCAAAGCCTCTCACAGTTTTATTGTTAATATTCCAGTGAAAAAAAAAAAGTTTCTCTAGACTCTGATTTTTCAACAGCCTGTAAATATTTTATTAAATACATTAAATATAGTTGTACACCACAGGCAGCGTGTGAGCAGTGCTCTTGCCATTGCCATATAGGGAAGGAAACATCCAGCTCTGTTACTTCTTCATCTTGTTGATAAGCTCAAGACTAAATTAGCCTTTTTCACCACAGGGTTGTAATTAGGAGATCGTGACTTCTCTGTCCAGAAACCATCCCACCCACAATCCTTTCTGCCTCTTCCTAAGCAATTATAACTGCTTTTCTCATCCTTACCTACTCTCTAAAAATAAGAGGATTGGGCAAAGATGGCAGTAGCAATCACAAAAAGCAACAGGATGTGTGAAGAGTCAAATAAGAAAAGACAGTTTCAAATTTTGGTACTAAAAAAAAAAAAACACAAACACGCTGTTGAGTTTTTAGTGATGCTTTTCTTAATTTTGTCAGCTTTTCCCGCAACATGTTTAATGTTGCTGATGATTTATTGTCATTTTGTGGGCTTTTCTTGGTTTTGTTTTTTGGGTTTTCTTTTGAGAGGGAAGAAGGATGAGTGATAATATATGAAAATATTGCACATTGTGAAGCACAAAGTACCTGCATCTGGAGCCGACATATGCACCTCCTGCTTTTTCTGGCAATTTTACAATATAATCAGACATCAGAATTAGAAAACAATGCACACACCTAACCTTTATTTCTCTAAAAATAAATTGATATTGTCAGCAGCTGTGCAACATGGTGTATCATATATTAAAAGCCCAGAAAATTAAATACAACCATTTGTTCACAGAATTCATGCAAAATGCCTCAGCCCTCACCTAGATAATCTGCAGCAGACGACACAGGAGTTTAGTCTTGAATTAATTCAGTATTAACCATCTCCCCCCAGTTTGCCAACAGTGGTGTCTATCAACTCCGAACTGGAACTAAATGTTACTAAAGCTAATTTATAACCTACAAAAACCTGTACCAGGTGCCTGTTACATTGGCCATTAACCACAATCCTATTTAAAGCAGCTAAAAAGTCACGAGAGTTGCATTTTTATAAAATCTGCCAGCTGTTCCTTGAAGAGTTTCAGCCTCAGGTCAACCCTGTAAGATATTTGGCGTATTAGGTAAGTTACAGCTCATTTTATTAACTATTATCCCTGTACACTTGGCTTGAGTATCTAAAAAAAAAAAAAAGTACGATATCTACTACCAGTTTCTTTACACCATGCCCAGGTGGATCAAGACTAAGAGGGAATCAAAGCCTGGGAGCTTTATAAATATTATATTTCACTGTAGTGACATGTTTAGCATCATATTCCTGCAACGACACAACACTTACGAGATTTTCTATGTCGGTCTGTGCCAACACATAGGTCCATACGTTGCTATTTTCATGCAGAAGCGTGTATAAAAGGAGAGTTGCTTGGTCGGATTTCTGCTGCTCGCACAAAGCCGTGTACAAACTGTTAAAATTAATCTGGAAAGTGTGGGGATTTGATGATGAAAAAGCAGTGCTATCTGAAATAAATAATTAAAAAATAATTAACAAATACATTTACTATCCAGCTATTTATTAGCTTCAAAAAAATCGCTGGGGAGAAAAAATTTATACAGAATCATAGGAAGGAAGAAATAAAAATCATCCAGGACTTTAATCAAAGCTTGATAAGGTTTCATGAAGCTTTGGTTGTGTCATAAAGCTGAAATTCTCCTCCCACGTGAGCTCCTGTATCTGCGCAAGATACTCATCTTTTTTTATAAATATCCTTTATATATATATATATATAAATATATATATATAGTTTGTCCAAATAGCTTCTACTGGTAGAAAAATAAAAATATAAAAAGACAATCCCAGGAGTTGCTGCAAAGGAGCTACAGTGTCTTCGCTGGAATCAACGACCTGATGTATGTGCAAATAAAATTTCCACTATTAGTTCACGGGCATCAGGGTGGATTTATCTGCTACCCACTTTTTGGAATGAAGGGCAAGACTATCCTTATATTTTCAATAAAACAGGTGTTGTCAGGACTTTAAAAGATGGGGATTTTAGCACGTTAAAGTGATTTAAAACACCGTGGCATATAGTTGAACATCATTCATGGTAACAACAGTTTGTTCACGTTCACAATATAATCTGTGCCAGAGCTGGAAGTGAAAATAAAATAGATTTTGGCTTGAAGAACCTTCACCAGTTTCAAGGAGAACATCCATCAGCATAGATCTCCACCTTTTAGGAATTTCCAGTGGAAACGAAAAAAGCAAATGTGACAATCAACGTGCTCGTACTCATGTCAGAAATCCAGATTTGTGTTCTTATTCAGCCTCTGGAGATTTTTACTTTGTTTTCTTCACAAAAAAAACAAAACAAAAAAACGACAAAAACAAACCAACTTTGAGACCATGAGGTTTAGTTCCAATGCAGAGGAGGTGCTTTTCTCAATACTCAAAAAGCTTCACAGAAATTTGCAGAAAGTATTTTCCCATCCAGCTCTTGTTCAAAAACATGCAACTAAAACATGCATCTTCTGTGACGCTCTGTGAAATGGGACAATTGGCCTTTTTTGGGTTGATTTCTTTCAGCATCCTGGCAACTGAATAAACAAACAAGCTACACACATGAAAAAATTCCAGCAATTTCATGGTAAGATGATATTCTGGGAAAAACAGGAGCTTGGATACTCAAATATACTAAAGGTCTGGGCCTAAAAATTCCCATATTACTATAAGCAAGATGTTCAAAGTTGAAGAATTTAACTAAAATGCCTTAGTTCCCATAATATCAAACTACAGATTTCAGAATTATCTATTATTAAAAATGCATTAACTTGGGAAAGCTCTGCTGTATAAAA
This sequence comes from Patagioenas fasciata, assembly GCF_037038585.1. NCBI lineage: Eukaryota > Metazoa > Chordata > Aves > Columbiformes > Columbidae > Patagioenas > Patagioenas fasciata. Next base: position 44,686,643 of record NC_092559.1, read on the forward strand.
CAGTGGGACAATATTATTTCTCCTGCACAGTAATTTCTGGACAGAAGTAATTTTAAGAAGAGGAAGAAAAGACTTGGAAAAATAAAGGAAAAAAAAAAACAATGCAAATGTAAAAATTTTTACGTTTTTACAAGCCGTTTTACAGCCAACTGTACTACAACAGCCAACCGAATAGGCAGCAACTATTGCATTTAATCAAAATCTTCCTTTTTTCTTCAAATCCTGAAAGACTTCTCAGATATTATAGACAGCATGACCACGGAAAATGGTGAGAACAGTGTCACCATGCATGTGCTCATGGGCAGCTACCGCAAGATGAAACAAATTTGGCTTTTAAATGAACAATCCCATGGTTTCTTACCAAAATTTTCCACTCTTCGGGAGAAATTTCTGCCTATATTGGGAGGGATTGATCACACAAACACTCCCTACCCTCAATGAGATGCACGTGTGTCGCTTTCCCCTTTTTTTTTTTTTTAGTCCGAATTTGTAACCAGCTTTTGGCATGGAAGAATGTGATGGTTGTCACTGATTTTGAACAGCATTTCCACCCTTCTGGGAAGGAAAAAACACTTGGAAAACCTGTAGAAGCTCCACGGGAGCCTTGGCTCCCACTGGGATTTTGGGGGCCTGGTGGAGTCAATGTTGCTGCTTCTCTTGGCATGGGCGAGGAGTAATGGCTCCAGCCATTCAGTTGAAAACAGCAGGAGGTCCTGGAGCAATGGTTTTTTGGGGGTTTTTTTGGTGTTGTGGTTTTTTTTTTTTTTTCCTGCAGAGGCAAGACGCAGCCTCTCAGCAATGGAATCCCTGCCTCTCTGGTGTGGTTTAACCCCAGCCAGGAGCTAAGCCCCACGCAGCCACTCATTCACTCCTCCCTGGTGGGATGGGGGAGAGAATCAGAAGAGTAAAAGTGAGAAAACCCATGGGTTGAGATAAAGGCAGATGAATAAGCAAAAGCCACACACGCAAAGTAAAAAAAGAAAGGATAAATTAGCTGCTTCTCATCAGCAGGTGGGTGTTCAGGCATGGTCAGGAGAGCAACGGCTCCATCATGGGTAACGGTAACTTGGGAAAGCAAATGCCATCACTCCGAACGTCTTCTCTCTTCCTTCTTCTTCTTCCCCCCCAAATATACACTGAACACATTCTATGGTATGAAATATCCCTTTGGTAAGTTTGGGTCAGTTCTTCTCTCTCAGCTTCTTGTGCATCTGGCATGGCATGAGAAGCTGAAAAGTCCTTGACTGCTTAGCAACAACTAAAACATTGGTGTATTATCAAAATTATTCTCATTTTAAATCCAAAATGCAGCACTACACCAGCTACTAAGAAGAAAAGGAACCCTATACCAGCCAAAACCAGGACATTCTCCACAAAAAACATTGCACCAGGAAGAGGAGATATCAAAATTTGTCTTTTCTGCCTCCACATTCCCTTCAAACACTGATCATCATTATGGACCAATTAAAACCACCCTGCTTTGGGCAAGTACTTCTCTTAATTAGGGAAAAATTTGATGTGGACAGCAAAATCAGATCAATTCAACGTCTTCTATTAAGCAGCAAATTGACTCCATGATTCATTAGCTGAGGAGTGTCCACTGACTTTCAAGTTTAGCTTCTGTGAATGTTTAAAGCATGTCACTTATATTTATAACACTTCACTATCTGTTTCATAAAAGGATATTTAAAAATTATTTTAAAAAATTAAAGAGTATTAAAGAAACTTATCAGCAACAGCAGTGTATCCTGTGATATTCTATAAAACAGTAAACTGTCCAAGAGAAAAATTAAACTATTCTAGAGCATGTAGAATAAAGAAAACTATCCTGAAATTTATCAGTTTTGTCCCAATTAAATGTTATCAATTATTTCAACAAAAAACACTACAGATCATTATGGCAATAACCAGCCTCTTTTTTTATATCATTCTCCTCCTACCAGTCACTCAGAACGTTCACAGGAATCAAATTTAAGCTAAGCTGTATAAGTAGTGGAAACAAAAAGTCATTCTATAAATTTTGAAGGTAAAAGGGCCCAAGATAGTTGCTTAGTGTTCAGGGACTGCTTCTACCAGGCACAAGATCAGAGCATCCCGACACATAAGAAGTCAAGGAAGGGAGCCAGGAGACCTGCATGATTAAACACGGAGCTGCTGGGTAAGCTTAAGTGGAAGAAAAGAGTTTACAGATCATGGAAGGAGGGGCTGGCCACTTGGGAAGAATATAAGGCTGTTGTCAGAGGGTGTAGGGAGGCAACTAGGAAAGCTAAGGCCTCCTTAGAATTAAACCTGGCGAGAGGGGTCAAGGACAACAGGAAGAGCTTTTTCAAATACGTGGCAGATTAAACTAAAACCAGAGGCAATGTAGGCCCACTGATGAACGAGGTGGGTGCCCTGGTGACAGAAGATACAGAGAAGGCAGAGTTACTGAATGCTGCCTTTGTCTCTGTCTACTCTGCCGGAGGCTGTCCTGAGGAGCCCCGTACTGCTGAGGCCCCAGAGGAAGTCAGGACAACGGAGGAGTTTGCCTCGGTTGATGAGGACTGGGTTAGGGAGCAATTAAGCAATCTGGACATCCATAAATCCATGGGTCCAGATGGGATGCATCCGCGGGTGCTGAAGGAGCTGGCTGAGATCATTGCTGGACCACTCTCCATCATCTTTGACAAGTCTTGGGAAACAGGAGAGGTGCCTGAGGACTGGAGGAAAGCAAATGTCACTCCAGTCTTCAAAAAGGGCAAGAAGGAGGACCCAGGTAACTATAGACCAGTCAGCCTCACCTCCATCTCTGGTAAACTGATGGAACGACTTATCCTTGGTACCATCTCAAGGCATATCAAGGATAAGAGGGTCATTGGGGCAGTCAACATGGCTTCACCAAAGGGAAGTCATGCTTGACCAATCTCACTGATTTTTATGAGGACATAACAAGATGGATAGATGATGGCAGGGCAGTGGATGTGGTCTACCTTGACTTGAGTAAGGCACTTGACACAGTCTCCCACAGCATCCTCACAGCTAAACTGATGGAGTGCGGTCTGGACGATCAAGTAGTGAGGTGGACTGCAAACCAGCTGAAGGAAAGAAGCCAGAGAGTTGTGGTCAATGGGGCAGAGTCCAGTAGGAGGCCTGTATCTAGTGGAGTCCCTCAGGGGTCAGTACTGGGGCCTGTATTATTCAATGTATTCATCAATGATTTGGATGAGGGAACAGAGTATACTCTCAGCAAGTTTGCTGATGACACCAAGCTGGGAGGAGTGGCTGACATGCCAGGAGGCTGTGCCACCATCCAGGGAGACATGGACAGGCTGGACAGTTGGGCAGGGAAAAATTTAATGAAATATAACAAGGGCAAGTGTAGAGTCTTGCATCTGGGCAGGAACAACCCCAGGTTCCAGTATAAGTTGGGGAATGACCTATTAGAGAGCAGTGTAGGGGAAAGGGACCTGGAGGTCCTGGTAGACAGCAGGATGACCATGAGCCAGCACTGTGCCCTTGTGGCCAGGAAGGCCAATGGCATCCTGGGGTGTATTAGAAGGGGGGTGGTTAGTAGGTCCAGAGAGGTTCTCCTTCCCCTCTACTCTGCCCTGGTGAGACCACATCTGGAATATTGTGTCCAGTTCTGGGTCTCTCAGTTCCAGAAGGACAGGGAACTGCTGGAGAGAGTCCAGCGTAGGGAGTGGAGCATCTCCCTTATGAGGAAAGGCTGAGGGAGTTGGGTCTCTTGGAGAAGAGGAGACTGAGGGGTGACCTTATTAACATTTACAAATATCTAAAGGGTGAATGTCACAAGGATGGAGCCAGGCTCTTCTTGGTGACAACCAATGATAGAACAAGGGGTAATGGGTTCAAACTGGAACACAAGAGGTTCCACTTACATTTGAGAAGAAATTTCTTCTCAGTAAGGGTATCAGAACACTGGAACAGGTTGCCCAGTGGGTTTGTGGAGTCTCCTACTCTGGAGACATTCAAGACCCACCTGGACACCTTCCTGTGTAACCTCATCTAGGTTTTCCTGCTCCGGCAGGGGGATTGGACTAGATGATCTTCTGAGGTCCCTTCCAACCCCTAACATTCTGTGATTCCGTAAAATGGACATATTGAGAGAAAATACGGCTTTTTCTGCTACTTCTGACAAAGAATAGGTTCTTTTAAAAATTTATAATGATACATATATAAGTTTTCAATAAAATACATAACTAGCTACTGAGGACATTAAATAAAGTCAACCAAAATAAAGCATTCATAGAAGTTCTCAGTTCAAAAAAAAAACAGAACGAAACATAAATTTTATCAAGAATTTGATCTCAATTACCTGTAAACAGTATCCAATAAATCCAAGGGGCACGTTAGGACAAAAAATTATTCATATTCGAACTATCCTATATCCTCATATTGTGAGGAACGTGTCTCGAGTTAAACAGAATTTCCCCTGGTGCTACAAAGTTTTAGGGAACTCCTGAAGACTCTTGGATAACCAACCTACTTATCGGTCAGTTTTATTCATATTTTATGAAATTATGAAGCTGGCTACAATTTCTCAATTCTTAAGGAAAGAGTAGCCTTGTCCTCAAAAGAAATTATACTATATTGCTCTTCCACAGGTTGGCTGGAGGGAAAACAAGTTTTGCAAATGGAACCTTGAAGTAGTCGCAGCAACTTAACGCTTCATTTTCATCCATTGATGCTTAAGAAATACAAACCTTGTGTGTTCTTGAAGGACATAATAGCTTGTCTGTAGGGACTGGACATATCGGGAGCATCAGTGAGATTCACCAAGACAAGGAGAAGCAGCAGACTCTGGTTTGTGAGAGGAGAGCAGTGTTCCAGCTGCAGCCGCACTTTGGTCCCCACCCTGCCAAATGTGAAGACCGCCCACAGGCCAGCTAAAAAAAAAATAACAAAACACAAACAAAAACAAACAAACAAAAAAACCCCAACAAAACATATATACATTATTTGTGTCCATATTTTAATGCACAAAGCTCCTCTAGAGGAACAGATAGTGTCTGATAGGTCAGAAAAGGGAAAAACATTTCACTTTTGTACAATAAGACAACAGGTATGACTACTTGATTTCTCAAAATGAAAATTTCAGAAGTAACAGCAGCAGGTGTGGGAAAGAAGGAATTGAAAGATTACTAGAAATTCAAGAAAATTAAGTCATAATAATATATGAAAGGTAAACGAAGAGAGGTGAAACAAAAGCCTGTGTTTGAAGAGGAGAACCTTAAACACAGAGCAGGCACCAGCTGAAGGATTTGTTGGAAAATCTCTAGTTTTGGTACAAGGAGGAAATGTCTTCCAAGGACTTGAATAATATCTTTGTACTGCTGAAGGATCTTTGGTTTGTACTCATTTGACCTCTCACTGCAATACTGTGTAAAAAAATTGTTGATTTATCAGTTGCTGTGGATTTTTGAGCATGAAAATGGAACAAGTGTTTTAATTTCAGCATTAATACATGTTCCAGGACATGCCTGTCTGAGGCTTTACTATCATATTACTCGATCATTAAGCATAAAAGTACCTAAAAGGATAATTTGATACAATAGTTTAATGACTTAAATTTAAATAACCAGATTTCTTTACCTGCATCTTTTAGTTATTATTGCTGACACATACCATACAAACTAGAGGTATTTTGTTATTCAGAGATGTGGGTTTACAAAGCAAATGAATCACTTTCAGGTTTTTCCTGTGTATTCCTGCCCTTGTACCGTGTTCTAATTCACGTGAAGCTCCTTACGACACGCGTGGGTTTCAGGCTTTTGATTTCTCTCCCAGAAGTTGCCATCTGACCTTTAATTTTTGGAACTCAAAACCTGGGCCAAGAAGTGCTGCTGCTGTACAACCATTCTATACTATCACACCATTCAAAATGACAAAGATAAATGAGATAACAAGAAAAACAACCACCACACACAGTTTCTGTCAAAGGAAGTGTGCAAGAACTTAATAATAAAATCTGTCTCGGGTCTGCATCGACTGATGGCAGAGGCAACTTTTTTCCATTGCTGCTGTGATTAAGACAGAAGATGAGTTTTATCTCATGAAAAACAGCAACAAATGTCCCAAGTGAGACATTCACAGACCAGTCTGGCAATAGTTCAACCCAACTTCAAACCGGCTCACATGGTCCTCACGGTGGGAGAGTAGATAGTAAAGAAGGTATGTATTTACAATGCTGGACACGCAGGGAATAGCTCCACCCAAGATGTGTGTGTTTTTACAGCAGTTGTGAGCTTGGTTAAATGCAGTAAAGTGTTACATATTCATGAAAGTTTTAGGAACACCTATACATATTCATAACCTGTCCCTGAGAAGGCAGTTCTTATTACAATGAGTTCCTACAGGCAATGGAGGAAGAGACAAGAACAGACAGACTATCTTGCTTAGTGATATCTCTTCCTGGTGTCGTCCCTGAAGAGCATCCATAGTGGCATTTTAGATTTTCTCCATTGTGGCTGATATATTTACTATGTTTTTTTCTGGCTCACTAATTCTCAGCTGAGGAACAAACTATCTGGCAAAACTAGGAAATCCAGAGGGTCTCTTTATAAGAGGGTTATTCGGCACTGAACGCGTTTTTCTCCATAACATCCTAACAATACCTGAGGGTGGGTATGAATGGTTAAACATCTTTTCTTGAGATACTATGTATCCACCTGTACAATGGCCTTGCCAATTACCAGGTAGACTTTTCCTGGCTTGTCTGTCTCTGCAAAGCCACCACCACCCAGGAGGTAGATTACAAGTTGTTGCTATGTTGGAAGGGAAGTTAAAGTTTTCTATGTTTTGTATGCTGTAATTAAACCCCAGTTCTTTCAGCTTAGTTATATCAAAGATTCCAACACCCTGTGACTACGTTCACTGCCATTTGGAAACTTTTCCCAACTGGTGATTTTATCTATGGAGTTCATGCATCTAGAATAAATTGTAATTTCAGTTTGATTCCAAGGTACCAATTTGAAATGTCTTCCTATTGTTTTACTCAGGTCCTGTCCATAAAGACAGGTTTGCTTCTGGTTTGCATCCAACTTTCCCCTTCCACCCCCTTCTCTACTCCAGTCTGGATGGGGTACTCCCAACAGTGGAAATACCATTCCTCTGGGAGGACCGTGTATATCCAAAAGTCTGAAAGGTTTACATTATTTGAAATCATTTGGGTGAGCATTACATGCCAATTTTTTGCATGCCAACGATGTCCTAAAGCGATGATCGTGAAAAATACAATTTTCCAGGTTGCATCTCGGTTACCCTCCGTGGTCTTTTCCAGGCTTTCTTCACTCTAGAATGATGGATCCAGACGTTCTGTTGTTTAATATTGGTAGCAGTGAAGATGTCAGGAGGACTTGAAATGGACCTTCCCATTGTGGTTCCAAAGTCCTTTTCTGCAAGAGACTTCACATAATCTCCCAGCTGGATGTTATGTACTGGCCCATCCAAATCCCTACTCCGAGTCCCAAACACGTTTCCCAATTTTGTTGTTTACCCAATGTTACCATATAAGAAGTCATAATTTCATCCCCTTCTTGCGCAGATATCCCTTTCTGTAAACTATAGGGTCTCCCATAGAGGATTTCAAAAGGACTCAACCCTTCCTTTGCCCTTGGTCTTGTTCATATGCAAGAGGGCCAAAGGCAAACATCGAGGCCAAGCCACATTCACCTCCTGCCCCAATTTTATAATTTGTTGTTTAATTAGATGATTCATTTTTTTTTCTACCTGGCCAGTGGATTGAGGACAATAAGGGATATGTAGTTGCCAGTCTATTCCCAAGTGCTGACTGATTTGCTGTACAACTTTTGAAATAAAATGCAGCCCTTCATCAGAGGATATATCAGCTGGAACTCCAAACCTTGGTATTATTTCTTGTACTAATGTTTTAGTTACCTCACGTGCTTGTGTTCTTCTGGTAGGGAATGCTTCTGGCCAACCTGAAAAGGTATCAGTCAGTACCAACAAATATTGGCACCCCCCTTTTCTTGGGAGTTCCAAAAAATCAATTTGCCATTATTGCCCAGGTCTGTTTCCTTTCCCAATATGACCCATTTCTGGCTTAGGTATATTCTTAGGATTAGTCTGGAGGCAAAGATCGCATTGCTGTGTCACCTGTCTTACAGTAGTATACAAATTTGTAGTTACTATTTGTGATCAAATGTTTATATAATGCTTCTGCTACTAAAGGCCAAACTAAATAGGAGTTAACAATAGGTTTTCCCTGTGGGGTGTGAGCCCACCCTTCCTAATTATATGATCCTTCTAGGTCTATAGTAAGTTTCCAGTCTTCCTTAGTATATTCTGGCTTACCTTCTAAAGAAACCTGCCCGTCGAGGACTAGGGCACTTTCTACATTCACCTTTTGCTTAGGCACCAGTTTTGCCTCTCTGTCCACCAGCTCATTTCCTTTTTCCAATTCCAAGTTCACTTTCTGGTATGCCTAGATATGCATGATTGCCACCTTCTTAGGAAGTTGAGCTGCCAATATTTCTTCTGCATGTTTGATATGTTTGCCTTGAGAGTTCAAGAGTCCTTTTTCTTTCCAAATTCTTCTGTGCACATGCACGACCCTGAAAGTATACTTAGAGTCCATATAGAAGTTCACAGTTTTACCTTCAGCTAGTTCCAGAGCACAAGTAAGGGCAATTATTTTTTATCTTTTGTGCAGAAGTACTTTTAGGTGGAGGTCCGGATTCCATCACTTCACGGCTAGTAGTTCAGCATGCCTTTCTCTGTTCAAGATATTGCTGCTTTCGTCCATAAAGCAGTTCTCAGTGTTTTCCCTAGGATTGTCCTTTATATCTGGTCAGTTGGAGTATGTTGCTTTGATGGTTTCCAGGCAGTCGTGATTAACTGGTTCTCCATTGTTACCACTGAGGAAAGAAGCTGGATTGACAATGTTAGTGACAATGATTTAGCCTGATATTTGAGAAATCTTTGTGGGGAAAGCCAATGTTCCCCTTTTTCTTCTAGAACTGTAGACACCGTATAGGATACTAGCACAGTCATTTTCTGACCCATGGTAAATTTCTGGGCCTCCTGTATGTTCAGTACCACTGCTGCAACTGCCCGCAGGCATCCAGGCCGCTCCTTTGCAGTTGCATCTAATTGTTTGGAGAAATAGGCTACCGCTTGTCAGTACAGGCCAAGATCCTGTGCCAGTATACCCAAGGGTATTCCCTGCTTCTCGTGAGAGAACAGAAAAAATGGTTTACTCACATCTGGGAGTCCTAAAGCAGGGGCTGTCATCAAAGCCTTACCAAGTTCTTCTAAGGCTCATGTAGCTCCTTTATTCCATTGCAGGCGTTTCTGATCTGTGGCTGCTAGTGCATACAATGGCTTGACAAACAATCCATAATTATAAATCCACAACCGGCACCACCCTGTCATGCCCAAAAAGGTCCGTAATTCTTTTACAGTTTGAGGCTTTGGAGTTTGGCATATAGCCTCCTTTTGAGCCTGTCCCAGGGTCCTCTGCCCTGCACTGATTTCATAGCCCAAATAAGTTACTTGTTGCTGTATCATCTGGGCTTTCTTCTGTGATACCCGGTATCCTTGGAGCCCCAAACAGTTCAATAAACTTGCAGTTCAGGTTACGCACGTCTTCTGTGTCCTCGTAGCGATCAAAATGTCATCCACATATTGTTGCATCTGTCCTTCATCAGATGGGGCTTCCCAAGATTCAAGGTCTTTAGCGAGCTGATTTCTAAATATTGTCGGGCTGTTCTTAAATCCTTGTGGCAACACCATCCATGTGAGCTGGATTTTACGTAAATATTGTCTGGTTGGCTTCACGGAGAGGAAAGCAAAACGGCATCTTTTAAATCTGAAACAGTAAATCAAACCAAATCAGAGTTAATACAGTCCAAAAGGTGTATGGGTTTGCTACCACTGGGTAGAGGTCCTTTGTTATTTTGTTTATAACCCCATTTGTATGAATTTCTTGATTACCAGCCAAATTCCTTCCCTGTCCTCCCTTTTCTAAGGGTTTTATCCTTACCAGCTTTTCTCCTCCTTTCATTTTTACCTTGACAGGTACAGCATTTTGCCCTTCCAGGTACATCAGTAGTCTATATCCCGGGATACACTTGGTTCACTTCTTCATTAATCTTGCCTTCTGTGGGAACAGCTGCTAAAAGCAAGCCCATAATTTTCATATACTGCTGATCATTTATCTCCAGAGTAAATTCTTCCTCTTTCAAATCTGATTACTGCAGCCATTTGTTCCAACAAATTTCTCCCAAAAAGGTTTTAAGGAATTGGACATATATAGAAATTTATCAATACCTACTTGCTTACCCAATTTGTATTTCAAAGGTTCACAAAAATACACCCTTTGACTTTGGCCAGTGACTGCCTTTACCTACTATGTAATTGTTACTTATTGGCAATCCACCAAAAATTCCACTTGTTTCTGTTCATTCCAAGTTCCCACCAGTCTTTTACAAAACTTGCTACTGTCCGTTTCTCTCTCTGCCTATTTCTTCTGTACCTTCCCCGACATTCATTTTCCCAACATACATTGATCTCTCTCTAAAGGACTTCAAAGCCTTTCAACCTCTTTAGTTCCCCACTTTCTTATCCTTTCAACAATCTTCCTTTTCCCTGTTACTGAATACTCTCCAAGCTTCATCTAACAACATTTCCAAATTTCTACTTTCTGTTGCCCTCAGTTTCTATTACTTCTCTAGGCCAGCTCGCACTACTTTGGGTGTCAGGCTACCCTGAAAGCCATGCAGCTTGTCCTCCCCACCACTCTCCCCTCAGCTGCTTCTAGCAGCGTTTCTCTTTTTCTTTTTTTTTTCCCCTCTCCTTGCTGCAGTTTAGACACAGGCAAGGCCATGTGGACACGGGAAGGTTGAGTTTATAAATTACAGGCCTGTGCCAAGCTGTAAGATATTACAACATGGGCCTGGGATATTTTGCTTTCTTGTTTTTCCATTTAATTCCAGTCATAATACACTTCATATGCAATTCCAATTGGCTCAGCGATAGTTACGTTCCCCAGTCCCATTTACCCTTTGCAGATGTCAGAAAAACAACATATTAAACATAAGTCCATTATTTCTATTTTCCTAAATCAAATTCAATTCATATTCTAGCCACTTACAAACTTACACTTTTAAACACAAGCTGCCAAGCTCACATCCATCATAACATTTAGTTTGTTCTTTTTCCATATCTCCAACTAGCACATCAATTCCATACGGATCAGAGTTTAACAACCTTTCCTGGTCTCAAAATTATTAGATAACAATAAGAGCAAATTAACTTCAAGTACTGTATCTCATCCTATTTTCCAAGTTCTGCAGAACAACATTTAATTACCACTAATTGATATAACCCCACATTCAAACCACAAGTAAATACAATATTGTTTCAAACCTTAATTTATCAGAAATCCCCACTAAGTTACTCTAATGTGTAAGGATGCATCCTAAGGAAAACAAGATGGTACTTCAGTATTTTAATGGAACCGGTTCCCATTTTGTTATTACGTCCCTGATTTCGGAGGATGAAAAACATATCTGCATATACTTTCTTACACCGTGCGCACTGTAATTTTAACTCATATGTCACGTGACTTAAATCAAGGTGTTTTAAGCTCATCTGCTTTATACAGATCACAGGCTAAAGTATACCACCATAAACAGTAATTACTGTAATTAGCACACACACAGTTCACACAGACACAGCTGGTTGGTCTTACCATTTACGAGTTACTTTACGATTTAGAATGGAATGCATGGAATGCCCGGGTACTTACAAAAGATAACACACAGTTATAGACCAATTCCTTTTTCATTATTACTTTTTTCAGCAGCTGCAAAAAGAGAGATTTCTACATTGTCCTTCACTCTTGCTAAGATTAGTCATTAGCAAAAGTCCATCCTGGCTCTCGGAATAGAGACAGAAACCTCGGGGTTGCTCGATCTACTCCCAAGATTGCTAGCGGCTGCGGCTGACCCACAGACAGCAACCCCTACTTCCCAGGTACCTTTTACCACTGCAGAAACTCTGGCCACGTGTAGGGCGTCCCCCTACGGCTTACTGGTTCCCCGCTAAATGCAATTAAATGCAATTTTATTGCAACATACCTTATCTGCTGTCATGGCCAGACACAAAATATCTGCTCCCGCAATGAACGACGGAGAACGGAGATCTTTCAAAAACAAAAACAACAAACAAACAAAAAAAAAGCCAACAAAAACCAAAAAAACACACCAAAACAAAACAAAAAACCAAAAAACAAAAAAAAAAAAACAAAAGCAAAAAAAACCCACACAAACTTCAGGCCGTGCCTAAGACTTCCCTTCTCAGTTGTTCAAGCAGCCAAGGAGAATGCCCTCCTGCCTGGCTTGCCAAAATGAGGCGTGGAAATGACCTTACAACCCTTGAGACTGTAAAGAAGGTATGTATTTACGATGCCGGACACACAGGGGATAGCTCCGCCCAAGATGTGTGTGTTTTTACAGTAGTTGTGAGTTTGGTTAAATGCAGTAAAGTGTTACATATTCATGAAAGTTTTAGGAACGCCTATACATATTCATAACCTGTCCCCGAGAAGGCGGTTCTTATTATAATGAGTTCCTACAGGCAATGGAGGAAGACACAAGAACAGACGGAGGCTGAAATCTTCAGAGTTTGCATTAACAAAACTTGATATACACAAAGTAAAAAGTCATGGGGGGGATATGAGATCAGAGGAGGTACAAAGGAAGGCAGGAGTGGTGGCAATTTGGGTGGACTTTACAAATCAATCAAGTAACCAGAAAAAAAAAAAAAAAATTTATTGCCTGTGGGTGACCAGAGAGAGTGGAACCAAGAAGAATAAAACCATCGGGTAAGTAGAGCTATTGAAATATGCAACAAAAGTACAAATCACTTACTAAAAAACGCTCCGGAAAAACATTTAAGAGCAATTTTCTCTAGCAAAGGAAAAGAATGTACCTGGAGGGACTCAAATAAAAAACATTGCAGGGAACAATTTAATTAATTTCTTCTCTGTTTAAATCAACTGTAACCCAAGCAAAGGTTTTCTGATGCATTTACATTACGGGCAGAACCCAGTCATGGCAGAGGTCTAACCCAGATATGCATGTAACCTCCTCTTAGGCAGAAGCAGCGTAGTCTTTGGGTTCCGCCGCAAATTCCAGAGAAATGTTCTTTTACTGCCTCCGTGAGGAGACCCACACAAACTGACACAGGCTGTAAAATATTTGACAGCAGAGCACGTGCGGCCTGAACATTAATATTCCCCAGGGATGCTGACTGGGAATGGATTTCACAAAAGAGCAAAATAAATAGTATTGAGAACAACTGATTTGCCAAGTGTTGTCCAGTTTATCAAGGAAAAAGAAAATAAAATATATCTTTACTGTTAGCAATATATATTATTTTTTATTATTATATGGAAAAGAAAAACTTTTAGAAGTATTTTTACATGTAATATACACACCAATAAAACCCATCTGGTGTGAAGAAGAAAGCAACCATCAACCAAAACATGGTGTATATTACAATAAACATGAGAAACCTTTTTCTTAACAAAAAACCAGCATCAAGTCTTCCACGTTCTTCAGGCGAGATCTCTCTATAGTAAACAGTCCACCCGTGAAAGGTCAAAATCTAGTCACACTATTGAGGAAAAAGACATCAGACAGCCTACAGGAAAAGGCAAACACCACAAAATGTTATAAAAATTGCTCAAGCAGAGCCACAGAGCAGGTACCATATCCACTGAGTAATTATAAAGAATATGCATAGAAAAGTATTTCTATAGGCAGCTTTTCTACCCTGAGCTTGCACACCAGCATCACCGGGCTACAGGTGCATTTAGAAGTCACATAAAAAAAAAAAATCAATATTTTGTGAGGTTCGAAGCAGAATTTAGAGAAATTAAGACTCACTTGCCACCCCAGACGTGATTCTGTAAAGTAGTCCTCCCCCATCAGTTTGCTGCTGAAAGACATGGGTGCCAGGAGGAGGGCTCCGCTCTCATCTAATGAAATTATAAAGTAGAGTTTTCACAAGTCTGCTGGTGTAAGGGACGCTGGAAAGAAAAAGGAAACAGCTTGAGCTGACTCTCAACTGGCAAAAAACGGCACGACAAGGCCTGGAAAAGGAAAGAACATCCAAGTGTTGCCCACGCAAAGAATTCAGCAAAAGCCCCTTCAACAGCAGGATCAGGGAAACTATTTTTGTTTTCTTTTTCCAATCCTAGTTTTAAATCAATCACTTCATTTGTGGAATCGTATTCTTTTGCCTCAAGACACAACTGGAAAAATATGTATGCAAGGGAAAGAAAAATTATATTTGTTTAGTTTTCACTCCATGCATTGGTTACATAGAACAGGTAACAACAGAATTTTTCCACCTGCTCTCAATATTTTTGGTTGTGTGTGCAGCTGGAACCAGGTTTCAAAAACCAATAAAACATTGAATAAATGAACATAAAAGAGGGCAGGTACCTGCTACTCCCAACTTAGACCTACACCTATTATCTCTTCTTCCAAATATTCCTCGTTTTGCCCCAAACCCTCGTTTCCTTTGGTTCAGAAGTTTAAGTCTCACCAAACCCCACACCCTGAGCCTCTGCCCTGCTGTAGTTTCAGGCCCAACTCCTCTTTTACACCTAGTAGGAATTTCAGAAAACTAAATAAAAGAAACATTTCCCAAAAATCCGGAATTTCAAGTTGAAAGAGGACGAATGGTCACCTGAGCAAAATCTATAAAAGCAACCAAGCATTTAAACAAAACAATCAAATCGTAAGGACAAGTGGTGTTAATATTACACAATTGAGTTTATCACCTGCTAAGTATTTCTACTATTGCAGCTTAAAACTCAGTGTAGCAGAGATTTGCAGTCTTTCAAGGGGCAGCTATTTATTATAAAATATTTATTCTAAAATTTTATTCTAATATTTGTATTGCAAGAAGTCTCACTAGCATTCCTGAGGTACGCAGGATCCCTAGACTGCAACATTACAGGAAAATACGCGTAACTGAATTAAAAAAAAAAAATCTTGAAAAGAAATTACCCTCAAAAAAATTAAAATAGTTTCCAAAATAGTTTTACTGAAGTCAGGGCTGTGAGAATTAAACCTGAAACCTTCCAACGGTCCTTATACGTGGTTGCTTTTCTATTCTGTTCCCACAATGACCTTGTTACATATTTTTAAAAGAGGGAGAAAAATTGCATTTGCCTCCTTATTGAGAAATAAATTGCAGACTACATGAAACCTTTTAAAACACAATGAAATAACTTGGACAGGAGTCTGTATCATTCTTGCCTTCAACCAAAGACCATTTTTACCTCCTCCAGAACTAAGGAGATATTTAATTTGGTGACACAGTCCCATCCTGTCATCCATCAGAAAGATATTTTGAACTTTTCCACCACCGTTACTATTTAATTTCCACAATACGCTTCAAAATCCAGTATCATTAAGCTGCAACAGAGATGTCCTGCATCAATTATCAAGGGGTTTTTCACCTGGGACCTACAGGAAATTAAAAATCTATTCATACTTCTCAAATTCAAAGATTTTACAGTATCTCTATTTAAAATTAAAAAACAAACAAAACAAAAAACCAGCATCAATGTGTTTAAGCAGGGATGCGAAGATTTTCTTTGTTACAGTGTCACTTTCCAAATATTTTATTCTTAAAGTATAAAACAAGTACAAACATAAAACTAAGTGTTCTTTCAAATAATGACAACTTTAACACTATAGTGCAATCTGTCTTGAAACAAAATAAATTAATTACAGAAAAGACTGGCTGGGGTAAAATTCTTGATTAGTCTCAGGATTAGAACTGGTGTTGTCCTTACCACAAAGAAGAGGATTTCATTGAGCAGAAATCAGTCTGATTTTTAGCACACTCAAACACTTAAGTATTCTCAAGGATGCTGCTAGAAATGCTGTAAATAACACAAATTACTGTAAAATATGAGGAAAAAAGAGTTTAAAGCATCACGAGTATGCTCAGCTTAAGTTAAGTTCTTCGGCAATAGCTCTAGGCCAGAGTTTGAGCAAAGTCCTTGTTATTTGCTCAACGCCAAGAGCAAACTGGAATCATAATTTCCTGCATCACTGTCCACAGAACTGCATCACCTCGATACAAAAATGGTTTTTGAAGTTATACATCAGGAAGAGACATGGCTTGAATAACATTCTTCCTTAAAAATCACAAAGCATATTTTATTCCTTTTGAGTTTGTGTGAGTTACCAGACTTTTTGCTCCCTGCTGAGGAAGTCAGATGGTGTAAAATGCTAATTACTGGTAATAATTAATGATAATTACATCAGGCCAGAGGTTACACCAGGATCTGGTTCCACTGCAAATTCATTTAAGCCAGACCTAAAGTTAAGCCAGGAACAGCTCCCCCTCTAAACTGTGATGTTTCACAATCCCCTACCCACATCCATCCCAAGAAATCCAGGGAAGAACTAGATATACTGAATAATAACATTTTAGCCTGAAAAAAAGCAATATTTTTCTATTTAAAAAGAATGTAAACACTTGGAAAAAATATATTTTAGCTACAGAAAAAAAATCAGAAGCTTATCATTACCAAGAATAATGTCTCCAAGTTGATAAATGAAAAGGCTGAATTAATGAGATGTTACAAAATTATTTTCTATTTTTTAATAAGATTCAGTGTAAAGAAATAAACAAAGAGGTTGCTGTAATATATTAAGTAATTTTTGGGGAAGAAAAATCTGCTTTCAATACCCTTATATAACTCTGAAAGAAAAAAAAAAAAGCGCTAAATTCATGCAGTTCCAGTTAGTGAGTTGTTCTCATTTTCTTTCTCTTCAAAACCCAGTTGGGGCACATTTAACTGCAGAAAAATTTCCCTCAACCTGTAGAATCTGTTCAAATTAAATCTGCTCCAACACAAACACAACCACTCAGCACAAGAATAAAGCTTCAGAGAAAAATTATTTTTCCTCCACCGTGGGTCAAATGTACATTTTTCTGAAACTCAAGCATTTCTAAAGGGTCACAAGAACCATCAGGAACCTCATTTAACTTCAAATAAAATATTGTTTATCTATATTGAGCAACTACAGAACAGGGGGATTTGTTTGTGTGTGTGTGTTTTTTTTTTTTTTATTCGAAGCTATTGGTCACATAAAATAACTTGACATGGAATTATGCTGATCTCCAACTTCCTCTGAAAACTGGTTGCTTGCAGATAAGGAGGAAACTAGAAATAATGAACTCACGTATCAATTACATGTCAAAGTTATTTTGCTATTAATTTCAGAAACTGGACAATGTTTTGAGTTTGTGGGATTTTTTTTTCCTTCCCAAGTGTCTTATAAAATAAAATACCCATAGAACTCAGATAAAGCTCACGTCTCAAGAGCAATGCACCAAACCATATACAAGTCTTTCAACATATATATATATCCCCCCCAGATTTTCTCATTTGGAGATTTCAATAGTTATTCTCACTTTTTTTTTTCCTCTCCTCTTTTTCTCTCTCTCCTTCCCACTGGAGGATATATTCCCATGTCAGGTAATAGATTTTTTTCTCTTTTTTTTTTTTTCTGCTTTTAAGACATTCTTTCATGATGGAACAATCTGGCATAGACTGAACTGTAGAAATCACAGCAATAATTTCTTTCCTGCATTGGGGTTATTTCCTTATTACAAGAAGTTGTTCTCCTTGGTAACACATTTCTTACATAGGGACACAAAGCAAGCACCTGTTTCTTTAAGAGATCCAGGTTCTTGCATGTGACACCCAAGTTAAAACTGATTTTTGGCAACAAAATCTTATACATACACATTTAATCTCTAAAGCAAAAGAGATGGTGTGTACCTGTGATTACCTTAAATTATTAATTCTTCAGAGAATGATGACTTGAGCTCAAAAATGTGAGATTCCTGGATGCCAGCATGACATAAATGTGTGTATATATTTAACACATCATTTAGTATTTACATTTCAATGAGAAATAGTTGATACGTCAAGGGATTTCTTCCAAAAGCAACGATACTAGATCATTCCAATGAATGCTTTTAAATTTAAAAGCCATGCACAATTTGGACTATAGCAATCTTTAGGCGACAAACCCATTAAAAACAAATTATAAAAATTGTAATAAGTCAGCTATACTTTCTGTCTCAATCCCTTTTTTTGGGTAGATAGCAGAGATGTCAGGCTCCTCTTTGAAGTTTTAAAACAGTGCTGCATTTATCCTGAAAAAAGTACTGATTTAGAAGAAATTAAGTAACTAATTCTTCCAGGATACAAACTGGAAAGGATATCACTTATCTTCTGGTCTTCCATTAAGAATATAAATTACTATTGGTTTATTTTTGTTATTAATTGTGGTGGCGGACTTGTAAATGTATCAACCTTCAGGTGTTTGGGGGCTGGAGAACCACACTGAATCATCTCACTGCATATATTGTTTGCTTGATCTCAACCAAAATTTCACCTATGTCTTTTACAGTTATTTCAAGTATTGCACCATGCTGATACTGCATTTTGAAAGGTCTAAATGTCTAAAAAAAAAAAAAAAAAAAAGTCTATAGTCAAAACAATCATCCAGCCCAGCTCTGGGGTCCTCAGCACAGGACAGGCACGGACCTGAGGAGTCACAGAAATGATCCAAGGCTGGAACAGCTCTGCTGGGAATACAGGCTGAGAGAGTTCGGGTGTTTAGCCTATAGAAGCTCCAGGAGGACCTTAGTGCGGCCTTTCTGAACTTAAAAGGGCCCTGTAAGAAAGATGGGGACAGACTTTTGAGCGGGGCCTGTTGCGACAGGACAAGGGGTGATGGTTTTAAAGTAAAGGAGAGGAGATTCAGGCTGGACATGAGGAAGAAATTGTTGCCCCTGAGGGTGGTGAGAGCCTGGCCCAGGTTGGCCAGAGAGGTGGTGGATGCCCCATCCCTGGAGACATCCCAGGCCAGGCTGGACGGGGCTCTGAGCAACCTGAGCTGGTGAAGATGTCCCTGCTCATGGCAGGGGTGGCATTGGGGGAGTTGGCAAGGTCCCTTCAACCCAAACTATTCTATAATTCCATGAAGATGATAATAGCAAGGTCATTTGTCAAATGTGGCCTGTGGGAGAAAATACAAAACCCAAAATACTCTTGTATATTCGACTCCAGTAGAAGCAAGAGGAGCAATTCGCAGGAGTCTGATGCTACCAGCAGCTTATGCATCTAAATTAGCAAGGGGAAGGTATCAGTGTAACGACTGTTTCTAAATGACGCCATTACCCCCCACAGAACAAGAGCCTCAGCTCCCCCATGTCCTGGAATCTTTCTTTCATTCAAAACTGTGTGGATGACCTATCAGTGTCATCTGCCAATGAGTTCAACAATGTACCTGTGTGTCACCATCCTGCTGCTGCTAGCTTCTCTCCAATGCAAAGCACCGCTCAGAACTGCTTTCTGAGCTCACCACATCATTCAACTTTGTTCCCTGCCTCTGAGAGAGACACGGCTCAGAATAAGAAACAGAGATGAAGCACAGAGACAATATGGAGTGTTTGAAAAAGATGGACGCAGTTTCAAAGTCATTTCAATTTGAAATTGGGTCCTCCTTTTTGAAGCACCCTGTGTATTGGAAAATCTCACCTAGGAATACCAACCACCGCTCTGAAGGCACGTGCTGTTGTGAACGCAGCTAATTACTCAATGAAATGCAGCTAACTATGGACCTTAGCAAACAGTCTGAGAGCTCAAATTATTTCACACCTTCAGAGCAAACAGGCTGAATGATCAGAAACAAATCTCTGAATTTCACCTCGCACCACCAGGCCAAACCCCCTCCCCGTTTAAATCTTATCCTGAACTTTCACCCAGCCAGAGCCATCTACTCGGAGTATTAAAAGGTTAAAAGGTAACTAATTTTCTAATTTAGGAGGGCTGCCTAAAGGTCTGACTCATACAAAAAAACTCTCAAATCATACAGGAGCGAGGTTCCATTTCCCTGCTTTCTGAGGACCCACCAGAAAGGTAAAACAGGAGTCAGAGAGCATAGAATTGGTTTTGAAAACTGAAAAGTAAACAGAATATCTGATTATCAGTCTCCGGACACAACTCCGAGGGAACATAATCTTTCCTCTTGGAATCACTCCTAATTTTACACCCCCTGATGGCACCATGGCAGCCAGTAACGCACAGTGCTCATTACAGCCCCAGTGGGGCACCGTTCTAAAACAGATGAGGACCGGGTGGCCTCCTCTGCCCCTAGGGAGAAATTGGTGTGCTCTGCTCACTCCCTGAAATACCTGTACACCAATGCGCGCAGCATAGGGAACAAGCAGGAGAAGTTAGAATGCTATGTTCGATCGGGAGATTATGATCTGGTGGCAATTACAGAAACGTGGTGGGACAGTTCACATGACTGGAATGTGGTCATGGATGGCTACGCCCTTTTCAGGAAAGACAGGCCAGCCAGGCGTGGTGGTGGAGTTGCTCTCTATGCGAGAGAGCAACTGCAATGTACTAAATTCTGCCCAGGAGCGGATGAGGAACGAGTTGAGAGTGTATGGGTCAGGATCAAGAGACAGGCTGGCAGGGGTGATACTGTTGTAGGTGTCTATTATAGACCACCAGATCAGGCTGCGGAAGTTGATGAGGCCTTCTACGGGCAGCTGAGAGTGGCCTCACAGTCACAGGCCCTGGTTGTTGTGGGTGATTTTAACTTCCCTGATGTTTGCTGGAAGGACCATACAGCCAGCCAGCCACAGTCCAGGAGGTTCCTCCAGTGCATTGATGATAACTTCTTCATGCAGATGGTGGAGGAGCCAACTAGGAGAGGTGCACTGCTGGATCTCATCCTCACTAACAAAGAGGGTCTGGTCGAAGCAGTAAAGGTTGAGGGCTGCCTGGGTTGCAGTAACCACAAGATGGTGGAGTTCAGCATCTTGTGTGGCAGGAACAGAATAGCAAGTAGAATTGCAACCCTGGACTTTAGCAGGGCTAACTTCAGCCTTTTCAAGCAATTGCTGCGGGAAATCCCATGGGCAAGATTGCTTGAAGGAAAACGGGCCCAAGAGAGCTAGACTGCATTCAGAGATTGCTTCTTCCACGCTCAGGATCAGAGCATCCCCACACGTAGGAAGTCGAGGAAGGGAGCCAGGAGGCCTGTGTGGTTGAATAGGGATCTGTTGGGTATGCTCAAGCAGAAGAGTTGACAGGTCATGGAAGCAGGGGCTGGCCACTTGGGAGGAAAATAAGGCTGCTGTTAGAGGATGTAGGAAGGCAACTAGAATAGCCAAGGCCTCCTTAGAATTACAGCTGGCGAGAAGGGTCAAGGACAGCAAGAACAACTTTTTCAAATACATAGCAGATAAAACTTATACCAGAAGCAATGTAGGCCCACTGATGAATGAGGTGGGTACCCTGGTGGTAGAGGACACAGAGAAGGCAGAATTACTGAATGCCTTCTTTGTCTCTGTCTACTCTGCTGGAGGCTGTCCTGGGGAACCCTGTACCCCTGAGACCCCAGATGAAGCCAGGCCAAGGGAGGAGTTTGCTTTAGTCGATGAGGACTGGGTTAGGGAGCAATTAAATAGTCTGGACATCCATAAATCCATGGGCCCAGATGGGATGCATCCGCGGGTGCTGAAGGAGCTGGCTCAAGTCATTGCTAGACCACTCTCCATCATTTTTGCCAAGTCTTGGGAAACGGGAGAGGTGCCCGAGGACTGGAGGAAAGCAAATGTCACTCCAGTCTTCAGAAAGGGCAAGAAGGAGGACCCGAGTAATTATAGACTGGTCAGCCTCACCTCTGTCCCAGGGAAAGTAATGGAACAGCTTGTCCTTGGTGTCATCTCAAGGCATATCAGGGATAAGAGGGTCATTAGGGGCAGTCAGCATGGCTTTACCAAGGGTAAGTCATGCTTGACCAACCTCATAGCCTTTTATGAGAATCTAACAAGGTGGATGCATGATGGCAGAGCAGTGGATGTGGTCTACCTTGACTTCAATAAAGCCTTTGACACAGTCTCTCACAGCATCCTCACAGCTAAATTGAGGAGGTGTGGTCTAGACAACAGAGTAGTGAGGTGGGTTGCAAACTGGATTAAAGAGAGAAGCCAGAGAGTGGTAGTCAATGGTGCGGCATCCAGTTGGAGGCCAGTATCTAGTGGAGTGCCTCAGGGGTCAGTACTGGGGCCAATATTGTTCAATATATTCATTAACGATTTAGACGAGGGAATTGAGTGTACTATCAGCAAGTTTGCTGATGACACTAAGCTGGGAGGAGTGGCTGACACGCCAGAAGGCTGTGCTGCCATCCAGCGGGACCTGGACAGGCTGGTGAATTGGGCGGGGAACAGCCTGATGAAATTTAACAAGGGAAAGTGTAGAGTATTGCATCTGGGCAGGAACAACTCCAGGTTCCAGTATAGGTTGGGAAATTACATATTAGAGAGCAGCGTAGGGGAAAGGGACCTGGGGGTCTTGGTGGACAGGAGGATGACCATGAGCCAGCACTGTGCCCTTGTGGCCAGGAAGGCCAATGGCATCCTCGGGTGTATTACAAGGGGGGTGGTTAGTAGATCGAGAGAACTCCTCCTTCCCTTCTACTCTGCCTTGGTGAGACCCCATCTGGAATATTGTGTCCAGTTCTGGGCCCCTCAGTTCAAGGAGGACAGGGAAGTGCTGGAGAGGATCCAGCGTAGGGCAACAAAGATGATTAAGGGAGTGGAGCACCTCCCTTATGAATAAAGGCTGAAGGAGCTGGGTCTCTTTAGTTTGGAGAAGAGGAGACTGAGGGGTGACCTTGTTTATGTTTATAAATATATAAAGGGTGAGTGCCACGAGGATGGAGCCAGGCTCTTCTCGGTGGCAAACAATGATAGGAGAAGGGGTAATGGGATCAAGCTAGAACACAAGAGGTTCCACTTAAATTTGAGAAGAATCTTCTTCTCAGTGAGGGTGACAGAGCACTGGAACAGGCTGCCCAGGGAGGTTGTGCAGTCTCCTTCTCTGGAGACATTCAAAGCCCGCCTGGACATGTTCCTGTGCAACCTCACCTAGGTGTTCCTGGTCCAGCAGGGGGATTGGACTAGATGATCTTTTGAGGTCCCTTCCAGTCCCAAACATACTGTTATACTGTGATACTGTGAAATGTTTTGGAGATGTCCCAAAAGGACACTTAAAAAATACTAACTGGAAGCTCAGAGCATCCCTGACATTTCCTACTGCATCTCCCCCACACCAGGTATTCTTGAAAGAATGAGCGAGAAAACAGCCAAAGATGGAAATACTCTAATGGGAGCTATTTAAAGGATTAAAATGATGGTTGGATCCAAGATCTTTTGTTCCCAGATTTGTTCCTAAACCAACTGAGACCATGTGGCTGTGTCCATTTTCACCTCACTGGTTTTGAGCTCTTCCCTTCAGAAACTAAATATACTACAAATAATCTAGGATTTAAGTGTTGCACAGATAGTCTATGTTCCTCTGTATTTACCTTGCACATCAAGTCTTGTAAGTAATATCCAATAAATCTCAGAGAAAGACCTTACTGTGCAAATCCAAACACAAGAGAGGGCTGAAAACCATATCGGAGAAAACCGATTATATACAGCATGATATATGATAAACAGCACTATGCTCTGCGGTTAGAAAGTTTTTTTGTTTGGTGTGGTTTTTGTTTTGTTTTGTGTGTTTTGTTGTTGGTTTTTTTTTTTGTTGTTGTTTGTTTGTTTTTTTTGTTTTACAAGCTGAACGTAAGTTAAAGCTCACCTAGTGAAAAGACAGGTCATAGAGAAACACCGATCTAAGTCTGAAATAAAAAATAAATTAGAATTAGAACAGAAAGAAGAGTAAGAAGAATGTGATACAGAAAAAGGTTCTGCTGCTTAGGAGCTTTAGACACTGAAGAGGCCACACATTTGCCATCAGAAAATAGAAAAGGAGATAATACCAATGATGAAAATCTTGCAAATAAATATTTTTTTCTTTTATTTGCTGCACCACCAAATAAAACTCCCTTTGTGTTCATGAGATCCCTCCTACACAGAGCACAACAGTCTGAAACTTTGAGGATCTTCAAAGCAAAGCAAGACAAATCTTTTTCAGTTCAGACATTTTTGCTAGCTTCAACCTAAAGTTCTACAGATGGAAGTTTCCCTTTGATGATTCGGTAAAGTTGCCAAAAATGCTGAAGTCAAATAGCTCTTCAAATATTGAAACTACCATTATACCATCTTGCTGAAGTTCCCTGAATAGCCCTTTTTTGAAAAGCACTATTCTGACTGGTTGTTTTGAAAGGGAGAAAAAAAAAAGAAAAAAAGACACTGAAATAAGAGAAAGCAGTTCTTAACCCCTTCACTGCTCAAAATTAGCAGGAAAAAAGTCTAAATATTTCTCATCTTATTATACATGGCATAATTCCTACACTGCAATGATTCTGTAGCGCTTTGTAATAAATTTTATTGTCCTTCTTCCTCCTATCTTTGACTTTTAAGCTCCCAGGAAACGTAGTGAGCATCCTTAAATGAGTCAAAACATTGTTACCATTTAAATTTGGAAGTATTAATAACTAAGATCGCAACCAAAACCAATTTTAACTATAGAAAATAATGGAACATAATAGAAACATCGACTCACTTCTAAGTGGCACCGCAGGGTGCTACTTAAGTGATTTAACTTGATCAGAGTTTTTCATTTTTTCTCCATATGCGTTTACAGTTTTTAACGAAGTGAAAATGTCCTGATAACAACCAGATGTTCAGTTATGTGTACCAGCTCTTAACAAGCTGCTGAAAGAAACCTCTGTAGCTTAAAGCCTTGGGAGCTCTATCTTGCTACAAAATGTTTAGCAAGAGTTTCGACGTAAAAGTTGTGGGAAAGCAAGATGTGTGGTTCCAGCCACCTGGATGATAAAGGAAGATCAATACTAACATAACCATCCAGACGGTCAAAGAAGAAATAATACTAACATAATTAGATCACAGCAAGTAGTCAAAATATAAAGGGACTTGGACAGGTTGTACTTAAGTATGTTTTTCATAATTGTAAAGAGCGATAGCCCAGATTCGTGAGAACGGTATCTCGGGATGGATAACCACCCCCCCCCCCCAAGTACACATGATGTGTTAATGTTGTTAGGCCTGGTCTGTGAATGAGTGGGAATGTAACTGAAACAGATACAACCTGGGTGTGGTATGTTTGCAATAACAATTATTGAAAAAACATCCTGTTCAACCTCTTAGTCCAGGCCCATATCTTTAAAACCTATACACTGTCAATGGCTAACAAAGAAGGTCTCAGCCTGGCTCAGCTCTCTGCTCTGTCCAGTTCTGCACTCCTTCCTGAACACCATCTCTACCTCTGTGTGCATCTTTGTCTGCGTCCTGGTGAGCGTCGTTCCTCGTCGCCACAAAAGTCAAACAAATACTGAAGTTGCATCTTTTTGCTGACTATGCAGTTTTAAGTGGTAGTGTACACTCTTGAGTGCTAACATTAGCAAACCCAAAGAAAAAAAACAAAGTATCCATAACATACCCAAGGGAATCATAAATCAAACATCCACATACTGTAACACAAGTGTTCTAAGGGGCTGCTCATGTCTAATTCCTGAAAAGCAATAATGCTGTAGTTTCTATAAAACTCCTTAAATTAAATGTTAGTATGTGAAACCTTTTTCCTTGGAATTTTGTACAATGCAGCAGAGCCTGTTTTTCAAAAGGGTAATTCAAGATCTTTTCAATAACTCTCAGACTCAAAACCACAATGCTGCAGAGTCCTGTGCTCCCTGCTACAAACTGGTTTAGCTATGCACTGTGTAACGGTCTAAAAGCACATTTGCCTTTCCCAATACCAACTAACTTTGAGAAACAGTTTCTTAAATTCATCATAGACAATTGTGAACACTCCTAAATATGCTTTGATGTACATTTCTGCAGGTTTTCCCAACAAAAGTCACCACATCTTGGTGGTTATTTCATATAAGCACCTGAATGCCAACACAGTCATTTGCCACAGCCAGCACAGGTTCATGAGGGGAAAGTCTTGCTTGACCAACTTAATTTCTTTCTACAACAAGGTTACCCAGCTAGTTGACCAAGGGAAGCCTGTCAATGTGATATTTTTGGATTTCAGTAAAGCCTTTGATAGTGTGTCTCACAGTATTCTCCTGGACAAGATGTCCAGCATACAGCTGGGTCAACACATAACCCATAAGCCAGCACACTTCAATGTCTTCATCAGTGATTTGGACACAGAACTTGAGGGATTGCTTAGTGAGTTTGCCAATGACAAAACTGGGGGGAGCTGTCGACACTCCAGAGGGCAGAGAGGCCCTGCAGAGGGATCTGGACAAACTGGAGAACTGGACAATCAGCAACCACATGAAGTTCAACAAAGGCAAGTGCCACATTTTGTACCCAGGACAAAGTCTGTCTTGTCATGAGGTGACCCTGCCACCCCTCTGGCTGCCATTCTGAGGCCTGAGGTGATCTTGGTGCCCCTGGTGCCGCCATTTTGTGTGCTGAGGTGATCTTGGTGCCCATGGGGCCACCATTTTGTGTGCTGAGGTGGCCCTGCACCTGGGACACAGCCACCCTGGTTGTACAGACAGACCGGGGGGACAAGATACTGGAAAGCAGCTCCGAGGAGAGGGATCTGGGGGTTCTGGTCAACGACAAATTGAACATGAGCCAACAGCAAAGAGGGACCCGTGTCCTGGGTGCATTCAGCACAGCATGGTGTCACAGAAGAATCCCGATGCTAGTTTAAGGGACAACAGGGTCCAAAACAACATTTACTACACCGGTAAGAAACAGGGTTTTAGCACTGCAAAAGTGACTTAAATATAGGTTCGGATACCAGTTGATGAAAATTATTAAGGGGCAGCAACTAATACAACAGGTGGTCCACAGAGTGCATGCACGTGGCTTCACCCAAAACAATGCCGGAGCCACCTCCGAGTCCCAGAGGAGTACACACCTGCCTGAACACGGTGCGGGATTATTCTCAAAGAGATACACGTACTCATGAGTACAGAAAGTGTATGCTCGCAATCCTGCGAGGGTTAATTTACTTACACGTGCAAATGTGCACGGAATACTACTAAGCTCGAAGGGGGATGGGGTTGTAGCTGGGCTTGTCCCAGTGGGGCAGCATTCTAAAACGGATGAGGACCGGGTGGCCTCCTCTGCCCCTAGGGAGAAATTGGTGTGCTCTGCTCACTCCCTGAAATGCCTGTACACCAATGCGCGCAGCACGAGGAATAAACAAGAGGAGTTAGAATCCTATGTTCGATCGGGAGATTATGATCTGGTGGCAGTTACAGAAACGTGGTGGGACAGTTCACATGACTGGAATGTGGTCATGGATGGCTACGCCCTTTTCAGGAAAGACAGGCCAGCCAGGCGTGGTGGTGGAGTGGCTCTCTATGTGAGAAAGCAACTGCAATGTACTAAATTCTGCTCAGGAGCGGATGAGGAACGAGTTGACAGTGTATGGGTCAGGATAAATGGGCAGGCTGGCAGGGGTGATACTGTTGTAGGTGTCTATTATAGGCCACCAGATCAGGCTGCGGAAGTTGATGAGGCCTTCTATCCACAGCTGAGAGTGGCCTCACAGTCACAGGCCCTGGTTGTTGTGGGTGATTTTAACTTCCCTGATGTTTGCTGGAAGGACCATACAGCCAGCCAGCCAGCCAGCCAGCCACAGTCCAGGAGGTTCCTCCAGTGCATTGATGATAACTTCCTCATGCAGATGGTGGAGGAGCTGACTAGGAGAGGTGCACTGCTGGATCTCACCCTCACTAACAAGGAGGGTCTGGTCGAAGCAGTAAAGGCTGAAGGCTGCCTGGGTTGCAATGACCACGAGATGGTGGAGTTCAGCACCTCGTGTGGCAGGAACAGAATAGCAAGTAGAATTGCAACCCTGGACTTCAGCAGGGCTAACTTCAGCCTTCTCAAGCAATTGCTGGGGGAAATCCCATGGGCAAGACTGCTTGAAGGAAAAGGGGCCCAAGAGAGCTAGATTGCATTCAGAGATTGCTTCTTCCACGCTCAGGATCAGAGCATCCCCACACATAGGAAGTCGAGGAAGGGAGCCAGGAGGCCTGCGTGGTTGAATAGGGATCTGTTGGGTATGCTCAAGCAGAAGAGGCGAGTTTACAGGTCATGGAAGCAGGGGCTGGCCACTTGGGAGGAATATAAGGCTGCTGTTAGAGAATGGCTAGGATAGCCAAGGCCTCCTTAGAATTACAGCTGGCGAGAGGGGTCAAGGACAGCAAGAAGAACTTTTTCAAATACATAGCAGATAAAACTAAAACCAGAGGCAATGTAGGCCCACTGATGAATGAGGTGGGTGCCCTGGTGGTAGAAGACACAGAGAAGGCAGAATTACTGAATGCCTTCTTTGTCTCTGTCTACTCTGCTGGAGGCTGTCCTGGGGAACCCTGTACCCCTGAGACCCCGGATGAAGCCAGGTTAATGGAGGAGTTTGCTTTAGTCGATGAGGACTGGGTTAGGGAGCAATTAAATAGTCTGGACATCCATAAATCCATGGGTCCAGATGGGATGCATTCGCAGGTGCTGAGGGAGCTGGCTGAAGTCATTGTTGGACCACTCTCCATCATTTTTGCAAAGTCTTGGGAAACGGGAGAGGTGCCCGAGGATTGGAGGAAAGCAAATGTCACTCCAGTCTTCAAAAAGGGCAAGAAGGAGGACCTGGGTAATTATAGACCGGTCAACCTCACCTCTATCCCAGGGAAAGTAATGGAACAGCTTATCCTTGGTGTCATCTCAAGGCATATCAGGGATAAGAGGGTCATTAGGGGCAGTCAGCATGGCTTTACCAAGGGTAAGTCATGCTTGACCAACCTCATAGCCTTTTATGAGAATCTAACAAGGTGGATGCATGATGGCAGGGAGGTGGACGTGGTCTACCTTGACTTCAGTAAAGCCTTTGACACAGTCTCTCACAGCATCCTCACAGCTAAACTGAGAAGGTGTGGTTTAGACAACAGAGTAGTGAGGTAGGTTGCAAACTGGCTTAAAGAGAGAAGCCAGAGAGTGGTAGTCAATGGTGCGGAGTCCAGTTGGAGGCCAGTATCTAGTGGAGTGCCTCAGGGGTCAGTACTGGGGCCAATATTATTCAATATATTCATTAACGATTTGGACGAGGGAACTGAGTGTACTATCAGCAAGTTTGCTGATGACACTAAGCTGGGAGGAGTGGCTGACACGCCAGAAGGCTGTGCTGCCATCCAGCGGGACCTGGACAGGTTGGAGAGTTAGGCGGGGAATAACCTGATGGAATTTAACAAGGGAAAGTGTAGAGTCCTGCATCTGGGCAGGAACAACCCCAGGTTCCAGTATAGGTTGGGAAATTACATATTAGAGAGCAGTGTAGGGGAAAGGGACCTGGGGGTCCTGGTGGACAGCAGGATGACCATGAGCCAGCACTGTGCCCTTGTGGCCAAGAAGGCCAATGGCATCCTGAGGTGTATTACAAGAAGGGTGGTCAGTAGACTGAGAGAGGTCCTCCTTCCCTTCTACTCTGCCCTGGTGAGACCCCATCTGGAATATTGTGTCCAGTTCTGGGCCCCTCAGTTCAAGAAGGACAGGGAACTGCTGGAGAGGGTCCAGCATAGGGCAACAAAGATGATTAAGGGAGTGGAGCACCTCCCTCATGAAGAAAGGCTGCAGGAGCTGGGTCTCTTTAGTTTGGAGGAGACTGAGGGGTGACCTTATTAATGTTTATAAATATATGAAGGGTGAGTGCCATGAGAACGGAGCCAGGCTCTTCTCAGTGGCAAACAATGATAGGACAAGGGGTAATGGGATCAAGCTAGAACACAAGAGGTTCCACTTAAATTTGAGAAGAAACTTCTTCTCAGTGAGGGTGACAGAGCACTGGAACAGGCTGCCCAGGGAGGTTGTGGCGTCTCCTTCTCTGGAGACATTCAAAGCCCACCTGGACACATTCCTGTGTGACCTCAGCTAGGCGACCCTGCTCCAGCAGGGGGATTGGACTAGATGATCTTTCGAGGTCCCTTCCCATCCCAAACATACTGTGATACTGTGATGTGCTTATGTGGAAGCACAGAAGGAAAATACACTCGCGATTATGCGAGGATTAATTTGATACGTGCTTGTATTAAGCACAGGAAGTTGCATCTGCATATGTGTACGGAAAGTATAAATATACTCGCAATCCTGCGAGAAGTTTACTCACACACGTGGCAGCAAGGCAAGCGGAGTCTCCATCCCGGGGAGGGGGGTTCTCGGCGGCAGCATCTCGCTTGTGTTCCGAGAGACCCCCGACAATGTGTGGAGTCTCAACCAGAGTCCCGTTTTTTATAGGCTGATCAGACCTGACTGTAGGCATTCTAGAAGCTTCTCTGCACCCCCACACCTCTGTTCAGGCTACGGACAAAAATTTTGCTCTTCTGAATGATGGTTCAAAGAGAGGCCCAGCGCACAGCTTTTAATGGGCTGTCACAACAAAAATTCACCTCTATAGCAGCTTTACACACAGACATTGTTAGTGCCACCATAAACTGCCTATTCTCTAGCAAGCAATCTTAAGTCCTGCTACTGAAACTATTTAAAGCTTGAATATTCCACTCAATCTAGTCCTTCCCAAAATTCACATACTAGGCTTGTAGTTTTCTTGATTTATTCCAGCTAAAAACATTAATGAACTATTGCCTTGATCCAAAGCAGGGAAAGAATTTATAGTGTAACTGATCAGGGAGAGGGAAGCAAAAAGTCAACTCACTACTAAATAATCCTGATAATTCTCCTGAAGAAAATTAATATTGCATGAAGCACACATGTCCCAGCCTTATAACATCATCATGAAGAACAGGGTTGGATTGTGTATTAAATAAAGCAAGTTTTTCCACATCTCCTTTCCCCTCCCCTACTTCTCTTTCGATGGTATGGGGATAAAATCATTAGTTAAGGTATCACTTTGTTAAACATATTACACCAGGAAGTTAGAAAATAATATACACAAAACCCCAAAACCTTCCACATCCAGCTGTTATGAAAAGTATGTTTTTGATATAACTGAACATTGAAGATTACAGACAGGTTTTATAATTTTTTTTCATAAGCCATTATTAACACTATATTATATAGTCAGCTAAGTGTTTTCAACAGCTACTTCCATCCCCAGCAACCACATTCACACAGAAAAAGATGTTGACAAGTTCAGCTGTTGAAAAGGGTTAAAAATAATCATGCCTGTAAAACTTTTCTGCCAGTAAAACTGAATAAAAGATATTGGACTCCACACAGACACTGGGACTTCCAAGAAAGAAAAAGAAAAGCCTGCAGGAGTTATGAACTTGCCCATCTATCATGGTCCTTTCACCTCTTTTACTTCCTCTAATCTGCTCCGAACAAAAAGTGCATCTGTGCCAGGAAATCCTGACAAGCTTTGCAGAACGACACTCTAAATCATCTCACTAATTAATTGCACACTAACTACCCAAACCCTGGTGTAACGTTGACAGAGTTGTATTTAATGAGAGCAATGTTTCAAAAACTATTGCATCTTGCTCAGCTTTCCAACCAAAAGAATAATCCAAGGAGAAAAAAATTAATCAGCAGCAGAGCGACACACTAAATTATAATAGATAATGTGAAACTCTTTTGGAGCTGTGATGCTTTAATTAAGGCACTACATTTTAGGCACAGATCATAATTTAATACAAAATATATTGCCAACACTATCTTAGGTAAAGTTTATCTCGGGGGAGATGAAGTTAAAACTTATCAGGACAGGGGTGGAAAAACATTTTTGTTTCCCAAGAGCAAAGCAAGTTCTCCATCATATAATACTGAAGTATATCCATAGAATCAACATGTCTCGAATACAGCAGATGCATGAAAAAAAGCCACATAAACAGTTCTGCAGATCTACAGAAACATTCCACTTATTTATCTTCTCTCTTTTTCAGACACAAATTTGCCAGTATTTCAGAAATAAGTATTAAGTCAGTCACAGGAATTATTTAATGCAGATGCAGTTCAAAAACCCACAGAACTGCAGAACAGCAACTTCAGTTTGCACCTTGCTGCATCCCCCAGAGATTAAGCAACACCTACAATGTACCTTTCCCTGGACAATTAACACAACCATTTCTAGCCAAAAATTAGCAATAACCATCTATGTACTGCCAGAGGTACCTGAAACAAATGTCAGAACTCCTAAAAAATAAATCAGGATCATTTCTGCTCCTGGTTTGAACTGGGTGCGAAATGCCGATCACGTTTTTCTTCCAACTGAATATTCAGGGCTTGTACCGACAGCAGGTTATAATTATCGGTACTACACCATCACACACAGCATTCAAATACAAATATTTAAATATTATAATAACCCCACTCTAAGTTTTCTGTTCTCTGAAATGCTCAATTTACATAAGGAGGCTGGAAAACAAACAAAAAAACCCCCAAACAACTTACAGGAGGGGAATTTCAACAATAAGCTGGATGAGACAACACAGCGACTCTTCTATGAGGTCTTCATACTCTGTTCCTGAAAATAAACATACCAAAGTTTTTCTGGATTTTCAAATACCAAACGAAAGCAAAGATTTAAACACATAGATGATCAATATTTTAAATAAGGAACACACACCAGAAAAGTAATTCTAGCTGTTGAAGAACATTATTTCCTGAAATAGAAAGGACTTGGGATTATCACCAGAGCAAATGGTGATGCTAAGCCTTAGATATATATATATAAATAACTAATAACAATTGGATAAATTCAATGAGATGTTGATATTCTAGGGAATATGCTAATGTTAAACATATCAAGCCTTATTTTACTACTTAACTAAGGTGATATTAAATGGTGTTACTACTATCACTTGAATTGATCACTAGCAACTTCTCACTGTTTCACAGTTCGAGTCTACTCTCAAAATTCTGAATATTTTTCCACCTCTTTTTTTTAAATCCCAAGTGAAGAATAAGCAGCAACAGCTAGAAAACAGTTCAATTAGTCTAACATACACCGAACAATATTCTAAATTGTGATCTGTCGAATAAATGCAGCCTGCTGTACATATCACTGCTGCTCTTCAGCAATTAAATCTATATATTATTTTTGCCTGAATGCAAATTTATTTACTGAAGAGGTTTTACACATGGCAAGTATCAATTAATGAATTTCCAAAGCGCATTTTAAGTGAGCAGAAATTACTCTCTACTCGTACACAAAGTGACAAAAATGCATGGGATGATTTAAAATTATTTTTTAAATGTAATTATTCTAAGCAATAAAACCAGCGGTATTTTACATCAGCACTGCAAATTTTAAAAGCAACTGTAACAAAAGACTTGCAAGGCTTTGAGGAAAAAGCTTATTAAACCATATGAAGTTGTCATGTAATACTAAAAAAAAAAAAAAATAAAATATCTCTTGGCTCATTTTGCTTTCAAAATAAAATTATAAAATAGAAACCTAAAACACAAAGGCATCGTTTTCCCCTCTTCATTATCTGATAGGCATTACAGCACAATAAGCACCCTCAAATGCTCATTTTTTATTTTCAAATAAATATGCCTTGCAATAAACACAACATTACAGGCAGGTTATGGTGCTGTTACTCGGTTTAACCCCCATTTTTTCTTAAATCAAGGACTCTATTTTAAGCAGCACACCAGAGGGAATATTCACAAGAAAGCAAAATTATTTCTTTCCACCACCGGTTTATCAAAAACACATTAAAAATTGTCACCTAGTGAACTGCACATTCTAAAGGAAATCAGGTTTTTTATCATGGAAACATCGTTTCCTTTATATAGAATCCCCCATGAGGAATACAATGTAGCTCCTGATAGTAAAAATACTCCTGTTAGGAGTATATAACCTTCAAAACCACCACCAATAATGAAGCCCAGATAATCTAAAGCAACTTGAACATGACAATTTCCTCAAGTATTTTGAATCTAGAAAATGCTTATAGAGCAAGAATGCTATTAGTTCCCAAAAGGTATCAAATTGTTTCTCTTGACAATTGAGGAAAGGGAGGAAGAGAGAGGAACTCACTTGAAGAGAGAATAATGTTCTTTGAATATGAAAAAGAGCTTTCCCCCCACACTATATTCAAAATAAAGCAAGAAAATATTGGCTTAGCACAATCACATAGAATGGAAGATGTTGGTCTTTCCTGCTCTGTTCTCAAACTAGTTTTTCTTTTTTTAAAAAAGTTTAATTGCTGTAATAAATGTCATTCAGCTCCAATAATTAATGTATCCTCTTCCCCATTGGGGCACGTGCATTCTTGTTTAATTCTCATCTTGCTAAAACAATGAGGCAGCCGGGTGCCAAATCTATAACGTGAGAGGGAGCCATAAACATGGAACGTGATGTATTTTCATCAACAATGCCTCTTTCAACAGCAGGATAAACACAATACTCCTTCACCTTAATAGATCACATTCTTAGATCAAACATACGTGTAAAGCCTTGGGGAAAATAACAAAGGATGAATCTGTCAAGATTAGATTTGCAGAGAGAGGAATCATAGGTGCATCTTCTAAATTTTATCACTGCAAACACACAGTTTAAAAAAAAAGTCCAGTTATGCTCCAACAAAATTTTTCAGTACCTGTATTTAAGTCCTCAAACATGTGAATTATTTGCATCGTGGTTTTTTTCCGTGGGGCTGGTTTGTTTGTTAATATAAATATTTTTAATTTTTTCAAAGCTACACGCATGACAGACACTAGATTAACAGACACTACACTGGGAAAATGCCTCATCCAGAGGCTCCACTTGTAAAAATCAACCCAGCTCCATCTTTGGTCATGATACGGGGTCTAACCTGGACAGTAAAACAACCTTTTTCTTCTCAAAAATTTCATCACTACATTGTCATGACCTGATTTGAGCTGCTGTAGCAGCTACATGTGCCTAATATTAATAATAGATAATATTCAGGTACAGTAAGGTACAGCCTCACCTTAAATGCTACTTGGTTTTCTGTCCTGTTGCTCCTAAAGATAATAGGATAGAACCTTGACACCAGTAATGAAATAATTATTAATACTTCCTCATAAAACAGTACTTAAAGCCCCAGCCATTCCACTCATTACACAACCAGCAGACTTAAAGCTTTTGTGGTTTCACCTCCAGCTCTGAGGATTCCCAAAACCTCCCAGTTTTCACTTAAGAGTTTTAATAATTAGTCCATAAACTAATTGCCACCCCTCATTTCCTTTATATGACAGCTGAACACTCATTAAATCATTTAAAGTTTCTGAATTCTGAATTCACAAATACATTTAAAGACCATGAAGAAATTAAGGGATTAAAAAAAACAGCAGAAGCCTCATTTTAAAGTGAACAATATGTGTTAACAAGATTAACTCCAGCCTCAGACCAGCAGCTGCTGAGTCCAATTTAGGATTTACCAATAACAGGAAATTTCAGCTGAATTTTAAAGCACATGGTTTAAATCCCCATAAGGATTTTCTTACAATCAAAATTGTGCAATATTCTCAAAAGTTGTACGCAAATTCCTGATTATGGATGAAGAAGCAAAGGTTGTACTTTCTGTGCCAAAGAATCACCTGAAAATTGCCAAAAGGAACAAGTTTCTATTAATTGTTTGACAATTCTTGATAGAAATCGATAAAGTGTTGTAGCAGGGACTCGATCCTGTACAATTTGCTCATTCCAACTTTCTCATGGTAGGTTACAATATCCTCACCCTCAAACTTTTTGCCAAAGGAAAAGCTCAATAATCCCATTTTATGACACAAAGTACAACAACATCTGAGCTTCAAACACAGTCTAGCAGGGAAAAGCACAAATCAGGAAAAAAAAAAAAAAAAAAAGGCAAAAAAGTATATGAACTGCAAAATCTGAGAGGAAAATTCTTGCAGATAAGACAGTTACAAAAATGATGCTGCAGTTCCACATGCTGAGTTGCCAGGTACTCTATTTAAAATGAGAACATGGTACTACGATATATTCTCAGATTGGAAACAAAAAACGAGTGATGCTCATAGTTTAAACAGGGAAACAAGCACCACACAGTGATTTCCAAAGGAGTTTTAAGATGATCCTGAAAAGAACAGTTACCATTTCTCAGAAGGCTGTGAGATTGAAAACAGCATAAAAAAAACCCGATCATAGGAGAGAAAGCTTGTTCTTTTTATTAGTTGGACTGTTCTTCCAAAACCTACTCACCAGCCATTAAGAAAATAAGCCAAGAATACTTCAAAATTCACACACTGCATTAAAGCTTTTATCTATACACATATTTTATTTACATTAATATGATAACATATTGAATAAAGTTTATTTTATCATGCTGACAATTGAAAAACAGCGAAATCATATCAAGCTCTAACAAATGAAAAGATTGCAAGGACAACTAAGGACTTAAAGTTTCAAAAACTTCATAACAAGGCACGCTCTAGTTTCCAAATAATAGTAAAAAAAACCAAAGCTACATTTGACTTAATTATGAAAATACAAACAAAAAGAGCGTTTAATTCTGGTCTGCTCAGTTTAATAAACCCTAACACAACAGCATTTTATTACACTCTTAATAATCCTTCACCTTTCCTATAGCTAAGTATAAAAGCTATAGGAAGGAATTCACCTTATTACCATACTCCATATATATTTTAAAAAAATCTGATGTAAACCATCTCCACTGGAAACTCCTTTCCTGCCTCCAGCTCCTGCTCTCAGCAGCTCACATGCAATTACCTTCCTAATCAAAACCATCCAGCCAACAATAATTGCTAAGTCCATTTGCCATCAATATGCACAAAATTATCACTAATAAACGTCACTGGGAATCACAATCAAGTGCTACAAGACATGGTATAAATGGACATACCAGTGACAAGAATCACTTTTCATACCAAGCTGTGAGGAACTCCCAGTGTAAGGAATAAAGATCGCGAGGGTTACAGAAAAAACATCTCAGCTTTTCCATCCATTCTACTGTGCTACATTATACTTGGTTAAAAAATGGTGTAAACATTAAAAATTTAAACCAAGAATAAACCCTAGGCTGAATTCCTCTGAGTCACAGCAGGCACCAAGGAGTTAAAACTAAATTTTAATGACCAATTCTGCTGGGCCGACTGTTGAGGGAAATCCACAATTAGATACTTTTGGTTGTTCTACCTTTTTGCCAGAAAAACAGGAATCAGTAACATTTGACCTGCAAACATGCCCCAAAAACCACAAGAAGCAAAAAGGTTGAGGGGAATCCTGAGAGCAAAGGGGCATTAAAAAGAAAACTCTTCCTTTTTGAAGCCCCCAATCCGATGAGTGTTGGATATTTCTCTGTGTGGGAGAACAATTACAGAAAATTCCCTGCCAAAACTACACAGCGCTGCACACGCAACCTAGCGTTCTTTCCTACAGCTGTCGCATGATATTATTTCAAATTAACGTCTTTACACAGAAGTTTGGGTTCAAATCCAGTCCAATTTTAAATACTTCCAAAAGAAAATATTGGTTCATTGTGGGAATGGTAGGATGTGCAGTTCTGAAGGAGGGGGAAGGGGGGGGGGAAGAGAGAAAGGGCTTTTTGAAACCAATGGAATGCCAAATTTGGAACACATGAATTCTCTTATTTGCCAGAAAGCCCTATACCTCTCTTCGGTTGAGATTTGTTAAGGAAATTGTAAGCTCAAATAACATTTTCTGAGGCTTCTGTTCAGTTGCATGTCCCACAAGAAGATGCTTGGAAGGTGTAGATCTACTTGTTGCAAGCAAGAAACCTCCAAGGAGAATTTGGATGCTGTATTTCCACTAGTACAGGCAAAGAAGTATTGGTAAAGCCAACACTACACTGATAGAACTCAAACAGGACTTGGATTCGGTAAAGAAAAACAACAGCCAAACAACATGAAAGCCAAAATGGGGTTAGTGTCCTCCATGAATAGCCCCACAATTTGCTAGCTTGTTGTGAGTACCGCTGTGTAGCCTACACGTGAAGCATTCATGGAGGCTATAAAATATCATTACATGGATGTCATCTTAGTTTGTGCTGCACAATCTGATTATCTGCAGACTGTAGTGACACATTTACTTTAAGCTCTGAAACTTTATGGTTTACAAGTTGCACAGGAAAAAGTGCAGACCGTGCCTCCTTGGAAATACTTATGCTGGATTTTAACAGAAACAATGATCAAACCCCAGCCTTTGACAATTCATAATGACATTAAGACATTGAATGATTTACAGAAATTGATGGGTACAATTACCTGGGTACGACCCACGTTTGGAATTTCTAACCATGAACTCCAGCACCTGTTTAATTTGCTAAAAGGAGATGCAGATTTAACATCTCCTCGCACTTGAACTCCACAAGCACACAGAGAATTAGAGCTAGTAGAACACAAAATTACAAACTTACAGGCTGATCGCATTTGATTGGACTTGCAGATCTGACTATTTTTAGTTACAACACAGAAACAACCTGTGGTTATTGTAGGACCATATGATGAGAATGCTAAACAGACTGATATACTTAGAATGGATTTTTTTTGCCCAATTCTTTCCATAAAATTATTACACAGCTTCTAGAATTGATTGTTACTCTGATTAAAAAAAAGTGGATTCAGGTCTTACTAGGCCATGACCCCATATGTCATATATGTACCATTTCTGAAGTCTGATTTATTTTTTTTTAATTTATTTTAATTTGCAATTTATGTCCTTGCAAATTGCACTAGCTGATTTTCTTGACAGCATAGGTTTTGGCATGCCTAAGTGTAAATTGCTGCAGAACCTGCATGTCTTTGACATCAGGCCACAGACCATACTTGTATTTGGTCCAATCCCACATACTCGTACAGTTTTTGTTGATGGTTCAGGGAAGTCTCAAAGCTTTAGTGGTCTGGCGTGAAGATAACGACTGACATAATTCTGTAATAATTATTGAAGGTTTAATCCAATTAACTTGGCTCAACTTTACATTACTTAGAGCTTTTTAAGGAGGAACCTCTAAATCTGATTTGTGATTCTGAGTATGTAGTCAAGTTTCTGCAGCACATCCCCTCCACCTTTCTTAAAGAAATCTCACAACGGCAGCTCTTCAAATTGTTTGTATCATCACAAACTGCACTAAAACATTGCAGACACCCACTGTTTGTTACTCATATACACACTCATACCACTTCACCAGGTTCTATAACAGAAGTAAACACAGCTGCAGACTCTTACACTGTAGCTACAGTCCACTTCCAGTCTGCCAGGGTTTCACATGCTTTCTTCCATCAGAATGCTGCTGCTTTAAAAAAGATGTTTGATCTGACACTGGAACAAGCAAAAGACATAGTTTGCTCTTGCCCAGAATGTCAAAGCCTTATTACAAATCCATGCTCCCTTGGAGTTAACCCTCACAGGCTCACAGCTAATGCCATTTCGCAGACTGATGTTACCTTTTTTGGCTGTTTGAAATATGTACGCATTTCTATAGATACTTTTCCAGTTATGTTTTGTGCATCTGCTTACACTAGTGAGAAAAGCAAAGATGTTCAGTGCCACTGGACCTGCTGTTTCGCTATGCTGGGTGTGCCACAACAGATTAAAACTGACAATGGTCCTGGCTCCACTGCCAGACCAAAGGAAGAGGCCAGCGATGTTACCGGTGGGGCAGCTAAAGAAGTTATAACAAAATGCAAGTACTATGATGGCAGCAGCAGGCCCCTCACTCCAATTAACACTTCCTTAGGCTATTTGGCTATCATCTCCTGCAATAGTGCAGTAACAATGACAGACACTGGGTAGGCGGCGCATGGATACCACCAGAAGGCCAATTGCAGGAAAACAAGGATTGGATTAAATTTAATCAAACACACAAATATTTTGTTGAGACCCCTCCTGTATGTATTTCTAAGAAACCAATTAACAAGTATTTGTCAGAGAAGTTTCATCTGTTTTACCAGTGATGGGGGATGGAGGGGTGGTTCAGAACAATTTGACTTTTGTTTCCATTCTGGGTCTTAACGTGCAAGGTATCTAAAGTTATCACAGATGATGTTTTGAGTTTGTACTGGGCCCCCTGTAAATTAGAGGCACCAGCATATCAGAATGGTACAGATTTACATTATTTGGACTGGGGACTAACTGGTGAAAAAACTTTCAATGCATTTGTTTTCCTTATCAGGATGGCTAACCAGCCTTCTCCAATATTTGTTAACAACTGTAACTGTTGTAATTTGCATTATTCTATTCTATTATAGGTTGATTTGTAATGATAATGTGTAACAAGAAAATGACACATAAGGTATGATGATCCACAGTGGGCATTCAAACTCACCAACAGAATGCCCCCTTTTGACTTTGGAGGCAAGAGGTGACTGCACCACCACTCCAATAGTAGCCTGTCAGTTGACTGTGGTCACAGGGTGGATTGTGTGGCAGTTGCACATTCCCCTGAGATATAGAGCCTTCAGTGGGGCCATTGATGGCTCTTAAGCATCTTTTCTGCCTCACTGTACCTGTCCCCACATACACACCTACGGTGGTACCAAGGTGCTGGCAGTCACATCCTCCCCTGCCCCAGGGCAGGGTGACTTCACCTCTACCAGTTGGTGGGGCAGGAGGGGTGGGACCCTCAGTCAATTTACAGGGTTCTTAACAAAGGAGGTGCCCAGAGCAGCTGTGAAGCTTCTGGACTATGTTTTAATGCCCACAGCCACATCTGACCAGACTATGAAGTGAGGTTCCCGCTGAAGACATCCTTTGAGTGGTCTTCCTAGAGCTGCAGGTCTGTGAACTGGAACCCTTTCCTTAGACTGGAACACTGTCTAAGGAGACTTCCTGGGATTGAGAATGCCTCACCTCTTCATTTGGGTGAGGGGTCCTTAAATGACCCCTCACCTACCCCAGGCAAATGATTATTTATTGTGAGTACCCTGAAGTGACAAGCCTCTAGTTTTGCTTCTTGTGAGTGACTACATGCACATTGTGGATCCTCATTATTCTTCTTTTGTTGTACTCAAATAATCTTCTCAACTGATGTCGCTGTAGTTCTAAATAATTGTATAAACCCTGTTTCTAGTCAGTTTACTGGCTACGCATTTCCAGCTAGAATTAAGTCTGTTTTGGAACTTGTTGTCCACCTAAAACTGACTTTCAAGTACCTCCGTGACAAAGATAAAGGAGGAGTCAAACTTCTTTCTGTAAAGACAGTTTCTGCTGAGACTGGAGAGCAGTCACCTAAGGGGAAGAATAAAATTAAACAACTCTTCACACCTCTGCGACAAATATATGCAAAGCAGCTCTGTTGTGGATAAGAGATGGACAGAACACTTTGGCTACCAGAATAAAACTGCATTGCGACTGGGAATATATTAAAAATAATTTATATGTAACACCACTGAAATTG
This sequence comes from Patagioenas fasciata, assembly GCF_037038585.1. NCBI lineage: Eukaryota > Metazoa > Chordata > Aves > Columbiformes > Columbidae > Patagioenas > Patagioenas fasciata. The sequence continues at coordinate 44,727,991 of NC_092559.1, forward strand.
AATCATAGTGTTTCTGAGTGAAATCAAGTGAAACAAGTTCTGCAGAGAACATTTTCAGATAGTATACAAGGTCTGATTCAGGATTTCACCAGTGCCCTGCAAAAACAACTGCATAATTTGCAAGAATTAACACTGCAAGACATAATGGATGACATCTTCTAATAGCATAAACCATGGTTTTCAGGCCTCAATCTGCATATATGGGTTCTTGTGGGAATTGGATGTGCTTTTGTAATATTTTTTCCTTGTTCTCTGAATCATCTGGAAAATTATACTGAATGTAAAGAAGAATAAAACCAGGGTCCTTGCTGCACTCACTGTGAACCAAATGTTCAAAACAAAAAAAGAGGGATATGTGGGAATGGTAGGATATGTGGTTCCAGCTAAATAGCCTTGGATAGAAGTATGGTTTTTTTATGAGTATAAGGAGTGATAGGCCAGGCCAGTGAGAATGATACCTCAGGCTGTGAAACTGCCCCCGTATGTATGATGTGTGAATGTTGGGCCTGGGCGTGTGAATGAGTGGGTCAGAACACCACCCACAAGATATGCATGGGAATGTGACTGGAAACAGTCACAACATGTGTGGTGTGTTTAAAATAACATTTTTTGAAAAAACCATCTAACCTCTTGGTCCAGCTCTGTATCTGTAAATCTATAAATTGAGATCTGTTAATAAAGGAGAGCTCAGCTCTGCCTGGCTCTGCTCTCGCTGCTAACAAGAACTCTGTGCCTGTGTGTCTCTGTCTGCATCTGTATGACTTGTTCCTCATCGCCACAGTTCATACAATTAGATTTAGCTAAAAAGGTCAGGTGATTTTTAAACAGCTCTAAACCAGTAGTAACCAGGAGTTACATCATTTGTATGATAAGTGTGTTTATGTAACACATAAGATGAACAAAAATGCGTCTTTTTCCCCAGCAATATATTTACCTATTACACTTAACCTTCTGTGCTTGAAAAAGTACTAAATACTTGTTCTATTTCAAACAATGATTTAAGAAAATTTTAAGTTTTGGTCTGTGTGTTAACTAGCAAAAATGAAAAACTCAAGTGAGCAGCAAAAGGAACATTTAAAAGCTTTTTTCCAGGTACTTACTTCTGACATTCTGCTGAGATTTTTAACTCTTTGATTCTAGAAAGAAAGACTTTAATCAACAACCCAAGGTTTCCTGTTCGAGGATTCTTCTCAACTAGATGAGGAAAAATAATATACAATTACATAGCACACATAAGTTGACATTATTTAGTTCAAATATTATATAGAATAAAACAAAATTTCAACATCTTAAATATTTCTACATCATCTGTTTTTCTGTACAGCTGTTGTTCTTCTTTCAAGATTCTCCAGGACATGCTTAACTACTCCATAACAGGTCTCCAAACATATTTTTTCATCCTAAATTTCAAATATCCCAAATGTGGAGCTCATGCTGCTTCCTTTCCAAGACTTCTCTACAGCACAACAGTCTCCTGGCAGAAAATTCAGCAGGTTTTCACAACCAGCTTTTCCCTTCTTAAAAGATCACTGATCAAATTTATATTTTATTCCTTTTGCCCTCTGATAAATTCTTTACCCTTATTGATCTGCTTAGAGGGTGAATGAAAAAAAAAAAAAAGAGGTAGTAGGGATGGAGTTATTTGTTTTAAACTTTTCAGTCTTTCAAGTTCTACAAAATAGCTGACCATAGAAGTTTCTAAAAATTTGGAATATATATAAACTCACTCTTTACACTATTTTAATCTTACTAGCGGAACACGTACAGGTAGAGTTCAGTATCCTAAAGACATGGGTGCACGCATGAATGCTATTTGTTAATTTTTCTGATAAAGCACATGGAAAAAAAAGTTAATTTGTCACAGTTTCTCACCTAAAGACTTGCAGACTGAGATGGTAGCTTCTTCCAACAGCTTCAAGTCAGCACTAGGGGAGGGAGGAAAGAAGAAAAAAAAGAAGTTACATGAGCAATTGGGTTCCTGTACTTAAGTGAAAAATCATCACAATATTTCTATGAAACACTTAATTTCACCAGTTCATTATTTGGTTTACATCGATGAGTTGAGGTGAGAAGGAACCTCTGGAGATCATCTTGTCCAAGCTCTCTGCTCAAGTAGGGCCACCCAGAACCACATCCAGGTGACTTTTGTATATCTCCAAGGACAAAGACTCCACAACCTCTCTGGGCAACCAGAGAAGAAATATCATATGAAATAACATTTTTTAAAAGCATAAATTAAATAATCTTCAACCTGACATTTAACCTCAAGCTGAGCACCACTTTCCTTTAATGTTATTATATTAATGCAACGATCACATCAGATACATCAAGTTTTTCATAACTTCATAACTGCGTGTTGGTATTCTCCAGTGAAAACCATCAGCTGATAAGAACAATAAAGCACTACAGCAAAACCTGCCAAGAGCCACTGAAAGTAAACACCAGCTGTAACAAACAGACATTTATATACTCTTCTTACTACAGACCTATCACTACAGAGTAACCAATCCTTGAAAGCAAGAGAGAAGAATACACAGAAAGTATATTTGTCCTTAATAGACAGGGAAAAGACAAATAATTATCAGATACTGTGGACACATTAAGCAACATGAAGGTGTCCCAACGTTAAGAACTAAAGGACAACCTGTTCCAGTGTTTCGACACCCTCATCATAAACAATTTCTTGCTTATATCTAATTTGAATCTCCCCTTTTGCAGTTCAAAACCATCACCCCTTGTCCTGTTGCTAGAGGCCCTACTGCTCAGGATATCAAACAAGATTGTACAGTTTCTATACAGACCAAATTATTAATAATATTAATAACAGCTGTCATTCTGAAATTACCCAAATTAAGTCAGTCAAAAAAAACCAAAAAAAAACAAACACACACAAAAAAATAATTTAAAAAACCCCAAACAGTTAAATGCTTGCAGATATAACATCATATGCAATACAGGATGACCAATTTCAGAGCTAATGCAGCTACATCCTTATAATTAAAGGTATGAAAACTGCCATAATCAGAATAAATAGCAAAGTAGCAACATAATGAAACCCGAACAGTAACTCGGCCTAAAAAGTCAGTGGTCTGGCCTCCGTTCAAGCACTCATCTTCTATTAAAATATTGCAAAATGTAATACTGCCGTCATTAGATTGCTAAAGTCACTGTTGCTTCCTAAGCATTAAGTTTTTCGATGAGTAACCTGATTTATATGAAAATAGAGATTAAACACCTCAATCCCATCTTGGCAACTATCTGTAGCTCTGCCACAGAACTTCTAAAGAAAAGTCCTCCTTCTTTTGTTTTTAAATGTAAATGGTAATCCAGTTGACAGCACAGCCCTAAAAACAGTTGCATCAGTCTGAGATTAACTGTGTTGATATCTGGAAAGCCCCTAAACCAGCTCCACTGCCGGAAACCCATGTTGAACTGAGCTCTTGGAAGCTGAGTTTAAGCAATGAGAACTAGAAAAGGAGGTAAGGATATTGGTAGAAACAGCAGCAAAAAGAATTATTTCAAAACTTTAATAGGAAATGTTTCAAGACAGAGACATCAAACAACTTAAATTTTAAGACTCCTGCAAATTTTCCTGTATATCAGACTAATTTACTGTGTAGTGACCTGACAGCAGAGACAGCTGAATATCCTAAGACAACTTCAGATAATGCAGATTGGTTTTTTTCCAACATCAAATATCAGCATTTTCCTCCCTTATAAATCAGTTTGAAACATAAGTTTTGGAAAGAACAAATTTACACTTCCATATATACTTGAAAAACATTAAACTGAGTCTCAAAGGTGGTCTCTTGTTTCAGTGCTGAAGACATGCAGAGTAATTCAAAACAAATGGTATAAAGCAACTACAGACAACACGATTTCCCAGGTCTATGTCAAACAAGGACTCTCGCATTAAAAAAAAATTAAAAGAAATCTAAATTTGCTACTCATCAGGATTTATTCCTTCCTGCAAGCAGGCAGGCAAGGTAAACATTCTGTTGGACATCAAGTGACTAGAAGGTTCTTAGGCACCAAATAATCAGCATCCAACACATTGTAACCCACCTCCCACTATCCAAAGGTACTGGAGATTTCCATTAATCCAGCTGGAGTGATTATTGTAATTGCTCCAGGATTTAAACCACAAATGGGGACAATCAACTTTTAATTATGGTTCATTTTCCCCCTAATTTCTAAACAGTTAAGTTTAAAACTACAGTGTTCTTTAATTTTTTTTAATTCCCTTTGAGTCACTAAAAATCACACCAAGTCCCCAAACAATTTCCACAGTTACCTAATTTCTACAAACTGCCAGGATCAAAACAAGACCTTCAGATCTTCAGCAAAGCTTTTAACGAGTCATTTTTTTCCTACTAAAACAAAGTTCAATGCTTAAAAAATAAATATAATCCACTTGCCCTCATTCATACAAGAACTGAATTTTGCCATCCTGAGGACAACATCATCTGTAAAATTTCAATTTACACAACAGAAACACCTAGAGAGGGAGAGATGCAGCAGGACACTACTCAAACACAGTCTGAAAATAGTCATTTTATACTCTATAAATAATATTACAGCTACATTCTCATGGATGAATTCATAGAGTATAGTGAGGAGGTACCTGGAGCAAAGCTTAGTAGTGGATTTCTTAATGTGGGCAGGAAAAAAAGTGAAAGAAATGAAAAAAGTTGCATATTTTTTTGTGAAGACAGAAGATACATTATATTAACACTTAGGCAGAAAATGTCAGGGTCAAGATTCATAACATGGCACAAATGAAATGCTACAACCAGCTGTAGTGTTGCCTTTGCTCTACAATCCCTGTGGAGGTGACATGTAGTTAATGAATTAATAGAAGAATGGAAACCTAACACTAAAACCTCCATTTTTCATTAATTATTGAAGAAAAGTTCCAATTTTCTCTGAACACCCTCACCCAAGGACTATGGGCTGTCATGTTGCCAAATATATGTGTATACACATGCACATATATAGATGTATGTTTAGGAGCTCGCTATTTGGGACAAAAAAAGTCTGAAACGCAAATTGACTCTCTTTACAATATTACACTTAATTGTAACAAAGTACCCATGGGAGGATCCAGGCAGGAACAACCTTTCAGAAAAGGAAAATATCCCACACATTTTCCACTCTGCAATTTTATCTACCAAGAACTGGGAAAATAAAAATTACACTTTTTCCACAACTGAAGCTTCTGAAAAGATGATATTTTCTAAAAAAATATTTTCCAGAACATAAAAAAAAGTTCATGTGCATATAGTAACAAACAAGTCACGGATCTGTAATATAATGGTCACAGTCACCTGGGTGAGTTAATATTTAATCATATCACAGAATCAACTGGGTTGGAAAAGACCTCAGAGATCATCACGTCCAACCCTTGGTCCAACTTCAGTCCATTTACTAAATCATGGCACTAAGTGCCATGTCCAATCTCAGTTTAAAAACCTCCAGGGATGGTGAGTCCACCACCTCCCTGGGCAGGTTATTCCAATGCCTGATCACTCTCTCCATAATGAATTTCTTTCTAATATCCAGCCTAAATTTCCCCTGGCAGAGTTTAAGCCCATGCCCCCTTGTCCTATTGCTAACTGCCTGGGAGAAGAGACCAATCCCCACCTGGCTATAACTTCCCTTCAGGTAGTTATAGAGAGTGATGAGGTCACCTCTAAGCCTCCTCTTCTCTAGACTAAACAATCCCAGCTCTCTCAGCCTCTCCCCATCGGTCTTATGCTCAAGTCCCTTCACCAGTCTTGTTGCTCTTCTCTGGACCTGCTCCAGCACTTCAATATCTTTCCTGAACTGAGGGGCCCAGAACTGAACACAATACTCCAGGTGTGGCCTCACCAATTCAGAGTACAGGGGAAGGATCACTTCCCTTGTCCTGCTGACCATGCTATTTCTGATATATTTCATCTGGCACTACCTGAACTATTTGGTTTTGGGCAAGTAGTATATATTCCAACTATATTTACCAGAAAATGTTTCATTTTAAAGGCATCAAAACATTAGAGGTTTTGCAGTGATTATTACCCTGTGATGTCTCAACAAGACAAGCAGTAAGAATATTTTGCGTATAAGTTGTCACTACGAACCCATCCCTAGACAGGAAATATTTGCATCACATAGTAAGTACTGGGAAGGAGAGAGAAGAAATCAAAATTAAGTTTAAACTTGCAAGCTCAAACACTACCCCTTTGATACAAGAGGTCAAAATTGTCCTTTTATATTTCACAAGGAAGAGCAAAAATTATGAGTTATCATATGCAAAGGCATTGATTATTGACCAAGTAGAACACTGAAACACTATTTAGATAATATAAATTCTGTTTTTCTTGCTGAAATTGCTCTTCTATCATTTAACAATCAATCTCATGTCAAGTTTTTTTCTTCATCAGCAAGTTAGTTTTCTGTAAGAAAGCATAGTTTTTTCAGTAAAGGAGGCAGGGAAGAAAGGTAAATTAAGCAGCCTATTGCTAAAAACACACCAAAAAACACAACACAACAACAACACACAGTTTTCATTGACTGCAGATTTTTATTTCTGGCTTCATACTACCAGAAAGCTGGATTTTCTGGTCAGCTATTCTGGCATATATTGTAAAAACCTATTACTTCCAAAAAGAAGAAAAAAATATTTAAAAAAAATAAATAAATCAGTGGAGTTATTTTACTGTGACTGAAATAAACTCAGTTGCCTTACTTTAAATTTACTAACAATCAGTCCCACAGACTTCAACAAAACCATAATTAATAAAAGACAGTGAAAGAAAGGAGTCATCTTTGAAAAACATGGTTTTATCTGCTTTTATTTGAAAGGTATCACAATAGAAGAGGTTTCAAAGTGACAGTGAAGAGTTAAAATATCTCAACGTGGCAATAGAAAGTATTCTGCATATAAAATGTAACTATAAACATCCTCATACCATGGTGTCTATTCTTATGATAAAAATAAGACCAAAATTGTAGTAGAACAGAAAAAAAACACAAAAACAAAACACAGCTTTTCTGAGAGTTTTTTTCCCTCTAAGTAAAGGTGTTTCGATTGCCATCGAATACAAAACAGAAGAATCAGCCCATTCAGTAAATTCACACTGTGGGAATGTTGACTTAAATGGACTAGGCAGAGGAAAGATATCAAAAGAACCAAAAGCTGCATATAATTTATCGTACCAATTTCAAAACGTACCATATTAAAGCAACATAAAAGTTGCTCGGTTTTATGTCTTTCCATTAAAGGCTCCTGTGCACTATTCTTGAACCAGCTGCTCATTAAAAACTCTGGGGAAGGAACAAAGTGGAACAGTAAATATTAAGCACATGATTTTCAGCAAGTTCTGGGTTAGTTAAGTCCAGTTTAAGTTTTCCATCAGGAAAGAATCGTAACTAATGCTGCCCCTAAAGAGGACACTGCATTTTCGGGAGTGACTTGTAGCAGAGCCAGACAAACACAAAATTCTGCCTAAACCAAGAGCTGAGGCACCAAAGTAAACCTCACTGCTCCTGTTCATGACAATAACTAAACAAGTCACCCAGAAAAGCTGTTATTTTATTTTTCCGATATCCAAACAGTATTCAGATTGATAAGGCAGCCACTTGAAATGTAGCAAGTGGCAGATTGAAGATTTTAATTCAGCTCCCATGAGTCCATTCTGTGCAACAAGTAAGGATCCATGAAAGAAAATTAAAAAAAAAAAAAAAATTACCTACTTGCCATCCATAACCTGCTTTACGGCAGAAGAGATTATAATACAATTTTTACAGTGCAAAGCATGAAGCAACCTAAAACTAAACTGCTGGTAGCTTTCCCTTTTACATTTATGCATATATTACTCATCTCCTACTCCTAAATTGTTTAAGTGTCTTTACCTGCCAAATACTCCAGACTTGCTCTGGCTGTTACTATCGCTCATGGTCAAGGACAGTGAACAGGGATTCACAACAGCTCATTTCTAATTATTGACAGTTGATTCATAATCAGGATTTGCAAATGCACAGACCAGAATTACTCCCACTTTATATTCTCTCTTAAAACTTGCTTAACTATGAAGAAAATCAACATGATGAGAGGAAGAACAGCCCAGAAAAGCAGAATATCACACTCCCAGCAGCCAGCACATATTTTCACATGCGTTTTTGGATGACACAGCAGGTTTAAGCAATCTCACCTTTTAGCCCAACAGTTTGCTCTGCTCCCCAAACCCAAAAAATAAAAATCAATCCCTCATTGTGCCAGAATTGTTTTGCAGTGCCAAGCCACGAATCATTCTAGGGAATTAACTTGGCTGAAAAAATAAACACTTCTCTTTTTGCCATGTTGTTTTTCAGATAGATTAGTTCCTGGTTAAACCCAGAGCAGAGCAAAATAAACACTGGGACAGCAAAAATGCAAAAGTATCTTGCATCAGTGTTGCTGACAGAGATGCAGCGACTTTGGAACCAGTAGCATTTATTCATCCTTGTAAGCTACCTTGTGTTCTTCACTAAAATAGATGACAAAATGAACTGAAAATATAAACCCAGTAAAGAAGACGTGGCTGCATAAATGAGAAATGATAAAGAACTATAAACGGAACCACACAAAGATTAACATATACAATTGGGAGAGAAAGCAAAAGAGAGAAAGCCAGAAAGGTGAGAAATAGATAAAGAGAGAAGAGATCAAGCCAACTGAAAGGGGAATGGGAGAAAATCAAAACAGTGACAAAGAAATAAAGGGTATAAAGTGCTGAGAAAAGCAAAGCATAAGGAAATGAAGACAGACAGCAATGCCATTATCAGATCAGATATGGTATCATGCCCTATTTTTTCTTAGAGTAGAAAACCAGTAAATTCACCAACTCTCAAGGCCCTGAGCTTCTGATTTTGGGGATTAAAGGACTATTGTTCCTTGGAAGATCCAACTGGGTTTGGCAGCCCAAAAGATCTTCCTTTGGCGGCTGTGATCAGCAGTACCTGGGCTAATCCGGACAACCTTCTATAAAGCAAAGCATGACTTGCTTATTCCTCATCAGAGAGAAAGTACACACAGAAAAGTGTTCAAAACCCCACAAACTTGTACAAACAGATTCAAATTTCCCTTAAATATATCGCAAGTAGCCTCTGTCTTCCTTACAGATACTGGTTTCTTCATGACAACAAGGTAAATGTGTTGCTGAAAGCAACCCCAGTACCACCACGGCCCATGTGTTGCTGATTTTTGTTGTCTTATTTATTGTTGGTTGGTTTTCCTACGACCATATATATTCTCCTACTACCTTCACTTTTCATGTTTTTCTCTTCTTTCCCTGTAGTACTGTCATCTATAGGACAAAAGTACATCTGAAGCAGCATCCAGAGAATAGGACCCCCTTCCACCTGGGGATCGTATCAGTCCCATCTTTGCAAAAATTCAAGGAAGTAAAAAAAGTATTATTTGAGAGAAAAAAAAAACAAAAAACAACTAAATTGTGTCCTGTTGGACAGGTGAAAAACAGTTCCTATTCACGAGAGCAAAAAAAAAAAAAAAAACCACAAAAGAAAAAAAGCGCACCTAAAAGCACCTTGCTTCTGTCTAAAGATTGACCTACACTCAAGCCTCGTTAAAACAAAACTGGAACCATTTTCCCTCCCAGTTGTCTGAACATTCACTTACTCCCAGTAGTAGGAGACATGATCTGCCTGATCTGGTCCTAATTGTTATCAAAATAAATGTGGGTTTTTTTGCCTTTCAGAAGCTACTGCACACAAGACGCAGCACAGAGTTAAGTCACGTAACACGTAAACTACAATTTCTGGTGAGGTATATCCCATTATTCATTCAATCAGTGATTTATATTTTAGACTTGACTGCTCAGAGCAGTCAAATCTGCACTGGTTTTTCACCTTCTGAAAAAAAAAAAAACCAAACACATTTATTGTGACAGGAGCTCTATTTTAAACAAAAAAAAAAAAAAATTGAAAGATGGCAATCAAATTGGCCAGAACAACCCTTAAACACATTTCCAATTTATTAAAGGTGAAAAGTGTTCCAAATTTTAGCAGAAACGCATTGTGGCCTTTTTAAACCTGTTACACAAGTGTTTAGAAGTAGTCTGTTATGATCCTTTGTGAAAAAGCCAGATCCTTTGTAAGGATAATAAAGGGGTCAAATGAGACATTCACCTGACAGAAGATTATCAGGTCACATTGTAAACTGTAAAAAACAGTTTAAGTGATAATTAGAAGTATTAAATAATACCAGACTGTTCTTTTAAGACTGATAATCAATAGATAGGCCAATGAATTTAGCAATGGACAACGATTTATTTTCTGTATTTCTGGACATGTGCTGTGGATCCTCACAAAAATATTAATTCTGTTTACATCTACACCACTTGCTGGAGTGAAAAGACACATGGAACTTGAATTTTAGATATTCAGAAAATATTTTTGTGGAGACATGCCAAGCTTCTTTGTAAAATGTAAAGGGGGGGGGGGGGGGAAGCCATACAGACTAAGAAACTCAACAGGTAACCTACAATTAAGTTATGGAAAATGTGCAACTCAATGTAAGTCAAGAGGAAATATCACATTAGAGTCTTGAGCAACTCCAGAGGCTTTCCCAAAAAAAAAAAAAAACCAAGAAAACAGGAACCCACAGGAATGGAAGAAGTGGTGGAAGAGCCTTCAAAATTAGAAACAACAGTCAATTTTGCACATGCATTTTTTCCTCTGCTACCTAAAACAGGATTAACAAAACCACTCATTTGCTTTCATACTTATAAATATACAATCAAGGTTTAGTTTTTCAACAAGAACCCTCTTACCTGTTTGTTGGAGTGGTAAAGCTGAGACAGCAGCTGATTCCAGAATGGGTCATTCTCAGAGATAGGTTCTGCTCCTGCTAATTTCTTTAAGTACTCCTTTTCCAGAAGCTCACTGATACTGCTGCTGCTATTTGCTCCCATCTTCTTTATTTGGCAAATTCCTTTCTAAATTTTCATTTATTTAATAAAAAATATAAACATTTAAAGTCTTTTGTACTAATAAGGAATCTATACATCCTAAATTAGCAATCAGTAGTTTTAGTTCACCACCTTGAACAATTATCAAAAAGTAGAAAACATGCACATAGGAAGACATTTAAAAGACTTTTCTTTCTTTCAACAATGACTTCTTCATCCAAGGAAGTTAAAAATTACCGTGCTATATACTTCAGTCATTGTCTCACTTGGATTTTCATAAATCACGCTCAACAAGAACAGTGTCACAGTTGTCTCGAAACCAGTGGGGAAAACTGCAAAGAATTCACAATTTAAACAGGGGTGTCCAGTTGACAAGCTATTCAAAATTATATTTTCCAAGTGAATATGTGCAGATAGAAAATTATTTCTATTGTCAAGAAAAGGAGTCCATCATGGAGCAAATTCCTGCCTGTTATCAATGATCTACACCTTGAAATCTCCCACCTTCAAGGAGGGAAAAGTTAAAAAATACATACATCAAAAAACTGCTTTTTGAAGCAACATCGCAGAAGCTGGTAGAGATATTGTCCAAAACCTCTTTTCATTACCAGCTGTGTTGTCCTTGACCTGTGCAAGAATGATGAGATTTCAATTCTCCATGCTGCTTGTCAGCACTTCTTACCTTTATAAACAATTTAATTAAAGAAAAAAATACCATGATACTATTAACTATGTGCCAGGGATGCTCCTAAGCATCTTGTATCGTTCCACGACATCAGCTTCAATCATCTTCCATCTTTGGAGAAGAAATAACTGTGACTAATAGCTTTTAAAGTTTATATTTACATAAAAGAAATAAGAACAGTAACAGCTATACTAGGAGATGTAAGATACTACTCGGTAGCAACTCTTCCCTTGGTCTTCACAAAGATATAGGATCCGTTTCACAAATCACTCCAGTACTGATTAAGACTCATCAGCTTTCCAGAAGCAGTTGCTTGCAGAAAATACCATTCTAGCAGTAGTTAACAGTAATAAAGAACAGTATAAAAATGAGGAACACTTACTAAAAAGAAACTAAGGGATACAACAAAAAGCTGCAATGTTTGCAGCCATCACTATAGCCATCTGAAGAATTTATATTTGAGATTTAGAGCAAATACACAGCACCTAAATATTTCAAAAGCAACAAAAAGCCAGCACAGACTGAGAGTAGAACACAGGATATTTTCCATCCTCCACCATCACTATTAGCTGCTCTAGAAGACAGAATACAGCAAGATGAAACTTTATACTGACTCAGTATATCAAATTTTATAACTGTACCACTGTAGTTCTGCTGTTGTGCACCTGTGGAATTCATTTTTACAAAGCGGCTCAGTTTCTACCACCTCCCCTTTATATCTAACCAAAGGGAAGATAGAGACAATAATCATAACCTCATTTACATCTCATTTAGCACAAAGCTCTGAAGATACTGTCTACAGAACTAGCAGAAGTCATTTCTGTCATGGGGACAGGAAGAAAAATTTAAAAGTGGTCTATGAGTGAAAATGGAAGTTTGTGCCAGGGAATTCTGTAGAGAAACATTAATGTATTATAAAATGTAATTATTTTAAGAATACTTCCAGAAATTTGGTTTAATATTTACTCATGGAACAGAATGAATGCATCTTACTTGAATATAAATTTTACTGCCTCAAAGGAAGGAAAAAAAACACCACCACAAACAACAAAACAACCACAAGACTTAAAGTACGCTACCTTTAATATTAATTGACCTTATTTCAAAGGTAGAGATTAAACAGAAAAAAATCAATCAAAAGAATCCAATTGCTAGATAAATACTTGTAAAGTAATTAGTAGATACATGGACTTTGTGAGCTTTGCCTTCTACTCATTTGTGAGCCAACTTAACTCAGAGCATTCAAATAAACATTTTTTTCCTCTCTGTTATATCCCAGGTTTTTTTTCTCTCCCAAAATATTCTATTCACTATACTCCTACAAAGTAAAAATCTCTGTTCTACTGATACTTAATAGAGATGACCATACTTAGCTGCGTTATACCTGTTGTAGGTTATTTCTAACTCCTTCCATCATTAACTTATATTATCTCAAAATGTTCTGGTTTTGTGCTCTGCAATGATTTTACAATGCAGCCTGAGCACCTTGAGCTCCTACAATCTCAAGTGCCATAAGCCCAGCTTTAAATCAGAAAAACATTTCTTAGGAACTCCAAGCGACAGAGGAAGTAAGTCTTCAGATTTCTTGAATATCCTGCAGGAAAAATGTCTAAAATAATTTAAAAATAAAAGCAACACACGCACAAAAAAAAAAAAAATAATCAATCAAGACTTTCAAGAGTATTAGCAATGGTAACAGATTAACCCAAATGCTTTAACTTTGATGGTTACATGTTATCCATGATCTCCAACACATTTACAAGACAGATACTGTTCTCCACTCACCACCTTAAAACATTTTCAAACATGTTTTTAAAGAGCAGACGTGTTTCTTTTCAAAACAGCTGCCCTTAGCTGGAAGAAAAAATAAAAAAAAAAAAAAAAAAAAAATCAGTCCAATAAAACATGTAACCACTTAAATTTGCAAATTGCTTTTGATTAAAAGGCATTATCGTTGTGTCTCTAACACTGGTTAAGGCAGTAGAGGTTCAAATTTTTATAAGACATAAAATGTTAGTATTTGAAACACAACATGATATTAATTGCTATTTTTTTAAATTTTAAATCTTTACCCATGACTTTCCCTAGACTTGACTTTCCCAACAGCCCCCATTGCAACTCCAGGGAATCTCAGTCACTTCTGAGCAGAAGGTTGTTCAATACATTCTCTTTCCTCACATGATGAAGTGGGAGAGCCATGAGAAACACCAAATAAGAAAACCCTTTTCACTAAAAAAAAAAAAAAAAAAAATCATCAAATCATCAGTCCCAACTCCAGCAGTAAATTACCAAAGAAATCTAATTTTTTTTTTTTACTGAAATACACTAAATGCATGGTTTCACTAAAAAAAAAAGTTGTCTTCTCTTGAAAAGCAATCAAGCTAATTATTTGCTAAAAAAAAAAATTAGACATAATTTATTAGCAAGTCTTTTAGTTTAACACTATTATTACCTTTACCAATAACTCTAAGTAAGCTGGGAACACCCCTACATAATCACAGTGTCACACTATGTTAAACCCAACATCTGTTTAGTCCTGAACTTGGCTCCAGGACACAGCAGCAGCTAGTCCAGAGCAACCACAAGGGAGTTTGTTCTGCACATCAGGACTCATTCCAATCTCAAAGAGCAAGGGGTAGATATATATCCCAAGTTTACCGTCCCTTCAAAAAGATTAATATTAATTATTAACAATGTTCACAAGAATGTAATTTTTTCTCTTCAATTTAAAAGCAATTCAGCAACATACATGTTGTGTCTGAGCTCCTAAATGTAACTCAAGGTACAACATGTGTACTGTCCAAACTTGTCATGCTCTCTAAACCTTCTGTTTCAAGAATTTTAGACAAGTACCTCCTACTGATCTCAATTGATATTATACTAACTCATCCAGTATAACCAGCTCCCCCTTCCAAAACTATTCTTGCCATGATGGTCTGGCTGAGTCCACAGACAACCTGAATAATACATATTATAATTATTATTTTTTTAATTAGTACTTGAAAGCCTAAGAATATGAGGTGGTCATGCAGACAATTTTACCACACCATCTGAGATCTGGTCTCTAAGCTAGGTCTTTAACGCAACCATGTGAAAATAAAATTAAGAAGTGATGCTATTTGAAAACCTACATTTGAAAGCCTAACAAAATTTCATTTCCACATATAACAGCACTTTGGTTATCTTTACAATTTTAGGAACTAAAACAAATGCACATTGTTTTCCTTTCAAGCAAAGCAGCTGATATAGCTGTAAAAAATGAGAATATATAAGATGTAATTCTGCTTCTTCAAGTATTAACACAGTTGCTGCACTGAGGTTTTTGGCTAATTCCCGCTTGTATCCAAGAACTGTACGTTCCAGACCATATTTCACCTGTGAGACATTAAAATGCCCCACAAAATCCTAACATAAAACTTCCCTCGCATTTATGAGGCTACTGCAATAAATACATATAATTCTTCATACAACAGAAGATGCAGAAGATATAGTAACCATAGATATTATTCAGTGTCAATATTTTAATTTTAGTGTCCACGCAATGTATTTGAGTGTCTAAGGATCAAAAATCAGAATCTTTTTATTAACTTTAATTGCTGCTAGAAATACCAATGGTGTCTATACAGACCAATTTTCCAAGAGAAAATCGAGTTGGGTACCACACATACCCAAAGTTACCAGAAAAGGACTAACAGATCTCACCACAGAAATGATAACTCATGCTGTAAACACCAAAAAAAATATTTAATTTCAGCAATAAAACTATAATTTCTCTTATCTACGCACCCTCCAGCTGCTTTCTGCCCACCTCCAGAAAATAAGCCAACAAGCAGTAAGTAGAGCTTTTAATTCAAATTATAGTTAATTTAGTTTTTCGACACACACACTTAAATATCAAGAAAGAAAAGCTCCCTTAATAAGGATGGGTTTGCAGCTTTCCTGGCATATTAAGTGTTTATTCAACGGCACTATTTGGGGAAGTTTTGGTGCTGTTAGTGAGGCTGGAAGAAAAAAAAAAAAAAAAAATACATAAGAAGTGATTTGATCTTTCTCCAAAGGTAAAAAACAGTTACAGAAATACTTTACTAATACCAAGAGATCATTCATTAAACTTCGCATATACTCTACAACAAGGTACGAAAGCATAAGTATTTTAGTTTTATCAACTGAAATGGTAAAATTTTGCTAAACAAAACTAACAATGGAGAAACGTACAGCAATGAGAATCTATGTCCGTAAAAGGGATCTTCATAAAAAAATCTTTATAATTCTCAGAATTTAGGACCTTTTGCCATTTTTAATCAAGAGAAAAAACACTGAAATAATCTTTTTTGTAAAGCATGTTAAGGAGTCAAAATATTTCAGCTATACCTTAATGCCTGACAATCATCAAATGCAATCAAACTACTACTAAGAATTTATCTCCTCTTACACACCAGTCACTTATTACCAAGCAGCATGGGAGATTTCAGAATAGAATAAATGCAGCTTTCACAACTAGAAATTAAAAGCATTTCCTACTGGCTTTAAGTTAATGAGTTACACCGGAAAGACTGTTTCAGCTTATTTTACTTTTCACTGTACTGCTTTGCAACTTTCCTCCACTTTTCTACCGTGTATTTGGCCACCACTCCTTTCTCCAATTCCCTTTTCCCACACCTCTTATTTTAACACAACATTTAAACACATAAAAGCATCAGAAAAAAAAAAGGTTTTGTGCAAAGCAGAAAGAAACAGACGAGCTGAGTTTTGTCAAAAATATGACCTATGTGCTCTTGAAGAGAACCTGGTCGACCATAAATGGGTCTAATCTTTGCAACCTGGGGACAAATATCTTATTTCATAGTTTTTTAGATATTGGTCAAATTCTCTATTTCTCCTCTACTGTTTTTCAGACTCTACCAAGTCTGATGGCCATTGTCTCCACCATATCAACAGTCCTTTAATATATTTTTGCAGCAGCACAGCACACTAACCATTCACCAGGTACCAAAATATATTTCCTTAAAGCTCAAGACCTTAGGACAGACATACTTTTGGACACCAATAAGAAATGCAACATAATTGGTCCATACAATATCTAAATAGAAGAAAAAGAAAGCCGCATCTTAAAGTCTTTAGGTAGCTCCCAAGATAGTTTAATCAGACTTGTCCACTGTTTATTGTGTTGGATGAACAAAAAAATTCTAATTTTGAAGAGCACAGTTTGCTTACTTGGCATCCCACCCACAGGACAGTTGTTCTGCTCACAAGCGATGAAGGGATTTTTTCAAGACCTTCTTGGTTAGGTAGAATATTTCAAGCAGAAGAAACAGGATGTGAGCAAGCCCAAACACTCTGGTTGTTGACTAAACAAGAAAGTTACCTTTTTCTTTACCAGTTTACCCTAAAGACCACAGTTTGCTGATATTTCATAAAGTGTTCTGAAAAGCAGGTGACAGAAAAATGAAAACCTACATTCTATAAATGAGAGTGAGATTTACAACTTGTGTATTGAGATAGTACTGAGAAAATACAGATTTTTCTTTCATTCTTTATAACAACATATAATCACTATCCAATAAGTTACTGTTGTGGTGATCAAATCTATTCATTTGATCACTAAGGAGATGTTTACTAAGCTCAAAATAGCTTTTTCAGATAAACTACGAGTCACCTTCACAGACTTGTCCTGAACTAGAATTACTGACTCATAGGGGAAAAAAAAAAATCAATAAATAAAAACCTTGCTCAAACTGCTTTTCTCTAAAGTTAGACAAGATCCAAAAAAGCTTCACATAAAAATGCCATTCTTTTTTTCTGTTCCAACCTTTTGCCTCAGAATAACAACAATAACAATAAGCATTTCTAGCATTTAAGTATTCTACGTTTAATTGCCACACATGCAACAAAACATGTCTCTAGTTCATTAGTATAAATTCCACAAGATCTCCCTAATTTTGTCCTTTTTTAATGCTGCTAGTTCCACTCCCACACTAAAACATGATGCTTGTGGCCAAATCTCCCTGAAGGTTCAAAAACTCTAAAGAGCATTTTTCTGACCTCCTACATAATTCCACTAATAACATTTTATTAAATAATTACTGCATCAATCCTAATAATTTCAGAGCAGAACGACAGCATCAGCTTTAGAAATACATCCTATCATAGCAGGAAGGAAAGATTGGGGGGGAAGGGAGGGGGGCAATTTAAAAAACAAACAAACAAAATAAACAAAAAAAAAAAAAAAAAAAACACAAAAAAACTCTATCCTTACTCTTACATTCCTACATCCCACGTAGAAGTCAGAACTCAAACACAAGCATTTTCCAGAATATGTGCAGAAATAATCTCTTTAATCTGATTAGTAAAACACCATTAGAAGGGAGGAAGGCTGAATCAAGCACACCTTGTATTTCAGCGTAAAAAGCTCAATGTTTCTCCACCTGTTAAATAACTACTACAGGTATAAAATATATTTTTCAAAAGTTTTGAGAAGTGAAAATTCAAATGCCAGTTCTACTCTTTGCAGTGAGCAGGTATTTCTTGTTGAAAGTTCAGTTTGTTCTCATTCCAGGAGAGCTGGACTGGGACTATAAAATGAGAAGAACAAATTGAACTTTTGACAAGAATTTCAATGGAATATGGAGCTTAAAAAATTTTAAAAGACTAATCAAAATATACACAACCCATACTGAGACTGAACTTCACGGCTTAAGAAAATACTGCATATCGGTACCAGTATTACTGGTTTGACTGTATCTTCTTCCCATGGCCAAAACCAGACTTTTACTACCACAAATAAAGCAACAATTTTCAAAAGCACAATTTTAAACAAACTACCTGATAATCTATAACAGATTATAGTGTTGGAAACTTTACTTGATATGAAAAAGTTTTATGATTATTGATGAATTTATCCCCCCCCCTTTTTTTTTTTTTTATACTCAGTATACCTAACTAAAAATCAATTTACAGTAATTCACTCAGTTACTGCCGTAATTAAAATGGGCAGCTGGGTTGGATATAACAGAAGTCATGTCAAACCTACTACAACTTAATAATCTAAGTAGCTGCTAGTTTGGTATATTTCTCTCTTTACAGAAGGGGTATTAAGATCACCGTTACACATATTTAAGATTTTCTCCGTATTGCAGTCTCAGGTATAAATACAACTCATCTAATGGTCAAAGAGATGTTTCAAAAAGAAAAATAATACCTTATGAGCTTCAGCAAGATGCTTAGATATTCATTAAAAGGCCTGAATTTTTTTAAATATTAGTGTGTATTGCTATATTTCAAAGGTTATACAATTATTTTGGCACCTGCCTGCAATTGAGCATTATGCATATCTGTACAACAGCTTTAAATGCTTTGTATGTACACCTAATTTTATATTATGCTACACATCATTATTTATATCACCTCTCTCCAGGGTCTACTGCAAATGAAATGACACTTGCCAAAGTGCACAATTACTATAAGGTACAATAAGCTTTCCACTCTAGAGAATACACTTTGAAGAAATATCTTCATCATGTTTAACCATCCACTTTAACAACAGTTCATCAGCCACCAAACAGGATTCTTTTAACACCTTCTGTCAGTCACCAGGATGTTAAAAACATCCTGGGATGATCTTCTGGAAGCACCAGAGCCAGCTCAATTTAGTATTAATTTGCTATAAACTTTGTTGTTGTTGTTGTTTTTGTTTTACGGAATTTATCACCAAAACACTAAGCAGAACTGGAAGAAGAGGAGCTGATGGTTCCTTCAGACAGGTGAGAGTGCTGAGCAGGGTACCGCATCCCCAGGACCATCCATGGGTTTCTCCTGACACAGCAGTGACGTGAAAATAGAAAACAGCTCAGGGACAGAGTAAAACAACACCTGCTTGAGCTCCTAGCAATCTAAGGAGCAACAACCATTTTTAATTCACTCTAACCGGAGCAATTCCCAAGTTTTTACTTGGGAATTGACAAAAGGGGGGATTACACAACCCAGCCGCATGCATTAGGAAATTTGACCAAACCACCCAGGAGCTTCTTTACACTCCCCTGCGCTCAAAAAGCGCTCAGTGCAGGAAACATTAACAATCTACTTGCTTCTACTAATACCTGAATAATTATAATCGCAGCCCAGCACACTATCCCTCAGAACACGCCACGAAAGAAATCAGATAATAGCCTCACAAATTCACTACGCTTAGCACAAAAGCTTAGAAAAATATATATAAATATAAACAATATGTGGCATGAAGGCATCCAAGACAAAATCTGATGGCAATTTAGACACAAATTCCTTTTTAAAAGCTAAATATTTTCCCAGTCTTGCTAAGCATAAGCCTTCAGAATATGAAAACAAATCTGCAATAGCGATGAGGAAGCAGAGGCACACTGAGCAGACCCATTATATTGCAAATGCAACAATTGAGCACTATAAAAACTATCCCGTTCACAAAAGCAGAAATGAAAATACACTATTTTATAATCTTTTTACTAATAACTGCCATTACGAGCACAAAACAAGAAATAGAGGTATGAACCTCGCTCGCTGGGGCTTTGACCGTGTATGAAGGAACAATGGGGACAACTCCATGACCCGGGAAGGTCCCGGGAGACCCAGGAAGGGAATACGCGGAGGGTCCCAGCGGGTACCAGTGGGCCGGGAGCGAACACCCGGCCGAGGAGATCGGGAACTCCCCGCCGCCACGGTGCCCTACCGCGATATGGTGCCGAGCAACAACAGATGTCGGGACAAGGGGACAACTGGGACGCTTAAGAGCGTGTGTCAGCTCCCCACGCAGCACCAGGAGCTGGCAGAGCCTCAGAGGTCCCCCGCCACCGCCCGCACCCCTCAGCCGCCCCCCAGCCCCCACCAAGGGGCGGGCCGGGAGGAACCGCTGCTTACCCCGTCAGCGTCGCCTGTCGGCTCGCACGAAAACCGCCGTACGAGCAGGTAGGTGACCAATACCGAAAAGCGAGGACCCGACAAGACCCAACGAACACGTCCACAACCACCCCTGCCTACTAGCCTTTCATGTCGTGAGCACGTCCCGGCGCGCATGCGCACAAGGCGGCAGGGAATTGGTCAGGGGAGTGACGGCGCCGCGGGGCACGCTGGGAAGTGTAGTCCGGCGCGGGGAGGCTGCCACGGACTTCAGCCAGCTCCCTCAGCACCCGCGGGTGCATCCCATTTGGACCCATGGATTATGGGTGTCCAGATTTCTTAATTGGTCCTTAACCCAGTCCTCATCAATCCAGGCAGACTTCTCCATTGTCCTGACTTCCTCTGGGGCCTCAGGGCTCCTCAGGACAGTCTCCAGCAGTATAGACAAAGAAGGCATTCAGTAACTCTGCCTTCTCTGTATCTTCTGTCACCAGGGCACCCACCTCATTCATCAGTGGGCCTACATTACCTCTAGTGTTAGTTTTATCTACCATATATTTGAAGAAGCTCTTTCTGTTGTCCTTGACTCGTCACGCCAGGTTTAATTGTAAGGAGGCCTTAGCTTTCCTAGTTGCCTCCCTACATCCTCTGACAACAGCCTTATATTCTTCCCAAGTGGCCAGCCCCTCCTTCCATGATCTATAAACTCTCCTCTTCAATTAGAGTTTGCTCAGCAGTTCCTTGTTTAACCAAGCAGGTCTCCTGGCTGCCTTCTCTGACTACGTGTTGGGATGCTCTGATCTTGAGCTTGGAAGAAGCAGTCCCTGAATGCTAACCAACTATCTTAGGCCCCTTTGCCTTCAAGTACCCTTTCCCACGGGAATTGCTTGAAAAGGCCAAAGTTGTCCCTGCTAAAGTCCAGGGTTGCAACTCTGCTAGGTATTCTGTTCCTGCCACAATGAGATCCTGAACTCTGCCATCTCATGGTCGTTGCAGCCAAGGCAGTCCTCAACCTTTACCGCTTCAACCAGACCCTCCTTGTTAATGAAGATGAGATCCAGCAGTGCTCCTCCTCTAGTTGGCTCATCCACCATTTGCATCAGGAAGTTATCGTCAAGGCACTGGAGGAACCTCCTGGACTGTGGCTGGCTGAGTAGTCCTTCCAGAAAACATCAGGGTAGTTAAAATCTCCCATGACAACCAGGGCCTGTAATTGCGAGGCTGCTCTCAGCTGCCTGTAGAAGGCCTCATCAACTTCCTCATCCTGATCTGGTGGCCTGTAATAGACACCCACAACAGTATCACCCAAGTACCTGCAAGGATATGGACTATAAACATACAGCTGAACAAAACAAAGGCCCATGTGTGTGGAGGGGTTGCTGTTAGATGGAGATTTGTTACTGAACCAGCCAGGAATTTCAAGGCTGGGAACAGGACCTGCCGTGGGAAAGAAGCATCTCCGAAATAACAAGGCCCCAACGTGGTGTAAATCAATGGACCTATCAGCAGTGAGACTTCAGCGTGTGGACAGCTCGTGAACATAGATGATATCCAATTAGTGAATGCATGCTTGGAGCGTGGACGCGTGATCAGAGAATAGTTGCATATATAAGGAGGCTTGCTTCTGTAATAAATGGCTTTGCGTGATTCACATTGAATCGGAATGCTGAGTCCTTTATCGTTCCAACACATGTGGAATCAGAGAAAAGGATCCAATGAGAAGCAAAAAGACCCCAAAGTGAAATATTACTATTGGACTGAATCATGGTGCGAATGGTTTGTAAAGATATAAAGGTCTATGGTTTTCTATATTCGGGTTGGACCTCTGTGCAGGTACCCAGCTTGAGGCAGGCCTCCTGCTATTCTACTCCTTTAAAATTTCTTTTTTTTCTGAGTATTTTGTCTCCTGAAAGTCTGCTCTGCATACCTTTATCATGTCTCACCTGAAAGTTTGCCGCTTGAGCTTTAAACATAGACACCAGAGCGAACAGTTATCAGGGAGGGAATGCCTGAAAGTTTGCTTTTGCGAATGGGTACAGGCCTCCCCTGGAAGTTTGCTTATGGAGCTCTAAAATACAGACTCTTTAAGAAATCTAAACATTGTTCTGCAGTGAGCAGAACCCTAAATCACCCCCCCACGACAGTATCGCAGTGTGTGACACTAAATACGCAACCCAGATCTTACACATACCTGTAAAACCTGTAAACTGGGTGTGTGAGCAAACAGCGCGTATGCAAACGGTGCAAGTGCAAAGGTGGGTGTAACCACTTCATATACGTTGGCACAAAAAAGCAAAAATCTTTGACTTCATGTTCATGTAGTGTTTGATTGGACCACTGCGGCAATAAATGGCGCACAGCCAACAGAGTGGCTATAAAAGAGGTAAGATTGTGCACAAAAAATTAATTGATAAACAATCCTCATGCAAAATACAAGTATTGCTACATTTATCTATGTATAAATACATCTTTTCACAACATTTCAAAGAATTTATGTTTCAAATACAACAATGAAAGAAAGATAGAGCACTATGAGCTAAAAAACATTCATAAGGCAAGAAAATCACTGTAGCAAATGTGGTTTTTGAGACTATTTCAATTAAATTACTGCAGTCAGGCTCACTGAAAAGCAAAAATAATGACAGTCTGTGAAACCTAAAATATTATTTGATTCATTGAGCATGTTCTAACAATCAGGAAACTGCACAAGGGAGATAATCCTTTCATGTATTAGTTCAATGGAACAGAATTAGTTCTCATTGAAGACAGATTTAGTTAATCTAAGTGTAAATTAAATTTCTCTTCATTTCCTTTACCAGCAGCCTCTGAAAAGACTCTTCTTTCAGCAATGATGTTCTGCATTGTACAGAAGGCTGAGGTGCAATTGCCGCATTTGGGTAATAACATTATATTGTATTACTATCATTAGATTGGCTTTGTGAATATTAACACATCTGAATAAAGATCATTTTGCACAGAATTCACTGTCAGTGTCGACATCCTGAGAGGCTGATCATGTTCCATTCAAGCCACCAGAATTTCCTTTGCCTGCAGAATCAGGTCCATCAAAAGAATTTGCAACATAAAACTTTCTGAACATTTTTTCTTGCATGTAATTGCAGTATTTTACAGGTGTATTTCAACTTTTGAAGTTCTTGGCATCCAGCTCCCGAAACAACACAGGGAAGGTACCATGTCACATTTAGACCTTCCTGTAAAGAAATCTAATTTTAAATTAGATTATTTGAATGTTATTTTTTTCAAATAGTGATTTCTTGATTCTTCCTCAATAATATTTAAATAAACCTGGACAGCTGTAATGCAGATGATCTTAAGACTAGATTTGCAGAAGTTAAACTTCCTTGATATATATATTGTTCTCTCATGTGAGGATTTCCTTCATTTCTGTCAACTTATTTTTCCTAGATAAGGCTTTGAGCGCTTCTTAGCATCCCAGCAGGTGATCTCCTCTATTTCACCTGTTTTCTGACTTATTTTTTCTTAGCAATTCACAACAAAATAGGATTATTGACCATTCTTGGAAATTTTTGCAACACAAACTTGCCAGGACTCCCAGTGAAGTGCCTCATTCCAGAAAGCTTTGTGATGATTAATCACATCAGCGTTTAATTGCAGCTTAGAAAAGTATTGAAACACCCCTTCAGAAATCATGAATGGGGTAATTTTACAAACAAGAAGAGATAATTGCATTATCTACCTATTATTTTGCTTTTTGCAGGCTTTTCAGCAGCCCTGCTGTTTAAATATGGTGCTAGAAGCCTAATTACTATAGTTTCTTGTCTGTGTCACTGTCTGATGCACTTCCTTGTAAAAGAATACCCTAAATAACTCCATTAATTATGTAGATTTTAGAAACTGCATATATTTACAAACTAAAGGAGCCCCAGTACGGCTCTTGCTCTACTTTTTGTCATGTTCCCAGATGTAAGAGGTGAAGATATTACTCCAAAACTTTGGCCTACTTATCAGATGCCTATAATTTTAAAACAGCGGCTAAGTTTACCTGTCCTAGGACACAAACCACAGCAGAAAGGATGATCTTTTACCTTTTACCAGCTGAAGTTTTGATGGATACGATTTGTCGCAACAATATACAGGTGAAATATCCAAAGATACAGAGGACAAAAATGATCAGAAACTAGAATGGCCTCTTTTCCTCACTTCTGCTTCCTAATCCCTGTCTTCGACAGAGCCTGAAAAAAGCCTGACAGGGGCCCAAAAGAGCCCAACAGAGGCCGAGAAAGCCCAACAGAGTTTGACAAACCCTGACAGAGCCCAAAAGAGCTCGACAAAACTTGACGGAGCCCCACAGGGTCCAACAGAGCCCGAAAGGGCTGGAAAGAGCCTGACACAGCCTGACAGGGCCTGACAGACACTGCCAGGACCCGTCAGAGCCTGAGAAAGCCCAACAAAGCCCGACAGAGTCCGACAGAGCCTGACAGGGTCTGACAGAAGCCAACAAAGACTGACATAGCCTGCAAAAGTTTGACAAATCCCAACAGAGCTCAACACAGATAGACAGAGCCTGACAAGGACCGACAGAACCTGACAAGGACTGACAAAGATAGAGAGAGTTTGACAGGGCCTGACAAAGCCCGACAGAACCATACACAGTTTGACAGAAGCTGACAGGTCCTGACAGAGCACAACAGGGCAGAACAGAGCCAGAAAAAGCCCGACAGAGCCTTACAGAGACTGACAGAGCCCGACAGAGTCTGATAAAGCCCAACAGAGCCCGATAGAGCTTGACAGAGCCTGACAAGGCCTGACAGAGCCCGACAAAGCCAAACATAGCCCAACAAAGCCTGACAGGGCCTGACAGAGCCTGACAGTGACTGACAAAGCCTGACAGAACCTGACAAAGCCTGACAAAATCTGACATTACCTGACAGAGCTTGACAGACCCCGACAAGGCCTGACAGAGTTTGACAGGGCCTGACAGTACCCAACAAAGCCAGATAGAGTCTGACAAAGCCTGATAGGGCCTGACAGAGTCTAAAAATGCCTGACAAAGCCTGACAGAGCCTGACAAGGCCTGACAGAGCCCGACAGGTCTTTACAGAGGTCAACAGAGCCTGACAAGGCCTGACAGAGCCCGACAGGTCCTTACAGAGGTTAACAGAGCCCGACAGAACTTGAAAGGGCAGGACAGAGCCTGACATGGCCTGAGAGAGCCCAACAGGGACCGAAAAACATGACAGAGCTTGACAAAGCCTGACAGTGCCCAACGGACCCCAACGAAGCCCAACAGAGCCTGACAAGGCCTGACAGAGCCCAACAGGGCATTACAGAGGCCGACATGGCCCTACAGACCCTGACAAAGCTTGACAGGTCCTGACAGAGCCCAACAGAGCATGACAGAGCCCAAAAAGGCCTGACAGAGCCTTACAAAGCCAGACAGAGCCCGTTAGAGCCCGACAGAGCCCAACAAAGCCCAACAGAGCCTGAATGAGCCCGATAAACCTGACAGAGCCCGACAGGGATCGACAAGGCCTGTAAAAGCCTGACAGGGGCAAACAAAGCCCATCAGAGCCCAACAGAGCTCAGCAGGGCCCGACAGTACCTGACAGAGGCTGACAAAGCCTGACATAGCCCGCGAAAGTTTGACAACCCGACAGAGCCCAACATGGATAGACAGAGCCCAAGAGAGCCCAACAGTGCTCAACAAAGCCTGACAGGGCCTGAGAGAGCCTAACAAAACCTGACAGAGCCTGCCAGGGCTTGACAGAGCTTGACAGGGCACGACAGAACCTGAAAAAGCCTGAATGGCTCAATAGAGCCCAGAAGAGCCCGACAAACCCCGACAGAGCCCAACAGAGTCCAAAAGAGCCTGAAAAAGACTGACAGGGCCTGATAGAGCCCAACAGAGCTATACAGAGATTTACAAGGCCCAACATAGCCCTACAGAGCCGGACAGGGGCTGACAGAGCCTGATGGAGTCTGATAATGCCCAACAGAGCCTGACAGGGCCTGACAGAGGTTGACAAAGCCTGACACAGCCTGCAAAAGTTTGACAAATCCTGACAGAGCCCAACACAGATAGACAGAGCCTGACAAGGAACAACAAAGCCCGACAGAGCTTGACAGGGCCCGACAGAGCACAATGGAGCCTGACAGAGCCATACACCATTTGACAGAAGCCGACAGGTCCTGATAGAGCCCAACAGAGCCTTACAGAGCCAGACAGAGCCTGACAGAGCCCAATGGAGTCTGATAAAGCCTGTCAGAGCCCAATAGAACTTGACAGAGCTTGACAAGGCCTGACAGAGTTCGACAGTGCCTGACAGAGCCTGACAAAGCCAAACATAGCCCAACAAAGCCTGACAGGGCCTGACAGGGCCTGACAGGGCCTGACAAAGCCTGACAGGGCCTGACAGAGCCTGACAGTGACCAACAAAACCTGACAGAGCCTGACAGAGCTCAACAAAGCCTGACAAAGCCTAACAGAGCTTGACAGACCCTGACAAGGCCTGACAGAATTTGACAGGGCCTGACAGTACCTGACAAAGCCCAAAAGGGCCTGACAGAATCTAAAAGTGCCTGACAAGGTCTGACAGAGTGAGCAGCTGGATAGTTAAATATGGGACATAATTTGTCTGTAGAAGAAGAAACTATAGTGAAACTATTATTGCCACTTTTACAAAAGCAGGGTATAAAATATGAAGAGTGTACTGTTAAGTTAATGCTAAAATGGCTTAAAGTAAATGGTGCTCTGTCATCAGGAATGGAAGTCTTTGATCCAAAGACTTGGGAGCACGCAGGGACTATAATTTGGGAAGCTGCTTCCAAAGGTGATCTTAAAGCGAAAGAAATAATGACAACATAGCGCTTAGTAAAAGAGACTCTTAAAGCTATAAAAACAGAAAAGTATCGGGAGCAGTGAGACAATCTTTAAGCTCCCCAGTAGATGTCAGCAAAGAGCAAGAAAAGAGTGCAGAGGAAAGTTTCAATATAAGTGAAGAAAATTCAGAGCAAGATCTAACAGACCTTAATGTGACTATACCTGGCGTGGCAATTTCTAAACCTTTATTGCCCCCTTTTAATACCGACCCTGTAGTGAAAAAGGAGCCCACCGTCCCTAGTGCTCCACCGTTAGATTCAGAACATGATTTTGATCCATGGAGCTGATGACGACTGTTACAAGAGGCAATTGCCTCGAGGGACAGTGATGTCGCATTAGCTTTTCCTGTGATAGTGCGTGATCAGGGACCAAGCGAATGGACTTCATTTCAATGGGACTTGATAAGAGAGCTGCGCAGAACAGTTATAGCTTGTGGCTTAACTGCACCATTCTCCCAATCACTACTGGAAAACATTTTTACAGCACACTTGCTAACACCTTTTGACTGCAGACAACTTGCAGCCATGATCTTAATGCCCACACAGAAATTATTGTGGGAGCAAAAGTGGAGTGAACTGTGTACTGTTGCTGCGCTTGGAAATTTAGAACGGTGGGAGGAGGACCCTTGCTTTGGAGCGGGTTTACCTCAGCTCCTAGGACAAGGGCAGTTTGCAGATTCTAGACTACAAAAACGGTTGCACACCAACATTCTGCATTGTTCAGCTCAGCTTGCTTACCAAGCTATGATAAAAGTTTCTGAGTCTGGCAAAGTGGAAAACTCTTTCACAAAGATAATTCAAGGTCCAAATGAGCCATATATGCAATTCATAGATCGTCTGAGAGACGTTTTGGATAAACAATTAGAAAATAAGGAAGCAAAGCAAGCTGTACCATTTAAATTAGCTGTGGAGAATGCCAATGTCAACTGTAAAAAGATTTTAACTTCGTTGTCAGTAAATACGACTTTGGTGCAAATGACTGAAGCATGCAATAGAGTGGGGCCCATTATTTATCATACCGAGGCACTTGCCAGTGCCTTCGCCACTGCGTTGTGAGTTACCAAGCCAAAAAAGTGTTTTTCTTGCGATGATGTTGGACACCTGAGCTACCAGTGTTCCAGTTGAAGAGAGGACTTCCAAGCTACAAGAACTCAAGGGGGACCAACAGTACCAGAAATTTGTCCTAGATATCAGAAAGGATGCCACTATGCTAACCAATGTAGATCCAGATTCAAAAAAGATGGAACCCCGCTGCCTACTTGATCTAATGGTGGAAGGTTGGGAAACGGAAATCAGAGCGCGAGGCGGAACCACGCGTCGACACAAATGACATCATTGAATGCTCCAAGGCAACAATCACTCCACCACTCCAACCCTGAAGTGTGGGCAGTCTCAACGCCAAGACCAGAGGGAATGCCAGAGTGGATGTCTGTGGATGGGTTTCTATTAGATGGAGATTTGTTACTGAAGTAGCCAGACCCAAAGGAATTTCAAGGCCACCTCAGAAATCTGAAAACAGGACCTGCTGTGGGAGTGAGGCAGTTCTACAATAACAGGGCCTCAACAAGACGTAAATCAACGGACCTATCAGCAGTGAGACTCCAGCGCGTGGACAGCTTGTGAACATAGATGATATCCAATTAGTGAATGCATGCTTGGAGCATGGACGCGTGATCAGAGAATAGTTGCATATATAAGGAGGCTTGTTTCTGTAATAATGGCTTTGTGTGATTCACATTGAATCGGAATGCTGAGTCCTTTATTTGTTCCAACAGATGTCACCTCAATAGAGGATACTACTTTGTGGGATCAGAGGGTACAAAGAATACCCTTGAATGTTAAAGGTCCTTTGGGAAATGGCTTCAGTGCTCTCCTATTGGGCAGATCAAGTACAACTGTGTCTGGACTTTTTATTTTATCTGGAGTTATCGATGCAGACTTTGAGGGAAATATTCAAGCAATGGTCTAGACTCCAGTGCCACTGGTGTTCGTTCCAAGAGGGAGTCGAATTGCACAATTAGTACTATTCAAAGCTGAAATCCCGGATACTGAAAAGATCGACCTCAAGGACAGAGGCTTTGATGTGGATGCCGATAGCAGGACTGAAGGCCTCCCAGAGGACTTTGATCTTGACCAGGTAAGGCTGTACCCTTGAAAATACTGAGGCAAAAGCATAGACGACTTTGAGGAAGTTGGAAACCACGAGACAAGGATGTGCAAGAAGATGGACATGACGACTTAAGCATACAACAAGGATCAACAAAGGCCAATCAGTTTGGGCTAGCAACAAGCAGATACGAATCAAATTGTAACATGCTGATATATATGATGCAAGTCTAAGATATAAAGATATTGTCTCAAAGTAAAGATTTTGCTGTTGCTGCTTGAACTTCTGTGTCGTGTCCATCTCTGCTGCAACACTTTGGTTAGACCGGGCTGCCAGAAATTTATTGGGCGATGAATATTATTGTCAAAAAACCCGTGCTGACTGTTACACTAATGCACCCTACGGCTACACCAAAGACGGTGCAATTGTCTTTATTGTTGGATACAGGAGCTGATGTGACAGTGTTTTCAGCAAAAGATTGGCCATCAACATGGCCTGTCCAAATTCTCTCCAGCAGCCTTATTGGGGTGGGGGGTGTGTCACAAACTCAACAAAGTACAATGCTAATCCAAGTAATGGCTATGTTGGAGAATGGCTTAAAGATAAAGGACATGGGTCTATAGAGCAGTTGTACAAGCAGAGCCTGTTCTGAAGGCCTTAGCATAAGTAGCAAGACTAGGCCGCAGTGGGAACCACTGACTGTTTCAGTAAAATCAGCAAGGTCACTGCGACCTTGGCAGAGTCTCACAAACAGCTTTCAACAGCACAAGAATGTAGAATAAGCATAGCTAGCAACTGCAAGTAGGAGGACCATGCAAATGTGACTATTAGAGCTTAAGCCAATTAGTAGGTGACAGGTATGCATAATTATCGTGAACTGTATAAGTATATGCTGTTCAGGCTAATAAATTGAACTATGCTTTATCACTCACATTGAGTCGACCTGCATGTTCCTCCGCCGCTCAAATGGCTAGTGATGATTTTAATTGCCATGTTCGACCATTTGTCACAAACATTCCAATGAACTTGTTAGGACGTGATGTTTTAAGTCAGTTGCAATTTGTTTTGTCAACTTCAAAATATTTAGCATAATGGTCATTGATCAGCGACCTACACTCAAACTGACATGGAGAACAAACACTCCAGTTTGGGTGGATCAATGGCCTTTGACAAAAGAGAAAGTCACAGTTCTGCAAACATTGGTAGAGGAACAACTGCAACAAGGCCACATAGTTCCTTCTACCAGTCCTTGGAATACTCCAGTGTTTGTAATCCCAAAAAAGAGTGGCAAATGGTGATTGTTACATGACTTGTGCAAAATTAATGAAGTTATTGAAGGCATGGGTCCCTTACAACCTGGGATTCCCTCACCAACCATGTTGCCAAAAAACTGGAATATTATTATAATTGATCTAAAAGATTGTTTTTTTCACAATACCCTTACATTCACAGGATGCTCCAAGGTTTGCTTTTTCCATTCCAACAGCAAACAAACAAGAACCTATGAAAAGATATCATTGGGTAGTACTACCACAGGGGATGAAAAATTCACCTACTATGTGTCACCAGTATGCGGTGCAAGCTTTACAAAAAATTAGAAAAGATAATCCTGAAATTTTAATATATCATTACATGGATGATATTTTATTTGCAGGAAAATCAGAATTAGAACTGAAATCGATTTTACCTGTGGTAACAAAGGAGCTAGAACAATTCAGGCTTGTTATTGCCCCAGAAAAAATACAATCAGAACCACCATGGAAATATTTAGGATGGAAAATTACACAACAAACAGTTGAACCACAGCAAGTACAACTTGATATCTCTATCAAGACGTTGAATGATGTGCAGAAATTGTTGGGAAATATTAACTGGATCCGAAACATTTGTGTAATTGATAATCAAGTTCTAGCTCCTTTGTTCCAATTGTTGAAAGGAAACTCAGATATTAATGCTCCTTGCCAATGGTCACCCAAAGCAAAAGCTGCTTTAGAGCAAGTTAGCTGTACTGTTAGTCAACAGCAATGTCATAGATATAACAAAGTGTGTTCTATCCATTTATATATAAGTAATCAAGAACTTCAACCAGTAGCAATAATTGGACAGTGGGTTGAAACTTCATCAGATCCTTTACAAATTCTAGAATGGATGTTTTTGGCATTTCAAGCAACCAAGTCTATTCTAACCTGAGTGGAAATGTTTGCACAATTAGTCATGAAGGGAAGGCAGTGCATAGTTGATCTATCGAGCTTAGAGCCTTGAAGCATCATTTTACCAATGACTCATGACTATTTAACATGGTGCCAACAAAATAGCATGGCACTGCAGATAGCTTTAGCAGGCTACGATGGCTCTCTCCATGTGCATTTTCCACCACACAAGATGTTTACCTTTTTGTACAATGTGAAAATTGAGAAATGGCAGTTATGCCAGCAATGCCCAGTACAAGGTTTAACAGTCTTTACCGATGGTTCTGGGAAAACGGGAAAAGCAGCAACAGTATGGTATTTGCAACAACAATGGCATCATCATGTTGTGTCTTGTAAAGGGTCGCCCCAAGTGGTAGAATTACAAGCAGTTATTGAAGCTTTTAAGTTATGACCTGATGAAGCACTTAATATTATATCAGATTCGATGTATGTTGTTGGAGTAGTAACAAGGATTGAGAGGTCATATTTAAAACATATAGACAACGAACAATTATTCTTACAGTTTTAGACAATTGTTGTATTTGATAGAACACAGGGTTCAACCGCATTTTATTGGACACATTCATAGTCACACCAACTTACCTGGGTTTCTATCACAAGGGAATACTTTAGCAGATTATTTTACAGCTCCCATATGGGCTGCTCCATTCCCTGATACCTTTCAGCAAGCTTGGCTATCTCATGCTTTTTTCCATCAATCAGCAAAAGTTTTGTCTAGACAATTTCATTTACCTATTTCTGATGCTAAACTTATTGTTCAGACTTGCCCAGATTCTCAACACTTTCAAAATATACATGTACCTGTGGTGAATCCCCGAGGATTAACCTCTTTGCAACTCTGGCAAACAGATGTTACACATGTTCCAGAGTTTGGTTGATTGAAATATGTGCATGTCTCTGTCAACACCTTTTCACACTCCTTGTGGGCTACTGCCTTGGCAGGTGAAACAAGTCTTCATGTGCAAGCACATTTTTGACAAGCTTTCACAGTTTTAGGTATACCTTCACAAATCAAAACAGATAATGGCCCCACATATGTTAGTAACTCTAGTAGCAAGTTCTTTCACCATTGAGGCATCAAACATATCGCAAGTATCCTACATTCCCCTACAGGTCAAGCCATTGTAGAACACACACATCTGATTTTGAAACGTTTTTTGCAAAAACAAAAAGGGGGAGAAGTAGGGGAAACACCACAAAACCGATTATCAAAAGCATTGTATGTGATGAATCACTTATATTTAAGTGGTGCAGCCCA
Source organism: Patagioenas fasciata (assembly GCF_037038585.1). NCBI lineage: Eukaryota > Metazoa > Chordata > Aves > Columbiformes > Columbidae > Patagioenas > Patagioenas fasciata. The sequence continues at coordinate 44,760,929 of NC_092559.1, forward strand.
AATTCCCCCTGTGGTGAAACACTTTACAAGTATGACCCAAAACATGTTAAATCAGAAAGAACTTAGGTTAGATATGGTCAAATCACTAGTTAATGGCCAATGGGAAGGGTCACATCAATTGATAACATGGGGTCGAGGTTATGCTTGTGTCGTTACAGATCAAGGTTCACAGTGGGTGCCTGCACGTTGTGTCAGACGATTCCTGAAGAAGCTCAAGCCAACAGTTGAAGAAGCAGAAGCAGCACCTGGTGGTGAAACCAATTTGCTACCTGACATACAACTAGATGACAACAAAGAGGGGTGATCCACAATTGACTAGTCCCAACCCTTTGGGACAACATAACGTAGCCTCTCTGATCATCTGTACAGCATGTCAACGATGTTGTGGGTATTACAATGAGTAGTAAGCATCGTCCTAGTATTGTTGGACACAAGCGATGCTTTTTGGCTTCCCTCTCAACTAAAGACTAATATTTAGATAACTTTAGCCAACATGACAGGACAAGACTCTATCTGTTTAGCTACTGCATCTCCAAGTAATCCTTTCTTAATGTGTTTGGTTGGTGTTCCATTGGACACCTGGCCTATCCCCAAAAATAAGAGGCAGCTGACTGGAAGTCAAAATGTGACAAATAATTGGGACGGCTGGGTCATAGACCGATCACAAGGTGGTATGGAACTCCAAGAAATTGAGTTACTAGGATCAGTAAAAATGGATTTTTGTTTATATTTCAATTATTCAGAAAATAATACCTCTCTCATGCAAGTGATAAATGCCTCATCAGTTGTATATCACAATCAGAGTTTTTGGTGTAATTATACCAGTCCCAATGTAGCTAAGGCCACCAACACCTCTCTGAAATTACCCCCAAGAATATTTTTAATTTGTGGTGATAGAACCTGGCAAAGGATTCCTTCCCACATAAAAGGAGGAAAAAGAAGTATTCATGCCTTTGACAAAGATTGCAAGGATAATATAGAATTTTGGGGACTGGATGAAACTCTGTTTGCCTCCATTTTTGCACCTGGAGTTGCAGTAGCAAATGCTTTGAATACACTTAACAAATTAGGATGTTGGTTAGCAAAGCAAACTAACACCACCTCCTTAGCATTGTCTGGGCTTTTAGCAGATGTTGATTCAATTAGACATGCTACGCTTCAAAATCGTGCTACCATAGATTTTTTGTTGTTAGCGCAAGAACATGGTTGTGAAGATTTTGACGGGATGTGTTGCATGAACTTGTCTGATCATTCTGAATCAATTCATAAAGCAAAAAGAAGGTTAGATGATATGAGCAAGAAATTAACCTATGAGGATTGGGGTTTAGATAAATGGTTGAATGGTTGGGCATCCCCAAATCCTCCCCTATCCAACCCTTCACCCCAAACCCCTTCACCCCAAGATCCTGCTACCCTAAACCCTGCACCCCCAAATCTTGCACCCCCAACCCTTCCCCCCTAAAAGCCTGCACCTCTAAACCCTGCACCCCTAAATCCTGCACGCCAAATCCCTGCCCCCCAAATCTCCACCCCCATGTCCTGGACCCACCAACCCTGCACCCCTAAACCTTGCACCCTCAAACCCTTCACCCCCAAATCTTGCAACCCCAGATCCTTTCCTTAACACCCTGCGCCCCCAATTCCTTCACCCCAAAACCCTTCAACCCTAAACCCTGCACCCCCAAAGCCTGCTCCCTAAAACCCAGCAATTTCAAATCTTGTACCCCCAGATCCTTCCCCCAACACCCTGCACCCCCAATCCCTGCACCCCCAACTCTACCTCCCCAAACCCAGCATCCCCAAACCCTGCACCCTGAACCCCTGCACCACCAAACTCTGCTCCCCCTAATCCTCCACCCCAAAACCCTATACCCCAAATCCTGCCCCCCACAAATTGCATCCTAAAAACCTGCACCCCCAAAACCTGTACCCCCAGATCCTTCCCCCCTAAACCCAGTATCCTGAAATCCCTCACCCCAAATCCCTGCACTCTGAAATCTTGCACCTGCAAAAAACGTGCACCCCCAAAACATTCACCCCCATATCCTGCCCCTTTAAACCCTGCACTCCCAGACCCTGCACCCCCAAATCCTTACCCCAAACACCCTGCACCCATTAATCCTGTACCCCCAAATCCTGCACCCCCAAGTTCTGAACCTTCAAACCCCGCACCCTCCGATCCTTCCTTCCCCAACCCTGTACCCCCAAATCCTCCAACCCGCAAATCCTCCAACCCCCAAGTCCTGTACCCCCAAATCCTGCACCCCCAGGTCCTGAACACCTGAACCCTGCACCCTCAAACCCTCACCCCAAAGCCCTGCACCCCAAAATCCTGCCTCTAAATCCTGAACAAGGTTCTGCACCCCGAAACCCTGCTCCTCTATATCCTGCCCCCCCCAGATCCTCCACCCCAGAACCCTGCACCCCCAGACCCTGCAACCCCAAATTCTGATCCCTACACCCTGCACCCCCAGATCCTTCCCTCCCAAAACCTGCACCCTCATAACCCTGCAACCTTCAAAGATCCTGCTACTCAAACTCTCCAACCCAAACTGCTGCACCCCCAAATCCTTCACCTCAATATCCTGCACCCCCAAACACTGCACCCAAAACACTGTTCCCCAAACCCTGCAGCCCCAAATCCTGAACTCCCAGATCTTTCCCCCCCAAATCCGTCACTCCCAGGTCCTGCACCCCAAACCCCTGCACCCAAAGATGCTACTGCCCTAAACCCTGAACCCCCAAATCCTGAACCTCCAGAATCTGCACCCCCAGACCCTGTACCCCCAAATCAGCCCCCCCAAAACCCTGCCCCCCAACCCTACACCCCCAAATCCTGCACCATCTAATCCTCCACCCCCTTAGCACTGCACCCCCAAAACCTGCACCCCTAAACCCTGTAGCCCAAACCCCTGCACCCCCAAAACCAATGCAGCCCCAAAACCTGAACCCCCAGATCCTGCTACCCCATACCCTGCACCCCAAAATCCTGCACTCTCATAACCCTGCACCTCAAATAATTCCCTCGACCCTGCACCCCTAAAACATGTAACCCCAAACGCTCCACTCCCAGATCCTGTACCCCTAAACCCTTAAACCCCAAATATTGCACCCCCAGATCCTTCCCCAACACCCTGCACCCCCAAATTCCCCACCTGAAACCCTGCCCCCCAACCCTGCACCCTCAAATCCTGCACCCCAAAACCCCTCCACTATCAAATCCTACACCCCAAATCCTGTCCTCCCACACAATGCACCCCCAAACATTGCACCCTCAATTACCCTGCACCCCGACATCCTGCTACCCTAGACCCTGAACCCCCAAACCCTGAACGTGGAAATCCTGCACCCCAAATCCTCCATCCCCACAACCTGAACCCCCAAACCCTGCACTATAAATCCTGTTGTCTAAACCCTTCACCCCAAAACCCTGTGCCCTCAAATTCTGCCTGCCAAAACTTGCATGCCAAACCCTGAACTCCCAAATCCTGCACCCCAAATCCTGCACGCCAGTATCCTGTCCTACCAAGCCTTGGACCCCAAACCCCTGCACCCCAAGACCCTGCTACCCTAAACCCTGCACCCCCAAATCCTGATCCCCCAAATCCTGCCTCACCAAGCCCTGTACCCTAAAATCCTGCACCCACAAATCCTGCACCCCAGTTCCTCAAGACGTGCAACCTGCACCACCAACCCTCACCCTAAAGACCTGCACCCCCAAATCCTGCACCCCCTAATGCTCCAACCCCTAACACTGCATCCCCATATCCTGCACCCCAACACCCTACACCCCCAGATCCTGACTCTGAAACCCTGCACCCCAAAACCTGCACCCTGAAATTCTTCCTCCCCAAACACTGTACCTCTAAACCCTGCACCCCACAACCCTACACTCCCAAATTCTGCCCCCCCAAATCCTGCCCCTCTAAACCCTGCACCCCCAAATTCTGCACCCCACAACCCTACACTCCCAAATTCTGCCCCCCCAAATCCTGCCCCTCCAAACCCTGCACCTGCAAATCCTACACCACATACACCCCCAGATCCTGCACCCCCAAAACTCTGTACCTCCAAACCTCTACCCACTGTGCCCCCAAATCCTGCAGCCTTAAACACTACACCCTGAAACCCTGAACCTCCAAATCCTTGCCCCCTCAAATCCTGCCGACCAAAACTTGGCTCCTCTAAATCCTGCACCCCAATATCCTGCCCCTCCAAAACCCTACACCCCCTAAACACTGCACCCCAAATCCTGAACCCCAAATCTGCACCCCCAAACCCTGCACCTTCAAATCCTTAATCTCCAAAGCCTTCACCCCTCAAATCCTGCACCCCAAAATCCTGTTCCCTAAAACCCTGCACCCCCAAATCCTGCACCTCCAGGTCCTGAAACCCCTGCACCCCAAAATACTACACCCCAAACCCTGCACCTCAAACCCTGCACTCTCAAATCCTGCAGCCCAATCCTGGCACCCTAGAGCTATTTAGCGCAAAATCTTGCACCCCCAGTTCCTGAACACGTGAAACCTGCCCTCCCAAACCCTCATCCCAAAACCTTGCACCCCCCAAATAATTTTCATTCAAATCTCACACCCCAAACTCGTACACCCAAAGATATTGTACCCCCAAACTCTGCACCCCAAAACCCTGCACCCCCAAATCCTGCCCTCCTAGATCCTGTACCCCCAAACCCTGCACCCCCAGGTTCTGAACCCCAAAATCCTGCTCCTCCAAACACTGCCCTACCAAACCCTTCAGCCCAAACCCTGCACTCCCAAGTCTTGCCAACAAACCCCTGCCCCCCAAGCCCTACAACCCTAAATCCTGCACCCCCTCATCCTGCCCCCCCAAACAATGCACACCCAAACCTTCAACTCCCAAATCCTGCACCCCCAGGTCTTCAGCACACAAACCCTGAAACCCAAAACCTGCCCCCCTAACCCTGCAAACCCAAATCCTGTTCTCGAAAAGCCTTCACCCGAAACACTGCACCCCAAAACCGTACACCCCCAGATCTTGCAGCCCCAAAACTCTGCACTCCCTATCCCTGCACCCCCAGCTCCTCAACACCCGAACCCTGCACCTCCATGTCCTGGACCCCAAAACCCTGCACCCCCAAAACCCTTAACCCCAAATCTCAGCAACCCCAAATCTTGTACCCACAGATCCTTCCCCCAACACCCTGCAGCCCTGAACCCTGTGTCCCAAATTCTGTCTCCCTAAACCCTGTTCCCCCAGGTTCTGCACCCCAAAACTCTGCACTCAAAGGTTCTGAACCCTAAAATCCTGCTCCCCCAAACCATGACCCCCAAAACCTGCTCCCCCAATTCCTGCACTACCAAACTGCACCACCAAACCCCGCACCCCAAAACTCTACACCTCCAAATCCTGAACCCTTAAACCCTGCATCCCCAAATCCTTCCACCCCAAAACAATGCACCCCCAGATCCTGAACACTTGAAACCTGCATCCCCAAATCCTTCCACCCCAAAACAATGCACCCCCAGATCCTGAACACTTGAAACCTGCATCCCCAAATCCTTCCACCCCAAAACAATGCACCCCCAGATCCTGAACACTTGAAACCTGCATCCCCAAAACCTGTACCTGGAAATCCTGAACCCCCAAATCGTCCAGCCCCATGTCCTGAACCCCCAAATCCTGCACCTTCAAAATACTGCACCCCCAAAACCTGCGCCCCCCAATCCTGACTCCCTACAGCCCGTACTCCAAGCCATGAACTCCAAAACCCTGCACCCCTAAATTCTGCACCCACAGATCCTTCTCCTCCAAACCCTACACCCCAAAACTCTGCACCCCCAAATCCTGCCTCTACAAGCCCTGTACCCTAAAGCCCTGAACCTCAAAAACCTGCACCCCCAAATCAGACACCCCAGATGCTGCATTCCCAAATGCTGCACCCGCAGATCCTGCCCCCCCAAACCCTGCACTCCCAAATCTTGCACCCTCAGATCCTTCCCCCAACAACCTGCACCCCAAATCCTTCCCCCAATCCTTGCAACCCCTAACCCTCTACCCCCAGGTTCTGAAGCCCCAAACCTTGCACCCCCAATTCTGCCTCCCCAAATCCCACAACCTCAAACCCGTTTTCCTTCAAATCCCCCAGAACCTCCACCTCTCTTTCACCAGCAGATCCTTCCCTGTACACCCTGCACCCCAAAATCCTGTATCCCCAAATACTGAACATGCGAAATCTGCACCCCCAAACCCTGCACCCCAAATCCTTCCCCAAAACGCTGCATGCCCTAAACATGCAACCCCAAATGCTGCACCCCCAAATCCTGCCTCCTACAACTCTGCACCCCCAAATCCTTAAACCCATAACCCTGCAACCCAAAACCCTGCACCCCCAAATCCTTGACCCCATAACCTTGCATCCCAGATGCTGCACCCCAAAACCCTGCACCCCTAAATCCTGCCCCCCAAATCTTGCACATCCAAACCCATCTCCCAAAACCCTGCACCCCTGAACTCTGCTGCCCCAAACCCTGCACTCCAAAACCTTGCATCACCAAATCCATCACCCCCAGATCCTGCTCCCCAAAACCTTGCACCCAAAATCCTGCCCCACAAGCCCTGCAGTCCCAAAGCCTGCACTCTGAAATCCTGCACCCCCAGATCATTTACCCCAAATCCTTCACCACAAACTCTGCACCCCAAACCCTTCACTTTGAAATTCTGTCCCTCAAACCCTTCACCCCAACACCCTATACCCCTAAATCCTGCAACCCCAGATTGTGCATCCCAGAACTCTGCACACCCAAACCCTCACCCCAAAGCCCTGCACCCCCAAATCCTGCCCTATCAAACCCTGCACCCCAAGATCCTGCTACCCTAAACCCTGAACCCCCAAATCCTGCACTCCCAAAACCTACAACCCCAAATGCTATGCCCCGAGATCGTGGCCCCCAACCCTGCATCCTGAAATCCTGCACCCAAAACCCCTAAAGGTCACACCGGGGTTTGTATCATCGTGTTCTGGAACATTCTCATTGGATCAGATCTGTGTCAAGAGTGTGATGGAAACGAAAAGAGAGAACATGGGAGAGAACAGTGGGAAGGATGGAAGGACAAGAGTGAAGGTAAATACCAGAGAGAGCATGTACAGATCAGTAGTGATCACCCCCAAACCTGCACCCTTAAAACCTGCTCCCCCAAACCATACACCCGTAACTCCTGCACCCCCAGTTGCTGAACACATGAACCCTGCACCCCCAAACCCTCACCCCAATTCCTGCACCCCCAAATCCTGCCCTACCAAATGCTGCACCCCAAAACCCTTCACCCCAAGATCCTGCACCCTAAACCCTGAACCCCCAAATCCTGCACCCCGAAATCCTGCACCCTGAAATCCTGCAATCTCAAACCCTGCACCCCGAAGTTCTACACCCCCAAACACTGAAAACCCAAATCCTACACCCTCCAAATCCTGCACCCCCAAATCATAAATCCCCAGGTCCAGAACCATCAAACCTGCACCCTCAAACCTTGAAATCCCAGGTTTTGAACCCCAAAACCCTGCACAGCCAAACCCTGCACCCTGAAATCTTGCACCACCAAATGCTTCCCCCAACACCCTGCTCCCCGAAATCCTGCCCCGCAAACCCTGCACTCCAAAACCCTGTACCTCCTAATCCTCCACCTGCCAACTGCAGCCCAAAAACCTGGACCCCAGAATCCTACAGCCCCAAAACCTGCACCCCCAAATTCTGCACCCCCAAATCATCACACAAAAGCCCTGCACCCCCAAATCCTGCCCTATGAAACCCTGTACCCCAAACGCCCACACCCCAAGATCCTGCTACCCTAAACCCTGCACAACCAATCCCTACACCCCCAAATCCTGCAGCCCTAAATCCTACACCCCCAAACCTTGCACCCCCAGATCCTTCCCACAAGACTCTGCAACCCCAAATCGAGCACCTCATATCCTGCACTTCAAAACACCATACCCCTAAACCCTGAACCCTAAATCCTGTCCCACAAACCCTGCACCACCAAATCCTACCCTACCAAACTTTTCACCCTAAACCCCTGTACCCCAAATTCCTGTTATCCTAAACCCTGGAATGCCAAATCCTGCACCCCAGATCCTGCAGCCCCAAATCCAGCACCCCAAAATCAGACCCCCCCAAACTTGCACTGAAAACCCTGTACCCCAAAATCCAGCATCCCCAGATCCTGCACCCTTAGATCCCCCTGCCAAAAACCCTGCACCCCAAACCCTACACCCCGAAATTCTGTACCCCCAAATCCTGTACCCCCAGTTCCCGAACACACAAACCCCGCACCCCCAAACCCTCACCCTAAAGTCCTGCACCCCCAAATCCTGCTCTACCAAACCCTTCACCACAGACCCCTGCACCCCCAGATACTGAATTCCAAACTCTACACCCCCTAATCCTCCATCCCCAAACCCTGCACCCCCAAATCTTGGACCCCCAAATCCTGCAACCTCAAGTCCTGAACCTTCAAACCCTGCACCTGCAAATCGTGCCCCCCAAATCCTGCACCTGCAGTCCCTGAACACGTGAACCCTGCACCTCCAAACCCTCACCCCAAAGCCCTGCACCCCAAAACCCTTCCCTACCCAACCCTTCACCCCAAGATCCTGCTACACTAAACCTTGAACCCCCAAATCCTGCACCCTCAGATCCTTCCCTCCCAAAACCTTCATCACCAAGTCCTTCACTCCCAAAACTCTGCAACCTCAACTCCTGAAGACACAAAACCTGCACCCTGAAACTCTCACCCCAAACACATGCACCCCCAAATCCTGCTCTACCAAACCCTGAACCCCAAACCCTGAACCCCCAAACCCTGCACCCCTAAACCCTGCACCCCAAACCCCAGCACCCCCAAATCTTGCACCCCTGATCCTGACACCCAAACCCTGCAGTCTCAAGTCCTGCACCCCAAAATTCTGCCACCCCAAGCCTGCCCCGACCTAACCCTAATCCTGGCTCCCCAAACCCTGCACCTGCAAATCCTTCGCCCCCCAGTTCCTAAAGATACGAAACCTGTAGCCCCAAACCCCTGTACCCCCAAACCCTGCCCTACCAAACCCTGCACTCCAAACCCTCCACCCAAAGATCCTGCACCCAAAAATCCTGCACCCCCAAATCCTGACCCCAGTCCCTGCACCCTCATATCCTGCACCCCAAGATCCTGCTACCCTAAACCCTGAACCCCCAAAACCTGCACTCCCAAAACCTACACCAAATGCCATGCCCTAAGATTGTGGCCCCCAACCCTGCACCCCGAAATCCTGCACCCCCAGATCCTACACCTCAAAACCCTGCACCCCCAAAACAATCACCCCCTAACACTGCACTCCCAAATTCTGCAGCCCCAAACCTTGAATTCCCAAACCCTGCACCCACAAATCCTACCCCACAAACCCTGCATTACAAAACCCTACACCTCAAAACCCTGCACACCTAAATTCTGCACCCAGAGGTCCTAAACATGTGAACCCTGCACCCCCAAATCCTCACCCCAAACCCTGCCCCCAAAATCTTGCACCCCAAGACCCTCATCCCAGACCTCTGCACTGCAAGATCCTGCACCCCAAATCCTGCATGCCCAAATACTGCACTCCCAGATGCACCCCCTAATCCTTCATGCACTAACAGTGAACCCGCTAATACACGACCTGAACCCCCAAATCCTGCACCCCTAAAGCCTGCAACCACAAACTCTGCACCTCAAAATCCTGCACCCCCTAAACATGCCCCTCCAAACCCTGGACCCCCAAATCACAGTATCACAGTATCACAGCATGTTTGGGATTGGAAGGGACCTCAAAAGATCATCTACTCCAATCCCCCTGCTGGAGCAGGAACGCCTAGGTGAGGTTGCACAGGAACATGTCCAGGCGGGCTTTGAATGTCTCCAGGGAAGGAGACTCCACAACCTCCCTGGGTAGCCTGTTCCAGTGCTCTGTTACCCTCACTGAGAAGAAGTTCTTTCTCAAATTTAAGTGGAACCGCTTGTGTTCCAGCTTGATCCCATTGCCCCTTGTCCTATCGTTGTTTGCCACTGAGAAGAGCCTGGCTCCATCCTCATGGCACTCACCCTTTATATATTTATAAACATTAATAAGGTCACCCCTCAGTCTCCTCTTCTCCAAACTAAAGAGCCCCAGCTCCCTCAGCCTTTCTTCATGAGGGAGGTGCTCCACTCCCTTAATCATCTTTGTTGCCCTACGCTGGACCCTCTCCAGCAGTTCCCTGTCCTTCTTGAACTGAGGGGCCCAGAACGGGACACAATATTCTAGATGGGGTCTCACCAGGGCGGAGTAGAGGGGAAGGAGAACCTCTCTGGACCTACTAACCACCCCCCTTGTAATACACCCGAGGATGCCATTGGCCTTCTTGGCCACAAGGGCACAGTGCTGGCTCATGGTCATCCTGTTGTCCACCAGGACCCCCAGGTCCCTTTCCCCTACACTGCTAATATGTAATTTCCCAACCTATACTGGAACCTGGGGTTGTTCATGCCCAGATGCAATACTCTACACTTTCCCTTGTTAAATTTCATCAGGTTATTCCCCGCCCAACTCTCCAGCCTGTCCAGGTCACTCTGGATGGTGACACAGCCTTCTGGCGTGTCAGCCACTCCTCCCAGCTTCGTGTCATCAGTCTCTGTGGGAGACTGTGTCAAATGCCTTACTCAAGTCAAGGTAGACCACGTCCACCGCTCTGCCATCATCCATCCATCTTGTTATGTCCTCATAAAAGTCAATGAGGTTGGTCAAGCTCGACTTCCCTTTGGTGAAGCCATGCTGACTGCCCCTAATAACCTTCTTATCCTTGATATGCCTTGAGATGGCACCAAGGACAAGCTGTTCCATTACTTTCCCAGGGACAGAGGTGAGGCTGACCCGTCTATAATTACTCGGGTCCTCCTTCTTGCCCGTTTTGAAGACTGGAGTGACATTTGCTTTCCTCCAATCCTCGGGCACCTCTCCCGTTTCCCAAGACTTGGCAAAAATGATGGAGAGCGGTCTAGCAATGACTTCAGCCAGTTCCCTCAGCACCCGCGGATGCATCCCATCTGGACCCGTAGATTTATGGATGTCCAGACTATTTAATTGCTCCCTAACCCAGTCCTCATCGACTAAAGCAAACTCCTCCATTGACCTGGCTTCATCCGGGGTCTCAGAGGTACAGGGCTCCCCAGGACAGCCTCCAGCAGAGTAGACAGAGACAAAGAAGGCATTCAGTAATTCTGCCTTCTCTGTATCTTCCGCCACCAGGGCACCCACCCCATTCATCAGTGGGCCTACATTGTCTCTGGTATTAGCTTTACCTGCTATGTATTTAAAAAAGTTCTTTTTGCTGTCCTTGACCCCTCTCACCAGCTGTAGTTCTAAGGAGGCCTTGGCTATCCTAGCTGCCTTCCTACATCCTCTAACAGCAGCCTTATATTCCTCCCAAGTGGCCAGCCCCTGCTTCCATGACCTGTAAACTCTCCTCTTCTGCTTGAGCATACCCAACAGATCCCTATTCAACCACGCAGGCCTCCTGGCTCCCTTCCTCGACTTCCTACATGTGGGGATGCTCTGATCCTGAGCGTGGAAGAAGCAATCTCTGAATGCAATCCAGCTCTCTTGGGCCCCTTTTCCTTCAAGCAGTCTTGCCCATGGGATTTTCCCTAGCAATTGCTTGAAAAGGCCAAAGGTAGCCCTGCTAAAGTCCAGGGTTGCAATTCTACTTGCTATTCTGTTCCCACCACACAAGATGCTGAACTCCACCATCTCGTGGTCACTGCAACCCAGGCAGCCCTCAACCTTTACTGCTTCGACCAGACCCTCCTTGTTAGTGAGGATGAGATCCAGCAGTGCACCTCTCCTAGTCAGCTCCTCCACCATCTGCATGAGGAAGTTATCATCAATGCACTGGAGGAACCTCCTGGACTGCGGCTTGCTGGCTGAATGGTCCTTCCAGCAAACATCAGGGAAGTTAAAATCACCCACAACAACCAGGGCCTGAGACTGTGAGGCCACTCTCAGCTGCCCATAGAAGGCCTCATCAACTTCCTCACCCTGATCTGGTGGCCTGTAATAATTCCTCCAGCCCCATGTCCTGAACCCCCAAACCCTGCTCCCCAAAACTCTGGAACCCCAAATCCTGAATTCCCAACCCCTGTGCCTCAAATTCTGATGTCCAAACTGTGCACCCCAAAATTCTGCCACCCTAACCCTAACCCTGGCTCCCCAAACCCTGCACCCCAAAATCCTGCACCCCCAGATCCTTTATCCCAAATTTTTCACTGCAAACCATGCACCCCCAAACCCTTTGATTCAAAATTCTGTCCCCCAAACCCATCATCCCAACACCCTACACCCCTAAATCCCACATCCCCAGATCCTGCCCCCCAAACCCTACACCCCAGAACTCTGCACCCCCAAATCCTGCACCCTCAGTTCTTAAAGACGTGAAACCTACAGCCCCAAACCCTGCCCTACCAAACCCTGCACCCCAAGATCCTGCACCCCCAGATACTGACCCCCAGTCCCTGCACCCCCCTATCTTGCACCCTAAGATCCTGCTACCCTAAACCCCCAAATCCTGCACTCCAAAAACCTACAACCCCAAATGCTACCCCCCGAGATTGTGGCCCCAAACCCTGCACCCCCAAATCCTGCACCCTTAGATCCTGACCTCCAAACCCTGCACCCCCAACACTGAACCCCCAAATTTTGCACCCCAAACTCAGCACCCTCTAATGCTCCACCCCCAACACTGCACGCCTAAACCCTGCACCCCAGAACCCTGGACCATGAAACCCTGCACCCAAAACTCTGCACCTGCAAATCCTGCCCCCCAACATACTGCACCCCAAAATTCTACACCTCCAAATCCTAAACCCTTAAACCCTGCACTCCCAAATCCTTCCCCCAAAAAACAATGCACCTCAAACCCTGCACCCCCAGATACTGTAGCCCCTAACTCCACCCCCAAACGCTGCACCCTCAGATCCTGCGTCCCCCAACTCTGCACCCCCAAATCCTCCACCCCCACGTCCTGAACCCCTACATTCGGCACCTCCAAATCCTGTACCCCAAAACTTCCCCCAACCCTGCACCCCCAAAACCTGTACCCCTAGTTCCTGAACATGCGAACCCTGCACCCCCAAACCCTCACGCCAAACCCTTTCACCCCAAGATCCTTCTACCCTAAATACTGCACCCTCAAATACTACACTCCCACCCCTGAACCCCCAAACCCTGCACCTGCAAACTCTACTCCCCCAACAGCCTGCAGCCCTAAATCCTGCACACCCAATCCCTGCTCCCCAAATCTCCAACCACATGTCCTGAACCCAACAGCCCTGCACCCCTAAAACCTGCACCCCAAACCCCTTACCCCAAAATCTTGCAATCCCAGATCCTTTCCCCAACACCCTGCTACCCCATTTCCTGCACCCCAAAACCCTTCAACCCTAAACCCTGCACCCACAAAGCCTGCTTCCCAAAACCCAGCAACCCCAAATCTTGTACCCCCAGATCCTTCCCCCAACACCCTGCACCCCCAATTCTGCCTCCCCAAACCCTGCACCCCAAAACCCTATACCCGAAATCCTGCCACCCCCAACTTGCACCCTAAAACCCTGTACCCCCAAATCCTGCACCCCAGGATCCTACACCCCAAAACTCTGGACCCCCAAACAGAATCAGAATCACAGAATCACAGAATGTTAGGGATTGGAAGGGACCTCAAAAGATCATCTAGTCCAATCCCCCTGCCAGAGCAGGGGTTACACAGGAAGGCGTCCAGGCAGGACTTGAATGCCTCCAGAGTAGGAGACTCCACAACCTCCCTGGGTAGCCTGTTCCAGGGCTCTGTTACCCTCACTGAGAAGAAGTTTCTTCTCAAATTTAAGCGGAACCTTTTGTGTTCCAGTTTGTACCCATTACTCCTTGTCCTATCATTGGTTGTCACCAAGAAGAGCCTGGCTCCATCCTCGTGACACTCACCCTTTATATATCTGTAAACATTAATGAGGTCACCCCTCAGTCTCCTCCAAGCTAAAGAGACCCAACTCCCTCAGCCTTTCCTCATAAGGGAGATGCTCCACTCCCTTGATCATCTTTGTTGCCCTATGCTGGACCATCTCCAGCAGTTCCCTGTCCTTCTTGAACTGAGGGGCCCAGAACTGGACACAATATTCCAGATGCGGTCTCACCAGAGCAGAGGGGAAGGAGAATCTCTCTGGACCTGCTAACCACCCCCCTTGTAATACACCCCAGGATGCCATTGGCCTTCCTGGCCACAAGGGCACAGTGCTGGTTCATGGTCGACCAGGAGCCCCCAGGTCCCTTTCCCCTACACTACTCTCTAATAGGTCATTCCCCAACTTATACTGGAACCTGGGGTTGTTCCTACACAGATGCAAGACTCTACACTTGCCCTTGTTATATTTCATTAAATTTTTCCCCACCCAACTCTCCAGCCTGTCCAGGTCTCTCTGGATGGCGGCACAGCCTTCTGGCGTGTCAGCCATTCCTCCCAGCTTCGTGTCATCAGCAAACTTGCTGATAGTACATTCTATTCCCTCATCCAAATCATTGATGAATATATTGAATAATACAGGCCCCAGTACTGACCCTTGAGGCACTCCACTAGATACAGGCCTCCAACTAGACTCCACCCCATTGACCACGACTCTCTGGCTTCTTTCCTTCAGCCAGTTTGCAGTCCACCTCACTACCCGATCATTCAGACCACACTCCCTCAATTTAGCTGTGAGGATGCTGTGGGAGACTGTGTCAAATGCCTTACTCAAGCCAAGGTAGACCACGTCCACCGCTCTGCCATCATCCATCCATCTTGTTATGTCCTCATAAAAGTCAATGAGGTTGGTCAAGCTCGACTTCCCTTTGGTGAAGCCATGTTGACTGCCCCTAATGACCCTCTTATCCTTGATATGCCTTGAGATGGCACCAAGGATAAGTTGTTCCATCACTTTCCCAGGGATGGAGGTGAGGTTGACCAGTCTATAGTTACCCGGGTCCTCCTTCATGCCCTTTTTGAAGACTGGAAAGACATTTGCATCTCATCTGGACCCATGGATTTATGGATGTCCAGATTACCTAACTGCTCCCTGACCCAGTCCTCATCAACCAAGGCAAAGTCTTCCATTGTCCTGCCTTCCTCTGAGGCCTTCAAACGCTGCACCCCCAAATCCTTAATCTCTAAACCCTGCACCCCCAAGCCCTGACCCCCAAACTGTGCACCCACAAATCTTGCACATGCAAATCCTGTCCGCCAAAACCTGCACCCTAAAACCCTGCACCCGCAAATCTTGCACATGCAAATCCTGTCCGCCAAAACCTGCACCCTAAAACCCTGCACCCGCAAATCCCGACTAACCCTGCCCCCCAAACACTGTCCCCCAAAATCCTCCACCCCAAAACCCTGCACCCCAAAACCCTGCACCTCCAGATCCTTCCCCCAAACCCTGCACCCCAAGGTCCTGAACACCCAAAACCTGCACCCTCAAATCCTGCAATCCAAAAATCCTGCACCCCCAGATCCAGCCCCCCCAACCTTTCACCCCCAAACCCTGCCTCTCCAAATCCTGCCCCCCCAACCCTGAAACCCCAAATCCTGAACCCCCAGATAATGCCCCCAAACCCCTACATCCTCAGTTCTTCCCCCTAAAGTCTGCACCCTCAAAACGTGCACCCCCAAATTATGCACCCCAAATCCTTCCTCTCAAACCCTGTACCCCCAAAACCTGCAACACCAAACTCTGCACACCCAAACCTGCAACACCGAATCCTGCACCCCAAAATCCTGCCTCACCAAGCCTTGTAACCTAAAGCCCTGCACCCCAAAAGCCTTCACCGTAAATCCTTCACCCCTAAATTCTGCACTCCCAAATCCTGCCTCACCAAGTCCTGTACTCTAAAGCCCTGCTCCCCAAAAACCTGCACCATAAATCCCGCACCCCCTAACCCTGCACCTCCAAATCCTCTCCCCAAAAACCTGCACCCCAAAACTGTACACCCCCAGATCTTGCACCCCCAAAACTCTTCACCCCCAAACCCTGCACTTCCAAATCCTCAAACCTTGCACCCCCAAAATCTTCAGCATTAGGTCCTGCCCCCAAAACCCTGTTCCCCAAAACTCTGCACCTGCAAATCCTGTTCCACAAACCTTGCACCCCCAAACCCTTCACCCCCAGTTTTTAAACACACAAAACCTGCTCTTCACCCCAAAATCCTGCACCCCAATATCCTCTTTAAAACCCTGCACCCCAAGCCCTGAACTAGAAAATCCTGCCCCGCACCCCTCTGTACCCCTCAAAACCTGCATCCCCAAACCCTTCACCCCCAAACTTTGCACCCCAAATTCTGCCCCCAACCCTGCACCCCAATACCCTGCACCTCCAAACCCTGCAAGCCAAAACTCTTTATCCCTAAATCCTGTCCCCCAAAAACTTGCACCCTGAAACCCTGCACCCCCAAATCATGCCCCCCCCAAACCCTGCCCCCTGTGGGGTGCAGGGTTTAGTATTTCAGGATTTGGGGTGCAGGATTGTCCTGGTTTTGTTAAAAAACAAGTTTCTCTTTTAGTGAATTTTTGCCTGTCAGCTAAAGCCTTCATATTAGCTGCATTTTCCTGGAGAACCTGACACATGTTTTGGTTAAACCTAGCAATGGAATGCTAACTTATTGATAAGCACGGATGGACATCTCGCGAGAGGGGCAACAAGAAACTGGTGACCGAGAGACTGACCAACGGTGTATAACATTCCATTCACGTGAATACTTCATATAAAAGTGGGAGATCACGAGGATCTTGTCCCTTTTGCCTTCCCTTCTACTTATGGCCGACATTAGGAGAGGACCTTGCTAGTCGTCCCTGCAAACTGAGGCCTAGTGAGAGACTGAATCCAGCTCCAGTTGGCTACAGAGTCTAATCCAGGACTTTGGGTGCTGGCTCTGCAGTTGCTGAGATTTTCAAGATTGGTTTTGTATATTTTGTATTATTTTCTCTATTCTTATTAGTAGTATTAGTAAAACATCTTTAATTTTTCCAACTCTCTTGTCTCTGTCCTTCTTTCCCTCCCTATCGCCTGTCCTGAGTGGGAAGGGGGGAGAGGGAGGGGCAAAAGGGGGAAGTGTGGGGGGAGAGGAGGTTAACAATACATCTGCCAGGGTTTGATTGTCACCCCGCAATCTTAACCCTCGACAAGGATCTATGGTGCACAATTTGGGGGTTAAGGACCTGGGGGTGCAGAGATTGAGGGTACAATTTTGGGGGGTGCAGGGTTTTAGGGTGCAGGATCTAGGTGTGCAAGATTTGGGGGCACAGAATTTGCAGGTGGAGGATTTTGGCGTGCTGGTTTTGTATGGGCAGGATCTGGGGGTGCAGGCTTTTTAGGTGCAGGATTTGGGGTGCAGGATTTGTGGGTGCATGGTTTGGAAGGGAAGAGTTTTGGGATGCAGGGTTAGAAGGTGCAGGGAGATGGGGTGCAGTGTTTGGGGGTTTAGGGTGTTATGGTGGAGGATCTGGAGTGCAGGTTTCAGGGTGCAGGGTTTGGGTTTTCAGGAGCTATGGTTGCAGGATTTCAGGGTGCAGAGTTTTGGGGTTCAGGATTTGGTGCTACAGGGTTTTGGGGTGCTGTTTTTTGATGTGCTGAATTTGGGGGTGCAGGGTTTGGGTGTGCAGTGTTATGGATTTCAGGACCTGGGGGTGCAGGTGGTGCATTGTTTTGGGGTATAGGATTTTGGTGCATGGGATTTGAGGGTGCAGGGTTTGGGGCTTCAGTATCCAAGTAATCCAAGTCCTGAACGCCAGAACCGTGTATCCCCAAACTCTGCACCTCCAAAACCAGCACTCCCAGGTCCTGAACTCTCAAAACTCTGCACCCCCAAACCCTGCACCCCCAAACTCTCACCCGTAAGCCCTGCACCCCCAAATCCTTCTACCCTAAACCCTGAATCCCCAAATTCTGCACCCTCAGATCCTTTCCTCCCAAACCCTGCACCCCAATACCCTCAACCTCCAAAACCTACACCCTGCACCCCAATACCCTCAACCTCCAAAGCCCTGCACTCCCAGATCCTGCCCCCTAAGCCCCCCCTCAAATCTTACACCCCCAAATCCTACCCCCCAAACTCTGTGTCCCGAACCCCTGCACCCCAAATCCTGAAATCCCAAACCCTGCACCCTCAAACCCTGCCTCCGAAAAACTTGCATCCAAAACCCTGAAATCCCAAATCCTGCACTGCCAAACCTCTGCACCCCAAATCCTGCACCCCAATATCC
The DNA here is from genome assembly GCF_037038585.1 of Patagioenas fasciata. NCBI lineage: Eukaryota > Metazoa > Chordata > Aves > Columbiformes > Columbidae > Patagioenas > Patagioenas fasciata. Next base: position 44,779,237 of record NC_092559.1, read on the forward strand.
TGCCCTACCAAGTGCTGCACCCCAAGACCCTACACCCCAAGACTCTGCTACCCTAAATCCTACACCCCTAAATCCTGCACCTCCAAATCCTGGTCCCCCAAATCCTTCCTCACCAAGCCTTGTACCCTAAAATCCTGTACCTGCAAATCCTGTACCCCAGTTCCTCAAGATGTGAAACCTGCACCACCAAACCTCACCCTATAGGCCTGCACCCCCAAATCCTGCAATCTAAATCCCTGCACCCCCAAATCATGCCTAACCCTTCCCCCACAAATCATGCAACCCCAAATCCTGCACCCAGCATCCTCCACCCCCATAACCCTGCACCTCAAATCCTTCCCTCAGTCCCTGCACCCCCAAACCCCACACCCTCTAATGCTCCAGCCCCTAAAACTGCATCCCCATATCCTGCACCCCAACACCTTACACCCCCAGATCATGCCTAACCCTTCCCCCACAAATCATGCAACCCCAAATCCTGCACCCAGCATCCTCCACCCCCATAACCCTGCACCTCAAATCCTTCCCTCAGTCCCTGCACCCCCAAACCCCACACCCTCTAATGCTCCAGCCCCTAAAACTGCATCCCCATATCCTGCACCCCAACACCTTACACCCCCAGATCCTGACCCCAAAACCCTGCACCCCAAAACCTGCACCCTGAAATTCTTCCTCCCCAAACACTGCACCCCACAACCCTATGCTCCCAAATTCTGCCCCCCCAAATCCTGCCCCTCCAAACCCTGCACCCACAAATCCTGCACCACATACTCCCCCAGATCCTGCACCCCCAAACCTCCACCCCTAAACACTGTGCCCCCAAATCCTGCAGCCTGAAACCCTACACACCAAAACCCTGAACCCCCAAATCCTTGCTCTCCCAAATCCTGACGACCAAAACTCGGCACCTCTAAATCCTGCACCCCAACATCCTGCCCCTCCAAAAGCCTACACCCCTTAAACATTGCACCCCAAATCCTGAACTCCAAATCTGCACCCCCCAAATCCTTAAACCCTCAAACCCGTTGTCCCAGATGCTCCACCCCAAAACCCTTCACCCCTAAATTCTGCACCCCCAAATCCTTCCCTCAAACCATTCACCCCCGAATCTTGCACGTTCAAATCCATCCCCCAAAACCCTGCACCCCTGAACTCTGCTCCCCCATATTCCTCACTCTAAAACCTTGCACCACTAAATCCATCACCCCCAGATCCTGCTCCCCAAAACCCTGCACCCAAAATCCTGCCCCACAAGCCCCGGACCCCCAAAACCTGAACCCACAAGTCTGTCCCCCAAACCCTGTACTCCAAACCCTCACCCCAAAGCCCTGGACCCCCAAATCCTGCCCTATCAAACCCTTCACCCCAAACCCCTGCACCCCAAGATCCTGCACCCCCACATACTGAATCCCCAAACCCTGCACCCCAGGTTCTGAACACCCAAACCTTGCACCCCCAAATCCTGCACCCTCAGGTCCTCCTCCCAAAAACACTGAACCCCAAACCCTACACCTCCAATCCCTGCACCCCCAAACCCTGAAACCCCAGATTTTACTCCCCCAAACCCTTTCTCCCCAAATCCTGCACCCTCAATTCCTGCACCCCCAAAACCCTGTGCCCCAAACCCCTCTACTCCAAATCCTGCCCCGCCCAACTCTGCACACCATAAATCAACTGCCCCCCTGAACCCCTAAAGTCTGCAACCCTCAAACCCTGCACCCCCAAACCCTACAACCCCGGATCCTGCAACCCAAAACCGTGCACCCCCAAACCATGAACCCCAAAACAATGCAAGCTAAAATCCTGCCCCACAAACCCTGCACCTTAAAACCCTGCACCCCAAAACCCTGCAACCCTACATTCTGAAAACCCAAACCCTGAACCCCAAAATATGCACTTTCAAATCCAGCACCCCAATATCCTGCACCTCCAAATCCTCTACCCCCAGGTCCTGAATGCCCAAACTGTGTCCCACCAAACCCTGCATCCTCATTTCCTGCACCCCCAAATCCTGCACCCCCAAAACTCTGTGCCCCAAACCCCTCTACTCCAAATCCTGCCCCATCCAACTCTGCACCCCAAAAATCAACTGCTTCCAAGACTTGCACTTAAAATCCGGCACCCCGGCACCCGCAGATCCTTACCCCCCAAACCTTGCACCCCAAAACATTCCTGCAAACCCTGCACCCCCAAAACCTGCACCCCCAAATTCTGCCCCCCAAATCTTGTAACCTTAAATTCTGCACCCTGAAATCCTGCATCCCAATATCCTCCACTTTAAAAACCTGTACCCCCAAACCCTGCACCCCCAACTCCTGCAGCCTCCAATCCTTTCCTGTGAAGGGGTTTCGTTAGAAGGAGATATGTTGTTGAATTAGTCAGGCCCAAAGGAATCTCAAGGCCACTTCGAGAAGCTGAGAACAGAATCTGCTGTGAGAAAGAGGGGCGTTTCTTCATTAACAGGGCCTCAGCATGGCGTGAGTTGTCGGACCTATCATCGGTGGGGCTCCAGCGTGTGGACTGCCCATGATACTCATTTAGCGAATCCATGCTTGGAGCGTGGATTCGTGATCAGAGAATAGTCGAAATTTCAGGGGCTGAGCCTGCATATATCATTGTTCCCCTCGTTTCAGAATATTTACAGTGGGCTTTGCAGAACTCTTTACCTTTTCAGATTGCGTTATTAGATTCTCAAGCTTTAATTAAGACACTTTCCCCTCCACACAAGTTAATGTCAGTTTTGAATATGGGATCAATGGAGGAGGGTCCCCCTCTTCTCTCAGAATTTCCTGTTAAAGGATCCACAGTGTTCACTGACGCAGGGGGTAAAATGCAGAAAGCAGCAATTACATGGAAAACAGATGGAAAATGGCACGATGTGGTACTAACACCGATACTTCATAACACATATCCGTAGTCATTTGACAATTCAAGGCGATTTAGCTGAAGGAAACCGCCGAGCTGATTTTCTTGTATCTCCTGCATGGGTTCCACCTCCAATAGATAGGTTTGGGTAAGCAGTACGCTCTCATAGTTTCCTCCATCAGTCTGCTCAGGTCTTACAGCGGCAATTTTCATTGTCCGAAAGTGAAACCCGAGGTATTGTTAAAAGTTGTGCAGATTGTCAGCGCATCTCAGTAGGGCTGGGTGCAGGAGTCAATCCAAGAGGATTAGGAGTCTTGGAATTGTGGCAAATGGACGTCACACATGTCCCTGAATTTGGCAGGCTGAAGTATGTGCATATGTCTATTGATACATATTCTTTCGCCATATGGGCCACTGCTCAGACTGGTGAAACTAGTTCACATGTGCAACGACATTTACGTTCTGCTTTTGCAGCTTTGGGAGTTCCTGCACAGGTCAAGACAGACAACGCACCTGGTTATATTGCCAATGCTACTGCCACCTTTTTTCAATTGTGGGGTGTTAAGCACATTACAGGGATACCAAATTCTCCTACTGGTCAGACCTTGGCAGAAAGGATGAATCGAACTCTCAAGCATCAGCTTGACAAACAAAAAGGGGGAACTGACTGTACTACTCCACATGGCAGACTAAGCAAAGCATTATATGTCTTGTACTTTTTACGCCTTCTGCAAGGGTTCGACATTCCGCCTATGATTCGTCATGGAACAAGCTTAAAAGGACACTTGACAGACCTTAGAGAAAATCAATGTCAGGTCAAAATACGCAATGGAGTTACTGGTGAATGGGAGGGTCCTTTCCAATTAATAATTTGGGGAAAGGGTTATGCTTGTGTCATTACAGACCAAGGATCAAAATGGATTCCTGCGAAATGGATCAAGCCATGGCTGAATAAAGACAACAAAGATTCGACAGATGCAGAAGGACAGGAGGGAGATAAGTTGTGAGAATTGTCTCAAATGTAAACCATGAATTCTTATTCGGTGTTATAGATGCTCTTAGACCCAGTGGTCTAAAAGCTTATTAGTAAACAGATAAGGTACCTTCCATAGAGAATGCTAATTTGAACAGATAGTAAGAGTTCCAAAAGGGTGATATTACAATTAGATCATCTATGCATAGATAAGGTAAAAGTATAAGATATTTCTACCATGGTAACCTAATTTAGCAACTGGTAAGGTTTTAAAAGAGATATTAAGATTAAGCTATAGATCTTTTAAATAGGTTAATATAAGTTTTAAGATATTAATTCAATAATTAGCATATGAATAGGTTAATATAAGTTTTAAGCTATTAAGTCAATAATTAGCATATGCTGATGGTATTAAGTACGTTACTCTATAAACTGCGCAGTTATAGATCTTTTAGGAATTTAAGAGAATATATTGTATTAAGTTGTCTGACTATTCTAAAATAGTGTGTTGGTAAGGTTGTCATAAGTAGAATTAAGGTTTTATATATGATATGAAGGTTTGAGTATAAGCAGATAGTTGTTTAATCTTATTAAGTAAGGTTTAGCTACATTATATGTAATTGTAATTATGTTGTTAATCACGTGTCCTATGTTGCAGTGTATTTCAAAGACGATTCAGCATGCTGTTTAAGGGGCCTGACTAGTTCAAGAACAAAAAGGGGGAATTGTGAAGGGGTTTCGTTAGAAGGAGATATGTTGTTGAATTAGTCAGGCCCAAAGGAATCTCAAGGCCACTTGGAGAAGCTGAGAACAGAATCTGCTGTGAGAAAGAGGGGCATTTCTTCATTAACAGGGCCTCAGCATGGCGTGAGTCGTCGGACCTATCATCGGTGGGGCTCCAGCGTGTGGACTGCCCATGATACTCATTTAGCGAATCCATGCTTGGAGCGTGGATTCGTGATTAGAGAATAGTTGCGTATATAAGGAGACATGTTTCTGTAATAAACGGCTTTTGTGTGATTCACATTGAATCGGAATGCTGAGTCCTTTATCGTTCCAACACTTTCCCCCAAACCCTGCAGCCCAAAATCCCGTCCCCCAAAGCCTGCACCCCCAAAACTCTGCAACCCCAAATCCTGAACACTCAAATCCTGCATCCCCAGTTCCCTTCCCCATAACCCTGCACCCCAAATCCTGCAATCCTGAACCCTGCACCCCAAATTCTGCACACCCAAAACTTAACCCCCCAGATCCTGCACCCCATCCCCCAAACCCTGCACCCCAGAACCCTGCACCTCCAAACTCTCCACCACCATACCCTGCACCCCTGATCCTGCATTGCCAAACCTTTCGCCCCCAAACCCTACACCCGAAATCCTGCCCTCCCCAACTTGCACCCTAAAACCCTGCACCCCAAAATCCGTACCCCTGAACCCTGCACCCCCTGATCCTGCACCTTAAAACCCTACACACCCAGACCCTGAATCTCCAAATCCTGCCCCCTCAAATCTTTCACCTCCAGATCCTTCCGCCAAGCCCTACACTCCAAATCCTCCAAACCCAAATCCTGCACCCCCAAACCCTGCTCCCCAACCCTGCACCCCAGAACCCTGGACCACCAAATTCTACACCCTCACATCCTTCCCCCCCAAACACTGCACCTCCAAATCCTTCCCCCCAACACCCTGCACCCTCAAACCCTGAACTTGGAAATCCTGCCCTCCCAAATCCTGCACCTCCAGATCATGCCCTACCAAACCCTTCACCCCAAATCCCTGCACCTCAAGATCCTGCTACCCTAAACCCTTCACCCCAAATCCTGCATTCCTATATCCTGCCCCCCAAACCTTGCACCCCCAAATCCTGCCCTACCAAAGCCTTCACCCCAAATCCCTGCACCCCAAGATCCTGCTACCCTAAACCCTTCACCCCAAATCCTGCATTCCTATATCCTGCCCCCCAAACCTTGCACCCCCAAATCCTGCACGACCAAACCCTACACCCCAAGATCCTTCCCTCCCAAACTCTGCACCTCCAGATCCTGCCCCCAAGGATCCTGCCCCCAAACCTGCACCCCCAAATCCTCCAAACCCACATCCTGAACCATCAATCCCTCCTGAGCAAAAATCCTTAACACCCGGATCCCGTACCCCTAAATCCTGAACCCTCAAACCGTGCACCCTCAAATCTTACACCCCAAAATATTTAACCCCAAACCCTGCACCCCCAAATTCTGCAACCCCAAATACTACCCCCAACAATGTACTCCCAAACTTTGCATCGATTCTTGCCCTACCAAACCCTGCACCCCCAAATCTTGCACCCCCAAACCCTCACCCCAAATTCCTACACCTCAAAATCCTGCACCCCAAAACCCTGCACTCTCAAATCCCGCACGTGAGAAAGAGTAATAGAGACCGACAAAGTCTGACAGAGCCCGACAGACCCAAAGAGAGCCCAAAAGAGTCTGACAAAGTCCGACAGAGAGCCTGACAGGCCCCAACAGAACCTGTCAAAGCCCGACAGAGCCTGAGAGGGCCCAACAGAGCTAGAAAGAGAGTGATAGAGCCTGATAAAGCCCAACAGAGCTCGACAAAGCCTGTCAGATCCTGACAGAGCCAAAAAAACTTGACAAAGACTGACAAAGCTCGCCAGAACCCGACAACGACTGACAGAGCCCGACAGACGCTGAATAAGCAGGAGAAAGCCAGAGAGACTCCACAGAGACCGAGAGGGATCGACAGAGCCTGATGGAACTCACCAGAGCCTCACAGAGCCCTACAGAGCCCAATAGAGCACGACAGTGCCTGAGAAAGACCACAGAGCACATCAAGCCCTTACAAGGCCTGACAGAGCCTGAAAGGGCCTGAACAAAGCCCGCCAGAGCCACACAGAGCCCAACACAGGCCTACAGAGCCCAAAAAGGACCGAAAGAGTCCAACAGAGTGTGATAGAGTCCGACAGAGTGTGATAGAGTCCGACAGAGCCTGACAGAGCCCAAAACAGCCCGACAGAGCCCAAAAAATTCCAATAGAGCCTGACATGGCCCGACAAAACCCAACAGAGCATGACAGAGCTCAACAGAGCCTGACAAAGCTCAAGAAGTCTCGACAAACCTGACAGAGTGTGACAGAGCCTGACAAAGCCTGATAAAGCACGACAGAGCCTGACAGAGCCCGGGAAGTCCCGACAGAGTCTGGGAAGGCCCAACAGAGCCCGAAAGAGTGTGAGAGAGCCTGATAAAGTTGGACAGATCTCAAGAAAGCCCATCAGATCCTGACAGAGCCCAAAAAACCCGACAAAGACTGACAAAGCCCGCCAGAACCCGACAATGACTGACAGAGCCGGACAAAGCCTGACAAAGCATGACAGAGCCCGACAAAGCCCGACAAAGCCAAAAAATCCTGAGAGAGTCCAACAAAGCCCGACAGAGCTTGACAGACACCGAGAGGGACAGACAAGAGCCCAAAAAAGACCAACAGAGCTTGATAGAGCACAACAGAGCCTGACAAAGCCTGACAAAGCATAACAGGGCCTGACTAAGCAGTAGAAAGCCAGAGAGACTCCATAGAGCTTGAGAGGGACAGAGAGAGCCCCATGGAGCCCATCAGAGCCCTACAGAGCCCGATAGAGCACGACAGTGCCTGACAAAGATTGCAGATCATGACAAGCCCTTACAAGGCCTGTCAGGGCCTGAAAGGGCCTGCACAAAGCCCGTCAGAGACCAGCAGTGCCCTACAGAGCCACACAGAGCCCAACACAGGCCTACAGAGCCCGAAAAAGACCAAAAGAGTCCAACAGTGTGTGATAGGGTTTGACAAAGCCCAACAGAGCCCAAAAATGCTCGAAAAAGCCTGATAGAGCCTGACAGAACCCTTCAAAGCCCAACAGAGCCCGATAGAGACTGACAGAGCCCAACACAGCCATACAAAGCCCAAAGGAGCCTGAGAGAACCCGAGAAAGCCAGACAGACCTTGACAGACCTCGAGAGGGACAGACAGAGTCCGACAAAGCAGGACAGAGACTGAGAGAGCCCACCAACCCCGACAGAGACTGACAGAGCCCAAAAAACCTGACAAAGACTGACAAAGCCCACCAGAACCCGACAATGACTGACAGAGCCCAACAGAACCCGACTAAGTAGGAGAAAGCCAGAGAGACACCACAGAGCCCGACAGAGACTGACAGAGCCTGACAAAGCCCAAAGGACCCTGAAAGAGCCCAAGAAAGCCAGACAGAGCTTGACAGACCTCGAGAGGGACAGACAGAGCCCGACAAAGCCCAATAGAGACTGATAGAGCATGACAGAGCCCAACAAAGCCTGACAAAGCACGACAGAGCCTGACAGAGCCTGGGAAGGCGTGACAGAATATGAAAGAGCGTGACATAGTCTGATAAAACTAGACAGAGCTCGACAAAGCCCGTCAGATCCTGACAGAGCCCAAAAAACCTGACAAAGACTGGCAAAGCCCACCAGAACCCAACAATGACTGACAGAGCCCGACAGAACCCGACTAAGGAGGAGAAAGCCAGAGAGCCCCTACAGAGCCCGAGAGGGACCGACAGAGCCTGATGGAGCTTGCCAGAGCCTTACAGAGCCCTACAGAGCCCGATAGAGCCCAACAGTGCCTGACAAAGATTGCAGAGCACGACAAGCCCTTACAAGGGCTGTCAGAGCCTGAAAGGGCCTGAACAAAGCCCGCCAGAAACCGACAGTGTCCTCCAGAGCCTACCAGAGCCACACAGAGCCAAACACAAGCCTACAGTGCCTGAAAAAGACCAAAAGAGTCCAACAGAGTATGATAGGTTCTGACAGAGCCTGACAGAGGCCGACAAAGCTCGATAGAGCATAAAAAATTTCGATAGAACCCGACATAGCCTGACAAAACCCAACAGAGCATGACAGAGCTCAACAGAGCCCGACAAAGCTTAAAAAGTCCTGACAAACCTGACAGAGCTTGACAGAGCCCGACAAAGTGTGATGGAGCCCGACAGAGTCTGACAAAGTTTGTCAGAGCCCGACAAAGACTGACAGAATGCGACAGAACTCATCAGAGGCCGACAGAGCCCAGACGAGTCTGAAGAGGCCTCACCCAGCCCGACAGAGCCTGTCAGAGCCCGACAGACACCTCCAGGGCCTGACAGAGCCCAAAAAAGCCTGAAAAAGTCTGACAGAGCCCAATAGAACTTGTGAAAGCCCGACAAATCCTGAGAGGGCCAGACAGAGACTGACAGAGCCTGACAAAACCCAAAAAAGCCTTACAAAGTATGACAGAGCCTGACGGTATCCGGGAAATCCCGACAGAGCCCGGAAAGGCCCAACAGATCCCAAAAGAGCGTGAGAGAGCCTGATAGAGTGCGACAGAACCCGTCAGAGCCTGACAGAGCCCAGACGAGTCCGAAGAGGCCTCACACAGGCTGACAAGGCCCGTCAGAGTCCAACAGACACTTCCAGGTCCTGACAGAACCCAAAAAATCCTGAAAAAGCCTGACAGAGCGTAACAGAACCCGTTAAAGGTCGACAAAGCCCGAGAGGGCCCGACAGAGCCTGATAGAGACTGACAGAACCCAACAAAGACTGACAGAGCGTGACAGAACCCGTCAGAGCCCGACAGAGACCAGAAGAGTCCATAGGTGCCTCACACAGCCCAAAAGAGACCGACAGAGTCCATCAGAGCCTGACAGACACTCCAGGGCCCGAGAGAGCCCAAAATAGCCCGACAAAGCCCAACAGAGCCCAACAGAAACCGTCAAAGCCTGACAAATCCTGATCAAGACTGACAGAGCCCAACAAAGCCTGACGAAGGTCAAAGGATCTTGAGAGAGCCTGAAAAAGCCAGACAAAACTTGACGGACCGCGAGAGGGACAGACAGAGCCGGAGAAAGCCTGACAAAGCATGACAGGGCCCGATAAAGCCTGACAGAGACTAACAGAACTGACAAAGCCTGACAAAGCACGACAGAGCCCGACAGAGCCTGGGAAGGGCCAACCGAGCCCGAAGAAGCGTGATAGAGCCTGAAGGATCCTGATAAATTTGGACAGATCTTGACAAAGCCCGTCAGATCCTGACAGAGCCCAAACAACCCGACAAAGACTGGCAAAGCCTGATAGAACCCAACTAAGCAGGAGAAAGCCAGAGAGACTCCACAGAGCCTGAGAGGGACCGACAGAGCCCAATGAAGCTCGCCAGAGCCCTACGGAGTTTGAGAGAGCACGACAGTGTCTGACAAAGACCGCAGAGCATAACAAGCCCTTACAAGGGCTGTCAGAGCCTGAAAGGGCCTGAACAAAGCCCGCGAGAGACCGTCAGTGCCCTCCAGAGCCCACCAGAGTCACACAGAGCCGTAAAAGGACCGAAAGAGTCCAACAGAGTGTGATAGGGTCCGACAGAGCCTGACAGAGCCCAAAAAATTCCAATAGAGCCTGACATGGCCCGAAAAAACCCAACAGAGCATGACAGAGCTCAACAGAGCCCGACAAAGCTCAAAAAGTCCTGACAAACCTGAGAGAGCCCGACAAAGCGTGATGGAGCCCGACAGAGTCTGACAAAGTTGCCAGAGCTTGACAAAGACTGACAGAGCCTTTTCCATTGACCATTAACTAGTGATTTGACCATAACTAATGTAGGTTCTTTCTGATTTAGCATGGTTTTGGGTCATACTTGCAAAGTGTTTCTTCACAGGGCAAATTTGGGCTGCACCACTTAGATATAAGTGATTCATCACATACAATGCTTTTGACAATTGGTTTTGTGGTGTTTTCCCTACTTCTCCCCCTTTTTGTTTTTGAAAAAAACAAAAACAAAAAACCACCAACCAAACAAAAAAGTTTTGAATCAGATACGTGTGTTGGACCTTGACTATGTACTCAGAATCACAAATCAAATTTAGAGGTTCCTCCTTAAAAAGCTCTAAGTAATGTAAAGCTGTGCCAAGTTCTACTAATTGGGTTGAACCTTCAATCATTTGTACAGAATAATGCCAATTGTTATCTTCATGCCAGACCTCAACAAAAACTGTGCAAGTATGTAGAATCAGACCAGATACAAGTATGGTCTGTGACCTGATGTTAAAGACTTTCAGGTTCTGCATCAATTTACATTTAGGCATTCCAAAAGCTGTGCTGTTAAGAAAATCACCTAGTGCAATTTACAAGGACGTAGATTGCAGATAAAAAATCAAAATTAAATTTCTCAAATGGTACATATCTGACAAAAACATCATGGCCTATTAAAACTTAAATTCATTCCCTGCATTTTCTCGATCAGAGTAACTATCAGTATATCAGTCTGTTAGCAATCTCATCATACTGTCCCACAATAGCCACAGGTTGTTTCTATGTTGTAGCTATAAACAGACAAATCTGCAAGTCCGATTGAATGCAGTTAGCTTGTAATGTTGTCATAAACTTATTCATCAAAGTTTCTAACTCCATTTTGTCTGTCATATTTACTGGATATTGTTTTCCCTTACTGGATCGAAGTCTGTTTTCAGTTCTATCAGTGTAGTATTTGCTTTATTGAAATACTTTCTGTTAATACTAGTAGAAACACAGCATTCGAAATTTCCTTGGAGATTTCTCACTTGCAGCAAGCAGATCTGCATCATCCAAGCAGCTTCTTGTAGGACATGCAACTAAACAGAATTCTCAGAAAACGTTATTTGAGCTTAAAGTTTACTTAACAAATCTTAACCCAAGAGAGGTATAGGGCTTTCTGGCGAATACAAGAATTCATATGGTAAAACTTTGTTCCAAATTTGGCATTCCATTGGTCTCAAAAAATGGCCTTTCTTTCATTCTCTCCCATGACCTCAAAAACTAGCATGGTGAATTTACTAAGTCTCTTGCAACTAGTTACCACAGAATAAGTCTATTTAAAAAGAAAATTTGCTTTAATTTTCCAGCTTCATTAGAACTATGGATCCACTGGTGATGCCTTTACATTTCAACCCTCAGACTCCTTCATGCAGTATTACAATTCTCTAGCAGTAACATTGCTGAGGGGGGGAATAAAACCTCCCTCTCGCCCCCATCTGAGATGGCAGGATCTCCAGTCCAGCATGAAAACAAATCAGTTTGAACTCCACATCAAACCAACCTGGCTCCACTCCACACCCAAATTAGTACCAGTCTGACTCAGAGAAGCACTGAGCACTTTGACCTCCCAAAGCTGACCAGTGTGAAAAGACTGACTTCAGCAAGGAGGTTAAATGATGAGCTCTCTCCCCAGATGTGCCAAAACCTAGAAGACAAGACAGAAGCAAAAAGAAACAGCACCAACAACCCCTGATTCAAAGTTGAGAATGCAATGTCACAACAAGGATGAATGACAATACTCCAGGAAAAAAAAGACAGAGCGGGGGAATAAAGCCCCCCTTTCTCCACTTAGCATCGGGAAAACAGGTTGTGTGTTTTTTTTTTTCTTTTTTTGCTGCAGTTTAGATATAGTCAAGGCCACGCAGATGGTGTAATCGCTGGTATGAAGTGGGAGGCTCTGACAAACCCCTCGGTTGCAATGAGCTGAGTTTATCTTGTAGCTTGACACAGGCCTGAAATTTATATTCAAACTGTACAACACAGGCCTGGGATATTTTTCTTTTTGTTTTCCCATTTCATTCCAACCATAATACACTTTATACGCAATTCCAAGTAGCTCAGCAATAGTTACATTCCTTAGCTCCATTTGCCTTTTAAATTTACAGATGTCAAAACACAGTATATTAAGCATCAATTCATTATTCCATTTTCCTCGATCCAAATCAGTTCATATTCTAGCAACTTTTAAATACAACCTCATACGATACCAAGTTCACATCCATCATAGCATTTAGGTCTTTTTTTTTGTTTGGCTGGTTTGTGTTTTTTTTTCTTTTTTTTTTTTTTTTACAATGCAAAGCAGATTTTAACAATTTAAATTCTTTTCTGATTTCAAAATTACTAGATAACAACATAAGCAGTTACTCTAATGTGTAAGTATGCATCCTAAGGGGGAGCAAGGTGGAATTTTAGCAGTGGAACCGGTTCCCATTTTGTAATTATCTCCCCAAACAAAATTCTTTTGGTACCAAATATAAATATGCAAATTAAAATACTGATCTCAGATATTAAAACCAAATACCAAGTTCAAATATGCAGATAGATCAGAGTTACACTTATTCAAGACAATATTTAGATTTTAGCATTGCGGCTTTGGGTCGCTTACTGCTCAGCCGGGCAGAGGTACCTCTGGGTCTCCCTGACAAAACAGGTCAGTGCGCACTGGAGCCCCATTGGCACCTGCCCCCCCCCGTCGCCGCAGCAAGCTGGACTGGGCAAGGCTTTTATTAGCGTCTCATCTGGTGTGCTACAATTGTTATCCCAAAGCCAGGATTCTTTACTTAGTGTGCATACAAAAGAGCCAAATCCAGCACATCGAGCACATTTAGTACACCAAGATGAGACACAGCGTATCACAGAGTTGCGCAAGTCTGGATGTTGGAATAAAGCTAGCATGCTAGAAAGAGAAGTAACAGCTACTACACACAAAATTTTACCATCACGTTCACGCAGTAAAGAACTAAATTACTCATGATCTTCTGTATTATCACAAAACACACATTTTGAGTCCATGGATTCTCATTATTTAACAGTCTATGAACTTACTGTACCATATAACAAAGACCTATTAAACTGTAATATGCTTAAACAGATACCTACAAAGAAAACAAGTTAATACGGAAAGCATCTTGCAGATTTCAGCAAGTTTTCTATTACCTGTGTGTTATCAGTTAATTCTCAGCTCGTTCAAGTTCAAACTGTTCCGCCTGTAAAATTGTCTGAAATTATTTAATGATCTCTTGTAGAGATTTATTTTTTCCTGCTCTTCTCGCCTTAAAAACAACATTAATTGCAACAAAGTGTTATACTTCAAGTTTCTATTCTCCGGACACTTTTCCCAATCATTTAACTTACACAGCAGCCACCATTAATTACAATATTTCACAAGATCTTCCTTCCTCATATTTCCAAGTGCTTTCCTATGTTTTAAAACACCTCCCAATACCGATTTCTTAGGAACACGACTGAAAGCAGTCATTCCTGACCCCATCTTGTAAGTAAAAACCATGAGAAGAGGGAGGGAGGGGGGAAAGCACAGGGCTGCTTGCAGCATGAGTGGGAAAAGTGGGGAGAAGTTTTTATGGTGTACTTATACCACAAAGAAACAATTCTAACAACAACCAGTAAAACAATTAACTCACATTCCTGACAAGCTGCTTGATTTTCAGAGAGGCAATACACAGAAGCACGTAATATGTACTGTAAAACTCGCAGATAACACCTTGATAGCAAACATTAGCATTCTCTACTGCTAATTTCAACACCAGCACTTCCTTAACTTCTAAGTTTTCAACCTGCTTATTGATGGCCTCTTGAAGATGGTCAATAAATTGCATGTAATTCTCATTGGGACCCTGATTAATAGTTGTAAATGATTTGGCTGCTTTGTCGGTTTCAGGCACCTCTATCATAGCTTGATATGCAAGGTCTGTTGACTGCCTCAGGATTTCAGAAACTGCCTGTAATTGTGGTGTGTCAATTAGTGTCTTTTCCAAGAGTTGGGAGATACCCGCCCCTTTCAACGAGTCCCCATCGTTCCGTTCTAAATGATCTATAGTTGTTTCATTGCATAGGTCTAATTTTGCTTGAGTCTTTCATGGTTTTTATCTGATCTCGGGGCAACACATACACATACTCTTTTTCCTTTTAACTTTTCAAGAAAATGCTGCAAAACCTCATCTTCATCTGAGTCATCAGATAACACGGACTTGAATGGTGCTGGAGAATCATTAGTAACAGGGGGGTTTGGAACAGTGCACATTCTCGCCAATACTTTCTAGCATCATAATTATTCATATAACCTGAGTCCCCAAGTACACCCCCTTTCCCGTCACGATCATCATGACCACATTGCCGACTGCTGGATTCACTTGCTATTAGCTGATCTAATCTTTCACACAGTTCTTTTGTCCAGTTCTTATCCAGTGACTCCTTCTGCTCTCTCATGGGAGCTGGAGGGTTAAAAGGCGGTAAAGGCAGATAGAAATTGGTAAAAGGACTGATAGTACATTTGTTTACGACTTTAGCATCCTCTGCTTTCACAGGTTCTTTGGGCAAGTTGTCTGACTCCAATCCTCTGGACTTGTTGTTCTCATCAGTGTTGGGCAATGGTACAGGAGGTCACCCACTCAGCTCCATCTAATAGAAACCCATCCACACATTAATTTCAAGAAAATTCCTCATATCTCCCACATGACAGAGCTTGAAAGAGTGTGATAGAGCCTGATAAAGCCCTACAGAACTTGACAAAGCCCGTCAGATCCTGACAGAGCCCAAAATACCCGACAAAGACTGACAAAGTCCACCAGAACCCGACAACGACTGACAGAGCCTGACAGAACTGACTAAGCAGAAGAAAGCCTGAGGGACAGCACAGAGCCCAAGAGGGACCAACGGAGCCTGATGGAGCTTGCCAGAGCCTTACAGAGCCCTACAGAGCCCGATAGAGCACGACAGTGCCTGACAAAGATTGCAGAGCATGACAAGCCCTTACAAGGGCTGTTAGAGCCTGAAAGGGCCTGAACAAAGCCCACCAGAGACCAACAGTGCCCTCCAGAGCCCACCAGAGCCACACAGAGCCCAACACAGACCTACAGAGCCTGAAAATGACCAAAAGAGTCCAACAGAGTGTGATAGGGTCCGACAGAGGCTGACAGAGCCCGACAAAGCCCGAGAGAGCCCCAAAAATTCTGATAGAGCCTGATATGGCCCGACAAAACCCGACAGAGAATGACAGAGCTCAACAGAGCCAAACAAAGCTCACAAAGTCCCGATAAACCTGACAGAGCGTGACAGAGCCCGACAAAGCGTGATGTAGCCTGACAGTGTCTAACAAAGCACACCAGAGCTTGACAAAGACTGACAGAGCATGACAGAACCTGTGAAAGCCCGACAGAGCCTGAGAGGTCTTTACAGAGTCTGACAGAGACTGACAGAGCCCGACAAAGCCCGACAAAGCCCAAAGGAGCCTGAGAGAGCCCGAGAAAGCCAGACAGAGCTTGACAGACCTTGAGAGGGCCAGACAGAGCCCGACAAAGCCCAGCAGAGCCTGATAGAGCCCGACAGAGCCCAACAAAGCCTGACAGAGCCCGTCAAAGCCTGACAGAGTCCGTCAACGCCTGACAGAGTCCGTCAACGCCTTACCGTCTTCGATAGACACCAAGAGGGAAAGACGGAGCCTGACAAAGCCCAACAGAGCCTGATACAGCCTGACAGAGACCGATAAAGCTCGATACAGCCCATGAGAGCCCAACAGGGCCCTAAAGAGCCCGACAAATCATGAGAGAGACCGAAAAAAAAAACAGAGTTTGACAAAGCCCAATATAGCTTGATAGAGCACGACAGCGTATGACAAAGCCCGACAGAGCCTGATAGAGCACAAAGGAGCTCGAAAAAGCTGTACAGAGCCCAACAGAGCCAGGCAAAGGCCGCGAGAGCCTACCAGAGGCCTACAGAGCTCGACTAAGCATGGCAAAACCTGACATAGCCTGAAAGAGTCCAACAACACCCGACAAATCTCAAAAAAGCCCAACAGAGCTTGACAGGCTGTGACAGAGCTCGAAAAAGCTTAACTAAGCATGAACACATCTCGACAGAACCCGATAGGGCCCGACAGACCTCAACAAAGACCGATAGAGCACAACAGAACCCAAGAGAGGCCTATAGACCCTGACTAAGCCTGACAGAACCTGAGAGAGGTCTACAGAGCCCGGCTAAGCCCGACAGGGCCTGACAGAGCCTGACAGAGACTAACAAAGCTAGACAGAGCCTGACAGAGACTAACAAAGCTAGACAGAGCCCAACAGAGCCTGACATAGCCTGACAGAGCCCGACAGTGTTCGACAAAGCCTGTTAGAGTCCTACAAGCACAGAGAGATCCCAATAGAGACCGACAAAGCTGGACAGAGCCCGCCCATTCCTGACAGAGCCCAAAGAGCCCAAAAGAGTTCAACAAAGCCCGAGAGTGTCTGACAAAGCCTGACAGAGCCCAAGAGACCCCGACAAAGCCAGACAGAGCCCAACACAGACTGTCAAGGCCAATAGAGCCCCAGAAAGCCTGATAGAGCCCAACAGAGCCCGAGAGGGACCAACAGAGCTAAACGGACCTCGAAGGAACCTGACAGAGCCCGACAGAGATTGACAGAGCCCTTCAGGGCCCAACAGAGCCCGACAAAGCATGACAAAGCCCAACAGAGCCCGACAGAGTCTGACAGAGCCAAACAGAGCCTGACAGAGCCCTACAGAGCTCGACAGAGATCGACAGCGCCCTTCTCAGCCCAACAGAGCCCGACAAATCCCGACAGAGCTTAACAAAGCTTCACAGAGCCAAACAGAGCCCAACAGAGCAGGAGAGAGCCTGTCAGAGCCTGACAGGGTCAGACAGAGCCTGACAAAGCCCGACAGAGCCTGACAGAGCTTGACAGGGCCCAACAAAGACTGAAGGAGACCAATAGATCCCGACAAAGCCCGACACAGCCTGATAGAGCACGACAGAGCCTGACAAAACCCAACAAAGATTGTCAGAGACTTAGAGAGCCCAAAAATGCCTGACAAAGACCAACAGAGCCTGACAAAGTGCAACAGACCTCAACAGTGCCCAACAAACCCTGACAGAGCCTGAGTGAGACAGAGAGAGCCTGACAATTCCTGACAAAGTCAAACAGAGCCTGACATAACCTGACAGGTCTTGACAGGGCCCGCCAGAGACTGACAGAGACCGTCAAAGCCTGACAGTGCCAGCCAGAGCCCGACAAAGCCCGACAGGGCCTTACAAAGACCAACAGAGCCCAACAAATCCAAACAGAGCCCAACAGAGCCTGAAAACTCCCGAAAGAGCTGGACTGAATCTGACAGAACCCAACAGAGACCGACAGAGCCAGACAGGGTCCAACAGAGCCCGACAGAGCCCGACAAAGCCTGACAAAGGCAAAAAGAGCTCAAAAGAGCCCAACAAAGCCTGACAAAGTGCAACAGAGCCTGACAGGGCCCGACAGAGCCTGACAGAGCCTGACAAAGCCTGACAATTCCTGACAGAGTCCAAAAGAGCCCAACAGAGTTCGACAAAACCCGAGAGTGTCTGACAAAGCCTCACAGAGCCCAAGAGACCTTGACAAAGCTGGACAGAGTCCGACACAGACTGTCAAGGCCAATAGAGCCCAAGAAAGCCTGATAGAGCCTGACAGAGCTTGAGAGGGACTGACAGAGCCTGAGAGGGACTGACAGAGCCCGACAACAGCTGACAGACCCAGACAGGGCCCAACAAATCTTGATAGGGTCCGAAAGGCCCTGACAAAGCCCGAAACAGTGTGACAGAGACTGACAGAGCCTACAAGGCTTGACAGAGCCTGACAGCCCGACAGGGTCCACCATAGCCCAACATGCCCAACAGGGCTTGACAGAGCCCAACAAAGCCCGACAGGGTCCAATAGAACCCGACAAGGCCTTACATGGCTCAACAGAGACCAACAGGGCCTGACAGATCCTGATAAGGCCCGACATGAACTGAAAGAGCATGACAAAGCTCCAAAGTGCTTGATAGAAATTGACAGGGACTGACCAGGCTTGACAGAGCCCAACAAATCCTGACAGAGCCTGACAGGGCCCGTCAAAGCCTGACAGACCCCAACAGAGTCTGACAAACTTTGATAGAGCCTGACAAAGTCCAACAGAGCCTGACAAAGCCCTAGAGAGCACGACAGAGCCAGATAGAACCTGATAGGGACCAACAAAGCCCAAAAGCACTTGACAGAGACTAACAGAGCCTGACAGAGCCTGACAGGGCACGCCATAGTCCAACAAAGCCTGAAAGGGCCTGAGAAAGCCCGACAGGACCCGACAGAGCCTGAAAAAGCCTGACAGGGCCTGACAGAGACTGACAGAGCATGAGAGATTATTAAGGGAGTGGAACATCTCCCTTATGAGGAAATGCTGAGGGAGCTGGGTCTCTTTAGTTTGGAGAAGGGGAGACTGAGGGGTGACCTTATTAATGTTTACAAATATATAAAGGGTGAGTGTCATGAGGATAGAACCAAACTCTTCTCAGTGACAACCGATGATAAGACAAGGGGCAATGGGTTCAAACTCCACTTAAATTTGAGAAGAAACGTCTTCTCAGTGAGGGTAACAGAACACTGGAACAAGCTACCCAGGGGGGTTGTGGAATCTCCTACTCTGGAGACATTCAAAACCCGCCTGGACACCTTCTTGTGTAGCCTGATCTAAGTGTTCCTGCTCAGGCAGGGGGATTGGACTAGATGATCTTTTGAGGTCCCTTCCAATTCCTGACATTCTGTGATTCTGTGAGAGAACCCAATAGGGCTTGACAGAGCCTGACAAAGCCCAAAAAAGCCCGATAGAGTCTGACAAGGCCTGACAGGGCTCGACAGAACCGACAAAGCCCAACAGGACCCAACAGAGCCCGATAAGGCTTGACAAGAACTGAAAGGGCCTGAAAAAGCCCAAAAGGGCTCGACAGAGATTGACAGGGCCTGACAGGGCATGTATCAAGGTTTGATTGTCAGGTATCCTGTGATAGAGGGCCACATTTTATTTCAAAAGTTGTACAGCAAATCAGTCAGCACTTGGGAATAGACTGACAGCTACATACCCCTTATTGTCCTCAATCCACTGGCCAGGTAGAAAAAAAATGAATCATCTAATGAAACAACAAATTGTAAAATTGGGGCAGGAGGTGAACTTGGTTTGGCCTCGATCTTTGCCTTTGGCCCTCTTGCGTATCATAACAAGGCCAAGGGCAAAGGAAGAGTTGAGTCCTTTTGAAATCCTCTATGGGAGACACTATAGTTTACAGAAGGGGATGTCTGCACAAGTAGGGGATGAAATTATGACTTCATATATGGTGGCATTGCATAAACAATTTAACAAAATTGGGAAACGTGTTTGGAACTTGAAGTAGAGGTTTGGATGGGCCAGTACATAACATCCAATTGGGAGATTATCTGTATGTGAAGTCTCTTGCAGAAAAGACTTTAGAACCACAATAGGAAGGTCCATTTCAAGTCTTCTGATATCTTTCACTGCTATCAAGATTAAAGAACGGAACGCCTGGATCCATCATTCTAGAGTGAATAAAGCCTGCAAAGCATCATTAAGGGTAACCCAGGCACAACCTGGAATATATCTTACAGTCATAACCTTAGCACATGGGTGGGATGAAAATTGGCATGGGCGAAATCTGAATAAAATCATGGGGTGACACTTTAAATTGGTGCTTTCGAATCAAAACAATCAGAATATATATATTACATTGCCCACTTATACAGCAGAGAGCTTTAAATTTGTAGTAATTAGCCAAAACCTTTCTGAAATTCTATCAAAGAAATTTCTTTATTTCCACCTTGACATGTTTTGGTCCTTCTGGACCTTCTGGGTGACCTTTTGGTCCCTGTGGTCCTTTTGGTCCTTCTGGGTGACCGGCCCAGGTGGCACTTAGTACCTCAGCAAGAAGAAACCCAAAAGAGAAGACAAATTCTACAACTGCAGTGAGTGGGGTCACCACGCCAAAGAATGCAAGCACCCGTCCCAGCCCAGAAGATGCCATTGCTGCCAGAGCACCAGCCATATGGTTGCCAACTGCCTCAAAAGAGCTTAGCAGTGCAGCGGGCAAACACTGGGAGCCTGACTTCTGCATTAACATTAAAAATCTGTTTAAGGATAGAGATGGGTTTTCTCAGGTAGAAGTAGCCTTCTTACCTGTGGCCAGAGAAAACATAGATAAAGAATCATCACCTTAGTAAAAAAATTTACTAACCTCTTAGAAAATGGGGGAATGATACAGGGAATTAACAATTAACAAATTAACACTTGAAGAACTAACACTTAAAGAGTTAAAGCTAACAGAGAGCTAACCCTTTAATCCACATCACTATTGTCTAGCCTTGCTTCGCTTTGTGTAACTTATTGTATGAGAAACAGGAGTTCGCTGACACCTTGCAAAGATAATAATCCTTAGGTGCATCCTTGGCGCATCCTTGGGTGAACTAGATTACAGAAACTTGGGCACAGGACAGGAGATATGCCAGTTTAAACCAACTCAGCAGTCTGAGTCCTAACCAACTCATCACACTAGACCAAAGGTGACCGTGTACAGAGAAAGAGGACCTGGGTTCACGATCACTGCGCAGCTGCAACCAGGAGGAGCTGGAGGTGAAGACTCTGGAAATGGTCTCCTGGAACTCGTTGTAATAAGAACCGCCTTCTCGGGGACAGGTTATGAATATGTATAGGCATTCCTAAAACTTTCATGAATATGTAACACTTTACTGCATTTAACCAAGCTCACAGCTACTGGAAATTTACACATGTATTAGGTGAAATTATCCCCCGTGTGTCCGGCGCCGTGTAAATAAACATACCTCTTTACAGTCTTACAGGTTGTAAAGTAATTTCTGCACCTCATTACTTCCTCCTCATCTGGAGACATCCCAAAGTCTTTATTTTCTGGTCATTCTGTAATGTCTTCTAAGATCCCTGTGTGACTGGGACTTCCAATTCGTTGTGTTATCAATGCAATCCATTTACTCCACATAACATCGTTTGCATGATGCATAGAGGGAACCGTCCCTTTGAACATCCAGCTCAGCACTGGCAGTCAAGGTGCCAGGAGGAGCTGTGCTTCAGTACCAATCACTTCTGAAGCAGCTTGAACTCATTCATATGCTGGTAGTATCTCCTTTTCAGTTGGAGTATAGGTGGCCTCAGATCCTTTGTATCCTCAACTCCAAAAACCTAAGGGTCGACCTTGGGTTTCTCCTGATGCTTTCTGCCAGAGGCTCCAGGTAGGACCATTATCTCCATCTGCAGTGTAGAGCACATTTTTAACATCTAGTCCAGCCTGACAAAGCCCTAGAGAGCTCGACAGAGCCAGATAGAACCCGACAGGGACCAACAAAGCCTGAAAGCGCTTGACAGAGACTAATAGAGCCTGACAGGGCACGCCATAGTCCAACAAAGCCTGAAAGGGCCTGAGAAAGCCTGACAGGACCCGACAAAGCCTGAGAAAGCCCGACAGGGCCTGACAGAGACTGACAGAGCATGAAAGAACCCGATAGGGTCCAACGGGGCCCGACAGAGCCTGACAGGGCCCGACAAAGCCCGAAAAGGCCTGACAGGGACCGACAGAGCCTGACAACACCTGATAGGGCCCGATTGAGCCCCACATGGTCTGACAGAGCCCAACAAAGGTCGATAGGGCCCAACAGGGACCGAAATGACCCAACAAAGCCTGAAAGGGCTCAACAGAGACTGACAGAGTCCAACAGGGCTTGACAAAACCTGACAGAGTCTGTTAGGCCCAACAGAGCCTGACAAGACCTGACAGGGCTCAACAGGGCCCAACAGGGCCTGACAGAACCCAATAAGGCTGGACAGGGACAGAAAGGGCCCAACAAAGCCCGCAAAGGCTCGACAGAGATTGACAGGGTCTGACAGGGCCCGACAAAGACCAACAGGTCCCAAGAAAGCCTGACAGAGCCCGACAGAGTACAACAGGACCCGACATAGCATGACAAAGTCTGACAGGGCCTGACAGTAACTGACAGAGCCCGACAGAACCCAACAGGAACTGACAGAGCCTGAAACGGCCCAGCAGAGCTCAACAGAGTCCGACCGGTCTCGACAAAGCCTGACAGGGTTCAACAGAGCCCGACAAAGCCCAAGAGGGCCTGATAGAACCCGAAAAGGCCTTACATGGCTCAACGGAGCCCAACAGGGCCCGACAGATCCTGATAAGTCCCAACATGAACTGAAAGGGCCTGGCAAAGCCCCAAAGTACTAGACAGAGATTGACAGGGACTAACAGGGCTTGACAGAGCCCAACAAATCCTGACAGAGCCCGACAGGGCCCGTCAAAGCCTGACAGAGCCCAAGAGAGTCTGACAAACTTTGACAGAGCCTGACAAAGCCCTAGACAGCTCGACAGAGCCAGACAGAGCCCGACAGGGATCAACAAAGCCCTAAAGCACTTGAGAGAGACTGACAGAGCCTAACAGGGCACGCCATAGCCCAACAGAGCCTGAAAGGACCCGAGAAAGCCCGACAGGACCCGACAGAGCCTGAGAAAGCCCGACAGGGCCTGACAGAGACTGACGGAGCACGACAGAACTCAATAGGGCCCGACAGGGCTCAACAGAGCCTGACAAAGCCCAAGAAGGCCTGATAGAGCCTGAAAGGACTTGACAGAACCCAACAAAGCCTGACAGGACCCAACAGAGCCAGATAAAGACCAACAGGAACTGAAAGGGCCCTACAGAGCCCGAAAGGGCTTGACAGAGATTGACAGGGCCTGACAGTGCCCAAGAGAGACCGACGGGTCCCGAGAAAGCCCAACAGATCCCGACAGAGACTGACAGGGTCTAACAAAGTCGGAAAAGGCCTAATAGGGCCTGACAGAGTCTGACAGGACCCAGCAGAGCCTGTCAAAACCCAACAGGGCCAGACAGAGCCTGATATGGTCCAATAAAGCCCGAGAAGTCCCGACAGGGCCTGACAGAGACTGACAGAGCACAGCAGAGTTCGATAGGGCCTGCCAGGGCACGACAGAGCCTGACAAAGCCCAAGAGGGCCTGATAGAACCTGACAGGACTCGACAGAACCCAACAAAGCCTGACAGGACCCAACAGAGCCAGATAAGGACCAACAGGAACTGAAAGGGCCCGACAAAGCCTGAAAGGGCTTGACAGAGATTGACAGGGCCTGACTGTGCCCGAGAGAGACCGACAGGTCCCAAGAAAGCCCAACAGATCTTGACAGAAACTGATAGGGTCTAACAAAGTCCAAAAAGGCCTAATAGGGCCTGACAGAGCCCGTCAAAACCCAACAGGGCCCGACAGAGCCTGATATGGTCCAATAATGTTTGAGAAGTCCCGACAAGGAACCGACAGGGCCCAACAAAGGCCGACAGGACCCTCCATAGCCCAACAAATGCCAACAGGGCCTGACAGACACTGACAGAACCCGACAGGGCCTTACAGGGCCCAACAGAGCCCAACAGAGCTTGATAGGGCCAGAAAAAGCATGACAGGGCCCGACAGAGTCTGAGAAAGCCCAACAGGGACTGACATAGCCTGACAACACCCGACAGGGTCTGATAGATCCCGACAGGTCCTGACAGGACACAACAGGTTGTGAAAGGGCCCAACAGACCCTGACAAACCTGACAGGGTGTGATAGAGCCCGACAGGGCCGGACAGAGCCCAACAGGGCCGGACAAGGCCCGACGGGGTCTGACAAAGGCCAAAAGGGCTTGACAGAGACTGAGAGAGCCTGACAGGGCTTGACAGAGTCCGGCAGAGTCTGACAGGTCCCGACAAAAACCGACAGGGACCGACAAAGCCCTAATGAACCCGACAGAGCCTGCAATAGCCCAACAAAGCCCCCGACAGGGTCTCACAGACACTGACAGAGCCGGACAGAGCTTGACAGGGCCCAAAGAAGTCTGACAGGGCCTGACAGACACTTACAGAGCCCGACAGGGGCTGAAAGGGCCCGATAAAGCTTGAAAGGGCTTGAAAGAGTCTGACAGAGCATGACAGAGCCCAACAGGGCCTGATAGGGCCCGTCAGAACCTGACAGGGTCAATACAGGGCTCAATAAAGCCCGACGGAGCCCGACAGACACTGACAGATCCCGACAGGGCCCAACAGATCCTTACAAAGCCTGACAAAGCATGACAAAACCCCACAGGGCCTGACAAAGTCCGACAAAGCCTGACATGGCCCAACAGAGTCCGACAGTGTCCAACAGAGTCCAACAGGGCCCGACAGAGCCTGATAAGACCTGACAGGGCTAAACAGAACTCGATAAGGCTGGACAAGGATAGAAAGGGTCCGACAAAGCCTGTAAGTGCTCGACAGAGATTGACAGGGTCTGACAGGGCCCGACAAAGACCGACAGGTCCCAAGAAGGCCTGACAGAGTACAACAGGGCCCGACAAGGTTGAACATAGCTCGACAAAGTCTGACAGGGCCCGACAGTAACTGACAAAGCCTGAAAGAACCCAACAGGGCCTGAGAGAGCCTGAAATGGCCCAGAAGAGCTCAACAGAGCCCGACCGGTCTCGACAAAGCCTGACAGGGTCCAACAGAGCCCGACAGAGCCTGACAATGCCTGATAGGGCTCGACAGGGACTGACAGAGCCCGAGAGGGCCTGACAAAGCCTGACAGGGCCTGACAGAGACTGTCAGAGCCTGACAGGGACCGTCAGGGCCTGACAGAACCCCACAGGGCTTGACAAGGCCCAACAGAGCCTGACAGAGCCACACAGAGTCTGACAGGTCCTAACAGGGCTTGACAGAGTCCAACAAAACCCAACAGAGCCCTACAGAGTCCGACAGGGCCCAACAAAGCCCAACAGAGTTTGATAGAGCCCGACAGAGCCCTACAGGGATTAACAGAGAATGACAGGGCCTGACAGAGCCTGTCAGGGCCTGACAGGGCCTGACAAAGCCCAACAGGACACAACAGACAGTGACAGAGCCTGACACAGACCAACAGGGCCCAAAAAAGCCTGACAGTGCTGGACAGAGCTTGACAGAGCCTGACAGGGACTGAAAGGGCCCGAAAAAGCTTGAAGGGTCTCGACAGAGTTTGACAGAGCATGACAGAGAACAACAGGGCTTGACAGGGCCCGAAAGAACCTGACAGGGTCCAATGAAGCCCGATAGGGCCTAACAGAGACTGACAGATCTTGACAGGGGCCGGCAGAGTCTGACAGAGCCAGACAGGGCTAGAGAGGGCTTGACAGAGCTTGTCAGAGCCCGACAAAGCCCAACAAAGCCTGACAGGGCCCAACAGAGACTCACAGAGCACAACAGAGCCTGACAGGTCCCGACAGAGACTGACAGAGCATGACAGAGCCTGACAAGGCCTGACAGAAACCAACAGGGCCCAACAGGGCTTGACAGAGCCTGACAGAGCCTGACAAAACCTGATAGGGGCAGACAGGGCTTGACAAAGCCTGAAAAGATTTGACAGAGACTGACAGAACTCGACAGAGACGTACAAGTTCTGACAGAAAACAACAGGACCCTATAGGTCTTGACAGAACCCGACAGAACCCTAATGAGCCCAAGAGGGCCCGATCAAGCCCAACAGGGCCTGACAGGGCCCAACAGAGACTGACAGAGCCCGACAGATGCTGACAGGGCCTGACAGAGTCTGAAGGAGCCCAACAGAGCTAGAAAGGGCTTGACAGAACCCGACAGGGCCCAACAAAGCCTGACAGGGCCTGAGAGCAGCTGACAGAGAATGACAGAGCCTGCCAGAGCCTGGAAGGGCCTGATAGGGCCCAACAGAGTCTGACAGAGCCCGAGAGAGCCCGACAGGGCTCGCCATAGCCTGACAAAGCCTGACAGGACCTGACACTTACAGAGCCCAACAGAGCCTGTCAGGGCCCGACAGGGCCTGACAAAGCCCAACAGGAACCAACATAGACTGAATGAGCCCGACAGAAACTGACAGGGTCCAAGAAAGCCCTACAGGGCTGGACAGAGACTGACAGAGTACAACAGAACCCAACAGGGACCGACAGAACCTGACAGGGCCAGATAGGTCTCGACAAAGCCTGATAGGGCCCGACAGAGCCCGACTGGGCCTGACCAATCCTGACAGGGCCTGACAAAGCCTGAAAGAGTCCGACAGTGCCCGATAAGGCCTGACAAAGCCTGAAAAAGCCCCAAATGGCCTGAAAGATCCCAACAGAGCCCGTCAAAGCCAGAGAGGGCCCAATCGAACCTGACTGGGCTTGACAGAAACTGACAGAGCCCTGGAGGGCCCGACAGAACCCGACAGGGCCCTACAGCTCTCGAGAGAGCCTGACAGTGCCAAACAAAATCTGAGAGGGTTCGATTGAGTCCAACAAGTCCTGACAGAGTCCAAGAGGGCCTGATCGAGCCCAACAAGGCCTGACAGGGCCTGACAAAGCTTGACAGAGCCCGACAGAGCCTTACAGGGCCCAACAAAGCCAAACAGTGTCCGACAGGGCCCAACAGGTCTCAACAGAGACTTGCAGAGTATGACAAAGCCTGACAGGGACTGACAGAGCTTGACAGGGTCCGACAGAGCCCGACAGGTCCTGACAGATCTTGACAGATATCGACAGAGCCCAAAAGAGCCTTACAGGGCCCGACAAATCTTGAAAGGGCTTGATAGAGTATGACAGAGCCCAACAGGGTCTGACAGGGCCAGTCAGGGCCCCACAGAACCCTATAGGGATCGACAGAGCCTCACAGAGCCCAACAGGTCCTGATAAGGCCGTAAAGAGCCTAACAGGGCCTGACAGAGCCTGACAGGGCCCCACAGAGTCTGACAGGGCTCGACAGAGACCGACAGGAACCGAAAGGGCATGACGAAGCTTGACAGGGTCCGAGAGATACCGAGAGAGCTTGACAAAGTCCGACAGGAGCCGACAGATTCCAACAGAACCCGAAAGGGCCCTGTAAGTCTTGACAGAGCCCGACAGAGCCTGAATGAGCCCAAGAGGGCCTGTTCGAGCCTGACAGGGGCTGACAGGGCCTGACAGGGCACGATAGAGCCTGATAGGGCCAGGCGAAGCCTGACAAGGCTTGACAGGGACTGACAGGAACTGAAAAGGCTCAAAAAAGCCCAATCCTGCCCGACAGAGCCTGAAAAAGGCCTGACAAAGCCTAAAAGATCCCAACAGAGCTCAACAGGAACTGATAGAGGCTGATAGGTTTAAACAAAGCCTGACAGGGCCTGATGGAGCCCGACAGGGACTGACAGAGCCTGACAGAGCCTGACAGAGACCGACAAAGCTTGGTAGGGATTGATAGAACCCGACAGAGCCTGATAGTGCCTGACAAAGCCTGACAGAGCTTGACAGGGCCTGACAGAGCCCCATAGGGCTAGACAAAGCCCGACAGGACCCGACGGAGCCTGACAGAACCTGACCGGGCACGACAAAACCCAACATGGCTTGACAGAGACTGACAGCGCATGACAGAGACCGACAGGGCCAGACAGAACACACCAGGGCCGGACAGGGCCCAACAGAGACCGACAGGAACCGAAAGAGTTCCTGAAAGATCCTGACAGAGCTCAGCAGGACCTGACAGAGGCCGATAGGGCTAAATAAAGCCCAACAGGACCTGACAGAGTCCGACAGGTATCAACAGAGCCCGACAGAGCCTGATAGGGCCCGACAAAGCCTGAGAGAGCTCGACAGAGCAAAACAGGGCCTGACAGAGCCTGACAGGGACCGACAGAGCTCAACAGGGCCTGACAAACACTGACAGGGCCCGACAGGACCCAACAAAGTCCGACAGGGCCCGACAGAGCCTGACAGGGCTAGAGAGGGCTTGACAAAGCTTGTCAGAGCCCGACAAAGCACGACAGGGTCCGACAGAGACTGACAGATCACGACAGAGCCCGACAGATCACGACAGAGCCCAATAGAGCCTCAAAGAGCCCACCTTAGGCTGACAAAGCCTGACATGGCCCGACACACACTGAAAGAACCCAATAGATTTCAACAGGGTCCGACGAAGCCTGATAGGGCCTGACAGAGACTGACAGAGCCCGACAGGGTCCAATGGAGCCTGACAGGGATAGAGAGGGCTTGACAGAGCTTGTCAGAGCCTGACAAAGCCTAACAAAGCCAGACAGGGACCAACAGGGACTGACAGAGCTCGACAGAGCCCGAAAGAGCCTAACAAGGCCCGACAAAGATTGAAAAGTCTTGAGAGAGTACGACAGAGCCCAACAGGGCCCGACAAGGCAATTCAGGGCCCGACAGAACCCTACAGGAGCCGACAGAATCCGACAGAGCCCGACAGGGCCCAACTAATCCTGATTGGGTTTGAGAGAAACTGACAGAGCCCGAGAGAGCCCTAGGGGGCCCAATAGAACCCAACAGGGCCCTATAGCTCTTGACAGAGCTTGAGAGAGCTCGACAGGGCCTGACAGGATCGGACAGGGCCTGACATAGCCCCACATGGCCTGACAGAGACTGACAGGGCCTGCCAGGGCCCGCTCGACAAAGCCTGACAGGGCTTGACGGGGCCGACAGAGTCCAACAGAATGTAACAGAGCCATACAGGGCCTGACAGGGAACATCAAGGTGCCACAGAAGCCCAAAGGGATCGACAGGGCCTGACAGAGCCTGACAGAGCCAGACACAGCCCGACAGGTCCTGGCAGGGCCCGACTAGGTCTAACAGGACCCGACAGAGCCCTACAGAGTCCAACAGGGCCTGACAGGGTTTGATAGAGCCTGACAGAGCCCTACAGGGATCGACGGATTCTGACAGGGTCCGAGAAAGCCCAACAGAACCCGACAGAGCCCGATGAAGCCTGACAAGACCCAACAGAGACTGACAGAGAACGACAGGGACTGAAAGGGCCCTTCAGGGCTCAACAGAACCCCACAGAGCTCAACAGGGCTTGACAGAGCCAGACATTGAGGCGCAGAAATGACCTTATAACCCTTGAGGTTATAAAGAAGGGTCCTATAGGTCTTTGTCTGTTACATGGTACAGTAAGTTCACAGACTGTTAAATCATGAGAATCCATTGACTCACTATGTACATTTTGTGATTATACGGAAGATTTTGTGATTATACAGAAGACCATGAGTTCTTTACTGCATGAATGTGATGATAAGATTTTGTGTGTGACAGCTGTTACTTTTCTTTCTAGCATGCTAGCTTTATTCCAGTATCCAGACTTGCACAACTCTGTGATAGGCTGTGTCTCATCTCGATGTACTAAATATGGTTCTTTTGCATGCACACTAAGTAAAGAATCCTGGTTTTGGAATAACAGTTGTAGCACACCAGATGAGACGTTAATAAAAGCCTTGCCCAGGCCAGCTTGCTGTGGCGGTGGGGGGGCGGGTGCCGATTGGGCTCCAGCGTGCACTGACCTGTTTTGTCAGGGAGACCCAGCAGCACCTCTACCTGGCTGAGCAGTAAGCGGTTCAAAGGTGCAATGCTAAAATCGAGATAGTGTCTTGAATTAGTGTAACTGTGATCTATCTGCATATTTGACCTTGGTATTTGGTTTTCATACCTGAGCTCAGTATTTTAATTTGCATATTTATATTTGGTACCAAAAGAATTTTGTTTGGGGAGATAATTACAAAATGGGAACCGGTTCTGCTACTAAAATGTCACCCTGCTCCCCCTTAGGATGCATCCTTACACATTTGAGTAATTGGTCTTATTGTTATCTAATAATTTTGAAACCAGAAAAGAATTTAAGTAGTTAAACTCTGATTCGCAGTGAATTTACCTGCTAGTTGGAGGTATGGTAAATAAAACTAAATGCTATGATGAATGTGAACTTGGAGGAGGTTGTATTTAAAAGTTGCTAGAGTATGACCTGATTTGGATCTAGGAAAATTAAAGTAATCGATTGATAGTTAATATGCTGTTTATTGAAATCTGTAAGACATTGCAAACGGTAAATGTGGCTTAGGAATGTAACTATTGCTCAGCTAATTAGAATTGCATATAGAGTGTATTATGGCTGGAATGAAATGGGAAAATAAAAAAGCAAAATATCCCAGGGCTGTGCTGTACTGTTTCAACATAAATTTCAGGCCTGTGTCAAGCTGCAAGATAAACTTAGCTCCCTCACAGCTCTCAGGCAGCTCCCACTTAGCACCAGCAATTAAGGTCACCTGCGTGGCCTTGCCTGTATCTAAACTGCAGAAAAAAAAAAGAAAAACCTGGCTACCCGCTTTTAAAATGGTGACAGGTGTGCTTTCTCTCCCCGCCATTGCAGCAATGTTGTAATGCTGAATGGAGCAGTCTGAGGGTGAAATTTAAATGAATCCCTAGCAGATCCATAGCTCTAATGAAACTGGGAAATTAAACCAAAAATTTGTTAATAGACTTATTCTGTGGTAGCTAGTTGTAAAAGACTTCTTAGTAAATTCACAGTATCACAGTATCACAGTATGTTTGGGATTGGAAGGGACCTCAAAAGATCATCTAGTCCAATCCCCCTGCTGGAGCAGGAACGCCTAGGTGAGGTCGCACAGGAATGTGTCCAGGCGGGCTTTGAATGTCTCCAGGGAAGGAGACTCCACAACCTCCCTGGGTAGTCTGTTCCAGTGCTCTGTTACCCTCACTGAGAAGAAGTTCTTTCTCAAATTTAAGTGGAACCTCTTGTGTTCCAGCTTGATCCCATTGCCCCTTGTCCTATCATTGTTTGCCACTGAGAAGAGCCTGACTCCATCCTCGTGGCACTCACCCTTTATATATTTATAAACATTAATAAGGTCACCCCTCAGTCTCCTCTTCTCCAAACTAAAGAGCCCCAGCTCCCTCAGCCTTTCCTCATAAGGGAGATGCTCCACTCCCTTAATCATCTTTGTTGCCCTACGCTGGACCCTCTCCAGCAGTTCCCTGTCCTTCTTGAACTGAGGGCTCCAGAACTGGACACAATATTCCAGATGGGGTCTCACCAGGGCGGAGTAGAGGGGAAGGAGGACCTCTCTCGATCTACTGACCACCCCCCTTGTAATACACCCAAGGATGCCATTAGCCTTCCTGGTCACAAGGGCACAGTGCTGGCTCATGGTCATCCTGTTGTCCACCAGGACCCCCAGGTCCCTTTCCCCTACGCTGCTCTCTAATAGGTCATGCCCCAACCTATACCGGAACTTGGGATTGTTCCTGCCCAGATGCAGGACTCTACACTTTCCCTTGTTAAATTCCAGCCTGTCCAGGTCCCGCTGGATGGCAGCACAGCCTTCTGGTGTGTCAGCCACTCCTCCCAGCTTAGTGTCATCAGCAAACTTGCTGATGGTATACTCAATTCCCTTGTCTAAATCATTAATGAATATATTGATTGGCCCCAGTACTGACCCTGTGATAGTTTTTGAGATTGTGAGAAAGAAAGAAAGACCATTTTTTGAAACCAATGGAATGCTAAATTTGGAACAAGTTTTAACAGCTGAATTCTTGTATTTGCCAGAAAGCCCTATACCTCTTTTGGGTCAAGATTTGTTAAGTAAATTGTAATCTCAAATAATGTTTTCTGAGAATTCTGTTTAGTTGCATGTCCCACAAGAAGCTGCTTGGATGGTGCAGATCTGCTTGCTGCAAGTAGGGAATCTCCAAGGAAATTTCGAATGCTGTATTTCCACTAGTATGAGCAACCAAAGTATCGGTAAAGCAAACACTACACTGATAGAACTGAAATAGGACTTTGATCCAGTAAGGGAAAACAATATCCAATAAATATGACAGCCAAAATGGAGTTGGAAACTTTGAGGAATAAATTTATGACAACATTACAAGCTAACTGCATTCAATTGGACTTGCAGATTTGTCTGTTTATAGCTACAACATAGAAACAACCTGTGACTATTGTGGGACAGTATGATGGGATTGCTAACAGAATGATATACTTGGAACGGATTTTTTTTCCCAGTTCTTTTCATAAAACTATTACTGAGCCCTCTGATCAAAAGAGGCAGAGAACAAATTCAGGCTTTAGTAGGCCGTGATCCATCTGTCATATATGTACCTTTTGTAAAAGCAGATTTTTTTTTTTTTTCCACAACCTCCGTCCTTGAAAATTGCGCTAGCTAATTTTCTTAACAGCATAGCTTTTGGCATGCCTAAATGTAAATTGCTTCAAAATCTGCGTGTCTTTGATATCACACCACAGACCGTACTTGTATTCGGTCCTATCCCAAATGCTCGCACAGTTTTTGTTGATGGTTCAGGGAAGTCTCATAAAGCTGTAGTGGTCTGGCGTGAAGATGACATTTGGCATCATTCTGATAAAATTGTTGAAGGCTCAACCCAATTAGTGGAACTTCGCGTAGTTTTGCATGCCTTAGAGCTTTTTAGGGAGGAACCTCTAAATTTGGTTTGTGATTCTGAGTATGTAGTCAAGGTCCTACAGCGCATCCTCTCCACTTTTCTTAAAGAAATCTCGCAACAGCAACTTTTTGATATGTTTGCATCATTGCAAACTGCATTAAAGCTTCGCAAACACCCACTGTTTGTTACTCATATACACTCTCATACAACTTTACCAGGTACCATAACTGAAGGCAATGCAGTTGTGGATTCTTATACTGTAACTACAGTCTGCTTCCAGCCTGCCAGGGCTTCACATGCTTTCTTCCATCAGAATGCTGCTGCCTTAAAAAAGGTGTTTGGTCTCACTCTCGAGCAAGCGAGAGACATAGTGTGCTTTTGCCCAGAATGTCAAGGTCTGATTACAAGCTCACCCTCCCTTGGAGTTAACCCTCACAGACTCTCAGCTAATGACATTTGGCAGTCTGATGTTACATTTCATCTTTTGGCCATTTGAAATATGCACGTTTCTATAGATACTTTTTCAGGCATGCTTTGTGAATCTGCGCACACAAGTGAGAAAAACAGAGATGTTCAGCGTCACTGGACCTGCTGTTTTGCTATACTGGGAGTACCGCAACAGATTAAAACTGACAACAGTCCTGGACACACTGCTAGATCCACGCAATTTTTTTTACAGCAATGGGGTGTTTCGCATGTCACAGGTATTCCACATTCTACCACTGGACAGGCTATCATTGAACAGGTGCACTCCATGCTGAAATGGATGTTATTAAAACAAAAAAGGGGGAATATGACACCTCAGGAACAATTAGACAATGCAATATATGCTTTAAATGTTTTGAATCGTACTATGCCTCCCTCCTCTATCGCAGCAGTGGAAAAACACTTCCGTGTTTCAGATTCACTGTCTCAGAGACGAAAGGTTTTATACCGGGATCCCCTGCACAACAGTCAGTTGGCAAGGGCCTGTAGGAAGGCCCCTGGGGAAGGGGGTATGCTTGTGTTGTTCTTCCAACAGGACCAAAGTGGCTTTCTGTGAAATATGTTAAACCTTTCTACAAGTTGGACAAACATGATGCAGGACCTAATGCCAGAGATAAAGCATCTGTCCCTGCAGCAGAGGGCAACAAAGAAACAGAAGAGACCAAAGGAAGAGGCACTAGAATATCAGAATGATACAGATTTACATTATTTGGACTGGGGACTAACTGGCGAAAAAACTTTCAATGCATTTGTTTTCCTTATTAGTATGACTAACTAGCTCTCTCCAATATTTGTATTTGTTGCAATTTGTATTATTCTGTTCTATTGTAGGTTGATTTGCAACAAGAAAATGACACATAAGGTATGATGATCCACAGTGGGCATTCAAACTCACCAACAGAATGCCCCCTTTTGACTTTGGAGGCAAGAGCTAACTGTACCACCACTCTAAAGTAGTTTGTCAGATGACTGTGGTCACAGACTGGATTGTGAGGCAGTACACATTCCCCTGAAATCTGGAGCCTTCAATGAAGAAACTGATGGCTCTTTAGCATCTTCTGTACCCCACTGTGCCTGTCCCCACATATATACACCTAGAATGGTACCAAGGTGTTATCAATCAGATTCACCTCTACCAACTGATGGATCAGGAGGGGTGGAACCCTCGGTCAGTTGACAGGGTTCTTAACAAAGGAGGTGCCCAGACTAGCTGAGAAGCTTCTGGACTATGTTGTAATGCCCACAGCCACATCTGGCCAAACAATGAAACGGGGTTCCCGCCAAAGACACCCAGGGACTAACTGGTGAAAAAAATTTTAATGCATTTGCTTTCCTTATTATTATGGCTAACCAGCTTTCTCCAATATTTGTTAATAACTGTAATTGTTGTAATTTGTATTATTCTGTTCTATTGTAGGTTGATTTGCAACAAGAAAATGACACATAAGGTATGATGATCCATAGTGGGCATTCAAACTCACCAACAGAATGCCCCCTTTTGACTTTGGAGGCAAGAGGTGACTGCACCACTGATACAGGGAATTGACAATTAACTAATTAACATGTAAAGAATTAATAATTAACACTTACACTTACACTTAAAGAACTAACCCTTTAACCCACACCACTATTGCCTAGTCTTGCTTAACTCTGTGTAACTTATTGTACGAAAAACAGGACTTCACTGACGCCTTGCAAAAATAATAATCTTTGGGTGCATCCTTGATGCATCCTTGGGTGAAGAAGATTACAAAAACTTGGGCACAGGACAGGAGATACGCCAGTTTTAACCAAATCCACAGTCTGAGTCCTAACCAACTCATCACACTGGACCAAAAGTGACTGTGTACAGAGAAGAGGACCTGGGTTCACAATCACTGTGCAGCTGCAACCAGGAGGAGCTGGAAGTGAAGACTATGGAAATGATCTCCCAGAACTCATTGTAGTAAGAACTGCCTTCTTGGGGACAGGTTATGAATATGTATAGGCATTCCTAAAACTTTCATGAATATGTAACACTTTGCTGCATTTAACCAAGCTCACAGGTACTGTCAATTTACACACATCTTAGGTAGAAAAGATTCCCCCGTGTGTCCAGCACTGTAAATACATACCTCTTTATAATCTCAAGGGTTGTAAGGTCATTTCCGTGCCTCATTTTGGTGAACAAGCTGGGAGGGCATTCTGCTTGGCTGCACGAACAGCTGAGAATGGATGGTTTTGGTGCGCCCCTAAGTTTTTTCAGAAGATCTCTGCTCCCAGGTGGTCATTTGCGGGAGCAGACAAAAGACCTCTGACGCTAACAGCGGATAAGGTATTTTGTAATAAAATTGCATTTAGTTGCATTTGGCGGGGAGCCAGTAAGATGTGGAGGAACGCCTCATACCTGGTCAGGGTCCGCAGTGGTATTTGGTATAGAGGTACCTGGGAAGTGGAGGCTGCTGTCTGAGAGTCGGCTGCTAGCCATCTTGGGAGTAGATCGAGCAACCCTAAGATTTCTGCGTCCTGGTTTCAGGAGCCAGGACGGATTTTTGCTAATTGTGGGAGATTTGAGGGATTTTCTTGAGGTTGTTGTGTGGATGGGTTTCTGTTAGATGGAGATTTATTTCTGAACTAGCCAGGCTCAAAAGGAATTTCAAGGCGAGCTTGAAAGCTGAAAACAGGACCTGCTGTGGGAATGAGGCAGTTCTACAATAACAGGACCTCAACATGACTTCAATCAACAGACCTATTAGCAGTGAGACTCGGGCGCGTGGACAGCTCGTGAACATGGACAATATACAATCAGCTAATGCATGCTTGGAGCGTGGACGCGTGATCAGGAAATAACGGCATATGTAAGGAGGCTTGTTTCTGTAATAAATGGCTTCAATTGAATTAATGTTGGATTGTGTGGAGTCCATGAGTTTTCGCCCTCGCAGCTAATGACTAATTTTAGCAAGGGTGGAAGGTAATGCAGAAATCTCTCAAGTTATTTTTGCAGCTGCTGAAAAAGGTAATA
Organism: Patagioenas fasciata; assembly: GCF_037038585.1. Classification (NCBI taxonomy): domain Eukaryota; kingdom Metazoa; phylum Chordata; class Aves; order Columbiformes; family Columbidae; genus Patagioenas; species Patagioenas fasciata. The sequence goes on from NC_092559.1 coordinate 44,815,475, forward strand.
GTCAGTGAAAAAGGAATAATAGTTGATCTGTAAGTGTTTGTTCTCTTTTGTAAGTGCCCGGGCATTCCATGCATACCATTCTAAACACTTTATGAGATAGCTATCTGTGGTAAAACTAACTAGCCGGTAAACAAAGTGTCTGTGTGTGTGTGTGTGTGTGAGACGCAGCCTGAGTCTCACTCAATTTTATTGTTGAATCAGTAATTATTGTTTAAATGTATGGTAGTACGCTTTAGCCTGTGATTTATATAAAGCGGAAGAAGAGCTTAAAACATCACTCGGGAGGGCCGGTGCTGATTGGGCTCCAGCGCGCACTGACCTATTTTGTCAGGGAGACCCAGTGGTACCTCTACCCAGCTGAGCAGTAAGTGGCTCAAAGGTGCAATGCTAAAATCAAAATATTATCTTGATTAAGGGTAATTGTGATTTGCTTTCAAATTTGAGCTTGGTATTTGGTTTACGTGTCTGAGCTCAGTATTTTAGTTTGCATATTTATATTTTGTACCAAAAGAATTTTGTTTGGGGAGATAATTACAAAATGAGAACCGGTTCCATTACTAAAGTACCACCTTGCTCCCCCTTAAGATGCATCTTTACATATGAGAGTAAATTAGTGGGGGGGGAAGTGATTTAAATGTGAAATTCTGGGTTAGCTGTATTGCAGTTAGTGTTGTTCTGTGGATAGACTGATTTGGATCTAAAATTAATGTAAGGGATTGATGCTTAATATGCTGTTTATTGACATCTGTAAGAAATTACAAAAGGTAGGAGCTGAGGGATTGTCCTGGTTTTGCTAAAAAACAACTTTCTCTTTTAGTGAATTTGCTTGTCAGCTAAAACCTTCATATTAGTTGCATTTTCCTTGAGAACCAGATACATGTTTTGGTAAACATAGCAATGGAATGTGAAGTTATTGATAAGCATGGATGGACATCTCACGAGAGGGGCAACAAGAAACAGGTGACCAAGAAACTTACCAACTGTGTATAACCTTCCATTCACGTGAATAGTTCATATAAAAGTGGGAGATCACAAGGGTCTCGTCCCTTTTGCCTTCTTTTCCCTTCTGCTTATGGCCGACATTAGGAGAGGATCTTGCTAGTCGTCCCTGTGAACTGAGGCCTAGTGAGAGACTGAATGCAGCTCCGGTTGGCTGCAGAGTCCAATCCAGGACTTTGGGCGCCGGCTCTGCAGTTGCTGAGACTTTCAAGATTGGTTTTGTATATTTTGTATTATTTTCTCTATTCTTATTAGTAGCATTAGTAAAACATCTTTAACTTTTCCAACTCTCTTCTCTCTGTCCTTTTCCTCTGGATCGCCTGTCCTTAGTGGGAAGGGGGGAGAGGGAGGGGCAAAAGGAGGAAGTGGGGGGGAAGAGGAGGTTAACAATACATCTGCCAGGGTTTTATTGTCACCCCGCAATCTAAACCCTCAACAGGGATGTAACTATTGCTCAGCTAATTGAAATTACATATAAAGTTTATAGTCACAGGAATTAAATGAAGAGAGAAAAAGGACAAAAGGAGCCCAAGCCTATGTTGTGAAGTTTAAACGTAAATTTCAAGGCCCGGCAGCTCCCCCTCGATAAGCCACAGTGAGAAGGAAAAAAAAAAAAAAAAAAAGCAAAAATCTGACTGTCTGCTAAAGCAGTGAAAAAGCGGGGAGAGAGCAGTGACTGCTGGAGCTGGAGCTCCTCCAGGCTTGCTGCCTGCGCAGTCACTGCAGCCTGGCTCATCCCCTGCTGGGCTGCTTTGTTGTGCGTAACTCGGATTTCCCTTTAGATATACAGCTTTTGTAGGGATACAGAAGTTAGTGTTGTTATTTACATGTCAGTCAGCAAATTATATTCAGAGGAAGTTACAGAAACTGAAAGCAACAGCAAGTCAGAATTTGGAAATATTGTTAGATGAAGCCTGGAAAATATTTAGTAACAGGGAAGAAGAAGATCGTCAGAAGGATAGGTGTATGATAGTAGCAGCACTACAAGAGAGTAAGGAACTGAGAATTGAAAGGTCTGGAAAGTTTCGAAAGCCTTTAGAAAGAGATCAGTGTGCATGGTGTGGGAAAAAGGACACTGGCAAAATGAATGTCGAGAAAGGTGCAGAGGAAGTAGGCAAAGGGAGAATTGGATAGTAGCAAATGTTGAAAGAGACTGACGGAGACCTGGGGAATCCACCCTAGTGGATTCACTGGTTATAATGAAGCTAGGGAAAGAACAAAAACAAGTGGAATTTTTAGTAGATACAGGAGCAACACTCTCAGTTCTCAATCAAGCGTTAATGCCAATAAGTAATGAATACATAGTAGTAAAGGGAGCCACTGGCCAAAGTGAAAGAGCATATTTTTTGTGAACCTTTGAAATACAGATTGGGTAAACAGGTAGGCATTCACAAATTTCTGTATATGCCTAACTCCATGAAACCAATTTTGAAGAGAGACCTATCGGAACAAATGGGTGCAGTGATAAGATTTGAAAAAGGAGGAATTACTCTGGAGGTAAATGATCAGCAATATGTGCAAATAATGAGCTTGCTTTTAGTGACTGTTCCCACAGAGGGCAAAATTAATGAAGAGGGTGTGAACCAAGTGTATCTTGGAGTATGGGCCACTGATGTACCTGGAAGAGCCAAAAATGCCCCACCAGTCAAGGTAAAAATCAAAGGATGGCAGCTGGTAAGGATCAAACAATACTCTTTGAAAAAGAGGACAGGGAAGGAATTTAGCCAGTGATAGAGAAATTCCTGCAAATAGGGTTATTAAAGGAATGTGAGTCCAGTTACAACACCCCTATATTGCCTGTCTGCAGGCCAGACGGGTAATATCAAGTGGTTCAGGACTTACGAGCTATAAACAAAATAACTGAGGTCCTCTACCCAGTGGTAGCAGACTCATACACCCTTCTGACAGTATTAATGCCTAATTTGACTTGGTTTATTGTTCTAGACTTAAAAGATGCTTTCTTTTGCCTCCTTCTCCATGAAGCCAACCAGACAATATTTGCATTTGAATGAGAGAACCCTTAAAATAGATGTAAAGCCCAGCTCACATGGATGGTGTTGCCACAAGGATTTAAAAATAGCCCAACAATATTTGGAAATCAGCTTGCTAAAGATCTTGAATCCTGGGAAGCCCCATCTGATGAAGGACAGATGCAACAATATGTGGATGACATTTTAATTGCTACTAGAACCAAGGAGACATGCATGACCTGGACCGTAAGTTTATTGAACTTTTTGGGGCTCCAAGGATACCGGGTATCACAGAAGAAAACCCAGATGGTGCAGCAATGGATGACTTATCTGGGTTATGAAATTAGTGCAGGGCAGAGGACTCTGGGACAGGCTTGAAAGGAAGCTATATGCCAAACTCCAAAGCCTCAAATTGTAAAATAATTACAGACCTTTTTGGGCATGACAGGGTGGTGTCGGTTGTGGATTTATAATTATGGATTGCTTGTCAAGCCATTGTATGCACTAACAGCTATGGATCAGAAACACCTGCAATGGAATAAAGAAGCTACATGAGCCTTTAAAGAAAAAGGCTTTGATGTCAGCCCCTGCTCTAGGACTCCCAGATGTGAGCAAACCATTTTTCCTCTTCTCTCATGAGAAACAGGGAATAGCCTTAGGTATACTGGCACAGGACTTTGGCCCATACCGACGAGCAGTAGAAGCAACTGCAAAAGGGTGGCCTGGATGCCTGTGGGCAGTTGCAGCAGTGGTACTGAATATACAAGAGGCCCGGAGATTTACCATGGGTCAGAAAATGAATATGCTAATATCCCACACAGTGTCTAACAAGATGATGTAGAAATTATCATCATTAACACTGTCAGTCCAGCTTCTTTCCTCAGTGGTAACGTTGGAGAACCAGTTCATCATGACTGCCTGGAGACCACTGAAGCAGCATAATCCAGTTGACCAGATCTATAAGGCATTCTTATGGAAAATGCTGAGAACTGGTTTAGGAATGGAAGCAGCTGTATCCTGAGCAGCAAAAGGCATGCTGGTTATACCATAACTACTAGCCGTGAAGTGATCTGGACCTTTGCCTAAAAATACTTTTGCACAAAAGGCAGAAATAATTGCCCTTACTCTGCTCTGGAAGTAGCTGAAGGTAAAACTGTTAGCATCTATACTGACTCCAAGTATGCTTTCAGGGTTGTTCATGTGCACAGAGCAATTTGGAAAGAAAGGGGACTTTTGAACTCTCAAGGAAAACATATCAAGCATGCGGAGGAGATATTAAAACCACTGGGAGCAGTTCAACTTCCTAAGAAGGTGACAATCATGCATATTAAGGCACACCAGAAAGTGAGCTAAGAATCGGAGAGAGGAAATGAACTGACAAAGAGGCAAAACGAGTGGTTAAGCAAAAGGTAAAAATAAGAAGTGCCCTAGACCCTGATGGGCAAGTCTCTTTAGAAGGTAAGCCAGAGTATACTAAAGAGGATCAGAAACTCATTGCAGATTTAGAGGGATCATATAATAAGGAAGGGCAGGCTCACACCCCACGGGGAAAACTTATCATTCCCTTCCATCTTGTTTGGCCTTTAGTAAGAGAAGAACATAAAAAAGGACACTGGGGAGCAGAGGCACTATATAAACATTTGATCAGAAAAATAGTGGCTAGAAATTTGCATACTACCGTAAGACAGATGACACAGCAATGCGATCTTTGCCTCCAGACTAATTCTAAGAATATACCCAAGCCAGAAATCAGTCAAATTGGGAAAGGAAATGGACCTGGGCAACAATAACAAATTGATTTTTTGGAACTCCCAAGAAAAGGGGGGTGCCAATATTTGTTGGTACTAACCGATACCTTTTCAGGTTGGCCAGAAGTATTCCCTACCAGAACAGCAAAAGCTCGGGAGGTAACTAAAACATTAGTACAAGAAATAATACCAAGGTTTGGAGTTCCAGCTGTTATATCCTGTGATAGAGGGCCACATTTTATTTATGTGTATGTGAAGTCTTTTGCAGAGAACTTTGGAACCACAATAGAAGGTCTGTTTTAAGACCTCCTGACATTCTTCACTGTTATCAAGATTAAAGAACAGAACACCTGGATTCATCATTCTAGAGTGAAGAAAGCCTGCAAAACACCATGGAGGGTAACCCGGGTGCAACCTGGAAAAGTATATTTTTTGCAATCACCTTTTGGTCCTTCTGGTCTTTCTGGGTGATCAGCCTGGGTGGTGCTTATCACATTGGTAAGAAGAAACCTAAAAGAAAAGTGCTACAACTGCAATGCGCGGGGTCACCACGCCAAAGAATGTGAGCTCCCGCTGCAGCCCAAAAGATGCCATTTCTGCCGGGGCACCAGCCACCTGGTCATCAGCTGCCCCAAAAGAGTAACTCGAATGTTTCATCGAACATTAAAATTTGATTGTTCTTTGCGGGAGAAAGATAAGTCTTCTCATGTAGAAGTAGCCTTCTTACCTGTGGTCAGAGAAAATGTTAAATAGGGAATCATCATATTAGTAAAAGAATTTACTAACTTTCTTGAAAAGGGAAAAATTGATAGAGGGAACTAACTAACTAATTAACACTTTAAGGGTGCCTAGTTTAGAGCTTTATGTAACCAATTATGTTAAGAAAAAACAGAACTTCATCAAATGCCAAGATGAGTTTTACAGCACCCAGCTGTAACCTTGAGGAAGATGAGATAAGGAAGATTTACAGCAAAAGGGGGTGTGAAGGGGTTTCGTTAGAAGGAGATATGTTGTTGAATTAGTCAGGCCCAAACGAATCTCAAGGCCACTTCAAGAAGCTGAGAACAGAATCTACTGTGAGAAAGAGGGGCGTTTCTTCATTAACAGGGCCTCAGCATGGCGTGAGTCGTTGGACCTATCATCAGTGGGGCTCCAGCGTGTGGACTGCCCATGATACTCCTTTAGCGAATCCATGCTTGGAGCGTGGATTCGTGATTAGAGAATAGTTGCGTATATAAGGAGACATGTTTCTGTAATAAATGGCTTTTGCGTGATTCACATTGAATCGGAGTGCTGAGTCCTTTATCGTGCCAACAAGGGGGAGCACCAGTCTGGTTTCAATCGACTTGGCAACTTGGATTCCAGCCAATTCGACATAATGAGCCAAAGGTAAATGTTCACTGTGATGAAGCTGAAGGAGCCTTCATCCAAAGACCTGCGAAGACCCCTTCTCAAGACCACCAGGTGGCACTGCGCAGGCGGAACAGGGAGGGGTCAAGGAGGGGACTATGGAAATTATTTCCTGGGACTCATTTTAATAAGAAGAGGGGAAAGGTTATGAATATGTATAGGCATTCCTCAGGTTATTATGAATATGTAACACCTTACTGTATTTTAAAAAACACCTCTTATTGTTAGAAGTTGCACATGAATGGTGGAATGATCCCCTTTGCGCCCAACTTCGAATAAACATACCTGCTTTATAACTGTGTGCACATACGCAGGCACATCGCAAGAAGAACCAGAGGCCATGGATGCATTTGCAAAGAGCAAGTTTTATTTTAGTTACCTCTCTACTGTGGGATCTCCGAAGCCACACCTGAGCTCCCAGGCAGAGGTGACACAAGCAGGGACGCAGGTGCTGGTCAGTTCAGCCCTGCTGGAAGATCGCTGGACCTGCTGAGCTCGCCTGTATTTCAAGGCTTCAGGCAGGCGCAGCCTCCCGCTCTTTCTCACAACAAAGCAGGAATCTCAGACATAGTGATAAGGTGCCCAGAGTTTCTCCCAGGCCTGTGTTATCTAACACAGAGGTTCTACTCATCAAGCACACAAGGTCAGTAAGACAATTAGTGTGATGTGTGTGCTTTTTCTACAGACAGGTGCAAGTCACTTGAGCGTATTTACATTTAACTAACCTCCTCGCCAAATCTTCCACTATATCCCCATACATTCCACCCCCTCGCTCATGTGACTGACTTCTGCTGGGGCCAACAAAGCCAGAGTTGTTCATTTGGACTTGTGAGGTGTAGCACAGAGCAATTTACAGGGGCACACAATAAACACATACAGAAAAAGGAAAAAGCATATTTCTACAATAATCAGGTGTCCCATTCATCTTATCAGCGAATTAAATGAGTCATTCAGCCAGGCATTAGTTCCAAAGATGCAAGATGTTGTCTTCCATGCTGGCTAGTTCATCATCTGTGTTGAAGCAACACATGACTTCAAAATCAAAGCAGCATTTGCAGCTACTACCTACTCAGAGAAACAAGAATAAGAAACATTAGTGTTAAAATCCCTTAGCATAGCACAATTCTGTAACACAGCTATGGGGGGTTGTCACCTTCCAGTAATACATAGGCTGCTGCTCCAGCTCCTTCAGCTGGTATCACTGGGTTTAACAACCTGTTGTGGGCTAATTGCCTACACAGACCGGAAAGTCGTGGCCTGCACTTTTTCAGATTGGACTTCAGTTGGATGTTGAGTCTGTGACACCAATAACATTGTTCCAGTGCTGTCTCCTCTAGATAAAACACAGGTGTTCACTGAAGATACCTGAAATACAAGAACTCGAGAATCTGATATTAGTAAAGGATGTAACATAAGAGGAGAAGTCAGGGTACAAAACCATACAGCATTCTCTGGAATCATATAAATTTTTACATCTAGATCAATAGGTAGCAGTCCCACTTCACAATCCATTGGTGTGAATAATTTCATTTCCCCTGTAGTTAGTGGTGACACTATATCCACAGAAGTGTATACATATTGCCACCCCCTAGATGGGGATACGGGGCAAATATAATCAACCTGACAGGTATTCGAGGCCCACTGACCCCATTTTACCTTTCCCCATGCTCTTAAATGTAGCTGTGTACAAGCAGCACAATGATGTGAGCATGTTTTACAAGTATATAACAGCAAAGGGGTTTGATTGTGACCAATGTCCCATGTGTGTGCAGCATAAGCTGATCCATGTCCACAAGCTATATGCACATTTAGAGCTTGAGCATGCAGCTCAGCAAAGGTCATATTATCTGCTTTCTTACTGTTTTGAGACTCAAATGAATCAACTTTATCGTGCTCTGCTATTAACCCTTCACAAGGGGAATCCTCCTCCACAGAAGATGTAGGGATGGAAATTCTCCAATGCCCTAAAAATCCTAAAAAGGCATGTAATTGTTTTATTGCAGCTGGTACAGAAAACTGCTGGACTGTGTGCTGTACTTTAACTGGTGTTTCTCTAAGCTGCCTATGCCAAACTATTTCTAAAAATAGTACAGTAGCACAAGGGCCCTGTATTTTCATCAGAGTAATTGCCCAGCCTTGGTCCTGCAAATGCACCTTCAAAAATTCAGCAGCTGCTTCAGTTTCTTGTTGTGACACTGCCATAATCAACAGATTATCAATATCATGGCAATCAGTAACAGTACCCAACCATAGTGCTATATCAGCTACTATGATTTGGCGGCAAACAGAGGGACTGTGTTTGTATCTCTGAGACAATACTCGGCAAGTAAAGGCAAACTAGTCGGTCTTGCACTGAGGTGGCAGTTGGGGTGGAGGGTGGGTGCAGTGTTGGTGGAGGGGCTAGGGCTGGTTGGCTTTTCTGCATAAGCATTAACTTTTGCAAGCAGCAAAAAATTTGTGATGCCATGATCCCGCTTATTTCTGATTGTGGGATACCAGCTTGTACTAAATCATTCCACATTAGTGTTCTCATCACCTGTGCTGTAACTCTTCTCAGTTTTGCCAGATTTCCATTATCCACCACCCAAACAGAGGGTCCTGAAATTACAGCCCCAATTCCGCTCGAGGCATTTGCTGGAGTGCCTGCATTACCTGTAGCACTTCTCACTGCTACCCTGTCCGAATTGGATCCCATAATCAATGCATACACCACCCCGATCTGCTGCACTAAATCAATACTTTCCTCTACTGTGCACCAATTTCCATGGGACAACACAGATTCAACAGGTTCAGCATATGCTGTTAAAACTGCTGCACACAAACACTGATACAGCATAGGTGCAATAATATCTTGCCTGTCCAGACCTCTGACAGTTTGCAGCTGAGCATATTGTTGTTGTATCTGATCATCATAGGCTATAGGGTTTAAGAAAACTTTTTCATCTGCTAATAAATGTATAGACATAGCTCCACCATCCCAAGCTGGCAAAAATCTGTGCCGGAATTCCTTCCCCACTCGTTTGCTGAGAGATCTCTGAAAATGCCGTTAACTCCTTCGGAGAGTGAGTGAGTACATGTGATCTGCCTCCCCTCATCTGCTTGTTTGTGCTGCTGCATCATTTGTATGAGGGGTTGTGCTCCCACCACTTCCCTGCCATTCAAGTCAGGATCAAATTCAGACTCAATATTGGAGTCTGAGGATTCACTCCAAATATTTCCATCCCATTCCTTGGGATTCCAAGAGTGTTTTGTGGTAAGAGTACAAACCTGAGAACACAAAAACTCACTTTTGGCATATTTTTCCTTTTGTTCCTTAGCAATACATGCTAGCAACCGATCTACATTATCTTGCAGCTCATAGCACCGCTCTGCTTGAACAGTAATTACTTCTTGTGCAATCGCCTTTGCATCCTGTAAAATCTCAACCTCCTTTTCCAATTCTCTTATTTTACTCTTCAATGCAACAACATCACGATCAAGCGCATTAAGACCGGTAACAAATAACCATTCCAATCTCCCCGCTAATTTGCGAGAAGTTGATGCCGCTCTCCATGGAAGTTTTAGCATAGCTGCTTGAATTACTTGGGGGGTAATCACCACCCCATCATCCAGCTGAGGCCATGCCTCCGGCGGAGCGAATTCAGACAGGAGAGCAGCCACGGGAACCCAGCGCTCCGTACTGGGCCATCCCGGAATTTGGGGAGTCACCCTCGAGGCCTCCCCTGTCCCCGTTTTTTTTGCAAACCACAACATGGCTGGTTCTAGCGACTGTCGACTACGCCAAATGTGTGCACATACGCAGGCACATCGCAAGAAGAGCCAGAGGCCACGGATGCATTTGCAAAGAGCAAGTTTTATTTTAGTTACCTCTCTACTGGGGGATCTCCGAAACCACACCTGAGCTCCCAGGCAGAGGTGACATAAGCGGGGATGCAGGCGCTGGTCAGTTCAGCCCTGCTGGAAGATCTCTGGGCCTGCTGAGCTCGCCTGTATTTCAAGGCTTCAGGCAGGCGCAGCCTCCTGCTCTTTCTCACAACAAAGCAGGAATCTCAGATATAGTGATAAAGTGCCCAGAGTTTCTCCCAGGCCTGTGTTATCTAACACAGAGGTTCTACTCATCAAGCACACAAGGTCAGTAAGACAATTAGTGTGATGTGTGTGCTTTTTCTACAGACAGGTGCAAGTCACTTGAGCGTATTTACATTTAACTAACCTCCTCGCCAAATCTTCCGCTATATCCCCATACAATAACCTTGCAAGTTGTAAAGTTTTATGACTTTATAGGTTGTAAGGTTCTTTCCGCGCGTCACTAAAATCTGCATTACGACAGCTAATAGAGATCGAACTGAGGTTTATTGACTGAGAAAAAGCAATGTGGGTAATACTCAAAGTGGAGTTCTAAAGAAAAGTCCCCTCGGTTGCATATTAGCTCATTGGAAGGAAATTGTTGGGACGGGGGGTACGGAAAGCAAAAGGACCCTTATCAAGTATTGTAATCAATGGTGGCCACTCTGTGAGTGAGGAAAAGTGGCCCATCAATGGAACTTTAATTGTAGTAGGATGTTATAATTTAATATTATTTTTGAGAAGAGAGGGAAAATGTGATGAGGTCACATATGCAGATATGTTTTTCACCCTCATAAATCACCATGAGTATCAAAGCAACTGTGGGTTAAAACCTCCCCAGGACCCTATGGTACTAGCTTTAGAAAGGGAAAATAAGAAAAAAGAGAAAGCCAATAAGCCCCAAAAATGTTGTTTAGGATGTGATATAGGAGAAAGATGTGTAAACCCAGAAAAAGTAAGAAATCCCGGATCGGAGGACCTGCCAGACTATTACAAGCCTCCGGTGGGGAGGCGGGAGGAACACAGAGTGGTGGGGGAGGATGGGACCATGGGGGGCAGCCAGATACCTCTCAGGATCGCCCTGTATCCTCTCACACCTGAAGCAAGGAAACATTGCAAGCTCCCCTCAGAGAGGCAGTGGGGCCAGAGGGGGAGCCAGTCTTAATAAGGGTACCCTTCTCTTCATTTGATCTTGAGGCATGGAAAACAGCAGCCAAGAACTATCGGAGTGATTCTGTGGGGGTCGCTAGGCATTTCCAGTTTTTGATCAAACAACATAACCCCGATTGGAACGATATACAATTGTTATTGGACCATATGACAGAAACTGAAAAACAGCTAATATTGAAAACAACCCAAGATTTGGCTATTAACCAAATTGGCGATGCAAGAAGAGATGTGAAAAACTACTTCCCCTGCAGGACCCCCATTGGGTTCCAAATAGAGGAGCACACATGGGATTATTAAACCAATATAGGGAATGGGTTGTGAAAGGGATGGAGCGAGCCATCCCATGAACGATTAATTGGTCAGCCTTGTACACTATCCGGCAAGGACCAAAAGAAACCCCCACAGAATTCCTAGATAAGTTGTGAGATACCATGAGAAGACATACACCTCTTGACCTGGGTTCAGAAGTAGGGATACAGCAGTTAGTGTCATTTATAGGTCAGTCAGCAAATGATATTCGAAGGAAGTTACAGAAACTGAGAGCAAAAGAAAGTAGAAATTTGGAACCATTGCTAGATGAAGCTTGGAGAGTATTCAGTAACAGAGAACAGGAAGATCGTCGAAAGGATAGGCATATGATAGTAGCAGCACTGCAAGAAAGTAGGGAAACTGAAAGGGTTGGAAGATTTCAAAAGCCTCTAGAGAGAGATCAATGCACAAGGTGTGTGAAAAAAGGACATTGGAAACATGAATTTCAGGAAAGACACAGAGGAAGAAGGCAGAAGGGGAATCGGACAGTAGCAAATGTTGAAAAGGACTGATGGGGACCTGGGGAATCTACCCTAGTGGATCCACTGGTTATAATGAAGCCAGGGAAAGAACAAAAACAAGTTGAATTTTTGGTAGATACAGGAGCAACATTTTCAATCCTCAACCAAGCATTAATGCCAATAAGTAATGATTAACATTTTATTTCAAAAGTTGTACAGCAAATCAGTCAGCACTTGGGAATAGACTGGCAACTACATATCCCTTATTGTCCTCAATCCACTGACCAGGTAGGAAAAAAAAAAAATGAATCATCTAATTAAACAACAAATTGTAAAATTGGGGCAGGAGGTGAACTTGGCTTGGCCTCAATCTTTGCCTTTGGCCCTCTTGCATATACGAACAAGGCCAAGGGCAAAGGAAGGGTTGAGTCCTTTTGAAATCCTGTATGGGAGACCCTATAGTTTACAGAAGGGGATGTCTGCACAAGTAGGGGATGAAATTATGACTTCTTATCTGGTAGCATTGGGTAAATAACTTAGTAAAATTAGGAAACGTGTTTGGAACTTAGAGTAGAGGTTTGGATGGCCCAGTACATAACAACCAACCGGGAGATTATGTGTATGTGAAGTCTCTTGCAGAAAACACTTTAGAACCACAATGGGAAGGTCCATTTCAAGTCCTCCTGACATCTTTCACTGCTATCAAGATTAAAGAACAGAACGTCTGGATCCATCATTCTAGAGTGAAGAAAGCCTGGAAAAGACCATGGAGGGTAACCCAGATGCATCCTGGAAAATTGTATTTTTCACTATCATAGCTTTAGGACATGGTTAGTATGTAAATAATTGGCATGTAAAGCTCACCCAAATGATTTGGAACAATTTGAACCTCTGAGACTGTTGGATATGCACGGTCCTCCCAAGAGGAATGGAATTTCCACTGTTGGGAGTACCCCATCCAGACTGGAGTAGAGAAGGGGGTGGATGGGGAAAGTGGGATGCAAACCAGAAGCAAACCTGTCTTTATGGGCAGGATCTGAGTAAAACGATAGAAAGACGTTTCAAATTGGTACCTTGGAATCAAACTGAAATTACGATTTATTCTAGATGTATGAACTCCATAGATAAAATCACCAGTTGGGAAAAGTCTCCAAATGGCAGTGAATGTAGTAAGTCACAGGGTGTTGGAATCTTTAATATAACCAAGCTGAAAGAGCAAGGTTTTAATTACAACATACAAAACATTGGAAACCTTAACTTCCCTTCCAACATAGCAACAAATTGTAATCTACTTCCTGGGTGGTGGTGGCTTTGCAGAGATAGGCTAGCAAGGAAAAGCCTACCTGATAATTGGCAAGTCCATTGTACAGGCGGATACATAGTACCTCAAGAAAAGGTGTTTAACCATTCATACCCACCTCCAGGTATTGTTAGGACATTATGGAGAAAAACGCGTTCAGTCCAACAGGGCTCGACAAAGCTCGACAGGGCCTGTCAGGGCCCCACAGAACCCCACAGGGCCCAACAGGGACTGAGTTAACCTAAAAGAGCCCAACAGAGCCTAATAAGACCTGACAGAGCCCAACAAGGCGTGACAGAGCCCAATAGAGCCAGACAGGACCTGACAGGGCCCGACAGAGTCCAACAGAGAATGACACAGCCCAAGAAACCCGGCAGAACCTGACAGAGCTCAACAGGTCCTGACAGGGCCCGACAGAGCCCAAAAGAGTTTGACAGGGCCAGACAAAGCCTGACAGGTCTCGACAAAGCCCGACAGGCCTTGACAGGGCCTGACAAAGCTCAACAGGGCCCGACAGAGACTGACAGAATGCCACGGTGCACGACAGTGCCAAGGGAGCCTGACAGAACCAGACAGAGCCCGACAGGGTCTGAGAAAGCCCAATAGGGTTCCACAGGGTACAACAGAGCCAGACAGGGATTGACAGGGCCGGACAAAGCCCAACACAGCCTGACGGAGTTCGACAGGGCCTGACATAGTCTGATAGAGCCCAACAAGACCCAACAGGGTTTGACAGAGCCTGACAGACAGGGTTCAACAGGGCCGGACAAAGTTCGACAGGGCAGCCAGGCCCTGACAGAGGACGACAGGGACCAACATGGCCCGACAGAGACCGACAGAACTCGACAGGGCCTGACATAGCCCAACAGGGCCATGATACAGAGAATTAACTAACTAAAACTTAAAGAACTAAGGAGCTACCACTTAGAAAGCTAACCTGTAACCCACATCACTATTGCCTAGACCTGCTTAGGTTTATGTAACACGTTACTGCATTTAACCAAGCTCACAGTTACTGGAAATTTACACACGTCTTAGGCAAATTTATCCCCTGTGTGTCCAGTGCTGTAAATACATACTTTCTTTACAATCTCACAGGTTGTAAAGTCATTTCCGCACCTCATTTTGGTGAGCCAGGCAGGAGGGCGTTCTGCTTGGCCGCATGAACAGCTGAGAACAGAAGAATTTGGCATGCCCGAAGCTTTTTCAGAAGACCTCCACTCCCAGCTGGTCATTTGAGGGAGCAGACAAAAGATCTCCGGCACTAACAGCGGATAAGGTATGCTGTAATAAAAATTGCATTTAATTGCATTTGGCAGGGAGCCAGTAAGATGTGAAGGGAGGCCTCATACATGGCCAGGGTCCGCAGTGGCATTTGGTGCAAATGTACCTGGGAAGTGGGGGTTTCTGTCTGAGAGTCGTCCGCTAGTGATCTTGGGAGTAGATCGAACAACCCCGAGATTTCTGCGCCCCGGTTTCAGGAGCCAGGACGGACTTTTGCTAATGACTAATTTTAGCAAGGGTGAAAGGTAATGCAGAAATCTCTCAAGTTATTTTTGCAGCTGCTGAAAAAGGTAATAGTCAGTGAAAAAGGAGTAATAGTTGATCTGTAACTGTTTGTCCTCTTTTGTAAGTGCCTGGGCATTCCATCCATTCCACTGTAAATCGTAAAGTAAATAGTAAGTTGTAAAACCAACCAGCCGTGTCTTTGTGAGTCGTGTGAGTGTGTGTTAATTACAGTAATTACTGTTTAAGTACTGTGGTATGCTTTAGCGTGTGATCTCTATAAAGCAGAAGATGAGCTTAAAACACCTTGATTTAAGTCAGGTGGTATGAGTTAAATTACAGTGTGCGCCGTGTAAGAAATATATGCACCCTCCGAAACCAGGGACATAATAACAAAATGGGAACCGGTTCCATTAAAATACTAAAATACCACCTTTCTCTCCTTAGGATGCCTCCTTAAACATTAGACTAACTTAGTGGGGAATCCTGATAAAAGAAAGTTTGAAACAATATTGTATTCACTTGTGGTTTTAATGTGGGATTATAGCAAAAAGTGGCAATTAATGCAATTAATGTTGTTCTACAGAACTTGGGAAAAACAGGATGTACAGTACTGTAAGTTAATTTGCTTTTATTGTTATCTAATAATTTTGAGACCAGGAAAGGATTTCAGTTATTAAATGCTGATTCATATTGAATGTATGTGCTAGTCGGAGATATGGAAAAAGAACAAACTAAATGTTATGATGGATGTGAGCTTGGGAGAGATTGTATTTAAAAGTGGCTAGAATATGAACTGAATTGGATCTAGGAAAATTGAAATAATGGACTTCTGTTTAATATGCTGTTTTTCTGACATCTGCAAAAGGTAAATGAAACTGAGGACTGTAACTATTGCTGAGCTAATTGGAATTGCATATAAAGTGTATTAAGACTGGAATTAAATGGAAAAACAAAAAAAATGAAATATCCCAGGCCTGTGTTGTAACATAAATTTCAGGTCTGTGCCAAGCTTCAAGATAAACTCAACCTCCCCTGTCTGCATGGCCTTGCCTGTGTCAAAACTGCAGCAACGAGAGAAACAAGAAAAAAAAATAAAATAGAAAAACCACTGCGAGAAGCGGCAAAGGAGGGGGGGCAAGCCTTATACCTCTCAGAGTAGCCTCTCACACCCGAAATCGCGCAAGCTCCCCTAGAGAAGTTATAGCAACTGAGAGCAACAGAAAGTAGAAATTTGGGAATGTTTTTAGATGAAGCTTGGAGAGTATTTAGTAACAGGGAAGAGGAAGATTGTTGAAAGGATAAGAAAGTGGTGAACTAAAGAGGTTGGAAGGTTTTGAAATCCTTTAGAGGGAGATCAATGTATATTGGGAAAATGAATGTCGGAGAAGGTACAGAGGAAGTAGGCAGAGAGAGAAACGGACAGTAGCAAGTTTTGAAAAAGACTGATGGGAATCTGGAATGAACAGAAATGCCCAATTCCCCAAAACATTTTTGGAGAGAAATTCATTGGAACAAATGGATGCAGTAATCAGATTCAAAAAAGGAGAAATTACTCTGGAGGTAAATGATCAGCAATATATGCAAATAAGGGACTTGTTTTCAGTAACTGTTCCCACAGAAGGCAAGATTAATGAAGAAGTTGTGAACCAAGTGTAGTCGGGGTATAGGCTACTGATGTGCCTGGAAGGACCAAAATTGCCCCACCTATTGAGGTAAGGATAAAGGGAGGATAGGGAAGGAATTCGGCCAGTAATAGAGAAATTCCTGCAAATCGGATTATGAACAGAATAACCGAGGACCTCTACCCAGTGGTAGCAAACCCATACACACTTCTGACTGTATTAACTCCAATTTGATTTGGTTTACTCTTTTAGATTTAAAAGATGCCTTTTTGCCTTCCTCTCCGTGAAGCAAGCCAGACAATATTTACGTAAAACCCAGCTCACATGGACAGTGTTGCCACAAGGATTTAAGAACAGCCCAACAAGCTAAAGATCTTGACTCTTGGGAAGCCCCATCTGATGAAGGACAGATGCAGCAATATGTGGATGACATTTTGATTGCTACCAAAACAAAGGAGACATGCATAACCTGAACTGTAAGTTTACTGAACTTTTTGGGGCTCCAAGGATACCGGGTATCACAGAAGAAAGCCCAGATGATACAGCAACAAGTAACTTATTTGGGCTATGAAATTAGTGCAGGGTAGAGGACCCTGGGACAGGCTCAAAAGGAGGCTATATGCCAAACTCCAAAGCCTCAAACTGTAAAAGAATTACGTACTTTTTTGGGCATGACAAGCTGGTGCCGGTGATGGATTTATGGATTGTTTGTCAAGCCATTGTATGCACTAGCAGCCACAGATCAGAAACACCTGCAATGGAATAAAGAAGCTACATGAGCCTTAGAAGAACCTGGAAAGGTTTTGATGACAGCGCCTGCTTTAGGACTCCCAGATGTGAGTAAACCATTTTTTTATATTTTCTCACGAGAAGCAGGGAATAACCTTGGGTATACTGGCACAGGATCTTGGCCCGTACCAACGAGCAGTGGCCTATTTCTCCAAACAATTAGACACAACTGCAAAAGAGTAGCCTGGATGCCTACAGGCAATTGCATTTAACCAAGTTCACAGATGCTAAAAATTTACACACGTCTTGGGCGGAGTTATCCCCTGCTTGTCCAGTGCTGTAAATACATACCTTCTTTACAATTTCAATGGTTGTAAGGTCATTTCCACGTCTCAGTGTCAGGTCCTGTCAGTCTCTGTTGGGCTCTGTCGAGCCCTGTTGGCACCTGTCAGCCTCTTTTGGACTCTTTTGGGCCCTGTCCAAGTCTGTCGGGCCCTATCAAGCTCTGTCGAGCTCTGTCAGGCACTGTCGGGCTCTGTCTGGCCTTATCAGGCCCTGTGTAGGCTCTGCTGAGCTCTGTCTGGCCCTTTCAGGCCTTGTCTCGCCCCGTCGTGCTCTATCAAGCCCTGTCGGGCCCTTTAATGACTGTCAGGACCTGTCAATCTCTGTTGGGCTGTGTCAGGTTCTGTTAGGCCCTCTCAGGCCACGTCAAGTTTTGTTGGGCCGTTTCAGGCCCTGTAAGGCTGAGAGAGCTCTGTTGGGCCCTGTTGGGCCCTGTCATGATTTGTTGGACCCTGTTGGAACCTGTAGGCCCTGTCAGGCTTTTTCAGGCCCTGTCAGGCTCTGTCGGTCTCTATTGGGCTCTGTCTGGCTCTGTCATTCTCAGATGAGCACTGTTGGGCTTTGTCTGGTCCTGTCTGGCTCTGTCAGGCTCTGTCGGGCCCTGTGGGGCTCTGTCAGACTCTGTGGAGCTTTGTCTGGCTCTCTCCAGATCTGTCGAGCATTTTCTTGCTCTGTCAGGCCCTGTCGTGCCCTCTGAGGATCTGTCAGGCTCAGTCGGGCCCTGTCAGGCTTTGTTGGGCCCTGTCGGACTCTATCGGTCTCTGTCAGGCCCTGTCAGTCCCTGTCTGCTCTATTTGCCTCTGTCAGGCTTTGTCTGGCTTTGTCTGGCTTTGTCTGGCTCTTTCAGGCTGTGTCGGGCCCTGTTGCATCCTGTTGGGCTTTGTTGGTGTCGAGGGTTAGGATTGCGGGGTGACAATCAAACCCTGGCAGATGTATTGTTAACCTCCTCTCCCCCCCACTTCCCCCTTTTGCCCCTCCCTCTCCCCCCTTCCCACTCAGGACAGGCGATCGGGAGGGAAAGAAGGACAGAGAGAAGAGAGTTGGAAAAGTTAAAGATGTTTTACTAATGCTACTAATAAGAATAGAGAAAATAATACAAAATATACAAAACCAATCTTGTAAGTCTCAGCAACTGCAGAGCCAGCACCCAAAGTCCTGGATTAGACTCTGTAGCCAACCGGAGCTGGATTCAGTCTCTCACTAGGCCTCAGTTCGCAGGGACGACCAGCAAGGTCCTCTCCTAATGTCAGCCATGAGGAAAAAAGGGAAAAGAGACAAAGGGGAAAAGGGCCGAGATCCTCGTGATCTCCCACTTTTATATGAAGTATTCACGTGAATGGAATGTTATACACCGTTGGTCAGTCTCTCGGTCACCAGTTTCTCGTTGCCCCTCTCGCGAGATGTCCATCCGTGCTTATCAATAAGTTTGCATTCCATTGCTAGGTTTAACCAAAACATGTGTCGGGTTCTCCAGGAAAATGCAGCTAATATGAAGGCTTAGCTGACAGGCAAAAATTCACTAAAAGAGAAACTTGTTTTTTAACAAAACCAGGACATTCCACCCCTTATAATATGACATTCACTGAATACTTCAACCTTATCCATACAATCTATCAATACAATCTAATTAATCACTACTACTATATATATATATACATATGTACATATATACACAGGAGTAATTAATCAGTGGACCATCCTTCAAAAAGTCCATTAAGTTCATTTTGTCACAACAGTGTCCCAGGGCAGGAAAAATGGTACAAGTGCATCTCATGACCACTGTTTGTGGGTTAAGAACACCAACTTCGAAGAAGGTGTCGGGCGCCACTCGAAGAAGCTAGCTCTAGTTTCATCACCATTGTCTTGATCTGAAAGACACTTATTAAACATTGTTAGTGCGGCAATTCACATCATACAGTTCAGCATTGCATATTTTCACCTAAAATCAAATCCCCTTGAGGTACACACCGAACTTCTCCATCCTTAAGCATCACCCACCAGGTGCTGCCAGGTCCCTGGGCAAAAACAATCCCACGAATAGGTTTGCCTTTGCCTGAGGCAGGAGTAACCCAGACTGCCTTTCCTAAGATATTTTTCATGTGTACTACAGGGACTTTATCTCCTTCTACAGTCCGTAGAATTTCTGATTGGGCAGGCCCGGCTCGATTGGTTGATCCCCTAGTGTTGACCAACCAAGTGGCTTTTGCTAAATGTGAATCCCAGTTTTTAAAGGTTCCACCACCAAGTGCCTTTAGTGTAGTTTTTAACAAACCATTGTACCTTTCAATTTTCCCAGAGGCTGGTGCATGATATGGAATATGATATACCCACTCAATACCATGTTCTTTGGCCCAATTGTCTATAATACTGTTTTTGAAATGAGTACCATTGTCTGATTCAATTCTTTCTGGCGTACCGTGCCGCCAGAGGACTTGCTTCTCAAGGCCCAAGATAGTATTTCGGGCTGTAGCATGAGGTACGGCATATGTTTCCAACCATCCAGTGGTTGCTTCCACCATTGTAAGTACATAACGCTTACCTTGACGTGTTTGTGGAAGTGTAATATAATCAATTTGCCAAGCTTCTCCATACTTATACTTTAACCATCGCCCCCCATACCATACAGGTTTTAACCGTTTTGCTTGTTTGATTTCAGCGCAAGTTTCACATTCATGAATAACCTGTGAAATAGTGTCCATAGTTAAATCCACCCCTCGATCACGAGCCCATTTGTATGTTGCATCTCTACCTTGATGCCCTGAAGCATCATGGGCCCACCGAGCTAGGAAAAGTTCACCTTTATGTTGCCAGTCCAAGTCCACCTCAGCTACTTTGATCTTAGCAGCTTGATCCGCTTGTTGGTTGTTTAGCTGTTCCTCGGTGGCTCGACTTTTAGGCACATGAGCATCTACATGACGAACTTTCACAGGCAGGCTCTCTAGCCGAGCAGCAATGTCTTGCCACAGTGTGGCAGCCCAAATGGGTTTACCTCTGCGCTGCCAGTTGCTTTTCTTCCATTGCTGTAGCCACCCCCACAAGGCATTTGCTACCATCCATGAGTCAGTATAGAGATAAAGTATTGGCCACTTCTCTCGTTCAGCAATGTCCAAAGCCAGCTGGATGGCTTTCACTTCTGCAAACTGACTGGATTCACCTTGTCCTTCAGTGGCTTCTGTAACTTGTCGTGTGGGACTCCACACAGCAGCTTTCCACCTTCGATGTTTTCCTACAAGACGACAGGATCCATCTGTGAACAGTGCATACTGCTTATCAGTCTCTGAAAGCGTATTATATGGTGGTGCTTCTTCAGCACGTTTTACTTCCTCCTCATCTGGAGACATCCCAAAGTCTTTGCTTTCTGGCCAGTCTGTAATAACTTCTAAGATCCCTGGACGGTTGGGACTTCCAATTCGAGCTCGTTGCGTGATCAGTGCAATCCATTTACTCCATGTAACTTCGGTTGCATGATGTGGAGAGGGAACCGTCCCTTTGAACATCCAGCTCAGCACCGGCAGTCGAGGTGCCAGGAGGAGCTGTGCTTCAGTGCCGATCACTTCTGAAGCAGCTCGAACTCCTTCATATGCTGCTAGTATCTCCTTTTCAGTTGCAGTATAGTTGGCCTCAGATCCTTTGTATCCTCGACTCCAAAAACCTAAGGGTCGACCTCGGGTTTCTCCTGGTGCTTTCTGCCAGAGGCTCCAGGTAAGTCCATTATCTCCGGCTGCGGTGTAGAGCACATTTTTAACATCTAGTCCAGTTCGGACTGGTCCAAGGGCCACCGCATGAGTTATCTCACGCTTAATTTGTTCAAAGGCTTGTCGTTGTTCAGGGCCCCACTCAAATTGGTTCTTTTTACAAGTCACTCGATAGAGAGGGCTCACAATGTGGCTGTAGTCAGGAATATGCATTCTCCAAAAACCTACAACGCCCAAGAAAGTCTGTGTCTCCTTCTTATTAGTAGGTGGAGACATTGCTGCAATTTTGTTGATCACATCCATTGGGATCTGACGACGGCCATCTTGCCTTTTTATTCCTAAAAACTGGATCTCTCGTGCAGGTCCCTTGACCTTGCTTCGTTTTATGGCAAAACCAGCATCCAAAAGAATATGAATTATTCTCTCACCTTTCTCGAAGACTTCTTTCGCTGTGTCGCCCCATACGATGATGTCATCAATATATTGCAAGTGTTCTGGAGCTTCACCTTGCTCCAGCGTGGTCTGGATCAGTCCATGGCAGATGGTAGGACTGTGTTTCCACCCCTGGGGCAAGCGATTCCATGTGTACTGGATGCCCCTCCAGGTGAAAGCAAACTGCGGCCTGCACTCTGCTGCTACAGGAATAGAGAAAAATGCATTAGCAATGTCAATTGTAGCATACCACTTGGCTGCCTTTGACTCCAGTTCAAATTGCAGTTCTAGCATGTCAGGCACAGCAGCACTCAGTGGTGGTGTAACTTCATTCAGGCCACGATAGTCTACAGTTAGTCTCCACTCGTCACTAGACTTACGCACTGGCCAGATTGGGCTGTTAAAAGGTGAGCGAGTCTTACTGATCACACCCTGGCTTTCCAATTGACGGATCAGCTTCTGGATAGGAATCAAAGAGTCTCGATTGGTGCGATATTGCCGGCGATGCACCGTCGTGGTAGCAATTGGCACCTGCTGATCGTCAACCCTCAGCAGTCCTACAACAGAAGGGTCATCTGAAAGACCAGGCAAATCAGACAGCTGTTCAATTTTCTCAGTGTCCACAGCTGCTATACCAAATGCCCACCTATACCCTTTTGGGTCCTTAAAATACCCTCTCCTGAGGTAGTCTATACCAAGGATGCATGGAGCATCTGGACCAGTCACAATGGGATGCTTTTGCCAGTTTTTTCCAGTTAGGCTCATTTCAGCCTCTACAACAGTCAGCTCCTGGGATCCCCCAGTCACTCCAACAATATTGATGGATTGCGTTCCTTTATAATTAGAAGGAATTATTGTGCACTGAGCACCAGTGTCCACTAAAGCTTTGTACTCCTGGGGTTGTGTTGTACCAGGCCATAGTATTTGTACAGTCCAATAAACTCTGTTATCCCTTTCCTCCACCTGGTTGGAGGCAGGGCACCTCTAATTCCTGTTTTGCACAGTCTCTGGGTGTGAATTAGAGGTTCCTTCAAGAGCATCAGAATCTCTTCTGCTCCTTTTGTAAACTGGAGCAGCCACCTTCCTAGGAGTTTTTCCTTTTATCTCACGTACTCGTTCTTGAAGTTCTGAGGTAGGCCTTCCATGCCACTTATTCATATTTTCTCCCTGCTCATGTAGGAAGAACCACAGTGAACCTCTTTTTGTGGGCTGTCTCTGCCCTCTCTCTCGAGATTGGAAACGCCTTCTCCTAACAGCTGAAACATAGGTTTGTGCAGGTCGTGAACGGTACGAGTCTTCTCTGAGCTCTTTGATTTCTTGCAACAGCTTTTCAAACCGGTCATCAGATTTTTCACACAGTTTCTCCACAGCGGAGACACAAGCCCGTAGAGAACCAGCAAGGCTGTCCTCAAAGTACCGGAGCTGCTCAATCACTTCATTAATTTCTTGTACACCTCTAGCTGACCAGACCATTCCTGCCAATGACTTAGCATATGCAGGTGGTGCACTTTGTACAAATCTGCGCCACATAGATTTTGTACAATTGATTCTATCTGAGTCTGTCCCCTCTTGGCTGTTTGGTCCTAGATAGATGATCTCTCGCACAGCTAATTCTCTCAGGAACTGGATACCTCTCTCCATAGTATTCCATTTCCCTAACTTGGATATACAATCTTCCTTGTAGGGAAATCTGACTTTCATAGCTGCCAGGAGTCGGGTCCAGAGAGTAGCGGCATTAGACTCTCTTGAAATTGCCCTATCAATGGTGGAATCTTTTGACAGAGATCCCAGCTGCCTGGCTTCACCACCTTCTAATTCAATTGTTTCTGCCCCATTGTCCCAGCATCGCAGCAGCCAGGTTAAAATATTCTCGCCTTCACGACGACTAAAGTCTTTTTGCAGATCTCTCAGCTCACCTGGAGAAAAGGACCGAGTGGTGGTCACTTCATCTCCACCCTGTCCTGATGATGATGCCTCTTGGGTTGATGTTGGCCCTGTGCCATCACCTGCTGCACGGGTAGTCTTTCTAGTGACTTTCTTACAACCAGCAACTGATGCTGATATGGGTTCACCATCATTTGATTCATTTTCAGAGTCTGAATGACTGTCACAGTGATTGCTGTGGTTACAGCAGCAACAGTGCCCAGTGTGTGAAGACGGGGGGGCTGCCTTGTTAGCCTTTGAGGCTGGAGAAGTAACGTTATCTGCAGCGACCTTGGCAGAGGAGCTCTGCGGAGGAGCTGTAGCTTCAGCCTGTGAAGCCGCGGTTGGGGGGGCAGTGGCTGCAGCAGCAGCTTTGGCTGTTTTGCCTTTTCTCGAGCGGCTCGGAGTGCTTTTTGCTAAAGCTTCCGAAGGTGCACCGCAAATCTCAGGACTAAAAAGAGACGCAAACCTCCTATTGAACCTCATTTCTCTTAACAGTAGCACAAACTGACACACATTCAGCAAACCAGATAACACCATCACAGTTCTATCAAAGCTCCAAGGGTATTCAAAGTTCTCTAACACATTTGCAAACTGTCCCAGCAAAATCACAAAAGTATTGTTAGTCAGCCTTTCTAAAGATTCGCTTGACCAATTAGCAAATATAGAGCCATTCTGCTCTTTAATCTCTCCTGGAGGTTTTTCAAGGTAAAGCAGAAGCGAGTAGAAATTCATTAGCGGCTGCAGTATAATGAAATAAACCAGTGCCAAACCACACAGTATCATCATGACCGCTGTCCAGTTTCTTGTTGTTATATAATGAATACTTCGATTCAGAAAGAAACACCAACACAGATATGGGATCAGCGAGCACAATGTAGAAAATAACTGATACAACTTTTGCCATAACATCTTTAAATCAGTGTAATTCACTTTGCCTTAATACCACTAAAAAATATCCGAAGCAAACAGACGCGCGAGTATCACAACTCTATGAGTTGGCACCGTGCCAAGAAAATTGAAAGGTACGTCAGAGCAGTAGAAAAGCCAAAAATCTCCAAATTTACCCCTTTCTTTTTTTGCCCCACGTTGGGCGCCAATTATCTGTCGAGGGTTAGGATTGCGGGGTGACAATCAAACCCTGGCAGATGTATTGTTAACCTCCTCTCCCCCCCACTTCCCCCTTTTGCCCCTCCCTCTCCCCCCTTCCCACTCAGGACAGGCGATCGGGAGGGAAAGAAGGACAGAGAGAAGAGAGTTGGAAAAGTTAAAGATGTTTTACTAATGCTACTAATAAGAATAGAGAAAATAATACAAAATATACAAAACCAATCTTGTAAGTCTCAGCAACTGCAGAGCCAGCACCCAAAGTCCTGGATTAGACTCTGTAGCCAACCGGAGCTGGATTCAGTCTCTCACTAGGCCTCAGTTCGCAGGGACGACCAGCAAGGTCCTCTCCTAATGTCAGCCATGAGGAAAAAAGGGAAAAGAGACAAAGGGGAAAAGGGCCGAGATCCTCGTGATCTCCCACTTTTATATGAAGTATTCACGTGAATGGAATGTTATACACCGTTGGTCAGTCTCTCGGTCACCAGTTTCTCGTTGCCCCTCTCGCGAGATGTCCATCCGTGCTTATCAATAAGTTTGCATTCCATTGCTAGGTTTAACCAAAACATGTGTCGGGTTCTCCAGGAAAATGCAGCTAATATGAAGGCTTAGCTGACAGGCAAAAATTCACTAAAAGAGAAACTTGTTTTTTAACAAAACCAGGACAGTTGGTCCCTGTCACGTCCTGTCAGGCCCTGTCAGGCTCTGTTGGACCCTGTCGGGCTCTGTTGAGCTCTGTCGGGCTCTACCAGTCTCTGTCAGGTCATGTCAAGCCCTGTCAAGCTCTGTCAGGCTCTTTCAGTCTCTGTTGGGCCATGTCAGGCTCAGTCGGGCCATGTCAGGCCCTGTCAGGCTTTGTAGGTCTCTGTCTGTCACTTTCAGGTCCTTTCAGTCTTTGTCAGGGCCTGTTTGCCTCTGTTGGGCTATGTTGGTCTCTGCTGGACCCTGTCAGTCCCTGTTGGGCTTTGTCAGTCCCTTTCGATCTCTGTTGGGCTCTGTCAGGCCTCTCAGGTTTTTTTTGGCACCTGTCAGGCACTGACAGGCTTTTTTGGGCCCTGTCGATCTCTTTTGAGATCTGTCTCGCACTGTCAGGCTTTTTCAGGCCCTGTCAGGCTCTGTCGGCTTCTGCTGGTCCTTGTCAGGCACTGTCGGGCTTTATCCAACCTTCTCAGACTCTTTGGGGCACTGTCGGGCCCTGTTGTGCTTTCTTGGGCTCTGTTGGGCCCTGTCGGGCTCTTTCTGGCCCTGTTGGTCTCTGTTCGGCTCTGTCAGGCTTTGTCGGGCACTGTTGCCCTCTGTCGGGCTCCTTCTAGCCCTATAAGGCCTTGTCACGATCTGTTGAGCTCTGTCTGTCCCTGTCAGGTCTTGTTGGCCCCTGTCGAGATCTGTTGGGCCCTGTCAGGCTCTGTAGGGCCTTTTGAGACCTGTCAATATATGTCAGGCTTTGTCAGAGCTTTGTAGACCCTGTCAGGCTCTTTCAGTCTCTATTGGACTCTGTCTGCCTCTGTCGGGCACTGTTGGGCTTTGTCTGACCCTGTTGAGCCATCTCAGGCTCAGTGAGGCTCTTTCAGACCCTATCAGCCTCTGTCTAGCTTTGTCGGGCCCTGTTGGTTTTATTGGGCCCTGTTAGGCTCTGTCAGGTCTTGACAGGCCCTGTCAGGCCCTGTTGAGTTCAGTCAGGCTCTGTCAGTCTCTGTCAGTCCTTTCAGGCTCTGTCTGGCCATGTCAGGCCCTGTTGATCTCCGTCGGGTGCCAGGGCGAAAACTCATGGACTCCACACAATCCAATATGAATTCAAGCGAAGCCGTTTATTACAGAAACAAGTCTCCTTATATATGCAGTCGTTTCCTGATCACGTGTCCATGTTCCAAGCATGCATTAACTGATTGGATATTGTCTATGTTCACGAGCTGTCCACGTGCCCGAGTCTCACTGCTAATAGGTCTGTTGATTTACGTCGTGTTTTCAGCTTTCCGAGGTGGCCTTGAAATTCCTTTGGGCCTGGTTAGTTTAATAACAAATCTCCATCTAATAGAAACCCATCCACACATTAACTTCAAGAAAATCCCTCAAATCTCCCACAGTCGGGCTCTGTCAGTCTCTGTTGGGCCCTGTCAGGCTATGTCCATTTCTGACGGGCTTTGTTGGGCCGTGTCAGGCTCTGTTGGCCTCTGCTGGGCTCTGTCGGGCTTTGTCTGGCCCTGTCGGTCTGTGTTGTGACCTGTCGGTCCCAGTTGGGCCCTGTCAGGCTTCGTCAGGACCTGTCAAGCTCTGTCAAGCTCTTTCGGGCTTTCTCTTTCTCTGTCGGGCTCTGTCTGGTCCTGTCCAGCTTTGTCTGGCCATATCATGCCCTCTCAGGCCCTGTTGGATTCTCTATAGCTTTGTCAGACCCTTTCGGATTCTGTTAGACTGTGTCAGGCCCTGTCAGTCCCTGTCGGTCTCTGTTGAGCTCTGTCGGACTTCCCCAGGATCTGTCTCTGTCAGACTCTGTTGGGCCCTGTCAAGCTCCATCAGGCACTGTCGCACTCTGTTGAGCCCTGTCGAGCTCTGTTGGGCCCTGTCAGTCCCTGTAGGGCTTGTCAAGATGTGTCAATCTCTGTCAGGCATTGTTGGGCCCTGTCAAGCTCTGTCAGGAACTGTCAGGCCCTGTAAGGCTTTGTCAGGTCGTGTTGGACTCTACTGGTCTCTATTGGGCTCTGTCGTTCCCTTTCGGGCACTGTCGGGCTTTGTCATGTCCTGTCCAGCTCTGTTGGACTCTATTGGGCCCTGTCAGGCTCTGTCGGTCCCTGTCAGGTCCTGTCAGGCTTTGTAGGTCCCTGTCAGGTTCTATCGGGCTCTGTTGGGCTCTGCTGGGCTTTGTCGGGCTCTGTTGGACTCTCCCTGGCTTTGTTGGGCTCTGTTGGGCCCTGTCAGACTCTGTCGGTCTCTGTTAAACTGTCAAGCTCTGTTAAGCCCTGTCAGGCCCTGTCCTGCTCTGTCGGGCAATGTTGGGTCCTGTCAGTCTCTGATGGGCTCTGTCGAGTCCTGTTGGGCCCGGTTGGCCTCTGTCGGGCTCTTTTGGGCCCTGTGGGGGTCTGTCAAGCCTTATCAGGTTCTTTCTGGCCCCGTCAGGCCTTTCTGGCCCTGTCGCGCTCTGTCTGGCCCTGTCTGACTCTGTTGGGCTCTGTCGGGCTCAGTCAGGACCTGTCAGGCCATGTCAGGTTCTGTCGGGCCTTCTCAGGCCCTGTCAGGCTTACTTAAGCTCTGTCGGGCCCTGTCAGTCCCTGTCGGGTTGTGTCGGACTCTGTCAGGCCCTGTCAGGCTTTGTCAGGCCCTGTCAGGCTTTGTCAGGCCCTGTCAGGCTCAGTTGGGCCCTGTCTGGCCCTGTCAGGCTTTGTCAGGCCCTGTCGGACTCTATCGGTCTATGTTGGTCTCTGTCAGGCCCTGTCAGACTTTGTCAGGCCCCGTCGGGCTGTGTCGGTCCCTGTCGGGCTCTGATGGGTCCTATCAAGTTCAGTCAGGCCCTTTCAGGCCCTGTCAGGTTTGTTGAGCCCTATCAGGCTGTGTTGGGCTCTGTCTGGCTCTGTTGGGCCCTGTCAAGCTTTATCAGGCTTTGTTGGGCCCTTTCGGTCTCTCTCAGGTTCTGTCAGGCCTTGTCGGGCTCTGTCAAGCTTTATCAGGCTTTGTTGGGCCCTTTCGGTCTCTCTCAGGTTCTGTCAGGCCTTGTCGGGCTCTGTCGAGCCCTGTTGGGCCTTGTCGAACTCTGTCTCAGTGGGGCTGAATCAATTCTTGTCAGGCACTGTCGAGCTTCGTTGGGACCTGTCTGGCTCTGTCAGGCTCTGTCGGGCCCTGTCTAGCTCTGTCAGGCTCTGTCGAGCTCTGTCGGGCTTTGTCTGGGCCTGTTGGGCTTTGTCCAGCTTGTCGGGCTTTCTCGGGCCGTGTCAGACTCTGTCAGGCCCTGTCGGGATCTGTGGGGCCCTGTCAGGCATTGTCTGCCTCTGTGAGGCCCCATAGGGCTGTGTCTGGCCCTGTCGGGCCCTCTCAGGCCTTGTTGGGTTCTGTCGAGCTCTGTCAGGCATTTTCGGGCCCTGTTGAGGAGTGGAAATGACCTTACAATCCTTGAGATTGTAAAGAAGGTATGTATTTACAGCGCTGGACACATGGGGAATAATTTCACCTAATACGTGTGTAAATTTTCAGTAGCTGTGAGCTTGGTTAAATGCAGTAAAGTGTTACATATTCATGAAACTTTTAGTAACGCCTAAAATGCCTTCTTTAAGTGTTAATTAGTTAATTGTTAATTTCCTGTATCAATGGAGCTTGACAGGGCCGACAGAGCTTGACAGGGCCGACAGAGCTTGACAGGGCCTGACAATACCCAACAGGGCCTGACAGAGCCAGACAGAGCTTGAGAAAGCCCAACTGGTGAGGACAGAGCCTGACAGGGCCCACAGGGCTCAACAGGGACTGACAGGGCACAACAGTTCCTGACAAAGATTGACAGGGCCCAACAGAGATTGACAGGTCCTGACAGGCCCTGAGAATGCCTTACAGAGCCTCACAGGGCCTGACAGAGCCTGACAGGTCTCAAAAAAGCCCGTCAGCACCCGTCAGGGACCAACAGAGCCCAACAGGGGCCAACAAAGCCCAACATGGCAAGACAGAAACCGACAGAGCTCAACAGGGTCCAACAGGGCCTGACAGAGCCTTCCAGAGCCAGATCATTCCCGAAAGGACAGAGACTGAGAAAACCTGACAGAGCTCGACACAGTCCGACAGGGCCCGACAAAGCCCAACAGGACTAGACAGAGCCTGACAGGGCCCAAAAGAGCCCAACAGAACCCAACAGGGCTGAACAGGGCCCAACAGTATTGGACAGAACCCAACAGGGACCGACAGGGCCTGACAGAGCCTGAGAGAGACTGACTGGGACCAACAGAGCCTGATAAAGCCAGACAGAGCCTGAGAGGGACTGACAGGGCTCAACAAAGACCAACAGTGCCCCACAGAGACCGACAGGGCCCGACAAACCTGAGAGAGCTTAACAGGGCCAGCCAAAGTCCGACAGGGACCGAAAGAGCCCGACAGGGCCCGACAAACCTGAGAGAGCTTGACAGGGCCAGCCAAAGTCCGACAGGGACCGAAAGAGCCCGACAGGGCCCGACAAACCTGAGAGAGCTTGACAGGGCCCGACTGAGCCTGGCAGAGCTCGACAGAGACCAAAAGGTCCCAACAGGGCCTGTCAAAGCCTGACAGAGCCTAACAGGGCTTGACAGGGCCTGACAAAGGCCGACAGTGCCCGACAGGGCATGACAGGACTGAACAAAGCCTGAGAGAGATTGACAGGGCCTGACAGAGCCCAAAAGAACCCCAGAAAGCCTGAGAGGGCTTGAAAGAGCTTGACAGAGTCCGACAGGTCCCAACAAATCCTGACAGAGCCGAACAGGGACTGACAAGGCCTGACAGAGCTTGACAGAGCTCAAGAGGGCCTGACAGAACTTGACATGGCCCGACAGGGTCTGACTGAGCCAGACAGAACCCAACAGGACTTGTCAGGGCCCAACACAGCCCGACAAGGCCTGACGGAGCTCAACAGGGTCTGACAGGGCCCAACAGGGCCAGAATGAGCCCAAGAGATCCTGACAGGGCTTGATAGAGCTAGACAGGGCCCGACAGGGCCTGACAAAGATAGTCAGTGCCTGACAGAGACCGTCAGAGACAGACATGTGGCGATTAGGAATGACGCATACCAGGACGCAGACAGAAATTCACGCAGAGGCAGAGATCTTGTTCAGGAAGGAGCACAGAGCCTGGCCAAGCAGAGAGCTGACCTAGACCTAGGCTGCCTTCTTTATTCACTATTGACAATTTATAGGATTTACAGGTACAGGCCTGGACTAAGATGTTTACAAAAAGGTATTTTTCCACTAATTGTTATTAAGAACACACTAAACTCATGTGATGTTTGTCTCACTTGTTTTTCCACTCATTCACAGACCAGGCCCAAGGACATTCACACATCCCATGCACTTGGGGGCGGTTATCTGGTCCGAGATAGCATTCTCATGAGTCTGGGCTATAACTTTTTACAATTACGAGAAACGTACTTCAAAGTAATCTGTCCAAGGCCCTTTATATATTATTATGTTAGTATTATGTCTTCAACTGTCCAGATGGTCATGTTAGTATTGATCTTCCTTTATCATCCAGGTGGCTGGAACCGCACATCTTGCTTTCCCACATTTTACTTTCCAACACAGACAGAGCCTAACAGGGCCCAATGAAGCCTGACAGGGCCCGACAGATCTTGAGACAACTTGACAGGGCCTGACAAAGCCCGTCAGACCCCAACAGGGAACAACAAAGCCTGACAGAGCTCAACAGGGCTCGAAAAACCGTGACAGAGTCTGACAGAACCCAACAAAGCCCCACAAAGCCCCACAAAGCCCGACAGGCCCTGACATCTTGAAAGAGACCGACAGAGCCTGACAGGGGCTGACAAAACCCCACAAAGCCCAACAGAGCCCAAAAGAGACGGACAGGGACCAACAGGGCTCGACAGGACCTGAAAGAGCTCGATAGAGCCTGAGAGAACCCAAAAAAGCCCAACAGAGCCGAACAGAGGCCAACAGTGCTCGACAGAGCCTGATAGGGTCCAAGAGATCCCGACAGGGCCTGACAGAGCCTGACAGGGCCTGACAGTCTTTTAGACACCGTGTGGGATACTAGCACAGTCATTTTCTGACCCGTGGTAAATTTCCAGGCCTCCTGTATGTTCAGTACCACTGTTGCAACTGCCCGCAGGCATCCAGGCCACCCTTTTGCAGTTGCATCTAATTGTTTGGAGAAACAGGGTGCTGCTTGTCGTTACGGGCCAAGATCCTGTGCCAGTATACCCAAGGGTATTCCCTGCTTCTCGTGAGAGAATAGAAAAAATGGTTTACTCACATCTGGGAGTCCTAAAGCAGGCGCTGTCATCAAAACCTTACCAAGTTCTTCTAAGGCTCATGTAGCTCCTTTATTCCATTGCAGGTGTTTCTGATCTGTGGCTGCTAGTGCATACAATGGCTTGACAAACAATCCATAAATCCACCACCGGCACCAGCTTGTCATGTCCAAAAAAGTACGCAATTCTTTTACAGTTTGAGGCTTTGGAGTTTGGCATATAGCTTCCTTTTGAGCCTGTCCCAGGGTCCTCTGCCCTGCACTGATTTCATAGCCCAAATAAGTTACTTGTTGCTGTATCATCTGGGCTTTCTTCTGTGATACCCGGTATCCTTGGAGCCCCAAAAAGTTCAATAAACTTACAGTTCAGGTTATGCATGTCTCCTTTCTTTTGGTAGCAATCAAAATGTCATCCACATATTGTTGCATCTGTCCTTCATCAGATGGGGCTTCCCAAGAGTCAAAATCTTTAGCGAGCTGATTTCCAAATGTTGTCAGGCTGTTTTTAAATCCTTGTGGCAACACCGTCCATGTGAGCTGGGTTACAGTATCACAGTATCACAGTATGTTTGGGATTGGAAGGGACCTCAAAAGATCATCTAGTCCAATCCCCCTGCTGGAGCAGGAACGCCTAGGTGAGGTCGCACAGGAATGTGTCCAGGCGGGCTTTGAATGTCTCCAGGGAAGGAGACTCCACAACCTCCCTGGGTAGCCTGTTCCAGTGCTCTGTTACCCTCACTGAGAAGAAGTTCTTTCTCAAATTTAAGTGGAACCTCTTGTGTTCCAGCTTGATCCCATTGCCCCTTGTCCTATCATTGTTTGCCACTGAGAAGAGCCTGACTCCATCCTCGTGGCACTCACCCTTTATATATTTATAAACATTAATAAGGTCACCCCTCAGTCTCCTCTTCTCCAAACTAAAGAGCCCCAGCTCCCTCAGCCTTTCTTCATAAGGGAGATGCTCCACTCCCTTAATCATCTTTGTTGCCCTACGCTGGACCCTCTCCAGCAGTTCCCTGTCCTTCTTGAACTGAGGGGCCCAGAACTGGACACAATATTCCAGATGGGGTCTCACCAGGGCGGAGTAGAGGGGAAGGAGGACCTCTCTCGATCTACTGACCACCCCCCTTGTAATACACCCAAGGATGCCATTAGCCTTCCTGGCCACAAGGGCACAGTGCTGGCTCATGGTCATCCTGTTGTCCACCAGGACCCCCAGGTCCCTTTCCCCTACACTGCTCTCTAATAGGTCATGCCCCAACCTATACTGGAACTTGGGATTGTTCCTGCCCAGATGCAGGACTCTACACTTTCCCTTGTTAAATTCCATCAGATTATCCCCCACCCAACTCTCCAGCCTGTCCAGGTCCCGCTGGATGGCGGCACAGCCTTCTGGCGTGTCAGCCACTCCTCCCAGCTTAGTGTCATCAGCAAACTTGCTGATAGTACACTCAATTCCCTCGTCTAAATCATTAATGAATATATTGAATAATATTGGCCCCAGTACTGACCCCTGAGGCACTCCACTAGATACTGGCCTCCAACTGGACTCCGCACCATTGACCACCACTCTCTGGCTTCTCTCTTTAAGCCAGTTTGCAACCCACCTCACTACTCTATTGTCGAGACCACACCTCCTCAATTTAGCTGTGAGGATGCTGTGAGGGACTGTGTCAAAGGCTTTACTGAAGTCAAGGTAGACCACATCCACCGCTCTGCCATCATCCATCCACCTTGTTACATTCTCATAAAAGGCTATGAGGTTGGTCAAGCATGACTTACCCTTGGTAAAGCCATGCTGACTGCCCCTAATGACCCTCTTATCCCTGATGTGCCTTGAGATGGCACCAAGGATAAGCTGTTCCATTACTTTCCCAGGGACAGAGGTGAGGCTGACCGGTCTATAATTACCCGGGTCCTCCTTCTTGCCCTTTTTAAAGACTGGAGTGACATTTGCTTTCCTCCAATCCTCGGGCACCTCTCCCGTTTCCCAAGACTTGGCAAAAATGATGGATAGCAGTCTAGCAATGACTTCAGCCAGCTCCCTCAGCACCCGCGGATGCATCCCATCTGGACCCATGGATTTATGGACGTCCAGACTACTTAATTGTTCCCTAACCCGGTCCTCATCGACTAAAGCAAACTCCTCCATTAACCTGGCTTCATCCAGGGTCTCAGGGGTACAGGGTTCCCCAGGAAATCCTCCAGCGGAGTAGACAGAGACAAAGGCGGCATTCAGCAATTCTGCCTTCTCTGTGTCTTCTGCCACCAGGGCACCCACCTCATTCATCAGTGGGCCTACATTGCCTCTGGTATTAGTTTTATCTGCTATGTATTTGAAAAAGTTCTTCTTGCTGTCCTTGACCCCTCTCGCCAGCTGTAATTCTAAGGAGGCCTTGGCTACCCTAGCTGCCTTCCTGCATCCTCTAACAGCAGCCTTATATTCCTCCCAAGTGGCCAGTCCCTGCTTCCATGACCTGTAAACTCGCCTCTTCTGCTTGAGCATACCCAACAGATCCCTATTCAACCACGCAGGCCTTCTGGCTCCCTTCCTCGACTTCCTACGTGTGGGGATGCTCTGATCCTGAGCATGGAAGAAGCAATCTCTGAATGCAATCCAGCTCTCTTGGGCCCCTTTTCCTTCAAGCAGTCTTGCCCATGGGGTTTCCCTCAGCAGTTGCTTGAAAAGGCCGAAATTAGCCCTGCCAAAGTCCAGGGTTGCAATTCTACTTGCTATTCTGTTCCTGCCACACGAGATGCTGAACTCCACCATCTCGTGGTCACTGCAACCCAGGCAGCCCTCAACCTTTACTGCTTCAACCAGACCCTCTTTGTTAGTGAGGATGAGATCCAGCAGTGCACCTCTCCTGGTCGGCTCCTCCACCATCTGCATGAGGAAGTTATCATCAATGCACTGGAGGAACCTCCTGGACTGTGGCTGGCTGGCTGAATGGTCCTTCCAGCAAACATCAGGGAAGTTAAAATCACCCACAACAACCAGGGCCTGTGACTGTGAGGCCACTCTCAGCTGCGCATAGAAGGCCTCATCAACTTCCTCAGTCTGATCTGGTGGCCTGTAATAGACACCTACAACAGTATCACCCCTACCAGCCTGTCCCTTGATCCTGACCCATATACTCTCAACTCGTTCCTCATCCGCTCCTGGGCAGAATTTAGTACATTGCAGTTGCTCTCTCACATAGAGAGCAACTCCACCACCACGCCTGGCTGGCCTGTCTTTCCTGAAAAGGGCATAGCCATCCATGACCACATTCCAGTCATGTGAACTGTCCCACCACGTTTCTGTAATTGCCACCAGATCATAATCTCCCAACCGAACATAGGATTCTAACTCCTCCTGCTTATTCCCCATGCTGCGCGCATTGGTGTACAGGCATTTCAGGGAGCGAGCAGAGCACACCAATTTCTCCCTAGGGGCACAGGAGGCCACCCGGTCCTCATCTGTTTTAGAATGCTGCCCCACTGGGGCAAGCCCAACTACAACCCCATCCCCCTTCGAGGCTAGTTTAAAGCTCTCCAAATGAGCCCAGCTAATTCCTGCCCCAGCATCCTTTTGCCTCTGCGAGATAAGCCTTTCCTGCATAACACTGTCCGGACTGGAGTCTTATAAAACCAGCCATTATCAAAAAAACCAAAGCCCTGCCTGTAGCACCAGTCTTGGAGCCAACCATTTAGAGATTGAATTTTCCCATTCCACCCCACATCGTCACTTGAAGAGGGAAGGAGTGAAGAGAAGATCACTTGAGCCCCTGAATCTTTCACCATCCTTCCCAAGACCTTGAAGTCATTCTTCATTCCCCTCAGACTACGGGAAGCAACTTCCTCCCCATCTGTCTGGAAGACCAGCAGCGGGTAGTAGTCTGTCGGGTGCACCAGTCTGGGGAGCGCTCTAGCAATATCCTTGATCCGGGCTCCAGGTAGACTACAGACTTCCCTAAGATGAGGGTCAACCCTGCATATTGGGCCCTCTGTTCCTTTCAGAAGGGAATTTCCTATTACAATCACCCTTCTATCTTTCTTATCAGAGGTAGTCTTCAGTTGTGTAGTCAACCGCCTCTTCCTATGTGATCTTGTAGGCAGGCTTGGCACCACCTCCTCACCTACCTCTTCTTCAAGATCCAGGGCCTCAAACCTATTACGGAGGGGCACCTGGGGAGGCAAATCAGGCAGGGAGTGGGGCTGCCTGTGATGCCGAACTGGAATAAGCTTCCAACCCTCATCTTTTTTTAGGTCATTTACCTCTGCCCGACAGCGACAAGGGTGGGGCTGTCTCAGGACCTCCACCTCTGTCCGGGAGGGCAGGAGGTCCATCTCCTTTTCGGGGGTACCTCCCTGGGGCCTTTCCGACCGGCACGTAAGGGTGTTACTCCACCAGTCGATCTCCCTTTCGCACTCCCTGATGGTTTTACATAAATATTGTCTGGCTGGCTTCACGGAGAGAGAGGCAAAAAGGCATCTTTTAAATCTGAATCAGTAAACCAAATCAAATTAGAGTTAATACAGTCAGAAAGGTGTTTGCTACCACTGGGTAGAGGTCCTTTGTTATTCTGTTTATAACCTGATTTGTATGAATTTCGTTATTACTGGCTGAATTCGTTCCCTGTCCCCCCTTTTCTAAGGGCATTGTTTTATCCTTACCAGTTTTTCTCCTTCTTTGATTTTTACCTCAACGGGTACAGCATTTTTACCCTTCCAGGTAGATCAGTAGTCTATATCCCAGGATACACTTGTTTCACGACTTCTTCATTAATCTTGCCTTCTGTGGGAACAGCTGCTAAAAGCAAGCCCATTATTTGCATATATTACTGATCATTTACCTCCAGAGTAATTTCTCCTTTATGAATCTGATTTCTGCATCCATTTGTTCCAAGAAATTTCTTCCAAAAAGGTTTCGAGGAATTGGACATATATAGAAATTTATCAATACCTACTTGTTTACCCAATTTGTATTTCAAAGGTTCACAAAAATATGCCCTTTCACTTTGGCCAGTGACTCCCTTTACCTACTATGTAATTGTTATTTATTGTCAATCCACCAAAAATTCCACTTGTTTCTCTTCATTCCAGGTACCCATCAGTCTTTTTCAAAACTTGCTATTGTCCGTTTCTCTCTCTGCCTACTTCCTCTGTACCTTCCCCGACATTCATTTTCCCGATATACACTGATCTCTCTCTAAAGGCTTTCAAAGTCTTCCGACCTCTTCAGTTCCATACTTTCTTATCCTTTCAACAACCTTCTTTTTCCCTGTTACTGAATACTCTGCAAGCTTCATCTAAGAACATTTCCAAATTCCTGCCCTCAGTTTCTATTACTTCTCTAGGGGAGGTCGCACCATTTCAGGTGTCAGGCTACCCTGAGAGGCATACGGCTTGTCATCCCCCTGACTCCTTCCCCTTCCGCTGCTTTTAGCAGTGTTTTTTTGGGTTTTTTTTGTTTTTTTTTTTTGTTTTTTTGTTTTTCTTTCCTTGCTACAGTTTAGACACAGGCAAGGCCACGCAGACAGGGGAGGTCGAGTTTATCTTACAGCTTGGCACAGGCCTGAAATTTATGTTACAACACAGGCCTGGGATATTTCGCTTTCTTGTTTTTCCATTTAATTCCAGTCACAATACACTTCATATGCAATTCCAATTAACTCAGCAATAGTTATGTTCCCCAGTCCCATTTACCTTTTGCAGATGTCAGAAAAGCAACATATTAAATATGTCTATTATTTCTATTTTCCTAGATCAGTTCAATTCAGTTCATATTCTAGCCACTTACCGACAGAACTTGACAGAGCTCAAAAGGGTCCGAGAGGGTCCCACGGAGTCTGACAGAGGCTGACAGGGTCTGACAGAGCCAGACAGAGCCTGACAAAGCCCAACAGGGTCCAACAGAGACCGACAGAAACTGACTTGGCCCAACAGAGACTGACATGGCCTGACAGGGACCAACAGAGCCCAACAGAGCCTGATAGGGCCCGACAAAGCCTGACAGGGCTTGACTGAGCCTGACAGAGCCCGACAGGGACCGACAGAGCCAGACAGAGCTCGACGGGGCACCACAGGCCCAGACAGGGCCTGACAGGGCCTTAAAGGGCCCAACAAAGACCAACACAAACTGACAGAGCCCGACAAAGACTGACAGAGACCAAAAGAACCTGATGGAGCTCGACAGGGCCCAACAGGGCCAGGCAGAGACCAGTAGGGCCCAACAGAGACCAACAGAGCCTGATGGAGTTAGACAGGGCCCAACAGGGCCTCACAGGGCTTGATAAAGCCTGACAGAGCCTGACATAGCACGAAAAGGCCCGTCAGGGCCAGATAGGCCCAAACAAAGCCCTACACAGCCCGACAGAGACTGATAGGGATGAACAGATCCTGAAAGGGACTGAAAGAGCCTGACAGAGCCCAGTGTAGACCAAGAGAGACTGATAGTGGCCAACGGAGACTGACAGAGTCCGACAATGCCCAACAGAGCCTGGTAGGGATGAACAGATCCTGAAAGGGACCTTAAGAGCCTGACAGAGCCCAACGTAGACTGAGAGAGACTGATAGTGCCCAACAGAGCCCGACAGAGACCAACAGAGCCAGACATGGCCTGACAGGACCCAACAGACCCCGACAGGGCCTGACAGGGAGTGACAAAGCCCGACATGACCTGACAGAGAATGAGAGAATCCGACGTAGCTCAACACAGCCCAACAGAGCCCGAGAGAGACCAACAGGGCCCAACAGAACCCAAAAAACCCCCAAAAGGTCCAACAGGGAGTGACAGAGCCTGACAGGACCCAACAGAGACCGAGAGAATCTGACAGAGCTTGACAGAGCCCGACAGGGACTGACAGAGCCTGACAGGGCTAGACAGAGCCCGACAGAGCCTGATAGAGCTGGACTGGCCCGGATAGAGCCCGACAGTGTCTGACAGGGCCCGACAGAGGCCGACAGGGCCTAACAGGGCCTGAATGAGCCTGACAGAGCTTGACAAGACCTGACAGGGCAAGACAGAGCCTGACACGGCACAACAGAGCCTGACATAGCTGGAAGGAGCCTGACAGGGCCCGACAGGTCCAGATATGGCCAGACAAAGCCTGACACAGGCCAACAGAGCCCAAAAATGCCCGACAGAGCAGGACAGAGCCTGACAAAGCCTGACAGGGCAGGACAGGGCCCGACAAAGCCTAACAGAGGCTGACAGTGCCCGAGAGAGACCGCCAATGTCTGACAGGGGCTGACGGAGCCTAACAGAGCCTGACAGGGTCCGACAAACCTGACAGAAACCGGTAGAGCCAGAAAGAGGCCAACAGGGTCCGACAGAACCTAACAAAGCCCAAAAGGGTCCAACAGGGAGTGACAGAGCCTGACAGGTCCCGACAGGGCCCGACAAAGCCGGACATGGCCAGACAGAGCCCAACAGGGCCTGATAAGGCAAGGCAGAGACTGACAGAGCCCGACAGGGTTTGACAGAACCTAAGAGAGACTGACAGGGCCCAACAAAGCCTGACATAACCCGAAAGGGCCCAACAAAGCCTGACATAACCCGAAAGAGCCCAACAGAGCCTGACAAGGCCAGATAGGGCCAGACAAAGCCTGACACAGCCTGACAAGGCCGACGGAGCCTGACAGAGCCTGACAGGGCCTGACAGAGCTTGACAGGGCCGACAGAGATTGGCAGGTTTTGACAGGACCCGACAGGACCCGACAAAGCCTGAAAGGGCCCAACAGGGCCTTACAAACCTGACAGAAACTGACAGAGACAGAAAGAGGCCGACAGGGCCTGACAGGACCTGACAGAGACCGAGAGAATCTGAGGGAGCTTGACAGGACCCGACAGAGATTGACAGGTCCTGACAGACCCCAACAGGGCCCAACAAAGCCCGACATGGTCAGACAGAACCCAACAGAGCCTAACAGGGCTTGATAGGGCAAACCAGAGCCCGACAGAGCCAGACAGGGCTTGATGGAGACTGAGAGAGGCTGACAGGTCCCAACAGAGACTGACAAAACCTAATAAAGCCTGACAGAGTCAGACAGAGCCTGAAGGAGCCTGACGGGGCCCGACAGTTCCTGAAAGGGCCTGACAGAGCCTGACATTGCACGACAAAGCCTGACAGGGCCTGACAGATCTCAAGAGAGCCTGAAAGGGCTCAACAAAGCCCATCAGCACCCGACAGGCCCCGACAAAGCCTGACAGGGCATGCAGAGCCCAACAGAACATGACAAAACCTGACATGGACAGACAGAGCACGACAGGGCGTGACAAAGCTTGAGAGAGACCGACAGGTCCTGATAGAGCCCAACAAAGCCCAACAGGGCCTAACAGAGCCTGACAAAACCCGACTGGCCTGGACAGAGCCTGAAAAGGCACAACAGAGTCTAACAGAGCCTGACAGGGCTCACAGGGTCCGACAGGGACCAACAGGGTACGACAGTGCCTGACGAAGATTGACAGGGCCCGACAGAGATTGACAGGTCTTGACAGGCCCCAAGAGTTCCTGAAAGAGTCCAACAGAGCCCGACATTGCACAACAAAGCCTGACAGGGCCTGACAGATCTCAAGAGAGCCTGAAAGGCCCCAACAAACCCTGACGGGGCCTGACAGTGCCCGACAGAGGCCAACAGGGTATGACAAGGCCTGACAGGACCTGACACATCTCAAGATAGCCTGACAAGGCTTGACAAAGCCTGTCAAGGAACAACAGAGCCCAACAGAGTCTAATAGGGCTCGAATAAGCCTGACAGACCTCGACTAAACCTGACAGGTCAAGATGGAGTCTAACATGGTCCGACAGGGTGCGACAGAGCCAGACATGGCCCGACAGGGTCCAACAGAGCCAGACAGAGCCGGACAAAGCCCGACAGGGCAGGACAAGGCCCAACAGAGCCCGACAGATGCTGACAGTGCCCAACAGAGACTGACAATGTCTGATAGGGACTGACAGAGCCTGACAGAGCCTAACAGAGCCTGATAGGGCTCAACAAAGCCTGACAGGGCCCAACTGAGCCTGACAGAGCTCGACAGGGCCCAAAAGAGCCTGACAGGTCTCTCCAAATCCTAACAGAACCTGACAAGGCCAGACAGATCCTGACAGAGATTGACAGGTCCCGACAGGACCCGACAAGGCCTGAGAGGTCCTGACATAGTCTGACAGGGCAGGATAGGGCCCAACAGATACCAATGGAGCCTGAAAGGACCTGACAAACCCTGACAGTGCCCGACAGAAACCAACAGAGCTTGACAAAGCTCGACAGAACCTGAAAGGGTCCGACAGAGCTGGACAGAGGCTGACAGTGCACAACAGAGAAAAACAATGTCTGACAGGGAGCGACAGAGCCCAACAGAGACTGATAGGGCCCAACAAAGCCTGAAAGGGCTCACCGCAGAGCCCAACAGAGCCAGAGAGAGACTGACATGGCTGGAGAGAGCCGAACAAGGCCCAACAGGGCTCAACAAAGCCTGACAATGCCTGACAGCACTGGAGAGAGCCTGACAGAGACCGACAAGGCCCTATAATGCCTGACAGAGCTCAACAGATATAAAAGAGATTGACAGACCCCTACAGGGCCTGACAGGGCCTGACAGAGCCTAACAGGGCCTGAAAGAGCCTGAGAGAGACTGACCAGTCACAGAATCACAGAATCACAGAATGTCAGGGATTGGAAGGGACCTCAAAAGATCATCTAGTCCAATCCCCCTACCGGAACAGGAACACCTAGATGAGGTTACACAGGAAGGCGTCCAAGCAGGTCTTGAATGCCTCCAGAATAGGAGACTCCACAACCTCCCTGGGTAGCCTGTTCCAGTGTTCTGTCACCCTCACTGAGAAGAAGATTCTTCTCAAATTTGAGTGGAACCTCTTGTGTTCCAGTTTATACCCATTACTCCTTGTCCTATCATTGGTTGTCACAGAGAAGAGCCTGGCTCCATCCTCGTGACACTCACCCTTTATATATTTGTAAACATTAATAAGGTCACCCCTCAGTCTCCTCTTCTCCAAGTTAAAGAGACCCAGCTCCCTCAGCCTTTCCTCATAAGGGAGATGCTCCACTCCCTTAATCATCTTTGTTGCCCTACGCTGGACTCTCTCCAGCAGTTCCCTGTCCTTCTTGAACTGAGGGGCCCAGAGCGGGACACAATATTGCAGATGTGGTCTCACCAGGGCAGAGTAGAGGGGAAGGAGAACCTCTCTTGACCTTCTAACCACCCCCCTTCTAATACACCCCAGGATGCCATTGGCCTTCCTGGCCACAAGGGCACAGTACTGGCTCATGGTCATCCTGCTGTCCCCAGGACCCCCAGGTCCCTTTCCCCTACACTACTCTCATTCACCAACTTATACTGGAACCTGGGGTTGCTCCTACCCAGATGCAAGACTCTACACTTTCCCTTGTTATATTTCATTAGATTTTTCTCTGCTCAACCCTCCAGCCTGTCCAGGTCTCGCTGGACGGCGACACAGCCTTCTGGCGTATCAGCCACTCCTCCCAGTTTAGTGTTATCAGCAGACTTGCTGATAGTACACTCTATTACCTCATCCAAATAATTGATAAATATATTGAATAATGTAGGCCCCAGTACTGACCCTTGAGGCACTCCACTAGACACAGGCCTCCAACTAGACTCTTCCCCATTGACCACCAATCTCTGGCTTCTTCCCTTCAGCCAGTTCGCAGTCCACCTCACTACCCGATCATCCAGACCACATTCCCTCAGTTTAGCTGTGAGGATGCTGTGGGAGACTGTGTCAAATGCCTTGCTCAAGTTAAGGTAGACCACGTCCACCGCTCTGCCATCATCCATGCATCTTGTTA
Source organism: Patagioenas fasciata (assembly GCF_037038585.1). Lineage (NCBI taxonomy): Eukaryota > Metazoa > Chordata > Aves > Columbiformes > Columbidae > Patagioenas > Patagioenas fasciata. The sequence goes on from NC_092559.1 coordinate 44,857,786, forward strand.
TGTCCTCATAAAAGTCAATGAGGTTGGTAAAACATGACTTCCCTTTGGTGAAGCCATGTTGACTGCCCCTAATGACCCTCTTATCCCTAATATGGCTTGAGATGGCACCAAGGATAAGTCGTTCCATCACTTTCCAGGGATGGAGGTGAGGTTGTCCGGTCTATAGTTACCCAGTTCCTCCCTCTTGCCCTTTTTGAAGACTGGAGTAACATTTGCTTTCCTCCAGTCCTCAGGCACCTCTCCTGTTTCCCAAGACTTGGCAAAGATGATGGAGAGTGGTCCAGCAATGACCTCAGCCAGCTCCTTCAGCACCCACGGGTGCATCCCATCCGGACCCATGGATTTATGGATGTCCAGATTGCCTAACTGCTCCCTAACCCAGTCCTCATCAGCCAAGGCAAACTCCTCCATTGTCCTGCCTTCCTCTGGGGCCTCAGCGGTATGGGGCTCCTCAGGACAGCCTCCGGCAGAGTAGACGAAGACAAAGAAGGCATTTAGTAACTCTGCCTTCTCTGTGTCTTCTGTCACCAGGGCACCCACCCCATTCATCAGTGGGCCTACATTGCCTCTGGTGTTAGTTTTATCTGCCACATATTTGAAAAAGTTCTTCCTGTTGTCCTTGACCGCTCGTGCCAGGTATAAGTCTAAGGAGACCTTAGCTTTCCTAGATGCCTCCCTACACCCCCTGACAACTGCCTTTTATTCTCCCCAAATGGCCAGCCCCTCCTTCCATGATCTATAAACTCTCCTCTTCCACCTGAGCTTACCCAGCAGCTCCCTGTTTAACCACGGAGGTCTCCTAGCTCCCTTCCTTGACTTCCTACGTGTCGGGATGCTCTGATCTTGTGCCCGGTAGAAACAGTCCCTGAACACTAACCAACTATCTTGGGCCCCTTTACCTTCAAGCAGCCTCACCCATGGGATTTCCCTTAGCAATTGCCTGAAAAGGCCAAATTTTGCCTTGCTGAAATCCAGGGTTGCAATTTTGCTTGCTATCCTGCTCCTGCCGCACAAGATCCTGAATTCCACCATCTCATGTTCGCTGCAACCAAGGCAGCCCTCAACCTTTACCACTTCAACCAGACTCTCCTTGTTAGTGAGAATGAGGTCCAGCATTGCACCTCTCCTAGTCCGCTCCTCCACCCTTTGCATCAGAAAGTTATCATCAAGGCACTGGAGGAACCTCCTAGACTGTGGCTGGCCAGCCGAGTAGTCCTTCCAACAAACATCAGGGAAGTTAAAATTCCCTACCACAACCAGGACCTGTGTTTGCGAGGCTGCTCTCAGCTGTCTGTCCCGACAGAGCCTGACAAAACCTGACAGGTCCGGACTGTCATGGTTGAGACGGACAAACGACATAGACCAAGTTCTTCCAGGATGAAAGTAGTAGATACCATTTATTGCCACAAGTGCATTTTCATACAGTTTTACCAATTCATGTGTCTCTTCACTATTGGTTACAAGTTACAGCAGTAACATCTCATTGGCTAATTTTGCTATCATCAATGTTACTCTTTTACTCCTTTCTCTCTCAGGGGTACATCCTTAACATCTCCGGATACTCCTTTACTCCCATCTTTCTCACGGGTAGGCCTTCATATCTTCAAGGCTAATTTCTGTTCCCATGCCCTCCGTCAGGGAATCCACAGACCCACCATAGTCCCCCACAATTCCCCCTTTTTGTTTTTGTGCTAAAAAAATTGCCTTCATTGTCTGCTTCAGGGCCCTTTGCAGCAAAGAAATCATGCATGGCAACATTAGTAACACAACCACAACAGTCATCAAAACAATCAGTCCCGTTATCACTACTGATAACAACAACCCTGAAAGCCCCCAACCAATAAACAATTTATTTAATGAATCCAATCAAAATCTTCATACCCATGTCCTTGAGCTAGTAAAAAAAAGTCTATTGCAGCTCTATTCTGCAGTGTAGCATGTTGTGTGCACAAGCACAGGCACGTCGTGAGAAGAGCCAGAGGCCACCAATGTAATTGCAAAGAGCAAGTTTATTTTGGTTACCTCTCTACTGGGGGATCTCCGTAGCTACACCTGAGCTCCCAGGCAGAGGTGGCGTAAGCGGGGACGCAGGTGCTGGTAAGTTTAGCCCTGCTGGAAGATCGCTGGGCCTGCTGAGCTCGCCTGTATTTCACGGCTTCAGGCAGGCGCAGCCTCCCGCTCTTTCTCACAACAAAGCAGGAATCTCAGACACAGTGATAAGGTGTCCAGAGTTTCTCCCAGGCCTGTGTTATCTAACACAGGGGTTCTACTTGTCAAGCACACAAGGTCAGTAAAACAATTAGTGTGATGTATGTGTTTTCTTTATACCCCAGCTGCGGGTCACTTGAGCGTGTTTAGCTTTCTCCTCCTCGCCAATCTTCCGCAATTCCCATACACGTCTTACAGAATCTACATCTAACAAAAGTCCACTTAAAGCCTTAGAAGTTCTGTTAGTTTGCTTAGCTAGCCAACATCCTAATTTTTCTAAAGTATTTAAAGATTTAGCTGTGCCAACACCAAGTACAAGAGATCCTAAAACCCTTAATCCTGATCCCCAAAAATCTACATTATCATCACATTTTGACTCATATACATGCAAAAAGTGTTTTTCCCATCTTGCTCTTCTGTGATCTATTATCATAGATACATTGGGCGTTAAGAGAGTTAATTGTCCCAAAATACACAGTCCATGTTGGCATTATTATGGTTCATTGCAATGCCTCTGCACCGACCTCTATTTTGAAACAGTTGTGTGATGCTCCTGTAGTCATCAAGGGGGATGCCAACCAAGCATGTGCGGAATGGGTTTTCCGGAGACGCCATAGCTAGGTATATGGAGTCCTGTGGAGGGGTTTCTGTTAGATGGAGATTTGTTATTGAACCAGCCAGGCCCAAAGGTATTTCAAGGCCAACTTAGAAAGCTGAAAACAGGACCTGCCGTGGGAGAGAAGCAGTTCTACAATAACAAGGCCTCAACATGACATAAATCAAGGGACCTATCATCAGTGAGACTCCAGCGCGTGGACAGCTCGTGGACATAGATGTTATCCAATTAGTGAATGCATGCTTGGAGCATGGATGCGTGATCAGAGAATAGGTGAATATATAAGGAGGCTTGTTTCTGTAATAAATGACTTTGCGTGATTCACATCGAATCGGAATGCTGAGTCCTTTATTTGTTCCAACATGTAGCTGTTACATTGCATAGGTCTAATTTTGCTTGAGTCTTTCATGGGTTTTATCTGAATCTGATCTTGAGGCGTCACGTACACATACTCGTTTTCCTTTTAACTTTTCAAGAAAATGCTGCAGACCCTCATCCTCATCCAAGTCATCAGATAACATGGACTTGAATGGTGCTGGAGAATCATTAGTAACAGGGGTGTTTGGGACAGTGCACCTTTTTTTTTTTTTTTCTTTTTCAAATCTAGCCCAGAGAAGCCACCCCTCTCTGCTGTCTCTGCATGTTCCCATTGCTCTTTTAATCCTCTCTAGCAATAAGTACCATGTTGTTAACAGTTCAGTTGTTTGTTTGGATCTTTCAGTAGTGCTTTCCCACATAGTAACATCCTTCACAAAGTCAATTCCAGAAGGCTAATACCCTGCTTCTTCAGAAGCAATTTCCATGTAGATAATATAATACCTTCTTGTTTACATAAGTTTCACCCCCCCATGGTCCCAGTAGCTCACCAACTCTTGGTGTGGTGTCTTTTCAAGGATCCGGATCTTCGCCAACTTCCCCCTGCTGCTCTATCAGCTGTACCGGGCTCCGTCTCCACAGCTTGCCTTTGACTGTCACAGCTTCACCGCTGTCTCTTCATCATGCGAGTTCCTTCTTCAGACAGGATCCCGTCAGGGTCACCAGATGTCGTGCTTGAGACGGACAAACGACATAGACCAAGTTCTTCCAGGATGAAAGTAGTAGATGCCATTTATTGCCACAAGTGCATTTTCATACAGTTTTACCAATTCATGTGTCTCTTCACTATTGGTTACGAGTTACAGCAGTAACATCTCATTGGCTAATTTTGCTATCATCAATGTTACTCTTTTACTCCCTTCTCTCTCAGGGGTACATCTTTAACATCTCCGGATACTCCTTTACTCCCATCTTTCTCACGGGTAGGCCTTCATATCTTCAAGGCTAATTTCTGTTCCCATGCCCTCCGTCAGGGAATCCATGGACCCACCGTAGTCCCACACCGGACAGAGCCAGACAGAGCCCGACAGAGCCAGACAGAGCCCGACAGGGCCTGACAAAGCCCGACAGGGCCTGACAAAGCCCAACAGAGCCTGACAAAGCCCAACAGAGTCTGACAAAGTCTGACAGGGCCTAAAAAGGCCTGAATGAGTCCGACAGAGCTCAACAAGACCTGACAGGGAGAGACAGAGCCCGACAGAGCCTGACAGGGTCTGACAGGGCCCGACAGAGCCTGACATAGCCCGAAAGAGCCCAACAGGACCTGACAGTACTGGAAAGTCTGACAGAGCCCAACTGGGATGGAGGGAGCCTGACAGGGCTCAATAGAGCCCGACAGAGCCTGATCAGGGACTGACAGGGCCCTACAGTGCCTGACGAAGCTTGACAGGGCCGACAGAGATTGACAGGTCCCGAAAGTTGCCAACAGGGCCTGACAGTGCCTGACAGTGCCTGACAGAGCCCGAGAGAGCCAGACAGAGCCCAACAGAGCCTGACGGGGATTGACAGAGCCTGACAGAGCCTGAAGGAGTGGAACAGGGCCCGACAAGGCCAGATAGTGCCAGACAAAGCCTGACACAGCCCGACAGAGTCCGACAGAGCCCGACAGGGACCAAAAGGGTCTGATGGAGCTCAACAGGGCTGACAGACATTGACAGGTCTTGACAGGATCTGACAGGGCCTGACAAGGCCTGACAGAGATTGACAGGTCCTGACAGGCCCCAAAAGGGGGCCTGACATGGCCAGACAGATTTCAAGAGAGCCTGACATAGCTCGACAAAACCCGTCAGCTCCCGACAGGCCCCGACAGTGCGTGACAGGGCCTGATAGAGCCTGACAGAGCCCGACAAAGCCTGACATGGCCAGACAGAGCCCAACAGAGTCTAACAGGGCCCGACAGATCCTGACAAAGCCCAACTGGCTGGGACAGAGCCTGAAAGGGCCCGACAGAGTCTGACAGAGCCTAACAGGGACCACAGGGCCTGACAGGGACCAACAGGGCACGACAGTACCTGACAAAGATTGACAGGGCCTGACAGAGATTGACAGGTCCCGACAGTCCCTGACAGTGCCTGACAGTGCCTGACAGTGCCCGACAGAAACTGATAGGGCACGACAAAACCTGACAGGGCCTGACAGAATTTGACAGGTCCTGACAGGGCCTGACAGTGCCCGACAGTGCCCGACAGAGGCTGATAGGGCATGACAAAGCCTGACAGGGCCTGACAGAGCCTGACAGACCTTGACAAGACCTGACAGGGCAAGACAGAGCCTGACAGGGTCCAACAGTGCATGACAGAGCCAGACATGGCCTGACAGGGGCCGACAAATCCTGCCAGGGCCCGACAGGGCCCAACAGAGCCAGACATGGCCCGACAGGGACTGACAGAGCCTGACAGAGCTCAAAGGAGCCCAACAAGGCCCAAAAGGGCCAGAAAGGGCCAGACAAAGCCTGACACAGCCTGACAGAGGCCGACAGGGCCCAACAAAGCTGGACAGAGCCTGACAAAGCCTGACAGAGTCTGACAAAGCCCAACAGGGCAGGACAGGGCCCAACAGAGAGCAACAGAGCTCGACAGGGCCCAACAAAGTCTGACAGTTCCTGACAGAGACCGACAGAGCTTGATAGAGCTCAACAGGGCCCAACATGGTCTGACAGAGCTTGACAGATGCCAACAGAGCCTGATAAAGCCTGACAATGCCTGACAGGGACCAACAGATCCTGCCAGAGCCTGTCAAGGCTTGGCAAACCTGCCAGAACCTGCCAGAGCCAGACAGAGGCTGACAGGGCCCAGAAGGGCTCGACAGAGCCCGACAGGTCCCGTTGAATCCTAACAGAGCCTGACAGGGCTCAACAGAGCTGCAGAGAGACTGATAGGGCCAGAGAGGGCCCGACAGAGCCCAACAGGGACCAACAGGGCCTGACAGAGCTTGACAGGACCGACAGAGTTTTACAGGTCCCAACAGGACCCAACAGGACCTGACAGGTCCTGACATTGCCTGACAGGGCCCAACAGAGACTGATGGAGCCCAGCAGGGCTTGACAAAGCCCAACAGTGCCTGACAGAGACCGACAGAGCTTGACAGAGCTCAACAGGGCCCAACAGGATCTGACAGAGCCCAACAGAACCTGATAGCGTCGACAAAGCCTGACAGGGTCCAACAGAGTTGGAGAGAGACTGACATATCTGGAGAGAGCCCAACAGGGCCTGACAGAGCCCAACAATGCCTGACAGGGAACGACAGAGCCAGACAGAGGCTGACAGGACCCGACAGAGACTGAGAGAATCTGACGGAGCTTGACAGGGCCCGACAAGGCCTGACAGAACCCGACAGGGCTAGACAGAGCCCGACAGGGCCCAAAAGAGCCTGACAGATCCTGAAAGGGCTGAAAAGGGCCCGACAGGGTGTGACAGAGCCCAACAGAGCCCGATCAGGGTCTGATAGGGCCCTACAGTGCCTGACAGAGCTTGACAGTGCCGACAGAGATTGACAGGTTCCGACAAACCCCAACAGTGCATGACAGAGCCTGCCAGGGCCTGACAAAGCCCGACATGGCCAGACAGAGCCCAACAGAGCCTAACAGTGTCTGATAGGACAAGGCCCAACAGAGTCTGAGAGAGACTGACAGATCCTGATGGAGCCTGACAAAACCTGACAGGGCCTGACAGAGCCCGACAGAGCCCAACAAAGCCTGACATGGCCAGACAGAGCCCAACAGAACCTAACAGGGCCCGACAGATCCTGACAAAGCCCAACTGGCTGGGACAGAGCCTGAAAGTGCCTGACAGAGTCTGACAGAGCCTAACATGGACCACAGGGCCTGACAGGGACCAACAGGGCACGACAGTACCTGACAAAGATTGACAGGGTCTGACAGAGATTGACAGGTCCCAACAGTCCCTGACAGTGCCTGACAGTGCCCGACAGTGTCGACAGAGATTGACAGGTTCCGACAAACCCCAACAGTGCATGACAGAGCCTGCCAGGGCCTGACAAAACCCGACATGGCCAGACAGAGCCCAACAGAGCCTAACAGTATCTGATAGGACAAAACCTGACAGGGCCTGACAGAGTCAGACAGAAACCCACAGGGTCTGAAAAAGACAGACAAGGCCCAGATAGAGCCCGAGAGGGCCCGACAGAGTCTGACAGAGCCTGAAAGGGCCTGCAGGGCCCGATGGGGACTGACAGGGCATGACAATGCCTGACGAAGATTGACAGGGCCTGATAGAGGCTGACAGGTCCTGACAGGCCCCAACAGTGCCTGACAGGGCCTGACAGAGGCTGAGAGAACACGACAAAGGCTGACAGTGCTGGACAGATCTCAAGAGAGCCTGACAGGGCATGACAAAACCCGTCAGGGACCGACAAAGCCTGACAGAGCCCAATAAGGCAGAGTCTGACAGGGCCTAACAGGACCCCGAATAAGCCTGACAGAGTTCAACAAGACTGACAGGGCAAGACAGAGCTGGACAGAGCCTGACAGGGTCTGACAGGGTGTGACAGAGCCAGACATGACCTAATAAGGCCTGACAGACCCCGACAGGGCCCAACAGAACCTGACATAGTCCGAAGGAGCCCGACAGGGCCCGACAAGGCTATATAGGGCCAGACAAAGCCCGATACAGCCTGACAGAGCCCGACAGAGCCTGACATGGTCCGACAGAGCCCAACAAATCTAGACAGTGTCTGACAGTGAGGTGTGGAAATGACTTTGTCTGGGCTTTGTCTGGCTCTGTCGGGCCGTGTCAGGCCCTGTTGCACCCTTTCAGGCTTTGTCGGTCCCTGTTGGGTCCTATCGGGCTTTGGTTGCCCTGTCAGGCTTTGTCGGGCTCTGTTTGGCTCTTTCAGGCCCTTTCTGGCCTTGTCAGACCCTGTCAAGCTCTGTCAAGCTCTGTCTGGCTCAGTCAGGCTTTGTCAGGCTTTCTCGGGCTGTGTCGGACTCTCTCAGAGTATTTCGGTCTCTGTTGAGCCCTGTCCAACTCTGTTGCACCCTACTGGTCTCTGTTAGGCTCTGTTGAGCTCTGTTAAACCCTGTCAGGCCCTGTCTGGCTCTGTCAAGCCCTGTCAGGCTCTGTGGGGCAATGTCAGCCTCTTTTGGTCCCTGTTGGGGTCTCTTGGGCTCTGTCAGACTCTGTCAAACTCTGTCAGGCATTGTCGGAGTACGTATGGCCCTATCAGGCCCTGTGTAGGCTCTGCTGAGCTCCGTCTTGCCCTGTCAGGTCTTGTCTGGACCTATTGAGCTCTTTCAAGCCCTGTCAGGCCCTGTAGGGCCTGTTGGTCCCTGTCAATCTCTGCCACGCTGTGTTGGACCCTGTCAGGCACTTCTGGGATCTCTCGGGCTCAGTCAGGGTCTGACGAGCCCTGTCAAGCTTTGTCAGGCCTTCTCAGGCCATGTCAGTTTCTGTTGGGTCCTCTCAAGCCCTGTCAGGCTCTCTCAAGCTCTGTTGGGCTGTGTCAGGCCCTGTTGGGGCCTGTCAAGCTTTGTTGGGCCCTGTTGAGCTCTGCCAGGCTCAGTTGGGTCCTGTAAGGCCCTGTCAGCCTTTGTCAGGCCATATCGGGCTCTGTCGGTCCCTGTCAGGCCCAGTCAGAATTTCTCAGCCCTGTCGGGCTGTGTCGGTTTCTGTCGGACCATGTCAAGCTTTATCGGGCTTTGTTGGGCCCTGTCGGGCTCTGTTGAGGCACAGAAATGACCTTACAACCTTTAAGACTAAAGAAGGTATGTATTTACAGCGCTGGACACACGGGGGATAACTCCACCCAAGACGTGTAAATTTTCAGTAACTGTGAGCTTGGTTAAATGCAGTAAAGTGTTACATATTCATGAAAGCTTTGGGAACGCATATACAAATTCATAACCTGTCCCCGAGAAGGCGGTTCCTATTACAATGAGTTCTGGGAGACCGTTTCCATAGTCTCCACCTCCGACTCCTCCTGGTTGCAGCTGCGCAGTGATCGTGAACCCAGGTCCTCTTCTGTGTACATGGTCACCTTTGGTCCAGTGTGCTCAGTTGGTTGGGACTCAAACTGATGAGTTGGTTAGAACTGGCTTATCTCCTGTCCTGTGCCCAAGTTTCTGATATCTAGTTCACCCAAGGATGGACCCAAGGATTATTATCTTTGCAAGGCATCAGCGAACTCCTGTTTCTCGTACAATAAGTTACACAAAGCTAAGCAAGGCTAGGCAATAGTGATGTGGGTTAAGGGTTAGCTCTCTAAGTGTTAGCTCTTTAGTTCTGTAAGTGCTAGTTCTTTAAGTGTTAATTAGTTAATTGTTAATTCCCTGTACCATTCCCCCTTTTTCTAAGAGGTTAGTAAATTCTTTTACTAATGTGATGATTCTTTATCTAATGTTTTCTCTGGCCACAGGTAAGAAGACTACTTCTACCTGAGAAAACCCATCTCTATCCTTAGATTTTAAATGTTAATGCAAAAGTCAGGCTACCAGTGTTTGTCCGCTGCGCTGCTAAGCTCTTTTGGGGCAGCTGGCGACTATATGGCTGGTGCTCTGGCAGAAACGGCATCTTCTGAGTTGTAATGGGAGCTGGAATTCTTTGGCATGGTGACCTTGCTCACTGCAGTTGTAGCATTTGTCTTCTCTTCTGGGTTTCTTCTTGCTGATGTAGTAAGTGCTGCCTGGACCGTTCACCCAGAAGAACCAAAAGGACCAAAACATGTCAAGGCGGACATAACGTAATTTAGTTCATGGTGCTTTGCAGGCTTTCTTCACTCTAGAATGATGGATCCGGACGTTCTGTTCTTTAATCTTGATAGCAGTGAAAGATGGCAGGAGGACTTGAAATGGACCTTCCTATTGTGGTTCCAAAGTCTTTTCTGCAAGAGACTTCACATACAGATAATCTCCCAATTGGATGTTATGTAGTGGCCCATCCATACCCCTACTCTGAGTCCCAAACACGTTTCCCAATTTTATTAAGTTGTTTACCCAATACTATCATATAAAAAGTCATAATTTCATCCCCTACTTGTGCAGACATCCCCTTCTGTAAACTATAGGGTCTCCCATAGAGGATTTCAAAAGGACTCAACCCTTCCTTTGCCCTTGGCCTTGTTATGATACACAAGAGGGCTAAAGGCAAAGACTGAGGCCAAGCCAAGTTTGCCTCCTACGCCAGTTTTACAATTTTCTGTTTAATTAGTTGATTCAGTTTTTTTTTTTTCTACCTGGCCAGTGGATTGAGGACAATAAGGGATATGTAGTTGCCAGTCTATTCCCAAGTGCTGACTGATTTACTGTACAACTTTTGAAATAAAATGTGGCCCTCTATCACAGAATATAACAGCTGGAACTCCAAACCTTGGTATTATTTCTTGTATTAATGTTTTAGTTACCTCCCGAGCTTTTGTTGTTCTGGTAGGGAATGCTTCTGGCCAACCTGAAAAGGTATCAGTCAGTACCAAAAAATATCGGCACCCCCATTTTCTTGGGAGTTCCATTGCCATTGTTGCCCAGGTCCATTTCCTTTCCCAATTTGACTGATTTCTGGCTTAGGTATATTCTTAGGATTAGTCTGGAGGCAAAGATCGCATTGCTATGTCACCTGTCCTACAGTAGTATACAAATTTCTAGCTACTATTTTTGATCAAATGTTTATATAGTGCTTCTGCTCCCCAATGTCTCTTTCTGTGCTCTTCCCTTACTAAAGGCCAAACTAAATAGGACATAACAATAGGTTTTCCCAGTGGGGTGTGAGCTCACCCTTCCTCATTATATGATCCCTCTAGATCTATAATAACTTTCCAGTCTTCCTTAGTATATTCTGGCTTACCTTCTAAAGTGACCTGCCCGTCAGAGACTAGGGCACTTTCTACTTTTACCTTTTGCTTAGCCACCAATTTTGCCTCTCTGTCCACCAGCTGGTTCCCTTTTCCAATTCCAAGCTCACTTTCTGGTGTACCTTGATATGCATGATTGCCACCTTCTTAGGAAATTGAGCTGCCAATATTTCTTCTGCATGTTTGATATGTTTGCCTTGAGAGTTCAAGAGTCCTCTTTCTTTCCAAATTGCTCCACGTGCATGCACGACCCTGGAAGCATACTTAGAGTCCATATAAAAGTTCACAGTTTTACCTTCAGCTAGTTCCAGAACATGAATAAGGGCAATTATTTCTGCTGTCTGTACAGAAGCACTTCCTGGTGGAGGTCGAGATTCCATCACTTCATGGCTATAGCATAATCAGCATGTCTTTCACTGTTCAGGATATTGCTGCTTTCATCTGTAAACCAGTTTTCAGCATTTTCCACAGGACAGTCCTTCAGATCTGGTTGGCTTGAGTATGTCGTTTCAATGATGAACTGATTCTACAATGTTACCACTGAGGAAAGAAGCTGGATTGACAATGTTAGTGACGATGATTTAACCTGATATTTGAAAAATCTTTGTGGGGAAAGGCAATGTCCTCCTTTTGCTTCTAGAACTGTAGATACCATGTGGAATACTAGCACAGTCATTTTCTGCCCCATGGTAAATTTCCAGGCCTCCTGTATGTTCAGTACCACTGCTGCAACTGCCCGTAGGCATCCAGGGCACCCCTTTGCAGTTGCATCTAATCGTTTGGAGAAATAGGCCACTGCTCATCGGTACAGGCCAAGATCCTGTGCCAGTATACCGAAGGCTATTCCCTGCTTCTCGTGAGAAAATATAAAAAAATGGTTTACTCACATCTGGGAGTCCTAAAGCAGGGACTGTCATCAAAACCTTTCCAAGTTCTTCAAAGGCTCGTGCAGCTTCTTTATTCCATTGCAAGTGTTTCTGATCTGTGGCTGCTAGTGCATACAATTGCTTGACAAGCAATCCATAATTATAAATCCACAACCAGCACCACCCTGTCATGCCCAAAAAAGTACGTAATTCTTTTACAGTTTGAGGCTTTGGAGTTTGGCATACAGCCTCCTTTCGAGCCTGTCCCAGGGTCCTCTGCCCTGCACTAATTTCATAGCCCAAATAAGTTACTTGTTGCTGTATCATCTGGGCTTTCTTCTGTGATACCCGGTATCCTTGGAGCCCTAAAAAGTTGGGTTTTACGTAAATATTGTCTGGTTGGCTTCACGGAGGAGGAGGCAAAAAAGGCATCTCTGAAATCTGAAACAGTAAACCAAGTCAAATCGGAGTTAATACAGTCCGAAAAGTGTATGGGATTGCTACCACTGGGTAGAGGTCCTTGGTTATTTTGTTTATGTCGAGGGTTTAGATTGCGGGGTGACAATAAAACAGTGGCAGATGTATTGTTAACCTTCTCTCCCCCCCTTCCCCCTTCAGCCCCTCCCTCTCCCCCCTTCCCACTAAGGACAGGCGATTGGGAGGAAAATAGGACAGAGAGAAGAGAGTTGGAAAAATTAAAAATGTTTTACTAATGCTACTAATAAGAATTGAGAAAATAATACAAAATATACAAAACCAATATTGAAAGTCTCAGCAACTGCAGAGCTGGCACCCGATGTCCTGGATTGGACTCTGCAGCCAACCGGAGCTGGATTCAGGCTGTCACTAGGCCTCAGTTTGCAGGGACGACTAGCAAGGTCCTCTTCTAATGTTGGCCATAAGCAAAAGGGAAAAAGGTGCCGCAATGGAGAGACGGGACACAGCTTTATGCAAGCAAAATGTCAACTTTATTGTAATTTCTAACATATTTTATACCTATCCTAAACAGCGGGTCACACGCTGATTGGTTTGTTATTCTTGCTAGATACCTACTGATTGGCTAATGTTTTTTTAGGCAGTTGCTATCTTGATTAATACTCTCTCCTTAGTGTAGCAGCAGCAGCAGCAATTCCTTCTTGAAAACCTTAGTAACTCGTAATTCTTATCTACACAAAGGGTTTAGCACATCCTGTCTTTAAGTAATGTTTCTGTTTTTCCTCACCAGGGTCTGTGACCAACAAGCTCCAGCACGTTTCCTTTTATCAAGTGATAAGTGTTGGGAGTTTTGCTGAGGCCAGCCAAATCCTGTCCCACAAAAAGGGACGAGATCCTCGTGATCTCTCACTTATGTATGAAGTATTCATGTGAATGGAATGTTATACACAGTTGGTCAGTTGCTAGATCACCTGTTTCTCGTTGCCTCTCTTGTGAGATGTCCATCCATGCTTATCAATAACTTCGCATTCCATTGCTATGTATACCAAAACATGTATCTAGTTCTCCAGGAAAATGCAGTTAATATGAAGGCTTTAACTGATGGGCAAATTCACTAAAGAGAAACTTGTTTTTTAACAAAACCAGGACAGTTTACAACCCGATTTGCAGGAATTTCTCTATTACGGCCGAATTCCTTCCCTATCCTCCCTTAATCAAGGTGGGGCAATTTTAGCCCTTCCAGGCACATCAGTAGCCTATATCCCGGGATACACTTGTTTCACGACTTCTTCATTAATCTTGCCTTCTGTGGGAACAGTTGCTAAAAGCAAACCCATTATTTGCATATATTGCTGATCATTTACCTCCTTTTTTTAATCTGATTTCTGCATCCATTTGTTCCAACAGATTTCTCCCAAAAAATGTTTTGGGGAATTGGGCATATATAAAAATTTCTAAATGCCTACTTGTTTCCCCAATTTGTATTTCAAAGGTTCACAAAAAGATGCCCTTTCACTTTGGCCAGTGACTCCCTTTACCTACTATGTAATTGTTACTTGTTGGCAATCTACCAAAAATTCCACTTGTTTCTGTTCATTCCAGGTTCCCATCACTCTTTTCAAAACTTGCTACTGTCCGTTTCTCCCTCTGCCTACTTCCTCTGTATCTTCCCTGACATTCATTTTCCCAGTATACATTGATCTCCCTCTAAAGGCTTTCAAAGCCTTCCAACCTCTTCAGCTCGATAATTTCTTATCCTTTCAACAATCTTCCTTTTCCCTGTTACTGAATACTCTCCAAGCTTCATCTAAAAACATTTCCAAATTTCTGCTTTCTGTTGCTCTCGGTTTCTATAACTTCTCTAGGGGACTTGCACCATTTTGGGTGTGAGAGGCTACCCTAAGAGGCACATAGCTTGCCCCCCCCCCCAACTTCGAAGCTTCTAGCAGAGGTTTTTCTAATTTATTTATTTCTTTTTCTTTCTCTACTTGCTGCAGTTTAAACACAGGCAAGACCATGCAGACAGGGCAAGTTGAGTTTATCTTGAAGCTTGGCACAGACCTGAAATTTATGTTACAACACAGGCCTGGGATATTTCGGGGTTTTTTTGTTTTTCCATTTAATTCCAGTCTTAATACACTTTATATACAATTCCAATTAGCTCAGCGATAGTTACAGTCCTCAGTTTCATTTACCTTTTGCAGATGTCAGAAAAACAGCATATTAAACATAAGTCCATTATTTCAATTTTCCTAGATCCAATTAAGTTCATATTCTAGCCACTATTAAATACAATCTCTCCCAAGCTCACATCCATCATGATATTTAGTTTGTTCTTTTTCCATATCTCCGACTAGCACATAAATTCATTACGAATCAGCGTTTAACAACTGAAATCCTTTCCTGGGCTCAAAATTATTAGATAACGATAAGAGCGAATTAACTTACAGGACTGTACTTCATCCTATTTTTCCCAAGTTCTGCAGAACAACATTAATTGCGACTAATTGCTATAATCCCACATTCAAGCCTGTCCTGGTTTTGTTAAAAAACAAGTTTCTCTTTTAGTGAATTTTGCCTGTCAGCTAAAGCCTTCATGTTAGCTGCATTTTCCTGGAGAACCAGACACATGTTTTGGTAAACCTAGCAATGGAATGCAAACTTATTGATAAGCACGGATGGACATCTCGCGAGAGGGGCAACGAGAAACTGGTGACTGAGAGACTAACCAACGGTGTATAACATTCCATTCACGTGAATACTTCATATAAAAGTGGGAGATCACGAGGATCTCGTCCCTTTTGCCTTTTCCTTTTCCCTTCTGCTCATGGCTGACATTAGGAGAGGACCTTGCTGGTTGTCCCTGCGAACTGAGGCCTAGTGAGAGACTGAATCCAGCTCCGGTTGGCTACAGAGTCTAATCCAGGACTTTGGGTGCTGGCTCTGCAGTTGCTGAGACTTTCAAGATTGGTTTTGTATATTTTGTATTATTTTCTCTATTCTTATTAGTAGCATTAGTAAAACATCTTTAACTTTTCCAACTCTCTTCTCTCTGTCCTGTTTTCCTCCCGATCGCCTGTCCTTAGTGGTAAGGGGGGAGAGGGAGGGGCAAAAAGGGGGAAGTGGGGGGGGAGGAGGTTAACAATACATCTGCCAGGGTTTGATTGTCACCCCGCAATCTATACCCTCGAAAGATAATTGGCGCCCAACATGGGACAAGAGAAAGGGGTAAATTTGGAGATTTTTGGCTTTTCTACTGCTCTGATGTACCTTTCAATTTTCTTGGTATAGTGCCAACTCATAGAGTTGTGATACTCGCGTGTCTGTTTGCTTCGGATATTTTTTAGTGGTATTAAGGCAAAGTGAATTACATTGATTTAAAGATGTTATGGCATAAGTTGTATCAGTTATTTTCTACATTGTGCTCGCTGATCCCATATCTGTGTCGGTGTTTCTTTTTGAATCAAAGTATTGATTATATAACAGCAAGAAACTGGACAGCGGTCATGATGATTCTGTGTGGTTTGGCACTGGTTTATTTCATTATACTGCAGCCTGTAATGAATTTCTACTCGATTTTGCTTTACCTTGAAAAACCTCCAGGAGAGATTAAAGAGCAGAATGGTTCTATGTTTGCTAATTGGTCAAGCGAATCTTTAGAAAGGCTGACTAACAATACTTTTGTGTTTTCGCTAGGACAGTTTGCAAATGTTTTAGAGAGCTTTGAATATCCTTGGAGCTTTGATAGAACTGTGATGGTGTTATCTGGTTTGCTGAATGTGTGTCAGTTTGTGTTACTGTTAAGAGAAATGAGGTTCAATAGGAGGTTTGCGTCTCTTTTTAGTCCTGAGATTTGCAGTGCGCCTTCGGAAGCTTTAGCAAAAAGCACTCCTAGCCGCTCGAGAAAAGGCAAAACAGCCAAAGCTGCCACTGCCCCCTCAACCGCGGCTTCACAGGCTGAAGCTACAGCTCCTCCGCAGAACTCCTCTGCCAAGGTCGCTGCAGATAATGTTACTTCTCCAGCCTCAAAGGCTAACAAGGCAGCCCCCCCGTCTTCAGACACTGGGCACTGTTGCTGCTGTAACCACAGCAATCACTGTGACACTCATTCAGACTCTGAAAATGAATAAAATGATGGTGAACCCATATCAGCATCAGTTGCCGGTTGTAAGAAAGTCACTAGAAAGACTACTCCTGCAGCAGGTGATGGCACAGGGCCAACATCAACCCAAGGGGAATCATCAGGACAGGGAGGAGATGAAGTGACCACCCCTCGGTCCTTTTCTCCAGGTGAGCTGAGAGACCTTCGAAAAGACTTAAGTCGTCGTGAAGGCGAGAATATTTTAACCTGGCTGCTCCGATGCTGGGACAATGGGGCAGAAACAATTGAATTAGAAGGTGGTGAAGCCAGGCAGCTGGGATCTCTGTCAAAAGATTCCACCATTGATAGGGCAATTTCAAGAGTGTCTAATGCCACTACTCTCTGGACCCATCTCCTGGCAGCTATTAAAGTAAGGTTTCCCTACAAGGAAGATTGTATATCCACGTTAGGGAAATGGAATACTATGGAGAGAGGTATCCAGTTCCTGAGAGAATTAGCTGTGCGAGAGATCATCTATCTAGGACCAAACAGCCAAGAGGGGACAGACCCAGATAGAATCAATTGTACACGATCTCTGTGGCGCAGATTTGTAAAAAGTGCACCACCTGCATATGCTAAGTCATTGGCAGGAATGGTCTGGTCAGCTAGAGTTGTGCAAGAAATTAATGAAGTAATTGAGTAGCTCTGGAACTTTGAGGACAGCCTTGCTGGTTCTCTACGGGCTTGTGTCTCCGCTGTGGAAAAACTATGTGAAAAATCTGATGACCGGTTTGAAAAGCTGTTGCAAGAAATCAAAGAGCTCAGAGAAGACTCGTACCGTTCATGACCTGCACAAAGTTATGTTTCAGCTGTTAGGAGAAGGCGTTTCCAATCTCGAGAGAGAGGACAGAGGCAGCCCACAAAAAGAGATTCACTGTGGTTCTTCCTCCATGAGCAGGGAGAAAACATGAATAAGAGGCATGGAAGGCCTACCTCAGAACTTCAGGAACGAGTACGTGAGATAAAAGGAAAAAGTCCTAGGAAGGTGGCTGCTCCAGTTTACAAAAGGAGCAGAAGAGATTCTGATGCTCTTGAAGGAACCTCTAATTCACACCCAGAGACTGTGCAAAGCAGGAATTAGAGGTGCCCTGCCTCCAACCAGGTGGAGGAAAGGGACAACAGAGTTTATTGGACTGTACAAATACTATGGCCTGGTACAACACAACCCCAGGAGTACAAAGCTTTAGTGGACACTGGTGCTCAGTGCACAATAATTCCTTCTAATTATAAAGGAACGCAATCCATCCATATTGTTGGAGTGACTGGGGGATCCCAGGAGCTGACTGTCGTAGAGGCTGAAATGAGCCTAACTGGAAAAAAATGGCAAAAGCATCCCATTGTGACTGGTCCAGATGTTCCGTGCATCCTTGACATAGACTACCTCAGGAGAGGGTATTTTAAGGACCAAAAAGGTATAGGTGGGCATTTGGTATAGCAACTGTGGACACTGAGAAAATTGAACAGCTTTCTGATTTGCCTGGTCTTTCAGATGACCCTTCTGTTGTAGGACTGCTGATGGTTGACGATCAGCAGGTGCCAATTGCTACTGCAACGGTGCATCGCCGACAATATCGCACCAATCGAGACTCTTTTTTCCTATCCAGAAGCTGATCTGTCAATTGGAAAGCCAGGGTGTGATCAGTAAGACTCGCTCACCTTTTAACAGTCCAATCTGACCAGTGCGTAAGTTCTAGTGACGAGTGGAGACTAACTGTAGACTATCGTGGCCTGAATGAAGTTACACCACCACTGAGTGCTACTATGCCTGACAAGCTGGAACTGTAATTTGAACTGGAGTCAAAGGCAGCCAAGTGGTATGCTACAATTGACATTGCTAATGCATTTTTCTCTATTCCTGTAGCAGCAGAGTGCAGGCCGCAGTTTGCTTTCAGCTGGAGGGGCATCCAGTATACGTGGAATCGCTTGCCCCAGGGGTGGAAACACAGTCCTACCATCTGCCATGGACTGATCCCGATGACACTGGAGCAAGGTAAAGCTCCAGAACACTTACAATATATTGATGACATCATCGTATGGGTTGACACAGCAAAAGAAGTCTTCGAGAAAGGTGAGAGAATAATTCATATTCTTTTGGATGCTGGTTTTCCCATAAAACGAAGCAAGGTCAAGGGACCTGCATGAGAGATCCAGTTTTTAGGAATAAAATGGCAAGATGGCCGTCGTCAGATCCCAAAGGATATGATCAACAAAATTGCAGCAATGTCTCCACCTACTAATAAAAAGGAGACACAGACTTTCTTGGGTGTTATAGGTTTTTGGAGAATGCATATTCCTGACTACAGCCACATTGTGAGCCCTCTCTATCGAGTGACTTGTAAAAAGAACCAATTTGAGTGGGGCCCTGAACAACGACAAGTCTTTGAACAAATTAAGCGTGAGATAACTCATGCGGTGGCCCTTGGACCAGTTCGAACTGGACTAGATGTTAAAAATGTGCTCTACACCGCAGCCGGAGATAACGGACTTACTTGGAACCACTGGCAGAAAGCACCAGGAGAAACCCGAGGTCGAACCTTAGGTTTTTGGAGTCGAGGATACAAAGGATCTGAGGCCAACTATACTCCAACTGAAGAAGAGATACTAGCAGCATATGAAGGAGTTCGAGCTGCTGCAGAAGTGCTTGGCACTGAAGCGCAACTCCTCCTAGCACCTCGACTGCCTGTGCTGAATTGGATGTTCAAAGGGACGGTTCCCTCTCCACATCATGCAACTGAAGTTACATGCAGTAAATGGATTGCACTGATCACGCAACGAGCTCGAATTGGAAGTCCCAATCGCCCAGGGATCTTAGAAGTTATTACAGACCGACCATAAAGCAAAGACTTTGGGATGTCTCCAGATGAGGAGAAAGTAAAACGTCCTGAAGAAGCACCACTGTATAATACTCTTTCAGAGACTGATAAGCAGTATGCACTGTTCACAGATGGATCCTGTCGTCTTGTAGGTAAACATCGAAGGTGGAAAGCTGTGGAGGGGTTTTGTTCGAAGGAGATATGTTGTTGAATTAGTCAGGCCCAAAGGATTCTCAAGGCCACTTTGAGAAGCTGAGAACAGAATCTGCTGTGAGAAAGAAGGGCGTTTCTTCATTAACAGGGCCTCAGCATGGCGTGAGTCGTCGGGCCTATCATCGGTGGGGCTCCAGTCTGTGGACTGCCCATGATACTCATTTAGCGAATTGTCGAGGGTTAGGATTGCGGGGTGACAATGAAACCCTGGCAGATGTATTATTAACCTCCTCTCCCCCCCACTTCCCCCTTCTGCCCCTCCCTCTCCCCTCTTCCCACTCAGGACAGGCGATCGGGAGGGAAAGAAGGACAGAGAGAAGAGAGTTGGAAAAGTTAAAGATGTTTTACTAATGCTACTGATAAGAATAGAGAAAATAATATAAAATATACAAAACCAGTCTTGTAAGTCTCAGCAACTGCAGAGCCAGCGCCCAAAGTCCTGGATTAGACTCTGTAGCCAACCGGAGCTGGATTCAGTCTCTCACTAGGCCTCAGTTTGCAGGGACGACCAGCAAGGTCCTCTCCTAATGTCAGCCATGAGGAAAAAAGGGAAAAAGGGAAAAGGGACGAGATCCTCGTGATCTCCCACTTTTATATGAAGTATTCACGTGAATGGAATGTTATACACCATTGGTCAGTCTCTCGGTCATCAGTTTCTCGTTGCCCGTCTCGCCAGATGTCCATCCGTGCTTATCAATAAGTTTGCATTCCATTGCTAGGTTTAACCAAAACGTGTTGGGTTCTCCAGGAAAATGCAGCTAACATGAAGGCTTTAGCTGACAGGCAAATTCACTAAAAGAGAAACTTGTTTTTAACAAAACCAGGACATTCCACCCCTTATAATATGACATTCACTAAATACTTAAACCTTATCAGTACAATCTATCGATACAATCTAATTAATCACTACTATATATATATATATACACATATGTACATATATACACAGGAGTAATTAATCAGTGGACCATCCTTTGAAAAGTTCATTAAGTTCATTTTGTCACAACAGTCTCCCAGGGCAGGTAAAATGGTACAAGTGCATCTCATGACCACTGTTTGTGCGTTGAGGACACCAACTTTGAAGAAGGTGTCGGGCGCCACTCGAAGAAGCTAGCTCTAGTTTCATCACCATTGTCTTGATCTGAAAGACACTTCTTAAACATTGTTAGTGCAGCAATTCACATCATACAGTTCAGCATTGCATATTTTCACCTAAAATCAAATCCCCTTGAGGTACACACCGAACTTCTCCATCCTTAAGCATCACCCACCAGGTGCTGCCAGGTCCCTGGGCAAAAACAATCCCATGAATAGGTTTGCTTTTGCCTGAGGCAGGAGTAACCCAGACTGCCTTTCCTAAGATATTTTTCATGTGTACTACAGGGACTTTATCTCCTTCTAAAGTACGAAGAATTTCTGATTGGGCAGGCCCGGCTCGATTGGTTGATCCCCTAGTGTTGACCAACCAAGTGGCTTTTGCTAAATGTGAATCCCAGTTTTTAAAGGTTCCACCACCAAGTGCCTTTAGTGTAGTTTTTAACAAACCATTGTACCTTTCAATTTTCCCAGAGGCTGGTGCATGATATGGAATATGATATACCCACTCAATACCATGTTCTTTGGCCCAATTGTCTATAATACTGTTTTTGAAATGAGTACCATTGTCTGATTCAATTCTTTCTGGCGTACCGTGCCGCCAAAGGACTTGCTTCTCAAGGCCCAAGATAGTATTTCGGGCTGTAGCATGAGGTACGGCATATGTTTCCAACCATCCAGTGGTTGCTTCCACCATTGTAAGTACATAACGCTTACCTTGACGTGTTTGTGGAAGTGTAATATAATCAATCTGCCAAGCTTCTCCATACTTATACATTAACCATCGCCCCCCATACCATACAGGTTTTAACCGTTTTGCTTGTTTGATTTCGGCGCAAGCTTCACATTCATGAATAACCTGTGAAATAGTGTCCATAGTTAAATCCACCCCTCGATCACCAGCCCATTTGTATGTTGCATCTCTACCTTGATGCCCTGAAGCATCATGGGCCCACCGAGCTAGGAAAAGTTCACCTTTATGTTGCCAGTCCAAGTCCACCTCAGCTACTTTAATCTTAGCAGCTTGATCTCCTTGTTGGTTGTTTAGATGTTCCTCGGTGGCTCGACTTTTAGGCACATGAGCATCTACATGACGAACTTTCACAGGCAGGCTCTCTAGCCGAGCAGCAATGTCTTGCCACAGTGTGGCAGCCCAAATGGGTTTACCTCTGCGCTGCCAGTTGCTTTTCTTCCATTGCTGTAGCCACCCCCACAAGGCATTTGCTACCATCCATGAGTCAGTATAGAGATAAAGTATTGGCCACTTCTCTCGTTCAGCAATGTCCAAAGCCAGCTGGATGGCTTTCACTTCTGCAAACTGACTGGATTCACCTTGTCCTTCAGTGGCTTCTGTAACTTGTCGTGTGGGACTCCACATAGCAGCTTTCCACCTTCAATGTTTTCCTACAAGACGACAGGATCCATCTGTGAACAGTGCATACTGCTTATCAGTCTCTGAAAGCGTATTATATGGTGGTGCTTCTTCAGCACGTTTTACTTCCTCCTCATCTGGAGACATCCCAAAGTCTTTGCTTTCTGTCCAGTCTGTAATCACTTCTAAGATCCCTGGACGGTTGGGACTTCCAATTAGAGCTCGTTGCGTGATCAGTGCAATCCATTTACTCCATGTAACTTGGGTTGCATGATGTGGAGAGGGAACCGTCCCTTTGAACATCCAGCTCAGCACCGGCAGTCGAGGTGCCAGGAGGAGCTGTGCTTCAGTGCTCATCACTTCTGAAGCAGCTCGAACTCCTTCATATGCTGCTAGTATCTCCTTTTCAGTTGCAGTATAGTTGGCCTCAGATCCTTTGTATCCTCTACTCCAAAAACCTAAGGGTCGACCTCGGGTTTCTCCTGGTGCTTTCAGCCAGAGGCTCCAGGTAAGTCCATTATCTCCGGCTGCGGTGTAGAGCACATTTTTAACATCTAGTCCAGTTCGGACTGGTCCAAGGGCCACCGCATGAGTTATCTCACGCTTAATTTGTTCAAAGGCTTGTCGTTGTTCAGGGCCCCACTCAAATTGGTTCCTTTTACGAGTCACTCGATAGAGAGGGCTCACAATGTGGCTGTACTCAGGAATATGTATTCTCCAAAAACCTACAACGCCCAAGAAAGTCTGTGTCTCCTTTTAATTAGTAGGTGGAGACATTGCTGCAATTTTGTTGATCACATCCATTGGGATCTGACGACGGCCATCTTGCTGTTTTATTCCTAAAAACTGGATCTCTCGTGCAGGTCCCTTGACCTTGCTTCGTTTTATGGCAAAACCAGCATCCAAAAGAATCTGAATTATTCTCTCACCTTTCTCGAAGACTTCTTTCGCTGTGTTGCCCCATAGAATGATGTCATCAATATATTGCAAGTGTTCTGGAGCTTTACCTTGCTTTAGCGTGGTTTGGATCAGTCCATGGCAGATGGTAGGACTATGTTTCCACCCCTGGGGCAAGAGATTCCACGTATACTGGATGCCCCTCCAGGTGAAAGCAAACTGCGGCCTGCACTCTGCTGCTACAGGAATAGAGAAAAATGCATTAGCAATGTCAATTGTAGCATACCACTTGGCTGCCTTCGACTCCAGTTCCAATTGCAGTTCTAGCATGTCAGGCACAGCAGCACTCAGTGGTGGTGTAATTTCATTCAGCCCACGATAGTCTACAGTTACTCTCCACTCATCACTAGACTTACGCACTGGCCAAATTGGGCTGTTAAAAGGTGAGCGAGTCTTACTGATCACACCCTGGCTTTCCAATTGACGGATCAACTTCTGAATAGGAATCAAAGAGTCTCGATTGGTGCGATATTGCCGGCGATGCACCGTCGCGGTAGCAGTTGGTACCTGCTGATCGTGAACCATCAGCAGTTCTACAACAGAAGGGTCTTCTGAAAGACCAGGCAAATCAGAAAGCTGTTCAGTTTTCTCAGTGTCCACAGCTGCTATACCAAATGCCCACCTATACCCTTTTGGGTCCTTAAAATACCCTCTCCTGAGGTAGTCTATGCCAAGGATGCACGGAGCATCTGGACCAGTCACAATGGGATGCTTTTGCCACTTTTTTCCACTTAGGCTCATTTCAGCCTCTGCGACAGTCAGCTCCTGGGATCCCCCAGTCACTCCAACAATATGGATGGATTGCGTTCCTTTATAATTAGAAGGAATTATTGTGCACTGAGCACCAGTGTCCACTAAAGCTTTGTACTCCTGGGGTTGTGTTGTACCAGGCCATAGTATTTGTACAGTCCAATAAACTCTGTTGTCCCTTTCCTCCACCTGGTTGGAGGCAGGGCACCTCTAATTCCTGCTTTGCACAGTCTCTGGGTGTGAATTAGAGGTTCCTTCAAGAGCATCAGAATCTCTTCTGCTCCTTTTGTAAACTGGAGCAGCCACCTTCCTAGGAGTTTTTCCTTTTATCTCACGTACTCGTTCTTGAAGTTCTGAGGTAGGCCTTCCATGCCACTTATTCATGTTTTCTCCCTGCTCATGTAGGAAGAACCACAGTGAACCTCTTTTTGTGGGCTGTCTCTGCCCTCTCTCTCGAGATTGGAAACGCCTTCTCCTAATAGTTGAAACATAGTTTTGTGCAGGTCGTGAACGGTACGAGTCTTCTCTGAGCTCTTTGATTTCTTGCAACAGCTTTTCAAACCGGTCATCAGATTTTTCACACAGTTTCTCCACAGCGGAGACACAAGCCCGTAGAGAACCAGCAAGGCTGTCCTCAAAGTACCGGAGCTGCTCAATCACTTCATTAATTTCTTGTACACCTCTAGCCGACCAGACCATTCCTGCCAATGACTTAGCATATGCAGGTGGTGCACTTTGTACAAATCTGCGCCACATAGATTTTGTACAATTGATTCTATCTGGGTCTGTCCCCTCTTGGCTGTTTGGTCCTAGATAGATGATCTCTCGCACAGCTAATTCTCTCAGGAACTGGATACCTCTCTCCATAGTATTCCATTTCCCTAACGTGGATATACAATCTTCCTTGTAAGGAAATCTGACTTTCATAGCTGCCAGGAGTCGGGTCCAGAGAGTAGCGGCATTAGACTCTCTTGAAATTGCCCTATCAATGGTGGAATCTTTTGACAGAGATCCCAGCTGCCTGGCTTCACCACCTTCTAATTCAGTTGTTTCTGCCCCATTGTCCCAGCATCGCAGCAACCAGGTTAAAATATTCTCGCCTTCACGACGACTGAAGTCTTTTCGCAGATCTCTCAGCTCACCTGGAGAAAAGGACCGAGTGGTGGTCACTTCATCTCCACCCTGTCCTGATGATGCCTCTTGGGTTGATGTTGGCCCTGTGCCATCACCTGCTGCAGGAGTAGTCTTTCTAGTGACTTTCTTACAATCGGCAACTGATGCTGATATGGGTTCACCATCATTTGATTCATTTTCAGAGTCTGAATGAGTGTCACAGTGATTGCTGTGGTTACAGCAGCAACAGTGCCCAGTGTGTGAAGACGGGGGGGCTGCCTTGTTAGCCTTTGAGGCTGGAGAAGTAACATTATCTGCAGCGACCTTGGCAGAGGAGCTCTGCGGAGGAGCTGTAGCTTCAGCCTGTGAAGCCGCGGTTGCGGGGGCAGTGGTTGCAGCGGTAGCTTTGGCTGTTTTGCCTTTTCTCGAGCGGCTAGGAGTGCTTTTTGCTAAAGCTTCCGAAGGCGCACTGCAAATCTCAGGACTAAAAAGAGATGCAAACCTGCTATTGAACCTCATTTCTCTTAACAGTAACACAAACTGACACACATTCAGCAAACCAGATAACACCATCACAGTTCTATCAAAGCTCCAAGGATATTCAAAGTTCTCTAAAACATTTGCAAACTGTCCTAGCGAAAACACAAAAGTATTGTTAGTCAGCCTTTCTAAAGATTCGCTTGACCAATTAGCAAATATAGAGCCATTCTGCTCTTTAATCTCTCCTGGAGGTTTTTCAAGGTAAAGCAGAAGCGAGTAGAAATTCATTAGCGGCTGCAGTACAATGAAATAAACCAGTGCCATACCACACAGAATCATCATGACCGCTGTCCAGTTTCTTGTTGTTATATAATGAATACTTCAATTCAGAAAGAAACACCAACACAGATATGGGATCAGCGAGCACAATGTAGAAAATAACTGATACAACTTTTGCCATAACATCTTTAAAGCAATGTAATTCACTTTACCTTAATACCACTAAAAAATATCCGAAGCAAACAGACGCACGAGTATCACAACTCTATGAGTTGGCACCGTGCCAAGAAATTTGAAAGGTACGTCAGAGCAGTAGAAAAGCCAACAATCTCCAAATTTACCCCTTTCTCTTGCCCCACGGTGGGCACCAATTATCTGTCGAGGGTTATGATTGCGGGGTGACAATAAAACCCTGGCAGATGTATTGTTAACCTCCTCTCCCCCCCACTTCCCCCTTTTGCCCCTCCCTCTTCCCCCTTCCCACTCAGGACAGGCGATCGGGAGGGAAAGAAGGACAGAGAGAAGAGAGTTGGAAAAGTTAAAGATGTTTTACTAATACTACTGATAAGAATAGAGAAAATAATATAAAATATACAAAACCAATCTTGTAAGTCTCAGCAACTGCAGAGCCAGCACCCAAAGTCCTGGATTAGACTCTGTAGCCAACCGGAGCTGGATTCAGTCTCTCACTAGGCCTCAGTTCGCGCTTGGAGCGTGGATTCGTGATTAGAGAATAGTTACGTATATAAGGAGACATGTTTCTGTAATAAATGGCTTTGCGTGATTCACATTGAATCAGAGTGCTGAGTCCTTTATCGTTCCAACAGAAAGCTGCTGTGTGGAGTCCCACACAGGAAGTTACAGAAGTCACTGAAGGACAAGGTGAATCTAGTCAGTTTGCAGAAGTGAAAGCCATCCAGCTGGCTTTGGACATTGCTGAACGAGAAAAGTGGCCAATACTTTATCTCTATACTGACTCATGGATGGTAGCAAATGCCTTGTGGGGGTGGCTACAGCAGTGGAAGAAAAGCAACTGGCAGCGCAGAGGTAAACCCATTTGGGCTGCCACACTGTGGCAAGACATTGCTGCTCGGCTAGAGAGCCTGCCTGTGAAAGTTCGTCATGTAGATGCTCATGTGCCTAAAAGTCGAGCCACCGAGGAACATCTAAACAACCAACAAGCAGATCAAGCTGCTAAGATTAAAGTAGCTGAGGTGGACTTGGACTGGCAACATAAAGGTGAACTTTTCCTAGCTCGGTGGGCCCATGATGCTTCAGGGCATCAAGGTAGAGATGCAACATATAAATGGGCTCGTGATCGAGGGGTGGATTTAACTATGGACACTATTTCACAGGTTATTCATGAATGTGAAACTTGCGCCGAAATCAAGCAAGCGAAACGGTTAAAACCTGTATGGTATGGGGGGCAATGGTTAAGGTATAAGTATGGAGAAGCTTGGCAGATTGATTATATTACACTTCCACAAACACGTCAAGGTAAGCGTTATGTACTTACAATGGTAGAAGCAACCACTGGATGGTTGGAAACATATGCCGTACCTCATGCTACAGTCTGAAATACTATCTTTGGCCTTGAAAACTAAGTCCTTTGGCGACACGGTACACCAGAAAGAATTGAATCAGACAATGGTACTCCTTTCAAAAACAGTATTATAGACAATTGGGCCAAAGAACATGGTATTGAGTAGGTATATCATATTCCATATCATGCACCAGCCTCTGGGAAAATTGAAAGGTACAATGGTTTGTTAAAAACTACACTAAAGGCACTGGGTGGTGGAACCTTTAAAAACTGGGATTCACATTTAGCAAAAGCCACTTGGTTGGTCAACACTAGGGGATCAACCAATCGAGCCGGGCCTGCCCAATCAGAAAGTCTTCGGACTGTAGAAGGAGATAAAGTCCCCATAGTACACATGAAAAATATGTTAGGAAAGGCAGTCTGGGTTACTCCTGCCTCAGGCAAAGGCAAACCTATTCGTGGGATTGTTTTTGCCCAGGGACCTGGCAGCACCTGGTGGGTGATGCTTAAGGATGGAGAAGTTCGGTGTGTACCTCAAGGGGATTTGATTTTAGGTGAAAATATGCAATACTGAACTGCATGATGTGAATTGCCATACTAACAGTGTTTAATAAGTGTCTTTCAGATCAAGACAGTGATGATGAAACCAGAGCTAGCTTGCTTTGAGTGGCGCCTGACAATTTATTTGAAGTTGATGTCTTTAACCCACAAACATTGGTCATGAGATGCACTTGTACCATTTTTTCCTGCCCTGGGAGACTGTTGTGACAAAATGAACTTAATGAACCTTTTCAAAGGATGGTCCACTGATTAAGATTAATTACTCCTGTGTATATATGTACTCCTGTGTATATATGTACATATGTGTATATATATACTAGTAGTGATTAATTAGATTGTATAAATAGATTGTATTGATAAGGTTTAAGTATTCAGTGAATGGCATATTATAAGGGGTGGAATGTCCTGGTTTTGTTAAAAAACAAGTTTCTCTTTTAGTGAATTTTGCCTGTCAGCTAAAGTCTTCATATTAGCTGCATTTTCCTGGAGAACCAGACACGTTTTGGTAAACCTAGCAATGGAATGCAAACTTATTGATAAGCACGGATGGACATCTTGTGAGATGGGCAACGAGAAACTGGTGACCGAGAGACTGACCAATGGTGTATAACATTCCATTCACGTGAATACTTCATATAAAAGTGGGAGATCACGAGGATCTCGTCCCTTTTGCCTTTTCCTTTTCCCTTCTGCTCATGGCTGACATTAGGAGAGGACCTTGCTGGTCGTCCCTGCGAACTGAGGCCTAGTGAGAGACTGAATCCAGCTCCGGTTGGCTACAGAGTCTAATCCAGGACTTTGGGTGCTGGCTCTGCAGTTGCTGAGACTTTCAAGATTGGTTTTGTATATTTTGTATTATTTTCTCTATTCTTATCAGTAGCATTAGTAAAACATCTTTAACTTTTCCAACTCTCTTCTCTCTGCCCTTCTTTCCCTCCCGATCGCCTGTCCTTAGTGGTAAGGGGGAAGAGGGAGGGGCAAAAAGGGGGAAGAGGTGGGGGAGAGGAGGTTAACAATACATCTTTTGATTGTCACCCCGCAATCTTAACCCTCAACAAAGCCACAAGTGAACACAATAGTGTTTCAAACTTTCTTTTATCAGGATTCCCTAATAAGTTACTCTAATGTGTAAGGAGGCATCCTAAGGAGAGCAAGATGGTATTTTAGTATTTTAACGGAACCGGTTCCCATTTTGTTATTATGTCCCTGGTTTCGGATGGTGAAAAACATATCTGCATATACTTTCTTACACCGTGCACGCTGTGATTTAACTCATGTCACGTGACTTAAATCAAGGTGTTTTAAGCTCATCTGCTTTATGCAGATCACAGGCTAAACCGTACCACAGTACTTAAACAGTTATTACTGTAATTAACACACACTCACATGACTCACGAAGACACGGCTGGTTGGTTTTACAACTTACTATTTACTTTACGATTTACAGTGGAATGGATGGAATGCCCAGGCACTTACAAAAGAGGACAAACAGTTACAGATCAACTATTACTCCTTTTTCACTGACTATTACCTTTTTCAGCAGCTGCAAAAATAACTTGAGAGATTTCTGCATTACGTTTCACCCTTGCTAAAATTAGTCATTAGGAAAAGTCCGTCCTGGCTCCTGAAACTGGGACGCAGAAATCTCAGGGTTGCTCGATCTACTCCCAAGATCGCTAGTGACCAATTCTCAGACAGCAACCCCCACTTTCCAGCTACCTCTGTACCAAATACCACTGCGGAAACTCTGGTCATGCGTGAGGCATCCCACCACGTCTTAATCTCTCCCCACCAAATGCAATTAAATGCAATTTTATTACAACATACCTTATCCACTGTTAGTGCCAGAGGTCTTTTGTCTGCTCCCGCAAATGACCAGCTGGGAGCGGAGGTCTTCTGAAAAAACTTAGGGACGCACCAAAGCCATCCATTCTCAGCTGTTTGTGCAGCCAAGCAGAATGCCCTCCCAGCTTGCTCACCAAAATGAGTCGGGGAAATCACCTTGCAACCCTTGAGATTGTAAAGAAGGTATGTATTTACAGCGCTGGACACACAGGGGATAACTCCGCCCAAGATGTGTGTAAATTTTCAGTAACTGTGAGCTTGGTTAAATGCAGTAAAGTGTTACATATTCATGACATTTTAGGAACACCTATACAAATTCATAACCTGTCCCCGAGAAGGCGGTTCTTATTACAATGAGTTCTGGGAGACCATTTCCATAGTCTTCACCTCCGGCTCCTCCTGGTTGCAGCTGCGCAGTGATTGTGAACCTGGGTCCTCTTTCTCTGTACACGTTCACCTTTGGTCCAGTGTGATGAGTTGGTTAGGTCTCAGACTGCTGAGTTGGTTTAAACTGGTCTATCTCCTGTCCTGTGCCCAAGTTTCTGTTATCTAGTTCACCCAAAAGAGCCTGACAGACCCTGACAGGGCCAGACAGGGCCCAACAATATTGGACAGAGCCCGATCAGGGACCGACAGGGCCCTACAGGTCCTGACTGAGCTCGACAGGGCCGACAGAGATTGATAGGTCCCGAGAGACACCAACAGGGCCTGACAGGGCCCAACAGAGACTGACATAGCTTGACAGAGCTCAACAGGGCCCGAGAGGCTCTGACAGAGCATGACAATGCCTGACAGTGCCCCACAGGGCCTGACAGAGCTGGAGAGAGACTGACAGGGCTGTAAAGAGCTGGACAGGACTCGACAGAATCCAACAGGGCTCTACAGGTCTTGACTGAGCTAGACTGGGCCGACAGAGATTGATAGGTCCCGAGAGGCCCCGACAGCACCTAACAGGGCCCGACAGAGCCAGACAGAGCTCGATACAGCC
Source organism: Patagioenas fasciata (assembly GCF_037038585.1). Classification (NCBI taxonomy): domain Eukaryota; kingdom Metazoa; phylum Chordata; class Aves; order Columbiformes; family Columbidae; genus Patagioenas; species Patagioenas fasciata. Next base: position 44,888,236 of record NC_092559.1, read on the forward strand.
CGACAAAGCCTGGGAGGACCTGACAGGGCCCGACAGAGCCGACAGATGCCCACAGGGCCCAACAGGGTCTGACAGAGCCTGGTAAAGCCTGACAGGACCAGAAAGGCCCTGACAGAGCCCGAAAGAGTCAGACATGGTCTGACAGAGCCCGATAGAGCCCGTCAGGGACCGACAGAGCCTGAAAGAGCCTAACAGGGCCCGACCAAACCTGAGAGATCTTGACAGCCAGACAGAGCCTGACCAAGCCTGACAGGGCCCGACAGAGACCGACAGGACACGACAGAGACCAAGAGAATCTGATGAAGCTCAACAGGGCCCGACAGGGCACAGCAGAGCCCAACAGGGCTAGACAGAGCCTCACAGGGCCCAAAAAAGCCTGACAGGACACAACAGGACTGTACAGAGCCTGATAGAGCCCAACAGGGCCGGAGAGAGCTTGACAGGGCCGGACAGAGCCCGAAAGAGCCTAACAGGGCCCAACAAAACCTGAGAGCTCAACAGAGATCCACAGGTCACAACAGAGTTGACAGATGCCGACAGTGCCTGACGACCTGACAGGTTTGGACAGAGCCCGAGAAAAATCAACGGAGCCTGACAGAGCCTGGCAAAGCCCGACAGGGCTGGGCAGTGCCTGACAGAGCCTGAAAGAGCCCAACAGAGATTGACAGGACCTGACAGAGCCCAACAGAGCTTGAAACGGCTCGACGGTTCAGCAATCTGGGTTGGGGGAAGGAAAAATGCCAAGCGAGTGGCCTCCTGTACCATTGCCCAACACCGATGAGAACAACAAGTCCAGAGGATTGGAGTCAGACAACTTGCCCAAGAAACCTGTGAAAGCTGAGAATGCTAAGGTCGTAAACAAGTGTACTATCAGTCCTTTTACCAATTTGCATCTGCCTTTACTGCCTTTTAACCCTCCAACTTCCACGAGAGAGCAGAAGGAGTCACTGGATAAGAACTGGACAACAGAACCGTGTGACAGATTAGATCAGCTAATAGTGAGTGAATCCAGCAGTCGGCAATGCAGTCATGCTGATCGTGACGGGAAAGGGGGTGCTCCTGGGGACTCAGGTAATACGAATAATTATGATGCTAGAAAGTATTGGCGAGAATGTGCACTGTTCCGAACCCCTCTGTTACTAATGATTCTCCAGTACCGTTCAAGTCCGTGTTATCTGATGACTCAGATGAGTATGGGGGTTTGCAGCATTTTTTTTTTTTTAAGTTAAAAGGAAACCGAGTATGCATACGTGTTGCCTCGAGATCAGATAAAAACTATGAAAAACTCAAGCAAAATTTGGCCTATGCAATGTAACAGCTATAGATCATTTAGGATGGAATGATGGGGACTCATCGAAAGGGGCGGGCATCCCCCAACTCTTGGAACAGACACCAATTGGCACACCACAATTACAGGTGTGATTAGTTTCTGAAATCCTGAGGCAGTCATCAGACCTTGCATATCAACCAATGATAGAGGTGATTGAAACCAACAAAGCAGCCAAATCATTTACAACTATTAATCAGGGTCCCAATGAGAATCGCATGCAATTTATTGACCATCTTCAAGAGGCCATCAATAAGCAGGTTGAAAACTTAGAAGTTAAGAAAGCACTGGCATTGAAATTAGCAGTAGAGAATGCTAATGTTTGCTATCAACGTGTTATCTGCGAGTTTTACAGTACATATTACATGCTTCTGTGTATTGCCTCTCTGAAAGTCAAGCAGCTTGTCAAGAATGTGAGTTAATTGTTTTGTTGGTTGTTGTTTGCAGTTCCTTCTTTGTGACATTGTTTATGTGGGTATACTGTGGGCCTTCTCCCCAATTTTTGCATTCACGCTGCAAGCAGCCCTGTACTTCCCCCCCTCCCTCCCTCTTCTCATGGTTTTTACTTACGAGGTGGGGTCAGGAATGAATGTTTTCAGTCGTATTCCTAAGAAATCGGTATTGGGAGGTGTTTTAAAACATAGGAAAGCACAGAGCCTGACATAGCCCGAAGGAGCTCAACAGGACCCGAAAGGGCCAGATAGGGCCCAACAAAGCCCGATAGATCTCAAGAGAGCCTGACATGGCTTGTCAAATCCCATCAGCACCCGACAGGGACCGACAGAGCCCAACAGGGCCTGACAAATCCTAATAGGGCCTGACAGGACCCAACAGAGACTGACAAATCGTGACAGAACCCAAAAGGGCCAGATAGAGGCCACAGAGCCCGAAAGGACCAGAAAGAGCCCGAGAGAGACCGACAGATCCTGACAAAGCCCAACAGAGCCCAACAGATATTTACAAAGCCCAACAGGGCCTGACAGAGCCCGACAGAGCCTAAAAGGGCTTGACAAAACCCGACAGAGCCTAAAAGGGCTTGACAAAACCCAGCAGTGCCTGACAGAGCTTGACAGGACCCAACAGAGCTCGTTAGAGCCCAAAAGAGCCCGAAAGAGCCTGTCTACACCCAACAGGTGTTAGTAACAGAATCAACTTTACAAGATGTTTCCTTCCATGTTCCCTTCTGGAACAGGTCAGGATGGGCCTTCGCTGGCTCTACCCTGGATATCGCTGGATCTGTTACAGTTGGATTAATATTAAGATAGCAACCAGCCCTGTAACCATAGAATTCTTGTATTCAGTAACCAAACTCTATTCTTAAAGCTGACATAGATTTATGGTATATTCTTATGAGGCAGGTAACTGTAACCGAGCCTTATTCTTAAGGAGGACATAGATTTACGATATATTCTTTTAAAGTTGGTACCTTAGAAAATAACTGATAAACATAGCATCTTTTAGATAGGAAGTTTGTGTTAGAATAGGTGTGGAATATGCTAATGGTTGTCAGGGGTTGTAATGAATACGTATGTAACTAACTTGTATAATAAGGTGTAGTCTGAATCAGCTGTTCGAAGCCAGCTTTGGGTGCGAACCCCTGGTTTCCCAGCGCTGAAATAAAGCACCGCATATAACTACGTCCGTGGTTATGTGTCCTGATTGCTAACACAGGGACCAACAGAGCCCGACAGAACCTAACAGGGCCCGACAAAACCTGAAAGATCTTGTCAGAGCCAAACCGAGCCCGACATAGCCTGACAGGGCCAGATAGGGCCCAACAGAGCCTGATAGAGCTCGACGGAGACCGACAAGGCTCGACAAAGCATGAAAGGACCTGACAGAGTCCAACAGAGCCCAACAGAGATCGACAGGGCCTGACAGTTCCCAACAGGGCCTGACAGGGCCGGACAGAGCCCGAGAGAGACCAACAGAGCCTGACAGAGGCCGGCAAAGCTCGACAGGGCCTGGCAGGGTCTGACAGAGCCCAAAAGAGATTGACAGAGCCTGACAAAACCTGACAGAGCATTACAGGGCCTGACAGGGCTGGAGAGAGACCGACAAGGCCCAACAGAGCCCAACAAAGCCTGAGAGGGTTTGACAGAGCCTGACAGAGCTCGATACAGCCTGACAAGTTCCGACAGGGCCTGACAAAGCCCAAAAGAGCCTCACAGGGCCAGATAGGGTCCGTCAGAGCCTGACAGATGCCAATAGGGCCTGACAAAGCCTGACAGGGCCTGACAGAGCCGACAGAAGCCTACAAGGTCCAACAACATTTGACAGGGCCAGACGGAGCCTGAGAGAGATGAACAGGGCTTGACAGAGCCTGACAAAGCCCAATAGGGCCAGACAGTGCCCAACAGAACCCGAGAGAGCTTATCAGAGATTGACAGAGACCAACAGAGCCCGACAGAGCACGAAACAGCCTGACAGGGCCTGACAGAGCCCAACAGGGCCCGACAAGGCCCAACATGGCCAGACAGAGCCAAACAGAGCCTAACAGAGCCTCATAGGGCCAGGCAGAGCAAAACAGATCCCGACAGAGCCCCAAAGGGTCTAACAAAGCCTGACAGATCTCAAGAGAGCCTGACATGGCTTGTCAAAGCCTGTCAGCACCCGACAGGGACTGACAGAGCCCAACAGGGCCTGACAAATCCTGATAGGGCCTTACAGGGCCCGACAGGACCCAACAGAGACTGACAAAACCTGACAGAGCCCGAAAGGGCCAGACAGAGGCTGACAGAGCCTGACAGGGCCAGAAAGAGAGATCGATGGGGGCCGAGACAGCCCGGAAAAACCCGACAGAGCCAGACGGAGCCTGAAAGAGCCCAAAAAAGATTGACAGAGCCTGACAAAGCCCGACAGAGCCCAACAGATACTTACAAAGCCCAACAGGGCCTGACAGACCCCGATAGAGCCCGAAAGGGCTTGACAAAGCCCAACAGTGCCTGACAGAGCTTGATAAAGCCTGACAGAACCAGACAGGGCCCAACAGGAAAAGACGTGGCCTGACAGAGCTCGTCAGAGCCTGAAAGGGCCTGACAAAGCCTGTCTACGACCAACAGGGACCAACCGAGACTGACAGAGCCTAACAGGGCCTGACAAAACCTGAGAGATCTCATCAGAGACAAACTGAGCCCAACACAACCTGACAGGGCCAGATAGGGACCGACAGAGCCTGATAGAGCTCGACAGAGATTGACAGGGCCTGACAAAGCCTGACAGGACCTGACAGTGCCCAACAGAGCCCAACAGAAATCGACAGGGCCTGACAGTTCCCAACAGAGGCAAATAGGGCCAGACAGAGCTGGACATAGTCTGATAGAGCCCAAAAGAGTTTGAAAGAGACTGACAGGGCTTGACAGAGCCCAACACAGCACTGCAAGGCCCAACACAGCCAGACAGAGTCCAACAGGGTCTGACAGGGCCCGGCAGGACCCAACAGAGTCCGACACACCCAGACAGATCCTGAAAGTGCCCGACAATGACTGACAGAGCCCAACAGAGTTTGAAAGAGACCGAAAGCACCCAACAGAGCCCAACAAAGCCTGACAAAGCCCAACAGAGCCAGACAGAGTCTGAAGAGTCCAACAGAGACCAATGGGGCCTGATGAAGCCTGATAGTGTCCAACAGGGACCGACAAAATTTGACAGAGCCTGACAGGGGGTGAAATACCTGATAGGGCCTGAAAAGGCCTGACTGAGACTGACAGAGTTCGACAGAGATCAAAAAAGTCTGACAGGGTTCAACAGAGCCAAACAGAGATCAACAGGGCCCGCCAGGGCCTGACAGATACTGACACAGCCTGACAGGTCCCAACAGAGATCGACAGACCCCAACAAAGCCCTACAGAGCCCAACAGATCCTTACAAAGCCCAACAGGACCCAACAGTTCCTTACAGAGACCGACACAGCCTGACAGAGACTGAAAGGGCCCGACAAAACCCAACAGAGAAAGACAGAGCCCAACAGAACCCAACAGAGGCTGACAGTGCCTGACAGGGCCAGAGACAACCCAACAGGCTTCGACAAAGACCAACAGAGTCGGACAGCGCTCGACAGGTCCTGACAGAGCCCAACAGGGCCTGGCGGGGCCCGGCAGAACCCAACAGGGCCTGAAAGGACCTGATAGGGCCCGACAGAGACTGACACAGCCTTACAAAGCCCGACAGGGACCGACAAAGACTGACAGAGCCCGACAGAGCTTGACAGAGCTTGACAGGGACAGAAAGAGCCCAACAGAGTCAGAAAGAGCTTGAAAGGCCCTGACAGAGTCTAACACAGCCTGACAGGGCCTGGCGGGCCTTGACAAATACCAACACAGCCTAACAGATCCCGACAAGGCACGACAGGGACTGACAGAGCCTGACAGAGCCCGACAGAGTCCGACAGGGACCAACAGAGTCAAACAGAGCCCAACAGAGACCGACAGGGCCCAATAAAACCCAACAGTGTCCAACAGGGACCGACAGAATTTGACAGAGCCTGACAGGGTGCGAAAAAACTGACAGGGCCCGAAAGGGCCTGACTGAGACTGACAGAGCTCGACAGGGCCTAACAGTGCCTGACAGGGACCAACAGGAACTGACAGAGCCCGAGAGAGATTGAAAGGGCCCAACAGACCCCACAAAGTACGACAGCTCCTGACAGAGCCCGACAGAGTATGACAGGGCCTTACAAAGCCAAAGAGACACTGACAGGGGCCAACAGGATCTGACAGAGCCCGAGAGAGATTGAAAGGGCCCAACAGACCCCACAAAGTACGACAGCTCCTGACAGAGCCCGACAGAGTATGACAGGGCCTTACAAAGCCAAAGAGACACTGACAGGGGCCAACGGGGCCTTACAAAGCTGGAGAAAGATCAACAGGGGCCAACAGAGCCCGACAAAGCCCGACAAGGCCTAGCAGGGACGGAAAGAGCCTGACAAAGCTTGATAGGACCCAACAAATCTTGACAGGGCCTGACAGGCCCTGACTGAGCCTGACAGAGCTTGACAGGGCCCGACAAAGCCCGAAAGAGCCTCACAGGGCCAGATAGTGCAAGGGCGAAAACTCATGGACTCCACACAATTCAATATGAATTCAAGTGAAGCCATTTATTACAGAAACAAGCCTCCTTATATATGCAGTTATTTCCTGATCACAAGTCCACGCTCCAAGCATGCAGTAGCTGATTGCATATTGTCCATGTTCATGAGCCATCCACGTGCCCGAGTCTCACTGTTGATTGAAGTAATGTTGAGGCCCTGTTATTGTAGAACTGCCTCACTCCCACAGCAGGTCCTGTTGTCAGCTTTTGAGCTGACCTTGAAATTTCTTTGAGCCTGGATAGTTCAGAAATAAATCTCCATCTAATAGAAACACATGCACAAAACAACCTCAAGAAAATCCCTCAAATCTCCCACAATTCCCCCTTTTTGTTTTTGAACGAGCCAGGTCTTGTTTACAACGCACTGAATCATCTTTGAAATACACTGCAGCATACAATATATGATTAACAACAACGATTACAGTTACATATAATGTAACTAAGCCTTACATAATAAAATCAAACAACTACCCACCTATGTCCAAGCTTTTAAACCATTTGTAAAACCTTAATTCTACTACGACAATCTTATTAACGTGCTGTTTCAGTTTGTCTAAAGTACTATGAATAGATCCAGAATGATTAAACAAGTTAATACAACATCTTTCTCTTAAATTCGTCACAACCATGTCCTTAAGATAACAACAAAAATCTATAGCAACACGATATTGAAGTGTGACATGCCTAATACCATCAACATCTACTATTAATTGACTTAGTATCTTGGAAGTTAGATTAGCCTGTTTAAAAGACCAATAGCTTAACTTTGATATGTCTCCTAAAGCTTTACCAGCTGCTAGACTAGGGAGAACGAGTGCAATAGATACTATGGTAGGAATGTCTCATAATTTTACCTCATTTTTGCATTGACTATCTAAGTGTAATATCACACTTTTGGCTCTCCTGCTGCTTGTTCAAATTGCCATTCTCCACAGAAGGTACACCACCTGCTTGCTAATAGGCTTCTAGATCACCAGGTCTGTGAGCATCTATAACACTGAATTAGGATCCATGGTTTACATCTGAAACAGTCCTCACAACTTATCTCCCTCCTGTCCATCTGCATCCGTTAAGTCTTTGTTGTCTTTATTCAGCCATGGCTTAACCCATTTCGCAGGAATCCACTTCGATCCTTGGCCTGTAATGACACAAGCATAACCTTTTCCCCAGGTTATCAATTGATGTGGCCTTTTCCATTGACCATTAACTAGTGATTTGACCATAACTAACCTAGGTTCTTTCTAATTTAACATGCATTTGGGTCATACTTGCAAAGTGTTTCATCACAGGGCAAATTTGGGCTGCACCACTTAGATATAAGTGATTCATCACATACAATGCTTTTGACAATTGGTTTTGTGGTGTTTTCCCTACTTCTCCCCCCTTTTTGTTTAAAAAAAAAAAACGAAAAAAAAACAGTTCAGAATCAGATACGTGCGTTGGACCTTGACTACGTACTCTGAATCACAAAGCAAATTTAGAGGTTCCTCCTTAAAAAACTCTAAGTAATTTAAAACTGTGCCAAGTTCCGCTAATTGACTTGAACCTTCAATAATTTTTACAGAATGATACCAATTGTTATCTTCACACCAGACCACTACAGCCCCACAAGACCTCCCCGAACCATCAACAAAAAATGTGCAAGTATGTAGGATCAGACCAGATACAAGTATGGTCTGTGACGTGATGTTAAAGACTTTCAGGTTCTGCATCAATTTACATTTAAGCATGCCAAAAGCTGTGCTGTTAAGAAAAACAGCTAGTGCAATTTACAAGGACGTAGATTGTAAAAATAAAAAAAAAATCAAAAGGAAATTTCACAAATGGTACATATATGACAAAAGGATCATGGCCTATTAAGACTTACATTAATTCCTTGCATTTCTTGATCAGAGTAACAATCGGTATATCAGCCTGTTAGCAATCTCATCATACTCTCCCACAATAGCCACAGGTTGTTTCTATGTTGTAGCTATAAACAGACAAATCTGCAAGTCCAATCGAATGCAGTCAGCCTGTAAGGTTGTCATAAATTTATTCCTCAAAGTTTCTAACTCCATTTTGGCTGTCATATTTATTGGATATTGTTTTCCCTTACCGGATCGAAGTCCTGTTTCAGTTCTATCAGCGTAGTGTTTGCTTTACCGATGCTTTGGTTGCCCATACTAGTGGAAATACAGCATTTGAAATTTCCTTGGAGATTTCTCACTTGCAGCAAGCAGATCTGCACCATCCAAGCACCTTCTTATAGGCCATGCAACTAAACAGAATTATCAGAAAACATTATTTGAGCTTTACAATTTACTTAACAAATCTTGACCCAAGAGAGGTATAGGACTTTCTGGCAACTACAAGAATTCATGTATTAAAACTTTGTTCCAAATTTGCCATTCTATTGGTCTCAAAAAACAGCCTTTCTTTCATTCTCTCCCATGACCTCAAAAACTAGCATGGTGAATTTACTAAGAAGTCTCTTACAACCAGTTACCACAGAATAAGTCTATTAAAAAAAAAAAATTGGTTTAATTTCCCAGCTTCATTAGAACTATGGATCCACTGGCAATGCCTTTACATTTCAACCCTCAGACTCCTTCATGCAGTATTACAGTTCTGTAGCAGTAACATTGCTGAGGGGGGGAATAATACCTCCCTGTCGCCCCCATCTGAGATGGCAGGATCTCCAGCCCAGCATGAAAACAAATCAGTTTGAACTCCACCTCAAACCAACCTGGCTCCACTCCACAGCCACATTAGTACCAGTCTGACCTGAGCACTCTGACCCCCCAAAGCTGACCAGTGTGAAAAGACTGACTTCAGGAAGGAGGTTAAATGATGAGCTCTCTCCCCAGATGTGCCAAAACCTAGGAAACGAGACTGAAGCAAAAAGAAACAGCACCAACTACCCTGGATTCAAAGTCGAGAAGCAACACAGTGCCACAACAAGGATGGTTGACAATACTCCAGGAAAAAAAAAAAAGACAGAGTGGGGGGAGCAAAGCCCCCCTTTCTCCGCTTAGCAGCAGGAAAACAGGTTTTTCCATGTTTTTTTTCTTTCTCTTTTTGCTGCAGTTCAGATGTAGCCAAGACCACGCAGGTGGCGTAATCGACGAAGTGGGAGGCTCTGGCAAACTCCTCGGTTACAATCCGCCCAGTAGGCGCAGGGCAGAGCAACCAGCTTGTACCGCGAGTGAGTCCCACCCACACTGTGCTGCAGCAGAGGGTGTGGTAGTTTGTGCAGCAGGGTGCAGAGATCGCTCATTGCCTGTCAGACTCTCTTACCTTTGCCAGCGTCCCACACTGCTGATGACCATGGTCGCCTCTAGAAAAAGAGCTTGTCTCAAAAAGACCGTGGAAACGCAGACAGAGGTTTTGCACCAAACTGTGGCTGTTCAGGTCTCCGGCTGCAGGGAGTGCCAGAGCCTGCTGCTGCCGGGGGAGGGAGGCCAGTATTCCATCTGCGTGAGGTCTGAGCAGGTGCATGATCTGCTCAGCATGGTGGTGAAACTTAAGGAGGAGGTCGAGAGATTGAGGACCATCAGGGAGTGCAAAAGGGAGATCGACTGGTGGAGTAACACCCTGACGTGCCAGTCGGTAAGGCCCCAGGGAGGTACCCCCCAAAAGGAGACAGGCCCCCTGCCCCCTTGGACAGAGGGGGAAGTCCCGAAACAGCCCCTACCCTGTCACTGTCGGGCAGAGGTAGGGGACCGAAAAGACGATGAGGGGTGGATGTGTATTCCAGTTCGGCGTCACGGGCAGGCCCCCTCCCCACCTGCTTTGCTTCCCCAGGTGCCCCTACATAATAAGTTTGAGGTCCTGGATGTTGAAGAACAGGTAGGTGAGGAGGTAGTGCCAGACCTGCCTACAAGGTCACTTAGGAAGAGGCAGTTGACTCCACAACTCAAGACTGCCTCTGATAAGAAGGAAAGAAGGGTGATTGTAATAGGAAATTCCCTTCTGAAAGGAACAGAGGCCCCAATATCCAGGGTTGACTGTCGTCATAGGGAAGTTTGTAGTCTACCTGGTGCCCGGATCAAGGATATCGCTAGAGAGCTCCCCAAATTGGTGTGCCCGACAGACTGCTGGTCTTCCAGACAGATGGGGAGGAAGCTGCTTCCTGTAGTCTGAGGGGAATGAAGAAAGATTTCAAGGCCTTGGGAAGGATGGTGAAGGACTCTGGGGCTCAAGTGATTTTCTCTTCACTCCTTCCATCTTCAAATGATGATGTGGGATGGAACAGGAAAAATCAGACTGTAAATGATTGGCTCCAAGGCTGGTGCTACAGGCAGGGCTTTGGATTTTTTGATAATGGCTGGTTTTATAAGACTCCAGTCTGGACAGTGATACGTGGGAAAGGCTTATCTTGCAGGGGCAAAAGTAGGCTGGGACAGGAATTAGCTGGGCTCATTTGGAGAGCTTTAAACTAGGTTCGAAGGGGGATGGGGTTGAAGCTGGGCTTGTCCCAGTGGGGCAGCATTCTAGAACCGATGAGGACCAGGTGGCCTCCTGTACCCCTAGGGAGAAATCGGTGTGCTTGACATGCTACCTGAAATGCCTGTACAACAATGTGCGCAGCATGGGGAATAAGCAGGAGGAGTTAGAATCCTGTGTTCAATCAGAAGGTTATGATCTAGTGGCAATTACAGAAACATGGTGGGACAGTTCACATGACTGGAATGTGGTCATGGATGGCTATGTCCTTTTCAGGAAAGACAGGTCAACCAGGCGTGGTGGTGGAGTTGCTCTCTATGTGAGAGAGCAGCTAGAATGTACTAAATTCTGCCCAGGAGCAGATGAGGAGCGAGTTGAGAGTGTATGGGTCAGGATCAAGGGGCAGGCTGGCAGGGGTGATACTGTTGTAGGTGTCTATTACACGCCACCGGATCAAGCGGAGGAAGTTGATGAGGCCTTCTATGGGCAGCTAAGACTGGTCTCACATTCTCAGGCCCTGATTGTTGTGGGGGATTTTAACTTCCCTGATGTCTGCTGGAAGGACCATTCAGCCAGCCAGCCAGCCATCCACAGTCCAGAAGGTTCCTCCAGTGCACTGACGATAACTTTCTCATGCAAATGGTGGAGGAGCAGACTAGGAGAGGAGCGCTGTTCGATCTCATCCTCACTAACAAGGAGGGTCTGGTCAAAGCGGTATAGGTTGAGGGCTGCCTGGGTTGCAGTGACCACGAGTTGGTGGAGTTCAGCATCTTCTGTGGTACGACCAGTGCAATAAGTAGAATTGCAACCCTGGACTTTAGCATGGCTACCTTCGGCCTTTTCAAGCAATTGCTGGGGGAAATCCCATGGGCAAGGCTGCTTGAAGGTAAAAGGGCCCAAGATAGCTGGGTGGCATTCAGAGATTGCTTCTTCCAAGCTCAGGATCAGAGCATCCCAACACATAGGAAGTCAAGGAAGGGAGCCAGGAGACCTGCGTGGCTAAACAGGGAACTGTTGGGTAAGCTCAGGTGGAAGAGGAGAGTTTACAGATCATGGAAGCAGGGGCTGGCCACTTGGGAGGAATATAAGGCTGCTGTTAGAGCATGTAGATAGGCAGCTAGGATAGCCAAGGCCTCCTTAGAATTACAGCTGGTGAAAGGGGTCAAGGACAGCAAAAAGAGCTTTTTCAAATACATAACAGATAAAACTAACACCAGAGGCAATGTAGGCCCACTGATGAATGGGGTGGGTGCCCTGGTGACAGAAGACACAGAGAAGGCAGAATTACTGAATGCCTTCTTTGTCTCTGTCTAGTCCGCCGGAGGCTGTCCTGGGGAGCCCTGTACCCCTGAGACCCTGGATGAAGCCAGGTCAATGGAGGAGTTTGCTTTAGTCGATGAGAACTGGGTTAGGGAGTAATTAAGTAGTCTGGACATCCATAAATCCATGTGTCCAGATGAGATGCACCTGCGGGTGCTGAGGGAGCTGGCTGAAGTCATTGCTGGACCACTCTTCATCATCTTTGCCAAGTCTTGGGAAACGGGAGAGGTGCCCGAGGAATGGAGGAAAGCAAATGTCACTCCATTCTTCGAAAAGGGCAAGAAGGAGGACCCAGGTAATTATTGACCGGTCAGCCTCACCTCTGTCCCTGGGAAAGTAATGGAACGGCTTGTCCTTGGTGCCATCTCAAGGCATATCAAGGATAAGAGAGTCATTAGGGGCAGTCAGCACGGCTTTACCAAGGGTAAGTCATGCTTGACCAACCTCATAGCCTTTTATGAGAATGTAACAAGGTGGATGGATGATGGCAGAGCAGTGGATGTGGTCCATCTTGAATTCAGCAAAGCGTTTGACATAGCATCCTAGTTGCTAAGTTGAAGAGGTGTGGTCTGGACAATAGAGTAGTGAGGTGGCTTGCAAACTGGCTGAAGGGAAGAAGCCAGAGAGTGGTAGTCAATGGTGTAGAATCCAGTTGGAGGCCAGTATCTAGTGGAGTGCCCCAGGGGTCAGTACTGGGGCCAGTATTATTCAATGTGTTAATTAACAATTTAGACGAGGGAATTGAGTGTACTATCAGCAAGTTTGCTGATGACACTAAGCTGGGAGGAGTGGCTGACACACCAGAAGGCTGTGCTGCCATCCAGCAAGATCTGGACAGGCTGAAGAGTTGTGCGGGGAATAACCTGATGAAATTTAACAAGGGAAAGTGTAGAGTCCTGCATCTGGGCAGGAACAACCCCAGGTTTCAGTATAGGCTGGGGAATGACCTATTAGAAAGCAGTGTAGGGGAAAGGGACCTGGGAGTCCTGGTGGACAGGAGGATGACCATGAGCCAGCACTGTGCCCTTGTGGCCAGGAAGGCCAATGGCATCCTGGGGTGTATTAGAAGGGGGGTGGTTAGTAGATCGAGAGAAGTCCTCCTTCCCCTCTACTCTGCCCTGGTGAGACCCCATCTGGAGTATTGTGCCCAGTTCTGGGCCCCTCAGTTCAAGAAGGACAGGGAACTGCTGGAGAGAGTCCAGCGCAGGGCAACAAAGATGATCAAGGGAGTGGAGCATCTCCCTTATGAGGAAATGCTGAGGGAGCTGGGTCTCTTTAGTTTGAAGAAGAGGAGACTAAGGGGGGACCTTATTAATGTCTATAAGTATATAAAAGGTGAGTTCCATGAGGATGGAGCCAGGCTCTTCTCAGTGGCAAACAATGATAGGACAAGGGGTAATGGGATCAAGCTGGAACACAAGAGGTTCCACTTAAATTTAAGAAGAATCTTCTCAGTGAGGGTGACAGAGCACTGGAACAGGCTGCCCAGGGAGGTTGTGGAGTCTCCTTCCCTGGAGACATTCAAAACCCACCTGGACATGTTCCTGTGCGACCTCATCTAGGCGTTCCTGCTCCAGCAGGGGGATTGGACTAGATGATCTTTTGAGGTCCCTTCCAATCCCAAACATACTGTGATACTGTGATACTGTGAAAGGGGCAGGTATCCCACAACTCTTGGAACAGACACTAATTGGCACACCACAATTACAGGCGCTATTAGTTTCTGAAATCGTGTCCCCATTGTTCCGTTCTAAATGATCTGTAGCTGTTACATTGCATAGATCAAATTTTGCTTGAGTCTTTCATAGTTTTTATCTGATCTTGGGACAACACATGCACATACTCTTTTTCCCGTATACTTTCCAAGAAAATGCTGCAAAACCTCATCCCCATCCGAGTCATCAGATAATGCATACTTGAACGGTGCTGGAGAATTGTTAGTAACAGGGGGGTTCGGAACAGTGCACATTCTCGCCAATACTTTCTAGCATCATAATTATTCGTATTACCTGAGTCCCCAGGAGCACCCCCTTTCCTGTCATGATCAGCATGACTGCATTGCCGACTGCTGGATTCACTCACTATTAGCTGATCTAATCTGTCACACGGTTCTGTTGTCCAGTTCTTATCCAGTGACTCCTTCTGCTCTCTCGTGGAAGTTGGAGGGTTAAAAGGCAGTAAAGGCAGATGCAAATTGGTAAAAGGACTGATAGTACACTTGTTTATGACTTCAGCATTCTCAGCTTTCACAGGTTCTTTGGGCAAGTTGTCTGACTCCAATCCTCTGGACTTGCTGTTCTCACCAGGGTTGGGCAATGGTACAGGAGTCCACCCGCTCGGCATTTTTCCTTCCCCGCCCCGGACTGCTGAGCTATCCGGGGTGCCAAAAGCACAGTAGGGGATGGAAAAGGGAGAGTAATAAAGACATGAACCGGGTAAACTCACAGCAACTTTCAGGATACTTATCAGGCTGCAGCCCTGTAAAAATTCCGGCAGCAACGGACCGTTCAGCCTTAAGATCTTTTAAGGTGCTAATTATAAGCTTCCATGTAGTTGCTAATGATTTAGCTTCTTTATCTCCATTGTTGACTTTATCCTATAATTTCTACCCTATATTGTCCCAAAGTTCAAGTTTAAGTTTTGAGTCACTAATGCTGCTAACAGTCTTTTCAGGTTTTAATTGCTTCACAGTATCACAGTATAAAGTAATTATCAGTTTCCAGGTGGTTACAAGGCCGTGAATATATTTTTCACTGCGACTAATTGCCTTCCACAAGGCCGTTCCCACTTTTTCCCAAGTCTCTATTTGAAAAGCTCCTAACAGATCAGCAGGGAACCCATTGCCTCTGCACCAAATTAATAGTCTTTTGAGGTTACTCTCCTCATATTTCACCCCTCTCTTAGAGAGAATATGCGAGAGAAGCCGCAGAATTTCTTCTTCTTCTTTAAAAATATTCTGCCCCATCTCCTCTCACCCCCAGCTGCTCACCTCTTTGGGTGTCTGTTGCAACGATATCGGATTCTTTATCCCTCCTCTGTCACTTCTGTAGCGATCAATCAGGAGTCACGCAGCCTGCAGACTGTGTCCTGGTCATGGTCCAGCCAAGCCGTTCCAGCTGGGGCTTGCTCCCCGCAGTGATCGTCCACCTTCCGTAAATTCTCCTTATGGATCACGTCGGGGTCACCACTTGCGAGGGCGAAAACTCATGGACTCCACACAATCCAATATGAATTCAAGCGAAGCCCTTTGTTACAGAGACAAGCCTCCTTATATATGCAGTTATTTCCTGATCACACATCCACGCTCCAAGCATGCATTAGCTGATTGCATATTGTCCATGTTCACGAGCTGTCCACGTGCCCGAGTCTCACTGGTAATAGGTCTGTTGACTGAAGTCATGTTGAGGCCCTGTTATTGTAGAACTGCCTCACTCCCACAGCAGGTTCTGTTTTCAGCTTTCGAGCTGACCTTGAAATTCCCTTGAGCCTGGATAGTTCAGAAATAAATCTCTATCTAATAGAAACCCATCCACACAACAACCTCAAGCAAATCCCTCAAATCTCCCACAAAATAGGGTCCGTCAGAGCCTGACAGATGCCGATAGAACCCGACAAAGCCTGACAGGGTCTGACAAGGTCCAGAGGCCTAAAAGGTCCAACAAGGTTTGACAGGGCCAGACAGAGCCTGAGACAGATGGACAGGGCTCAACAGAGCCTGACAAAGCTCAGTAGGGCCAGACAGTGACCGACAGAGCCCGAGAGAGCTTATCAGAGATTGACAGAACCCAAAGGAGCCCGACAGAGCCTGACAAAGCCTCACAGGGCCTGACAGGGCTTGACAATCCCGGCAGTGCCCAACAAAGCCCGACAGAGACTGAAAGAGCCTGACAGAGCCCAAAAAGGCCCAAAAGTGCCTTACATAGCCCGACAGGGCCCGACAAAGCCTGTCAGCGCCCGTCAGAGCCCAACAGGGCCCGACAAAGCCTGAGAGAGTTCGACAGAGCCTGACAAAGCTCAACAGGGCCAGATAGGTCCTGACAGGACCCAACAGAGACAGACACAGCCACACAGAGTCTGAAAGGTCCCAACAAAGCCTGACAGAACTCGACAGAGTCTGAAAAAGACCAACAGAACCCGAGACAGTCTGAGAAAGCGTGACAGGGGCTGACAGAGTGAGACAGAGCCTGACAGAGCCTCGCAGGGCCCAACAGGACCCAACAAAGACTGACACAACCTGACAGAGCCCAAAAGCACATGAAAGGTCCCAAGAGGGCCTGACAGAGACCAACAGAGCTCAACAAGGCCCAAAAGGGCCTGACAGAGCCCGAGGGGGCCTGACAGGGCCAGACAGAGCCCAACAGAGCCAGACAGAGTCCGACAAAGCTCAACATGGCCAAACAGAGACCGACAGAGCCCAACGAAGCTCAACAAGGTCCAACAGGGCCCGACATAGCTTGCCAGGGCCCAAAAGAGCCAGGCAGAGCCTGACAAAGCCCAACAGGGTCTGATAAAGGCTGATAAAACCCGACAGGGCCTAATAGGGCCCGATAAGGACTGACAGAGCTTGAGAGAGCTTGATAGGGTCCAACAGAGCCTGACAAAGACTGACAGGGCCCGACACAGCCCGACAAAACCCGACGGCCTGATAGGGACCGACAGAGCCCAACAGAGCCCAACACAGTTTGAAAGAGACTGACAGGGCCCAAGAGAGCCCAACAAAGGCTGACAGAGCCCAACAGATCCTTACAAAGCCTGACAGGGCCTGACAGAGCCTTACAAAGCCCGAAAGGACTTGACAAAACCCAACACTGCCTGACAGAGCTGGACAAATCCTTACAGAGCCTGGCAGGACCTGACAAAACCTGACAGAGCAAGACATGGCCTGACAGAGTAAGACATGGCCTGACAGAGCCCCAAAGAGCCTGACAGGGCCTGATAGAGCTTGACATAGCCTGACAGGACCCGACAAAGCCTGACATGGCCTGACAGAGCCCGACAGAGCCTGACAGGGCCCAACAGAGCTTAACAGGGCCAGACAAAGCCTCAGAAATCTTGACAGGGCCTGAGAGAGTCCAACAGAGATCGACAGGACCCAACAGTGCCCAACAGAGACCAACAGAGCCTGACAGCGCTGGACAGAGTCTGACAGATCCCAGCAGAGTTTGAAAGAGACTGACAGGGCCCGACAGAGCCAGACAGAGTCTCACAGGACCTGACAGGGCCATACAGAGACTGACACAGCCTGACAGAACCCGACAGAGCTTGACAGGGTTGGAAAGGGCTTGACAGGGCCCAACAGAGTCTGAAAGAGCCCAAAAGAGTCCGACAGAGCCCAAGAGAGCATGACAGACCCTGACAGGGCTCAACAGAGACAGACAGAGGCCAAGAGGGCCCGACAGAGCCCAAGAGAGACCAACAGGGTCTGACAGAGCCTGACAAAGTCTGACAGGGCCCGACAGAGATAGACAAAGCTTGATGGCCTGATGAAACCTGACAGGACCTGACAGAGCCGAACAGAGCCCAAAAAAGCCCAACAGGACCTGACACAGCCCGATGGGGCTTGACAAGGCATGTCAGAGCCCGACGGAGCTCAACATAGTCTGACAGGGCCCGACAAGAGAGCTCGAATAGGCTTGGGGAGGCAGAATTTGGGGGTGCAGGTTTCGAGGGGTCACGATTTTGGGGTTCACAGTTTGGACAACAGAATTGGGGGTGCAGGATTTGGGAGGGAGGGATCTGGGGATGCAGGGTTTGGGGTGAAGGGCATGGCAGGGCAGGGTTTGGGGGAGTAGGGTTTTGGGGTTCAGAACCTGGGGGTGCAGGGTTTTGGGGTGCAGTATCTAGGAGAGCATGTATTGAGGGTTCCATGTTTTCAGGGAAAGGGTTTGGAGGTTCCAGGTTTTGGGGTGCAGCATCTGGGGTTCCAGGGTTTGGGTTTACAGGTTTTGGGGGTGCAGGATTTGCAGGAATTATTTGGGGTGCAGGGTTTTGGGGATGCAGGGTTTTGGGGTGCAAGATCTAAGGGTGTATGGTTTTTGGGTGTGGGATTTGAAGGAAAAGGATTTGGGGGTGCAGGGTTTAAGGGTTTAGGATCTGGAGGTGCAGAGTTTTGGGGTGCAGGGTTTTGGGTGCAGGATCTGGGGGTATAGGCTTTATGGGTGCAGGGTTTGGGGGACAGGATTTGCAGGTGTAGGGTGTTGGGGAGAAGGACTTGCGGGTGCAAAATTTTGGGGTGCAGACTTTGAGAGTTCAGGGTTTGGGATTGAAGGATTTGGGCTGCAGGGTGTGGGGGTGAATGCTTTGGGGTGCAACATTTAAGAGAGCAGAGTTTGGGGTCAGAATTTTGGGGTGGAAAGTTTAGGGGGGCAGGGGTTTTGGCCTTCAGGGTTTCAGGGTGCATGGTTTAGGGGTGCTGGATTTGGGAGTGAAGTATTAGGGCGTGGAGGGTTTGGGGATATAGAATTTTGGGGTGGAAAGTTTAGGGGGGCAGGGGTTTTGGCCTTCAGGGTTTCAGGGTGCATGGTTTAGGGGTGCTGGATTTGGGAGTGAAGTATTAGGGCGTGGAGGGTTTGGGGATATAGAATTTTGGGGTGCAGGGTGTTGGATGAAGGGTTTATTGGTCCAGGGTCCTGGGGTGCAAGGTTTGGGGGTGCGCCGTTGGGGGTGCGGGGTTTGGAGGTCAGGATCTAAGGGTGCATGATTTGGGGGTGCAGGGTTTTGGGGTGCAGGATCTGGGGGTATAGGATTTATGGGTGCAGGGTGTTGGGGAAAAGGATTTGAGGGTGCAAGGATTAGGGGTTCAGGACTGGGGTGGAGGATTTGAGCATGCATGCTTTTGGGGTGCAGAGTTTGGGGGGACAGATTTGAGGGGTACAGGTTTTGTGGGGCAGGATTTAAAGTGCAGAATTTAGGGCTCTAGGATTTGGGGGTGCAGGGTTTGGGGGGGCAGGGTTTGGGGGAAGGATCTGGAGTTGCAGGATTTCGGGGTGCAGTGTTTGGGGGTGCATGTTTTTTTGGGGGTGCAAGATTTGAGTGCAGGGTTTGGGGTGCAGGGTTTTGGGGGTACCAGGTTTGGGGGAGAAGGATGTGGGGGTGCAGGTTTTCGGGGTGCAGGGTTTAAGGGTGCAAGTTGGGGGGGCAGGATTTGGGGTATAGGGTTTGGGGGTGCAGGATATGAGGGGGCAGGATCTGTAGGTGGAGGATTACGGATATGTACACATACACAGGCACATCACAAGAGCCAGACGCCACCAATGCATTGCAAAGAGCAAGTTTTATTTTAGTTGCCTCTCTATTGAGGGATCTCCGAAGCCACACCTAAGCTCCCAGGCAGAGGTGACACTAGGGGGGACACAGGTGCTGGTAAGTTCAGCCCTGCTGGATCACCGGGCCTGCTGAGCTCACCTGTATTTCAAGGCTTCAGGCAGGCGCAGCCTCCCGCTCTTTCTCACAACAAAGCAGGAATCTCAGACATAGTGATAAGGTGCCTAGAGTTTCTCACAGGCCTATGTTAGCTAACACAGAGGTTCTACTCATCAAGCACACAAGGTCAGTAAAACAATTAGTGTGATGTATGTGCTTTTTCTACAGACAGATGCAAGTCACTTGAGCGTATTTACATTTAACTAATCTCCTTGCCAAATCTTCGGTTATATTCCCATACAGGGGGTACACAGTTTGGTGATGAAGGATTTGGGGTTCAAGTTTCGGGCTGCAGAATTTGAGGAGCAATATTTTGACTGCAGGGTTTTCGGGTGCAGGATATTGGAGTACTGGATTTCGGGATGGAGGATTTGAAAGTGCAGATTTAGGGATGCAGGATTTCAGGGTGCAGGTTTTGGGAGGTAAAATCTGACAGTACAGAGTTTTGGGTTGATGGTTTCCAGGTGCAGGGCTTAGGGTTTCAGGACACGGGGTTGCAGGATTTGGGTGCAGGGTTTTAAGGTGCAGGGCTTGTGGGGCAAGATTTTCGGGTGCATTGTTTGGGGGTTCACGGTTTGGGGTGCACAGTTTTGGGGTGCAGGATCTGGGGTCTGCAGGATCTGGGGGGTGGCAGAGTTTGGGAGGGAAAGATCTTAGGGTGTAGGGTTTGGCATGAAAGGTTTGGTTGTGCAGTATTTGGGGATGCAGGGCTTGGGGGTGCAGGGTTTGAGGATTCAGGACATGGGGGTAGAGGAATTGGGGGTTCAGGGTTTGGGGTGCAGGATTTGGGGGTGCAGGGCCTGGGGAAAATGCTTTGAGGTGAAGGATTTTTCGGTGCCACGTCTGGGGTGAAGGGTTATTGGGCGGACAGGGTTTTGGGGTGTAGTATTTGGGAGGGAAGGATCTGGGGGTGCAGGGCTTAAGGGGGCAGGATTTGGAGGTTCAGGAAGGAGTTTTGGTGCAGGGTTTGGGGGTCAAGACTTGGGGGTTCAGGGGTTTGGGGTGCAGCATTTGAGGGTGAAGATTTCAGGGTGCAGGGTTTTATGGTGCAAGTATTGGGAGTCAGGATTTCAGGTGTAGGGTTTGGGGGAAAGAATTTCGAGGTGAAGGTTTGGGGGTTCAGGGGTTTTGGGTACAGAATTGGGGGGGCAGGGTGTGGGAGTGTGGAATTTGAGGGTGCAAGGTTGGAGGGTGCAGGGTTAGGGGGTGGAGGATTAGGGGTGCAGGGTTTAGGGGTACAGGATCTGGGGTGCAGGATTGGAGGTTCAGGAAGGATTTTTGGTGCAGGCTTTTTGGGGGTGCAGAGTTTGGGAGTTCAGGATTTAGGGGTGAAGGATTTGGTAGGGCTGGGTTTGGGGGGCAGGTTTTGGGGGAGCAGGATCTGAGGTTGTAGGGTTAGGGGGTGCAGGGTTTTGGGGGTGCAGGGTTTGGGGTGCCAAAAGGATCACATCAAGCAGAAAAAACAGTTAATGGGCACATGAATTGCAAATTATATCTCAAGTAAGTGTCAGATGGGGAGGCTGGGTGGCGGTAGAGGCGCTACCTTTGCCTCTTGACTGCAGGGTATGGACCTGTCCTGGTTTTGTTAAAAACCAAGTTTCTCTTTTAGTGAATTTTGCCTGTCAGCTAAAGCCTTCATATTAGCTGCATTTTCCTGGAGAACCAGACACATGTTTTGGTAAACCTAGCAATGGAATGCAAACTTACTGATAAGTACGGATGGACATCTCGCGAGAGGGGCAACGAGAAACCGGTGACCGAGAGACTGACCAACGGTGCATAACATGCCATTCACGTGAATACTTCATATAAAAGTGGGAGATCACGAGGATCTCGTCCCTTTTTCCTTCCCTTCTGCTTATGGCCGACATTAGGAGAGGACCTTGCTAGTCGTCCCTGCAAACTGAGGCCTAGTGACAGACTGAATCCAGCTCCAGTTGGCTACAGAGTCTAATCCAGGACTTCAGGTGCTGGTTCTGCAGTTACTGAGACTTTCAAGATTGGTTTTGTATATTTTGTATTATTTTCTCAATTCTTATTAGTAGCATTAGTAAAACATCTTTAATTTTTCCAACTTTCTTGTCTCTGTCCTTCTTTCCCTCCCGATCGCCTGTCCTGAGTGGGAAGGGGGGAGAGGGAGGGGCAAAAGGGGGAAGTGGGGGGGAGAGGAGGTTAACAATACATCTGCCAGGGTTTGATTGTCACCCCGCAATCTTAACCCTCGACAGGACCATATTCTTGGATTCTGTCGCACAGTCAATTTTCACATTGTAATAGAGCCTAAAGGTCACACTGGGGTTTGTATCATCATGTTCTGGAACATTCTCAGTGGGTCAGGTCTGTGTCAAAAGTGTGATGGAAACGAAGAGAGAGAACATGGGAGAGAACAGTGGGAAGGATGGAGGGACAAGAGTGAAGGTATATACCAGAGAGAGCAAGTGTGTAGAGATCACTAGTGATCACCCCCAAACCTGCACCCCTAAATCCTGATGGCCCAAATCCTGACCCCTGAAACCCTGCACCCCAAGTTCCTGAACATGCAAAACCTGCACCCCCAAAAACCTCACTCTAATCCTGCCCTGTCAAACCCTGCATCCCAAGACCCTGCTACCTTAAACCCTAAATGACCAAATCCTGCACCCCAAATGCAGCCCCCCCCAATCCTGCTTCCCCATACATCGTACTCAAAGTTTTCCCCTCCAAAACCCTGCATCCCCAAACACTACTCTAGCAAGTCTTGAAGTCCAAACCCCTGCACCACAAGATCCTGCATCCTAAACCCTGAACCCCCAAATCCTACACCCCCATATTCTTCCCTCCCACACCCTGCACCCTCAAAACATGCACCCCAAATTCCTGCACCCTGCAAACCCAAATCATAGAATCATAGAATGCTAGGAAATAGAAGGGACCTCGAAAGATCATCTAGTCCAATCCCCCTGCCGGAGCAGGAACACCTCGATGAGGTTACACAGGAACGTGTCCAGGTGAGATTTGAATGTCTCCAGAGTAGGAGACTCCACAACCTCCCTGGGTAGCCTGTTCCAGTGCTCTGATACCCTCACTGAGAAGAAGTTTCTTCTCAAGTTTAAGTGGAACCTCTTATGTTCCAGTTTAAACCCATTACCTCTTGTCCTACCATTGTTTGCCACCGAGAAGAGCCTGGCTCCATCCTCGTGACACTCACCCTTTGTATATTTATAAACATTAATAAGGTCACCCCTCAGTCTCCTCTTCTCCAAACTAAAGAGACCCAGCTCCCTCAACCTTTCCTCATAAGGGAGGTGCTCCACTCCCTTAATCATCTTGGTTGCCCTACTCTGGACTCCCTCCAGCAGTTCCCTGTCCTTCTTGAACTGAGCCCAGAACTGGACACAATATTCCAGGTGTGGTCTCACCAGGGCAGAGTAGAGAGGAAGGAGAATCTCTCTCGACCTACTAACCACCCCCCTTCTAATACACCCCAGGATGCCATTGGCCCTCTTGGCCAAAAGGGCACAGTGCTGGCTCATGGTCATCCTGTTGTCCACCAGGACCCCCAGGTCCCTCTCCCCTACACTGCTCTCTAATGGATCATTTCCCAACTTATACTGGAACCTGGGGTTGTTCCTGCCCAGATGCAATACTCTACATTTACCCTTGTTGTATTTAATGAAATTTTTCCCTGCCCAACTCTCCAGCCTGTCCAGGTCTTGCTGGATGGCAGCACAGCCTTCTGGTGTGTCAGCCACTCCTCCCAGCTTGATGTCATCAGCATACTTGCTGATAGTACACTCTAGTCCCTCATCCAAGTCATTGATGAATATATTGAACAGTACTGGCCCCAGCACAGACCCTTGAAGCACTCCACTAGATACAGGCCTCCAACCGGACTCTGCACCATTGACCATGACTCTCTGGCTTCTTTCCTTCAGCTAGTTCGCAGTCCACCTCACTACCTGATTGTCCAGATGACACTTCCTCAGTTTAGCTATGAGAATGCTGTGGGAGACTGTGTAAAAGGCTTTACTGAAGTCAAGGTAGACAACATCCACCACCCTGCCATCATCTATCCACCTCATTATATCTTCATAAAAGGCTATGAGGTTGGTCAAGCACGACTTCCCCTCGGTGAAGCCATGTTGACTACCCCTAATGACCCTCTTATCCCTAATATGCCTTGAGATGGTACCAAGGATGTGTCATTCCATTACTTTCACAGGGATGGAGGTGAGGCGGACCGGTCTATAACTACCCGGGTCTTCCTTCCTGCCCTTTTTGAAGACTGGGGTGATGTTAGCTTTCCTCCAGTCCTCAGGTACCTCTCCCGTCTCCCAAGACTTGACAAAGATGATGGAGAGTGGTCCAGCAGTGACGTCAGCCAGCTCCCTCAGCACCCGCGGTTGCATCCCATCTGGGCCCATGGATTTGTGGATGTTCAGATTGCCTAATTGTTCCTTAACCCAGTCCTCATCAACCAAGGCAAATTCTTGCACCATCCTGACTTCCTCTGGGGCCTCAGGGGTACGGGGCTCCTCAGGACAGCCTCTGGCAGAGTAGACAAACAGAGAAGGCATTCAGTAATTCTGCCTTTTCTGTGTCTTCTGTCACCAGGGCACCCACCCCATTCATCAGTGGGCCTACATTGCCTCTGGTGTTAGTTTTATCTGCCACGTATTTGGAAAAGCTCTTCCTGTTGTCCTTGACCCCTCGTGCCAGCTTTAATTCTAACGAGGCCTTAGCTTTCCTAGTTGCCTCCTAAATCTCCTGACAACAGCCTTATATTCTTCCCAAGTGGCCAGCCCTTCCTTCCATGATCTGTAAACTCTCCTCTTCCACCTGAGCTTACCCAGCAGTTCCCTGTTTAGCCACGCAGGTCTCCTGGCTCCCTTCCTTGACTTCCTATGTGTCGGGATGCTCTGATCTTGTGCTCGGTAGAAACAGTTCCTGAACACTAACCAACTATCTTGGGCGCCTTTACCTTCAAGCAGCCTTCCCCATGGGATTTCCCTCAGCAATTGCCTGAAAAGGCCAAAGTTTGCCCTGCTCAAGTCCAGGGTTGCAATTCTGCTCGCTACTCTGTTCCTGCCGCACAAGATCCTGAACTCCACCATTTCATGGTCGCTGAAACCAAGGCAGCCCTCAACCTTTATCACTTCAACCAGACCCTCCTTGTTCGTGAAGATGAGGTCCAGCAGTGCACCTTTCCTGGTCAGTTCCTCCACCATTTGCATCAGAAAGTTCTCATCAGTGCACTGGAGGAACTTCCTGGACTGTGGCTGGCTGGCTGAGTAGTCCTTCCAGCAGACATCAGGGAAGTTAAAATCCCCCACCACAACCAGGGCCTGTGATTGTGAGACTGCTACTCTCAGCTGCCTGTAGAAGGCCTCATCAGCTTCCTGACCTTGATCTGGTGATCTGTAATAGACACCCACAACAGTGTCTCCGCTGCCAGCCTGCCCCTTAATTCTCACCCATACACTCTCAGCTTGCTCCTCATCTGTGCCCGGACAGTACTCAATACACTGTAGTTGCTCTCTCACATAAAGAGCAACTCCACCACCTCGCCTGGCTGTCCTGTCTTTCCTGAAGAGCACATAGCCATCCATGACCACGTTCCAGTCATGTGAGCTGTCCCACCATGTTTCCGTAATTGCCACCAGAATCCTGCACCCCTAAGCTCTGCTCTCCAAACTCCTCACTCCAAACCCTGCACCCCAAATCCCTCATGCGAGACACAGAGTGGGAGTGCGGGGAATGGCGGAGCCAGCAGCAGCTTGTCCTGTGGACACGGAGACAGTGCTGTGTGCTGGATCAGCTGCAGGCCCTGTTGGAATGGGGATGAGCGAGGCCTGTGGGGGACACGGGACCTGGGGGCTGCACCACAAAGTGCCAAGAGAACGGGGTTCTGTGACTCTTCCCAAGTAACAAGTGACAGGATGAGAGGAAACGGCCTCCAATTGTATCATATGAGGTTCTGACTGGTTATTGGAAACTTTTCCCCAAGCCCTGCACCCCCAAATCCTGCACAACTAAACCCTACACCCTAAGATGCTTCACTCCCAAACTCTGCCCCCCCAGATCCTTTAGACCCCGGATCGTGCACCCCAAAACCGTGCACCCCAAACTGTGAACCCCAAAACAATGCACCCTAATGTCCTGCCCCACAAGCCCTGCACCTTAAAACCCTGCACCCCCAGGTCCTGAACACGTAAACCCTGTACCCCAAAACCCTCACCCTAATGTCCTGCACCCCCAAATCCTGCCCTACCCAACCCTTCATCCCCAATCCCTTCACCCCAAGATCCTGCTAATCTAAAACTTGAAACTCCAAATCCTGCATCCCAGGATCCTACCCCCAAACCTGCATCCCCAAATCCTTTGCCCCAAATCCTCCAACCCTCATCCCGAACCCTCAAACCTTGCACCCCAAAATCCTTCACTTGCAAATCCTGCAGCTCCAAAACCTGCAACTTCAAAAGCTACACCCCCAGATCCTGACTCCTACAATCCTGCACCCCCAAATACTGCACCCCAAAACACTACACCCCAAATCTTGCCCACAAAGCCCTGCACCCTCAAATCCTGCATCCCTAAACCTACCCTCCCAAACCCTATATGCCCAATCCTGCACCCTAAGTTCTTGAAATCACAAAACCTGCACCCCTAAACGCTCATGCCAAAGCCCTGCACCCCCAAATCTTGCCCTACCAAACCCTTCACCCCAAACCCCTTCACCCCAATATCCTCCTACCCTAAATGTTCAACACCCTGCACTGATAAATACTGTACCCCCAAAAATGGTGCCTCCTGTTTCTCAACCCCAAACCCTGCACCCCCAAAGACTGCACCCCAAACCCTGAAACACAAGATCCTGCATCCCCAAACCCTTGACCTCAAATACCTGTATTCCCAAATCCCTGCACCCCAAATCCTGCACCTCAAAACCCAGCATCCTCAAACCCTCCCCCCTAAAATGCTGCACCTGCAAATCTTGCCCTCAAACCTGCCCCTCCAATCCCTGCACCCCCAAATTATTCCATCCCCAAACCCTGCACCCTTAAAAAATGCACCACTAGATCCTGTCGCCCCATAACTTGCACCCCCAAACCCTGCTCCCCAAACCGTACACCCCCAAAATCCTGACCCTCAAATCTTGCACCAAAAACTCCTGCACCCCAAGATCCTGCACCCCTAAACTCAGAACTCCCAAACTCTGCACCCCTAAATTCTGCACCTCAGTTCCTTCCCCAATACCCTGCACCCCCAAATCTTGCATGAACCCAACAGCCCATATCCTGCCCCCTCAAACCCTACACCCCAAAATCCTGCCCCCCACAAACTTGAACCCCCAAACCCTGCACCCCCAAATAATGCATCCACAGATTCTGTACCACAAATCCCTGCACCCTGAAATCCTGCACTCCCAAAACTCTGCAACCCCATAACCTTGAACCCCCAAACCCTGCACCCTCAAATCTTGCACCTCAAACCATTCAACCCCAAACCCTGTACCCCCAAGTCCTGAACCCCCAGATCCTGCATCCCAAAACCCTGCACCCTGAATCCTGAAATCCCAAACCCTGAACATGCCAATCCTGTCATGCCCCAAGCCCTGAACCCCCTAATTTTCCACCCCCTTACACTGCACCCTCAAATCCTGCCCCCCAAAACCCAGTAGCCCAGAACTCTGCAATTTAAAACCCAGCACCCCGAAATCCTGGACCCCCAGATCCTTTGTCCTCAAGTCCTGAACCCCCAAACCCTTCATCCCTAAACCACCAAATCCTCCCCTCCCCAAAATGCACCCCCAATCCTTGCACCCTCAGGTCCTCAACACCTGAACCCTGCATCCCCAAATCCTGCAACCCCAAACACTACACCCCCATATCCTGCTCCCCAACGCTACACCCCCAAATCTTGACACCTGAGATACTGCACCCCAAATCCTGCACCCCCAAACCCCTGCACCTGCAAATCCTGTGCCACCAAATCCCTCATGCCCACGTCCTGAACCCCAAATTCTGCACCCCCAGATCCTCTATCTTCAGATTGTGCTCCTCAAAAGACTGCACCCCCAATCCCTACACCCCAAATCCTGCACCACCAAATTCTGCATCCCCAAATCCTGCACCCCAAAACTGTATACGCTGAGATCTTGAACACCAAACCCCTACACCCTAAAAACCTGCACCTCGATATCCTGCACCCCAAACCCTTCACCCACAAACACTTCAACCCCAAATCCTCCCCCCACAATTCTGGCCCCCAAAATCCTGCACCCCCATATCCTGCACCCCTAGGACCTGACCACCTGAACCCTGCACCCAAAATCCCTGTACCCCTAAACCCTGTACCCCCACGTCCTGAACAACCACATTTTGCCTCCCCAAACCCTGCACCCCAAAACCTGCACCCCAGAACTCTGCACCCCAAAAGTCTGCACCCGGAAACCCTTCACCTGAAACCCTGGACCCCCAGGTCAAAACCACTCAAACCTGCACCCTCAAAACCTGGCTCCCCAAAAACCTGCCCCTCTAAATCCTGCACCCCCAAATCCTGAAACCTCAGATCCTGAACCCCAAAACCCTGCACTCCCAAGTTCTGCACCCTCAAACCCTGCACTCCCAAGTCCTGCACCCTCAAACCCTGCACCTCTAAATCCTGCAACCCTAAATGCAGCCATCCAAATCCTTCCTCCTCACACCCTGTACTCCAAGCCTTACACTCCAAACCCCTGCACCCCTAAATCGTGCACCCCAGAATGCTGTACCCCCAAACCCTGCAACCCTAATCCCCGCAATCCCAAATTCTGCCCCCCAAATCCTGTACCCTCAAAACCTGCACCCCCAAATTCTGCCCCCCCAAGCCTGCCCCTCCAAACCCTGCAGCCCAAAACCCTGCACCCCAAATCCTTCCTCGCAAATCCTGCACCTTTAAGTCCTGTACCCCCAGATCCTATCCCCCTAAAACCTTGCACCTCCTAATATTCCACCCCCTAACACTGCACCTCAAACCCATGCAGACCAGAAACCTGGACCACCAAATCTTACACCCCCAAATCCTGCCCCCTTAAGACCTACACTTCAAAACCCTGCACCCCCAAATCCTGCACCTCAAAATCCTCCACTTTAAAACCCTGCCCCCCTAAAACCCTGCACCGGCAAGTCCTTCAGCCCCAGGTCCTGAACATCTGAAACCTGCACCCCCAAACTCTGCACCCAAAACCCTGCACCACCAAATCCTGCCCTCCAAGATCCTGAACCCCAAACCCTGCATCCTCAGGTTCTGAACCCCAAAATCCTGTTCCCCCAAACCCTACACCTGAAATCCAGCCCCCGCAAACCCTACTCCCCGATATCCTTCCCCCAAACCCTGCCCTACCAAACCCTGCACCCCCAGATCCTGCTCCCCTAAATTTTACACCCTCAAACCCTGTACACACAAATCGTGACACCCTAAAACCCAGCACCTCATAACCCTGAACCCCTAAATCCTGCACCCCCAAAACCTCACCCCAAAGCCCTGCACCCCAAATCCTGAACTACCAAACCCCTGCACCTCAAGATCCTGCTACCATAAACCTTGCACCTCTGCCCTAAAACCTCCCCGCAAACCTTCCACACTGAAACCCTGCCCCCCTCAAAAAATGCACCCTCAAACCCTGCACCACCAGGCTTGGAACCCCTAAACCCTGCAGCCCCAAACTCCTACACCCTCAAAACCTGTGCCCCAAGATTCTGCTATCCTAAACCCTGAACCCCAAACCCAGCACCCCCAAATCCTCCAACCCCGTGTCCCAAACCCTCAAACCCTGCAGACCCAAAATCCTGCACACCAGAACCCTGCACCCCCAAACCCTGCACCCCTAAATCCTCACCCCAAAGCCCTGTACCCCCAAATCCTACTCTACCCAACCCTTCACCCCAAGCTCCTTCACCCCAAGATCCTACTACCCTAAACCCTGCACCCCCAAATCCTTCTCCCCCAACCCTGCCCCCCGAAATCCTGCACCTGCAAACCCTATTCCCCCAAAAGTCTGCACCCCTAAACCCTGCACCCCCAAATCCTCCACCCCCTAACACCATCTCACGCCTAAACCCTGCACCCCCAAACCCTGCACTCCCAAATGCCGCCTAACCCTTCCCCCCCATATCCTGCATCCAAACACTGCACCCCCAGATCCTGCCTCCCACAACCCTGTCCCCCCTAACCCTACAGCCCTAAACCCTGAACCCTAAATCCCACCCCACAAACCCCACAACCCCAAATCTGTTCCCCCAACTCTGCACCTCAAAAGCACACACCCTCAAACCCTCCCTCCCACATCCCTCACCCCAAAACCCTGCACCCCCAAGTCCTGCACCCAAATCTTCCAACCCCAAATCCTCCACCCCCACGTCCCAAATGTCCAAAACCAGCAACCCCAAAACCCTGCACCCCAAATCCCTGCACCCCCAAATCTGCCTCAGCAGACCCAAATCCCACACCCAAATCTCCTACACCTCAAGATCTTGCACCCCAATCCCTGCACCCCTAAAGCCTGCACGCCCAAATCCTCCAACCCCACGTTCCCAACCCTCAAACCCTGCAGACCCAAAATCCCGCACCCCCAAATCCTGACCCACAAACCCTGCACCCCAAATAATTCCTGAAAACCCTGAACCCCCAAAACCTGTAACCCCAAACCCTGGTCCCCATATCCTGCACCCCAAAACCTGGAACTCCCAAATCCTTTTTCTTCAAGTCCCACATCCAAAACTCGTACACCCCAAGATCTTGCTCTGCCAAACTCTGCACTCAAAAACCCTCCACCCCCAAATTCTGCCCTCCTAGATCCTGCATCCTAAAACCCTACACCCCCAGGTTCTGAACCCCAAAGTCCTACTCCCCCAAACTCTGCCCTACCAAATCCTTCAGTCAAAATCCTGTACCCCCAGATCCTACCCTCCCAAATTCTGCTCCCCCAATTCTGCTGTCCAAACTGTGCACCCCAAAACCCTGCACCCTCAAATCCTGCACCCCCAGATCCTACCCCCCTTTGCACCCCAAAAGCCTGCAGACCAGAAACCTGGACTATCAAATCTTACATTCTGAAATCATGCCCCCTTAAACCCTGCACCCCCAAATCTTGCCAACAAACCTCTGCCCCCCAAGCCCTGCAACCCTAAATCCTGCACCTCCTCATCCTTCCCCCCAAACAATGAACCCCCAAACCTTCAATCCCCAAATCCTGCACCCCCCGGGTCCTCAACAAGTGAGCCCTGCACCCCAAAACCTGCCCCCCTAACCCTGCACACTCAAACCCTGCTCTGGAAAAGCCTTCACCCAAAAAACTGCACCCCTAACCATACACCTCCGCATCTTGCAGCCCCCAAACTCTGCACCCCCTATCCCTGCATCCCCAAACCCTGCACCCCCAACTCCTCAACACCCGAAACCTGCACCCCAAATCCTGAATCCCAGGATCCCTCACCTGAAAACCCTGCCCCCCCAAATCCTCCATCCCCATGTCATGAACACCCAAATCCTGCACCCCCAGATCCTTCCCTCTCAAACCCTTTACCCCAAACCCTGCACCCCCAAATCCTGTCCTACCAAACCATTCACCCCCAAAGCCTACACCCCAAAATCCTGTACTTCAAAAACCTGTACATCCTAAAATCCTGAACCCCCAAACCATATACCTGAAACCTGCCATCCCCAGTCTTGGACCCTAAACCCTGCACCCCGAAATCCTGCACCCCAATATCCTCCACGTTAAAACCCTGCACCTCAAGCCCTGCACCACAAAATCCCATTCCCCAATCTCTGAACTCCTCAAAACCCGCACCCCAAATTCTGCCCCTCAACCCTGCACCTCCAAACCCTGCAAGCCAAAACTCTTCATCCCTAAATCCTGTCCCCCAAAAACTTGCACCCTGAAACCCTGAACCACGAAATCCTGCACCTCAAACCCCTGCACCCTCACACCCTGTGCCCCAAAATCCTATACCTGAAATCCTGTTCCCAGAAACCCTGCACCCCAAAATCAAGTGCTCCCGCCAAGCTTGCACTCAAAACCCTGCATTCTAAACTTTGCACCCCCAAATTCTGCCCCCCAAACCCTATACCCCCAAATTCTGCTACCCTAAAACCCGGTGCCCCAGAACCCTGTGCCCCCAAATCCTTCCCCCTAATCAATGCACTTCCGAACCTTGCACCTGCAAATCCTCCACCCCTATGTCCTGAACCCCAAAACCCTGCACCCCCAAAACACTCAACCGCTAATCCCTGCAATGCCAAATCTTGTACCGCGAGATCCTTCCCCCAACACCCTGCACCCCTAAACCCTGTGCCCCCAATTCTGCCTCCCCAAACCCTGAATCATCAAGTTCTGCACCCCCGAACTCTGCACCCCCAGGATGTGAACCCCTAAACCCTGCCCCTGTAACGTTGCACCCCCAATTCCTGCACCCCAACACTCTACACCTCCAAATCCTGAACCTTTAAACCCTGCACCCCCAAATCCTTCCACCCCAAAACAATGCACCCCCAAACTCTGCACCCCCAGATCCTGAACACTTGAAACCTGCACCCTGAAATCCTGTACCCCCAAACCCTCCAGTCCCATCTCTTGAACCCCCAAATCCTGCACCTTCAAAATCCTGCATCCCCAAACCCTGTCTCACCAAGCCCTGTACCCTAAAGCCCTGAACCCCAAAAACCTGCACCCTAAATTCTGCACCCTCACATCAGGCACCACAGATCCTGCCCCTTCAAACCCTGCAGTCTCCAAATCCTGCACCTCCAAATCCCGCACCCCAGATGCTGCATTCCCAAATGCTGCATTCTCAGATCCTGCTCCCCCAAACCCTGAACTCCCAATCCTTGCACTCCAAAACTATGCACCCCCAAATCCCGCACCTTAAAACCCTGCACACCCAGACCCTGAACCCCCAAACCCTGCACTCCCGAATATTGCACCCTCAGATCCTTCCCCCAACAACCTGCACCCCAAATCTTTCCCCCAATCCTTGCAACCCCACTGTACCCCCAAACCCTGTACCCCCAGGTTCTGAACCCCCAAATCTTGCACCCCCAATTCTGCCTCCCCAAATCCCACAACCCCAAACCCATTTTCCTTGAAATCCCCCAAAACCTCCACCCCTTAATCTTTCACCACCAGATCCTTCCCTGTACACCCTGCATGCCAAAATCCTGCATCCCCAGATACTGAACATGCGAAACCTGCACCCCCAACCCTGCACCCCAAATCTTTCCCCAAAAGGCTGCACGCCCTAAACATGCAACCCCAAACGCTGCACCCCCAAATCCTTAACCCCATAACCCTGCACCCCCAAATCCTTGACCCCATAACCCTGCGTCCCAGATTCTGCACCCCAAAACCCTTAACCCCTAAATCCTGCACCCTCAAATCCTTCCCCCAAACCATTAACCCCCAAACCTTGCACGTCCAAACCCATCCCCCAAAACCCTGCACCCCTGAACTCTGCTCCCCCAAACCCCGCACTCCAAAACCCTGCACCACCAAATCCATTACCCCCAGATCCTGCTCCTCAAAACCCTGCACCCAAAATCCTGCTCCCTGCAGACCACTTTGCCTCTGTGTGAACATGCAAATTTATATGCAGATATCTGTACACTCACAGACACATGAACTTGCATACATGCAGCCACATAACCACCAGCTTTTTAACACAGGTTCTGCTGGTTTTGGAAATTTTTCACATACAATACATCTGTACTAACAAATAGTTGCTTAAGTCTAAGGTTAGGATGGCATTAGTTATTTCACATTCTTTGCTACTGTCTAGAGTTCCTTTACAGGTACTGCAGCCTCTTTCTGGGGCGCTTCTGAGGAGCTTTTCATGTGTTGCTGACCGACCTCTACACGTCAAAACCTCTTGGCAGAAATGCAACTAGTACATACAGAAGTAATTAATGACTTTCTTTCTTAGAATACATCTATGAATTACTAGTAAAATATAAGCTAAGCACTCTGCTTCTAAACAATGTATCACTTCATCTTCTGTCTCCCTCTTGTCATGCAGAAACATCTTAAATTTGAAAAATATCCACTCATTCTGAAAGTGGTTAGAAAGCACTGATCATGTCAATTGGTTAATGATGGCTAAGTCCTTTGTAACTTAATCACAGTATACATTAATTTAGCAGCTTCTCTTCATATCGCTTGTGTGTCCACATGCAAGCAGGGGAGAGGTCAGCTACATATATGCAGAAACTTTTCTCCAAACACTCACAGTTGTGTGCATGTTACAGGTCTTGTATAAATAAGATTCAAAAAAAACGCACGTGCATGTACACCCCCACAGACCGACTCACAAGCATGTACAAACACAGGAACATGTCCAAAAGCATCACTACCATTGTGTATAAATGTACAACCACGTGTACATCTCTGTAGACAAATTTCTATGCAGACATTTGTACATTCACAGACACACTAATGTGCAGCCATATCACACAGATTCTGCTGTTCTTTCGCTAAATGACCTCTTTGGAAACGTTTCTCTGGTAGAGCTTTTTCTTGTGTAACTGTGAAAAGTCAGTGCAGGGAAACCATCCATATCAAACATACTTCATTCCTGCCTTGTTTTTGCTTTGTTGCCTCTACCTAGATGATTTCCCTTTTCTCTCTTCCCTTGAGCAGTCAGGATTGTTGTGTTACACACAGGTACAATCAACACACTCAAAGTGTCAACAGACACACTCAGTTGAGCTCACACACCAGCACAGATGTACATATGCGACAAAATTGACACATATGTTTGTTGAGAGAAAGACATGTACTTGCATGTGGAGAGACGGATAGATACAGCAGGTGCTTACACACACAGACTTTTGAGCACACTGTCTCCACACACACTGGATCAAGTCTGTAGGTATCCTAGACATTGATAGTTGTGCCACCACATGTAACTATGCAAAACTACCAAACTGGTACAGGAAAGACACTTACTCTCACACAAGCACCAAAGTGTTTGCCCTCAGCTATATATCAGGGACAAGCTTGTGAGCTTGTGAAGAAATGCTCTGCTGTTCTTTCTCGTTATTACATGTTCTGTTTAATTTCTCTTGTAGATCGATTGCTAAGCGTCTTTCCTCAGGCAACTGTGAAGGGTTTGCCATGGGAAAGAAGTATCATGGCACAGCTTTCAGTTGTGCCTTCGTCTGTCTTTGTTCCTTTACTAGCAGAGTTGCCGTGCATCTGTTCACATAAGAAATGCAGGACTGTGCAACCAGATATACAAGGAACCTTTCCAACAAACAGCACGGCAATGCACTCACACAAGCTTACGTATGAATGGAGCCCACATCAAGGCACACGCATGTGAACAGACAAGCATTTATAAGCACACCTGCTTTCACGCACAGGGTCATCCAAGCACAGGCACATATTTGCAGGTACCCTCCAAATGTGTATTCTCGTGCAACCACGTGTATGTGTGTGCAGTATCCCAAACATAAACAGACGTGTTTACCCTCAAGCATGAAAGTGTGTTTCACGTACATCTTTCTGTAAATAGATGTGAGGGGGGTGTGCTTGCGGAATTGCGCGTGTGTCTGACAACGCTTTTGCTTATATATCAGTGTGTGAACAGGTATGTGCTTTTCTGTAGCTGCGTATGCATGCAGGTGGTGGGTGCACATACCTGGATGCTTGTGGAAAGGCTTCTGCGTGTGTTTTGGTGAGGAATCTTATGTGTGCTCATGGACAAATAGAAGGGATAGCAACTGGGTTCCAACACTGAAGAAGGCAGACGGCAAGATTTCCTACGCTATCTCTTTCTCTCGGTATACCTAGTCGTACAAAGAAAACCGCTAAGAATTCAATCTTGCAAGAGAAATACAACAAAACATGCCCTATCAAGAAAGAACAGTAGAGCATCCATTCACAACCTTGTCTGTGGTTTAGGGTTGAACACAAACATGTTCCTACTTCTCTGAGAGCGAACAGTTCCGTTTCAGTCTGATTGTGCACACTGGTGCAAGTGGTTGTACATACATACAGTCCTTGGGTGCAGGGCTTTCAGAAGTGTGTCTGTAGGCACGTGTGATTATATGCCATTGTCTGAACAGGAATACTCAATAATTTACCAACATATATGCAGAAGCATTTTCACACATAGTTTGACACGCACAGAGATATCTCTGTAGATAAACAACCACTTAAAACCATATGCATGCACAGAAAAAAAGGACCACTTTGCCTCCGTGTGAACATACAAACATCTATGCAGATGTTTGTACACTCAAAGACACACAAACTTGTATACCTGCAGCCATATTACACAGGCTCTGCTGTTCTTTGGTTAAATCTCCTGTTTGTATTCTCATGCAGCCACGTATACGTGTGTGCAGTATCCCAAACATAATCAGATGTGTTTACACTGAAGCATGAAAGTATGTTTTATGTGCCTCTTTCTTGCATGTGGACACACAAGGTATATGAAAAGAAGGCACTAATTTAATGTATACTCTGATTAAGACACAAAAGACGTACGCATCATTAATCAATTGACATGATAAGTGCTTTCTAACAACCTGCAAAATGAGGGGATACTGTTCGAGTTTTAGATCCTTGTGCATGACATGAAAGAGACAGAAGAAGTAACACATTGTTTAGGACCAGAGTGCCTAGCTTACATTTTACTAGGAATTCATAGATGTATTCTAATAAGGAAACTAATAATTTACTTCTGTGTGTACTAGTTGCGTTTCCACCAAGAGCTGACAATGTGGAGAGGTCGGTCAGCGACACATAATAAAGACCTTCAGAAGTGCCCAAGAAAGAGACTGGAGAACATCTAAAAGGATGCTAGATAGCAGCAAAGAATGTGAAATAACTAACGCCATCCTAACCTTAGGATTAAGCCACTATTTCTTAGTATAGATGTATTGTATGTGAAAAACTTCCAAAAACAGCAGAGTCTGTGATAAAAAGCTGATGAGTATGTGGCTACATGTATGCAAGTTCGCGTGTCTGTGTGTGTCCAAACATCTGGGTATAAATTTGCATGTTCACACAGAGGCAAAGTGTTTCGGTTCGGGTGTTGAGCTCTGAAGAGCCCTGTCGGGCCTTGCCTGACTTTATCGATATCTATCATGCCCTGTCGGGCCCTGTCTGGTTCTGTCAGGCTCTGTCCAGCTCTGTTGGGCTCTGACAGGTCCTGTCGGGTTCTGTCAGGCTTTGTCAGGCCCTGTCAAGCTCTGTTGGGTTCTTTCAGGCCCTGTCAGGCATTGTCGGGCTTTGTCGGGTTTTGTCGGGCTCTGTCGGGCTCTGTCAGGCCTTGTTGGGCCCTGTCAGGTCTCTTTGTGCCCTTTCAAGACTTTTTGGGCTTTATCAAGCTCTGTCAGTCTCTGTCGGGCCCTGATAGGCCCTGTTGGGCTCTGTCGAGCCCTCTCAGACCTTGTCAGGATTTGTCAGGCTCCATTGGGCCCTTTTGGACCCTGACAGGCCTTGTCAGGCTTTGTTGAGCTCTGTCGGTATCTGTCGGGCTCTATTGTGCTTTGTCAGGCTTTGTTGGGCTCTGTCACATTTTGTTGGGCCCTGTCGGGCTTTGTTGAGCTCTGTTGGGTTTTGTCAGGCTCTGTTGGGCTCTGTCTGGGTTTGTTTGGCACTGTTGAGCTTTGTTGGGCTCTATCAGGCTTTTTCGGGTTTTTTCAAGCTCTGTTGGGCCCTGTCAGGCTCTGTCGGGCCACGTCAAGCCCTGTCGGGCCACGTCAAGCCTTGTTTGGCTTGGTCGAGCTCTGTCGGGCTTTGTCAGGCTCTGTTGATCTCTCTCAGGCTTTATCCGGTTCTGTCGGCCTTTGTCAGGCTGTGTCAGGTTTTGCCAAGCTCTGTCAGGCTTTGTTGGGCTCTGTCGGTTCTGTCTGACCCTGTTGAGCCCTGTCAAACTCTGTCAGGCTATGTCAAGCTCTGTTGGGATTCATCAGGCTCTGTTGGGCTTGGTCAGGCTTTGTCGGGCCTGGTCGGGCTTTGTCAGGCTCTGTGGGGCTCATATGGGAGCAAAGGAGCCCTGTTTGAAAGGACAGATCTGCAAACTCTTCTCTGTCCTGGCCCAGCGGTGGAGATGTGATGGAGAGAGCAGGACATGGCCCCTCAACAAGAGAAGCAAAGGACTCTGAGAGGAGAGTGCGGACCCCAAGGAAAGGCTCAGCACTCCTGGGGATCCTACAGCAGAGCTGGGCCTTTCTGGGGGCAGCTTGTGAGCCCAGCAGGACAGGCAGAGCAGAGTCAGGGCTCCTGAAGATGGGATACCCTAAAGGAAGAGTCAGATCATTGCCCATCAGACAGCACCCAGCAGACTTCTCCAGAGAAGGACCAAAAGAGCTCCTGAACACCCCCTGTTCTGCTGCCTGGAGCTGTCCCTGCCTGCAGCTGTGTCTCTGTCCCCAGGTCTCCTCCCTGTCAGTGTCACCAACCCCATCCTACCCGTTGTGTGCTCAGCTCTGCCCTGCAGACCCCTCCCAACAGCTGGGCACTGTCCAGGGGCAGCTCTGTGTGGACCAGCTCTGATGGCAACATCAGACCAGCCCTGATGAGGCTGGAAAAGTGATCCTGGTGATGTCTATAAGCCATGGTGTGTTGATTTCTGATACTCCCAGGTTTATTCACCTCTAAGAGAAGGGTATTTGGAATTTCAGTGCCTCCTCCTAAACCGAGAGATGATTTTCTATGTCCCAGTGCCACCCCCGAGAACCCAGAGTAAGAGACTGAAAGAACAGGATTTTGCCATTTCAGGTAGCCACTGCCTTGCTGTACTATTTTAAAAGTCCCCTGGGAATGTTCTGCAGTGATCTGGAGCTGTGTGTAGCTCTGACCCATGCATCACCCTCTACAACGGAAGGACTCTGCATTGCCGGGGTTGTTAATTTCATGCAGTGTGGCGATTAGGAACGACGCATACCAGGACGCAGACAGAAATTCACGCAGAGGCAGAGATCTTGTTCAGGAAGGAGCACAGAGCCTGGTCAAGCAGAGAGCTGACCTAGGCCTAGGCTGCCTTCCTTATTCACCATTGACAATTTCTAGGATTTACAGGTAAAGACCTGGACTAAGATATTTACAAAAAGGTGCTTTTCCACTGATTGTTATTAAGAACACACTAAACTCATGTGATGTTTGCCTCACTTGTTTTCCCATTCATTCACAGACCAGGCCCAAGGACATTCACACATCCCATGCACTCGGGGGCGGTTATCCGGCCCGAGATACCATTCTCATGAGTCTGGGCTATAACTTTTTACAATTACGAGAAACGTACTTCAAAGTAATCTGTCCAAGGCCCTTTATATATGATTATGTTAATATTATGTCTTTGACCGTCCAGATGGTCATATTAGTATTGATCTTCCTTTATCATCCAGGTGGCTGGAACTGCACATCTTGCTTTCCCACATTTTACTTTCCAACAATGCAGAGCTTCTCCCTGCAGTGCAAGGGGATCTCCCGGGGCAGACGGAGCACTGACCCTGGCAGGCAGCAGAGTCCCTGCCCCAGCACACACCCTCTGGGTTCAAAACTGGCTTTCAGATTTTCAACATGACCTGACAAGAGCCCTCTCCTTACAGATCCAACAAACTGTAGCCGTGCCAGTTTTAGGAGATGCCTCTAGGAGTTACAGCTGCATTGCCTTGCACCCAGAGACTCTGATGATTTCTCCTCGAGTGACCTCTCAGACATCCTCCCAATCCTGAGCACATTTAAACTTTTTCTCTACCTTACTTGTCTCCCTGAGATACCCAGGCAGAGCTCTCAGCCCTGCTGTGCTTTGCAGAGGAGCTACTCCTGGGCAGAGCTGTCTCTCTGCAGCGCTGCTGCTTGCCATGAGCCCAAGGCATTTTAATGATCACTCTGGTGTGTTTGCTGCTGTGTCCATGTGTGACAACCTTGAAGCACTCCCCCATGCTTAGCAGAACAAAGACCTTGTTATGTCTTATGTCTTATGGCTGGTTTTTGTTACTTTGGGAGGAATAGATAGATGACACCTCATCTTATCTTTCCCGAAGTTTTATGGCCATGAAGGCAGACACCTTGGAAGATAAGGACAATTAACAGTGTTGCTGTGAAAGGCCTCATGGCCTAATTGGGATGATAGAGATGAACCATCTGTCGGACAACCAAATACCAGAAGAAACCACGAACCAACAGCTATCCCTGACGGGCAAGACAACTCACTTCTGGTCAATACCGTGAACTTTCCCCTAGTATGAAGACCCCAGACCCATTTCCAGAAGAGTCTTCCTAATTAGCATGAAGAGCGAGCAGAGGGAGGAGACGAACCGCCTTCTCCTATCTCGCATGTAAATGAACTGGGTTATAAAACAACCTCACGTATGATACAGGTTGGCGGTGTGTAAATCTTCAACGCACCCCCCCCTCCAGAGGTCGTTGTAGGACCGATGTACCTGTGGAGTGGTGATATCTTACTCTCCCTCTCTGTCTCTTTCCCTTTCTCTTTCTGATATCTTAGTTTTCCTCTTCTCTCTCTTCCTTTTTCTTAAACATAAAGTAATATCATTTTAAGTTCTGCTGCTGAAGTCTTGTTAAGTTTTGCATTACAGTTTACTAATTGTTGCCAATCCACCGTTTTTAGAAGGGTTTTTGCTGTCAATGTATTGATAAGTTTTGTGGTACTATAACATACTTTTGCCAAGTCACTGATTGCTGTAATTTGTATACTACCATGTGCTTTTAGTAAATTCACAATTGGACCCCCGGAGTGATTGTCTGTCATTCACTTCGCATTGCAGCGCAGAATTACCCGGAGTTAACTCACACCTGATCTCATCTGTTGAGTCAAGGCGTGTGTCGCGTTCAGAGTTAGCTCATCCCTCATCCCATCTGTTGGGACGGGACAGTTTATTTGGTGTCAGAAGTGGGATATTCTGTGAGAAGCGTTTGGGGGGGATAGGAGCCAGAGGCTCTAAAGGAGAACTGATCGGTCTGTGCCGCATTCTCCGGCAGTAGGTCATGGCATCCCGGGTCAAGCCAGGCCTGGACTGCTCCCTGATGTTGAGTTTACTGAAAGATTATAAGGTTTGCCTGACTCCTGAGGGTCTTAGGTGGACTTCTGGACACTGGTTGTCTCTAGATGTTGTAATTGAGCAAATAAGGGACTTGGCAAAAGAAAGCAGATTTGAGATCTCTGCTGTTTTGGAAGCGACACTGGTAGTTGCCCTGAAAGAAAAGCAAACTGAACAAGAGATCATTAAATCACTGCAGACAGATTGACAAGCAGAATGGTTTGAACTTAAACAAGCAAAGAGAGAATTAGCTGATAACAAATGAATCACAGAAAACTTGAAGAACTGTCTGCAAGATACTTTTTAGTACTAACTTTTTTTTTCTTTGTAGGTATCTGTTTAAATGTATTACAGTTTCATAAGTCTCTTGCCTGTTATATGGTACAGTAAGATCAAAGATTGACCCAAAATGTACATTTTGTGACGATGAGCAATTTAGCTCTTATCTGTGTGAATGTGGTGATAAGGTTTTGTGTGTGACAGCCGTTACTTTTCTTTCTAGCATGCTAGCTTTATTCCAGCATCCAGACTTGTACAACTCTGTGATAGACTGTGTCTCATCTGGGTGTAC
Source organism: Patagioenas fasciata (assembly GCF_037038585.1). Lineage (NCBI taxonomy): Eukaryota > Metazoa > Chordata > Aves > Columbiformes > Columbidae > Patagioenas > Patagioenas fasciata. Next base: position 44,929,425 of record NC_092559.1, read on the forward strand.
TAAATTTGGCTTTTCTTTTGTATGCACACCAGGTAAAGAATCCTGTTTTGGGATAACAGTTGTAGCACCCCAGATAGGACACTAACAAAAGCCTTGCCCAGGCCAGCTTGCTGGAGCAGCGGGGGGGCAGGTGCCAATTGGGCTCCAGCGCGCACTGACCTGTTTTGTCAGGGAGACCCAGCGGTGCCTCCACTTGGCTGAGCAGTAAGCAGTTCAAAAGTGCAATGCAAAAATCGAGATATTGTCCTGAATAAGTGTAACTGTAATCCTTCTGCATATCTGAACTTGGTATTTGGTTTTCATATCTGAGCTCAGTATTTTAATTGGCATAAATATATTTGGTAATGTCCTGGTTTTGTTAAAAAACAAGTTTCTCTTTTAGTGAATTTGTCTGTCAGCTAAAGCCTTCATATTAACTGCATTTTCCTGGAGAACCAGATACATGTTTTTGTAAACATAACAATGGAATGCAAAGTTATTGATAAGGACAGATTCACATCTTGCGAGAGGGGCAATGAGAAACAGGTGACCAAGAAACTGACCAACTGTGTATAACATTCCACTCATGTGAATACTTCATATAAAAGTGGGAGATCACGAGGATCTCGTCCCTTTTCCCTTTTTCCCTTTTGCTTATGACCGACATTAGAAGAGGACCTTGCTAGTCGTCCCTGCGAACTGAGGCCTAGTGACAGCCTGAATCCAGCTCCGGTTGGCTGCAGAGTCCAATCCATGACTTTGGGTGCTGGCTCTGCAGTTGCTGAGACTTTCAAGATTGGTTTTGTATATTTTGTATTATTTTCTCTATTCTTATTAGTAGCATTAGTAAAACATTTTTAATTTTTCCAACTCTTTTCTCTCTGTCCTTATTTCCCTCCCGATCGCCTGTCCTTAGTGGGAAGGGGGGAGAGGGAGGGGCAAAAGGGGGAAGTTGGGGGGAGAGGAGGTTAACAATACATCTGGCAGGGTTTTATCGTCCCCCAGCAATCTAAACCCTCGACAGGTACCAAAATAATTTGTTTGGGGATATAATTACAAAATGGGAACCGGTTCCACGACTAAAGTACCACCTTGCTGTCCCTTCGGATACATCCTTACACATTAGAGTAACTTTTGGGGAAATATTCTGATAAAAGAAAACTTGAAACGATACTCTACTCGAATGTGGGTTAAATGTGGCGTTCTGGGTTTTAGTGCTGCATTCCAATTAATGTTGTTCTGCAGAACTTTGGAAAAATTTGGGTGAAGTATGGTACTGTAAGTGAATTTGCTGATTTTGAGACCAGAAAACAATTTAAATTGTTAAACTCTGATTTGCATTGAAAAAAAAAAAAACAACAAAAAAACAAAAAAAACCAAACCCAAACCAAAACAAAGGAAAAACACACACACAAAAAAAAAAAAAAGAAAAAAAAAAAACCACACAACCACCAAAAACAAAAACAGAAACAAAACAAAGCCTAAATACTATGATGGATGTGAACTTCCTATTGTATGAGGTTGTATTTAAAAGTTGCTAGAATATGAACTGATTTGGATCTAGGAAAATGGAATAATGGATTGATGTTTAATATGCTGGTTTTTGACATCTGTAAATTGCAAGAGTTAAATGAAGCTAAAGAATGTAACTATTTCTCAGCTGCTTGGAATTGCATATAAAGTATTGTCCTGGTTTTGTTAAAAACCAAGTTTCTCTTTTAGTGAATTTGCCCGTCAGTTAAAGCCTTCATATTAGCTGCATTTTCCTGGAGAACTAGATACATGTTTTGGTATACATATGTCGAGGGTTAAGATTGCGGGGTGACAATCAAACCCTGGCAGATGTATTGTTAACCTCCTCTCCCCCCACTTCCCCCTTTTTCCCCTCCCTCTCCCCCCTTACCACTAAGGACAGGCGATCGGGAGGGAAAGAAGGACAGAGAGAAGAGAGTTGGAAAAGTTAAAGATGTTTTACTAACGCTACTAATAAGAATAGAGAAAATAATACAAAATATACAAAACCAATCTTGAAAGTCTCAGCAACTGCAGAGCCAGCACCCAAAGTCCTGGATTAGACTCTGTAGCCAACCGGAGCTGGATTCAGTCTCTCACTAGGCCTCAGTTCGCAGGGACGACCAGCAAGGTCCTCTCCTAATGTCAGCCATGAGGAAAAAGGGAAAGAGGGCAAAAGGGCCGAGATCCTCGTGATCTCCCACTTTTATATGAAGTATTCACGTGAATGGAATGTTATACACCGTTGGTCAGTCTCTCGGTCATCAGTTTTCTCGTTGCCCCTCTCGCGAGATGTCCATCCGTGCTTATCAATAAGTTTGCATTCCATTGCTAGGTTTAACCAAAACATGTGTTGGGTTCTCCAGGAAAATGCAGCTAACATGAAGACTTTAGCTGACAGGCAAATTCACTAAAAGAGGAACTTGTTTTTAACAAAACCAGGACAACATAGTAATGGAATGCGAAGTTATTGATAAGCATGAATGGACATCTCCCAAGAGAGGCAACGAGAAAGAGGTGACCAAGAAACTGACCAAGTGTGTATAACATTCCATTCACATGAATAGTTCATATAAAAGTGGGAGATCACGAGGACCTCATCCCTTTTTGTGGGACAGGATTTGGTTGGCCTCAGCAAAACTCCCAGCACTTATCACTTGATAAAAGGAAACGTGCTGGAGCTTGTTGGTCACAGACCCTGGTGAGGAAAAACAGAAACAGTACTTAAAGACAGGATGTGCTAAACCCTTTGTGTAGATAAGAATTACGAGTTACTAAGGTTTTCAAGAAGGAATTGCTGCTGCTGCTACACTAAGGAGAGAGTATTAATCAAGATATCAACTGCCTAAAAAAACATTAGCCAATCAGTAGGTATCTAGCAAGAATAACAAACCAATCAGTGTGTGACCCGCTGTTTAGGATAGGTATAAAATATGTTAGAAATTACAATAAAGTTGACATTTTGCTTGCATAAAGCTGTGTCCCGTCTCTCCATTGCGGCACCTTTTTCCCTTTTGCTTATGGCCAACATTAGAAGAGGACCTTGCTAGTCGTCCCTGCAAACTGAGGCCTAGTGACAGCCTGAATCCAGCTCCGGTTGGCTGCAGAGTCCAATCCAGGACATCGGGTGCCGGCTCTGCAGTTGCTGAGACTTTCAAGATTGGTTTTGTATATTTTGTATTATTTTCTCTAGCATTAGTAAAACATTTTTAATTTTTCCAACTCTCTTCTCTCTGTCTTATTTTCCTCCCAATCGCCTGTCCTTAGTGGGAAGGGGGGAGAGGGAGGGGCTGAAGGGGGAAGGGGGGGAGAGAAGGTTAACAATACATCTGCCACTGTTTTATTGTCACCCCGCAATCTAAACCCTTGACATAAACAAAATAACCGAGGACCTCTACCCAGTGGTAGCAAACCCATACACTTTTCGGACTGTATTAACTCCGATTTGACTTGGTTTAATGTTTCAGATTTCAGAGATGCCTTTTTTCCCTCCTTCTCCGTGAAACCGGCCAGACAATATTTACGTAAAACCCAGCTCGCATGGATGGTGTTGCTACAAGGATTTAAGAACAGCCCGACAATATTTGGAAATCAGCTTGCTAAAAATCTTGACTCTTGGGAAGCCCCATCTGATGAAGGACAGATGCAATAATATGTGGATGACATTTTGCTTGCTACCAAAACAAAGGAGACATGCATAACCTGGACCGTAAGTTTATTGAACTTTTTGGGGCTCCAAGGATACTGGGTATCACAGAAGAAAGCCCAGATGATACAGCAACAAGTAACTTATTTGGGCTATGAAATTACTGCAGGGCAGAGGACCCTGGGACAGGCTCGAAAGGAGGCTATATGCCAAACTCCAAAGCCTCAAACTGTAAAAGAATTACGTACTTTTTTGGGCATGACAGGGTGGTGCTGGTTGTGGATTTATAATTATGGATTGCTTGTCAAGCAATTGTATGCACTAGCAGCCACAGATCAGAAACACTTGCAATGGAATAAAGAAGCTGCACGAGCCTTTGAAGAACTTGGAAAGGTTTTGATGACAGCCCCTGCTTTAGGACTCCCAGATGTGAGTAAACCATTTTTTTATATTTTCTCACGAGAAGCAGGGAATAGCCTTCGGTATACTGGCACAGGATCTTGGCCTGTACCGATGAGCAGTGGCCTATTTCTCCAAACGATTAGATGCAACTGCAAAGGGGTGCCCTGGATGCCTACGGGCAGTTGCAGCAGTGGTACTGAACATACAGGAGGCCCGGAAATTTACCATGGGGCAGAAAATGACTGTGCTAGTATTCCACATGGTATCTACAGTTCTAGAAGCAAAAGGAGGACATCATTGCCTTTCCCCAATCAGCGTGTGACCTACTGTTTAGGATACGTATAAAATATGTTAGAAATTACAATAAAGTTGACATTTTGCTTGCATAAAGCTGTGTCCCGTCTCTCCATTGCGGCACCTTTTTACCTTTTCCTTATGACTGACATTAGAAGAGGACCTTGCTAGTCGTCCCTGCAAACTGAGGCCTAGTGACAGACTGAATGCAGCTCCGGTTGGCTGCAGAGGCCAATCCAGGACACTGGGTGCCAGCTCTGCAGTTGCTGAGACTTTCAAGATTGGTTTTGTATATTTTGTATTATTTTCTCTATTCTTATTAGCAGCATTAGTAAAACATCTTTAATTTTTCCAACTCTCTTCTCTCTGTCCTTCTTTCCCTCCTGATCACCTGTCCTTAGTGAGAAGGGGGAGAGGGAGGGCCAAAAGGGGGAAAGGGGGGGGGAGGAGGTTAACAATACCTCTGCCAGGTTTTTATTGTCACCCCGAAATCAAAATCCTCGACAAGTGTATTATGGTTGGAAAAAAAGTAAAATGTCCCAGGTCTGTGTTGTACAGTTTGAATATAAATTTCAGGACTGTGTCAAGCTGCAAGATAAACTCAGCTCATTGTAACTGAGGAGTTTCCCAGAGCCTCCCTCTTCATACCAGCGATTACGCCACCTGCATGGCCTTGGCTATATCTGAACTGCAGCAAGAAGAGAAAGAAGGAAAAAAAAAGGAAAAACCTGGTTTCCTGCTGCTAAGCGGAGAAAGGGGGGGCTTTATTCCCCCCGCTCTGTCTTTTGTTACCTGAAGTGTTGTCATCCATTCTTGTTGTGGCACTGCATTGTTTCTCAGCTTTGAATCCGGGGTTGTTGGTGCTGTTTCTTTTTGCTTCAGTCTTGTTTCTTAGGTTTTGGCACATCTGGGGAGAGAGCTAAACATGTTACCTCCTTGCTGAAGTCAGTCTTTTTGCGCTGGTCAGCATTAGGGGGTCAGACTGGTACTAATTTGGGTGTGGAGTGGAGACAGGTTGGTTTGATGTGGAGTTTGAACTGATTTGTTTTCATGCTGGGCTGGAGATCTTCCCCTCTCAGATGGGGGCGAGAGGGAGGTTTTATTCCCCTCCTCAGCAATGTAACTGCTAGAGAAATGTAATACTGCATGAAGGACTCTGGGTGTGAAATGTAAAGGCATTGCTAGTGGATCCATAGTTCTAATGAAGCTGGGAAATTTTTTTAATAGACTTCTTCTGTGGTAACTAGTTGTAAGAGACTTCTTAGAAAATTCACCGTGCTATTTTTTGAGGTCATGGGAGAGAATGAAAGAAAGGTCATTTTCTGAGACCAATGGAATACTAAATTTGGAACAAAGTTTTAACATGAATTCTTGTAGTTGCCAGAAAGCCCCATACCTCTCTTGGGTCAAGATTTGTTAAGCAGGTTGTAAGCTCAAATAACGTTTTCTGAGAATTCTGTTTAGTTGCATGGCCTACAAGAAGGTGCTTGGATGGTGCAGATCTGCTTGCTGCAAGTGAGAAATCTCCAAGGAAATTTTGAATGCTGTGTTTCCACTAGTATTAACAGCCAATGTTTCAATAAAGCTAACACTACACTGATAGAACTGAAACCAGGACTTCAGTCTGGTAAGGGAAAACAATATCCAATAAATATGACAGCCAAAATGGAGTTAGAAACTTTGAGGAATAAATTTATGACAACCTTACAAGCTAACTGCATTTGATTGGACTTGCAGATTTGTCTATTTATAGCTACAACACAGAAACAACCTGTGGCTATTCTGGGACAGTATGATGAGATTGCTAACAGACATACACCGATTGTTACTCTGATCAAGAATGAATTTAAGGGAATGAATTTAAGTCTTAATAGGCCATGATGTTTTTGTCATATATTTACCATTTGCGAAATTTAATTTTGATTTTTTATTTGCAATCTACGTCCTTGTAAATTGCGCTAGCAGATTTTCTTAACATCAGGTCACAGACCATACTTGTATCTGGTCTGATCCTACATACTTGCACAGTTTTTGTTGATGGTTCTGGGAAGTCTCATAAAGCTGAAGAGGTCTGACGTGAAGATAACAACTAGCATCATTCTGTAAAAATTGTTGAAGGTTCAACCCAATTAGCAGAACTTGGCGCAGCTTTACAATCCACAGAGCTTTTTAAGGAGGAACCTCTAAATCTGATTTGTGATTCTGAGTACGTAGTCAAGGTCCAACGCACATATCTGATTCCGAACTGTTTTGTTTGGTTGTTTGTTTTTTTTTTGTTTTGGTTTCGTTTGGGTTTTTTTCAAAAAAAAAAGGGGGGGGGAGAAGTAGGGAAAACACCATAAAACCAAATGTCAAAAGCATTGTATGTGATGAATCATTTATATCTAAGTGGTGCAGCCCAAATTTGCCCTGTGAAGAAACACTTTGCAAGTATGACACAAATACATGCTAAATCAGAAAGAACCTACGTTAGTTATCGTCAAATCATTAGTTAATGGTCAGTGGAAAAGGCCACATCAATTGATAACCTGGGGAAAAGGTTATGCTTGTGTCATTACAGGCCAAGGATCGAAGTGGATTCCCACAAAATGGGTTAAGCCATGTCTGAATAAAGACAACAAAGACTTAACGGATGCAGACGGACAGGAGGGAGATAAGTTGTGAGGACTGTTTCAGATGTAAACCGTGGATACTAATTCAGTGTTATAGATGCTCACAGAACTGGTGGTCTAGAAGCCTATTAGCAAGCAGGTGGTGTACCTTCTGTGGAGAATGGCAATTTGAACAAGCAGCAGGAGAGCCAAAAGTGTGATATTACACTTAGATAGTCAATGCAAAAATGAGGTAAAATTATGAGACATTCCTACCATAGTATCTATTGCACTCGTTCTCCCTAGTCTAGCAGCAGGTAAAGCTTTAGGAGACACATCAAAGTTAAGCTATTGGTGTTTTAAAAAGGCTAATCTAACTTCCGAGATACTAAGTCAATTAATAGTAGATGTTGATGGTATTGGGCATACTACACTACAAAATCGCACAGTTATAGATCTTTCAATTTTAACACTAGGTCATGCTTGTGTACACCAATGCGCGCAGCATGGGGAATAAGCAGGAGGAGTTAGAATCCTATGTTCAGTCGGGAGATTATGATCTGGTAGCAATTACAGAAACATGATGGGACAGTTCACATGACTGGAATGTGGTCATGGATGGCTACGCCCTTTTCAGGAAAGACAGGCCAACCAGGCGTGGTGGTGGAGTTGCTCTCTATGTGAGAGAGCAACTACAATGTACTAAATTCTGCCCACGAGTGGATGAGGAGCGAGTTGAGAGTGTATGGGTCAGGATCAAGAGACAGGCTGGCAGGGGTGATATGGTTGTAGGTGTCTATTACAGGCCACCAGATCAGACTGAGGAAGTTGATGAGGCCTTCTATGCGCAGCTGAGAGTGGCCTCACAGTCACAGGTCCTGGTTGTTGTGGGTGATTTTAACTTCCCTGATGTTTGCTGGAAGGACCATTCAGCCAGCCAGCCACAGTCCAGGAGGTTCCTCCAGTGCATTGATGATAACTTCCTCATGCAGATGGTGGAGGAGACGACTAGGAGAGGTGCACTGCTGGATCTCATCCTCACTAACAAGGAGGGTCTGGTCGAAGCAGTAAAGGTTGAGGGCTGCCTAGGTTGCAGTGACCACGAGATGGTGGAGTTCAGCATCTCGTGTGGCAGGAACAGAATAGCAAGTAGAATTGCAACCCTGGACTTTAGCAGGGCTACCTTTGGCCTTTTCAAGCAATTGCTAGGGGGAATCCTATGGGCAAGACTGCTTGAAGGAAAAGGGGCCCAAGAGAGCTGGATTGCATTCAGAGATTGCTTCTTCCACGCTCAGGATCAGAGCATCCCCACACACAGGAAGTCAAGGAAGGGAGCCAGGAGACCTGCGTGGTTAAATAGGGATCTGTTGGGTATGCTCAAGCAGAAGAGGAGAGTTTGCAGGTCATGGAAGCAGGGGCTGGCCACCTGGGAGGAATATAAGGCTGCTGTTAGAGGATGTAGGAAGGCAACTAGAATAGCCAAGGCCTCCTTAGAATTACAGCTGGCGAGAGGGGTCAAGGACAGCAAAAAGACCTTTTTCAAATACATAACAGATAAAACTAATACCAGAGGCAATGTAGACCCACTGATGAATGGGGTGGGTGCCCTGGTGGCAGAAGATACAGAGAAGGCAGAATTACTGAATGCCTTCTTTGTCTCTGTCTACTCCGCCGGAGGCTGTCCTGGGGAGCCCTGTACCCCTGAGACCCCGGATGAAGCCAGGTCAATGGAGGAGTTTGCTTTAGTCGATGAGGACTGGGTTAGGGAGCAATTAAGTAGTCTGGACATCCATGAATCCATGGGTCCAGATGGGATGCATCCGCGGGTGCTGAGGTAGCTGGCTGAAGTCATTGCTGGACCAGTCTTCATCATTTTTGCCAGGTCTTGGGAAATGGGAGAGGTGCCCAAGGATTGGAGGAAAGCAAATGTCACTCCAGTCTTCAAAAAGGGCAAGAAAGAGGACCCAGGTAATTATTGACCCGTCAGCCTCACCTCTGTCCCTGGGAAAGTAATGGAACGGCTTGTCCTTGGTGCCATCTCAAGGCATATCAAGGATAAGAGAGTCATTAGGGGCAGTCAGCATGGCTTTACCAAGGGTAAGTCATGCTTGACCAACCTCATTGCCTTTCATGAGGACATAACAAGATGGATGGATGATGGCAGAGCGGTGGATGTGGTCTACCTTGACTTCAGTAAAGCCTTTGACACAGTCTCTCACAGCATCCTCACAGCTAAGTTGAGGGAGTGTGGTCTAGACAATAGAGTAGTGAGGTGGGTTGCAAACTGGCTTAAGGAGAGAAGCAGAGAGTGCTAGTCAATGGTGTGGAGTCTAGTTGGAGGCCAGTATCTAGTGGAGTGCCTCAGGGGTCACTACTGGGGCCAATATTATTCAATATATTCATTAACGATTTGGACGATGGAATTGAGTGAACTATCAACAAGTTTGCTGATGACACTAAGCTGGGAGGAGTGGCTGACACGCCAGAAGGCTGTGCTGCCATCCAGCGGGACCTGGACAGGCTGGAGAGTTGGGCGGGGAATAACCTGATGAAATTTAACAAGGGAAAGTGTAGAGTCCTGCATCTGGACAGGAACAACCCCAGGTTCCAGTATAGGTTGGGAAATTACATATTAGAGAGCAGTGTAGGGGAAAGGGACCTGGGGTCCTGGTGGACAACAGGATGACCATGAGCCAACACTGTGCCCTTGTGGCCAGGAAGGCCAATGGCATCCTGGGGTGTATTAAAAGGGGGGTGGTTAGTAGGTTGAGAGAGCTTCTCCTTCCCCTCTACTCCACCCTGGTGAGACCCCATCTAGAATATTGTGTCCAGTTCTGGAGCCCTCAGTTCAAGAAGGACAGGGAACTGCTGGAGAGGGTCCAGCGTAGAGCAACAAAGATGATTAAGGGAGTGTAGCATCTCCCATATGAGGAAAGACTGAGGGAGATGGGTCTCTTTAGTTTGGAGAAGAGGAGACTGAGGGGTGACCTTATTAATATATAAAGGGTGAGTTCTGTGAGGATGGAGCCAAGCTCTTCTCGCTGGCAAACGATGATAGGACAAGGGGTAATGGGATCAAGCTGGAACACAAGAGATTCCACTTAAATTTGAGAAGAAACTTCTCAGTGAGGGTGTCAGAGCACTGGAACAGGCTGCCCAGGGAGGTTGTGGAGTCTCCTTCTCTGGAGACATTCAAAACTCACCAGGACATGTTCCTGTGCGACCTCACCTAGGGGTTCCTGCTCCAACAGGGGGATTGGACTAGATGATCTTTTGAGTTCCCTTACAATCCCAAACATAATGTGAAACTGTGAAACTGTAAATTTGAGAAAATGTGTTGTATTAACTTGTCTGATCTTTCACTATCTATTCATAGTACTTTAGACAAACTAAAACAGCACATTAATAAGATTGTTGTAGTAGAATTAGGGTTTGACAAATGGTTTAAAACCTTGGAAATACGTGGGTAGTTGTTTGATCTTATTATGTAAGGCTTAGCTACATTATATGTAACTGTAATCATTGTTGTTAATCATATGTTGTATGCTGCAGTGTATTTCAAAGATGATTCAGTGCATTGTAAACAAGACCTGGCTGGTTCAAAAACAAAAAGGGGGAATTGTGGGAGATTTGAGGGATAAGGTAAGGGAAAACAATATCCAATAAATATAACAACCAACATGGACTTAGAGACTTTGATGAATAAATTTATGACAACCTTACAGGCTGACTGCATTCAACTGGAGTTGCAGATTTGTCTATGAAACAACCTGTGGCTATTGTGGGACAGTATGATGAAAATGCTAACAGACTGATATACCGATTGTTACTCTGATCAAGAAATGCAGGGAAGTAATTTAAGTCTTAATAGGCCATGATCCTTTTATCATATATGTACCAGTTGTGAAATTTAATTTTGATTTTTTTATTTGCAGTCTATTTCCTTGTAAATTGCACTATCTGGTTTTCTTAACAGCACAGCTTTTGGCATGCATAAATGTAAATTGATGCAGAACCTGAAAGTCTTTAATATCAGGTCACAGACAATACTTGTATCTGGTCTGATCCTACATACTTGCACAGTTTTTGTTGATGGTTCTGGGAAGTCTCATAAAGCTGTAGTGGTCTGGCGTGAAGACAACAATTGGCATCATACTGTAAAAATTATTGAAGGTTCAACCCAATTAGCAGAACTTGCCACAACTTTACATTACTTAGAGCTTTTTAAGGAGGAACGTCTAAATTTGCTTTGTGATTCTGAGTATGTAGTCAAGGTCCAACGCACATATCTGATTCTGAACTGTTTTTTTGGGTTTTTTTTAAACAAAAAGTGGGGAGAATTAGGGAAAACACCACAAAACCAATTGTCAAAAGCATTGTATGTGATGAATCACTTATATCTAAGTGGTGCAGCCCAAATTTGCCCTGTGAAGAAACACTTTGCAAGTATGACCCAAAAACATGCTAAATCAGAAAGAACCTAGGTTAGTTATGGTCTGATCACTAGTTAATGGTCAATGGAAAAGGCCACATCAACTGATAACCTGGGGGAGAGACTATGCTTGTGTCATTACAGATAAAGGACCGCAATGTTTGCCGGCATGAAATGTGAAACCTGTGTTATCTTCCTGACAATGATTGCTGCAGCTGCTGTGTTTTGAATGCCTGCAGAGACAGAGACTAGTGTGTGGATTACTTTAGCCAACATGACTGACCAGGACTCTGTATTCCTAGCTATGGCATCTCTGGAAAACCCATTCCACACATGCTTTGTTGGCATCCCCCTTGATGACTACAGCAGCATCACACAACTGTTTCAAAATAGCGGTTGGTGCAAAGGCATTGCAACGAACTGTAATAATACCAGCATGACACTTTGGATTAATTGCCTCTCGGAAGCAAATATTGAACCACAGGAACTGGAATTGTTGGCATCTATGCCCACGGATGCTTGTATCCAGCTGGTTTGTGAAAGCTGCAAAATGTTAATGCTACCCTTGGTGACTATAGAAAACTCGATGGTCTAATGCCTCACAGAAGAATCCAAGGGGTCTTGTTGATAATGTGGGACAGCGACCCCAAAACCTTCTGTATGGTGTATTCTTGATCTGTGGAGACAGAGCCTGACCAGGAATCCCTTCTAATGATGTTGGAGGACTGTGTATTTTGGGACAATTAACTCTCTTAACGCCCAATGTATCTATGATAATAGATCACAGAAGAGCAAGACAGGAAAAACACTTTTTGCATGTATATGAGTCAAAATGTGATGATAATGTAGATTTTTGGGGATCAGGGTTAAGGGTTTTAGGATCTCTTGTACCTGGTGTTGGTACAGCTAAAGCTTTAAATACTTTAGAAAAAATAGGATGCTGGCTAGTTAAGCAAACTAACAGAACTTCTAAGGCTTTAAGTGGACTTCTGTTAGATGTAGATTCTGTAAGACATGCTATACTGCAGAATAGAGCTGCAATAGACTTTTCGTTGTTAGCTCAAGGACACGGGTATGAAGATTCTGATGGGATTCGTTAAATAAATTGCTTAGTGGTTGGGGGCTTTCAGGGTGGTTGTTATCAGTAGTGAAAACGGGACTGATTGTCTTGATGATTGCTGTGATTGTGTTACTAATGTTGCCATGCATGATTTCTCTGCTGCAAAGGGCCCTGCAGCGGACAATGAAGGCAATTTTTTTAGCACAAATACAAAAAGGGGGAATTGTGGGAGTACGGTGGGTCCTTGGATTCCCCGACAGAGGGCATGGGAACAGAAATTAGCCTTGAAGATATCAAGGCCTACCCGTGAGAAAGATGGGAGTAAAGGAGTATCTGGAGATGTTAAGGATGTACCCATGAGAGAGAAGGGAGTAGAAGAGTAACACTGATGATAGCAAAATTAGCCAATGAGATGTTACTGCTGTAATTTGTAACCAATAGTGAAGAGACACATGAATTGGTAAAACTGTATAAAAATGCACTTGTGGCAATAAATGGCATCTACTACTTTCATCCTGGAAGAACTTGGTCTATGTCCATCTCAACCACGACAGTGTTTCATTAACCAAAGGACCAAGCCCTTACCCCCAACCCTGGGAAGGCAGATCCTGTCCCTTCCATGTTTCCCAGGGCCCTTCCTGGGACAGTGTGATGCGGGGCTGTGCAAAGCCAAGGGCAGGATTGTGGTCGGACGCCTCCCAAGTTCCGAGGTGTGGACAAGGAGGCAATGAGGCCCCTGTGCTGTAAGGACAAGGTGTCTCCTCACAGGCATCAGTGGTGGAGACAACAGTCATCGCTGAGGGGAGAAGGAGCTCATGTCTGCTGGGGGCTTTCAGCCTTTTTACATCCTTTGGTCATCTCCACGACAGCCTGTCCCATGGTGTAGCATTCCCTGCACCTCTTTCCCTGCAGGCTGCAGACATCCACCCTGCTACCCCACCTTGCTCTTGTCTGAGCATCTTCCTTCCTTTGCTGATGTCTGTCCAACCCTCCCCAACTGTTCCTTGAAGCACAAAGCCTTGGGCTAATGCAGACTCCCTCTGGGTGACCTGCTCCACCACAGTACTGCCCTTTCAGTCACATTCCTTTCTGTTCATGTCCAACCTGGACCTCCCCAGCTGCACTTTGTGCCATTATTTCTTTCTCATGCTTTTCCCACTATAAAGAAAACCTCCACCATCTCTGAAACCACCCTTCAAGCACTCTCAGGCTACTCCTGGACTGCTGCGGCCTCTCCAGCTCTGCTGGGCCACTGCAGCCCAGGTCCCTCAGCCATCCCACACCATGTGCACAAGGTCCTGAACCCTGCCTTGGCAGAGCCCTACACTCTCCAGTTCCTCCCTACTTCTCCAAACTGGGAAGCCGCACACTGGCACACATCCATGTGTGTGGGGTCACACCAATGCTGAATCGAATGGGATGAGAACTCCAGTTGTCTGGGTCCCCACGCTCCTCCTAATGCAGTCCCGTATGCAACTGCCTTGTTCATGGTGAGCGTGGACCATGGGCTTGTGTGGCGACCCTTGTAATGCCCAGGCCCTTCTCCTCAGGGTCACTCCTCAGCGCGTCAGGTCCTGGTCTGTCCTGATGGATGGGGTTATTCTCCTGCCCTGATACAGGACTGGACACTTATCCTTATTTACGCTTAAGAGCTTTCTGATGAAAGAATCTCGAAGTTTCTCAAGGTCCATTTGCTCAGCTCTTAATGTTTGTAGACAGATGGTTTATCCTGATAAGGGTGTCTCTCCCAAGATAACAGCATGAGGAGTTGCAGGGCACTACAAATACCACCTCCTGGAGAAACTGTGGGGTCTTGGGGGTCTGGTGCTCATAATGCCAGAGGTCTGGACTCTGAGGGGAAGTTGCCCTTTATGTCAGAGAGCAGCAGGAATGCGTGGAGCTCTGCCTGGGGACAGACAATGAGTCAACTGAGAGCTGAGGAGTCAGCATGAGAGGGGAGAACAACATGGGCAATGTTGTGGTGGGTGGACACCAGCTACAGACCCACTGGATAGGAAGAGGAAGTAGCTGAGGCCTCCTTCACACAAATGGAAGAAGTAGTCTTGTGTTTGCAGGCCCTTGTCCTCATGGCAGACCTAAACTATTCTTATATTTGCTGAAGGGGCAACATAGGAGGGTAAGCCATCCAGGAGGCTTTTGGAGCTCATTGGCAACATCTTCCTGACATGGGTGACTGAGGAGTCAGTGAGGTGAGGTGCCCTGTGGGACTTCACACTTACAAACAAGGAAGATGTGTCGAGTTCTAGTCTCCCCAGTTTAAGAAGGACATGGAATTACTGGAGGGAGTCCAGCGGTGACTACAAAGATGCTGAGGGGTCTGGAGCATCTTTCTGGTCATGACAGATTGAGAGAGCTGGGGCTGTTCAGCCTGGAGAAGAAAAGTTGAGAGGGGATCTCATCAGTGTGCACAGGGTGGGTGTCAGAGGATGGACCAGACTCTTTTCAGTGGTGCCCAATGACAGGATGAGGGGCAATGGGCACAGACTTGAGCATAGGAGGTTCCATCTGAACATGAGGAGAAACTTATTTTCTCTGAGGTGCCAGAGCCTGGAACAGGCTGCCCAGAGAGATAATAGATTTTCCTTCACTGGAGACATTCAAAACCTGCCTGGACGTGACCCTGTGTGACCTACTCTAGGTCGCTTTAACAGGTGGGTTAGACCAGATGGTCTTCAGAGGTCCCAACCCCAACCATTCTTCATGCTGTGGAGATCTGATCAGGGATATAACAGTCAGGGATAGGAAAGTAGAGTTGAGGCTCCTGAAAGAAGGAAACGAGGCCAAGAACAGGATTTCAGGAGAGCGAGCTTTGGCGTGCTGAGGGACCTTGTTGGAAGAATCCTATGGGATACAAACCTGCAGAGAGGAGGGTGCAGAGAACTGTTGGATGGTCAAGGATCTCCTCTTCAAGTTCCAGAATGGTCCATCTTGATGTGCAGGAAGTAAAGCAAAATTGGCAGGAGGTTTGCGTGGATGAGAAGGGAGCTCCTGACTAAAATCAAGCTTGAAGATGAAGCACAGGGAAGGTGGAATCTGGCTGCCTTCCAAACTCAATGGTTCTGTGCTGCTGTTCTAGAGTTAGACATCTACATGTGTGTGTGCTTGTCTGTGCATGGGGGAACTGGAGGAATGAGGGGATCCTGGGGCCAGTTCCGGGATGGACTGAGGACCCAAGACCAGTTTCTGGAGGGACTATGATGTATATGTGTCTATATAACGTTACGAAAATTTCCCTCCCTCACTCTTATGCCAACCAACCTTTACATTATGCAAGTGTACTAACTTGCTTAAGATATATATAGGTCACATTGCACACTGGTTAGTCATGCTACCGTAAGCAAACTAAAGGACACCATATAATCCCAAGGTCCAGAAGGACAGCCCGGCCTTAGACATAAAGCATTTTCTTCTCAATATCTTAAAGCTGTCCATGAAGATAAAAGATATCCCTGGACAACCAAGATATCGCCAGCATTTCAGCTCCTCTAACACATCTTTGAAACCCTCCCAACCTTGTCTGGTGTGATAGATAAGTGACATAGCAAGACAGACTCTGGAGACATAAGGATCAATAGACAAGCAGCAAGACTGTTAATGTATGAAGATGGCGCAGAAATATAGTTGCTATGTGAAATTTCACTATAATTAGTAATTGGTAACATGATTAGTAATTTTCTGTTGTATGTAAACACTTGAAGGGTAGAAGAACCTCATAGAAAACCACATTTGGTTTGCCGCTGTTTAGCTGGGACACCTCATGTGCATGACTAAATATTTACCCTTGTAATTCTATACTTTGCATCCCAGCTTCAGTCTTTGGTCAGCATGGGCCAGTTGATAATTTTTGCAACAGTCTGGTGACCCAGACCACATAAAGTGTTTCAAACAAAAGGCTGTTGGAGAATTGCAGTAGCTTATCCACCATCACATACACCCCAAGCAACACCATCACATACACCACAATCATACAATCACAAAACGCTTTCTGTTGGAAAGGAACTTTAAAGTACATCTAGTCCAACCTCCCTTCCATGACAAGGGAAATCTTTCACTACACCAGGTTACTCAAAGCCCCATACAACCTGACATGGAACATTTCCAGTAGTGGGGCATCTACAACTTCCCTGCCCAATCTATTCCAATGTCTGTCATCATACAAAAATTTTTCCTTATGTCCAGTCTAATCCTACCCTCTTTCAGTTTGGATCCATTCCCTTTGTCCTGTCATGTCAGGCCTTGGTAAAATGTCTCTCTCCATCTTTCCTGTAAACTCACTTTACATATTGAAAGGCCACGAGAATCCTTCTCTTCTCCAGGCTGAACCACCCCAACTCTTTCTTCATGGAAGAAGTTTTCCAGTCCTCACATAATTTTTGTGGCCTCCTCTGGACCCACTCTAACAGGCCCATGTCTTTCTTGTCCTGGGGACCCAATAGCTGAACACAGCACTCCAGGTGGGGTCTCAGCAGAGTGGACTGGAGGGGCAGAATCACCTCCCTTGACCTGTTGGCCACAATCCTTTTGATGAAGTCCAGGTTACGATTGGCCTTCTGGGCTGCAAACCCACATTGCTGGCTCGTGTCCAATCTTTCATTCACCAGTAACCCCAAGTCCTTCTCCACAGGGATGCTCTCCATCCCTTCATCCCTCAGCCTGTATTGATACTGGGGAGTTGCCCCAACCCAGGTGCAGGACCTTGCGCTTGGCCTTGTCGAACCTTATGAGATTCACATGGGCCCACTCCTCAAACCTGTCCAGGTCCCTCTGGATGGCATCCTATCCCTCAGGCATATCAACTGCATCACTCAGCTTGGTATCATCTGCAAACTTGCTGAGGGTGAACTTGATCCCACTGTCTATGTTGTTGATTAAGTATTGGTTGCAGTATGGACCCTTGAAGGAAACCACTCGTTACTGGTTTTCACTTAGACACTGAGCCACTGACTGTTACTCTTTGGACAGATCCATCCAGCCAATTCCTTATCCATCTATCCAATATCCAATATCTCACCAATTTATAGGTGGGAGACCATATCAAAGGTCTTACAGACAGTCAGATAGATAACATTTGTACATCTGCCCTTGTTTGCTGATGCAGTCACACCATCACAGGAAGCCACTAGAACAGTCAGGCATGATTTACCCTTGGTGAAACCTTGTTAGCTGTCTCTAATCACCTCCCTGTCTTCCTTATGTTTCTGCAAATCTTCCATGAGGATCTGCTCCATGATCTTACCAGGCACAGAAGTGAGGCTGGCAGGCTGGTAGTTCCCAGGGTTCACCTTTTTACCCTTTTTTTAAAATGGGCATAATATTCCCCTTTTCCATTCACTGGGGACATTGTGTGATCCAGGAACACCTTGATAATAACACCATCAATGGGATGAGTAAAGGACAGAGGACAGAAGAACCAGCAGAGTTCAGGAGCAGAGACACACAATTGCAGACCCTGTGGGACATGCTTCACATTCATGCTCTGCCTGTACCAGATGGAGGTGGAACAGACCTTGTCGCAGCACGGTGGTGACAACCAGCCACTGGCCCACAGAAACTGGATCTGTCCGAGATGTCCTGGGTGGTCTGTCCCACACTTGTTCTGGGTAGGGATGGCTTTCCTGTAGGTCCTGTGCTGTCCCTGCCAGACAATTGCAGTTGTGCTGGAGAGCCTTGTCACATCTCAGGTAGCACCACAGGCCTGTATTTGGCCATGACATTGAACAGCTGCCCTGAATGAGGTTGGGTAATGGAGGGATGTACCTGAGACAAATGCCGTTATTCTCAGTAGAAGCTTGGTGAATACAGCTGATGGAGAAGAGGAGGAGAGAGGCTGAGCTCTCCCTATGGCAATGGCTACATTTGGTCAGCTGGCTATGGGTTCTGGACAAGAAAATATTGAGAATGGACAGGTTTTATTGTCCCAGATATGACCATCTGCTGTCATTTCATTTGACCAAAGGAATTCCCCATCAGGTTCAAAAATGCTGCTCCCAGAAACTGCCATGTTTCATCATTACTCCATTGGACCTTGAATCTACCTGGACATATCTTGGACCACCTCTGACACATCAGATGTCACCAGGTGCTTGAGTCTGAACAACTCACTCCTGATCTCCATTTCCATGGGAGGTGAGACAAGCAGCTCCATGGAGCAGGTGCCTATTTTGTGCCCACCTGAACTGAGGCAAGAGGAATCCTACCTCCTGTGGGTTTGTGGCTACCATGGGAAGGAGTTGAGTCCCTTTCCAACCCCAGGACTACAAAACCAGGATGAGATGCCTCAATTGACTCAGGTGGATCCTTTCCCTCAGTGGGGATAGAGGAGATCCCTCCCTGTGTCTACATGGGTGTCCTGTCTAATGCTGAGACAAGGAAAGGTGATTCATATCCAACTCTTATTAGGAAAAATTACTCTGCTCTTTCTCCACAGTTGAGGGAGGGAACATCACTGATGACTTCAGCCAGTTTCATAGCAGGTTCCCCTGGAGCCCCAGGGACACCTGGAGGGAGCCCAGAAGGGACAGAGAAAGTGTTGCCTTAGGCTACTCCTCTGCTGCTGAGCTGGGCTGGGCTCCTGGGACAGAGGGAGCTCATGGCAAGCAGCAGCACTGCAGAGAGACAGTTCTGCACAGGAACATCTCCTCTGCAAAGCACAGCAGGGCTGAGGGCTCTGCCTGCAGCACCGAGGGGAGAGGAGCCAGCCAGAGAGGGGGGAAACGCAGTCTGGTTCTGGCTATAGGGCAATGCAGCTGAGGTTCCTGGAGGGCTCTCCAGAAGCTGGCAGATCCTGCAGCAGATAGGATCTGGCAGGATGGTGCTCTCAGTTTCTTCATTGTGGAGGAACATGGGCTCTTCCTCAGAAGGGTTTCCTTCTACAGCATCTGAGAGCCAGGAAAAGACAGCTCCTTTCTCCTGCATCAGTTGCAGGTGTGTGAAGGTGGGTGAGCACCCAGGGGTGCCCAGGGTTGTCCTGCAGAGCAGGGTCCCTGCATCCCAGGGCTGTGTGCCAGGGCAGGGACTCTGCCGCCTGCCAGGGTCAGCATTCAGCCTGCCCGAGGAGATCCCCACAGTGCTGTGGGGAGAAGCTGTGGGGGGGAAGGAGCGAACCCAGACAGAGAAGGGTTCTTCTGCTGTTGAGAGGGTGCTGTGTGGGTCAGGGCTACTGACAACTCACTCCCACGGACATTCCAAGAGGACTTCTCAAGAGGGACATCAAAGCAGGGATTTCCTGAAAGGGAAGCAATTGTTGCTTTTTGTCCTCTGCTCTTGTTGGCTGGGTAGGAAAGGTAAGATAGAAATTTGTCTTTCTGTTACGGAGGATGTGCTGAAACTCCAAATCTGTTCTTTTGTTTGGTTGTTTCTTTGTTTTTGCTTCTGTTTTCAGTTTTGTTTTTGGTTTTTTGTTTGTTTGTTTTTGTTTTTTCTTAGAGACCAATTCAACACTCTCTGGCTTACAGAGAGCAGCAACATCTCCTTTCCAGCTGCATTAGGGCTGGTGTGACGTTCTCAGCAGAATCTGCACACACATAGAGATGTTCCTGGGCAGTGCTGTGCTGCCTGGAGGTTTGTGCAGGGAACAGCTGAGCACACAGGGGGTGGGACAGATGCTCTGAGCAGTGACAGGGAGGAGACATGGGGACAGAGAAACAGCTCCCATCAGGGACAGCTCCAGGCAGTGGAGACCTGGTCAGGGAGGGAGAGGGACCTTCTACCAGAAGTGCCATCAGAGGGGGAACTGAGGTACCTGTGGGAACAGCAGGATGTGCAGTTCCAGCTAAAGGGTCTTGGACAGATTATACAGAAGTATGTTTTTCATGAGTGTAAAGAGTGATAGCCCAGACCAGTGAGAATGATATCTAGGGTCGGAAAACCGCCCCCATATGTATGATGTGTGAATGTTGGGCTTGGGTATGTGAATGAGTGAGTCGGAATGCCGCCCCCAAGATCTGCATGGGAACGTAACTGAAAACAGTCACGACGTGAGTGTGGTGTGTTGAGAATAACATTTTTTGAAAAAACTGTCTAACCTCTTGGTCCAGCCCTGTATCTGTAAACATATAAATTGAGAACTGTTAATAAAAAAAGAGCTCAGCTCTGCCTGAGTCTGCTCTCGCTGCTAAAAAGAACTCTGTGCCTGTGTGTCTCTGTCTGCGTCTGTATGCGTCGTTCCTCATCGCCACAAATGGTGCCCCGTGTGAGTGTGTGACCTCTGTGAGGCTCTTCCTCAAGCTGTGTGTGTGGCAGCGACCATGCAGTCCGACAGGTGAGTAAATTTTTGTGGCCACATTAATCCCTGCATATAACAGGGACAAGCAGTCCTCGTTGAACGAGAGAGCTGCGGGATTGCGTTAGTAATAGAACAAGCTGCTTCCCCTGTATATAAGCTATATCTGCGAGTTTTACAGCATATATTACCTACTTCTGTGTATTGCCTTTCTGGAAATCAAACAGTTTGTCAGCAATGTGAGTTGTTTTATTGGTTGTTGTTACAGTTTCTTTGTGGTATTGTTTGCATAAGTGCGCTGTAAGCCTTCTCCCTTCTTCTCTCACTTGAGCTGCAAGCCACTCCGTGCTTCCCCCTCCTCCCTCCCTCTTCTCATGGTTTTTACTTACGAGATGGGAACGGGAACATCTGTTTTCAGTCGTGTTTCCTAAGAAATCAGTATGGGGAGGTGTTTTAAAACATAGGAAAGCACTTGGAAATATGAGGAAGGAAGATCTTGTGAAATACTGTAATCAGTGGTGGCTGCTGTGTAAGTTAGATGATTGGGAAAAGTGTCCGGAGAACAGAACCTTAAAGTATAACACTTTGTTACAATTAATGTTGTTTACAAAGCGAGAAGGGCAGGGCACAAATAAAACTCTACAAGAGATCATTAAATCATTTCAAACAGTTTTACAGGTGGAATGGTTTGAACTTCAACAAGCTGGGAGAGAATTAACTGATAACACACAAGTCATAGAAAACTTGCAGAAGTCTGCAAGATGCTTTCCTTATTAACCTGTTTTCTTTGTAGGTATCTGTTCAAGCATATTACAGTTCAAATAAGTCTTTGCCTGTTATATGGTACAGTAAGTTCACAGACTGCTAGATCATGAGAATCCGTTGACTCAAAATGTACATTTTGTGATTATACAGAAGATCATGAGTAATTCAGTTCTTTACTGCATGAATGTGATGGTAAAAGTTTGTGTGTAGTAGCTGTTAATTTTCTTTCTAGCATGCTAGCTTTATTCCAGCATCCAGACTTGCGCAACTCTGTGATAGGCTGTGTCTCATCTCGATGTGCTGGATTTGGCTCTTTTGTATGCACACCAGGTAAAGAATCCTGGTTTGGGGATAACACTTGTAGCATGCCAGATGAGACACTAATAAAAGACTTGCCCAGTCCAGCTTGCTAAGGCAGCAGGGGGGCGGGTGCCGATTGGGCTCCAGCGCACACTGACCTATTTTGTCAGGGAGACCCAGCGATACCTCCACCTAGCTGAGCAGTAAGAGGCCCAAAGGTGCAATGCTAAAATCGAGATATTGTCTTGAAGAAGTGTAGTTGTGATCCAGTTGCATATTTGAACTTGGTATTTGGTTTTGTCAAGGTTTAAGGCAAGGTGGCAATAAACCGTGGCAGACGCTCCCTGTTATCCTCTCACTTCTCGCCACCCCTTTCCTTTAGATCGGAAAGATGATAAGAAAGATAAGGGGAAAGGAAGAGAGACTTAGACTTCAAGTTGGAGAGTTTTAAAAGATTTTACTAAGGCTACTAATAAATAGAATATATATACAAAATATACAAAACCAATCTCAAGTGCTCGATGTGGAGTTGGTGTCACTCCAGCAGCAGCAGAGCTGGGTGTGTGGAGCTGGCGTGGCTCCAGCAGCTGCAGCTCAGGCCCCCGGAAATCATGGGCGGGACTTGACAGCAAACCGGAACCTGGTTGCAGGGATGCAGGCCCTGAGGTTTGTAGATCACAGGCAGACAGACAGGGTCCTCTCTAGATGCCGGCCATGGCTGAAGAGAGAGTGACCCTCGTGATCACCCTCTTACATAGGGGGTATGACGATTATGGGATGGAATACTTCCGTTGGTCAGTTCTAGTCACCTGTTCTATCCACCCCTCCTCAAACACGCCCCTCTCACAACGGAACGTGGGAAAACTTATCAGTCTTTCTTGGCTACCATAGTAATAAATCTAAACATGAGCTTCTTCAGTGTTCCATTGGTCTTCTTATCAGCACTGAGTACAGCATCCTAGGAAAAAATATGCAGACTAAAACTCAGAAAAGTACAGCCACCTAGAAGAACTTAGCTGAAAGAAAAATCACTAAAAAAGAACTGGTCTTGTTTTTAACAAAACCAGGAGAGGTTTGCATATCTGAGCTCAGTATTTTAATTTGCATATTTATATTTGGTACCAAAAGAATTTTGTTTGGGGAGATAATTACAAAATGGGAACCGGTTCCGCTGCTAAAATACCACCTTGCTCCCCCTTAGAATGCATCTTTACACATTAGAGTAATTGCTCATATTGTTATCTAATAATTTGGAGACCAGAAAAGAATTGAAGTTGTTAAACTCTGATTCGCATTGAATTTATGTGTTAGTTGGAGGCATGGGAAAGAAAACTAAATGCTATGATGGATGTGAACTTGGAAGAGGTTGTGTTTAAAAGTTGCTAGAATATGACCTGATTTGGATCTAGGACAATGAAAATAATGGATTGATGTTTAATATGCTGTTTATTGACATCTGTAAGACATTGCAAAAGGTACATGGGGCTGAGGAATGTAACTATTGCTCAGTTAATTAGAATTGCATATAGAGTGTATTATGGTTGGAATGAAATGGAAAAATAAAAAAGCAAAATATCCCAGGCCTGTGCCGTACAGCTTGAACATAAATTTCAGGCCTGTGTCGAGCTGCAAGATAAACTCAGCTCATTGTAACCAAGGGGTTTGCTAGAGCCTCCCACTTTGTACCAGGGATTCTGCCACCTGCGTGGCCTCGTCTGTATCTAAACTGCAGCAAGAAGAGAAAAAAAAAAAAAATAGATAAACCTGACTGCCCGCTTCTAAAGCGGCGAAAGGGGGGTTTTCTCTCCCCCACACTGCAGCTATGTTGCCGCTGGAGAACTGTAATACTGAACGAAGCAGTCTGAGGGTGAAATTTAAGGGCATCTCCAGCAGATCTTTGAGATCGTGGGAAAGAAAGGCAGGCCATTTTTTGAGACCAATGGAATGCCAAATTTGGAACATGGTTTTAACAGATGAATTCTTGTATTTGCCAGAAAGCCCTATACCTCTCTTAGGCTGAGATTTGTTAAGGAAATTGTAAGGTCAAATAACATTTTCTGAGAATTCTGTTTAGTTGCATGTCCCACAAGAAGACGCTTGGAAGGTGCAGATCTGCTTGCTGCAAATGAGAAATCTCCAAGGAAAGTTTGGATGCTGTATTTCCACTAGTATTGGCAGCCAAAGTATCGGTGAAGCCAACACTACACTGATAGATCTGAAAACAGGACATCGATCTGGTAAGGAAGAACAAAATCCAATAAACACAAAAGCCAAAATGGGGTTAGAGTCTTTCATGAACAGCCCCACAATTTGCCAGCTTGTTGCGAGTACTGCTGTGCAGCCAACACATGAAGCATTCACAGAGATAATTACATGGATGACATCTTAGTTTGTGCTGAACAATCTGATTATCTGCAGAGTATGGTGACACATTTATTTCAAGCTCTGAAACTTTATGGTTTACAAGTTGCACAGGAAAAAGTGCAGACTGTGTCTCCTTGGAAATATTTAGGCTGGATTTTAACAGACACTATTATCAAACCCCAGCCCACCAGGCGCAGAAAGGAGCAACCAGCTTGTGCAGCAGGTGAGTTCCACCCACACTGTGCTGCAGCAGCAGGTGTGGTAGTTTGTGCAGCAGGGTGCAGAGAGCACTTGTTGCTTGTCAGTCCCTCTAAATTATTGCCAGCATCCCAGGCTGCTGATGACCATGGTCGCCTCCAGAAGGAGAGCTTGTCTCAAAAAGACTGTGGCAACGCAGACTGAGGTTCTGTCCCAAACGGTGGCTGTTCAGGTCTCTGGCCGCAGGGAGTGCCAGAGCCTGCTGCTGCTGGGGAATGGAGGCCAGCACTCCACCTGTGTGAGGTGTGAGCAGGTGCAAGATCTGCTTGACATGGTTGTGAAACTTAAGGAGGAGGTTGAGACACTGAGGTCCATCAGGGAGATCGACTGGTGAAGTAACACCCTGACATGCCAGTCGGAAAGGCCCCAGGGAGGTACCCCCCACAAGGAGATGGACCTCCTGCCCTCTCGGACAGAGGCGGAAGTCCTGAGACAGCCCCACCCTTGTCGCTGTCAGGCAGAGGTAGGGGACCTAAAAGATGACGAGGGTTGGAAGCGTATTCCAGTTCGGCATCACGAGCAGCCCCCCTCCCTGCCTGCGTTGCCTCCCCAGGTGCCCCTTCGTAATAGGTTTGAGGCCCTGGATCTTGAAGAAGAGGTAGGTGAGGAGGTAGTGCCAAGCCTGCCTACAAGATCACGTAGGAAGAGGCGGTTGACTACACAACTTAAGACTGCCTCTGATAAGAAGGAAAGAAGGGTGATTGTAATAGGAAATTCCCTTCTGAAAGGAACAGAGGCCCCAATATGCAGGGTAGACCCTCATCTTAGGGAAGTTTGTAGTCTACCTGGAGCCCAGATCAAGGATATCGCTAGAGAGCTCCCCAGACTGGTGCACCCGACAGACTACTACCCGCTGCTGGTCTTCCAGACAGATGGGGAGGAAGCTGCTTCCCGTAGTCTGAGGGGAATGAAGAATGATTTCAAGGTCTTGGGAAGGATGGTGAAAGACTCAGGGGCTCAAGTGATCTTCTCTTTGCTCCTTCCATCTTCAAGTGACGATGTGGGGTGGAATAGGAAAATTCAGTCTCTAAATGGTTGGCTCCAAGGCTGGTGCTACAGGCAGGGCTTTGGATTTTTCGATAATGGCTGATTTTATAAGACTCCAGTCCGGACAGTGTTACGCGGGAAAGGCTTATCTCGCAGGGGCAAAAGGATGCTGGGGCAGGAATTAGCTGGGCTCATTTGGAGAGCTTTAAACTAGGCTTGAAGGGGGGTGGGGTTGTAGCTGGGCTTGTCCCAGTGGGGCAGCATTCTAAAATGGATAAGGACTGGGTGGCCTCCTGTGCCCCTAGGGAGAAATTGGTGTGCTCTGCTCGCTCCCTGAAATGCCTGTACACCAATGCGCGCAGCATGGGGAATAAGGAGGAGGAGTTAGAATCCTATGTTCGGTCGGGAGATTATGATCTGGTGGCAATTAGAGAAAGATGATGGGACAGTTCACATGACTGGAATGTGGTCATGGATGGCTCTGTCCTTTTCAGGAAAGACAGGCCAGCCAGGTGTGGTGATGAAGTTGCTCTCTATGTGACAGAGCAGCTACAATGTACTAAATTCTGCCCAGAAGCGGATGAGGAATGAGTTGAGAGTGTATGGGTCAAGATCAAGGGGCAGGCTGGCAGGGGTGATACTGTTGTAGGTGTCTATTACAGGCCACCAGATCAGACTGAGGAAGTTGATGAGGCCTTCTATGCGCAGCTGAGAGTGGCGTCAAAGTCACAGACCCGGGTTGTGGTGGGGGATTTTAACTTCCCTGATGTTTGCTGGAAGGACCATTCAGCCAGCCAGCCACAGTCCAGGAGGTTCCTCCAGTGCATTGATGATAACTTCCTCATGCAGATGGTGGAGGAGACGACTAGGAGAGGTGCACTGCTGGATCTCATCCTCACTAACAAGGAGGGTCTGGTCGAAGCAGTAAAGGTTGAGGGCTGCCTGGGTTGCAGTGACCACGAGATGGTGGAGTTCAGCATCTTGTGTGGCAGGAACAGAATAGCAAGTAGAATTGCAACCCTGGACTATAGCAGGGCTAATTTCGGCCTTTTCAAGCAATTGCTAGGGGAAATCCCATGGGCAAGATTGCTTGAAGGAAAAGGGGTCCAAGAGAGCTGGATTGCATTCAGAGATTGCTTCTTCCATGCTCAGGATCAGAGCATCCTAACATGTAGGAAGCCGAGGAAGGGAGCCAGGAGGCCTGCGTGGTTGAATAGGGATCTGTTGGGTATGCTCAAGCAGAAGAGGAGAGTTTACAGGTCATGGAAGCAGGGGCTGGCCACCTGGGAGGAATATAAGGCTGCTGTTAGAGGATGTAGGAAGGCAACTAGAATAGCCAAGGCCTCCTTAGAATTACAGCTGGTGAGAGGGGTCAAGGACAGCAAAAAGACCTTTTTCAAATACATAACAGATAAAACTAATACCAGAGGCAATGTAGGCCCACTGATGAATGGGGTGGGTGCCCTGATGGCAGAAGATACAGAGAAGGCAGAATTACTGAATGCCTTCTTTGTCTACTCTGCCGGAGGCTGTCCTAGGGAGCCCTGTACCCCTGAGACCCTGGATGAAGCCAGGTCAATGGAGGAGTTTGCTTTAGACGATGAGGACTGGGTTAGGGAGCAATTAAATATTCTGGACATCCATAAATCCATGGGTCCAGATGGGATGCATCCGCGGGTTCTGAGGGAGCTGGCTGAAGTCATTGCTGGACCCCTCTCCATCATTTTTGCCAATTCTTGGGAAATGGGAGAGGTGCCCGAGGAATGGAGGAAAGCAAATGTCACTCCGGTCTTCAAAAAGGGCAAGAAGGAGGACCCGGGTAATTATAGACCGGTCAGCCTCACCTCTGTCCCTGCGAAAGTAATGGAACAGCTTATCCTTGGTGTCACCTCAAGGCATATCAAGAATGAGAGGGTCATTAGGGGCAGTCAGCATTGCTTTACCAAGGGTAAGTCATGCTTGACCAACCTCATAGCCTTTTATGAGAATGTAACAAGGTGGATGGATGATGGCAGAGCGGTGGATGTGGTCTACCTTGACTTCAGCAAAGCCTTTGACACAGTCTCTCACAGCATCCTCACAGCTAAGTTGAGGAGGTGTGGTCTAAACAATAGAGTAGTGAGGTGGATTGCAAACTGGCTTAAGGAGAGGAGCCAGAGAGTGGTGGTCAATGGTGCGGAGTCTAGTTGGAGGCCAGTATCTAGTGGAGTGCCTCAGGGGTCAGTACTGGGGCCAATATTATTCAATATATTCATTAACGATTTGGACGATGGAATTGAGTGTACTATCAACAAGTTTGCTGATGACACGAAGCTGGGAGGAGTGACTGACACGCCAGAAGGCTGTGCTGCCATCCAGCGGGACCTGGACAGGCTGGAGAGTTGGGCGGGGAATAACCTGATGAAATTTAACAAGGGAAAGTGTAGAGTCCTGCATCTGGACAGGAACAACCTCAGGTTCCAGTATAGGTTGGGAAATTACATATTAGAGAGCAGTGTAGGGGAAAGGGACCTGGGGGTCCTGGTGGACAACAGGATGACCACGAACCAGCACTGTGCCCTTGTGGCCAGGAAGGCCAATGGCATCCTGGGGTGTATTAGAAGGTGGGTGGTTAGTAGATCGAGAGAACTCCTCCTTCCCCTCTACTCTGCCCTGGTGAGACCCCATCTGGAATATTGTGTCCAGTTCTGGGCCCCTCAGTTCAAGAAGGATAGGAAACTGCTGGAGAGGGTGCAGCGTAGGGCAACAAAGATGATTATGGGAGTGGAGCACCTCCCTTATGAAGAAAGGCTGAGGGAGCTGGGTCTCTTTAGTTTGGAGAAGAGGAGACTGAGGGGTGACCTTATTAATGTTTATCAATATATAAAGGGTGAGTTCCATGAGGATGGAGCCAGGCTCTTCTCAGTGGCAAACAATGATAAGACAAGGAGTAATCGGATCAAACTGGAACACAAGAGATTCCACTTAAATTTGAGAAGAATCTTCTTCTCAGTGAGGGTGACAGAGCACTGGAACAGGCTGCCCAGGGGGGTTGTGGAGTCTCCTTCCCTGGACACATTCAAAACCCGCCTGGACATGTTCCTGTGAGACCTTACCTAGGGGTTCCTGCTCCAGCAGGGGGATTGGACTAGATGATCTTTTGAGGTCCCTTCCAATCCCAAACATACTGTGATACTGTGATAATGACATTAAGACATTGAATGATTTACAGAAATTGATGGGTACAATTACCTGGGTACGACACATGCTTGGAAATTTTAACCATGAACTCCAGCATCTGTTTAATTTGCTAAAAGGAGATTCAGATTTAACATCGCCTCGCATTTTATCTCCACAAGCACGAAGAGAATTAGAGCCAGTAGCACACAAAATTACAAACTTACAGGCTGACTGCATTCGATTGGACTTGCAGATTTGTCTATTTATAGTTACAACACAAAAACAACCTGCGGTTATTGTGGGACAGTATGATGAGAATGCTAACAGACCGATATACTTGGAATGGATTTCCTTTTTTTCCAATTTTTTCCATAAAACTATTACTCAGCTTCTAGCACTGATTGATACTCTGATCAAGAAACACAGAGAGTGGATTCAGGTCTTACTAGGCCATGACCCATCTGTCATATATGTACCATTTCTGAAATCTGGTTTTGATTTTTTTATTTGCAATCTATGTCTTTGCAAATTGCACTAGCTGATTTTCTTGACAGCATAGGTTTTGGCATGCCTAAATGTAAATTGCTGCAGAATCTGCATGTCTTTGACATCAGACCAGACCATACTTGTATTTGGTCTGATCGCATATGCTCGCACAGTTTTTGTTCATAGTTCAGGGAAGTCTCATAAAGCTGTAGTGGTCTGGCGTGAGGATAACAATTGACATTATTCTGTAAAAAATATTGAAGGTTCAACCCAATTAGTAGAACTTGGCACAGCTTTCTGTGCCTTAGAGCTTTTTAGGGAGGAACCTCTAAATTTGATTTGTGATTCTGAGTACGTAGTCAAGGTCCTACAGCGCATCCCCTCCACCTTTCTTGAAGAAATCTCGCAACAGCAACTCTTTGAATTGTTTGTATCATTGCAAACTGCATTACAACATTGCAGACGCCCACTTTTTGTTACTCATATATGCCCTCATGCCACTTTACCAGGTCTCATAACAGAAGGAAATGTAGTTGCGAACTCTTATACTGTAGATACAGTCCGTTTCCAGTCTGCCAGGGCTTCACATGCTTTCTTCCATCAGAATTCTGTTGCCTTAAAAAAGATGTTTTATTGGACACTCGAACATACAAAAGACGTAGTTTGCTCTTGCCTGGAATGTCAAGGCCTTATTACAAATTTACGCTCCCTTGGAGTTAACCCTCGCGAGCTCACAGCTAATGCCATTTAGCAGACAGATGTTACGCATGTCTCATCTTTTGGTCGTTTGAAATATGTACACATTTCTCTGGATACTTAAACATATACATTGAGAACTGTTAATAAAGGAGAGCTCAACTTTGCCTGGCTCTTCTCTCGCTGCTAACAAGAACTCTGTACCTGTGCGTCTCTGTCTGCGTCTGTCTGCGTTGTTCCTCATCGCCACAGTACCTCCCTGCGATCCCCTTCAGTGTTGATGTCTATCCCTTAGCAATGCTGCCAGTCTCCTCTCCCACCCAGCACAGCTTCTGTCCTCAAGTCTGTGGTGTCTTGAACTGAGTCACTTCCTTGGCAACCCAGCTTCAAAGGAGAAGCTCCTGAAGGCCTGTCTGTTTCTCCCTGTTCTTTCTCAGCAGGAGCACTGGGCCATGTCTCCTTGTCCCCCCCCCCACCTCCACTGCCCTTGTTTTTCCCTCAAACTCTCTGCAGTTGAGGTTTCAGCTGAAGAGCAGACACCAATCCTGTGAGTCCTGCCAGGCAGATGTCTCTGTGGCAGAAAATTCCATAAGCCCATTACACCGTGTGGGGCTCTGGGTTGTGCAATGTGTGAGGCTGGGGAATGAGCCCATTCTGTCCCAGTTAGAACAGCTTTAGGACATCCCAGTGCTTCCCTGGTGTGATCTTGTTGGAGGATGTTGAACACATCTTCCATATCACAAGTGGATTATGATTAGGTATAAAGTAAAAATGAGAACTTTTCCTCCCTTTCCCAGGTCCCGGTGCTGTAAGGCAGGGCTGACTCCTGGGAGCCCACAGGAAGAGGCCCTGATCCTCACAGCACATTCAGAAAGCACAAACCACAGCTCCAGCCAGGGAGATGACCACAGGTCCTGCCAAAAAGGAGAGAAAAATTTGCAGTTCTCTGTGGGGTGGGACGGGCAGGAGTTGCAGAGGGGTGGTGGCTGAGGATGGGAAGAGATTTTCTGGGAGAATTCTGTCCGTATTTCTCAGTGTGCTCTCTTTCTTCCACAGTAACCCATGCACAGTGGCAGCAAATGTCCAACAGCAGCTCCATCACCCAGTTCCTCCTCCTGCCATTCACAGACACATGGGAGCTGCAGCTCTTGCACTTCTGGCTCTTCCTGGGAATCTACCTGGCTGTCCTTCTGGGCAACGGCCTCATCATCACCACCATAGACTCTGACCAGCACCTCCACAGCCCCAGGCATTTCTTCCTCCTCAACCTCTCCCTCCTCGACCTGGGCTGTATCTCCACCATTGTCCCCAAATCCATGGCCAATTCCCTCTGGGACACCAGAGCCATCCCCTATGCAGGATGTGCTGCACAGCTCTTTCTGTTTGCCTTCTTGTTAGATGTAGAATATTCTCTCCTCACGGTCATGTCCTACGATCGCTACGTTGCCATCTGCAAACACCTGCACTACGGGACCCTCTGTGACAACCTTGAAGCGCTTCCCCCCCCCATGCTTAGCAGAACAAAGACCTTGTTATGCCTTAAATGTCTGTTTTTTGTTACTTTGGGAGGAAGAGATAGATGACACCTCATCTTATCTTTCCCGAAGTTTTATGGCCATGAAGGTAGACACCCTGGAAGATAAGACAATTAACAGTGTTGCTATGAAAGACCTCATGGCCTAATTGGGATGATAGAGATGAACCATCTGTCGGACAACCAACTACCAGAAGAAATCACAAACCAACAGCTACCCCTGACGGGCAAGACAACTCACTTCTGGTCAATACCGTGAAATTTCCCCTAGTTTGAAGGCCCCAGACCCATTTCCAGAAGAGTCTTCCTAATTAGCATGAAGAGTGAGCAGAGGGAGGAGATGAACTGCCCACATGTAAATGAACTGAGTTATAAAATGACCCCATGCGTGGTATCAGGTGTGGCGTGTATATGCTGCGCAGCATGACCGAAGTCTTCAACGCATCCACCCTCCCTTCACCGGACGTCGCTGGATCGATAACCTGTGGAGTGGTGATATCTTATTCTCTCTCTCTCTCTCATATCTTAGTTTTCCTTCTCTCTATCTCTCTTTTGTTTTTTCCTTTTTTCTTGAACATATAAACGTAACATCATTTTAAGTTCTGCTGTTAAAGTCTTGTTAAGTTTTGTATTATAGTTATTAATTGTTGCTAATCCATCGTTTGTAGAAGTACTTTTGCTACCAATGTATTGATAAGTTTTGTGATATTATAACATACTTTTGCCAAGTCACTAATTGCTGTAATTTGTATTCCACTATGTGCTTTTAGTAAATTCGTAATTGGACCCCCGGAGTGACTATCTGTCATTCACTTCACATTGCCGCGCAGAATTACCCAGAGTTAACTCACACCTGATCTCATCTGTTGAGTCAGGGCGTGTGTCACATTTAGAGTTAACTCATCCCTCGTCCCATCTGTTGGGATGGGACACCCTCTTGGGCAGCAGAACTTGTGTCCACATGGCAGCAGCTGCCTGGGCCAGTGGGTTTCTCAATGCTCTACTGCACATGGCCAATACATTTTCACTGCCACTGTGCAAGGGCAATGCTGTGGACCAGTTCTTTTGTGAAATCTCCCAGATCCTCAAGCTCTCCTGCTCAGATGCCTACCTCAGGGAAGTTGGGCTTGTTATATTTGGTGCCTCTGTATTCTTTGTATGTTTTGTGTTCATTGTGCTGTCCTATGTGCAGATCTTCAGGGCCGTGCTGAGGATCCCCTCTGAGCAGGGATGGCACAAAGCCTTTTCCACGTGTGTCTCTCACCTGGCCTTGGTCTCCCTGTTTGTCAGCACTGTCATGTCTGCCTACCTGAAGCCCCCCCTCCATCTCCTCCCCATCCCTGGATCTGGTGATGTCTGTTCTGTACTTGGTGGTGCCTCCAGCAGTGAAGCCCTCATCTACAGCATGAGGAACAAAGAGATCAAGGATTCCCTGAGGAAATTATTTGAACATGGACTACTGCAGTATCAATAAGGTGTCTATCATTCTCAGAAAAAGCTTGGAGGCTTTTTTTAACATATGTGTCTTGTTTTTCTTTTTGTTTAATATACTTCAAATAATATTCCCACTGAAATAATATTATTTATTGTCCTCTAAGAGTGTTTTCTGATGTAAAGTCCTCATATACATATGGAGCATTGCTCCCTGTGTAGGTAAATGCATTAAAGAAACCAGCAGAAAATTATTTGTCTCTGTCTCATCTTGTACATGTCCTCTGGAGCTGGGGGTGCAACCCCAGAACACAGGAGGGGTCAAGGATGCAACAGCACAGCTGCGATGTGGAGGATCAGGCATGTGTGGGCCTCAGGGCTGCTCCTCACTGCCTCAGTGGACAGATCGTTTCTGCCTCTTTTGCATTGGGGCTGCTGCTTTTCTGGAGCCGTGGTCACGGAAAACAGCAGAACCTGGTCTTTCAGAGCAGCGGGGCCAGCTCAGGGCCCTGAGGAGAGCACAGAGCGGGAACCAAGGCTGGCTGGCCAGACCAGCTTGGACATGGTCACCCAGGGTGATGCGCGGAAACAACTTTACAACCTATGAAGTCATAAAACTTTACAACTCGTAAGGTTATAAAGCAGGTATGTTTATTCGATGTCGGGCGCAAGGAGTATCAATCCATCATTCATGCACGCCTTCTAACAATAAGAGATGTGTTTAAATACAATAAGGTGTTACATATTCATAATAACCCCAGGAATGCCTATACATATTCATAACCTTTCCCCGCTTCTTATTAAAATGAGTCCCAGGTAATCATTTCCATAGCCTCCTCCTTGACCCCTCCCTGTTGCGCCTGCGCAGTGCCACCTGGTGGTCTTGAAAAGGGGTCTTTGGATGAAGGCTCCTTCAGCTTCGTCACAGTGAACTTTTTACCTTTGGCTCATTATGTTGAATTGACTGGAACCCAAGCTGCCAAGTCGATTGAAACCAGACTGGCATCCCCTTTTGCTGTAAATCTTCGTTATCTTGTCTCCTCAAGTTTACAGCTAGGTGCAGTAAAACTTCTTATCTTGGCATTCGATGGGGTTCTTTTTTTCTTAACATAAGTTTACATAAAGCTCTAAACTAAGCACTTATTGTGTGGCTGCTGGGCTGGGCTGGAGAGAAAACAGGAGCTGTGGAGAGAGTTGGGGAGGGGCTGGGCTGAGCTGGAAAGAGAGGACACCCCTGTGAAAAATGTAGTTATGATTCATGCTAAAAAAGAGCGCAGCTATTCTACTTGCATGGAAAGTTACAAAAAGGACATTACGAAAGTTAAAAAAGACATTGTGATTGCTAATAAGACCCCCTCTTAACTAAATAAGGCATGGAACTAAGATAAAGGCAATAACGACTAAGCTTTGAGCAAACTGTGTGGCTAACTATAAACCTGGCTTGGTTTAAACCAACTCTAATTGTGAAACTAGAAGGTAATAAGAAAGAAGAAGACACGGAGGAAAAAGAGGAACTTCCTCCAGAATGACCAACTGCAAGAAGGCCTCCTGAAGACCGCAAAAGGAAAGGACACAAAATACCAAAGAAACAAAAATAGGCTGAAACTAACCGAAATCAGGAACTCAAGGACAATAAAAAGGGGCCAGTTTGGAGATCTTGGTGTGTGTGTTTGTGGAGCGCAGACTCCCCGCGCACCCAGCGCTGTTTTGCTTATGCTTTATCGAACACATTATAATAAATGGTATTAAGTGCTGCTATCCATGATTGGAGTAGCTTGAGTTGTTTATTTCACCCCCACTGCTGGCTGAGCTGTGTGACCATGCAAGGGGAGGACACACTCCAGTGTTATGAGGTGCAGAGCCAAGACACGCAGGGGCAGAAGAGAGGAGGCCAGTCTGTGCCCTTGGTGCATGGACAGACTGGGAAGGTGCCCAGAACATTTGTCTCTCCCATCGTCATTTCCAACATTGTTGGTGGGTCAGGTTTGCTCTCCCCGCCTGCGCGGGGCGGGGCGGGGGGTGCGGCGATGACGGGCGGTCGCCATGTTGCTGACGGGCGGCAGTGGGGAGGTCCCGTTGATCGTCGCCCCTCCCCCCGGAGTTCCGCGGTTCAAAATCTTCCTCAGCAACGCGCCGGGGCCGCGATCGCCGCCCGTTCCGTCCCGGAGGAGCGGCGGGGGTGGGCTGGGGGCGGTTGTGGGGCGCGGGGGGGGGACGACTTGGTTGTTCCGTGGGGTTGTGGGGGGCACAGGGTGGGGTCTGGGTGTGCAGGGGGAGCTATAGGGGGATTGGGGGGATTGGGGTGCAGCCGGCAGGAGGGACCAGAGTTGGGGGCCCTGGGTCTCTTGTGGGGGAGGAGGAGTCCCAGGAGTCCCTTCTGACCTTGCCCCCTCCCCTCCCCCCCCAAATATCCCCCGGAACCCCCAACCCCTCCGGGGATCCCCCCCCACACGTCCCAATCGGTCCCCACCCCCCGTGACTCCCTCAAAATCCCCCTGATCCCCATATTCCCTTTTTTTACCCCAAAACAGCCCCCCATGAACCCCCCAATGTCCCCTTGACCCCCCGGCACCGAGGCCTCCGGTGTCTCCACTCGGTTTATTCCCACCAATAATTAATATTTCTCTGCAAAATCCTTTCATTTCCCTCTGTGCAGGTGGGGGGGAACCCAGGGGATCCCCCAGGGGGGTTTCTGAGGGGGACCTGGGGGATCCCTGTGATCCTGGGGTTTCTCTGAGGGAAAAAAAGAATTTGGACGATGGAACTTTCTAAGGGGAAAAGTGAAACATCCCTTTTCCCTCCATTTTACAAACCCCAGCTCATTCTCAGAGGCTCAGTTCAGCAGAGTCTAAAGCAATAAAATCAATAAAATATAAACGTTGGTTTAAATTTCTTCCTCATGTCCTGCCTGAATCTCCCTCCTTTAGTTTAAAACCACCACCCTTTGTCCTGTTGCAACGGGCCCTGCTCAAAAGTCTGATCCCATCTTCTTAATGAGCCATTTTAAGTACAGAAAGGCCAGAATAAGGTCTCCCTGGATCTTCTCCAGGTCGTGAATCCTTTTTGTGCTGAGACGGACCAGTGAGAAAAATAAAACCAATTTCACAAGGGGAAAAAATCTACAAACCGTGTCTCTGAACTTCCCTTCAGCCGCACAACATGTGTTGGACAAGATTATTTCTGTGTCAAGCGATTTGCTGATCACCAGCGATTGATGGATATTGGCAACGGGAAATGATCTCGTGACACTTAACGAAATGGGGCTGCGGAATTTTGATGGATTTGGGAAGGGCAGGAGATCTGGTGAGTCCTGCCCAGGGAGAAAGAGGCACCAAGGGCAAGCGGGATGGGATGAGCTGGGATTGGAGCCAAGGGAAGAATCATGGGGAGAAGCAGGGACAGATTCAAATCCCAAGAATTCCAGTTCTGTGGTCAGTAGGTACCAAGAGGAACTGTCACCTCAAAAAAAAACCCGGGGACCCCAAACCTCCTGTATGACCCACATCAGGGTGTGGGGAGGGACCCAGGAGTTCAGGGGGGACCCAGGAGTTTGGGAGGGTCACAGGAGTTCGGGGGGGGGACGGGAGGATGGGGACACTCAGGCGTCTGGGAGGGACCCAGGAGTTTGGGAGGGACACAGGAGTTCTGGAAGGTCCCAGGAGTTCCAGGGGGATCCAGGAGTTCGGGGTGGGTCCCACGAGTTCGGGGGGGGGATGACCCAGGAGTTCGGGAGGGTCCCAGGAGTTCGGGGGGGAGGACCTAGGCGTCTGGGTGGGACCCAGGAGTTTGGGAGGGACACAGGAGTTCTGGAAGGTCCCAGGAGTTCCAGGGGGATCCAGGAGTTCGGGGTGGGTCCCACGAGTTCGGGGGGGGGATGACCCAGGAGTTCGGGAGGGTCCCAGGAGTTCGGGGGGGAGGACCTAGGCGTTCGGGGCGGGGGACCCAGGAGTTCGGGAAGGACTCAGGCGTCCGGGCCGCTCTCCGGACCATGCTGTCTCGGGGCTGTTTGTTCATTTGCTCAGTAATTAACGGGGGAGGGGCTGGCCCGCAGCCAGACTCCTGGGTCCCTTTTGGGGGGGTGGGGACCAGACGCCTGGGTCACTTTTAGGGTATTGGGGAGGAGGTACCTGAATGCCTGAGTCCCTTTTAGGGGATTGGGGAGGGGATACCCGGACACCTGGGTCCCTCTGCAGGGTGCGGAGGGTCCCCGGACACCTGGGTCCTTTTGGGGGGGTGGGGAGGGGGTACCCGGATGCCTGAGTCCCTCTTGGGGTGTACCCGGAGGCCTGAGTCCCTGGGTCCCCCTCCGCCTCTCCCCCTCATTGTTTTGCAGAACAAAAGGCTTCACCCAGCGCTGCCCCAATTATCCAGCGCAGGGGAGCAGAGGGACCTGCTGGGCCCGCCCCGGACGCCTGGGTCCTCAGGGGAGGAGGGGAGAGAAAAGGGTGGATGGAGGAGAACAAGGATGGAACAAGGACGAAGAACGTGGACAATGAAGAACAAGGATGGTGAAGAACAAGGATGGAGAAGAACAAGGATGGAGAAGAACAAGGATGGAGAAGAACAAGGATGGAGAAGAACAAGGATGGTGGAACATGGACAGAGGAGAACATGGATGAAGGATGGATGGATGGATGGATGCACGATGGATGGATGGAGAAGAACGTGGATGGAGACAGATGAAGAAACAGTGGAGGAAGGATGGGGGATGGAGTGATCAAGAAATGGGAGAAGAAGGTTGAATGGATGGATGGATAAATAGATGGATGATGGATGGATGGATGGGGGATGGACAGATGGGTGGATGGAGAAGATGGATGGATGGACAGATGGAGAGAAGGTTGGATCAATGAAGAGATGGACAGATGGGGGATGGATGGACAGAAGGACACATCCCTGCATGGACAGACAGACACGGGAGGCCCCACCCCTCCAGCCCCAGATCTTATCTGTGCCCCGGGCCGGAGTGCCCCCAGCCCCACCTCTCCCAGGGGGCGGAGCTTGCACCCCATTGGCTGACGCTGCCCCATGGGCCCCTATAAAAACCCGGAGCCCACAGAGGAGTTGTTGCCCTATGACCCTGGCATGGTGAGTCCTGGATGCCTGGGTCCCCTTTCCATTCTGGGGGTCTATGGGGGTCCTGGACATCTGGGTCCTCTTCCAGGCTGGGGTGTTATGGGGGGTACCAGACACCTGGGTCCCTTTTCTCGTCTGGGGGGTTTATGAGGCAGGGAGGGTTCTGGATGCCTGGGTCCCTTTTCCATTCTGTGGGGTCTATGGGGTGGGTGGATCCCAGACACCTGGATCCCTTTTCCATTCTGGGGGTCTATGGGGCAGGGGGGTCCCGGATGCCTGGGTCCCCTTTCCATTCTGTGGGGTCTAGGGGACAGGGAGGGTTCTGGATGCCTGGCTCTCCTTTCCGGGCTGGGGGTCTATGGGACAGAGGGGTCCCAGACGCCTGGGTCTCTTTTCTGTTCTGAGGCTCTATGGGTCAGAGGGTCCCGGATGCCTGGGTCCCCTTTCCATTCTGTGGGGTCTAGGGGGTAGGGTGGGTCCTGGACGCCTGGGTCCTCTTCCTCACCCCCCATGTGGGGGGCAGATGGGGCCCCTGCAGATGCTACTGCTCTGGGTTTGGTTCCTGCTCCCGTGTGGTGAGTCTCATTTTGCCCAAAACCTCTAGTTTTCCACCAAATCCCACCCCCCCTTCCCCCCAGCTCCTCCTTTCACCCCCCCCTTATTTTCCATCCCCATCCTCAAATTTGGTGTTTCCAGACCCAAAACCACCTACGTTTTCCTTCCTCCTCTTACTTTCAATCTCTAGCCTCAGATTTGGAGTTTCTAGCCCCAAATCTGGTGTTTCTAGGCCCAAATCCACCCACATTTTCTTTTCCCCACTCCTTTTTCATCTCCAGCCCCAAATTTGATGTTTCCAACCCCAAAACCTCTCACCTTATCCTTCTGCTTCTCCCTTTTCATCTACAACTCCAAATTTGGCATTTCCAGCCCCAAATCCAGCCACCTTTTCATCCTCCCCTCTCCCTTTCCATCTTCAGCCCCAGATTTGGAGTTTCTAGTCCCAGATTTGGAGTTTCTAGCCCCAAATTTGGTGTTTCCAGCCCCAAACCTCCCACCTTTTCATTCCACTTCTCCCTTTCCATCCCCAATCCCAAATTTGGCATTTCCAACCCCAAAAGCTGCTGCCTCTGCTCCCAGTTTTGTGCCCCAGGTGCCGACCCAGCGGCCAATTGCTGCCGAGGGGTGAGATGTGGAGACAGGACCACGTGCAAGATGGTGTATGGGGGACCCAAATGTGTTCCAAAACCTTCATGTAAGAATTTCCACTGTGGACAAGGAACCATGTGCAAGATAGCAGATGAGTGACCCAAGTGTGTCCCCAAACCCTTGTGTGACAACGTCCATTGTGGACAAGGAACCCAATGCAAGATGGCGACCGGGCGGCTGTGCTGTGTCCCCACCCCCTTGTGTGGCGCCGGCCCCTGCAAGGGCCCCACGCCATGCTGGTTGGTGGGCGAGCAGCCCAAGTGCGTCCCCACTCCCTTGTGTCACCGGTTCCGCTGCAGTGACGGCGCAAGTGGCACAAGTCCATCCACGTCCCGGCCTCCTGCTGTGCTGTTTGCTGCCCGCAGGGCACACAGTACAAAATGGTGGGCGGGTGGCCCAAGTGTGTCCCCAGGCCCTCATGTGACAGCGTCTGTTGTGGACAAGGAACCCAATGCAAGATGGCGGATGGGTGGCCCAAATGTGTCCCCAAACCCTTGCGTGACAACGTCCATTGTGGGGAAGGAACCACGTGCAAGATGGTGGATGGGTGGCCCAAATGTGTCCCCAAACCATCATGTAAGAACTTCCATTGTGGACAAGGAACCCAATGCAAGATGGCTGCCGGGGGGCCCAGTTGTGTAGGGCAGCAGCTCCTCTGCAGGACCGTGTTACCCCCTCATCTCTCTGGGTGTCCCTTCCCCATGTCCCCTGCCCTGTCCCCAAGGGACCACGTGCCATCTGGTCTCTGGTTGACCACACTGTGTCCCCACGGTGACACCCCTGACAGGAGCCCCCTGCGGTGCCATTCGCTGTCCCCAGGGGACCATGTGTCGCGTCGTCGACTCTTGGCTGTGGTGTCTCCAAGTCAATACGCCCCCAACCCAACAGTGCCGGGATGGCCAGTGTCCCAGGAGAACCATGTGCAAGATGATGGACAGGTGGCCCAAATGTGTCCCTAAACCTTTGTGTGACAACATCCGTTGTGAACAAGGAACCCAATGCAAAATGGCAGTCGGGGGACCCACACATGTGGGGCCTGTCCCATCCTGCGGGGACAGGACACCCGTTGTCCCCACAGCACCGTCTGCAGGATGGTCCATGATTGGCCTAAGTGCATCCAGGACCTGCCCACCTGCAGCAGGTTCTGCTGCCCCCGTGGCACCGAGTGCATCCTGGTGTGTGGTTGGCCATGGTGTGTCCAATTCAAGATGTCCCTGAGGGCACCTTCATGTAGTGACGTTCACTGTCCCAAAGGGACCAGGTACCAGTTGACTAATGGCCAACCACAGTGTGTCCATCACCAACCGTCCTGCCAGGATGTCCAATGTGAGAAGGGAACCAGGTGTCACACGATCAATGGTTGGACACGGTGTGTCCAAGTCAAGACATTCCCAAGGCCATCATCTTGCAGGGACATCCAGTGTCCCAAAAGAACC
Organism: Patagioenas fasciata; assembly: GCF_037038585.1. Lineage (NCBI taxonomy): Eukaryota > Metazoa > Chordata > Aves > Columbiformes > Columbidae > Patagioenas > Patagioenas fasciata. The sequence goes on from NC_092559.1 coordinate 44,969,781, forward strand.
ACGTGCAAGATGGTGGATGGGTGACTGCAGTGTGTCCATTACCAATCATCCTGCCAGGACATCCAGTGCAAGAAGGGAATCACGTGTCACATGGTGGAGTTGGCCACAGTGTGTCCAAGTCAAAATGGTCCCAGGAACTTGCAGTGACATCCAGTGTCTCAAAGGGACCAAGCACAAGATGGTGGATGGTCAATCACAGTGTGTCCACAATGAAACTTCCTGCAGTGACGTCCGGTGTGAGAAGGGAACCAAGTGTCAGATGGTTGATGAGTGGCCCAGATGTGTCCAAACCAAGCCCTCCATCAGGAGACCTTCCTGCAGTGACATCCGTTGTTCTAAGGGGACCACGTGCCAGATGCTCCAGGAATGGCTTCAGTGTGTCCAAGATGGTCTGTCTTGCAATGACATCCAATGTCAGAAGGGAACCTTGTGTCAGATCATTCATGATTGGCCATGGTGTGTCCAGTCCAAGACCTCCATCAGACCTTCTTGCAGTGACCTTCAGTGTCCCCAAGGAACCACGTGCCAGATGCTCCAGGGGTGGCCCCACTGTGTCCATCATCAACCATCCTGTAATGACATCCAATGTAAGAAGGGAACCATGTGTCAGATCATCGATGGTTTGCCAGGGTGTGTCCAATCCAAGATGTCCCTGAGGGCACCTTCGTGTAGTGACATCCAGTGTTCCAAGGGGACCACGTGCCAGGTGATCAACAGCCAACTACGATGTGTCCAAAGCAAATCGTTCTGCCATTATGTCCAGTGTCCCAAAGGAACTATGTGCAAGATGGCAGATGGTCAACCACAGTGTGTCCACAGTGAACCTTCCTGCCATGATGTCCAGTGTGAGAAGGGAACCACGTGTCAGATCATTGATAGTTGGCCACAGTGTGTCCAAGTCAAGACCTCCATGAGGAGACCTTCTTGTGGGGACATCCAGTGTTCCAAGGGAACCATGTGCACAATGACCAATGAGTGGCCCCACTGTGTCCATCACCAACCATCCTGCAGTGACACCCAGTGCCATAAGGGAACCACGTGTTAGATCATTGATGGTTTGCCATGGTGTGTCCAATCCAAGATATTCCCAAGGAGAGTGACCTGCAGGGGCATCCGGTATCCCTGTCAGGCGCCCACGTGCCATGTGGTCCATGGGTGGCCCCGGTGTGTGCGGGTGATGTGGGACGTCCCCATCCCCTCCTGTGCCGGGGTCACCTGTGGACCCAGGACCGTGTGCCACCTGGTGGACAGGTGGCTCAAATGTGTACCAAGGAGCCATTGTGTGACCAGATGTGTTGTCCAGCCGGAACCTCGTGCCACATGGTGGAAACGTCCCCGAGATGTGTCCCCAACAATTCGTCGTGCAATGGTGTCTCTTGTCCAAAGGGAACAACATGTCAGATGGTGGAAAACACCCCAACAACCCATCCTGCCATGACCTGAATTATCCACGTGGAACCATATGCCAGGTGGTGGAAACGTCCCTGATATGTGTCCCCAACAACCCATCATACAACGATGCCCCTTGCCCAAAGGGGACAACATGTCAGATGGTGGAAAACACCCCAAGATGTGTCCCCAGGAACCCGTCCTGTGACAATGTCCCTTGTCCAAAGGGGACAATGTGCAGGATGGTGGAAAACATCCCCCAGATGTGTCCCAAACAACTCATCGTACAACGATGTCCCTTGCACGAAGGGGGCAGCATGCCAGATGGTGGAAATGTCCCCAAGATGTGTCCCCACATCCCATGCCCCCTCGTGTACCACGTCCTGAGCCGCTGGCACTACCGCAGCTTCAAGGCCCAGACCCACGGCTTGGCCAGGCCCTGCACCCACACCCTGGTCACCAGCTGCGGTGGCCCTGTGTCCCCCCTACGGGTGACCGTGGGCAGGCAGGTGGGCAGAGGACCCAGTGCCACCTTTGGCCATGTGACGCTGTGCGGGGACAGCTGCAAGGTGACACTGGTGCGAGGAGAGGAGATCACGGCCAGGGTGAGGAGGGGACCCAGTTTTCCAGGGCTGCTCCTCACCCCCATACCCGGATGTCCCAATTCCCATAACTGGGTGTCCCATGGGTGTCCGTCCCCCCCATGACAGGATGTCCCATAGGTGTCCCCATCCCTGTAACTGGGTGTCCCACAGGTGTCCCATGGGTGTCCCCACCCCGTGACCGGGCGTCCCATGGGTGTCCCCCCCCTGTAACCAGATGTCCCACGGGTGTCCCATGGGTATCCCCTCGCATAACCAGGTGTCTCCCCACTGGTGTCCAGTTGCTGGGTACCACTACCGCTGCGGTGGGGCCAGGTGCGGGTGGAGCGGTGGGGGGGCCAGTGGCAGGTGACAACGGCAGCCAGTGTGCGGGTGTCCCTGGGCGGGGACGGTGCCATGATGGTGATGGCGCTGGCGACGCTGCGGGGACAACTGTGCGGGATCTGCCAGCGGGGGCGGGGACACGGGTGGGGATGGGAACAGGGTGGGAGGGATGGAGATGTGGGAGGTGGGATGGAGGGCAAGGTGAAGATGGATGAAGAACATGGATGGATGGATAGAGAAAGATGGACAGACAGAAGAACGTGGATAGAGAAGAATGGATACAGAACATGGACAGATGAAGAACATGAATGGACAGATGGATGGATGGATGGATGGATGGATGGATGGAGAAGAACATGGATGGATGGAGAACATAGATGGCTGGAGAAGGACATGACTGGAACAATGGAGAGGTGGAGAAATGGAGAAAACTGAGGTGGGTGGATGGAGAAGGGATGGGATGGACAGATGGGTGGAGAAGAACATGGATGATGAAGAACATGGATGGATGGAGTGGCGGGAGGAGGACGAAGGGCTAGAGAAGTGGGTGGAGGTGGCCAGAGGGAGGGACACGTGGGTGACGTGGGGTGGAGGGACAAAGGGACAATGGGACGAATCGTGGGACAATGGGAGGGACCAAGGGACAATGGGAGGGACAGAGGGACGATGGGACAACCCAACGGGATGATGGGACAATCAACTGTCCCCACCCCTACTCCTCCTGTCCCCACAACCCTGTCCTGCTCGGCCACGCCCCCCCAGGAACCCTGTGACCCCGCCCCCAGGAACCAGAATTCCCCCAATCTAACACAATTTCTCCCCAATTTAACATAATTTACCCCCAATTTAACCTGAATTGCCCCCAATTTAACCTAAATTCCCTCATTTTATTCTGCATTCTCCCCATTTTTCCCTGATTTTCCCCCAGTTTAACACAATTTCCCCCATTTTAATCCGCATTCCCCTCAATTTCCCCCGATGTCCCCCAATTTAACCTGAATTCCCCCAATTTACCCCAATTTCTCCCCAATTTTCCCTGATTTACCCCCAATTTAACCCAGTTCTCCCCAATCCCCCCGCCCCTCCAGGCGAATGGTGCCCCTGCGCAGCTCCCGCTGTCCCTGGGGTGTCCCCTCGCTGTCCCTGGGGGAGACACGGTGACGCTGCAAACCCCCTGGGGGGTCATGGTGCTGTTTGATGGGCGCCACAGGTGGGTGAGCGTGCACATCCCCCTGGGGGATGACTCCTGCAGGGAGAGCAGGGGCACCGTGCTGCCCTGGAGGACACCCTGAGTCTGCTGTGAGTCACCCCCGGAGGACACGGGCAGCTGGGGGGGACACAGGGACACATAGGGGACCCAGGCATCCAGGTTGCGGTGGGACACATAGGGCATCCAGGGACCCAGGTGTTCAGGTGGGGGGACCCAGGAGTCCAGGTGGGGGGACACGGAGAGCAGCTGGGGACCCAGGCTAGGGGGACAAGGACTCATGGGGGACCCAGGTGTCCAGGTGGGGGACAGGGACACATGGGGGGACCCAGGCGTCTGTGTTAGTGGGGACACAGAGCACCCAGGGACCCAGGCATCCGAGACGGGACGGGACGGGACGGGACGGGACGGGACGGGGGGGGTGGGGAAGGATGTCACCTCATAGAGCACCTGGTGACACAAGGGTCTGGGCAGGGGAGGACAGGGACACCCTGGGGTGACACAGAGACCCCAGGGAGGACATGGGGACCTGGGAGGGGACAAGGACACCTGGGGGTGACCCAGGGACACTGGGGGGGGGATCCAGACAGTTTGGCGGGGCCCAGAGACCCCGGTGGGGGGTCACAGGGACACAGGAGGGGACACAGACACCTGGGGGGGACATGGACACCTTGGGGGGGGGAATCCAGAGACCCAGGGGGGCACAGGGACACAGGAGGGGACACAGACACTTGGGGGGGACCCAGAGACCCTGGGGGGGACAGGGACAGGGACACTGGGGGGGACCCAAAAACCCTGGAGGGAACCCAGGGGCCCTGGGGGGGACACAGGAACCTGGGAGGGAACAAGGACACCTGGGGGGGGACACGGACACTTGGGGGGGACCCAGTGACCCAAGGGGGACTTGACCACCCTGGGGTGACCCCGAGGGTCCATTGACACCCTGGGGTGACTCCAACGTCACCCTTTGTCCCCTTCCCTGGCACCCGAATGTCATCCAGGCACCTGCTACAGCCCCAGTGTCCCCGGCTGCGTGTCCCCCTCATCCCCAGGTGACACGGCGGGGAACATGGGGGGTGACAATGCAGGTGACACCACGGGGACCTGCTGGGCAGTGGGGACGCATCACTTTGTCACCTTCATGGGGGCAGCGGTGGCTACGGTGGACACCTGCTCGCTAGTGATGGTGTGGAGCTGCAGCCACCACCCCCCTGGGGGACAGTTTGACATCACCATCAGTGACTCCCCCCGCGGAGGCAGGGCCAGGAGTGTCATTGTCACCATGTGATGGCGGCGGCTGTGGATGAGGGATGGGGAGCTGGAGGTGAGAGGAGGGAGAACATGGGTGGGGAAGAATGCGGATGGATGGAGAACACGGAGAGATGGAGAAGAAGGTTGGATGGGTGGATGGATGGAGAAGAAGATGGATGGCGAAAATGGATGGATGGAGAAGGATCGATGGATGGAGAAGAACATGGATGGAGAACATGGAAGGAGAACATGGATGGATGGAGAAGATGGATGGAGAAAGGTGGATGGATGGATGGATGGAGGGATGGATGGATGGATGGAGAAGGAGGTTGGCTGGTTGAAGAGCATGGCTGGGTGGAGAAGGTTGGATGGATGGATGGACGCTGGAGAAGGTGGTTGGTGACCAGAGAACATCAATGGCAGAGGCTGGAGGGCCCAACAGCACCAACACTGTCCCCTCTGTGCCCTGTGTCCCCCCTGTCCCACCATCCTCTCTTGTCCCCTCTGTCCCCCTCGTACCCCCTTGTGGCAGATGCACACCCCCCTCTCTCTCCCCCTCCCTTCCTTAGATATGGAAGGTGCAGACACATCTCTTCCCCCACTCTCCTGCAATGGGGTTAACAGCTTCTTTTGTTTGACCCCAGAGTCCATTGGCCAGGGTCGTTAAGAGAGAGGAGGAGGGGGCGCAGAGGCCCAAGGAGACACTGGGCGCCCACAGCCAGAGTGGGGGTGCACAGAAGCTTCTGGAATGCCCACAGTAAGATCTGACAAGGCTACATAAACGGGACCCCCGCTGAGGTTTGGCCGCCGGTTCTGCAGACCTCTTGGAACGCAGGCCAAAGTCTGCGACTGAGAGCTCTTGACGCACGGAAACAACTTTACAACCTATAAAGTCATAAAACTTTACAACTCACAAAATTATAAAGCAGGTATGTTTATTTCGATGTCAGGCGCAAGGGGGATCGTTCCACCATTCATGCGCAACTTCTAACAATATGAGGTGTGTTTAAATACAGTAAGGTGTTACATATTCATAATAACCCCAGGAACGCCTATGCATATTCATAACCTTTTCCTGCTTCTTATTAAAATGAGGCCCAGGTAATCATTTCCGTAGCCTCCTCCTTGACCCCTCCCTGTTGCACCTGCGCAGTGCCATCTGGTGGTCTTGAGGAGGAGTCTTTGGGGGTCTTTGGATGAAGGCTCCTTCAGCTTCGTCACAGTGAACTTTTTACCTTTGGCTCATTATGTTGAATTGACTGGTACCCAAGCTGCAAGTCGATTGAAACCAGACTGGCGCTCCCTTTTTCTGTAAATCTTCGTTATCTTGTCTCCTCAAGTTTACAGCTAGGTGCAGTAAAACTTCTTATCTTGGCATTCGATGGGGTTCTGTTTTTCTTGACTTAAGTTTACATAAAGCTCTAAACTAAGCACTTATTGTGTGGCTAAGCCTTAAAGTGTTAGTTCATTAGTAGGCACCCATTATATGTCTAGTTAATCCTTAAAATGTTAGTTCCCTCTATCAATTCCCCCCTTTTCAGGAAGGTTAGTAAATTCTTTTACTAATATGATGATTCCCTATTTAACATTTTCTCTGACCACAAGTAAGAAGGCTACTTCTACCTGAGAAGACTTATCTTTCTCCCACAAAGAACAAACAAATTTTAATATTCGATGAAACATTCGAGTTACTCTTTTGGGGCAGCTGATGACCAGGTGGCTGGTGCCCCAGCAGAAATGGCATCTTTTGGGCTGCAGTGGGAGCTCGCACTCTTTGGCATGGTGACCCCACTCACTGCAGTTATAGCACTTTTCTTTTGGGTTTCTTCTTACCAATGCGGTAAGCACCACCCAGGCTGGTCACCCAGAAGAACCAAAAGGTGATTGTGAAAAATATACTTTTCCAGGTTGCACCCGGGTTACCCTCCATGGTGTTTTGCAGGCTTTCTTCACTCTAGAATGGTGAATCCAGGCATTCTGTTCTTTAATATTGGTAGCAGTGAAGGATATCAGGAGGTCTTGAAACAGACCTTCCTATTATGGTTCCAAAGTTCTCTGCAAGAGACTTGACATACACATAAATAAAATGTGGCCCTCAATCAGAGGATATAACAGCTGGAACTCCAAATCTTGGTATTATTTTGTGTATTAATGTTCTAGTCACCTCCCAAGCTTTTGCTATCCTGGTAGGGAGTGCTTCTGGCCAACCTGAAAAAATATCAGTTAATACCAACAAATATCGGTACCCCCCTTTTCTTGGGAGTTCTGAACAATCAATTTGCCATTGTTGTCCAGGCCCATTCCCTTTCCCACTTTGACCCATTTCTAGCTTGGGCATATTTTTGGGATTAGTCTGGAGGTAAAGATCACACTGCTGTCACCTGTTTTACAGTGATATACAGATTTCTAGCTCCTATTTCCCTAATCAAATGTTTGCATAGTGGTTCTACTCCCCGAAGTCCCTTCTTAGGTTCTTCCCTTATTAAAGGCCAAACTAGATGAAAGGGGACAATAAGTTTTCCCTGGGGGGTGTGAACCTACCCTTCCTTATGATATGATTCCTCTAAATCTACGATGAGTTTCGATTCTCTTTAGTATACTCTGGCTTACCTTTTAAAGAGACCTGCCCGCCAAGGACTAGAGCACTTTCTGTTTTTACCTTTTCCTTAGCCGTTTGTTTTGCCTCTCTGTCCGCCAGCCTTTTCTGATTCCGCGCTCACTTTCTGGTGTGCTTTAATATGCATGATTGCCATTTTCTTAGGAAGTTGAACTGTTTCTGGGAGTTTCAATATCTCCTCCGCATATTTGATATGTTTGCCTCGAGAGTTCAAAAGTCCCTTTTCTTTCCAAATTGCTCTGTGCACATGCACAACCCTGAAAGCATACTTGGAGTCAGTATAGATGCTAACAGTTTTACCTTGAGCTAGTTCCAGAGCAGAGTAAGGGCAATTATTTCTGCCTATTGTGCGAAAGGATTTTTAGGCAAAGGTCCAGATCACTTCACGGCTAGCTGCTTCTGTCCATAAACCAGTTTTTAGCGTTTTCAATAGGAATGTCTTTTATATCTGATCGATTGGATTATGTTGCTTCAATGGTTTCCAGGCAGCCATGATGAACTGGTTCTCCAAAGTTACCACTGAGGAAAGAAGCTGAGTTGACAATGTTAGTGACGATAATTTCTACACCATCTTGTTAGACACTGTGTGGGATACTAGCACAGTCATTTTCTGACCCATGGCAAATCTCCAGACCTCCTGTATATTCAGTACCCCTGCAGCAACTGCCTGCAGGCATCCAGGCCACCCCTTTACAGTTGTGTCTAACTGTTCGGAGAAATAGGCAACTGCTCGTCAATATGGGCCAAGATCCTGTGCCAATATACCCAAGGCTATTCCCTGTTTCTTGTGAGAGAATAGGAAAAATCATTTACTCACATCTGGGAGTCCTAGAGCAGGGACTGACATCAAAGCCTTTTTGAGTTCTTTAAAGGCTCGTGTGGCTTCCTTATTCCGTTGCAGCTGTTTCTGGTCCACAGGGTCCAGGTCACGCAGTCTCCTTGGTTCTAGTAGCGATTAAAATGTCATCCACATATTGTAGAATCTGTCCCTGATCAGATGGGGCTTCCCAGGATCCAAAATGTTTAGCAAACTGATTTCCAAATATTGTCGGGCTATTCTTAAATCCTTGTGGCAACACCGTCCATGTGAGCTGGGTTTTACATTTATTTTTAAGGTTCTCTCATTCAAATGCAAATATTGTCTGGCTAGCTTCATGGAGAGGGAGGCAAAAGAAAGCATCTTTTATATCTAGAATGATAAACCAAGTCAAATTAGGTGTTAATACTGTCAGAAGGGTGTATGGGTCTGCTACCACTGGGTAGAGGTCCTCAGCTATTTTGTTTATAGCTCATAAGTCCTGAAGCACCCAATATGACCCGTCTGGCTTGTGGACAGGCAACGTAGGGGTGTTATAACTGGACTCACATTCCTTTAATAACCCTATTTCCAGGAATTTCTCTATTACTGTCTGAATTCCTTCCCTGTCCTCTTTTTTCAAAGGGCATTGTTTGATCCTTACCAACTGCTGTACTTTGATTTTTACCTCAACTGGTAGGGCATTTTTGTCTCTTCCAGGTACATCAGTGGCCCATATTCCGGAATACACTTGGTTCACAACCTCTTCATTAATTTTGCCCTCTGTGGGAACAGTTACTAAAAGGAAGCTCATTATTTGCACATATTGCTGATCATTTACCTCCAGAGTAATTCCTCCTTTTTCAAATCTTATCACTGCGCCCATTTGTTCCAATAGGTCTCTCTCCAAAAGAGGATTCATGGAGTTAGCTATATACAGAAATTTGTGAATGCCTACTTGTTTACCCAATCTGTATTCCAAGGTTCACAAAAATATGCTCTTTCACTTTGGCCAGTGGCTCCCTTTACTACTATGTAGTCATTATTTATTGGCACTGAGAATGAGAATGTTGCTCCCATATCTTCTCAAATTCCACTTGTTTTTTGTTCTTTCCCTAGTTTCATTATAACCAGTGGATCCGCTAGGGTGGATTCCCCAGGTCCTCCTCAGTCTCTTTCAACCTTTGCTACTGTCCGATTCTCCTTTTGCCTACTTCCTCTGCACCTTTCTCAATATTCATATTGCCAATGTCCTTTTTATTCCCACACCACGCACACTGATCTCTTTCTAAAGGCTTTCAAAACCTTCCAACCCTTTCAATTCTCAGTTCCCTACTCTCTTGTAGTGCTGCTACTATCATACACCTATCCTTCTAACGGTCTTCTTCTTCCCTGTTACTAAATACTCTCCAGGCTTCATCTAACGACGTTTCCAAATTCCAACTTTATGTTGCTTTCAGTTTCTTTAACTTCCTCTGAATATCATTTGCTGACTGACTTGTAAATAACAAGACTAACTGCTGTATCCCTACTTCTGAACCCGGCCCAAAAGGTGTATATCTAAGGGGAAATCTGGGTGCTCTGTGCGCGTTACACACAACAAAGCAGCCCAGCAGGAATGGGCCAGGCAGCAGCGACTGCCCCCCCCACACTTCATCCCCCTCGGACAGCGAGCCCAGAAGAGAGGAGCTCCAGCTCCAGCAGCCGCTGCTCTCCCCCCACCTTTTTCCGCCACTTTAACAGCCAGTCAGCTTTTTACTTCTTTTCTTCTCGCCCCAGCTTATGGAGGGGGCAAGAAATTTATGTTCAAACTTCACAGCATAGGCTTGGGCTCCTCTTGCCCTTTTTGTCTCTTCATTTAATTCCTGCAACTATAAACTTTATATGCAATTTCAATTAGCTGAGCAATAGTTACATCCCTCAGCTCCTACCTTTTGTAATTTCTTACAGATGTCAATAAACAGCATATTAAGCATCAATCCCTTGCATTAATTTTAGATCCAAATCAGTCTATCCACAGAACAACACTAACTGCAATACAGCTAACCCAGAATTTCATGTTCAAATCACTTCCCCCACTAATTTACTCTCGTGTACAGATGCATCTTAAGAGGGAGCAAGGTGGTACTTTAGTAATGGAACCGGTTCTCATTTGGTAATTATCTCCCCAAACAAAACTCTTTTGGTACCAAATATAAATATACAAACTAAGATACTGAGCTCAGACACGCAAACCAAATACCAGGCTAAAATATGCAAACAAATCACAATTACATTCATTCAAGACAATATCTTGATTTTAGCATCGCACCTTTAAGCCACTTACTGCTCAGCTGGGTAGAGGTACCGCTGGGTCTCCCTGACAAAACAGGTCAGCGCGTGCTGAAGCCCCATCGGCACCTGCCCCCCCGCTTCCTTCAGCAAGCTGGACTGGGCAAAGCTTTTATTAGTGACTCATCTAGGGTATTACCAAGCTAGCTATTAGTTCAACAAACACTTATCATTCGCTTCGTCCGTCTCTGGCTGGTCTCCTCACGGAGAACACGGAACCACGGATCGGGACTCCACACTCGCTTCGCAGTCAGACTGCGTCTCAGGCACTCATTCACACAAAGCATGGTACTGGGCACAAAAACTTCTTGATCATATAACATGTAACTGTCACCATAAGTATTCCAATTACAGCTACAGCAATATAAATTTCAATTCCCATGGGTTAAGATGTTATAAGGCGTCAATTGCCATGGGGACTCAAACCCCCGACAATTGTTAGTGGGACTCGAACCCACGACTGGAGACTCTGTTTACCCTTCTCCCGCTTCCATAACAGTCATTAGCAGGTCCATCCTGGCTCCCGTAATCAAGACGCAAAAGAAGTCTCAGGGTTATTTGATCTACCCCCAAGATCGCTAGCGGCTGACCCCCTTCTGGTTGAGTCAAGTCAGTAACCCCCTTAGGTACCCGTTTACACCAATACAGGGAATCTGGCCATGCGCAGGCGTCCCTCACGAGTTACTGGCCCCCCATGTTACAGTAAAACATAAACATACCTTATCTGCTTAATGCAAAAGGTCGTTGTCTGCCCCCGTGGTGACCAGTCGGAGTGGAGCGAAGCCCCTCCATAACAAAAGGTTTGGGACGTGTCTAGGAGGTCCGCTTCTCTCAGGCGGTCCGCACAGCCGGGCAGAACTTGTCCCTTCATGGTCGCCAAAATTGATGTGCAGAAACAACTTTACAACCTATAAAGTCATAAAACTTTACAACTCACAAAGTTATAAAGCAGGTATGTTTATTTCAACGTCGGGCGCAAGGGGGATCGTTCCACCATTCATGCGCAGCTTCTAACAGTATGAGGGGTGTTTAAATACAGTAAGGTGTTACATATTCATAATAACCCCAGGAATGCCTATACATATTCCTAACCTTTCCCCGCTTCTTATTAAAATGAGTCCCAGGTAATCATTTCCATAGCCTCCTCCTTGACCCATCCCTGTTGAGCCTGCACAGTGCCATCTGGTGATCTTGGAGAGGCGTCTTTGGATGAAGGCTCCTTCAGCTTCGTCACAGTGAACTTTTTACCTTTGACTCATTATGTTGAATTGACTGGTACCCAAGCTGCCAAGTCGATTGAAACCAGACTGGCGCCCCCTTTTTCTGTAAATATTCGTTATCTTGTTGAGACACGGAATGACCTTACAACCCTTGAAGTTATAAGGAAGGCATGCATTTATTTATGACGCCGGACACACGGGGAATCATTTCACCTAATGCGTGTGTAAAATTACAGTAGCTGTGAACATGGTTAAATGCAGTAAAGTGTTACATATTCATGAAAGTTTTAGGAATGCCTATACATATTCATAACCTGTCCCGGAGAAGGCAGTTCTTATTACAATGAGTTCCAGGAGACCATTTCCAGAGTCTCCACCTCCAGCTCCTCCTGGTTGCAGCTGCGCAGTGATCATGAACCCGGGTCCTCTTTCTCTGTACACGGTCACCTTTGGTCCAGTGTGATGAGTTGGTTGGGTCTCAGACTGCTGAGTTGGTTAAACTGGCATATCTCCTGTCCTGTGCCCAAGTTTCTGTTATCTAGTTCACCCAAGGATGCATCAAGGATGCACCCAAGGATTATTATCCTTGCAAGGCGTCAGTGAAGTCCTGTTTTTCGTACAATAAGTTACACAGAGTTAAGCAAGGCTAGGCAAGAGTGATGTGGGTTAAACGGTTAGCTCTCTAAGTGTCTTTAGTGATGTGGTGTAGGGTTAGTTCCTTAAGTGTCAAGTGTTAGTTTTTAAGTGTTAATTAGTTAATTGTCAATTCCCTGTATCATTGTCTCCTCAAGTTTACAGCTAGGTGCAGTAAAACTTCTTATCTTGGCATTCGATGGGGTTCTTTTTTTCTTAACTTTTCTTAAGTTTACATAAAGCTCTAAATTAAGCACTTATTTTGTGGCTAAGCCTTAAAGTGTTAGTTCGTTAGTAGGCACCCATTATATGTTTAGTTAACCCTTAATATGTTAGTTCCCTCTATCACCCTCCCCCTCAGGCAGGATGGCTGCCTAAGGTAATCTCCCAGGACTGGGATTTCCCCACCTAGCCACGTGGGTGAGTGATAAAATTTTCTTTAATAATTCCTTGCAGGATCACGGGTGCTTATTCCGTGCTTAGATATAAGCACGTGTATTTTCTTTAATAATTCCCTGCCAGATTCAGGCAAGTGTATACTTTTCCCGGAGTCAGGGACAGCTCTGGCATTGTTTTTGGTGAGCCACGTGTATGCACACTGTGGATCTCCATTGTTATTTTTGCTACACCTCAATAATTACCTCGACTGATACTCGAACCTTTCTTTATGTCACTGTTAGAGAGCTAAAACCCCATTTTCCACCAGTTAATCTTCTGCACCTTCTTTACCAAATAAAAGTTTGTTTTGGACCCTGTTGTCCGTCTAAACTAGCTTCGGGGTGCCTCCGTGACACCTCTTGTCCACCTGTGTCCACTCTGTCCTCTCCCACCCCCCCATCCCTGTGTCCCCTCCTGTCCCCTCCATCCTCATCATCCTCTCTTGTTCCCCCTGCCGCCTGTCCCCTCCTGTCCCCTCTGTCACCACTTGTCCCTCTGCATCCCAGTGTCCCACTCTGTCCCCATGTTCATCCCCATGTTTCCTGTGTCCCCCTGTCCCCACAGGTGGCCAGTGTCCCTGTCTCCATCCTGTTCTGCCTCCCAACTGCCACTGCCTGTGTGTCCCACCACACGTCCCCCCGTGGTGCCACCTCCCTCGTCCTTGTCACTCCTTTTGGGCTCCGTGTCACCACTGGCCCTGGCACCTCTGTCACTGTCTCCCCCCCACTCTGCAACATCACCTGCAGCCTCTGCACTGGCCACAATGTCCCCTGCCGTGAGTTGGGGATACTGGGGACATGGGGGGGGGGGGATGCAGAGGGGGGTCATGCTGGGGATGGGCCTGGTGACACCTGAGGCGACGGGGGTGTTGGTGATGTCACCATGGAGCCCTGGTGGCCTCGGTGTCACCATGAGGTCACCAAGTGTCCCTGGTGACCTGTGTCCGTCCCTGTGGCATCTAAGGGGACATGGGCACTTATGATGTCCCCACGTGTCCCTGGTGGCCTCAGTGTCATCGTAACATTCTCTGTCTCCCCCATGATGTCTCCAAGTGTCCCTGGTGGCCCCTGTGTCACCACAATGTCCCCACGTGTCCCTGGTGGCCTCGGTGTCACCGTGACACCCTCTGTCCCCCGTGACGTGTCCCCATGTCCCCAACACCCCCTATGTCCCCTCCAGCCCCCTGGTGTCCCAAGGCTACTCGGTGCCTTCCTGGTGACACGTGTGTCCCCAACCCCAGAGTGCGGTGATGGCAGCAGGACCTGCTGATGGGTGAGGGGACACGGGGACAATGGGGACATTGGGGGGATATGGGGGGACATTGTGAACATGGGGGATGTTGGGGGGGACATGGGGACACATGGGAGGACATGGGGTACATTTGGGACATGGGGACAATGGGGGGACAATGGGGACATTGGGGGGATATGGGGGGACATTGTGAACATGGGGGATGTTGGGGGGGACATGGGGACACATGGGAGGACATGGGGTACATTTGGGACATGGGGACAATGGGGGGACAATGGGACATTTGGGGAACAAGGGGGACGTGGGGGGGACACAGGGGCAAGGGGGACATGGGGAGACACGGGGACCTTGGGGACTCTGAGGTGCCGGTCCCATGTCCCTAGGTCCCCTCCTCCCCCTCCACGGTGTCACCCAGTCCCTGGTGCCACCCGTGAGTCCAATCCTGGGGGGGTCCCTGGGGCTGCCCCCCATTCCAGGGCTCCCCCTGCTCCCCTAGGGGCAACAGGGAACCCAGGCATCTGGGAAGGACCCAGGCATCCAGGTGTCCCCCTCCCCCCACCCCAATTAATTAAGACCTTTTGAATCCAATTTACGGGTATCTCAATGTGTCCCCTCCCTCCCCCCGCCACAGGGGACCCAGGAGTTCTGGGGGACCCAGGCATCCAGGACAGACCCAAATAAGGGACCTAGGTGTCTGGGGGTGGCCCAGGCAATCAGGAGGGGTCCCAGGCATCTGGCCTCCCACCGCATTGTCACCCCCAGGTGCCACCAGCCCAGTTTAACCCTTTATTGTTGGTGCCACCAGGTGGTGTCCGTGCTGTTCCCTCCCCCCGTGGTGGCCGTGTCCCCCCGTGTCCCTGTGTGTCCCTCTCCCATGCAGGGATGCTCAGATCTTGCCGGGGAAGGTCCCCTTGGTGCAATACTTGTCCCACGTTGTCACCTGCACAGACACAGGAACACTGATGGGGGAGACACACAGGTGACATGGTGACATCATGAGGGATGTGGTGATGTCATGGGGGACATGGTGACACTGTGGGAGATGTGGTGATGTCATGGGGGACACAGGGACACTGTAGGGGACACAGGGACCACGGTGATGTCACAAAGGATGTGGAGACAGCACAGGGGAACATGGTGACACTGTGGGGGACACGGTGACACCGTGGGAGATGTGGTGATGTCATGGGGGACACAGGGACACTGTGGGGGACACGGGGACCACGGTGATGTCACAAAGGATGTGGCGACAGCACAGGGGACATGGTGACACTGTGGGGGTCATTGTGATGTCATGGGGGACATGGAGACACTGAGGGGGACACAGGGACCATGGGGACACTATGGGGATGTGGGCACCATGGTGTTGTCACAGGGGACACCGTGAGAGACACAGGGACCATGGGGACACTATGGGGACATGGGGACCATGGTGATATCAGAGGGGGATGGTGACACCACAGGGGACATGGGGACAATGGGGACATTGTAGGGGACATGAGGATGTCATGTGGAACATGGTGACACTGCAGGGGACACAAGGACCATGGGGACACTATGAAGACATGTGGAACCATGGGGATGTCACAGGGGGATGGTGACACCACGGGGAACATGGGGACACTGTGGGGGACATGGGAACACTGTGGGGACACTGAGGGGGGGACTTGGGGACACCAGGGTGACCCCAGAGATGTCTCAAGGGCTGTGGGGACACTGTTGGCACACTGAGGGCCACAGGGTCATGGGGACACTCCCCCAGGAGACTGGAGGGGACACGGGGGTCACATGGGATGACAGAGAGGGCACATTGGGTGACACCCATGGGGTGGGACACGTGAGGAGACACAGGTGACAGAGGTCACAGCAGAAGGGACATTGGTGACACTGACCCATGTGGTGGGACACAGGGGGGGACAGGGAGAGGTGACACAGGGGACACCCATGAGGTGGGACAGGGGGTGATAAGGGGAGGCGACAGAAGGGACAAAGTTGAGATTGTTGACACTGACCCATGTGGTGGAACACAGGGAGTGCCAGGGGGAGGTGACGGGGTCACAGGGGGTGACGGTGACATTGGTGACACTCACCCAGGAGGTGGGACACACAGGGACTTGTAGACCCAGAAGTACCACTGGCAGGGGGAGGGGACATCAGGGGACAGCGAGGACAGGAGATTATGATCTGGTGGTAATTACAGGGACATGGTGGGACAGCTCACATGACTGGAATGTGGTCATGGATGGCTATGTCCTCCTCAGGAAAGACAGGCCAGCCAGGCGAGGTGGTGGAGTTGCTCTTTATGTGAGAGAGCAACTACAATGTATTGAGTACTGTCCAGGCACTGATGAGGAGCGAGTTGAGAGTCTGTGGGTGAGAATCAAGGGGCAGGCTGGCAGGGATGATACTGTTGTGGGTGTCTATTACAGGCCACCAGATCAGGGTGAGGAAGTTGATGAAGCCTTCTACAGAGAGCTGACAGCAGCCTCACAGTCACAGGTCACAGGCTCTGTTTGTGGCGGGGGATTTTAACTACCCTGATGTTTGCTGGAAGGACTACTCAGCCAGCCAACCACAGTCCAGGAGGTTCCTCCAGTGCACTGATGAGAACTTTCTGATGCAAATGGTGGATGAGCCAACTAGGAGAGGAGCACTGTTGGATCTCATCCTCACTAACAAGGAGGGTCGGGTTGAAGTGGTAAAGGTTGAGCTGAGGGCTGCCTTGGTTGCAGCGACCATGAGATGGTGGAGTTCAGGATCTCACGTGGCAGGAACAGAATACCTAGCAGAATTGCAACCCTGGACTTCAGCAGGGCAAACTTTGGCCTTTTCAAGCAATTACTGGGGGAAATCCCCTGGGAAAGGGTACTTGAAGGGAAAGGGGCCCAAGATAGTTGGTTAGAGTTCAGGGAATGCTTCTTCCAAGCTCAAGATCAGAGCATCCCAACACGTAGGAAGTCAAGGAAGGGAGCCAGGAAACCTGCTTGGTTAAACAGGGAATTGCTGGGTAAGCTCAAGTGGAAGAGGAGAGTTTATAGATCATGGAAGGAGGGGCTGACAACTTGGGAAGAATATAAGGGTGTTGTCAGAGGATGTAGGGAGGGAACTAGGAAAGCTAAGGCCTCCTTAGAATTCCACCTTACAAGAGGGGTCAAGGACAACAGGAAGAGCTTTTTCAAATGCGTGGCAGAACAAGCTAACACCAGAGGCAATGTAGGCCCACTGATGAATGAGGCAGGTGCCCAGGTGACAGAAGATACTGGGAAAGCAGAGTTACTAAATGCATTCTTTGTCTCTGTCTACTCTGCCGGAGGCTGTCCTGAGAAGCCCCGTACCCCTGAGGCCCTAGAGGAAGGCAGGACAATGGAGGAATTTGCCTCAGTTGATGAGGACTGGGTTAGGGACCAATTAAGCAATCTGGACACCCATAAATCCATGGGTCCTGTTACGATGCACCTGTGAGTGCTGAGGGAGCTGGCTGAAGTCATTGCTAGGCCACTCTCCTTCATCTTTGCTAAGCCGTGGGAAACAGGAAAGGTGCCTGAGGATTGGAGGAAAGCAAATGTCACTCCAGTCTTCAAAAAGGGCAGGAAGGAGGACCCAGGTAACTATAGACTGATCAGCCTCGGTTCCATCCCTGGGAAGGTGATGGAACAACTTATCCTTGATGCCATCTCAAGGCATATCAAGGATAACAGGGTCATTAAGGGCAGTCAACATGGCTTCACCAAGGGGAAGTCATGCTTGACCAACCTCATAGACTTTTATGAGGACATAACCAGGTGGCTAGATGATGGCAAAGCAGTGGACGTGGTCTATCTTGATTTCAGTAAAGCATTTGACACAGTCTTCCACAGCATCCTTGCTGCTAAATTGAGGAAGTGTGGACTGGATGATTGGGTAGGGAGGTGGATTGGGAAATGGCTGAAGGAAAGAAGCCAGAGAGTTGTGGTCAATGGGGCAAAGTCTAGTTGGAGGCCTGTTTCTAGTGGAGTGCCTCAGGGGTCTGTAGTGGGACCAATGCTATTCAATATATTAATCAATGATTTGTATGAGGGAATAGAGTGCACTTTCAGCAAGTTTGCTGATGACACCAAGCTGGGAGGAGTGGCTGACACACCAGAAGGCTGTGCTGCCATCTAGCGAGACCTGGACAGGCTGGAGAGTTGGACGGGGAAAAAATTAATGAAATATAACAAGGGCAAGTGTAGAGTCTTACATCTGGGTAGGAACAACCCCAGGTTCCAGTATAAGTTGGGGAATGACCTATTAGAGAGCAATGTAGGGGAAAGGGACCTGGGGGTCCTGGTGGACAGCAGGATGACCATGAGCCAGCACTGTGCCCTTGTGGCCAAGAGGGCCAATGGCATCCTGGGGTGTATTAGAAGGGTTGTGGTTAGTAAGTCGAGAGAGGTCCTCCTTCCCCTCTCCTCCGCCCTGGTGAGACCACATCTGGAATATTGTGTCCAGTTCTGGGCCCCTCAGTTCAAGAAGGACAGGGAACTGCTTGGGAGAGTCCAGCACAGAGCCACAAAGATGATTAAGGGAGTGGAGCATCTCCCTTATGAGGAAAGGCTGAGGGAGCTGGGTCTCTTTAGCTTGGGGGAGACTGAGGGACAACCTCATTAATGTTTATAAACATATAAAGAGTGAGTGTCACAAGGATGGAGCCAGGCTCTTCTTGGGGGCAACCAATGGTAAGACAAGGGGCAATGGATACAAACTGGAACACAGGAGGTTTCATTTAAACTTGAGAAGAAACTTCTTCACAGTGAGGGTCACGGATCACTGGAACAGGCTTCCCTGGGGGAGTTGTGGAGTCTCCTTCTCTGGAGACATTCAAAACCCGCCCGGACGCCTTCCTGTGTAACCTCACCTAGGTGTTTCTGCTCTGACAGGGGGATTGGACTAGATGATCTTTCAAGGTCCCTTCCAATCCCTAACATTCTATGATTCTGTGATCTTCGGTCTTGGGTACAGGGATGGGACGTCTTGGTGGCCCAAGGGGCTGGAAATGGGACGTCTTAGACTTAGTGTCCCCAAAGTGTCCAGGGATGCGTCATTTTGGATTCACGGATGGAACATCTTGGCCTGGGTGGTCCAAGGGATCCAAGGGTTTGGACATCTTGGTCTTGGTGGCCCAGAATGTCCAAAGATGGGACATCTTGGGTCTTGGTGGCACAGGGGTTCCAGAGATGAGACATCTTGGTGGCCTATGAAGTTTGGAGATGGGACATCTTTGTCTTGGTGGTCCAAGGGGTCCAGGGATGGGACATCCTGGGTCTTGGTGGCCTCACAGTGTCCAGGGATGGGACATCTAGGCCTGGGTGTCTCAAAGTCTCCAGGGATGGGACATTTTAGGTCTTGGTCACCCAATTGTCCAGGTGTGGGACATCCTGGTCTTGGTGGCCTAAGGGGTCCAGAAATGGAACATCTGGGTCTTGGTGACCCAAAGTGTTCAGGGATGGGACATCTTGATCTTGGTGGCCCAAGAGGTCCAGGGATTGGAAATTTTGGCTCTTGATGGCCTCACAGTTTCCAGGTATCGGACACTGTGGTCTTTTTGGCCCACGGGGTCCAGAGATGGGTCATTTTAGGTCTTGGTGGCCTCACAGTGTCTAGGGATGGGATATTTTGGGCTGGATGGCCCAAAGTCTCCAGGGATGGGAAATCTTGGTTCCAGGGATTGGACATTTTAGGTCTTGGTGGCCCAAAGTGTTCAGGGATGGGATATACTTGCTCTCAGTGGCCCAAGGGGTCCAGGGATGGGACATCTTGGTCTTGGAGGCCCAAGATGGTTGGAGATGGGACATCTTGGTCTTGGTGTCCCAAAGTGTCCAGGGATGGGACATCTTAGGTTCAGGGATGGGACATTTTGTCCTGGGTGGTCCAAGGGTTCCAAGGTTTGGGACATTTTAGGTCTTGGTGGCTCAAGATGGCTGGAGATGGGACATTTTAGGTCTTGGTGGCCCAAAGTGTCCAGAGATAAGACATCTTGGTCTTGGTGGCCCATGAAGTCTGGAGATGGGACATCATTCTCTATGTGGTCCAAGGGGTCCAGGGATGGGACATCCTGGATCTTGGTGGCCCTAAGTGTCCAGGGATGGGATGTCTTAGATGCAGGGATGGGACATCTTGGTCTCAGTGGCCCAACGTGTCCCAAGATGGGACATCTTGGGTCTTGGTGTCCCTGAAGTGTCCAGGGATGGGACATCTTGGGTCTTGGTTGTCTTAGCTGTCCAGAGATGGGACTTTTTAGGTCTTAGTGGACTAAGGGGTCCAGGGATGGGACATCCTGGGTCTTGGTGGCCTCACAGTGTCCAGGGATAGGATATCTTTGCCTGTGTGTCCTAAGGGTTTCAGGGATGGACCATCTTGGTCTTCGTGTCCCAAAGTATCCAGGGATGTGACATCTTAGGTTCAGGGGTGGGACATTTTGTCCTGAGTGGTCCTAGAGGTCCAAGGGTTGAGACATTTTAGGTCTTGGTGGCCCAAAGTGTCCAAAGATGGGACATCTTGGGTCTTGGTGGCACAAGGGGTTCAGAGATGAGACATCTTAGTCTTGGTGGCCCATGAAGTCTGGAGATGGGACATCTTGGTCTTGGTGTCCCAAAGTGTCCAGGCATGGGTCAGCTTGGGTTCATGGATGGGACATCTTGGCCTGGGTGGTCCAAGGGGTCCAAGGGTTGGGATGGTTTAGGTCTTAATGGCCCAAGACAACTGGAGATGGTACACCTTGTTTTTGGTGGCCCAAGGGGTCCAGAGATGGGACATCCCAGGTCTTGGTGGCCCAACGTGTCCAAGGATGGGATGTCTTGGGTGCAGGGATAGGATATCTTGGATCCAGGGGTGGAACATCTTGGCTCTCAGTGGCCCAAAGTGTCCCGAGATGGGACATCTTGGGTCTTGGTGTCCCCAAAGTGCCCCAAGATGGGACATCTTGGGTCTTGGTGGCTTCTTGGGATCCAGAGATGGGACATTTGGGCCTGGGTGGCCCAAAGTCTCCAGGGATGGGATATCCGGGTTCTGGAATGGGACATCCTGGCTCTCGGTGGCCCAAGGTGTCCAGGGATGCGACATTTTACGTCTTGGTGCCCTAATGGGTCCAGGGACAGGAAATTTTACCCTGAGTGGCCCAAGGTGTCCAGGAATGGGAAATTTTGGCTATTGGTGTCCTCGCAGTTTCCAGGGATGGGACATAGTGGTGGCAAAAGTGGCTTAGGTAGTGGTGCCTGCTGCAGCAGTGGGTCCAGCTGCAGCCACAGCTCCTCCTTCACGGGGACTGGTCCATGGTGGGGTGGCCGCCTTCCTGTCCTGCCAGAGGATGCAGCTCTGCACCCCCAGCCCCAGTTTTAAAGGGGTGCCTGGGCAGGGCCCTTTGTGACATCACCAGTGACATCACCAGTGAGTCCTTGCCTACCCCAGGTAAGTGAGAGCTCTTGCCCAGCCCAGGCGAGTGATTATTTCTTCTGGATACCCATGAGTGAGAGACCTCTGGTTTTGTTTCTTGTGAGTGAATGCATGCACACTGTTGATCCTCATTATTCTTATGTTGTTGTACTCAAATAATCTCCTCAACTGATCCATCCTTCCACCATCCAGCGGGACCTGGACAGGCTGGAGAGTTGGGCGGGGAATAACCTGATGAAATATAACAAGGGAAAGTGTAGAGTCCTGCATCTGGGCAGGAACAACCCCAGGTTCCAGTATAGGTTGGGAAATTACATATTAGAGAGCAGTGTAGGGGAAAGGGACCTGGGAGTCCTGGTGGACAACAGGATGACCACGAACCAGCACTGTGCCCTTGTGGCCAGGAAGGCCAATGGCATCCTCAGGTGTATTACAAGGGGATGGTCAGTAGATCAAGAGAGGTCCTCCTTCCCCTCTACTCCGCCCTGGTGAGACCCCATCTAGAATATTGTGTCCAGTTCTGGAGCCCTCAGTTCAAGAAGGACAGGGAACTGCTGGAGAGGGTCCAGCGTAGGGCAACAAAGATGATTAAGGGAGTGGAGCACCTCCCTTATGAAGAAAGGCTGAGGGAGCTGGGTCTCTTTAGTTTGGAGGAGACTGAGGGGTGACCTTATTAATGTTTATAAATATATAAAGGGTGAGTGCCATGAGGATGGAGCCAGGCTCTTCTCAGTGGCAAACAATGATAGGACAAGGGGTAATGGGATCAAGCTGGAACACAAGAGGTTCCACTTAAATTTGAGAAGAAACTTCTTCTCAGTGAGGGTGACAGAGCACTGGAACAGGCTGCCCAGGGAGGTTGTGGAGTCTCCTTCCCTGGAGACATTCAAAGCCCACCTGGACATGTTCCTGTGCGACCTCACCTAGGCGTTCCTGCTCCAGCAGGGGGATTGGACTAGATGATCTTTCGAGGTCCCTTCCAATCCCAAACATACTGTGATACTGTGATACTGTGATATCTGAACCTGAATTTTATGTTGTTGGAGTGCTAAATAATTGTATAAACACAGTTTGTAGTTTATTGGCTTCCCTTTTCCGGCTAGAATAAAGTCTGCTTTGGAACTTTTGTTGTCCACCTAAAACTGACTTTTGGGGTGCCTCCGTGACACCCATAGTGCTGCTCGGGCTCCATGGCTACCGACCGGCACCAGATACAGGAGGAGGGCGGCTGTCCCACTGCAGCACCGGCCCCATGTCACCACCACCATGTGCCGGCAGGTCCCTGGTCACTGCCCCGGTGCAGGAGATGCAGGAGGAACCCCTGGGCCAGCCGGCAGCCCTGGGGGTGCAGCGTGAGGAGGCCCCACAGGGACAGAGGTGCCAGTTGCAGTGCCAGTGGCAGTGCCAGTGGTGGCGGTGCCATTTTTCTTGTGTGGCGGATGCACTCAACTCCCCCCAACCAAACCAGCAGCAGTTTGGTCCAGGCTCCAGAGGAGGTAAAGGCCTGAGCCACAGCCAGGCCAAGAATTCCTTCCAGGAGACCCACAAGGAAGCAGAATGGCAACTGAACACCGGTAACTCATGGGTGCAGGGAGTCTTGTGCATACTTTTCCTACTGTATGCAATTTAACTATGAGTAAACCACTTCATTCTATAAATACGACAGCCTGGATGAGCCCACTTTGAGCTCTCCCTGCTAAATAAGTGAGCTGTATGGCAATGGTTTTACTACTCAGAGGTCAGTGGATGAGCCCAACTCAAGTTCAATATTAATAATTTAGCTTAAGTAGATGCACACTAGATATAATGAATTATTTAGAGACATAAGGTTGTATGATTTTTAATATACTCTTTGATTCATGTTACTTGGTAGACTAGATTTGCTAAAATTTTAAGCTCGTATTTACTGAAAGCAACTTCAGACTACATTAAATGCCTTGCAAAATAAAGTCTAGCTTGCATTTTTCTGGGAAGGATAGATCTGACTGGGGAAACAACGATCCAAGGCTAACACAGAGACATTACAGACATCTGCAAAGCGGGGTCTATTTTGCACTTCGGTGAGAAGAAAAGATTTATTCAGACAAAACAGCACCTGCAAAGATATGGACCAAAATCAATGTCTATAACTTAACAAAACAGAGGCCCACGTGGAGTCAGGGAAAAAGGGTCCAATGGGGAGCAAAGGACCTGGTGCTGAAATTTTGCTATTGGACTGGATCTTGGTGTGAATCGTCTGTAAAGATATAAAAGGTTGTAGTTTTCTATGCTCAGTGGGACCTCTGTGCAGGTACCCTGCTTGAGCCAGCCCTTCTGCTATTCTGCTCCATTAATTTTTTTATTTTCTGAGAATTTTGTTTCCTGAAAGTCTGTTTTGCATACAGTTATGGGCCTTGCCTGAAAGTTTGCCACTGGAGCTTTAAAAATAGGCTCCAGAGCAAACGGTTACCAGGGAGAGAAGAATCCTGAACATTTGCATCACTATGGGTACAGGCCTCATCTGAGAGTTTGCCTCCAGAGCTCCAAGAAACAGCCCCTGGAGCAAGTGGTTATCAGGGAGGAAAGATACCTGAAAGTTTGCTTCGTGAATGGGTACAGGCACCTGGAGAGAAGGTCAGCAGCATTTGGCTTGGCATGTTTCCCCCATGTAGTAAATAATAGACTGACCTCACCACCGAACTCTTTTGAGTCGCACTTCTCTTTAAGAAATCTAAACATTGTTCTGCAGCAAGCTGAATCTTAAATTACTCCCCTGCGACAGGGGTCCCAGGCCTGATGCTCTCCCCGCCTCCCCACAGCTCCTGCACATCATCTCATTCCTGACGGTGCCTGACTTGCTCAGACTGGGCCAGACCCGTCACTCCCTCCATGAGGTGTGGACAGCGAGGCCGCCTGGGACCACTTGTGCCCCCTCTGCCCTCTGCTGCAGCCAGTGCCTGGCCCTGCAAGAGGGCCACAGTGCTCAGCTGTGAGTCCAATCATCGCCAAGGGAGGGGAGGGGGGTGCCACTTTGTCCCCCAGCCAGTAACAATGTCTCTGCTTCCCTCCTCCAGACACCAAGGGGCTGCACCTCCAGGGAATGGGCCACCACCAGCAGCGAGCGCTGGAACCTCCATCCTGTCTCCCCCTCCTCGTGGCTATGGCATGCTGGTGCCTGCCCAGCAACACCTCTTTCTCCTGGATTATGGTGGGACCCTCTTCTTCCTTCATGACGCTGGCCGCCACGCCTGCCACTGCCAGGCCGTCTCCCATGGCATCAAGGATGTATGCTGACTCTTCGCCCCCTGCCCCCCTTTGGCCCGTGCCACCGCCATACAGGGTGACTGTGGGACTACAATGGGTCTTTGTTGTGTGTTTGTGTGGTTTAGTAGGTCTTTGTTGTGTGGTACGGTGAGTTTGCAGACTGTTAAATCATGAGAATCCATGGACTCCAAATGTGCATTTTGTGATAATACAGAAGATCATGAGTAATTTAGTTCTCTACTGTGTGAATGTGATGATAAAATTTTGTGTGTAATAGCTGTTACTTTTCTTCCTAGCATGCTAGCTTTATTCCAGCATTCAGACTTGCGCAACTCTGTGATAGGCTGTGTCTCATCTTGGTGTACTAAATTTGGCTCTTTTGTATGCACAGTAGGTAAAGAATCCTGGTTTTGGGATAACGCCTAAATGCTATGATGGATGTGAACTTGGTATTGCATGAGGTTGTATTTAAAAGTTGCTGGAATATGAACTGATTTGGATCTAGGAAAATGGAATAATGGATTGATGTTTAATATGCTGGTTTTTGACATCTGTAAATTGCAAAAGGTAAATGGAGCTAAGGAATGTAACTATTGCTGAGCTACTTGGAATTGCATATAAAGTGTATTATGGTTGGAATGAAATGGACAAACAAAAAAGCAAAATATCCCAGGCCTGTGTTGTACAGTTTAAATAGAAATTTCAGGTCTGTGTCAAGCTGCAAGATAAACTCAGCTCATTGTAACCGAGGAGTTTGCCAGAGCCTCCCACTTCGTACCAGCGATTACGTCACCTGTGTGGCCTTGGCTATATCTAAACTGCAGCAAGAAGAGAAAGAAAAAAAAAAAAGGAAAAACCTGTTTTCCCGCTGCTAAGAGGAGGAAAGGGGGCTTTATTCTCCCCGCTCTGTCTTTTTTTTTCCTGAAGTGTTGTCATTGATCCTTGTTGTGGTGCTGCATTGCTTCTCGTCTCTGAATATGAGGTTATTGATGCTGTTTCTTTTTGCTTCAGTCTTGTTTCTTAGGTTCCAGCACATCTGGGGAAAGAGCTCATCATTTTACCTCCTTGCTGAAGTCGGTCTTTTTGCGCTGGTCAGCTTTGGGGGGTCAGAGTGCTCAGTGCTTCTCTGGGTCAGACTGGTACTAATTTGGGTGTGGAGTGGAGCCAGGCTGATTTGGTGTGGAGTTTGAACTGATTTGTTTTCATGCTGGACTGGGGATCTTGCTATCTCAGATGGGGGTGAGAGGGAGGTTTTATTCCCCCACCCGTCCCCCCCCCCCAGCAATATTACTGTTAGAGAACTGTAATAATGCATGAAGGAGTCTGAGGGTGAAATTTAAAGGCATTGCCAGTGGATTCGTAGTTCTAATGAAGCTGGGAAATTAAAGCAAAATTTTTTTTAATAGACTTATTCTGTGGTAACTGGTTGTAAGAGACTTTTCAGTAAATTCACCGTGCTAGTTTTTGAGGCCATGGGAGGGAACGAAAGAAAGGCCATTTTTTGAGACCAATGGAATGCCAAATTTGGAACAAAGTTTTACCATATGAATTCTCGTATTTGCCAGAAAGCCCTATACCTCTCTCGGGTCAAGATTTGTTAAGTAGATTGTAAGCTCAAATAACATTTTCTGATAATTCTGTTTAGTTGCATGGCCTACAAGAAGGTGCTTGGATGGTGCAGATCTGCTTGCTGCAAGTGAGAAATCTCCAAGGAAATTTCGAATGCTGTATTTCCACTAGTATTAACAGCCAATGTTTCAATAAAGCTAACACTACACTGATAGAACTGAAATGCGACTTTGATCCAGTAAGGAAAAACAATATCCAATAAATATGACGTCCAAAATGGAGTTAGAAACTTTGATGAATAAATTTATGACAACCTTACAGGCTGACTGCATTCGATTGGACTTGCAGATTTGTCTGTTTATAGCTACAACATAGAAACAACCTGTGGCTATTGTGGGACAGTATGATGAGATTGCTAACAGACTGTTACTCTGATCAAGAAATACAGGTGTCACGGAGGCACTCCGAGGTTAGTTTAAGGGATTACAGTTTCCAAAACAACTTTTATTAAACCCATGAGAAACAGGGTTTTAGCACTCCAAAACTGACTCGAATACAGGTTTGGATGTCAGTTGAGGAAAATTATTAAGGGGAAGCAACTAATGAAACAGGAGGTCCACAGTGTCCATACACATGGCTTCACCAAAACAATGCCAGAGCCGCCCCTGAGTCCGGGAAGAGTACACACTCGCCTGAACACGGTGTGGGATTATTTTAAAGAGATACACGTACTCATATTGAGTATGGAAAGTGTACACTTGCGATTCTGCAAGGCTAAATTTATAACACACTTGCAATCCTGCGAGGGTTAATACACGTGCAAATGTGCACAGAAAGTTACACGTGCTTATGTGGAAGCACAGGAGGAAAATACACCCGCGATTATGCGAGGGTTAATTTATACATGTGCTCGTATTGAGCATGGAAAGTACACGTGCAAATGTGCACGGAAAGGAGATACACTCGCAATCCTGCGAGGGTTAATTTTACATGTGCTTGCATTAAGCACGGAAAGTACGCGTGCAAATGTGCACGGAAAGTTACACGTGCTTATGTGGAAGCATGGGAGGAAAATACACCCGCGATTATGTGAGGATTAATTTTACACATGTTCATACTGAGCAGAGAAAGTATGCGTGCATATGTGCACGGAAAGTAAATACACTCGCAGTCCTGCGAGGAGAAATTTTACTCACACATGTGGCGGCAAGGCAAGCGGAGTCTCCATCCTGGGGAGGGGGGCTCTCGGTGGCAGCATCTGGCTTGTGCTCCAAGAGATCCATGACAAGGGGCAGAGTCTCGACGAGAGTCCCGTTTTTTATAGGCTGATCAGATCTGACTGTAGGCATTCCAGAAGCTTCTCTGCACCCCCACACTGGCTGTGGGGTGCCCCTGAAGCTTCCAAACATCCCCCACACTGGCCGTGGGCACCCAGCGGCTCCCTGGCACATCGTACTCCCTTCTCCTTTCTCTTAAGGGCCCGGGCCAGGGGGCTCCTGAGGCCAAACAAAAGAAGCTGTTAGACTCAAGCAGCAGAGAGAGAGAGGGAGATGTGTCTATTCCTTCCATATCGAAGGAAGGGAGGGGGAGAGAGGGGGGTTTGCATCCTGCCACAGCAGGGAATGAATTTAAGTCTTAATAGGCCATGATCCTTTTATCATATATGTACCAGTTGTGAAATTTAATTTTGATTTTTTTATTTGCAGTCTATGTTCTTGTAAATTGCACTATCTGGTTTTCTTAACAGTACAGCTTTTGGCATGCCTAAATGTAAATTGCTGCAGAACCTGCAAGTCTTTAACATCAGGTCACAGACAATACTTGTATCTGGTCTGATCCTACATACTTGCACAGTTTTTGTTGATGGTTCTGGGAAGTCTCATAAAGCTGTAGAGGTTTGGCGTGAAGATAACAATTGGCATCATTCTGTAAAAATGATTGAAGGTTCAACCCAATTAGCAGAACTTGGCACAGCTTTAAATTAGTTAGAGCTTTTTAAGGAGGAACCTCTAAATTTCCTTTGTGATTCTGAGTATGTAGTCAAGGTACAACGCACGTATCTGATTCTGAACTGGTTTTTTTGTTGTTGTTGCTGGTGTTTTTTTGTGTTTTTTTGTTTTTCAAAAACAAAAAGGGGGAGAAATAGGGGAAACACCACAAAACCAATTGTCAAAAGCATTGTATGTGATCAATCACTTATATCTAAGTGGTGCAGCCCAAATTTGCCCTGTGATGAAACACATTAAGTATGACCCAAGTAAGTATGACCCCAAGTATGACCCAAATACATGCTAAATCAGAAAGAACCTACATTAGTTATGGTCAAATCACTAGTTAATGGTCGATGGAAAAGGTCACATCAACTGATAACCTGGGGGAGAGGCTATGCTTGTGTCTTTGCAGATCAAGGGCTGCAATGGTTGCTGGCCTGAAATGTGAAACCTGTTATCTTCCTGACAATGATTGCTGCAGCTGCTGTGTTTTGTATGCCTGCAGAGACAAAGACTAACATGTGGATTACTTTAGCCAACGTGATTGACCAGGACTCTATATGCCTAGCTATGGCATCTCTGGAAAACCCATTCCACACATGCTTGGTTGGCATCCCCCTTGATGACTACAGCAGCATCACACAACTGTTTCAAAATAGCAGTTGGTGCAAAGGCATTGCACTGAACTGTAATAATATCAACATGGCACTTTGGATTAATTGCCTCCCAGAAGCAGATATCGAACCACAGGAACTGGAATTGCTGGCATCTATGCCAGTGGATGCTTGTATCCAGCTGGTTTGTGAAAAATGTCAGAACAATATACAAGAACATGAATGGATAAAACTGCAAAATGTCAATGCTACCTTTGGTGACTATAGAAATGAAACTCGATGGTGTAATGCCTTGCAGAAAAATCAAAGGGGATTTTTTTCTGTATGGTGTATTCTTGATCTGTGGAGATAGAGCCTGGCCAGGAATTCCTTCTAATGCTGTTGGAGGACCGTGTATTTTGGGATGATTAACTCTCTTAACACCCAATGTATCTATGATAATAGATCACAGAAGAGCAAGATGGGAAAAACACTTTTTTGCATGTATGTGAGTCAAAATGTGATGATAATGTAGATTTTTGGGGATCAGGGTTAAGAGTTTTAGGATCTCTTGTACCTGGTGTTGGCACAGCTAAAGCTTTAAATACTTTAGAAAAATTAGGATGCTGGCTAGTTAAGCAAACTAACAGAACTTCTAAGGCTTTAAGTGGACTTTTGTTAGATGTAGATTCTGTAAGACATGCTATACTGCAGAATAGAGCCGCAATAGACTTTTCGTTGTTAGCTCAAGGACATGGGTATGAAGATTTTGATGGGATTCGTTAAATAAATTGCTTAGTGGTTGGGGGCTTTCAGGGTGGTTGTTATCAGTAGTGAAAATGGGACTGATTGTCTTGATGATTGCTGTGATTGTGTTACTAATGTTGCCACGCATGATTTCTCTGCTGCAAAGGGCCCTGCAGCGGACAATGAAGGCAATTTTTTTAGCACAAAAACAAAAAGGGGGAATTGTGGGAGTACGGTAGGTCCTTGGATTCCCCGACGGAGGGCATGGGAACAGAAATTAGCCTTGAAGATATCAAGGCCTACCCGTGAGAAAGATGGGAGTAAAGGAGTATCTGGAGATGTTAAGGATGTACCCGTGAGAGAGAAGGGAGTAGAAGAGTAACATGAATGTTAGCAAAATTAGCCAATGAGATGTTACTGCTGTAATTTGTAACCAATAGTGAAGAGACACATGAATTGGTAAAACTGTATAAAAATGCACTTGTGGCAATAAATGACATCTACTACTTTCATCCTGGAAGAACTTGGTCTATGTCATTTGTCTGTCTCAAACACTACAGGTGAGTGTCCCCTCCTCCCCACAGGTGACAGCAGACCCCTGTGAGGAGCCTGCCCATGTCTATGCACTGACAGGGCAGGAGGAGTGTGACACCCTGGAACTGTACAACCCCACCAATGCCCAGCGTGGCTTTCATGTCAGCTTCCCCCCCCTTCCATCTGCTTCTAACAAGTGGTCATCACTGACACGGAGGCAACGTTGAGACTTCTGCTGCTCACAGGTTTGGGGGGTGGACACTGAGGGGATGGGGGAGACACCTTGTGGTGTGTGAGGCCATGAGGGGTACATCCCCCCCCAAAATTCAGCCCCCTGACCTCCCTATATATAATCACAAAGGAGGGGCAGGTGTACAGCTTGTGACTAGACATGGACCCCTTGGCCCTGCACCCCATTGGCCTCAGTCAGCCCGTTCGTGCTATGGCTGCTGGCCACAATGCTGTCACCTTTCTCACTGTCCCCAACCTCTCCAAATCCCCTAAATTCACCCCAAAAACTTCCACCCTGTGACCCACGATCTCTCGCAGAGATGGGGTATGTCTTCCTGCAGGCACGAACCTTGGGGTGCCCTGCCCGCCCTGTGCCCATTGCCCTGCTGTTGCCCATCAAGGTAAGGGGGAGGAGGGTACCTAGGGGGGTCCCTGCCACACTCTGGTGTGGTGTTCCCAGTGATATCACCTTGTTGTCACCCTGTCCCCAAGGTGGTGGTCTGCTCCATGGAGTACAACCCACTAGGGCTGGTGGATGACCAGGGGTGAGTCTTCATGCAAGGGAGGAACCACTATGGTCAGCTGGGGACCGGAGGCAGGCTGGACCACATGGAGTCCACACAGGTGATGGGCTATCCCCTTCCTGTCCCTGTCCTTGTCACTGTCCTGTCACTGTCCCCACAGGTGTCCCATCTCTGTCCCTGTGACTCAGTGTTGTCCAGGCAGATGACCTGTCCCCACAGGCCCTTTGTCCCGACAGGGGCTCTGTCACCATCCCTGTCCCCAGTGTCACCCCTACAGGTATCCAGTCCCATCCCTTTCCTGTTAGCATCCTCTGGGGCCCTGTCCCCATCTCTGTTCCCACCCTTGTCCCTCTCTGTCCCTGTCGCTGTCTCCAGTGACCCAGTCAGTCCTTATCGAGCAGGTCCCCTGCCCTCCCTTTGTCTGGTGTGGCCTCAACTACTCCCTGGTGCTAACGCAGGATGGGACCCTGCTGAGCTATGGCTGCAGGACTGGCGGCTGCCTGTCAGGGTGGCCCTGTGGCAGTGTCAACTTTGTCCGCCTCCGTGTCACAGTGAGACCAGGAGACACTGTAGACTCCACCGGGGACCACACCAGGGATCCCACTGGCATCAGATGGGACCCTTTGGGCAGCCTCTCACCTCTCTGCCCCCTCCACCCTTCCCCAGGTCCCCCATTGGATCAGCAGCCTCAGCACCTCCTGCCATTGGTTCTTTCTGCACTGTGGTCATCAAGGGGCTGCAGCTCTACCAGCGGGCACAGCGGGGACAGGAGCTGTGGCAATGGCGTCGGTGCTGGTGGATGCGCCAGCAGCTGAGGAAGTAAAGGTCGGGCTGCTCTGCTAGGCCACCATCTGGCAAGGGGTGCCAGGGCCCCTGGGGGTCCCAGGGCAGCTGGTGCAGCTCCCCTCCTGTGTGCAGCTCCCCACTGTGGGTACAGCTCCCTGTCCCTCTACCTATGGCTGGGGACAGCAGGTGGTAATGGGGATGCTGGTCCCCAACCAGCCATTGGGGTGGGTCATGGTCCATGGGGAGCCCCTGCACCCCACAGTCTCCTGCTCACTGCATGGTCCTGCCTACCCTGCCCCCCCCGCCATGTTGCTGCTTCATGGCACAGCAGTGGGTACAGGGGACACCCTGTGCTCCAAGCCCTGCCCAGTAGCGCCCATAAGTCATCAGAGGCCTCCAACAAGGCTGGGGCAGCTATCAAGGACAGCAGCTCTGCTGCCAGCCCCCACCAAGCCACCCTGGCTCCGCCAATCAGCCGAACCATGACAAAGCCCAAAGGTGAGGCTTGGGAGATGGCAGAGTCCCTGGGCAGGTGGGCAAGCTGAGGAAAGCTTGCATCATCCTGGGGTTGGGTTGGCTTTTTTGGCTTTTCAGCAGTGGTGACCACTCCAGTAGCCCCAGGGACGCCTGTAGAGCTGCCTGAGTAGGAGGCAGGCACCTCTTAAGGCCTTTCCTGAGCAGGTAGAGGACACCACCATCAACCATATGCTCACCTAGCTCAGCAGAGCACATGGTGTAGACACTGTCCCCAAAGTGCCCGACAGTCCCAGCTCAACCACCTTCCTCCACGAGCTCACTGACCTCTCCAAGTATGTGGCAAAGCGCAGCTGCACCAAGGAGCAAGTGGTGGTGGCAGGGCTGGGGGACAATAAGGACACCATCCCTGATTGTCCTTGGTTTCCCCAACAGCCTCGCCAGCATTGCTTTCCTCAATGAGCTCCACAACTTCTTGGAGTGCATGGTGGACAGTGACTGCCCCCAGGACCAAGCAGTGGGGGACAGCGAAGAAACCATCTTGACTGCCAATGTCCCCAGCTTGACCACTGAGATCCTTGATGAGCTCCCTAACCTCTCCCAGTATGCGGCAGAGGGCAGCTGCCCCAAAGAATGAGTGGTGGTGGTGGCAGGGCTGAAGGATGGTGGGGTCACTGTCCCCCATGTCCCCAACCTGACCACCTCTCTCAACAGGCTTCCCCACCTCTTGCAGCAGAGGCCAGAGGACAGCTGCAACAAGGAGCATGTGATGGCAGTGATGCTGGTGGATGGTGAAAACCCTTCCCTGATGTCCTTGACAGCCTGGCCAGCAGCACCTCCTTCAACAAAGTCCCCAACTTCTTGGAGTATGGGGGGAGGGTAACTCCCCCAAGGACTGCCTGGCGGTGGTGATGTTGGGGGACGCTGAGCCCTTCTGGGGGCTGGTGGCATCCCCCTTTCAGGACCCTAAGGGGAAGCACGGTTGGGTGGCAGTAGTCCTCCCCCCCTGGCTGCCAATGAGTCCCTTGGAAACATGTGAGGAGAGGTCTCCAGAGAGTGCAGAGGAGAAGTCAGAGGACAGTCTTGTGGAGAGTCCCAGAAGGATCCCCTGATGGTTCCTGTGGAGAGTCTCCTGCTGATCTCCCTGCAGATCCCACTGCTGGGTCCCCAGCTGCTGCCCTGTGTTATCCATCCCTCATGGCCCAACTTGTGGAGGAGGTGCCATGGAGACAGCCCTAGGTGGTTTTGACCCACTTGCTGCTGCCACCGGGTGTCGTCTCCTCCCAGGTGGTGCCCAGGTTGGGAGAGGTGAGACACAGCGTCGACAGCCACCAGCACCACTGGTGTCAGCTCCTGGAAGCACTGGGCCACACGCTGCTGAGGGTGCCCCATACCAACCTGAGACTGCGCTTGCTGAACTCCATCGAGAATTTCCACCCACGGGGCCAAAGAGGTGGTGGGGTTGGCGTGTCAACTGCCTGATCCAGAGCCCCAAACCAGCCTCAGCTGTCCCCCAGGGTCACCACTACCCTGCTGGTGGTCCCAAGTCCCAGCACAGGGCCAACTGCCTCCAAGCCCCAACGGATGGCAAGAAGGAGATGGCACTGGCAGTGTCATCGAGCAGCAGGGGCACATAGGGGCTGCCAAAGCTAAACAGCCGAGTTGGCTGCACCCATCACCCATGTGGGGCCAAATCCCATGAGAGGGGCTGTCGCAGCAGCTGCACATGCCGCCACAGTTGCCACACCTTCTTGCACACTCCTTGCCACCACTCAGACCCTCAGATGCCTCACAGGTGTGCCCGCCCCACTGGAGGAGCAGGAGGAGTTGGTGCCCATCACACCTGAGCAGTGGCTCCAGTGAGAGCACAGGAAGAAGCTGTCCAGGAGGAGCAGAAGCAGGCAGCCCTGCAGATGTCACTGGGGCACATGCAGGGTTTTGTGCAGAGAGACACCAACACGGAGAAAGCCAACGAGCATGGCCACACATAACCCACCACTTCAGCACTGTCCTCCGTAGCAGAGGTATGGATGCAGAGACCTGCACCTATCTGCTGTCACGGAGGCACCCCGAAGTTAGTTTAGATGGACAACAGGGTCCAAAACAAACTTTTATTCAGTAAAGAAAGTGCCGCAGATTAACCAGTGGAAGACGGGGTTTTAGCTCTCCAATAGTGACATAAATCATAGAATGCTAGGGATAGGAAGGGACCTCGAAAGATCATCTAGTCCAATCCCCCTGCCGGAGCAGGAACACCTAGATAAGGCTACACAGAAACATATCCAGGTGGGTTTTGAATGTCTCCAGAGTAGGAGACTCCACAACCTTCCTGGGCAGCCTGTTCCAGTGCTCTGTCACCCTCACTGAGAAGAAGTTTCTTCTCAAATTTAAGTGGAACCTCTTATGTTCCAGTTTAAACCCATTACCCCTTGTCCTACCGTTGTTTGTCACCGAGAAGAGCCTGGCTCCATCCTCGTAACACTCACACTTTGTATATTTACAAACATTTATAAGGTCACCCCTCAGTCTCCTCTTCTCCAAACTAAAGAGACCCAGCTCCCTCAGTCTTTCCTCATAAGGAAGGTGCTCCACTCCCTTAATCATCTTTGTTGCCCTACGCTGGACATATCCAGCAGTTCCCTGTCCTTCTTGAACTGAGGGGCCCAGAACTGGACACAATATTCCACATGGGGTCTCACCAGGGCGGAGTAGAGGGGAAGGAGGACCTCTCTCAATCTACTGATCACCCCCCTTGTAATACACCCGAGGATGCCATTGGCCTTCCTGGCCACGAGGGCACAGTGCTGGCTCATGGTCATCCTGTTGTCCACCAGGATCCCCAGGTCCCTTTCCCTTACACTGCTCTCTAATATGTAATTTCCCAACCTATACTGGAACCTGGGTTTGTTCCTGCCCAGATGCAGGACTCTACACTTTCCCTTGTTAAATTTCATCAGGTTATTCCTCGTCCAACTCTCCAGCCTGTCCAGGTCTCGTTGGATGGCAGTACAGCCTTCCGACGTGTCAGTCACTCCTCCCAGCTTAGTGTCATCAGCAAACTTCCTGATAGTACACTCAATTCCCTCGTCCAAATCATTAATGAATATATTGAATAATACTGGCCCCAGTACTGACCCCTGAGACACCCCACTAGATACTGGCCACCAACTAGACTCCACACCATTGACCACCACTCTCTGGTTTCTCTCTTTAAGCCAGTTTGCAACCCACCTCTCTACTGTATTGTCTAGACCACACCTCCTCAACTTAGCTGTGAGGATGCTGTGAGAGACTGTGTCAAAGGCTTTACTGAAGTCAAGGTAGACCACATCCACCGCTCTGCCATCATCCATCCACCTTGTTACATTCTCATAAAAGGCTATGAGGTTGGTCAAGCATGACTTACCCTTGGTAAAGCCGTGCTGACTGCCCCTAATAACCCTCTTATCCTTGATATGCCTTGAGATGACACCAAGGATAAGTTGTTCCATCACTTTCCCAGGGACAGAGGTGAGGCTGAACGGTCTATAATTACCCGGATCCTCCCTATTGCCCTTTTTGAAGACTGGAGTGACATTTGCTTTCCTCCATTCCTCGGGCACCTCTCTCATTTCCCAAGACATGGCAAAGATGATGAAGAGTGGTCCAGCAATGACTTCATCCAGCTCCCTCATAACCTGAGAGTGCATCCCATCTGGACCCATGGATTTATGGATGTCCAGACTATTTAATTGCTCCCTAACCCAGTCCTCATCGTCTAAAGCAAACTCCTCCATTGACCTGGCTTCATCCGGGGTCTCAGGGGTACAGGGCTCCCCAGGACAGCCTCCGGCGGAGTAGACAGAGACAAAGAAGGCATTCAGTAATTCTGCCTTCTCTGTATCTTCTGCCACCAGGGCACCCACCCCATTCATCAGTGGGTCTACATTGCCTCTGGTATTAGTTTTATCTGCTATGTATTTGAAAAAGGTCTTTTTGCTGTCCTTGACCCCTCTCGCCAGCTGTAATTCTAAGGAGGCCTTGGCTATCCTAGCTGCCTTCCTACATTCTCTAACAGCAGCCTTATATTCCTCCCAAGTGGCCAGCCCCTGCTTCCATAACCTGTCAGCTCTCCTCTTCTGCTTGAGCATACCCAACAGACCCCTATTTAACCACACAGGCCTCCTGGCTCCCTTCCTTGACTTCCTACATGTGGGGATGCTCTGATCCTGAGTGTGGAAGAAGCAATCTCTGAATGCAATCCAGCTCTCTTGGGCCCCTTTTCCTTCAAGCAGTCTTGCCCATGGGATTTCCCCTAGCAATTGCTTGAAAAGGCCGAAGGTAGCCATGCTAAAGTCCAGGGTTGCAATTCTACTTGCTATTCTGTTCCTGCCACACAAGATGCTGAACTCCACCATCTCGTGGTCACTGCAACCCAGGCAGCCCTCAACTTTTACTGCTTTGACCAGACCCTCCTTGTTAGTGAGGATGAGATCCAGCAGTGCACCTCTCCTAGTCGGCTCCTCCACCATCTGCATGAGCAAGTTATCATCAATGCACTGGAGGAACCTCCTGGGTTGTGGCTGACTGGCTGAGTAGTCCTTCCAGCAGACATCAGGGAAGTTAAAATCCCCCACCAGAACCAGGGCCTGTGATTGTGAGGGTGCTGCTCTCAGCTGCCTGTAGAAGGCCTCATCAGCTTCCTGACCTTGATCTGGTGATCTGTAATAGACATCCACGATAGTGTCTCCCCTGCCAGCCTGCTCCTTAATTCTCACCCATACACTCTCAACTTGCTCCTCATCTGTGCCCGGACAGTACTCAATACGCTGTAGTTGCTCTCTCACATAAAGAGCAACTCCACCACCTCACCTGGCTGTCCTGTCTTTCCTGAAGAGGACATAGCCATCCATGACCACATTCCAGTCATGTGAACTGTCCCACCATGTTTCTGTAATTGCCACCAGATCATAATCTCCCGACCGAACATAGGATTCTAACTCCTCCTGCTTATTCCCGATGCTGCACGCATTGGTGTACAGGCATTTCAGGGAGCGAGCAGTGCACACCAATTTCTCCCTAGGGGCACAGGAGGCCACCCGGTCCTCATCAGTTTCAGAATGCTGCCCCACTGGGACAAGCCCAGCTACAACCCCACCCCCCTTCGAGCCTAGTTTAAAGCTCTCCAAATGAGCCCAGCTAATTCCTGCCCCAGCATCCTTTTGCCCCTGCAAGATAAACCTTTCCCGCGTAACACTGTCCGGACTGGAGTCTTATAAAACCAGCCATTATCAAAAAATCCAAAGCCCTGCCTGTAGCACCAGCCTTGGAGCCAATCATTTACAGTCTGATTTTTCCTGTTCCATCCCACATCATCATTTGAAGATGGAAGGAGTGAAGAGAAAATCACTTGAGCCCCAGAGTCCTTCACCATCCTTCCCAAGGCCTTGAAATCTTTCTTCATTCCCCTCAGACTACAGGAAGCAGCTTCCTCCCCATCTGTCTGGAAGACCAGCAGTCTGTCGGGCGCACCAATTTGGGGAGCTCTCTAGCGATATCCTTGATCCGGGCACCAGGTAGACTACAAACTTCCCTATGATGACAGTCAACCCTGTATATTGGGCCCTCTGTTCCTTTCAGAAGGGAATTTCCTATTACAATTACCCTTCTTTCCTTCTTATTGGAGGCAGTCTTGAGTTGTGGAGTCAACTGCTTCTTCCTAAGTGACCTTGTAGGCAGGTCTGGCACTACCTCCTCACCTACCTGTTCTTCAACATCCAGGACCTCAAACTTATTATGTAGGGGCACCTGGGGAAGCAAAGCAGGTGGGGAGGGGGCCTGCCCGTGACGCCGAACTGGAATACACATCCACCCCTCATCGTCTTTTCGGTCCCCTACCTCTGCCCGACAGTGACAGGGTAGGGGCTGTTTCGGGACTTCCCCCTCTGTCCAAGGGGGCAGGGGGCCTGTCTCCTTTTGGGGGGTACCTCCCTGGGGCCTTACCGACTGGCACGTCAGGGTGTTACTCCACCAGTCGATCTCCCTTTTGCACTCCCTGATGGTCCTCAATCTCTTGACCTCCTCCTTAAGTTTCACCACCATGCTGAGCAGATCATGCACCTGCTCACACCTCACGCAGGTGGAATACTGGCCTCCCTCCCCCGGCAGCAGCAGGCTCTGGCACTCCCTGCAGCCGGAGACCTGAACAGCCACAGTTCGGTGCAAAACCTCTGTCTGCGTTTCCACGGTCTTTTTGAGACAAGCTCTTTTTCTAGAGGCGACCATGGTCGTCAGCAGTGTGGGACGCTGGCAAAGGTAAGAGAGTCTGACAGGCAATGAGCGATCTCTGCGCCCTGCTGCACAAACTACCACACCCTCTGCTGCAGCACAATGTGGGTGGGACTCACTCGCGGTACAAGCTGGTTGCTCCGCCCTGCGCCTACTGGGCGGATTGTAACCGAGGAGTTTGCCAGAGCCTCCCACTTCGTCGATTACGCCACCTGCGTGGTCTTGGCTACATCTGAACTGCAGCAAAAAGAGAAAGAAAAAAAACACGGAAAAACCTGTTTTCCTGCTGCTAAGCGGAGAAAGGGGGGCTTTGCTCCCCCCTCCTTCTGGAGACGACCATGGTCATCAGCAGTCTGTGATCCTGGCAATAAGTTAGAGGGACTGACAATGCTTGTTGCTCCTCTCTGCACCTGGTGGGCAGCGACTAGTCTCTGCTCTCCCAAAGGCTTTTTCAAGGCAAGGGGAGGGGGTGTGGTCGCCGTCACCGTGGGAACGCCCCCCCCCCCCCGTCACATCAGCCGCTCTCTCACAATTGCTGCCGGGGCTTCAGGGATCGGGACATGCCGGGAATCACATTGTCCCTGTACGTTTCCCTCTGAGCTTCCTAATCTTGGCTGAACCTCGTGTGTCTGCACCTTCCATATCGAAGGAAGGGAGAGGGAGAGAGGGGGGTGTGCATCTGCCACGCCTGCCCACTCGAGCTCCAGCCCTCTCCCAGATCCCCCTTTCTTGCTTAATGTGTTAAAAAGAGTTGGGTGTTCACTTTGCAGTGCCTCTCTCTGCCTGTGGTCATTTGTGCAGCAGGGGGAGGGCAAGGGGTTAATGCAGCTTCCCTGCAGCCCGAGCAACCCCGCCATTGCCTGAAGGATGGTGAGAGGGGGGAGGACATGGCCACCATCAGGTGTCTGTAAAAAGTATTGAGCAGCATGGAGTATCTTACAGACAGTGATCTTGAGTTACTGGAACAACCTTGACCAAAATATAATGAGAAGCCAGAATGTTTTTGCACAAGAAAAGATATTTACAATGTGTTAGCCAAACAGACAGAGCACGTGCAAGATTAAGTAAACCAATTGCAAGATAACTTTAAACGTGTGAACAGGTAGCATAAGCCAATTAAAACAGAAAGTTAAACGCGTGTACAACAGCTACTAATTATAAATATAAGTGCATTGCAGAAATAAAGGGTCTTTTGGTTCATCCATGCTGGGAGTCCGTGTGGTCAATCCCTCAAATGGTGACCCTGACGTGATAAGGTCGAAAAAGTGCTGAAGCGAGCGTCTGGAGCGACTCCAGCCAAACTATCATTTCAACAGCTGGACTGATCAAGAAAAGAAGAAACAGAAGAGAAAGAGAAACAGCAGAGAAGAGAAACAGAAGAGAAAGAGAAGAGCGTCCTGGTTTTGTTAAAAACAAGACCAGTTCTTTTTTAGTGATTTTTCTTTTAGCTAAGTTCTTCTAGGTGGCTATACTTTTCCGGGCTTTAGCCTGCATATTATGTTCCATAAGTGTCTTTCAGGTTGATGCAGTAGTGGTGAGGAACCCTGAGCTAACCTCATTGAGTGGTGTCCAGTAACTTGCCTGAGGCTGACATCTCTGACTTACAATTCCTGGACACGAACTGCATCAGATTGCACATCATCTCTCCTGCCTAGAGAGAGAAGACTGCTGTGATAGAGAGACTTGCACTCATGAACTAGTGAAATACATATTTTTGTGTGTGTGTATATACATTTGAAGACAGGCAGAAAGCACTAGTGATTTGGGTATGACTCAAATGGTATGGGATAAGGGGTGGAATGTCCTGGTTTTGTTAAAAACAAGACCAGTTCTTTTTTAGTGATTTTTCTTTTAGCTAAGTTCTTCTAGGTGACTGTACTTTTCCGGGTTTTAGCCTGCATATTTTTCCTAGGATGCTGTACTCGGTGCTGATAAGAGACCAACAGAATGCTGAAGAAGCTCGTGTTCAGATTTATTATTATGGTAGCCAAGAAAGACTGATAAGTTTTCCCACGTTCCATTG
Source organism: Patagioenas fasciata (assembly GCF_037038585.1). Lineage (NCBI taxonomy): Eukaryota > Metazoa > Chordata > Aves > Columbiformes > Columbidae > Patagioenas > Patagioenas fasciata. The sequence goes on from NC_092559.1 coordinate 45,010,232, forward strand.
TGAGAGGGGTGTGTTTGAGGAGGGGTGGATGGAACAGGTGACTAGAACTGACCAACGGAAGTATTCCATCCCATAATCATCATACCCCCTATATAAGAGGGTGATCATGAGGGTCACTCTCTCTTTGACCATGGCTGGCATCTAGAGAGGACCCTGCCTGTCTGCCTGTGATCTACAAACCTCAGGCCCTGCATCCCTGCAACCAGGTTCCGGTTTGCTGTGAAGTCCCACTCATGACTTCCGGGGGCCTGAGCTGCATCTGTTGGAACCATGCCAGCTCCACACACCCAGCTTCACCGCTGCTGGTGTGATGCCAACTCTACATGGAGCACTTGAGATTGGTTTTCTATATTTTGTATATATTCTCTATTTATTAGTAGCATTAGTAAAACCCTTTAAAACTCTCCAACTTAAAGTCTAAGTCTCTCTTCCTTTCCCCTTATCTTTCTTATCATCTTTCCGATCTAAAGGAAAGGGGTGGCGGGAAGTGAGGGGATAACAGGGATTGCCACCTTGCCTTAAACCTTGACAAAGAGAAAGAGAAATGCACCCAGGTAATCACCATATCACGAATACAGGTGAGCAGCTGGATAGTTAAATATGGGAATATGTAGAAGCAGCAGCTATAGTGAAACTATTTTTGTAAATTTTACAAAAGCGGGGAACAATATATGAAGAGTGTATTGTTAAACTAATGTTAAAATGGCTTAAAGTAAATGACGTTCCAACAACTGTTGCAGCAACAGCAGTAGCAGTCTTTGATTCAGACACTTGGGAACTCGCAGAGACTGTAAATTGGAAAGTTGCTTCCAAAGGTGATCTTACAACAAAAGAAATAATGACAATGTGGCGCTTAGTAACAGAGACTCTTAAAGCAGAAAAGAAAGTAGCAAGAGCAGTGAGACAATCTTCGAGCTCCCTAGTAGATGCCAGCAAAGACAGAGAAAAGAGTGCGGAGGAAAGTATCAATATAATTGAAAAAAATTCTGAACGTGACCTAACAGACCTTAATGTAACTATACCTGGCATGGCAATTTCTAAACCGTTATTGCCACCTTTTGATACCAACCCTGTAGCCAAAAAGGAACCCACTGTCCCTAGAGCTCCACCGTTCCATTCAGAGCATGATTTTGATCTGCGGTGTGGCAACAGCAGTTCCAGCTAAAGGGCCTTGGACAGATTATAGAGAAGTATGTTTTTTATGACTGTAAGAAGTGATAACCCAGGCCAGTGAGAACGATATCTCGTGGGGGAAAACTGCCCCCATATGTATGTTGTGTGAATGTCCTTGAGCCTGGTCTGTGAATGAGTGGGAACTTAACTGAAACAAAGATAACATGAGTGTGGTGTGTTTTTAATAACAATTAGTGGAAAAACATCTTATGTAACATCTTAGTCCAGGTCCGTATCTGTAAATCCTATAAATTGTCACTGACTAATAAAGAAGGCCTCAGTCTGGCTCAGCTCTCTGCTCTGCCCTGCTCTGACCTCCTTCCTGAACAAGATCTCTGTCTGTGCATGAATCTTTGTCTGCGTCCCGGTGTGTGTTGTTTCTAATCGCCACATGCGGAGCCGATGGCAGTTATTACAAGGAGAGGTGATTGCATCGGGGGACAGAGATGCCACATTAGCTTTTCCTGTGATAGCGCATGATCAGGGGCCAAATGAATGGACTTCATTTCAGTGTGACTTGATAAAAGAGCTACACAGAACATTTACAATCTGGGATTTGTCTGCACCATTCTCAAAGTACCCAGTTTGCACACCGGATCGGACAGTCTTTGACATACTGAGCATTGTTCCTTGGGTAAAGAAATATGGAATCAATCCAATCACAGGAGAAAAACTAGATACCAAATCACTTATAAAGCTGAATTTTGCTAAAAACAGTGAAGGTAAATATCACTGTCCAGTGCTGTTTACTGTATTCTCCAATAACTCCCATATTGTGGCCATCAAGACAACTGGAAATGTGTTTGCCTATGAGGCAGTTGAGCAGCTGAACATAAAACCAAAGAGCTACAAAGATCTTTTAACAGATGAGCCCTTTACTCAGCAAGACATCATGACACTGCAGGATCCAACAAACCTGGAAAAGTTCAGTGTCTCAAACTTCTTTCATGGTAAGAACAACATAGAAATAACTGATCTAGATGAAGAAAAAGCAAAATTAGACCTGTGTAACGTAACAGCTATAGATAATTTAGGATGAAATGATGGGGATCCCTTGAAAGGGGCGGGTATCCCCCAACTCTTGGAAGAGACACTAATCGGCACACCATAATTATAGGCGTGATTAGTTCCTGAAATCCTGAGGCAGTCAGAAGACCTTGGATATCAAGCTATGATAAAGGTGCCTGAAACTGACAAAGCAGCCAAATAATTTATGACTATTAATCAGGGTCCCAATGAGAATTACATGCAGTTTATTCACCATCTTCAAGAGGCCATCAATAAGCAGGTTGAAAACGTAGAAACTAAGGATGCACTAGTGTTGAAATTAGCAATAGAGAATGCTAATGTTTACTATCGATGTGTTATCTGTGAGTTTTACAGTACATATTACGTGCTTCTGTGTATTGCCTCTCTGAAAATCAAGCAGCTTGTCAGGAATGTGAGTTAATTGTTTTACTGCTTCTTGTTACAGTTGTTTCTTTGTGGTATTAATTGTGTAAGTGTGCATAAACCTTCTCCCCACTTTTCCCACTCACACTGCAAGCAGCTCTGTCCTACCCCCTCCTCCCTCCCTATTCTCATGGTTTTTACTTAAAAGATGGGGTCAGGAACATCTGTTTTCAGCTGTGTTTCCTAAGAAATCAGTATTGAGAGGTGTTTTAAAACATAGGAGAGCACTTGGAAATATGAAGAAAGAGTATCTTGTGAAATATTGTAATCAGTGGTGGCTGCTGTGTAAGTTAGATGATTGGGAAAAGTGTCCGGAGAATAGAACCTTGAAGTATAACACTTCGTTGCAATTAATGTTGTTTACAAAGCGAGAAGAGAAGGACAAGAGATAATTAAATCATTTCAGGTAGTTTTACAGGTGGAATGGTTTGAACTTCAACAAACTGAGAATTAACCGATAACACACAAGTCACAAAAAACTTGCAGACCTCTGCGAGATACTTTTCCTTATTAACCTGTTTTCTTTGTAGGTATCTGTTTAAGCATATTACAGTTTAATAAGTCTTTGCCTGTTACATGATACAGTAAGTTCACAGACTGCTAAATCATGAGAATCCGTTGACTCAAAATGTACATTTTGTGATTATACAGAAGACCGTGAGTAATTCAGTTCTTTACTGTGTGAATGTGATGATAAGATTTTGTGTCTAACAGCTGTTACTTTTCTTTCTAGAATGCTAGCTTTCTTCCAACATCCAGACTTGCACAACTCTCTGATAGGCTGTGTCTCATCTCGATGTACTAAATTTGGCTCTTTTGTATGCACACCAGGTAAAGAATCCTGGTTTGGGGATAACACTTGTAGCACACCAGATGAGACACTAATAAAAGCCTTGCCCAGTCCAGCTTGCTAGGGCAGCGGGGGGGCAGGTGCCAATTGGGGTCCAGCGTGCACTGACCTGTTTTGTCAGGGAGACCCAGCAGTACCTCCACCTGGCTGAGCAGTAAGCCGTTCAAAGGTGCAATGCTAAAATCGAGATATTGTATTGAATTAGTGTAATTGTGATCCATCTGCATACTTGAACTTGGTGTTTGGTTTGCATATCTGAGCTCAATATTTTAATTTGCATTTTTATATTTGGTACCAAAAGAATTTTGTGTGGGGAGATAACTGCAAAATGGGAACCGGTTCTGCTGCTAAAATACCACCTTGCTCCCCCTTAAGATGCATCCTTACACATTAGAGTAATTACTCATACTGTTATCTAATAATTTGGAGACCAGAAAATAATTGAAGTTGTTAAACTCTGATTCGCATTGAATTTATGTGATAGTTGGAGATATGGGAAAGGAAACTAAATGGTATGATGGATGTGAACTTGGAAGAGGTTGTTTTTAAAAGTTACTAGAATATGAACTGATTTGGATCTAGGACAATGAAAATTAAAGGAATGGATTGATGTTTAATATGCTGGTTTTTGACATCTGTAAGAATTTGCAAAAGGTAAATGGGGCTAAGGAATGTAACTATTGCTGAGCTAATTGGAGTTGCATATGAAGTGTATTATGGCTGGAATGAAATGGAAAAACAAAAAAGCAAAATATCCCAGGCCTGTGCTGTACAGCTTGAACATAAATTTCAGGCCTGTGTCAAGCTGCAAGATAAACTCAGCTCATTGTAACCCAGCAGTCTGCCAGGGCCTGGCAGCTCCCACTTAACACCAGCGTTTATGCCACCTGCGTGACCTTGCCTATGTCTAAACTGCAGCAAGAAAATAAAGAAAAAACTAAGAAATAGAAAAACCTGTCTGTCTGCTGCTAAAGCAGCGAAAAGGGGGCTTCTCCCCGTCCCCCCCACAGGCAATGTTGCTGCTAGAGAACTGTTATACTGAATGGAGCCATCCCCAGCGGATCCATAGTTCTAATGAAGCTGGGAAATTAAACAAAACAAAACAACAACAAAAGAAGGGGTAACTTGTTGTGAGAGACTTCATAGTAAATTCACTGTGCTAGTTTTTGAGGTCATAGGAAAGAAAGCAAGAAAGACCATTTTTTGAAACCAATGGACTGCCAAATTTGGAACTAAGTTTTAATCGATGAATTACTCTATTTGCCAGAAAGTCCTATACCTCTTTTAGGTCAAGATTTGTTAAGTAATTTGTAAGTTCAAATAACATTTTCTGAGAATTCTGTTTAGTTGCATGTCCTATAAGAAGGTGCTTGGAAGGTGCAGGAAGAATTCTCACAACAGCAGCACTTTGAAATGTTTGTATCGTAGTAAACTGTATTACAGCTTTGCAGACACCCATTGTTTGTTATTCATATACAGTCTCATACCACAAAACTGACTGGCAAAAGCATTGTATGTGATGAATCACTTACATCTACGTGGTGCAGCCCAAATTTGCCCTGTGGTGAAACACTTTGCAAGTATGACCCAAAACATGCTAAATCAGAAAGAACCTACATTAGTTATGGTCAAATCACTAGTTAATGGCCAATGGGAAGGGCCACATCAATTGATAACATGGGGTTGAGGTTATGCTTGTGCTGTCATAGAACAAGGTTCACAGTGGGTGCCTGCATGTTGTGTCAGACTGTTCCTAAATAAGCTCAAGCCAACAGTTGAAGAAGCAGTTGCGGCACCTGGTGGTGACACCAATTTGCTACCTGACATTCAGCTAAATGACAGCAACGTGGGTGATCCACAATTGACTAGTCCCAACCCTTTGGGACTATGTAACGTAGCCTCTCTGATCATCTGTACAGCATGTCAATGATGTTGTGGGTATTACAATGAGTAGTAAGCATCATCAGTATTGTTGGACATAAGCAATGATTTTTGGCTTCCCACTCAACCGAAGACTAATATTTGGATAACTTCAGCCAACACAACAGGACAAGACTCTATCTGTTTAGCTACTGCATCTCCAAGTAATCCTTTCTCAACATGTTTGGTTGGTGTTCCATTAGACACCTGGCCTATCCCCGAAAATAAGAGGCAGCTGACTGGCAGTCAAAATGTGACAAATAATTGGGATGGCTGGGTCATAGACCGACCACAAGGTGGTATGGAACTCCAAGAAATTGAGTTACTAGGATCAGTAAAAATGGATTTTTGTCTATATTTCAATTACTCAGGAAAAAACACCTCTCTCGTGCAAGTGATAAATACCTCAACAACTGTATATCACAATCAGAGTTTTTGGTGTAATTATACCAGTCCCAATGTATCTAAAGCCACCAACACCCCTTTGAAATTACCCCCAAGAATATTTTTAATTTGTGGCGATAGAGCCTGGCAAGGCATTCCGTCCCACATAAAAGGAGGACCATGTTCTTTAGGGAGATTAACCATATTATCTCCAAACACATCAAACATTTTAATGCATAAAAGAAGAAAAAGAAGTATTCGAGCCTTTGACAAAGATTGTAGGGATAATATAGATTTTTGGGGAACACGTGAAACTGTATTGGCTTCCATTTTTGTGCCCGGAGTTGCAGTAGCAAACACTTTGAATACGCTTAACAAATTAGGATGTTGGTTAGCAAAACAGACTAACACCACCTCCTTAGCATTGTCCAGGCTTTTAGCAGATATTGATTCAATTAGACATGCTATGCTTCAAAATCATGCTGCCATAGATTTTTTGTTGTTAGCGCAAGGACATGGTTGTGAAGATTTTGACGGGATGTGTTGCATGAACTTGTCTGATCATTCTGAATCAATTCACAAAGTGATCAGAAGGTTAGATGATATGACCAAGAAATTAACCTATGAAGATTGGGGATTAGATAAATGGTTGAATGGTTGGGGTATTACAGGATGGATTAAGGATTTATTAAAAAATGGTTTAGTTCTATTGACAGTTGTATTAGTAATATTAATGCTTGTCCCTTGTATCTTACAATGTGTACAACTTACAGTAGAAAAATCTATGAAAGGCCTATGGCTAATTGAAAAACAAAAAGGGGCAATTGTAGAGTATCTTACAGAGAGTCATCTTGAGTTACTGAAATGACCTTGATCAAAACAGAATGAGAAACCAGAATGTTTTTGTACAAGAAAAGATATTTACAATGTGTTAGCCAAACTTCCAGAGCGTGTGCAAGATTAAGTAAACCAATCGCAAGATAACTTTGAGCGCGTGAACAGCTAGCATCAGCCAATTAAAACAGAAAGCTAAATGCATGTATGACAGCTACTAACTATAAATGTAAGTGCCTTGTGGAAATAAAGGGTCTCTTGGTTCACCCATACCAGGAGTCTGTGTGGTCAATCCCTCAGAGCAGAGGGGGAAAATCTCTTCTGGCTGTGCTCCAGCTCATACAGCCCAGGGTGTGTAGTGGCAGAACCCCCCCCTCCCCCAGGGGGATGGGGTTGTCACCAGACTGGCTGAGAGGTGAAGCCAGAGACAAAAGAAACAAAAGGAGCCCCATAAGAAGGTAACAATGAATGAGCAATCGCCGGACGCGCGCGTGCAGAGCGCGTGGACAGTACATGCAGCCTATCACGTTATTGTATAGCACGTGTTACAACCAATCACATTGTTGCAAGGTGCGTGGACAGGGCAGCTTTGGTATAAAGCTAGTCCGGTCCGACAATAAAGTGAACTCTGTGAACATCACATTGGTGTGTCAGGTTCCGTCTCTCACATGGAAAAAGCAACAAGGGTGCTGTTGTCCACCTTTGCTGCTGGCTAATGCTTTGCCTAAAAATTCTCAGGGCCCACCAGAGCCATTTCCACAGAGGTGCTGCCCAGTCATGCAGCCCCTGGCCTCTGCCACTGCAGCCTGGAATTCCCTTGCCCAGTCCTTGGGCCTTTTGAAATGTGTGCAGGATTTGCTTTGTACTCTCTCCAGTCATGGTGACCTTCCAAAATGTATCAGAGCAGTCCTGCTATGACAGCTGCCTGGTCTCTCAACACCCTTGTATTCATCTCATCTGGTCCAATGGACCATTAAGGGTTGAGCTTTGCTTAAGTAACTCCTGACTTGATCTCCATCCACTGCTGTTTTTTTTCCTGGGGTTCTGCCTCTTTGGCACATGGAACTGGGAGACCTTGCTGGTGAAAACAAAGGCCAGCAGTACCTCACATCTGTTGGAGCGAATAAAGGACCCTGCACTCCAATTCAATGTGAATCACGCTAGAGACATTTATTACAGAAACAAGCCTCCTTATATATGCAACTATTCTATGATCACACGTCCACGCTCCAATCATGCATTCACTAATTGGATATCATCTATGTTCACGAGCTGTCCATGCGCTGGATTCTCACTGCTGGTAGGTCTGTTGATTTACGTCATGTTGAGGCCTTGTTATTGTAGAACTGCCTCACTCCCACAGCAGGTCCTGTTTTCAGCTTTCTGAGTTGGCCTTGAAATTCCTTTGGGCCTTGCTAGTTCAGTAACAAATCTCCATCTAACAGAAACCCATCCACACACGTCCATCTACACCAACTCTTAGCAAATTCAGCAGTGACCACACATTATCTTCATTTCTGTTCAACTGTTTCTGGAGTAGTAACGGCTCGTTGTTGTGCCCCTGAATTTCCTTGCAAGTGTAAACTCTGTAGGAGCTCTGGCTTCCCTAAAACCAACTGCATTTCTGAATTCCTCCTATGTTTTAAATCCCTGCATCCATCTTCTGTATGCTTCCTTTTTTTTTCTATGTAGCTTCTTCATGAGTTACCTCATTTACAAAGCTGCTCTCCTGAGATATATGTTTGTTCTCCTGACTGTTGGTACAGTCTCATACTTGAAAGATGCTGTCTTTGAATAGCAGCTATACTGAGATCAGCTGCCCTTTCCATTAACATGGGATCCTCACTAAAAGTCCCCATAACAGGCCAAAGGTCACATTTGCAGTTGTGGTAGGTTGACCCTGGCTGGACTCCAGGTGCCCACCAAAGCTACTCTATCACTTCCTCAACTGGACAGGGGAGAGAAAGTAAAAAGAAAGGCTTGTGGTTTGAGGTAAGGACAGGGAGATCACTCAACAATTACCATCACAGGCAAAACAGACTCTGGAGAAATTAATTTGTTCCCAATGAAATGGGAGTAGGGTAGTGAGAAATAAAAACAAATCTTAAAAAGCTTTCCCCCCCACCTCTCCCTTCTTCCTGGGCTTAACTTTCTTCCTGATTTTCTCTACCTCGTCCCCCCGCAGTGGCACAGGGGGATGGGGAACAGAGGTTGCAGTCAGTTCATCGCATGTTGCCTCTGACACTCCTTCCTCCTCAGGGGGAGGACTCCTCTCTCTCTCTTCCCCTGCTCCAGCACAGGGTCACTGCCACAGGAGAGTCATCCATGAACTTCTCCCATGTTGAGTCCTTCCCACAAGCCGCAGTTGTTGGTGAACTGCTCCAGCATGGGTGCCTTCCCTGGTGTGCAGTCCTTCAGGAACAGACTGCTCCAGTGTGGGTCCCCTATGGGGTCACAAGTCCTGCCAGCAAACCTGCTCCAACATGGGGTCCTCTCATGGGTCTACAGATCCTGCCAGGAGCCTGCTCCAGTGTGGGCTTCCCATGGGCTCACAGCCTCCTTTGGGCATCCACATGCTCCAGCATGGGGTCCTCCACAGGCTGCAGGTGGATCTCTGCTCTACCACGGACCTCCATGGAATGCAGGCAACAACCTGCTTCACCATGGTGTGCACTATGGGCTGCAGGTGGATCTCTGCTCCATCGTGTGCCTGCTGGGGGAGAGCCCCTCACCATGGTCTGTACCATGGGCTGCAGGGGAATCTCTGGTCTGGCACCTGGAGCACCTCCTGCCCCTCCTTCTTCTCTGACTTTGGTGTTTACAGATTTGTTGCTCTTACATATTCCCACTCTTCTCTCCAGCTGCTGTACCACAGCAGATTTTGTTTTTCACCCCACTTCTTAAATACGTTCTCACAGAGGTGCTACCACCATTGCTGATGGACTCAACCATGGCCAGTAGCAGGTCTGTCTTGGAGCCATCTGGCCTTGGCACTGTTGAACACAGGGGAAACTTCTAGGAGCTTCTCACAGAAACTGCCCCTTTAGCTCCCCCACTACCGAAACTTGTCATGCAAATGCGATACAGGAGTCTGCTGTTCTCCTTCCCCTTGGGAGGTGAGACCCTGCTATTTCATGGTCACAACAGCCAAGGCTGACACTGTTTTTCACATCCATGACCAGCTCTTCCTTCTTTGTGAGTAACAGTTTTGCATGAGTGTCACCATAGCTGGCACTTCTGGTAGCTTTGCTATAAAGACCTGTGTCCCCAACTATGTCCAAGACATTGTTTACATGTTGTGTTAATCTTCTTTCAGTTAATTCCAGGGTCATTAAAGTTCCCAAGGGGAATTCATGGTGACTGACCTGGAAAAATCATTGGGTTGCTTAAATAAGTTTATATCTATGTCCGTATCCAACTTCAGGTTTTTTGTCTCCCATCCTGATGACACTCTTACCAGTATCTCCTCTGACTCTCACCCACAAAGTTTCACCCAAGTTCTTCATCCCATAGAGGAGCTCCACACCTCTAAGCATCTCCTTCAAATGGAGGACATTCCCGCTCCTTATCTGGCTTATATCTCCTGATCATCCTGTTTCCACCTATCACATCACCCTAATTGTGTGAGTTGTCCCAACACGTCAACTATTATTCCCTCAAAGTGGAATGAAGGGATGGTACATGGGGCTCCAGCTGCTCATCTCTGTGCCCCAGGCTGAGAATATCGTATTGTAAAATCATAGAATGTCCTGAGCTGGAAAGGAACCAACAAGGATCATCGAGTTCAACTCCTGTCCCTGCATATGACAACCCCACAGTTCACACCATGTGTCTGAGGATGTTGTCTCTTCTTGAACACTGTCAGACTTGCAGCCATGACACCTCCCTGGGGAGCCTGTTCCAGTGGTCCAGCACCCTCTAGGTGAAGAACCTTTTCCTAATGTCCAACCTGAACCTCCCCTGGCACATCTTCCTTCCATTCCCTCGGGTTCTGTCACTGGTCACCAGAGAGAAGAGTTCAGCCCTGCCCCTCCTGCTCCCCTTGTGAGGAAGCTGCAGTCACCATGAGCTCTCCCCTCAGTCTCCTTTTCTCCAGGCTGAACAAACCAAGTAACTTTAGCTGCTCCTCATGTGGCTTCTGGTCTAAACCCTTCACCAGCTTCATGGCCCTTGTCTGGACACTCTTCAGTAGCTTTATCTCCTTTTTATCCTGTGTCCCCAGCCCTGCACACAGTGCTCCAGGTGAGGCTGCACCAGGGCAGAGCAGAGCAGGACAATCCCTTCCCTGCCTGTCTGGCCATGCTGTGCTGGATGCACCCAGGACACGGGTCCCTCTTGGCTGCCAGGGACACTGTTGGTTCATGTTCAGTTTGCTGTTGACCAGAACCCCCAGATCCCTCTCCACAGAGCTGCTCTCCAGCATCTCGTCCCCCAGTCTGTCTGTACAGCCAGGGTTACCGTGTCCCAGGTGCAGAATCCAGCACTTGCTCTTGTTGAACTTCATGCAGTTGGTGATTTCCCAGTTCTCCAGTTTGTCCAGATCTCTCTGCAGGGCCTCTCTGCCCTACAGAGTGTCAACAGCTCCCCCAAATTTTGTGTCATCAGCAAACTTACTTAGTATTCCCTCAAGTCCTGTGTCCAAGTCATTTATAAAGACATTGCAGAGCGCTGGCCCTAAGATGGATCCTTGCGGGACCTGCTACTGACTGGTCACCAGCCCAACATGACCCCATTTACTGGAACCCTCTGAGCCCGGCCTGTCAGCCAATTGCTCACCCACTGCACTGTGTGTTTACCCAGCTGTGTGCTAGACATCTTGTCCAGGAGGATCCTGTGAGAGACACTATCAAAGGTTTTACTGAAACCCAAAAAGATCACGTCAACAGGCTTCCCTTGGTCAGCTAGGTGGGTAACCTTGTCCTAGAATGAAATTAAGTTTGTTAAGCAGGACTTTCCCCTCATGAACCTGTGCTGGCTGGGACCAATGACTGAGTAATTCAACAAGGGCGAGTACAGGGTCCTGTTCCTGGGGAGTAATAACCTCAGGCACCAGCACAGGTTGGGGTGGACCTGCTGGAAAGCAGCTCTGCAGAGAAGGACTTGGGAGTTCTGGTGGACAACAGGTTGACCACGAATCACCAATGTGCCCTTGTGGCCAAGAAGCCGATGGTATCTGGGGTGCATTAAGAAGAGTGTGACCAGAAGGTCGAGGGAGGTGAATCCTCCCCCTCTACTCTGCCCTGGTGAGGCCACATCTGCAGTTCTGGGTCCAGTTCTGGGCTCCCCAATTTAAAAAGGACAAGGAATTACTGGAGAGAGTCCAGCGGCAGCTACAAAGATGATGAGGGGCCGAGAGCAGCTTTCTGATGAGGAGAGACTGAGAGAGATGGGGCTGTTCAGCTGGAGAAGAGAAGCTGAGAGGGATCTGATCAATGGGATCAATATCTCAGGGTGCGTGTCAGAGGATGGACCAGACTCTGTTCAGTGGTGGCCAATGACAGGATGAGGGGCAATGGGCACAGACTAAAGCACAGGAGGTTCCATCTGAACATGAGGAGAAACTTCTTTGCTGTGAGGTGCCAGAGGCTGGACCAGGCTGCCCAGAACAGGTGTGGAGTCTCCTTCTCTGGAGACATTCAAACCCACCTGGACATGACCCTGTGTGATCTGCTCTGGTGACCCTGCGTTAGCAGGGCTTGGGCTGGGGGATCTACAGAGGTCCCTGAAACCCAACCAGGCTGGGGTTCTGTGATAATGTGACACTGACTCTGTGAGGTGCTGTGCGAGGGTGAAAAATCATGGACTCCCCACAATCCAACATGAATTCAAGCAAGGCCATTTATTACAGAAACAAGCCTCCTTATATATGCAGTTATTTCCTGATCACGCGTGCACGCTCCAAGCATGCATTAGCTGATTGGATATTGTCCATGTTCATGAGCTGTCCATGCGCCCGAGTGTCACTGCTGTTTTTCAGGGTGCCGTTTTTCAGCCTTCGAGCTGACCTTGAGATTCCTTTGGCTAGTTCAGAAATAAATCTCCATCTAATAGAAACCCATCCACACAACAACCTCAAGAAAATCCCTCAAATCTCCCACAATTCCCCCTTTTTGTTTTTGAACTAGCCAGGCCTTGTTTACAACGCACTGAATCATCTTTGAAATACACTGCAGCATGCAACATACGATTAACAACAATGATTACAGTTACATATAATGTAGCTAAGCCTTACATAATAAGATCAAACAACTACCCACCATTTGTCAAACCCTAATTCTACTATGACAATCTTATTAATGTGCTGGTTTAGTTTGTCTAAAGTACTATGAATAGATCCATAACGATTAAACAAGTTAATACATCTTTCTCTTAAATTCATCACAACCATGTCCTTACGATAACAAAAATCTATAGCAACACGATTTTGAGGTGTAGCATGCCTAATACCATCAACATCTACTATTAATTGAGTTAGTATCTCAGAAGTTAGATTAGCCTGTTTAAAAGACCAATAGCTTAACTTTGATATGTCTCCTAAAGCTTTACCAGCTGCTAGACTAGGGAGAAGGAGTGCAGTAGATACTATGGTAGGAATGTCTCATAATTTTACTTCATTTTTGCATTGACTATCTAAGAATAATATCACCCTTTTGAAACTCCTGCTATTTGTTCAACTTGCCATTCTCCACAGAAGGTACACCACCTGCTTGCTAATAGGCTTCTAGACCACCAGGTCTGTGAGCATCTGTAACACTGAATTAGGATCCATGGTTTACATCTGAAACAGTCCTCACAACTTATTTCCCTCCTGTCCATCTACATCCGTTGAATCTTTGTTGAATTCACTTCAATCCTCGGCCTGTAATGACACAAGCATAACCTTTTCCCCAGGTTATCAACTGATGTGGCCTTTTCCATTTACCATTAACTAGTGATTTGACCGTAACTAATGTAGGTTCTTTCTGATTTAGCATGGTTTTGGGTCATATTTGCAAAGTGTTTCATCACAGGGCAAATTTAGGCTGCACCACTTAGATATAAGTGATTCATCACATACAATGCTTTTGACAATTGGTTTTGTGATGTTTTCCCTACTTCTCCCCCCTTTTTGTTTAAAACAAAAACAAAAACAAACCAGTTCAGAATCAGATATGTGCATTGGACCTTGACTACATACTCAGAATCACAAATCAAATGTAGAGATTTCTTAAAAAGCTCTAAGTAATGTAAAGCTGCACCAAGTTCTGCTAATTGGGTTGAACCTTCAATCATTTTTACAGAATTATGCCAATTGTTATCTTCATGCCAGACCACTACAACTTTATGAGACTTCCCAGAACCACCAACAAAAACTGTGCACATATGTAGGATCAGACCAACTATAAGTATGGTCTGTGACCTGATGTTAAAGACTTGCAGGTTCCGCAGAAATTTACATTTAGACATGCCAAAAGCTGTGCTGTTAAGAAAATCAGCTAGTGCAATTTACAAGGATGTAGATTGCAAATAAAAAATCAAAATTAAATTTCACAAATGGTACATGTATGACAAAAGAATCATAGCCTATTAAGACTTAAATTAATTCCTTGCATTTCTTGATCAGAGTAACAATCGGTATACCAGTCTGTTAGCAATCTCATCATACTGTCCCACAATAGCCACAGGTTGTTTCTGTGTTGTAGCTATAAACAGACAAATCTGCATGTCCAACTGAATGCAGGCAGCCTCTAAGGTTGTCATAAACATATTCCTCAAATTTTCCAACTCCATTTAGCTGTCATATTTATTGGATACTGTTTTCCCTTACTGGATTGAAGTCCTCTTTCAGATCTATAAGTGTAGTATTTGCTTTATCGAAACATTGGCTGTTAATACTAGTGGAAATACAGCATTCAAAATTTCCTTGGAGATTCGTCACTTGCAGCAAGCAGATCTGCACCATCCAAGCAGCTTCTTGTAGGACATGCAACTAAACAGAATTCTCAGAAAATGTTATTTGAGCTTACAATTTACTTAACAAATCTTGACCCAAGAGAGGTATGGGACTTTCTGGCAACTATAAGAATTAATGTATCAAAACTTTGTTCCAAATTTGGCATTCCATTGGTCTCAAAAACCAGTCTTTCTTTCATTCTCTCCCATGACCTCAAAAACTAGCATGGTGAATTTACTAAGAAGTCTCTCACAACCCATTACCACAGAATAAGTCTGTTAAAAAAAAAAAAAGTTGCTTTAATTTCCAAGCTTCATTAGAACTATGGATCCACTGGCAATGCCTTTAAATTTCAACCCTCTGGGTCCCACAGAGACAGGGGGTCCAGAACATGAGGGAAGGGCGGGGTAGAGCTATGGGAGGGGTGAAGAGAGGAAATGGGACCAGGGGCTGGGTCTGCTCAGCCCTGGCGCAGCCCCATGGGTTCCATGTCGGAGCTGGGACTGGCCAAGGCAAAGCCGCCTTCTGCTCCCATCGGCCTCCACCAGCACAGGGTGGGAGGGTTTGGTTCTACCCTTCCCTGAGATGATGCTGCCTCTGATTGGCCCCCAAGAGCTCAGGCTGCTGCACTGCAGTGCCCACCCCTTGTTTGCAGAATTACTCCATTAGATGTCAAACAAGAGCACTTTGAGTTCCATGCGTCATCACCCCACTTCCCCCCCCAAATACCCTTTTTGGAACTTAGGAAGTGTTATCTCAGCTGAACTTCTCTCAAGTTGACATGATCATACATGTCAGCTCAGCTCTGCACATCCTAAGGGGATAACAGCACAAAGTGTTATGATGAAGTTTGCGCTCTTGTGTTTTCTCAGTATTTCACATGAGTTAGGAACATTAGAATGCTCCTGAATAACAAATACATCATAGGTGAGAAATTCTAGATGGAACAAACACAACTCACTTTTCAAGCAACCCATTTGTTTGGTCGACAGCGGCTGAACATGAGCTAGCGTGTGCCCAGGTGGCCAAGAGGCCACCAGCACCCCGGCTGGTACAAGCATTGGTGTGGTCAGCAGGCCCAGGGCAGTGACCATTCCCTGTGCTGGGCACTGAGGAGGCCAAACCTCAAGTCCTGGGGTCAGTTTTGGGCCCCTCACACCAAGAAAGCCCTTGAGCTGCAGGAACAAGTTGAGAGAAGGGAACAGAGCTGGGGAAGGGGACGGAGCACAAGAGCGATGGGAGCAGCTGAGGGACCTGGGGCGTTCAGCCTGGAGAACAGGAGGCTGTACATGGCTGTACAGACCCTGTTGGTCAGGACCCGGACTCGTCCTGGAACATCTGGGTGGGGTCTGGTGTCCGACCAGGGTCACCCCACAGAAACCCCCTGTTCCTGTCCCCTCCAGCTCTTCCCCGCTCTGTCCTCTGCCAGTTCCTAACCAGGATTTTCTTTCCTGCACCCCCTGCCCAGCTGCCCCTGTTCTCCTCATCCCTTTGTCCCTCTCCTGTCCCTCTGTCCCTCTGTAGGCCTGGGGCAGTCGGCATAGCCCGACAGAGCCCAACAGGGCCCCACAGAGATCAATATGGACCAACAAAGCCTGACAGAGCCTGACAGAGCCCAAGAGGGCCTGACAAAGACAAAAAGCTAGACAGAGACAGACAGAGCCTGACAAAGCCTTACAGAGCAAAACAGAGCCCGACAGGGCCTGACAAAGACCAACAAAGACCTACAAAGCCTGACAGAGCCCAAGAGAGCCCAACAAAACAAGATAGAGCCTGACAAAGCCCGATAAAGATCAACACAGCCTGACAAAGCCCGATAAAGATCAACACAGTCTGACAGAGCCCGACAGAGCCAGAAAAAACCTGACAGAGCCCGAGAGAAACCAACAGATTCTGACAAAGTCCAACAGAGACCGATCAAGCCCGACAGCTCCCAAAAAAGCCTGACAGAGCTTGACAAGACTCTACAAACTGTGATAGAGTTTGACAGAGACCAACAGTGCCCGACTGAGCCTGAAAGAGCCCGTCAGAGCCCGACAGAGACCTACAGAGCCCTTCAGGGCCTGACAGGGTCTGACAAAGCCCAATGGATCCCAAAAGAGACTGACAAAGCCTGACAGAGCCAGACAGAGCCCGACAGAGCAAGAAAGAGCCCAACAGAGCCCCTCAGGGCCCAACAAAGATACCGACAGAGTGCTTCAGGGCCCGACAGAGCCTGACAAAGCCTGCCAGGGCCTGACAAAGAGTGCCAGAGCTGGCCAGAGACGAACAGAGACCAACGGATCCTGACAGAGTTTGACACAGACTGACAAAGTCTGACAAAGCCCAACAGGGCCCGACAAAAAACAGAAAAGCCCGACACAGCCTGACAGAGCCTGTCAGGGCCTGACAAAGTCCAACAGCGCCTAAGAAGGCCTGACAAAGCCTGACAGAGCGTGACAGAGGCCAACAGAGACCAACAGAGACTGACAGAGCCCTACAAAGGCCAACAGAGCCCAACAGAGACCAAACAAGCCTGAAGAAGCCTGACAGAGCCCAACAGGGCTCGACAAAGGCTGACATAGCCTGACTGAGCTGGACAAAGACTGACAAAGCCCGTCATAGTCAGACAGAGCCCAACAAAGTCCATCAAAACCCAACAGAGCCTGACACAGCTCAAAAAGGCCCCATATAGCCCAACAGAGCCCAACAAAGCCTGACAGAGCCCAACAAAGCCTGACAGAGCCCAACAAACGGGAAAGAGCGCGACAGAGCCAGACAGGGCCCGACCAAGCCCGACAGAGCCCAAAAAACATTGACTGAGTGTGCCAGAACCCGACAGTTCCTGACAAAGCTCAACAGAGCCCAACAGAGCCCGACAGAGACCAAAAGGGCCCAATAGAGCCCAAGAAAGTTAGAAAGAGTCTGAAAAAAAATGGACAGAGCCCTACAGAGTGTTATAGAGCAGGACAAGGCCTGACAGAGATCGAGAAAGCCTGACAAAGACTTACAGGGCCTGACAGGACCTGATAGAACGTGATGAAGCCCAACAAAGCCCAAAAGAGCCTGACAAAGACCAACAGAGCCCGAGATGGCCTGACAAAGCCCTAAAGAGCCCAACAGAGCCTTACAGGGCCTGATGGAGATGGAGAAATCCAGACACAGCCTTAGAGAGCTCGACAAAGCCCAACAGAGCCAGACGAAGCCCAACAAAGTGCGACAAATCCCGATAGAGCCCAACAGAGCCCAACGGATCCTGACAGAGCTTGACAAAACGTGACACAGCTGACAGAGCCCGACAGGGTCCCACAGAGCTCGACACAAACCGACAAAGACCTACAAAGCCCAACAGAGCCCAAAATGGCTCGACAGAGCCCGACAAGGCCCGACAGAGCCTGACAAAGCCCTAGAGAGCCCTACAAAGCCTGACAGAGCCCGAGAGAGCCCGACAAAACACGATAGAGCCCGTCAAAGGCCGATAAAGATCGACACAACCTGACAGAGCCCGGCAGAGCCAGAAAAAACCTGACAGAGCCCAAGAAAAACCAACAGATTTCGACAAAGTCCAACAGAGACCGATCAAGACCGACAGCTCCCAACAAAGCCTGACAGAGCCCGACAAGCCTCTACAAACCTTGACAGAGCTTGACAGAGACCAACAGTGCCCGGCACAGCCTAAAAGAGCCCGTCAGAGCCTGACAGAGACTGACAGAGTCCTTCAGGGCCCGACAGAGCCTGACAGGACCCAGGAAAGCCCAACGGATCCCAAGAGAGACTGACAAAGACTGACACAGCCAGACAGAGTGCGATAGAACCCAACAAAGCCCAACAAAGCCCGCCAGGGCTCAACAAAGAGTAACAGAGATGAACACAACCCAACAGAGCCCGACAAAGTGCGACAAAACCCGATAGAGCCCAACAGAGCCCAACGGATCCTGACAGAGCTTGACAAAGTGTGACACAGCCTGACAGAGCCCGACAAGGCCCCACAGAGCTCAACACAAACAGATAAAGCCTGACAGAGCACGACAGAGCCCGTCAGGGCCCGACAAAGCCCGACAGAGACTGACAGGACCCGACAAAGACCTACAAAGCCTGACAGAGCCCTTCAGGGCCCGACAGAGCCTGACAGGGGCCGACAAATCCCAGTGAATCACAAGAGAGCATGACAAAGCCTGACACAGCCAGACAGAGCCCAACAGAGCCCAACAACGCCCAACAAAGCGCAACAAATTCTGACGGAACCCAACAGAGCCCAACAGATCCTGACAGAGCTTGACAAAGCCTGACACAGCCAGACAGAGCCTGACAGGGCCTCACAGAGATTGACACAGACCAACAAAGCCTGACAGAGCCCGACACAGCCAGACAGCCCCCGACAAAGCCCAAAACAGCCCAACAAAGCCCATCAGGGCCCAACAACATCCAAGAGAGCTTTATAGACCCCAACAGAGCCCAACAAAGTTCAAGAGAGCCCCACAGACCCCAATGGAGCCTGACAAAGCCTGCCAGGGCCCGACAAAGAGTGACAGAGCTGGACACAACCCAATAGAGCCCGACAAAGCCCAACAAAGTGTGACAAATCCTGATAGAGTCCAACAGAGCCCAACGGATTCTGACAGAGCTTGACAAAGTGTGACACAGCCTGACAGGACCTGACAGATCCAGACAAATGCCGATACAGCCCAAGAGAGCTTGACAAAGCACAAAAGAGCCCTACAAAGCATGACAGAGCCTGACAGAGCCTGACAAAACATGGCAGAGCCCGACCAAGACCGACAGAGCCTGACAGAGACCAACAGTGCCCTTTGGGGCCCCACAGAGCCTGACAGGGTCCGACAAAGCCAAACAAATCACGAGAGAGACTGACAAAGCCTGA
Source organism: Patagioenas fasciata (assembly GCF_037038585.1). Lineage (NCBI taxonomy): Eukaryota > Metazoa > Chordata > Aves > Columbiformes > Columbidae > Patagioenas > Patagioenas fasciata. Next base: position 45,029,636 of record NC_092559.1, read on the forward strand.
CACAGCCAGACAGACCCCAACAGAGCCCGACAAAGCCCACCAGGGCCCAACAAAGAGTGACAGAGCCAGACACAACCCAACAGAGCCTGACGAAGCCAAACAAAGTGTGACAAATCCCGATAGAGCCCAACGGATCCTAACAGAGCTTGACAAAGCGTGACACAGCCAGACAGAGCCCCACAGGGCCCCACAGGGCCCGAAAGAGACCGACAGAGTCATTCAGGGCCCGACAGAGCCTGACAGGGTCCGACAAAGCCCAATGGATCCCGAGAGACTGACAATACCTGACACAGCCAGACAGAACCCAACAGAGCCCCTCAGGGCCCAAAATAGACTGACAGAGTCCTTCAGGGCCTGACAGAGCCTGACAGGGGCTCACAAAGCCCAGCGGATCACAAGAGAGCATGACAAAGCCTGACAGAGCCAGACAGAGCCCAACAGAGCCCGACAACGCCCAACAAAGCGCAACAAAGCCTGACAGAGACCAACAGAGCCCAAAGGATCCTGACAGAGCTTGACAAAGCCTGACACATCTAGACAGAGCCTGACAGGGCCCCACAGAGTTTGACATGGACTGACAAAGCCTCTCAGAGCCCGACAGAGCCAGATAGCCCCCAACAAAGACCAAAACAGCCCGACAAAGCCCATCAGGGCCTGACACAGCCAGACAGAGCCTGACAAAGCCCCATAGAGACCGTCAAAGCCCGACAGAGCCCGTCAAAGTCCAAGAGAGCCCGACAGACCCCGACAGAGCCCGACAAAGACAGGCAAAGCCCAAAAGAGCGTGACGAATCTCAACAGAGCCCAACCAAGACCAACAGAGCCCAATAGAGTCTGAGAGGGACTGAGAGAGCCCAACAAAGCCGGACAGAGCCTGACAAATCCCGACAAAGTCTGACACAGCCCAACAGATACCAAACGAGCCCGAAGAAGCCTGATAGAGCCCGACAGGGCCCGACAAAGCCCGACAGAGCCTGACAGGGCTGGACAAAAACCGACAAAGCCCGTCAAAACCGACAAAGCCCAAAAAAGCTTGACACAGCCTGACAGAGCCCAACACAGCTTGAAAAGGGCCGATAGGGCCCAACAGAACCCGATAGGGTGTGACAGAGCCCAACAAAGCCTGACAGAGCCCGACAGATCCGGAAAGAGCCTGAAAGAGCCAGACAGGGCCCAACAAAGATTGACAGAGCCCAACAGAGCTCAACAGAGCCCAACAAAGGTCAACAGATCCCAACGGAGACTGACAGAGCCCGACAGTGCCCGACAAAGCCTGACAGAGCCCAAGAAAGACTGACAGAGCCTGACAAAGCCTGACACAGCTAGACAGAGCCTGGCAGAGCCCAACATAGCCTGATAGAGCCCGTCAAAGCATGACAGAACCCAACAAAGCCCGTCAAGGCCTGACAAAGAGTGACAGAGCCTGACAGAACACAACAGAGCCCAACAAAGACCAACAGAGTGCGACAAATCCCAACAGAGCTTGACAGAGACCGACAGAGCCCTTCAGGACCCGACAAAGCCTGACAGGGCTTGACAAAGCCCAACGGATCTCGACAGAGCTTGACAAAGCCTGACACGGCCAGACAGAGCCCAACAGAGCCCGAAAATGACCAAAAAAGCCTGACAGAGCCTTTCAGGGCCTGAGAAAGACTGACTGTCGAGAGTTTAGATTGCAGGGGTGACAATAAAACCCTGGAAGATGTATTGTTAACCTCCTCTCTCCCCCACTTCCCCCTTTTGCCCCTCCCTCTCCCCCTTCTCACTAAGGACAGGCGATTGGGAGGAAAAGAAGTGCAGAGAGAAGAGAGTTGGAAAAATTAAAAATGTTTTACTAATGCTACTAATAAGAATAGAGAAAATAATACAAAATATACAAAACCAATCTTGAAAGTCTCAGCAACTGCAGAGCCAGCACCCGATGTCCTGGATTAGACTCTGTAGCCAACCGGAGCTGGATTCAGTCTCTCAGTTCGCAGGGATGACCAGCAAGGTCCTCTCCTAATGTTGGCCATAAGCAGAAGGGAAAAAGGAAAAAGGGAAAAAGGCAAAGGGACGAGATCCTCGTGATCTCCCACTTTTATATGAAGTATTCACGTGAATGGAATGTTATACATGGCTGGTCAGTTTCTTGGTCACCGGTTTCTCGTCGCCCCTCTCGCGAGATGTCCATCTGTGCTTATCAGTAAGTTTGCATTCCATTGCTAGGTTTACCAAAACATGTATCTGGTTCTCCAGGAAAATGCAGCTAATATGAAGGCTTTAGCTGACAGGCAAATTCACTAAAAGAGAAACTTGTTTTTTAACAAAACCAGGACACTGACAGAACCTGACAAAGCCTGACAGAGCCTGACAGAGCCCAAAAAAGCCTGACACGGCTCGACAGAGCCCGACACAGCTCAAAAAGGCCCAATAGGACCCAAGAGAATGTGGTAGGGTGTGACAGAGCCCAAAAAAGCTTGACAGAGCCCAAAAAAGCCTGACAGAGTCTAAAAAAGCCAGACAGGGCCCGAAAAAGATTGACAGAGCCCAACAAAGGTTGAGAGAACCCAACAGAAACCGACAGTGCTCGACAAAGCCCAACAGTGACTATCAAAGGCTGACAGAGTCCAAGACAGCCCGAAAAAGGCTGACAGAGCCTAATAGAGCCTGAGAGGGACTGACAGAGCCCGACACAGCCCGACAGAGCCTGACAGAGACCAAACGAGCCTGCCACAGCAGGTCCTGTTTTAAGCTTTCCGAGGTGGCCTTGAAATTCCTTTGGGCCTGGCTAGTTTAATAACAAATCTCCATCTAATAGAAACCCATTCACACATTAACTTCAAGAAAATCCCTCAAATCTCCCACAATTCCCCCTTTTTGTTTTTGAACCAGCCAGGCCTTGTTTACAACGTACTGAATCATCTTTGAAATACACTGCAGCATACAACATATGATTAACAACAATTATTACAGTTACATATAATGTAGCTAAGCCTTACGTAATAAGATCAAAAAACACCCACCTATTTCCAAGCTTTTAAACCATCTGTCAAACCCTAATTCTACTATGACAATCTTATTAACATGCTGTTTTAGTTTGTCTAAAGTACTATGAATAGATCCAGAATGATTAAACAAGTTAATACAAAATCTTTCTCTTAAGTTCATCACAACCATGTCCTTACGATAACAACAAAAATCTATAGCAACAGGATTTTGAGGTGTAACATGCCTAATACCATCAACATCTACTATTAATTGAGTTAGTATCTCAGAAGTTAGATTAGCCTGTTTAAAAGACCACTAGCTTAACTTTGATATGTCTCCTAAAGCTTTACCAGCTGCTAGACTAGGGAGAAGGAGTGCAGTAGATACTATGGCAGGAATGTCTCATAATTTTACCTCATTTTTGCATTGACTGTCTAAGTGTAATATCGCCCTTTTGGCTCTCCTGCTGTTTGTTCAAATTGCCATTCTCCACAGAAGGTACACCACCTGCTTGCTAATAGACTTCTGGACCACCAGGTCTGTGAGCATCTATAACACTGAATTAGAATCCACCGTTTACATCTGAAACAGTCCTCACAACTTATCTCCTTCCTGTCCGTCTGCATCCGTTAAATCTTTGTTGTCTTTATTCAGCCATGGCTTGATCCATTTCGTGGGAATCCACTTCAATCCTTGGCCTGTAATGACACAAGCATAACCTTTTTCCCCAGGTTATCAATTGATGTGGCCTTTTCCATTGACCATTAACTAGTGATTTGACCATAACTAATGTAGGTTCTTTCTGATTTAGCATGTTTTTGGGTCATACTTGCAAAGTGTTTCATCACAGGGTAAATTTGGGCTGCACCACTTAGATATACTTAGATATAAGTGATTCATCACGTACAATGCTTTTGACAATCAGTTTTGTGGTGTTTTCCCTGCTTCTCCCCCTTTTTGTTTTTGGAAAAAAAAAAAACTAAAACACAACAAGAAAAAAACAGTTCAGAATCAGACACATGCGCTGGACCTTGACTACGTACTCAGAATCACAAAGGAAATTTAGAGGTTCCTCCTTAAAAAGTTCTAAGTGACGTAAAGCTGCACCAAGTTCTGCTAACTGGGTTGAACCTTCAATAATTTTTATAGTATGATACCAATTGTTATCTTCATGCCAAACCTCTACAGCTTTATGAGACTTCCCAGAACCATCAACAAAAACTGTGCATGTATGTAGGGTCAGACCAGATACAAGTATGGTCTGTGACCTGACGTTAAAGACTTGCGGGTTCTGCAGCAATTTACATTTAGGAACGCCAAAAGCTGTGCTGTTAAGAAAACCAGCTAGTGCAATTTACAAGGACGTAGATTGCAAAAACAAAAAATCAAAATTAAATTTCTCAAATGGTACATATATGACAAAAGGATCATGGCCTATTAAGACTTAAATTCATTCCTTGCATTTCTTGATCAGAGTAACAATCGGTATCGGTATATGTTTGTTAGCAATCTCATCATACTGTCCCACAATAGCTACATGTTGTTTCTATGTTGTAGCTATAAATAGACAAATCTGCAAGTCCAATCGAATGCAGTTAGCTTGTAAGGTTGTAATAAATTTATTCATCAAAGTTTCTAACTCCATTTTGAGTGTCATATTTACTGGATATTGTTTTCCCTTACCAGATCGAAGTCTTGTTTTCAGTTCTATCAGAGTAGTGTTAGCTTTATCGAAACATTGGCTGTTAATACTAGTGGAAATACAGCATTCGAAATTTCCTTGGAGATTTCTCACTTGCAGCAAGCAGATCTGCACCATCCAAGCAGCTTCTTGTAGGCCATGCAACTAAACAGAATTCTCAGAACACGTTATTTGAGCTTACAATCTACTTAACAAATCTTGACCCAAGAGAGGTATAGGGCTTTCTGGCAAATACAAGAAATCATATGGTAAAACTTTGTTCCAAATTTGGCATTCCGTTGGTCTCAAAAAATGGCCTTTCTTTCATTCTCTCCCATGACCTCAAAAACTACCACAGTGAATTAACTAAGAAGTCTCTCACAACTAGTTACCACAGAATAAGTCTATTAAAAAAAATTTTTGCTTTAATTTCCCAGCTTCATTAGAACTACGGATCCACTGTTGATGCCTTTAAATTTCAACCCTCAGACTCCTTCATGCAGTATTAGAGTTCTCTAGCACAAACATTCCTGGGGGGGAATAAAACCTCCCTCTCACCCCCATCTGAAATGGCATGATCTCCAGCCCAGCATGAAAACAAATCAGTTCAAACTCCACGTCAAACCAGCCTGCCTCCACTCCACACCCAAATCAGTACCACTCTGACCCAGAGAAGAACTGAGCACTCTGACCCCCCAAAGCTGACCAGTGTGAAAAAACTGACTTCAGCAAGTAGGTAAAATGATGATCTCTCTCCCCACATGTGCCAAAACCTAGGAAACAAGACAGAAGCAAAAAGAAACAGCACCAACAACCCCTGATTTACAGCGAGAAGTGTTGGAACGAATAAAGGACTCAGCATTCCGATTCAGTGTGAATCACGCAAAGCCATTTATTACAGAAACAAGTCTCCTTATATATGTAACTATTCTCTGATCACGCGTCCACGCTCCGAGCATGCATTCACTAATTGGATATCATCTATGTTCACGAGCTGTCCACGCACTGGAATCTCACTGCTGATAGGTCCATTGATTTACGTCTTGTTTAGGCCCTGTTATTGTAGAAATGCCTCACTCCCACAACAGGTCTTGTTTTCAGCTTTTCGAAGTGGCCTTGAGCTTCCTTTGGGCCTGGCTAGTTCCATAACAAATCTCCATCTAACAGAAACCCATTCACAGAGAAGCAACATAGTGCCACAACAAGGATGGATGACAACACTTCAGGAAAAAAAAGACAGCGTGGCGAGTAAAGTCCCCTTTCTTCGCTTAGCAGCCGGCAACCAAGTTTTTCCTTTTTTTTTTTTTCCTTTCTCTTCTTGCTATGGTTTAGATATAGCCAAGGTCACGCAGCTGGCATAATCGCTGGTACGAAGTGGGAGGCTCTGGCAAACTCCTCAATTACAATGAGTTGAGTTTATTTTGTGGCTTTTTACAATAGAGGAATGGTAATTTGAAGCACTGCTACTGAACTGAGCCTTCTGGTTTCTTAAGCTAGCAGCACTAATGTATTTGGGAACTTATGAAACATTCTAAAAAAATAGAAGGGGGGAGGCATCCAAACTCTGGGCATTCAACATGGTAAGAAGCAGGAAACTTGCAAATGTAAATGTACTTTAGCAGTTGCTCATTTGAAATACATGTTTTTAAAATGAATTGTGTAAAACACTTGAGCTTTATATGGGTTATTAACATTATACTTAAATGACTTTTCAAGTCACCAAGAGTGAACATCTTTACTGTCTATAATTTTCCCTGTTCAATCAAAAATAGATAAAAATGAACACTGTTTTTTAAAAGTGAAATGTATAGTTCCTGCTTCAGTTAGTATCCAGCAATATAAACCAAATTTAGTTTTTTTCAGGAATTTCACATCAGAGGTGGCTGTTGCAAGTGGTCTCCAGGAGGAGAAAAGGTTTATTTCTATGACAGGCTGCATATTATGTGCAAAGTATTCAAATAAAACAGTATGACTCATGTCAGATGCAATTAAATATGCTATTAAAATTTAAAAGAAACAGAAATTACTTATTGCTTGTAGATCTTCAGTGTTTATAAGTATCAAAACTGTTTTGGTCTGCATGCTTATCCTAGGCAAAAAAAAAACCAAAATGTCTTTTGGGAATCACCTTTTTGTCTGGAGCATTTTAAGTTTAGGATATAGCTCTTCCCTGTCCCGATACGGTGTACAGGAAAGGGCAAATTGTGAGACTTTGGTAGATAAACTGAAACAGATGTAAGGCTCTTATGCTTTGGATATTCCTCAAAATAAAAGCATGTACTTGGCTAGTAGAAGTTAATGCTTAATTGATTTGCTTTACCAGAGACCCTACAGTGATGAGTATGTTTGCTGAAAGAAGAGGAGCAAATGTAGCAATTTAAAGGTCCCTAAGTCCTCTTCAACTTAAGTTGCATTTTCCTGTTTTTGCAAGAAGGGATGAAGTCTGTTATCTCAATCCTCTATGACAGCTTCTCCAGCAGTAGATTTGTCATTGTCTTTTATCAGGACATATTTCTTCAGATGTTTCCTAGTTGTTGTAGCTCTTTACTAGAATAGTTATTAGAACTAAAAGGCCTGGAAAATGAACTTACGACATTGTCAGGGCATGTATATTGATAGCATAATCCTGAATGCAAACATATTCTGAATTACTGGGGAAATCGTCCATTGTCTTCGGCTACTCTACATTATCTGGTCAGTGAGTTTTTGGCAGGCTGATGAGAGGTCACTGCAGTCTCTGTAAAAGCTCTGTATTTCCAGGTAGGAAGGAGAATCATCTGAGCAGTGCCAGGAAGATAAAGAGATAAATCCTCTTGTCCCTTTTACATTTGTATTTGCAAATAGTAAAAATAGTAATGTTAATTAATGTGATTAATATTAAATATTAATCTGATCTCAGAAATTCCATAGATATAGGAAGACATAAAATATTTATTCTTCACCGTGCAAATAGTAAGAAAATAGGATTTGCATGTGTGTGTGAATAAGTGCATTCCCTTCATTATGATCAAGAGACTTTCAGTAAGTTGCTGGCCCAGCAGCTTAATAAGTCTTTTCCATATTTTTCATATAATGGACTATAGGTATTGATACTAGTAAGGTACTGAATCACATAGCTAATAAGCATAGGAGAAAAGTTTTATACTAGGAAGTTTTCAAGTTTTGAAACATATACTTTTAGGTTTTATATGTAAAACAGCATACAACGCATTTTGTTTTAATTACAGATAACAGCCAGCCAAAAAAGAGCAAATAGAAAACACTTGAGACAGAAATTAGTTTCTTTCATTATGTAAAATTTCTTGCCTCATGTTTCCTACTAATCTTCCCTATCATGCAGGTGCCTTTGTGTTCCACTGTCCTTTCTGCCCTCCTCAGCAACTCTGAGGTTGTTGCCTTGTTTGGTTTTTGGTGTCTAGTGTTTGTTGTCCAAACATCACTGTTCTGCTCATACTGACAGATCTTCATACTTATGGTCATTTTCCATCAGAAGTTTGCCAAGTCTGTATTTCTTACCTTCCAAGGCCAGATGTGTTAAGCTTAAGGTGGTAGAAACAGGAATTGAATGCTGCAGCATTATATAAAGTAATTATATAAAGTAATTATATAAAGTAATAATAGAGGTAGATGAACACCAAGCCACAATACAGCTGTTTGATGACAGGTGAAATTCTGGCACACTTTAAAAGAACAATCATAGAATAGTTTGAGTTGGAAGGGACCTTTAAAAGTTATATAGTCCAAACCCCCTGCAATGAGCAGGGACATCCTCAACTAGATCACGTTATTCAGAGAGCTATCCAACCTGGCCTTGAATGTTTCCAGGGATGGGGCATCTACCATATCTCTGGACAACCTGTTCAAGTGTTTCACCACCATCATTGCAAAAAACGTCTTCCTCATTTCTAACCTGGATCCCCCTTCTTCTAGTTTAAAACCATTACCTCTTGTCCTGTCATAACACACCCTTCTAAAAAGTCTGGCCCCATCCTTCTTATAGGCTCCTTTTAAGTACTGAAAGGCTGCAATGTGTCACCAGAGCTTTCTCTTCTCCAGGCTGAACGACCCCAACTCTCTCAGCTTGTCTTCATAGGAGAAGTGTTTCAGCCCTTCGATCATCTTGATGGCCCTCCTCTGGACCCTCTCCAACAGGTCCATGTCTTTCCTGTACTGAGGACTCCAGAGCTGGATGCAGTACTCCAGGTGGGGTCTCACCAGAGTGCAGCAGAGGGGCAGAATCACTTTCCTTGACCTGCTGGCCATGCTCCTTTTGAGGAAGCCCAAGATAAGATTGGCCTTTTGGGCTGCAAGTGCACATTGACGGCTCATATCAAACCGGAGCTGGATTCAGTCTCTCACTAGGCCTCAGTTCACAGGGACAACTAGCAAGGTCCTCTCCTAATGTCGGCCATAAGCAGAAGGGAAAAAAGGGACGAGATCCTCGTGATGTCCCACTTTTATATGAAGTATTCACGTGAATGCAATGTTGTACACAGTTGGTCAGTTCCTTGGTCACTTGTTTCTCATTGTCCCTCTCGCGAGATGTGAATCTGTCCTCATCAATAAGTTCGCATTCCATTGCTATGTTTACCAAAACATGTGTCTGGTTCTCCAGGAAAATACAGCTAATATGAAGGCTTTAGCTGACAGGCAAAATTCACTAAAAGAGAAACTTATTTTTTAACAAAACCAGGACATTCCACCCCTTATAATATGCCATTCACTGAATTCTTAAACCTTATCAGTACAATCTATCAATACAATCTAAATAATCACTACTACTATAAATATATATATACCTATGTACATATATACACAGGAGTAATTAATCAGTGGACCATCTTTTGGAAAGTTCATTAAGTTCATTTTGTCACAACAGTCTCCCAGGGCAGGAAAAATGGTACAAGTGCATCTCATGACCACTGTTTGTGGGTTAAAGACATCAACTTCGAAGAAGTTGTCAGGCGCCACTCAAAGAAGCTAGCTCTGGTTTCATCAACACTGTCTTGATCTGAAAGACACCTACTAAACACTGTTAGTATGGCAATTCACATCATGCAGTTCAGTATTGCATATTTTCACCTAAAATCAAATCCCCTTGAGGTACACACCGAACTTCTCTATCCTTAAGCAACACCCAGCAGGTGCTGCCAGGTCCCTGGGCAAAAACAATCCCACGAATGGGCTTGCCGTTGCCTGTGGCAGGAGTAACCCAGACTGTCTGTCCTAACATATTTTTCATGTGTACTACAGGGACTTTATCTCCTTCTACAGTATGAAGAATTTCTGATTGGGCAGGCCCGGCTCGATTGGTTGATCCCCTAGTGTTGACCAACCAAGTGGCTTTTGCTAAATGTGAATCCCAGTTTTTAAAGGTTCCACCACCCAGTGCCTTTAGTGTAGTTTTTAACAAACCATTGTACCTTTCAATTTTCCCAGAGGCTGGTGCATGATATGGAATATGATATACCCACTCAATACCATGTTCTTTGGTCCAATTGCCTATAATACTGTTTTTGAAATGAGTACCATTGTCTGATTCAATTCTTTCTGGCGTACTGTGTCGCCAAAGGATCTGCTTCTCAAGGCCCAAAATGGTATTTCGGGCTGTAGCATGAGGTACGGCATATGTTTCCAACCATCCAGTGATTGCTTCCACCATTGTGAGTACATAACGCTTACCTTGACGTGTTTGTGGAAGTGTAATATAATCAATCTGCCAAGCTTCTCCATACTTATACTTTAGCCATCGCCCCCCATACCACAGAGGCTTTAACCGCTTCGCTTGTTTGCTTTCGGCGCAAGTTTCACATTCATGAATAACCTGTGAAATAGTGTCCATAGTTAAATCCACCCCTCGATCGCGAGTCCATTTATATGTTGCATCTCTACCTTGATGCCCTGAAGCATCATGGGCCCACCGAGCTAGGAAAAGTTCACCTTTCTGTTGCCAGTCCAAGTCCACCTCAGCTACTTTAATCTTAGCAGCTTGATCTATCTGCTTGTTGGTTGTTTAGATGTTCCTCGGTGGCTCGACTTTTAGGCACATGAGCATCTACATGACGAACTTTCACAGGCAGGCTCTCTAGCCGAGCAGCAATGTCTTGCCACAGTGTGGCAGCCCAAATGGGTTTACCTCTGCGCTGCCAGTTGCTTTTCTTCCATTGCTATAGCCACCCCCACAAGGCATTTGTTACCATCCATGAGTCAGTATAGAGATAAAGTATTGGCCACTTCTCTTGTTCAGCAATGTCCAAAGCCAGCTGGATGGCTTTCACTTCTGCAAATTTACTAGATTCACCTTGTCCTTCAGTGGTTTCTGTAACTTGTCGTGTGGGACTCCACACAGCAGCTTTCCACCTTTGATGCTTTCCTATAGGACAACAGGATCCACCTGTGAACAGTGCATACTGCTTATTAGTCTCTCAAAGTGTATTATACGGTGGTGCTTCTTCAGCACGTGTTACTTCCTCCTCATCTGGAGACATCCCAAAGTCTTTGCTTTCTGGCCAGTCTGTAATAACTTCTAAGATCCCTGGGCAATTGGGATTTCCAATTCGAGCTTGTTGCGTGATCAATGCAATCCATTTACTCCATGTAACATTGGTTGCATGATGTGGAGAGGGAACCATCCCTTTGAACATCCAATTCAGCACAGGCAGTCAAGGTGCTAGGAGGAGCTGTGCTTCAGTACCGATCACTTCTGAAGCAGCTCGAACTCCTTCATATGCTGCTAAGTATCTCTTTTTCAGTTGCAGTATAGTTGGCCTCAGATCCTTTGTATCCTCTACTCCAAAAACCTAAGGGTCGACCTCAGGTTTCTCCTGGTGTTTTCTTTCAGAGGCTCCAGGTAAGTCCATTATCTCCAGCTGCGGTGCAGAGCACATTTTTAACATCTAGTCCAGTCCGAACTGGTCCAAGGGCCACTGCATGAGTTATCTCACGCTTAATTTGTTCAAAGGCTTGTCATTGTTCAGGGTCTCACTCAAATTGGTTCTTTTTATGAGTCACTCGATAGAGAGGGCTCACAATCTGGCTGTAGTCAGGAATATGTATTCTCCAAAAACCTACAACGCCCAAGAAAGTCTGTGTCTCCTTTTTATTAGTAGGTGGAGACATTGCTGCAATTTTGTTGATCACATCCATTGGGATCTGACGACGGCCACCTTACTGTTTTATTCCTAAAAACTGGATCTCTCGTGCAGGTCCCTTGACCTTGCTTCGTTTTATGGCAAAACTAGCATCCAAAAGAATATGAATTATTCTCTCACCTTTCTCGAAGACTTCTTTCGCTGTGTTGCCCCATAGAATGATGTCATCAATATATTGCAAGTGTTCTGGAGCTTTACCTTGCTCCAGCGTGGTTTGGATGAGTCCATGGCAGATGGTAGGACTATGTTTCCACCCCTGGGGCAAGCAATTCCATGTATACTGGATGCCCCTCCAGGTGAAAGCAAACTGCGGTCTGCACTCTGCTGCTACAGGAATAGAGAAAAATGCATTAGCAATGTCAATTGTAGCATACCACTTGGCTGCCTTTGACTCCAGTTCCAATTGCAGTTCTAGCATGTCAGGCACAGCAGCACTCAGTGGTGGTGTAACTTCATTCAGGCCACGATAGTCTACAGTTAGTCTCCACTCATCACTAGACTTAAGCACTGGCCAAATTGGGCTGTTGAAAGGTGAGCGAGTCTTACTGATCACACCCTGGCTTTCCAATTGACGGATCAACTTCTGAATAGGAATCAAAGAGTCTCGATTGGTGCAATATTGCCGGCGATGCACCGTCGTGGTAGCAGTTGGCACCTGCTGATCGTCAACCATCAGCAGTTCTACAACAGAAGGGTCTTCTGAAAGACCAGGCAAATCAGACAGCTGTTCAATTTTCTCAGTGTCCACAGCTGCTATACCAAATGCCCACCTATACCCTTTTGGGTCCTTAAAATACCCTCTCCTGAGGTAGTCCATGCCAGGGATGCACGGAGCATCTGGACCAGTCACAATGGGATGCCTTTGCCAGTTTTTTCCAGTTAGGCTCATTTCAGCCTCTACAACAGTCATTTCCTGGGATCCCTCAGTCAATCCAACAATATTGATGGATTCCGTTTTTTTATAATTAGAAGGAATTATTGTGCACTGAATTATTTGTCCACTAAAGCTTTGTACTCCTGGGGGTGTGTTGTACCAGGCCATTGTATTTGTACAGTCCAATCAACTCTGTTATCCCTTTCCTCCCCCTGGTTGGAGGCAGGGCACCTCTAATTCCTGGTTTGCACAGTCTCTGGGTGTGAATTAGAGGTTCCTTCAAGAGCATCAGAATCTCTTCTGCTCCTTTTGTAAACTGGAGCAGCCACCTTCCTAGGAGTTTTTCCTTTTATCTCACGTACTCATTCTTGAAGTTCTGAGGTAGTTCTTCCATGCCACTTATTCATGTTTTCTCCCTGCTCATGTTGGAAGAACCAAAGTGAACCTCTTTTTGTGGGCTGCCTCTGTCCTCTCTCTCGAGACTGGAAACACTTTCTCCTAATAGCTGAAACATAGGTTCATACAAGTCGTGAATGGTGTGTGTCTTCTGTGAGTTCTTTGTTTTCTTGCAACAGCTTTTCAAATCGGTCATCAGATTTTTCACACAGTTTCTGCACAGCAGAGACACAAGCCTGTAGAGAAACAGCAAGGCTGTCCTCAAAGTCCTGGAGCTGCTTAATCACTTCAGTAATATTTTGTGCACCTCCAGATGACCAGACCATTCCTCCCAATGACTTAGCATATGCAGGTGGTGCACTTTGTACAAATCTGCGCCACAGAGGTCGTGTACAATTGATTCTATCTGGGTCCGTTCCCTCTTGGCTGTTTGGCCCAAAATAGATGATCTCTTGCACAGCTAGTTCTCTCAGGAACTGGATACCTCTCTCCATAGTATTCCATTTCCCTAACTTGGATATACAATCTTCCTTGTAAGGAAATCTTACTTTCATAGCTGCCAGGAGTCGGGTCCAGAGAGTAGCGGCATTAGACTCTCTTGAAATTGCCCTATCAATGGTGGAATCTTTTGATAGAGATCCCAGCTGCCTGGCTTCACCACCTTCCAATTCAATTGTTTCTGCCCCATTGTCCCAGCATCGGAGCAGCCAAGTTAAAATATTCTTGCCTTCACGACAACTAAAGTCTTTTCGCAGATCTCTCAGCTCACCTGGAGAAAAGGACCGAGTGGTGGTCACTTCATCTCCTCCCTGTCCTGATGATTCCCCTTGGGTTGATGTTGCCCCTGTGCCATTATCTGCTGCACGGGTAGTCTTTCTAGTGACTTTCTTACAACTGGCAACTGATGCTGATATGGGTTCACCATCATTTGATTCATTTCCAGAGTCTGAATGACTGTCACAGTGATTGTTGTGGTTACAGCGGCAACAGTGCCCAGTGTGTGAAGAAGCGGGGGCTGCCTTGTTAGCCTTTGAGGCTGGAGAAGTAACATTATCTGCAGCGACCTTGACAGAGGAGCTCTGCGTAGGAGCTGTAGCTTCAGCCTGTGAAGCTGCGGTTGGGGGGGCAGTGGAAGCTTTGGCTGTTTTGACTTTTCTCGAGCGACTAGGAGTGCTTTTTGCTAAAGCTTCCGAAGGCGCACCACAAATCTCAGGACTAAAAAGAGACGCAAACCTCCTATTGAACCTCATTTCTCTTAACAGTAACACAAACTGACACACATTCAGCAAACCAGATAACACCATCACAGTTCTATCAAAGCTCCAAGGATATTCAAAGTTGTCTAAAACATTTGCAAACTGTCCTAGCGAAAACACAAAAGTATTGTTAGTCAGCCTTTCTAAAGATTCACTTGACCAATTAGCAAACATAGAGCCATTCTGGTCTTTAATCTCTCCTAGAGGTTTTTCAAGGTAAAGCAAAATCGAGTAGAAATTCATTAACGGCTGCAGTATAATGAAATAAACCAGTGCCAAACCACACAGTATCATCATGACCGCTGTCCAGTTTCTTGTTGTTATATAGTGAATACTTTGATTCAAAAAGAAACACCAACACAGATATTGGATCAGCAACCACAATGTAGAAAATAACTGATACAACTTATGCCATAACATCTTTAAATCAATGTAATTCACTTTGCCTTAATACCACTAAATAATATCCGAAGCAAACAGATGCACAAGTACCACAACTCTATGAGTTGGCACCATGCCAAGAAAATTGAAAGGTACATCAGAGCAGTAGAAAAGCCTAAAATCTCCAAATTTACCCCTTTCTCTTGCCCCACGTTGAGCGCCAATAATCTGTCGAGGGTTAGATTGCGGGGTGACAATAAAACCCTGGCAGATGTATTGTTAACCTCCTCTCCCCCCAGCTTCCCCCTTTTGCCCCTCCCTCTCCCCCTTCTCACTAAGGACAGGCGATTGGGAGGAAAAGAAGTGCAGAGAGAAGAGAGTTGGAAAAATTAAAAATGTTTTACTAATGCTACTAATAAGAATAGAGAAAATAATACAAAATATACAAAACCAATCTTGAAAGCCTCAGCAACTGCAGAGCCGGCACCCGATGTCCTGGATTAGACTCTGTAGCCAACCGGAGCTGGATTCAGTCTCTCACTAGGCCTCAGTTCACAGGGACAACTAGCAAGGTCCTCTCCTAATGTCGGTCATAAGCAGAAGGGAAAAAAGGGACGAGATCCTCGTGATGTCCCACTTTTATATGAAGTATTCACGTGAATGGAACGTTATACACAGTTGGTCAGTTTCTTGGTCACTTGTTTCTCATTGTCCCTCTCGCAAGGTACCCTCAAGAGACATTATCTTATGTCAGGATTTTATTCTTGTGGCATTATCTACCCTAATTAAGGCTTTCCCTACCTGCTTCAGCCACGTAGCAAAGTAACAATGAGCTTGTTTTAATTTCTGAGTCTTCTGAGCATGTAATTAAGGAGGCAGTCGATGTCAGGAGGATGTGTCCCATATCCCTGCAACCTGCCTCAAATGCTGCTCAATGCCATGCAGGTAATAAATGAGGCAGCTTTTTGGAGATGCCCCAGGCTCTCATGTGATTCAGGTGTGTCTCAGCACCTCCTGCAGACATCCCAGGTCTGTCATCTGATATCATTTACTCACCTCCAGCTTCTGCTGGGTGCTGCAAGTTACGTCCTTTCTTCTAACCTCCCTGAGGCATACCAGGGCTGGACTCTTCCTGTGTTTATGGCAATGGCTTGACAGCCAACATGAGCTCATGTCCCTGGCTTTCATCCTGGGGCACTGCAGCATATATCTAGCCCAAATACCCATAAGGCCACACGTATTAATAAGGTGCAAACAATGTGGTTTGCTACCAAACAGCTGTAGTATCCTATTAGCATGTTTTTGCCCATGGAAGAAAATGTAATGGTTGGGGAAAAATGAGGTGCAAATGAGAAAGATAAATAATCTCCTATAGTTTTTGAAAGTTTTATCAGACTGCAAAGCAACAACATTTTTCTTCCTCTATGCAAAAGGAAGCAGTTTCCTCTAGCATTTATGGAAGCATCTTTTATGCAGATGTGCATATATATATATAAAAATACAGTTCCTGGTTTCTTAGAGATGCTTGTAAGAGTCATCAAGATTTAAGCACAGTGAACCAGAGCAGGTAGAAGGTTCAACAGCTGAGTAATCCTTCTTGCTGTAGTAGGTTTGTATTAATAAAGTGCCCTCCACGCCTGCAGTGCTCCAATTCAGACATGGAGACAAGTGCCTCGAGAATGCCCTCCCAGGACCTCTCTTCCCACGCATGGGTGAGCAGTGCTGCATCTGCATTGCGGCTTTGTGTCTGCTCAGCCACTGACTTGTTGGAGAAAACTGTCATTAAAATCAGAGACTTTTTTCTGCTGTTCCTTCTCAGACATTGACTGTTAGGCATATTGAGCTCCTGGTTTAATAACAGGGCTCTTCCCCAAAGTGGGGCTAAATTTCTGCTTTGTTTACCTGCTATTCAATCTCTGACATGTCAAAGTAAAAACATAAATGTCTTAAAATCCCAACTTGGTTAAAGAAAGGAAAATATTTTTTTTCTTAAAAGTTGAAAAAAAACTTGATTGGAAATGGAGCCGAGTGGGTCTGACAGTCTATGTCAGTGGAAAACAAATACAGTGTCAAATGATCACTCCTCAGCACAGCCAGTCTTCTGCCTCCCACCACAGCTAACACATTCGCTGCCTGTGCTGTGGCTGGAGGGAAGCTGAAGCAACTTCCTGAGACCCACACTGGCAAAGATGAGATGATATGCAAAGAGCTGTTTGTCACGGTTGAGATGGGCAAACGACATAGACCAAGTTCTTCTGAGATGCATGTAGATGCCATTTATTACCACAAGTGCATTTTTATACAGTTTTACCAACTTGTGTCTTTTTACTATTGGTTACAAGTTGCAGTAGTAACATCTCATTGGCTAATTTTGCTATCATCAATGTTACTCTTTTACTCTCTTCTCTCTCACGGATACATCTCTTCTTTTTCACGGGTACATCTTAATATCTTCAGATACTCCTTTACTCCCATCTTTCTCACAGGTAGACCTTAATATCTTCAAGGCTAATGTCTGTTCCCATACCCTCTGTCAGGGAATCCACAGGCCCACTGTAGTTTCCCACAGCTGTTCAAGCTGGAGGATGGCTGGATGCTGGGTAGGTTTGGTATCGTGGAGTGTAAAGTGAATTATCTTTTAGTAGGAGACTTAGTCATTGCTGACTGTGTCCCATGGAGAGATATGTATTTGGGAAATTATTTATTATCTCCAGTTAAAACCTCTAAGGTAGATACCCTCGTGTTTTAATTGTTACTACTGAAGTCCTTCTGACTTTGTAGTCTCTCTATTCTCTCTTGTTAGTAGAACTGGTAATTGTATTTAAAAAAAAAATATGACATTTCCTCTGATGAGCTTAGCTCATTTAGCCAGATCGAACAAAGGTTAGAGGGGATGAAACATATCTTAGTAAATATCTTGGATGGTAAATGCTGATGAGAGCAAAGAGGGATTTGAAGTACAGATGGTGTTCTCCTCTGTCCTCCCAGTTGAAGGGGGGGGGGGGGGGCAAGAAAAGAGAGACAAATTGAACAGGTGAATGACTGGCTACATAGATGGTGCCATGCTTGAGGTCTCGGCTTCTACGATCTTGGGTATACCTTTGAGAAACCAGGAGTGCAGGGAGGGGATCAGGAAAGCCAAGGCACAGGCAGAGCTGAACTTGGCTAGGGATGTTAAAAAAAACAATAAGGGTTTCTTCGGGTACATAGGAAAACAAAGGGAGATGAAAGAAACTGTACCCCTTCTGATGACTGAAATGGGACACCTGGCTACAAATGAGAGAAGAGTGAGCTACTCAACAACTTTTTTGCCTTGAACAACTTTTTTGCCTTGGTCATCACAGACGAGTGCTCTAGCCACATCACCCAAGTTGCAGAAGGCAAAGGCAGGGAATGGGAGAATGAGGTACTGCTCACTGTAGGAGATCAGGTTCAAGACCATCTAAGGAACCTGAATATGAACAAGTTTGTGGGACCTGATGAGATGCATCTCTGTGTGTCCTAAGGGAACCAGCAGATGAAGTTGGTAAGCCACTATCCATCATATTTGAAAAGCTGTGGCAGACTGGTAAAGTTCCCAGTGACTGGAAAAAGGGAAACATAACCTTCATTTTTAAAAAGGGAAAAAAAGGAAGACTGAGGGAACTACAAGCTTGTCAGTCTCACCTCTGTGTGCAGCAAGATCATGGAGCATATCCTCCTGGAAACTATGCTAAGGCACGTGGAGAACAGAGAGGTGATTGGTGACAGCCAACATGGCTTCACTAAGGGAAAATCCTGCTTGACAAATTTGGTGACCTTCTATGATGGGGTTACAGCATTGGTGGATGTCATGGTTTCTCTTTTCCCTGCACGAGCCACCAATAAATCTGTCAAGGTTTATTGCAAGGTGACGATAAACCGTGGCAGATGCTCTCTGTTAACCCCCCACCCTCCCCGCTAAGGAAAGGTGATAAGGAAAAGGGAGAAAGGCTTGCAAGTTGGAACAGTTTTAAAGGCTTTACTAATGCTACTAATAAATAGAGAAAATAATACAAAATATACAAAACCAATCTTGAATTTCCCAGGGTAGTGCAGGCTTGCCAGATGTGGAGTTGCTTTCACTCCAGAGGCTGCAGGGCAGGCACCCCGAAGTCCCGAATGGGATTTTGCAGTAAACTGGAACTGGATTCAGGGATGCAGGGTCTGGAACCAGGCCTTCGATTGCGGAGATGACAGGTAGGGTCCTCTTCAGATGCCGGCCATGGTCGAAGACAGCAAGACCCTCGTGATCTCCCACTTTTAAAGGGCATATGATGTGTATGGGATGGAATACTCAGTTGGTCAGTTTTAGTCGCCTGTTCTGTCTGCCTCTCCTTGCAAATACATCCTGTTATCAGTTAACCTTGGTTGCTATAGCAATAAATCTAAGCATGGGGCTTCTTTTGCATTCCATTGGTCATCTTATCATTCCAGAGCGCAGCATCTCAAAAAACATGCAGTTAAATTCAGAAAAGTGCAGTTACTTAGAAGAACTTAGCTGAAAGGAAAATTCACTAAAAGAGAAACTGGTCTTGTTTTCAACAAAACCAGGACAGTGGATAAGAGAAGAACAACTGATGTCATCTACCTGGACTTGTGGAAAGCATTTGATACTGTCCTGCACAACATCCTTGTCTCTAACATGGAGAGACATGGATTCAACAGGTGGACTACTTGGTGGATAAGGAATTGGCTGGATGGTCACACTCAAAGAATTGTGGTCAACCTCTCGATGTCCAAGTGGAGACCAGTGACGAGTGACATTCCTCAGGGGTCAGTATTGGGACCGGCGCTGGTTAACATCTTTGTCGGTGACATAGGCAGTGGGATTGAGTGCACCCTCAGCAAGTTTTCCAAGCTGTGTGATACAGTTGACATTCTGGAGGGAAGGGGTGCCATACAGAGGAACCTTCACAGTCTTGAGATGTTGAGCCTGTGCAAACTTCACAAAGTTCAACAAGGCAAAGTGCAAGGTCCTGCACATGGTTCAGGGCAATCCCAAACATAGGTACAGACTGGGCGATGAGTGGATTGGGAGCAGCCCTGAGGAGAAGAAGGTATCAGTGGTTGAAAAACTGAATATGAGTCTGCAATGTGTGCTCGCAGCTCAGAAAGCCAATTGTATCCCGGGCTGCATCAAAAGAAGTGTGGCCAACAGGTCGAGGGAGGTGATTCTCCCCCTCTATTCTGCTCTCATGAGACCCCACCTAGAGTACTGTGTTCAGCTCTGAGGCCCCCAGTATAAGAAAGTCATGGACCTACTTGAGCTGGTCCAGAGGAGGACCGTGAAGATGATCAGGGGGCTGGAGCACCTCCCCTATGAGGACAGGCTGAGATAGTCAGGATTGTTTAGTCCAAAGAAGAGAAGGCTCTGCAGAGACTCTTTAGCGGCCTTCCAGTACCTAAAGGGGACCTACAGGAAAGATTGGGAAGGACTCTTTATCAGGGATTGTAATGATAGGACAAGGGGTAACAGTTTTAAACTGAAACAGGGTAGATTTAGAATAGATATTAGGAAGAAATTCTTTACTGTGAGGATGGTGAGACACTGGAACAGGTTACCCAGAGAAGTTGTGGATGCCCCCTCCCAGGGAGTGTTCAAGGTCAGATTGGACGGGGCTTTGAGCAAACTGGACTAGTGAAAGGTGTCTCTGCCTATGGCAGGGGAGCTGGAACTAGATGATCTTTAAGGTCCCTTCAAACCAAAACCATTCTATGATTCTACAATCATAGATGTGGCTAGGACCATCTCTAATGCTAGCCAATGGAGCCTGGCACACTACCTATTCATCATTTAGGGACTCTTTACAAGTAGAGCCTCCATAGAAACTGTGACCAAGGATTGTTTAAAATAACCCATTTCACAATCTACCACCTTTCTAAATAAGTAGCATGTGGGTCTGTGATGTCAGAGTCCTCTGTGGAGGCATGCAGTCATTTCCATGTGCACATAGGGCTCTTGTGTCGTAAAATAGAAGAACTTTACCAGGTGAGGTTTTTTTTCTGCACAGTTCTGCCATTGTCCATAAAAAAAACCCAACAGTCTGAATTGTTAGGTGTATTTCTGTCACTCTTCCCAGTTTACAGGAATGCTGCGAGGGCAAAAAATCATGGACTCCACACAATCCAATATGAATTCAAGCGAAGCCATTTATTACAGAAACAAGCCTCCTTATATATGCAGTTATTTCCTGATCACGCATCCACACTCCAAGCATGCATTAGCTGATTGGATATTGTCCATGTTCACGAGCTGTCCATGCGCCCGAGTGTCACTGCTGTTTTTCAGGGTGCCATTTTTCAGCCTTCGAGCTGACCTTGAGATTCCTTTGGCTAGTTCAGAAATAAATCTCCATCTAATAGAAACCCATCCACACAACAACCTCAAGAAAATCCCTCAAATCTCCCACAATTCCCCCTTTTTGTTCTTGAACTAGCCAGGCCTTGTTTACAACGCGCTGAATCATCTTTGAAATACACTGCAGCATGCAACATATGATTAACAACAATGATTACAGCTACATATAATGTAGCTAAGCCTTACATAATAAGATTGGTTGGTTGGTTGTTTTTTTTCAATGCGAATCAGATTTTAACAATTACTACACACAAAATTTTACCATCACATTCACGCAGTAAAGAACTAAATTACTCATGATCTTCTGTATTATCACAAAACACACATTTTGAGTCCATGGTTTCTCATTATTTAACAGTCTGTGAACTCACCATACCACACAAAAAAGACCTACTAAAACTGCAACATGCTTAAACAGATACCCTCAAAGAAAACAGGTTAATGAGGAAAGCATTCTGCAGAATTCAGCAAGTTTACTGTGACCTGTGTGTTATCAGTTAATTCTCTCTCAGCTTGTTGAAGTTCAAACCGTTCCAGCTGTAAAACTGTCTGAAATGATTCAATGATCTCTTGTAGAGATTTATTTTGTCCTCCTCTTCTCACCTTAATAACATCATTAACTGCAACAAAGTATTATACTTCAAGGTTCTATCCTCCAGCCACTTTTCCCATTCATCTAACTTACACAGCAGCCACCATTGATTATAACATTTCACAAGATCTTCCTTCCTCATATTTCCAAGTGCTTTCCTATGTTTTAAAACACCTCCCAATACCGATTTCTTAGGAACATGACTGAAAGCAGTCGTTTCCAAACCCATCTCGTAAATAAAAACAATGAGAATAGGGAGGGAGGGAGGGGAAGCACAGGGCTGCTTGCAGTGTGAGTGGGAAAAGTGGGGATAAGGTTTTACAGCATACTTATACCACAAAGAAACAATTGTAACAACAACCAGAAAAACAATTAACTCACATTCCTGACAAGGTGCTTGATTTTCAGAGAGGCAATACACAGAAGCACGTAATATGTACTGTAAAACTGACAGATAACACGTTGATAGCAAACATTAGCATTCTCTGCTGCTAATTTCCTTAACTTCTAAGTTTTCAACCTACTTATTGATGGCCTCTTGAAGATGGTCAATAAATTGCATGTATCTCTCATTGAGACCCTGATTAATGATTTGGCTGCTTTGTCGGTTTCAGACACCTTTATCATAGCTCAATATGTAAGGTCTGCTGACTGCCTCGGGATTTCAGAATCTAATCGCGCCTGTAATTGTGATGTGTCAATTAGTGTCTCTTCCAAGAGTTGGGGGATACCTGCCGCTTTCAATGAATCCCCATCGTTCCGTCCTAAATGATCTATAGCTGTTACATTGCATATGTCTAATTTTGCTTGAGTATTTCATGGTTTTTATCTGATCTCGAGGCAACATGTACACATACTTCTTTTCCTTTTAACTTTTCAAAAAAAAATGCTGCAAACCCCCATCTTCATCCGAGTCATCAGATAACATGGACTTGAAGGGTGCTGGAGAATTGTTAGTAACAGGGGGGTTTGGAACAGTGCACATTCTTACCAATACTTTCTAGCATCATAATTTTTCATATAACCTGAGTCGCCAGGTGCACCCCCTTTCCCGTCACGATCAGCATGACTGTATTGCCGACTACTGGATTCACTCACTATTAACTGATCTAATTTTTCACACAGTTCTGTTGTCCAGTTCTTATCCAGTGACTCCTTCTGCTCTCTCATGGAAGTTGGAGGGTTAAAAGGCGGTAAAGACGGATACAAATTGGTAATAGGACTGATAGTACACTTGTTTACGACCTTAGCATTCTCTGCTTTCACAGGTTCTTTGGGCAAGTTGTCTGATTCCAATCTGGACTTGCTGTTCTCACCAGGGTTGGGTCATAGTGTAGGAGTACACCTACTCGGCATTTTTCCTCCCCCCACCCCGGACTGGTGAACCATCAGGGGTGCCAAAGACACAGCAGGGAATGGAATAGGGAGTGTATCAAAGACACAAACCGGGTAACCTCCACAGCGACTTTCAGGATACTTATCAGGCTGCAACACTGCAAAAATTCTGGCAGCGGTAGACTGTTCATTCTTAAAATCTTTTTAGGTGGTAATTATAAGCTTCCATGTAGTTGCTAATGATTTAACTTCTTTATCTCCATTGCTGACTTTATCCCATAATTTCTCCCCTATATCGTCCCAAAGTTCAAGTTTAAGTTTTGAGTCACTAATGCTCATAACAGTCTTTTCAGGTTTTAATTGCTTCACTGTAGTAATTATCAGTTTCCAGGTGGTTACAAGGTTGCAAATATATTTTTCACTGCAACTGATTGCCTTCCACAACACAGTTCCCACTTTTTCCCAAGTCTCTATTTGAAAAGCTCCTAACAGATCAGCAGGAAACCCATTGCCTCTGCACCAAATTAATAGTCTTTTGAGGTTACTCTCCTCATACTTCACCCCTCTCTTAGAGTGGATATGTGAGAGGAGTCTCAGTATTTCTTCTTCTTCTTTAGAAATATTCTGCCCCATCTCCTCTCGCCCCCAGCTGCTCACCTCTTTGGGTGTCCGTTGCAACGATATCAGATCCTCTATCCCTCCTCTGTCGCTTCTGTAGCGATCAATCAGGAGTCATGCAGCCCGCAGACTACGTCCCGGTCACGGTCCAGCCGCGCCGTCTCCAGCTGGGGCTCGTTCCTCGCAGCAGTCATCCCCTCGCCGTAAATTCTCCTTGTGGATCACGTCAGAGTCACCACTTGCGAGGGCGAAAACTCATGGACTCCACACAATCCAATATGAATTCAAGCAAAGCCATTTATTACAGAAACAAGCCTCCTTATATATGCAATTATTTTCTGATCACACGTCCACACTCTAAGCATGCATTAGCTGATTGGGTATTGTTTATGTTCACGAGCTGTCCATGTGCCCAAGTCTCACTGCTAATAGGTTTGTTGATTTACGTCGTGTTTTCAGCTTTCCAAGGTGGCCTTGAAATTCCTTTGGGCCTGGCTAGTTTAATAACAAATCTCCGTCAAATAGAAACCCATCCACACATTAACTTCAAGAAAATCCCTCAGATCTCCCACAGAATGCTGCACATTCATTCCCCTTGAGAATTTTTTTGTCTTTTGAGGATATTCTTTCAGTATATAGGAGCCGTGTATGTTTGTAAACCTTAAAATGTAATTCCCTCTTTCTACTAATGAAAGAACATGCAGTGAAGTCACACTGTGAAGAACAAGATCAGTGCCATCACTCACAAAATACTTTGGAGACACTAGCGTAAAATAAAGGCTTTTTTAGGCTATCCAGGGAGTGCCTATAGCTTTTTACTTGTTTATTCTTCAATATCATCCGCCCTGTCTGAACAGGAGTTTTTTCATTCACACTAATACCTTGGTTTTGCTGGCCCTAGTAAACATTCATTTAGCAAAAAACACAGAGTGCCCAGTGTTGGGCCAAAGCAGGCTGTGAGGATGGTGCTGTGAGAGGCCTATGGGTTCTCCAAATGATGCGGCTTCAAAAATATTTCAAATTTGAAAAAAAGCCCTTGAGTCTACAAAGTTTGACTGGTTTATACAAGAAACAGTAGGCTCATGATTAAAGCTTATACAATATTAATGTCATTAACCAATCTTTTCCCAGATTTTTATTTCCTTCAACGCATTCAGATTTACAGTAGAGAATATACTTTAGAAGGCACCACGTAAAGCTATTCATACTGTGCTTCTGCAGAGGCTCTAATGAATGGTGTTAACTTCACTTTTCTATGTATGTATCTAAGCAGGATTGTACAGATTTCATACAGGTTTTTACAGAACCCCCATCATTGTAGTATCTGAAGGATTTCTGTTGTACTTCAGTCAGGCACAGACCATTCTGTAATATATCTTCATAGGAAAAAATGCAATTGCAGAAGAGTATTTTACTTTAGAAATATTTTTCTTTAGATTTGAATCTTTTTAATTTTCAGGTCCTATTAATGTTACATACACGGCTATAGTTCTGGTGGCAATAATAATAATCTGTGAAACCAAGGCTGGGTCACATGTGAGGATGGGAATGAATCTCTTACAGACACAACAACGATGAAAGCACTGTTCATCAATTCTACCTGATGTCAGTACCATGAAAACACCAAGAAAAATTGCAAATTTTAGACTAAACTTTTTCTGTCTGTGAATATGCAGATGGGAGCAAAGCCTTCCCGAGCCATCAAGTCTAATCTCCCACTATCCACATCTGTCACTCCATGTTTTGCCATTCACACATCTGCCAAGTCTCATTTCAACATGTAGTCTTGCCCATTGTTCAGGCTGAGAGGCTGCTCTGGTGGAGCCTCTGGTGGTTGTAAACTTTCCTCTAGCTTCCAGCCTGATATGGTTAATAGCAGTTTGTATATTTTGCTGTGATGCCAAACATATGTCTTGGCTTTAATGATTCGTCTCACTGGTGTTTAGTTTATCCATACTGTATTTCAAGAGAAAAAACCCACTGTTCCTTGCCAATGGTTTCCACAGCTAACTGTTTGAGGATGTTTTGTGCGTTCACAGGGACCAGCCAGCCACTGTTAGGGAATAGACTGCCTTCGCTTATTGAATTATCTGGTACAGTGCTTCTTATAGAACTTGTTTAGAAACTGCTTATATAGAATTCACTTAGCACAAGTAAGTTTGCTTAGCATAACTTCTGCAAGCTGTGAATCCTTGAACTTTCTACTTCATGAAGTAAAAAAGGCCTCAGAGTCTTCAAGCTAGAAGATAAGGGGAGTTGCATCTCTGGAGATAAGTAAAGGAACAGAATGACATCTAAAAGAAGAAAAGAAATAAGAATGTTTTGGCTATTACCAATAACTTATTTCCTCTGGCTGCAGGTGCAAAATGGCAAATTGAAGGTCAGAACTTCGATTGATGGACCATCTGACAAAAATCCAATGAAGAATGGGGAGACCGCAGACTCTAATTTTGCAATTGGGAGTCAATTAGTTACACATTTGCATATTGCATCACATAATCCTTTTAGCATATAATGAACAATGTTCAGCAAAAGGACACTTTATCCAACAGTCTCAAGATATGTGTTAAAGCAGGCTTCAAAATGTCTAAAGCTGCAAGGCCAGTCTCTCTGTTTAGGTGTTTTGCAAGTCATGCTTATCTTTGTCAGACTGACCTAAAACTGAAAGGATTTACCTATCTTTAGGTTATCAATTGCAGACAGGATTCATTCTTCAAAGTGCTAATGGTTACACATGCCTGAGTCTCTCCTGCAGGAAACCTAGGGAAAAAAGAACATCCTTAACATGCTCTTACCCATCTCAATGTGTGCCTGCTCTAGTCTGCATTCATTCATACTGAAGACAGATGGCTTTCATTGTATGCCATTACATTTAAAAGTCAGATTATGTTAGCAATTAATTTTCTATATTTTGTAATAATATCATTCAAGGTTAATCACTGGATGAGGTAAACCCGTAGCCTGGTGGATGGGAGCCTTGACCACACTTTTGTGTGTGGTCACATTCACCCTCCTCTCCAGCCTCAGGAGTATTTCACTATACCTTGCAACATGGTGCTCAGAGTTTTGATCCAGGAGAGCTCATAGCTGATTGTTTGGGGACTCAGGACACTGTTGCAGGCTCTGACTCTTATTGATGAGGAAGCCCCTGCTATGGGGCATGGAGATCTGGGCAGGCCTATGGGGTCTACTGTGGGAACGGCATGATGTGTGGGTCCAGTCACCTGGATAATAAAGGAAGATCAATATTAACATAACCATCCAGACGAATAACACTTAAATCACAGCAACTAGTCTAAACATAAAGGGCCTTGGACAGGTTATACAGAAGTATGTTTTTTATGAGTGTAAGAAGTGATAGCCCAGGCGAGTGAGAACGATATCTCAGGCCAGAAAACTGCCCCCTGATGTATGATGTGTGAATGTTGGGCCTGGGGATTGGAATGCCGCCCCCAAGATATGCATGAGAACGTGACTGAAAACAGTCACAACATGAGTGTGGTGTGTTTGGAATAACATTTTTTGAAAAAAACATCCTGTCTAACATCTTGGTCCAGGCCCATATCAGTAAACCTATAAAGTGAGAACTGTTAATTAAAGAGGGCTCAGCTCAGCTCAGCTCTTCCTGGCTCTGCTCTCACTGCTAACAAGAATTCTGTGTCTGTGCATCTCTGTCTGCGTTTCTGGATACATTGTTCTCAATCACAACAAATAGTGCCCCTAGCATGACTGCATGACCACTGTGAGAGTCTTCATCGAGTAGTGTGTGTGGCAGCAACCACGCAATCTGATGGGTGAGTGAGTAAATCTTTGCAGTCACACATCCCTGGGTGTAACAGGGGCAGCAACCCTCGTTGAATGAGTGAGTTGCAGGATTCCGTTAGTAATGTGTCCTGGTTTTGTTAAAAAAAAGTTTCTCTTTTAGTGAATTTGCCTGTTAGCTAAAGCTTTCATATTAGCTGCATTTTCCTGGAAAACCAGATACATGTTTTGGTAAACATAGCAATGGAATGCGAAGTTATTTATAAGCATGGATGCACCTCTCGCAAGAGGGTCAACGAGAAACAGGTGACCAAGAAACTGACCAAATGAGTATAACATCCCATTCACATGAATACTTCATATAAAAATGGGAGATCACGAGGATCTCGTCCCTTTTTTTCCTTATGACCGACATTAGGAGAGGACCTTGTGAGTCATCCCTGCAAACTGAGGCCTAGTGAGAGACTGAATCCAGCTCCGGTTAGCTGCAGAGTCCAATCCAGGACATCGGGTGCTGGCTCTGCAGTTGCTGGGACTTTCAAGATTGGTTTTGTATATTTTGTATTATTTTCTCTATTCTTGTTAGTAGCATTAGTAAAACATTTTTAATTTTTCCAACTCTTTTCTCTCTGTCCTTATTTCCCTCCCGATCGCCTGTCCTTAGTGGGAAGGGGGGAGAGGGAGGGGCTGAAGGGGGAAGTAGGCGGGAGAGGAGGTTAACAATACATCTGCCAGGGTTTTTTTGTCACCCTGCAATCAAAACCTGGACAAATAATTGGCACCCAACGTGGGGCGGATAAAGGGTTAAAATTTGGCACTAAAAAGGGGGAAAATCGAAGATTTTTGGCTTTTGTATTACTCTGACGTACCTTTCCATTTTCTTGGCATGGTGCCAACTCATAGAGTTCTGATATTTGCGTGTCTATTTGCTTTGGACATTATCTAGTGGCATTAAGGCAAAGTGAATTACATTGATTTAAAGATGTTGTGGCATAAGTTGTATCAGTTATTTTCTACATTGTACTCGGCGATACCATACTACTGCTGGGCATTCTTTCTGAATTGAAGTTTTCATTATATAAAAACAAGAAACTGGACGATGGTTATGATTATACAGTGTGGTTTGGCACTGATTTATTTCATTATACTGCAGCCACTAATCAATTTCTGCTAATTTCTGCTTCACCATGAAAAGCCTCCAGGAGAGACAAGAGAGCAATATGGCTATGTGTTTGCTAATTGGTCAAGCGAATCTTTAGAAAGGCTGACTAACAATACTTTCGCTTTTTCACTAGGACAGTTTACAAATATTTTAGAGAGCTTTGAATATCCTTTGAGCTTTGATAAAACTATGATGGTGCTATTTGGTCTGCTGAATGTGTGTCAGTTTGTGTTACTGTTCAGAGAAATGAGGTTCAATAGGAGGTTTCTGTCTCTTTTTAGTCCTGAGATTTGCGGTGCATCTTCGGAATCTTTAGCAAAAAGCACTCCTAGCCACTCGAGAAAAAGCAAGACCGTGAAAACTGCAGCAGCGCAAGCCACTGCCCCCACCATTGCAGACACTGCTGCTTTGCAGGCCCAAGCTACAGCTCCCCCACAAGGCTTGACTGCAAAGGTCGCTGCAGATAATGTTACTTCTCCAGTCTCAAAGGCTAACAAGGCAGCCTCTCCTTCCTCACACACTGGGCACTGTTGCTGTTGTAACGATAACAGCCACTATGATTATGCCCATGGCACTGACAGTCATTCAGACTCTGGAAATGAATCAAATGATGGTGAACCCATATCAGCATCAGTTGCCTGTTGTAAGAAAGTCACAAGAAAGACTACTCGTGCAGCAGGTGATGGCACGGGGGCAACAGGGTCAACATCAACCCAAGGGGAATCACCAGCGCAGGGAGGAGATGAAGTGACCACCACTCGGTCCTTTTCTCCAGGTGAGCTGAGAGATCTGCAAAAAGACTTTAGTCATCGTGAAGGTGAGAATATTGTAAGCTGGTGACTCTGATGCTGGGACAATGGGACAGAAACAATCGAATTGTAAGGTGACAAAACCAGGCAGCTCGGATCTCTGTCATAAGATTCCACCATTGATAGGGCAATTTCCAGAGACCCTAACGCCAATTCCCTCTGGACCTGGCTCCT
Organism: Patagioenas fasciata; assembly: GCF_037038585.1. Classification (NCBI taxonomy): domain Eukaryota; kingdom Metazoa; phylum Chordata; class Aves; order Columbiformes; family Columbidae; genus Patagioenas; species Patagioenas fasciata. The sequence continues at coordinate 45,059,176 of NC_092559.1, forward strand.
GGCAGCTATGAGAGTAAGATTTCCCTACAAGGAATATTGTATATGCACATTAGGGAAATGGAATACTATGGAGAGAGGTATCCAGTTCCTGAGACAATTAGCTGTGCGAGAGATCATCTATTTTGGACCAAACAACCAAGAGGGGACATACCCAGACAGAATCATTTGTACGCAATCTCTGTGTTGCAGATTTGTACAAAGTGCATAACCTGCATATGCTAAGTCATTAACATCAATGATCTGGACACCAGGAGTACAAACCATTTCTATCACAATTGAACAGCTTTGGGAATCTGAGGACAGCTTTGCTGTTTCTCTACGGGCTTGTGTCTATGCTGTGGAGAAACTGTGTGAAAAATCTGATGACCGATTTGAAAAGCTGTTGCAAGAAATCAAAGAACTCAGAGAAGACACACACCATTCACGACTTGTACGAACCTATGTTTCAGCTACTAGGAGAAGACGTTTCCAATCTCGAGAGAGAGGACAGAGGCAGTCCACAAAAAGAGGTTTGCTGTTATTCTTCCTATGTGAGCAGGGAGAAAACATGAATAGGTGGCATAGAAGACCTACCTCAGAACTTCAAGAATGAGTACGTGAGATAAAAGGAAAAACTCCTAGGAAAATGGCTGTTCCAGTTTACAAAAGGAGAAGAGATTCTAATCATCTTAAAGGAACCTCTAATTCACACACAGAGACTGTGCAAAACAGAAATTGGAGATGCCCTGCCTCCAGCCAGGTGGAGGAAAGGGACAACAGAGTTTATTTGACAGTACAAATACGATGGCCGAGTACAACACACCCCCAGGAGTAAAAAGCTTTAGCGGACACTGGTGCTCAGTGCACAATAATTCTTTATAACTATAAAGGAATGCAATCCATCAATATTGTTGGAGTGCCTGGGGGATCACAGGAACTGACTGTTGTAGAGGCTGAAAGGAGCTTAACTGGAAAAAACTGGCAAAAGCATCCCATTGTGACTGGCCCAGATGCTCTGTACATCCTTGGCATAGACTACCAAAGGAGAGGATATTTTAAGGACCCAAAAGGGTATAGGTGGGCATTTGGTATAGCAGCTGTGGACACTGAGAAAACTGAACAGCTGTCTGATTTGCCTGGTCTTTCAGATGAACCTTCTGTTGTAGAACTGCTGATGGCTGATGATCAGCAGGTGCCAATTGCTACCACGACGGTGCATCGCCAGCAATATCGCACCAATCGAGACTCTTTGATTCCTATTCAGAAGTTGATCCGTCAATTGGAAAGTCAGGGTGTGATCAGTAAGACTCGCTCACCTTTTAACAGCCCAATTTGGCCAGTGCGTAAGTCTAGTGATGAGTGGAGACTAACTGTAGACTATCGTGGCCTGAATGAAGTTAAGCTACCATTGAGTGCTGCTGTGCCTGACATGCTAGAACTGCAATTTGAACTGGAGTCAAAGGCAGCCAAGTGGTATGCTACAATTGACATTGCTAATGCATTTTTCTCTATTCCTTTACCAGCAGAGTGCAGGCCGCAGTTTGCTTTCACCTGGAGGGGCATCCAGTATACGTGGAATTGCTTGCCCCAGGGGTGGAAACGCAGTCCTACCATCTGCCATGGAGTGATCCAAACCACGCTGGAGCAAGGTAAAGCTCCAGAACACTTGCAATATATTGATGACATCATTCTATGGGGCAACACAGCGAAAGAAGTCTTCGAGAAAGGTGAGAGAATAATTCATATTCTTTTGGATGCTGGTTTTGCCACAAAATGAAGCAAGGTCAAGGGACCTGCATGAGAGATCCAGTTTTTAGGAATAAAACAGCAAGATGGCAGTCGTCAGATCCCAATGGATGTGATCAACAAAATTGCAGCAATGTCTCCACCTACTAATAAAAAGGAGACACAGACTTTCTTGGGCGTTGTAGGTTTTTGGAGAATGCATATTCCTGACTACAGCCACATTGTGAGCCCTCTCTATCGAGTGACTCATAAAAAGAACCAATTTGAGTGGGGCCCTGAAAAACGACAAACCTTTGAACAAATTAAGCATGAGATAACTCATGCGGTGGCCCTTGCACCAGTTCGGACTGGACTAGATGTTAAAAATATGCTCTGCACCACAGTCAGATATAATGGACCTACTTGTAGTCTCTGAAAGAAAGCACCAGGAGAAACCCAAGGTCAACCCTTAGGTTTTTGGAGTCAAGGATACAAAGGATCTGAGGCCAACTATACTCCAACTGAAGAAGAGATACTAGCAGCATATGAAGGAGTTCGAGCTGCTTCAGAAGTGATCGGCACTGAAGCACAGCTCCTCCTGGCACCTCTACTGCCGGTGCTGAGATGGATATTCAAAGGGACAATTCCCTCTACACATCATGCAACCGATGTTCCATGCAGTAAATGGATTGCATTGATCACGCAACAAGCTCGAATTGGAAATCCCAATTGCCCAGGGATCTTAGAAGTGATTACAGACTGGTCAGAAAGCAAAGACTTTGGGATGTCTCCAGATGAGGAGGAAGTAGCACGTGCTGAAGAAGCACCACCGTATAATACTCTTTCAGAGACTGATAAGCAGTATGCACTGTTCACAGGTGGATCCTGTCGTCTTGTAGGAAAACATCAAAGGTGGAAAGCTGCTGTGTGGAGTCCCACACGAAAAGTTACAGAAACCACTGAAGGACAAGGTGAATCTAGTCAGTTTGCAGAAGTGAAAGCCATCCAGCTGGCTTTGGATATTGCTGAACGAGAGAAGTGGCCAATACTTTATCTCTATACTGACTCATGGATGGTAGCAAATGCCTTGTGGGGGTGGCTACAGCAATGGAAGAAAAGCAACTGGCAGCGCAGAGGTAAACCCATTTGGGCTGCCACACTGTGGCAAGACATTGCTGCTCGGCTAGAGAGCCTGCCTGTAAAAGTTCGTCATACAGATGCTCATGTGCCTAAAAGTCGAGCCACCGAGGAACATCTAAACAACCAACAAGCGGATCAAGCTGCTAAGATTAAAGTAGCTGAGGTGGACTTGGACTGGCAACATAAAGGTGAACTTTTCCTTCCTCGGTGGGTCCATGATGCTTCAGGGTATCAAGGTAGAGATGCAACATACAAATGGGCTCGTGATCGAGGGGTGGATTTAACTATGGACACTATTTCACAGATTATTCATGAATGTGAAACTTGCGCTGAAATCAATCAAGCTAAACGGTTAAAGCCTCTATGGTATGGGGGATGCTCGTTAAAGTATAAGTATGGAGAAGCTTGGCAGATTGATTATATTACACTTCCACAAACACGTCAAGGTAGGCGTTACGTACTTACAATGGTGGAAGCAACCACCGGATGGTTGGAAACATATGCCGTACCTTATGCTACAGCCCGAAATAATATCTTGGGCCTTGAAAAGCAAGTCCTTTGGCGACATGGCATGCCAGAAAGAATTGAGTCAAACAATGGCACTCATTTCAAAAACAGTATTATAGACAATTGGGCCAAAGAACATGGTATTGAGTGGGTATATCATATTCCATATCACGCACCAGCCTCTGGGAAAATTGAAAGGTACAATGGTTTGTTAAAAACTACACTAAAGGCACTTGGTGGTGGAACCTTTAAAAACTGGGATTCACATTTAGCAAAAGCTACTTGGTTGGTCAACACTAGGGGATCATCTGAGCTGGCCCTACTCAGTCAGAAACTCTTTGTACTGTAGAGGGAGATAAAGTCCCTGTGGTACACATGAAAAATGTTTTAGGAAAGGCAGTCTGGGTTACTCCTGACTCAGGCAAAGGCAAGCCCATTGATGGGATTGCTTTTGCCCAGGGACCTGGCAGCACCTGGTGGGTGATGCTTAAGAATGGAGAAGTTCGGTGTGTACCTCAAGGGGATTTGATTTTAGGTGAAAATATTCAATACCGAACTGCATGGTGTGAATTGCCATACTAACAGTGTTTAATAAGTGTCTTTCAGATCAAGACAGTGATGATGAAACCAGAGCTAGCTTCTTCAAGTGGTGCCTGACAACTTCTTTGAAGTTCATGTCTTTAACCCACAAACAGTGGTCATGAGATGCACTAGATGGGATAATGGGACAAATGGGACAAGCTGCTTCCCCTGAATGTAAGCTATACCTGCGAGTTTTACAGCACATATTACATGCTTCTATGTATTACCTTTCTGAAAATCAAGCAGTTTGCCAGCAATGTGAGTTGTTTTATTGGTTACAGTTTTTTCTTTGTGGTGTTGTTTATATAAGTGCGCTGTAAGCCTTCTACCCCCCTTCTCTCATTCACACTGCAAGCCACTCTGTGCTTCCCCCTCCTCCCTCATCTTCTCATGATTTTACTTAAGAGACGGGGTCAGGAACATTGGTTTTGGTGATTGGACTAGATGATCTTCTGAGGTTTCTTCCAATCCCTAACATTCTATGAGTCTGTGTTCCTAAGAAATCAGTACTGGAAGGTGTTTTAAAACATAGGAAAGCACTTGGAATTATGAGCAAGGAGGATCTTGTGAAATATTATAATCAATGGTGGCTGCTGTGTAAGTTATATGTTTGGGAAAAGTGACTGGAGAATAGAACCTTGAAGTATACTACTGTGAAGGGGTTTCGTTAGGAGGAGATATGTTGTTGAATTAGTCAGGCCCAAAGGAATCTCAAGGCCACTTTGAGAAGCTGAGAACAGAATCTGCTGTGAGAAAGAGGGGCGTTTCTTCATTAACAGGGCCTCAGCATGGCGTGAGTCGTCGGACCTATCATCGGTGGGGCTCCAGCGTGTGGACTGCCCATGATACTCATTTAGCGAATCCATGCTTGGAGCGTGGATTCGTGATTAGAGAATAGTTGCGTATATAAGGAGACATGTTTCTGTAATAAATGGCTTTGGCGTGATTCACATTGAATCGGAGTGCTGAGTCCTTTATTGTTCCAACAAATGGTGACCCCGACGTGATACTCCGGACGGCGTCTCACTAAGGTCGGGGAAAAGCCTGGAGTGGCCCAGCCGGAGGCGGTTTAGCTGGACTGAGAGCCGGGCGGAGACGTACGGACGTTCCGCGGATAAATTTTGTTGAAGAAGGCCCCAGGAAAGGTGAGCGGCTGGGAGCAGGAGGAGGGAAGAGTGAAGTTATGGGGCAGAATATATCCTCTGAGGAAGAAGCTATAGTTAAACTCCTCCTGCATATTCTCTCTATGAGAGGACTTAAATATGAAGAAAGTAACATACGTAGACTGTTGGTTTGTTGTAGAACTAACGGCTACCCGACAGAAGCTGAGAAAACTTTTAAAATTGAACTTTGGGATGATACAGGGCAGAAATTATGGGATAAGGTTAGCGACGGAGATAAAGAAGCTAAATCATTAGCGACTACATGGAAGTTTATAATTTCCACCTTAAAAGAATTTAAGGCTGAGCGGGCTGCGGTTACTGGAATTTTTGCAGCGTTACAGCCTGATAAGAACTCTAAAAATAACTGTGAAGCTTATCCAGTTCGTGTTTTTGATACCCTTCCTGCTCCATGCCCTGTTGTGCCTTCGGCACCCCTGATGATACAACAGTCTGGGGCAGAGGGAGGAAAATTACCAAGTGGTTGGCCTCCTGTACCATCACACAACCCTAGAGAGACCAAGAAGTCCAAAGAACTGGAGTCAGATAATTTGTCAAAAGGACTGGTGAAAGTTGAGAATACTAAAGTCGTAAATAAGTGTAATATCAATTCTTTTACTGATTTGTGTCCACCTTCACCGCTTTCTATCCTTCTAACTCCTACAAGACAACAGAAGGAGTCACCGGATAAGAACTGGGCAAAAGAACTGTGTGAAATATCAGATCAGTTATTAGCGAGTGAATCCAACAGTCAGCAATATCAAGCTATGAGAGAGGTGCCTGAAACCAACAAAGCAGCCAAATCATTTGCAACTATTAATCAGGGTCCCAATGAGAATTACATGCAATTTATTGACCACCTTCAAGAGGTCATCAATAAGCAGATTGAAAACTTAGAAGTTAAGGAAGCACTGGTGTTGAAATTAGCAGTAGAGAATGCTAATGTTTGCTATCAGCATGTTATTTGCGACTTTTCCAGTACCTATTATATGTTCCTGTGTACTGTCTCTCTGAAAATCAAGCAGCTTGTCAGGAATGTGAGTTAATTGTTTTACTAGTTGTTTTTAAGTGTGCCATAAAACCTTTTACCCGCTCTTCCCATTCGCGCTGCAAGCAGCCTTGTGCTTCCCCCCCTCCCTCCCTGTTCTCAAGGTTTTTACTTGCAAGATGGGGTCAGGAATGATTGTTTTCAGTTGTGTTCCTAAAAAAAAAATCGGTATTGGGAGGTGTTTTAAAACATAGGAAAGCACTCGGACAAGAAATCATTAAATCTTTTCAGACAGTTTTACAGGCGGGGCGATTTGAACTTCAACAAGTTGAGAGGGACTTAACTGATAACACACAGGTCAGAAAACTTGTTAAAGTCTGCAAGATGCTTTCCTTATTAACCTGTTTTCTTTGTGGGTATCTGTTTAAGCATGTTGCAATTTTGGTAGGTCTTTGTTATATGATACGATAAGTTCACAGTCTGTTAAATCATGAGAATCCGTTGACTCAAAATGTGCATTTTGTGATAATACAGAAGAACATGAGTAATTTAGTTCTTTACTGCGTGAATGTGATGTCTATCCCTGTTTCTCTATCAGGATGAGATGTGTTAGGACAACTAGGAGCAACTCTGGTGACAAAACAACAGCATTTCTAGAAGCGGCCATTGATGATGGGTAACCAGTACTGAAATTACAGTGGAAAAATGATGATCCAGTATGGGTAAATCAATGGCCACTTGTAGTGGCAGAGCCCCCCCCGCCCCAGGGGGATGGGGTTGTCGCCAGCCTGGCTGAGAGGTGAAGCCAGAGACAAAAGAAACTAAAGGAGCACCATTAGAAGGTAATAATGAGTGAGCAGTCGCCGGACACATGCGTGCAGAGCGCGTGGACAGTACATGCAGCCTATCATGTTATTGTATGACACGAGTTACAACCAATCACATTGTTGTAAGATGCGTGGACAGGGCAGCTTTGCTATAAAGCTAGCCCGGTCCGACAATAAAGCGAACTCTGTGAACATCATATTGGTGTGTCAGGTTCCGTGGCTCGCATGGAAAAAGCAACAGCCACTCAGTAAAGAAAAACTCGCCCATGTCGAAGAGCTAGTACAGGAACAGCTTGAAAAAGGGCATTTAGAGCCGTCTACAAGTCCCTGGAATACTCCTGTGTTTACTATTCAGAAAAAATCAAAGAAATGAAGGTTGTTACATGATCTTCGAAAAATTAATGATATCATGGAAGACATGGGAGCATTACAACCGGGATTACCATCCCCTGTCATGATTCCAGAAAATAGGCAGATCTTAATAATTGACTTGAAAGATTGTTTTTTCACCATCGCTTTGCATCCTGATGACTGTAAACGTTTTGCATTTTCCATAAATTCTGTAAATAAGGCTGAACCTGCAAAAAGGTATCAATGGGTAGTTTTGCCACAGGGAATGAAAAATTCCCCAACTATGTGTCAAATTTATGTAGCTTGGGCCTTGCAATCAATCAGAAAATCTCATCCTGAGTTAGTGATTTACCACTACATGGATGACATATTAATAGCTGGGGAAACATTTTCGACTGATTTGTTGATAAATGAAGTATCTGATACATTGCAGCATAGAGGATTGCAAATTGCTCCAGAAAAGGTACAAATTCAACCAGCATGAAAATATCTTGGTTGGGAAATTTCTCAGTCCACAGTGAAACCTCAGAAAATAGTATGTCGGCCTGTCATTCAATCCTTAAATGATGTGCAGAAACTAGTGGGTGATCTGAATTGGGTCCGGACCATTTGTGGGATCACTAATGAGGATTTAGCTCCAATTGTAAAACTGCTAAAAGGGGATAGTGACATTAGCTCTCCTAGAACGCTTACTGCTGAGGCGGATGCTGCTCTGAAAAAGATTATGTCCAAACTTGTAAAAGCTTTCAGCCATAGGTGGAACCCAGATCATGCAATCGGACTACTAATTGTAAACAATACTAACTATCCTTTTGCTCTCATAATGCAATGCACAACTGGTAAGGAGCCGTTAAAGATCTTAGAGTGGGTGTTTTTGCATTTTCGACTCAAACGAACCATTACAACCAGGGTTGAGGTCTTTGCTCAGCTTATAATGAAAGGTAGGCAGAGAATACTTGAAATTTCAGGGGCTGAGCCTGCATATATCATTGTTCCCCTCGTTTCAGAATATTTACAGTGGGCTTTGCAGAACTCCTTACCTTTTCAGATTGCGTTATTAGATTCTCAAGCTTTAATTAAGACATTCTCCCCTCCACACAAGTTAATGTCAGTTTTGAATATGGGATCAATGGAGGAGGGTCCCCCTCTTCTCTCAGAATTTCCTGTTAAAGGACCCACAGTGTTCACTGACGCAGGGGGTAAAATGCAGAAAGCAGCAATTACATGGAAAACAGATAGAAAATGGCACGATGTGATACTAACTGACCTGAAAGGATCGACTCAGCATTTGGAACTCAGGGCTGTAATAGAAGTGTTTATCAGATTTGCTCATAGCCCAGTGAATATTGTTTGTGATTCTTTGTATGTGGTAGGTGTGGTAGCTCGCATTGAAAGATCATTGCTCAAAGAGGTTCAGGATGCACAACTGATGTCTTTGTTCAAGCAACTATGGTTGTTGATCGAAGAGAGACAACACCGATACTTCATAACACATATCCGTAGTCATCTGACAATTCAAGGCGATTTAGCTGAAGGAAACTGCTGAGCTGATTTTCTTGTAACTCCTGCCTGGGTTCCACCTCCAGTAGATAGGTTTGGGCAAGCAGTACGCTCTCATAGTTTCCTCCATCAGTCTGCTCAGGTCTTACAGCGGCAATTTTCATTGTCCGAAAGTGAAGCCCGAGGTATTGTTAAAAGTTGTGCAGATTGTCAGCGCATCTCAGTAGGGCTGGGTGCAGGAGTCAATCCAAGAGGATTAGGAGTCTTGGAATTGTGGCAAATGGACATCACACATGTCCCTGAATTTGGCAGGCTGAAGTATGTGCATATGTCTATTGATACATATTCTTTCGCCATATGGGCCACTGCTCAGACTGGTGAAACTAGTTCTCATGTGCAACGACATTTACGTTCTGCTTTTGCAGCTTTGGGAGTTCCTGCACAGGTCAAGACAGACAACACACCTGGTTATATCGCCAAAGCTACTGCCACCTTTTTTCAATTGTGGGGTGTTAAGCACATTACAGGGATACCAAATTCTCCTACTGGTCAGGCCTTGGTAGAAAGGATGAATCGAACTCTCAAGCATCAGCTTGACAAACAAAAAGGGGGAACTGACTGTACTACTCCACATGACAGACTAAGCAAAGCATTATATGTCTTGAACTTTTTACGCCTTCCGCAAGGGTTCGACATTCCGCCTATGATTCGTCATGGAACAAGCTTAAAAGGACACTTGACAGACCTTAGAGAAAATCAATGTCAGGTCAAAATACGCAATGGAGTTACTGGTGAATGGGAGGGTCCTTTCCAATTAATAATTTGGGGAAAGGGTTATGCTTGTGTCATTACAGACCAAGGATCAAAATGGATTCCTGTGAAATGGATCAAACCATGGCTGAATAAAGACAACAAAGATTCGACAGATGCAGAAGGACAGGAGGGAGATAAGTTGTGAGAATTGTCTCAAATGTAAACCATGAATTCTTATTCGGTGTTATAGATACTCTTAGACCCAGTGGTCTAAAAGCTTATTAGTAAACAGATAAGGTACCTTCCATAGAGAATGCTAATTTGAACAGATAGTAAGAGTTCCAAAAGGGTGATATTACAATTAGATCATCTATGCATAGATAAGGTAAAAGTATAAGATATTTCTACCATAGTAACCTAATTTAGCAACTGGTAAGGTTTTAAAAGAGATATTAAGATTAAGCTATAGATCTTTTAAATAGGTTAATATAAGTTTTAAAATATTAATTCAATAATTAGCATATGAACAGGTTAATATAAGTTTTAAGATATTAAGTCAATAATTAGCATATGCTGATGGTATTAAGTACGTTACTCTATAAACTGCACAGTTATAGATCTTTTAGGAATTTAAGAGAATATATTGTATTAAGTTGTCTGACTATTCTAAAATAGTGTGTTGGTAAGGTTGTCATAAGTAGAATTAAGGTTTTATATATGATATGAAGGTTTGAGTATAAGCAGATAGTTGTTTAATCTTATTAAGTAAGGTTTAGCTACATTATATGTAATTGTAATTATGTTGTTAATCACGTGTCCTATGTTGCAGTGTATTTCAAAGACGATTCAGCATGCTGTTTAAGGGGCCTGACTAGTTCAAGAACAAAAAGGGGGAATTGTGAAGGGGTTTCGTTAGAAGGAGATATGTTGTTGAATTAGTCAGGCCCAAAGGAATCTCAAGGCCACTTCGAGAAGCTGAGAACAGAATCTGCTGTGAGAAAGAGGGGCGTTTCTTCATTAACAGGGTCTCAGCATGGCGTGAGTCGTCGGACCTATCATCGGTGGGGCTCCAGCGTGTGGACTGCCCGTGATACTCATTTAGCGAATCCATGCTTGGAGCGTGGACGTGTGATTAGAGAATAGTTGCGTATATAAGGAGGCTTGTTTCTGTAATAAATGGCTTTGTGTGATTCACATTGAATCGGAATGCTGAGTCCTTTATCGTTCCAACATACTACTTTGTTGCAATTAATGTTGTTTTTAAAGCTAGAAGAGCAAGACAAAAATAAATATCTGCAAGAGATCATTAAACCATTACAGACAGTTTTGCAGGCGGAATGACTGGAACTTCAACAAGCTGAGAGAGAATTAACTGATAACAAATGAGTCACAGAAAAGTTGCAAAACAGTCTGCAAGATGCTTTACATTATTAACCTGTTTTCTTTGTACGTAGCTGTTTAAACATACTATAGTTTCAATAAGTCTTTTCCTGTTATCACAGAATCACACAATGATAGGGATTGGAAGGGACCTCATAAGATCATCTAGTCCAATTCCCCTGCTGGAGCAGGAAAACTTAGATGAGGCTACACAAGAAGGTATCCAGGCGGGTTTGGAATGTCTCCAGAGTAGGAGACTCCACAGCCCCCCTGGGCAGCCTGTTCCCGTGTTCTGATACCCTCACTGAGAAGAAGTTTATTCTCAAATTTTTGTGGAATCTCTTGTGTTCCAGTTTGTATCCATTACCCCTTGTCTTCCCATTGCTTGTCACCTAGAAGAGCCTGGCTCCATCCTCATGACACTCACCCTTTATATATCTGTAAACATTAATAAGGTCACCCCTCAGTCTCCTCCAAGCTAGACTCAGCTCCCTCAGCCTTTCCTCATATGGGAGATGCTCCACTCCGTTAATCATCTTTGTTGCCCTGCGCTGGACTGTCTCCAGCAGTTCCCTGTCCTTCTTGAACTGAGGGTCCCAGAAATGGACGCGATATTCCAGATGTGGTCTCACCAGGGCAGAGTAGAGGGGAAGGAGGACCTCTCTCAACCTACTAACCACAATCCTTCTGAAACACCCCAGGATGCCATTGGCCTTCCTGGCCACAAAGTCACAGTGCTGGCTCATGGTCAGCCTACTGTCCACCAGGACCCCCAGGTCCCTTTCCCCTACGCTGCTCTCTAATAGGTCATTCCCCAGCCTATACTGGAACCTGGGGTTGTTCCTGCCCAGATGCAAGACTCTACACTTGCCCTTGTTATATTTCATTAGAGTTTTCCCCGCCCAACTCTCCAGCCTGTCCAAGTCTCACTGGTTGGCAGCACAGCCTTCTGGCATGTCAGCCACTCCTCCCAACTTCGTGTCATCAGCAAACTTGCTGATAGTACACTCTATTCCCTCATCCAAATCATTGATGAATATATTGAATAATACCAGCCCCAGTACTGACCCTTGAGGGACTCCACTAGATACAGGCCTCCAACTAGACTCTCCCCCATTGACCACGATTCTCTGGCTTCTTTCCTTCAGCCAGTTCCCAGTCCACCTCACTACCTGATCGTCCAGACCACACTCCCTCAGTTTAGCTGTAAGGATGCTGTGAGAGACTGTGTCAAATGCTTTACTGAAGTCAAGGTAGATCACATCCACGGGGCTCCTCAGGACATCTTCCAGCAGAGTAGACAGAGACAAAGAAGGCATTCAATAACTCTGCCTTCTCTGTATCTTCTGTCACCAGGGCACCCACCTCCTTCATCAGTGGGCCTACATTGCCTCTGGTGTTAGTTTTATCTGCCACGTATTTGAAAAAGGTCTTTCTGTTGTCCTTGACCCTTCTCGCCAGTTTTAATTCTAAGGAGGTAAGTTCACAGACTGTTAAATCACGAGAATCCATGGACTCCAAATGTACATTTTGTGATGATACAGAAGACCATGAATAATTTAGTTCTTTACTGCATGAATGTGGTCATAAGATTTTGTGTGCGATAGCTGTTACTTTTCTTTCTAGCATGCTAGCTTTATTGCAGCATCTAGACTTGCGCAACTCTGTGATAGGCTGTGTCTCATCTCAGTGTACTAAAATTCCCTCTTTTGTATGCACACCAGGTAAAGAATCCTGTTTTTTGGATAACAGTTGTAGCACCCCAGATGAGATGCTAATCAAAGCCTTGCCGAGTCCAGTTTACTAAAATCCAGCAGGGGGGCAGGTGCCAATTGGGGTCCAGTGTGCACTGACCTGTTTTGTCAGGGAGACAAAAAGAGCCCAGGTCTGTGCTGTACAGTTTGAACATAAATTTCAGGCCTGCATCAAGCTGCAAGATAAACTCAGCTCGTTGTAACCAAGCAATCTGCCAGGGCCTGCCAGCTCCCGCTTGGTACCAGCAATCAGGCCACCTGCATGGCCTTGCCTGTGTCTAAACTGCAGCAAGAAGAGAAGGAAAAGAAAGAAAAAAATAGAAAAACCTGTCTGCCTGCTACTAAAGCAGTGAAAGGGGGGGTTTCTCCCCTCCCAATGCAGCAATATTGCTACTGGAGAACTGTAATACTGAATGAAGGAGTCTGAGGGTGAAATTTAAAGGCATCCCCAGTAGATCCATAGTTCTAATGAATCTGGGAAATTAAACCACTTTTTTTTAATTGGCTTCTTCTGTGGTTACTAGTTGTAAGGGGCTTCTTAGTAAATTGACCATGCTAGTTCTTGAGGTCATGGGAAAGAAAGAAAGAAAGAAAGAAAGAAAGAAAGACAGACAGACAGACAGACTGGAATTTGGAATGCCAAATTTGGAACTAAGTTTTAACAGATGAATTCTTGTATTTGCCAGAAAGTCCCATCCATTCCTCTCAGCTCAAGATTTGTTAAGTAAATTGTAAGCTCAAATAACATTTTCTGAGAATTCTGTTTAGTTGCACGTCCCATAAGAAGGTGCTTGGAAGGTGCAGATCTCCTTGCTGCAAGCAAGAAATCTCCAAGGAAATTTTGGATGGTTTATTTCCACTAGTATGGGCAGCTGATAGAATTGAAACAGGACTTTGAGCCAGTAAGGAAAAACAATGTCCAATGAACATGAAAACCAAAATGGGGTTAGAGACTTTGATGAAGTTTATGACAATCTTACAGGCTGACTACATTTGATTACACTTTCAGATTTGTCTATTTATAGCTTGTCAAGGTTTAATTTCAAGGCAACAATAAACCGTGGCAGATGCTCTCTGTTAATCCCCCCCACCCTCTACCCTCTCTTGGTGGAGGAAAAAGTCCTCACTAAGGAAAGATGATAGGAAGGAAAAAGGGAGAGAGACTTCAAGTTGGAAAGGTTTTAAAGGCTTTACTAATGCTACTAATAAATAGAGAAAATGATACAAAATATACAAAACCAATCTTGAAATTCCACAGGTATAGTTGCTTGATGTGGAGTTGATGTCACTCCAGCGGCAGCAGAGCTAGGAGCTGGCGTGGCTTCAGCAGCTGCAGGGCAGGCACCCAGAAGTCCTGGGCAAGACTTCACAGCAAACTGGAAACTGGATGCAGGGCCTGGGATTTGCAGGCACCACTGGCAGGGTCCTCTTCAGATGATGGTCATGGTCGAAGAGAGAGAGTCCCTCGTGATCTCCTTCTTATATAGGGTGCATGATGCTTATGGGATGGAATACTCAGTTGGTCAGTTTTAGTCACCTGTTCTGTCTGCCTCTCCTTGCAAACACGCCCCTCTCAATTATGGGATGTGTGGAATCTTATCACTCTTTGTAGCTGTCATAGCAATAAATCTAAATATGAGCTGCTTCTGCATTCCATTGACCATTGGAGCACAGTGTCCGAGAAACATGCAGGCAAAAATTCAGAAAAGTGCAGTTACTTAGAGGTACTTAGTTGAAAGGAAAATTCACTAAAAGAGAACTGGTCTTGTTTTTAACAAAACCAGGACATAGCTACAAAACAGAAACAACCTGTGGCTATTGCAGGACAATATGATGAGAAGGCAAACAGATTCATATATTTGGAATGGAATTTTTTTGCCCAATTCTTTTTGTAAAACTATTGCTCACCCTCTAGAATTGGTTGTTACTCTGATCAAAAAAGGCAGAGGGTGGATTCAGGTCTTAATAGGCCATGACCCATCTGTTATATATATACCATTTGTGAAATTTGATTTTGATTTTTTTTATTTGCAATCTATGTCCTTGCAAATTGCACTAGCTGATTTTCTTAACAACATAGCTTTTGGCATGCCTAAATGTAAATTGCTGCAGAATCTGCATGTCTTTGACATCAGGCCACAGACCATACTTGTATTTGATCTGATCCCACATGCTTATATAGTTTTTGTTGATGGATCAAGGAAATCTCATGAAGCTATAGTGGTCTGGTGTGAAGATAAAGATTGGCATCATTCTATTAAAATTATTGATGACTCAATCCAATTAGTAGCACTTGGCACAGTTTTACATTACTTAGAGCTTTTTAAGGAGAAACCTCTAAATTTGATTTGTGATTCTGAGTACATAGTCAAGGTCCTACAGCACATCCCCTCCACCTTTCTTAAACAAATCTCACAACAGCAGCTCTTTGAAATGTTTGTATCATTGCAAACTGCATCACAGTGTCAGAGACACCCACTGTTTATTGCTCATATATGCTCTCATACCACTTCACCAGGTCCCATAGCAGAAGGAAATGCAGTTGTGGACTCATACTATAGCTACAGTCCGCTTCCAGTCTGCAGGGGCATCACACACTTTCTTCCATCAAAATGCTGCTGCTTTAAAAAATGTTTAATCTCACACTCTGTTGCAGTTTCTCTTATCTTTCCCTGTACGGTCTCTCTCTTCCCGTACATTCTCAATCCCCATACGGCCTCAATTCCCTGTATGGGCCACCAATTAAATCTGTCACAGTTTAAACCAAGGCAACAATAAACCATGGCAGACGCTCTCTGTTACCCCCTCACCCTCCCTCCACCCTCTCCTTTAGATCGAAAAGATGATAAGGAAGATAAGAAGGAAGGGAGACTTAGACTTCAAGTTGGAAGGTTTTAAAGGGTTTTACTAATGCTACTAATAAATAGAGAATATATACACAAAATATACAAAACCAATCTTGAATGCCCGATATGGAGTTGGCATCACTCCGGAGGCGGCGGAGCTGGGTGGGCAGAGTTGGCGTTTCTCCAGCAGCTGTAAGGCAGGCACCCGGAAGTCATGGGTGGGACTCCACAGCAAACCGGAAAATGGATTTCAGGGATGCAGGGCCTGAGGCCTTCCAGATTGCAGGCAGACAGACAAGGTCCTCTCTAGATATCAGCCACGGTTGAAGAGGGCTAGACCCTCGTGATCTCCATCTTATACAGGGTCTATGATGATTATGGGATGGAATACTCAGTTGATCAGTTTTAGTCACCTGTTCCGTCCGCCCCTCCTTCCAAATATGTCCCGTTATCAGTTAACCTTGGCTACCATAGTAATAAATCTAAACATGGACTTATTCAGCATTCCGTTGGTCCTCTTATCAGCACCAAGTACAGTGTCCGAGGAAAAATATGCAGGCACTTAGAAGTCACTTTTCTGAGAGGAAAATTCACTAAAAGTGAAACTGGTCTTGTTTTTAACAAAACCAGGACACACTCGAAGAAGGGAAAGACATAGAATCATAGAATGTCCTGAGTTGGAAGGGACCCACAAGGATCATCAAGTCTAACTCTTGTCCCTTCATATGACAACCCCACACTTCACACCATGTGTCTGAGGGTGTTTTCCTGTCTCTTCTTGAATGCTGTCAGGCTTGGAGCTGTGAGGACCTCCCTGGGAATCCTGTTCCAGTGTTCCACCTCCTTCTGGGTTAAGAACCTTTTCCTAATGTCTAGCCTAAATCTCCCCTGACACATCTTCCTGCCATTCCCTCAGGTTCTGTCATTGGTCACTACAGAGAAGAGTTCGGCACCTACCCTTCCTCCTCCCCTTGTGAGGAAGCTGCAGATCGTGATGAGGTTGCTCTTGCCTGGAATGTCAAGGCCTTATTACAAATTCACCCTCCCTTGGAGTTAACCCTCTTGGTCTGACAGCTAATACCATGATGTTACATGTCTTAACCTTTGGTCATTTGAAATATGTACATGCCTCTATAGAAACTTTTTCAGGTATGCTTTGTGCATCTGCTTATACTAGTGAGAAAAGTAAGGATGTTCAGTGCCACTGGAGCTGGTGTTTTGCTATGCTGGGTGTGCCACAACAGATTAAAACTGACAACGGCCCTGGCTGCACTGCCAGATCCATGGAATATTTTTTACAGCAATGGGGTGTGTCGCATGTCACGAGTATTCCACATTCTCCCACTGGGCAGGCTATTATTAAATGGGCACATTCCACACTGAAACAAATGTTATTAAAACAAAAAAAGGGAGAATATGATGCCTCAAGAACAATTAGGCAATGCAATATATACTTTAAACTTTTTGAACCATACTACACCTCCCTTCCTCTGTCACAGCAGTGGAAAAACACTTCCGTGTTCCAGATTCACTGTCTCAGAGACAAGTTTTGTATCCCCTGCACAACAGTCAATGGCAAGGGCCTGTAGAGTTAATCACCTGGGGAAGGGGATGTGCGTGTGTTCTTCTTCCAACAGGACCAAGGTGGCTTCCTGCAATATACGTTAAACCTTACTATGAGTTGGAAAAACACGGCACAGAACCTAATGCCAGAGATACAACATCTGTCCCTGCAGCAGAGGGCAATGAAGAAATGGAAGAGACTGAAGAAAAGAGGCCAGTGACATTACCTGGGGGCAGCTGAAGAAGTTACAATAAAACGCGAGTACTATCATGGCAGCAGCAGGCTCCCTCACTCCAATTAACACCTTCTTAGCCTATTTAACTGTTATCTCCTGCAACAGTGCAGTAAGGGTTTGTTATGTGATGATCAGTTTTGGCATGATTCTAACTGTAGAGGGAGACCATGTATATTTGGCTTACATAGTGAATCCACCTCTTCTTAGACCTATAACACGGTGGGATCTTGAAGTCCGTCTTTCCAACAATGACACACACTGGGTAGGTGGTGCATGGATACCACCAGCAGGTCAGTTGCTGGAAAACAAGGATTGGATTAAATTTAGTGAAACGTAACAGTGTTGTGTTGAGACCCCTCCTGTATGTGTGTCTAACAAGCTGATTAACAATTGTTTAATGATGTCAGAGAAATTTCACTTGTTTTATCAACAATGAAAGAATAGAAGTGTAGTTCAAGGCAATTTAACTTTTATTTCCATTCCGGGTCTTGAACACTGAGATCTAAGGCACAATTCTGCTCTGAAATCGCCTGCTGACATTCCAACATGCAAGGTATCTAAAGTAACCACAGGAGATGTTTTGAATTTTTACTGGGCCCCCTGTAAATTAGAGGTACCATCATATCAGAATGGTACAAGTTTACATTACTGGGATTGGGGACCCAGAGGACATTTGATTTCAAATTCATCTAAGCCTGTTAATTTTTCACAAGTAAGCAATGAGACATTAAAGTGCTCAGAAGGTGGATTGTCAGGACCGGTTTTGCAGGTACAAGTAAATGATAGCCTTAGTCCATTTCATTCAAAAACCTGGAAATTAGCCCTGCCTTTTATTATGAGGCATGTGGCTCATGGAAATTATAAAAGTCAAATCAATACGCATTAAATCTCACTTACAGGCATAATGATACACTTATGATTTGTACTTCATATCCTTATGTGCTGGCAGCTGCTGCCATTGTACAGGTATCAATGAAGGAGTATATCTATGTGGTAAATTTGACTAACCCTGTTTATGCCAGTTGCTATCACCTTGATAGTCATTGCCCTTGCTGTCTTCTCGCTGGTGGCTCTATACAGAATCTGCCAGAAGAAAACTCCAGAGAGACAAAAGAATGGCACTGAACAGGCCCAGACAGATAAAGAATGAGTCAAACTTCTTTCTGTAATGACAACTTGTACTGAGACTGGACACCACTCATCTCAAGGGAAGAATAGAACTCAACAACTCTTCATGCCTCTGCAATGAATATATATGAAACAGTCCTGTTGTGGATAGGAGATAAGCAGAGCGCTTTGGCTACCAGAATAAAACTGCATTGTGACTGGGAATATACTCAAAAGAATTTATGTGTAACACTGTCAAAATGAAATTATAGTGTTTATGAGTGGAATCAAGTGAAACAACGTCTCCAGGGAGCATTTTCAGCTAACGTGCAAGACTTGGTTCAGGATTTAGCCAGTGCCCTGCAAAAACAATTGCATGATTTATAAGAAATAACACAGAATAACATAATGGATGACATTTCCTAATAGCGTAAAGTGGTTAGATCCAAAAACATGGTTTTCAGGTCTCTATCTGGATATGTGGGTTTTTGTGGGAATTGGATATGCTTCTGTAATATTTTTTCTTGTAGTCCTCTGAATCATCTGGAGAATGATACAGAATGTAAAGAAGAATGAAGCCAGAGTCCTTTCTGCACTCATTGTGAACCCAATGTTCAAAAACAAAAAAGGGGGAGATGTGGGAATGGCAGGACGTGTGGGTCCAGCCACCTGGATGATAAAGGAAGATCAATACTAACATCATTAAAAATCACAACAATTAGTCAAGATCCAAAGGGCCTTGGACAAGTTATACAGAAGTATGTTTTCCATTATTGTAAGGAGTGATAGCCCAGGCCAGAGAGAATGATATTTCGGGCTAGAAAACCCCTCCGTATGTATGATATATAAATGTTGGACCTGGGCATGTGAATGAGTGGGTCGGAATGCCGCCCACAAGATATGCATGGGAACGCGACTGAAAACAGTCACAAGATGAGTGTGGTGTGTTTGGAACAACATTTTTTGAAATAACATCCTGTCTAACCTCTTGGGTCAGGCCCGTATCTGTAAACCTATAAATTGAGAACTGTTAATTAAAGAGGGCTCAGCTCGTCTCAGCTCTGCCTGGCTCTACTCTCGCTGCTAACAAGATCTCTGTGTCTGTGCATCTCTGTCTGTGTCTCCATATGCATCCTTCTCAATTGTCACAGTCCACATGGTCTTTCCTGGGGACAGAAGGGGCATGGGGTGTTGGTGAACCAACATGGCAGGTGAGGAGGGAGTCACAGGGTTTTAAATGGTGACTTTACATCCTGAAGTGTCAAGTCAGTAGTTTTGGGTCTCCAGCAATGCGCCATATCTTGAGCTGTTCCTGTGGCTCATGGGCACCAGTCCAACTGCAATGTCCTGGGTACTTTTGCCTCTTCTGCAAAACAACAGAGGATGGGGAGATAAACCCATGGCTTCCTGCCAAGGGCTGGAAACTCTGTAGTGAAAGTCACAGTTGATGCAGCAAGGATTTTTGTTGCACAAATGCCATCAGCAGGGAAACAATATTGCTGAAACAGGATGAGCAAGTGGTTCGTTGTTACCTGGAATATTTTTGTAGAAACCATGGTAACAGTCTCCTTAAAAATAATAGCAGCTTTGCTGTCTAGGAGCTCGTACTACACCTGCTTTAGATGTTAGTTGTGGCTAATCCCTTTTGTTTGCTAGGGCTGCCTGAGCAGGTAAAGCCAAGCACCTGAATACTTGTTTGAGAGTTTGGTCATTTGACTGTTGCAGCATCAGAGGAATAGCTTGAGAGTAATTTTCTCAGCCAAATCTCTGTGTATGCATTTAAGTGTGTGTGTCTGTGTATCATTTATTTTTCCACCTAGATAATTTATTAATGTATAAAAGCTCTCGCAATTTGTTGTTCATCCTGCATTGTTCTTGTACAACACTGTGTCACATACAGTTCATTATGGCATGGGGAAGGTTTCATTTTTCATTATATTTTATCATTCTCCTTTATACTAATTACAAAATAGGACTGTTTGTTTATTTACTCAAACCATGATGGTTCTGCAGTATTTCTACATACTTTGCAAGACAATGAGAAATGCAGAGAAGAGAGTTGCTCTCCAAGAGGACTTGTTTTGATTTTTGGTCAGCTCATGAGGCACCCACTTATCAAGATTTTTCACCTTTCCAATTTGCTTCAAATGCTGAACGACTGTAGAATGGTCAACATTGAGTTCTTCGGCAACTTCTCGTGTAGTTTTAAGAGGATCAGCTTCGATGATTGCTCTCATTTGGTCATTGTCAATTTCCAATGGCTGGCCACTATGCTCCTCATCTTCAAGGCTCTCATCTCCTTTGCGAAACTTCTTGAACCACCACTGTACTGTACGTTCTTTAGCAGTTCCTGGGCCAAATGCATTGTTGATGTTGCAAGTTGTCTCTGCTGCTTTATGACCCATTTTGAACTCAAATAAGAAAATCGCTCGGATTTGCTTTTTGTCTAACATCATTGCCATAGTCTAAAATAAATATAAAATAAACAGCGAGTAATAAGTCAGTAGCAAAAAAACATAAAGTGAGAAAAGCACATTAAAATTATGTATAACATAACCACATTTATTTAAGAATATATTCCAATATCAAATGGCAAATTTCAACAATGCAAAAAACACAATTCCTTTTGCACCAACCTAATAAAATCATGAGCTACAAAAGAAAGTCATGTGTTGTTCCTATCCTTTCTCTCATAATAAAACAACAACAGAATCTGAGTGAAGATAAAGCTTCCCCTACTACTTAGAGGCTCCCCTGAGGAATTGAACCCAACCTGTTCTCTGAAGAGGGAGAGTGCAAACAAGGGGACTAATTTTGAAGTCTAAACCATTGTATCGAGTTTTGCCATGGGTCTCCAGAATTTGGGAAGTTTGGTGAGATCACTGCAAGCTAGCCTACGCAGCAATGCTTGTAACTCCCCAAGCAGCGCTCTGTCCTCATTGATTACTGAGCCAATGTCTGCTTTCAATACGGTCTTCCAGACAAGATGTGAAATAGAGGCCCTGTGCACCTTCCTATACAATATGTTGTGGCTTTATTTAAGGAACAGTGATTTGTCCACTGGAACATCAGGAAATTTTAACCCCTGCCTACCTTTGATTCCTGCCTGTGGTTTTTATTGAATGCACAATCTTTCATTCACTGGTCTGATCAGCTGAATAATGTATATTAAGACTGGAAGATGACTCTAGTTATTTAGTCTGACCCATATGCCATGTGCTATAAAGCTTCACCCTGGCCCATTGATCTAAGATTTATTTTCCAGAAAGATACCAAAAAAAAAAAATTACTAATGCTACTAGTAAAAATAGAGAAAATACAAAATATACAAAATATACAAAACCAATCTTGAAAGTCCCAGCAACTGCTCCAGCAGATGTAGAGCCAGCACCCAAAGTCCTGGACTGGACTCTGCAGCCAACTGGAGCTGGATTCAGTCTGTCACTAGGCCTCAGTTCACATGGACGACTCACAAGGTCCTCTCCTAATGTCAGCCATAAGGAAAAGGGAACGAGATCCTCGTGATCTCCTACTTTTATATAAAAGTATGATGTGAATGGGATGGAATACTTAGTTGGTCAGTTTTTTGTCACCTGTTTCTGGTTGCCCCTCTCGCGAGATGTGCATCCATTCTTATCAATGACCTTGCATTCCATTGCTACGTCTACCAAAACATATATCTGGCTTTCCGGGAAAATAAGAAGGCTTTATCTGACAGGCAAATTCACTAAAAGAGAAACTTGTTTTTAATGAAACCAGGACATCAGGTCAGTGGGATGGAAGGACACAGATACTAGCAGCCTTCTTCTGCTGCTCTTTGCAGAGCAGAGGGGTCCTAGGAGAAGACTGAGAAGGAGGTGTTGGGCTGCATACAGCAAGCTGTGAAGAAAAACAAAACTGTTAGATCTAGTTTTACATGTAGCAGCACTAGCAGTGTGTCTCAAGCTCGGGGAGATGTTCAGTTCATTTTGTTTTAGAAAATCATACTGTAAGTAATTACTTAGTGTAGCTGGGATTTAATAAAGAAGTTCTATTATATTTTATATTTTGAAAATTATGTTGAAGGAAGAACATATTCAGTAGGAAAGAGGCTGTGCCCTTTCCTAATGGTTGTCTCCCTCAGGAAAGAGGGCTGTTGCCTGCAAGGACTTGCCGTTCCACCATTTGCCAGGAGTTTTGGGGTTGTTAGTAACAGAATCAATTTTACAAAATGTTCCCTTCTGGAACAGGTGCAAAACTGATTCATCCTTTGCATATCGTGTTTTACCTAATAAGGGATTTGAGTATACTCTTATCTTATCAACCTAGCATTTATCTTAGCCCAAATATGCCTAGAATGAGAAGAAATATATACAGTATCTCTGGAAATTAAGCTAGTCAGCAGTTATGCAATTATAGAGTAGTGCGTATGTGCAGTACCCAAAGGTGAAAAGGACAGAAGCGATGAAGACTACTTACTTCATCCTGAAGACTCCCTGAAAGACCACCAGAGGACGCTGTGCATGATCAAAGTAGTTCCAAGGTGTTGCAATCAATGTTGCAATAAATGTTGAGTAACTATTACATATCCTAATGATCCTAATGAATATATGAATATGTATGTATATGGACTGTATAAATACTGTGCAACTTAAACTGACCGCTGAAGCCAGCTTTGGGTGTGAACCCCTGGCTTCCCAGCGCTGAAATAAAGCACCGCATATAACTACGCCCGTGGTTATGTGTCTTGATTGCTAACAGGGTCATGGTTCTCACTGGTATTAGTGGGAATCACTCCTCTGTGTGAAAAGAAGCCCTGCTGGTAGCAAAAAAAAATTTAACCCCTTCCTTTCCTTGCTTTCTTCAAAGTTTTTGTAATTTTATGAATAATTGCAATTCCTATTTTGATATCAGTGAGCTCCAAAGTTGTCAATTATGTATATACCTCTGTTAAAAAAAAATATTGTGGTAATAAGTACAGTGATGTGAAATGAAATCAGTCACATTACTACCTGAAAATCTGTTGTGATTATCAAGCAAATGGAAAGTTCAGGGATTATTCCCAATTAATTTAATATACATGATATTAATTCCCTTTTCTGTACACACTCTTTCTGCAGTAGTAAATAAAATTAAGCTATTTGTAAAACTGAAGGCTCTTCTCTCATATGCAGTTTAATATGTCAATAAGAACAACACAGCTTCTTGAGGATGAATAACGAGGGGCTTCCTGGGAGCTCATGATCCAAGGTGAGCACAGAAATAATCACACCCTTCTGGCCATTAATCAGCATGTTCTGATTATTACTGTGTGATTAGTTAATAAAACCCCTTTCAAAGAGGAAAATAACCACTTTGAGCACAATGTGCATTGCACCTATCATTGTTTATTCATTCTGGACAAATCTTATTCTCATTTAAAAGGATGTATTCTGGGAACTTCACATCTCTGTTTTAATGTTTCCATTGTTTTCAGCACTGCAAAACTAAAAGATGGTGGTGATTATTATTTTAATCTGAATAAAATTTTTAAGAAGCAGCTCACATTGGGAACAGTGTTTTGGATTGGGTGTAAAATGTAGACGTGAAGGAGGGAAAATTTTATTTCAGAAAAAGACATTTGCATGTGTGGCTTGGAGAAGATAACAATTTAAACAACAAATATTTTCACTTTCTTTTGTCCAGAAATGCAATAAGATTTTATTCACTTTCTACTTTTAAATTATTAGCTAGTCTTCAAAAATTATCCTCTTGAGCTGTTTTAATTTAATGCATATATTGCAAAGTATTTAAGTGTAAGCTGCCGGTCCAAAGGTTTTAGAACTCAAAACAACTGAACATTAGTGTTTTCCACATCAGATCACAGAGTAAATTAATTAAACAGAACATTCACAGAAACAACTACAAAGAAACATAATTGTAGTGAGAAATTATTGTAAAATCTTAAAAGAATATTCACATACAGTTGTGTTTGGGAATTTTCCCCTGCAATACTTGGCCAGGTTAACTGATTGGCTTCTCAAATTAGAAAGCAGATCCTTCCCATTCCTCTGTGAAAACTTGATGAGTTTAAGTTCTGGTCCAGAAGACACAGTGGGAATCAAAGCCAACCAAAATTGTCTCAATCCCTGATCCAATAACAGTCTGATCTTCATTATTGAAATGGGTTTTTTTTTCAAAATACAGATAACATTGTCAGCATCCTGAAATGGGAATACTGAATACCTTACCGGTACTGCTTGGCCAATGAAGCTGTAATGAGTTCATATAACCAATGAACAAAAATGTCCCTCCTAATACAATCAGACCAGTAGCAGTCCATTTTAACTACAAATCTCTGCTGGGAAATCAGTGGGAGCACCTTTGTAGACATTTTTTGTATAACAAAACCCAAAGAGGTTGATTAGGTGGAGTGAGCCCAACAAAGGATGCTCAGAGACTGGAGCACCTTCCCTCCAAGGGAAGCCTGAGGGACAGGGCTGCTTCAGCCTGGAGAAGGGAAGGCTTTGGGGGCACCTCACTGCCTTCTCCTGCCTATGGGCAGGTTGCTAAGAAGACGGAGCCAGGCTCTCCACAGCATTGCAAGGCAGCAGGACAAGAGATGATGAGCCAAAGCTGAAACAGGAGAATCCTGCATTATATATAAAGGGAAACCTTTTTCCCCATGGGGACAGTCTAGAGTGCGCAGATTGACAAGGGAGACTGTGTGGTCTGCATTCTTGGAGCTTTTCAAGACCAGGCTGGAGAAAGCCCCGAGCCACGTGGTCTGACCTTCTTCCTGCTGCTGCTTTGAGCAGGCATTTGCACTGGAAACCTTCTGCCATCTGCTCCAGGTTGATCTGACTCATGCTGTGACACACTCATGCCATACTTTACTGTATCTCAAAACTTACCATTTTAATTAAAGGTTCTCTCTCACAAGCAAGGAAGCTAATATAAGCTGTTTTATTGCATACTGTGGATAGACATTCTTTTATTACTGTTTTTTCTATGTAACTCTGTTTATCCAACATGCCCTTCTTTAGGTGCATCAGTGTGAGCAGCCTTTGAGAGCCAACTGGATCTCTGGGCACAACAGAGCTGATACTACAAATGAAAGGTTGGTACAGTCTATATTTGCATTTGTAGTTAGGTCAAGCAAATGTTTCTTCTTCTATGATTGAATTTGCTCAGCTTGGGGATTATTTTGGCGAGGACTAAAGGAGAAATTAAAATTTTAACTGCTCTGCAGTGGTAATTTGTGACTGAGGAATGATCTGGCATGTAGGGAAAGAAAGCCCAACTGCAAAAAGGGGTTAAACTAGCTGGAAGCAGGAATGTCAGAGACAGAATGACTCCCTGCAAGGGAGTGAAGTTTCCCTTGGTGATGAGATGAACAACAGCTGCAGCATTGTCTTGTAGCCTTCCTGGGGCCCAAGCTCAGGGGCCACCTTTAGGCAGCAAAGCTGAGCTAAGGGATGGACCCAGGACCTGGCTGAGGTGCCCTATGTAACTACTCCCAGGATTGATGCTGGTGCGAGAGTATTTAAGGTATCTGCTTGTGATGCATCCTTGCAGACTCCATGTAGTATCGCTTAAGGTGGTAGAACTCTGCCCAATGCATTCTTTATTACATTTTTCTTCTGTATTTAAGCACAAATGTTTAATTCGCCTCAAGAGGTACCATAAAAATTCCCCAACAGGATTCTTCTGTGTATATCTGCTGTCTACTGATTTCTCAAATACATTGTACCTTATTTACAGTTTTCTGTGGATATCATGCAAACTTTCTGTATAATTGAGTATTTTTCATGCTTTAGCTCATTGTTTAGGCTGTGAGCAAGCTGCTGTGCACTGGAGCTCTAGAATCTATAGCTGATGATGGTTTTTCAAATTTCAGGGAACATTTTTCCCTATTATATTATTGTAAGAGTCGGTCCGAAGAATAGTATTTGCCTCAACATTGCCATCAGGAATTTGGAGAACAGATGCCCTGATAGAAAGAACTGTACAAGGACTTGGAGAGAGGTCTGAGGAAAAGAACTGTGTTGTACAGGTCTCTCCGACCTGGGGCTACAGGTAACAATAGCTGCTGTCCAGAAGATGGATTTCACCTGCGGCCTCAGCCAAACTTGCCCCCACCTCCTCCCTGTTACTAAGACCAATGAAGAAGAGCATGAACAGAGGCTCACCGAGGGTCTTGAGGTCACCCAGCAGGCAAATAAGAGACCCCTGAACATGGGGCGATGCAGGCACAGACGGGTTCTGGCAAGTGAAGCGGGGACTCTTTGGGCCTGCGCAGTTAAGTCTGGATTGTGAAACAAAGGCGGAGATTGGCCTCAATCCATGGGAGAGAGGAGGGGTGAAGAAGCATAAAAGATGGCTCCTGACTGAACATCGCTGAGATCTCCCCACCAAAGGATCATGGATCATGATGGAGGCCCGGCAGGACACTGCTTATGGGACCTGAGACCATAGGGACACCTTTGGACTTGTGGTGGTAGCAAACCTTCTTTCCCCCTTTCTTTTTCTTTCCTTTTTCTCCACTTTCTCTATCGCGTGCCACTTGATGGGCAAAATAATAAAGTAACGCTGTTTGATTGAATTATAACCCCTTGGCATTTTGGTTGCCTTAATTTTGCACTTTGAGATCAAGGTAAACGAACCATCATAAGTCCATCACTGAATGGACCGTGACAAGTATAAGAAACATTCCAATTCATTAGCCAGTTCATGTGCTTTTAAGATATTTTAGAGCATTCATTTTTCAGTTGTGACTTTGTAACTAGCAAAATATATGTTACCAATGTTCAAGACTTCAAGCTGCTCAATAAATGAAATCAGCTATCTGGCAAGACTTACTTTCTATAAAATTGCATCAACTCAAGTTAATTATTTTCTTCCTCTAATTCTTTCTTAATTAAACCCCTATGATAGATTTGATAGACTATACCTAATGAAAAAGCTGTTTCTCCAGCTACAGCTAAAGAACATTGACTCAGGAAAAAGGAAGAAGGAAGGCAAGGAACATGGAAAAAGCAGAAATCTGGGGGTAAGGCCAAAAAGGCCTTGGCTTTTGAGATTAGTTGCATCTTCCTCTTGTCTGCAGAGCAAACATCTTCACTATTTGGGAAGAATAAAGAGTATGGTGGCAAATTAGTTGCTATGGCAGATGTAATATGGTTCATTTTCTGTGGGCTGAATCTCCCACAAATGATTATTTGATTTCCCACTATTTTGTCTGAGATTGCTATCAAATTAAGCCACCATCTGTCATTCTTTTTACTCCTGCTGAAGTGTGAACAATGTTGCAGCTCTTCCAGTCATCAGGTAGTTTCTCTAGCCTCTCCTAAAATTTATTTTCTATAGCAAATCAATTGTCTAGAATCTTCCTCAGTAAATTTATTTCATGACTTACCAAAAAGTTATCTGGCCCTCTTGACTCAAATGTTTATCCCCCATATATAGCTTGATGTGCTTCTTTAGTTACTACTGGCCTGGGAATAATTTCATCATTGTAATAAAAATACTTCATCTAATAATTTGTCTTGCCTTTTTCCAGATATAGAGTAGTAAATAACTGTACCAAGGCTGTTGCTAATGCAGTAGAAAAAGCTGTTCAGTAAATAGGTGCCCATATTGCTTTCATTGTTTTTTTTTCTTTTTTTCTTAAAATACTTAAATGAAAATTGCTTTGTTCTTTACCCTGCCTGAAATGGATTTTTATCTGACATCATTAACTGTTCAGGAAGGATAGGCAGGGCAGGTGGAGGTGTTGCACTATATGTAAGGGAGAGGTTTAATTGTATAGCCCTTAGAGTTAGCGATGATGTGGTTGAAAGCCTCTAGGTATGGATTAGAGGGATGGAAAATGTCCTGGTTTTGTTAAAAACAAGATCAGTTCTCTTTTAGTGAATTTTCCTTTCAGCTAAGTTCTTCTAAGTAACCGCACTTTTCTGAATTTAACCAAAGGAATGCACAAGAGGCCCATGTTTAGATTTATTACTGTAGTAACCAAGGTCAACTGATAACGGGACATATTTGCAAGGAGGGGCGGACAGAACAGGTGACTAAAATTGACCAACTGAGTATTCCATCCCATACACGTCATACAACCTATAAAAGTGGGAGATCACAAGGATCTCACTCTCTTCGACCATGGCCGGCATCTGAAGAGGACCCTGCCTGTTGTGCCTGTGATCCGAGGCCTGGTTTCAGACCCTGCATCCCTGAATCCAGTTCCGGTTTGCTGCGGATTCCCGCCCAGGACTTCTGGGTGCCTGCCTTGCAGCTACTGGAGCCACACCAGCTCTGTCCACCGTGGGAGGGGGCAAACCTGTTCTACCCCAGGATATTCAAGATTGGTTTTGTATATTTTGTATTATTTATTAGTAGCATTAGTAAAGCATTTTAAAACCTTTTCCAACTTGCAAGGCTCTCTTCCTTATCCTCCTATCACCTTTTCCTATGCGGGGAGGGTGGGGGGGGTTAACAGAGAGCATCTGCCATGGTTTATTGTCGCCTTGCAATATACTTTGACAGAAAACAAATGAGATGTTGTAGTGGGTGTCTACTACTGATCACCCAGACAGGATGTAAGCAGTGATGAGTGTTGGAAAGTAAAATGTGGGAAAGCGAGATGTGCGGTTCCAGACACCTGGATGATAAAGGAAGATCAATACTAACATGACCATCTGGACAGGCGAAGACATAATACTAACATAATAATATATAAAGGGCCTTGGACAGATTACTTTGAAGTACGTTTCTCATAACTGTAAAATGTTATAGCCCAGACTCGTGAGAATGGTATCTCGGGCCGGATAACCGTCCCCAAGTGCATGGAATGTGTGAATGTCCTTGGGCCTGGTCTGTGAATGAGTGGAAAAACAAGTGAGACAAACATCACATGAGTTTCGTGTGTTCTTAATAACAATTAGTGGAAAAGCACCTTTTTGTAAACATCTTAGTCCAGGCCTGTACCTGTAAATCCTAGAAATTGTCAATGGTGAATAAAGAAGGCAGCCTAGGCCTAGATCAGCTCTCTGCTTGGCCAGGCTCTGTGTTCCTCCCTGAACAAGATCTCTGCCTCTGAGTGAATTTCTGTCTGCGTCCTGGTATGCGTCATTCCTAATCGCCGCGAATGGAGCCCTGTGTGAGTGTATGACCCCTGGAAGCTCTTCATCGAGCAGTGTGTTTAGCGGCGACCACGCAATCCGACGGGTGAGTAAATTTTATTTGTGGCCACATTAATCCCTACAGTATAGATAGGGACAAGCAGTCCTCGTTGAACGAGAGAGCTGCGGGATTCCGTTAGTATGGGGTAAGCCGCTTCTCAGGAACATAAATTGTATTTGCAGGTTTTACTGCAGGTATTACGTTCTTCTGGGTATCGTATTTCTGAGAAGCAGGTAGCTTGGCTCCTGATATGGGTGGAAGAGCATTGTGCTTGGTTTCTGAGTGAGGGAACGTTGGACAGTAAAATTTGGAAACAGGTCGGGGAACAGCTACAGGCACAAAAGAATTCAGTTCCAAATAGTTTGCATATTACTTGGAGATTTGTGTACTCCGCACTATCGCAGTTGCAGTCGGAAGAGCACATTCTGCAAGGGTAAACAGGGGAGGATGGACAGAAAAACACAAATGAGCAGGTTGCTAATTATTTGAGTCTTGACAGAACTCATCCTTTTGAGTCAGGCTCTGTAGATCTTGAAAAAGAGTCAGTTTTATATCCATCATTAATGCCATCACGGCTGTGTAAAGATAAGGCCGGAATTTGTGAGGAGCTGGGTCAGGAGTCTAAAACTCTGCCCTCAGCACCTCCTTTGCCTGATTTTAATGATGCTTATACAGCACACAGTAATCCCTTCATGACTAAGACAGCAGAACACAAAGGGGTGATGCAAAATGCCGTGAAAAGGCTGTGGAGCACGGCGATTTTTCTTTCGCCTTTCCAGTTACTTACAAACCATAACAACCACCAGAACACGACGGAATACCTGCTTCTGTGTATTGCCTTTCTGAAAATCAAGCAGCTTGTCAGGAAAGTGAGTTAATTGTTTTATTGATTGTTGTTACAATTGTTTCTTTGTGATATTGTTTGTATAAGTGCACTGTAAGCCTTCTCCCCACTTTTCCCACTCGCGCCGCAAGCCACTCCGTGCTCCCCCCCTCCCTCCCTCTTCTCATGGTTTTTACTTACAAGATGGGGTTGGGAACGACGGTTTTCAGTCATGTTCCTAAGAAATTAGTACTGGGAGGTGTTTTAGAACATAGGAAAGCACTTGGAAATATGAGGAAGGAAGATCTTGTGAAATATTGTAATAAATGGTGGCTGCTGTATAAGTTCGATGATTGGGAAAAGTTTTCAGAGAATAGAACCTTGAAGTATAACACTTTGTTGTTTCTAAAGCAAGAAGAGCAGGACAAAAATAAAACTCTACAAGAGATCATTGAATCATTTCAGACAATTTTACAGGCGGAACGGTTTGAACTTCAACAAGGTGGGAGAGAATTAACTGATAACACACAAGTCATAGAAAACTTGCTGAACTCTGCGAGATACTTTTCCTTATTAACCTGTTTTCTTTGTAGGTATCTGTTTAAGCATATTGCAGTTTAATAGGTCTTCGTCTGTTATACGGTACAGTAAGTTCATAGACTGTTACATAATGAGAATCCATGGACTCAAAATGTGCGTTTTGTGATAATACAGAAGATCATGAGTAATTCAGTTCTTTACTGCGTGAATGTGATGATAAGATTTTGTGTGTGACAGCTGTTACTTTTCTTTCTAGCATGCTCGCTTTATTCCAATATCCAGACTTGTGCAACTCTGTGATAGGCTGTGTCTCATCTTGATGTGCTGGATTTGGCTCTTTTGTATGCACATCAAGTAAAGAATCCTGGTTTTGGGATAACAGTTGTAGCACCCCAGATGAGACGCTAATAAAAGCCTTGCCCAGGCCAGCTTGCTGCAGCGGCGGGGAGGCGAGTGCTGATGGGGCTCCAGTGCGCACTGACCTGTTTTGTCAGGGAGATCCAGCGGCACCTCCGCCTGGCTAAGCAGTAAGCGGCCCAAAGGTGCAAGGCTAAAAGTGACATATTGTCTTGAATTAGTGTAACTGTGATCCATCTGCATATTTGAACTTGGTATTTGGTTTTCATATCTGAGCTCAGCATTTTAATTTACTTATTTATATTTGGTACCAAAAGAATTTTGTTTGGGGAGATAATTACAAAATGGGAACTGGTTCTGCTACTAAAATATCACCCTGCTCCCCCTTAGGATACATCCTTATACATTAGAGTAATTGCTCTTATTGTTATTTAATAATTCGGAGACCAGAAAATAATTGAAGTTGTTAAACTGATTCACATTGAATTTATGTGTTTGTTGGAGGTATGGGAAAGAAAAATAAATGCTATGATGGATGTGAACTCGGAGGAGGTTGTATTTAAACGTTGCTAGAATATGACCTGATTTAGATCTAGGAAAATGAAAGTAATGGATCGATAATTAATATGCTGTTTATTGACATCTGTAAGACATTGCAAAAGGTAAATGGGGCTGAGGAATGTAACTATTGCTCAGCTAATTAGAATTGCATATAAAGTGTATTATGGCTGGAATGAAATGGGAAAAGAAAAAGCAAAATATCCGAGGCCTGTGCTGTACGGTTTCAACATAAGATTCAGGCTTGTATCAAGGTGCAAGATAAACTTAGTTCCCTGGTGTCGAGGGTTAAGATTGCGGGGTGACAATAAAACCCTGGCAGATGTATTGTTAACCTCCTCCCCCCCCAACTTCCCCCTTTTGCCCCTCCCTCTCCCCACTTCCCACTCAGGACAGGCGATCGGGAGGAAAAGGACAGAGAGAAAAGAGTTGGAAAAATTAAATATGTTTTACTAATGCTACTAATAAGAATAGAGAAAATAATACAAAATATACAAAACCAATCTTGAAAGTCGCAGCAACCGCAGAGCCAGCACCCAAAGTCCTGGATTAGACTCTGTAGCCAACTGGAGCTGGATTCAGTCTCTCACTAGGCCTCAGTTCGCAGGGACAACTAGCAAGGTCCTCTCCTAATGTCGGCCATAAGCAGAAGGGAAAAAGGGAAAAGGGAAAAAGGGACAAGATCCTCATGATCTCCCACTTTTATATGAAGTATTCAGGTGAATGGAATGTTATCTACATTTGGTCAGTTTCTTGGTCACTTGTTTCTCGTTGCCCCTCTCGCGAGATGTCCATCTGTCCTTATCAGTAAGTTTGCATTCCACTGCTAGGTTTACCAAAACATGTGTCTGGTTCTCCAGGAAAATGCAGCTAATATGAAGGCTTTAGCTGACAGGCAAAATTCACTAAAAGAGAAACTTGTTTTTTAACAAAACCAGGACACCTGGCAGCTCCCACTTAGCACCAGCAATTAATGCCACCTGCGTGGCCTTGCCTGTATCTGAACTGCAGCAAGAAGAAAAAAAAAAAAAAAAAAAAAAACAAACCTGGCTGCCCGCTTTTAAAGTGGTGAAAGGGGGTTTTCTCTCCTCCCCCACTGCAGCAATGTTGTAATACTGAATAGAGTAGTCTGAGGGTGAAATTTAAAGGCATCCCCAGCAGATCCGTAGTTCTAATGAAACTGGGAAATTAAAGCAAAAATTTGTTAATATACTTTTCTTGGGGTAACTAGTTCTAAAAGACTTCTCAGTAAATTCACCATGCTAGTTTTTGAGATTGTGGGAAAGAAAGAAAGACCATTTTTTGAAACCAATGGAATGCTAAATTTGGAACAAAGTTTTAACAGCTGAATTCTTCTATTTGCCAGAAAGCCCTGTACATCTTTTAGGTCAAGATTTGTTAAGTAAATGGTAAGCTCAAATAACGTTTTCTGATAATTCTGTTTAGTTGCATGTCCCACAAGAAGCTGCTTGGATGGTACAGATCTGCTTGCTGCAAGTGAGAAATCTCCAAGGAAATTTTGGATGCTGTATTTCCACTAGTATGGGCAACCAAAGCATCGGTAAAGCAAACACTACGCTGATAGAACTGAAACAGGACTTCGATCCGGTAAGGGAAAACAATATCCAATAAATATGACAGCCAAAATGGAGTTAGAAACTTTGAGGAATAAATTTATGACAACCTTACAGGCTGACTGCATTCGATTGGACTTGCAGATTTCTCTGTTTATAGCTACAACATAGAAACAACCTGTGGCTATTGTGGGACAGTATGATGAGAATACAAACAGACTGATGTACTTGGAATGGATTTTTTTTCCCTGGAATTGATTGTTACTCTGATCAAAAAAGGCAGAGAACGGATTCAGGCTTTAGTGGGCCGTGATCCATCTGTCATATATGTACCTTTTGTGAAAGCAGATTTGGATTTTCTCTATTCACAATCTCTGTCCTTGCAAATTGCACTAGCTGATTTTCTTAACAGCATAGCTTTTGGCATGCCTAAATGTAAATTGCTTCAAAATCTGTGTGTCTTTGATATCAGAACACAGACCGTACTTGTATTCGGTCCTTTCCCAAATGCTCGCACAGTTTTTGTTGATGGTTCAGGGAAGTCTCATAAAGCTGTAGTGGTCTGGCGTGAAGATAACGATTGGCATCATTCTGTTAAAATTGTTGAAGGCTCAACCCAATTAGTGGAACTTGGCGCAGTTTTGCATGCCTTAGAGCTTTTTAGGGAGGAACCTCTAAATTTGGTTTGTGATTCTGTGTACGTAGTCAAGGTCCTACAGCGTATCCCCTCCACTTTTCTTAAAGAAATCTCGCAACAGCAACTTTTTGATATGTTTTTATCATTGCAAACTGCATCACAGCTTCACAAACGCCCACTGTTTGTTACTCATATACAGCCTCATACAACTTTACCAGGTCCCATAACTGAAGGTAATGCAATTGCGTATTCTTATACTGTAGCTACAGTCCATTTCCAGCCTGCCAGGGCTTCACATGCTTTCTTCCATGCGAATGCTGCTGCCTTAAAAAAGATGTTTGGTCTCACTCTCGAGCAAGCGAGAGACATAGTGCGCTCTTGCCTGGAGTGTCAAGGTCTGATTACAAGCTCACCCTCTCTTGGAGTTAACCTTCGTGGACTCTCAGCTAGTGACATTTGGCAGTCTGATGTTACATGTGTTTCATCTTTTGGCTGTTTGAAATATGTCCTTGTTTCTATAGATACTTTTTCAGGTATGCTTTGTGCACCTGCACATACAAGTGAGAAAAGCAGAGATATTCAGCTTCACTGGACCCGTTGTTTTGCTATGCTGGGAGTACCACAAGAGATTAAAACTGACAACGGTCCTGGATACACTGCTAGATCCACACGATATTTTTTACAGCAATGGGGTGGTTCACATGTCACAGGTATTCCGCTTTCTCCCACTGGACAGGCTATTATTGAACAGGTGCACTCCATGCTGAAACAGATGTTATTAAAACAAAATAGGGGGAATATGATACCTGCACAACAGTCAGTGGCAAGAGCCTGTAGAGTTAATCACCTGGGGAAGGGGGTATGCTTGTGTTCTTCTTCCAACAGGACCAAAGTGGCTTCCTGTGAAATATGTTAAAACTTTCTACAAGTTGGACAAACATGATGCAGGACCTAATGCCAGAGATAAAGCATCTGTCCCTGCAGCAGAGGGCAACAGAGAAACAGAAGAGACCAAAGGAAGAGGCACTAGCATATCAGAATGATACAGATTTACATTATTTGGACTGGGGACTAACTGGCGAAAAAACTTTCAATGCGTTTGTTTTGCTTATTAGTATGGCTAACCAGCTTTCTCCAATATTTGTTAATAACGGTAATTGTTGTAATTTGTATTATTCTGTTCTATTGTAGGTTGATTTGCAACAAGAAAATGACACATAAGGTATGATGAGCCACAGTGGGCATTCAAACTCACCAACAGAATGCCCCCTTTTGACTTTGGAGGCAAGAGGTGACTGTACCACCACTCCAAAGGAGTTTGTCAGATGACTGTGGTCACAGGCTGGATTGTGAGGCAGTTACACATTCCCCTGAAATCTGGAGCTTTCAATGAGGAGGTTGACAGCTTTTTAGCACCTTCTGTGCCCCACTGTGCCTGTCCCCACATATATACACCTAGAATGGTACCAAGGTGTTGTCAATCAGATTCACCTCTACCAACTGATGGGTCAGGAGGGGTGGAACCCTCAATCAATTGACAGGGTCCTTAATAAGGGAGGTGCCCAGACTAGCTGAGAAGCTTTTGGACTATGTCGTAATGCCCACAGCCACATCTGGCCAAACAATGAATTGAGGTTCCCACCAAAGACACTCTTTGAGTGGTCTTCTCGGAGCTGCAGCTCTGTAAACTGGAGTCCTTTCCTTAGACAGGAACACCATCTAAAGAAACTTCCTGGGATTAATGAAACTTCACTTCTTTATTTGAGTGAGTGACTATTTATTGTGAGTACCCTGAAGTAAAAGGCCTCTAGTTTTGTTTCTTGTGAGTGACTACATGCACGTTGTGAATCCTCATTATTCTTATGATATTGTATTTAAATAATCTCCTTAGCTGATATCTGAACCTGTATTTTCTGTTATCAGAGTGCTAAATATGTGTAATACCATTGAAATTGAAAGATAGTGTTTATGAGTGCTATGAAGTAAAATAACAGTCTTAGCTAATGTGCAAGGCCTGATTTAGGATTTAGGCAGTACCCTGCAAA
This sequence comes from Patagioenas fasciata, assembly GCF_037038585.1. NCBI lineage: Eukaryota > Metazoa > Chordata > Aves > Columbiformes > Columbidae > Patagioenas > Patagioenas fasciata. The sequence continues at coordinate 45,095,244 of NC_092559.1, forward strand.
ATAATTACATAGTTTGTAAGAATTAGGACTGTAAGACAAAATGGCTAACATTATCTAATAGCATAAAGTGATTAGACACTAAAACTTCATTTTCAGCTTTCGATCTGCATATATGGGTTTTTGTGGGAATTGGATATGCTTGTGTGATGTTTTTTCTTGTAGTCCTCCGAATCATCTGGAGAATGATACAGAATGCAAGGAAGAACAAAGCCAGGGTCCTAACTGCACTTATTGAGAACCTGATGTTTAAAACAAAAAAGGGGAAATGTTGGAAAGTAAAATGTGGGAAAGCGAGATGTGTGGTTCTAGCCACCTGGATGATAAAAGAAGATCAATACTAACATGACCATTTGGACGGTCAAGGACATAATACTAACATAATAATATATAAAGGGCCTTGGACAGATTACTTTGAAGTACGTTTCTCATAACTGTAAAATGTTATAGCCCAGACTCATGAGAATGGTATCTTGGGCCGGATAACTGCCTCCAAGTGCATGGAATGTGTGAATGTCCTTGGGCCTGGTCTGTGAATGAGTGGAAAAACAAGTGAGACAAACATCACATGAGTTTAGTGTGTTCTTAATAACAATCAGTGGAAAAGCACCTTTTTGTAAACATCTTAGTCCAGGCCTGTACCTATAAATCCTAGAAATTGTCAATGGTGAATAAAGAAGGCAGCCTAGGCCTAGGTCAGCTCTCTGCTTAGCCAGGCTCTGTGCTCCTTCCTGAACAAGATCTCTGCCTCTGCGTGAATTTCTGTCTGCGTCCTGGTATGCGTCATTCCGAATTGCCGCAGATGAGCAATTCTATAGTCAATTAGGAGAAATTTTAGGATTGGTAGCCCTTGTTCTTATGGAAGATTTCACCTTCCCAGACATCAGCTGGTAATATCATACTGCTGTAAGAAGCAGGTCTTTGAAATTCTTGAAGTTTGTGGGAGATAACCTCTTGTCACAGGTATTCAGTGAGTCAACTAGTAAAGATGCCCTCCTAGACTTGTTATTTGTGAACAGAGAAAGACTCATGGGAAATGTGATGGGAGGTGACTGTCTTGTCCACAGTGATCACGAAATGGCTGAGTTTAAAATTTTCAGTGTAATGAGGAAAAAGGACAGCAGAGTTGCCTCCCTGGGTTTCAAGAGAGCAAACTTTAGGCTATTCAGGAAGCTACTTAGAAGAGTACCCTGGGAATCTGTTTTTGAGATCTTAGGAGTCAATGAGTGCTGGTCAATTTTTAAGAATCACCTTTTAAAAGCACAGGAGCAAGTTGCAAGTCAAGCAAGTGAGGTAGAAGACAAGCTTGGCTGAACAGGGAGCTCCTTGTGGAGTTCAAGAGGAAAAATAAATTGTATGATCTCTGCAAGTGAGGTCAGACATCGCAGGAAGATTACAGAGCCATGGTTCATATATGCAGGGAGAAGACACAAAAGGGCAAAGTTCAACTAGAGTTGAAACTGGTGTCGTGGATGAGCAATTTAGGGTCCTGCTTGCCACGGAGCAGTGTTTAGATCACTCAAAGAAAAGTGTGACTGAACAGAGTTTGATGGCAAGGTTCACTCTTCTACTTGGAGGAAACATGCCAAGCAGAACTGGGTGAGAGTTGTTTTAAAATGATTTATATGGAGACAGGAGATGCAAAAGGGTAGGGGGAGGCCTTCTCATCGAGTCACGAGGTTCAGAATGGACCCCCTTGCTTTCTAAACTCCTTCTCAGAGAGGAGTCTAGGTACAGCTGGATCCAAACTTAGACCCAGACTTGATCAATTATTCATGTCTAAGCGACATAGAGGATAAGGGAAAACAGGCAAGGGATTATATGTATTTATGGCCAAAGGATTATATGTGCACACCCGTTTCTTCATTTCACTTGGCTAGGATTTCAAAGTTTCATCATTCTGCATCTCAAACTGCTTACCTCTCCTCTAGGAGCCTGGTGTCAGGTCACTCCGAAGTCTGGATCCTTGGTCTCTCGAAGTAAACTCTAAGGCATTGGAGATCATTGACAACAAGGATGGGATTCTAGGTCTCTCGAAGCAAACTCTCAGGCATCAAAATTCATATAAATAAATATTTTAATAGAGTAATACAGTAGCAAGGTTGGCTCAAGCTGGGTGCCTTTGCAGAGGTGCCGATTCAAGCATAGAAGTCTCTGGGTAATTATACCCTTACAGACTATTTACCTGTCCCTCACACTATGATTCAGTCCAGTATTTGATTCTGGGGTCTTCTTGCTTCTCGTTGGATTCTTTCACTGTCTTCAGACAGGCCCTTGTTTTGTTTAGCTGGAGATACTGTTTATAGTCTGTAACCGCTTCATGCTGGCCTTGAAGGTGTTATTCCATCCAAATGGATCCTGTTTTGCTCAGCAAAGTGCAAAATAGGCCTTATCTTGCGGGTGGCCATGATGATCTGTAGCCAATTTTGTTTTCATTAAGTAGATACAAGTTTGATGAATGTGAGTAGAATTTACAACATACGGCTTAAGATTTCGGCATTTTAGCTTACTAAGTAGCGTGAAACAGACAGTATATGAAAAATCACACAACCTTATAATTCTAAGTGATTCATTCTGTTTGAAATGCACTTACTTAAGCTAAATGATTCAAATAAAACTTAAATTGGGCTCATCCAGTGGTCTGTGAGTAGTAAAAGATCATTGGCATATAGCCATGCTTGTTTAGCGGAGAGAGCTCAAAGTAGGCTCACCCAGGTTGTCATATTTATGGAATAAAGTGGTTGACTTATCATTGTTGAGTGTGCCATTTTGCTCCCTTTTGGGTTTCCTAAAAGGAGTTCTTGGCCCAGATGCAGCTCAGGCCTTTACTTCCTTTGGAATCTATACCAAACTACTGTTGGTTTAGCTGGGGGGGAGTGTATCCATCACACTCCACCCTCTGACTACAGTCAATCCCCTTTACCAGTTCATAGACTGGTAGTACAGTTGCCTCTTGCCTCTATGTCATAAATATGTGATGTGTTGTAGATCAGTGGTCAGAGTCCAATTATTTGATAATTTTTTTGGTTTAAGTGTTAAATTAATATTCTCAACATACTTTGTTAATATGCTTGCAAACTTATGGTAAGCAAATAGCCTTAGTAGTATAAAATGTCATTATCAATTGCATTATTGAGGAATTTCTCGCAATGACCGGGGAGTATTTGCTTTGTTATGTACCAAACTTTTACACACAAAATGATCGTAAGTAATAAGCATAATACTGTTAGAGCTAACAAAATGGCAACTGGATGAAGCATTAGATTCAAAATTCTTATTGCCATCGATAACCATCTGAATAAGGCATCCCACCAATAATGTTTTCACCCCCCTTCACTCCCTCCAGGACATGGTGTACCTTCAGCAACAATAAGATTATGTATTTTACTTTCATCTTAGAGGAGGCTGCAAACCAAAAGATAAAATAGACTGGTCTTGGCAGGGTCAGCCAGACAGCTTACCCCATTATAAAGAAGGAAAAGTCATCATGCACTAATTCTGCGTTTTGCACCCCTGCTATCTGTAGCTTCCCAGGTGAGTAGGCCACAAGGTTTAGTTAAAGTCATAACTACAGTTTCACTTTGTGGTGAACTCACCATAACAGGTTATCCTGGCTGTAATGCCATGTATTCTCTTTCATTAGAAAATGGAGTGTTAGACTCAGTTTTTATGAAGAATGTTCAGCTCACAGGGCTCCCTGTGGGCCCATACCAGTTATTCAATTGGTGAAGTTCTTTGGAAATTCAAATATCTCACTGAGCCTCACATGGCTTAAGGTTCTTTTTCAATAAGTCATTAGCTCTTTCTATCATCTTATTTGACTGAGGGTAATATGGGGTGTGGAATACCCATTGAATTCCTTCTTGTTTTGCCCATTCTTGTTCTAGTATGCATGAAAAATGTGAGCCATTATCACTTTGGATGACATCAGGAGTAGATAGACTTGAGAATCAAGATGATAGCCCTCATATTGTATTTTGTCCATTGGCCTTTCAGCACTTAGTTGCCATAAGCAAGCCAGAGACTACTTCTACCCCTGTGAGGATGTATCGATACCCTGCAGAGGGTTCAAGTGGCCCAATATAATAAATTTGCCATGTAGACCACAAGGTTTTTCCTTGATTAATATGTAGGGGTGGCGCTTCAGCAGGGTGATTTGTCTGTAATCTTAATCTACACTGAGGGCATTCTATGAGAGTAGCTTCACAAGGTTTTCTGTCTAGGGACCAGCCCTTGCTCTGTGCAGCAAAATAGAGTGTTTCTTTACCTGTATGACCTAATATTTGATGTAACCATTCTCCCAACCAATACCATTCAAGATTTAAAAGTTCCCTATTTCAGTTTTCCTGATTTTAGTTAATTTGTCCAACTTTTTGGTTCCAACTTGTGGCTGGTTTACTGTCTTCGGTGTAAGCTTTCACACATCCCATCGTGAATGGTGGTGTTCTGGCTATATCTAGTAATAGTTGCCAATCTTGAGTTCTTTAAACTGGAGATCTATTTACTTCCCAATTCAGTGATTCCCATTAACAGAGCCACTGTGTGGTGCCAGCCCACACAGCATAGGAGTCCACATAGATAACTTTTGCTCCATTTTGTGCTGCCAGAACAACTGCTCTTAACTCTCCCACTTGTGTACTTCACCTTCTTGCTTGTTTACCAGCGGTAATATTCAATGCAGTAGCCTTATATTGCCATTTACCATTTATCCTTTTTGCTGAGGCATCAGTAAACCAAATGCCTTCTGTTGGTGTTTCGTCAGTGATTGGGGGTGCATTCAAAATTGGTGAGGGTTTGAAAGGTTGTTGTAATGCTAATGGATCTGAATTTACAGGCATCTGTAATTTGGAAACTTTAGTATGTCCTTCAGTTAATTTCATTTCCTCTGCAATTCCTGTCAAGTAGGCATACCATTTTCTAACCATAGGTTTTTGTGCAACTCCTTCTAGAGGAGCAGTCCCCTTTAGGGTTGCTTCGAGCAAATTAAATGGTCCTCTGGTTTGCACAGGCTGTTTCTGGTGTGTTTTCTCAACTTGTTTTACCGCTCAGACTAAAGACAGAAATCCCTTTTCCCACTCAGAGTACCTCTGTTCTGTTTCTTTAAATGCAGTTGAGCTAAATATTCAAGGTCTCTTTGGTCCATCAGGGCCAGTTTGGAATAGGTTACAGTAACTACCATGTTCAGCAAAACCCCATTCTACTACAATAGGGTCATGGGGGTGTACTGGCACCAACAACTGATATGTTTTTAATTCCTGTATTAGGGCTTTAACTGACTCTTCATGTTCCAATCTCCACTCCCAGGGTTTGCCTTGCCACAAGAGTAAGTACAATGGGCGAGCAATGATAGAAAATCCAGGCACGTGCTTTCTCCGGTATCCTAAAGTTCTCACTAGCTGCTGTAACTCTTTCCTAGATTGAGGCATCTGAGATTGCTCTATGTTATTTAGGGTATCCGGTGGAATTGTTGCACTACCTGCGATCTACCAAGTACTTAAAATTTCACTTCTTTGCTTGGTCCTTGACTCCTTTCAGATGGAATCTCAATGTTTGCTTTGTGTAGAGCTTGCCACACTGCTGCTGCTGCTTTCACCTTTTCAGGAGTAGTCCCTTGGATTAAAATATGATCTCCAAAGGAGGTAAAGGCCTGAGTTTGTACCAAACTGCTGCTTGTTTAGTTGCAGTGGGGGGTCGAGTGCATCTGTCACAACTGGCCAGTGTTGTTTCAGGTAACAAGAAGAGCTTTTTAAAGTATGTTAATAGCAAGAAGAGGCCTAAAGAAAACATTGGGCCGATACTTGTTGAAGATGGTGTGGAATAATTACTGAGAGGGCAAATTATTGAAACTAATTATCAAGGATACACTTAAGAATAAAGCTATATCCACATCTTCAGCATATAAGGCAGCTGTGGGCAGTGGGGAAGAAATCTGCTCTGTATGATTTCACACACTCCCCCTCAACACACACCTGGCCTACATTCTTAATTGGTAGTGCATGAGGAAGCTCAGTGTACTAGCAATTAAGCCAAACCAGGAAATGGAGTGGTGTGAAGATACCACGGCCAAGTCCTGTTTAACAAGGACAGGTACAGGAACAAGATGGTATAGCTGCTACCAGTTTTGAAGATAAGGTATAGCTACTGTCAATTAAAAAGGATAAATGTTCAGTTCTGTCCAAAATGCTAGTTACTGAGCCAGAAAATTGTACCATGGATGAACTTTGCTCATTATAATCTCATTATAATACCAAAACACATCTCCATCTTGAAAGATACCTGCTCTGGTGACACCTACTAAGTCCCTTTGAGCATACTCAGTTGAGGTTTTACCTTAAAAATTGAAGCGAGAGTTTTTACACCAATCAATAACAAAGGTATGTATGACTAGAGTCACTCAAGCTCCACCTAAATGTAGAAAATTGTATGAAGTATGTTAAAAATAGAGGAAGGGTGGGGGGAAGACACCATCACTGAGAAGTCAAGGGAATGGCATAATAGGACTTCTGGGACAAGCCTATCTTCCCCGGTCTCAGGAGGATGCTCTTGGGTAAGATTTGTGCACTTAGTTATATTAAGTTTTCCCTGGGACACTTAGACTTCAAGTTTGTATTTGTGATCACATTAATAGTGCTATATAGTCATCTTAGAATTTATATATATATGGTACCAATACTTATTTCTTGCAACTAACATTTGTATTTCAACTAAAGTTGACACAGAGGCACCCCAAAGTTAGTTTAGATGGACAACAGAGTCCAAAATAAAACTTTTATTCAGTAAAGAAAGTGCAGCAGATTAACCGGTGGAAGACAGTCTCCAATAGTGACATAAATACAGGTTTGAGTATCAGTCGAGGTAATTATTAAAGGTGCAGCAAATAATAACAATGGAGATCCACGGTGTGGATACACGTGGCTCACCAAAAACAATGCCAGAGCCGTCCCTGACTCTGGGAAAAGTATACACTTGCCTGAATCTGGAAAGGAATTATTAAAGAAAATACACGTGCTTATATTTAAGCAGGGAATAAGCACCCGCGATCCTGTGAGGAATTATTAAAGAAAATTTTTATCACTCACCCACGTGGCTCGGTGGGGGGAATCCCGGTCCCAGGAGATTACTTTAGGCAGCCATCCTGCCTAAGGGGGAGGGCTCTCGGCCTCAGACTTTGGCCCACGCTCCAAGAGGTCCACACAACCAGTGGCTGGCCTGGTCAGGGATCCCGTTTAAATAGCCTTGTCACTCAGGAGTTCAGCCTAGCCGCCTTGCATGGGGGCTTAACTTCTGCTAAATTAATCATCTTAATGCAACAGATGGTTACCTGACTTATTAGGATGAAGAAAAAGGAGAGGCATTCAATAGTTGGGTTTTTTTTGCCTCAGTCTTTAATAATACTGACAGACCTTGGGCTGCCCAGTTTCCTGAGAAGGAAGATCAAAAGTGTGGGAACAGTGACTTTCCATTTGTGGACAATCAAATTGTAAGGGACCAGCTGCATCACTTCAGCATGATACCGTAAATCAGCTAATTGAAGAAACTTCTAAAAGCAGATCAATTTACTGTTTCAGAAGCAAGTACGTTTTCTTGACGTGTTACCTCACGCAGGAATCATTTTTGCCTAGTGGGGGCCCCGAACAATTCCCAGACACAGGTTATATCCATACATATTCATTACATTTCCAAGAAATCCTTTGCATATGCATTACATTCCTTTGTCATTCGGCTTGTAACCTGCTTGCACTGGTGTTGCCACTTTATCTTCTGAAAGCAAGGACATTGTCTCCTAGCCTTCTCCTGCTTATCTTAACAAATACCGTTCTTGTGATTTAACTCTGTAGCAGTTGCACATCCCCCTGAGATCTGGAGCCTTCAATGGGGCAGTCAATGGCTCTTTAGCACCTTTTGTGCCCCACTGTGCCTGTCCCCACATACACACCTAGGGTGGTACCAAGGTGCTGACAGTTACATCCTCCCCTACCCTGGGGCAGAGTGACTTCGTCTCTACCAGCTGGTGGGGCAGGGGGAAGTGGGACCCTCAGTCAATTGATAGGGTCCTTAACAAAGGAGGTTCCCAGAGAAGCTGCGAAGCTTCTGGACAATGTTGTAATGCCCACAGCCAGATCTGACCAGGCTATAAAACGGGGTCCCTGCCAAAGACCCCCTTTGAGTGGTCTTCTCAGAGGAGCAGGTCTGTGTACTGTAGCCCTCCCCTTAGACCAGGGTGCTGTCTAAGGAGACTTCCCGGGATTGAAAGCACCTCACCTCCTCATTTGGGTGAGTGGTTATTTTTCTCTACTAGATATATCCTTGAATGAGTCCTTGCCTAACCGAGGCAAGTGTTAGCCCTCTCCTAACCCAGACGAGTGATTATTTCTTGTGGGTACCCTGGAGTGAGCGGCTTCTGGTTTTGTTTCTTGTGAGCATATGTGTGCATGTTGTGGATCCTCATTATTCTTATATTGTTGTACCCCAATAATCTCCTCAACTGATATCCGAACCTGTATTTTATGTTGTCGAAGTGCTAAATAATTGTATAAACCCTGTTTCTAGTTGGTTTATTTGCTACACTTTTCTGGCTAGAATAAAGTCTGTTTTGGAACTTGTCTGCCTAAAATTGACTTTTGGGGTGCCTCCGTGAAAAACTCCTAACAAATGCATAACACCTAACATATGTGAACCTTATTCTTATTAACTTAGTAAATGCCTAAATTCTATCACCCTTATTCTTAGAGACTTATTTTATTACTAATTGCTGATTTTAGGTATCATCAATCCCTCCTCTTTTCTTGAGGGTTTGTGGCCACTAGGCTTCAACCCTCATTAAAATATAATCTGGATCATTTACTTCCAAACTGCTTTTTCTGTGGCTCTCTTTACACATCCTAAAATAATGATAAACACAATTATTATGACTAAAATAATTATTCCTGTTTGCACTAATGATGCTAGCCACCCTGAAAGTGAAATATTCCCCATTTACTTATTAATCCACGTACTTTCTATATTTTGTCTACGGTCCTGTGATTGTTTCACTACCTCTTTGATAACCCCAATTTGATAATTTAATTTTTTTTGTCACATTTGTTATGTGGATACAACAGTGATCATGGTCCAATTTCAAGAAACTGCACACCTCATGTTCTCTTGATAGTAATAGATCTAAGGCCAGTCTATTTTGTAAGGCAACCTCTGTGTTGGCTTGAATTTGCCACAGCTCGAAGACATCCAGTCCAGCCTTTGCTTGCTTCATCTAATTGCTTAGAGAAGTAGGCCACTGCTTGCTTATAGGGTCCTAATTGCTGTGCTAGGACACCCAGAGCAACGTCTTTCCTTTCATGTGAGAATAACCAAAATGGTTTGGTGACATCTGGGAGTCCCAGGGCCGGAGCCCTCATCAGTTCCTTTTTAGTTGTGAAAAAGCCGTCCTGGCTTCTCCCATCCAGTTCAACTCGGAGGTGTTTTCTTCTAATATCAGAAAATTAGTAAACTTGCAGTCCATTGCACAGTATCTTCTTTGGGTTTTGTGGCTATAAGGAGATAACAAAGTCCTATTTCCTGGAAGAGCCTCCTAGGCTTCAAGTTCTTGTCCCTGGGATGACACTGTCCAGGTTAATTGGGCTTTTCTCCCAGTATAGGGATTTTCTTACTCAAAAGCAAAATCTTCTGACTCTGTTTGTCTAATGCAAGACAGAAAAGGCATCTTTCAAATCCAACACAGTAAACTATTTCTGATTGTCTCATAATTTGATTAACAGTGTGTAAGGGTTAGCTACTATTTGGTGTAATTTTATTTATTTCTCTCAAATCCTGCACTAACGTTATAGCTTTTACCATCTTGTTTCTTTACTCGCATTCCATCAGCAGTCCAAACTGCAGGAAGTTATTGATTTATTTTTTTTTCCTCTAATTTCAGAGGATATTGTTTGATTATGACTGGTCCAGCTCCAGGTTTCAAATTAATTTTCACTGATTCTGCATTCTTTGATATACTGGGATGTCATGGAGGCACTCCAAAGTTAGTTTTAGGCAGACGACAAGGTCCAAAACAAACTTTTATTCTGGTCAAAAAGGTGCAGCAAATTAACCAATAAGAAATGGGATTTATGCAATCAGTTAGCACTCCAGTAACATAAATACAGGTTCAAATATCAGTTGAGGAAATTATTGGGGTGCACCAAATAATAACAGTGGAGATCCACAGTGTGCATACACGTGGCTCACGAAAAAAAACGCCAGAGCCGTCCTTGACTCCAGGAAAAATACATGTGTTTATATTTAAGCAAGGAATTATTTAATACACTCGCTTATCTGGCGAGGAAATACACTTGCTTATTTTAGCGAGCAATTATTAAGTTATCACTCACCCACATGGTGTGGTGAGGCAGTCCCAGTCCAGGAGGTTACCTTAGGCCTAAGGGGAGGGTCTCTCAGCTGCATTTGGCCCACTGCTCTGAGAGGACACATACACAGAGATGCCTTGGCGGGATCCCTGTTTTTTTAGTCTTGTTAGATCTGGCTGTGGGCATTCCAGAAGCTTCTCTGCTCCTTCACTCTGGCTACGGGGCGCCTTGAAACTTCCCAGCACCCTCCCCAGTCTGGCTGTGGGCACCCAGAAACTTCTTGGCTCCTTGGGCCTCTGCGCCCCCTCCTCTCTTAACAACCCTGGCCAACGGGCTCTGGGGTCAAACAAAAGAAGCTGTCAACCCCATTGCAGGAGGGGGGGGGAGATGTGTTGAGGGAGAGGGGGATGGGACTGCACCTTCCATATCAAAGGAAGGAGGGGGGAGAGAGGGGGCTGTGCAACTGCCACACAGGAACTCTTGAAGCCCATACCCCTGGAAATACTTGATCCAATATTTCCTGATGTATTTGGCTTTGCTTGTCAGATTGAATCATTGCCAAATTTAAAATATCTATTTAAAAAATCTATCTAATATCTATTTTTTAGATTTGTTTGAATATTACCATTACTTTCAATTGTTTTAATAGGTCTCGTCTTAGTAACAGTTTTGGAGACTCAGGCATATAGAAGGACTTAAGAATTCCAATTTGTTTTCTCAATTTATATTCTATTGGCTGTTAAAGAAAGCTTTCTCTTGTTGGCCAGTAGCTCCCACTACAGTTACAAAATCTTTATCTAATGGTATCAATTCCTGATTCAAAACAAAATAAGATGCTCCAGTATCAATTAAAACTATTCTTTTCCATTTCCCTAGGTTTACTATAACAAGTGGATTTGCTAGGGTAGATTCCTCAGGTTCCCGTCAATCAATCTCTGCTATGACTGCAGACTTCATTTTTGGGCAATTCTGTCTCAAATGCCCCTCTTCTCTGCAAAAAGCACATTGATTCCATTTTAACTGGGGTCTAGGTCAAGATTCCACACTCTTCCTAAGAAGCCCTTCCCCACCCCGTCTTATATTACACGCTGAATGTTGTTTCAGCTTCCCTTGTATCTTGTTCAGGTCCTTTTCCAATGTTAAAACAAAAGGATCCAGTGGTGCCAAATTAATACCACATTCTTTCTGCCACTCTGAGTGATTTTGCAAAGTGAAAAATATATCAGCATACATAACCTGACTCCATTTTCCTTCTCTCTTCAAGAATACAATTAAAGTACCATAACTCAAAGTTTCATTAAGAGGCCACTTTTCCTCATCATTTATTTTATACAATGGCCACTGATCATAATATTTCATCAAGGTTTCTCTATTCACATTATCACCAGGTGGTTCCCTAATCTCTTTCCTGTGAGCTAAAATACACCCTAATGGGCTCTTTTTCCGAATACCACTACTATGCTGTCCTCTCGTTATGCTTTATATAGAACAACATGGCTAATCTTATAACCAATACAAACTAGGAGTATTAATACTAAAAGCTACCCACAACATACAATCGTCACAATTTGTACTCCAAGTTTATCCCACTCTCTCCATAACTTAAAATTAACACAAAACAATTCAGGCACACAGCTCAAAGCTATATAACACTCAGCAGTACAATTAGAACATTTTACAGCATAGACTGGTACACAACGCCCACACATCTTACAAATTAAAGCCACAGCAGCTTCTACTGTATTTTTAGGCATTAAAGTCCATAACAAAAACCAAGGTGTATCTAAGAATTAAACAAAACTACAGTATTCTTTACAGCTATATACAGAGCCAGCTTTACACCACAACAACCATATCAGAATATGTTTTTACACCACAACAACCACAGCAGAGTAAGTTTTCCACACAAACTACTCCGCAGTAACTACAATATACCTTTAAGGTGCTAGCAACCTGGTAGACACTATCCTGCATACAACTTATGGATAGTCACCTGACCAGTCCCACTTAATCTTTTTTTTTTTTTTTGAAAAGAATGCCTTCTTACCAGACATCCTTGTCTGTCCCCGCAGTGATACGACTGAGACGAGGAGGCTCTCCAGAGAAATCTCTGGGGGTACCCAAGAGAGTCCTTGATTCAATGGGTCCTGCAGCTGGGCAGAGTGGGCTCTCCTGGTTGGCTCGCCAACTGAAATGAAGAAATAAACTTAACAGCAGAGTCAATTATACTGTTAAGTGGCATTCTTTTATTGACAGCGCTGAGGAGATCTGGGGATCATCCTCCATAAGTGCTCCAGCAACTGGATGCTCTTGCGCTGCTTATATTCACATAATTATTATACATGCATTACAACTTTTAAAAATTTTGATGTACAATATATCTATACTAAGAAATAATTGATAATGTTAGTTATAATTGTTTAGTTTCTTACAACACACCTATTAATTATTAGTTAAATATAAATTAAGCACTCTGCTTCTAAACAATGTATCACTTAATCTTCTGTCTCCCTCTTGTCATGCAGAAGGATCTAAAACTTGAAAAATATCCCCTCATTTTGCAGGTGTGTCAAGGTTTAAGGCAAGGCGGCAATAAATCGTGGCAGACACTCCCTGTTATCCCCTTTACCTCCCGTCACCCCTTACTTTTAGATCGGAAAGATGATAAGAAAGATAAGGGGAAAGGAAGAGAGACTTAGACTTCAAGTTGGAGAGTTTTAAAGCGTTTTACTAATGCTACTAATAAATAGAGAATATATATACAAAATATACAAAACCAATCTCAAGTGCTCCATGTGGAGTTGGCGTCACTCCAGCAGCAGGAGCTGGGTGTGTGGAGCTGGCATGGTTCCAGCAGGTGCAGCTCAGGCCCCCGGAAGTCATGGGCGGGACTTCACAGCAAACCGGAACCTGGTTGCAGGGATGCAGGCCTTGAGGCCTGTAGATCACAGGCAGACAGGCAGGGTCCTCTCTAGATGCCAGCCATGGTCAAAGAGAGAGTGACCCTCGTGATCACCCTCTTATATAGGGGGTATGATGATTATGGGATGGAATACTTCCGTTGGTCAGTTCTAGTCACCTGTTCCATCTACCTCTCCTCAAACATGCCCCTCTCACAACGAAACATGGGAAAACTTATCAGTCTTTCTTAGCTACTATAGTAATTCTAAACACGAGCTTCTACAGCATTCCGTTGGTCTCTTATCGGCACCGAGTACAGCATCCTAGGAAAATATGCAGGCTAAAACTCAGAAAAGTACAGCCACCTAGAAGAACTTAGCTGAAAGAAAAATCACTAAAAGACAACCGGTCTTGTTTTTAACAAAACCAGGACACAGGTGGTCAGAAAGCATTTATCTCATGTCATTTGGTTAATGATGGATACGTCTTTTATAACTTAATCACAGTATATATTAATCTGGCAGCTTCTCTTCACTTTTTATAGATTCAATCATTCTTTCTTTCCACCTTTCCACTAGATTGAGGTCTCTAAAGGGCATGCAAATCCAGTCTTATCCCCAGAAGATTAAAAACAGTCCATATTATTTCTGCCATAAAATGTGGAACAGTCAAACCTTGGTATGGTTTTATTCAATAATTTCTTTGCTACTTCTAGAAATTTCTGAAAGACCAATTTACCAATATTATCCGAGAAAATTCCCTCTCTTTTACCTCTCCAGATGGGGCTTTAACACTATCTTACAACTTGTATTTTAAGTCTGTTAGAGACTGGAAAGAATTATCTCTCAATGTTCCAAACCCCTTTCCTCCAGCCTCAGGAGATGGGAACATCATTGTCAAAGACTGAAAAGAATCATGCCTCAAACATTGTAGCAGGAGATGGGCCACTCAGGATAAGGTGATAAGGTGCATTGCAATTTACATACCAACAACAACCTAAGGGGCCACAGACAAAGGTCAGCTGGCTGACAGTAGGAGGTGGGGCACGTGTTGGAGGGAGGGCACATAGCTCCACCTTCTGATATGCCCAGCATGGCACAAATGGAAAAACTGAGACCCTTCGAGATGGCCTGAAACTTGTCAGTCTTTTGCAATCAACCCCCCAGACTTTTCTATCTTTTTGCAATAACACCTCTGCAAAAGATAAAAGAAAAATTACACAAGCAGGCGACCCAGAGGGCTATAAAAGGCTCACCTAAACCAGCACTGCCAGGGAACCCACCGTCCTGAGGATCACTCCACCCACGAGCTTCATCACAGGAACCAGACCAGACACCTGAGGATGCTGCACTCCCGAACTACAAACCCCAGCATCCTTGTCACAGGACACCAGAGGCCACACATCACCAGACCCAGACTACAATTCCCATCATCCACGCTGCAGAGCCATAAGAGTGGCAGGATCCCTCACTTTATTCTTTTCTTTTATCCTTCCTTCCTTCCTTCCTTCCTTCCTTCCTTCCTTCCTTCCTTCCTTCCTTCCTTCCTTCCTTCTCTTTTTCTTTCCTATATCCCTATTTCTTTGCCTCTCCTTCTGTGAGTGGTGTAATAACATAAAGCTTACAATCCTACATGTGCCGCAAACTCCTTTATGTAAATCCTTTTTCTGTTAAACTATTCACCAATTAGGCTTAAGTAAGGTAAATCTTTCTGCCGCCGAATAATCTATAAATTGGGCCGCACTGCAAAATAAAAGGTGTTGCTTTTCTTATTTATGGACCTTAAGTACTGTGTGTACTGTTTTCCAACCAAGGGGACCCACAAACCTGAGTCATCTCTCCCCCCACTCAAACCTCTGGGTGGGATGTGACAAGATCCAATTGCATATCTTTTAACATTGGTTGAAATTGGCAAGTTTCACAGTACATTGCTGATGCCTTTTTAGATTTTAGAACAGCTTCTAATAGCTTCAAAATTCCTTGCTCATGTTTCATAGGTGACACTCTTAAAGTCAGAAGTCCTCTTTCTTTTCATATTGTCCCATGCGCCTGTACAATTCCAAAAGCATATTTAGAGACTGTATGTATTAACTCGCTTATCTTATGACTTAGGCTGAAACAGAGAAAATAAACTTAACAGCAGAGTCAATTATACTGTTAAGCAGGCATTCTGTATTTTATCAGCGCTGAGGAACACTGGGGATCATCCTCCATAAGTGCTCCAGCAACTGGATGCTCTTGCGTTGCTTATATTCACATAATTATTACATATACATCACAATTTTTGAAAATTTTGACATACATCTATACTAAGAAATAATTGATGATGTTAGTTATAATTGTTTAGTTTCTTATTTACAATACACCTATTAATTATTAGTTAAATATAAATTAAGCACTCTGCTTCTAAACAATGTATCACTTAATCTTCTGTCTCCCTCTTGTCATGCAGAAGGATCTAAAACTTGAAAAATTTCCCCTCATTTTGCAGGTGGTCAGAAAGCATTTATCTCATGTCAATTGGTTAATGATGGGTACATCTTTTGTAACTTAATCACAGTATACATCAATTTGGCAGCTTCTCTTCAAGGCTCTAGTCAAAACAATAGTTCAGCTTTCTGTCCTGAGGGATTTGATGGCAATGTTTGTGATTCTGTTATGTTCTCTGAAGTTACCACAGCGTATCCAGATGGTCATTCTCTACTCAGAGTAAAACTGCTCCCATCTGCATAGAGAGTCCACTCCAGATCTTCCAGTGGAGTATTCTTTAAATCTGGTCTGATAGAAAAGACATGTTCAATAGTTGGTGTATACGATCATGCTCCAAATTTTCATCATTATATATAGGCAATAAAGTAGCAGGATTCAAAGATGTTGTTGTTTTCAAACTCACATCATCTAAGCAGTAATCCTGTTGATGCCACACCACTCTGCTAGGTGACAGACAACAGTGTCCTTGTTGTTCCAGCACTGAGGCCACAGCGTGTGGCACAAATACAGTAATCTGCTGTCCCAAAGTTAGTTTCCTTGCCTCTTGAATGAGCAACAGAGTCACAGGCACAATACAATCACAGATACCTGCCAAGCTTCTAAGGTGTTTCCACCAGTACATTACCAAACAAAACAGGATTATTCTTAAGTCTTTTTTAGCAAACAGTCCAGCAAGTTGCATCTTTCCCATTCAAAGGTGACAAGCTTCTGGCTATCTGAATCCAATGGTATATAGAAAAAGGCATCTTTTAAGTCTAAAACAGTAAAACAAATGTTATTCCCTGCTATATTATTCAAATAGTGTATGGGTTTTGGCATTACCAGGTGCACATTTATCACAGTCTGATTAATGGCTCTCAAATCTTGTACTGGAGCCTGTGCTCAACCACTAAATGGTGCATGCAGCAGATAGGGATGGATTCCAGCACAGATTGGTTGCTGTACATTTCCTATTCCTCTTTATGGACTGTTTATGTGTGGCATCATACACAAACCCGTGCCTGCACCTGCATTCACACTTGACTGGACATCCTTGAACACTTCATTTACTGTCCAGAGTGCAATGCCCTTGCACACCTCTTTGTTGCTGCTTGACTGGTGAAAATCAATCAGTGTCATGTAATCTGTATGCAAATAATTGAACTATCTTGTTTCTGGAGTTTTTCAAAGGAGGCTCACTTGTGGAAGAAGGAAACAATTAGCATTTAGTGTGGATTTGTACCTCTGCACTGAAAGAGATATGTTAGTGAAATAAAACAAAAGACAGAATATATCTTTTGCTTGTGGATCAGGTGCAATTCTGGTGGGTTTTTTGGACAGCTAAGCCCCTGGACTGAGAAGTACCTGTGCTTGAAGTGCGTTTAAGCAAATAGAGAAGCCATTGTATTGCTAGTCTCTGCTCAGACAAAATAACTTGCAATTCAAAAGCTTTTCTGTAGAGTACTTTAGAAGTAGGACAGAGGGCATGGGTTGCTACAGGTTAACTTTATGCTGAATAGAACAGTGAGTAAACTGAAGAAAGAGAAACAAATTCTTAGAAGACAGAACAAAGATAAGGGAGAATGCTCTCTAATTGGGAGAAAGATGACCTCAATCAGGATAGGGTCAAGTAACAAACAGCAACCCAGGGATTGGCTGAGGCACTACATGGGCACTGCATGGACAGCTTGTGAATGGGATGTGGGATGGGGTTCCAAATATGGTATATAAACAGCTGGAAAAGGAACAATAAATGCTCTTGAATCACCACCGAGAGTCCCTGCTCCTCAATGCTTCCACACTTCTCAAGATTTTGTGCTGATTATTCTTTTTGGCTTTCATTCTCCTGCACCTCCAGCTTTCCTTTTTGTTCTTACTACTATGGGGAAATTATGGTTCACTTAGTAGATCCAGCAAATTTATTAAACCTCACACTTGGTAACTGGGCTGTATTAAACCTGCCAGGAAAAATGCTCAGAAATACGCTGCAGAAATCACTTGGGGATGTTAAAGTGTAGTACTGAAATCTAAATTTTGGTAACACCAACAGCTATGTTACTATTATAAAGGGTAGAAATGTTTAATTTCAATTTTAAATTCCTGTCTCTTCAATAGCAATAGTACTGCATGTTGTAGTTAAACACTGCCAGGCTTTTAACTGTGTATCTCGCTTGGAAGAGCCTAGATGTCACTGACTCTCTGCAATAGTTAGACTTCTATGAGTCAGAGTTTCAAAGGTCTTTGGGAGCAGAAAGACAGAAGTATATGCTCAGAGGGCTTTTTCAAAAGAACTGAAGCAGACTAGTTTGTGTTTTCTGTTGAAATGTGCTTAAAAAATACTAGTCACTAAAGCAAATGAATTATTTCTTTTTTCTTTATTTTGCTCAGTGAAGAGAGATTTTAATACATTTAGCTATTAGTTTGCAAGTGCCTTTCAAAAATTATTAATATATTCATAATTTATCCAAATTATTAATTCATATTATATTCATAAAATATTCATATTTCATTATGAGAAAAGAGCTCTTTTTTGTTGCATTAGTGACTTCTGTAACGTTAAAGCAACTGCGTGTTGATAAAGATGCAAAACTGTTTCATAACAAGTGCATCACAAATTTTCTAGACAGTTGTTATAATGTATGAGTTAGAGCTAATTAAACTATGTCCGTAACATAATGTATAAAATGGCTGATTGCCACTAGAAGATCTGGAATTAGGAGCTTCCTTCAAATTTTAATTTTTGATGAATATGTTTAGATTTCAAAGCATACTGATAAGAGGTATTTATGTGTTTATGTCAGTGCTATTGTTAATAACAGAAGATTACAAACTAGGTGTTGATCACAGGTGAGAAATAATTTGCCATGCAATTATTTTGATACTTTCTTCTTAAAATATTGAACACTTTCACCATATGCAAGGGTGAATGTTTTATAATCATGAGCAAAGCACAAAACAATGTCTGTGAAATGGCCTCATGTTGTACATGAGATCCATCCATTCAGTGATGAAAACTGGCGGGGCAGGAGGGGAGGACAGTGGCCTCCTTGCAGCACCATCTGGAGCACTGTTTGCCCTGCCTCTGAGGATGAAATACAGACTCTGCAGCTGCTGTCATGGCTGTATTTTTCTTGCTGAACTAGCAGAGGCACCAAGGAACTCCCTGGATGCCAGTGGTGTGACGGATGGAAGGTGACGATGCAGCAAGGTGCAGTTCTTGTGGGTAAATGATACTCCATGTATCATTATGGTCCCTGAGGACTGGAGGAAAGCAAATGTCACTCCAGTCTTCAAAAAAGGCAAGAAGGAGGACCTGGGTAACTATAGACTGGTCAGCCTCACCTCCATCCCTGGGAAAATGATGGAACGACTTATCGTCGGTGCCATCTCAAGGCATATCAAGGATAAGAGAGTCATTAGGGGCAGTCAACATGGCTTCACCAAGGGGAAGTCGTGCTTGACCAACCTCATAGCCTTTTATGAGGATATAACGAGGTGGATGGATGATGGCAAAGCGGTGGATGTAGTCTACCTTGACTTGAGTAAGGCATTTGACACAGTCTCCCACAGCATCCTTACAGCTAAACTGAGGGAGTGTGATCTGGATGATTGGGTAGTGAGGTGGACTGCAAACTGGCTGAAGGGAAGAAGCCAGAGATTCGTGGTCAGTGGGGCACAGTCTCGTTGGACGCCTGTATCTAGTGGAGTGCCTCAGGGGTCAGTACTGGGGCCTGTATTATTCAATATATTAATCAACGATTTGGACGAGGGAATTGAGTGTACTATCAGCAAGTTTGCTGATGACACAAAGCTAGGAGGAGTGGCTGATACGCCATAAGGCTGTGCTGCTATCCAGCGAGACCTGGACAGGCTGGAGAGTTGGGCGGGGAAAAATTTAATGAAATATAACAAGGAGAAGTGTAGAGCATTGCATCTGGGTAGGAATAACCCCAGGTTCCATTGTAAGTTGGGGAATGACCTATTAGAGAGCAGTGTAGGGGAAAGGGACCTGGGAGTCCTGGTGGACAGCAGGATGGCCATGAACCAGCACTGTGCCCTTGTGGCCAGGAAGGCCAATGGCATCCTGGGGTGTATTACAAGGGGGGTGATTAGTAGGTCGAGAGAGGTTCTCCTTCCCCTCTACTCTGCCCTGGTGACATGACATCTGGAATATTGTGTCCAGTTCTGGGCCCCTCAGTTCAAGAAGGACAGGGAACTGCTAGAGAGAGTCCAGCGCAGGGCAACCAAGATGATTAAGGGAGTGGAGCATCTCCCTTATGAGGAAAGGCTGAGGGAGCTGGGTCTCTTTAGCTTGGAGAAGAGAAGACTGAGGGGTGACCTTATTAATGTTTATAAATATACAAAGGGTGAGTGTCACGAGGATGGAGCCAGGCTCTTCTCAGTGACAACCAATGGTAGGACAAGGGGTAATGGGTTTAAGCTGGAACATAAGAGGTTCCACTTAAACTTGAGAAGAAACTTCTTCTCAGTGAGGGTAACAGAACACTGGAACAGGCTGCCCAGGGGGGGTGTGGAGTCTCCTACTCTGGAGACACTCAAAACCTGCCTGGACACCTTCCTGTGTAGCCTCATCTAAGTGTTCCTGCTCCGGTAGGGGGATTGGACTAGATGATCTTTTGAGGTCCCTTCCAGTCCCTAACATTCTGTGTCTGTGTCTGTGTCTGTGTCATGACAAGTGTCAGCAAGAGTATTGTTAAGCCTCTGACTGAGCACCTACTTGCACCAGGTATTGCCTCAACTAAAACTTCAGCAACACCAGTTCCTATGCGGCACTTTTTACTAGGAAACTTTTAATGGAAGACATTATATTAATATCCTCCATTTTATAGTAATTAAGAATGAGCAATGAAGAGATTTCCACCAAAGCCAGGTGCTGAATTTGTCTTACACACTGCACTCTGTGTCACAACTGTGTGTCTGAGGGATAGGGGGTCCTGGGAACTTGGACTTCACGTGCTCCACAGCTTCCATGATATCCTGGCAGGAGAGCGGTTCTGCATACAATAGAGCAGTTAAGGTTTTAAAAAAGCTTTTAAACCGAAGTTAAATATGAAGATCTGAGTATCTGTCAAACTTGATCTGATTTTAGATAATTGCAAATGGCTTGCTGGATTGTTTGGGGTTTTTTTGGTTTCTTTGTGGTTGGTTGGGGCTTTTGGTTTGGTTTTTTTGGGGTTGTGTGGGTTTTTTGGTTTTGTTTTTTTGGGTTTTTTGTTTGGGGTTTTTGTTTGTTATGGGGTTTTTGTTTGTTTGTTGTTTGTTTTGGTGGGGTTTTTTTGTTTTTGTTTTTTTCCTAGTACAGCTGCTCCCAAAAGAAGTAACAAGTATTTGTCAAATTCCTGAATTAATATATATGACTATAACTGGAAGAAGGGCAGAGAGAAAAAAAAAGACACTGTCTGATAAAGATTCTACTTCGACAGTCTCCTTGAAAAACAATAATAGCAGCAGTGTGGATCAACTGCTATTGTGTTTGTCTGTGGAGTGGGACTGTCAAACTTGAGACTTTGTCTTCCAGTGTCATTTTCTAAAAGAATTACTTAATGGTTTAAAGCAAAGGGTCTCCTTTCGCACAAGCCACTTACGTCCTCTCACAACTGGGTCAGAAATGGGCCATCTTGAGCAACTCCTTGCAAATGTCTTGAAATAAATATTCAGGATGGCATAGAGCTAGAGAGTGGAGGGGAAGGGGATGTTAAGGCAGTTTAGTCTGTGGTATTCGTCCCTGAGCAATAAGGGCAATCTCTACCCAGAAGGGTGATACAGAAGTTATTAGGGGATTCAAAGGAAGCATGAAAGAATTTGTGCTGGCATCATCACTGCACTGTGTCAGCTTTACCAATATAGTCAGCTTTACCAATATCACTAGCTGTGTGATTATTGCAGATAACAATATTTTGAATTCTAAACTGAGGAAGTGTCACATTAAAGCAAAAATACAGTCACCCTGGAGCAGACTGCAGTCATTGCCATTATGTTCGGTGAAAACATGGCTTTTTTGGCACATTCAAGACTGAAAGCATTCTATGTTTGAACAATTTGAAAGGTCCTTAAAATACATTTGCTAATTTGTAAGTTTTACTGTGTCAAAGTTAACTTTTGAACCAGAGGGATGAAAACAGCTGAAATGAGTTAGAGGGAGAATGAGAACGGTATTCAATTACATGATAGGAAATTACTAGGTAATGTTATATTTATGTAGTGTTAGTATGAAACAGCTAAACTAATTATTGTTTTTAGATATGAACAAACCAAGTGTAAATTAGATGTATCCTGAGCTTGGACAAAGTGCAGATCAGCTACACTGTTTATTCAGTTAATCAATAGTACTGCCTGTACTTTTTCATTGACTTCTTAATGCTAAATGGTAAACACTAACAGCCAGATCTGCAACAGTCTAAAATGGCTTAATGGGTCATTAGAGCTATACTGATAAATATCTACTGGGAATCTGGTGTGGAAATTTAGGAAATTGGATACTGCAATTTTATTACTGTTTTCATTCATTTTTTATAGACCTCTGTATTGTATAGTGGCTTATTTGATTGCTGTATTTAATCAAGCAAGGATACAGTTTGCAACAAATAATGCAAGAACTGGATTGAAATTGGACTGCTGGGCACAGTGTGTTTGATGGGACTCCAGGTTGATTGTGTGGGGCTTTAAATTGTGTGTTGAGTGATGATAGAAGATACCAGTAAAAGGCAGGCATTGACAGCTTGATTCCTCTATATTCTATGTTTCTTTACTTGTTGCAATTCTGTTTGCAAAATGAAATTATTAGTCTCTTTATGTTCCTGTAACAGAAAGGATGGCACCAGGTGATGTGGCTGATAGATACTTTTTACTATCCTAGCTAAGACTCTTCCAGCAGTAGCCCTGGTAATGCTTACCTATATTACAGTGTGGTTTTTTATTTGATCTACCACCTAAAACAGCATCCAAGTCAGTCCTGTTTCCTGCATATCAACTGAGATTAAGACCTGTCTTTAGGCCTCCGGTGTTTTGCTGTGTTTTGTTTTCTGTTCTTTTGCGATATCTCTTGATCTTCAAGGTCAAAAATTAAATCGGTAACTTGCGTGGATAGGAAGATTATTCAGGGTTATAATTAAAAGCACGAAAAATTTTGAAGGGGTATTTTTAAACCTCATGCTTTAGGGTTTAACTTTGTTCAGAAGTCAGGTTGAGAACCTGCAGGGAAGAACGGGTCGCAGATTATCCCATACCTCTGTCTGGAGGGCTCTTAAGCCTCTGCTGAGGTGTAGCCCCTGGCAGAAAGGGGATGGTGCCTTGTCATAGCATAACTGGTCTGACTGAACCACACTCCCAGTGATGAAATACTGGGCTGCAGACATGCTCATACCCAGCTTGGATA
Source organism: Patagioenas fasciata (assembly GCF_037038585.1). Classification (NCBI taxonomy): domain Eukaryota; kingdom Metazoa; phylum Chordata; class Aves; order Columbiformes; family Columbidae; genus Patagioenas; species Patagioenas fasciata. The sequence continues at coordinate 45,118,346 of NC_092559.1, forward strand.
GGATTTGTTTTTAAACCTCCCTGTTTGGTTGCAGAGGGGTCTCCTGTCTGTCTGCGCCTCATAGTCAAGGAGTAAAAGCACAGCTCATCTTTGCATATGTTTCCATTTACAGTGTGGTAACTTGGTGGAGGAGTTATGTTTACAGCCAGCTAAATGAGCCCATGTGTTTCTTCCTGGTGACACTGCTCTGGTTGCCCATTCTCTTGCACCCTGTTGAGTTACAGCAAAGTACACTGACTGTGGGGGACTCTCTGTGCTGGAGTGATACCCCATTTGCATGTAACTGGCGCCTTCCTAAAGTTCAGGCATCAAGTGCTTATGGGGGCTGGTTTTTTATGGATTTTTGCAGGAAAAAAAATGCTTTGGAAAGGATGATGTAGTGTTTTCCATTCGCATCTTGGGGCCCAAGGGAAAATATTTAATTACTTCCCTCTACTGAACATGAAATCAAACATTAAAGTGTCTTTGTTCATAGTTGAGGAGACCTTGCATGAGAGATACTTCTTCTAGAGCACCTGGTCTCAGGACACATCTTGCATTCAGTGTAGTGGCTAAAGGAGTTTTGTTTGTAGCAGTTTGTCAAATGTGCCAGGCAATACTTAAAAGAAGAATAATTTCTGATGTGAAGATATGAGATAAGCAAAGGATAAAGGTGCAAAGCAAGGGTAATGGTAAAAATATAGCACCTTATATGTTTCCCTCTTCCTCCTCTTCCTTTGCAGTATATTACATCCTTTTGTTATCTCTCAGTTTGGTTTGATCAGACAGCTAAGTTTATACGGACAGCTTATTAAAAGCGGTCTTTTATGTGAAAGCCTAACTTATAAAAGGGAGTAATATTTCTCCCACCTGCTTTCTCAACTTTCTCCCACAAGAATCAGATTAACTGCTCAGATTTGTCCCAGTTTTCAAGCTCAGTGACTGAGAAAATGAAAAGGAATCTAGCCTGGATTTCTTGCATGATAATACAAAGCTCTATCAATATTGTCCTCATTACAGTGCAGGACGAATCCTTATTCTCTACATCGCAGGTGTCCTTGAAGTAGAGTTTTCTTGTAAAAACAATTGAAAAATCTTGCCTTTAAAGTTCTTGTGGAGATCCATCTCAGATGGCAGTGGCTTTCTTATAGGGATCTTAAAAGTAACAGAGAAAACCTGGTTTAAGGCATCATTCTTCCACTGGCTTTGCAATGCAATCTCATTTTATCCAGCCACACCTCCTGGTTTTTCTCTTTTTAGACTTAAAATAATGGGTAAAGATGCAGAAACTACATATGCTGTGCAAGTAACTTTTGTCAGCTATAGGATCACTACAACTGTTCAGTAGTGATGCTCAGATTTAATAGAAAATACTGCACTATTGATTCATTTTATTGTGTGTGTGTTTGTTTTGTTTTGTAGTTGTTGCTTTCTTTAAAAAAAAACAAACCAAACCAAACCAAACCAAAACAACAAAAGAAGGGAGAGCACAATGAAATAAGAACTATACTGAGGCTAATACATGCCATCGATGCAGCCATGAGTTAGGAAAGGGCTATACTGTATATGCCAGAGAAAAAAAATGTAGATCAAAGAGGAGTGGAGCAGCGAGGGATGAGGGAAATGCAAAAGCAAGTATCAGAAACACTCAGTGTTGCTGAAAAGATTCAATAAATGGCAAGAAAGATCTGTGTAATCAGAGTCAATTGTTTCAAGGGAAATTTCTCTTGTTACCAGGAGTATTAAAGGCTGTTTTTCATTAAAAGAAATCAAATAAATAAATGCACAAGAAGCAGAGTTTGTCTGATTTGATCCTGTTTTAGAGTGTGAGTATTGAATTCCTTGTGGTTATACCTAATAAATAGTGCTTTATGTTCCTCTGCGCATGGAGAAGAAGAGATATGAACAGATCAACAGCCTGTTTGCTTTTTATAAGCTTACTCAGTTTCATACTGCCCTTCAAGACTGTCCTGTCAATGATGGCTGTAGTGGGTTGACTCTGGTTGGATGTCAGGTGCCCGCCAAAGCTGCTCTATCACTCCCCCTCCTCAGCTCGACAAGAGAGAGAAAATATGACAAAAGGCTTATGGGCTGAGATAAGGACAGGGAGAGATCACTCACCAATTACCATCACTGACATAGTGTGGGAGATTTGAGGGATTTTCTTGAAGTTTCTTGAAGTCCATGATTTTTCGCCCTCGCAATACAGGGAATTAATAATTAACACTTAACACTTAAAGAACTAAAGAGCTAACACTTAGAGAGCTAACCCTTAACCGGCAACAAAATAGCCTTGCTTAACTTCGTGTAACTTATTGTACAGGAGTTCGCTGACGCCTTGCAAAGATAAAAAACCTTGAGTGCATCCTTGATGCATCCTTGGGTGAACTAGATTACAGAAACTTGGGCACAGGACAGGAGATATGCCAATTCTAACCAACTCAGCAGTCTAAGTCCCAACCAACTTATCACACCAGGCCAAAGGTGACCGTGTACAGAGAAGGAGACCCTGGTTCACAATCACTGCGCAGCTGCAACCAGGAGGGGCCAGAGGTGGTGACTATGGAAATGATCTCCCGGAACTCATTGTAAATAAGAACCGCCTTCTCGGGAACAGGTTATATCTGTTCCTAAAACTTTCATGAATATGTAACACTTCACTGCATTTAACCAAGCTCACAGCTACTGAAAATTTACAAACGTCTTAAATGGAAAAGATTCCCTTGTGTGTCCGGCGCCATGTAAAAAAACATACCTTTTTACAATCTCACAGGTTGTAAAGTCATTTCCGTGCCTCATCATGGGCAAAGCAGAGAGTGTATGGGTGAGAATTAAGGGGCAGGCTGGCAGGGGAGACACTGTTGTGGGTGTCTATTACAGACCACCAGATCAAGGTCAGGAAGCTGATGAGGCCTTCCACAGGCAGCTGAGAGCAGCAGCCTCACAATCACAGGCCCTGGTTGTCATGGGGGATTTTAACTTCCCTGATGTCTGCTGGAAGGACTACTCAGCCAGCCAGCCACAGTTCAGGAGGTTCCTCCAGTGCACTGAAGATAACTTGCTTATGCAAATGGTGGAGGAGCCCACCAGGAGAGGTGCACTGCTGGACCTCATCCTCACTAACAAGGAGGGTCTGGTTGAAGCGATAAAGGTTGAGGGCTGCCTTGGTTGCAGTGACCATGAGATGGTGGAGTTCAGGATCTTGTGCGGCAGGAATAGAGTAGCAAGCAGAATTGCAACCCTGGACTTCAGCAGGGCTACCTTCGGCCTTTTCAAGCAATTGCTAGAGAAAATCCCATGGGCAAGGCTGCTTGAAGGTAAAGGGGCCCAAGATAGTTGGTTAATATTCAGGGATTTCTTCTACCAAGCTCAAGATCAGAGCATCCTGCCATGTAGGAAGTCAAGGAAGGGAGCCAGGAGACCTGCGTGGCTAAACGGGGAACTGCTGGGTAAGATCAGGTGGAAGAGGAGAGTTTATAGATCATGGAAGGAGGGACTGGCCACTTGGGAAGAATATAAGGCTGCTGTCAGGGGATGTAGGGAGGCAACTAGGAAAGCTAAGGCCTCGTTAGAATTAAAGCTAGCATGAGGGGTCAAGGACAACAGAAAGAGCTTTTTCAAATACGTGGCAGATAAAACTAACACCAGAGGCAATGTAGGCCCACTGATGAAGGAGGTGGGTGCCCTGGTGACAGAAGATACAGAGAAGGCAGAGTTACTGAATGCCTTCTTTGTTTCTGTCTACTCTGCTGGAGGCTGTCCTGAGGAACCCAGTACCCCTGAGGACCCAGAGGAAGTCAGGATGGTGCAAGAATTTGCCTTGGTTGATGAGGACTGGGTTAAGGAACAATTAGGCAATCTGAACATCCACAAGTCCATGGGCCCAGATGAGATGCACCTGCAGGTGCTGAGGGAGCTGGCTGACGCCATTGCTGGACCACTCTCCATCATCTTTGCCAAGTCCTGGGAGAGGGGAGAAGTGCCTGAGGACTGGCGGAAAGCTAATGTCACCCCAGTCTTCAAAAAGGGCAAGAAGGAAGACCCAGGTAACTATAGACTGGTCAGCCTCACCTCAAGCCCTGGGAAAGTAATGGAACGACTTATCTTTGGTGCCATCTCAAGGCATATCTGGGATAAGAGGGTCATTAGGGGCAGTCAACATGGCTTCACCAAGGGGAAGTCGTGCTTGACCAACCTCATAGCCTTTTATGAAGATATAATGAGGTGGATAGATGATGACAGGGGGGTGGATGTTGTCTACCTTGACTTCAGTAAAGCATTTAACACAGTCTCCCACAGCATTCTCATAGCTAAACTGAGGAAGAGTGGTCTGGACAATCAGGTAGTGAGGTGGACTGCGAACTGCCTGAGGGAAAGAAGCCAGAGATTCGTGGTCAATGGGGTAGAGTTCGGTTGGAGGCCTGTATCTAGTGGAGTGCCTCAAGAGTCAGTACTGGGGCCAGTACTGTTCAGTATATTCATCAATGACCTGGATGAGGGAATAGAGTGTACTATCAGCAAGTTTGCTGATGAAACCAAGCTGGGAGGAGTGGCTGACACGCCAGAAGGCTGTGCTGCCATCCAGCGAGACCTGGACAGACTAGAGAGCCGGGCAGGGAAAAAATTAATGAAATATAACAAGGGCAAATGTAGACCATTGCATCTGGGCAGGAACAACCCCAGGTTCCAGTATAAGTTGGGAAATTATCCATTAGAGAGCAGTGTAGGGGAAAGGGACCTGGGGATCCTGGTGGACAGCAGGATGACCATGAGCCAGCACTGTGCCCTTGTTGCCAAGAGGGCCAATGGCATCCTGGGGTGTATTAGAAGGGAGGTGGTTAGTAAGTCGAGAGAGGTTCTCCTTCCCCTCTACTCTGCCCTGCTGAGACCACAGCTGGAATATTGTGTCCAGTTCTGGGCTCCTCAGTTCAAGAAGGACAGGGAACTGCTGGAGAGAGTCCAGCGCAGGGCAACCAAGATGATTAAGGGAGTGGAGCATCTCCCTTATGAGGAAAGGCTGAGGGAACTGGGTCTCTTTAGCTTGGAGAAGAGAAGACTGAGGGGTGACCTTATTAATGTTTACAAATATCAAAGGGTGAGTGTCATGAGGATGGAACCAGGCTCTTCTCGGTTACAAATAATGGTAGGACAAGGGGTAATGGGTTTAAGCTGGAACATAAGAGGTTCCACTTAAACTTGAGAAGAAACTTCTTCTCAGTGAGGGTAACAGAACACTGGAACAGGCTGCCCAGGGGGGGTGTGGAGTCTCCTACTCTGGAGACACTCAAAACCTGCCTGGACACCTTCCTGTGTAGCTTCATCTAGGTGTTCCTGCTCCGGCAGGGGGATTGGACTAGATGATCTTTTGAGGTCCCTTCCAATCCCTAACATTCTATTATTCTATGGCTTGGGAAAATTAATTTAATTTTTTAACAATCAAATCAGAATAGTATAATGAGAAATAAAACCAAATCTTAGAAATGCCTTCCCCCTACCCTTCACTACTTCCAGGGCTTAATTTTACTCCAGATTTTCTCTACCTCATCCTAAAGAGTAGTTCATCACATGTTGTCTCTGCCACTCCTTCCTCCTCAGGGGGAGGACTTCTCACACTCTTCCCCTGACCCAGCATATGGTCCCTCCCACAGGTGACATTTCTCCATGAATTTCTGCAACATGAGTCCTTCCTATGGGCTGCAGTTCTTCACAAACTGCTCCAGCATGGGCTTCTCCATGGGCTACAGGTGAATATCTGCTCTGGTACCTGGAGCACCTCCTCCCTCTCCTTCTTCACTGACTTTGGTGTCTGCAGAGTTGTTTCTTCTCACTCTTCTCTCCTGTCTGCTGTTGCACAGCAGGTTTGTTTGTTTGTTTGTTTGTGTTCCCCCCCCACCTTTTTAAATATGTTATCACAGAGGCACTACCACCATTACTGATTGGCTCAACCTTGGCCAGCAGCAGGTCCAACTTGGGGTCATTTGGCATTGACTCTATTGCATATAGGGGAAGCTTCTAGCAGCTTCTCACAGAAGCCACCCCTGCAACCCCCCTGCTACAAAAACCTTGCCACGCAATCCTATACAGTAACATTAGGGTTATGAACAAGTATTATGAACCGAAGGCACTCACTGTGGGGAGATGCCATTTTGCATGCTCAGCAGGGCTGCCTGGGGTCATCACAACTTCTTTCTAGTCCCAAAGCTATTGGCTCACAGTTCTAATGCCACTTATTGCCCCAAGAGGTATGACTTGGTTGCTGATGACATACTCAGCCAGACTGAGCTGGTGCTGGAATAAAATACACCCCAAACTATTCCTGGCACATTAATTTTATGCTTAGAATCAGATATGCAATTCCAGTGCCTGGTCCAGGCCTCATCTGGTGGGGGAGGGAAAATGTGCCTTTAACTTCTGAAGGAGGAGGATGTGGGATAATGGAGAGGCTACCAGTTCCAGGAAGTAATGGGGCAGGAAGGAAGCAAATACTGTCTTTCCTTTTCCCATGTGTGGTGGATTGACACTGACTAGATGCCAGATGTCCACAAAGCCACTCTATCATGCACCCTCCTCAACTGGACAGGCTCGTGAGTCAAGATAAGGACAGGGAGGTCATTTAGCAGTTACCGTCACAGGCAAACCATACTCGACTCGGGGAAATTAATTTAATTTATTACCAATCAAATCAGAGTAGGATGAGAAAGAAGAAAAAAATCTTAAAACGGCTTTTCCTCACCCCTCCCTTTGTGGAGGGGTTTCGTTAGGTGGAGATATGTTGTTGAATTAGTCAGGCCCAAAGGAATCTCAAGGCCACTTCGGGAAGCTGAGAACAGAATCTGCTGTGAGAAAAAGGGGCGTTTCTTCATTAACAGGGCTCAGCACGGCGTGAGTCGTCGGACCTATCATCGGTGGGGCTCCAGCGTGTGGACTGCCCATGATACTCATTTAGCGAATCCATGCTTGGAGCGTGGACGTGTGAGTAGAGAATAGTTGCGTATATAAGGAGGCTTGTTTCTGTAATAAATGGCTTTGCGTGATTCACATTGGATCGAAATGCTGAGTCCTTTATTGTTCCAACAAATGGTGACCCCGACGTGATACTCCGAACGGTGTCTCACTGTGATCGGGGAAAAGCCTGGAGCGGCCCAGCCGGAGGCGGATCAGCTGGACTGAGAATTGGGCGGAGGCGTACGGACATTCCGCAGACAAATTTGTTGAAGTAATCACCAGAAAAGGTGAGCGGCTGGGGGCAGGAGGAGGGAAGAGTGAAGTTATGGAGCAAAACGTATTTCACAGTATCACAGTATGTATTTTCTGAAGAACAAGCTATAGTTAAGCTCCTCCTGCATATTCTCTCTGTGAGAGGACTTAAATAGGAAGAAAGTAGCATACGTAGACTGTTAATTTGTTGTAGAATTAACGGCTACCCAGGAGAAACCGAGAAGGCTTTTAAACGTTAATTTTGGGACAATAAAGGGCAGAAATTATGGAATAAGGTCAGCAATGGAGATGATAAAGAAGCTAAATCATTAGTAGCTACATGGAAGCTTATAAAAGATTTTAAGGCTGAACGGTCTGCTGCTGCTGGAATTTTTGCAGCATTGCAGCCTGATAAGAAATCTAAAAATAATTGTGAATTTTTTTCTTTCACGAGTAATTTTTTTATCAATGCTTGTATCTCCCAAACAGTTTAAATGCTAAAGGTAACTGGACTGTGAAGTCTGAATTGCATTGCTCTTGGCAGCACCTTTTGACTTCCTCAGATATGCTGTGGCTTTGCAGGAGAGAACAGTGCTCAGCTGTCATAGGGTGCAAGAAGACTTCGTTAGGGTAACCCAGGACAGTTCACCTCCCGCATCCGAGTATGTAGAGACCCAAGCACATCTTATCTCATTGTCACGGTAATCCAAGATAGTTTGCTTCCCCATTCATCTGCACCCCCTTTCACCCACCTTTGCATGGGTGCCAACATAAGGGCCAGCTGTGGATCTTGGAATTTGGACAACAGCACCTGCATTACATCAGTGAGTTTGCTAATGAGTAAAACAGGACATTGCATATGTATGATATGTTAATCAGTGCAAGTTTTACTATCCATCCCCTTGGTGCTTTCCTTTGAGCTTCACCCCTGAGCAGGGCTCCGCTGTGTTGGGTCCCCATTAGCATTGGTGTCCTGGAGCTCCCACAGTGGTAATACTATGCTTTCATGAAAGCCAAAGCTTTCACTTGCTGAGTGTTATGCCTCATCCCTGAGGGATCTGCATCTGCTTTTCACTTGTAACAGCTATCTTGAAAAGAAGGTGAATCACAATATTAAGGTACACCAAGTCTAGTGTTCATGCTTAGATTTTGCTATTCCTTGAAATGACAGTGTGGCTAGGTGAAAATTCATAGGACTTTTTTTCTTTGCTTGACTGGTTTTTAGCACCAAATAAGACAGTGTGAACAGACCAAATGAGGTTGGGAGAACATCTGTATTGATCTCCTATGAACCAGACGTTATGGAGTTTGTCCTAGCTGTCCTCCACAACATCCAAGAAACGTACTGTGATCTCATGTCAGTCACTATAAAGCCCTCATTGACAAGGATATTTTCAAAAAGGTTAGGCTGCACTGCATGTGACATTTCAGCAATAGTCACTAGGGGTTGTAATCTCCTAAATATAGGAACACAACAGCAGGTAATGCTTTTAATGACACCCAAAGCAGTAGTAAATGAGTCCACTTCCAATAGTTGTTGAATAACCCCCAGTGCAGAGGCAGGAGGAGCTTGATATCTATGGGAGAAGGGGAGGAGAGTAAAACATGTGAAACTGTGAAACTTTGCTTCTGTTTGTGGTTTTCCTGTGACTCATGGATCTTCAGGGTGTGATTGCTGCTGTCAGGAGTATGTTGGGCAGCGCCATTCGATTCAGTACCTCTATTTTAGGTGCTGTTTACCAGGCTGTTGTTAAGAGGGATGGTCAGAGCCGACAGTGAGGCAAGGGGAGGGCAGAGCAAAGTTCAACTACACTTGCCCACTTTATGAATGATATGTTAAAGCTTAGCCACTAATAGTAGCTTCGCTGTGCCTCTTTGTAAATCTCTGTGAGACTGAAGAAATGTTTTAAGTTTCTATGTATTCACTAGGCACTAGGCTTCAGGTACTGGATAGACAATTTTTTCATTTTGACTCATCAGCAAAGCCTTACATTGCAGAATTGGAATCCTTAACTACCTTTTCACACCTTAAAGATGCATGGCTTCTCTCTCTCTGCACACCATCACACACTATATCAAAGATGTCAGGACACCATTAGAGTGAATTTGCCTTCTAACAGTCCTTCATTTATCATACAGAATTTCTTGAAGGAAGAGGCTGCAGACCATTGTAGAGCTTGTGTATGTGGAATACTGTGTTGACAGGCCATTAGTTGTTACATTACAAAAATGCTGTTTGTGCAAGACATGCATTATTTATACCATTCTGACTTTGATAAATCATGGCCAGTTTTCAGTTTAAAGGCACATATGTGTGACTATGTTCTTGACAACTTGGTAAGAAACCTGAAATTCAATGCCAGGACACACAAGAGCTTCCCCCCCCCCCCCTTAAAAATATAGAAGGGTTTCAGAATGGAAAAAAAACATAATGGGGATCAGTGGCCATGCTCTCTGCATGGATGTGCCTGTGCCAGGAAGGTCTATTTGGAACACTGTCCCCTTCTGTGAGATAAATGACACAGTGCCTGTGACACTACACTGCAAAGAAAACATGCTTTATTTTTGAGAAAAGTTGAGCCATTTTTATGACAGCTTTCCCAAGTGACTGTTAACTAGAAAAAACAGGGAAAAACTTTACTTGAAATGGTAAAACATTGGCACAGAAGGTTTTATAAGAAGCTGAATATGATTCAGAAGTGCTTGTGTGACTGTACTTGCAGCTGTTTTTCCTTCTTTGCATAAATTTTAACTATTTCAAAAGAAGTGGACCCTTAAAATTATCTCCAAATCTGGTATTTAGTCTTCCAAGTGTGACATTTCATTTTTAAATCCTAGTACTTGTTACAAAATTACACTGCAGGAAGACAGAGGCTTGGACTATGTGTTCATCTAAACAGACACTGAGCTCATATATCGAGTTAACTTCTCTGAAAGTAAACATAAAGTATACTCAGAACTGCCCCTCATGTGATGATGATCCTATTAAAAAAAAAAAAAAAGATGAGCAATTAAAGGATGCAACACAATTAGTAGAATTTGCAGAATTCTCTTCAGTCTCTCTGTATTAATATTTCAGTAACTTAAAAGTGTGTAATCCATACTAAAAAAGTTGGGGCATATGTTCCAGCTGGGCAGTGTTTGCTACTTTGAACCATCTCATGATTAATTGTAAAAACATTATTATGTCCTTTTCAGAATAAATACAGGGATCAAAATTCCATTACTGTGTCCAGGTAGATTTGTTGGCAGTTGCTGCATAGATTTATAGATTTTATACTATTTTCTGCTTATTAATAAATGCTGGTGAAGAGCTTTGCATTAAGAATGTGGTAGGCTGCTTTTGGCAGCAGTTTTATAACCATATTTGGCTGGGGTTATCCCCCACATTGAATTTTGGAAGATCTAAATGCAAATGTGGAATAAGGTTGAATTTTACAAATAATTCTGATGTGGTTCCCATTCCCACACCCCCCCGTAACATTGCATTTAAGAAATGTTCCTTTTTGACATGTTTAAATAAAACCCTTAGGTTCCTCTAGTGCATTGATGATAACTTTCTGATGCAAATGGTGGAGGAGCCAACTAGGAGAGGAGCACTGCTGGATCTCATCCTCACTAACAAGGAGGGTCTGGTTGAAGCAGTAAAGGTTAAGGGCTGCCTTGGTTGCAGCAACCATAAGATGATGGAGTTCAGGATCTCCTGTGGCAGGAACAGAATAGCAAGCAGAATTGCAACCCTGGACTTCAGGAGGGCAAACTTTGGCCTTTTAAAACAATTACTGGGGGAAAACCTGTGGACAAGGGTACTAGAAGGTAAAGGGGCCCAAGATAGTGGGTTAGCATTCAGGGGCTGCTTCTTCCAAGCTCAAGATTAGATCATCCCTACACGTAGGAAGTCAAGGAAGGGAGCCAGGAGACCTGCGTGGTTAAACGGAACTGCTGGGCAAGCTCAAGTGGAAGAGGAGAGTTTACAGATCATGGAAGGAGGGGCTGACCACTTGGGAAGAATATAAGGCTGCTGTCAGAGGATGTAGGGAGGCAACTAAGAAAGCTAAGGCCTCGTTAGAATTAAACCTGGCAAGAGGGGTCAAGGACAACAGAAAGAGCTTTTTCAAATAAATGGCAGATAAAACTAAAACCAGAGGCAATGTAGGCCTGCTGATGAATGGGGTGGGTGCTCTGGTGACAGAAGATACAGAGAAGGTAGAGTTGCTGAATGTCTTCTTTGTCTCTTTTTACTCTGCTGGAGGCTGTCCTGAGGAGCCCCATACCCCTGAGGCCCCAGAGGAAGGCAGGACAATGGAGGAGTCTACCTTGGTTGACGAGGACTGAGTTAGGGAGCAATTAAGCAATCTGGATATCCATAAATCAATGGGTCCAAATGGAATGCAGCCACGGGTGCTGAGGGAGCTGGATGAAGTTATTGCTAGGCCACTCTCCATCATCTTTGCTAAGTCTTGGGAGACAGGAGAGGTACCTGAGGACTGGAAGAAAGCAAATGTCACTCCAGTCTTCAAAAAGGGCAAGGAGGACCTGGATAACTATAGATCGGTCAGCCTCACCTCCTTCCTTGGTGTCTTGGTTTTGTTAAAAAACAAGTTTCTCTTTTAGTGAATTTGTCTGTCAGCTAAAGCCTTCATATTAGCTGCATTTTCCTGGAGAACCAGATACATGTTTTGGTAAACCTAGCAATGGAATGCTAAGTTATTGATAAGCATGGATGGACATCTCGCTAGAGGGACAACGACAAACAAGTGACCAAGAAACTGACCAGCTGTGTATGACATTCCATTCATGTGAATACTTCATATAAAAGTGGGAGATCACAAGGATCTCGTCCCTTTCCTTTTTCCTTCATTTTCCTTTTGCTTACGGCCGACATTGGGAGAGGACCTTGCTAGTTGTCCCTGCGAACTGAGGCCTAGTGAGAGACTGAATCCAGCTCCGGTTGGCTGCAGAGTCCAATCCAGGACTTTGGGTGCTGGGTCTGCAGTTGCTGAGACTTTCAAGATTGGTTTTGTATATTTTGTATTATTTTCTCAATTCTTATTAGTAGCATTAGTAAAACATTTTTAATTTTTTCAAACTCTCTTCTCTCTGTCCTTCTTTTCCTCCGGATTGCCTGTCCTTAGTGGGAAGGGGGGAGAGGGAGAGGCAAAAGGGGGAAGGGGGTGGGGAGAGGAGGTTAACAATACATCTGCCAGGGTTTTATTGTCAGCCAGCAATCTAAACCCTCGACACCTGGGAAGGTGATAGAACAACTTATCCTTGGTGCCATCTCAAGGCATATCAAGGATAAGAGAGTCATTAGGGTGTTGGAAAGTAAAATGTGGGAAAGCAACATGTGCGGTTCCAGCCACCTAGATGATAAAGGAAGATCAATACTAACATGACCATCTGGATGGTCGAAGACATAATACTAACATAATAACATATAAAGGGCCTTGGACAGATTACTTTGAAGTATGTTTCTCATAACTGTGAAAAGTTATAGCCCAGACATGTGACAATGGTATCTCGGGCCGGATAACCACCCCCAAGTGCATGGGATGTGTGAATGTCCTTCGGCCTGGTCTGTGAATGAGTGGAAAAACAAGTGAGACAAACATCACATGAGTTTAGTGTGTTTTTAATAACAATTAGTGGAAAAACACCTTTTGTAAACATCTTAGTCCAGGCCCATACCTTTAAATCCTATTAACTGTCAATGGTGAATAAAGAAGGCGAACTAGGCCTAGATCAGCTCTCTGCTTGGCCAAGCTCTGTGCTCCTTCCTGAACAAAGATCTCTGCCTCTGTGTGAATTTCTGTCTGTGTCCTGGTATGCGTCGTTTCTAATCACCGCATTAGGGGCAGTCAACATGGCTTCACCAGGGGGAAGTCATGCTTAACCAAACTCATAGCCTTTTATGATGACATAAAAAGTTGGATAGATGATGGTAAAGCAGTGGATGTGGTCTACCTTGATTTCAGTAAAGCATTTGACACAGTCTTCCACAGCATCCTTGCTGCTAAACTGGGGAAGTGTGGACTGCGAACTGGCTGAAGGAAAGAAGCCAGAGAGTTGTGGTCAATGGGACAGAGTCTCGTTGAAGGCCTGTATCTAGTGGAGTGCCTCAAGGGTTGGTACTGGGACCAGTACTATTCAATATATTCATCAACGACTTGGATGCGGGAATAGAGTGCACTGTCAGCAAGTTTGCTGATGACTCCAAGCTGGGAGGAGTGGCTGACACGCCAGAAGGCTGTGCTGCTATCAAGTGAGACCTGACTGGAGAGTTGGGCAGGGAAAAATTTAATGAAATATAACAAGGGCAAGTTTAGAGTCTTGCATCTGGGAAGGAACAACCCCAGGTTCCAGTATAAGTTGGGGAATGACCTACTAGAGAGCAGTGTAAGGGAAAGGGACCTGAGGAGTCCTGGTGGACAGCAGGCTGACCATGAGTCAGCACCGTGTTCTTGTGGCCAAGAAGGCCAATGGCATCCTGGGGTGTATTAGAAGGGGGGTGGTTAGTAGGGCGAGAGAGGTTCTCCTTCCCCTCTACTCTGCCCTGGTGACATGACATCTGGAATATTGTGTCCAGTTCTGGGTCCCTCAGTTCAAGAAGGGCAGGGAACTGCTGGAGAGAGTCCAGCGTAGGGCAACAAAGATGATTAAGGGAGTGGAGCATCTCCCTTATGAGGAAAGGCTGAGGGAGCTGGGTCTCTTTAGCTTGGAGGAGACTGAGGGGTGACCTCATTAATGTTTATAATATGTAAAGGATGAGTGTGATGAAGATGGAGCCAGGCTCTTCTCGGTGACAGTCAATGGTAGGACAAGGGGCAATGGGTACAAACTGGAACACAGGAGGTTCCACTTAAATATGAGAGGAAATTTCTTCACACTGAGGGTCACAGAACACCAGAACAGGCTGCCCAGGGAGGTTGTGGAGTCTCCTTCTCTGGAGACATTCAAAACTCGCCAGGACGCCTTTCTGTGTAACCTCATCTAGGGATTCCTGCTCCGGCATGGGGATTGAACTAGATGATCTTACGAGGTCCCTTCCAATCCCTATCATTCTGTGATTCTGTGATACTCTCTTTTTTCCTCCTGTCTGTACAGTGGCTGTTTTCATTTTCATACTGACTTAATTCTGAAAATAGAGCAAAGTTTGAATCCTTTCAAATCCAATAACATGTATCAGATTTTGATCTCTGAAGTTTTTTGTTGCTCAGGAGATCATTTGCAGTTTGAATAGAAATGGCTGACTGAGAGGGAGAACATGATTTCTCTTACTTGCAGCATCGGTCAGACCAGGAAAACTGCAAGCAGACACTGTGCAAGAATCCATGCTTCTTTCTGTTGCTCTGTAGCTCATATTGGGAAAGAACACAATTAAATATTCCTCCGTAGCCAACTGTGGTGGATGCACTTGACATCCCAGCCAAATCAGCAGCAGTTTGGTCCAAGCTCCAGAGGAGGTAAAGACCTGAGCTCCAGCCAGGCCAAGAACTCCTTCTAGGAGACCCACAAGGAAGCAGAACGGCACACTGAACATCGGTAACTTGTGGGTGCAGGAAGTCTCGTGCATACTTTTCCTACGATATGCAATTTGACTACAAGTCAACCACTTCATTCTATAAATATGACAGCCTGGATGAGCCCACTTTGAGCTCTCCCCGCTAAATAAGTGAGCTGTATGGCAATGGTTTTACTACTCAGAGGTCAGTGGATGAGCCCAATTCAAGTTCAATATTAATCATGTAGCTTAAGTAGATGCACACCGAATGTAATGGATTATTTAGAGATATAAGGTTGCATGGTTTTCAATATACTCTTTGCTTCATGTTACTTAGTAAGCTAGATTTGCTAAAATTTCAAGCTGTAAAGTTCTGCTCATATTTACCAAAAGCAACTGCAGACTACACTAAACACTTGCAAGATAAGGTCTAGCTTGCATTTTGCTGGGAAGGATGGAAATGACTGGGAAAACAACGATCAAAGGCTAACACAGACACATTACAGACATCTGCAAAGTGGGACCTATTTTTGCATTTCTCTGAGAAGAAAGGATTTATCCAGATAAAATGGCACCTTCAAGGACATGGACCAAAAAGAATGTCTACAACTGAACAAAATAAAGGTCCACGTGGAGTCAGAGAAAGGAGGTCCAGTGGGGAGCAAAAGGAACTGGTGGTGAAATATTGCTATTGGACTGAATCATGGTGTGAATGGTCTGTAAAGATATAAAAGTTTGTAGTTTTCTATGCTTGGGGGCACCTCTGCACAGGTACCCAGTTTGAGCCAACCCTTCTGCTATTCTACTGCATTAATTTTTTTATTTTTTAAGAATTTTGTCTCCTGCAATTCTGCTCTGCATACGGTTGTCAGGCCTCACCTGAAAGTTTGCCTTTGGAGTTCTAAAATGCAGACTCCAGAGCAAACGGTTATCAGGGCTAGAAGAATCCTGACAGTTTGCACCGTGATGGATACAGGTCTCACCTGAAAATTTGTCTCCAGAACTCCAAGACACAGCCCTGGAGCAAACGGTTATCAGGGAGAGAAGCCGCCTGAAAGTTTGCTTCGTTAATGGGTACGGGCATCTGAAGAGAAGGTAAGCAGCGTTTGGCTTGGCATATTTCCCCCATGCAGTAAATAATAGAGTGAACCTGCCACCGAACTCTTTAAGTCACGCTTCTCTTTAAGAAATCTAAACATTGTTCTGCAGCAAGCAGAACCCTAAATTACTCCCTTGCAACACCAACAAGGTGCTTGCTCTTCAGTGCAGCTTCTTGTTGTGACAGAGGTCCACACATTCAAGCTGTAGTAGAGCAGACTCCTAAGGTGATGCTGATCATCCCTTTTCAGAAGGAGAAGTGATGTTAACATGAATGTGAAAGATGGAAGGCCCATGGTAACCTAGATAAAAGAAAGTTTCATGCTCTTAAGACTGAATTCAGCAGAAGATATACCAGGACTGTTTTTCACTGATAATGTTTGCTCACAGTCTTTGCTGTTGTCATCACAGGTGATACTCTGTGGGATAATAATTTGAAAGAGGAAGAAATTATAAAGTTATCAAGCTTTCTAACCTGAACAATGACAAGGGGGAAAAGCCATTTCTTGTAAACTCTTCCTAGAACCACAGCACAACATTACAAAACTTTATACCATGGGTTTCATCTTCATTACTTGAATTAGGAGAATTGCTTGCATGCATGTATGCTATATTTCTTGGATTTGATGAAAAACTTTGAGGACTAACAATATGATTCTTTGATTCTATGAATATGTTTTCAGGCTTAACATTCTGTCGCACACACAGTTTAGATGCCAAGAAATAATCTTTGATTATCAAACAGTACATACCAAATGAATTACTTTCCCTCTGCTTATTGAATTTACTTCACAGTGAAGCAGCTGCCTTTAGTACATCTGAAAGGTGTTTGCAAAACAACCTTTTGATGAGTGTAGAGCTGTTCTTCACGTTAATCTAGTTTTTGTTTTCTGATTTGCAGTGAAATTACTAATTTTCTCTCTGACACTGGTGATATTATCTTTGCTGTCTTTGATGTTGAGTAATATAGAAGAACAGAACTCCTTTATTGGACACAAAAAACCTGTGGCACTTTTAAAGCTTTTGAGAAATAGAAAATAAACACATACCTAGCCTATTGTCACTTGATTTCCAAATTAATCTCTAAGGATAATGTTCCCTGTAGCTTGTTTGTGACTCAGTCTTTGCCCATCATACTAAAACTTCTCCCTTAGCAACCAAAGAAAAAAATATGTCCTGCACATGAGAACCTTCTAAGTGGAGGCAAAGCATCCACACTATTAACAAAAGGGGTGGTAAGTAGGCCACAGAAGCTGTCTGGAGAAAAGCCATCTCTGGGTGCAGTCATAAACTAAGCAGGGTCAGATTTAGCTTGCAAATAGGTGGATATTATATAAAAAATAATCCCTGAAGTTGCAACAAGTGGGATTTTTGAGTCAGTTACAGGGGGTGTACTCCTTCTCCAAGCTTTGTCACAGCCAGCTGAATATTTCAAGAGTTTCTGTGTTGCTGGAAGAGTGGGATTTGATGATATTTATGATCCACGCTTGGTGCTGACTTATGCCAGTTTTAATATTATTTTATGTGAAAAAGAAAAATAACAGTAGAAATGCAACTGTATTTTGCTAATTGTGTGGGCATCCTTCCTGCTTGTAACCTTGATGTCTGTCTACATTATGAGCTGCAGGCGAGCAGCAAGCTCTAATGAGCTGGTTTGGGTTTAGGACTCAGCAAGCCCATAGCAGCACAGGTGCTGTGTGAGCTCTTTAGCTACTACTGGGCAATTGTATACTTGGTCCCTCACTAATGTATATGGTACCAGTATGCTTGTTCCTCACTGCGTTTGACTTCGGAGGCAGCTGTGCCCCTCCCCCATACCAAGGCACAAGCTATCATTCCGGTGAATTGCTAGGGACTTCAGAAGTATGCTGGGCAATCCAGCCAAATCCTTAGTATGTCTATTCTTCTTCAAACTATCCTAATTACTTTTCTAGACTTTCCACACAAGAGGCAATATCCGTGTTTGCACACAGAGCAGCACAGGGAGACCTTGGTTTCATTTGAAGCATCTAGACGCCACGTCAACAGACCTGCACAGTAAAACCCCGAATGGGCCGTGTATGTTCAGGCTGATTTTGCTGGCAAGCGTTTTAGTTGCATTTCATTATTGGAGCATCTGTCTGAACAAGGATTTTATTATAGTGTTCCCTTGGGAAGTGCTGGGTGGTTTTAGTCATGAAACTGGTATAGTATTAAAATGCCACAAAATACAAGAGTATATATCTATATACATATTAGTAGCCTCTGGGATTTAGTCCAGAAAGGAAGTCGGCATGTTGATCGTCAGCTCTGTGACCACCAGCATTATCAGTGGCTTAGCTTTGGGGTGGGCGTCGGTTTGGTGTTTTCTTTTTGAGGAGCGGAGGTGTCTCATCGACTTTTCTTCTATTTGGCTTGCTTGTAACTTGTATTGGGTTAGGCACCAAAACACCTGTTTGCAGTTACAGTGTATGCAGTGTGGCTACTCATAAAGATATTTTATGTGATCCCATCATCACACTGAGCACAGTCTGATCCTGCATATACTGAAAGCAGCAAGCATTTTTCATAACGAGAAGGAAATGTTTGTTCCCCCAGCCCCGCTGCTGTATGCTGTCACTAACATCTACTTGTCTCAGATTTAATGCTTCAATCTGTATGGCTGCTGGAGTGAAACTGCAAATGACTCATTAAGTCAGTTGGATTTTCTTTGATCTTTCTGACATTACTTAGATAACTAAAGAAATTCTACAGCTAACAGATGCTAAGAAGTGCTCACCCCAGGGGAAATGCATTTATTGGTGCAGGGCCTGCGTCTGCCTAGCTGCTTTTACCTTCACTATGAAGGGGCAGTTCCTTGATGGGTTGGTTGGTCCTTCTCTTAATTTATAAGGTACAAAATGAACACAGAGGTTTACACAAACAAGCCTTTCCAGATTTATTCATAAAGTGTCTTTCATACTGATAATGACTTTCTGCAATACAAAGACATTTAGTACAAACTCAAGCAAATACAAACATGTTATGACAATATCCGTGTTGTCCCAAGAACAGGGTTCTTTAACCAGTGTGCATACAAATGAGCCAAATTTAGTACACAGAGACAAGACATTGTTTATTACCGAGTTGCACAAGTCTGGATGCTGGAATAAAGCCAGCATACCAGAAAGAAAAGTAACAGGCATTATATACAAAATCTTATCACTACTCAGGGCAGTCCTAAAGAGCCAATTGGTTACACATTTGCATATTGCATTACATAATCCTTTTAGCGCATAATGAGCAATGTTCACCTAAAGGACACTTTATCCAACAGTCTTGAGATATGTGTTAAAACAAGACTCAACTGATTGTATGGGCTTCAAAATGTCTAAAGCTGCAAGGTCAGTAGTCTCTGTAGTTGGTGATTAGGTATTTTGCAAGTCACTCTTTGTTATATGAGCAGACTGACCTAAAACTGAAAGGATTTACATATCTTTAGGTTAGCAATTGCAGACAGGATTAATTCTTTTAAGTGGTAATGACTACAGTTAGGTTTTCAGCTGTGGGTCTCTAATTGTCATGCCTTACACTGACATTTGTGTGGCTGAAGGAGAGTTGCATGCGAAACTTGCATCTGCATTAAACTGCATGTGATATGCATACAGAGTACAGCTGTCTGTACAAATTTAATGTATATGCCTCTGTATCCAAGGATATAGAGGACTTGATGATCTTAAAAGTCCTTTCCAACCAAAATGATTCTATGATTCTATAACAGTGTGCACGACTCCTTGAAAACCTGGGATGAAAAATTATATGCTATTTTATCTGGCCCAGTCATTCTGCCAGACACTCCTTCTCACCCTTCCCACTGAGCTCCTTCATCCTCACCTGCACCATGAGACCCTCACAGAATCACAGAATGTTAGGGATTGGACCCAAGTCCCAGCTCAGACACATGTGGCAGCCTTAATCTCCTGAGCTGCACTATGAATCTATGCATATTCAGGAAAATGAAGGGGGTTCTCTGTTATGCCTACACTACTCACACCGCTAAGTCCTCCATAGCAGACATGGGTAGAAACCCACAGAGTGAGACTGATGAAGAGGCAGAACTAACTCTTCCCTTGTTCCCTGCCGTGGATGTTCATGCAGTCACCGGCTGTCCTTTCCCCTGCCCAGGATGTTGGTAGGTCCTCGGGGACTCATTTTTGAGTGGTTTATAATCTTCAGCCTTGCCACCAAAATACCTGCATTAACACATCTTGAATCATGCAAAAGGTGGATCCAGTAGGTCATACTGTGATTTTTGCTTTTGTAAGTCTACCTGTTACACAACTCTTGGTTTTACATTTCTTTGGAATTGTCTTAAAAACGTATTGTAGAAAGCATAAATGTATACTTACCTGTCAAGGAACCTGATGGTTACATGCAATGGTCCACAAATACAACCATCAACTGATGGCTGTGCCAGGGTCCCCATAATTCTTCTCACCTCCTGCTTTGGAAGCAAAAGGAAAGCAAAAGAACATCAAATTCCCTAAGCTGTAATTTACAAGTAACTGAGATATTGGCTTTTCAATAGGTTTTAATGACAACAAAATTCCTCTGGAAACCAGCAGTGAGTGTCTGAGTCCCTCAACTGTCCTTGAAAATCCCAACCTAAGGTCTTGCTCCTGTTCCTATTGAAGTAATTAAATTAATCAAAATCAAGATAGGGCAGCTGTCCAGACAACCAAAGACAAGGTTAGGAACTAGAAATTACAAAACCCCATCCCATGCCTCCTTTTCTATAAATTTTGCCTAGTCGCTTACTTTTCTTGCCCTTTTCCTCATCTATTTTTAGACTCAGGGGTTTATTCACCTATTAAAAAAAAATAATAATTGTTCACCTCTAAATCCACTGCATGATCTTCAAATCATTAATTTTCTCAGATAAAGACATCTCTGACTACCAGTTCTGCTTTTCATCACACATTGCAGTACAATCAAGCACAGCCTGGACTCCCCTCTCTGCTCCCTGCTGTCTGCATGAACTCACACTGAAGAGAGAAGACAGTGCTATGTAAAAAGGAAGAATGTACCAGAAGGGGTTTTGTTCTGTACTTGTGAGCCACAAGGATGCAGGATGCGGGGAGGCTGCTGATGGAGGAAGCTGGTGAAGATGCAAGCCCACACTACCCTCCAGGATTTAACTCCACAGTGTTGTCATTTTCACTTAAAAGAATGAATCCTGCCAGCAGTTGCTGGTCTAAAGATATCTAAATCCTTTTGGCCAGCCTGCTCCTCTAGTGAAGGGTGGCTTGCAAAACACCCAGTCATGAACTACAAAGAACACTGTCCTTGGGGGGCAGACTTTCTGGAGCCAGCACAATTAGTTGAGTCTTGCTTTAACATAACTCTCAAATCAGTTAGATAAAATGTCCTTCAACTGAACTTTGCTCATTATAATACTAAAATTCACACCCCTAGGATGGCCCCTCCTTAACAAGTATGCAGAGTAGTAAAAGGATTATGTAATGTAATATACAAATGTATAACCAATTGACTCTTAGGACTTGCCCTAAGGATGTGAATATAGTGGTAAGGTTTTGTACTTAATGGCTGTTACTTTTCTTTCTGGTATGCTGGCTTTATTCCAGCATCCAGGCTTGAACAACTCTGTAATAAATGCAATATCTTGGCTCTGTGTGCTCCCTGGCTTTTTCACACACCGGGTGACAGAACCCTGGAATTTGGGACAACAGTTGTGACACCCCAGATGGGATGCTGACAAGAACTTTGCCTGGTCCAATTTGCTGACCCAGACGGGAGCAGGACTGATGGGACACCAGTGCACACCGACCTGTTCATTGGGGACTCCACTGGTTCCTCTCCCTGACTGAGCGGTAAGTGGCTCAAAGGTGCAATGCTAAAATCGAGATATTGTCTTGAATAAGTGTAATTGTGATCGGTTTGCATATGAACATGGTATTGAACCATATTCGAACTTGGTATTCAGTTTGCATTTCTGAGCTCAGTATTTGTATTTGGTTGCATGCACTTGGTATTTGGAATAAGTCTCCGTGTAAGTCAGTTCGATCAAGGACCGCATTTGGAGAGTCCTGCTACACGTAGACGTGAAGGAGTTGATAAACTTGAGCTGAGTGTATGCAGGCTTGGTATTTGTTTGCATATTTGTATTAGGTACCGAAAGAGATTTGTTTGGGGAGACAACTATAAAATGGAAACTGGTTCTTCTAGTGAAATACCATCTTGCACCTCCTTGGGATGCATCCTTACACATTGGAGTAAATTTGGGGGAGATTCTCTGACAAAAGAAGCATTGAAATGATATTGTACTAAATTGTGGCCTTTGTATGATTTGGATAATGGGGAAAAATGGCCTGAACATGGGACTTCAAACTACAGTACTATAGTGCAATTAATGTTGTTTTGCAAAAAGTTGGAAAAATGGGATGAAGCATTGTATGTCACTTTGTTCTTTTCTTTACACAATAATTTTGAGATCTAAAATAAATGTAAGTTGTTATATGATTCACCTGGAATTTATGCGCTAGTCGCAGATTCGAAAAAGAAAATGAAGTGCTATGATGGATGTGAAATTGGGAGAGGTTGTATTAAGAACAGGGAGGAGGAGGAGGATGTTCAAATGTTGGTTGTGATGCCTGGAAGGGACTCCCTTTCAGACAGCAGCGATGACAGCAGCAATGTCAGCAGCAACGTTGTTCTGAGTCCACCCCCGGCTAAACTTGAAATCTTTAGTCCAATAGCTAGCGGAACAAGAGCACAACAAGCACAATACCCTGTAATACAAGCCCCTTTGCGGCAAGCAGTTGGGCTGGATGGATCACCTGTATTTGTACATGTCCCTTTTACTACTGTTGCAAGGGAGTAATTTAAGGTTTGAATTTTTCAAAGGGAAGTGCGACTTAAAAGAGTTTGGTGGCAGGTTCACCCTATTATTTACTGCATGGGGGGAATATGCCAAGCCAAATGCTGCTTACCTTCTCTCCAGGTGCCTGTACCCATTCATGAAGCAAACTTTCAGGATTCTTCTCCCCCTGATAAACGTTCTCTCCAAAGTCTGTATTTTAGAGCTCTGAAGGCAAACTTTCAGGGGAGGCCTGTACCCATTTGCAAAAGCAAACTTTCAAGTTTCCCTCCCTGATAACCATTCGCTGTGGAGTCTATAGTTTAGAGCTCCAGAGGCAAACTTTCAGGTGAGGCCTGATAACTGTATACAGAGCACACTTTCAGGAAACAAAATTCTCAGGAAAAAAATTAATGGAGTAAAATAGCAGGAGGGCTGGCTCAAGCTGGGTACCTGCGCAGAGGTCCAACCCAGGCATAGAAAACCACAGACTTTTATTTCTCTACAGACCATTCATACCATGATTCAGCCCAATAGCAATATTTCACTTTGGGGTCTTCTTGTTGCTCATTGGATGCTTTTCACTGATCTCACATGTGCCTTTGTTTTTTTTTAGCTGTATTAATTGTTTATAGTCCATAGCCTTGTAGGTGATATTTTGTCTGAATAAATCCTTTTCTTCTCAGCAAAGTGCAAATCGGGCCTTATCTTGCAAGTGTTCAGTGTAGTTTGCAGTTGCTTTCAGTAAATATGAACAGAACTTAAGATTTCAGCAAATCGAGCTTACTAAGTAACATGAAGAAGAGAGTATATTAAAAATCATACAACCTTATACTTCTAGATGATTCATTATATTTAGTATGCACTTACTTAAGCTAAATGATTGACATGAAACTTAAATTGGGTTCATCCACTGAGCTGTGAGTAGTAAAACCATTGCCATACAGACAGGTTATTTGGCAGAGCGAGCTCAAAGCTCTTTATAGAATGAAGTGGTTGACTTGTAGTCCAGTTGCATACAGTAGGAAAAGTATGCATGAGACTCCCTGCACCCACAACGTATCAGTGTTCAATGCACCATTCTGCTTCCTTGTGGGGTTTCTAAAAGGAGTTCTTGGCCTGGTTACAGCTCAGGCCTTTACCTTCTCTGGAGCCTGAACCAAACTGCAGTTGGTTTGGCTGGGGGAAGGTTGAGTGCATCTGACACACAGCCACACCTAGACTCCTGAGAAGGAGTTTAGAAAGCAAGATCATCCATTCCGAACCTTGTGACTTGATGGGAGCGCCTCCCTCTACCCTTTTGCATCTCCTGTTCCCATAGAAATCACTCTAACTCTCATCTGATTCTGCTTGGCATATTTCCTCCATGCAGTAAGTAATAGAGTGAATCTTGCCATCGAAGTCTGTTAAGTCACACTTTTCTTTGAGTGATCTAAACATTGTTCTGCAGCAAGCAGAACCCTGAATTACTCATCTACAACATCCCCCACCCTACCCATAGCCCAGGAACATTTTTCAGCCCCCTGGGGCCATCCAGCCCTGCTCTACTTGTCCTTGGTCCTTGTCAATTGAGCCCTCCACCTGTGGGCCAATGTCCCAGCCTGACCTGGGCCTGGATCCATCCCCAGGGAAATGCTCCATGGCTTGGGCTGTCCCTTGGCTCTTGGCTTGGGGAGGTGGGACAGGCCTGCCCTGCTGTTCCAGGGAGCCCTCAGCCCCTGTGGTGCCCTTGCATGGAGGTGAAGAAATAGATGCTTAGCTTTAAGTCATAAACATGTCAGCAGTGCAAACTTCTCATATTTTCTTTACCAGGGATAAAACCTGGTTACTGTGGACTTTTTCCCTCTACTGCTGAGAGCTTGCTAAAATAATAAAAGTAGTCTTCCTCTTTTATTAGATCCTTCTGCAAGCATAGTGTAAATAGTGCAACTAGTAAGAGAGCCTTAGTTTTTACATGGTGATATCTTTTCAGATAAATCAAATACAAAAGCTATCTCACACAATTGTTTTCAGGTAACTGGGAACCAACTGGGAATTTCAGGCCCCTTATGAACAAGTGGATCTTGTGAAATGCTGTCTTGGAGACTTCAGGCCCTGGTCAATGTGACACATATGTTAAAAACCACTCAGGGAGAAAATGAAACTGATTATCTCCTGATTCCTCAGCCCACCAACTGTTTAATAGTATCTCAGAAAGGTTTTCTGATATGGCACTGCAATGCAGCCAATCTGTAGTTTCAGATTGGAGAGAAAGCTGCAATTAACAGTAGAGCAGAAATTACAAGATCTGTTCCTGAAAATCAGGTTGGATAGAGACAAATGAAATTTATAGCAGAATAAACACTTGATTATTTTTTGTCTTAATTTCCACAATTAACGTTTGCAATGCACATGTAATCAGAGTGGTGAAGGTTATAAGCAGGTGCATGGGTGCCATAGCCACAGTCTCTCTCCAGAAATGAGTCAATGAATATGCCAGCAGTGACTCTAGGGGGGGCACAAGACTGAGGAAGCCCATCAGTGTTTCCCCCCCCCAGGAGCTGTGATGTTTGGTGCCTTACACCTCCTGCTGCCTTTCAGGGAAACTCAAGGGATAATTGTAATTTTTGACAAACCAGTTTGGATCCCAACACATCTGCATAACTACAGCTGAAGACTGTGAGTAAGAATACATGGGGAAGTTGAGGTGTTTCCATTCCCCAAGATTATTACATGAGCTAATATAACCAGAAATCATGAAACTGCTGTTCGAAATAACCCATTAAAGCGAACCATGCCTACAACCAGAGTGACATGATTTCAAACCTGAACATGTCCCAAGTAGTGCTAGATTGCGTTACAGAAAAATGGTGGACTTGGTTCACCATGGCCATGCACCAGGAAAAATGTATCCAAGGACTGCAACAAAAAACCATGACACACACCAATCAGGCTGCTGAATTCAATAAGCATGCTTTAGATTTCAGGAGGCAGAGGTGAACCATTATTTTATTAAGTTTGGGGACTGAAGATTTTGTTTTGTTTAATTTTTTCCTCTTCTGATAGTGACAGCTCTGGAGATATTTGTGTCCTTGTCAAAGTCACAGAATAGAAGAGAATGAAGCCACATTGTCAGTATTTGGTTGAAAATGCCTAGATGACCAGTAACTCCTCTTTCTGTGTCCTGGTCCCTGTAATTGTGACATTGGCATGAATTGGGCTATTGAAAAGATAAAATCTTCAGTGAGGATTGGGAGGAAACAGCCCTGCAGGTATGTCACCTGTTACCACTGGAAAATGCATTAGGCATAAATTTCAAATGCCTTGATTTAGGTCTCACATTTTCAAAGCTAAATTTGATGATCAGTCCTTGGATTCACAGAAGTTCTGTGACTGCTGGTTGCAAAGCTTTCTATCACATGCAATGACTTGCTGATGTCATTTGCAGAAGTTTGAAACATAAAGATGAGTCTGGCAAAGAAATATTTGTCTTATGACACTATTTGGGAGCTACTGTTATCATTAACAGCAATCATCCAAGAAATAAAAACAATCTAAAAACAATCTGGACCTTAGTAATGGGCTAATTTTCTGGAATTACTTCAGAAATGTTAAAGCAGTTGCACTTAAAATTTCGTTGCTCGTATAAGTTCAGGATATTTTGCAAGAGGAACACTTTTAGTCCCGAGTCCTCAGAAGTAGCAGAGTGGCGTCACTATAACGCTACAGACATCTGGGCGTGTTTCTGTCCTCTGTCAAGCAGCCTGGTTGTGTCTGTGCTGCTGACCAGGTTATGGGCTTCGGGAAAGTGCACAATTATCCTTCCTGTTGAATTATTGCAATGTGGTTTTGGTCTGTGCTAGCTAGTCCTCCCCCAAACAGCATTTGGGCCCAATTCAATCACTCGCATGGGCCAAGGGCTGTTTCCAGCAGGGCAACTATTTTTTTTGATGGGTGGTTAGCTGGCTGGATGTGAACTGACCCATACTCCTTTGCCTCTGGGACTGTAAAATGAGGCCTGACCAGTTTTATTTACTGGTATAAGCACTGGTTATTTGCTCTTTCCCAGTAATTCCTAGACTTGATGGACTTGATTTACACACCCATATCTGTTTTGAAACTCTCTAGCATGGACTAAGGACAGAAAACAGTCCAAAGGGACAGTGTTTAGGGCCAGAGAAATGTTCGAGGTTTTGAAGCATAAATGAAACTTAACAGTACTGTTTCAGTTATCTGGGATCTCTAAATGGGGGAAACTAAGATCTTTTTCCAGTATCAACTGAAACTTCAAGCAGTACTCTATATATTCCTTCAAACTCTCTTAAGTTAAACCTGCACAATATAATACATGATGGTATTAGAAAATTTATTATAACCATCTTATATCCTTAGTTTGATTTGCTAGGGAATAATTTCTGAGTAAACGCATGGGGAATGCCAGTTTATTTTTCTAGCATCCCTGAATAACGTCTACGAATTTTTTGTCTATGAAATTCCTCTGAGAGTTACTGTTTCAAAAATTATTGTGCAATGCTTTTATTTACTGTGTAACAAGATAAGAACAGCAGTGGGTTTTCCTGTAAATATGATTTTTTTCTTGGCTGACACAGTGTCAGCCAGTCACTAGTGGTGATACACAGGGCTCAGTACTGGGGACAGTACTGTTTAATATTTTAGCAGTGATCTGGATGACGGTGTAGAGTGTCCCCTCAGTAAGTTTCCATATGACACCATGATGGGCAGGAGTGTTGATTTGCTTGTAAAATCATAGAATTGTTTAGGTTAGAAAAGACCTTTAATAACATCAAATCCAACCATTAACCTAACACTATCAAGTCCACCACTAAACCATGTTCCCAAGCACCACATCTACATGTCTTTTAAATACGTCTAGGGATGGTGACTCAACCGCTTCCCTGGGCAGCTTGTTCCAATGCTTGACAACCCTTTCCATGAAGAAATTTTTCCTAACCTCCAAGCTAAACCTCCCCTGGAGCAACTTGGGAGAAGAGACTAACACTCACCTCACTACAACCTCCTTTCAGGTAGATGTAGAGAGCAATAAGGTCTTCCCTCAGACTCCTTTTGTCTGGGGTAAACAACCTCAGATCCCTCAGCTGTATCTCATAAGACTTGTGCTATAGGCCCTTCACCAGCTTCATCGCCCTTCTTTGGACATGCTCCAGCACCTCAATGTCTTTCTTGTAGTGAGGGGCCTAAAACTGAACAAAATGTTCAATGTGCAGCCTCACCAGTGCCAAGTACAGGGGGATGATCACTTGCCTAGTCCAGCTGGCCATACTATTTCTGATACAAGCCAGGATGCTATTGGCCTTTTTGACCACCTGGGCACACTGCTGGCTCATATTCAGCCAACTGTTGACCAACAGCCCCAAGTCCTTTTGTGTCAGGCAGCTTTCCAGCCACTCTTCCCCAAGCCTGTGGCGTTGCATGGGGTTGTTATGATCCAAGTGCAGGACCCAGCACTTGGCCTTGTTGAACCTCATACAATTGGCCTCAGACCATCGATCCAGCCTGTCCAGACCCCTCTGTAGAGCCTTCCCACCCTCCAGCAGATCAACACTCCCACCCAATTTGATGTTGTCTGCAACCTTCCTGAGGGTGTACTTGATCCCTGCATCCAGATCACTGATAAATGTGTTAAAGAGAACTGACCCCAATACTGAGCCCTAAGGAACACCACTTGT
The DNA here is from genome assembly GCF_037038585.1 of Patagioenas fasciata. NCBI lineage: Eukaryota > Metazoa > Chordata > Aves > Columbiformes > Columbidae > Patagioenas > Patagioenas fasciata. The sequence goes on from NC_092559.1 coordinate 45,146,643, forward strand.
GACAGACTGACAATGTGATTTGACTCCATTCACTGAGGCAATTGAGAATAGTGTACAGAAAGAAACACACTCACAGAGTTCTTGTTAGCAGCAAGAGCAGAGCATAGCAGAGCTGAGCTGAGCTCTCTTTAATTAACTCTTTCTCAATTTATAGCTTTACAGATATGGGCCTGGACCAAGAAGTCAAACAGGACGTTTTTTTCAAAAAAAATTTTATTCCAGACACACCACACTCATCTTGTGACTGTTTTCAGTCACATTCTTTCTTATGCATACCTGGTGGTTTTCTGGCCCAATATCCACGCACCCACATATTGGTTTGGGTGGTCTTCTAGCCCGCGATCCACACTCTCACTTCTGTGTAACCTGTCCAAGACCGCTTTGTTTTTGACTGATTGCTGTGATTTAAATATGTTAGTATTAGTCGTCCTTGACCATCCAGATAGTCATGTTAGTATTGATCTTCTTTTATCCTCCAGGTGGCTGGAGCCATACGTCCTGCTGCTCCCACATGTCCCTCTTTTTTTTTCTGGAATATTGGGTTCACAATGAGTGCAGCAAGGACCCTGGCTTCATTCTTCTTTACATTCTGTATCATTCTCCAGATGATTTGGAGGACTACAAGAAAAAATATTACACAAGCAGTTCAAATCCCCACAAAAACCCATATATGCAGACTGAGGCCTGAAAACCATGGTGTCACAGAGGCACCCTGAGGTTAGTTTAAGGAACAACAGGGTCCAAAACAACTTTTATTTAACCAGTGATAAACAGGGTTTTAGTACTCCAAAAGTGACTTAAATACAGGTTCGGATATCAGTTGAGGAAAATTATTAAGGGGCAGCAACTAATACAACAGGCGGTCCACAGAGTGCATGCACATGGCTTCACCAAAACAATGCCAGAGCCGTCTCTGAGTCCGGGAGGAGTACACACTTGCCTGAACATGGTGTGGGATTATTTTTAAAGAGATACACGTACTCGTAGTGAGTACGGAAAGTTAGTACACTCGCGATTCTGCAAGGGTAAATTTATAATACACTCGCAATCCTGCAAGGGTTAATACACATGCAAATGTGCACAGAATATCACACATGCTTATGTGGAAGCACAGGAGGAAAATACACTCGCGATTGTGCGAGGAAATAATTTATACATGTGCTCATATTGAGCACGGAAAGTTATGCGTGCAAATGTGCACAGAAAGTTACACGTGCTTATGTGGAGGCATGGGAGGAAAATACACCTGCGATTATGCGAGGATTAATTTTGCACGTGCTCATATTGAGCATGGAAAGTTACACGTGCAAATGTGCAGGGAAAGTTTAAATACACTCGCAATCCTGCGAGGAGAAATTTTACTCACACACGTGGCGGCAAGGCAAGCGGAGTCTCCATCCCGGGGAGAGGGGCTCTCGGCGGCAGCATCTTGCTTGTGCTCTGAGAGACCCGCGACAATGGGCAGAGTCTCAATGAGAATCCCATTTTTATAGGCTGATCAGATCTGACTGTAGGCATTCCAGAAGCTTCTCTGCACCCCCACACTGGCTGTGGGGTGCCCCTGAAGCCTCCAAACATCCCCCACACTGGCCGCAGGTGCCCAGCGGCTCACTGGCGCCTTGGCACTCCCTTCTCCTAATGGCCCTGGCCAGGGTGCTCTGGGGCCAAACAAAAGAAGCTGTTAGCCTCAAGTAGCAGAGAGAGAGGGAGATGTGCCTACTCCTTCCATACTGAAGGAGGGAGGGGAGAGAGGGGGGTTTGCATCCTGCCGCACATGGGTTTGGGTTTAACCACTTTACACTATTAGAAATGTCATCCATTATGTTTTTCCATGTTAATTCTTGCAAATTATGCAATTGTTTTTGCAGGGCACTGGCTAAATCCTGAACCATACCTTGCGCATTAGCTGAAAATGCTCCCCGGAGATGTTGTTTCACTTGATTCTACTCATAAACACTATCATTCACTTTTAACAGTGTTACACATAAATTCTTTTGAATTATGTTCCCAATCACAATGCAGTTTTATTCTGGTAGCCAAAGCATTTTGTTTATCTCCCATCTACAACAGGGCTGCTTCACATATATTTGTTGCTGAGGTATTATTATTAGTCTTAGTATTAGTGTTCCTTGACCATTCAGATGGTCATGTTAGTATTGATCTGCTTTTATCATCCAAGTGGCTGAAACCATACGTCCTGCCACTCCCACAATTCACCACAACTCTTTGGACCTGGCCATCCAGCCAGTTTTTTACCCAGTGAAAAGTATGACCACCTAAGCCATGAGCAGCCAGTTTCTCTAGGAGATTGCTGTGGGAAACAGTATCAAAGGTTTTACTAAAATCTAGGTAAACAACATCCACAGCCTTTCCCTCATCCACTAAGCTGGTCACCTTGTCATAGAAGGAGATCAGGTTAGTCAAGCAGGACCTGCCCTTCATAAACCCATGCTGACTGGGCCTGATCTCCTGGTTGTCCTGTGATGGCACTCAGAATGATCTGCTCCATAATCTTCCCTGGCACCAAGGTCAGACTGACAGGCCTGTAGTTCCCCAGACCCATCTTCCAGCCCTTCTTGTAGATGGGTGTTACATTCGCTAACCTCCAGTCAACTGGGACCTTCCCTGTTAGGCAGGATTGCTGATAAATAATTTAAAGTGACTTGGTGAGCATCTCTGCCAGTACCCTTGGGTGGATCCCATCTGGCCCCATAGACTTGTGGTACCTGAGTGGTGTAGCAGGTTGCTAACCATTTCCCTTTGGCTTATGGGGGCTTCATTCTGCTTGCTGTCCCTGTCTCACACCAAAGGAGGCTGTGTACCTGGAGTACAACTGGTATTACTATAAAAGACTGAGACAAAGAAGGCATTGAAGTACCTCAGCCTTTTTGTCATCCTTTTTCACTATGTTTCCCTCCGCATCTAATAAAGGATGGAGATTCTCCTTCATCCTCCTTTTGTTTTTACTGTATTTACAGAAACAATTTTTTGCCTTTTATGGCAGTAGCCATATTAAGCAATAGTTGGGCTTTGGCCATATTAAGCTATAGTTGGGCTTTGGCCCTTCTAATTTTCTCCCTGCATAATATCACGACACCCGTGTAGTCCTCCTGAGTTGCCTGCCCTCCTTCCAAAGGTCATAAACTCTACTTTTTTTCCTGAGTTCCAAACAATGCTCTCTGTTCAGCCAGGCTGGTTTTCTTCACTGTCAGCTTGTCTGTCTGTGCATGGGGACAGCCTGCTCCTGTGCCTCTAAGATTTCCTTCTTGAAGCATGTCCAGTCTTCCTGGACTCCCTTACCCTTCAGGACTGCCTCCCAAGGGACTCTGTCAACTAACCTCATAAACAGGTCAAAGTCCACCCTCCTCAGCTGACCCTCCTCCTTACTTCTCCAAGAATTGAAAACTCTGTCATTTTATGATTGCTATGCCCAAGATGGCCTCCAACCATCACATCACCCACAAGTCCTTCTCTGTTCACAAACAATAGGTCCAGCAGGGTGCCTTCCCTAGTTGGCTCACTGACCAGCTGTGTCAGGAAGTTATCTATCTTCCACACACTCCATGAACCTCCTGGACTGTTTCCTCTCTGCTGTATTGTATTTCCAGCAGACATCTGGTAAGTTGAAGTCCCCCGTGAGAACAAGGGCTAGCACTTGTGAGACTTCTCCCAGCTGCTTGCAGAATACTTCATCTGCTTCTTCATCCTAATTGGGTGGTCTATAACAGACTCCCACTGGGATAGCTGCCTTGTTGACCTTTCCCCTGATTCTTACCCATAAACACTCGAGCCTTTCATCATCAGTAAGCTCTCAACAGTCAAAACACTCCCTAACATACAGGGCTACCCCACCACCTCTCCTTCCTTGCCTATCCCTTCTGAAGAGTTTCTAGCTATATATTGCAGCACTACAGTTGTGTGAGTCATCCCACCACGTTTCTGTGATGGCAACTATATCATAGTTTTCCAGCTGCACAATGGCTTCCAGCTCCTCCTGTTTGTTGCCCATGCTGCATGCATTGGTGCAGATGCACTTCAGTTGGGATATTGATCCCCCCACCTTTTTGCAAGGAGAAGCCCTAATTTCTATGTGACTATTCTCAGGTGCTTCAGTGGTTTCTAATGCATTAATAACCTTTGTGTCTTTGCTGCTGTGTGGATCTCCATCCCCTACCTCCACTGAGACAGCAGACTGAAAGACTTTGCTAGCACACCATCCCTCAAACAGTGATATGCTGCCCCCAGCCTTATCTCTAGTCAGCCTGCTTTTGTCCCTTTCCTCTTTCAAATCTAGTTTGAAGCTCTTTCAATGAGCTCTGCTAACTCTTGTGCAAAGATCCTTTTCCCCCTTTGAGACAGGTGTACCCCATCTGTCACCAGCAGGCCTGGTATGGCATTTTTTGATCTATGGTCAAAAAAAACAAAATTCTGCTAGTGACACCAGTCTTGCAGGCAGGTATTGATCTGCTGGCTCTTCCTGTTTCTTCCTTCATCATTCTCTGCAACTGGAAGGATAGAGGAGAACACTACTTGTGCTCCTGATCCCTTAACCAGTCATCCCAAGTCCCTGAAGTCCCTTTTGATTGCCCTCAGATTTCCCATTGCAACCTCATCACTGCCTACCTGAAAAATCAATAATGGATAATAATCAGAGGGCCTTAGCAGGGTAGGAAGCTTTCTCTTCACATCTTTAACCCAGGCCCCAGGGAGGTAGCAGACTTCTCTAAGAAGTGAGTACGGTCTGCGTATTTGGCCTTCTGTTCCCTTCAGAAGGGAGTCTTCTATGACAATGACACTTCTTTTTTCCTTTATGGAAGCAATTTTGACACAGGGTGTAATCTGTCCAAGGCCCTTTATATATTATTATGTTAGTATTATGTCTTCGACTGTCCAAATGGTCATGTTAGTATTGATCTTCCTTTGTCATCCAGGTGGCTGGAACCGCACATCTTATTTCCCACATTTTACTTTCCAATAGGTGTAGACTGACTTAAACTTGGCAACACCTCCAACCTAGGTGAACCATTGTACTCGTTATTGTTCGGTTCTACTTGCAAAGCCTCATGCCTATTATGCAAGGGCACCTGGGAACATAGGGTAGTCATAGAGGAGATGCGCCTGCTGCACTGGGCAGGAACTTGTCACCATTGCCCCCTATCCCTTAAGTCACTGTGTTCAGACAGGTGGAGAGAGGATAGGGAATCCTCTGTATCATATGTCCTGTCTGACTGTTGGGTCTGTCTCGGGAAAGGTAGGGTGCAATTCCAGTAGCCTTTCTGTCTCTCACACTCCCTGATACTCCTCAATCTATTGTCAAGGTTTAAGGCAAGGTGGCAATAACCAGGACATCTGTTTATCTCCTTTCAGAGCTCTGTCACTAAGCGGAGCAATTCCTCTACCTGGGGGCATCTCCACAGGTGTGCTCACTACTGCCATCCAGTACTGGCATAAGAGTAGGACACACCCTACAGCCTGACACCTGGGTGGCAGTACACTCCCACCAGAACTCTGTCTGGAAAGTTAAGTCATGGTGGTTGCAGAGCTTAGAGAGACCATGACTTTCTGCCAGGTGGATACCATTGCTCCCTGGTCAAGCTGGCAGAGCTTCAACACCCCCCCTGCGTGCCCTTCCATACGAACTGTCATGCACACTGCCACGCCTTGCTGATGCACCACACCCTTTTTACCCATCCTGTTTGTGGTGCTCCTGGTGGCTAGTGCTCCATAAGGGCTTCTTTTATAAGTGTGGAGGGGCTGGGACACCATTGCCCCTGGCCCTGCCCAGGTCTCATTAGCCACTGCAAGTTGCATTCTCCTGGCAGCTCTCATCTCCCCCTGAGGTTCTCCCAGTTTGGGAAACCCCACTGTGCACCACGCAAGAGGACTCTACTGCGGATTGTGCTGGCAATCGAACTACTCGCCTCAGTGACTGAATGCTAGTTTCGGTTACACCATGTTTAAATTTCCCACTGTTACTCCTGGACCCAGACAGGTCTTGTCAGCCCAGCTTGAGGGTAGGAAGACCCTGCAAAGGCTAACAGGTGCAAATGGCCAATGTACCTCCCCTCCCAAGCATCAGAAACTGCTAGACTGATAGACCACTATGGTCATGCACACACCCCTTGGTCAACAAATAGAGCCCTTGACCAATGAAATGCCTTAGTTGAGAGAAGTTTCTAGACACTACCACAAATTACCACAGCTCAGATTCAACTAGAGTATAAATGGAGCCCACCAGAGACCCCCATTGAGTTGATCTTCCTTGGATTAGCAGTTGAAGACTCTCCTTCTTAGACTGGGACACCATCTAAGGAAATTTCCTCGAGGACTGAGACATCTTGCCTTATTGGTAAGCAATTATAGCTTCTGGAAACCTGTGGCAGTCCTCACTTTTTATGAGTGGGAAGATGCACATTTGGAATCATCATTCTAGAGTTTTGGGATCCCTTAAGTCTGAATCAGCTGTGTAGTAACTGAACTCCTAATCGCTATCCGAATGTGTTTTATAATGTTGTTGGAGTGCTAAATAACTTTGGATAAACCCCATTTCTAGTTGGTTTTCTGTTAAATAGTTCTGGTTAGAATAAAATCTGTTTGGAGCTTATCACCTGCCTAAATTGATTTCTGGGGTGCTTCCATGACAGGGATTGAAAATCCTTTAACGCTGGCCAACACCACCGCATCCTCCCATCACTGATATAGCCATGGATATTGCAGTCCCTGTTTAGGCTGCAGCCAGCTTGCTTATGTGAGCATGCAAAACAGAGACTTTAGCAAAGACTTAATCATTCTTTCCCCTGTAGGTGCAAATTCAGTGTCAGGATTTTGGCTTACTTTTTAGCCTTATGATATATGTCCTCTCTTTCTAAAATCAACAAGACTTATAAATATTGAGAAACATCTTGAGAGCATCAGCAAAACAGTATGAGCAGTCAGTCCTTGCCAGATGCAGTTGTGGCTGGTGCTGCTGACTCTGGCTCTGTATTTGTGCCACTTCTTCGCAGCCTAAAAGCTGACTCAAGTCTCAAAGCACTGCCTTGTGATCAAGATAATCCATCATGATTCCCCAAGACGACTTAGCTCACCCACCGTATTATTCTAGTGCAGCTACATGATCCTCAGATCAGAGTACCTTTTGTTTAGACAGCTTAAAGAGGAAGGAGAGTAGATATGCATAGCTTAAGGACTTAGGGGGATTTGGACTTCTTGGAAAGTAATTTTATTGATGAGCTTCCATAAAATCTGGTAGAGGACAAAATGTAGAGAGGATAAAAAAACAAAACAACAAACTCCAGCTATTTGATAGCTGATGCCCCCAAATTTTCCCACTAAGAGTCACAATACCTCTTCCTCTTGCTTCAGCCAGTATTCAAAGGATTAGAAGCAGTTTAATTGCATCTTGGTGGGAGTGCAGAAAGACATCAAGAATTTGTGTGCTGGGAGCAATGGTATGTACTGAAACAAAGATGGCAATCCTGCTTTCAGGGAGGTGTCATCATGTACATGTCGTAGGAGATAATCCATATTAATTAATTCTCACTCAATAAATGCCAGCTTTGCAGTGTTTTTCTATTTGGAGAGGATTTGCAGCAGCCTTTGCTGCTACATGTGCCTGGACTAATTGCACAAGAGTGCTATAACCTGATTTATGTGCAGGAGAACTGTACCTGTCTCCTGAGTTCTGCTGGAATGAGCCAGGATGCCAGCACCATCCTTCTGCTGGTCAAAGACAACTCTTCTGTGTTTTGCAGTAGAGTGATAAAGAAATCAACAGCATTTTGTATTCCTGTGCCTCCTGTCATATGCAGTAATGGCTCTGCTGTTACTTACAGTGGTGACTCATCACAGTGAGCAATGTGGCAGAGCCACAGTATGGTGGAAATGGAGGTGATCTGTAATAGCATTATGAATATGGTGATGCAACAGCTTTAGGTGGTGACAAGACCAGGGCAGGAGGTTATTGATTAAGTTTATTGGGACTGGAGAGTGGCAATGCAACAGCTCCCAGGTTGGAAAGCAATGGGCAAAATCATTAGGTTTAAAGATGTGTCCCCCAAAGAAATTGCAAGCGTGTTTCATCAGGTTATGAACTTGCAAGTAAAAGACAATAGTGAGTTAAGTCCTACGATAAAAGAGATGGAATAGTGGACAGTTTGACCAAAGCTGTCTAAAGAAGACATAAACAGAACAGGAGAGAAAAGAAGGACTTTTCAGAGATGGGAAATAATATACCTTGTAAATTTTATTTATGCCAGCTTTTTAATGTTTTCAAGTTATGTTTTTCTTCAAAACATTTTTGTTTTATTAGGTTGGTGCAAAAAGAACCGAGATTTTTGCATTGTTGAAATTTGCCATTTGATATTGGAATGCATTCTTAAATAAATGTGGTTATGTTATACATCATATTAATGTACTTTTCTCACTTTATGTTTTTTTTTGCTACTGACTTATTACTTGCTGTTTATTTTATATTTATTTTAGACTATGGAAATGATGTTAGACAAAAAGCAAATCTGAGCAATTTTCTTATTTGAGTTCAAAACGGGTTGTAAAGCAGCAGAGACAACTTGTAACATCAACAATGCATTCGGCCCAGGAACTGCTAACGAACATACAATGCAGTGGTGGTTCAAGAAGCTTCACAAAGGAGACGAGAGCCTTGAAGATGAGGAGCGTAGTGGCCAGCCATCGCAAGTTGACAACGAACAATTCAGAGTAATCATCAAAGCTGATCCGCTTACAACTACATGAGAAGTTGCCAAAGAACTCAACGTCGACCATTCTATGATCATGTGGCATTTGAAACAAATTGGAAAAGTGAAAAAGCTCAAGAAGTGGGTGCCTCAAGAGCTGACTGAAAATCCAAAAAAATTGTCCTTTTGAAGTGTCATCTCCTCTTATTCTATGCAACAGCAATGAACCATTTATCAGTCAAATGGTGGATTTTATATGACAGTCAGTGACGACCAGCTCCAAAGGACTTCCCAAGCCAAACTTGCACCTAAACAAGGTCATGGTCACTGTTTGGTGGTCTGCTGCCAATCTGATCCACTACAGCTCTCTGAATCCCAGTGAAATCATTCCGTCTGAGAAGTACTCTCAGCAAATCCATGAGATGCACTGAAAAATGCAACACCTGCAGCCAGCATTGGTCAACAGAAAGGTCCCAATTCTTCTCCACAACAACGCTTGACCACACGTCACACAACCAACACTTCAAAAGTTGAACGAATTTGGCTACGAAGTTTTACCTCATCCACCATATTCCCCTGACCTCTCACCAACCAACTATCACTTCTTCAAGCATCTTGGCAACTTCTTTCAGGGAAAATGCTTCCACAACCACCAGGATGAAGAAAATGCTTTCCAAGAGTTCATCGAATCCCAAAGCACAGATTTTTACACTACAAGAAGAAACAAGCTTATTTCTTGTTGGTAAAAAAAAAAGTGTGTTGATTGTAATGGTTCCTGTTTTGATTAATAAAGATGTGTTTGAGCTTAGTTATAATGATTTAAAATTCACGGTCCAAAACCACAATTGCTTTTGCACCAACCTAATAGTGATGTTTTTCTTTAGGCAGGGCACTAAGCTGCTGATCCATTGTCACCTGGGAGTTTCCTGACTAGGGCTGCAGGTCAGGGAGTGCTTCAGGAATGATAGCCTCCTGTTCCATTCGTCTCTCACCATGAGAGGTCGTGGAGACCTACAGGTGCCAGGGTGAGGGATTAATGTCATGGAGTCTAAGTGCAGGTGAACCAAGAGACCCTTTATTTCCACAAGGCACTTATATTTATAGTAGTAGTTGTTGTACACACATTTAACTTTCTGTTTTAATTGGCTTATGGCAGCTGTCCACGCGCTCAAAGTTATCTTATGATTGGTCTACTTAATCTTTCACATGCTCTGCCAGTTTGGCTAACACATTATAAATATCTTTTCTTGTACAAAAACATTCTGGTTTCTCATTCTATTTTGATCAAGGTTGTTCCAGTAACTCAAGATGACTGTCTGTAAGATACTCCACACCAGGGGGTGAGCTCAAGGAACCATGAGAAGCACCCTGGGGATATACAATCTCCAATGAAAAAGAGATTTGCAAATTGTATCTCACACAATTAATGCTATTGTCATTAATTTAACAACAACAGGTTGGTGGACATTGCTTGCTCTCCTTCAGTTATTCTCCAGATGCACATTGGTCTCAAATCTTTTCCATGCAAGCAGGCTCCCATCTGGGAGGGAATTGTGAAGTTTCTCCCATGTCACTGTGTAGGAAGACAAAGTGTCATTCTTCAGATGTTTTTCTGTTCCCAGATTAAGAAAAGGTACATCAGAAGAGCTTTATTCTTTCCTAGGTTTCTGCTAGCTATTTGTCTGTTCTGCTTGAAAATACTCCACGTTTCACCAGTTGAGGTTGAGACAAATTCTTGAGTTTTCCCATTGAGTTCCCTCCTCATCTTAATCTACATCCTCCTCTTATGCCTAACCTACCTCTGAGGCCACTACTGCTCTGTGCCAGTCCCACTGTATCCTTCCCGCCTTTACTTCTGGGGCATCTTCTTCCTTTTCCAGCTTGACACTTTTCAGAATGGGACATGGATGCATTGCAGGCCTCATTGGATCTGGCCTCATAGACTGGGAAAAGTGAAAGCAAGGCAGAGTGATGCTCTCAGTAGCTTAAAGGAGCCCAGTTCCCATAAAAGCATGTTTTCTGCCACTGAAGTGTTCTGCAGCTCTCTATTTCTGCTGTTCAGCTGCCCAAAGCTCAGGTTATCTAATATCAGATTCCTCCCAAGTATCCTGACACATGGTGATGGGGCAAATGCTCATCCAAAATAAGTATGTGGCTATTTAGTTCAGGTATTTTGCAACGCTGATTGTCTCAATGGAATCATGGTCCCCTCTCAATATGGTGAAGAGATGAACCACAGTGACTGGGAATGCTTCTGTATTGTGTTGGAATGATAAAGGACTCAGCACTCCGATTCAGTGTGAATCACGCAAAAGCCATTTATTACAGAAACATGTCTCCTTATATACGCAACTATTCTCTAATCACGAATCCATGCTCCAAGCATGGATTCGCTAAATGAGTATCACGGGCAGTCCACACCACCGATGATAGGTCCGACGACTCACGCCATGCTGAGGCCCTGTTAATGAAGAAACGCCCCTCTTTCTCACAGCAGATTCTGTTCTCAGCTTCTCAAAGTGGCCTTGAGATTCCTTTGGGCCTGACTAATTCAACAACATATCTCCTTCTAACGAAACCCCTCCACAGTACTGAAAGGGCCAAAGTGTGGCCAGTAGATGTGCACACTATAGTGATGAATGAATGATGGGACAGATTACCTTCTCAGCCACTGGTCCTACAGGAACATGGTTTTCCTTCATTAAATAGTCATATTGTTTTTAAGAAAACTTCTGTTTACCTTCTTTCTCCTTTCCAAGAAGCATTAGATAGTCAACTGGTTGGGTTTTGATTTTTAAAAAAGGCACAATGTATTTTCTAAAATGTTGTAAGATGTTCTCAGAGTTTCAGGAGAGATTATGGAAATGAAGTACTTTCTGACATAGGAAGGAGCTCACTGGGCTGAGGAACAGGAGGAGAAAAGATGGAGTGGACAATTCAAAAGAAGAAGGAGAGAAAAAGGGTCCCCATTAAGGTTTAGATGGATCACATAGAATCATTGAATCATTTCAGTTGGAAGAGACCCTCAGGATCATCAAGTCCAACAATAACCTAAGCTGATTCTAGCACTAAACCATGTCCCTAAGAACCCCATCCAAATGCCTTTTAAACACCTCCAGGGATGGTGACTCCACCACTTCCCTGGGCAGCCTGTTCCAATCCCTGACAACCCTTTCCATGAAGAATTTTTTCCTAATATCCAATCTAAACCTCCCTTGGTGCAACTTGAGGCCATTTCCTCTTGTCCTGTCACTTACTACTTGGGAGAAGAGATCAACACCCTCCACACTACAACCTCCTTTCAGGTAGTTGTAGACAGCAATAAGGTCTCCCTTCAGCCTCCTTTTCTCAAAGCTAAACAGCCCCAGCTCCCTCAGCTGCTCCTCACAAGACATGTGCTCCAGGCCCCTCACCAGCTTTGTCGCCCTCCTCTGCACTCTCTCCAGTACCTCAATGTCCTTCTTATGATGAGGGGCCCAAATCTGAACACAGTATTCAAGGTGGGGCCTCACCAGTGCTAAGTACAGTGGCACAATCACTTCCCTAGTCCTGCTGGTCACACTATTCCTGATACAAGCCAGGATACTGTTGGCCTTTTTGGTCACCTGGGCACACTGCTGGTTCATATTCAGCTGACTGTCAATCAACACCCCCAGATCCCTTTCTGCCAGGTAGCTTTTCAGCCACTTTTCCCTGAGCCTGTAGAGTTGCTTGGGGTTGTTATGACCGAAGTGCAGGACCTGGCACTTGGCCTTGTTAAACCTCATACAATTGGCCTCATTCCAATGATCCAGCTGGTCCAGATCCCTAGGTATGGCCTTTCTACCCTCCAGCAGATCAACACTCCCACTCAATTTGGTGTCATCTTCAGTCTTACTGAGGGTGCACTCAGTTCCCTCATCCAGATAATTGACAAAGAGATTAAACAGAACTGGCCCCAATACTGAGCCTTGGGGAACACCACTCGTGACCAGCCGCCAACTGGATTTAGCTCTGTTCACCACAACTCTTTGGGCCCAGCCATCCAGTCAGTTTATTATCTCTCAAAGAGTACACCCATCCAGGCCATGAGCTGCCAGCTTCTCCAGGAGAATACTGTGGGATATGGTGTCAAAGGCTTTACTGAAGTCTAAGTACTCAACATCCACAGCCTTTCCCTCATCTTTCCCTCATTTTTCCCTCATCCCTCACATAAACAGTGAGATGTAAGGGACTGGATGAAGCATTTGAAATGCAGCCTTCATTAATCTTTTGTCTTTCTTATTTCAGATTAATTTATTTTATGGACATGGAGATCTGTTCTTGCTGATGTATCAAGATGATTATCAGGTAACCTTATTGGTTTTTTTGAACTGTTTCTGAAGTAGGAATTTTCAAGATTTCTTGAGACCCTGTGCTGGTTTTCTACAGTTCCTATATTTGAACACATGAATCATCAAGCCACTATTATTTCTGTGCTATCTGTGATGAAATTTCTAGATTATTTTCTCTTGCCTCCATCAGGTATGGAAGCTACTGCTACCCAGTGGGCTCACAGTCAACTAACATGTTGTGCCAATTGCCCCAAGAAAAAGGCTAGAAATTGTGGACAAGAAAGTTGGGATTAATCAAAGGGCAAACATCCAGCTGTTCTCCAAACATGCTACTTTTGAGCAAATAATACAGAGCAAATAACAGACTAAATTAATTTGGCTTTCATTCTGCTTGTTTTCATCTATAAAATGTCTGCAAAAATTTACAGTTTTCTCAAAAAATTAAAAGTGCCTATAAGTTCTAGAGGCCATAAAGGTCAGGAGATCCTTTCAGTGCAATAGCAACCTTGCCCTCCAATATAGCTTCCCACTGGAGAGGGAGTCTCCAAGGGAAAGCATACATCTCTTGTTCTGGCTTAATCCTTATTACCAGCACCACAGGCCACCACCTCAGCTGACGGTAGGGTTTATGTGAGGAAGCATTGCACCTGTGCTTACAAATGTAGCTCATGATTGAGGCAATGAGAACGACGCATACAGAGACACAAACACAGAGTTCTTGTTAGCAGCGAGAGCAGAATCAGGCAGAGCTGAGCTGAGCTTTCTTTAATTAGCCTTTCTCAATTTATAGCTTTACAGATAAAGGCCTGAACCAAGAGGTTAAATGGGATAGTTTATTTTCAAAAAATGTTACTCCAAACACACCACACTCATCTTGTGACTGTTTTCAGTCACGTTCCCATGTATATCTTGTTCCAACCCACTCGTTCACAGCCCAGGCCCAACAACATCACACATCCTTGGGGGTGGTGTTCCGGCCCAAGACATTCTCACCAGCCTGGGCTATAACTCCTTACAATCATGAAAAACATACCTCTATATAACACATCCAAGGCCCTTTATATTTTGACTAATTGCTGTAATTTAATCATATCAGTATTATTTCTTCTTTGACCGTCCAGGGGGTCATGTTAGCATTCATCTTCCTTTATCATCCAAGTGGCTGGAAGTACACATCCTGCTGTTCCCACACATGATGATATTTATGACAATGTAAAATGGCAAATTTTCATTAAGCGGTTCTGTGTACAAGAAACTGTGAGCATAAGAAGTTTTCTCATTAAGCTGGCTTTACTATTAATAAACATTGCTTTGCCCTTTAAGAGCTTCAGGCTCAATGACAGGTCCAGTGCTGTGCATACAGTTTCCTAAACTGAATAAGGCACAAGAAGAACAAGTTACTTTATTAAAAGAGAAGAATCACGCATCTTACTTTTTAAAGCCATACTTTTTTTGCAATCTAAACCTAATGAGTGAGTGCATGTTTGCGCAGTTTTAAGAAAACTGTAGGACCACCCCACGCCCCACACAAGGTCCGCGACCCTACAGAGCCCGGCGCGGAGGCGGATGGTGGTGGATACCCCACGCCCAGGCCCCAGCGCTCACCATCTTCTCCAGGCGTTACCACCAAAGAGGTCAGACCCCGCCCCGCTTCCCCTGGAGCCGGGCAAGAGCTTCCGGGTGCACGCTGAGAGCGTCCGGTGTATTGCGGCGGAGGAGTTTGGTCCGGTGGCCTGGCTGGGGAGGCCCAGTGTGGCAGAGAGCGAGTGCTCTCCTTGGCTTAGCCTCACCCCAGGTTGTGCTCAGGGGTCCCTTATGTGAGATTGCCCCTTCCCACCAGGCCCGGCTTGCTGGGACAGACCGGGGTCCCTGAAAGCTCTGGTGTCCTGGGTGAGACCTCCGGAGGCTTGGATCCCAAAAGCTCAGTTGTCCCCGGTGATACCACCCCAAAACTGGTGCTTGTTAGGACATAGCAATGTGTCCTAGAACATGGTGCAACTGGTCCTGGAAATAATGACTGTTATCTATATGTAAATATGTCTCTATCTGATCGAGAAAATATTTAACACGCTTAAGTTGCCTTACTGGTACACAATGTTTAACTATAATGCGTCTTTGTGATACCACATATGCTGCTATTCACAGGTACCTACAGCTCCACTTCAGGCTGCAGAATCAAGTCCTGGCCCTATTTCCATGTTCAGTGAAAACTATTTTCATGACTGAAATTAAGGGACAGGGTATCCTTGGCTGTAATATATACTTTCAAAGTGAACTGCCTTAAAAAATAGGTAGCCCCTACTGCACGCTCTTCTTGTTCTTGTCCCCCCCAGACCCCACCTGCCATGTGACATTCTGCCTGCAGTCTAAAGCAACCCAATGGACATCATTAATGCAAAACTGATTTTTGTTCAGATGAACCATTTAAATTCTCACATGCCAGCCTATCACACATATTCAGTTGTCTCACAATCTATAGGCAATTTTATCTTAAAAGAGTTAATTTTGGGGAAATAACATGCACAGAGAGAACTTGAAGA
Organism: Patagioenas fasciata; assembly: GCF_037038585.1. Taxonomy (NCBI): domain Eukaryota; kingdom Metazoa; phylum Chordata; class Aves; order Columbiformes; family Columbidae; genus Patagioenas; species Patagioenas fasciata. Next base: position 45,162,189 of record NC_092559.1, read on the forward strand.
AATTTGTATTTATCTTATCACCATTTCAACACCTACTTGTCTCAAACAAAGTCAGAAATTGATGATAAAACCAATATATTTAACCTTGATTGTAGAATTTTATAACCTTGTCTAACAGCTCTTGATAAAAATATGTATTTATCTGGCAGGCTAGATCTCATTGCTTCTGGTTTACTGAAGCTGAGTAAAGATGCAGTTATTCCAAAATGCTGTCTGGGCCTGCCACAAGCCAGTAAACTGTGAGGAACTCTTCCACAATGAACGTGTGGACAGTTGAACCCCTGTGACATGGAGCTCGTTGTCCAGAAAAAGGCATGGCACAATCCCCAAAGCAATTAAGGCATGTCCGACTGCTGCATTTTCACTCCTGGACAAACCAGCCTTGTATGGTTGTCTCAATTTATCAATTTATCCTCACTCGTTTCCTGAACATGGCCTCTCACTGAATTCCTTTGGTGCTGATTTTTGTGCTGGGAGGCTTTTGATTTCTGCTAAGGTTGAGGGATGGGGCAAAAAGCCATTTTGAGGTTAGCTGCGTTGTCTCCAGATGCGCAAATGTGTGGCCCAGGCTGTTCACTCAATTCTTTAATTTTGATTGGCAATTTCTGTCTCTGTAATAACACCCAAAGGCAGAGGTCTTTTACCTCACCTGAAAATCCAGGCATTTAGTCCATCCATGGTCCCACTGTGGTTAAAGGAGAGAGATAAATGATTCCAAAGGGTAAATCATCCCATCTTAAATTAGGTGTCTAAAATAAGCTGGAAAAATCATCCTTGTGTTGCTTGCCATGCAAGAGACGAAACCTGACACACCAATATGATGTTCACAGAGTTCAACTTTATTGTCCGACCAAGCTAGCTTTATACCATAAGCTGCCCTGTCCACGCGCCTTGCAACAATATGATTGGTTACAGCATGCGCTATACAGTAACATGATTGGCTGCATGCAATGTCCACACGCTCTGCACGCGCGTGTCGGCGATTGTTCGTTGGCTGGTACCTTCTTATAGGATTCCTTTTGTCTCTTTTGTCTCCGGCTTCACCTCCTAGCCAGGCTGGCGACGACCCCATCCCCCCAGAAGGAGCCCTGCCGCTACATCTCCCCCTCTTTCATTTCATATAATGTTAACAACACGCCATATCATGCTTTGAAGACAGTGCAAAATACAGGGTAAGAATAGTAAAGCTAATACAATTACAGTTAACAAGAACAGACCTGTTTTCAATGTTCCTTTTAACCAAACAAAGCATCCAACCCAAAAACCCCAACATCTTCTGTTATTTTCATGTTCTGCAAATCTTTTATCTTTTTATTTATAGATTCTGAATGGTCTTTTACGTTCAAACAACACATACCATCAAACTCTTCACAGTCGTGGCCATGGGCCAATAACAAAAAATTAATCGCTGCTCTGTTTTGCAAAGTGGTATGCTCAACACTGGCTACATCCGTTGCTAAAAGCGAAAACACGTCTGAGGTTAAGGGTCGTCATCATTGCAATCGGTCTCTTCTTTGTTAGCTAGCCAAGGCCTCACCCACTTTGCGGGAATCCACAAAGTTTTATGGTTACCTGTAGAAACACAAGCATATCCCCTTCCCCAGGTTATTAATGACATAGGACCTTCCCATTGTTGTGTTATCGGATTAAACACACTAACCTTAGGTACATTTTCAGAAAAATCTTTGACGTTTTTGATATGGTGCATAACAACAGGTTCCATTTCAGTCTCACTTTTAGGATTAAGCCAGTTCAGCACATACAATGCCTTCATCAAAACCTCTTCTGGACTCACACCAATTCCCCCTTGTTTTTTCAAAATGGACAAAAGGTTTTTCAAGGTGCGCTGTGCACGCTCAATAATTGCCTGGCCAGTAGAATTATAAGGGACTCCGAACAGGTGTTGTACCTTCCACTGGACAAGGAGGGTTGCAAGTGTGTCAGAATGGCATGCGGGGCCATTATCTGTTTTGATCTGTGTAGGAACTCCCATGACAGCAAAAGCTCGTAATAAATGACGCTTTACCGCTTTTGCATTTGCTGAGGTCAAAGCTGTAGCCCACAACAGCCCTGAACAGGTATCCACAGACACATGAATGTACTTTTGTCGGCCAAACGGTGCAAATTCAGTAATATCAGTCTGCCATAATTGGCCTGGCTGCAAGCCCCGAGGATTCACTCCCTTTTGTTGCAGAGGCACTATGCGAGCACAATCAGGGCAAGCTGCGATAATGGATCGAGCTTGTTCCTTGGTAAGGGCAAACTGTTTTCGGAGCGATGCTGAGGATTGATGGAAGAACTTGTGAGCTTGTCTGGCTTGTTCAAAAGGAGATACATCTGTCACTGCCACAAGTTTGTCTATAATGCTGTTTCCCTCAACTAGCCCACCTGGTAGGTTAGAGTGGCTTTTTATATGCATTATAAATACTGACACTGTCCTACAATCAAACACATTCCACAAATCTAATAATGCCTCAAACAACAAGGGGTTGGAACTCGCTGCAAAAGCGCTCTATGTATTCTTCGTACAACTCCCACAACATAAAGGGAATCTACTACCAGATTAATTGGGCAGTTATGCCATTTTTGTAATGCCGCTATCACCGCTTGCAACTCTAAAATTTGAACTGATCCTTCAGCTACAACAATCTGTGAATGCCACTGACCGTTCTCAAACCATACAAAACCTCCTTTGCGTGAGCGACTACTCGCATCCGTGAAAATGGTTATCGCATCTAATGGGCGCTCACTAACAATCGACATAGGCTCCAAGGGGAGGTTGGTTTTAAATATGGGATGCGGTGGATAATGATTGTCCACCTGCACTGGAATCCAGGTAAGAGCTAAGGCAAGATCGTCGTGTTTGAGAAGAATCTGTTCAAACAGATCGAGAGAAATGGGGATCACAATTTTGGCAACATACGACCCAGACGAGGTCAGATATTGGCTTAGTCCTTTCACTACCACTTGGGCAATGGCTTCCCACCTCTGAATGATGTTTTTTTGTTTTTGATTGTTTAGAAACATCCATTCTAATATTTTTGCCTTTTCTGCCTCCTGTTGCAAAATCGGTACCCGTGTACAAGCTTCCACCATCTCTGCCAGAGCAGCAGTTTTTCCCAAGCCGGCTAATATCTGTTGGCATTGGGTGTTTGCATTCATCATGGCCAAATCTTTCCCCACAGCAGCTTTTGCCTCTGGAGTCAGGTTAGGAGAAGCATCTATAGCTTCTTTTAAACGGTCCACAAACTTCATATAGGGATCCCCAGGACCCTGCTTTATCGTAGAATAGGGTGGCACAGGGGTACCTATATTTGGCAATTCTTTCACTGCCGCCAGGGCAAGCCCTTGCGTTTGATGTAAAATCTTTGGATGAAGCGCTGCCTGAGTGGCACCATCCGCATATTGCCCACGACCCAGTAATTGATCCATGCTAGCTAATCGTAATGGATCATCAGCTGGTAAATGAACATTTTCTAATACGGCCAATTCCACCTTCCCCTGCCACTTGTCCAAGAACATCAGATAACCCGTTGGGGGAAGTAATAACTCCATTAATGACTGAATATCCGTCGGAGTTAGTACCTGTCCCTTGAAAAAGGAATTGATTAGCTGCATCACATGCTTATTATCCATATCATACTGCGTAACCGCACTCTGCAGCTGCTTAACTGTTTTCCAGTCAAAAGGAGACCACTGCCTTTGTCCTCTGTTATCTACATACACCGGCACTGCTGTAATACTGCCAGGTAACATAATCCCTTCAATGGCTGCGTCCCTGATTACCCCTTGCCAGCGTTGTCCTGCATTATAAGAGTGATCTCGAGGAATATCTCTACCCTGACGCACAGGAGCATCACCCAAATTGTCATCACTGTCACTACTATACAATTCCCGTCTGTCTCCTTGCGGATCAGTGAGTCGACGCATATGCACAAACCAATCTGCTGACCCGGTCTCTAGCCCTTATCCATATCGCGCTCGCAAATATTCATCTGCTTCCCTTATTGACCACATCCCATCTTCTACACATTCACAGAATCACAGAATCACAGAATGTTAGGGATTGGAAGGGACCTCGAAAGATCATCTAGTCCAATCCCCCTGCCAGAGCAGGAACACCTAGATGACGTTACACAGGAAGGCGTCCAGGCAGGTCTTGAATGCCTCCAGAGTAGGAGACTCCACAACCTCCCCGGGCAGCCTGTTCCAGTGTTCTGTCAACCTCACTGAGAAGAAGTTTCTTCTCAAATTTAAGTGGAACCTTTTGTGTTCCAGGTTGAACCCATTAACCCTTGTCCTATCATTGGTTGTCACCGAGAAGAGCCTGGCTCGTGACACTCACCCTTTATATATCTGTAAACATGAATGAGGTCACCTCTCAGTCTCCTCTTCTCGAAGCTAAAGAGACCCAGCTCCCTCAGCCTTTCCTCATAAGGGAGATGCTCCACTCCCTTAACCACTCCCTTAATCATCTTTGTTGCCCTGCACTGGACTCTCTCCAGCAGTTCCCTGTCCTTCTTGAACTGAGGGGCCCAGAACTGGGCACAATATTCCAGATGTGGTCTCACCAGGGCAGAGTAGAGGGGAAGGAGAACCTCTCTCGACCTACTAACTACCCCCCTTCTAATTATCTGTCGAGGGTTAGGATTGCGGGGTGACAATCAAACCCTGGCAGATGTATTGTTAACCTCCTCTCCCCCCACTTCCCCCTTCAGCCCCTCCCTCTCCCCCCTTCCCACTCAGGACAGGCGATCGGGAGGGAAAGAAGGACAGAGAGAAGAGAGTTGGAAAAGTTAAAGATGTTTTACTAATGCCACTAATAAGAATAGAGAAAATAATACAAAATATACAAAACCAATCTTGAAAGTCTCAGCAACTGCAAAGCCGGCACCAAAGTCCTGGATTAGACTCTGTAGCCAACCGGAACTGGATTCAGTCTGTCACTAGGCCTCAGTTCGCAGGGACAACCAGCAAGGTCCTCTCCTAATGTCAGCCATGAGGAAAAAAAAAAGGGAAAAAGGGGCCGAGATCCTCGTGATCTCCCACTTTTATATGAAGTATTCACGTGAATGGAATGTTATACACCGTTGGTCAGTCTCTCGGTTATCAGTTTCTCGTTGCCCCTCTCGCGAGATGTCCATCCGTGCTTATCAGTAAGTTTGCATTCCATTGCTAGGTTTAACCAAAACATGTGTTGGGTTCTCCAGGAAAATGCAGCTAACATGAAGGCTTTAGCTGACAGGCAAATTCACTAAAAGAGAAACTTGTTTTTAACAAAACCAGGACATTCCACCCTTTATAATATGACATTCACTGAATACTTAAACCTTATCAATACAATATATCAATACAATCTAATTAATCACTACTAATATATATATATATATATATATATATATACATACATATGTGCATATATACACAGGAGTAATTAATCAGTGGACCATCCTTTGAAAAGTTCATTAAGTTCATTTTGTCACAACAGTCTCCCAGGGCAGGAAAAATGGTACAAGTGCATCTCATGACCACTGTTTGTGGGTTAAGGACACCAACTTCGAAGAAGGTGTCAGGCGCCACTCGAAGAAGCTAGCTCTAGTTTCATCACCACTGTCTTGATCTGAAAGACACTTATTAAACATTGTTAGTGCGGCAATTCACATCATACAGTTCAGCATTGCATATTTTCGCCTAAAATCAAATCCCCTTGAGGTACACACCGAACTTCTCCATCCTTAAGCATCACCCACCAGGTGCTGCCAGGTCCCTGGGCAAAAACAATCCCACAAATAGGTTTGCCTTTGCCTGGGGCAGGAATAACCCAGGCTGCCTTTCCTAATATATTTTTCATGTGTACTACAGGGACTTTATCTCCTTCTACAGTCCGTAGAATTTCTGATTGGGCAGGCTCGGCTCGATTGGTTGATCCCCTAGTGTTGACCAACCAAGTGGCTTTTGCTAAATGTGAATCCCAGTTTTTAAAGGTTCCACCACCAAGTGCCTTTAGTGTAGTTTTTAACAAACCATTGTACCTTTCAATTTTCCCAGAGGCTGGTGCATGATATGGAATATGATATACCCACTCAATACCATGTTCTTTGGCCCAATTGTCTATAATACTGTTTTTGAAATGAGTACCATTGTCTGATTCAATTCTTTCTGGCGTACCATGCCGCCAAAGGACTTGCTTCTCAAGGCCCAAGATAGTATTTCGGGCTGTAGCATGAGGTACGGCATATGTTTCCAACCATCCGGTGGTTGCTTCCACCATTGTAAGTACATAACACTTACCTTGACGTGTTTGTGGAAGTGTAATATAATCAATCTGCCAAGCTTCTCCATACTTATACTTTAACCATCGCCCCCCATACCATACAGGTTTTAACCGTTTTGCTTGTTTGCTTTCGGCGCAAGTTTCACATTCATGAATAACCTGTGAAATAGTGTCCATAGTTAAATCCACCCCTCGATCACGAACCCATTTGTATGTTGCATCTCTACCTTGATGCCCTGAAGCATCATGGGCCCACCGAGCTAGGAAAAGTTCACCTTTATGTTGCCAGTCCAAGTCCACCTCAGCTACTTTAATCTTAGCAGCTTGATCTATCTGCTTGTTGGTTGTTTAGATGTTCCTCGGTGGCTCGACTTTTAGGCACATGAGCATCTACATGACGAACTTTCACAGGCAGGCTCTCTAGCCGAGCAGCAATGTCTTGCCACAGTGTGGCAGCCCAAATGGGTTTACCTCTGCGCTGCCAGTTGCTTTTCTTCCATTGCTGTAGCCACCCCCACAAGGCATTTGCTACCATCCATGAGTCAGTATAGAGATAAAGTATTGGCCACTTCTCTCGTTCAGCAATGTCCAAAGCCAGCTGGATGGCTTTCACTTCTGCAAACTGACTGGATTCACCTTGTCCTTCAGTGGCTTCTGTAACTTGTCGTATGGGACTCCACACAGCAGCTTTCCACCTTCGATGTTTTCCTACAAGACGACGGGATCCATCTGTGAACAGTGCATACTGCTTATCAGTCTCTGAAAGCGTATTATATGGTGGTGCTTCTTCAGCACGTTTTACTTCCTCCTCATCTGGAGACATCCCAAAGTCTTTGCTTTCTGGCCAGTCTGTAATAACTTCTAAGATCCCTGGACGGTTGGGACTTCCAATTCGAGCTCGTTGTGTGATCAATGCAATCCATTTACTCCATGTAACTTCGGTTGCGTGATGTGGAGAGGGAACCGTCCCTTTGAACATCCAGCTCAGCACAGGCAGTCGAGGTGCCAGGAGGAGCTGTGCTTCAGTGCCGATCACTTCTGAAGCAGCTCGAACTCCTTCATATGCTGCTAGTATCTCCTTTTCAGTTGCAGTATAGTTGGCCTCAGATCCTTTGTATCCTCGACTCCAAAAACCTAAGGGTCGACCTCGGGTTTCTCCTGGTGCTTTCAGCCAGAGGCTCCAGGTAAGTCCATTATCTCCGGCTGCGGTGTAGAGCACATTTTTAACATCTAGTCCAGTTCGGACTGGTCCAAGGGCCACCGCATGAGTTATCTCACGCTTAATTTGTTCAAAGGCTTGTCGTTGTTCCGGGCCCCACTCAAATTGGTTCTTTTTACGAGTCACTCGATAGAGAGGGCTCACAATGTGGCTGTAGTCAGGAATATGCATTCTCCAAAAACCTACAACGCCCAAGAAAGTCTGTGTCTCCTTTTTATTAGTAGGTGGAGGCATTGCTGCAATTTTGTTGATCACATCCATTGGGATCTGACGACGGCCATCTTGCCATTTTATTCCTAAAAACTGGATCTCTTGTGCAGGTCCCTTGACCTTGCTTCGTTTTATGGCAAAACCAGCATCCAAAAGAATCTGAATTATTCTCTCACCTTTCTCGAAGACTTCTTTTGCTGTGTCGCCCCATACGATGATGTCATCAATATATTGCAAGTGTTCTGGAGCTTTACCTTGCTCCAACGTGGTCTGGATCAGTCCATGGCAGATGGTAGGACTGTGTTTCCACCCTTGGGGCAAGCGATTCCATGTATACTGGATACCCCTCCAGGTGAAAGCAAACTGCGGCCTGCATTCTGCTGCTACAGGAATAGAGAAAAATGCATTAGCAATGTCAGTTGTAGCATACCACTTGGCTGCCTTTGACTCCAGTTCAAATTGCAGTTCTAGCATGTCAGGCACAGCAGCACTCAGTGGTGGTGTAACTTCATTCAGGCCACGATAGTCTACAGTTAGTCTCCACTCATCACTAGACTTACGCACTGGCCAGATTGGGCTGTTAAAAGGTGAGCGAGTCTTACTGATCACACCCTGGCTTTCCAATTGACGGATCAGCTTCTGGATAGGAATCAAAGAGTCTCGATTGGTGCGATATTGCCGGCGATGCACCGTCGTGGTAGCAATTGGCACCTGCTGATCGTCAACCATCAGCAGTCCTACAACAGAAGGGTCATCTGAAAGACCAGGCAAATCAGACAGCTGTTCAATTTTCTCAGTGTCCACAGCTGCTATACCAAATGCCCACCTATACGCTTTTGGGTCCTTAAAATACCCTCTCCTGAGGTAGTCTATGCCAAGGATGCACGGAGCATCTGGACCAGTCACAATGGGATGCTTTTGCCAGTTTTTTCCAGTTAGGCTCATTTCAGCCTCTACAACAGTCAGCTCCTGGGATCCCCCAGTCACTCCAACAATATTGATGGATTGCGTTCCTTTATAATTAGAAGGAATTATTGTGCACTGAGCACCAGTGTCCACTAAAGCTTTGTACTCCTGGGGGTGTGTTGTACCAGGCCATCGTATTTGTACAGTCCAATAAACTCTGTTATCCCTTTCCTCCACCTGGTTGGAGGCAGGGCACCTCTAATTCCTGCTTTGCACAGTCTCTGGGTGTGAATTAGAGGTTCCTTCAAGAGCATCAGAATCTCTTCTGCTCCTTTTGTAAACTGGAGCAGCCACCTTCCTAGGAGTTTTTCCTTTTATCTCACGTACTCGTTCTTGAAGTTCTGAGGTAGGCCTTCCATGCCACTTATTCATGTTTTCTCCCTGCTCATGTAGGAAGAACCACAGTGAACCTCTTTTTGTGGGCTGTCTCTGCCCTCTCTCTCGAGATTGGAAACACCTTCTCCTAACAGCTGAAACATAGGTTTGTGCAGGTCGTGAACGGTACGAGTCTTCTCTGAGCTCTTTGATTTCTTGCAACAGCTTTTCAAACCGGTCATCAGATTTTTCACACAGTTTCTCCACAGCAGAGACACAAGCCCGTAGAGAACCAGCAAGGCTGTCCTCAAAGTACCGGAGCTGCTCAATCACTTCATTAATTTCTTGTGCACCTCTAGCTGACCAGACCATTCCTGCCAATGACTTAGCATATGCAGGTGGTGCACTTTGTACAAATCTGCGCCACATAGATTTTGTACAATTGATTCTATCTGGGTCTGTCCCCTCTTGGCTGTTTGGTCCTAGATAGATGATCTCTCGCACAGCTAATTCTCTCAGGAACTGGATACCTCTCTCCATAGTATTCCATTTCGCTAACTTGGATATACAATCTTCCTTGTAGGGAAATCTGACTTTCATAGCTGCCAGGAGTCGGGTCCAGAGAGTAGCGGCATTAGACTCTCTTGAAATTGCCCTATCAATGGTGGAATCTTTTGACAGAGATCCCAGCTGCCTGGCTTCACCACCTTCTAATTCAATTGTTTCTGCCCCATTGTCCCAGCATCGGAGCAGCCAGGTTAAAATATTCTCGCCTTCACGACGACTAAAGTCTTTTCGCAGATCTCTCAGCTCACCTGGAGAAAAGGACCGAGTGGTGGTCGCTTCATCTCCACCCTGTCCTGATGATGCCTCTTGGGTTGATGTTGGCCCTGTGCCATCACCTGCTGCATGGATAGTCTTTCTAGTGACTTTCTTACAACCAGCAACTGATGCTGATATGGGTTCACCATCATTTGATTCATTTTTAGAGTCTGAATGACTGTCACAGTGATTGCTGTGGTTACAGCAGCAACAGTGCCCAGTGTGTGAAGACAGGGGGGCTGCCTTGTTAGCCTTTGAGGCTGGAGAGGTAATGTTATCTGCAGTGACCTTGGCAGAGGAGCTCTGCATAGGAGCTGTAGCTTCAGCCTGTGAAGCCGCGGTTGGGGGGGGAGTGGCTGCAGCAGCAGCTTTGGCTGTTTTGCCTTTTCTCGAGCGGCTACGAGTGCTTTTTGCTAAAGCTTCCGAAGACGCACTGCAAATCTCAGGACTAAAAAGAGACGCAAACCTCCTATTGAACCTCATTTCTCTTAACAGTAACACAAACTGACACACATTCAGCAAACCAGATAACACCATCACAGTTCTATCAAAGCTCCAAGGATATTCAAAGTTCTCTAAAACATTTGCAAACTGTCCTAGCGAAAACACAAAAGTATTGTTAGTCAGCCTTTCTAAAGATTCACTTGACCAATTAGCAAATATAGAGCCATTCTGCTCTTTAATCTCTCCTGGAGGTTTTTCAAGGTAAAGCAGAAGCGAGTAGAAATTCATTAGCGGCTGCAGTATAATGAAATAAACCAATGCCAAACCACACAGAATCATCATGACCGCTGTCCAGTTTCTTGTTGTTATATAATGAATACTTCGATTTAGAAAGAAACACCAACACAGATATGGGATCAGCGAGCACAATGTAGAAAATAACTGATACAACTTTTGCCATAACATCTTTAAATCAATGTAATTCACTTTGCCTTAATACCACTAAATAATATTCAAAGCAAACAGACGCACGAGTATCACAACTCTATGAGTTGGCACCGTGCCAAGAAAATTGAAAGGTACGTCAGAGCAGTAGAAAAGCCAAAAAATCTCCAAATTTACCCCGATCTCTTTTGCGCCATTCTCTTTTGCCCCACGTTGGGCGCCAATTATCTGTCGAGGGTTAAGATTGCGGGGTGACAATCAAACCCTGGCAGATGTATTGTTAACCTCCTCTCCCCCCACTTCCCCCTTCAGCCCTTCCCTCTCCCCCCTTCCCACTAAGGACAGGCGATCGGGAGGGAAAGAAGGACAGAGAGAAGAGAGTTGGAAAAGTTAAAGATGTTTTACTAATGCCACTAATAAGAATAGAGAAAATAATACAAAATATACAAAACCAATCTTGAAAGTCTCAGCAACTGCAAAGCCGGCACCAAAGTCCTGGATTAGACTCTGTAGCCAACCGGAACTGGATTCAGTCTGTCACTAGGCCTCAGTTCGCAGGGACGACCAGCAAGGTCCTCTCCTAATGTCAGCCATGAGGAAAAAAAAAAGGGAAAAAGGGGCCGAGATCCTCGTGATCTCCCACTTTTATATGAAGTATTCACGTGAATGGAATGTTATACACCGTTGGTCAGTCTCTCGGTTATCAGTTTCTCGTTGCCCCTCTCGCGAGATGTCCATCCGTGCTTATCAATAAGTTTGCATTCCATTGCTAGGTTTAACCAAAACATGTGTTGGGTTCTCCAGGAAAATGCAGCTAACATGAAGGCTTTAGCTGACAGGCAAATTCACTGAAAGAGAAACTTGTTTTTAACAAAACCAGGACATTCCACCCCAGGATGCCGTTGGCCTTCCTGGCCACAAGGACACAGTGCTGGGTCTTGGCCATCCTGCTGTCCACCAGGACCCCCAGGTCCCTTTCCCCTACACTGCTCTCTAATAGGTCATTCCCCAACTTATACTGGAACCTGGGGTTGTTCCTACCCAGATGTGAGACTCTACACTTCCCCTTGTTATATTTCATTAAATTTTTCCCTGCCCAACTCTCCAGCCTGTCCAGGTCTCGCTGGATGGCGGCACAGCCTTCTGGCGTATCAGCCACTCCTCCCAGCTTCGTGTCACCAGCAAACTTGCTGATAGTACACTCTATTCCCTCGTCCAAATCATTGATGAATATATTGAATAATACAGGCCCCAGTACTGATCCCTGAGGCACTCCACTAGATACAGGCCTCCAACTAGACTCCGCCCCATTGAAGACGACTCTCTGGCTTCTTCCCTTCAGCCAGTTCACAGTCCACCTCAATACCCGATCATCCAGACCGCACTCCCTCAGTTTAGCTGTGAGGATGCTGTGGGAGACTGTGTCAAATGCCTTACTCAAGTCAAGCTAGACCACGTCCACTGCTCTGCCATCATCCATCCATCTTGTTATGTCCTCATAAAAGTCAATGAGGTTGGTCAAGCATGACTTCCCTTTGGTGAAGCCATGTTGACTGCCCCTAATGACCCTCTTATCCCTAATATGCCTTGTGATGGCACCAAGGATAAGTCGTTCCATCAGTTTCCCAGGGATGGACGTGAGGCTGACCGGTCTATAGTTACCCGGGTCCTCCTTCTTGCCCTTTTTGAAGACTGGAGTAACATTTGCTTTCCTCCAATCCTCAGGCACCTCTCCCGTTTCCCAAGACCTGGCAAAGATGATGAAGAGCAGTCCAGCAACGACCTCAGCCAGCTCCCTCAGCACCCGCGGGTGCATCCCGTCCGGACCCATGGATTTATGGATGTCCAGATTGCCTAACTGCTCCCTAACCCAGTCTTCATCAATCGAGGCAAACTCCTCCATTGTCCTGCCTTCCTCTGGGGCCTCAGCGGTACGGGGCTCCTCAGGACAGCTTCTGGCAGAGCAGAAAGAGACAAAGAAGGCGTTCAGTAACTCTGCCTTCTCTGTGTCTTCTGTCACCAGGGCACCCACCTCATTCATCAGTGGGCCTACATTGCCTCTGGTGTTAGTTTTATCTGCCACGTATTTGAAAAAGCTCTTCCTGTTGTCCTTGACCCCTCTCGCCAGGTGTAATTCTAAGGAGGCCTTAGCTTTCCTAGTTGTCTCCCTACACCCTCTGACAACAGCCTTATATTCTTCCCAAGTGGCCAGCCCCTCCTTCCATGATCTATAAACTCTTCTCTTCCTCTTGAGCTTACCCAGCAGCTCCCTGTTTAACCACGCAGGCCTCCTGGCTCCCTTCCTTGACTTCCTACGTGTCGGGATGCTCTGATCTTGTGCCCGGTAGAAACAGTCCCTGAACACTAACCAACTATCTTGGGCCCCTTTACCTTCAAGCAGCCTTGCCCTTGGGATTTCCCCTAGCAATTGCCTGAAAAGGCCAAAGTTTGCCTTGCTGAAGTCCAGGGTTGCAATTCTGCTTGCTATCCTGCTCCTACCACATGAGATCCTGAACTCCACCATCTCATGGCCGCTGCAACCAAGGCAGCCCTCAACCTTTACCGCTTCAACCAGACCCTCCTTGTTAGTGAGGATGAGGTCCAGCAATGCACCTCTCCTAGTCGGCTCCTCCACCCTTTGCATCAGAAAGTTATCATCAAGGCACTGGAGGAACCTCCTAGACTGTGGCTGGCCAGCCGAGTAGTCCTTCCAGCAAACATCAGGGAAGTTAAAATCCCCCACCACAACCAGGGCCTGTGATTGCGAGGCTGCTCCCAGCTGTCTGTAGAAGGCCTCATCAACTTCCTCACCCTGATCTGGTGGCCTGTAATAGACGCCCACAATAGTATCACTCTTGCCAGCCTGCCCCTTAACTTTCACCCACAGACTCTCAACTCGCTCCTCATCCGTGCCTGGACAATACTCAATACACTGTAGTTGCTTTCTCACATAAAGAGCAACTCCACCACCACGCCTGGTTGGCCTGTCTTTCCTGAAAAGGACGTAGCCATCCATGACCACATTCCAGTCATGTGTGCTGTCCCACCACGTCTCTGTAATTGCCACCAGATCATAATCTCCTGCCCTAACACAGGTTTCTAACTCCTCCTGCTTATTCCCCATGCTGCACGCATTGGTGTACAGGCATTTCAGAGAGCGAGCTGAGCACTCCAATTTCACCTCAGAGGTATGGGGGGACTCCCAGCCCTCATGAACTCTAGAGTGATGCCCTACTGATGCAAGCCCAGCTACCACCCCATCCCCCTTCAAATCTAGTTTAAAGCTCTCCAAATGAGCCCTGCTAATTCCTGTCCCAGCATCCTTTTGCCCCTGAGAGATAAACCTTTCCCACGTATCACTGTCTGGACTGGTGTCTTGTAAAACCAGCCGTTATCAAAGTACCCAAAGCCCTGCCTGTAGCACCAGTCCTGTAGCCAATTGTTTAGGGACTGGATTTTTCTATTCCCTCCCACATCATCACCCAAAACTGGAAGGAGGGAAGAGAAAATCACTTGAGCCCCAGACTCTTTTACCATCTGTCCCAAGGCCTTGAAATCTTTTTTCATTCCCCTTAGACTGCGGGATGCAGCTTCCTCCCCATCTGTCTGGAAGATCAGCACTGGGTAGTAGTCCGTCGGGTGCACCAGGTTGGGTGCACATTGTTTTGCCCATGTTTGTATTCGTTCCTTTTTTATTCGGAGCGAGGTCCAGTTCCGCTCCCTCCCGTTCCTGTTTTCCCCGTTTTTCACATTCCCTGCCAATTGCCTCCAACTCATCCTTAATTGCATCTGACGCCTTTTTATATGCTATTAACCACGAAGTTTTACTTGTACCCCCATCTAGCCGCTTCATTGCTTTTAACACTTTTTGCATCTGCGCCTCCTGCCATCTCAGCAAGTCCTTCAGGCTCTGCAAGTGTCCCTCATCCCAGAAGTCAGGGTGATTTTGTTGTCTGTCGTGGTGCTCCATGGGCTCTTCCGGTAAAGGCACATCAGCTGGATTAACTTCTACTGGGTTGTTGGAACTTGCTGGTTGCTGCCGTTCGTCATCAGAGGCAGGCAATGGCTCAAAGGGCGCAGAGGGTATAAGCAACTCGCCGCCTCCCCAAAACTCCAAGTCTGATACAGGGCACACCAGCGACATTGGCTTTTCAGAGTTCTCAGAGGGGGGGCAGCGCGCGGCGGGCAGCTCTCAGGGAACCGCACGCACTTCCGGCTCTCCCGAGACTTCCTCCATCAGCAGACTGATCTCCCGCCACGGTCCGGCGAGATCACAAGCCTCGCGGTTCCCCCTTGTGACAGCCTCCCATAGTTCAGTCCCTATCTCCTCCCATGTATCGGGAGAAAAAAGCTCGTCCGTAGCTCAAACACACCCCTTCCGTTGTGCAAATTGTAGGAGATGCTCAATGGCGTCTCGCTCCAAGTTTCTTTCTCTTCGTGCAGCCAGCTGCAGAATATTTTTCACTATTGTTTTTTCTTCCACGGATGCCGCGTTTCCCATGCCGCCTGATTCCCCGTAGGCCTACTTTCCGCTTTTCTTCGAGCGCCCGGCTTACCTTCGCCGGCACCGGCGGCCCTCTTGCTTCTTCACTTCCGGCGATCGTCTTCGATACAAAGTATCACGTCGGGGTCACCCAAATGTTGCTTGCCGTGTGAGAGACGGAACCTGACACACCAATATGATGTTCACAGAGTTCAACTTTATTGTCCGACCGAGCTAGCTTTATACCATAAGCTGCCCTGTCCACGCGCCTTGCAACAATATGATTGGTTACAGCACGCGCTATACAGTAACGTGATTGGCTGCATGCACTGTCCACGCGCTCTGCATGCGCATGTCGGCGATTGCTCATTGGTTGGTACCTTCTTATAGGATTCCTTTTGTCTCTTTTGTCTCTGGCTTCACCTCCTAGCCGGGCTGGCGACGACCCCATCTCCCCAGAAGGAGCCCTGCCACTACATCCTTGGGAGGAATCCTTCTCCTTCCATTAATTCTAACAGGAGCCTAGACAGCTCCCTTAGGCTAGGCACATGGATGGCTGAGTTAGATAAAACTAATTTTGCCCTGACTGACTTAATGAAAACATTTTTATAGCAATTCTGCCTTCTTTGCCAAAAATCAAAAGAGAAAACTCAGTGTTCTATGGATGAAATGCCATACGGATAAAAAAATCCCAATTAATTCAAAGTATGAATACATCGTACAGGCTGGACTGGGTCACATCCTACAGGCTGGACTGGGTAAAATTTTCCCAGCAACCTTGCTGTGTGTCTTTTAACTGGTGCTTCCTTTCCTCTTTCTTTCTTGTTAGATCTCAGAAATCTGGAAGATGCTGTGAAGACATTGGACAGATACCATGGCAACAGCCTCCAAAGGAAATGTGTTGGTTTGGCTGCCTGCAAGGATATGCTGCCAGAGGAATTATTCTTGTCCTTTGTGGGATAAAAATAATCTTGTTAATTTACATGTCATCAAACCTGTTAGGAAAGAAAGATTTTTTTTTTTTTTTTTTAATATCATCATGCAATCATCTTTAGTATTCAGGAGCACTGGATAATTCCAGGGTAGGGAATGGGTAGAGTCGTGTCTGATCCACTACAATCCCAGAAGCTCTTAGTCCCCATGCAGGTTCACTGCCAGTAGTGAACTCCAGCCTGCTCAAAACCCACAGACTCATGTACTAGCTGAATGGCACCAGCCTAAATTCAGCACCGGCTAATTCACCCTTCTGCTTCGATGCATAGGAAGTAGTATGAACAATTTAGAAGGTGACACATCTGGATTTCAGGACTGTCTTTTCAATGTAGGAAACAGCAGTCTGTCACTGCAGCCTGCGTCCCATCACAGCTTCCATTCAGCACTTTTGGTTCAGCCGGGTCCAGTGATGGGAGAAGCTCTGTCATGCCAGCAAACACTGTGACCCTGTTAAGCAGCTAGATCAGGGTTTATTGAATACTGTGGAGGTGGGTGCCTTTCTGTATCCCCTAACACCATGTTCTGCAGCCTGTCTGATCTGGTTGGGGTTGAAAAACTGAAGCAAAATGCAACACTGGAACACTGGACATGCCCATCTGTGGAGGGGTTTCTGTTAGATGGAGATTTATTGTTGAATTAGTCAGGCCCAAAGGAATCTCAAGGCCAGTTCGAAAAGCTGAAAACAGGACCTGCTGTGGGAGAGAGGCATTTCTACAATAACAAGGCCTCAACATGACGTAAATCAACGGACCTATCATCAGTGAGACTCCAGCGCGTGGACAGCTCGTGAACATAGATGATATCCAATCACTGAATGCATGATTGGAGCGTGGACGCGTGATCAGAGAATAGTTGCATATATAAGGAGGCTTGTTTCTGTAATAAATGGCTTTGCGTGATTCACATTGAATCGGAATGCTGAGTCCTTTATCGCTCCAACAAATGGTGACCCCGACGTGATACTCCGAACGGCGTCTCACTACGATCGGGGAAAAGCCTGGAGTGGCCCAGCCGGAGGCGGTTCAGCTGCACTGAAGACTGGACGGAGGCGTACGGACGCCCCGGGGATAAATTCGTCGACGGATCACTGGAAAAGGTGAGCGGCTGGGGGCAGGAGGAGGGAAGAGTGAAGTTATGGAGCAAAATGTATTTTCTGAAGAACAAGCCGTAGTTAAGCTCCTCCTGCATATTCTCTCTGTGAGAGGACTTAAATAGGAAGAAAGTAACATACGTAGACTGTTAATTTGGTGTAGAATTAACGGCTACCCGGGAGAAACCGAGAAGGCTTTTAAACGTCAACTTTGGGACGATAAAGGGCAGAAATTATGGGATAAGGTCAGCAATGGAGATGATAAAGAAGCTAAATCATTAATAACTACATGGAAGCTTATAAAAGATTTTAAGGCTGAACGGTCTGCTGCTGCTGGAGTTTTTGTAGCGTTGCAGCCTGATAAGAATCCTGAAAGTCGCTGTGAAGTTTACCCGGTTCGTGTCTTTGATACCCTCCCTACTCCATCCCCTGTTGTGCCTTCGGCGCCCCCGTTGGCTCAGCAGTCCGGGATGGGGGGAGGAAAAATGCCGAGCGGGTGTCCTCCTATTCAGTTACCCAACCCTGATGAGAACAGCAAGTCCAAAGGATTGGAATCAGACGACTTGTCCAAAGAACCTGTGAAAGCTGAGAATGCTAAAGTCGTAAACGAGTGTACTATCAGTCCTTTTACCAATTTCTATCTGCTTTTACCGCCTTTTAACCCTCCAACTTCCACGAGAGAGCAGAAGGAGTCACTGGATAAGAACTGGGCAAAAGAACTGCGTGAAAGATTAGATCAGCTAATAGCGTGTGAATCCAGCAGTCGGCAATGCAGTCGTGCTGATCGTGACGGGAAAGGGGATGTGCCTGGGGACTCAGGTTATACAAATAATTATGATGCTAGAAAGTACTGGCGAGAATGTGCACTGTTCCGAACCCCCCTGTTACTAATGATTCTCCAGCACCGTTCAAGTCCGTGTTATCTGATGACTCGGAAGAGGATGAGGGTTTGCAGCATTTTCTTGAAAAGTTAAAGGAGTATGTGTACGAGTTGCCCCGAGATCAGATAAAAACCATGAAGGACTCAAGCAAAATTAGACCTATGCAATGTAACAGCTATAGATCATTTAGGACAGAACGATGGGGATTCATTGAAAGGGGCGGGTATCCCCCAACTCTTGGAAGAGACACTATTTGGCACATCACAATTACAGGCATGATTAGTTTCTGAAATCCTGAGGCAGTCAGCAGACCTTGCATATCAAGCTATGAGAGAGGTGCCTGAAACCAACAAAGCAGCCAAATCATTTGCAACTATTAATCAGAGTCCCAATGAGAATTACATGCAATTTATTGACTGTCTTCAAGAGGCCATCAATAAGCAGGTTGAAAACTTAGAAGCTAAGGAAGCGCTGGTGTTGAAATCAGCAGTAGAGAATGCTAATGTTTGCTATCAAGGTGTTATCTGCGAGTTTTACAGTACATATTACGTGCTTCTGTGTATTGCCTCTCTGAAAATCAAGCAGCTTGTCAGGAATGTGAGTTAATTGTTTTACTAGTTGTTTTTAAGTGCGTTGTAAAATCTTCTCCCCACTTTTCCCACTCACGCTGCAAGCAGCCCTGTGCTTCCCCCCCCTCCCTCCCTCTTCTCAAGGTTTTTACTTGCAAGATGGGGTCAGGAATGATTGTTTTCAGTTGTGTTCCTAAGTATAATCGGTATTGGGAGGTGTTTTAAAACATAGGAAAGCACTCAGAATTATGAGGAAGGAAGATCTTGTTAAATATTGAAATCAGTGTTGGCTGCTGTATAAGTTAAATGATTGGGAAAAGTGTCCGGAGAATAGAATCTTGAAGTATAACACCTTGTTGCAATTAATGTTGTTTTTGAGGCGAGAAGAGCAGGAGAAAATAAATCTCTACAAGAGATCATTAAATCATTTCAGACAGTTTTACAGGCGGGGCGATTTGAACTTCAACAAGCTGAGAGAGAATTAACTGATAACACACAGGTCAGAAAACTTGTTAAAGTCTGCAAGATGCTTTCCTTATTAACCTGTTTTATTTGTGGGTATCTGTTTAAGTATGTTACAGTTTTGGTAGATCTTTGTTATATGGTACGATAAGTTCACAGTCTGAGTCCTTTATCGTTCCAACACCCATCTTTTTTTTTTTTTTTTTTTTTTTCCATCTCTCCGGGGTACAAGCCCCTCTGCCTCAAGCTGATCCTATCCAAAGCCCGTAGACCTTCCTGACCTCCTTGCTCTGCTCTGGCACTTTGATGGGGAAGAGGAGAATCACCCACTTTCAGTCCCTCCCCACAACTAAAGCGGAGTGGCCTTACAGATAAGTCCAGCCCGGGGACAGGGAGACCAAAACCAGGTCTGGCTAGACAATACAGAGGAAGATGGATATGAGCACCAAATAACCTCTGTGGCATTTGTTTTGCATAAGTTTAGTGTCATACTATGTACTGCCATCACCAGGATGCAGTACAGCCATATAGTCCCTGATGTGACTATGGTGGGATTTGCTCCAGAATAGAGTTGTATTGGTTCTACGAAACTAGAACACTGCTGAAAGGACTTGTGTGCGGCAAATGCAAGACTGATATCCAAACAATTTCTGTCTAATGTCATCATATTGGCATCACTTATTTGTTCACATGTGGAACGCCCTTTGTGCAAGTGAGGATGACTACAAGGGATAGGAATGGTGAATATTCAAGCTTGATATATGCTAGAAGCTAGTTGGTGCTTGATACCAATTATCTTCAGAGATGCAGACAAGCTGAAGTCTTTCTTTCTAAACGTTATCTCTTAGATCAAAGGAATGCTTTTAGGTCCCCTTGGATATTGAACATTTTGACCTAGGTAACAATGTATCAGGAAGGTTGCAGGAGAACTGAGGAATTCAAGAGCAACATTTTCATGAGGGTCAGTTTGGTTGCCTTGTTTCTGGATATCATCTTGATTTGCAGAGGTAGACACCTCATTGGAATTAGTGGGAAAGAAACTACTCAGAATGTCTGTTACCAAGCAGCCACAAGAAATGTAACTTTATTTGTATGGTATCCAGATTCTTCAGTTTGAAAAGAAAACTTTCATGTGTGAATTTGAACTGGAAACATTGGTCACCAGAAGTGATAGTATAGTTCAACTAAAACTTTTCTCCTAAACAACTCTGTATAAACTCTCTAAACAGTAACAGTAAATTAGACAAAGAATTTGAAAACTGTGTTATTTTTACAGTTCTTAAATATCTATGACAATAACAGAAAATATGAGCAAACAACAATGCTTATGAAAAAGGCTGTTGCATCCTGCTAAGAAACTAATTATTATAATACAAAAGACTTTGTTTAAAATGAAAATGGGTAGAAGAAAATTAAACAGCTGTCACTAACTGAGGCAATTGCTTGTTAAAGTATAGTGGAAATGATCAAAAAATTATCAAACCTCTTTGTATAACAAAGCTTATACAATGTGTATAAAATACATTTGATACTCTTGCTTCCTATAGCCAGTCCTCAATGGGTAGGGAAGAGCCCCTTTATCACAACTATGTACTCTTTCCATGCATTCAGACTCTGCCATAAAAACCAGAACAAAATATGAACTCACATGTAGCACACTGAAATCAATGCCAGAGTTAAATAATAAAAATCAGGTATTCAAACTCACACTAAAGAGGGCCTCCAAGTGTTTTTCTCAATACTGAATTAGAAATTTTCATAGTCACTCATCCTTTCTATTTATGATGAAATTAATAAGTTTATACTGATGCTCACATAACATCACTAACTATTAATACATTGCTCATGAGCAGTGCTCATATAGGTAAGTTACATTAGAAGAGCAATATATTTTTATTACCACTCCTTAGTATTGAACAGAGAGAACAGATAATAGTCTTCAGACCACTGACATGCTCAGAGTGTGGCACTAATACTCAGTACATCATGATTGAAGCATGACTACGATCACGAGCATAGCAGGAGCAAGAGCCTCCCACTCACTTCCTCAGTGGCATTTGACCTTTACCTTGGGATAGCTGTGAAGAATCCTGGCTCCTTCCCCACAAGAAACCCCACTAAAATCTTTCTTTGTCGTTATAACTTGCTAGGGGAACAGAGGCAACATACCTCTGTACAGCAGACATAACTACAAACCTGGGACACGCTTGTTACACAGTGCAACAGTGTCTTACAGAATTTTAAAATTTCCCTATTTATTTTTTTTTTATGCTTATACTTAGACACATTACAAAGTTGTGGGGCATTGTTGCGCCAAAGCAGTAAGTCTCAAAGGGGATTTCACTGGCTAGCCTCAAGCTTGCAGAGGTGGTTGCATGGCAATTTAGGCTGAACACCAGAAAGGGTGTATATGAGAAAGCCACAAGTTCCTTTACAAGGTAACAGCAATTTTCTTTTCAGTTGTATAACAACTAAATATCCTTGTCTTGTTAGTATTATTTTGATAACAAACCACCTATATTGATATTGTTTTCTTTGATACTGTTGTCTTAAACCTTTGTCACATTATTCATGCACAAATATATGCATACACAAGCCTAGAACAAAATTTTCACTGGAGATGCACAAAAAGCATTTGAGCCACTACAGTCTGGAACTGTAGTCTGCATCACATTTCTGGTGGAAAGACCCAGCTTCTAACCACATTCCCCTTAAATTGCAACAGAAAATATTTTAGTCATTAGGAAAACTTTTGTACCAGTGCAGACTGCAAAGCACTGGACTTAATCTTCCTTCAGATGATTCTGGAGTTTTTGAAAAGAGACTGGGCAAATGTTTGTCCAAAATGGCTTAGGTGTGGCTGATCTCGTACTGGGGAGGCAAATAGGTTGGATGATCTTCTGAGGTTCCTCCCAGCCATATTTCTGTGTATAAGAGACCTCTAAGTATAAAGACATAACTGTATCTCTAATCTTCCTGGGTGTCATGTTCTTAGGCAAACGCATTTGACTAATTTTATGCTGGAAAAATGGCCAGATCTTCACGAATTCTGAGTTCAAATGTTGTCTGCTTTTTCCATTATATTAGTTGTCCAAATAAATGCGATGGCCTCTACCTTACAAACTTGCCGTGCGCTGACAGGGTAATGTATATCTCTGACTTGCATTTTCAGGATTATTCTAAAGCACATTAAACCAAAAAGATTTATTATTGACCAAAAGAAAAGCAAATGTTGCCCAGTGTGTGAGGCAACACAGGCAGGTCGCAGGAACAACCACAAACCACAGATGCAATGCAAAGAGTAAACTTATTTTTGTTACCTCGCTAACCAAGGAATCTCTGATAAAGCACCTAAGTACCCAAGCAGAGGTCACACAAGCAGTAATGGCAGGCACTGCAGAGTTCATTCCTTGCTTAGAAGATCAACGAGTCTGCTCGTTTCGCCTGGATATTAGGGATTCATGCAGATGCAGTTTACCACGCTGCTTTGATCTTTGCCTGCAGCAATTTCAAGGATAAGGTGCCTTTAAGACACAGAGGATCTACTTGTGGAGCACACAAGGCTAAACCACAATTAGTGTGATTTATGTGTTTTTCTACACTCCAGCTGCAGTCGCTTGAGTGTATTTACAATTCTCCTTCTCGCCGATCTTCTGTTATATTCCCACACACCCAGTCATATGTGCAGATATGTGTGTATATCTCTATGCACGTGCATACACATGGATGGTTACATACTTCGCAGTAGTAACAATGTTTTCTTTCTTTTCTTTTTATTGAAAAAAAAAACAACCACAAAAGCTTGTCTGATTCATAGCTAGACACAGACTAAATCTAAGTCCAGACATTATGGCTGAAATTTGCTAATTGGAAGCCCAGGGGTGAGTGTCTAAATATAGCGAACAATGTTAATTGTTTTATACTTCCAAATGTAAAATTAGATTCAAACAATTGACTACCTTACCCTCTCAATTTTCTCACTTTTTATGTAGAATTGCACGCTTGCCTAGGTCTATCTCTGCCATCACATTCCCTCCATGTGTTAGTCAGCTATGCTTCAAGTGCATATGTGAATGATTATACTGCTCACCAACCATTCGTTAGAATGTAACTTTATGTTGTTTTTCTCCCAGAAAACTTCTGCGTAGCTGGAGAAACATACATGCACCTTCTGTCTCCAAAGGTAAGCAGATAATTTGGTTTTACAAGACCAGTCCAGGATTGGCACCTGTTAGTGTTGAAAGCACTGGTATAGCATGTACATGGTACAACACATTTTCAATCTTTTCATGTATGTTGCATTTAGACAGTATCTGAGTCAATGAATAAATAAGAAGCTGTGCACAGAATGTGCATTAGGTAAATATAAGGTCTGATTTTCTTTCAGAAACACGTATTGCTTCTCACAAATATTTGCTGTTCATGCATTTCAAGCTTTACTTTAGAGCTAACATTCAGGGAAAAAAATACATATGTTTACAGTGAAGTGGAAGGTCAGAGAAGAAAACATGGGAGAAAACTGAGGCACTCATGTTTAATCTGAAACCCAGTAAAAATAAGTCTAACATATCAGGTTTGGTAGCCCTTGTCCTTATGAGAGACTTCAACCTCCCAGACATCAATTGGGAATACCATACCGCTGTGATCAGCATTTGGGAAATTCCCAAAGTTTGTGGAAAATAACTTCCTGTCACAAGTACTCAGTGAGTCAACTAGGAAAGATGCCCTCCTAGACTTGTTTTTTGTGAATACAAAAAACACTCATGTGAAATGTGAAGGCAGGTGGCTGTCTTGGCCACAGTAATCACAAAATGATTGAGTTAAAATTTTTCGGTGCAATGAGAAAAAAGATAACTAGAGTTGCTACTGTGGATTTTGAGAGAGCAAACTTCAAGCTGTTCAGGGAGCTACTTCGCAGTCTCCCCTGGGAATCAGCCTTTGAGGGCTTAGGGGTCCATGAGTGCTGGTCAGTTTTTAAGAACCACCTTTTAAAAGCAAAAGAGCAGACAATCCCATTGAGTTGAAAGACAAGTAAGCAGGCCAGAAGATAAGCTTGGCTGAATCATAGAATAGTTTTGAAATAAATAACTTACGCTATTTCTATGGATAAACAACGTTTAATCCAATTCCTTAATTGTATTCCTTAAACACGTGTTCATTAGAGCATAAGCAAAACAGCGCTGGATGCGCAGGGGATTCGCTCCGCCCAACACGCACACCTTTTAACAATAAGAAGTGTGCTTAAATACAGTAAGGTATTACATATTCATAATAACCCCAGGAATGCCTATACATATTCATAACCTTTCCCCGCTTCTTATTAAAATGAGTCTCAGATAACCATTTCCATAGTCTCCTCCTTGACCCTCCCCTGTTGCGCCTGCGCAGTGTCACTTGGTGATTTTGAGGAGGGGTCTTTGAGGGTCTTTGGATGAAGGCTCCTTCAGCTTCGTCACAGTGAACTTTTTACCTTTGGCTCATTATGATGAATTGGCTGGAACCCAAGCTGCCAGGTCGACCGAAATCAGACTGGCGCCCCCTTTTTGCTGTAAATCTTGGCTATCTTGTCTCCTCAAGGTTACAGCTGGTGCTGTAAAACTTCTTATCTCGGCATTCGATGAGGTTCTGTTTTTTTTTCTTAACACAATTGGTTACATACAGCTCTAAACTAGATATTCATTATGTGGCTTAAAGTGTTAGTTCATTAGTAGGCCCTTATTATGTGGTTGATTAACCCTTAAAATGTTAGTTCCCTCTATCAATATAACTTCATAAACAAGTTTCATAACTTTTTACATAGAACTTAACCACCTTTTCCTTTTTTCAGGTTCAGAGCCCGTGCCTCATTTGGTTATATCTGTAAACATTAAACATCTTAGCACGAAGCACAACTGCATTTCTCACAGTTTGGATTGGAAGGGACCTTTAAAGGTCATCTAGTCCAACTCCCCTGCAATGAACAGAGACATCTTCAACAAGATCAGGTTGCTCAGAGCCCCGTCCAACCTGACCTTGAATGTTTCCAGGGATGGGGCATCTACCACCTCTCTGGGCAACCTGGGCCAGTACTTTACCATCCTCCTTGTAAAAAATTTCTTCCTTATGTCTAGCCTGAACTGCTGTCTATAACTACCTGAAAGGAGGTTGTAGCATGGAGAGTGTTGGTCTCTTCTCCCAAGTAGCAAGTGACAGGACAAGAGGAAATGGCCTCAAGTTGCACCAGGGGAGGTTTAGATTGGATATTAGGAAAAATGAACCCGGGTCTCCTTCTCTGTACACGGTCACCTTTGGTCTAGTGTGATGAGCTGGTTAGGACTCAGACTGCTGAGTTGGTTAAAACTGGCGTATCTCCTGTCCTGTGCCCAAGTTTCTGTTATCTAGTTCACCCAAGGATGCACCAGGGATGCACCCAAGGATTATTATCTGTGCAAGGCGTCAGTGAACTCCTGTTTCTCGTACAATAAGTTACACAAAGCTAAGCAAGGCTGGCAATAGTGATGTGGGTTAAAGGGTTAGCTCTCTGTTAGCTCTTTAAGTCTTTAAGTGTTAATTAGTTAATTGTTAGTTAATTAATTGTTAATTCCCTGTATCATCTGTACAAACAGCAGTCTCCATTTATTGCCACAAAGGCCTTTTTATATAGTCTTTACCAGCTCGAGTGTCTTTTTGCTATTGGTTGCAAGTTGCAGTAGCAACATCTCATTGGCTAATTTTGCTATCATCAATGTTACTCTTTTACTCCCTTCTCTCTCACGAGTACACCTTAGTATCTCTGGATACTCCTTTACTCCCATCTTTCTCATGGGTAGGCCTTAATATCTTCAAGGCTAATTTCTGTTTCCATGCCCTCCATCAGGGAATCCACGGACCCACCGTAGTCCCCCACAATTCCTCCTTTTTGTTTTTGTGCTAAAAAAAATTGCTATCATTGTCTGTTGCAGGGCATTTTGCAGCAGAGAAATCATGCATGGCCCCCAAGTGCATGGGATGTGTGAATGTCCTTGGGCCTGGTCTGTGAATGAGTGGAAAAACAAGTGAGACAAACATCACATGAGTTTAGTGTGTTCTTAATAACAATCAGTGGAAAAACACCTTTTGTAAACATCTTAGTCCATGCTCGTACCTGTAAATCCTATAAATTGTCAATGGTGAACAAAGAAGGCAGCCTAGGCCTAGGTCAGCTCTCTGCTTGGCCAGGCTCTGCGCTCCTTCCTGAACAAGATCTCTGCCTCTGCGTGAATTTCTGTCTGCGTCCTGGCCCACCTGGCCACACTGCTGGTCCACGTCCGACTCAAGCCCAATTTGGAAGGAACTGGCATCTGCTGTCAGTATGCAAATATGATTATGAATCAATCACCTTCCTCCATAAAGAGTGGACAGCCCGGAGTCCGTTGAGCTCTCCTGCATGGCAGCGGGCTGCACACCAGGATGTCCCCTTGAGCAGGAATACCTCTCAAGGTTACTCCTTGAGACTGGTCTGACTCTGTCCCCTATGCAGTAAATAATCCAGTGTACCTTGCCATTGAATCTTGTTAAACCATAGATTTATGTATTTTCAGGTTCCTCGGGTGGTCACAAACCTGATCTTCTCTTGCAGTGGGAGGGACTTTGCTCCCCCAGTCCCTGCCTCGCGGTCCTGTTGTGGATGGAGTGATGCACTTCACTCATAAGAGAGAAGCAGCAATATGTTTATTGATAGCAAAGTTTGATAGTAAATGCAACAGTGGTTTAACAAGATTCAACGGCAAGGTACACTGGATTATTTACTGCATAGGGGACAGAGTCAGACCAGACTGTCAGTGAGACTCTCCCATTGAGTTATGAGGTTCAGAAAGGACCCCCTTGCTTTCTAAACTCCTTCTCAGAGAGGAGTCTAGGTGTGGCCGGATCCAGACTTAGCCTCAACAGTTTACGTCTAAAAGATTATATATGCGCAGTCAATCATTTATATCACTTAACTAAAATTACAGAACTTCAGTACATTTGTTCCAGATTCACTTACTGAGCATTTGATGTGATAAGGATTCTCTCAGTCTCAAGGAGTAACCTTGAGAGGCATTCCTGCTCAAGGGGACATCCTGGTGTGCAGCCCGCTGCCATGCAGGAGAGCTCAACGGACTCCAGGCTGTCCACTCTTTATGGAGGAAGGTGATTGATTCATAATCATATTTGCATACTGACAGCAGATGCCAGTTCCTTCCAAATTGGGCTTGAGTCGGACGTGGACCAGCAGTGTGGCCAGGTGGGCCAGGACGCAGACAGAAATTCACGCAGAGGCAGAGATCTTGTTCAGGAAGGAGCGCAGAGCCTGGCCAAGCAGAGAGCTGACCTAGGCCTAGGCTGCCTTCTTTGTTCACCATTGACAATTTATAGGATTTACAGGTACGAGCATGGACTAAGATGTTTACAAAAGGTGTTTTTCCACTGATTGTTATTAAGAACACACTAAACTCATGTGATGTTTGTCTCACTTGTTTTTCCACTCATTCACAGACCAGGCCCAAGGACATTCACACATCCCATGCACTTGGGGGCCATGCATGATTTCTCTGCTGCAAAATGCCCTGCAACAGACAATGATAGCAATTTTTTTTAGCACAAAAACAAAAAGGAGGAATTGTGGGGGACTACGGTGGGTCCGTGGATTCCCTGATGGAGGGCATGGAAACAGAAATTAGCCTTGAAGATATTAAGGCCTACCCATGAGAAAGATGGGAGTAAAGGAGTATCCAGAGATACTAAGGTGTACTCGTGAGAGAGAAGGGAGTAAAAGAGTAACATTGATGATAGCAAAATTAGCCAATGAGATGTTGCTACTGCAACTTGCAACCAATAGCAAAAAGACACTCGAGCTGGTAAAGACTATATAAAAAGGCCTTTGTGGCAATAAATGGAGACTGCTGTTTGTACAGATGATACAGGGAATTAACAATTAATTAACTAACAATTAACTAATTAACACTTAAAGACTTAAAGAGCTAACAGAGAGCTAACCCTTTAACCCACATCACTATTGCCAGCCTTGCTTAGCTTTGTGTAACTTATTGTACGAGAAACAGGAGTTCACTGACGCCTTGCACAGATAATAATCCTTGGGTGCATCCCTGGTGCATCCTTGGGTGAACTAGATAACAGAAACTTGGGCACAGGACAGGAGATACGCCAGTTTTAACCAACTCAGCAGTCTGAGTCCTAACCAGCTCATCACACTAGACCAAAGGTGACCGTGTACAGAGAAGGAGACCCGGGTTCATTTTTCCTAATATCCAATCTAAACCTCCCCTGGTGCAACTTGAGGCCATTTCCTCTTGTCCTGTCACTTGCTACTTGGGAGAAGAGACCAACACTCTCCATGCTACAACCTCCTTTCAGGTAGTTATAGACAGCAGTTCAGGCTAGACATAAGGAAGAAATTTTTTACAAGGAGGATGGTAAAGTACTGGCCCAGGTTGCCCAGAGAGGTGGTAGATGCCCCATCCCTGGAAACATTCAAGGTCAGGTTGGACGGGGCTCTGAGCAACCTGATCTTGTTGAAGATGTCTCTGTTCATTGCAGGGGAGTTGGACTAGATGACCTTTAAAGGTCCCTTCCAATCCAAACTGTGAGAAATGCAGTTGTGCTTCGTGCTAAGATGTTTAATGTTTACAGATATAACCAAATGAGGCACGGGCTCTGAACCTGAAAAAAGGAAAAGGTGGTTAAGTTCTATGTAAAAAGTTATGAAACTTGTTTATGAAGTTATATTGATAGAGGGAACTAACATTTTAAGGGTTAATCAACCACATAATAAGGGCCTACTAATGAACTAACACTTTAAGCCACATAATGAATATCTAGTTTAGAGCTGTATGTAACCAATTGTGTTAAGAAAAAAAAACAGAACCTCATCGAATGCCGAGATAAGAAGTTTTACAGCACCAGCTGTAACCTTGAGGAGACAAGATAGCCAAGATTTACAGCAAAAAGGGGGCGCCAGTCTGATTTCGGTCGACCTGGCAGCTTGGGTTCCAGCCAATTCATCATAATGAGCCAAAGGTAAAAAGTTCACTGTGACGAAGCTGAAGGAGCCTTCATCCAAAGACCCTCAAAGACCCCTCCTCAAAATCACCAAGTGACACTGCGCAGGCGCAACAGGGGAGGGTCAAGGAGGAGACTATGGAAATGGTTATCTGAGACTCATTTTAATAAGAAGCGGGGAAAGGTTATGAATATGTATAGGCATTCCTGGGGTTATTATGAATATGTAATACCTTACTGTATTTAAGCACACTTCTTATTGTTAAAAGGTGTGCGTGTTGGGCGGAGCGAATCCCCTGCGCATCCAGCGCTGTTTTGCTTATGCTCTAATGAACACGTGTTTAAGGAATACAATTAAGGAATTGGATTAAACGTTGTTTATCCATAGAAATAGCGTAAGTTATTTATTTCAAAACTATTCTATGATTCAGCCAAGCTTATCTTCTGGCCTGCTTACTTGTCTTTCAACTCAATGGGATTGTCTGCTCTTTTGCTTTTAAAAGGTGGTTCTTAAAAACTGACCAGCACTCATGGACCCCTAAGCCCTCAAAGGCTGATTCCCAGGGGAGACTGCGAAGTAGCTCCCTGAACAGCTTGAAGTTTGCTCTCTCAAAATCCACAGTAGCAACTCTAGTTATCTTTTTTCTCATTGCACCGAAAAATTTTAACTCAATCATTTTGTGATTACTGTGGCCAAGACAGCCACCTGCCTTCACATTTCACATGAGTGTTTTTTGTATTCACAAAAAACAAGTCTAGGAGGGCATCTTTCCTAGTTGACTCACTGAGTACTTGTGACAGGAAGTTATTTTCCACAAACTTTGGGAATTTCCCAAATGCTGATCACAGCGGTATGGTATTCCCAATTGATGTCTGGGAGGTTGAAGTCTCTCATAAGGACAAGGGCTACCAAACCTGATATGTTAGACTTATTTTTACTGGGTTTCAGATTAAACATGAGTGCCTCAGTTTTCTCCCATGTTTTCTTCTCTGACCTTCCACTTCACTGTAAACATATGTATTTTTTTCCCTGAATGTTAGCTCTAAAGTAAAGCTTGAAATGCATGAACAGCAAATATTTGTGAGAAGCAATACGTGTTTCTGAAAGAAAATCAGACCTTATATTTACCTAATGCACATTCTGTGCACAGCTTCTTATTTATTCATTGACTCAGATACTGTCTAAATGCAACATACATGAAAAGATTGAAAATGTGTTGTACCATGTACATGCTATACCAGTGCTTTCAACACTAACAGGTGCCAATCCTGGACTGGTCTTGTAAAACCAAATTATCTGCTTACCTTTGGAGACAGAAGGTGCATGTATGTTTCTCCAGCTACGCAGAAGTTTTCTGGGAGAAAAACAACATAAAGTTACATTCTAACGAATGGTTGGTGAGCAGTATAATCATTCACATATGCACTTGAAGCATAGCTGACTAACACATGGAGGGAATGTGATGGCAGAGATAGACCTAGGCAAGCGTGCAATTCTACATAAAAAGTGAGAAAATTGAGAGGGTAAGGTAGTCAATTGTTTGAATCTAATTTTACATTTGGAAGTATAAAACAATTAACATTGTTCGCTATATTTAGACACTCACCCCTGGGCTTCCAATTAGCAAATTTCAGCCATAATGTCTGGACTTAGATTTAGTCTGTGTCTAGCTATGAATCAGACAAGCTTTTGTGGTTGTTTTTTTTTTCAATAAAAAGAAAAGAAAGAAAACATTGTTACTACTGCGAAGTATGTAACCATCCATGTGTATGCACGTGCATAGAGATATACACACATATCTGCACATATGACTGGGTGTGTGGGAATATAACAGAAGATCGGCGAGAAGGAGAATTGTAAATACACTCAAGCGACTGCAGCTGGAGTGTAGAAAAACACATAAATCACACTAATTGTGGTTTAGCCTTGTGTGCTCCACAAGTAGATCCTCTGTGTCTTAAAGGCACCTTATCCTTGAAATTGCTGCAGGCAAAGATCAAAGCAGCGTGGTAAACTGCATCTGCATGAATCCCTAATATCCAGGCGAAACGAGCAGACTCGTTGATCTTCTAAGCAAGGAATGAACTCTGCAGTGCCTGCCATTACTGCTTGTGTGACCTCTGCTTGGGTACTTAGGTGCTTTATCAGAGATTCCTTGGTTAGCGAGGTAACAAAAATAAGTTTACTCTTTGCATTGCATCTGTGGTTTGTGGTTGTTCCTGCGACCTGCCTGTGTTGCCTCACACACTGGGCAACATTTGCTTTTCTTTTGGTCAATAATAAATCTTTTTGGTTTAATGTGCTTTAGAATAATCCTGAAAATGCAAGTCAGAGATATACATTACCCTGTCAGCGCACGGCAAGTTTGTAAGGTAGAGGCCATCGCATTTATTTGGACAACTAATATAATGGAAAAAGCAGACAACATTTGAACTCAGAATTCGTGAAGATCTGGCCATTTTTCCAGCATAAAATTAGTCAAATGCGTTTGCCTAAGAACATGACACCCAGGAAGATTAGAGATACAGTTATGTCTTTATACTTAGAGGTCTCTTATACACAGAAATATGGCTGGGAGGAACCTCAGAAGATCATCCAACCTATTTGCCTCCCCAGTACGAGATCAGCCACACCTAAGCCATTTTGGACAAACATTTGCCCAGTCTCTTTTCAAAAACTCCAGAATCATCTGAAGGAAGATTAAGTCCAGTGCTTTGCAGTCTGCACTGGTACAAAAGTTTTCCTAATGACTAAAATATTTTCTGTTGCAATTTAAGGGGAATGTGGTTAGAAGCTGGGTCTTTCCACCAGAAATGTGATGCAGACTACAGTTCCAGACTGTAGTGGCTCAAATGCTTTTTGTGCATCTCCAGTGAAAATTTTGTTCTAGGCTTGTGTATGCATATATTTGTGCATGAATAATGTGACAAAGGTTTAAGACAACAGTATCAAAGAAAACAATATCAATATAGGTGGTTTGTTATCAAAATAATACTAACAAGACAAGGATATTTAGTTGTTATACAACTGAAAAGAAAATTGCTGTTACCTTGTAAAGGAACTTGTGGCTTTCTCATATACACCCTTTCTGGTGTTCAGCCTAAATTGCCATGCAACCACCTCTGCAAGCTTGAGGCTAGCCAGTGAAATCCCCTTTGAGACTTACTGCTTTGGCGCAACAATGCCCCACAACTTTGTAATGTGTCTAAGTATAAGCATAAAAAAAAAATAAATAGGGAAATTTTAAAATTCTGTAAGACACTGTTGCACTGTGTAACAAGCGTGTCCCAGGTTTGTAGTTATGTCTGCTGTACAGAGGTATGTTGCCTCTGTTCCCCTAGCAAGTTATAACGACAAAGAAAGATTTTAGTGGGGTTTCTTGTGGGGAAGGAGCCAGGATTCTTCACAGCTATCCCAAGGTAAAGGTCAAATGCCACTGAGGAAGTGAGTGGGAGGCTCTTGCTCCTGCTATGCTCGTGATCGTAGTCATGCTTCAATCATGATGTACTGAGTATTAGTGCCACACTCTGAGCATGTCAGTGGTCTGAAGACTATTATCTGTTCTCTCTGTTCAATACTAAGGAGTGGTAATAAAAATATATTGCTCTTCTAATGTAACTTACCTATATGAGCACTGCTCATGAGCAATGTATTAATAGTTAGTGATGTTATGTGAGCATCAGTATAAACTTATTAATTTCATCATAAATAGAAAGGATGAGTGACTATGAAAATTTCTAATTCAGTATTGAGAAAAACACTTGGAGGCCCTCTTTAGTGTGAGTTTGAATACCTGATTTTTATTATTTAACTCTGGCATTGATTTCAGTGTGCTACATGTGAGTTCATATTTTGTTCTGGTTTTTATGGCAGAGTCTGAATGCATGGAAAGAGTACATAGTTGTGATAAAGGGGCTCTTCCCTACCCATTGAGGACTGGCTATAGGAAGCAAGAGTATCAAATGTATTTTATACACATTGTATAAGCTTTGTTATACAAAGAGGTTTGATAATTTTTTGATCATTTCCACTATACTTTAACAAGCAATTGCCTCAGTTAGTGACAGCTGTTTAATTTTCTTCTACCCATTTTCATTTTAAACAAAGTCTTTTGTATTATAATAATTAGTTTCTTAGCAGGATGCAACAGCCTTTTTCATAAGCATTGTTGTTTGCTCATATTTTCTGTTATTGTCATAGATATTTAAGAACTGTAAAAATAACACAGTTTTCAAATTCTTTGTCTAATTTACTGTTACTGTTTAGAGAGTTTATACAGAGTTGTTTAGGAGAAAAGTTTTAGTTGAACTATACTATCACTTCTGGTGACCAATGTTTCCAGTTCAAATTCACACATGAAAGTTTTCTTTTCAAACTGAAGAATCTGGATACCATACAAATAAAGTTACATTTCTTGTGGCTGCTTGGTAACAGACATTCTGAGTAGTTTCTTTCCCACTAATTCCAATGAGGTGTCTACCTCTGCAAATCAAGATGATATCCAGAAACAAGGCAACCAAACTGACCCTCATGAAAATGTTGCTCTTGAATTCCTCAGTTCTCCTGCAACCTTCCTGATACATTGTTACCTAGGTCAAAATGTTCAATATCCAAGGGGACCTAAAAGCATTCCTTTGATCTAAGAGATAACGTTTAGAAAGAAAGACTTCAGCTTGTCTGCATCTCTGAAGATAATTGGTATCAAGCACCAACTAGCTTCTAGCATATATCAAGCTTGAATATTCACCATTCCTATCCCTTGTAGTCATCCTCACTTGCACAAAGGGCGTTCCACATGTGAACAAATAAGTGATGCCAATATGATGACATTAGACAGAAATTGTTTGGATATCAGTCTTGCATTTGCCGCACACAAGTCCTTTCAGCAGTGTTCTAGTTTCGTAGAACCAATACAACTCTATTCTGGAGCAAATCCCACCATAGTCACATCAGGGACTATATGGCTGTACTGCATCCTGGTGATGGCAGTACATAGTATGACACTAAACTTATGCAAAACAAATGCCACAGAGGTTATTTGGTGCTCATATCCATCTTCCTCTGTATTGTCTAGCCAGACCTGGTTTTGGTCTCCCTGTCCCCGGGCTGGACTTATCTGTAAGGCCACTCCGCTTTAGTTGTGGGGAGGGACTGGAAGTGGGTGATTCTCCTCTTCCCCATCAAAGTGCCAGAGCAGAGCAAGGAGGTCAGGAAGGTCTACGGGCTTTGGATAGGATCAGCTTGAGGCAGAGGGGCTTGTACCCCGGAGAGATGGAAAAAAAAAAAAAAAAAAAAAAAGATGGGTGTTGGAACGATAAAGGACTCAGACTGTGAACTTATCGTACCATATAACAAAGATCTACCAAAACTGTAACATACTTAAACAGATACCCACAAATAAAACAGGTTAATAAGGAAAGCATCTTGCAGACTTTAACAAGTTTTCTGACCTGTGTGTTATCAGTTAATTCTCTCTCAGCTTGTTGAAGTTCAAATCGCCCCGCCTGTAAAACTGTCTGAAATGATTTAATGATCTCTTGTAGAGATTTATTTTCTCCTGCTCTTCTCGCCTCAAAAACAACATTAATTGCAACAAGGTGTTATACTTCAAGATTCTATTCTCCGGACACTTTTCCCAATCATTTAACTTATACAGCAGCCAACACTGATTTCAATATTTAACAAGATCTTCCTTCCTCATAATTCTGAGTGCTTTCCTATGTTTTAAAACACCTCCCAATACCGATTATACTTAGGAACACAACTGAAAACAATCATTCCTGACCCCATCTTGCAAGTAAAAACCTTGAGAAGAGGGAGGGAGGGGGGGGAAGCACAGGGCTGCTTGCAGCGTGAGTGGGAAAAGTGGGGAGAAGATTTTACAACGCACTTAAAAACAACTAGTAAAACAATTAACTCACATTCCTGACAAGCTGCTTGATTTTCAGAGAGGCAATACACAGAAGCACGTAATATGTACTGTAAAACTCGCAGATAACACCTTGATAGCAAACATTAGCATTCTCTACTGCTGATTTCAACACCAGCGCTTCCTTAGCTTCTAAGTTTTCAACCTGCTTATTGATGGCCTCTTGAAGACAGTCAATAAATTGCATGTAATTCTCATTGGGACTCTGATTAATAGTTGCAAATGATTTGGCTGCTTTGTTGGTTTCAGGCACCTCTCTCATAGCTTGATATGCAAGGTCTGCTGACTGCCTCAGGATTTCAGAAACTAATCATGCCTGTAATTGTGATGTGCCAAATAGTGTCTCTTCCAAGAGTTGGGGGATACCCGCCCCTTTCAATGAATCCCCATCGTTCTGTCCTAAATGATCTATAGCTGTTACATTGCATAGGTCTAATTTTGCTTGAGTCCTTCATGGTTTTTATCTGATCTCGGGGCAACTCGTACACATACTCCTTTAACTTTTCAAGAAAATGCTGCAAACCCTCATCCTCTTCCGAGTCATCAGATAACACGGACTTGAACGGTGCTGGAGAATCATTAGTAACAGGGGGGTTCGGAACAGTGCACATTCTCGCCAGTACTTTCTAGCATCATAATTATTTGTATAACCTGAGTCCCCAGGCACATCCCCTTTCCCGTCACGATCAGCACGACTGCATTGCCGACTGCTGGATTCACACGCTATTAGCTGATCTAATCTTTCACGCAGTTCTTTTGCCCAGTTCTTATCCAGTGACTCCTTCTGCTCTCTCGTGGAAGTTGGAGGGTTAAAAGGCGGTAAAAGCAGATAGAAATTGGTAAAAGGACTGATAGTACACTCGTTTACGACTTTAGCATTCTCAGCTTTCACAGGTTCTTTGGACAAGTCGTCTGATTCCAATCCTTTGGACTTGCTGTTCTCATCAGGGTTGGGTAACTGAATAGGAGGACACCCGCTCGGCATTTTTCCTCCCCCCATCCCGGACTGCTGAGCCAACGGGGGCGCCGAAGGCACAACAGGGGATGGAGTAGGGAGGGTATCAAAGACACGAACCGGGTAAACTTCACAGCGACTTTCAGGATTCTTATCAGGCTGCAACGCTACAAAAACTCCAGCAGCAGCAGACCGTTCAGCCTTAAAATCTTTTATAAGCTTCCATGTAGTTATTAATGATTTAGCTTCTTTATCATCTCCATTGCTGACCTTATCCCATAATTTCTGCCCTTTATCGTCCCAAAGTTGACGTTTAAAAGCCTTCTCGGTTTCTCCCGGGTAGCCGTTAATTCTACACCAAATTAACAGTCTACGTATGTTACTTTCTTCCTATTTAAGTCCTCTCACAGAGAGAATATGCAGGAGGAGCTTAACTACGGCTTGTTCTTCAGAAAATACATTTTGCTCCATAACTTCACTCTTCCCTCCTCCTGCCCCCAGCCGCTCACCTTTTCCAGTGATCCGTCGACGAATTTATCCCCGGGGCGTCCGTACGCCTCCGTCCAGTCTTCAGTGCAGCTGAACCGCCTCCGGCTGGGCCACTCCAGGCTTTTCCCCGATCGTAGTGAGACGCCGTTCGGAGTATCACGTCGGGGTCACCATTTGTTGGAGCGATAAAGGACTCAGCATTCCGATTCAATGTGAATCACGCAAAGCCATTTATTACAGAAACAAGCCTCCTTATATATGCAACTATTCTCTGATCACGCGTCCACGCTCCAATCATGCATTCAGTGATTGGATATCATCTATGTTCACGAGCTGTCCACGCGCTGGAGTCTCACTGATGATAGGTCCGTTGATTTACGTCATGTTGAGGCCTTGTTATTGTAGAAATGCCTCTCTCCCACAGCAGGTCCTGTTTTCAGCTTTTCGAACTGGCCTTGAGATTCCTTTGGGCCTGACTAATTCAACAATAAATCTCCATCTAACAGAAACCCCTCCACAGATGGGCATGTCCAGTGTTCCAGTGTTGCATTTTGCTTCAGTTTTTCAACCCCAACCAGATCAGACAGGCTGCAGAACATGGTGTTAGGGGATACAGAAAGGCACCCACCTCCACAGTATTCAATAAACCCTGATCTAGCTGCTTAACAGGGTCACAGTGTTTGCTGGCATGACAGAGCTTCTCCCATCACTGGACCCGGCTGAACCAAAAGTGCTGAATGGAAGCTGTGATGGGACGCAGGCTGCAGTGACAGACTGCTGTTTCCTACATTGAAAAGACAGTCCTGAAATCCAGATGTGTCACCTTCTAAATTGTTCATACTACTTCCTATGCATCGAAGCAGAAGGGTGAATTAGCCGGTGCTGAATTTAGGCTGGTGCCATTCAGCTAGTACATGAGTCTGTGGGTTTTGAGCAGGCTGGAGTTCACTACTGGCAGTGAACCTGCATGGGGACTAAGAGCTTCTGGGATTGTAGTGGATCAGACACGACTCTACCCATTCCCTACCCTGGAATTATCCAGTGCTCCTGAATACTAAAGATGATTGCATGATGATATTAAAAAAAAAAAAAAAAAATCTTTCTTTCCTAACAGGTTTGATGACATGTAAATTAACAAGATTATTTTTATCCCACAAAGGACAAGAATAATTCCTCTGGCAGCATATCCTTGCAGGCAGCCAAACCAACACATTTCCTTTGGAGGCTGTTGCCATGGTATCTGTCCAATGTCTTCACAGCATCTTCCAGATTTCTGAGATCTAACAAGAAAGAAAGAGGAAAGGAAGCACCAGTTAAAAGACACACAGCAAGGTTGCTGGGAAAATTTTACCCAGTCCAGCCTGTAGGATGTGACCCAGTCCAGCCTGTACGATGTATTCATACTTTGAATTAATTGGGATTTTTTTATCCGTATGGCATTTCATCCATAGAACACTGAGTTTTCTCTTTTGATTTTTGGCAAAGAAGGCAGAATTGCTATAAAAATGTTTTCATTAAGTCAGTCAGGGCAAAATTAGTTTTATCTAACTCAGCCATCCATGTGCCTAGCCTAAGGGAGCTGTCTAGGCTCCTGTTAGAATTAATGGAAGGAGAAGGATTCCTCCCAAGGATGTAGTGGCAGGGCTCCTTCTGGGGAGATGGGGTCGTCGCCAGCCCGGCTAGGAGGTGAAGCCAGAGACAAAAGAGACAAAAGGAATCCTATAAGAAGGTACCAACCAATGAGCAATCGCCGACATGCGCATGCAGAGCGCGTGGACAGTGCATGCAGCCAATCACGTTACTGTATAGCGCGTGCTGTAACCAATCATATTGTTGCAAGGCGCGTGGACAGGGCAGCTTATGGTATAAAGCTAGCTCGGTCGGACAATAAAGTTGAACTCTGTGAACATCATATTGGTGTGTCAGGTTCCGTCTCTCACACGGCAAGCAACATTTGGGTGACCCCGACGTGATACTTTGTATCGAAGACGATCGCCGGAAGTGAAGAAGCAAGAGGGCCGCCGGTGCCGGCGAAGGTAAGCCGGGCGCTCGAAGAAAAGCGGAAAGTAGGCCTACGGGGAATCAGGCGGCATGGGAAACGCGGCATCCGTGGAAGAAAAAACAATAGTGAAAAATATTCTGCAGCTGGCTGCACGAAGAGAAAGAAACTTGGAGCGAGACGCCATTGAGCATCTCCTACAATTTGCACAACGGAAGGGGTGTGTTTGAGCTACGGACGAGCTTTTTTCTCCCGATACATGGGAGGAGATAGGGACTGAACTATGGGAGGCTGTCACAAGGGGGAACCGCGAGGCTTGTGATCTCGCCGGACCGTGGCGGGAGATCAGTCTGCTGATGGAGGAAGTCTCGGGAGAGCCGGAAGTGCGTGCGGTTCCCTGAGAGCTGCCCGCCGCGCGCTGCCCCCCCTCTGAGAACTCTGAAAAGCCAATGTCGCTGGTGTGCCCTGTATCAGACTTGGAGTTTTGGGGAGGCGGCGAGTTGCTTATACCCTCTGCGCCCTTTGAGCCATTGCCTGCCTCTGATGACGAACGGCAGCAACCAGCAAGTTCCAACAACCCAGTAGAAGTTAATCCAGCTGATGTGCCTTTACCGGAAGAGCCCATGGAGCACCACGACAGACAACAAAATCACCCTGACTTCTGGGATGAGGGACACTTGCAGAGCCTGAAGGACTTGCTGAGATGGCAGGAGGCGCAGATGCAAAAAGTGTTAAAAGCAATGAAGCGGCTAGATGGGGGTACAAGTAAAACTTCGTGGTTAATAGCATATAAAAAGGCGTCAGATGCAATTAAGGATGAGTTGGAGGCAATTGGCAGGGAATGTGAAAAACGGGGAAAACAGGAACGGGAGGGAGCGGAACTGGACCTCGCTCCGAATAAAAAAGGAACGAATACAAACATGGGCAAAACAATGTGCACCCAACCTGGTGCACCCGACGGACTACTACCCAGTGCTGATCTTCCAGACAGATGGGGAGGAAGCTGCATCCCGCAGTCTAAGGGGAATGAAAAAAGATTTCAAGGCCTTGGGACAGATGGTAAAAGAGTCTGGGGCTCAAGTGATTTTCTCTTCCCTCCTTCCAGTTTTGGGTGATGATGTGGGAGGGAATAGAAAAATCCAGTCCCTAAACAATTGGCTACAGGACTGGTGCTACAGGCAGGGCTTTGGGTACTTTGATAACGGCTGGTTTTACAAGACACCAGTCCAGACAGTGATACGTGGGAAAGGTTTATCTCTCAGGGGCAAAAGGATGCTGGGACAGGAATTAGCAGGGCTCATTTGGAGAGCTTTAAACTAGATTTGAAGGGGGATGGGGTGGTAGCTGGGCTTGCATCAGTAGGGCATCACTCTAGAGTTCATGAGGGCTGGGAGTCCCCCCATACCTCTGAGGTGAAATTGGAGTGCTCAGCTCGCTCTCTGAAATGCCTGTACACCAATGCGTGCAGCATGGGGAATAAGCAGGAGGAGTTAGAAACCTGTGTTAGGGCAGGAGATTATGATCTGGTGGCAATTACAGAGACGTGGTGGGACAGCACACATGACTGGAATGTGGTCATGGATGGCTACGTCCTTTTCAGGAAAGACAGGCCAACCAGGCGTGGTGGTGGAGTTGCTCTTTATGTGAGAAAGCAACTACAGTGTATTGAGTATTGTCCAGGCACGGATGAGGAGCGAGTTGAGAGTCTGTGGGTGAAAGTTAAGGGGCAGGCTGGCAAGAGTGATACTATTGTGGGCGTCTATTACAGGCCACCAGATCAGGGTGAGGAAGTTGATGAGGCCTTCTACAGACAGCTGGGAGCAGCCTCGCAATCACAGGCCCTGGTTGTGGTGGGGGATTTTAACTTCCCTGATGTTTGCTGGAAGGACTACTCGGCTGGCCAGCCACAGTCTAGGAGGTTCCTCCAGTGCCTTGATGATAACTTTCTGATGCAAAGGGTGGAGGAGCCGACTAGGAGAGGTGCATTGCTGGACCTCATCCTCACTAACAAGGAGGGTCTGGTTGAAGCGGTAAAGGTTGAGGGCTGCCTTGGTTGCAGCGGCCATGAGATGGTGGAGTTCAGGATCTCATGTGGTAGGAGCAGGATAGCAAGCAGAATTGCAACCCTGGACTTCAGCAAGGCAAACTTTGGCCTTTTCAGGCAATTGCTAGGGGAAATCCCAAGGGCAAGGCTGCTTGAAGGTAAAGGGGCCCAAGATAGTTGGTTAGTGTTCAGGGACTGTTTCTACCGGGCACAAGATCAGAGCATCCCGACACGTAGGAAGTCAAGGAAGGGAGCCAGGAGGCCTGCGTGGTTAAACAGGGAGCTGCTGGGTAAGCTCAAGAGGAAGAGAAGAGTTTATAGATCATGGAAGGAGGGGCTGGCCACTTGGGAAGAATATAAGGCTGTTGTCAGAGGGTGTAGGGAGACAACTAGGAAAGCTAAGGCCTCCTTAGAATTACACCTGGCGAGAGGGGTCAAGGACAACAGGAAGAGCTTTTTCAAATACGTGGCAGATAAAACTAACACCAGAGGCAATGTAGGCCCACTGATGAATGAGGTGGGTGCCCTGGTGACAGAAGACACAGAGAAGGCAGAGTTACTGAACGCCTTCTTTGTCTCTTTCTGCTCTGCCAGAAGCTGTCCTGAGGAGCCCCGTACCGCTGAGGCCCCAGAGGAAGGCAGGACAATGGAGGAGTTTGCCTCGATTGATGAAGACTGGGTTAGGGAGCAGTTAGGCAATCTGGACATCCATAAATCCATGGGTCCGGACGGGATGCACCCGCGGGTGCTGAGGGAGCTGGCTGAGGTCGTTGCTGGACTGCTCTTCATCATCTTTGCCAGGTCTTGGGAAACGGGAGAGGTGCCTGAGGATTGGAGGAAAGCAAATGTTACTCCAGTCTTCAAAAAGGGCAAGAAGGAGGACCCGGGTAACTATAGACCGGTCAGCCTCACGTCCATCCCTGGGAAACTGATGGAACGACTTATCCTTGGTGCCATCACAAGGCATATTAGGGATAAGAGGGTCATTAGGGGCAGTCAACATGGCTTCACCAAAGGGAAGTCATGCTTGACCAACCTCATTGACTTTTATGAGGACATAACAAGATGGATGGATGATGGCAGAGCAGTGGACGTGGTCTAGCTTGACTTGAGTAAGGCATTTGACACAGTCTCCCACAGCATCCTCACAGCTAAACTGAGGGAGTGCGGTCTGGATGATCGGGTATTGAGGTGGACTGTGAACTGGCTGAAGGGAAGAAGCCAGAGAGTCGTCTTCAATGGGGCGGAGTCTAGTTGGAGGCCTGTATCTAGTGGAGTGCCTCAGGGATCAGTACTGGGGCCTGTATTATTCAATATATTCATCAATGATTTGGACGAGGGAATAGAGTGTACTATCAGCAAGTTTGCTGGTGACACGAAGCTGGGAGGAGTGGCTGATACGCCAGAAGGCTGTGCCGCCATCCAGCGAGACCTGGACAGGCTGGAGAGTTGGGCAGGGAAAAATTTAATGAAATATAACAAGGGGAAGTGTAGAGTCTCACATCTGGGTAGGAACAACCCCAGGTTCCAGTATAAGTTGGGGAATGACCTATTAGAGAGCAGTGTAGGGGAAAGGGACCTGGGGGTCCTGGTGGACAGCAGGATGGCCAAGACCCAGCACTGTGTCCTTGTGGCCAGGAAGGCCAACGGCATCCTGGGGTGGAATGTCCTGGTTTTGTTAAAAACAAGTTTCTCTTTCAGTGAATTTGCCTGTCAGCTAAAGCCTTCATGTTAGCTGCATTTTCCTGGAGAACCCAACACATGTTTTGGTTAAACCTAGCAATGGAATGCAAACTTATTGATAAGCACGGATGGACATCTCGCGAGAGGGGCAACGAGAAACTGATAACCGAGAGACTGACCAACGGTGTATAACATTCCATTCACGTGAATACTTCATATAAAAGTGGGAGATCACGAGGATCTCGGCCCCTTTTTCCCTTTTTTTTTTCCTCATGGCTGACATTAGGAGAGGACCTTGCTGGTCGTCCCTGCGAACTGAGGCCTAGTGACAGACTGAATCCAGTTCCGGTTGGCTACAGAGTCTAATCCAGGACTTTGGTGCCGGCTTTGCAGTTGCTGAGACTTTCAAGATTGGTTTTGTATATTTTGTATTATTTTCTCTATTCTTATTAGTGGCATTAGTAAAACATCTTTAACTTTTCCAACTCTCTTCTCTCTGTCCTTCTTTCCCTCCCGATCGCCTGTCCTTAGTGGGAAGGGGGGAGAGGGAAGGGCTGAAGGGGGAAGTGGGGGGAGAGGAGGTTAACAATACATCTGCCAGGGTTTGATTGTCACCCCGCAATCTTAACCCTCGACAGATAATTGGCGCCCAACGTGGGGCAAAAGAGAATGGCGCAAAAGAGATCGGGGTAAATTTGGAGATTTTTTGGCTTTTCTACTGCTCTGACGTACCTTTCAATTTTCTTGGCACGGTGCCAACTCATAGAGTTGTGATACTCGTGCGTCTGTTTGCTTTGAATATTATTTAGTGGTATTAAGGCAAAGTGAATTACATTGATTTAAAGATGTTATGGCAAAAGTTGTATCAGTTATTTTCTACATTGTGCTCGCTGATCCCATATCTGTGTTGGTGTTTCTTTCTAAATCGAAGTATTCATTATATAACAACAAGAAACTGGACAGCGGTCATGATGATTCTGTGTGGTTTGGCATTGGTTTATTTCATTATACTGCAGCCGCTAATGAATTTCTACTCGCTTCTGCTTTACCTTGAAAAACCTCCAGGAGAGATTAAAGAGCAGAATGGCTCTATATTTGCTAATTGGTCAAGTGAATCTTTAGAAAGGCTGACTAACAATACTTTTGTGTTTTCGCTAGGACAGTTTGCAAATGTTTTAGAGAACTTTGAATATCCTTGGAGCTTTGATAGAACTGTGATGGTGTTATCTGGTTTGCTGAATGTGTGTCAGTTTGTGTTACTGTTAAGAGAAATGAGGTTCAATAGGAGGTTTGCGTCTCTTTTTAGTCCTGAGATTTGCAGTGCGTCTTCGGAAGCTTTAGCAAAAAGCACTCGTAGCCGCTCGAGAAAAGGCAAAACAGCCAAAGCTGCTGCTGCAGCCACTCCCCCCCCAACCGCGGCTTCACAGGCTGAAGCTACAGCTCCTATGCAGAGCTCCTCTGCCAAGGTCACTGCAGATAACATTACCTCTCCAGCCTCAAAGGCTAACAAGGCAGCCCCCCTGTCTTCACACACTGGGCACTGTTGCTGC
This sequence comes from Patagioenas fasciata, assembly GCF_037038585.1. NCBI lineage: Eukaryota > Metazoa > Chordata > Aves > Columbiformes > Columbidae > Patagioenas > Patagioenas fasciata. Next base: position 45,206,028 of record NC_092559.1, read on the forward strand.
TGTAACCACAGCAATCACTGTGACAGTCATTCAGACTCTAAAAATGAATCAAATGATGGTGAACCCATATCAGCATCAGTTGCTGGTTGTAAGAAAGTCACTAGAAAGACTATCCATGCAGCAGGTGATGGCACAGGGCCAACATCAACCCAAGAGGCATCATCAGGACAGGGTGGAGATGAAGCGACCACCACTCGGTCCTTTTCTCCAGGTGAGCTGAGAGATCTGCGAAAAGACTTTAGTCGTCGTGAAGGCGAGAATATTTTAACCTGGCTGCTCCGATGCTGGGACAATGGGGCAGAAACAATTGAATTAGAAGGTGGTGAAGCCAGGCAGCTGGGATCTCTGTCAAAAGATTCCACCATTGATAGGGCAATTTCAAGAGAGTCTAATGCCGCTACTCTCTGGACCCGACTCCTGGCAGCTATGAAAGTCAGATTTCCCTACAAGGAAGATTGTATATCCAAGTTAGGGAAATGGAATACTATGGAGAGAGGTATCCAGTTCCTGAGAGAATTAGCTGTGCGAGAGATCATCTATCTAGGACCAAACAGCCAAGAGGGGACAGACCCAGATAGAATCAATTGTACAAAATCTATGTGGCGCAGATTTGTACAAAGTGCACCACCTGCATATGCTAAGTCATTGGCAGGAATGGTCTGGTCAGCTAGAGGTGCACAAGAAATTAATGAAGTGATTGAGCAGCTCCGGTACTTTGAGGACAGCCTTGCTGGTTCTCTACGGGCTTGTGTCTCTGCTGTGGAGAAACTGTGTGAAAAATCTGATGACCGGTTTGAAAAGCTGTTGCAAGAAATCAAAGAGCTCAGAGAAGACTCGTACCGTTCACGACCTGCACAAACCTATGTTTCAGCTGTTAGGAGAAGGTGTTTCCAATCTCGAGAGAGAGGGCAGAGACAGCCCACAAAAAGAGGTTCACTGTGGTTCTTCCTACATGAGCAGGGAGAAAACATGAATAAGTGGCATGGAAGGCCTACCTCAGAACTTCAAGAACGAGTACGTGAGATAAAAGGAAAAACTCCTAGGAAGGTGGCTGCTCCAGTTTACAAAAGGAGCAGAAGAGATTCTGATGCTCTTGAAGGAACCTCTAATTCACACCCAGAGACTGTGCAAAGCAGGAATTAGAGGTGCCCTGCCTCCAACCAGGTGGAGGAAAGGGATAACAGAGTTTATTGGACTGTACAAATACGATGGCCTGGTACAACACACCCCCAGGAGTACAAAGCTTTAGTGGACACTGGTGCTCAGTGCACAATAATTCCTTCTAATTATAAAGGAACGCAATCCATCAATATTGTTGGAGTGACTGGGGGATCCCAGGAGCTGACTGTTGTAGAGGCTGAAATGAGCCTAACTGGAAAAAACTGGCAAAAGCATCCCATTGTGACTGGTCCAGATGCTCCGTGCATCCTTGGCATAGACTACCTCAGGAGAGGGTATTTTAAGGACCCAAAAGCGTATAGGTGGGCATTTGGTATAGCAGCTGTGGACACTGAGAAAATTGAACAGCTGTCTGATTTGCCTGGTCTTTCAGATGACCCTTCTGTTGTAGGACTGCTGATGGTTGACGATCAGCAGGTGCCAATTGCTACCACGACGGTGCATCGCCGGCAATATCGCACCAATCGAGACTCTTTGATTCCTATCCAGAAGCTGATCCGTCAATTGGAAAGCCAGGGTGTGATCAGTAAGACTCGCTCACCTTTTAACAGCCCAATCTGGCCAGTGCGTAAGTCTAGTGATGAGTGGAGACTAACTGTAGACTATCGTGGCCTGAATGAAGTTACACCACCACTGAGTGCTGCTGTGCCTGACATGCTAGAACTGCAATTTGAACTGGAGTCAAAGGCAGCCAAGTGGTATGCTACAACTGACATTGCTAATGCATTTTTCTCTATTCCTGTAGCAGCAGAATGCAGGCCGCAGTTTGCTTTCACCTGGAGGGGTATCCAGTATACATGGAATCGCTTGCCCCAAGGGTGGAAACACAGTCCTACCATCTGCCATGGACTGATCCAGACCACGTTGGAGCAAGGTAAAGCTCCAGAACACTTGCAATATATTGATGACATCATCGTATGGGGCGACACAGCAAAAGAAGTCTTCGAGAAAGGTGAGAGAATAATTCAGATTCTTTTGGATGCTGGTTTTGCCATAAAACGAAGCAAGGTCAAGGGACCTGCACAAGAGATCCAGTTTTTAGGAATAAAATGGCAAGATGGCCGTCGTCAGATCCCAATGGATGTGATCAACAAAATTGCAGCAATGCCTCCACCTACTAATAAAAAGGAGACACAGACTTTCTTGGGCGTTGTAGGTTTTTGGAGAATGCATATTCCTGACTACAGCCACATTGTGAGCCCTCTCTATCGAGTGACTCGTAAAAAGAACCAATTTGAGTGGGGCCCGGAACAACGACAAGCCTTTGAACAAATTAAGCGTGAGATAACTCATGCGGTGGCCCTTGGACCAGTCCGAACTGGACTAGATGTTAAAAATGTGCTCTACACCGCAGCCGGAGATAATGGACTTACCTGGAGCCTCTGGCTGAAAGCACCAGGAGAAACCCGAGGTCGACCCTTAGGTTTTTGGAGTCGAGGATACAAAGGATCTGAGGCCAACTATACTGCAACTGAAAAGGAGATACTAGCAGCATATGAAGGAGTTCGAGCTGCTTCAGAAGTGATCGGCACTGAAGCACAGCTCCTCCTGGCACCTCGACTGCCTGTGCTGAGCTGGATGTTCAAAGGGACGGTTCCCTCTCCACATCACGCAACCGAAGTTACATGGAGTAAATGGATTGCATTGATCACACAACGAGCTCGAATTGGAAGTCCCAACCGTCCAGGGATCTTAGAAGTTATTACAGACTGGCCAGAAAGCAAAGACTTTGGGATGTCTCCAGATGAGGAGGAAGTAAAACGTGCTGAAGAAGCACCACCATATAATACGCTTTCAGAGACTGATAAGCAGTATGCACTGTTCACAGATGGATCCCGTCGTCTTGTAGGAAAACATCGAAGGTGGAAAGCTGCTGTGTGGAGTCCCATACGACAAGTTACAGAAGCCACTGAAGGACAAGGTGAATCCAGTCAGTTTGCAGAAGTGAAAGCCATCCAGCTGGCTTTGGACATTGCTGAACGAGAGAAGTGGCCAATACTTTATCTCTATACTGACTCATGGATGGTAGCAAATGCCTTGTGGGGGTGGCTACAGCAATGGAAGAAAAGCAACTGGCAGCGCAGAGGTAAACCCATTTGGGCTGCCACACTGTGGCAAGACATTGCTGCTCGGCTAGAGAGCCTGCCTGTGAAAGTTCGTCATGTAGATGCTCATGTGCCTAAAAGTCGAGCCACCGAGGAACATCTAAACAACCAACAAGCAGATAGATCAAGCTGCTAAGATTAAAGTAGCTGAGGTGGACTTGGACTGGCAACATAAAGGTGAACTTTTCCTAGCTCGGTGGGCCCATGATGCTTCAGGGCATCAAGGTAGAGATGCAACATACAAATGGGTTCGTGATCGAGGGGTGGATTTAACTATGGACACTATTTCACAGGTTATTCATGAATGTGAAACTTGCGCCGAAAGCAAACAAGCAAAACGGTTAAAACCTGTATGGTATGGGGGGCGATGGTTAAAGTATAAGTATGGAGAAGCTTGGCAGATTGATTATATTACACTTCCACAAACACGTCAAGGTAAGTGTTATGTACTTACAATGGTGGAAGCAACCACCGGATGGTTGGAAACATATGCCGTACCTCATGCTACAGCCCGAAATACTATCTTGGGCCTTGAGAAGCAAGTCCTTTGGCGGCATGGTACGCCAGAAAGAATTGAATCAGACAATGGTACTCATTTCAAAAACAGTATTATAGACAATTGGGCCAAAGAACATGGTATTGAGTGGGTATATCATATTCCATATCATGCACCAGCCTCTGGGAAAATTGAAAGGTACAATGGTTTGTTAAAAACTACACTAAAAGAGAAAAAAAAAAAAAAAAAAAAAAAAAAAAAAGAAAGAAAGAAAATTTTTTTTTTTTTTTTTTTTTTTTTTTTTTTTTTTTTTTTTTTTTTTTTTTTTGTGTGTGTGTGTGTGTGTGTGTGTGTGTGTGTGTGTGTGTGTGTGTGTGTGTGTGTGTGTGTGTGTGTGTGTGTGTGTGTGTGTGTGTGTGTGTGTGTGTGTGTGTGTGTGTGTGTGTGTGTGTGTGTGTGTGTGTGTGTGTGTGTGTGTGTGTGTGTGTGTGTGTGTGTGTGTGTGTGTGTGTGTGTGTGTGTGTGTGTGTGTGTGTTAGGCGAAAATATGCAATGCTGAACTGTATGATGTGAATTGCCGCACTAACAATGTTTAATAAGTGTCTTTCAGATCAAGACAGTGGTGATGAAACTAGAGCTAGCTTCTTCGAGTGGCGCCTGACACCTTCTTCGAAGTTGGTGTCCTTAACCCACAAACAGTGGTCATGAGATGCACTTGTACCATTTTTCCTGCCCTGGGAGACTGTTGTGACAAAATGAACTTAATGAACTTTTCAAAGGATGGTCCACTGATTAATTACTCCTGTGTATATATGCACATATGTATGTATATATATATATATATATATATATATATTAGTAGTGATTAATTAGATTGTATTGATATATTGTATTGATAAGGTTTAAGTATTCAGTGAATGTCATATTATAAAGGGTGGAATGTCCTGGTTTTGTTAAAAACAAGTTTCTCTTTTAGTGAATTTGCCTGTCAGCTAAAGCCTTCATGTTAGCTGCATTTTCCTGGAGAACCCAACACATGTTTTGGTTAAACCTAGCAATGGAATGCAAACTTACTGATAAGCACGGATGGACATCTCGCGAGAGGGGCAACGAGAAACTGATAACCGAGAGACTGACCAACGGTGTATAACATTCCATTCACGTGAATACTTCATATAAAAGTGGGAGATCACGAGGATCTCGGCCCCTTTTTCCCTTTTTTTTTTCCTCATGGCTGACATTAGGAGAGGACCTTGCTGGTTGTCCCTGCGAACTGAGGCCTAGTGACAGACTGAATCCAGTTCCGGTTGGCTACAGAGTCTAATCCAGGACTTTGGTGCCGGCTTTGCAGTTGCTGAGACTTTCAAGATTGGTTTTGTATATTTTGTATTATTTTCTCTATTCTTATTAGTGGCATTAGTAAAACATCTTTAACTTTTCCAACTCTCTTCTCTCTGTCCTTCTTTCCCTCCCGATCGCCTGTCCTGAGTGGGAAGGGGGGAGAGGGAGGGGCTGAAGGGGGAAGTGGGGGGAGAGGAGGTTAACAATACATCTGCCAGGGTTTGATTGTCACCCCGCAATCCTAACCCTCGACAGATAATTAGAAGGGGGGTAGTTAGTAGGTCGAGAGAGGTTCTCCTTCCCCTCTACTCTGCCCTGGTGAGACCACATCTGGAATATTGTGCCCAGTTCTGGGCCCCTCAGTTCAAGAAGGACAGGGAACTGCTGGAGAGAGTCCAGTGCAGGGCAACAAAGATGATTAAGGGAGTGGTTAAGGGAGTGGAGCATCTCCCTTATGAGGAAAGGCTGAGGGAGCTGGGTCTCTTTAGCTTCGAGAAGAGGAGACTGAGAGGTGACCTCATTCATGTTTACAGATATATAAAGGGTGAGTGTCACGAGCCAGGCTCTTCTCGGTGACAACCAATGATAGGACAAGGGTTAATGGGTTCAACCTGGAACACAAAAGGTTCCACTTAAATTTGAGAAGAAACTTCTTCTCAGTGAGGTTGACAGAACACTGGAACAGGCTGCCCGGGGAGGTTGTGGAGTCTCCTACTCTGGAGGCATTCAAGACCTGCCTGGACGCCTTCCTGTGTAACGTCATCTAGGTGTTCCTGCTCTGGCAGGGGGATTGGACTAGATGATCTTTCGAGGTCCCTTCCAATCCCTAACATTCTGTGATTCTGTGATTCTGTGAATGTGTAGAAGATGGGATGTGGTCAATAAGGGAAGCAGATGAATATTTGCGAGCGCGATATGGATAAGGGCTAGAGACCGGGTCAGCAGATTGGTTTGTGCATATGCGTCGACTCACTGATCCGCAAGGAGACAGACGGGAATTGTATAGTAGTGACAGTGATGACAATTTGGGTGATGCTCCTGTGCGTCAGGGTAGAGATATTCCTCGAGATCACTCTTATAATGCAGGACAACGCTGGCAAGGGGTAATCAGGGACGCAGCCATTGAAGGGATTATGTTACCTGGCAGTATTACAGCAGTGCCGGTGTATGTAGATAACAGAGGACAAAGGCAGTGGTCTCCTTTTGACTGGAAAACAGTTAAGCAGCTGCAGAGTGCGGTTACGCAGTATGATATGGATAATAAGCATGTGATGCAGCTAATCAATTCCTTTTTCAAGGGACAGGTACTAACTCCGACGGATATTCAGTCATTAATGGAGTTATTACTTCCCCCAACGGGTTATCTGATGTTCTTGGACAAGTGGCAGGGGAAGGTGGAATTGGCCGTATTAGAAAATGTTCATTTACCAGCTGATGATCCATTACGATTAGCTAGCATGGATCAATTACTGGGTCGTGGGCAATATGCGGATGGTGCCACTCAGGCAGCGCTTCATCCAAAGATTTTACATCAAACGCAAGGGCTTGCCCTGGCGGCAGTGAAAGAATTGCCAAATATAGGTACCCCTGTGCCACCCTATTCTACGATAAAGCAGGGTCCTGGGGATCCCTATATGAAGTTTGTGGACCGTTTAAAAGAAGCTATAGATGCTTCTCCTAACCTGACTCCAGAGGCAAAAGCTGCTGTGGGGAAAGATTTGGCCATGATGAATGCAAACACCCAATGCCAACAGATATTAGCCGGCTTGGGAAAAACTGCTGCTCTGGCAGAGATGGTGGAAGCTTGTACACGGGTACCGATTTTGCAACAGGAGGCAGAAAAGGCAAAAATATTAGTGTTGGAACGATAAAGGACTCAGCACTCCGATTCAATGTGAATCACGCCAAAGCCATTTATTACAGAAACAAGCCTCCTTATATACGCAACCATTCTCTAATCACACGTCCACGCTCCAAGCATGGATTCGCTAAATGAGTATCATGGGCAGTCCACACGCTGGAGCCCCACCGATGATAGGTCCGACGACTCACGCCATGCTGAGGCCCTGTTAGTGAAGAAACGCCCCTCTTTCTCACAGCAGATTCTGTTCTCCGCTTCTCGAAGTGGCCTTGAGATTCCTTTGGGCCTGACTAATTCAACAACATATCTCCTTCTAACGAAACCCCTTCACAATTCCCCCTTTTTGTTCTTGAACTAGTCAGGCCCCTTAAACAGCATGCTGAATCGTCTTTGAAATACACTGCAACATAGGACACGTGATTAACAGCATAATTACAATTACATATAATGTAGCTAAAGCTTACTTAATAAGATTAAACAACTATCTGCTTATACTCAAACCTTCATATCATATATAAAACCTTAATTCTACTTATGACAACCTTACCAACGCACTATTTTAGAATAGTCAGACAACTTAATACAATATATTCTCTTAAATTCTTAAAAGATCTATAACTGCGCAGTTTATAGAGTAACGTACTTAATACCATCAGCATTTGCTAATTATTGACTTAATATCTTAAAACTTATATTAACCTATTCATATGCTAATTATTGAATTAATATCTTAAAACTTATATTAACCTATTTAAAAGATCTATAGCTTAATCTTAATATCTCTTTTAAAACCTTACCAGTTGCTAAATTAGGTTACCATGGTAGAAATATCTTATACTTTTACCTTATCTATGCATAGATTATCTAATTGTAATATCACCCTTTTGGAACTCTTACTATCTGTTCAAATTAGCATTCTCTATGGAAGGTACCTTATCTGTTTACTAATAAGCTTTTAGACCACTGGGTCTAAGAGCATCTATAACACTGAATAAGAATTCATGGTTTACATTTGAGACAATTCTCACAACTTATCTCCCTCCTGTCCTTCTGCATCTGTCGAATCTTTGTTGTCTTTATTCAGCCATGGCTTGATCCATTTCGCAGGAATCCATTTTGATCCTTGGTCTGTAATGACACAAGCATAACCCTTTCCCCAAGTTATTAATTGGAAAGGACCCTCCCATTCACCAGTAACTCCATTGCGTATTTTGACCTGACACTGATTTTCTCTAAGGTCTGTCAAGTGTCCTTTTAAGCTTGTTCCATGACGAATCATAGGTGGAATGTCGAACCCTTGCGGAAGGCGTAAAAAGTTCAAGACATATAATGCTTTGCTTAGTCTGTCATGTGGAGTAGTACAGTCAGTTCCCCCTTTTTGTTTGTCAAGCTGATGCTTGAGAGTTCGATTCATCCTTTCTATCAAGGCCTGACCAGTAGGAGAATTTGGTATCCCTGTAATGTGCTTAACACCCCACAATTGAAAAAAGGTGGCAGTAGCTTTGGCGATATAACCAGGTGCGTTGTCTGTCTTGACCTGTGCAGGAACTCCCAAAGCTGCAAAAGCAGAACGTAAATGTCGTTGCACATGTGAACTAGTTTCACCAGTCTGAGCAGTGGCCCATATGGCGAAAGAATATGTATCAATAGACATATGCACATACTTCAGCCTGCCAAATTCAGGGACATGTGTGACGTCCATTTGCCACAATTCCAAGGCTCCTAATCCTCTTGGATTGACTCCTGCACCCAGCCCTACTGAGATGCGCTGACAATCTGCACAACTTTTAACAATACCTCGGGCTTCACTTTCGGACAATGAAAATTGCCGCTGTAAGACCTGAGCAGACTGATGGAGGAAACTATGAGAGCGTACTGCTTGCCCAAACCTATCTATTGGAGGTGGAACCGAGGCAGGAGATACAAGAAAATCAGCTCGGCGGTTTCCTTCAGGTAAATCGCCTTGAATTGTCAGATGACTACGGATATGTGTTATGAAGTATCGGTGTTGTCTCTCTTCAACCAACAACCATAGTTGCTTGAACAAAGACATCAGTTGTGCATCCTGAACCTCTTTGAGCAATGATCTTTCAATGCGGGCTACCACACCTACCACATACAAAGAATCACAAACAATATTCGCTGGGCTATGAGCAAATCTGATAAACACTTCTATTACAGCCCTGAGTTCCAAATGCTGAGTTGATCCTTTCAGGTCAGTTAGTATCACATTGTGCCATTTTCCATCTGTTTTCCATGTAATTGCTGCTTTCTGCATTTTACCCCCTGCGTCAGTGAACACTGTGGGTCCTTTAACAGGAAATTCTGAGAGAAGAGGGGGACCCTCCTCCATTGATCCTATATTCAAAACTGACATTAACTTGTGTGGAGGGGAAAATGTCTTAATTAAAGCTTGAGAATTTAATAACGCACTCTGAAAAGGTAAGGAGTTCTGCAAAGCCCACTGTAAATATTCTGAAACGAGGGGAACAATGATATATGCAGGCTCAGCCCCTGAAATTTCGACTATTCTCTGCCTACCTTTCATTATAAGCTGAGCAAAGACCTCAACCCTGGTTGTAATGGTTCGTTTGAGTCGAAAATGCAAAAACACCCACTCTAAGATCTTTAACGGCTCCTTACCAGTTGTCCATTGCATTATGAGAGCAAAAGGATAGTTAGTATTGTTTACAATTAGTAGTCCGATTACATAATCTGGGTTCCACCTATGGCTGAAAGCTTTTACAAGTTTGGACATAATCTTTTTCAGAGCAGCATCCGTCTCAGCAGTAAGCGTTCTAGGAGAGCTAATGTCACTATCCCCTTTTAGCAGTTTTACAATTGGAGCTAAATCCTCATTAGTGATCCCACAAATGCTCCGGACCCAATTCAGATCACCCACTAGTTTCTGCACATCATTTAAGGATTGAATGACAGGCTGACATACTATTTTCTGAGGTTTCACTGTGGACTGAGAAATTTCCCAACCAAGATATTTCCACGCTGGTTGAATTTGTACCTTTTCTGGAGCAATTAGCAATCCTCTATGCTGCAATGTATCAGATACTTCATTTATCAACAAATCAGTCGAAAAAGTTTCCACAGCTATTAATATGTCATCCATGTAGTGGTAAATCACTAACTCAGGATGAGATTTTCTGACTGATTGCAAGGCCCAAGCTACATAAATTTGACACATAGTTGGGGAATTTTTCATTCCCTGTGGCAAAACTACCCATTGATACCTTTTCACAGGTTCAGCCTTATTTACAGAATTTATGGAAAATGCAAAACTTTTACAGTCATCAGGATGCAAAGCAATGGTGAAAAAACAATCTTTCAAGTCAATTATTAAGATCTGCCAGTTTTCTGGAATCATGACAGGGGATGGTAATCCCGGCTGTAATGCTCCCATGTCTTTCATGGTATCATTAATTTTTCGAAGATCATGTAACAACCTCCATTTCTTTGATTTTTTCTGAATAGTAAACACAGGAGTATTCCAGGGACTTGTAGACGGCTCTAAATGCCCTTTTTCAAGCTGTTCCTGTACTAGCTCTTCGACATGGGCGAGTTTTTCTTTACTGAGCGGCCATTGATTTACCCATACTGGATCATCATTTTTCCACTGTAATTGAAGTATTGGTTGCCCATCATCAATGGCCGCTTCTAGAAATGCTTTTGTTTTGTCACCAGAGTTGCTCCTAGTTGTCCTAACACATCCCGTCCTAATAGAGAAACAGGGATAGACATCACATTCATGCAGTAAAGAACTAAATTACTCATGTTCTTCTATATTATCACAAAATGCACATTTTGAATCAACGGAATCTCATGATTTAACAGACTGTGAACATATCGTACCATACAACAAAGACCTACCAAAATTGCAACATGCTTAAACAGATACCCACAAAGAAAACAGGTTAATAAGGAAAGCATCTTGCAGACTTTAACAAGTTTTCTGACCTGTGTGTTATCAGTTAAGTCTCTCTCAGCTTGTTGAAGTTCAAATCGCCCTGCCTGTAAAACTGTCTGAAAAGATTTAATGATTTCTTGTCCGAGTGCTTTTCTATGTTTTAAAACACCTCCCAATACCGATTTTTTAGGAACACAACTGAAAACAATCATTCCTGACCCCATCTTGCAAGTAAAAACCTTGGCGGGGGGGGGGGGGGGGGGGGGGGGGGGAAGCGGGGGGGAAGCACAGGGCTGCTTGCAGCCTGAGTGGGAAGAGCAGGCAGAAGGTTTTATGGCGCACTTAAAAACAACTAGTAAAACAATTAACTCACATTCCTGACAAGCTGCTTGATTTTCAGAGAGACGGTACACAGGAACACATAATATGTACTGTAAAACTCGCAAATAACATGCTGATAGCAAACATTAGCATTTTCTACTGCTAATTTCAACACCAGTGCTTCCTTAACTTCTAAGTTTTCAATCTGCTTATTGATGGTCTCTTGAAGGTGGTCAATAAATTGCATGTAATTCTCATTGGGACCCTGATTAACAGTTGCAAATGATTTGGCTGCTTTGTTGGTTTCAGGCACCTCTCTCATAGCTTGATATTGCTGACTGTTGGATTCACTCGCTAATAGCTGATCTGATCTTTCACACAGTTCTTTTGCCCAGTTCTTATCCGGCGGCTCCTTCTGTTCTCTTGTAGGAGTTAGAAGGATAGAAAGCGGTGAAGGCGGACACAAATCAGTAAAAGAATTGATATTACACTTATCTACGACTTTAGCATTCTCAACTTTCACCAGTCCTTTTGACAAATTATCTGACTCCAGTTCTTTGGACTTCTTGGTCTCTCCAGGGTCGTGTGATGGTACAGGAGGCCATCCACTCGGTAATTTTCCTCCCTCCGCCCCAGACTGTTGTATCATCGGGGGTGCCGAAGGCACAACAGGGGATGGAGTAAGGAGGGTATCGAAAACACGAACTGGGTAAGCTTCACAGTTATTTTTAGAGTTCTTATCAGGCTGTAACGCTGCAAAAATTCCAGTAACCGCAGGCCGCTCAGCCTTAAATTCTTTTAAGGTGGAAATTATAAGCTTCCATGTAGTCGCTAATGATTTAGCTTCTTTATCTCCGTCGCTAACCTTATCCCATAATTTCTGCCCTATATCGTCCCAAAATTCAATTTTAAAAGCTTTCTCAGCTTCTGTCGGGTAGCCGTTAGTTCTACAACAAACCAACAGTCTACGTATGCTACTTTCTTCATATTTAAGTCCTCTCATAGAGAGAATATGCAGGAGGATTTTAACTATAGCTTCTTCCTCAGAGGATATATTCTGCCCCATAACTTCACTCTTCCCTCCTCCTGCTCCCAGCCGCTCACCTTTCCCGGGGCCTTCTTCAACAAAATTTATCCGCGGAACGTCCGTACGTCTCCGCCCGGCTCTCAGTCCAGCTGAGCCGCCTCCGGCTGGGCCGCTCCAGGCTTTTCCCCGACCTTAGTGAGACGCCGTTCAGAGTATCACGTCGGGGTCACCATTTGTTGGAACGATAAAGGACTCAGCACTCCGATTCAATGTGAATCACGCCAAAGCCATTTATTACAGAAACATGTCTCCTTATATACGCAACTATTCTCTAATCACGAATCCACGCTCCAAGCATGGATTCGCTAAATGAGTATCATGGGCAGTCCACACGCTGGAGCCCCACCGATGATAGGTCCGACGACTCACGCCATGCTGAGGCCCTGTTAGTGAAGAAACGCCCCTCTTTCTCACAGCAGATTCTGTTCTCCGCTTCTCGAAGTGGCCTTGAGATTCCTTTGGGCCTGACTAATTCAACAACATATCTCCTTCTAACGAAACCCCTTCACATATTAGAATGGATGTTTCTAAACAATCAAAAACAAAAAAACATCATTCAGAGGTGGGAAGCCATTGCCCAAGTGGTAGTGAAAGGACTAAGCCAATATCTGACCTCGTCTGGGTCGTATGTTGCCAAAATTGTGATCCCCATTTCTCTCGATCTGTTTGAACAGATTCTTCTCAAACACGACGATCTTGCCTTAGCTCTTACCTGGATTCCAGTGCAGGTGGACAATCATTATCCACCGCATCCCATATTTAAAACCAACCTCCCCTTGGAGCCTATGTCGATTGTTAGTGAGCGCCCATTAGATGCGATAACCATTTTCACGGATGCGAGTAGTCGCTCACGCAAAGGAGGTTTTGTATGGTTTGAGAACGGTCAGTGGCATTCACAGATTGTTGTAGCTGAAGGATCAGTTCAAATTTTAGAGTTGCAAGCGGTGATAGCGGCATTACAAAAATGGCATAACTGCCCAATTAATCTGGTAGTAGATTCCCTTTATGTTGTGGGAGTTGTACGAAGAATACATAGAGCGCTTTTGCAGCGAGTTCCAACCCCTTGTTGTTTGAGGCATTATTAGATTTGTGGAATGTGTTTGATTGTAGGACAGTGTCAGTATTTATAATGCATATAAAAAGCCACTCTAACCTACCAGGTGGGCTAGTTGAGGGAAACAGCATTATAGACAAACTTGTGGCAGTGACAGATGTATCTCCTTTTGAACAAGCCAGACAAGCTCACAAGTTCTTCCATCAATCCTCAGCATCGCTCCGAAAACAGTTTGCCCTTACCAAGGAACAAGCTCGATCCATTATCGCAGCTTGCCCTGATTGTGCTCGCATAGTGCCTCTGCAACAAAAGGGAGTGAATCCTCGGGGCTTGCAGCCAGGCCAATTATGGCAGACTGATATTACTGAATTTGCACCGTTTGGCCGACAAAAGTACATTCATGTGTCTGTGGATACCTGTTCAGGGCTGTTGTGGGCTACAGCTTTGACCTCAGCAAATGCAAAAGCGGTAAAGCGTCATTTATTACGAGCTTTTGCTGTCATGGGAGTTCCTACACAGATCAAAACAGATAATGGCCCCGCATGCCATTCTGACACACTTGCAACCCTCCTTGTCCAGTGGAAGGTACAACACCTGTTCGGAGTCCCTTATAATTCTACTGGCCAGGCAATTATTGAGCGTGCACAGCGCACCTTGAAAAACCTTTTGTCCATTTTGAAAAAACAAGGGGGAATTGGTGTGAGTCCAGAAGAGGTTTTGATGAAGGCATTGTATGTGCTGAACTGGCTTAATCCTAAAAGTGAGACTGAAATGGAACCTGTTGTTATGCACCATATCAAAAACGTCAAAGATTTTTCTGAAAATGTACCTAAGGTTAGTGTGTTTAATCCGATAACACAACAATGGGAAGGTCCTATGTCATTAATAACCTGGGGAAGGGGATATGCTTGTGTTTCTACAGGTAACCATAAAACTTTGTGGATTCCCGCAAAGTGGGTGAGGCCTTGGCTAGCTAACAAAGAAGAGACCGATTGCAATGATGACGACCCTTAACCTCAGACGTGTTTTCGCTTTTAGCAACGGATGTAGCCAGTGTTGAGCATACCACTTTGCAAAACAGAGCAGCGATTAATTTTTTGTTATTGGCCCATGGCCACGACTGTGAAGAGTTTGATGGTATGTGTTGTTTGAACGTAAAAGACCATTCAGAATCTATAAATAAAAAGATAAAAGATTTGCAGAACATGAAAATAACAGAAGATGTTGGGGTTTTTGGGTTGGATGCTTTGTTTGGTTAAAAGGAACATTGAAAACAGGTCTGTTCTTGTTAACTGTAATTGTATTAGCTTTACTATTCTTACCCTGTATTTTGCACTGTCTTCAAAGCATGATATGGCGTGTTGTTAACATTATATGAAATGAAAGAGGGGGAGATGTAGCGGCAGGGCTCCTTCTGGGGGGATGGGGTCGTCGCCAGCCTGGCTAGGAGGTGAAGCCGGAGACAAAAGAGACAAAAGGAATCCTATAAGAAGGTACCAGCCAACGAACAATCGCCGACACGCGCGTGCAGAGCGTGTGGACATTGCATGCAGCCAATCATGTTACTGTATAGCGCATGCTGTAACCAATCATATTGTTGCAAGGCGCGTGGACAGGGCAGCTTATGGTATAAAGCTAGCTTGGTCGGACAATAAAGTTGAACTCTGTGAACATCATATTGGTGTGTCAGGTTTCGTCTCTTGCATGGCAAGCAACACAAGGATGATTTTTCCAGCTTATTTTAGACACCTAATTTAAGATGGGATGATTTACCCTTTGGAATCATTTATCTCTCTCCTTTAACCACAGTGGGACCATGGATGGACTAAATGCCTGGATTTTCAGGTGAGGTAAAAGACCTCTGCCTTTGGGTGTTATTACAGAGACAGAAATTGCCAATCAAAATTAAAGAATTGAGTGAACAGCCTGGGCCACACATTTGCGCATCTGGAGACAACGCAGCTAACCTCAAAATGGCTTTTTGCCCCATCCCTCAACCTTAGCAGAAATCAAAAGCCTCCCAGCACAAAAATCAGCACCAAAGGAATTCAGTGAGAGGCCATGTTCAGGAAACGAGTGAGGATAAATTGATAAATTGAGACAACCATACAAGGCTGGTTTGTCCAGGAGTGAAAATGCAGCAGTCGGACATGCCTTAATTGCTTTGGGGATTGTGCCATGCCTTTTTCTGGACAACGAGCTCCATGTCACAGGGGTTCAACTGTCCACACGTTCATTGTGGAAGAGTTCCTCACAGTTTACTGGCTTGTGGCAGGCCCAGACAGCATTTTGGAATAACTGCATCTTTACTCAGCTTCAGTAAACCAGAAGCAATGAGATCTAGCCTGCCAGATAAATACATATTTTTATCAAGAGCTGTTAGACAAGGTTATAAAATTCTACAATCAAGGTTAAATATATTGGTTTTATCATCAATTTCTGACTTTGTTTGAGACAAGTAGGTGTTGAAATGGTGATAAGATAAATACAAATTTCTTCAAGTTCTCTCTGTGCATGTTATTTCCCCAAAATTAACTCTTTTAAGATAAAATTGCCTATAGATTGTGAGACAACTGAATATGTGTGATAGGCTGGCATGTGAGAATTTAAATGGTTCATCTGAACAAAAATCAGTTTTGCATTAATGATGTCCATTGGGTTGCTTTAGACTGCAGGCAGAATGTCACATGGCAGGTGGGGTCTGGGGGGGACAAGAACAAGAAGAGCGTGCAGTAGGGGCTACCTATTTTTTAAGGCAGTTCACTTTGAAAGTATATATTACAGCCAAGGATACCCTGTCCCTTAATTTCAGTCATGAAAATAGTTTTCACTGAACATGGAAATAGGGCCAGGACTTGATTCTGCAGCCTGAAGTGGAGCTGTAGGTACCTGTGAATAGCAGCATATGTGGTATCACAAAGACGCATTATAGTTAAACATTGTGTACCAGTAAGGCAACTTAAGCGTGTTAAATATTTTCTCGATCAGATAGAGACATATTTACATATAGATAACAGTCATTATTTCCAGGACCAGTTGCACCATGTTCTAGGACACATTGCTATGTCCTAACAAGCACCAGTTTTGGGGTGGTATCACCGGGGACAACTGAGCTTTTGGGACCCAAGCCTCCGGAGGTCTCACCCAGGACACCAGAGCTTTCAGGGACCCCGGTCTGTCCCAGCAAGCCGGGCCTGGTGGGAAGGGGCAATCTCACATAAGGGACCCCTGAGCACAACCTGGGGTGAGGCTAAGCCAAGGAGAGCACTCGCTCTCTGCCACACTGGGCCTCCCCAGCCAGGCCACCGGACCAAACTCCTCCGCCGCAATACACCGGACGCTCTCAGCGTGCACCCGGAAGCTCTTGCCCGGCTCCAGGGGAAGCGGGGCGGGGTCTGACCTCTTTGGTGGTAACGCCTGGAGAAGATGGTGAGCGCTGGGGCCTGGGCGTGGGGTATCCACCACCATCCGCCTCCGCGCCGGGCTCTGTAGGGTCGCGGACCTTTTGTGGGGTGGCCCTGCGTCTTGCTGTGGGCAAGCTTGGCGGCGGGACGGTGCTTCGGGGAGGCCGCTGCGGGGCTGGGGACCTGGCGGTGAGCACCGCGCCTGGCTCGAGGTGGGGGCGGCTTGCTACGACCGGAGTGCTTCTGGGATCTCCTTCGAGGTCTCTTTTGCGCTTGCTGTGAGCCTGGTCGGGACGGCGCTCTCCCAGGGGATGGAGATGAGGCAGCCTTTCAGATAACACATCCAGAGGGGGTTTGGTTGCCAAAGTCTCTTGTGGTGAGCATACGGCTTATTTGTGTGCAATAAATATCTTTCATTGGGAAAAAGCTGTTTACTGTTTATCACTGATGAATTTGGGGGAGATGAGAAGGGAGTTAAAGATCATCTCTTGGTGGCTTCGTTTTATTTCAGTGCTGGGCAGGGCATAGGGATGATGAAGAGAGGTGTAGGGAACTGATTTCTGAAAATGGAGAATACCTATAGGTGAAACTGAGTTGTTTCAGAGTTCAGTGTGCCTCTGACAGGTTTATTGGACTTTGTGAATTAGTGTGTGTTTTTTAGAGGAGCTTATGGTTTGAGTTACATGACTTGTGAGCAATAGTGATATTTACAATGTGCAATGTCTTGAAATGTTTTACAGACAAAAGGTACATCATCATTTGGTAAGCGACGAAATAAGACACACACCTTGTGTCGTCGATGTGGGTCCAAGGCATACCATCTGCAGAAATCCACCTGTGGGAAATGTGGTTACCCTGCAAAGCGTAAGAGAAAGTGTAAGTAACAGACCTGAGATTAAAAACTTGTGGTTTTTTTGTAATTTTCAGTAGTCTGGGTTTTTTCTAACCAAGGAAGAATACTGTGTCATTTTGTAGTGGTTGGAGCTTTTTTTGAAATTACACTGATTTAATTTTATTTCAGCTAGCATATGCTTATAAGTTTTTTTTTCTTTTGTTTCTGTGTCAGATTGAATAGTTGTGCTATTTAAACCTACTGCGCATCTAATTATTTGTTGCAGATCAGTAACAGTAACTTATGTGTTCTAGATAACTGGAGTGCAAAGGCTAAAAGACGCAACACCACTGGTACTGGTCGCATGAGGCACCTGAAAAGAGTCTACCGTCGATTCAGGTATGACATTACAAACTAGTGTAATGTGAAATCTTGCATGGATTTCACTGAATTATAAAATGTGTCATTCAAAGTTAACACACTTACTTAGTATGTAGTGTACATAGGATGTATAGCAAGCTCTGGTGTTTCTGTTAAGTGTAGATAGTACAGAACACAGAGGGTGTTGTAATAAAATGCCCATATTTAAAAAGGTATGCTTTGTGTAGCATCACCTCTATTTGTGAGTTACTGAAATTGCTGGTTGCACTGAAGTGTGGGGTTTTGTAAGAGAGTTCTTGAGATGTGTTCCAGTCCCCTCTTGCCCACAAAGAAAAAGTTCAGGATTGAAATACTTCAGTAGTCACTCTCTAATTTGGAGTTTGGTTAGCAATAAGTAAATATAACATGAGATTCTGAGTTACAGGTTTCTAAAACGTGTTATAAAGCGTTGAGTTGCACTTACAAGGTACTATACTGTTAAACTTGTTAAGAATTTATTTTGTATGACCTCCATGTTCTAAACAGAGCTCTGTAACTTCTGGCTTAATACACCTGAAAGCTGGATGAAAAATACCAAGCAATTCAAGAGTCTTTTCCTAAAAATGTAAATTGGATTTAACAGTGAAAAGTAGGAGTCTTTTAAGACCTGGAATTAGGTGTCGTTGAGGGATCTGTTCATCTGGTATTTTTGGTGGGTGCAGTCTTTCCCAGCAGCAGCCAGAAAATGCCTTATGATGTGCAACTGCAGCCTGATTTCTAGCAAGCATTGCTGAAGTAGAAATGTCATATCCAAAAGCAAGCTTGGGGTTGACTCTTCTTTTGTCATGCCTGTCTTAATCTCTGGTTGGAGACATAGATGATTTCTGTAAGAAATTGACTTGTGCTTCAGTACTAACAAATGTGAAATCTTTTGCTGAGGTACTTAGCAGGAACATAAAGTAAGGAGTGCCTTCAGTGAGTGTGCTGTATCTGATTCTGTCTTGCAGTGTTTACTCAGTTACTGAAATCTTTCTTTTTGAAGAAGTCAAATTTACTTCAGCAGAAGAGAGAGAAAACCATATTGCTTAATCCAAACAGCTTGCCAATGATGTATATTCTTAAAAAATGTCTGAACATATGAACTCCATAGTGATTTCAGTGCATTACTGAGAGAAGCTGAAAAAAAGTTGATAAACTTGATCTAAAACATTGCTTGTTAGAAAATAACCTGGAGCAGAAATCACCCTTTCAGAAAGTGGTAACCATATTTCTACTTGTAGGAATGGATTCCTTGAGGGAACCACACCGAAGCCCAAGAGAGTTGCAGCCTCCAGTTCATCGTAAAGACTCATCTGTTTGTTAAAATAAATGGTCTTATCCAGAAAATGTCACCTTTTATATGTTTTACTTCAGTGAAATATGTGATTTTTGAAAATACATTTATTTACACACACAAATTCTTGATGGTATGCACTGAAGCAATTAATTAAAAAATCCTTTAATTGACTTTTCATTTGATAGCACCTCCACCTTGAAAAGGACCATTATCTCTTTGCTGAACTTAAAAAGAGGTTTGTATGTGTTACTCAAAAGAACTTGCCTGTAAGAGAAAAGGCATATCAGCACTATAGAGTGAGTTTCATTGTGCCCTAGCACAGAGGGTCAGAATTTATCTCAAAGATAGTAACTTTTAATGATGGCTCTACGTGCTGTTCTGGGAGGGACTAGTTTAAGAGGGGTTCCCAGTCTTAGCCACTGTTTACTCACTGTTCTGTGGCTCTGAAAGGCCTGCAAAAGTGTTGCCTATTCAGTGGGTCATTGCTGCTTTAGTAAAAAGAAACTCCCAAGTCTGGAGCACACATACTGCCAGATATGAAGGGACTGGAGATCTGTTGTAGTTAAATCAGAGGTTATCCAAATTATCCGGGAAGGTCAGTGTAGAAATTTGTCACACAAGGAGATCAGAGTTAATTATGCTGGGTGTAAACAACAAATGGTAGGTAGTATGATACAGAAGTCAGTGACTTGGGGGTAGGTTTGAATTATGGATTGATACCTGATAAACTTGCACACTACATAGTGTGTTACTGAGTCACTCAGCTGGTACTCAAACTCAGCTTTAAAAAAAGTGATCATAAGATGCTGTTATGAAAGCTTTGGGAATTCAGAAGATAGTAATCACTGCAAGGGTTTAGAGGATTTTCAGATGCCTTGAAGAGAACACATAAATAACACCATACCAAAAGCTTCTCATACTTTAAGCTGCTGAGGCTGTTCTATGATTCCTTTGGTTTAATCATGAATTTCCAGAAGTACCATACTGCTTTGTCAGCACTGAAGGATCAGCAGTCAACAAATGTATCAGCTTGTGCAAATCACTGAAGAAATTTTCAGTCAGGTTTGAAATTGGAGTGCACCTGACTGCACTTTCTTATATTTTAAATGAAGTATAGTTAATGCTTTTGGAAAATTGAGTGTATCTACTTAAGCTGTTTCTAAATAAAAAGAGAAATCTTGCCCTGCAGTTCTCAACATGTAACAAATATACTGTACCTGCTCTGCTTTCAGTTGGTCCTTCTGAGAGTCTGAAAGTGGTGTCGAAGCTGTTAAATTAAAAATACGTTTTGCATGTATTCACAGGGCTCAGGAGTGCATCTAAAATGTGGGGTTTGATGATATACTGGGAAACAAATGTAGGAGGAAGTAATCATGTTTTTTGTTACTCTCAGAGTGAGAATAACCCCTCAGCATCTTAAAATGGGTCAGCAAGGCACTAAGGGCTTGTTGAATAATGGTGCATTTGGACAGTGGTATGGCAGGTATTCTGGCTATGGGTGGGAATTTAAAGCCTTTGCTTTGCAAAGTCTTATATTATGTTCTTTGTGTAACGCAGCATTTTTGTTTTGAGCGGCCTGTTACACTGACCCACAAACATCATATAATACTGCAAAGGCAAGTGCTTAGCTACTTGCTGCTGTTACCCGTTAGCTCCTCAGCATGAATTATCCTGTACTATGCTTCTGAGAAACTAGCCTTTGTATAATATACAACATATCAAGGTAATAGGGATTGAAACTTGCGATGGCTTGCAGTAACTTTGAAAACTTACAAACTTAATTTCAGAAGGAATTTTATGTACAAGCAGTTTGACAGCCACTGCATTTTCAACTCTTTTAAAATTCTTGATGAGAGGCAGGAAATCAGTTAATTTGGGTTATATTAAACCCATTCAGAAGAGCTCAGGTAGCCCAATGATTTGAAGGCCTCTCCTAAGAGTAAGTTACCTTCCTATACACAGCTGTAACTACTGCACTAGATTCTTAAGCTTCTCTGGTCTATTAAAATTTGATTCAGAGCCCTAAATGAAAACCTTTGAGGTCTTGACCTTACACTATAAATGTGGAGGTTTTCATACTCAAAACATCAAATAACTTGATTAAGTGATGCTGTTTGTTTTACTCCAAATGTGTATAAACTCCCTCACCTCATGGGGCAGTTGGCATAGGCTATGTCCATAAAAACATGTAGATAAAGCAAGGTAAATTCCAACATAAGTATTTTTTTCGGTGTTTCATGAGGTGAACGTGTTAAGGCAGCAATCCTCAATACGGGTTGTGGGCAAGCTGGCAAAAATGCAATTTGTTCATGGAAACAAACTTGTATTTCTTGACTAATGGAGAGATCAAAGTTCTAGGGCTTTCCAGAGAGCTTAGTAGTGTTATCTCTTGGGTGCCAGCAAACTGGGGACTATGCTTTCTTATAAGGTATTTTATATGTACATAATAGAGATATTTATGTATAGGGAAAGATGCTAGAGGACAAAGGACAGAATTTTCTAATTGCAGTAAAGCTGAGATAAATAAAATCCTGTTCATGGTGGGTTGTTTTTTGTTTGTTTGTTTTTGTCTTTATGGTAAACTTACCTAATGATCCTCTAATTGTGTATATGCAAAATAATAATTAGCTGAACTTAGTACAGATCTTTGCCTATTTGCTACTGTTAAACTGTGGTATGTAAAGGGTCTGGTGTACTGTAGTAATGGCACAAGGTACAGTATGTTGCCTACTGTATCAGTAAATACCACTGGAACTGTTTCAAGTGATTGCTGTTGCAGCTGTTGCAATACTGCACTGAAGCAGCAAAATATTACTAGATCGGAGCTACAAAAGAGGAATCGAGACTAAGATTTTTGGGATGCCACATCTTCAAGAACAGAACAGGTATTTGAAAGCACATCTGAAATCACTGATTACTACCCTGACTATAACACTCTCCCTCTTCCACATATAATGAAGAAAGACCATAAAAGGAATACAACAAGAATACAACACATGAAAGCTCATACACTTTGCAATAGAACAATGAATCAAAAGTTGTGAAAGTCCATAAGCACCTTCTAGAAAGTATGAAGAGGAATATCTTGATGAAACAAAAGGGGCCACAAAAGGGAATGGACCTGTTTAAACAGAAAGCATGTTGCCTACTAGGTGATGCTCCAAGGAGAAAATGGTGAATAAATAGCTAGCTAACGTGCATGGACTAATATATAATTTATTTTTCAATTTGCTAAAGCATCTAAATCAAATCAGTGTGTACCACTAAACTGTAGATCCTAAGTGTGTATTTTAAAAAATACACTGCTTTTCCTACAATGTTACAGATTAGCCTTTCCACAAAGCCATAGATAGGATCCTATACAGAATGTAAGCGTTTAGATCTGTTTGCAAATGTATTCGGGGGCTGTGCTTAGGGTAGGCAAGAGAAAGCATTTTAGTTTATATCATTCACTTAGTCTGGAGAACTTGGGAAAGGAGGTGAAGGGATGGGAGTTGACAGTAACCTTCCTCTTGAGTCGATGATCTCTCCATGCAAAAATATCCATCGAATTGTCACTCTTTCTACAGTTTCATCTGTTTTTTTTTGAAGGCAGGGTTGGAAGTGATTAGAAAATAATCCAGTTATAGTCAATAATAAAGGAATATGGTCTTTGGTATGTAGAAAGCACACAATGTGTGAATGGAAGGATACTGCCCTAAATGCAATGTGAATGAATGAGTTGGCAAGACAAACTGGAGGACAGGTTATCTGGTCAAGGTAGTAGGAGTTAAGCTGGTCCTACTTCTCTTTGTATTTCCCACAATAGGGTCTGGATTTACAAGGTCGATTGGAAACACAGAGACTTGATGTGTCTGGTTTTTGTGAGTGGCTATGTTTTCTGTCATACTAATACTAAATTTTTAGTAGGACTAGTCTTCTGGCAGCTTATGCTCCTGAATTACCTTACTGAAGGATCAGACTGGTGTTTGCTTATGTCAGAGGAAGGCAGGGAGGTAGAAACATGGCTTTGCCAGCTTGCTTCATCTTAAAATGTCACAGACCTTTCTTCACTGCTGAGCACAGGTGGTTTGGAAACAGTATGCTCCCTGTGCCTGGATGCCACTCCTCATGTCACGTGGCAAAATGGGTTTGCTGGCCATTAGCCTTCTCAGCATCACTGGCAGAGCCAAGCGTATCAGCAGCAACTGCACCTTGAATGGACCATTAAATCATGATATGCAACACACCGCATTATTAGCGCCTGAAACCCTGCCTGCATGTGGGTGTTCAAGAGCTGCTGTGCACTCCCCACAAGCAGGCCTTGCAGCTGCTTATTGCATGGCACCCCGTGGCTGTGGCAATGCAGACAGCCTAGCAATTTCATTGTGATAGTGTATGGGAATTGCGGAAGATAGGCGAGGAGGAGAAAGCTAAACACGCTCAAGTGACCCGCAGCTGGGGTATAAAGAAAACACATACATCACACTAATTGTTTTACTGACCTTGTGTGCTTGACAAGTAGAACCCCTGTGTTAGATAACACAGGCCTGGGAGAAACTCTGGACACCTTATCACTGTGTCTGAGATTCCTGCTTTGTTGTGAGAAAGAGGGGGAGGCTGCGCCTGCCTGAAGCCGTGAAATACAGGCGAGCTCAGCAGGCCCAGCGATCTTCCAGCAGGGCTAAACTTACCAGCGCCTGCGTCCCCGCTTACGCCGCCTCTGCCTGGGAGCTCAGGTGTAGCTACGGAGATCCCCCAGTAGAGAGGTAACCAAAATAAACTTGCTCTTTGCAATTACATTGGTGGCCTCTGGCTCTTCTCGCGACGTGCCTGTGCTTGTGCACACAGATAGCATGATTTCTCAATTAAAAGTATGCATGTGTTCAACACATCTCCTTGCTTTGGCATTAGGAAGGACAACCAGTGCTGTGGGGAGCGCTTAGCCCTAGTTTTCCGCTATCTGCGGGCACACAGGAGAGCTTCCGCTTCGAGATGATGCCACTTCCGATGCCAGTGTTAGCAAACGAAACACATAACCACGGACGTAGTTATATGCGGTGCTTTTATTTCAGTGCTGGGAAACCAGGGGTTCGCACCCAAAGCTGGTTTCAACAACTGATTCAAACTCCATTACATTTATACAATTTGGTCACATACATATTCATTAGGTTTACAACGTATGTGTTGCATATTCATTAGATTACACAACTATTTTACAATTTCAATCACGACATCTTTGGAACTACTTTAAGCATGCGCAGTGTCCTCTGGTGGTCGTTTAGGTGGTCTTCAGGATGAAATAAGTAGTCTTCTTCACTTGTGTCCTTTTCACCTCTTGTCACAGCACATGCGCACTATCCATATGCTCATTATAGAATCCTATGAGACTCTTGGATGCACATCCTACACTTTCAAGATGAGATAAAGGCTAGCTTTCAGCTCTCTATTCTCAAACTAAGAACTTGAATACAACCTGCAAAGCTTCAAGATGAGGTAAGAATCTTGGACATAGTTTACAAAACCGAATACAGCTTACAAAAAAAAAAAAAAAACCACCACAAAAAACCCCCCAGTTCAACTATGACACCAGCAGGCCCCGGCCAGCCCCTCGCACTGCGCCGGCGCTGAGAGTAACCGTCACTACCTCTGAGAAGCGCCCTGCGCCCGCCTTCCCCCCTGGTCCCGAAATCCGGGTGAATCCCCAGTGCTCTTCGGGGGAGGTGATGGTGTAAAAACGCCTCGGTCCTCTCACTCCGTCTCGAAGCCTTTGGGGCTTGTTTCTCACATTCTGTCGCTTCGCCGGGAGGACCCGCCTACAGGAGCCACACCCCTCTGGGCGCCGCTAAACCGATTTAGCCCTTCCCCCTGAAGAGCAATAGTTTGTCCCCGGGGAGGAAGGCGGGGAAGCGCGGAGTTCACTTCCGGGTTTCGGTGCGGACGGGCGCTGCGTAGTTGCTCCTCCCTCACCAGCGTTTCGGTGTAGTGCACTATGCGCAGACTCGGGCCTTGGCTCAAGATGGCGACAGATAAACAGAAGCATGAGCACGGGCGGGTGAAGATTGGGCACTACATTCTGGGTGATACACTTGGCGTCGGTACCTTCGGCAAAGTCAAGGGTGAGCGGTGGGGCCGCAGCCTGCCTCGCGGAGCGGCACGGCCCGGTCGGGCTGCAGGGGGTAGCGTGCCGGGAGGGTGTGTCGGGCAGAGCAGTGGAGTTTCTGTTGCTGGATGAGGGATGCAGTCGCCTGTGATCCCCTCACGGCAGATGGACCCCTGAAGCTGGGGCCAGGTGACCGCCGAGGCCTGACTGGGGCTGGGAGGTGCATGGGGGCTGGGCCGCCGCCCTAGTCCAGGCTTGGACCCGCTCCATCTCCAGTTCAGAGTGTTAGGGGGGTATTGACGTGCGGAAACAACTTTACAACCTATAAAGTCATAAAACTTTACAACTCACAAAGTTATAAAGTAGGTATGTTTATTTCGATGTCGGGCGCAAGGGGGATCATTCCACCATTCATGCGCAACTTCTAACAATATGAGGTGTGTTTAAATACAGTAAGGTGTTACATATTCGTAATGACCCCCAGGAACGCCTATACATATTCATAACCTTTCCCCGCTTCTTATTAAAATGAGTCCCAGGTAATCATTTCCATAGTTTCTGCCTTGACCCCTCCCTGTTGCGCCTGCGCAGTGCCATCTGGTGGTCTTGAGGAGGGGTCTTTGGATGAAGGCTCCTTCAGCTTCATCACAGTGAACTTTTTACCTTTGGCTCATTATGTTGAATTGACTGGTACCCAAGCTGCCAAGTCAATTGAAACCAGACTGGTGCCCCCTTTTTCTGTAAATCTTCGTTATCTTGTCTCCTCAAGTTTACAGTTAGGTGCAGTAAAACTTCTTGGCATTTGATGGGGTTCTGTTTTTCTTAACATAATTGTTTACATAAAGCTCTAAACTAAGCACTTGTTGTGTGGCTAAACCTTAAAGTGTTAGTTTGTTAGTAGGCACCCATTATATGTTTAGTTAACCTTTAAAATGTTAGTTGCCTCTATCAGTATGAGCTTTACCGGGGGTGGTGCCAGGGAAGCTGGGTTGCTGGGCACTGCCCGGCCGTACACGCTGGGCCGGGTGAGTCATTGAGCTGTGGCGATGCTAGTTCCACGGGCCGATGGGGGCTGACCTGTTGGGGCAGCCGCGAGAGGGCGTTTCACATACTGTTAGATAGAGCCCCGGCTCTAGCCGCGATGGCTGTAGGGAGGGGGCCTGGGGCTACGGTTTGAATGCTGCTGAGTGTGCTAGTGTGGAAATAGCGCCTGGTATGTTGTGAATGTTTTTCAGGAAAGAGTTGTGTTAGCTGATTTCTTGGGGACTGAGTGGGACTTGTAGTTCTACAGCAGGAAGTAATCGCTGGAGGAGCAAAAACTTTCTTTTCTATATTTATGGAAATAATTACTGGAAGCTATTGATAATAATAATTAATAATGCTGTGTTTATTTAAAACATCACTGGATGAGTAATTAAAGCAGGCAGTCTTAATTCTTGAGCTGTCTGTATGTTTTTCTGCACAAATACTAATACTTGATGTCTTATAAGGAAGGCAAGCTTTGTTCCTCTACAAGGGGAGAAATAAACATAAAAAGATGGGCATGAGATTATTGGATTAACTGGCAACACAATGGACACACAGACATGGAAAGACTTTGTGCTAAAAACATTTGACCAGTGGTTATCAAAGTTTTTTTTCACCTCAGACTTAAACAACTTTTTATAGTCAGGGTGCAGATGCCATGCAGTAAACTTGAAACCTAGTAGAAATAAAGCAGAAATTAAACTTTCCCTTGATGCCATTCACTGCAAGTGAAAAAAACTCTGCATTATCTTAAACTGTTCCTGCTGTGTTGTTTGTGAGAACTGTTGAAATACTGGGGTATACAAATCGAAAGTGTTGTTTCACAAACTAGCAAGGTCCTCTCCTAATGTCGGCCATAGGGAAAAAGGGACGAGATCCTCATGATCTCCCACTTTTATATGAAGTATTCAGGTGAATAGAATGTTATACACAGTTGGTCAGTTTTTTGGTTGCCTGTTTCTCCTTGCCCCTCTCCCGAGATGTCCATCCGTGCTTATCAATAACTTCACATTCCATTGCTATGTTTACCAAAACATGTATCTGGTTCTCCAGGAAAATGCAGCTAATATGAAGGTTTTAGCTGACAGGCAAATTCATTAAAAGAGAAACTTGTTTTTTAACAAAACCAGGACACTCATGTACCAGTATAATTAGTAGAAAAACCTCCAGCTTATTCTGTTGTATCTAATGTGCTAACTGGCTTTTAACATTATATCTTTTTTCAGTGTAGATGTTCCTATTGTATGTTCTCTACACAAGCTTTTTCAACTATTGGCGTGTTCTGAAGGAATTACTTATGTTTCAGCAGTCTGTTACCATGTTTTGTTTCAAATTTACCTCCCTTTAGTTCTGCCCAGAAGTAGCATTGAATTGTGGTCATATCTTTGTATGATTGAAGAAAGTGAATGAAGAACATAGATTTTCCTTTCTAGAAATTGAGTGTGATGTCATGAACAGTGCTCTGCATAATAGTAGAACGAAATCCTACCTGGAGGTCACTTGTTAATAAGGAACTTCTGGCATCCTGTAGAAACTGGGAATATATTTGACTCTAAGAATATCTAGGAAAGTAGCAGAAGAATATTTTGAAGAGTAAAGCCCATTGAGTCTCCTTTTTTCCAAGGCTGGTTTATAAAGTGACACCGTCACCTGTCATCCACTGCGGAGCAGTGTGTGAGCTGGCACAGGCAGGATGCAGGAACAACCACAAAACCATGGATGAAATAAATGCAAAGTGTAAATTTATTTTCGTTACCTCACCAACCTGGGAATAGCCAAAGCAGCACCCAGGCAGAGGCACACAAGTGGGGATGCAGGCACTGCAGAGTTTGGTTCATGTTAAAGGATCAGTGAACCTGCTGGTTTTGCCTGTATTTCAGGGATTTGTGCAGGTCTAGTTTTCCATTGTGTTTTGATCTTCTCCACAACAAAGCAGGAATCTCAAGCATGTTCAGTAGGGTGCTTCTAAATCTGTCACAGGCCTATGTTATCTAAACACAGCTGTTCTACTTGCCAAGCACACAAGACTAAACAACAATTAGTATGATTGTCCTGGTTTAAACTGAGCTAGCAATATAATCATGATAGCTGCTCGCTCACTTTCCCCATTCCCACCCCCAAATAGGAGAGAGAATCAAAAGGGAAGGGAGGAACTTGGATTGAGATACACACAGTTTAATAAAATAATAAAAAAACTAATATACTACTAATAAATATATATATAATAGAAATAGAATATAAAAGATACTTAATGCAATTCCTCATGAACTCTGCACTGAGCAGCCAGTACTAGGAAGTAGCACCCTGGTCCTGAACAGCCAATCCTGGAAAGAGGAGAAAAAGGCAGAAAGGCCCAGAAGCCTCTGCAAAATGGCAGGATGGCAAAAGGCTGAACTAAAGAAACTCCCAAACAGAACTCCACCCAACAGGTCTCTGTCCTGGTTCTAACCGAATGAGGAAAGAACTTAGCTGGAAGATCCCGACTCTCCTTAAATATGAAGCCTGATGCTAACGGCATGGAATATTCTTATTGATCAGTCTGGATGTCAGACAAGGTCTGCCCCATCTCTGCCCCCCTTACTAGCTGCCTCATGCCTGTGGGCAGAGTGCTCAGAATTGTCCTTGGCTCTCAGACCAGAGCAATGAAAAATATTAGCTCTGTCCCAGGGCGTTATCTTCTTGTTCTCAAACTAAGTCCAAACAATGACCATGCTAGCTATGAAAAAGAAAGGTTTCTAACTGCATGAAGGAAAACTAACTAGTTTTCAGTCAAACCAGCACAATGATTCATGTGTTTTTCTATACCCTAACTGCAAGTTATTTGAGTGTGTTTACAGTCCTCCTTGCCAATCTTCCATTGTTTTCCTGTATTCAACCCCCTCACTCAAGAGACCGCTCCTGCTGAGACTGGCAAAGCTGGAGGGCAGTTGTGGAGAAGGCAAAGCTGGGCTTGCAGGGTAGTTTAGAGGCATGCAATAAACACATATAGAAAAAGGAATAAACATATCCCTACAATAATGCTTTGAATCACGTTTCACTCATCTTGTCTGGGGATTAAACCATTCATCCAGCCAGGCACCACCGGTAGATTGTTTCATTTGATGCATTAAGTCCCGAAGATATTGAATATCATCGTCTACACTAGCTGATTCATCAGTTATGTTGAACATGCCTTCAAAATCAAAGCAGTGTTTATGGTGTTGAAGATTGGGAGTTTACTGCCGGTTGATTTTTGTAATGTTCCTTGGCATTCCTACTTGGAAAAAGCAGCAATGAGGAACATTAATATCAAAACCACTTAGTGTAGCATAATTCTGTAATGCAGCTACTGGGGTTGGCATGCCAATGAAACATTGTCAAAAAAATCTGCAGCTGTTAATCCTCTCTCAATACAAAAGGCAAATAAGTTAGTTACAGTAGAGGCTGACCAAATCTAAGTATTTACATGTTGATCTTGCAGAAATGTATCCAGGTCATGTGCTTGTAGTACAAGACTACAAAGCACAAAGAGCCAAGTTGTGATAAGGGAGGAAAACAGGAGTGTAATTTCCTTCTAGTAATACATATGTGTTACTCTAGCTCTTGCCGCTAATATTAGTCCAGATAACCTGATATCAGGTAATTACTCACACAGTTTGGAGAGCTATAACTTGTGCTTTTTCAGATTGAACTTCAATTTGATGTTGGGTCTGTGACACCAATAACACCATTCCAATGCTGTCTCCTCTACATAAAGCACAGGTATTTGTTGAAGATAACTGAAATATAACAACTCTAGAATCTGATATCAATGAAGGATGTAAAATAAGAGGACAAGTCAAGGTACAGGACCATATAGCATTCTCAGGGGTTGTTATATGAACCTTGCCAGTCTTCCATTATTTTACCACAAGCAGTGACCCCCAACTGGCAACTGAAGTACCATTTCTTTCCT
The DNA here is from genome assembly GCF_037038585.1 of Patagioenas fasciata. Lineage (NCBI taxonomy): Eukaryota > Metazoa > Chordata > Aves > Columbiformes > Columbidae > Patagioenas > Patagioenas fasciata. The sequence goes on from NC_092559.1 coordinate 45,236,365, forward strand.
TGAGAACTTGGTGCCTACTTAAATACAGAGGAAAAGAGATAAGGGAGAAGACAGGCATCAGATTACCACAGTATCACAGTATGTTTGGGATTGGAAGGGACCTCAAAAGATCATCTAGTCCAATCCCCCTGCTGGAGCAGGAACACCTAGGAGAGGTTGCACAGGAATGTGTCCAGGCGGGCTTTGAATGTCTCCAGGGAAGGAGACTCCACAACCTCCCTGGGCAGCCTGTTCCAGTGCTCTGTCACCCTCACTGAGAAGAAGTTCTTTCTCAAATTTAAGTGGAACCTCTTGTGTTCCAGCTTGATCCCATTGCCCCTTGTCCTATCATTGTTTGCCACTGAGAAGAGCCTGGCTCCGTCCTCGTGGCACTCACCCTTTCTATATTTATAAACATTAATAAGGTCACCCCTCAGTCTCCTCTTCTCCAAACTAAAGAGACCCAGCTCCCTCAGCCTTTCTTCATAAGGGAGGTGCTCCACTCCCTTAATCATCTTTGTTGCCCTACGCTGGACCCTCTCCAGCAGTTCCCTGTCCTTCTTGAACTGAGGGGCCCAGAACTGGACACAATATTCCAGATGGGGTCTCACCAGGGCGGAGCAGAGGGGAAGGAGGACCTCTCTCGATCTACTGACCACCCCCTTTCTAATACACCCGAGGATGCCATTAGTCTTCCTGGCCACAAGGGCACAGTGCTGGCTCATGGTCATCCTGTTGTCCACCAGGACCCCCAGGTCCCTTTCCCCTACACTGCTCTCTAATATGTAATTTCCCAACCTATACTGGAACCTGGGGTTGTTCCTGCCCAGATGCAGGACTCTACACTTTCCCTTGTTAAATTTCATCAGGTTATTCCCCACCCAACTCTCCAGCCTGTCCAGGTCTCGCTGGATGGCAGCACAGCCTTCTGGCGTGTCAGCCACTCCTCCTAGCTTAGTGTCATCAGCGAACTTGCTCATAGTACACTCAATTCCTTTGTCTGAATTGTTAATGAATATACTGAATAATATTGGCCCCAGTACTGACCCCTGAGGCACTCCACTAGATACTGGCCTCCAACTAGACTCCGCACCATTGACCACCACTCTCTGGCTTCTCCCTTTAAGCCAGTTTGAAACCCACCTCACTACTCTGTTGTCTAGACCACACCTCCTCAATTTAGCTGTGAGGATGCTGTGAGAGACTGTGTCAAAGGCTTTAGTGAAGTCAAGGTAGACCACATCCACCGCTCTGCCATCATCCATCCACCTTGTTACATTCTCATAAAAGGCTATGAGGTTGGTCAAGCATGACTTACCCTTGGTAAAGCCATGCTGACTGCCCCTAATGACCCTCTTATCCTTGATATGCCTTGAGATGACACCAAGGGCAAGCTGTTCCATTACTTTCCCAGGGACGGAGGTGAGGCTGACCGGTCTATAATTACCCAGGTCCCCCTTCTTGCCCTTTTTGAAGACTGGAGTGACCTTTGCTTTCCTCCAATCCTTGGGCACCTCTCCCGTTTCCCAAGACTTGGCAAAAATGATGGAGAGCGGTCCAGCAATGACTTCAGCCAGCTCCCTCAGCACCCGCGGATGCATCCCATCTGGACCCATGGATTTATGGATGTCCAGACTATTTAATTGCTCCCTAACCCAGTCCTCATCGACTAAAGCAAACTCCTCCATTGACCTGGCTTCCTCCGGGGTCTCAGGGGTACAGGGTTCCCCAGGACAGCCTCCAGCAGAGCAGACAGAGACAAAGAAGGCATTCAGTAATTCTGTCTTCTCTGTGTCTTCCACCACCAGGGCACCCACCTCATTCATCAGTGGGCCTACATTGCCTCTGGTATTAGTTTTATCTGCTATGTATTTGAAAAGTTCTTTTTGCTGTCCTTGACCCCTCTCGCCAGCTGTAATTCTAAGGAGGCCTTGGCTATCCTTGCTGCCTTCCTACATCCTCTAACAGCAGCCTTATATTCCTCCCAGGTGGCCAGCCCCTGCTTCCATGACCTGTAAACTCTTCTGCTTGAGCATATCCGACAGATCCCTATTCAACCACACAGGCCTCCTGGCTCCCTTCCTCGACCTCCTACGTGTGGGGATGCTCTGATCCTGAGCATGGAAGAAGCAATCTCTGAATGCAATCCAGTTCTCTTGGGCCCCTTTTCCTTCAAGCAGTCTTGCCCACGGGATTTCCCCTAGCAATTGCTTGAAAAGGCCGAAGTTAGCCCTGCTATAGTCCAGGGTTGCAATTCTACTTGCTGTTCTGTTCCTGCCACACAAGATGCTGAACTCCACCATGTCGTGGTCACTGCAACCCCAGGCAGCCCTCAACCTTTACTGTTTCGACCAGACCCTCCTTGTTAGTGAGGATGAGATCCAGCAGTGCACCTCTCCTAGTCGGCTCCTCCACCATCTGCATGAGGAAGTTATCATCAGTGCACTGGAGGAACCTCCTGGACTGTGGCTGGCTGGCTGAATGGTCCTTCCAGCAAACATCAGGGAATTTAAAATCACCCACAACAACCAGGGCCTGTGACTGTGAGGCCACTCTCAGCTGCGCATAGAAGGCCTCATCAACTTCCTCAGCCTGATCTGGTGGCCTGTAATAGACACCTACAACAGTATCACCCCTGCCAGCCTGTCCCTTGATCCTGACCCATACACTCTCAACTCGTTCCTCATCCGCTCCTGGGCAGAATTTAGTACATTGCAGTTGCTCTCTCACATAGAGAGCAACTCCACCACCACGCCTGGTTGGCCTGTCTTTCCTGAAAAGGGCATAGCCATCCATGACCACATTCCAGTCATGTGAACTGTCCCACGATGTTTCTGTAATTGCCACCAGATCATAATCTCCCGACCGAACATAGGATTCTAACTCCTCCTCCTTATTCCCCATGCTGCGTGCATTGGTCTACAGGCATTTCAGGGTGTGAGCAGAGCACACCAATTTCTCCCTAGGGGCACAGGAGGCCACCCGGTCCTCATCCATTTTAGAATGCTGCCCCACTGGGGCAAGCCCAACTACAACCCCATCCCCCTTCGAGCCTAGTTTAAAGCTCTCCAAATGAGCCCAGCTAATTCCTGCCCCAGCATCCTTTTGCCCCTGTGAGATAAGCCTTTCCCGCGTAACGCTGTCCGGACTGGAGTCTTATAAAGCCAGCCATTATCAAAAAAACCAAAGCCCTGCCTGTAGCACCAGTCTTGGAGCCAACCATTTAGAGATTGAATTTTCCCATTCCACCCCACATCGTCACTTGAAGAGGGAAGGAGTGAAGAGAAGATCACTTGAGCCCCTGAGTCTTTCACCATCCTTCCCAAGACCTTGAAATCGTTCTTCATTCCCCTCAGACTGCGGGAAGCAGCTTCCTCCCCATCTGTCTGGAAGACCAGCAGCGGGTAGTAGTCTGTCGGGTGCACCAGTCCTTCTTCATGGAGGGGCTACATAGTTGAGGGGAGGAGTCAAAGATATATATATATATATTTTTTATCCAGTGCACTGCACAAAACTAAGGTGGGCATACCTATTGTTGTGTTAAGAGGGTTGATTTAGAAGTTAAGCCCTTTTGTTTTAGTGCAGCTGGGCTGAACCCCTGACTGATGCCCAATTATGTCAAATAACCCTAAGTCAGCACTATTAGTCCAGTTGTGCTCAACAGCTGGTCCTGGCTCAACAGCGTATGCCCTGGCACAGATTCACAAATAGTATAATATACACTACAAGTCTGAGTGCATTCAATGAGAAATTCTCACTATTAGATCCACAGATAATGAGGTTTATTAAAGCAACAGGTACAGGTTCTTTTAGATGCTGTTGATAAATACAATGCCTACAAAAACACTTTAGTTGCAAAATACACTTTAGTTGTAAAAAATACACATTAGTTGCAAGAAATAAGTATTGGTACCAAATATATATAAATTCTTAGATTACTATATAGCTCTATTGCCTTCCTTAAGTGTTCTGGGAATTTATTTAGGAACTGGAAGCAAGTGTTCATGGATTAATGATCTGTTTACATAAATTAAGTTTTATTATCTTGTCCTTGGATGTTGTTTTTATCTTGCTCTAGCTGTACTTCATAAAGGGCATATTTTCTGTGCTGTACTAGTTTTCTTCCTGAGCACACATTTTCATCATTTAATACCAGATATGTGATTGTTTTCCTGTAATCCTCAGCATTTTCCTTCTTTGGTGACTGATATGGTTTCATCAACTGACAATAAAAGGAAAAACTGTAGCTTTTTTTTATTCAGTTAGGGTTTTCCTTGATAGTTCATGTGATGTAGGGGGTTGGGTATGTGGCTTTTTGAAAGTGGGTCTGCTGTCAAGGTAGCTGTCAGATGACTTCACCCTGCTACTTACCCTTTTACCCTCCCAGACAGATAACTGTTACTGATGTGTTATTTTTTTCAGTTTAACTGTTCATCTGGCTGTACTAGCCTGAAATAACTACTGACTGACTTTAATCATTTGACTGTGCTTCAGATGGGCAGTCATGGAGAAGGCAAAGCTAAAACACCACAGAAGTAAAAAACTGTGGGGTAAAAGAGAGTACTGAACCTAAACCTAAATCAGTTATGTGGAGTTTTTTTGGTGGTGTTTTGTTTTGGGCTTGTTTGTTTGTTTTTTGGTGTTTTTTGGGGGGGGGGTTGTTTGTTTGTGGGGTTTTTGTGGGGTTTTTTTTGGGGGGTGGGTTTTTTTTGGTGGTGGTAGGTTTTTTTTGTGTTTTTTTTTTTGGGGGGGGTTGTTTTTTTGTGTGTGTTGGGTTTTTTGGGGGAGGGTTGTTTGTTTTGTGGTTGTTTTTGTTTTTTAAGCTGATGTTTCCTGCTGAAACCAAATGTAAAATTTATTTCCAGATATTTTTTTTTAATAGCTTTCATAAAGGGAAGAGTAGTCAAGCTTCCAGTGATTTGTACTGAGAAAATAAGGGTACTAGTTAAGATTGTAAATATATTTGTTTCAGTCTATAGAACTAGGTTAAAAATCCTGGTCTGTGCAGCCTGCCAAACTGATGTAAATAGACTGTCTTGATTAAGGCAGTGATAAGAGACCTGGGAATGGACAGTGAAGATCACTTTGCTATCTAATGTTGTTGTGCAACAATATGCCTTTGCACAGCATTAACTTTTTTTTTTTTTGTTAAATTAGCATAAAAATTTGTTTAGCTCATATTTTTAATGACTGCCTTCCTCTGAGCCTTGGGTTGGCTTTTTGGCATGTGACAGAAAGGCTTCATTAAATACAAAATATGGTTGTTCAGCTTTTTACTACAGCCTTCATGACTGGTACCTGTATTTCATAAGAATATGTGAATGGCCTTGGGATCTGTTTTCCAGTCAGAGATATGGTGAACTAAGTTTAGAGACTGTTGTTCCTGCACTTGAACAGTTAAAACATGTCATCGCTGCTTTGAGTCTGTCTTGGAAATTCTGATGTTATGCATAGCCATAATGAAGCTTGAAGGCAATTTGCATTATCAAAGAAAAAAGAAATATAGGGAAACGTTGACTCTGTAAAGGGAACTTCTTTTCACAGCGATTCTTTTGAAGGACTGATAGCTCATAAAGGCTTAGGGTGACTAACATAAATATATTTTGATTACTTCTTATTTGTGAGCCTTCCCCTTCATAGTTAAAACTTTTGTCAAGAGGTAATACAAAGTAGCTTTTGTAAAGATAACACTGGCTTCTTTTCTACATGATGTTATCTGAGGTCTTACTTTTAGTTGTTGTCTTTATGCCAAATTCAAAAGTAATCAGTGGTTTCTTACCAGTTTTAGTGTCTGCTGCTTTGCTGATACCAGATACCTTGGAACTGCTTCATCATATAAGTTCTTATGGGATGTGGATAAAGACTTAAAACCTTAGTAACAGTTCAGTATGGTTTCTTCTTGGAATTAACAGTTTAGTTCTAATGTGATAGTACACAAACAATAACAAAGCTGCAAAGTCACTTTACAGTAGGAAAAAAAATGACAGCTCTTATTTATCTTTACTAAATGCATACGGAAAAACTTGTATTTGCTATTACATTATGCAGCAAAGTGAAGATTACTTTTGTCTGGGAAGACTGAAAGATTTCTGAAAAAAATACATAGTTTAAGACTTTGAATATGAGTTGTTGCAGTAACCAAACAGTGCTAATGGATAATTGGTGGATCACATCCAAGACAGTTTTATTTCATTAAGTAGATGGTTAATGGAAACTCATATCTTAAAAAGCGAAATTTTATATAATCTTAAATTGAATGGGGAGGGGAAATTACTGAAGAAAATAGCCATTCAATTTTAAAAGTCTTAAGCAAGTGAAGAGGCTTTTTGGGATCTTTTTGTACTTGCACAAAACCACAGTGTGTTATCATTTCAATTATTTATTTGAAGTTAGCGAATGGCTGAAGAAGCAGAAAAACTTTTCTTCCAGTCAATGAATAAAATCAAGGCTTGAGACACACAGTCTTGAAGGCTGTGATGGCTAAAATTGGTTTCAGTCAACTGCAAATATTACTGTTTAAGTACTTTGAATGAAAACTGTGTTTGAATAAACTGTTTTCTTATGTTCCTTGCATATTGAACATAGAATGTTGTAGCTAATAAATGACTTTCTAATGTTTTTCTGAGTTCTGATTCCAGTTTTCATCTAAGGTAGACTGAGAAATCAGAAATGAAACAAACTTGCTGATAAATTAAACTTTATAATGCAATGCATGTAAGAACTGAATATCTTAATATTTATATGCTAAGCTGTAGAATTGCTCAAATGTATGCTACTTACATTGAAGGTGTTGAGGTGTTGTGGCAGATGTACTTCCCATTCTCTCTCCCCCCCCTCCCTTCCCAAACAACAGAAGCTTCTAGGCTGATGGACCACTATGGTCATGTACACACCTCTTGATCAACAGGGCCACTGACCAATGAAACACCTTGGTTGAGAGAAGTTACTGGACCACTACCATAAATGACCACAGCTCAGATTTAACTAGGTTATAAATGGAGTCTGCTGGAGACCCCCTTTGAGTTGGTCTTCCTTGGAGCAGTGGATATGGAGTCCTCTTTAGACTGGCTGTCTAAGGAAGGTTCCTTGAGGATTGAGGTGCCTTGCCTAATTGGCAAGTGATCTTCTGGGTACCCTTGAATGTCTTCACTTTGTATGAGTGGGAATGTAGTCATTACAAATTAAAGGAATTTATCCTGTCAGCAATTACGAACCTAAGGATGTGTAGGCAATATGCATCCTGTCAGCAATGACTAACTTAAGGATATGCAGCCAGTGGACCAGTACCAGGTCAGTCTGCTCTTTAAACCAAGATATATTTAAGGAACTCCTTATCAGGAGCTGCTGTCCTTGCAGTTTGAACATCCTGGAACACATGTAATTAGTGACGTTTGTTTACCATATATCTTGAGACTGTCAGATAGAATGTCCCTTGGATGAACTTTGCTCATTATAATACTAAAAATAAGGTCCAGAGGTCAAAAGACCCTTGCCTAGGTGAAGACCCTAACCCATGAGCATGTGTAGTACAAGAAAATGAATGTGTAACCATATGTAAATTACTAACCAATCCTGGAAAGGGGGTGGAAACATGGAGAGGTACTTATCAAAATCAAAAGTATACATTATGTAAGTACTGTGAAGGTGGTGTGCTAGCTTTGTGGTTTTACCACCTAGCATCTGACATTGTGCAATCTTGTAATAAAATGATATTTCAGCTCTGTGTGTATGATTGGCAGATTGCACACCAGGTAAAGAACCCTGATTTTGGGACAACAGAAAGATGCGCATATTGAATCCATCACTCCAGAGTTTTGGGATCTGATCCCTTGAGTTTGAATCAGCTGTGTAGTAATTGAATTCCTAATTGCTATCTGAGATCTGTGTTTTATAATGTTGTCAGAGTGCTGAATAATTTTGGATAAACCCCATTTCTAGTTGGTTCTCCACTAAACAGTTCTGGTTAGAATAAAGTCTGTTTGGAGTTTATTGCCTGTGTAAATTGAATTTCAGAGTGCCTCTGTGATATTTAAATTGGTGTAGTTGAGCAGAATATCAGTATTTGAGAAATTAGAGGCACAGCTGTAAACCTTCCCCCCCCTTGCACACAGTGGGTGGAAGAAAAATGGTTTGATCCTAGCATGGTTGTAACCACGTGTGCCACCCTGTGTGTCTGTTTAAAACGAGCATGGGACCTGTATAAATACTATAAGCAACTGGAACAGGATAATTCTAAGAGACAGTTGAAGATAAATGGTTTAAAGATAGAAATGAAAAGAAAAAGAGAGCAGACACATGTATTGGAACAAAAGATTGAGATCACACTGGCACAAGTGGGCTGGCACAAGTTGGGGAGCCCCCCTCCACCATGACCCGAAATCAAAAGTTGATGGCAGGTATGGATTCCAAGGAGGATTGGGATGGAGAAGTTTGGGGAGACCCTGATGAAAGCAGTTCTAATGAAATTGAGGAATTGGAGGGAAAATACATGATCTCTTATTAAAACAGAGAGGCACACAGGTCTACAAGGTAGGAAACCCTAAGCTGTTGTCTGTGCAACCCCAGGGATAGTCCTGAGCCTAGTGAATTGCAATGGAGACTGACACACTGTTAAGTGTGAGACAGGAGGGTGCAGGGGACCTGCACTGGATGGCCTCCCCCATCCTGGAAACCTAAACCATTCCATGGCTGGTCAGACTGGACCCCCCTCCTCCCAGAACCTGAACCCCATTCCCAAGTCAAATTTACCATCCAGGAGGGAATGAATTACTAGAGGAGAAAACTGGTTCGGCAACCGTGCCCCCTCCGCCTTTAGGAGGGTAAACTTGACCCTTTTGAGCCTCTGCAGGGAGAATGAAACAAGTTAAAAAGCTAAGTCACAGGTTGGGACATGGACCACCCACTCTGTGTGGTAAGTTCTTGTCAATGGTCCACTGACAAAGGCTTTTTTTCTTTTATTAATACAGGAGTCACAGGGTGGAAGCTACCCGCATTAAGACTGCAACTCCGTCCTGTGCCGTTGCAGCCTGAGGTAGCAACTTGCATTAGGATCTGGCAGTCCGCTCCCATGCTGCTACAGCATGAAGAAGCTTCTAGTTTTAGGACTTCATAGCTCGCTCCCGTGCCACTGCAGCTCAAGGAAGGTGCTCACATTAGGACCTTGCAGTTTGCTCCTTCGTGGCTGCAGCCTAAAGAGGGTGTTTGCATTAGGACCTTGCAGCTTGCTCCTGCATTGCTTCTATCCAAAACAACTTGTACTCCACAATACCCCCTGCTGAGTGCACCAAAACAGGGCATTATGGAGGTTGTTAATGATCTTGAAAAAGACATAATCAGCTGCACTCATTCTCCCTATAATTCTCTGATTTGACCAGTTTGCAAGCCCAATGGGTGGTGGCGCTTAACCTATCAGTTGTTGAAAACCGAATAGTAACACCCCACCCCTAACGGCCGCCATCCCAAACATAACTTCAGTGGTTACTGTGACACAAGCAGCATGACAGGAAATGGGACTGAACCTTGCAGCATGTGGAGGCCCTTAATGTTCTTAAATATTAACTTAAAATCTGTCAGAAGCTGGGACTGCTGCACCCACAAGATCTGTTAAAGGTGGAATGAGGGTTCACTGCGTGTGCTTCCTATTGTGGCAAATTTCAAAAGGGACCACAAGGGCCAGCCAGACCCTTTGTTATACCAAACAGTGTGAGTGGTTCAGTGTTTTATCCACCTCTGAGAATATTCAAAGTGATAATGGAACATGCTTTACGGCCACAGTGGTTCAGGATGGAGTTTGAGGGGAAGGTATTAAGTGGGCGTTCCATACACCATATTAACTTGTCCTGGTTTTGTTAAAAAACAAATTTCTCTTTTAGTGAATTTGCCTGTCAGTTAAAGCCTTCATATTAGCTGCATTTTCCTGGAGAACCAGACACATGTTTTGGTAAACATAGCAATGGAATGCGAAGTTATTGATAAGCACGGATGGACATCTCGGGAGAGGGGCAAGGAGAAACAGGCGACCAAAAAACTGACCAACAGAATATAACATTCTGTTCACCTGAATACTCCGTATAAAAGTGGGAGATCACGAGGACCTTGTCCCTTTTTTCCCTTTTCCTTACGGCTGACATTAGAAGAGGACCTTGCTAGTTGTCCCTGCAAACTGAGGCCTAGAGAGAGACTGAATTCCAGCTCCAGTTGCCTGCAGAGTCCAATCCAGGACATCGGGTGCCGGCTCTGCAGTTGCTGAGACTTTCAAGATTGGTTTTGTATATTTTGTATTATTTTCTCAATTCTTATAAGTAGCATTAGTAAAACATTTTTAATTTTTTCCAACTCTCCTCTCTCTGTCCTTCTTTCCCTCCCGATCACCTGTCCTTAGTGGGAAGGGGGGAGAGGGAGGGGCAAAAGGGGGAAGGGGGGGGGAGAGGAGAGAGGGTTCACCATACATCTGCCAGGGTTTTATTGTCACCCCGCAATCATAAACGCTTGACAATGAGTTATCCATTAGATTAACCATAAAAAAATACACTTATTTTAATAATATAACCTCAGTCTAGTATAACTCGTTTTTTGAAAAAACATTTTCGATTTGTATACCCCAGTATTTCAACAGTTCTCACAAACAACACAGCAGGAACAGTTTAAGATAATGCAGAGTTTTTTCACTTGCAATGAATGGCATCAAGGGAAAGTTTAATTTCTGCTTTTCCTCCCAATCGCCTGTCCTGGGCGGGGGGGCGAAGGGGGAAGTGGGGAGGAGAGGAGGTTAGCAGTACATCTGCCAGGGTTTTATTGTCATCCCGCAATCAAAACCTGGACAGATAATTGGCGCCCAACGTGGGGCGAGAGAAAGGGGTAAATTTGGAGATTTTTTGCTTTGCTACTACTCTGATGTACCTTTCAATTTTCTTGGCACAGTGCCAATGGGAATCGTGGAATGGAATAATGGTCTGATTAAAAAGCATACTCCTACATTTATACAGTCCTAAAATTACATTTGGCTCTTTGAAGGCAACCGCAAGGTTGATGTGGCACCTGGTAAAAATGAGTTTGACACCCCTGGTCTAGAACTTGCGATGAGTGTTGTCATTGCTGAATGAGGGGATGAGTTCTTTCACCTTGTAGGTGGAGCATTTCTGTATTCTGAGGTACAAGACATCTCACCACTGCATCATGATGGTTCAGGGTCTTGGATGATCCACTTTATTATTTCCCTACAGGAGTTTAGACAAACTGCTTTATTTTACACAGTGACCATCTTTTTGTTGTAAGAGTAATCACTCAGAGATACTTTTCATTGTTTCTCTACTAAGAATTTCTTTTCACTTGAGTTGGTTTTTTTAGCTTAATATAGAGGCAAGAGGCAGCAGAAAAGTCTTGTGTTGGGAAAGATATTTACAGATTGATAGGTGTTTGCTAATCCTGTCAAAATTATCTGTTGAATGCAGAAAAAAAAATTGTGGATCGTTTCTGTTTATCATAGCTTCCCATGGATATATTTAAATAAAGCTTGAAACCTGAGGCTTAGTTAATTTTCAAGTGAGGAGAGGTACCCAGATGAATGAGTACTGTGTTCAGCAGATGTCTGTTACCAATGTCCATTCAAGTGGACAAGGATGAACCATGTACGTATCCCTGGAACCTGCTTTGTCTTCAGAAGGTAGGATTCTGGGTGGTGGATGAAAGTGATGTAGTTATGATATTAATAGTTTTAAATCACCGCTTGCAGAAATCAATGCAGATAGCAAAGCCTTCTAGTAGAAGAGATACCTTTTGTGGCTTATCTGTGATCCAATGTTGGGTTTAAGAAAAATATTCTTAGCAAATCTGTTGCAGCTACTTACAATAACACTTGCAAATTTAAGAGGGTTAAATGTCTAGGAAATGTTTTATATTTTCAGGTTCTCCTGTTCATAGAAAAAATGAAACTTGCCCACTCTCAAAGGTAGAGAGACCCTGCAGAGGGATCTAGGCAAATTGGAGAAGTGGGCAATCACCAACTGAATGAAGTTCAACAAGGGCGAGTGCCAGATTTTGCACCTGGGATACGGCAACCTTGACTGTACATACAGCCTGGGGAATGAGATGCTGGAAAGCAGCTCTGCGGAGAGGGATCTTGGGGTTCTGGTCAACGGCAAGTTGAACATGGGCCAACTGTGTCCTGGCGTGCATCAAGCACAACATTGCTAGCCAGTCGAGGGAGGTGATTGTCCTGCTCTGCACTGGTGTGGCCTCACCTGGAGTACTGTGTACAGTTCTGGGCACCACAGTATAAGAAGGTTATAAAGCTACTAGAGAGTGTCCAGAAGAGGGCCACAAAGTTGGTGAAGGGATGAGGAGTGGCTAAAATCACTCGGTCTGTTAAGCTTGGAGGGGACTGATGGGAGACCTCATTGTAACCTACAGTTTCCTCGCAAGGGGAGGAGGAAGGATAGGTGCTGATCTCTGGTGACCAATAATAGAACCTGAGGGAATGGCAGGAAGATGTGCCAGGGGAGGTTTAGATTGGACATTAGGAAAAGGTTCTTCACCCAGACGGTGGTGGAGCACTGAAACAGGCTCCCCAGGGAGGTAGTCACGGCTCCAAGCCTGACAGTATTCAAGAAGAGACTGGACAACGCCCTCAGACACATGGTGTGAACTGTGGGGATGTCATATGCAGGGACAGGAGTTTGGCTTGATGATCCTGGTGGGTCCCTTCCAACTCAGGACATTCTATGATTCTAGTAAAGAAACTGAGGAATGTATGAGATTGCATGTTTACATTGCTTTTCATAGTCACTACTGGATTTTATTTTGTACATTTCATATAATTTTTGCCCCTTTGTGTAATAAAGTCCTGATGTTTACTGCACAGATTGTGGAGCTTATATAGGGTCAGACTGCTCCAAGGACAGATAAATAGTTACTTTTCAAGTGAACTGATCAGATACTCTTAGCACTAATTCAGAGTAATTGCTGAAATGAGCTTCTTGGGAGAAGGCTACCAGTGATGTCTTCAGTAAGAGCATTGTTGTAGTAAGAGCTGTGGGAGAGCATGTCTGAGTTGGGTTACCAAGTGAGCCAAAAGCTTGGAGTGACATGTACAGGGAAAGAAAATGGTCTCCCTAATTAGAAAGGATGGCAGTGTTTTGGGATGCAAAATGTTTTGTTTGCAATAGTGCAAAAATGTAGTCATGTGGCAAGACTTATAAGTGTTAGGTTTAAGGTTTGTTCCTACATATCCAGTTCATCTTCTAATGATAGGATTGTGGGAGGAATTGGAGTAGGGCAGAAGAAATAATGTGTCATCTGGTTTTCAACCTCCCCAATGATAATGGGCACATGTGGAATGCTTACATCTTAGCTGTTGTATTTCTTGGCTATAGTTGAAATGGTCTGATTAATGTATTTATGGAGCAATTGGGAACTCTGACTAAATACTTCCTTGTTCCTTGCAGTTGGCAAACATGAGTTAACTGGGCATAAAGTTGCAGTGAAGATCCTGAATCGACAGAAGATTCGCAGCCTCGATGTTGTAGGAAAAATCCGCAGGGAGATACAGAACCTCAAACTCTTCAGACATCCTCATATAATTAAGCTGTAAGTTTTACTTGCTATAATCACATCTATTTAAGCAGTAATCTGTTGGTCTCACTGATCTGAAACCTGTTTAAAGTGCAATACTATTAGCAGTATATTGTTAGGAAAGTAACCAGTTTCCAAGTATGCAACCATTTTCAGTGTACTCCATAATGCATTTTCACAAAACTGATCATCTCTGCAGGGCGGAGAGCTTCCATTAGATCTTTACTTACAAATTCTTTGGGCATGTTTTGTAAAACTGATTCTGTTACTAACATTTCCCCCCTTTGAAAATGGTTTTCTATTCTTAGACAATGCATTTTCACCTCAATAAATTTCTTCAATTATTGATTCATTTCACAGAATCACAGAATCGACTGGGTTGGAAAAGACCTCAGAGATCATCGAGTCCAACCCTTGGTCCAACTCTAGTCCGTTTACTAGATCATGGCACTAAGTGCCACGTCCAATCTCAGTTTAAAAACCTCCAGGGATGGCAAGTCCACCACCTCCCTGGGCAGGCCATTCCAATGCCTGACCACTCTCTCTGTAAAGAATTTCTTTCTAATATCCAGCCTAAATTTCCCCTGGCAGAGTTTAAGCCCATGCCCCCTTGTCCTATTGCTAACTGCTTGGGAGAAGAGACCAATCCCCACCTGGCTATAACTTCCCTTCAGGTAGTTATAGAGAGTGATGAGGTCACCTCTAAGCCTCCTCTTCTCCAGACTAAACAACCCCAGCTCCCTCAGCCTCTCCCCATAGGTCTTATGTTCAAGTCCCTTCACCAGTCATGTTGCTCTTCTCTGGACCCGCTCCAGCACTTCAATATCTTTCCTGAACTGAGGGGCCCAGAACTGAACACAATACTCCAGGTGTGGCCTCACCAATGCAGAGTACAGGGGAAGGATCACTTCCCTTGTCCTGCTGACCACGCTATTTTTGATACAGGACAGGATACCATTGGCCTTCTTGGCCACCTGGGCACACTGTTGGCTCATATTGAGCTTCCTGTCAATTAGTACCCCCAGGTCCCTTTCTGCCTGGCTGCTCTCCAGCCACTCTGTGCCCAGCCTGTAGCGCTGCAGGGGGTTGTTGTGGCCAAAGTGCAGCACCCGGCACTTGGCCTTGTTGAACTTCATCCCATTGGAATCAACCCATTTTTCCAGTCTATCCAGATCCTTCTGCAGAGCCCTCCTGCCTTCTAGCAGGTCAACACTCCCTCCCAACTTGGTGTCATCAGCAAATTTGCTTCTTGGCAGCAAGGGTAGTGTCCCCACCTTTCCTATTTTTGCCGTTAGCGTGGCGACTTCTTATCGTTTCCCAACTCTTGACCTTCACTTCCCAGGAACAACAGGAGCAACACGGAATTTGATTTCTCTTTCTACACTCTGTTCTTCTCATCACTGGTGGACTCTCTAAATTCCCATTCACCCCTTCAGTAAATACCTCTCACTGTTCTTCGCTATTCTTTTTCTGTCACTGGAAGAACAACTAGAATCCTCAACCTAGCTCTGGTTTCCTTATCTTCTATTCTTAGACATTTACCACACAATCCTGTTGGTAAGTTCCCTTTGTGGATATGCTTATATCACAGTCCATTTACAACCTAAACATCGAATATAAAAAGAGAATTACATATACAACTTGGTTCAACACATTTAACTATTAAAACATACTAATTTTCATTTATACTGGGCATTCATATTAACAATACTGATAGTAGTTACATCACCGATCCTGTGTCAATTTCAATTTCAATTCCCCCGGTTCTTGAGTTACTTTCCAGGTTCTTTTGTCCATCAGTGATCCTTTAACTCAAGAGACGTGTGTCCATCCTTTCTCTGCAGTCCAAACAGCTGTTTCTGTAGTTAACAAAACAAGAAAAAGGCCCCTCCCATCATGGGGTTGGAGTTTCTTCTTTCCAGGTTTTAATTAGTGTTACCCCCATATCTACCAAAAATTCTACTTGTTTTGTTCTTTTGGGTTTCTTCTTACTAATGCGGTGAGCACCACCCAGGCTGGTCACCTAGAAAGACTAAAAGGTGATTGTGAAAAATATAGTTTTCCAGGTTGCACCTGGGTTACCCTCCATGGTGTTTCACAGGCTTTCTTCACTCTAGAATGATGAATCCAGGCATTCTGTTCTCTAATATTGGTGGCAGTGAAGGATATCAGGAGGTCTTGAAACAGACCTTCCTATTATGGTTCCAAAGTTCTCTGCAAGAGACTTGACATACACATAACTAAAATGTGGCCCTCTGTCAGAGGATATAACAGTTGGAACTCCAAACCTTGGTGTTATTTCATGTATCAATGTTCTAGTCATCTCCTAAACTTTTGCTGTCCTGGTAGGGAATGCTTCTGGCCAACCTGAAAAAACATCAGTTAATACCAACAAATATCAGTACCCCCCTTTTCCTGGGAGTTCTGAAAACTCAATTTGCCATTGTGGTCCAGGCCCCTTCCCCTTCCCCATTTGACCCATTTGTAGCTTGGGCATATTTTTGGGATTAGTCTGGAGGCAAAGATCACACTGCTGTCACCTGTTTTACAGTGATATACAAATTTCTAGCTCCTGTTTTCCTAATCAAATGTTTGCATAGTGGTTCTACTCCCCAAAATCCTTTCCTATGTTCTTCCCTTACTAAAGGCCAAACGAGATGAAAGGGGACAATAAGTTTTCCCTGGAGGGGTGTGAACCCACCCTTCCTTATTATATGATTCCTCTAAATCTATGATGAGTTTTGATTCTCTTTAGTATACTCTGGCTTACCTTTTAAAGAGACCTGCCCACCAAGGACCAGAGCACTTTCTTTTTTTACCTTTTGCTTAGCCGTTTGTTTTACCTCTCTGTCCGCCAGCCTTTTCTGATTCCGAGCTCACTTTCTGGTGTGCCTTAATATGCATGATTGCCATTTTCTTAGGAAGTTGAACTGCTTCCGGTAGTTTCAGTATATCCTCCACACGTTTAATATATATTTGCCTTGAGAGTTCAAAAGTCCCTTTCCAAATTGCTCTGTGCACATGCACAACCCTCATGGTTAGCTGCTTCCGTTTTCAGAGTTTTCAATAGGAATGTCTTTTAGATTTAGTCGATTGTATTATGTTGCTTCGATTGGTCTCCAGGCAGTCATGATGAACTGGTTCTCCAAAGTTACCACTGAGGAAAGAAGATCTGGGAGTCCTAGAGCAGGGGCTGACATCAAAGCCTTTTTAAGTTCTTTAAAGGCTCGTGTGGCTTCTTTATTCCATTGCAGCTGTTTCTGGTCCATAGGGTCCAAGTCATGCACGTCTCCTTGATTCTAGTAGCGATTAAAACGTCATCCACATATTGTAGCATCTGTCCCTCATCAGACAAGGCTTCCCAGGATTCAAAATCTTTAGCAAGCTGATTTCCAAATATTGTCGGGCTATTCGTGAATCTTTGTGGCAACACTGTCCATGTGAGCTGGGTTTTACATTTATTTTTAGGGTTTTCTCATTCAAATGCACATATTGTCTGACTAGCTTCATGGAGAGGGAGGCAAAAGAAAGCATCTTTTAAATCTAAAACGATAAACCAAGTCAAATTAGGTGTTAATATTGTCAGAAGGGTGTATGGGTCTGCTACCACTGGGTAGAGGTCCTCAACTATTTTGTTTATAGCTCATAAGTCCTGAACCACCCAATATGACCCATCTGGCTTGCGGACAGGCAACATGGGGTGTTATAACTGGACTCACATTCCTTTAATAACCCTGTTTGCAGGAATTTCTCTATTACTGGCCAAATTCCTACATCTGAACCTGGGTCAGAAGGTGTCTATCTGAGGGGAAATCTGCCTACTCTGTGCGTGTTACACACGACCAGCCCAGCAGGAACGGGCCAGGCGGCGACTGCCCCCCGCCCCGCTTCATTCCCCGCGGGCGGCGAGCCCGGAGGAGAGGAGCTGCAGCAGCCACCACTCTCCTCTTTGCTTTAACAGGCTAAGAGGCAGTCAGCTTTTCACCTTTTTTTTTTTTTTTTCTCTCACCGCAGCTTATCGAGGGGGAGCTGCTGGGCATAGGCTTGGGCTCCTCTTCCCCTTTTTCTCTCTTCGTTTAATTCCTGCAACTATAAACTTTATATGCAATTTCAATTAGCTGAGCAATAGTTACATCCCTCAGCTCCTACCTTTTGTAATTTCTTACAGATGTCAATAAACAGCATATTAAACATCAATCCCTTACATTAATTTTAGATCCAAATCAGTCTAACCACAGAACAACACTAACTGCATTACAGCTAACTCAGAATTTCACATTCAAATCGCTTCCCCCACTAATTTACCCTCATGTGTAGAGATGCATCTTAAGGGGGAGCAAGGTGGTACTTTAGTAATGGAACCGGTTCTCATTTTGTCATTATCTCCCCAAACAAATTCTTTTGGTACCAAATATAAACATACAAACTAAAATACTGAGCTCAGACACGCAAACCAAATACCAAGTTCAAATATGTGAACAGATCACAATTATACTTCTTCAAGCCAATATCTCAGTTTTAGCATTGCACCTTTGAACCGCTCTCTGCTCAGCCAGGTGGAGGCACCGCTGGGTCTCCCTGACAAAACAGGTCAGTGCGCGCTGGAGCCCCATCAGCACCCGGCTCCCCCCCGCTGCTGCAGCAAGCTGGACTGGGTAAGGCTTTTATTAGTGTCTCATCTGGTGTGCTACAACTGTATCCCAAAACCAGGATTCTTTATCCGATGCACATACAAAAGGGCCAAATATAGTACACCAAGATGAGACACAGCCTATCACAGAGTTGCACAAGTCTGGATGCTGGAATAAAGCTAGCATGCTAGAAAGAAAAGTAACGTCTGTCACACACAAAACTTCATCCCATTTACTTTCCCTCTGACAAAATATCATTAATTGCTGGGGCCACCAGTGGGTACGATATTCGATTAACTTCTTTTTATGCATTGATTGTCCAAATCCAGCCTCCTTCCAATGTTTCAATAAGCAATCTAATGGTGACATCTTTGTATCGCACATACCAACACAGAAAGATAACACACAGATAACTTTACCAGAACAACAGTAAATACAGATAAAATCACCAGAACTACAGACCAGGTGCTGAGCCTGCAGCACAAAGAACCAGACCAGATACCGAACCTGCAGAGGTTTCCCTCTGTCTGACGGACGGCCGCCTAGGCGTTACCCCGGGAGCTCCCTGCCCAACTGAGCGTGGCTTTCGCCACGTCTGACCGGCAGGCTACCAGACCAGATGAGTACCCAGTAATCCAGATAAAGCACCTTCTTACCAGTCAGAGGTCCGTTGTGAGCAGCGGAGGGTCGGTCGCGTCCGATGCGCTCCCCAAGAATACCTCGGTGCTAGCCGGAGCAGGATCAAGACGCGATCCGCCTCAGCAGTGCCCATGAAGTCCCATCTGGGTCGCCAAAATGTTAGCAATCAAGACACATAACCACAGGCGTAGTTATATGCGGTGCTTTATTCCAGCACTGGGAAACCAGGGGTTCGCACCCAAATCTGACTCCAACGATCAGTTTAAGTTACACAGTATTTATACAGTCTGTTCACATACATATTCATATATTCATTAGGATACGTAACAGTTACTCAACATCAATTGCAACATCTTGGAACTACTTTGATCATGCGCAGTGTCCTCTAGTGGTCTTTTAGGTGGTCTTCGGGATGAAGTAAGTAGTCTTCATCGCTTCTGTCCTTTTCACCTTTGGGTACTGCACATGTGTACTACTTCTATAGTTAGATAACTGCTGACTTGCTCAATCTCCAGAGATACTGTATATACTTCTTCTCATTCTAAGCATATTTGGGCTAAGATAAAAGCTAGGTTGATAAGATAAGAGTATACTCGAATCCCTTATTAGGTAAAACACGATATGCTTGAACATCCTTTCAGGGACAGTTTACAAAACTGATTCATCCTTTCGGGAACATTTTGTAAAACTGATTCTGTTACTAACAGGCAGTTATATGAAAGGTAGTGGCATGATGGATACTTACAGTAACATCCATTTTGTTTTTTTTTTTTTCTGGTTATATTTGATCTTTGTTTCTGCTTAGAAACTAAGTTAAGAACAAGACCGTAAAGAGCATTTCCATAGTAAGAATATTGTGTTTTCTTTACTCAAAACAGGTCACTAATCAACACATCCCTCAAAACTATGTTTTCCCAGTGTAGATATTGCTCTGCAGGTCTGTTAAGTGTCATCTGATATTTCAGAGTTCTTCCGTATATTAGGTTGGTGCAAAAGTAATTACAGTTTTTGCATTGTTGAAATTTGCCGTTTGATATTGGAATGCATTCTTAAATGTGGTTCTGCTATACATCATTTTAATGCGCTTTTCTCTCTTTATTTCTTTTTGCTACTGACTTATTACTTGCTGTATATATTTATTTTAGACTATGGAAATGATGTTAGACAAAAAACAAATCTGAGTGATTCTCTTATTCGAGTTCATAATGGGTTGTAAAGCAGCAAACTCGCAATATCAGCAACATATTTGGCCCAAGAACTGATAATGAACGTACAGTGCAATGATGGTTCAGGATGCTTCACAAAGGAGACGAGAGCCTTGAAGATAAGGAGCATAGTGGCCAGCCATCGGAAGTTGACAACAACCAATTGAGAGCAATCATCGAAGCTGATCCTCTTAAAATTACATGAGAAGATGCCAAAGAACTCAGCATCAACAACTCTACAGACATTCGGCATTTGAGGCAAATTGGAAAGGTGAAAAAGCTTGATAAGTGGATGCCTCATGAGCTGACTGAAAATCTGAAAAATCGTCATTTTGAAGAGTCGTCTTATTCTACGCAACAACAGCAAACCATTTCTCCATCAGATTGTGATGTGCAATGAAAAGTGGATTTTATAGGACAACCAGCAACAACCAACTCAGTGGTTGGACAAGAAGAACCTCCAAAGCACTTCCTAAAGCCAAACTTGCACCCAAAGAAGATCACTGTCACTGGTAGTCTGCTGCCGGTCTGATCCACTGCAGTTTTCAGAATCCCTGCGAAACCATTCCATGTGAGAAGGATGCTCAGCAAATCGATGAGATGCACTGCAAACTGCAACGCCTGCAGCAGGCATTGGTCGACAGAAAAGGCCCAGTTCTACTCTACAACAACGCCCAACTGCGTGTCACACAACCAATGCAAGTTGAATGAATTGGGCTACGAAGTTTTGCCTCATCCGCCATATTCACCTGATCTCTCGCCAATTGATTACCACTTCTTCAAGCATCTCGACAACTTTCTGCAGGGAAAATGCTTCCACAACCAGCAGGATGCAGAAGATGCTTTCCAGGAGTTCGTAAAATCCCAGAGCACGTATTTTTACTCTACAGAAATAAACAAACTTATTTCTCATTGGCAAAACTATGTTGATTGTAATGGTTCCTACTTTGATTAATAAAGATGTGTTTGAGCCTAGTTATAATGATTTAAAATTCAGTCCAAAACTGCTATTGCTTGTGCACCAACCTAATAGCTTCTACCACTTGTCAAAATAAATGCGATATTTACAGTGTGCCTGTTTACATCTGTTTGATCAATAGTTCATCAACAGAGTGCAGAGTATAGTTAAATATGTTCCAGAGTAGACCCTTTATTTCTGATCTGAGGAAATAAATTACTACTACTGTTGACTTTTTAACTTCTGTTTCCTATAAAGTGAACCTGCACATCTAGCAGGGCCCATCTAGAATGGGGGTGACTTTCACTATTAATCATGGTGTTGAATTTTAGTTTTTTTCTTGGCAGAGTCTTTTCTTAAGACCATGCTGCAACTGATAGGTGCTGTCCCTGTACCCTCCTTTCACTTGGCAAGAGCACTTATACTGGAGCTAGATCAGATTGTGTCACATCACAGTATTATAGAGTAGTGTGGTTGGAAGGGACCTTCAAAGCTCATGTAGTCCAACCCCCCTGCAATGAGCAGGGATGTCTTCAAATCGATCAGGTTGCTCAGAGCCCTGTCCAACCTGAGCTTGAATGTTTCCAGGGATGGGGCATCTACCACATCTCTGGGCAACCTGTTCTAGTATTTTACCACCATCACTGTAAAAAAATTTCCTCGTGTCTAGTCTCAATCTCCTCTCTTTTAGTTAAAAATTGCTATACCTTGTTCTGTCATAACAGTCCTTACTAAAAAGTCTGTCCCCATCTTTCTTATAGGCCCCTTTTAAATAATGAAAGCCTGCAATAAGGTCTTCTCAGAGCCTTCTCCAGGCTGAACAACACCATCTCAGCCTTTGCTCATAGCAGAGGTGTTCCATGTCTGATCATTTTTGTGGCCTTTCTCTGGGCCCTCTCCAGCAGGTCCATGTGTTTCCTGTACTCAGGACTCCAGGTGGGGTCTCAACAGAGCAGAGTAGAGGAGCTGAAGCACCTCCCTTGACCTGCTGACCACGCTTCTTGTTATGAAGTCCAGGATGTGGTTGGCCTTCTGGGCTGTGAGCACACATTGGTGGCTCATGTCCAGCATTTCATTTACCGGTACCCCCAAGTCCTTCTCAGCAGGGCTGCTCTTAATCCCTTCATCCCCCAACCTGTATTGATGCTAGGGGTTGACCCAACCCAGGTGCAGGACCTTGCACTTGGCCTTGTTGAATCTCATGAGTTTTGTATGGGCCCACTTCTCGAGCTTGTCCAGGTCCCTCTATATGGTATCCCATCCCTTGAGTGTGTCAACTGTACCACTCAGCTTGGTGTCATCTGCAAATTTGCTGAGGGTGTGCTCAGTCCCACTGTCTATGTTATTGATGAACATATTAAACAGTACTGGTCCCAATATGGATGCCTGAGAGACACCACTCGTCACTGATCTCCATCTGGACTTTGAGCCGTTGACCACTACCCTCTGGATGTGACAATCCAACCAGTTCCTAATCCACTGAACAGTCCACCCATCAAATCCGTATCTCTCAAATTTAAAGAGAAGGATATTGTGGGGAATCATGTCAGAGGCCTTACAGAAGTTGTGATGACATCCATAGCTCTTCCTTTGTCCACTGATGTAGTCAAATCCATTGTAGAAAGTCACTAGGTTGGTCAGACAGGACTTGCCCTTGGTGAAGCCATGCTGATTGTCTCAAATCACCTCCCTGTCCTCCATGTGCTTTAGCATATCTTGTTGGAGGATCTGTTCCATCATCTTCCCATGGATGGATGTGAGGCTGACAGGTGAATAGTTCCCAGGGTCCTCCTTTCTACCCTTTTTAAAAATGGGTGAGATGTTTCCCTTTTTCCAGTCACCATGGACTTCACCTGACTGCCATGACTTCTCAAATATCATGGAGACCACCTTGGCAACTGCATCAGCCAATTCCCTCAGGACTCTGGGATGCATCTCATCAGGTCCCATAGATTTATGTATGTTCAGGTTCCTCAGGTGGTCACAAACCTGATCTTCTCTTGCAGTGGGAGGGAATTTGTTCCCCCAGTCACTGTCTTGTAGTTCATCCACTCAAGAGATGTGAGAAGAGAACTTGCTAGAGAAGACTGAGGCAAAAAAGTTGTTGAGTACCTCAGCCTTCTCCTCGTCCGTTGTTATCAGTTTACCAGTTGTGTTCATTAGTGGGGGTACACTTTCTTTGACCTTCCTTTTCTGGTTGACATACCTGTAGAAACCCTTGTTATTCTTTGCGTCCCTTGCCAAGTTCAGCTCCAGCTGTGCCTTGGCCTTCCTGACCCCATCCCTACACAACTGGGCAGCATCCCTATATTCTTCCCAGGTTACCTGTGCCTGCTTGCACTGCCTGTGCATTTCTTTCTTGCCCTTTAGTTTGATCAGCAGATCTTGACTCAGCCATGCTGTCCTCTTGCCTTCCTTACCCAGTTTCTTACACCTGGTGATCAAGAGTTCTTGTGCTCTATGGAAAGTGTCCTTAAAAATCTGCCGGCTGTGTTCCGTTCCCTTGTTGCTGAGTGCAGCTTCCCAGGGGTTCCTGTTGTCTAACTCCTTGAAGATCTGGAAGTTGGCTTTCCTGAAATCCAGGATCCTGACTTTACTCTTTGCCTGTCCCACATGACCCAGGACTGTGAACTCCACCAGTGCATGATCACTGCAGCTCAGGCTGCCTCCAATGTTCCCTTCACCAATTAGCTCACTTGCATTGGTGACCATCAGGTCCAGTATCGCATACCCCCTGGTAAGGCTGTCTGTCACCTGGCTGAGGAAGTTATCCACAGTGCACTCCAGGAATCTCCTGGACTGCCTACAACTCACCATGCTACTTTTCCAGCAGATGTTGGGGTGGTTGAAGTCTCTCAGCAGGACAAGAGCTTGTGAGCGCAGTACCTCCTGTAGCTGGAGTAAGGAGGCTTCATCAATAGTTTCCCTCTGATTGGGTAGCCTGTAGTAGGCACTGATCACAAGGTTTCCTTTGTTGCCTCTATTTCTGATTCTTATCCATAATCTTTCAAGCTGCTCCTGGCTGTTCTTCAGAGACAGCTCTTCACACTCTGTTCCTCTGGATGTAGAGGGCAACTCCTCCACCCTTCCTTTCTCACCTGTGCCTTCTGAACAGCCTGTAACCATCGATAGCCACAGTCCAGTCATGGGATCTGTCCCACCAAGTTAAATGGCTTAATAGAAATAATTTGGAATTGGAATAGTCATCTGAAAGTACAAAAACTGATCTTCCTATTGGGAAATATAAATTCCCTGCTAGTCTTGGCAATGATGGCATCACATTGTGAAAGTAGAGGAAATAGTTTCTGAAAAATATTATCATTCTAGTAGCTGTAAATTGGCTGATAATTTTTTTAACATATACTTTTATTTGACTCTTTGCACAACTTTGGTTTTAACTAAATATAACTAGCTTCTTTTACTGTGTGCATAGACAAACAGATACCTTCTCTTATCAGGTACCAGGTCATCAGTACACCAAGTGACATTTTCATGGTGATGGAATATGTTTCAGGAGGAGAACTGTTTGATTATATCTGTAAAAATGGAAGGGTAAGAACTCTGTAAATCAATGACTTGCATTCTGTTATTGCTTTTGCATCATTCCTGTGAAATGAAGGTTTGGTTTTATGTATTCAGCATGAATTTTGCAGTTAGCAGTTAAGATATACTTTATGACATTTTGTTTTGAAACAAAAAATTGTTATATGCTAACACATTTTAGATCTTTATGTATTTCTTTGTAGCATTTTTTCCACTCTACTGAAGAACAAATTATACTTATATGTCAATTTACAATTACTGTGTACAAACTGGACGGGTATGTATCGAGTTGGAGTAGCTGAAAACTATTTCTTCAGTATAACCTATTATTGGAAAGTTACTCTTGTGCCCTTATTACCCTTTTCTACTAATAGAATTATTTATGTGAAAGTCCAAAAGTCAATTTTGACAAATCATCTAGATAGTCAGGATACTTTTAGTTAGTTGTTAGACTGAGCAAACTTTGACATGGATTAAGGTGTGTTTATAGGAAATGCCCAGCTAAGTCTGCTGTTTGGGGCTAACCGCGAATAGGAGCATAAGTAGCATCTAAAATGTATCACTTCTGTACTGAATGTCATCAGCTTTTGTCAACTTAAATCTTACACTGTGCTTAAATATCAAAGTTCATTGATATTCTAATTAGACAAAATTAATGTTTGGGTGCTAATATTTCTAATTACTGAGTATATAACATCTGCCTAACCCATTTCAAAAGTGACTGAGAAATTTCAGTGACTCATAAATTGGTGGATATTGTTTTGGTTTAGCCATTTTAGAACTATGAAGCTTTCTGCTACAAGTTCTGATCAGCTGCTGTATAAAGTATCAAAACTATGAATGCTAACTTTAGATCATGGGAAAATTTCCTTAATTCATACAGAGGAAAAACAAGTTATCTTCCACTGTCTCAAAATTGTTTAAAACCTTTGTTTGTCTTAGCTTGATGAGAAGGAAAGTAGACGTTTGTTCCAGCAAATACTTTCTGGTGTGGATTACTGTCACAGGCATATGGTAGTACACAGAGATCTGAAGCCTGAAAATGTGCTGCTTGATGCACACATGAATGCCAAGATAGCTGACTTTGGTAAGCATTGCTATTTTATATCTGATCACATTTCTGGTATTATTTAGATCCTGCTAATTGCTATGGGAAATATTTAATAAAATGCATATACTTGAATATTGTAGTGGTGAGACATAATACAAGAAAACTTAAAGAGTATGAGTATAAAGGAAAATAGTGTTCTTGCACATGTGTAGAATTTGTTTTCCTCTAAAGCTTCCTCTTCAAGTTGGGTATTTTCTGTGACTGGGTGAAATTGTTAACTGCATTGTTTGGTCTTACTTAATATTTTCTCTGAAATGCTAGACTTAGTTCCCCACCTTGCCACTTCAAAATTGACTCTCTTATTGCCTGTTTCTCCATCTGTAAAATGCAGATGCTTAGCTCTCTTGGAAGTACAGTGGAAGGGCGGTTCATCATATTTAAGAACCACATTGCTCTTGTAATGCACTACTCCTCCTATGAAACTACTCTAAATTCACTTTAAAAACTGTAAAGATGTGATTGAAAAAATTTAACTAAAGCATAAAAGTTAAAATAAGAACAGTTAATCTTGCATACTCCTGTGCTTTTTGCTATATAGCTGTCTAACTTATCAGAAAGCTTAATTGTTTATATTAGCTGTTTAACACAGCTGCTGAGAAGACTGGTAGCTAGTTCTTTGAACTATCTGAATCTGGAAACCTGACCATATAAGCATAGTAAGGTATGCTACATCCATACTGCTACATCATCCCTATCTATCTCTTGTAGGCATAATAGATAACACCTGCCCTTGTAAAGCACTTGGAGATCTCCAAAAGATGCTAGGTAATGCTGAGTATTTTAAGTATATCTTAAAATTTTGTGTTCAAGTATGTGGGCGCTAGGATTCATAGTGATTTCTCAAGTGTAGAAATAGAAAATGCTTTGGGTGAAGTGGCTTACCTGGTAAAGAAATGGAGTACAGTAACTTATACAATATCATCCTGTAACTCAAGTATCAGAAAAGCTGTAGCACTCAGTTAATCGTGGCAAGCTTATTAAACAATAACTTAATAAAAGCTTTTGTATATTAGAGTATGAAAGCTAGCCAAGCTGTGTTCTTTTATATTCTCCCCCTCCAAAGGGCATAATTCCTTCTGAGACTGAGTTCTCTGTAGTAATCTTGATTATGCAGCCTCCACTGAGGAAACTAGAAGATCATTTCCACAGCTATTCTAGAAGTGGTAATTCTTCACTAATCATAGGGTATGCTGAGGGCTGGTGAATGAAGATGGCCTAGTTCTAAAGTACACTTCAATCACTAACAGTATCTAAAAGTCAAGCTATACTAACCTGCAGTGATTCAGGAACCAGTTGAAGCAGTGTAGGTGTCTAAATTGTGGCAAAGCTGTGTACACTCCTCAGTTCCCTTATTCTGTGTAACCTCTTAGAGAATTTTAGGCAGTTCTGTGGTAGCATCTTCCACTTCAGCATTTAGAAGCAAATGTGGTTTTTAAGATACTTTCTTGTTAATGACCCAAATCCTATAATGCTATGGTGTTCTCTCCCTTAGAGCAATTTTGTTCTCTATCATGCCTGTGTAATCCAAAATGGACTGTTTTTTTTTTTCTTGAATATATTTTCAAACATTCCTAGGTTGTGTGCAATAATGGATTGATGTTACTCACATTTCTGGTAAACTATTAGGTTGGTGCAAAAGTAATCGTGCTTTTTGCATTTTTGAAATTTGCTGTTTGATATTGGAATACAGTCTTAAATAAATGTGGTTCTGTTATACATAATTTTAATGCACTTTTCTTGTTTTATGTTTTTTTACTACTGTCGCGCGGGAGTAATTTAGGGTTCTGCTTGCTGCAGAACAATGTTTAGATTTGTTAAAGCGAAGCGCGACTTAAAAGAGTTCAGTGGTGGGTTCCACTCTGGGTGGAATATGCCAAGCCGAATGCTGCTTACCTTCTTTCCAGGAGCCTGATACCCGTTCACGAAGCAAACTTTCAGACGTCTTCTCTCTCCAATAACCGTTCACTCTGGAGTCTGTGTCCTGGATCTCTGGAGGCAAACTTTCAGGCGAGGCCTATATGTCACAGTGCAAACTTTCAGGATTCTTCTCTCCCTGATAACCGTTAGCTCTGGAGTCTGTGTTTTAGAACTCCAGGAGCAGAATTTCAGGAGACAAAATTCTCAGAAAAAAAAATTTAACGGAATAGAATATCAGAAGGGCTGGCTCAAGCTGGGTACCTGTGCAGAGGCCCAAGCCGAGCATAGAAAACCATAGACTTTTATATCTTTACAAACCATTCACACCATGATTCAGTCCAATAGCAATATTTCACTTTGAGGTCTTCTTGCTTCTCATTGGATCTTTTTCCCTGATTCCACATGGGCCTTTGTTTTGTTCAGTTGTAGACATCGTTTATTGTCCGTAGCCTTGCGGGTACTGTTTTGTCTGAATAAATCCTTTCTTCTCAGCAAAGTGCAAAATAGGCCTTATCTTGTGTTTGGTGTAGTTTGTAGTTGCTTTTGGTAAATATGAGCAGAACTTTACAGCTTAAAATTTTAGCAAATCCAGCTTACCAAATAACATGAATCAAAGAGTATGTTAAAAATCATGCAACCTTATATCTCTAAATAATCCATTACATTTGGTGTGCATCTACTTAAGCTAAATGATTAATATTGAACTTGAGTTGGGCTCATCCACTGACCCGTGAGTAGTAAAACCATCGCCATACAGCTCACTTTTTTAGCAGGGAGAGCTCAAAGTGGGCTCATCCAGGCTGTTGTATTTATAGAATGAAGTGGTTGATTCATAGTCAAAGTGCATACAGTAGGAAAAGTATGCACGAGACTCCCTGCACTCACAAGTTACCGACGTTCAGTGTGCCATTCTGCTTCCTTGTGGGTCTCCTGGAAGGACGACTTGGCCTTGCTATGGCTCAGACCCTTCCCTCCTCTGGAGCCTGGACCAAACTGCCGCTGGTTTGGCTGGGGGGGTATCGAGTGCGTCTGCCACAGCTACTGACTTATTACTTGCTGTTTATTTTATATTTATTTTAGACTATGGAAATGATGTTAGACAAAAAGCAATTTTGAGAAATTTTCTTATTAAAGTTCAAAATGGGTCTTAATGCAACTGAGACAACTTGCAATATCAACAACACATTCGGCCCAGGAACTGCTAATGATCGTACAGTGCAGCGGTGGTTGAAGAAGTTTCACAAAGGAGACGAGAGCCTTGAAGATGAGGAGGATAGTGACCGGCCATTGGAAGTTGACAACAACCAATTGAGAGCAATCATCGGAGCTGATCCTCTTACAGCTACATGAGAAGATGCCGAAGAACTCAACATGAAACACTCTACAGACGTTCGGCATTTGAGGCAAATTGGAAAGGTGAAAAAACTTGATAAGTGGATGCCTCATGAGCTGACCGAAAATCCAAAAAATCGTTGTTTTGTAGTGTCATCTTATTCTACACAACAGCAAACCATTTCTTGATCAGATTGTGATGTGTGATGAAAAGTGGATTTTATAGGATAACCGGCAATGACCAGCTCAGATGTTGGACTGAGAAGAACCTCCAAAGCACTTCCCAAAGCCAAACTTGCACCCAAAAGTGGTCATGGTCACTGTTTGGTGGTCTGCTGCCGGTCTGATCCACTACAGCTTTCTGAATCCCAGCAGAACCATTCCATTTGAGAAGGATGCTCAGCAAATCGATGAGATCCACTGCAAACTGCAATGCCTGCAGTGTGCATTAGTCAACAAAAAGGCCCCAATTCTTCTCCACAACAACACCCGACCGCACATCGCACAACCAACACTTCAAAAGTTGAACAAGTTGGGCTACGAAGTTTTGCCTCATCTGCCATATTCACCTGACCTTTTGCCAACTGACTACCACTTCTTCAAGCATCTCAACAACTTTTTGCAGGGAAAATGCTTCCACAACCAGCAGGTTGCAGAAGATGCTTTCCAAGAGTTCGTAAATCCCGAAGTATGTATTTTTACTCTACAGGAATAACCAAACTTATTTCTCATTGACAAAACTGTGTTGATTGTAATGGTTCCTATTTTGATTAATAAAGATGTGTTTGAACCTAGTTATAATGATTTAAAATTCACAGTCCAAAACTGTTGGAGCGATAAAGGACTCAGCATTCCGATTCAATGTGAATCACGCAAAGCCATTTATTACAGAAACAAGTCTCCTTATATACGCAACTGTTCTCTAATCACGCGTCCACGCTCCAAGCATGGATTCGCTAAATGAGTATCACGGGCAGCCCACACGCTGGAGCCCCACCGATGATAGGTCCGACGACTCACGCCATGCTGAGACCCTGTTAATGAAGAAACGCCCCTCTTTCTCACAGCAGATTCTGTTCTCAGCTTCTCGAAGTGGCCTTGAAATTCCTTTGGGCCTGACTAATTCAACAACATATCTCCATCTAACAAAACCCCTCCACACAAAACTGCTATTGCTTGTGCACCAACCTAATAAATGCAGGATCATGTTGCATTTTCATATAAAAATTCCAGTAATTCCAGACCATGTTGCTTCCTTACTGAGACAAATTATTTAATTTCTAATTTGAATTACTCGTGTTTTGTTCTAGGTGGTATATGCAGTGTGAAATTCTTTTGCTTTCTGAATCTTTAGTAGTTACTCTTATATACTTTCAGGTCTATCAAATATGATGTCAGATGGAGAATTTTTAAGAACAAGCTGTGGTTCCCCTAACTATGCTGCACCAGAAGTAATTTCGGGAAGGTAGTTTCTTTTCTATTGGATGCATGCGTACATGTACTTCGGTCATTTTGCTGCTTAATTCTAAAGGCTACAAAACTAGTGTAATTGACAAACTTGATGCTGAGGAACTGTGGGCTGAACTCTTAATTGCCTTGATAATTTCTCATAAGTATTTAAGGGTTTGATGAACTAGCTTTGAATAGTTCCTGTAAGGTGGAGGTGATTTTTAATGTCCCAAAACCAGTGTGTGCATTATGCTTGAATAGATTTTAAAATCTCACAGCGCAGATCTTGGAAGTAGAGGTATAGATAGAAATACAGGCAATCTACTGTAAAGCTGAGAAGCAGTGAGTAGTGTTGCAGATTGCAGAATAGGTATTCAGTCCGAAGGTAACTTTTTTTTTCATTTTGACTCTGTGATTGTCAAATCTGCTGCTTTCAGTTACCCACCTTTATATCTCTTGTTGATTGGAGGCCAAATGTATGTTTTATTCAGGCAGTAGCATAGAAGATGTAACAAATTCTGCTATATGGACTTGTCTTAAACTTCTCAGCCTCCAAAATTTGGAGGCTAGGTAACTGCATAGATTTCATTCAAACAGGGATAACTATGTATAACATAAGCTTTCTTGGCTGTAGGTGAAAGTTTCTTTCAGTTTACCATTGTCATAAATTGTATCTGTTGATTATTTTTATATAACAGAGAGGAAAAGTAAGTACTTGTGCCTTAGCTTTTGATACATATTTGAAGGGGAAGGATGCTAGAGTTCAAGGGAGATGTAGCACTGAAATGGTGTAGTAACTGCAGATTAATTGTCCCAAGTTCACACACTCTTAATTAATGTAATACAATGTAAGAAAGTAGAAAAAAAAAAGTTTACTGTATTAAGCACAAATTGCTAATAGTTAACTCTTTCACAGATTATATGCAGGTCCAGAAGTAGATATTTGGAGCAGTGGGGTTATTCTCTATGCTTTGTTATGTGGAACACTTCCATTTGATGATGATCACGTGCCAACCCTTTTTAAGAAGATATGTGATGGTATCTTTTATACCCCTCAGTACCTGAATCCATCTGTAATCAGTCTTCTAAAACACATGCTGCAAGTAGATCCAATGAAGAGAGCAACAATCAGAAACATTAGGTAAAACATTAACTGATGTCTGATCACAGGACGCTGGAATGGTAATCTCAGTGAAAATATGCAGAACAAAGAAATCATTCTGATAGCTTGTCCCTGCTTTATAGTCTGAGATGGAAAAGTTCAACTTGTGGTTGTTTTGGCTTTAGCTCTGACTCTGATCTCCAGTGACCAATGAAGTATCTATTATAGGTCACAATAAAACAAATATATATGTTACATAGAAATTCTGAGAAACTCTAGATTTAAGACTGCTAAAGCAAACCTGTTTACTTGCAGAATGGTTTGCAAAAACTGTGCTGTATTGACCTCTCTGGGCAAGAAAATTATATGCTGTTAAGAACCGCTATTCTGTACTGTAAATGTCTGAGGGGAAGATATGAATATTTAACCTGATAACTACCACTTTTATTCATATTTCTGCCGACTCTGAAAAATCATCTGTTAAGGCTGAATATTTCATGTGTGAGATGGCACTTTCTATTCTAGCATGAACCTGTGTATGAGTGACAATTACTAAATAGAATACTGAAAAGTTAAAGCTTGTAGCTACAGATAGCCATAATGGGCTCCGCATTCCAAGAGGGTGACCATGCACAGTGGGTAGAATAAATAAATAATGGTAGCTGATAAAGCTGTCCTTCATGCACTAGCTTAGTTAGTTTTTTCTGTTTCCTTTGTAAGAAGATCCAAGGACAGAGCTCTAAAATACTACCTTTGTGAAAATGCTTCCTCTTTTAGGGTTGGAAGTTAGGAAGCTGGCAATGTTCATGTTCTTTCCGTAGAATAAAAACTGTGGTACATGTATCCCTTGCTACTTTATTACAATGGGAAGTACTTTCTTGCAGAAATCAAAGCATTGTGAGAACTAAACATTGTAAAACTTAAGCTAAGTTCCTATCCACTCATCTAAGTCATGTTAAACAAATCCAGAAGATAAATGATGTGAAAAAGATGTTGCAAAATGTTGACTACAGAGCATGGATGGATTTTGAATCCTAATCAATTTTGTCCTCTTAGCCATGAGACATGTCATCTCAGTTTAAAGGACAAACTCTTGAGTTTAATTAAATACCTTAATTTTTCTAGGGGGAGGAAGGGCAAGGAAAGAGGCCCACTGCAATGAATAGTAACAAAATACTCTTGACCCAGTTATTCAGCTAGAGCTGTGCTTTGTAGTCATATAGGAAAAGCTTTTTCTGCTTCGAAATTAACTGCTTGCTTATGATTGAAAGTGCATTTTGCTCAGAACATTTGTGCTGAGGCATGTTCTCAAACTCATACAGACTAGAGTTTGATCCATATAACTGCTCTTAAATATGTAATAGGTCTTTATGCTGTAGACTAGGATACTTTTTTAAACTGTCATGCTGTATCCTTTGGCTAGTTAAGCAGCTTCCTCTAGGTACATAAAACAATTTTTTTTTCTGTGTGATTGGGCAACTTAAGTATTTGGTTCTTTCTGTATATTTCCTTTTCCCTCTTATGAATACTAGCCCATGGATACAGTAGTAAAGAGGTACAGATTGATTCTTCCATAGTCTTCCCTCAGCTCTTTAAGTCTTAAAGAGACAGAAGGGGTTTTTCTGAATGAAAAAATTATAGGCAGCTTATTGAGGGTCGGGAGGGTGTGACTTCAAAAATCCTTGTCCAAATATCTGCCAAAGAAACTATTCAGTATCAAGATTTCTTCAATTTGCTATGTATTGTTATATATGTACTTGGGGAGGGACAACTCGAGTGGGTAACATTACAAATTTCAGTTTTAAAATATCTCAAAACTAAGACAGTGGCTGGGAAAAAAAAAAAAAAACAAAAAAACAATCATTTATATAAAAAGCTGGTTGATGAATTATACAAAGATTTTTTTGGAGATCAGGTAGTTAAAATCCTTACAGGAAAGGGTTTTTTTCAGTCTCCTGCAAAGTGTCTAGCAAAAATCTTGTGAAGGAGGTGATAACTTTCCATTATGCATTTTTGTGCTGCACAGAAGGGGACTTGAACTGACAACTGTGGGGTTTTTTGTACAGACTAAGAATTTTATTTTTTAAATATTTTAAAACTAAAAAGGCTTGCTTTACATACATATACTCAGACTTTGTTTTTAAATCTAGGGAACATGAATGGTTTAAGCAGGACCTTCCCAAATACTTGTTTCCTGAAGACCCAACATATAGTTCTACCATGATTGATGATGAAGCCTTAAAAGAAGTGTGTGAGAAGTTTGAATGCACTGAAGAGGAAGTGCTAAGTTGTCTATACAGCCAAAATCATCAGGACCCTTTAGTGGTTGCTTATCACCTCATTATAGATAATAGAAGAATAATGAATGAGGCCAAAGACTTCTACTTGGCTACAAGCCCACCGGATTCTTTTCTTGATGATCACAATCTCTCTCGCCCTCATCCTGAAAGAGTGCCATTCTTAGTAGCTGAAGCACCACTTCCCCGGCATACTCTTGATGAACTGAATCCACAGAAGTCAAAACACCAAGGTGTAAGAAGAGCGAAGTGGCACTTAGGAATACGGAGTCAGAGTCGACCTAATGACATAATGGCTGAAGTTTGTCGAGCAATTAAACAACTGGATTATGAATGGAAGGTAAAAGAATAAAGGATCTTTACAGCAGACAACACTAAATTTTTGTTTGAGCTGTGTAATTACATAGCTTAGAAGTCTGAAAGTATGTTCTCCTGTGCTGGAAAATAATCTCATGTGCCTGTGCTGACAGCTTGTGCTTGCTGTGCAGGAAGGGTTTTGAGGGAGGCTATTGATGTTGACAGGAAAAATCTTGCTACTGTGTTTAACCTTTCTGTTGGGGCTGTAGGAATGTGTTGAGTGAGGTTGGCGTTTTTCGGTTGGTTGTGTGATTTTTTTTCTTTGTTGGCCACAAAAAAAATGCTCTGACAGATAAGCTTGAAATCACTTGATAATACCAGTGAGTAGAAATAAAAAAAACAATATACAGTACTTCTCAAGCAGTTCCAGTTACTAACTCAAATCTCTTTCGTACTAGGTGGTAAATCCATACTATCTGCGTGTTCGAAGGAAGAATCCAGTGACAAGTGCATATTCCAAAATGAGTCTACAGTTGTATCAGGTGGACAGCAAGACATACTTACTAGACTTCCGTAGCATCGATGGTACGTGAAGACTTACATAAGTTCATGGAGCTGTAAGGGAAATAATTCTAAATGCTAACGTCTTAATTTACTTGTTAAGAAGTGAAGTAAGTGTTGCCCTTTATTAGTTTAAGCCAAGCTAGATCTGAATTAGTGTTTCTTTATTGCTTCCTCGTCTAGTGTTCCTGTGACCAGGTGG
The DNA here is from genome assembly GCF_037038585.1 of Patagioenas fasciata. Taxonomy (NCBI): domain Eukaryota; kingdom Metazoa; phylum Chordata; class Aves; order Columbiformes; family Columbidae; genus Patagioenas; species Patagioenas fasciata. The sequence continues at coordinate 45,271,157 of NC_092559.1, forward strand.
TTAGCTGCTTCATCCCTTAAATAATCATTTTTTAGCTATATCAGCTCCTGAACTACTCCCATTTTCTGTCTGCACCAGCATTAATACCACTGGTGCAAAAGGGAAAGGATTGTGGGAGGTGGGATTTGGATTAACCTAAACTGCCTTTGGGACCTGGATCTTTTAGATCTGGTCGATTGGATTATGTTGCTTTGATGGTCTCCAGGCAGCCATGATGAACTGGTTCTCCAAAGTTACCACTGAGGAAAGAAGCTGGGTTGACAACGTTAGTGACGATAATTTCTACACCATCTTGTTAGACACTGTGTGGGATACTAGCACAGTCATTTTCTGACCCACGGCAAATCTCCAGGCCTCCTGTATGTTCAGTACCCCTGCAGCAACTGCCCGCAGGCATCCAGGCCACCCCTTTACAGTTGTGTCTAACTGTTTGGAGAAATAGGCCACTGCTCGTTGGTATGGGCCAAGATCCTGTGCCAGTATACCCAAGGCTATTCCCTGTTTCTCGTGAGAGAATAGGAAAAATGGTTTACTCACATCTGGGAGTCCTAGAGCAGGGGCTGACATCAAAGCCTTTTTAAGTTCTTTAAAGGCTCGTGTGGCTTCCTTATTCCGCTGCAGGTGTTTCTGGTCCATAGGGTCCAGGTCATGCAGCCTCCTTGGTTCTAGTAGCGATTAAAACGTCATCCACATATTGTAGCATCTGTCCCTCATCAGACGGGGCTTCCAAGGATTCAAAATCTTTAGCAAACTGATTTCCAAATATTGTCGGGCTATTCTTAAATCCTTGCGGCAACACCGTCCATGTGAGCTGGGTTTTACATTTATTTTTAGGGTTCTCTCATTCAAATGCAAATATTGTCTGGCTAGCTTCATGGAGAGGGAGGTAAAAGAAAGCATCTTTTAAATTTAAAATGATAAAACAAGTCAAATTAGGTGTTAATACTGTCAGAAGGGTGCATGGGTCTGCTACCACTGGGTAGAGGTCCTCAGCTATTTTGTTTATAGCTCATAAGTCCTGAACCGCCCAATATGACCCGTCTGGCTTGCGGACAGGCAACATAGGGGTGTTATAACTGGACTCACATTCCTTTAATAACCCTATTTGCAGGAATTTCTCTATTACTGGCAGAATTCCTTCCCTGTCCTCTTTTTTCAAAGGGTATCGTTTAATCCTTACCAACTGCTGTCCTTCTTTGATTTTTACCTCGACTGGTGGGGCATTTTTGGCTCTTCCAGGTACATCACTGGCCCATAATCTGGGATACACTTGGTTCACAACCTCTTCATTAATTGTGCCCACTGTGGGAACAGTTACTAAAAGGAAACTCATTATTTGCACATATTGCTGATCATTTGCCTCCAGAGTAATTTCTCCTTTTTCAAATCTTATCACTGTGCCCATTTGTTCCAATAGGTCTCTCTCCAAAAGAGGATTCATGGAGTTAGGCATATACAGAAATTTGTGAATGCCTACTTGTTTACCCAATCTGTATTCCAAGGTTCACAAAAATATGCTTTTTCACTTTGGCCAGTGGCTCCCTTTACTACTATGTAGTCATTACTTATTGGCATTGAGAAGGAGAATCTTGCTTTCAGTTTCTGTAACTTCCTCCGAATATCATTTGCTGACTGACTTGTAAATAACAACACTAACTGCTGTATCCCTCCTTCTGAACCCGGCTCCAAAGGTGTATATCTAAGGGGAAATCCGGGTGCTCTGTGCACGTTACACACAACAAAGCAGCCCAGCAGGAACGGGCCAGGCAGCGACGACTGCCCCCCTGCTTCATCCCCCGCGGGCGGCGAGCCCGGAGGAGAGGAGCTGCAGCTCCAGCTCCAGCAGCCGCCACTCTCCCCCCCCCACCTTTTTCCGCCGCTTTAGCAGGCAGTCAGCTTTTTACTTCTTTTCTTCTTGCGCAGCTTATGGAGGGGGCGAGACATTTATGTTCAAACTTCACAGCATAAGCTTGCTTCCTCTTGCCCTTTTTCTCTCTTCATTTAATTCCTGCAACTATAAACTTTATATGCAATTTCAATTAGCTGAGCAATAGTTACATCCCTCAGCTCCTACCTTTTGTAATTTCTTACAGATGTCAATAAACAGCATATTAAGCATCAGTCCCTTGCATTAATTTTAGATCCAAATCAGTCTATCCACAGAACAACACTAACTGCAATACAGCTAACTCAGAATTTCACGTTCAAATCACTTCCCCCACTAATTTACTCTCGTGTACAGATGCATCTTAAGGGGGAGCAAGGTGGTACTTTAGTAATGGAACCGGTTCTCATTTGGTAATTATCTCCCCAAACAAAATTCTTTTGGTACCAAATATAAATATACAAACTAAGATACTGAGCTCAGATACGCAAACCAAATACCAGGCTAAAATATGCAAACAAATCACAATTACATTCATTCAAGACAATATCTTGATTTTAGCATCGCACCTTTAAGCCACTTACTGCTCAGCTGGGTAGAGGTACCGCTGGGTCTCCCTGACAAAACAGGTCAGTGCGTGCTGGAGCCCCATCGGCACCTGCCCCCCCGCTTCCTTCAGCAAGCTGGACTGGGCAAGGCTTTTATTAGTGTCTCATCTGGGGTATTACTACTGTTATCCCAAAACAGGATTTCTTACCTGGTGTACATACAAAAAGCTAAATTTGGTACACTGAGATGAGACACAGCTTATCACACACAAAACCTCACCACATGCACACAGTTAAAAGCTAAATTGCTCATTGTACAGATGGTTGTACTCTAAAGATTATTACAATAGACATGGAATGCCCGGGCACTTATAAAGATAACACACATGATTACCAAGCTAGCTATTAGTTCAACAAACACTTATCATTCGCTTCGTCCGTCTCCGGCTGGTCTCCTCGCGGAGAACACGGAACCACGGATCGGGACTCCACACTCGCTTCGCAGTCAGACTGCATCTCAGGCACTCATTCACACAAAGCACTCATTCACACAAAGCACGGTACCGGGCACAGAAACTTCTTGATCAAACAACATGTAACTGTCACCATAAGTATTCCAATTACAGCTACAGCAATATAAATTTCAATTCCCATGGGTTAAGATGTTATAAGGCGTCAATTGCCATGGGGACTCGAACCCCCGACAATTGTTAGTGGGACTCGAACCCACGACTGGAGACTCTGTTTACCCTTCTCCTGCTTCCATAACAGTCATTAGCAGGTCCATCCTGGCTCCCGTAATCGAGACGCAACAGAAGTCTCAGGGTTACTCGATCTACCCCCAAGATCGCTAGAGGCTGACCCCCTTCTGGTTGAGTCAAGTCAGTAACCCCCTTAGGTACCCGTTTACACCAATACGGAGAATTTGGCCATGCGCAGGTGTGCCTCGCGAGTTACTGCCCCCCCATGTTACAGGCCCGTGTTACAGTAAAACATAAACATACCTTATCCGCTTAATGCAAAAGGTCATTGTCTGCCCCCGTGGTGACCAGCTGGAGCGGAGTGAAGCCCCTCCATAAAAAAAGGTTCAGGATGCGTCTAGGAGGTCCGTTTCTCTCAGGCGGTCCGCACAGCCGGGCAGAGCTTGTCCCTTCGTGGTCACTAAAATTGACGTGCAGAAACAACTTTACAACCTATAAAGTCATAAAACTTTACAACTCACAAAGTTATAAAGCAGGTATGTTTATTTCGATGTCGGGCACAAGGGGGATCGTTCCACCATTCATGCGCAACTTCTAACAATATGAGGTGTGTTTAAATACAGTAAGGTGTTACATATTCATAATGACCCCAGGAACGCCTATACATATTCATAACCTTTCCCCGCTAATCATTTCCATAGTCTCTGCCTTGACCCCGCCCTGTTGTGCCTGCACAGTGCCATCTGGTGGTCTTGAGGAGGGGTCTTTGGATGAAGGCTCCTTCAGCTTCGTCACAGTGAACTTTTTACCTTTGGCTCATTATGTTGAATTGACTGGAACCCAAGCTGCCAAGTCAATTGAAACCAGACTGGCGCCCCCTTTTGCTGTAAATCTTCATTATCTTGTCTCCTCAAGTTTACAGCTAGGTGCAGTAAAACTTCTTATCTTGGCATTTGATGGAGTTCTGTTTTTCTTAACATAAGTTTACATAAAGCTCTAAACTAAGCACTTATTGTGTGGCTAAGCCTTAAAGTGTTAGTTTGTTAGTAGGCACTCATTATATGTTTAGTTAAACCTTAAAATGTTAGTTCAACCTCACCCCCAAATTTAAATATAAATTTAGATCTGAAGCAAGTATGCAAACATATTTTCCTAGTCAAGATAAAGCTTGGCATCTATGCATGCAAATTTGACTTGGGCTGTACATGGCTGTACTGGGTCTGGCTGAAATGGATTTAATTTTCTTCATAGCGGGCTCTATGGTGCTGTGGTTTCGATCTGTGACTAAAAGAGTATTGATAACATAGCAGCATTCTGGGTATTACTGAGTGCTACCTGCATAATATCTAGTCTTTCATCACTGTGCTGCACCCAATGAGTAGGCCAAAGGTGAACAAGAAGCTGGGAGGGGACAAAACCTGAACAGCTGACCCAGAGTGACCAAATAAATATTCCATGCCATATGATGTCATGCTTAGCAAAAAAAACTGAGGAGATGGGGGGTTGGGGAAGGTAAGCCGTTGCTCAGAGACTGGCAGGGCATCAGTCTGCTTGTAGGAGGTGGTGAGTGGTTGCCTTTGCATCACTTTTTTTTTTTCTCTTTTTTTTTTTTTCCCCTCCTTCCCCATATTAAACTGTGTTTATTTTGATCTATGAGTTTTCTTGCTTTTGTTCTTCAAGCATACAACTGTTGTGGTTTAACCCCAGCTGGCAACTGAGCACCACTCAGCCGCTCACTCTCCCTCCCCTCAGTGGGATGGGGGAGAGAATCAGAAGAGTAAAAGCGAGAAAATTTGTGGGTTAGGATAAAGACAGTTTAACAGATAAAGCAAAAGCTGCACACACAAGCAAAGCAAACCAAAGAATTCATTCACTACTTGCTATTGACAGGCAGGTGTTCAGCCATCTCTAGGAAAGCAGGGCTCCATCACACATAATGGTTACTTGGGAAGACAAAGTGCTATAACTCCAAACTTCCCCGTTCCTTCTTCCCCCAGCTTTTTATTGCTGAGCATGATGTCATATGGTATGGTGTTAGGGAAGTTTCTTTTCCTTAGGTTTCCCATAGCAGAGACTCAGGCATGGATTCCAGAAATTCTTCTCAATTTATTTGCAAGGTACAGCATAGAGCAGCTAGAGCTGGCTGCCTCCTGGAAGAGGAACCTGCAGCAAAAAAAAACTTGGACAATTATATCCCCACAATCCAAGCCTCTACCCCCCCCCCCCCCCATGTCACTTCAGGTCAATTGCAAAATTAGAGTCTGGGGTCTCCCCATTCGTCATTGAATCTCTTCATTTTTGTCAGGTGGGCTGTTAATCAAAGTCCTGACCTTCAGTTGCTATTTTGCACCTGCAACTGGAGAAAAATAACTTCTTGATAAACCAAAACATTCTTCTATTCCATCTTCTTTTAGACACTGTTCTGCTGTTTTACTTATCTCCGGGGATGCAGCTCCCCTTATCTAGTAGCTCGAACCACTCTGAGGCCTTTTTTACTTAAGCAGAAAGTTAGAGTTCACAGCTTGCAGAAGTTATGCTAAGCAAACTTACTTATGCCAAGTGAATTCTATATAAGCAGTTTCTAAAGAAGTTCTGTAAGAAGCGCTATACCAAATAATTCAATAAGCAAAGGCAGTCTATTCCCTAACAGTCCTCCCTTTGTTTTTGTTAAGCATCCCTGCTAATATGTGAAGTGGCATTCATGAAGTTTTTCTAAATGTATAATCATCTTCCTAAGTTTTATATACAAAATTATTATTAACAAGAGGTACAGTAAGGCTAAACCTAGTAAAACTACTACAGGGTGCATCATGTGGTTGTATATTCCGGTTGCTGTGGGTGACCACCCTAAAAGGGTTTCCCACCAGAGGCGTGCTCCATCTTTTTTAAGTCTTTTGAGTATACTGTGTATTTCTTTTCACAGAATCACAGAATGGTTAGGGTTGGAAGATACCTCTGGAGATCATCTAGTCCAACCCACCTGCTAAAGCAGGTATACCTAGAGCAGATTACACAGGAATGAATCCAGGTGGGTTTTGAATGTCTCCAGAGAAGGAGACTTCACAACCTCTCTGGGCAGCCTGTTCCAGTGCTCTGTCACCCTCAAAGTAGAGAAGTTTTTCCTCATATTCAGATGGAACCTTCTATGCTTCAGCCTGTGCCCGTTGCCCCTCATTCTATCGTTGGGCAGCACTGAAAGGAGTCTGGTCCCATCCTCTTGACATCCACCCTTGAGATATTTTCAAACATTGATGAGATCGCCTCTCAGCCTTCTCTTCTCCAGTCTGAACAGACACAACTCTCTCAGTCTGTCTTCATAAGAAAGGTGCTCTAGGCCCCTAATCATCTTTGTAGCCCATCTTTTATATCATGGTGGACAGTGATCAAAGCATTCTATCCACTTTTACTTGCTTCAGCACTTGGTGTAGCTCATGATGCTGCAATAATTTCCTCACTAATGTGAGATTCATTCCAATGGATGAAGGCAGTAAATCTTGGTATAGTGTATAGTTAGATTGTAACAGTTGGTGGGAGATTACAGGGGTTGAAGTCACACCCCATAATTTTGGTAAAGTTACAAATACAATTATTTGAGTGGTTGCTTGTGTCTACAGGCACATTGTCTACGAACATAGAATTACAAAGGGTTCTTATAAAAACACACCCCTTTACAGTGTACTCAAGTATAGTTTCAGGGGTTTCATCAGGACACACTTCAAAATGACAGACAGTTTGTTCAGTATCAAGACAAATGTCTCAGTCCTTAATGCTACTACTCTCTCAGATAAATCCTTGGTGTTTCCGCATAATGTATGCATTAGTGTCAACAGTTTGCCATTTATTTTTGTTCCATTGGGCCCATGTTCTATGCTCTAAAGGGTACAGTTCCATTGCGATTTATTCCTAAGGCAATGATTTGGTGTAAGGTATATACTGAAGCATTGCATATTGTTAAAACAAAAGTTGTGGCCTTGTTGTGGATAGGGTCATAAGTAAAACTAATAAATTCCACCAGGATTGGAACTCTCTTTCAAACTCAGTTGCAATGTCCCAGATTACTTCTCAAACTTCCGTGGATAAGGTGCCATCTTCACCTTCTCTTATAATTGCTGCTACCATTGATTGCATCCACAGCTGAACTTGGATACAACTGAGAGCTAGAGAAACATTATTTTGAGTTACACCAAGTGCATCCATGACTAATTGGTGGTCCTTTTCATTAATTCTCTGCCCTTGTGGCAATACATCAGATAAGAGCCATTTATTAGATCCTAGTGCTGATAGGGAGGACTGTAAGGGATGTTCTAATTTGTTGAGATCATGTGTGGCTGCACTGTTTGTTTGCAAGCACTTCAGCATCTATGTTGTTTAGGACCATGCTAACTACCCTGCATAGGATGCACTTGGGAATGGTGAACAGACTGGTTTAATTGTAAAGATATTGATCTGCATTGATAGTTCCAATTGTTTGAGGGACCATGATGGATTAAATAACAATTGTTGCTGACCTGTATTTTTAACCACATATGGTCCAATTACAGAAATCTGTGGGAATAGTATTTCTTATCTTTTACAGTTGGAGTGGATGTTAAGTGGTGGATATTGTTGTGCTAGGCTCAGCAACATCAATTTTGAATTTAAATGACAGTCCCATGTCTCTGCGAGCCCAAAGGCAGACTACAAAGACAGTTGTACTAAAGTAAAATTGTACCAACAGTCCAATTTTTCAGAGGTGCAAAGCTTTCTATCCTTTGCTGTTGGGTTTGGTGTAGTGTTGTACACAGAAATCTGAGATGCCTTCTCATGGGTAGACCCATTGATCATCTGCCATCCTATTTTAATTTCTTCCCTTGCTGTTCCCTGAAGCAGGGGAACTTTGCCATAAGCTTAATCTTTGTACCAACTCCACTCATTCTCTAAGTATTTTTTAGTTCCATGCATGACCATGGTGGAAAGATTTAAATTTTCCCTATTAGAATGTGTTCCCATACTCCTCATATACTTAACATGACCTTGAGACCATGGCCACTCTGGGGTTCTCCTGTTCATGGAAACTATCCTCCCTTTGGTTTTGTTAATAATCCAGAATTCCCTTTGAGATGTATGCAGGGTGCATGCAGGATCTGTCCTTATAATACTTAGCCATGCTGTAGTAGTCATCAGAATCAGCAGAAACAAGGGTGGTAAGATATCCCACTTTGGTTTTTGTCAATCACTGGTCATTCACCAGCTGGTAGGCTGCTGATTACTCGCTTGGCATGAGAATGATGTATCTGATTTTCTTTTCCTAGAACTTTAACAGCAAAATGAGAACACAATAAAACAGTGTATGGCGCTTCCCATTTAGGTTCTAATTTGGATTTCTCTGAAAATACCATAATAAAAACTTCATCTCCATGCTGTATATCATCCATCTGTGTTTCTGGTGGTGCTGACTGATACCATTGAGCATATTTTCTGTTATTTTTGAACCCTTCTTGCATATACAGTATGTACTGGGTTAACCATTCATCTCCACCTAACAGACTGGTCTTAGCTGGGATATAAGTCCCTGGTATAGCTAAATGTCTCCCAGAGAATTTCTACTGGGGTTAATGCTATGGGTTGCCATGGTCCATTTTGAACATCCCATAGACCTAAGTTCAGTGCTTCTGGCCACTTCAGTCCAGTGTGTGTGCATATCCTAGCTACTTTTTCCTTTAATGTACTGTTCATTCTTTCTACCTGTCCTGAAGACTGTGGGTGACTGGGAGTATGTAGGTTTTTCTCTATTCCCTCTCTATAGATAGATAGATACAGTGATAGATACAGCTGTTTGATTATACTTACTGCAGAATGGGTACCCCTGTCTGACTCAGTTGACTCTGGAACCCCATACCTGGGTATAATTTCTTTCATTAAGGCTTTTATTACTCCTCCTTTATCTGCTTTTCTTGTTGGGAAGGCTTCTACCCACCCTGATAGCTCATCTACTATTACTAACAAATGTTTGTACCCATTAATAGTTGGCATATCTGCATAATCTTTTTGCAATCACTGGAAAGGAAAAAAGACCCATGGTCGTCCTCCAAACTCTGAGTTTGGTTTGGGATTTGAGAACTTTTGGCAGGTTGGGCACCTACTGGTGACTTTTTTTTTTTTTCTAGCAGTGCAAACCCCTGGTACTGTCCATACTCTCTGTACCTGGTCAGCTACTGCCTCCACTCCTCCATGAGCTTTGTCATGAAACCACCTAGTCACAGATATTAAATAGTTCTTTGGTCATATCAGTTTTCACCCAGTTGTCCATATTCTGTTACTATCTTGTTTTGCTTCCCACTTTTCCCATTGTCTCTTTTCTTCCACTGAACAGTCTTTCTCATACATGATATGGGGTCTGTTAAGCTTGGCCATTTGCTCTGGTTTGCCAATAAAATGGCGATCAGATGCTGTCTCAGTGATTGTCTGGCTGCAGCCTTCACAGCTGCATTGGCTAAGGCGTTTCCTTTACTGATTTCTGTAGTGTCTTTAGTATGAGCAGTGCAGTGTACTACAGCAATTTCTTTTGGCAGTTGGACTGATTCCAGGAAATTGCATATCTCTTCCCCATTTGCTACCTTTTTTTTCTCTGATGATGTGAAAAAGCCCCGCTTTTTCCATAATGTACTTGTTGCATGGCATGCTGTGAGTCCATGTAGATGTTGACTTGTTTCCCTTCCCCAGATGTGCTGCATGTATTAAGGCTACCAGCTCTGCTCCATGTGTGCTCAGTCCTGTCAGGATTGGCTCAGCTTCTGTTACTTGTCCATGCCTGACCACGGCATACCTGGTCTGTTGTTGTCAGTGTAGGTAGAAGGACAAGCCATCTATGGCTGCACTCTCTGTAGTACCTCAATGTCCTTCTTATGATGAGGGGCCCAAAACTGAACACAGTATTTAATGTGAGGCCTCACCAGTGCCAAGTACAGTGGCACAATCACTTCTCTAGTCCTGCTGGCCACGCTATTTCTGATACAAGCCAGGATGCTGTTGGCCTTTTTGGCCGCCTGGGCATTCTGCTGGCTCATATTCAGCCAGCTGTCAATCAGCACCCCCAGATCCCTTTCTGCCCGGCAGCTTTCCAACCACTCTTCCCTGAGCCTGTAGCACTGACTGGGGTTGTTATGACTGAAGTGCAGGACCCAACACTTGGCCTTGTTAAACCTCATACAATTGGCCTCAGCCCAACCATCCAGCCTGTCCAGATCCCTCTGTATGGCCTTCTTACCTTCCAGCAGGTCAACACTCCCACCCAGTTTGGTATAAATTTAAATTTACTAAGGGTGCACTCAATCCCCTCATCCAGATCATTGATAAAAAGATTAAACAGAACTGACCCCAATACTGAGCCCTGGGGAACACCACTCGTGACCAGCCGCCAACTGGATTTGGCTCTGTTCACCACAACATTTTGGGCCCGGCCCTCTAGCCAGTTCTTTATCCGTCAAAGAGTACACCCATCCAGGCCATGAGCTGCCAGCTTCTCCAGGAGAATGCTGTGGGATACGGTGTCAAAGGCTTTACTGAAGTCTAAGTACTCAACATCCACAGCCTTTCCCTCATCTACTAGGTGGATCACCTTGTCATAGTAGAAGATAAGGTTGCTCAAACAGGACCTGCCTTTCATAAATCCATGTTGACTGGGCCTGATCACATGGTTTTCTTGTATGTGCCATGTGATGTTACTCAAGATCATCTGCTCCATGACCTTCCCTGTCACTGAGGTTAGACTTGACAGGTCTGTAGTTTCCTGGATCTTCCTTCTGGCCTGTCACGGTCCACTCGGTGATGGATTCATGATGGTTCGTTTACCTTGATCTCAGAGTGCAAAATTAAGGCAACCAAAAAGCCAAGGGGTTATGATTCAATCAAACAGTGTTACTTTATTAATTTGCCCGTAAAGCAGCACGCGATAGAGAGAGAGAGAGTAAGAAAAAGAAAAGGGAAAAGAAATGGGGAGAGTAAAAGTAAAGATGGGAAGTGAGGTTGCATTTACCACCAGTAGAGCTTCAGAGGCATCCCTCTGGTCTCCGGTCCCGTAGAGTCCTGCCGGTCCTCCGTCGTGGTTCGGGATCCTCTGGTGGGAAGATCTCCACAGTGTCCATTCAGGAGTCATCTCTTATGCTTCTTCATCCCTCCTCGCTCCCATTGCTTGAGGCCAGTCTCCGCCTTGATTTTACAACCCAGGCTTGTACTGCGCAGGCTCGAAAGATTCATGCTTGCTTTTGCCAACGCTTACGTGGCCAGCATTCAAGGGTCTTTCTCTGGTCCATTGGGTGACCTCAGGACCCTTGGCAAGCTTCTGGGCATGCTCCTTTTCATTGGCCATTGTTTGGGGGAGCAGGTGGGGGACATGTGTGACTGAGGCTGCAGGTGAGAACACATCTTCTGGACGGCAGCTATTGTCCCTGGGTCAAAGAGACCCTCATAACAATAATCTTCAGGAGACGGCGGCTGGTTTAGCTGAAGCAGCAGGCGAAGTGCACACAGCAGCCATTGTAAGCAGCAGCCCCCCCATATCGGAGAAACCAGTGCAACACAATGCTTCTCCTCGGGCTTCTCTCCAAGACATTGTCCATGCGTTCTTTCTGTCAGGACCTCAGTTCTCTCAGTTCCTGATGGCGATGTTCAGGCAAATACTGCTTCATCTTTAGACCGACTCTTACACGGCCCTTCTTGTAGATGGGCATCATGTTAGCCAGCATCCAGTCAACCGGAACCTCCCCAGTTAACCAAGATTGCTGATAGATAATGGAAAGTGGTTTAGTGATCACCTCTGTCAGCTCCCTCACCACCCTTGGGTGTATTCTGTCTGGCTCCATAGACTTGTGGGTGTCCAAGTGGTATAGCAGGTCACCAACCATTTCCCCTTGAATTATTTGGGCTTTGTTCTGCTCCCCATCCCTGTCTTCTGGCTCAGGGGACTGGGTACCTGGAGCACAACTGTTCTATTAAAGACTGAGGCGAAAAAGGCATTTAGTACCTCAGCCTTTCCCTCATCTTCTGTCACTATGTTTCCCCCTGCATCCCTTAGCCCTCCTCTTCACAGAATCACAGAATGTTAGGGATTGGAAGGGACCTCAAGAGATCATCTAGTCCAGTCCCCCCGCTGGAGCAGGAACACCTAGATGAGGCTACACAGGAATGTGTCCAGGTGGGTTTTGAATGTCTCCAGAGAAGGAGACTCCACAATGCCCCTGGGCAGCCTGTTCCAGTGTTCTGTTACTCTCACTGAGAAGAAGTTTCTTCTTAAATTTAAGTGGAACCCCTTGTATTCCAGTTTGAACCCATTACCCATTGTCTTATCATTGGTTGTCACTGAGAAGAGCCTGGCTCCATCCTTATGATGTTAGCAATCAGGACAGATAACCACGGACGTAGTTATATGCGGTGCTTTATTTCAGCGCTGGGAAACCAGGGGTTCGCACCCAAAGCTGGCTTCAGCGGTCAGTTTAAGTTGCACAGTATTTATACAGTCCATTCACATACATATTCATATATTCATTAGGATCATTAGGATATGTAATAGTTACTCAACATTTATTGCAACATCAATTGCAACACCTTGGAACTACTTTGATCATGCGCAGTGTCCTCTGGTGGTCTTTCAGAAGGTCTTCAGGATGAAGTAAGTAGTCTTCATCGCTTCTGTCCTTTTCACCTTTGGGTACTGCACATGCACACTACTCTATAATTGCATAACTGCTGACTTGTTCAATTTCCAGAGATACTGTATATACTTCTTCTCATTCTAGGCATATTTGGACTAAGATAAATACTAGGTTGATAAGATAAGAGTATACTCAAATCCCTTATTAGGTAAAACACGATATGCAAAGGATGAATCAGTTTTTGCACCTGTTCCAGAAGGGAACATCTTGTAAAATTGATTTCTGTTACTAACGATGACACTCACCCTTTATATATTTATAAACATTAATGAGGTAACCCCTCAGTCTCCTCCAAACTAAAGAGACCCAGCTTTCTTAGCCTTTCCTCGTAAGGGAGATGCTCCACTCCCTTAATCATCTTTGTTGCCCTGCGCTGGACTCTCTCCAGCAGTTCCCTGTCCTTCTTGAACTGAGGGGCCCAGAACTGGACACAATATTCCACATGCGGTCTCACCAGGACAGAGCAGAGGGGAAGGAGAACCTCTCTCGACCTACTAACCACCCCCCTTCTAATACAACCCCAGGATGCCATTGACCTTCTTGGCCACAAGGGCACAGTGCTGGCTCATGGTCATCCTGTTGTCCACCAGGACTCCCAGGTCCCTTTCCTCTACACTGCTCTCTAATAGGTCATTCCCCAATTTATACTGGAACCTGGGGTTGTTCCTACCCAGATGCAAGACTTTCCCTTGTTATATTTCATTAAATTTTTTCCCACCCAACTCTCAAGCCTGTCCAGGTCTCACTGGATGGCAGCACAGCCTTCTGGGATGTCAGCCACTCCTCCCAGCTTTGTGTCATCAGCAAACTTGCTGACAGTGCCCTCTGTTCTGTCATCCAAGTCACCGATGAATATATTGAATAGTACTGGTCCCAATACTGACCCTTGAGGCACTCCACTAGATACAGGCCTCCAACTAGACTCCGCCCCATTGACCATGACTCTCTGGCCTCTTTCCTTCAGCCGGTTCCCAGTCCATCTCAGTACCCAATCGTCCAGACCTCACTTCCTCAGTTTGGCTGTGAGGATGCTGTGGGAGACTGTGTCAAATGCTTTACTCAAGTCAAGGTAGACCACATCCACTGCTCTGCCATCATCTGTCCACCTCGTTACGTCCTCATAAAAGGCTATGAGGTTGGTCAAGCTTGACTTCCTCTTGGTGAAGCCATGTTGACTGCCCTTCATGACCCTCTTATCCATGATATGCCTTGAGAAGGCACCAAGGATAAGTCGTTTAATCAGTTTCCCAGGGATGGAGGTGAGGCTGACTCCTCTATAGTTACCTGGGTCCTCCTTCTTGCCCTTTTTGAAGACTGGAGTAACATTTGCTTTCCTCCAGTCCTCAGGTACCTCTCCCATTACCCAAGACTTGGCAAAGATGATGGAGAGTGGTCTGGCAATGACTTCAGCCAGCTCCCTCAGCACCCGCGGGTGCATCCCATCCGGACCCATGGATTTATGGATGTCCAGATTACTTAATTGCTCCCTAACTCAGTCCTCATCAACCGAGGCAGACTTCACAGTATCACAGTATCACAGTATGTTTGGGATTGGAAGGGACCTCAAAAGATCATCTAGTCCAATCCCCCTGCTGGAGCAGGAACGCCTAGGTGAGGTCGCACAGGAATGTGTCCAGGCGGGCTTTGAATGTCTCCAGGGAAGGAGACTCCACAACCTCCCTGGGCAGCCTGTTCCAGTGCTCTGTTACCCTCACTGAGAAGAAGTTCTTTCTCAAATTTAAGTGGAACCTCTTGTGTTCCAGCTTGATCCCATTGCCCCTTGTCCTATCATTGTTTGCCACTGAGAAGAGCCTGACTCCATCCTCATGGCACTCACCCTTTATATATTTATAAACATTAATAAGGTCACCCCTCAGTCTCCTCTTCTCCAAACTAAAGAGCCCCAGCTCCCTCAGCCTTTCTTCATAAGGGAGATGCTCCACTCCCTTAATCATCTTTGTTGCCCTACGCTGGACCCTCTCCAGCAGTTCCCTGTCCTTCTTGAACTGAGGGGCCCAGAACTGAACACAATATTCCAGATGGGGTCTCACCAGGGCGGAGTAGAGGGGAAGGAGGACCTCTCTCGATCTACTGACCACCCCCCTTGTAATACACCCAAGGATGCCATTAGCCTTCCTGGCCACAAGGGCACAGTGCTGGCTCATGGTCATCCTGTTGTCCACCAGGACCCCCAGGTCCCTTTCCCCTACACTGCTCTCTAATAGGTCATGCCCCAACCTATACTGGAACTTGGGATTGTTCCTGCCCAGATGCAGGACTCTACACTTTCCCTTGTTAAATTCCATCAGATTATCCCCCGCCCAACTCTCCAGCCTGTCCAGGTCCCGCTGGATGGCAGCACAGCCTTCTGGCGTGTCAGCCACTCCTCCCAGCTTAGTGTCATCAGCAAACTTGCTGATAGTACACTCAATTCCCTCGTCTAAATCATTAATGAATATATTGAATAATATTGGCCCCAGTACTGACCCCTGAGGCACTCCACTAGATACTGGCCTCCAACTGGACTCCGCACCATTGACCACCACTCTCTGGCTTCTCTCTTTAAGCCAGTTTGCAACCCACCTCACTACTCTATTGTCGAGACCACACCTCCTCAATTTAGCTGTGAGGATGCTGTGAGGGACTGTGTCAAAGGCTTTAGTGAAGTCAAGGTAGACCACATCCACCGCTCTGCCATCATCCATCCACCTTGTTACATTCTCATAAAAGGCTATGAGGTTGGTCAAGCATGACTTACCCTTGGTAAAGCCATGCTGACTGCCCCTAATGACCCTCTTATCCCTGATGTGCCTTGAGATGGCACCAAGGATAAGCTGTTCCATTACTTTCCCAGGGACAGAGGTGAGGCTGACCGGTCTATAATTACCCGGGTCCTCCTTCTTGCCCTTTTTAAAGACTGGAGTGACATTTGCTTTCCTCCAATCCTCGGGCACCTCTCCCGTTTCCCAAGACTTGGCAAAAATGATGGATAGCGGTCTAGCAATGACTTCAGCCAGCTCCCTCAGCACCCGCGGATGCATCCCATCTGGACCCATGGATTTATGGACGTCCAGACTACTTAATTGTTCCCTAACCCAGTCCTCATCGACTAAAGCAAACTCCTCCATTGACCTGGCTTCATCCGGGGTCTCAGGGGTACAGGGTTCCCCAGGACATCCTCCAGCGGAGTAGACAGAGACAAAGGCGGCATTCAGCAATTCTGCCTTCTCTGTGTCTTCTGCCACCAGGGCACCCACCTCATTCATCAGTGGGCCTACATTGCCTCTGGTATTAGTTTTATCTGCTATGTATTTGAAAAAGTTCTTCTTGCTGTCCTTGACCCCTCTCGCCAGCTGTAATTCTAAGGAGGCCTTGGCTACCCTAGCTGCCTTCCTGCATCCTCTAACAGCAGCCTTATATTCCTCCCAAGTGGCCAGTCCCTGCTTCCATGACCTGTAAACTCGCCTCTTCTGCTTGAGCATACCCAACAGATCCCTATTCAACCACGCAGGCCTTCTGGCTCCCTTCCTCGACTTCCTACGTGTGGGGATGCTCTGATCCTGAGCATGGAAGAAGCAATCTCTGAATGCAATCCAGCTCTCTTGGGCCCCTTTTCCTTCAAGCAGTCTTGCAAGAAGAAAAGAAACAAAACTAGAGGCCTTTTACTTCAGGGTACTCACAATAAATACTCACTCACTCAAATAAAGAAGTGAGGTGTCATTAATCCCAGGAAGTTTCCTTAGACGGTGTTCCTGTCTAAGGAAAGGTCTCCACTTCACAGACCTGTAGCTCCGAGAAGACCACTCAAAGGGTGTCTTTGGTGGGAACCCCGTTTCATCGTTTGGCCAGATGTGGCTGTGGGCATTACAACATAGTCCAGAAGCTTCTCAGCTAGTCTGAGCACCTCCTTTGTTAAGGACCCTGTCAATTGTCCGAGGGTTCCACCCCTCCTGACCCATCAGTTGGTAGAGGTGAATCTGATTGACAACACCTTGATACCATTCTAGGCGTATATATGTGGGGACAGGCACAGTGGGGCACAGAAGGTGCTAAAGAGCTGTCAACCTCCTCATTGAAAGCTCCAGATTTCAGGGGAATGTGTAACTGCCTCACAATCCAGCCTGTGACCACAGTCATCTGACAAACTCCTTTGGAGTGGTGGTGCAGTCACCTCTTGCCTCCAAAGTCAAAAGGGGGCATTCTGTTGGTGAGTTTGAATGCCCACTGTGGCTCATCATACCTTATGTGTCATTTTCTTGTTGCAAATCAGCCTACAATAGAACAGAATAATACAAATTACAACAATTACCATTATTAACAAATATTGGAGAAAGCTGGTTAGCCATACTAATAAGGAAAACAAACGCATTGAAAGTTTTTTCGCCAGTTAGTCCCCAGTCCAAATAATGTAAATCTGTATCATTCTGATATGCTAGTGCCTCTTCCTTTGGTCTCTTCTGTTTCTTTGTTGCCCTCTGCTGCAGGGACAGATGCTTTATCTCTGGCATTAGGTCGTGCATCATGTTTGTCCAACTCGTAGAAACGTTTAACATATTTCGCAGGAAGCCACTTTGGTCCTGTTGGAAGCAGAACACAAGCATACCCCCTTCCCCAGGTGATTAACTCTACAGGCCCTTGCCACTGACTGTTGTGCAGGGGATCCCGGTATAAAACCTTTGGTCTCTGAGATAGTGAATCTGAAACATGGAAGTGTTTTTCCACTGCTGCGATAGAGGAGGGAGGCATAGTACGATTCAGAAAATTTAAAGTATATGTTGCATTGTCTAATTGTTCTTGAGGCATCATATTCCCCCTTTTTTGTTTTAATAACATCCGTTTCAGTGTGGAACGCACCTGTCAATAATAACCTGTCCAGTGGGAGAATGTGGAATACCTGTGACATGTGAAACACCCCATTGCTGTAAAAAAAATTGCGTGGATCTAGCAGTGTATCCAGGACTGTTGTCAGTTTTAATCTGTTGTGGTACTCCCAGCATAGCAAAACAGCGGCTCCAGTGACACTGAACATCTCTGCTTTTCTCACTTTTATGTGCAGATGCACAAAGCATACCTGAAAAAGTATCTATAGAAACATGTACATATTTCAAATGGCCAAAAGATGAAACGTGTAACATCAGACTGCCAAATGTCATTAGCTGAGAGTCCGCGAGGGTTAACTCCAAGGGAGGGCGAGCTTGTAATCAGACCTTGACATTCCGGGCAAGAGCGCACTGCACTATGTCTCTCCGCTTGCTCAAGAGTGAGACCAAACACCTTTTTTAAGGCAGCAGCATTCTGATGGAAGAAAGCATGTGAACCCCTGGCAGACTGGAAGCGGACTATAGTTACAGTATAAGAATCCGCAACTGCATTACCTTCAGTTATGGGACCTGATAAAGTTGTATGAGGCTGTATATGAGTAACAAACAGTGGGTGTTTGTGAAGCTGTGATGCAAACATATCAAAAAGTTGCTGTTGTGAGATTTCTTTAAGAAAAGTGGAGGGGATGCGCTGTAGGACCTTGAATACATACTCAGAATCACAAACCAAATTTAGAGGTTCCTCCCTAAAAAGCTCTAAGGCATGCAAAACTGCACCAAGTTCCACTAATTGGGTTGAGCCTTCAAAATTTTATCAGAATGATGCCAATCGTTATCTTCATGCCAGACCACTACAGCTTTATGAGACTTCCGTGAACCATCAACAAAAACTGTGCGAGCATTTGGGATAGGACCGAAAACAAGTACGGTCTGTGGTCTGATATCAAAGACATGCAGATTTTGAAGCAATTTACATTTAGGCATGCTAAAAGCTATGCTGTTGTTAGCAATCAGGACACATAACCACGGGCGTATTTATATGCGGTGCTTTATTTCAGCGCTGGGAAACCAGGGGTTCGCACCCAAAGCTGGCTTCGAACAGCTGATTCAGACTACACCTTATTATACAAGTTAGTTACATACGTATTCATTACAACCCCTGACAACCATTAGCATATTCCACACCTATTCTAACACAAACTTCCTATCTAAAAGATGCTATGTTTATCAGTTATTTTCTAAGGTACCAACTTCAAAAGAAGATATCGTAAATCTATATCCTCCTTAAGAATAAGGCTCGGTTACAGTTACCTGCCTCATAAGAATATACCATAAATCTATGTCAGCTTTAAGAATAGAGTTTGGTTACTGAATACAAGAATTCTATGGTTACAGGGCTGGTTGCTATCTTAATATTAATCCAACTGTAACAGATCCGGCGATATCCAGGGTATAGCCAGCGAAGGCCCATCCTGACCTGTTCCAGAAGGGAACATGGAAGGAAACATCTTGTAAAGTTGATTCTGTTACTAACACTGTTAAGAAAATCAGCTAGCGCAATTTGCAAGGACAGAGATTGTGAATAAAAAGAAATCAAAATCTGCTTTCACAAAAGGTACATATATGACAGATGGATCACGGCCTACTAAAGTCTGAATCCATTCTCTGCCTTTTTTGATCAGAGTAACAATCAATTCCGGGGGCTCAGTAATAGTTTTACGAAAAGAATTGGGCAAAAAAAATCCATTCCGATTATATCAGTCTGTATTCTCATCATACTGTCCTGCAATAGCCACAGGTTGTTTCTATGTTGTAGCTATAAATAGACAAATCTGCAAGTCCAATCGACTGCAGTTAGCTTGTAAGGTTGTCATAAATTTATTCCTCAAAGTTTCTAACTCCATTTTGGCTGTCATATTTATTGGATATTGTTTTCCCTTACCGGATCAAAGTCCTGTTTCAGTTCTATCAGTGTAGTGTTTGCTTTACCGATGCTTTGGTTGCCCATACTAGTGGAAATACAGCATCCGAAATTTCCTTGGAGATTTCTCACTTGCAGCAAGCAGATCTGCACCATCCAAGCAGCTTCTTGTGGGACATGCAACTAAACAGAATTATCAGAAAACATTATTTGAGATTACAATTTACTTAACAAATCTTGACCCAAAAGAGGTATAGGGCTTTCTGGCAAATACAAGAATTCAGCTGTTAAAACTTTGTTCAAATTTAGCATTCCATTGGTTTCAAAAAATGATCTTTCTTTCCCACAATCGCAAAAACTATCACGGTGAATTTACTAAGAAGTCTTTTACAACTAGTTACCACAGAATAAGTCTATTAACAAATTTTTGGTTTAATTTCCCAGTTTCATTAGAACTACAGATCTGCTAGTGATGCCTTTAAATTTCACTCTCAGATTGTTCTATTCAGTATTACAACATTGCTGCGGTGGGGGGGAGAGAAAACCCCCTTTCACTGCTTTAAAATCGGGTAGCCAGGTTTTTCTTTTTTTTTTTTTTTTGTTCTTGTTGCAGTTTAGATACAGGCAAGGCCACGCAGGTGG
The DNA here is from genome assembly GCF_037038585.1 of Patagioenas fasciata. NCBI lineage: Eukaryota > Metazoa > Chordata > Aves > Columbiformes > Columbidae > Patagioenas > Patagioenas fasciata. The sequence goes on from NC_092559.1 coordinate 45,291,363, forward strand.
CGTTAATTGCTGGTGCTAAGTGGGAGCGCCCAGGGAGCTGAGTTTATCTTGCAGCTTGACACAGGCCTGAAATTTATGTTGAAACAGTACAGCACAGGCCTGGGATATTTTGCTTTTTTATTTTCCCATTTCATTCCAGCCATAATACACTCTATATGCAATTCTAATTAGCTGAGCAATAGTTACATTCCTCAGCCCCATTTACCGTTTGTAATGTCTTGCAGATGTCAATAAACAGCATATTAACTCTCAATCGATTACTTCAATTTTCCTAGATCCAAATCAGGTCATATTTTAGCAACTTTTAAATACAACCTCCTCTGAGTTCACATCCATCATAGCATGTAGTTTTCTTTCCCATACCTCCAACAAACACATAAATTCTCTGCGAATCAGAGTTTAACTACTTAAATTCTTTTCTGGTCTCCAAATTATTAAATAACAATAAGAGCAATTACTCTGATCTAGAAGGATGTATCCTAAGGGGGAGCAGGGTGATATTTTAGTAGCGGAACCGGTTCCCATTTTGTAATTATCTCCCCAAACAAAGTTCTTTTGGTACCAAATATAAATATGCAAATTAAAATGCTGAACTCAGATATGCAAACCAAACAACAAGTTCGAATATGCAGATGGATCACAGTTACATTAATTCAAGACAATATCTTGATTTTAGCATTGCACCTTTGAACTGCTTACTGCTCAGCCAGGTAGAGGTGCCGCTGGGTCTTCCTGACAAAACAGGTCAGTGCGCGGTGGAGCCCAATCGGCACCCGCCCCCCCTGCGACCGCAGCAAGCTGGCCTGGGCAAGGTTTTTATTAGTGTCTCATCTGGTGCGCTATAACTGTTATCCCAAAACCAGGATTCTTTACTTGGTGTGCATACAAAAGAGCCAAATCCAGCACATCGAGATGAGACACAGCCTATCACAGAGTTGCGCAAGTCTGGATATTGGAATAAAGCTAGCATGCTAGAAAGAAAAGTAACAGCTGTCACACACAAAATCTTATCACATTCACGCAGTAAAGAACTGAATTACTCACGATCTTCTGTATTATCACAAAACGCACATTTTGAGTCCATAGATTCTCATGATTTAACAGTCTATGAACTTACTGTACCATATAACAAAGACCTATTAAATTGTAATACGCTTAAGCAGATACCTACAAAGAAAACAGGTTAATAAGGAAAAGTATCTCGCAGAGTTCAGCAAGTTTTCTATGACTTGTGTGTTATCAGTTAATTCTCTCCCAGCTTGTTGAAGTTCAAACCGTTCTGCCTGTAAAATTGTCTGAAATGATTCAATGATCTCTTGTAGAGTTTTATTTTTGTCCTGCTCTTCTCGCTTTAGAAACAACAAAGTGTTATACTTCAAGGTTCTATTCTCTGAACACTTTTCCCAATCATCGAACTTATACAGCAGCCACCATTAATTACAATATTTCTTCATATTTCTTCATATTTCTTCATATGTCCAAGTGCTTTCCTATGTTCTAAAACACCTCCCAATACCAATTTCTTAGGAACATGACTGAAAACAGTCATTCCTGACCCCATCTCTTAAGTAAAAACCATGAGAAGAGGGAGGGAGGAGGGGGAAGCACGGGGCGGCTTGTGGCGCGAGTGGGAAAAGTGGGGAGAAGGCTTACAGTGCACTTATACAAACAATATCACAAAGAAACAATTGTAACAACAACCAATAAAACAATTAACTCACATTCCTGACAAGCTACTTGATTTTCAGAAAGGCAATACACAGAAGCAGGTATTCCGTCATGTTCTGGTGGTTGTTATGGTTTGTAAGTAACTGGAAAGGCGAAAGAAAAATCACCATGCTCCATAGTCTTTTCACGGCATTTTGCATCACCCCTTTGTGTTCTGCTGTCTTAGTCATGAAGGGGTTACTGTGTGCTGTATAAGCATCATTAAAATCAGGCAAAAGAGGTACTGAGGGCAGAGTTTTAGACTCCTGACCCAGCTCCACACAAATTCCAGCCTTATCTGTGATGGCATTAATGATGGATATAAAACTGACTCTTTTTTGAGATCTACAGAGTCTGACTCAAAAGGATGAGTGCTGTCAAGACTCAAATAATTAGCAACCTGCTCATTTGTGTTTTTCTGTCCATCCTCCCCTGTTTGCCCTTGCAGAATGTGCTCTGCCGACTGCAACTGCGATAGTGCAGAGTACACAAATCTCCAAGTAATATGTAAACTATTGGGAACTGAATTCTTTTGTAGCTGTTCCTCGACTTGTCTCGAAATTTTACTGTCAAACATCCCCTCACTCAGAAACCAAAACACAATTTTCTTTCACCCATACCAGGAGCGAAGCTATCTGCTTCTCAGAAATATGATACTCAGAAGAACGTACTAGCTGCAATAAAACCTGCAAATACAATTTATGTTCCTGAGAAGCGACCTGCCCCATACTAACGCAATCCCGCAGCTCTCTCGTTCAACAAGGACTGCTTGTCCCTATCTATACCATAGGGATTAATGTGGCCACAAATAAAATTTACTCACCTGTCGGATTGCGTGGTCACCGCAAACAAACTGCTCGATGAAGAGCCTCCAGGGGTCACACACTCACATGGGGCACCATTTTCGGCGATTAGGATCAACGCATACCAGGATGCAGACAGAAATTCACACAGAGGCAGAGATCTTGTTCAGGAAGGAGCGCAGAGCCTGGCCAAGCAGAGAGCTGACCTAGACCTAGGCCACCTTCTTTATTCACCATTGAGAATTTCTAGGATTTACAGGTACGGACATGGACTAAGATGTTTACAAAAGGTGTTTTTCCACTAATTGTTATTAAGAACACACTAAACTCATGTGATGTTTGTCTCACTTGTATTTCCACTCATTCACAGACCAGGTCCAAGGACATTCACACATCCCATGCACTTGGGGGCGGTTATCCGGCCCAAGATACAATTGTCGTGAGTCTGGGCTATAACTTTTTACAATTATGAGAAACGTACTTCAAAGTAATCTGTCCAAGCCTTTTATATATTTTATATATTCATATATATATTTTATATATTTTTATATATATTTATATATTTATTTATATATCTGTCTGCCTGTTATATATTATTATGTTAGTATCATGTCTTCGACCGTTCAGATGGTCATGTTAGTATTGATCTTCCTTTATCATCCAGATGGCTGGAACTGCACATCTTGCTTTGCCACATTTTGTTTTCCGACAAGTAGTGCACCTCTCCTAGTTGGCTCCTCCACCATTTGCGTCAGAAAGTTATTGTCAGTGCTCTGGAGGAACCTTCTAGACTGTGGCTGGCTGGCTGAGTAGTCCTTCCAGCAAACATCAGGGTATTTAAAATCCCCCACGACAACCAGAGCCTGTGACTGTGAGGCCACTCTCAGCTGCCTCTAGAAGACCTCATCAACTTCTCCATCCTGATCTGGTGGCCTGTAATAGACACCCAGAACAGTATCACCCCTGCCAGCCTGCCCGTTTATTCTCACCCACAGACTCTCAACTTGCTCTTCATCCATGCCTGGACAGTACTCAATACACTGTAGTTGCTCTCTCACGTAAAGAGCAACTCCACCACCACACCTGGCTGGCCTGTCTTTCCTGAAAAGGACATAGCTATCCATGACCACATTCCAGTCATGTGAGCTGTCCCACCATGTCTCTGTAATTGCCACAGGTCATAATCTCCTGCCCTAACACAGATTTCTAACTCCTCCTGCTTATTCCCCATGCTGCCTGCATTGGTGTACAGGCATTTCAGGGAGTGAGCTGAGCACCCAGATTTCACCCTAGGGGGATGGGAGGCCTCCCAGTCTTCATCAACTCTAGAGTGATGCCCCATTGATGCAAGCCCAGCTACAACCCCATCCCCCTTCGAGTCTAGTTTAAAGCTCTCCAAATGAACCCTGCTAATTCCTGTCCCAGCATCCTTTTGCCCCTGCGAGAATTGCGAGAATAACCTTTCTCGTGTATCACTGAACTGGTGTCTTGTAAAACCAGCCGTTATCAAAGAATCCAAAGCCCTGCCTGTAACACCAGTCTTGTCACCAATCATTTATTGATTGGATTTTTCTATTCCATCCTATGTCATCACCCAAAAATGAAAGGAAGGAAGAGAAAATCACTTGAGCCCCAGACTGTTTCACCATCCGTCCCAAGACCTTGAAATCTTTCTTCATTCCCGTCAGACTGCGGGATGCAGCTTCCTCTCCATCTGTCTGGAAGATCAGCAGTGGGTAGTAGTCTGTTGGGTGCAACAGGTTGAGGAGTGTCCTGGTGATATCCCTAATCCGGGCTCCGGCTAGACTACAAACTTCCCTGTGATGAGGGTCAACTCTGCATATTGGGCCCTCTGTCCCTCTCAGAAGGGAACTGCCTACTACAATTACCCTTCTTTCTTTCTTATCTGAGGCGGTCTTGAGGCGTGGGGTCAACTGCCTCTTTCTATGTGACTTTGTAGGCAGACCTCGCACCACCTCCTCACCCACCTCTTCTTCAAGATCCAGGGCCTCATACTTATTATAGAGGGGCACCTGGGAAAACAAAGCAGGTAGGGAGGGGGGTTGCCTGTGACTCTGAACTGGAACTTGCTTCCAACCCTCGTCATCTTTTCGGTCCCCTACTGCGAGGGTGAAAGCTCATGGACTCCACACAATTCAATATGAATTTCAGCGATGCCATTTATTTATTCCAAAACAAGCGTCCTTATATATGCAGTTATTTCCTGATCGATCACGCGTCCACGCTCAAAGCATGCATTAGCTGATTGGATATTGTCCATGATCAGGAGCTGTCCACGTGCCCGAGTCTCACTGCTAATAGGTCTGGTTAATTTACATCTTGTTGAGGCCCTGAGGCCTCACTCCCACAGCAGGTGCTGTTTTTCAGCCTTTGAGCTGGCCTTGAGATTCCTTTGACTAGTTCAGAAATAAATCTCCATCTAATAGAAACCCATCCACACAACAACCTCAAGAAAATCCCTCAAATCTCCCACAATTACCCCTTTATGTTTTTGAACCAACCAGGCGTTGTTTATAACGCGTGGAATCATCTTTGAAATACACTGCAGCATACAACATATGATTAACAACAATGATTACAGTTACATATAATGTAGCTAAGCCTTACATAATAAGATCAAAAAACTACCCACCATTTGTCAAACCCTAATTCTACTATAACAATCTTATTAACGTGCTGGTTTAGTTTGTCTAAAATACTATGAAAAGAATGATTAAACAAGTTAATACAATATCTTTCTCTTAAATTCATCACAACCATGTCCTTACAAAAACAACAAAAATCCATAGCAACATGATTTTGAAGTGTAACATGCCTAATACCATCAACATCTACTATTAACTGAGTTAGTATCTCAGAAGTTAGATTAGCCTGTTAAAAAGACTAATAGCTTAACTTTGATATGTCTCCTAAAGCTTTACCAGCTACTAGACTAGGGAGAAAGAGTGCAGTAGATACTATGGTAGGAATGTCTCATAATTTTACCTCATTTTTGCATTGACTATCTAAGTGTACTATCGCACTTTTGGCTCTCCTGCTGTTTCCTCAAATTGCCATTCTCCACAGAAGGTACACCACCTGCTTGCTAATGGGCTTCTAGACCACCAGGTCTGTGAGCATCTATAACACTGAATTAGGATCCATGGTTTACATCTGAAGCAGTCCTCACAACTTATCTCCCTCCTGTCCGTCTGCATCTGTTAAGTCTTTGTTGTCTTTATTCAGCCGTGGCTTAACCCATTTCCTGGGAATCCACTTCAATCCTTGGCCTGTAATGAGACAAACATAACCTTTTCCCCAGGTTATCAATTGATGTGGCCTTTTCCATTTACCATTACCTAGTGATCTGATCATAACTAATGTAGGTTCTTTCTGATTTAGCATGGTTTTGGGTCGTACTTGCAAAGTGTTCCATCACAGGGCAAATTTCAGCTGCACCACTTAGATATAAGTGATTCATCACATACAATGCTTTTGACAATTGGTTTTGTGGTGTTTTCCCTACTTCTCCCCCCTTTCTGTTAAAAAAAAAAAAAAACAACACAAAAACAAAACCAAACCAGTTCAGAATCAGATACGTGTGTTGGATCTTGACTACGTACTCAGAAGCACAAACCAAATTTAGAGGTTCCTCCTTAAAAAGCTCTAAGTAATGTAAAGCTGCGCCAAGTTCCGCTAATTGGGTTGAACCTTCAATAATTTTTACAGAATGATGCCAATTGTTATCTTCATTCCAGACCACTACAGCTTTATGAGACTTCCCAGAACCATCAACAAAAACTGTGCAAGTATGTAGGATCAAATTCAAGTATGGTCTGTGACCTGATGTCAAAGACTTGCAGGTTCTGCATCAATTTGCATTTAGGCATGCCAAAAGCTGTGCTATTAAGAAAATCAGCTAGTGCAATTTACAAGGATGTAGATTGCAAATAAAAATCAAAATTAAATTTCACAAATGGTACATGTATGACAAAAGAATCATAGCCTATTAAGACTTTAATGAATTGCCTGCATTTCTTGATCAGAGTAACAATCAGTATATCAGTCTGTTAGCAATCTCATCATACTGTCCCACAAAAACCACAGGTTGTTTCTATGTTGTAGCTATAAATAGACAAATCTGCATGTCAAATCAAATGCAGTCAGCCTGTAAGGTGGTCATAAATTTATTCATCAAAGTTTCTAACTCCATTTTGGCTGTCATATTTATTGGATATTGTTTTCCCTTACCGGATCGAAGTCCTGTTTCAGTTCTATCAGTGTAGTGTTTGCTTTACCGATGCTTTGGTTGCCCATACTAGTGAAAATACAGCATTTGAAATTTCCTTGGAGATTTCTCACTTGCAGCAAGCAGATCTGCGCCATCCAAGCAGCTTCTTGTGGGACATGCAACTAAACAGAATTATCAGAAAACGTTATTTGAGCTTACAATTTACTTAACAAATCCTGACCCAAGAGAGGTATAGGACCTTCTGGCAACTACAAGAAGTCATGTATTAAAACTTTGTTCCAAATTTGGCATTCCATTGGTCGCAAAAAACACCCTTTCTTTATTTCTCTCCCATGACCTCAAAAACTAACATGGTGAATTTACTAAGAAGTCTCTTACAACCAGTTACCACAGAATAAGTATAAAAAAAAAAAAAAAAACAAAACATTTTTGTTTCATTTCCCAGCTTCATTAGAACTATGGATCCCCTGGCAATGCCTTTAAATTTCAACCCTCACACTCCTTGATGTAGTATTACAGTTCTCTAGCAGTAACATTGCTGAGGGGGGAATAAAAGCTTCCTCTCACCCCCATCTGAGATGGCAGGATCTCCAGCCCAGCATGAAAACAAATCAGTTCGAACTCCATATCAAACCAGCCTGGGTCCACTCCACACCCAAATCAGTACCAGTCTGACCCAGAGAAGCACTGAGCACTCTGACCTCCCCAAAGCTGACCAGTGTGAAAAGACTGACTTCAGCAAGGAGGTAAAATTATGAGCTCTTTCCCCAGATGTGTCAAAACCTAGGAAACAAGACAGAAGCAAAAAGAAACACCACCAACAGCCCCTGATTCAAAGCTGAGAAGCAACACAGTGCCACAACAAGAATGGATGACAACAGTCCAGGAAAAAAAAAAAGACAGAGGGGGGGAGTAAAGCCCCCCTTTCTCCGCTTAGCAGCGGGAAAACAGGTTTTTCCTTTTTTTTTTTTCTTCTTTCTCTTCTTGCTGCAGTTCAGATATAGCCAAGGCCACGCAGCTGGTGTAATCGCTGGTACAAAGTGGGAGGCTCTGGCAAACTCCTCGATTGCAATGACCTGAGTTTATCTGGCAGCTTCACACAGGCCCGAAATCCATGTTCAGGCACAGGCCTGGGATATTTTGCTTTTTTGTTCTGCCATTTCACCCCAACCATAACACACTTCATACACAATTCCAGCCAGCTCAAGAGTTGCCACACTCCTCAGCCCCATTTACCTTTTACAATTTACAGTTGTCAAAAAACAGTATATTAAGCATCAATGCATTATTCCATTTTCCTAGATTCCAAATCAGTTCATATTCTAGCAACTTTTAAATACAACCTCATACAATAGCAAGTTCACATCCATCATAGCATTTAGGTGGTTGGTTGCGGGTTTTCTTGGTGTTTTCTTTTTTGTTGTTTTTTGGTTGTGTGTTTTTTTTTTTTCAATGCAAAGCAGAGTTTAACAATTTAAATTCTTTTCTGGTCTCAAAATTACTAGATGACAACATAAGCAATTACTCTAATGCACAAGGATGCATCCTAAGGGGGAGCAAGGTGGAATTTTAGCAGTGGAACCGGTTCCCATTTTGTAATTATCTCCCCAAACAAAATTATTTTGGTACCAAATAGAAATATGCAAATTATAATACTGAGCTCAGATATGAAAACCAAATACCAAGTTCAAATATGCAGATGGATCACAGTTACACTAATTTAAGACAATCTCTCAATTTTTGCATTGCACCTTTGAACTGCTTACTGCTCAGCCAGGTAGCATTGCCACTGGGTCTCCCTGACAAAACAGGTCAGTGCGTGCTGGAGCCCAACCGGCACCCGCCCCCCCTGCGACCGCAGCAAGCTGGACCGGGCAAGGTTTTTATTAGCGTCTCATCTCGTGCACTACAACTGTTATCCCAAAACCAGGATTTTTTACTTGGTGTGCATACAAAAGAGACAAATCCAGCACATCGAGATGAGACACAGCCTATCACAGAGTTGTGCAAGTCTGGATACTGGAATAAAACTAGCGTGTTAGAAAGAAAAATAACAGCTACTACACACAAAATTTTGCCATCACATTCACTTAGTAAAGAACTAAATTACTCATAATCTTCTGTATTATCACAAAATGCACATTTTGAGTCAACGGATTCTCATGATTTAACAGACTGTGAACTTATCATACCATATAACAAAGACCTACCAAAATTGCAACATGCTTAAACAGATACCCACAAAGAAAACAGGTTAATAAGGAAAGCATCTTGCAGACTTTAACAAGTTTTCTGACCTGTGTGTTATCAGTTAATTCTCTCTCAGCTTGTTGAAGTTCAAATCGCCCCGCCTGTAAAACTGTCTGAAATTATTTCTTGTCAGAGTGCTTTCCTATGTTTTAAAACACCTCCCAATACCGATTTTTTTTTTAGGAACGCAACTGAAAACAATCATTCCTGACCCCATCTTGCAAGTATAAACCTTGAGAAGAGGGAGGGAGGGGGGGAAGCACAGGGCTGCTTGCAGCGTGAGTGGGAAAAGCGGGGAGAAGGGTTTACAGTGCACTTAAAAACAACTAGTAAAACAATTAACTCACATTCCTGACAAGCTGCTTGATTTTCAGAGTGGCAGTACACAGGAGCACATAATATGTACTGTAAAACTCGCAGATAACATGCTGATAGCAAACATTAGCATTCTCTACTGCTAATTTCAACGCCAGTGCTTCCTTAACTTCTAAGTTTTCAACCTGTTTATTGATGACCTCTTGAAGGTGGTCAATAAATTGCATGTAATTCTCATTGGGACCCTGATTAATAGTTGCAAATGATTTGGCTGCTTTGTTGGTTTCACGCACCTCTCTCATAACTTGATATGCAAGGTCTGCTGGCTACCTCAGGATTTCAGAAACTAATCGCGCCTCTAATTGTGGTGTGTCAATTAGTGTCTGTTCCAAGAGTTGGGGAATACCTGCCCCTTTCAACGAATCCCCATCGTTCTGTCCTAAATTATCTATAGCTGTTACATTGCATAGGTCTAATTTTGCTTGAGTTTTTCATGGTTCTTATCTGATCTCGGGGCTACTCGTACACATACTCCTTTAACTTTTCAAGAAAATTCTGCAAACCGTCATCCTCTTCCGAGTCATCAGATAACACAGACTTGAACGGTGCTGGAGAATCATTAGTAACAGGGGGGTTCGGAACAGTGCACATTCTCGCCAATACTTTCTAGCATCATAATTATTCATATAACCTGAGTTCCCAAGCGCAGACCCCTTTCCTGACACGATCAGCGTGACCACATTGCTGACTGTTGGATTCACTCGCTAATAGCTGATCTGATCTTTCACACAGTTCTTTTGCCCAGTTCTTATCCGGCGACTCCTTCTGCTCTCTCATGGAAGTTGGAGGATTAAAAGGCAGTAAAAGCAGATACAAATTGGTAAAAGGACTTATCTATGACTTTAGCATTCTCAGCTTTCACAGGTTCTTTGGGCAAGTTGTCTGATTCCAATCCTTTGGACTTGCTGTTCTCATCAGGGTTGGGTAATTGAGTAGGAGGACACCCGCTCGGCATTTTTCCTCCCCCCGCCCCAGACTGCTGAACAATCGGGTGCTGAAAGCACAGCAGAGGATGGAGTAGAGAAGGTATCAAAGACACGAACCGAGTAAACTTCACAACGACTTTCAGGATTCTTATCAGGCTACAAAAACTCCAGTAGCAGCAGACCGTTCAGCCTTAAGGTCTTTTAAGGTAGTGATTATAAGCTTCCATGTAGTCACTAATGATTTAGGTTCTTTATCTCCATTGCTGACTTTATCCCATAATTTCTGCCCTATATTGTCCCAAAGTTCAAGTTTAAGTTTTGAGTCACTAATGCTCATAACAGTCTTTTCAGATTTTAATTACTTCACTGTAGTAATTATCAGTTTCCAGGCGTTTACAAGGCCGAGAATATATTTTTCACAGCGACTAATTGCCTTACACAACACCGTTCCCACTTTTTCCCAAGTCTCTATTTGAAAAGCTCCTAACAGATCAGCAGGAAACCCATTGCCTCTGCACCAAATTAATAGTCTTTTGAGGTTACTCTCCTCATACTTCACCCCTCTCTTAGAGAGAATATGCAAGAGGAGCCGCAGTATTTCTTCTTCTTCTTTAAAAATATTCTGCCATATCTCCTCTCGCCCCCAGCTTCTTACCTCTTTGGGTGTCCGTTGCAACGATATCGGATCCTTTATCCCTCCTTTGTTTCTTCTCTAGCGATCAATCAGGAGTCACGCAGCCCGCAGACTACGTCCCGGTCATGGTCCAGCCGAGCCCTTCCAGCTGGGGCTCGCTCCCCGCAGCAGTCGTCCGCCTTCCGTAAATTCTCCTTACGGATCACGTCGGGGTCACCACTTGCGAGGATGAAAACTCATGGACTCCACACAATTCAATATGAATTCAAGCGAGGCCATTTATTCCAAAACAAGCCTCCTTATATATGCAGTTATTTCCTGATCACACGTCCACGCTCCAAGCATGCATTAGCTGATTGGATATTGTCCATGTTCACAAGCTGCCCACGTGCCCGAGTCTCACTGCTAATAGGTCTGTTGATTTGCATCTTGTTGAGGCCCTGAGGCCTCACTCCCACAGCAGGTGCTGTTTTTCAGCCTTTGAGCTGGCTTTGAGATTCCTTTGGCGAGTTCAGAAATAAATCTGCATCTAATAGAAACCCATCCACACAACAACCTCAAGAAAATCCCTCAAATCTCCCACACCCTACCTCTGCCTAACAGCGACAGGGCAGGGGCTGTCTTGGTTCTTCCCCCTCTACCTGACAGGGCAGGGAGTCCATCACCTTTTGGGGGGTATCCCACTGGGGCCTTTCTGAGTGGCACACCAGTTGATCTCCTTTTCACACTCCCTGATGGACCTCAGTGTCTCAACCTCCTCCTTAAGTTTCACAACCATACTGAGCAGATCTTGCACCTGCTGACACTTCACGTAGGTAGAATGCTACCCTCCCTTCCCTGGCAGCAGGCTCTGGCACTCCCTGCAGTCAGACACCTGAACAGCCACGGTTCGGGGCAGGGCCTCTGAGTTGCCGCAGTCTTTTTGTGACAAGCTCTCTTTTTGGAGGAGACCATGATCGGCAGCGGTCTGGGACACTGACAATAGGTGAGAGTGTCTAACAAGCAAGGAGTGACAACCTCTGTACCCTACTGCACAAGCTATCACACCCGCTGCTGCAGCACAGTGTGGCTGGTACTCACCTGCGTCAGAAGCTGGTTGCCCCTCCCAGTGCTTGATGGGCAGCGATGCGTCACTGCCCTCTCGGAGGCTTTTTCAAGGTGAGGGGCTAATTTGGGCTAAGTTGCTAATATTTTTATAGAAACATTTCTTGTTGCCTTTTACAACGGTAGCCAGGCCCATCTCTAATTGGGCTTTGGCCCCTCTATTTTTCTCCCTCCATAACCTCACAGAATTCTTATGGGGAGGAATCAGGCACTACTGGGTAAAGAACCACTATGTGCTGGTTAATTTCCCGTATATCTCATACAAAGCGATATTCTGTGTTTCTTCATCTAATTTATTTTTCTATACAAGCAACTTCTAAATAAGTTCTGTAAGGACCAGTATACCAAATAATTTAATATCCCCTCCCAAGTTCTTGTGCACCCCCATCCTACTCGCTTGTGGGGTGGTGTGAGAAGCAGAAAAGGCCTTGACTCTGTGTAAGCACTGCTCAGCAATAATGAAAACATTCCTGCATTATCAACACTGTTTTCAGCACAAATCCAAAACATAAGCCCCATACTAGCTACTCTGAAGGATATTAACTCTATCCCAGACAAAACCAGCACATTCTCCACCCCTTGTTCCATACCATTTATGTCATGCTTGGTTCCCACACTATCCAATGCATTGTTATTACTCACGATCCCCATTCCCATCCTTTGATATAATACCCAAATATAATTCCCTTGGTCTATGAACCATCCCTGTGAAATGTCTGTCAAATATCCACAAACGTCCACTGAGTCCATGACTTTGGACTCCATTTGTTATGGTGATCACTCAGGATGGGAGAGGTGATGTGATGCATGGAGTTATTGGGCACCAAAGCCAGCTCAGATCGGCACACTACTGTACTTGCACTGCTTCTTTTAAGGCTCGTCCTCCATTGGTTCAGGTGGTTCCTACTATAGTAATTCCTATAACATGCAACTCAAATCATAGGTTACAATAACTTAAAGGTATTTTCATTACAGTCTCCACCCCTGGTCCCTTTGGGCCAAACCATAGGTTTTAACATTGCAATGAACTCTACCCCTTGCCCCTGCTCTGGCTTGGATTTATCCAGAGATTGCAGTCCCTTAAGGGTGTACCTACTCCAAGTGGAGCCTTATCTATGAGCCACAGTCTATTTAGGGGTATATCTGCTGCAGTGTAGACTTATCCACAGCCACAGTCGCTTTGAGGTGCACCTGTTCCAGCATGGCCTAATCCATGGACCCCAATGCCTTCAGTGGTATACTTGCTCCAGTGTGGCCTTACCCACAACCACAGTCCCTTCAGAAGTAAACCTGCTCCAATGTGAGTACCTGCTCTGCTGTGGGCTTATCCATGGCCACATGCTTCAACATGACCTCATGCACAGCCACAGATGCTTCGAGGTGTATCTTCTCCAGCGTGGACTTATCCTTTGGCCACAATCCCTTCAGAGGTATACCTACTGTGGAACAGACATAACCATGGCCACAGATGCTTCAAGATGTACCTGCTCTGGTGTGGACTTATCTATGGCCACAGATGCTTTGGGGTGTCCCGCTCCCACATCTACTCATCCACAAGTCACAGTCCCTTTGACTTGAGTTCACCCTGGCATTCCAGACAGAACAGCAGCAATGCCTTGGCCATCTGCCAGCCCAGGTGCATGGCTATTGCTGTTATAGAAATGTTTCCAAGCACAGCAGAGTATGATAATAAGCAGCAAAAGCAAGAAGAGGCCACTAACGAGCACAAGACTCTAATTTATAGTAAGCCAAGCAAGCCCCATGGCAACCACAGGAGCCTGTCCATTAATAGCTAAACAACAATAACAACTGTCAATTTGATCTAACACATTCCAATAAAATCTGTCATTATCTTGAACCCTTTATGCCCCATGTTGGATGCCAAAAAGGACTGTTGTGGTTTAACCCCAGTTGGCAACTGTGCACCACACAACTGCTTGTTCACTCCCCTCCGGTGGGATGAGGGAGAGAATCAGAAGGGTAAAAGTGAGAAAATTTGTAGGTTGAGATGAAGGTAGTTTAATAGGTAAAGCAGAAACTGCGCACGAAGCAAAGCAAAACAAGGAATTCATTCACTACTTCCCATCGGCAGGCAGATGTTCAGCCATCTCCAGGAAAGCAGGTCTCAGTCATGCATAATGGTTACTTGGGAAGACAAAATGCCATAACTGTGAATGTTTCTCCCTTCCTTTTTCTTCTCACAGCTTTATATTGCTGAACATGACATTACATGGTATGAAATATCCCTTTGGTCAGTTGGGGTCAGCTGTCCTGTCTGTGTCCCCTCCCAAATTCTTGTGTACCTCCAGTCTACTTACTGGTTAGGTGGCGTGAGAAGCAGAAAAGGCCTTGACTCTGTGCAAGCAGTGCTTGGCAATAACTAAAACATCCCTATATTACCAAAATTGTTTTCAGCACAAATCCAAAACATAGCCCCATACAAGCTTCTATGAAGAAAATTAAGTCTATCCCAACCAAAACCAACACAAACTCCAAGTTGGATACCTTCCTGAAAATGGGGGAGCTAATATAGATTGGCCATAATGCTTTTTTAAGGGCATAGTAGACTAAAGCAGAATTACCTACAGCCAATGGAGTACATGAAATCCCTAGGAAAACATGTGGCATGGAAAAAGGATTTACTGGAATATGGCTGGATTACACTATAGGATAGATATTACAGTATAGGATGGATAAGGCTGTGTCTTGTGACAGTTTAACCTGATCTGACTTGCCACTGCAGTTCTTGCCTTGTTCCTTCTGACAAGTGCTTGTTTAGATCTAGTAGTATTTGATACAGGGGATGAATCACTTTCCTGTACTGACCTACTGCAGTACAGGACAAACGCCATCCCTTTTGGAGGGGAGATGACTGCTTAAAGCCATGCAGCTGGGAGAGGGCAGCCTGCTGCAGTTCTGGCCTCAACTCTTGAGGAAATACAACCCAAGGGCATGGACTTGGCATCTCTCTTCCAATAGTGAAGCTGATTTGACTTTTCCTCTGCCACAGCTAACTGTTCTTTTTTCCTCTTACTGAACTATAGTTTAAAGTAGCTTTGATGTGAAAAGGCAACCTCTCCTATGTTCACTAATTTATCCTGGAAATAACTTTTTCTGATGGCAGGTATCAAAACTAATGTTGAGTATTTAAAGTAAGAATAAAGAGATTTCAGCAGAACAGTACCTTCAGTATGAGGAGAAAATACTTCCATCTTAGAAGTAAACTGCTGCAGCCCAAATGCATATTAAGGGGAAAAACTACCAAAAATGAAGGATAAATTAATGTAGATGCTAGCAATTAATGCATCAATGAATTATAATAAAAATACAAATAGCAAAGTATAAATAACCAACAAGAAAGAAAACAAATATAATAAAATAAACTCTATGCTACCAAAAGCATCTACAAAATGTTTGAACTGTTATTTGACTTAACCTTATGATGCTATCCTGTTTCCGGTTTAAGTTTAAACTAAATCAATTGAACTATTAGGTGCTGAAACTAGTTCATGAAAAATATGGTGAGTGCTGGTCTAAACTAGATCAGATAGTCCTGGAGCACAGTTCAGAGCACAAGAATAATTTGCATAAGGACATTTGATTTTGTGTTTCTATATATATAAATTTTTATTTTGTATCAACTATATATAGTTTGCAAAAGCTGTTTATGTATTAATCCAGTTTTAAAAAATAAAATTAGAAGTGTGAGATGTTTGCTGTTCCTATGACTGATTTGATACTTATAACTAATTTTCCTCCTCTCTCCACTTGCCCCCCAGATGAAATTACTGAAGCAAAATCTGGGACTGCAACTCCACGGAGATCAGGTTCTGTGAGCAACTGTAGATCCTTTCAGAAAGATTCAGATGCTGATGCACAAGGAAAATCTGCAGATATATCCCTTACCCCATCAGTGACCTCTTCGCTTGACTCTTCTAAAGCTGACTTAACTCCAAGACCAGGGAGTCATACGATAGAATTCTTTGAGATGTGTGCAAATCTTATTAAAATACTTGCACAATAATTTTGAAGATGGACTTATTTCTTTTACAGTAATAAGCATGCCTAAATCATAGTCAGATGCTTCCAGTTATAATCCAGTTAAATTAACAAAGGCGCTGAAAAAACTAGCCACAGAATGCAATTTGCAGAGGGATTGGAATGATTATGAGCAGCTATGTATATTATTTTGAACCTGGAGTGAATTCTGATTGTTTGCTGTACAATACCATTGTACAGGTACAGGAAGTCATATGCCCTTGGGGCAGTATTCACACTTTACAGTGATTGCATATTAGACTTCAAGTTACATGGACCTTCTTGATTTTTTTCGCTAGTAATACATCTGATTCACTGTAAGTAAATGTACACTTACTAGTTCAAATGACTGAAGTATGACTTGTTGGTCACCATCTACAATTGTGCCTCAGTTGATCAGAATTCTCAACATCTAACAATAATGTGTTAAAACTGCTGTGATTCCTCCCCCTTATTTGATAGTAAATGATAAATAGTTTAATGAATTATAATGTAATAATGGCTAAATTTGATGAAATGCATGCAAATCCAACCAGGTGAAAAATGCATGTAGGTGCTCTGTAATGCACTAAGGGTGAAATTCTGTGGGCTGTAAGTAGAACAATTGAGGCCACAACAGTGGTAAGAGACTTAATGCCAAGAAGACTTGGCACCCTGTGGGCTGAAACAAAATGTTACTCTGTGAAGAACTGTCAGCAGGTCCCTGATCTGTGCAGATTCGCTAGCTCATACCTTAGTGCGGTAGCAGCATAGCAGCTCCCTATCACTACTGCAGGCTGAGAATCCTGTTCCTTATAAACATGTGCATGTGGTTAAGAGCACAGCCCTAAGGGCTCTTGCATGCTATCCCAGAATCTAAAATTTACCGTTTTTAAAATATATGTTAAAACTTTGATACAGCTGTTTATATTGTATGCTAGCTTATAATATATTATAATATATAGGATTCACTTTGCAGTTGAAACTACATATATAGGTTTAGGTTTTCCCAAGTCACCTTTATAGTGAACTCTGCCATTTAAATTGTGACATTAGTAGTTCAACTTTTCAGTTGAACATTTAAAACTGATCATGACAACTTGACTATTAATATTAAAAAAATTTTCAGCAGTAGATTGCCATTACAAATGACATAAATCCTTCTGCGTTTATGGTTTTTGCAGTGTTTTAGGAAGAAAATTGAACCTTAAATGTTAAAATCACAACTAATACTTGCACAAAAACATATAATCTCTCATAAATTTGATGTAATTATTCACAGTTCCATTTCCATCTAGCAGTAATAGATGTAAACATTAAAGAATAAACTGTATGTCATAAAACATTTAGTTTTGCATTCAAGCATGAGCATTCTCTTAAAAAAAACCTTCATGACCTCAGTTTCAAAGATTGTTCTCCCAGTTAGGGACTGGAAATCAAGGTATTAATATGAGTAGTGAAACCTAGACTTGTAAAATTAATGGGGGTTCTAGTCAATGACTAGTTGAAAACTGCTAGCTACAGCTTTAAGAACAGTCTAATCCAGGCCAGCTGGTTTCAGTTCAGAAGTTCATGAATATGCACAGCACAGAATTTGAAGAAACATAAAGCTGCTTAACTCCTGAAGCTACTGTAGCTGCGTTCTGAACTGGGCACTGGTGTGGTCTGCCTAGTATGTAGGTACAAGTTAGAGCTTCAAGTTTTTATCCTCGAGTGTCACACACAGTCCCTGTAACGCAAAGTTGTATTACTGTATCTCAAAGTGGAAGATTTTTCTTAAATAAAGCTTTGGGTTTAAACTCCTGAGACTGAGATGTCAACATGAGGGACCAACTGCAAATCCTACTTAAGTTGGTTATTTTTTAGCCTTGTAAGAATTGGTTCTGATGTACTGAATAAATTGGTATACTCATTTTCGTTACCCTTTTATTTTGAAATTGTTAAATATTGCACTTGTACAATATAACAAATGCATAGTTTTTGTGTTTTGTTTTGTGTTTTTTTTTTTTTTATTGCAGTAGTTCCTCATCTGGAAGTGGTTTGGGATCACTGAAATGGTCTCTCGCATATGTCAAACTAAATATTTGCAAATGATATCTGCTTCTGGTTTGCAAATTTTTAATGCTGACCACAAATGCAAGGTGTCAAGGTGCAAATAGCTTTTAATTTTTATATACTTTTTTGGCCCTCTTGTGCATTAAGGCAACCATGGCTTTTACTTTGTCTTGATGTCTGGAAGTTAAAGTAAATTTCTGGCCAGAGTGTACTGTATGCATAGTTTTAAATAAAGTAAATTTTATTGGTATGATAAATCAGTTTTGATGGCCAAAAGTTTCCTGATGGAAAAGAGTCGGGGTTTGTTTTTTGTTTGTTTCTTTGTGGGGTTTTTTGGGTTTGTTTGTTTGGTTTTTTGATATAGTGTGGGGGAGGGAGAAAGGGGGACTGACAAGCTATTTGAAGGGGGACTGACAAGCTGTTGTGTTGTGTAACTTTTGTGCTTTGTAGATCTTGCTGTTGAAACTGCTTTCTGCAGATATTCCTACTGATCTTACAGACTTTTTTTAGCATCACACTAGTATCTGCCAATAGGCTGTGAAACAAAACTAAACTTAGAGAAATCTCCAAGGGTTGTAAGGAGGCAGCTTATGCAAATATACAAATTGATCAAGTATGTTACTCTATGCTCCCAAGCTTACTCTAGTTGGAGTATGTTGAATTATCTTGCCTTTACATTGTAATTTTTTCATGTATAAACCTCATGGTCCATGTGCAGTATAACCGACTAGGTAATCAATAAAAATTTTATTTTGGTGGTGCAATATTTAAAAACTACTTTCATGGTTGTTCTAAGTTGGAAAAAAAAATTTTACCAGTTGATTACTATTGTAAGATATAAAGTTCTGTTCTTTCTCAAAGATGTGCCTACTTCCTGTGTTGTGGGTCATTTTGTTTTTTGACAAAGCTGAATGGCCCAAATGTTTGTTTATAACTACAACTTTTTAAACTCTCAAAACTTAAAACTAAGTAAACATAAAACTAAGCCATCTTGTTTAAAACTTTGCATGCTGTCTTCTAGTGTTATATATGTTATAAATTAATAGACAAACTTATTGGGTTGATGCAAAAGTAATTGTGGTTTTGGACTGTGAATTTTAAATCATTATAACTAGGCTCAGACATCTTTATTAATCAAAATAGGAATCATTACAATCAAGACATTTTTGCCAATGAGAAATAAGTTTCTTCATTCCTGTAGTGCAAAAATACGTGCTTTGGGATTTGACAAACTCTTGGAAAGCATTTTCTGCATCCTGCTGGTTGTGGAAGTGTTTTCCCTGCAAAAAGTTGTCAAGATGCTTGAAGAAGTGGTAGTAGGTTGGAGAGAGGTCAGGTGAATATGGCGGATGAGGAAAAACTTTGTAGCCAAATTTGTTCCACTTCTGAAGCATTGGTTGTGTGACATGCAGTCGGCCATTGTCATGGAGAAGAAATGACCCTTTCTGTTGACTAATTCCAACTGCAGGTGTCGTAGATTTCGATGTATCTCATTGATTTGCTGAGCATCCTTCTCAGATATAATGGTTTCATAGAATCATAGAATCATTTCAGTTGGAAGAGACCCTCAGGATCATCAAGTCCAACCATAACCTAAGCTAAATCTAGCACTAGACTGTGTCCCTAAGAAACTCATCTAAATGCCTTTTAAACACCTCCAGGGATGGTTAGTCAACCACTTCCCTGGGCAGCCTGTTCCAATGCCTGGCAACCCTTTCCGTGAAGAATTTTTTCCTAATATCTAAACCTCCCCTGGCACAACTTGAGGCCATTTCCTCTTGTCCTATCACTTGCTACTTGGGATTCAGAAAGCTGTACTGGATCAGACTGGCAGCAGACCACCAAACAGCAACCATGACCTTTTGTGGGTGCAAGTTTGGCTTTGGTAAGTGCTTTGGAGGTTCTTCTCAATCCAACCACTGAGCTGGTTGTCACCAGTTATTGTATAAAATCTACTTTTTGTCACATGTCACAATCCGATTGAGAAATGGTTTGCTGTTGTTGCATAGAATAAGAGAAGATGACACTTCAAAATGACAATTATTTTTTTATTTTCGGTCAGCTCATTAGGCACCCACTTCTTGAACTTTTTCACCTTTCCAATTTACTTCAAATGCCAAACGACTGTAGAACAGTCAATGTTGAATTCTTTGGCAACTTCTTGTGTAGCTGTAAGAGGATCAGCTTCGATGATTGCTCTCAATTCGTTGTTGCCAACTTATGATGACCAACCACTATGCTCCTCATCTTCAAGGCTCGTCTCCTTTGCAAAACTTGTTGAACCACCACTACACTGTATGTTCTTTAGCAGTTCCTGGGCTGAATGCATTGTTGATGTTGCGAGTTGTCTCCGCTGCTTTATGACCCATTTTGAACACGCATAAGAAAATTGCTCAAATGTGCTTTTTGTCCAACATCATTTCCATAGTCTAAAATAAATATAAATATAAAATAAATAGGAAGCAATAAGTCAGTAGCAAAAAAAAAACATAAAGTGAGAAAAGCACATTAAAATTATATATAACATAACCACATTTATTTAAGAATGTATTCCAATATCAAACAGCAAATTTCAACAATGCAAAAACTGCAATTACTTTTGCACCAACCTAATATATTTAAAACCAACTAATTATAATTTTAGAATAAGCAGCAATATGACAACTAAAATTATTGCAGAATTCCCAGCTAGGCAGGCTGGGTGCCACCAACTGCTAGCCTAGTAACTGACTGGCTGTTTTCCCTTAGATTCTATAAACCCTCTTACAGCAAAATGGAATTTGAGCTGGAAGGAACACTGGGAAAGCCCCCTCTTGCACTGCCTTATGGTGACTCGCCTTATCTATAATAGTATCTTGCACTTTTGCAAGTGCATTATATGAACCATGGATGGTTCGTATAATGAGCAACGTTCAGCAAAAGGGCACTATCCAACAGTCTCACGATATGTGTTAAACAAGACTCAACTAATTGTGCGGACCTCAGAGTTTCTAAAGCTGCAGGGTCAGTAGTCTCTGATTAGGTGTTTTGCAAGTCACTCTTTCTTAGATGAGCATATGTGCTGGTTTGACTGAAAATGGGTTAATTTTCTTCATGCAGTTAGAAACCTTTCTTTTCCATAGCTAGCGCGATCATTATTTGGACTTAGTTTGAGAACAAGAGATAGCACCCCAGCACAGAGTTAATGTTTTTCATTGCTCTGGTCTGAGAGCCAAGGACATTCTGAGTGCTCTGCCCACAGGTGTGAGGCATCTCTCTCTCTCTCTGAGTATCTTTTATTTCTGTTTTATATATATATATTTGCTAGTAGCGTATTAGTATTTTGTTATTTTATTAAACTGTGTTTATCTCAATCCAAATTTCTCCCTTCCCTTTTGATTCTCTCCCCTATTGGGGGTTGGCGGGGGGGCAGGGGGGATGAGTTAGCGGGCTATGGTGGTTGTATTGCTAGCTCTGGTTAAACCAGGACAGCATACTGACCTAAAACTGATAGGATTTACATATCTTTAGGTTAGAAATTGCTGACAGGATTCATTCTTTTAAGTGGTAATGACTACACTGCGCCTACACCTCCCGCCATGTCCCCTGGGGCAGATGGCAGTGAATTGTCTCTAGTGCCCTGAGAGATGGTGGGCCCTGCCACTTCCGCTAGGTGGATGGGGAGGTCTCCTTCTTCCTGCTCTTCTTTGCTCCCTTGCCTTTTCTGTTGCTACCACTCTTCCTTTTCATTTCCTTCCTGTTGGAAGGCAAAGGTCACATGGGCCTTCCAGCCTGGCAGAGAGCAGTAGGTAACAGTTTCTCATTGTAGGCCCCTTTTCAAGGCTCAGTCTGTGAGGGGGTTGCAGGGAGCTTGGGGTAGGTTGGGGCCAAAGGAAATGCAGGATGCAGTCTCCCTCAGCCTGCCTGGCTGCTTGTTTTCTGCCACCTCCCTGTTGGTTCTGCTGGGCCTTGTTCCCAGCCGGGGTGAACGGCAGGCTGTGCCCCGCCAGAGACACCCGTCCAGGGGATGCTGGCTGAGGAGCACCTGTGCGGAGAAGTTTCCCCACAGGCAGCCAGGCTGAAGGCATTTAGGTCTGTGCAGTAGGAGGTTTGCATGGCTGTTGCACCTCATAGTGGTTTGGGATAGTGGCCATGCCTGTGATGGGTTGCTCACCTTGGACTGAGTTGTTTCCTTTTTCCTTTTGTCTGGTTTCTGGTGTGTTGGCTTCAATGTTACAAGGCTTTCTGGTGTGTCAGAGCTCTGTGGTGTGGGTTTGTTTGTTTAATTGTTTGTGGGGTTTTTTTGTGTTGTGTTTTTTTGTTTATTTGGGGTTTTTTGTTTGTTTGTGGGTTTTTTGTTTGTTTCTTTTTGGGGTGTGTGTTTGTTTTGGTTTTGTTTATTGGTTTGTGTGTGTGGTTTTTGTGTGTGTGTGGTGTGGTTTTTGGTTTTTTTTGTTTTTGTGGTGTGGGATTTTGTTTTTTTGGGGGGATGTTTCTGCTTGATAATATCTTCTAGCTACACTCAATTATAATTGCCTAAGTGAAGTTGATGGGCAGAAATTGGGTGGGTGGGTGACAGTCTGTTACATACTTTTGTTTTAGAATCAAGATAAGCGAGTTGCTTTTTTTTTCTTCTACATACTTAAAACCTAAACTACCGAACTATTGAAAATATGTCTTTCTCTGGTTCTCCAAATGGCTTCTTTTGAGTGGAAGAGAAAGATTGGTGAGAAAGTTTCAAAAGCTACTTCCCAGCAAATGGAAGCAGAAGCCGGAGATGACAAGGATCTGTTTGATGACGATGTTAATTGGGTGCAAGCAACTAAGAGAAGAAAGGAAATTCTCTTAGAAGATTGTGTAAAGAAAAGTAAGCAGCTGGAGGATGAAGATGCAAGTTTAGCAGAAAATAGGAGGTACAGCCACCTAGAAGAACTTAGCTGAAAGAAAAATCACTAAAAGAGAACAGGTCTTGTTTTTAACAAAACCAGGACAGTACTAATACTATTTTACTCTTTTATTCATCAAGTGAATGTGTTAAATAGTATTTTAATCACTTCTCTAAATACTAGGGAATTTACTAGCAGCTGCATTCACATTTTTCATATTTGAAAAATCTCTCATTCCTTTCATTCTACCTTTACTGTCTGGTGCTAAATAAGTTGTTTTCTTTGGTGGTGTTGGTAGCTGTGAATGAAGCCTGTATTCAATCTCACTTTTGTGTGTTCATGTAACAAAAAAATAATAGGAGGGAGACAAAAAACTGACTGGATCTTAAAGTTGAAAGGGTAAATAAGTTATGATGAGATAAGCCATAGTGTAAGTAAAGCTTTAGCTACTCTGGTAACTTTTTCCTCTCCTGTAAATGTCTGGTAATCTTATTTTTCTGTTATTAAGAGTAAACTTATTTGCATGTATATAGTGTCTAGGCAAATTTTGCAAATAGCTAATGCAATGTAATTATGTCTAATTCTTTTGGAAAGTCAGGTTCAAGTAGCTACTCTATCTGGTAGCAGTACTGAGTATTGAGACTTCAGCAATTTTGGAAGGATATTGCACAGATGGTTCCATTCTCCTATTATGCTTCAAGCAGAAAGTCACTGGAGTGAGGGAGGAGTAGAGGAGGGAAAGAGACTGTAAATTACATATTAATTGCATAATTTGACTACATCTTCTGGGAGGTGGGAGGGGTGGGGGGCAGGACGATGGACATGGGGGACAGTTCCAAGAATAGTCTACTTAAAATCTTTAGAATGCTTTACATCTAAATCTGTATCCTGACTTTACTTGTGTGAGCATCTCTGCTTTATTCATTGTCCCAGACCAGTGATGACATTATTTTCCTGACAAAATAATTCCATAAGTCAGTATATGCTCCTGTTTTGTTAAACTATTTGTGTTAAGAAATTTCAGCCTAAAAAGGGTGCCCTGGGCAGTCTGGAAGAGATAACAACTTAGAAGTTTAAAGCAGGCAAGTTTATTTATAATAATAAATACACTGTGTGTGTGGTCTGATTTAAAAAAAATAATAATAAACACTTTATTTGAGAAAAGGTTTTCTGTTCAAATATTTAAATAGTTTCCTCTTTTTACTGTTCAGTCTGATGGTGACACTGTTCAGGGGGGCAGTGATTAACTTTTGTACATCCTTTTGTATTCCTGAATTCTGTAATTCCTGAATAAATTTTGAAGTGTTTTAAAGGTGATTTAATTTAAAACCAAATTAAGCTAAATCAGTTTTAAGCATGCTGCCATCAATATCTTTAATGCAGTAGCTGCATAAGTTGATTACATTAATATTAATAGCTTAAAACACAGAATACACAAATTAAGAGTGTTTTGTTAACGTCTTTGTTTCTAACACCTTCACCCTCCTTGTATTTTGCTTTGGATGTTGTATATTGTGGAATACCCTTCTTTTCTCTGTATTTTACTGTATTTTTACTCCTGTGCTTTGCAAGTACTTTGTTAATTGAAGTAAATATTCAAGACTATTGCATTTCAATACTCTTCTACTCCACACTTGTATTTGTCTATTTAATATATCATAGGACAGTAAGGTTAAGTAAATGGTTTTTGCACTTCAGCAATAATCCTAATGTCTGTTAATATTATTCATCGTGCTGGCAGGTCAGTTGGGATGAAAGTGGTTGTCCACATGAGTCTTACTTGTGTGGTAACATTCATATCATACTGTAGGAATGCAGTTGTCATTTGTTTCTTATACTGGTATCTATCACCATAGCATTTAGATGTCTGAAATCATGATCTTGGAGTGATGCAGGTCTTCAGGTAATGTGCCAATCTCATGGTGGTCTTGGAAAGATAAGGCAAGCTTTGAGCCATGTTATGTGTCATTAACTATGATTTATAGACTTAGTTATGGAGATTCAATGCAAAGAATAGAATACTATTGTTGTCCCAAAACCATGGTTCTTCACCCACTGTGCATACAAATGAGTCAAATTTAGCACACAGAGATACTGTGTTTATTAAAGAGTTGCGCAAGACTGGATGCTGGAATAAAGCCAGCATACCAGCAAGAAAAAGTAAAAGGCTTTATATACAAAATCTTATCACTACGTTCACACCCTAAAGAGCCAATTGGTTACACATTTGCATATTGCATTACATAATCCTTTTAGCATATAATGACCAGTGTTCAGCTAAAGGACCCTGTATCCAACAGCCTTGAGATATGTGTTGAAGCAAGACTCAGCTAATTGTGCAGGCCTCAAAAGGTCTAAAACTGCAAGGTCAGTAGTGTCTGTAGTTGGTGTTTAGGTGTTTTGCAAGTCACTCACTGACACGCGGAAACAACTTTACAACCTATAAAGTCATAAAACTTTACAACTCACAAGGTTATAAAGCAGGTATGTTTATTTTGACGTCGGGCGCAAGGGGGATCGTTCCACCATTCATGCGCAACTTCTAACAATATGAGGTGTGTTTAAATACAGTAAGGTGTTACATATTCATAATGACCCCAGGAACGCCTATACATATTCATAACCTTTCCCGCTTCTTATTAAAATGAGTCCCAGGTAATCATTTCCATAGTCTCCTCCTTGACCCCTCCCTGTTATGCCTGCGCAGTGCCATCTGGTGGTCTTGAGGAGGGGTCTTTGGGGGTCTTTGGATGAAGGCTCCTTCAGCTTCGTCACAGTGAACTTTTTACCTTTCGCTCATTATGTTGAATTGACTGGAACCCAAGCTGCCAAGTCGATTGAAACCAGACTGGCGCCCCCTTTTGCTGTAAATCTTCGTTATCTTGTCTCCTCAAGTTTACAGCTAGGTGCAGTAAAACTTCTTATCTTGGCATTCAATGGGGTTCTGTTTTTCTTAACATAATTGTTTACGTAAAGCTCTAAACTAAGCACTTACTGTGTGGCTAAGCCTTAAAGTGTTAGTTCGTTAGTAGGCACTCATTATGTGGTTAGTTAACCCTTAAAATGTTAGTTTCCCTCTATCACTCATCTTGGTCAGAATGACCTAAAACTGAAAGGATTTACTTGTCTTTAGGTTAGCAATTGCAGACAGGATTCATTCTTTAAAGTGCTAATGACAACAGTATGGTAACAGGCTCACAGTAATATGTACTGCTGTGTAAAAGGTTTCCACATTCAGAAATCACTTTTTTTTTTTTTTTTGTAGGGGACTTCACATCTAAGTAAGGCTTTGCTACTGCAGAATGCTTACTCTCTAGATACAACAGTCATTGTTAAGGATAACTACAGAGATTGTGTCACCAACAGACTTTTGGGTTTTTTTGATCATGGGTCAATCTACACAACACTAGGCCTGCTAGCAACAGATGGGGTACACCTGTCTCAAAGGGGGAAAAGTATCTTTGCACAAGTGTTATCAGGGCTCATTGAAAGAGCTTTAAAGTAGATTTGAAGGGGAAAAGGGATAAAATCAGACTCACTAGTGATAAGCCATGGGACAGCACACCAATGTTTGAGAGATGGTGTGCTATCGAGGTACTTCAGTCTGCTCTATGATGTTCTGAGTACACTGGAGTGCATTTGAAATGTGTCTATACTAATGCATGCAGCATGAGAAATAAACAAGATGAGCTAGAAGTTTTGGCCTAGTCCCAGAGCTATAACATCATTGGCATAAGCAAAACCTGGTGGGGTAAGTCCTGTGATTCTGTGACTGGGGTGCCATGATGGACAGTTATAGGCTCTTTAAAAGGGATAGTCAGAGCAGGCAAGGTGGGGAGGAGGTGGTGCTGTACATAAAAGAGGGGTTGGATTGTATGACATTTGCAGTTGGTGATAACATGGCTGAGACCCTCTGGGTAAGGATGAAGGGGAAGGCAAATAAAGTAGATGTTTTGGGAATATGAAATTGACTGCCCAGCCAGGGCAGCCAGACCACCAAATAATTATTCCACACGGAATTGAGGGATATCTCTAGATCAACTGCCCTTGGGTGATTTTAACTTGCCAGATATCAACTGGGAATATCATACAGTAGACAGAAACAGGTCCAGGAAATTCCTGAAGCATGTTGAAGATAATTTCTTGGTGCAGGTACTAAGGGAGCCGACTAGGACTTGTCCCCTACTAAATTTCTCATTTGCAAACAAAGAGGGACTTGTGGGCGAAATGGTGATTGGCGGCTGTCTTGGTCACAGTGACCACAAATTAACTGAGTTTCAAATCGTTTGCGATAGGGAAAAACTGCCAGCAAAACTTCAATCCTGGATATGGGGAAAGCAGACTTTGGACTGCTGAAGGAGGTAGTTAGTAAGGTCCCCTGGTGTGGAGGGGTTTCGTTAGATGGAGATATGTTGTTGAATTAGTCAGGCCCAAAGGAATCTCAAGGCCACTTTGAGAAGCTGAGAACAGAATCTGCTGTGAGAAAGAGGGGCGTTTCTTCATTAACAGGGCCTCAGCATGGCGTGAGTCGTCAGACCTATCATCGGTGGGGCTCCAGCATGTGGACTGCCCGTGATACTCATTTAGCGAATCCATGCTTGGAGCATGGACGTGTGATTAGAGAATAGTTGCGTATATAAGGAGGCTTGTTTCTGTAATAAATGGCTTTGCGTGATTCACTTTGAATCGGAATGCTGAGTCCTTTATCGCTCCAACAAATGGTGACCCTGACGTGATACTCTGAACGGCGTCTCACTGCGATCGGGGAAAAGCCTGGAGCGGCCCAGCTGGAGGTGGATCAGCTGGACTGAGAACCAGGCGGAGGCATACGGACGTTCCGCAGATAAATTTGTTGAAGAACTCCCCGGAAAAGGTGAGCGGCTGGGAGCAGGAGGAGGGAAGAGTGAAGTTATGGGGCAGAATATATCCTCAGAGGAAGAAGTCATAGTTAAGCTCCTCCTGCATATTCTTTCTATGAGAGGACTTAAATATGAAGAAAGTAACATACGTAGAATGTTGGTTCGGTGTAGAACTAACGGCTACCCGACAGAAGCTGAGAAAGTTTTTAAAATTGAACTTTGGGACAATATAGGGCAGAAATTATGGGATAAGGTTAGCAATGGAGATAAAGAAGCTAAATCATTAGCGACTACATGGAAGCTTATAATTTCCACCTTAAAAGAATTTAAGGCCGAACAAGCTGTGATTACCGGAATTTTTGCAGCATTGCAGCCTGATAAGAACTCTAAAAATAATTGCGAAGCTTACCCGGTTTATGTCTTAGATACCTTCTCTACTCCATGCCCTGCTGTGCTTTTGGCACCCCCAATAGCTCAGCAGTCCGAGGCGAGGGGAGGAAAAATGCCGAGCGGGAGTCCTCCTACACTATTACCCAACCCTGATGAGAACAGCAAGTCCAAAGGACTGGAATCAGACAACTTGCCCAAAGAACCTGTGAAAGCTGAGAATGCTGAAGTCGTAGACAAGTCCTTTTACCAATTTATATCTGCTTTTACTGCCTTTTCATCCTCCAACTTCCATGAGAGAGCAGAAGGAGTCGCCGGATAAGAACTGGGCAAAAGAACTGTGTGAAAGATCAGATCAGCTATTAGCGAGTGAATCCAACAGTCAGCAATATCAAGCTATGAGAGAGGTGCCTGAAACTGACAAAGCAGCCAAATCATTTGCAACTATTAATCAGGGTCCCAATGAGAATTACATGCAATTTATTGACCACCTTCAAGAGGCCATCAATAAGCAGGTTGAAAACTTAGAAGTTAAGGAAGCACTGGTGTTGAAATTAGCAGTAGAGAATGCTAAAGTTTGCTATCAGCATGTTATTTGCGAGTTTTACAGTACATATTATGTGCTCCTCTGTACTGTATCTCTGAAAATCAAGCAGCTTGTCAGGAATGTGAGTTAATTGTTTTACTAGTTGTTTTTAAGTGCGCCATAAAACCTTCTTCCCGCTCTTCCCACTCATGCTGCAAGCAGCCCTGTGCTTCCCCCCCTCCCTCCCTCTTCTCAAAGTTTTTACTTGCAAGATGGGGTCAGGAATGATTGTTTTCAGTTGTGTTCCTAAAAAATCAGCATTGGGAAGTGTTTTAAAACATAGGAAAGCACTCTGACAAGAAATCATTAAATCTTTTCAGACAGTTTTACAGGCGGGGCGATTTGAACTTCAACAAGCTGAGAGAGAATTAACTGATAACACACAGATCAGAAAACTTGTTAAAGTCTGCAAGATACTTTCCTTATTAACATGTTTTCTTTGTGTGTATCTGTTTAAGCATGTTGCAATTTTAGTAGGTCTTTGTTATATGGTACGATAAGTTCACAGTCTGTTAAATCATGAGAATCCGTTGACTCAAAATGTGCATTTTGTGATAATACAGAAGATCATGAGTAATTTAGTTCTTTACTGCGTAAATGTGATGGTAAAATTTTGTGTGTAGTAGCTGTTATTTTTCTTTCTAGCACACTAGCTTTATTTTGGTATCCAGACTTGCACAACTCTGTGATAGGCTGTGTCTCATCTCGATGTGCTGGATTTGGCTCTTTTATATGCACACCAATTAAAGAACCCTGGTTTTGGGATAACAGTTGTAGCGCACCAGATGAGAAACTAATAGAAACCTTGCCCGGTACAACTTGCTTAAATTAGTGTAGCTGTGATCCATCTGCATATTTGAACTTGGCATTTGGTTTTCATATCTGAGCTCAGTATTTTAATTTGCATATTTGTATTTGGTACCAAAAGAATTTTGTTTGGGGAGATAATTAAAATGGGAACCAGTTCCACTGCTAAAATTTCACTGCTAAAATTCCACCTTGCTCCCACTTAGGATGCATCCTTGCACATTAGAGTAATTGCTTATATTGTCATCTAGTAATTTTGAGACCAGAAAAGAATTTAAATTGTTAAACTCTACTTTGCATTGAAAAAAAAAAAAAAAGAAACAAACAAACACCTAAATGCTATGATGTATGTGAACTTGTGTCCTGGTTTTGTTAAAAACAAGTTTCTCTTTTAGTGAATTTGCCTGTCAGCTAAAGCCTTCATATTAGCTGCATTTTCCTGGAGAACCCAACACATGTTTTGGTTAAACCTAGCAATGGAATGCAAGCTTATTGATAAGCACGGATGGACATCTCGCGAGAGGGGCAACGAGAAACTGGTGATCGAGAGACTGACCAACGGTGTATAACATTCCATTCACATGAATACTTCATATAAAAGTGGGAGATCATGAGGATCTCGTCTCTTTTCCCTTTTTTCCTCATGGCTGACATTAGGAGAGGACCTTGCTGGTCATCCCTGCGAACTGAGGCCTAGTGACAGACTGAATCCAGCTCCGGTTGGCTACAGAGTCTAATCCAGGACTTTGGGTGCTGGCTCTGCAGTTGCTGAGACTTTCAGGATTGGTTTTGTATATTTTGTGTTATTTTCTCTATTCTTATCAGTAGCATTAGTAAAACATCTTTAACTTTTCCAACTCTCTTCTCTCTGTCCTTCTTTCCCTCCCAATCGCCTGTCCTGAGTGGGAAGGGGGGAGAGGGAGGGGCAAAAGGGGGAAGTGGGGGGGGAGAGGAGGTTAACAATACATCTGCCAGGGTTTGATTGTCACCCCGCAATCTTAACCCTCGACAACTTGGTATTGTATGAAGTTGTATTTAAAAGTTGCTGGAATGTGAACTGATTTGGATCTAGGAAAATGGAATAATGGATTGATGTTTAATATACTGTCTTTTGACATCTGTAAATTGTGAAAGGTAAATGGGGCTGAGGAATGTAACAACTGTTGAGCTAATTGGAATGGTGTATAAAACTCAGCTCATTGTAACCGAGGAGTTTGCCAGAGCCTCCCACTTCGTAACAGCGATTACGCCAGCTGCGTGGCCTTGGCTATATCTGAACTGCAGCAAGAAGAGAAAGAAGAAAAAAAAAAGAAGGAAAAACCTGTTTTCCCGCTGCTAAGCGGAGAAAGGGGGGCTTTACTCCCCCCGCTCTTTTTTTTTTCCTGGACTATTGTCATCCATCCTTGTTGTGGCACTGTGTTGCTTCTCAGCTTTGAATCAGGGGCTGTTGGTGGTGTTTCTTTTTGCTTCTGTCTTGTTTCCTAGGTTTTGACACATCTGGGGAAAGAGCTCATAATTTTACCTCCTTGCTGAAGTCAGTCTTTTCACACTGGTCAGCTTTGGGGAGGTCAGAGTGCTCAGTGCTTCTCTGGGTAAGACTGGTACTGATTTGGGTGTGGAGTGGACCCAGGCTGGTTTGATATGGAGTTCGAACTGATTTGTTTTCATGCTGGGCTGGAGATCCTGCCATCTCAGATGGGGGCGAGAGGGAGGTTTTATCCCCCCCCCAGCAATGTTACTGCTAGAGAACGGTAATACTGCATCAAGGAGTCTGAGGGTTGAAATTTAAAGACATTTCCAGTGGGTCCATAGTTCTAATGAAGCTGGGAAATTAAACAAAAAAATTTTTGTTTTTTAATAGACTTATTCTGTGGTAACTGGTTGTAAGAGACTTCTTAGTAAATTCACCATGCTAGTTTTTGAGGTTGTCCTGGTTTTGTTAAAAAACAAGTTTCTCTTTTAGTGAATTTTGCCTGTCAGCTAAAGCCTTCATGTTAGCTGCATTTTCCTGGAGAACCCAACACATGTTTTGGTTAAACCTAGCAATGGAATGCAAACTTATTGATAAGCATGGATGGACATCTCGCGAGAGGGGCAACGAGAAACTGGTGACCAAGGAACTGACCAACTGTGTATAACATTCCATTCACGTGAATACTTCATATAAAAGTGGGAGATCACAAGGATCTCGTCCCTTTTCTTTTTTTCCTTTTCCCTTTTTCCTCATGGCCGACATTAGAAGAGGACCTTGCTGGTCGTCGCTGCGAACTGAGGCCTAGTGAGAGACTGAATTCAGCTCCAAGTTGGCTACAGAGTCTAATCCAGGACTTTGGTGCCGGCTCTGCAGTTGCTGAGACTTACAAGATTGGTTTTGTATATTTTGTATTATTTTCTCTATTCTTATTAGTAGCGTTAGTAAAACATCTTTAACTTTTCCAACTCTCTTCTCTCTGTCCTTCTTTCCCTCCCAATCGCCTGTCCTGAGTGGGAAGGGGGGAGAGGGAGGGGAAAAAGGGGGAAGTGGGGGGGAGAGGAGGTTAACAATACATCTGCCAGGGTTTGATTGTCACCCCACAATCTTAACCCTTGACAGAGCTCATGGGAGAGAATTAAAGAAAGGTTGTTTTTTGAGACCAATAGAATGCCAAATTTGGAACAAAGTTATAATACATGAATTCTTGTAGTTGCCAGAACGTCCTATACCTCTCTTGGGTCAAGATTTGTTAAGTAAATTGTAAGCTCAAATAACGTTTTCTGAGAACTCTATTTAGTTGCATGTCCTACAAGAAACTACTTGGATGGTGCAGATCTGCTTGCTGCAAGCAAGAAATCTCCAAGGAAATTTCAAATGCTGTATTTCCACTAGTATTAACAGCCAATATTTTGATAAAGCAAATACTACACTGATAGATCTGAAACAGGACTTCTATCCGGTAAGGGAAAACAATATCCAATAAATATGTGTCCTGGTTTTGTTAAAAAACAAGTTTCTCTTTTAGTGAATTTTTGCCTGTCAGCTAAAGCCTTCATATTAGCTGCATTTTCCTGGAGAACCCAACACGTTTTGGTTAAACCTAGCAATGGAATGCAAGCTTATTGATAAGCACGGATGGACATCCAGGACTTTGGTGCCGGCTC
The DNA here is from genome assembly GCF_037038585.1 of Patagioenas fasciata. Taxonomy (NCBI): domain Eukaryota; kingdom Metazoa; phylum Chordata; class Aves; order Columbiformes; family Columbidae; genus Patagioenas; species Patagioenas fasciata. The sequence continues at coordinate 45,324,128 of NC_092559.1, forward strand.
TGCAGTTGCTGAGACTTACAAGATTGGTTTTGTATATTTTGTATTATTTTCTCTATTCTTATTAGTAGCGTTAGTAAAACATCTTTAACTTTTCCAACTCTCTTCTCTCTGTCCTTCTTTCCCTCCCGATCACCTGTCCTGAGTGGGAAGGGGGGAGAGGGAGGGGAAAGAGGGGGAAGTGGGGGGGAGAGGAGGTTAACAATACATCTGCCAGGGTTTGATTGTCACCCCGCAATCCTAACCCTCGACAATATGACAGCCAAAATGGAGTTAGAAACTTTGAGGAATAAATTTATGAAAACCTTACAGGCCGACTGAATTCGATTGGACTTGCAGATTTGTCTATGAAACAACCTGTGGCTATTGTGGGACAGTATGATGAGATTGCTAGCACATTGATATACCAACTGTTATATACCAATTGTCACTGTGATCCAGAAAATGCAGGGAATGAATTTAAGTCTTAATAGGCCATGATCCTTTTGTCATATATGTACCAGTTGTGAAATTTAATTCTGATTTTTTTTTTTTTGTTTGCAATCTATGTCTTTGTAAATTGCACTAGCTGGTTTTCTTAACACCACAGCTTTTGGCATGCCTAAATGTAAATTGCTGCAGAACCTGCAAGTCTTTAACATCAGGTCATAGGCCATACTTGTATTTGGTCTGATCCTACATACTTGCACAGTTTTTGTTGATGGTTCTGGGAAGTCTCATAAAGCTGTAGTGGTTTGGTGTGAAGATAACGATTGGCATCATTCTGTAAAAATTATTGAAGGTTCAACCCAATTAGCAGAACTTGGCACAGCTTTAAATTACTTAGAGCTTTTTAAGGAGGAACCTCTAAATTTGATTTGTGATTTTGAGTACATATTCAAGATCCAACGCACATATCTGATTCCGAACTTTGTTTGTTTGTTTTTAAAAAAAGGGGGGAAGTAGGGGAAACACCACAAAACCAATTGTCAAAAGCATTGTATGTGATGAAATACTTTGCAAGTATGACCCAAAACCATGCTAAATCAGAAAGAACCTGCATTAGTTATGGTCAAATCACTAGTCAATGGAAAAAAACACATCAGTTGATAACCTGGGGAAAAGGTTATGTTTGTATCATTACAGGCCAAGGATTGAAGTGGATTCCTGCGAAATGGATCAAGCCATGGCTGAATAAAGACAACAAAGATTCAATGGATGCAGATGGACAGGAGGGAGATAAGTTGTGAGGACTGTTTCAGATGTAAACCATGGATCCTAATTCAGTGTTATAGATGCTCAGAGACCTGGTGGTCTAGAAGTCTATTAGCAAGCAGGTGGTGCACCTTCTTTGGAGAATGGCAATTTGAACAATCAGCAGGAGAGCCAAAAGGGTGATATTACTCTTAGATAGTCAATGCAAAAATGAGGTAAAATTATGAGACATTCCTACAAAATCACGCAGTTATAAATGTTCTACTTTTAACATTAGGATTATGGTTGTGCTGTATTAACTTGTTTGATTATTCTGAATCTATTAATAAGTGCTTTAGGCAAACTAGAACAGTACATTAATAAGATTGCCATAGTAAAGTTAAGGTTTGACATATAGCTTATAAGTTTTGGAATGAGTGGGTAGTTGTTTGATCCTATTAAGTAAGGTTTAGCTACATTATATGTAATTGTAATTATGTTGTTAATCACGTGTTCTATGTTGCAGTGTATTTCAAAGACGATTCAGCATGCTGTTTAAGGGGCCTGACTAATTCAAGAACAAAAGGGGGAATTGTGGAGGGGTTTCGTTAGATGGAGATATGTTGTTGAATTAGTCAGGCCCAAAGGAATTTCAAGGCCACTTCGAGAAGCTGAGAACAGAATCTGCTGTGAGAAAGAGGGGCGTTTCTTCATTAACAGGGCCTCAGCATGGCATGAGTCGTCGGACGTATCATTGGTGCGGCTCCAGCGTGTGGACTGCCCATGAAACTCATTTAGCGAATCCATGCTTGGAGCGTGGACGCGTGATTAGAGAATAGTTGCGTATATAAGGAGGCTTGTTTCTGTAATAAATGGCTTTGTGTGATTCACATTGAATCAGAATGCTGAGTCCTTTATCGCTCCAACACCCTGAGAATTTGCTTTTGAAGGTATTGGGGTCCATGAATGCTGGTCACTTTTTAAGAGCCATCTCTTAAGAGTGCAGGAGCAGGCAATTCTGAAGTGTTGGAAGTCAAGCAAGCAGGGCAGAAGGCTGGCTTGGCTGAGCAGGGATCTTCTTCTAGATCTTAGATGGAAAAGGAAAGTGTATGGACATTAGAAGCAAGGACAGGTGACACAGGAGAACTACAGAGGTACTGTTTGCCACTGCAGGGAGAAAATTCATGCAGCCAAAGCTCAATTAGAGTTCAAGCTGGCCAGCACTGTGAAGGACAACAAAAGGAGCTTTTCAAAATATGTTAACAGCAAAAGAAGAATCATAGATAACATTAGTCCATTACTTGATGAGTTTGGTTACCTCACAAATAGGAACGTAGACAAAGCAGAGACACTTATTGCCGCCTTTGCCTCTAACACCGATGATGAGCCCTGGGATCCCCAGAGCCTTGTGTTGAAAGACCATGACTGGAGGGATGAACTTGTCTGAGACCTGCTGCTCCAGCTGGATGTGCATAAATCTATGGAGCCTGATAGAATTCATCCCAGGGTACTGAAAGAGCTGGTCGATGTTATTGTGGGACCCCCTCTCCATTATCTTTCAATGGTCTTGGAAGTCTGGAGAGCTCCCAGTGTACTGGAAGCTGACAAATCTTGTCTCTCTTTTCAAGAAGGGTAAGAAGGAAGACTGGTAATTTCAGGCCTGTCATTCTCACTTCAGTGCCTGGTAAAATTATGGAGAAGATTATCCTGGGAGTTACTGAAAAGCACTTGAGAGACAACACAGTCATTGGTTATAGCATGGGTTCATGAGGAGAAAGTCCTGTTTAACTAGCTTAATTTCATTTTATGACAAGGTCACCCATCTATCAATAGTTGACCAAGGGAAGCTAGTAGATGTGGATTTTTTTTTTATTTTAGCAAAGATTTTGATATTGCCTTTCACAGTATCCTTCTGGACAAAATGTCTAGCACACAGCTAGACAAGTCCATAATATGATGGGTGAACAATTGACTGATGGGTTTATAGTAGATGGGGTTACATTAGGCTGGCAGCCTGGTATTCTGTAGCACTCAATTTCAGGGCCAATTCTCTTTAATGTTTTTATAAATTATCTGGATACACAGAAATTGAATGCACATTAAGTCAGTTTGCCCATGATACTAAATTAGGAGGAGCTATGAACTCCCTTGAGGGTAGAGAGGCCTTACAGAGAGATCTGAGTAGACTAGAGAGCTGGGCGATCACCAACTGTATGAAATTTAAAAAGAGCAAGCACCAAATTCTCCACCTGGGATGGAGTAATCCTGGTTATACATACAAACCGGGGGATGAGAGGCTGGAGAGCAGCTCCGTGGAAAGAGATCTGGGAAGTTGAATATGAGTTAACAGTGGGCCCCAGTAGCCAAAAGGGCCAACCATCTCCTGGAGTGCATCAAGTACAGCATAATTAGCCAATCAAGGGAGGTGATTGTCCCACTTTAGAAAAAGTTAGGTGAGATGAACCTGTCCTCAGTTACTGAAACAATGGTGGTTGCCTGGGTAATCCCAGAAAACCTAAGTCTCCTTTGAATTCTGCTTATTCTTGCTCCTTTTACTCTTATTTTTGTCATAGGTCCTGATGTCTTCACATGAAATGTTGAAGCAGTGTATGCATCAGAAATGGCTGTCCAGAGAAACCCACGTTCCTAGGATACCTAGCAGACTTTGAGATGTGACCAGCTTGGATTAGGAAAGATAGCATTGGTAGGAAATTAATGTGATAAAACTGTAAAGTGTATCTTCTGAATTGTGTGTGAGAGGATGAAAGTACAGAAGTATCAAGATAGCCGAATATCCTTATGTAACCTGAAAGTTTCTGTTGGAGCAAATAAAGGACTCAGCATTCCAATTCAATGTGAATCACGCAAAGCCACTTTATTACAGAAATAAGCCTCTTCATATATGCAGTTATTTCCTGATCACACATCCACGCTCTAAGCATGCATTAACTGATTGGATATCATCTATGTTCACGAGCTGTCCACATGCCTGAACTCACTGCTGACAGGTCTGTTGATTTACATCATGTTGCTGCCTTGTAGCTGCTGAACTGTTTTACTTCCACAGCAGATCCTGTTTTCAGGTTGCCAAGGTGACCTGGAAATTCCTTTGGGCCTGGCTAGTTCAATAACAAATCTCCATCTAACAGAAACCCATCCACAATTCCCCGTTTTTGTTCTTGAACCAGCCAGGCCTTGTTTACAGCACGCTAAATCATCTTTGAAATACACTGCAACATATAACACATGATTAACAACATAATTACAATTACATATAATGCAGTTAAGCCTTATTTAATAAGATCAAACCACCACCCACCTATTCCCAAGCTTTTAAGCCATTTGTCAAACCCTAATTCTACTATGACAATCTTATTAATGTGCTGTTTTAGTTTGTCTAAAGTACTATGAATAGATTCAGAATGATCAGACAAGTTCATAAAATACATTCTCTTGAATTCTCCACAACCATAACCTAGTGTTAAAAGTAAAAGATCTATAACTGCGCAATTTTGTAGAGTAGCATGCCTAATACCATCAACATGTACTATTAGTTGAATTAGTATCTCAGAAGTTAGGTTAACCTATGTAAAAGACCAACAGCTTAACTTTGATATGTCTCCTAAAGCTTTACCAGCTGCTAGATCAGGGAGAAAGAGTGCAGTAAATACTATGGTAGGAACATCCCATAATTTTACCTCAGCTTTGCATTGATTATCTACGCGTAATATCTCCCTTTTGGGTCTCCTGCTGTTTCCTCAAATTGCCATTCTCCACAGAAGGTACACCACCTGCTTGCTAATAGACTTCTAGACCACCAGATCTGTGAGCATCTATAACACTGAATTAGGATCCATGGTTTACATCTGAAACAGTCCTCACAACTTATCTCCCTCCTGTCCATCTGCATCTGTTGAATCTTTGTTGTCTTTATTCAGCCATGGCTTGACCCATTTCACAGGAATCCACTTCGATCCTTGGCCTGTAATGACACCAGCATAACCTTTTTCCCAAGTTATTCATTGGAAAGGAACTTCCCATTCACCAGTAACACCATTGCGCACTTTGACCTGACACCGATTTTCCCTAAGGTCTGTCAGATGGCCTTTTAAACTTGTTCCATGGCGAATCATAGGTGGAATATCAAACCCTTGGAGGAGGCGTAAAAAGTTCAAAACATATAATGCTTTGCTCAGTCTGTCATAAGGAGTAGTGCAATCACTTCCCCCTTTTAGTATGTTGCTTTGTTTTATTTTAAAAACTGTTTTTTTAACACTTGTTTTTAAATTGGTTTTTTTTAATTAAAAGAAAAACAGTTCGGAATCAGATAATCAGATACGTGCATTAGACCTTCACTACGTACTCAGAAACACAAATCAAATTTAAAGGTTCCTCCTTAAAAAGCTCTAAGTAATTTAAAGCTGTGCCAAGTTCTGCTAATTGGGTTGAACCTTCAATAATTTTTACAGAATGATGCCAATTGTTATCTTCACGCCAAACCACTACAGCTTTATGAGACTTCCCAGAATCATCAACAAAACCTGTGCAAGTATGTAGGATCAGACCAAATACAAATATGGTCTGTGACATGATGTTAAAGACTTGCAGGTTCTGCAGCAATTTACATGTAGGCATGCCAAAAGCTGTGCTGTTAAGAATATCGGCTAGTGCAATTTACAGGGACATAAACTGCAAAATAAAAAAAAAATCAAAAATAAATTTCACAAATGGTGCATATATGACAAAAGGATCATGGCCTATTAAGACTTAAATTCATTCCCTACGTTTTCTTGATCAGAGTAACTATCAGTATATCAGTCTGTTAGCAATCTCATCATACTGTGTCATACTAGCCACAGGTTGTTTCTGTGTTGTAGCTATAAACAGACAAATCTGCAAATCCAATTGAATGCAGTCAGCCTGTAGGGTTTTCATAAATTTATTCATCCAAGTCTCTAATTCCATTTTGGTTGTCATATTTATTGGATATTGTTTTCCCTTACCGGATTGAAGTCCTGTTTCAGTTCTATCAGTGTAGTGTTTGCTTTACCGATGCTTTGGTTGTCCATACTAGTGGAAATACAGCATCCGAAATTTCCTTGGAGATTTCTCACTTGCAGCAAGCAGATCTGCACCATCCAAGCAGCTTCTTGTAGGCCATGCAACTAAACAGAATTCTCAGAACACGTTATTTGAGCTTACAATTTACTTAACAAATCTTGACCCAAGAGAGGTATAGGGCTTTCTGGCAACTAGAAGAATTCATATGGTAAAACTTTGTTCCAAATTTGGCATTCCATTGGTCTCAAAAAATGGTCTTTCTTTCTTTCCCATGATCTCAAAAACTATCACGGTGAATTTACTAAGAAGTCTTTCACAACTAGTTACCACAATAAGTCTATTTCTGGTTTAATTTCCCAGTTTCATTAGAACTATGGATCTGCTAGGAATGCCTTTAAATTTCACCCTCAGACTGCTCCATTCAGTATTACAACATCATTGCAGTGGGGGGGAAGGCAAACAGACAAACGCCCCCTTTCACCGCTTTAAAACCGGGCAGCCAGGTTTCTCCAATTGTGGTTTGTTTTTTTTTTTTTTTCTTTCTCTTCTTGCTGCAGTTTAGATACAGCCAAGGCCACGCAGGTGGCATAATCGCTGGTATGAAGTAGGAGGCTCTGGCAAACTCCTCAGTTACAATGAGCTGAGTTTATCTTGCAGCTTGACACAGGCCTTAAATTTATGTTCAAACACAGGCCTGGGATATTTTGCTTTTTTGTTTTCCCATTTCATTCCAACCATAATACACTTAATATGCAATCCCAAGTAGCTCAGCAATAGTTACATTCTTTAGTTCCATTTACCTTTTAAAATTAAAAGATGTCAAAAACCAGCATATTAAACATCAATCCATTATTCCATTTTCCTAGATCCAAATCAGTTCATATTCTAGCACCTTTTAAATACAACCTCATACAATACCATGTTCACATCCACAATAGCATTTACTTTTCTTTCCCATACCTCCAACAAACACAAATTCAATGTGAATGAAAGTTTAACAACTTAAATTCTTTTCTGGTCTCAAAATTCTTAGATAACAATATGAGCAATTACTCTAATGTGTAAGGATGCATCCTAGAGGGGAGCAAGGTGGTATTTTAGTAGTGGAATGGTTCTCATTTTGTAATTATCTCCCCAAACAAAATTCTTTTGGTACCATATATAAATATATGCTAATAAAAATACTGAGCTCAGATATGCAAACCAAACAACAAGTTCAAATATGCGGATAGATCACAGTTACACTTGTTCAAAACAATATCTCCATTTTTGCATTGCACCTTTGAGCTGCTTACTGCTCAGTCAGGCAGAGGTACCACTGGGTCTCCCTGACAAAACAGGTCAGTGCACGCTGGAACCCAATTGGGACCTGCCCCCCCGCCGCCCTAGCAAGCTGGACTGTGCAAGGCTTTTATTAGTGTCTCATCTGGGGTGATACAACTGTTATCCCAAAACCAGGATTCCTTACTTGGTGTGATTACAAAAGAGCATAATTTAGTACACCAAGATGAGACACATCCTATGACAGACTTGCACAAGTCTGGATGTTGGAATAAAGCTAGCATGCTAGAAAGAAAATTAACAGCTATTAGACACAATCTTATCATCACATGCATGCAATAAAGAACTAAATTACTCATGATCTTCTGTATTATCACACAACACACATTTTGAGACCATGGATTCTCATTACTTAAGAGTCTGTGAACTTATCATACCATATAACAAAGACCTACCAAAACTGCATCATGGTTAAACAGACACCCACAAAGAAAACAAGTTAATGAGGAAAGCATCTTGCAGACTTCAGCAAGTTTTCTGACCTGTGTGTTATCAGTTAATTCTCTCTCAGATTGTTGAAGTTCAAACCTTTCCGCCTGTAAAACTGATAAAGGAAATTAACAATTAACTAATTAACACTTAAAGAACTAACAATTAACACTTACACTTAAAGAACTAACCCTACCCCACATCACTAAAGCTAATCCTTTGATCCATATTGCTATTGCCTAGCCTTGCTTGACTCTGTGTAACTTATTGTACAAGAAACAGGACTTCACTGATGCTTTGCAAAGATAATAACCCTTGGGTGCATCCTTGGGTGAACTAGATAACAGAAATTCGGGCACAGGACAGGAAATATGCCAGTTTTAACCAAGTCAGCAGTCTGAGACCTAAGCAACTCATCACACTGAACCAAAGGTGAACGTGTACAGACAAAGACCCGGGTTCACGATCACTGAGCAGCTGCAACCAGGAGGAGCCGGAAGTGGAGACTATGAAAATGGTCTCCCAGAACTCACTGTAATAAAAACAGCCTTTTTGGGGACAGGTTATGAATATGTATAGGTGTTTCTAAAACTTTCATGAATATGTAACACTTCACTGCATTTAACTAAGCTCACGGCTACTGTATTTTTACACAACTATTAGGTGAAATGATTCCCTGTGTGTCTGGCGTCATAAATAAATACATATCTTCCTTATAACCTCAAGGGTTGTAAGGTCATTTCCACGCCTCATTTTGGCGAGCCAGGCAGGAGGGCGTTCTGCTTGCCTTTTTGAATAATTGCGAAGGGCTGTCTTAGGCACGGCCCGAAGATTTTTTCTGGAAAGATCTCCAGTCCCCGCTGTTCATTGCAGGAGCAGACAAAAGACCTCCAGCCATGATAGCAGATAAGGTATGTTGTAATAAAATTGCATTTAATTCCATTTAATTGCATTTGGTGGCGAGCCAGTAAGGCGTGGAGAAACGTCTCACACGTGGCCAGAGTTTCCGCAACGGGAAAGGTACCCGAGGGGGAGTTCCTGTCTCTTTGTGGGTCAGCCGCAGCCGCTAGCGATCTTGGGGGTAGATAAAGTAACTCTGAGACTTCTGTGTCTCGATTCCAAGAGCCAGGATGGACTTTTGCTAATGACTAATCTTAGAAAGAGTGAAGGGTAATGCAGAAATCTCTCTTTTTGCAGCTGCTGAAAAAGATAATAGTGAAAAAGGAATAATTGGTCTATAACTGCGTGTTTTCTTTTGTAAGTGCCCAGGCATTCCATTCTACATCGCAAAGTAACTCATAAATCATAAAACCAACCAGCCGTGTCTGAGTGAGCTGTGTGTGTGTTAATAACAGTAATTGCTGTTTATGGTAGTATGCTTTATATAAAGCAGAAGATGAGCTTAAAACACCTTGATTTAAGTCACGTGACATATGATTTAAAATTACAGTGCGCATGATGTAAGAAAGTATATGCAGATATGTTTTTCACCCTTTGAAATAAGGGACATAATAACAAAATGGGAACCTGTTCTGTTAAAATACTAAAATACCATCTTGCTCTTCTTAGGATGCATCCTTACACATTAGAGTAACTTAGTGGGGAAACCTGATAAAAGAAAGTTTGAAACAATATTGTATTCACTTGTGGTTTGAATGTGGGTTTATATCAGTTAGTGGTAATTAAATGTTTTTCTGCAGAACTTGGAAAATAGGATGAGATATGGTACTTTAAGATAATTTGCTTTTATTGTTATCTAATAATTTTGAGACCAGGAAAGGATTTCAGTTGTTAAACTCTGATCCGTATTGAATTGATGTGCTAGTTGGAGATATGGAAAAAGAACAAACTAAACGTTATGATGGATGTGAGCTTGGGAGGTTGTATTTAAGAGTGGTTTGAAAGTGGCTAGAATATAAACTGAATTCGATTTAGGAAAATAGAAATAATGGGCTTATGTTTAATATGTTGTTTTTCTGACATCTGCAAAAGGTAAATGGGACTGAGGAACATAACTATCACTGAGCTAACTGGAATTACATATGAAGTGTATTATGACTGGAATTAAATGGAAAAGCAAGAAAGCGAAATATCCCAGGCCTGTGTTGTAACATAAATTACAAGCCTGTGCCAAGCTGTAAGATAAACTTGACCTCCCCTGTCTGCGTGGCCTTGCCTGTGCCTAAACTGCAGCAAGGAGAGGAAGAACATAGAAAAAAAAAAAAAATGCTGCTAGAAGCGGCAGAGGGGGAAGGAGGAGGGGGCGGACAAGCCGTATGCCTCTTAGGGTAGCCTGACACCCGAAATGGTGCGAGTTCCCCTAGAAAAGTTATAGAAACTGAGGGCAACAGAAAGAAGAAATTTGGAAATGTTGTTAGATGAAGCTTGGAGAGTATTCAGTAACAGGGAAAAGGAAGATTGTTGAAAGGATAAATTATCGAGCTGAAGAGGTTGGAAAGCTTTGAAAGCCTTTAGAGAGAGATCAATGTATATTGGGAAAATGAATGTTGGGGAAGGTACAGAAGAAGTAGGCAGAGAGAGAAACAGACAGTAGCAAGTTTTGAAAAAGACTGATGGGAACCTGGAATGAACAGAAACAAGTGGAATTTTTGGTGGATTGACAATAAGTAACAATCACATAGTAGGTAAAGGGAGCCACTGGCCAAAGTGAAAGGGCATATTTTCATGAACCTTTGAAATACAAATTGTGTAAACAAGTAGGTATGGATAAATTTCTATATATGTCCAATTCCTCAAAACCTTTTTGGGAGAAATTTGTTGGAACAAATGGATGCAGTAATCAGATTTGAAAAAGAAAAAAATTACTCTGGAGGTAAATGATCAGCAGTACATGAAAATAATGGGCTTGCTTTTAGCAGCTGTTTCCACAGAAGGCAAGATTAATTAAGTCGTCTTGAACCAAGTGTATCCCAGGATATAGACTACTGATGTACCTGGAAGGGCAAAAATGCTGTACCTGTCGAGGTAAAAATCAAAGGAGAAAAGCTGGTAAGGATAAAACAATACCCTTTGAAAAGGGAGGACAGGGAACGAATTTGGCCAGTAATAGAGAAATTAATACAAATCGGGTTATAAACAGAATAAAAAAGGTCCTCTACCCAGTGGTAACAAACCCATACACACTTCTGACTGTATTAACTCTAATTTGATTTGATTTACTGTTTTAGATTTAAAAGATGCCTTTTTGCCTCTCTCTCCGTGAAGCCAGCCAGACAATATTTATGTAAAACCCAGCTCACATGGACGGTGTTGCCACAAGGATTTAAAAACAGCCCGACAATATTTAGAAATCAGCTCACTAAAGATCTTGAATCTTGGGAAGCCCCATCTGATGAAGGACAGATGCAACAATATGTGGATGACATTTTGATTGCTACCAGAACACAGAAGACATGCATAACCTGAACTGTAAGTTTATTGAACTTTTTGGGGCTCCAAGGATACCGGGTATCACAGAAGAAAGCCCAGATGATACAGCAACAAGTAACTTATTTGGGCTATGAAATTAGTGCAGGGCAGAGGACCCTGGGACAGGCTCGAAAGGAAGCTATATGCCAAACTCCAAAGCCTCAAACTGTAAAAGAATTACGGACCCTTTTTGGGCATGACAGTTTGGTGTCGGTTGTGGATTTATAATTATGGATTGTTTGTCAAGCCATTGTATGTACTAGCAGCCACAGATCAGAAACACCTGCAATGGAATAAAGGAGCTACATGAGCCTTAGAAGAACTTGGTAAGGCTTTGATGACAGCACCTGCTTTAGGACTCCCAGATGTGAGTAAACCATTTTTTCTGTTCTCTCACAAGAAGCAGGGAATAGCCTTGGGTATACTGGCACAGGATCTTGGCCCATACCAACGAGCAGTGGCCTGTTTCTCAAAACAATTAGATGCAACTGCAAAAGGGTGGCCTGGATGCCTGCAGGCAGTTGCAACAGTGGTACTGAACATACAGGAGGCCAGGAAATTTATCATGGGTCAGAAAATGACTGTGCTAGTATCCCACACAGTGTCTACAGTTCTAAAAGAAAAAGGGGGACATTGGCTTTCCCCACAAAGATTTCTCAAATATCAGGCTAAATCATCATCACTAACATTATCAATCCAGCTTCTTTCCTCAGTGGTAATATTGGAAAACCAGTTCATCATAATTGCCTGGAAACCATCGAAACAACATACTCCAGCCAACCAGATCTAAAGGACAATCCTATGGAGAACACTGAGAAATGCTTTATGGACGAAAGCAGCAATATCCTGAACAGTGAAAGGCATGCTGATTATGCTATAACTACTAGTCATGAAGTGATGGAATCTGGACCTCTGCCTAGAAGTACTTCAGCACAAAAGGCAGAAATAATCCCCTTACTTGTGCTCTGGAACTAGCTGAAAGTAAAACTATGAACTTTCATATGGACTCTAAGTATGCTTTCAGGGTCGTGCATGCGCACGGAACAATTTGGAAAGAGAAAGGACTCTTGAACTCTCAAGGAAAACATATCAAACATGCAGAAGAAATATTGGCAGCTCAACTTCCTAAGAAGGTGGAAATCATGCATATCAAGGCGCACCAGAAAGTGAGCTCAGAATTGGAAAAAGGAAATGAGCTGGTGGACAGAGAGGCAAAACTGGTGCCTAAGCAAAAGGTAAAAGTAAGTAAAACTGCTCTAGTCCCCCACGGGCAGGTTATTTTAGAAGGTAAACCAGAATATACTAAGGAAGACTGGAAACTTATTACAGATTTAGAGGAATCATATAATGAGGAAGGGTGGGCTCACACCCCACAAGGGAAAACTTATTCTTACCCCCTATTTAGTTTGGCCTTTAGTAGCAGAAGCATTATATAAACATTTGATCAAAAACAGTAGCTAGAAATTTGTATACTACTGTAAGACAGGTGACACAGCAGTGCGATCTTTGCCTCCAGACTAATCCTAAGAATACACCTAAGCCAGAAATGGGTCAAAATGGGAAAGGAAATGGACCTGGGTAATAATGGCAAATTGATTTTTTGGAACTCCCAAGAAAAGGGGGGTGCTGATATTTGTTGGTACTAACTGATACCTTTTCAGGTTGGCCAGAAGCACTCCCTACCAGAACAGGAAAAGCTTGGGAGGTAACTAAAACATTAGTACAAGAAATAATACCAAGGTTTGGTGTTCCAGCTGATATATCCTCTGATAAAGGGCCACATTTTATTTCAAAAGTTGTACAGCAAATCAGTCAGCACTTGGGAATAGACTGGCAACTACATACCCCTTATCATTCTTAATCCAGTGGCCAGGATAAAAAAAAAAAAAATGAAATGAATCATCTAATTAAACAACAAATTGTAAAATTGGGGCTCAGTCTTGGCCTTTGGCCCTCTTGCATATGAACAAGGCCAAGGGCAAAGGAAGGGTTAAATCATTTTGAAATCCTTTATGGGATACCCTGTAGTGTGCAGAAGGGGATGTCTGCACAAGAAGGGCATGAAATTATGACTTCTTACATGGTAGTATTGGGTAAACAACTTAACAAAACTGGGAACCGTGTTTGGAACTCAGAGTAGGGGTCTGGATGGGCCAATACATAACATCCAGTTGGGAGATTATGTATATGTGAAGTCTCTTGCAAAAAAAGACTTTGGAACCACAATAGGAAGGTCCATTTCAAGTCCTCCTGACATCCTTCACTGCTATCAAGATTAAAGAATGGAATGCCTGGATCCATCATTCTAGAGTGAAGAAAGCCTGTAAAGCACCATGAAGGGTAACCCAGGCACAACCTGGAAAATGGTGTTTCTTACAGTCATAACCTTAGCACATGGGTGGGACTAAAATTGGCATGAGCAAGATCTGAATAAAACCATGGGGGGACGCTTTAAATTGGTGCTTTGAAATCAAAACAATCAGAGTATATATATATTACATTGCCCACTTCTGCAGGAGAGAGCTTTAAATTTATAGTAATTAACCTAATTTCTATCAAAGAAATTAGGTTATGTCCACCTTGAGATGTTTTGGTCCTTCTGGACCTTCTGGGTAACCTTTTGGTCCCTTTGGTCCTTCTGGGTGGTTGGCCTGGGTGGCACTTAGTACCTCAGCAAGAAGAAACCCAAAAGAGAAGACAAATGCTACAGCTGCAGTGAGTGGGGTCACCACGCCCAAGAATGCCAGCTCCCATCGCAGTCCAGAAGATGCCGTTTCTGCCGGAGCACCAACCATATGGTTGTCAGCTGCCCCAAAAGAGCTCAACAGCGCAGCAGACAAACACCGGGAGCCTGACTCTTGCATTAACATTAAAAAAACTGTTTAAGGATAGAGATGGGTTTTCTCAGGTGGAAGTAGTCTTCTTACCTGTGGCCAAAGAAAACATAGATAAAGAATCATCACATTACTAAAATAATTTACTAACCTCTTAGAAAAGGGGGGATTGATACAGGGAATTAACAATTAACTAATTAACACTTAAAGAACTAACCCTACCCCACATCACTAAAGCTAACCCTTTAACCCACATCATTATTGCTTAGCTTTGCTTAACTCTGTGTAACTTATTGTACAAGAAACAGGAGTTCACTAACGCCTTGCAAAGATAATAATCCTTGGGTGCATCCTTGGGTGAACTAGATAACAGAAACTTGGGCACAGGACAGGAGATACGTCAGTTTTAACCAAATCAGCAGTCTGAGACCTAACCAACTCATCACACTGGACCAAAGGTGAACGTGTACAGACAAAGAGGATCTGGGTTCATGATCACCGCGCAGCTGCAACCAGGAGGAGCCGGAAGTGTAGACTATGGAAATGGTCTCCCAGAACTCATTGTAATAAGAACCGCCTTCTTGGGGACAGGTTATGAATATGTATAGGCATTCCTAAAACTTTCATGAATATGTAACACTTTACTGCATTTAACCAAGCTCACAGCTACTGTAATTTTACACACGTATTAGGTGAAATGATTCCCCGTGTGTCTGGCGTCATAAATAAATACATACCTTCCTTATAACCTCAAGGGTTGTAAGGTCATTTCTGCGCCTCAAAACTGTCTGTAATGATCTAATGATCTCTTGTAGTGATTTATTTTGTCCTGCTCTTCTTGCCTTAAAAACATTAATTGCAACAAAGTATTATACTTCAAGGTTCTATCCGTCAGCCACTATTCCCATTCATCTGACACAGCAGCCAACACTGATTTCAATATTTAACAACATCTTCCTTCCTCATACTTCTGAGTGCTTTCCTATGTTCTAAAACACCTCCCAATATCGATTTCTTAGGAACAACACTGAAAACAGTCATTTCTGACCCCATCTTGTAAGTAAAAACCTTGAGAAGAGGGAGGGAGCGGGGGGAAGCACAGGGCTGCTTGCAGCATGAGTGGGAAAAGTGGGGAGAAGGCCCACAGTGCACCCACATGAACAATATCATAAAGAAACAACTACAACAACAACCAGTAAAACAATTAACTCACATTCCTGACAAGCTGCTTGACTTTCAGAGAGGCAATACACAGAAGCACGTAATATGTACTGTAAATCTCGCAGATAACATGTTGATAGCAAACATTAGCATTCTCTGCTGCTAATTTCAACACCAGCGCTTCCTTAGCTTCTAAGTTTTCAACCTGCTTATTGATGGCCTCTTGAAAATGGTCAATAAATTATATGTAATTCTCATTGGGACCCTGATTAATAGTTGTAAATAATGTAGCTGCTTTGTTGGTTTCAGGCACCTTTATCATAGTTTGACATGCAAGGTCTATTGACTACCTCAGGATTTCAGAAACTAATCACTCCTGTAATTGTGGTGTGCCAATTAGTATCTCTTCCAAGAGCTAGAGGATACCTGCCTCTTTCAACGAATCCCCATTGTTCCGTCCTAAATGATCCATAGCTGTTACAATGCATAGGTCTAATTTTGGTTGAGTCTTTCATGGTTTTATCTGATCCCGGGGCAACACATACACATACTCTTTTTTCCTTTTAACTTTTCAAGAAAATGCTGCAAAACCTCATCTTCATCCGAGTCATCAGATAACGCGGACTGGAACAGTGCTGGAGAATCATTAGTCAGCATTTTTCCTCCCTCTGCCCTGGACTGCTGAGCCATCGGGGGCACCCAAGGCACTGCAGGGGATGGAGTAGGGGGGGTATCAAAGACACTAACTGGGTAAGCTTCACAGACATTTTCAAGTTTCTTATCAGGCTGCAACGCTGCAAAAATTTCAGCAGCAGCAGATCGTTCAGCCTTAAAATCTTTTAAGGTAGTAATTATAAGCTTTCATGTAGTAACTAATGATTTAGCTTCTTTATCTCCATTGCTGACCTTATCCCATAATTTCTGCCCTATATCGTCCCAAAGTTCACGTTTAAAAGCCTTATTGGTTTCTCCCAGGTAGCCGTTAGTTCTACACCAAACTGACAATCTACGTATATTACTTTCTTTATATTTAAGTCCTCTCTGAGAGAACATGCAGGAGGAGCTTAACTACGGCTTGTTCTTTAGAGGATACGTTTTGCCCCATAACTTCACTCTTCCCTCCTCCTGCCCCCAGCCACTCACCTTTTCTGGTGATCTGTCAACGAAACTATCCCTGGGGCATCTGTACACCTCCATCCAGTCTTCAGTCCAGCTCAACCGCCTCATGCCGGGCCATTCCAGGCTTTTCCCCAATCCTACTGAGACGCCATTCAGAGTATCACATCAGGGTCATCATCTGTTGGAGCAAATAAAGGACTCAGCATTCCGATTCAATGTGAATTACACAAAGCCGATTTACTACAGAAACAAACCTCTTTATATATGCAGTTATTTCCTGATCACGCGTCCACGCTCCAAGTATGCATTAACTGATTGGATATCATCTATGTTCACGATCTGTCCACACACCTCAGTCTCACTGCTGATAGGTCTGTTGATTTACGTCGTGTTGCTGCCTTGCAGCTGCTCAACTCTTTTACTTCCACAGCAGATCCTGCTTTCAGCTTTCCAAGGTGGCCTTGAAATTCCTTTGGGCCTGGCTAGTTCAGTAACAAATCTACATCTAATAGAAACCCATCCACAAGTTGGCAAGTAAAAATGTAGTGGTTATTGTTTATCTCCAGTATTCCCTCTACTTCACTGTTTTTCACAAACGCTTCTTGCGTGGTTTCTTTGTTGGGCTTATGGAAGACCTGCCTACCTCAAAGCTTTTAGTATTATATGCTGTATCTACATGACGGCTTTATGCAACAGAATAATTACACTGACATAACTGCACATACTACATTCTCAGTACTGTACTACTACAGTGAAGCTCACCATGGTTTAAAGCTGAAGGTAGTGTGAAGACCCAGTTGATATTTAGGCTCAGTTTTATACACGACTGCTAAGAGGATTCTAGCATCTTGTTTCCCCGCCTCCTACTCTCCTGCAGCAAATCCTATGTAATCACTCACACTTTCCTCTGGCTCCTTGACCCCAAATGATGAGTGCAGTTGGCTATCTTCAATCATAGAAACATAGAATGTCCTGAGTTGGAAGGGACCCACAACGATCATCAAGTCCAACTCCTGTCCCTGCATATTACATCTCCACAGTTCACACCATGTGTCTGAGGACATTGTCCAGTCTCTCCTTGAATACTGTCAGGCTTGGGGCCATGACTACCTTCCTGGGGAGCCTGTTCCTGTGCTCCACCACCCTCTGTGTGAAGAACCTTTTCCTAATGTCCAATCTAAACCTCCCATAGCACATCTTGCAATTCCCTCAAGTTCTGTCATTGGTCTCTAATGAGAAGAGTTCGGCACTTACCCCTCCTCCTCCCCTTGTGAGGAAGCTGTAGACCATGATGAGGTCTCCCCCTAGTCTCCTCTTCTCCAGGCTGAAGAAACTAAGTGACTTCAGCTGCTCCTCATATGGTTTCCCCTCCAAACCCTTCACCAACTTTGTAGCCCTCTTCTGGACACTCTCCAGTAGCTTAATATCTTTTCTTTGACTGAGGCACCCAGAACTGCACACAGTGCTCCAGGTGAGGCCACACCAATGCAGAGAGAGCAGAACTATCACATCCTTTGAGCATCTGGCAATACTGTGCTTGATGCATCCCAGGACACGGTTGGCCCTCTTGGCTGCCAGGGCACATGGTTGGCTCATGTTAAGCTTGCCGTTGACCGGAACCCCCAGATCCTTCTCCGCGGAGCTGCTTTACAGCATCTCGTCCCCCAGATTGTATGTACAACCAGGGTTGCTGTGTCCCAGGTAAAAATCCGGCACTTGCCCTTGTTGAACTTCATGTGGTTGGTGATTGCTCAGTTCTCCAATTTGTCCAGATCCCTCTGCAGGGCCTCTCTGCCCTCGAGAGTGTCAACAGCTCCTCCCAATTTTGTCTCAGCAGCAGACTTACTAAGTATTACCTCAAGTCCTGTGTCTAAGTCATTTATGAAGACATTGAAGAGTACTGGCCCTAAGACGGATCCCTGTGGAACCCCACTAGTGACTGGTTGTCAGGTCAACATAACCCCATTTACTCTAACCCTTTGAGCCTGGCCTGTCAGCCAATTGCTCACCCACTGCATTGTGTGCTTACCCAGCTGTATGCTGGCCATCTTGTCCAGGAAGATACTGTGAGAGCCAGTATCAAAGGCTTTACTGAAATCCAAAAAAATCACGTTGACAGGCTTCCCTTGGTCAACTACATGGGTAACCTCATCACAGAACAAAATTAAGTTGGTCAAGCAAGACTGTCCCCTCATGAACCCATGCTGGCTGGGACCAATGACCATTGTCGTTCAGATGTTTTTCAATACCTCACAGAACAATCTCCATGATTTTGCCAGTCACTGAAGTGAGGCTGAAAAGCCTGTAGTTGTCAGAGTCATCCCTGTTGCCCTTCTTGTACATTGGGACAATGTTTACCAGCTTCCAGCCTTCCTGGACCTCTCAAGACTCCAAAGAGCATTGAAAAATCACAGAGAGAAGTCTAACTATGATGTCAGTCAGCTCTTTAGGCACCCTTGGATGAATCACATCAGGCCCCATCAACTTGTAGGAATCTAGCTGGAGTAGCAAATCCCATACAGTAGCAAATCTCATGTTTGTCTAGTCTTCATCTTCCTTCAGGAGAAATTGACTGCTGGTTCCTGACATGAGCAGTTCAGAACAAAGGCTGTTTCTTTTATGTGCTCTGTGCTGGGACTGCACTCTTTTCATTGTCTTAACAACATAGCAGATATCACAGAATATTAGAGATCAGAAGGGACCTCAAAAGATCATCTAGTCCAATCCCCCTGCAAGAGCAAGAACACTTACATGAGTTTACACAGGAAGGTGTCCAGGTGGGTTTTGAACGTTTCCAGAGTAGGAGACTCCACACCCCCCCTGGGCAGCCTGTTCCAGTGTTCTGAGAACCTTACTGAGAAAAAGTTTATTCTCAAATTTAAGTGGAACCTCTTGTGTTCCAGTTTGAACCCATTACCCCTTGTCCTATCATTGGTTGTCACCGAGAAGAGCCTGGCTCCATCCTCGTGACACTCACCCTTTATGTATCTGTAAACATTAAACGGTCACCTCTCAGTCTCCTCCAAACTAAAGAGACTCAGCTCACTCAGCCTTTCCTCATAAGGGAGGTGCTCCACTCCCTTAATCATCTTGGTTGCCCTGCGCCGGACTCTCTCCAGCAGTTCCCTGTCCTTCTTGAACTGAGGGGCCCAGAACTGGACACAATATTCCAGATGGGGTCTCACCAGGGCAGAGTAGAGGGGAAGGAGAACATCTCTGGACTTACTAACCATCCCCCTTCTAATACACCCCAGGATACCACTGGCCTTCTTGGCCACAAGGGCACAGTGCTGGCTCATGGTCATCCTTAAGTCCACCAGGACCCCCAGGTCCCTTTTCCCTACACTGCTCTCTAATAGGTCATTCCCCAACTAATACTGGAACCTGGGGTTGTTCCTACCCAGATGCAAGACTCTACACTTGCCCTTGTTATATTTCATTAAAGTTTTCCCCACCCAACTCTTCAGCCTGTCCAAGTCTCGCTGGATGGTAGCACAGCCATCTGGCATGTCAGCCACTCCTCCTAGTTTAGTGTCATCAGCAAACTTGCTGACAGCGCCCTCTATTCCCTCATCCAAATCACTGATGAATATATTGAATAGTACTGGTCCCAGTACTGACCCTTGAGGGACTCCACTAGACACAGGCCTCCAACTAGACTCTGCCTCATTGACCACAACTCTCTGGCTTCTTTCCTTCAGCCAGTTCGCAGTAAACCTCACTACCGCTCTGCCATCATCTATCCACCTCATTGCATCCTCATAAAAGGCTATGAGGTTGGTCAAACACGACTTCCCCTTGGTGAAGCCACGCTGACTGCCCCTAATGACCCTCTTACCCTTGATATGCCTTGAGATGGCACCAAGGATAAGCTGTTCCATCACTTTCCCAGGGATGGAGGTGAGGCCGACTGGTCTATAGTTACCCAGGTCCTCCTTCTTGCCCTTTATGAAGACTGGAGTGACACTGGCTTTCCTCCAGTCCTCAGGCACCTCTCCCGTTTCCCAAGACTTGGCAAAGATGATGGAGAGTGGTCTAACAATGACCTCAGCCAGCTCCCTCAGCACCCGTGGGTGCATCCCATCTGAACCCATGGATCTTAATTGCTCCCTAACCCAGTCCTCATCAACTAAGGCAGACTTCTCCTTTTCCTGACTTCCTCTGGGGCCTCAGGAGTACGGGACTCCTCAGGACAGCTTTCAGCAGAGTAGACAGAGACAAAGAAGGCATTCAGTAACTCTGCCTTCTCTTTATGTTCTGTCACCAGGGCACCCACCTCATTCATCAGTGGGCCTACATTGCCTCTGGTGTCAGTTTTATCTGCCACGTATTTGAAAAAGCTCTTTCTGTTGTCCGTGACCCCTCTCGCCAGGTTTAATTCTAAGGAGACCTTAGCTTTCCTAGTTGCCTCCCTACATCCTCTGACAACAGCCTTATATTCTTGCCAAGTGGTCAGCCCCTCCCTTCCATGATCTGTAAACTCTCCTCTTCCACTTGAGCATACCCAGCAGCTCCCTGTTTAACCACGCAGGTCTCCTGGCTCCCTTCCTTGACTTCCTACATGTCGGGATGCTCTGATCTTGTGCCGTTCCTGAAGCAGTCCCTGAAAACTAACCAACTATCTTGGGCCCCTTTACCTTCAAGCAGCCTTGCCCATGGGATTTCCCCTAGCAATTGCTTGAAAAGGCCAAAGTTTGCCTTGCTGAAGTCCAGGGTTGCAATTCTGCTTGCTATTTTGTTCCTGCCGCATGAGATCCTTAACTCCACCATTTCATGGTTGCTGCAATCAAGGCAGCCCTCAGCCTTTACTGCTTCAACCAGACTGTCCTTGTTAGTGAGGATGAGGTCCAGCAATGCACCTCTCCTAGTCATCTCCTCCACCATTTGCAACAGAAAGTTATCGTCAAGGTACTGGAGGAACCTCCTAGACTGTGGCTGGCTGGCTGAGTAGTCCGTCCAGCAGACATCAGGGAAGTTAAAATCCCCCACCACAACCAGGACCTGTGATTGTGAGGCTGCTCTCAGCTGCCTGTAGAAGACCTCATCAACTTCCTCACCCTGATCTGGTGGCCTGTAATAGACACCCACAAGAGTATCACCCCTGCCAGCCTGCCCCATAATTCTCACCCATAGACTCTCAACTCGCTCCTCATCCGTGCCTGGACAATACTCAATACACTGTAGTTGCTATCTCACATAAAGAGCAACTCCACCATCACGCCTGGCTGGCCTGTCTTTCCTGAAAAGGACATAGCCATCCATGACCACATTCCAGTCATGTGAGCTGTCCCACCATGTCTCCGTAATTGCCACAGGTCATAATCTCCTGCCCAAACACTGGTTTCTAACTCCTCCTGCTTATTCCCCATGCTGCACGCATTGGTGTACAGGCATTTCAGAGAGCAAGCCAAGCACACCGATTTCACCCTAAGGGGTGTGGGAGGCCTCCCAGTCTTCATCAACTCTAGAGTGATGCCCCATTGATGCAAGCCCAGCTACAACCCCATCCCCCTTCGAATCTAGTTTAAAGCTCTCCAAATGAACCCTGCTATTTCCTGTCCCAGCATCCTTTTTCCCCTGCAAGAATAACCTTTCTCACATATCACTGTCTGAACTGGTGTCTTGTAAAACCAGCCGTTATCAAAGAACCCAAAGCCCTGCCTGTAGCACCAGTCTTGTAGGCAGTTGTTTACGAACTGAACTTTTCCATCCCATGTCATCATCCAAAAATGGAAGAAGGGAAAAGAAAATCACTTGAGCCCCAGACTCTTTTACCATCCGTCCCAAGGCCTTGAAAACTTTTTTCATTCCCCTCAGACTGCAGGATGCAGCTTTCTCCCCATCTGTCTGGAAGATCAGCACTGGGTAGTAGTCTGTTGGGTGCACCAGGTTGGGGAGCATCCTGGTGATGTCCCTGATCCGGACTCCAGGTAGACTACAAACTTCCCTGTGATGAGGGTCAACTCTGCATATTGGGCCCTCCATCCCTCTCAGAAGGGAATTGCCTACTACAATTACCCTTCTTTCTTTCTTATCTGAGGCAATCTTGAGGCATGGAGTCAACTGCCTCTTTCTATGTGACCTTGTAGGCAGGCCTTGCACCACATCCTCATCTACCTCTTCTTCAGGATCCAGGGCCTCAAACCTATTATGGAGTGGCACCTGGGGAAGCAAAGCAGGTAGGGAGGGGGGTTGCCCACGGCACCGAACTGAAACTTGCTTCCAACCCTCGTCATCTTTTCATTCCCCTACCTCTGCCTGACAGCAACAGGGCAGGGGCTGTCTCGGGTCTTCCCTGTCTACCCAGCAGGGAAGGGGGTCCATCACCTTTTGGGGGGTATTCCCCTGAAGCCTCTCTGAGTGGCATGCCAGGGAGTTACTCCACCAGTTGATCTCCTTTTCACACTCCCTGATGGACCTCAGTGTCTCCACCTCCTTAAGTTTCACAACCATGCTAAGCAGATCTTACACCTGCTGACACCTCACACAGGTGGAACGCTACCCTCCCTTCCCTGGCAGCAGCAGGCTCTGGCACTCCCTGCAGCCAGACACCTGAACAGCCGCGGTTCTGGGCAGGCAGTTGGTCTGAGTTGCTACAGTCTTTTTGAGACAAGCTCTCTTTCTGGACTAGACCATGGTCAGTAGCAGTCTGGGACAGTGGCAATAGGTGAGAGGGTCTAACAAGCAAAAAGTGACAACCTCTGCACCCTAGTGCACAAGTTACCACACCCACTGCTGCAGCACAGTGTGGGTGCTACTCACCTGCGTCACAAACTGGTTGCCTCTCCTACCGCCTGGTAAGCAGCAATGTATTGCTGTCCTCTCAGAGGCTTTTTCAAGGCAGGGGCGGGGGTGTTATTGCCTGTTATGGTTCACCCCGTAACAATGGTGTCCTGGTTCAGGAACGGCACGGCAACCATGCTTGGGTTGCTCGGTCCATCAGCTCGCAGACACCAATGTGGTGGACGGCAAATGGCGTTTATTGGTAGGTAATGAAGCAATATATACCTTGAGTTTTACGACGTCACTTCCGCCTGCTCAGGTAACATACGAAACACTACACCTATCAGGGGAGGGGCCACTATCTTCCCGTACAGCGCGAGATCTTCCGAACGCAAGACTCTAACTACCTACATTTCCCCCCCCCTTATGCACAACTAAATTAGCTAAGATACAAAAGTCTTAAAAAAGATATATGCTTCTTAGTGTAATACAGTGTAAAAAATCTTTCGAGGTAGACTTCATAACATAAAATATAAGGCACAGTGAACAGGTGAAAACTATGAGGTAGATATTAATAATGAGGTATTAGTAGGGATAACTAGGGATAAGATTAGTAAATACTTTTCTTAAAGTAGTTGCTGGCGTTCAAGCAAAAGGATATTAACTTGCTCTAGCCGGCTCTTAACAAACGACATCAGCCTATTCAGAATGCAGGGCCCGAAAATCAGTGTCAGAACGATCATTATGATCGGCCCTGCTAGGGTGGATATCAGGGCTGTTAACCATGGCGAGTGGTTAAACCATGAATCAAACCATCCTTGTTGGGCTTCCCTATCTCTTCTTCTTTTTTCTAGACCCTCCCTAAGTTTGGCCATTGTGTCTCTGACAACTCCTGTGTTATCTGCATATACACAACATTCTTCTCCTAAAGCTGCACAAAGTCCTCCTCGTTGTAACAATAAACCCCAGAATCAAGATCAAATGAAGGCATCGCAGCTTCCCACCACGGAGGCTGCTTTGCTGTTGTCTGGACTCTTCCTGTGCAGAATTCTCAGGCTCAGACAGGACGTTTGCTGATTTGTTGACATCGTCTGTCACCGGGGCGTACAGGCTACAAGGGCGGCCAATGTTCCGTTCCTGAAAACAAAAACTCACAGTTTTCATTAGTTTTATTCTAAAGCTCTGGTTTAATGGACTTAAGCGGACACCATTTGACCCTGCCATCTTTTTTGACCGCCGCATACCCTCGTCCTGTCAAAACCAGTTTCCAGCCTTTTTCCCAGTCTCCCAGCTCATTTCTGACTACAACTGGGGGACCCTCTTCCAGTGCTCGAGTGGCCCAATGTTTTTGGACAGGACTATTCACCTCCTCTCCCCTAGGGAATTGATTCAGTGCTAGCAAGGCAGTCGCTAGCAAACGTGCCTGGTCTCCTGAGGGAATGGTGGAGGTAAAACCTTCTGTTTTTGCCAAGACTTCCAGCTTGGATTTCAGGGTTTGATTTGCTCGCTCGACTATAGCTCGACCTGTGCTATTATATGGGATACCGTGTATTAGCGTAATACCCCATTTCTGAACGAATGCCTGGGTTGATTTGGACACAAAATTCGGACCATTATCCGTTTTGATCTGATTAGGGACACCAAGCCATGCCATGGCCGTCAGCCAATGTTGGATGGTTGCTTTGGAGTCAGTCTTAGAGTGTTGTGTGGCTATGATTACCCCGCTATATGTGTCTACGGTTACCGCTAGCCACGCTCGAGGTCTCAGCAACTGACAGAGTGTGAAGTCCGTCTGCCACACCTCGGAAGCTTTAAGACCTCTGGGGTTGACTCCACTGGACCACAGTAGCGCCTTTTGACAGTGGGGACACGTAGCTACTATGTGTTTTGCGTCGGCGGTTGAAACCCCACATCTCTTAACTAGCGCTTTGGCTCCAATGTGGAGGGACTCGTGTAGCTGACGGGCATCTCTCAGTGTCCATACCCCTTTTGCAGCGACATCTGCTTTATCGTTACCGATCTGGTAAAACCCTTTGATCGGGTCGTGGCTGTTGACGTGGATGACCGATATGGTGCCTTTCCGGGAGAAAAGTGCTTCTTCCAGCATTAGGGCAGCCGTGGTTGTGGACACGCCGGGCCCCGTCATGGCCATGCAAAGTTTTGCTACGAACAATGAATCAGTCACTATGTTGAGGTGTTCCATTGGGAACAGTCCGCACGCCAGTACCACAGCCGTCGCTTCTAATTGCTGGACTGAAAGCGCACAATCGGTCATTTTAACGCAGTGCCATTCTTCTCCTGATTGCCACACTGCTGCTGCAGTTGAGGTCGCTGAGGATGCGTCTGTGAAGACTGTTGGTCCCTGCTGGGGTCGGTCCAAGATCTTCTGTGGGAGGTCGATGTTGACAATTTTCAGCATTTGAGCCCAAGGCGGCTTGATAGCGTACTGGACTTCTCCGCGAAATCCGGCAAGGGCTATAGCCAGAGATTCTGACATCGCTACTGATTGCGTTAGCGACTGTTTGCGAAAGGGTAGGTATATCGTGGCAGGTTCGATACCTAGGTATCTTAAAGCGAGTTTTCGGCCTTTCATGGTGAGGTTACCAAGGCACTCAACTCCTGGAGAGAATGCACGTGACGGTTTCCCCAGGACTATCCACTGTATTGGCCGACCTTTATCTTGGGGACCCTGGGCTAATGCCCCTACTCCCCCTCCTTCTGTGAAGTATACATACAGATCAAGTGGTTCTTTCGGGTTCCACCTGGCCAGTGTGCTTGATGATACTTGTTGTTCGATAAAATCGAGAGTTCATTGCTTCTGTCGACAGAGTCTTCTGCTCCCATGGGTTTTTTCCTTTTAAAAGGTCGTACAGGGGAGTCATGATCTCGGGAGGAATCAGGACGATATTGCGGAGCCATTGTAAGGATCCCACTAGTTGTTGCGCGTCATGGAGTGTTTTGATGTCCCGACGGATTTTTATCTGAGGAGGGGTTATGTAAGAGCCTGTGATCCCCACTCCCAAGAAACTTACACAGGGTCCTTTTTTAATTTTAGCACTCGCGATTTCGAATCCGTTTGTCTTCAGAGTCTCCGAGACCGTTAGCACTAGCTGGTCCACCTGACTACCTGACGGTGCAGCGATCAGAATGTCGTCCATGTATTGAATGATAGTCGCGGTCAGGTCACTGCGTCGGACTGGTGCCAGTGCCCGATCCACCGTGATCTGGCAGATGGTAGGCGAGTTGATCATTCCTTGAGGC
This sequence comes from Patagioenas fasciata, assembly GCF_037038585.1. Lineage (NCBI taxonomy): Eukaryota > Metazoa > Chordata > Aves > Columbiformes > Columbidae > Patagioenas > Patagioenas fasciata. The sequence goes on from NC_092559.1 coordinate 45,350,656, forward strand.
AGCACTTTCCACTGGAAGCGTAAGTTAGGACGTTGGCTATTTGGAAATACAACGGAAAAAGCAAACCGCTCCTTGTCTTCATCATGTAGAGGTATCAAGAAAAAACAGTCTTTAATATAAAGGACGGCGCAAGGTTGCCCTTCTGGTATCATAGAGTTCATAGGCAACAAAGTCTGAACAGGACCCATTGGTTGAATTGTCTTGTTTACCTCACGCAGATCATGTAGGAGACGAAACCCTTCACCGGTTCGCTTGGGTATGACGAAAACTGGAGTGTTCCATGGGCTAGTAGAAGGCTCTATATGACCTCGTTGTAGTTCGCGGTCGACAAGCTCGAGAAGAGCATCCATTCGAGGCTTCAACAGGGGCCACTGCTCGACCCACACTGGGTTGGGCGATTTCCACGTCAGTTTGATCGGCGGGAGTGGGTGTGCGGCAGTGGCCCTTACGGTAAATTTGTCACCCTGGCTTTTAGGAGAGCTAAAGCATCCCTTCCCAACAGAGGAGGGACTCCTGACATGACATAGGGGAAGAGAGTAATTGTTTTCTCTGGTCCCTTTTCAGTGTTTAGCGTGATGGCGATCAATCGAACGCTCTTCCGAGCTCGGGTTAGTCCCCCTACTCCACCCACCATGGGGGCATCCTCAAGTTCCCAACATGGGGGCCAGTTCGTCTCAAGGATAACTGTAACATCTGCTCCGGTATCAATCAAAAAGGGGACGCTGATGGTGATGCTATTTGAGGTATTATAAAGGGAACAGATCCCCCACACCACTGGTGGGTTATCACACCTCACGGCCAGTGCCACCCAGGGGTCTCGCCCCCCGAGGGTGGAACTTGCTGTCCCTGAGATGAGGGTAGGTTCGGCTGAACCGTTGGTTGGGATATAAAATTGGTTGCCTCTCGAGGGGGTGGAGGGTTCTGGAGCACCGGGTTCGGAAGCACTGGTTTCGGAAGCACCGAGTTTGGAAGCACTGTATTCGGAAGCACCGGGTTTGGAAGCACTGTATTCCACCCAGGGTTGGCATAATTGGACCGCCGCATGTCCCAAGTGGGAGAGGGCTGTGTGCGGCCCAATTGCCCCCTCCCCGACCCATTTCCCTGGTGTTTTGACCTGCATTGCCTAGCGAAGTGCCCTTTCTTTCCACAGGCCCAACACGGCCCTTTGGGTCGGTTTTGAAGTGAAGGGAACGAGACTGATGGACCCCCATACTGAGGACAATTTGATGTGACATGGCCTGCTTGGCCACACTTAATACATGCCATCACGCTAGCTATTGCGGTGCGAACAGCTGCCTGGATTGGGGCCAAATGCTCTTCTTTTGAGACATGCTTAATCATGTCTGCAATGCTGGACCCCGCTGGCAGTGACCGCAAGATTTCTTTAGTTGCCGAATTACACTGCTGGCGTAGGCATTCTGCCACAACTGGGCCTTTTGCCTCCACGGGCAGTGGCGAAGAGTCGACCGCTGCCTGGAGACGATCTACGAATTGCGTGAAGCTCTCACTCTCGCTTTGTTTTATTGTTGACCAGGGGGATGGTTTGGCAATGACTCTGGAGGCTGTGCGAATGGCTTCTCTGGCTGCACGAGTGGTTGTCATAACTTCATGGGCCCGCAGGCCCTGTGCCTGTGCCTGGGGGGTGATCATTGCTGGGTCCGTGCCCATGAGCCGCTGCAGGCTGGAGCCATGCAGTGGGTGATCCGCCCCAGCCACCTGGGCCAGCTGTCTCGCACAGTTATCCTCCCACTCCTGTTTAAAAACAATCATCCCTGCCCCGTCAAAGATCAGCCTGCAAGTTTGTTTTATATCAAACGGGAGCATGTCGTCCCCCCCGAAAACACCATCTATGAGGGTGGAGACCATGGCTGAATTAATCCCTTTGTCCGCGATGGCTTTAACAATCCCTTGCACATCCTTAGGGTTTATCGGTGTGTGAACCCTCTGTCCCCCGTCCGTCACCCGGACCGGGAACGCCAGCGCGGCCGATGGAGCCCAATCGGCACACGCGATCTTAATTTTTCTCCAATCCGTGAGAGGAATTTCTTCCCCTCGCGATTCCGCTTTATTTCGGGTGCGGATATTTTTGCTTTTAACTCTGTTTGATCCTGCATCCCCCTCCGAATTTGAATCGGTAACTGAGTCGGAGTCGGAACTCGAGCGGTCAGTTACTTCCGTATCCGATCCGGAACTGGAACTTGAGTCGCTGGTCACTTCCGGGTTCCGGAGCCTTTTACTCGAGTTCCGGCCCCGCCCACTACCCTTGCGGGCGGGATGCTCTCGGCTCCAGCCCCGCTCGTTACGCCTGTGGGCGGGCCGTTCCCGCCCCCTTGGCTCACCCCACCTCCCGCTTGGGGAGGAGTCCCCCCCAAGCGCAGCACCGCCCCAGATGGACGCCCACATCAGCTCTCCACCCCTCGCCCCCGCCTCCACCTCCCCCCCGATCCCCCGCTCTATTGTTCTCCTGATCCATCACTATCTCTCCTTTCCCGCCAGAGGCATCTTCCCCCCGCCCCTCGGCTTTTCCCTGGGGGCCATCTTGGAGCGCATGGGGGAAGTCGAGCCCAGACACCCTCGGACTCCGTTTTCCCAGCGGCGCGAGCCGCCTCGGCTAGCCCGCCCCAGAAAGCTTTAGCTCGCTCCCGCGCGTCTGCGAATGAAACGGAGTCAGAGGAGTAGGGGGAGGAGTCGTCCTCCCGCTGATCTTTGAATTCAGCTCGCTCCTGCTCCTCCGTGAGTGGATCAGGGTTCGGGGGTGGAGGAGGGGGGTCGCCCTCTCGCAGATTCTTAGACTCAACAGGATCGTCATTATCTGAGGGGTGCGGGGTCTGCGTGGTAGCCCCGACTCCCAATTGTGGGGTGACCATTAAACAAGCCTTAGCCGCTTTCCAAGTTTCTTGTGCTCGGATAGCTTTTTGCAAGGCTTGCACGACTTTCCCCCAAGACTTCAGGCTTTTCGCACAACCCGAGGACATAGTCTCCTCGGCCAGTGCTTTAGTGCACTTATCCCACCCCTCCGGGTGGAGAATATCCACCGGCTGCTCAATCACCCCAATTTTCAAAAGCCTTGCAACTGCAAGGGTAAAATCTTTAGTTTTACAGTCTATACCCCATTGCTTACGTAATTGCGATATTACCTTCACTAGGGCCTCCATTTTCCTAGTGGCTATGGGAGCGTCCTCCCCGTCGAAGTAGACCAGCTCCTCGACCACCGTCCACACGAACTCAGGAGACTTTCCCGGGTTTCGGCACCAATTTGTTACGGTTCACCCCGTAACAATGGCGTCCTGGTTCAGGAACGGCACGGCAACCACGCTCGGGTTGCTCGGTCCATCAGCTTGCAGACACCAATGTGGTGGACGGCAAATGGCGTTTATTGGTAGGTAATGAAGCAATATATACCTTGAGTTTTACGACGTCACTTCCGCCTGCTCAGGTAACATACGAAACACTACACCTATCAGGGGAGGGGCCACTATCTTCCTGTACAGCGCGAGATCTTCCGAACGCAAGACCCTACCTACCTACAATTGCCCTCACCGTGGTAACGCCCACTCCACATAAGGTGCTCTCGCAAGGGCTGCTGGGAGCTTCCGGGTCTCTTGAGAACAAAAGTGCTCAATTCAGAGAAAAAACCAAACCAAAACAAAACAAACCCAAACCAACAAAATAAAGGCTTCTCTGTACCTCGATGATTTCGCTTAATCAGGACCCACCAAGCTGGCTCCTATCAGCTGATGTCAGGAACTGGACTGGAAAAATGGTCAACTGAGGAATTCCCAGAGAATTCAAGATTGGGAACACATCATTTCTACTTGATTTTGATAACATTTTACATGACAAAAACATATTGCTTAATAGATTTGCAGACAAGTGAAATCTTTTGAAATCAGTCATGTTTGCATTTTTCAAATCTGACTTCTCTTTTCAAAATATCACATTTTTAAAACAACTTAATACAATCTATTCAGCCATAGGAAGTGCTAGCATGAGAAATATTTGGACAGATTTCTTCAAAAAAGAGACATTCTCTGACTAGAAAAGGAAATGTGCAAGAAGCTGGAAGATGTTTTCTGTTTCCCATTTTGAAGGAGCTTGGTTATAATCAAACATCTTTTCATTCTTTGCACTTTATGCTTATGTCAGTGTTATGTATTTACTCATACAGGAAGGATTGTCTCCTGGCTTTCAGAGGTCCATGTTATCACAGGATCTGTTTCCACCGAAATGATTCACAGAATTCCTATTGACTTCAGCACTTCTGGGCCAAACTAATGGAGGGATGTGCATCTACACCATATGGCTGAATAGGCATGCTGGGTTTGAGGGGTTGTTGTTTCCATCCCCTGTACTAAATGTTTTTTTTTCTTCTATGTAGATTAGGTTATGAATTCTAGGTATTGTCAATAAAAAACTCCAGACATCTCGAGAAAAATGTTTAATAAGAGGTTGTTGGAGAATGGCTTAAAAATAAGGGACATGGGTCTGCAGAGCAGTTGTACAAGCAGAGCCTGTTCTGAAGGTCTTAGCATAAGCAGCAAGACTAGGCCGCGGTGGGAACCGCTGACTGTTTCAGTAAAATCAGCAAGGTCACTGAGACCTTGGCAGAGTTTCACAAACAGCTTTCAACAGCACAAGAATGTAGAATAAGCATAGCTAGCAGCTGCAAGTAGGAGGACCATGCAAATGTGATTGTTAGAGCTTAAGCCAATTAGTAGGTGACAGGTATGCATAATTATCGTGAACTGTATAAGTATATGCTATTCGGGCTAATAAATCGAACTATGCTTTATCACTCATATTGAGTCGACCTGCGTGTTCCTCCGCCACTCAAAAGTGGCGCCCGAACGGGGACCTGAAGTTTCCACTCAGAGCGGCGGATGCAGAAAAGCACCGGTTAGCAGCGAACCGGGGGGCAAAGATCGACCGAATGCTGTTCGACGCGGCGTGTCATTCCAAAGCCTGGACCATCCGAGAGGGGTCCATCGTCTGCGGGGGTTATTGGAAAGGCTGCAACGAGGATAACGGGAAAACGGGAAATTGGAAAAAGTTGAAGTGCCGGCGACATGGATCTCGAGGTAGCCCTAGATTTATTACAGCGCTTTTTAGAAAAGCGGGGTGTAGATTGTATCAAGCAGCTGTCGGGGTTAGTTGCATTAGGAAGAGTGAAGTTATGGAGCAGAACATATTTTCTGAAGAACAAACCGTAGTTAAGCTCCTCCTGCATATTCTCTCAGTGAAAGGACTTAAATAGGAAGAAAGTAACATTCGTAGACTGTTAATTTGGGAGAAACGGACAAGGCTTTTAAACGTTAACTTTGGGACGATAAAGGGCAGAAATTATGGAATAAGGTCAGCAATGGAGATGATAAAGAAGCTAAATCATCAGTAACTACATGGAAGCTTATAAAAGATTTTAAGGCTGAATGGTCTGCTGCTGCTGGAGTTTTTGTAGCGTTGCGGCCTAATAAGAATCCTGAAAGTTGCTGTGAAGTTTACCCGGTTCGTGTCTTTGATACCCTCCCTATTCCATCCCCTGCTGTGCTTTCGGCACCCCCGATAGCTCAGCAGTCCAGGGCGGGGGGAGGAAAAATGCCGAGCGGGTGTCCTCCTGTACCGTTGCCCAACCCTGATGAGAACAGCAAGTCCAAAGAACTGGAGTCAGACAACTTGCCCAAGGAACCTGTGAAAGCTGAGAACGCTAAGGTCGTAAACAAGTGTACTATCAGTCCTTTTACCAATTTGTATCTGCCTTTAGCATCTTTTAACCCTCCAACTTCCACGAGAGAGCAGAAGGAGTCGCCGGATAAGAACTGGGCAAAAGAACTGTGTGAAAGATTAGATCAGCTATTAGCGAGTGAATCCAACAGTCAGTAATATCAAGCTATGAGAGAGGTGCCTGAAACCAACAAAGCAGCCAAATCATTTGCAACTGTTAATCAGGGTCTCAATGAGAATTACATGCTATTTATTGACCATCTTCAAGAGACCATCAATAAGCAGGTTGAAAACTTAGAAGTTAAGGAAGCACTGGTGTTGAAATTAGCAGTAGAGAATGCGAATGTTTGCTATCAGCATGTCATTTGTGGATTTTACAGTACATATTACGTGCTTCTGTGTATTGCCCCTCTGAAAATCAAGCAGCTTGTCAGGAATGTGAGTTAATTGTTTCACTGGTTGTTGTTAGAATTGTTTCTTTGTGGTATAAGTACACCGTAAGACTTTCTCCCCACTTTTCCCACTCACGCTGCAAGCAGCCCTGTGCTTCCCCCTCCTCCCTCCCTCTTCTCAAGGTTTTTACTTGCAAGATGGGGTCAGGAATGACTGTTTTCAGTTGTATTCCTAAAAAATCAGCATTGGGAGGTGTTTTAAAACATAGGAAAGCACTCTGACAAGAAATCATTAAATCTTTTCAGGCAGTTTTACAGGCGGGGCGATTTGAACTTCAGCAAGCTGGGGGAGAATTGACTGATAACACACAGGTCAGAAAACATGTTAAATTCTGCAAGATGCTTTCCTTATTAACCTGTTTTCTTTGTGTATATCTGTTTAAGCATGTTGCAATTTTGGTAGGTCTTTGTTATATGGTACGATAAGTTCACAGTCTGTTAAATCATGAGAATCCGCTGACTCAAGAAGTTCGTTTTGTGATATTACAGAAGATCATGAGTAATTTAGCTCTTTACTGCATGAATGTGATGGTAAAGTTTTTGTGTGTAGTAGCTGTTATTTTTCTTTCTAGCATGTTATCCTGGTTTTGGGATAACAGTTGTAGCGCACCAGATGAGACACTAATAAAAGCCTTGCCCGGTCCAGCTTGCTGCGGCGGCGGGGGGGCGGGTGCCGGTTGGGCTCCAGTGCACACTGACCTGTTTTGTCAGGGAGACCCAGCGGTACCTCTGCCTGGCTGAGCAGTAAGCAGTTCAAAGGTGCAATGCAAAAATTGAGAGATTGTCTTAAATTAGTGTAACTGTGATCTATCTGCATAATTGAACTTGGTATTTGGTTTTCATATCTGAGCTCAGTATTTTAATTTGCATATTTCTATTTGGTACCAAAATAATTTTGTTTGGGGAGATAATTACAAAATGGGAACCGGTTCCACTGCTAAAATTCCACCTTGCTCCCCCTTAGGATGCATCCTTGCACATTAGAGTAATTGCTTATATTGTTAGCTAGTAATTTTGAGAATAGAAAAGAATTTAAATTGTTAAATCTGCTTTGCAAAAAAAAAAAGAAAAAAGAGAGAGAGAGAAAAAAATACTATGATGAACTTGGTATTGTATGAGGTTGTATTGAAAAGTAGCTACAATATGAACTGATTTGGAGTCTGGGAAAATGGAATAATGCATTGATACTTAATATACTGTGTTTTGACATCTGTAAACTGTGAAAGGTAAATGGGGCTGAGGAATGTAACAACTGTTGAGCTAATTGGAACTGTGTATAAAACTCAGCTCACTGTAACCAAGGAGTTTGCCAGAGCCTCCCACTTCGTACCAGCGATTATGCCAGCTGCGTGGCCTTGGCTATATCTGAACTGCAGCAAGAAGAGAGAGAAGAAGAAGAAGAGGAAAAAAAAAAAAAGGAAAAAAACCTGGTTACCCGCTGCTAAGGGGGAAAAAGGGGGGCTCAAAAGAGGTAGTACTCAGTGGTTCTATGTAACCTATGCTTTTAAATTAAGATTCTGCTTCCATGGTTTTTTACATTGATTTGTTGGAGTATCAAATTACATAGTCATAAAATTCTATTTACTATTGAAAGTAAAATGGTAAATGTTATGAAAAAATACCTTTACCACAACAGTAATGCTTTAACTGAAGTGAATATTAAGACTATTAACCAGGGATTGAAAGTTTTAGTCCCTGATATTGAAGGCACTTCTATACATCCTTAACTTTACATGTAAAGAGTCTTCCTGGCAGCAGAGAGACTATTCTGATGGGCTAAGTGTGTGCAGAATCTAGGCCAAAGTACTCAGAGAGGCATGGATGTGTTATACAGAGAAATATTCTCAGCACATAAATAAAATCCGTCTCTTAAGTATGTACATATACTGAAAAAGAGTATTCTTAACTGAAAGGATGTGGTTTTTTTGTCTCCCTTAATCGCACATGTGTTCTCATTTCACTCAGAAATTGCTTATGTATTCTCAGATAGAGTATTACCTCATCAGCTGTGAATCTAGCATGGGCAACAAATCTAAACAAAGAATGTCTTAGCAGAAGGCAATATTGGGGGAAGAGAAAGCTGGTGATCATTTCTATATACCTTGTGTTAATAAGAAATCTTCTCATAGAGAAGAATAGACTTCAAAATATTTTCAATACTCATATATATACAACGGTATAAACTCACATTTTCATGCTACCACCAGACCTGGCCTACCACCAGACCTGATTTCATTCACCAGGAAGATGCTCTGAGAGTCCTGCCCCTGTGAAGAGTCTGAGGTCTCTGAGCTACACAGTGTCCTTACTGATGTGGTGTTAGACTGAGCCAAACTTGCACTGACGCCTGGAAGCAGCATGCAACACCCAAAGTTGTTTTTATTTAACTCTGAAGGATAAAGCAGTGTTTGTGAGGTGCTGCTGATCTCAGCTCAGGAGAGATGAAGGAGGGTGACTGACTTGATATGGCAAAGGAGGTCCTGTGGCCGTTCATACAGTTGAAATTGCCCTCTGAGTTCTGCCCTTGAGCCCCTCCAATTTGGCAGAAGAGGCATTTGATCTTCTTGATGGCTTTGCTGAGCAGAGTCTTGTGGTGGAGGATGTAGACCCATGGGTCCAAAATGGGGTTCACTGAGGTAATGTGGATGGCTTGCAGGTCAGGGTTTTACCTCACATCCCTCACTGATTCTGGCTGATATAGCTGGTTCACAAAGACACGAACATACCCAAGGAGATGTGGGAAGAGAAAGACAAAATTATACATCAGGAAGTAAAGTTTACATTTCAAAGCAGAGATTTCTATTTGCAACTGCAAGCTACAACAAGAGAAGAGGCTGGCAAAGCCAGGTATCTTGGATTGGCAGCCATGAGTTTATTTTGGGAAACGATAAAAAAAACCCAGAGAGATGAGTCGAGGTAGTCTGTAAACCCTGAAGTACCCAAACAATGGGGAACAGGGGAGGGAAATTGCGGCTGGGATTTTGGGGGGAATATAAGCAGGGGCTTTTTGCCCTATTATGTGTGCCTACCTTTAGGTAGAACACCCGGTGTTGCAATATCGTTATTAAAAAAAATTGCTTTGCTGAGAGATCCTGCCTGAGTCTATTTTATTTGCAAAATAATTGTTTCCTACAGATTGAACTTATTTTATGCTTTTTTCCTTTTATTAAGCTTTACTTTGAATTTTTCTTTATTTATTTTATGTTAGCCTACATGATTGGGGAAAAATGGCTGGAAAGCTACCCAGCGGAAAAGGACCTGCTTTAGCAGGTGGGTTGGACTAGATGATCTCCAGAGGTCCCTTCCAATCCTAACCACTCTGTATTTCTGTGATTCTGTATTGGTCAACAGCTGGCTGAACATCAGCCAGCAGAGTGCCCAGATGACCAAGAAGGACAACAGCATCCTGGCTTGTATCAGAAATAGTGTAGCCAGCAGGACTAGGGAAGTGATTGTCACATTGTACTTGGCACTGGTGTGAAATGGAGAAATAAACTTAACAGCAGAGTCAATTATACTGTTAAGCAGGCATTCTTTATTGACAGCACTGGGGAGCTCTGGGGATCATCCTCTGTAAGTGCTCCAATGACTGGAGGCTCTTGCGTTGCTTATATTCACACAATTATTACATATTCATTACAATTTTTGGAAATTTTAAACATACAATATATCTATACTAAGAAATAATTGATGATGTTAGTTACAATTGATTAGTTTCTTACTTACAATATTTCTATAAATTATTAGTTAAATATAAACTAAGTGCTCTGCTTCCAAACAATGTATTACTTAATCTTCTGTCTCCCTCTTGTAATGCAGAAGGATCTAAAACTTGAAAAATATCCCCTCGCTTTGCAGATGGTCAGAAAGCATTTATCATGTCAATTGGTTAATGATGGGTACATCTTTTGTAACTTAATCACAGTATACATTAATTTAGCAGCTTCTCTTCGGGTGAGGCCACACCTCAAATATTGTGTTCAATTTTGGGCCCCTCACTACAAGAAAGACATTGAGGTTCTGGAGCATGTCCAAAGAAGAGCAATGAAGCTGGTGAAGGGTCTAGATCACAAGTTTTTATGAGGAGTGGCTGAGGGAACTGGAGCTGTTTAGCCTGGAGAAAAGGAGGCTGAGGGGAGACCTTATCACTGTCTACAACTACCTGAAAGGAGATGGCAGCATGGAGGGTGTTGGTCTCTTCTCCCAAGTAGCAAGTGATAGGACAAGAGGAAATGACCTCAAGTTGTGCCAGGGGATGTGTAGATTGCATATTTAGAAAAAACTTCATGGAAACAGTTTTCAGGCATTGGAACAGGCTGCCCAGGGAAGTGTCCCTGGAGGTGTTTAAAAGGTGCATAGATGAGGTTCTTAGGGACATGGTTTAGAGGTGGACTTGACAGTGCTAGGTTAATGATCTTAAAGGTTTCTTCCAACCAAAATGATTCTATGATTCTATGACAGTGAGGATGAGGGGATCTTTCTGCCCTCAGCCCTGCTGGCAGTCCTGTTGGTAGAGCTGTTTGCAGGTGGCATGATGGTGGGATCGAAGGACATGATGCCCATGCTGCTGCTGGGGAGTCAAATGAAGGCAAGAGTGGGTCCAAAAAGAAAAGGAAAGACAGAATAGGGGATGGGAGGGGGTAGTTGTCAGAGACTGAGAAGAATTGTCTCAAACATTGTGGCAAAAACAGTTCCTCGAGCTGCAGGATATGGGACATTGTCAGAGATTGAAAAGAATCATGCCTCAAACGTTGTGGCCTAGTAGCAAGAGATGGGACACTCAGGATAAGGTGAATTGCAATTTACATACCAACAACAAGCTAAGGAGCCAGAGACAAAGGCCGCCTCACTGGCAGTAGGAGGTGGGGGATGTGCCGGAAGGCGTGTAGCTCCATCTTCTGATAGGCCCGGCATGGCACAATGAGAAAAGCTGAGACCCTTTAAGATGGCCCGAAACTTGTCTGTCTTTCACAATCACCCCCCAGACTTTTCTATCTTTCTCAATAACACCTCCGCAAAAGTCCAAAAATTACGCAAGCAGGAAATTCAGAAGGCTATAAAAAGGCTCACCTATACCAGCACTGGCAGGGACCCCACTGTCCTGCGGACTGCTCCGCCCACCAGCCTTGTCACGGGAACTGAACCAGCCACCTGAGGACGCTGCACTTCCAGACTACAAACCCCAGCATCCTCGTCACGGGACGCCGGAGGCCACACATCACTGGACCCAGACTACAAGTCCCATCATCCACGCTGTGGAGCCGTAAGAGTGGCGGAATCCCTCACTTTCTTTTTTCCTTTATGTTTTGTTCTTTCTTTCCTATATCCCTGTTTCTTTGTCTCTCTTCCTGTAAGTAGTATAATAACATAAGGTTTACAACCCCACATGTGGCACAAACTCCTTTATGTAAATCCTTTTGCTGTTAAACTGTTCACCAATTAGGCTTAAGTAAGGTAAATATTTCTGCTGCCGAATCATCTGTTAATTGGGCCAAGTTGCAAAATAAAAGGTGTTGCTTTTCTTGTTTACGGACTGTTATAGATGATCACGATAAATAGCACACACTCGTCAGAATAAATTGCTTAGAATTTATTACAGCAAGCGGCAAGCGGGCAAAACAGCGCTGGGCGACCGGGGAGTCTGCACTCCACCACGGCACGCCTTTCCAGTAGCAGCAAGCTTGGTTAAATGTGGTAAAGGATTACATATTCATGGTTATTCCAGGAACACCTATACATATTCATAACTTTTCCTCGAAAAGGCCGTTCTTATTAAAATGAGTTCCAAGGAATTAAATCTATAGTCTTCACCTTTGGCTCTTTCCTGTTGTACCTGCGTAGTGTTTCCGGGTGGCCACGGGCGGGGGTCTTTTGGATGAAGGCTGCAGTCTATTTTGTCGTGCATTTCTTATCTTTGGCCTAGCACGCTGGGTTTGGCCAAGGCTCCAACGGCTTGAGCTGGTTTTCCTTCCGCTTTGTGCTGAGGACCCCTGTTATCTCGTTCACACAAGGATGCAACTGGGCCCTTATCTCTGTCAGTCTCTTCCTGAATGTTCTGCAGGGTACACTAAATTAGGCTTTTACACATATCTGTGGAACAAGTTTTTTTTACAAAGACTACATACAGGTTGCATTGTTTAATGGCAGTATGTACTAATATCATATTATATGCTCAGGTTTCACAGCCACTGATAACATATCCATTTAGACCAGTTTGATTAACAAATATATCGTTAAGTCTATTACAATCCCCCATTTTTGTTTTTACCATTTTGTTTATCAAACCAGGCGATCGATTCTCGGGCTAAAGAGAGGATGAGAGAAGTTTCCTTTTCGGCACTTCCATCTTTCTCTAGACGTTCATACTGCCTTTTCAACACCATCAGATGGGCTACTTCTAATCTATTCTTTACTAGCCCAATAATTTTGTTTAAAATACAGGGTCCAAAAGTTGAAATCAGTATTAATATAACTAGAGGTCCCGCTATGGTTGGCAACAGCATGGTTAGCCAAGGAGAGTGAGTAAACCAAGATTCATACCAATTTTGTTGTGCTTCTCTCTCCCTTTTTCGCCTTTCTAAACCTTCTTGCAATGTGGCCATAGTATTTCTAACCACTCCTGTATGATCTGCATAGAAGCAACACTCTTCTCCTAAGGCAGCACACAATCCTCCCTGCTATAAGAAGAGATCCATTCCTCTCCTATTTTGTAATACCACCTCCGACAGTGAGGTTAAGGATTTTTCTAGGGCTGTTATCGATTTCTCTATCCTCTCAAGGTCTTCATCTACAGCAGCTCTCAAGGAACTAAATCCTTGCTTCTGTTGGATAAGAGAAGTTATTCCTGTTCCTGCCCCTATTGCTCCAATACCTAGTAATGTGGCTATAGTAATGGTGGTTATGGGTTCCCTTTTCACCAGATGATGTGCTTCACTATCCCAATAATCATATATTACATTTTCTGGGAATAATAATCACTTGAATACAATATTCTCTGGAAGCATTGAATATGTCTAGGGATACACATGGAGTGAGTCCCATCTTAGAACATATCCATCTAGCTCCTTCCGGAGGGATAATCCGTTTCTCATCAATCTTATTGATATGGGGTTCTATGGTGCTGCATAGTTTTCGTTTAGATGCTGGTACTGAGTCAATGCAAATCCCTGTTCGCGTTACATGTTGCATAGTTATTCCTTTCTTCCTATTTCCCCAGGAGCATTGCAAAGGCACAATTTCATTACTTAGGTTGTAGGTATTATTAACTCCAATAGCTTCATAAAAAGGCAAATTTACATCATAGCAAAACCAGCATCCTGCGGTCATATTTGGCTTAGTGTGATTCAGGGTTTGGTAGGTAACTTGTATTATATCCCATAGGGGTTTCATTTGACTCCCTTCCTTTGGGTTTTTTTTCTGTATTACTAATTGGAGGTACAATTTTGGGTCCTTTAATTACTGTGTTGGGTCCTACAGCTTGTACAGGTGCTACAGTTTCTTTCTTAATAAAGATCAAGCCCCCTCGATCAGTATTAGGTTCCCAATATCTCATCCCCCATGTTTTCCCAATTTGCCATGTGGTATTGGTAGGATTCGTAATATTTATGTAGATATAGTTGCAATTTCCTTCTTGGACTATTCCCCCACTAGAGTCTCGTTTAGGAGGAATATACCCATAAGGCCCCCATCCAACAGATAAAAATTTGTCTTTTCCTCCTCCAGGATTCCAGTCTGATGCCACTGTTTCGCACCCCCAATAAGCGCAATAATAAGAATTAGGGTAATTACAATAACTTTTCCCAGGGTTAGAACTGGGGCAGAAATAAAAAACTTTTTGGTTGAGACATGGGGCTATGGGTACTAGTTGACATAGGGTTGGCGTAAAACTGGGATTTCCAGATGTTGTCACTTCTTGTATTACCTTTTGATCCTCCCATCTTATTAGACTCCATTTCTGAGGTTGATGAGGACTTTCCTTTCCCTGTACTGCTCTTACTATTACTAATATCAACCCTAGTGTCCAAACCTTTACATGTAATGGTTGGAAAGGTGGTCCAGCTTTGCTTCTATTACGGGCATTCCAAGGGTTTGGGCAATCGGTTTGATTTCTCTTTTTGTTATTCAAATGAGAGGGGAAACCTTGGGGAGGGCTTAATCCAGTTTTACTGGGTCTCACAGACCAACTCAGGAGGTGGTTCAACAACCTCAATCCCCACATCAGTACGTCTCTGCTGCCTCCTCTGCCTACTCTGTTGCTTAGAGCAGCGAGGGTTACCATCTTCCCGGCAGCAGTTGTATTCTTCAGGGGAACCTCCATTCCGTTTATTTGCTCTTGAATTGTAAGCTTCCTAATTTTTGTTCTTCACCTCCCACGTTCCACACCCTACTCCAGTCACTGTCTGTCTGCAAATTATTTAGATTATTTTGGCTCTTATTGGACAGGGTTCATTAGAATGAAAACAATACCTTTCAGGGTTGATGCCCTTAGCAAAGATGTCCCACCATTCCTCCGAGTTCTTTCTAATTTTTCCAATTGCTACTCCTACCTGTAATGCTTGTTCAGTCGGTTTTCTTTCATGAGTATAACATTGGTAACAAATACCGTTGGGAGGATACCTGTAGGGGTAATGAGTTCACCACTTTTCCTTAGAAGCTTACACTTATAACACACAAAAGGGTAACAAATGCAATTATGTTCTCTGCAAAATACAGTCTCACTCATCCGTTTTCCTCCGGAGGGTGAGTTTCAAGTCTTCGGGATCTCCAGTCACCTCCCAGTGGGAACTTCGTATAGGTCCTTTAATCCGGCTTGCGTGGGTCCACCCTCTTTCAACAGTCCGGACTGCAGTATCTGTAGTGAGCAAGACAAGAAAAGGCCCCTCCCAACAGGGAGTCAGAGATGATTCCTTCCCAGTTTTAATTAATACTTTATCTCCTGGTTTGATCTTATGAATAGCGATGTCTAGAGGGGACCTTTGTACTATCAGCCCTTTTTTTCTCAATTCTTGTATCCTTTTCATAAGTTTGCTAATATATTCCTGCAAAAATTTTTCTTCTATTTTTGGATGTTCGATGGGCATTTCTAGATCATAAGGCATTCCGTAAAGCATTTTAAAAGGAGAAATTCCGGTATCTACTCTGAGTCCGAATATTCAATAGGACTGTTAGCAATCAGGACACATAACCACGGATGTAGTTATATGCGGTGCTTTATTTCAGCGCTGGGAAACCAGGCGTTCGCACCCAAAGCTGGCTTCGAACAGCTGATTCAGACCATACCTTATTATACAAGTTAGTCACATACATATTCATTTCACCCTTGACAACCATTAGCATATTCCACACCTATTCTAACACAAACTTTCTGTCTAAAAGATGCTGCAATTATCAGTTATTTTCTACGGTACCAACTTCAAAGAATATATTGTAAATCTATGTCCATCTTAAGAATAAGGCTCGGTTACAGTTACCTGCCTTATAAGAATATACCATAAATCTATGTCAGCTTTAAGAACAGAGTTTGGTTACTGATTACAAGAGTTCTATGGCTACAGGGCTGGTTGCTATCCTAATGTTAAACCAACTGTAACAGATCCAGCAGCAAGAGGCCCATGCTGTCCTAACTGTAACAGATCCAGCAGCATAGGCCCATCGTGTTCTGTTCCATAAGAGAACATGGAAGGAAACATATTGTGAGGTTGATTACTATCATTTGCTATCATCTTCCCCCCTTTGAGAATCCTTTTCTTTAGACAATGGATTCTCACTTTAATCATCTTCTTCGATTATTGATTTGATTGGTGATTTGACAAATGTGACAGTTCATAAGCTGGAGGACTAGCTGGATGGCTGTCAAATACAGGATTAGCATAATTCCTACTCAGGACAGTGAAAATGCAATTATTCTTAGCATCTGTTTGACTAATCATGCGTTTAATACCTACATATAATAAACAAAGAAATATAATCACAATTGTAAGTACAACTAAGCTTTCTAGTAATGAATGTACCCATGCTCCTAAATTTAAACCAAATGAATCTAGCAGAGCTCCTATCCAGCTCTGTTCTGCATCCTGTTTTTCCTTTTGCAGCTCCATCTCTGTTTGGGTCAGCTGAGAAATGTCCTTCTCGACCTCCAAAGTTACATTTGGAATATGGATGCAGCAATGATCAATTCTGTCTTTCAAATATCCACAGACACCATTTTCTTTTAATAACATTATGTCGAGTGCCATTCTATTCTGCAAGGTCATTTTAGTTGTAGCCTGTAATTGTATATTAAGTTCCCAAAAACACTTTTTAGTTATTCTGGCCAATCGATCCATTTGCCCGATCAATTTATCAATCATTTCTCAGTTTCTGTATGCCGCAATTGGTGCAAAGAAAGATTCTAGTGCCCAGCCGAATTTAACACTGCTTGATGGTTCGTGCCACACATCGTCTTCATCTATTTCTCGTTTGTGCCTAACATGTAGAAGTTCTTGCCCATTTTTCAAGGGAGACTTTTTCCAAATAGGACATAGGGTTGGCAGTCCTAGAGTAATTTCCCTTACTGGTCCTCCTATTGATAAGTGAGTTGTCCAGATCCCATCACTTAAGGCCCAAACCAGATGTCCCACACTACCTATGACGCCTCTACAATCAATTCTATCTCCATCGATACCTACCTTGGTTCCTTCCTTTGGATCCAATTGTTTCTGACAAATGCAACCTGCAATTACTGCAACCTTAACGATGGATATAGGTATCTCCCTCATATCTGTCTGACAAGTTATTACTCGTGAACAATTCCACCATGGTACTGTTGTTCCTCCTGTTACATTGGACCACCATACACACCATGGAAATGCTTCACTATATTGGTATTGTTGTACAATACTCAATGTCCACATGTTATTCCATGATTCAGTTATATTTTCATTATTCTGATCTTTGCATTCCCAGTAGGTCCGTTCAACCGTTTGGTTTATTACTTTGGTGGTCCACGTGTCATAATAACACCAACCTACGTGTTTGAATGGTCTGGTCGTTCCTATTTTAAACAATTTCGCCCCTGGTAATTTTAAACAATCCTCCCTTGGCCCTGGTATTTTCCATTTTCCTTGTTCTTTTACCTTTTGTTCTGTTGGGACGACTTCTTTTCTATTGCGGGATTCGCATGCTATTTTACCAGTTCTATTTATTTCTGGTAAGGTGGTAGATATTATTCCCCACTGTATTGGGTCTTCGGCTGATTTTGGAATTGGAAGGCAAGCAGTGATGCTACTGGTATTCTGAGTCAGTGCGAAATCTCGAATTAATCCTATCATCAGATTCTCTGCCTGATTCTGTATGCTTTGTACCACCTGTGGTATCTGGATACTTTCGTTATTGCCTACTGCTCTTCGTGGCCTAATTTGCAATTCCATTTGAATTGTCCCATTTTCCCACCGTTTATCAGAGGCCTTGTGGAATAGAGTGGCACTTCCCCCTCCAATTTTCAAAAGTACAAACACTCTAACCAGAATCACAATTCGGTAATGAAAACCAGACATTACTGCGATGTAATCTTGAGCGAGGTAGGACCCACTATCTGCGATTTCCACAGTCTTGGAACTCTTTTCACTCGGGTATAGTGTATCCAGGAGTCTACTCCAGCAACTTTGACTGCAGTGAATGTAGTCAGGAGTACTTGATAGGGTCCATCCCAGCGCTCTTTTAAGGGTTCTTCATTCCAAGTTCTTATATACACCGTGTCTCCAGGCTCTATATCATGTACCGGATTCTCGAGCGCTAGTGGGCGATTCCACACTAGTGCGGATCTGAGTCGATTCAATGTCCTGCCAAGAGACAACACATAATTGTACAAGTCCCGATTTCCTTTCACATGTACCTCTGGGTTTGGGTTTGGTGCTTCATATGGTTTGCCATACAAAATCTTGTATGGACTTACTGACATCCCACTCCTAGGTTTAATCCTAATACGCAACAATGCTATTGACAATGCCTGAGGCCATTGAATTTTTGCTTCCTGACAGATCTTGCTAAGTTGCCTTTTTAGAGTTTGATTCATTTTCTCCACTTGTCCACTAGACTGGGGTCTCCATGGGGTATGTAACTCCCACTTAATTCCCAAACATCTGCTGATTTCTTTTACCAATTTTACTACAAAGTGTGATCCCCTATCGGAGGATATCCCCAGTGGTACCCCAAATCTAGGGATTATTTCCTTTAGTAACCATTTTACAGTTTCTTTCGCCTGGTTGGTGCGACAGGGGAAAGCTTCCGGCCATCCTGTAAAGGTATCTACCCCAACTAGTATATACCTGAATCCTCGGGTTCTGGGAAGTTCCGCATAGTCTATTTGCCAATAATCCTCGGGTTGTATGCCTGTCTTAATTTTCCCCATTTCTATTTTTCTTTTAACTAAAGGATTATTTTTCAAACAAATTTCACACTTAGCTATGATAGACTTTGCCATTGTTAACATCTGGACCGAGATAATTCATTTTCTTAAATAAGTTACCAATGCTTCTGCACCCCAGTGACAATTCTGGTGTTCTGTCTGAAGTATTCCTCTCATAATAGTGGTTGGTACCACAACTTGTCCATTGGTGGTTACATACCACCCAGAATTATTCTTACTGGCTTTTACCAGACTTGCCAATTTTTCATCTTCTGTAGAATATTTAGGTGGGTCTGAAGGTAATAAATCAATTGCTCTTACTTTCTGGGAGACAAGACCCACCATTATCCTCACTTGCCGTGCTACTGACCGAGCTGTTTGATAAGCAAGCTGATTTCCCTCGATGATTTTTGATGTTCCACTTTGATGAGCTTTACAGTGCGTTACAGCAACTTGTGATGGTTTTTGAATGGCCTTAATCAGGTTCAGTATCTCCTCCTGGGACTTGATGTTTGTTCCTTGTGAAGAGAGCAGTCCCCGTTCTTTCCAAAGGGCTCCATGCACATGAACAACTCCGAAAGCATATTTTGAATCAGTCCATATATTAACTTTCTTGTTTTCGCTGAGTTCCAATGCCCTGATCAAGGCGATTAACTCCGCTTTTTGTGCTGAGGTGTTTGACGGTAAGGGTTTAGCCTCAATTACTGTCTTGGCAGTAGTAATCGCATATCCTGCATGCCGCATTCTGTTCTCCACAAAGCTACTGCCATCAGTAAAGAGTTCCCAGTCAGTTTCTGCCAGCGGAGTGTCTTTCAAATCAGGGCGACTTGCGTGGCTATATTCGATGACTTCCACGCAATCATGTTCCAGGTCTCCTTCTTCAGTACCTGCACCCAAAAACTCAGCAGGATTCATTAGGTTAGCAGTTTTTAGAACAACATCATCTTGTTCTGTCAGAATTACCTGGTATTTCATCATTCTGCTTGGGGACAGCCAATGGCCCCTTTTGTTCCAGTACTGTTGTCACCATATGGGATACAAACACTTCTATCCTTTTTCCCATAGTTAATTTTCGGACCTCCTGGATCAGTATTACTGTAGCAGCTACCGCCCGTAAGCACGCCGGCCACACAGCACTTACCGGATCTAGCTGTTTAGAAAAATAACCAACAGGTCTATTCCAGGATCCCAGTCGTTGGGTTAATACCCCCAAAGCAAGTCTCTGTCGCTCGTATACAAACAACTGGAAATCTTTGCTCAAGTCCGGCAGGCCCAAAGCAGGTGCCTGCATCAAAGCTTGTTTCAGTTTTTGGAAAGCCTCTTGTTGTGCCTTTCCCCACACTAAGGTCTTATTCTTCTGTGCCTCATATAGAGGTTTGGCAATAAGTCCATAGTCCATGATCCAGAGCCTGCACCATCCTGTCATTCCTAAAAAGGATCTTAATTCATGTAAGTTTCGTGGTTCTGAGATACCACAGATAGCATGCACACGGTTTGTACCTAATTTTCGCTGTCCTTGAGAAAGCTCGCATCCTAAATAAATCACAGTCTCGGATGCAATCTGAGCTTTACTTTTCGATACTTTGTACCCATTCATTCCCAATTGGTTCAGTATTTCAATCGTTACCTAGATGCAGAGTTCTCGTGTCTCAGTCGCAATCAAAATGTCGTCTACGTATTGTAGCAACAGGTACCGCTGTCGAAGGGTTTCGATGTGGCCTTTCGTAGTCCATTCCTTGAGTTCCTTAGCCAACTGATTTCCAAAAATAGTTGGACTATTCTTGAATCCTTGTGGAAGACGTGTCCAGGTTAACTGAGTTTTCCTTCCATTTTGTGGATTTTCCCATTCAAAGGCAAATAGCTTTTTGCTTTCCTGGTCGAGGGGTATGCAGAAGAAGGCATCTTTTAAATCAAGTACAGTAAACCATTTATATTTCTCCTTCACAGATGTTAACAAGGTATATGGGTTTGCAACTACCGGATAAATGTCCTTAGTGATCTGGTTTACAGCCCGCAAATCTTGGACTAATCGGTAACTACCATCAGGCTTCTTTACTGGAAAAATTGAGGTATTATATTCTGATTCACATTCCTCTAGAATTCCATATCTCAAGAATTTTTCAATTAGAGGTACTATTCCTAACCTAGCTTCTAGTTTCAGTGGGTACTGCCTCAACTGTACTGGCTTAGCATCTTCCTTTAATTCCACTTTTACGGGCTGGGCTGCTTTCGATTTCCCAGGTATGTCAGTCTCCCATACCATAGGGATCACAGCCTCCTCCACAGCTCGTGGTACCTCCGCTATCGGGTTTTCCTTTAATAACAGAATTTGTCCTACCTTGGATTCTGGAATTTTCATTACCAGGTTTCCATTCTCGAATGTTATTACAGCATCCAATTTGGTCAATAAGTCCCGTCCTAAAAGGGAAACTGGACAATCTGGAACATATAAAAACTCATGGGTTAATTCCTTTTCTCCAAAACACAGATCTAAAGGTTGCAGGAATGGCCGTACTTCTTCCCTCCCTGTGGCACCAACAATCGTTGTCGTTTTATGACCTATTGTTCCCTGTAAGGAATTTAGCACAGAATAAGTAGCCCCTGTATCCACTAAAAATCTCACATCCTGGTCCCCCACTTGTATTGTCACCAGGGGTTCCTTATTCTGGGTATCTGTTCTTGTGCTGCCATATAGTCAGCTGCTATTATTATACTCCCCCAACACCATAGTTTGTATTGCATTCCCTGCTGCACTTGGTACCTGAGTCGTGGAGCCCGGACGGTTCGGGCATTCATTTTTCCAGTGTCCTTCCTCCTTACAATAAGCACATTGATTTATACCAAGCTTTACAACAGGTGGTCTTACAGGAATTCCCTGAACATTCCGAAAACCGCGTCCTCGGCCGCCTCTAGTTCCTCTGCCACGGACTTCCATTCCTATTCCCCTACCTTGCCCTTGGACCAGGGCCAGCAAGTCTTGCTGAGAACACCTCGACTGTTCCTTTTCTCTATTATTATAAACTTTCCAGGCTGTTTCTAACATAACATCCAGATCTCGCAATTGTGCCCCCTCCAGTTTCTGTAATTTCTTCCGAATATCATCCTGAGACTGCCCCAAAAAGATCAAAACCAACTGGACCCTTGCTTGTTCCGTTTCAATATCTAAATCCGTATACCTCTTTGCAGTTTCTTTTAACCTTTCTAAAAAGGCTGAAGGGGATTCATTCTTTTCCTGCCTCACATTATACAATTTTGACCAATTCATTTGTTTCGGCATAGCAGTCTGAACACCAATTAATAACCAGTCCTGATATCTCCGGAGGCGAAGCTGACCACCTCCAGTATTATAATCCCATCGGGGATCCTCTTTTGGGAAATTTTCATCAACATTACCGCCCACTATTCCATTCTGAATATCCTCCCTTACTTTATCTCTTGCTACCCGTATAACCATATCCTTTTCTGTAGAATCCATTAAAGTGTCGAGAATCACTTGCAAATCATCCCAATCAGGATCCTGCGTTTTAATTATCATTTTAATTATCCTTGCAACTTTGTCTGGGTTTTCCTGGTAAGGACCAGCTGATTGTTTCCAGATCATTAAATCTGCTGGCGAAAACGGGACTTTTACATAAACCGGCTCTCCCCCCACTCCTACCGCTTGTCGCAGGGGTGCTATTACAATTGGCAGTCCACCCCCCTTTTGGGCTTCCTTTCCTCTGTTCCTAGTCCTGTGGGATACTGGTGTGGTTGTTACTCCTTTTATACTGGTTGCTGCCCCCTCATCCCCACTGGAATCGATATCACTTTCAGTAAGACGCACAGGTGCCGAGGGTTTAAGGGGTTTAGGTGCAGAGGGTTCAGTTTCTGGAGGCGCAACGTCAAGACACGGCAAATCTAAGGCATTATCGCAGCTGCTTTCTATTGCCAAACACGTCATGCATTTCTTTTCTGCCGTACAGCCCATGCATTTATCATTAATACCGGTCCTCCGGACTAGCATTAACCCACATTCCTTCCTCCAGTCCTGTTTTTGTACAAGATAGAAAAAGAGATCCACGTACTGTACCTCATCCCATTTACCTTCCCTTTGACAAAACCTCATTAATTCACTAATAGTTCCAGGTTCCAAAGTACCCTCCGGTGGCCACCGTACTTCATTAGGCAAGTCATATTCAGGCCACCAGTGAGTACAATATTCAATTAATTTCTTTTTACTCATTGATTGTCCAAATCCAGCCTCCTTCCAATGTTTCAACAAACAGTCTAATGGTGACATCTTTGTATCGCTCATATCAACACAAAGGGTAACACAGATGATTAACACAGAAAGGTAACACACAGATAACTTTACCGGAACAACAGTAAAGACGGATCAAATCACCAGTTTCAACAGCAAATACAGATCAAATTGCTAAAACCGTAGACCAGGTCTTGAACAGCATAAATAACCAGATCAGGTGAGCACAAATAACCAGGCCAAACTAGGTGCCGAGCCTGCGGCATAAATAACCAGAACCAGAACAACCAGAACCAGATGCCAACCTTGCAGAGGTTTCCCTCTGTCTAACGGACGGCTGCCTAGGCAATACCTCGGGAGCTCCCTGCCCAACCGAGCGTGGCTTTCACCGTGTCTGACCGGCAGGCTACCGGATGCCTGACCAGCAGGCTACAGGACCAGAACAGAACCAGACCAGATGGGTACCCAATAATCCAGGTAAAACAACAGATAAAGCACCTTCTTACCAATCAGAGGTCCATCGTGAGCAGCGGAGAGCCGGTCGCGTCCGATGCACTCCCCAAGAATACCTAGGTGCCCGCCAGAGCAGGATCGAGATGCGAGCCGTCTCAGCAATGCCCGCGAGGTCCCATCTGGGTCACCAAAATGTTAGCAATCAGGACACATAACCACGGACATAGTTATATGCGGTGCTTTATTTCAGCGCTGGGAAACCAGGGGTTCGCACCCAAAGCTGGCTTCGAACAGCTGATTCAGACCACACCTTATTATACAAGTTAGTCACATACATATTCATTTCACCCTTGACAACCATTAGCATATTCCACACCTATTCTAACACAAACTTTCTATCTAAAAGATGCTGCAATTATCAGTTATTTTCTACGGTACCAACTTCAAAGAATATATCGTAAATCTATGTCCACCTTAAGAATAAGGCTCGGTTACAGTTACCTGCCTTATAAGAATATACCATAAATCTATGTCAGCTTTAAGAACAGAGTTTGGTTACTGATTACAAGAGTTCTATGGCTACAGGGCTGGTTGCTATCCTAATGTTAAACCAACTGTAACAGATCCAGCAGCAAGAGGCCCATGCTGTCCTAACTGTAACAGATCCAGCAGCATAGGCCCATCGTGTTCTGTTCCATAAGAGAACATGGAAGGAAACATCTTGTGAGGTTGATTACTATCATTTGCTATCAGGACTATCGGTAGACATTTAACCCAATTCATTTTAGTTTCTATCATCAGCTTGGTTAAGTGTCTTTTTGTGGAGGGGTTGCTGTTAGATGGAGATTTGTTACTGAACCAGCCAGGAATTTCAAGGCTGGGAACAGGACCTGCCATGGGAGAGAAGCATCTCTACAATAACAAGGCCCCAATGTGGTGTAAATCAACGGACCTATTAGCAGTGAGACTTCAGCGCGTGGACAGCTCGTGAACATAGATGATATCCAATTAGCGAATGCATGCTTGGAGCGTGGACGCGTGATCAGAGAATAGTTGCATATATAAGGAGGCTTGTTTCTGTAATAAATGGCTTTGTGCGATTCACATTGAATCGGAATGCTGAGTCCTTTATAGTTCCAACAAATGGTGACCCCGACGTGATACTCTGAACGGCGTCTCACTACGATCGGTGAAAAGCCTGGAGCGGCCCAGCCGGAGGCGGTTCAGCTGGACTGAAGAGCGGATGGAGGCGTACGGACGCCCCGGGGATAAATTCGTCGACGGATCACCGGAAAAGGTGAGCGGCTGGGGGCAGGAGGAGGGAAGAGTGAAGTTATGGAGCAAAACGTATTTTCTGAAGAACAAGCCATAGTTAAGCTCCTCCTGCATATTCTCTCTGTGAGAAGACTTAAATAGGAAGAAAGTAACATATGTACACTGTTAATTTGATGTAGAATTAACGGCTACCTGGGAGAAACCGAGAAGGCTTTTAAACGTCAACTTTGGGACGATAAAGGGCAGAAATTATGGAATAAGGTCAGCAATGGAGATGATAAAGAAGCTAAATCATTAGTAACTACATGGAAGCTTATAAAAGATTTTAAGGCTGAACAGTCTGCTGCGGCTGCTGGAGTTTTTGTAGCCTTGCAGCCTGATAAGAATCCTGAAAGTCGCTGTGAAGTTTACCCGGTTCGTGTCTTTGATACCTTCTCTACTCCATCCCCTGCTGTGCTTTCAGCACCCCTGATTGTTCAGCACTCCGGGGCGGGGGGAGGAAAAATGCCGAGCGGGTGTCCTCCTGTATCGTTGCCCAACCCTGATGAGAACAGCAAGTCCAAAGGATTGGGATCAGACAACTTGCTCAAAGAACCTGTGAAAGCTGAGAATGCTAAAGTCGTAGACAAGTCCTTTTACCACTTTGTATCTGCTTTTACCGCCTTTTAACCCTCCAACTTCCACGAGAGAGCAGAAGGAGTTGCCGGATAAGAACTGGGCAAAAGAACTGTGTGAAAGATTAGATCAGCTATTAGCGAGTGAATCCAACAGTCAGCAATGCGGTCATGCTGATTGTGTCGGGAAAGGGGTCTGCGCTTGGGAACTCAGGTTATATGAATAATTATGATGCTACAAGGTATTGGCGAGAATGTGCACTCTTCCGAACCCCTCTGTTACTAATGATTCTCCAGCACCGTTCAAGTCTGTGTTATCTGATGAATCGGAAGAGGATGAGGGTTTGCAGCATTTTCTTGAAAAGTTAGAGGAGTATGTGTACGAGTTGCCCCGAGATCAGATAAGAACCATGAAAGACTCAAGCAAAAGTAGACCTTTGCAATGTAACAGCTATAGATCATTTAGGACAGAATGATGGGGATTCGTTGAAAAGGGCAGGTATCCCCCAACTCTTGGAACAGACACTAATTGACACACCACAATTAGAGGTGCGATTAGTTTCTGAAATCCTGAGGCAGTCAGCAGACCTTGCATATCAAACTATGAGAGAGGTGCGTGAAACCAACAAAGCAGCCAAATCATTTGCAACTATTAATCAGGGTCCCAATGAGAATTACATGCAATTTATTGACCACCTTCAAGAGGTCATCAATAAACAGGTTGAAAACTTAGAAGTTAAGGAAGCACTGGTGTTGAAATTAGCAGTAGAGAATGCTAATGTTTGCTATTGTTAGTAACAGAATCAATTTTACAAAATGTTCCCTTCTGGAACAGGTGCAAAACTGATTCATCCTTTTCGGATGTTCAGGGATGCTCAAGCATATCGTGTTTTACCTAATAAGGAATTCGAGTATACTCTTATCTTATCAACGTAGCATTTATCTTAGCCCAAATATGCCTAGAATGAGAAGAAATATACACAGTATCTCTGGAAATTAAGCTAGTCAGCAGTTATGCAATTATAGAGTAGTGCGCATGTGCAGTACCCAAAGGTGAAAAGGACAGAAGCGATGAAGACTACTTACTTCACCCTGAAGAACCCCTGAAAGACCACCAGAGGACACTGCGCATGATCAAAGTAGTCCCAAGGTGTTGCAATCAATGTTGGAATAAATGTTGAGTAACTATTGCATATCCTAATGATCCTAATGAATATATGAATATGTATGTGAATGGACTGTATAAATACTGTGCAACTTAAACTGACCGCTGAAGCCAGCTTTGGGTGCGAACCCCTGGTTTCCCAGCGCTGAAATAAAGCACCGCATATAACTACGCCCGTGGTTATGTGTCCTGATTGCTAACATTTTGGCAACCCAGGTGGGACTTCATGGGCAGTGCTGAGGTGGATCACGTCTCGATCCTGCTCTGGCTAGCATTGAGGTATTCTTGAGGAGTGCATCGGACATGACCGACCCTCCGCTGCTCACGACGGACCTCTGACTGGTAAGAAGGTGCTTTATCTGTTGCTTTATCTGAATTATTGGGTACCCAGCTGGTCTGGTTCTGGTCTGGTAGCCTGCTGGTCAGGCGCCTGGTAGCCTACCGGTCAGACTCGGCGAAAGCCACGCTCGGTTGGGCAGGGAGCTCCTGGGGTATTGCCTAGGCAGCTGTCCATTAGACAGAGGGAAACCTCTGCAGGCTCGGCACCTGATCTGGTCTGGTTATTTGCACGCACCTGGTCTGGTTATTTATGCTGTTCAGCACCTGGTCTGTAGTTTTGGTAATTTGATCTGTATTTGCTGTTGAAATTGGTGATTTGATCCGTGTTTACTGTTGTTCTGGTAAAGTTATCTGTGTGTTATCTTTCTGTGTTAATCGTCTGTGTGTTACCCTTTTGTGTTGATATGTGTGGTACAAAGATGTCACCATTAGATTGTTTGTTGAAACATTGGAAGGAGGCTGGATTTGGACAATCAATGAGTAAAAAGAAGTTAATGGAATGTTGTACTCGCTGGTGGCCTGAATATGACTTGCCCAATGAAGTACGGTGGCCACCGGAGGGTACTTTAGACCATGGAACTATTGTTGAATTAATGAAGTTTTGTCAAAGGGAAGGTAAATGGGATGAGGTACAGTACGTGGATCTCTTCTTCTATCTTGAACAAAACCAGGACTGGAGGAAGGAATGTGGGTTAATGTTAGTCTGGTGGAGCAGTAGTAATGATAAATGTATGGGATGTACGGCAGAAAAGAAATGCATGACGTGTTTGGGTATAGAAAAGAGTAGCGGTAACGCTTTAAAATTAGATCTGCCGTGTCTTGATGTTGCGCCTTCAGAAACCTAATCCTCTGCACCTAAACCCCGTAAATCCTCGGCACCTGTGTGTCTTACTGTCACGGAGGCACCCCGAGGCTAATTTAAGGGACAACAGGGTCCAAAACAACTTTTATTAAACCGGTGAGAAACAGGGTTTTAGCACTCCAAAAGTGACTTACATATAGGTTCGGGTATCAGTTGAGGAAAATTATTAAGGGGCAGCAACTGGTACAACAAGCGGTCCACAGAGTGCATGCACGTGGCTTCACCCAAAACAATGCCGGAACCACCCCCGAGTCCCAGAGGAGTACACACTTGCCTGAACACGGTGCGGGATTATTCTTAAAGAGATACAGGTAAAGCGTACGCTCGCGATTCCGTGAGGGTAAATTTATAATACACTCGCAATTCTGCAAGGGTTAATTTACTTACACGTGTGAATGTGGATGGAATACTACACGTGCTTATGTGGAAGCACAGGAGGAAAATACACTCGCGATTGTGCGAGGATAAATTTATAATACACTTGCAATTGTGCGAGGAAATAATTTAAAGTACGCGTGCACATGTGCACGGAATAAAGTTACACTCGCGATTGTGCGAGGAAATAAAGTTATACGTGCTTGTATTAAGCACAGGAAGTTACACGTGCATATGTGCACGGAAAGGATAAATATACTCGCAATCCTGCGAGGGGTTTTACTCACACACGTGGCGGTAAGGCAAACGGGGTCTCCATCCCGGGGAGGGGGGTTCTCGGCGGCAGTATCTTCAGCTCGCAGCTCCGAGAGACCGGCGACAATGGGCCCAGTCTCGACGAGAGAGTCCCGTTTTTATACTGGCTGATCAGACCTGACTGTAGGCATTCTAGAAGCTTCTCTGCACCCCCACACCGTGTGTGGGGTGCCCCTGAAGCCTCCAAACATCCCCCACACTGGTCACAGATGCCCAGCGGCTCACTGGCGCTTGGCAATCCCTTCTCCTAATGGCCCTGGCCAGGGTGCTCTGGGCCAAACAAAAGAAGCTGTTAGCTTCAAGTAGCAGAGAGAGGGAGATGTGCCTACTCCCTCCATACTGAAGGAGGAGGGGGGAGAGAGGGGGGTTTGCATTCTGCCACACTTACTAAAAGTGATATCGATTCCAGTGGGGATGAGGGGGCAGCAACCAGTGTAAAAGGAGTAACAACTACACCAATATCCCACAGGACTAGGAACAGAGAAAAGGAAGCCCAAAATGGGGGTGGACCGTCAAATGGAATAGCACCCCTAAGACAGGCGGTAGGAGTGGGGGCAGAGCCAGTTTTCGCTAGGAGATTTAGTGATCTGGAAACAATCAGTTGGTCCTTACCAGGAAAACCCAGACAAGGTTGCAAGGGTAATTAAAGTGATAATTAAAATGCAGAATCCTGATTGGGATGATTTGCAAGTGATTCTTGACACATTAATGGATTCTACAGAAAAAGATATGGTCATATGGGTAGCAAGAGATAAAGTAAGGGAGGATATTCGGAATGGGATAGTGGGTGGCAATGTTGATGAAAATTTTCCAAAGGAGGATCCCTGATGGGATTATAATTCTGGAGGTGGTCAGCATCGCCTCCGGAGGTATCAGGACTGGTTATTAATCCATGTTCAGACTGCTATGCTGAAACAAATGAATTGGTCAAAATTGTATAGTGTTAAGCAGGAAAAGAACGAATCCCCTTCAGCCTTTTTAGAAAGGTTAAAAGAAACTGCAAAGAGGTATACGGATTTAGATATTGAAACGGAACAAGCAAGGGTCCAGTTGGTTTTGATCTTCTTAGGACAGTCTCAGGATGATATAAGAAAGAAATTACAGAAACTGGAGGGGGCGCAATTACGAGATCTGGATATTATGTTAGAAACAGCCTGGAAAGTTTATAATAATAGAGAAAAGGAACAGTCGAGGCGTCATCAGTAAGACTTGTTGGCCCTGGTCCAAGGACAAGGCAGGGGAATAGGAATAGGAGTTAGTGGTAGAGGAACTAGAGACGTCTGAGGGCACGGTTTTCGGAATGTTCAGGGAACTCCTTTGAGACCTGTTGTAAAGCTTGGTTTAAATCAATGTGCTTATTGTAAGGAGGAAGGACACTGGAAAAATGAATGCCCGAACCATCCGGGTTCCATGAGTCGGGTACCAAATGCAGTAGGAAATGCAGTACAAACTATGGTGTTGGGAGAGTATAGTAAAAACAGCTGACTATATGGCAGCACGAAAACGGATGCCCAGAATAAGGAACCCCTGGTGACAATACAAGTGGGGGACCAGGATGTGAGATTTTTAGTGGATTCAGGGGCTACCTATTTTGTGCTAAATTCCTTACAGGGAACAGTAGGTCATAAAACGACGATTGTTGGTGCCACAGGGAAGGAAGAAGTACGGCCATTCCTACAACCCTTAGATCTGTGTTTTGGAGAAAAGGAATTAACCCATGAGTTCTTATATGTTCCAGACTGTCCAGTTTCCCTTTTAGGACGGGATTTATTGACCAAATTGGATACCGTAATAACATTCGAGGATGGAAACCTGGTAATGAAAATTCCAGAATCCAAGGTAGGACAAGTTCTGTTATTAAAAGAAAACCCGGTAGTGAAAATATCACAAACTGTGAAGGAGGCTGTGATCCCTACGGTATGGGAGACTGACGTACCTGGGAAATCAAAAACAGCCCAGCTCGTAAAAGTGGAACTGAAGGAAGATGCCAAGCCAGTACAGTTGAGGCAGTACCCACTGAAACTAGAAGCTAGGTTAGGAATAGTACCTCTAATTGAAAAATTCTTGAGATATGGAATTCTAGAGGAATGTGAATCAGAATATAATACCTCAATTTTTCCAGTAAAGAAGCCTGATGGTAATTATCGATTAGTCCAAGATTTGCGGGCTGTAAACCAGATCACTAAGGACATTTATCTGGTAGTTGCAAATCCATATACCTTGTTAACATCTGTGAAAGAGAAATATAAATGGTTTACAGTACTTGATTTAAAAGATGCCTTCTTCTGCATACCCCTAGACCAGGAAAGCAAAAAGCTATTTGCCTTTGAATGGGAAAATCCACATGCTTACGGGCGGTAGCTGCTACAGTAATACTAATCCAGGAAGTCTGAAAGTTAACTATGGGAAAAAGGATAGAAGTGTTTGTATCCCATATGGTGACAACAGTACTGGAACAAAAGGGGGCCATTGGCTTTCCCCAAGCAGAATGGTGAAATACCAGGTAATTCTGACAGAACAAGATGATGTTGTTCTAAAAACTACTAACGTAATGAATCCTGGTGAGTTTTTGGGTGCAGGTACTGAAGAAGGAGATCTGGAACATGATTGTGTGGATGTCATCGAATATACCCATGCAAGTTGCCCTGATTTGAAAGACATCCCTCTGGCAGAAACTGACTTGGAACTTTTTACTGATGGCAGTAGCTATGTGGAAAGTGGAGTACGGTATGCAGGATATGTGATCACTACTGTCAAGACAGTAATTGAGGTTAAACCCTTACCACCAAACACCTCAGCACAAAAAGTGGAATTAATCGCCTTAACCAGGGCATTGGAACTCAGCGAGAACAAGAAAGTTAACATATGGACTGACTCAAAATATGCTTTTGTAGTTGTTCATGTGCATGGAGCCCTTTGGAAAGAGTGGGGACTGCTCTCTTCACAAGGAACAAACATTAAATAACAGAAGGAAATACTGAACTTGATTAATGCCATTCAAAAACCATCGCAAGTTGCTATAATGCACTGTAAAGCTCATCAAAGTGGAACATCGAAAATTATTGGGGGAAATCAGCTTGCTGATCAAACAGCTCAGTTGGTAGCACGGCAGGTGAGAACAATGGTGGGTCTTGTCTCCCAGAGGGTAAGAGCAATTATTGCCTTCAGACCCACCTAAATATTCTATAGAAGATGAAAAATTGGCAAGTCTAGTAAGAGCCAGCAAGAATAATTCTGGGTGGTATGTAACCACCAATGGACAAGTTGTGGTGCCAACCGCTATTATGAGAGGAATACTTCAGACGGAACACCAGAAGTGTCACTGGGATACAGAAGCATTGGTAACTTCTCTAAGAAAACAAATTATCTCGGTCCAGATGTTAACAATGGCAAAGTCTATTACAGCTAAGTGTGAAATTTGCTTGAAAAATAATCCTTTAGTTAAAAGAAAAATAGAAATGGGGAAAATTAAGACAGGCATACAACCCGAGGATTATTGGCAAATAGATTATGCGGAACTCCCCAGAACTCGAGGATTTAGATATATACTAGTTGGGATAGATACCTTTTCAGGATGGCCAGAAGCTTTTCCTTATAGCACCAACCAGGCAAAAGAAACTGTAAAATGGTTACTAAAGGAAATAATCCCTAGATTTGGGGTACCACTGGGGATATCATCCGATAGGGGACCACACTTTGTTGCACAATTGGTAAAGGAAGTCAGCAGATGTTTGGGAATTAAATGGGAGTTACATACCCCATGGAGACCCCAGTCTAGTGGATAAGTGGAGAAAATGAATCAAACCCAAAAAATGCAACTTAGTAAGATCTGTCAGGAAGAAAAAGTTCAATGGCCTCAGACCTTACCAATAGCATTGTTGTGTATTAGGATTAAACCTAGGAGTGGAATGTCGGTAAGTCCATACGAGATTCTGCATGGCAAACCATATGAAGCACCAAACCCAAACCCAGAGGTACATGTGAAAGGAAATCGGGACTTGTACAATTATGTGTTGTCTCTTGGCAGGACATTGAATCGACTCAGATCCGCAGTAGTGTGGAATTGCCCACTAGCGCTTGAGAATCCGGTACATGATATAGAGCCGATATAGAGCCTGGAGACACAGTGTATATAAGAACTTGGAATGAAGAACCTTTAAAAGAGTGTTGGGATGGACCCTATCAAGTACTCTTAACTACATTTACCGCAGTCAAAGTTGCTGGAATAGACTCCTGGATACACTATACCTGAGGGAAAAGAGTCCCAAGGCTGTGGAAATCGCAAATAGTGGGTCCTACCACGCTGAAGATTACATCGCAGTAATGTCTGGTTTGCATTACCGAATTGTGATTTTGGTTAGAGTGTTTGTACTTCTGAAAATTGGAGGGGGAAGTGCCATTCTATTCCACAAGGCCTCTGATAAACAGTGGGAAAATTAGACTATTCAAATGGAATTGCAAATTAGGCCACGAAGAGCAGTAGATAATAACGGAAGTACCCAGATGCCACAGGTGATACAAAGTGTACAGAATCAGGCAGAGAATCTGATGATAGGACTAATTCGAGATTTTGCACTGACTCATAATACCAGTGGCATCACTACTTACCTTCCCATTCCAAAATCAGCTGAAGACCCAGTACAGTGGGGAATAATATCTACCACTTTACCAGAAATAAATAGAACACGTAAAATAGCATGTGAATCCCGTGCTAGAATAGAAGAGGTCCCTACCGAACAAAGGATAAAGAAGCAAGAGAGTTGGGTGGGACCTAGAGAAGAGTGTGATAAATTATCTGGGGCAAAATATGTTAAAATAGGGTGATTCCAAAATGTAAGTTGGTGTTACTATGACAAGTGGACTACCAAAATAGTAAACCAAAAGGCTGAGCGAGCCTATTGGGAATGCAAAGATCAGGATAACAAAAATATAACTGAATCATGGAATAACATGTGGACATTGAGTATTGTGCAACAATATCAATATAGTGAAGCAATTCCGTGGTGTGTACGGTGGTCCAATGTAAAAGGAGGAACGACAGTACCATGGTGGAATTGTTCACGAGTAATAACCTGCCAGAGAGATATGAAAGAGATACCTATATCCATCGTTAAAGTTGCAGTAATTGCAGGTTACATTTGTCAGAAACAATTGGATCCAAAGGAAGGAACCAAGATAGGCATTGATGGAGATAGAATTGATTGCAGAGGCGCTATAGGTAGTGTGGGACATCTAGTTTGGGCCTTAAGTGATGGGACCTGGACAACACATTTACCAATAGCAGGACCAGTAAGGGAAATTACCTTGGGACTGCCAACCCTATGTCCCATTTGGAAAAAGTCACCCTTGAAAAATAGGCAAGAACTTCTACAGGTTAGGCACAAACGAGAGACAGATGAAGATGATGTGTGGCACGAACCATCAAGCAGTGTTAAATTCGGCTGGGCACTAGAATCTTTCTTTGCACCAATTGGAGTCTATAGGAATATGCACGTGGCGGGGAATAACATGCAGCCGATTCAGTGTGAGTGATAAAGCATGATTCAATTTATTAGCCCGAATAGTGCTCATTTATAGAGTTCACACTAATTATGCCTACTAGTCAATCTGTGATTGGTTTAATTCACTAATTAATCATTTACATAGTCCTCCTACTTGAGATTAGCTAATTGTTCAACCCCCTCATTCTTATGGCTCTCACCTCCTCAAAGTTGTTTACGATACTCCACGGTCGCAGTGTCCCTGCTGTTCTGCTGCTGTCAGCATGACTAGCAGTTTCAGCCAAGGCCTGAGGCCTAGTCTTGCTAACATACTATTTAGAATTGGCTCTTCCCATACAAACGTTCCCATGATCCATGGCCTTTCTCATTTAGCCATTCTCCAACAGGAATACAGAGATGATTGATAAATTGATCAGGCAAATGGATCAATTGGCTAGAATAACTCAAATTGTTGAGCAGGCGCTTCTCTGTTTATTGATGGTAAAGTGAATGCGAATCTTTGAGTGTCGTCTGGATACAGGTGAACTGTAAAGAAACAGTCTTTTAAGTCCACTATTAGCAGATGCCATTGATCGGGCAGCATCGCAGGATTAGGCAATCCAGGTTGCAAAGCTCCCATCGCTTGCATCTGTGCATTCACTGCCCATAAATCGTGCAGAAGTTGAAATTTTCCTGATTTTTTCTTGATTACAAAAATAGGTGTGTTTCATGGACTTGTAGATAGTTTCAGATGACCCTGCTGTAGCTGTTCTTCTACTAGCTGATGTACAGCTTCCGGACTTTCCTTTTTCAACAGCCACTGCTCGATCCATATTGGAGAATCAGTCAGTCAACACAATGGGATCGGGAAAGTCCAGGCTGCAGTAACCATTACTAAAAAGGCTTTTCGGTGGTGAGAATAACTCCTAATTGGTCCAGGACATCACGACCAATTAGTCCATTAACTCCTTGAGGCAAGGTCATAACAGTAATGTGAGTTGATGCTGTCCTACCATCTATGACAACGGAAACACAGTCCCTGTTGCGCAGGACGGAGGAGGAGCCTCCTACTCCTTCTACTCCTCTGGCCGTAGGCGACTATGGCCAATAACGAGGCCATCGTTCTTTTGCTACGATGGTAAGGTCAGCTCCTGTATCCAGGAGTGCCTCTAAGATGATCTGCTCTCCTCCATTGCACAGTGTAACCGATGTCACTGGTCGGCGATTCATGGCCATTGTTAACATGGCTAGGCCTCCTGTTGATCCAAATCCAGCTGTTCCTCGTTCCTTTGGAGACAACGCTTCTACGTTTTCAGTCAGTTGTGGAATAGGAACTAGCTATGCAATTTTGCTTCCAGATGGAATATGTATAGGGGGAAACGATGTCTGTACTACTATAAATATTGTCCCTTTAAAGTCTGCATCGATAACCCTAGGTAGAACAAGGAGTCCTTTTAATCCACTTGATGATCATCCAAATAGCAATGCACCTTGCGGTTTGCCATTAATCATTATAGGTCCAAACGTGGTTGTGTTGATCCTTTGTGGTCATTGATCTATCAATGTGAAGTCTACTGCTGTTGCCAAGTGCAATCCGAGGCTCCCTCTAGTGGCTGGGTGCAGGGATTGCGTAGGAATGGGTTGGAGCTGGGACTCGGTGCTAGATGCTGCTGTTGTTGCGCTGGCCCTGTCATTCCACTCAGTTGAACGGGGGCCGCAACTGTTGTTGTAGCACGGCGGCCTCTCGCGCTCGATTGTCCATTTCCTGCTCAATGACAAGCTGGAGTACTGTGGTTATTCATGTTGCAGTTCTCATACCAAACTTGTTGAGCCCGGCACTGTCTTCTGATGTGTCCTTCTTGTCCACAGCGGAAACATTTGTTTCCTCTCTGCATCATGAGTCGGGGCCATGTCTCAGGCTGTTTTAGAGGTGCTAAGGCTGCGAAGGCTTGTTGTTGTGCCTGTATAAGGTCTTTTCCTAGCTCTCGCACTGCTTCGACTAACATAGCTTGTGGACCCACTGGCACCCTGCTCATGCGATCTAACATCTGTTCTATGGTAGCATCTCCCAGCAAGGTTAGTATGATAGACTTGGTGGAGGAAATAGTATTTTCCATAACACATTGCCTCAATAACGCTCCCTTCATCCACTCTTGCACATCAGATTGGTCTATCGCTGAAGTCACCCTACCTACGAACTGCGCAAAAGTCTCATCTCTGCCCTATTTTATTGACATGTATGATGGTGAGGGAGGGCTTGTCTTAACTGCTGCTATCGCTAATCGCACAGTTCGCATAGACTCTAAGCAAACATCCGGTCCCTGCTGAATCTACATGTCAATGGAAGCATATCTACCCGTTCCCATTAACTGTTCGACTGTTACTCTCCAAAGACCATCACCTTGCTGCCGAAGTTGGTGAGTGGACACTTCGCAATATCGCTGCCAATGTGCTTGCCATAACAACTGTTGCGACTGAGTCATAATCATCCTAACAATACCTTTAATGTCCTCTGGGCATAGGATGGTTCCTCCCCAGATATAATTAAACAGTTGTTTTGTTGGTTTGCCATGTATTCCTGATTCATTCACTGTTGTTCTCAATTGAGATAGTAATTTCCAGTCTAGGGATTGATGCATACCTTCAAGATTTCCATCATTCCCCACATCGTATTTCACTGGAAAAGCAAAGCTTTCAGAAATATTACTAGCTACATCAAATTGTTTTTCTTCCACTGCTTGTCTTATGATTCTCCTCCAATTCACAGGAGTCATCCTAGGGCGGCTCATGGGAGTTGGAGTTGTAACTTCTTTATCGTTCTCTTTTGGTTTATTCTGAAAGCGTATTGGTTTCATCTCCTCCTCCTCAGATAGAGGGGGGGCAGATGGTTCCACAGTAGTTACGTTAGATCATGGGGGAGTGGGAGGCAGTTCCGTACCCGGTTCCTTTGCTTCATGATGTACTGGGATAGGACACCCCGTAGCAGGCACAGGAATATGATTCCCCCCAAAAGTTAAAAGTCCTGCTGTAGCTTCCGTGCCCCCCAACCGTTCCGTAGCTACTGCTGCTAGGTTCTTTTCTAACTGATATCTCTTAATATTATTAACTATCTCACGCCACAGCTTCATTAACTTTTTTACAGATTTATCTTCATCTATAACCATATCCTATAAAACATCACCTAACCTTCGCCATTCCGCTACGTCAAAAAGTGAGTCAGGGTTCTGAAAGCACCCTTTTACTCTTCCTAATGCGACTAAACCCGACAATTGCTTAATGCAATCTACCCCCCGCTTTTCTAAAAAGCGCTGTAAAAGATCTAGGGCTACCTCGAGATCCATGTTACCGGCACTCTTTTCTGCTCCTTGATTAAGGCACCTTGATTAATTCATTTACACAGTTCTCTGTTGCAGCCTTTCCAGCAGCCCTCACAGACGGCGAACCTCTTTTGGACGGTTCAGGCTTCTATGGTCGACACACCGTAGAAATCAGTGTTTGATCGATCTTTGCCCCCCGGTCGCTGCTACCGGTGCTTCTCTGTGTCTGCTGCTCTGAACGATAAAGTCGCCATAGGTCCCTGTTTGGGCGCCACTTGCGCACGGCGGGGAATAACATGCAGCCGATTCAGTGTGAGTGATAAAGCATGATTCAATTTATTAGCCCGAATAGCGCTCATTTATACAGTTCACACTAATTATGCCTACTAGTTAATCTATGATTGGTTTAAGTCACTAATTAATCATTTACATAGTCCTCCTACTTGAGATTAGCTAGTTGTTCAACCCCCTCATTCTTACGGCTCTCACCTCCTCAAAGTTGTTTACGACACTCCAGGGTCGCGGTGTCCCTGCTGTTCTGCTGCTGTCAGCATGACTAGCAATTTCAGCCAAGGCCTGAGGCCTAGTCTTGCTAACATACTATTTAGAATTGGTTCTGCCCGTACAAACGTTCCCATGATCCATGGCCTTTCTCATTTAGCCATTCTCCAACAGGAATACAGAGATGATTGATAAATTGATCAGGCAAATGGATCAATTGGCTAGAATAACTAAGAAAGGTTTTCGGGATCTTAATATACAATTACAAGCTATGACTAAAATGACCTTGCAGAATAGAATGGCACTCGACATAATGTTATTGAAAGAAAATGGTGTCTGTGGATACTTGAAAGACAGAACTGATCATTGCTGCATCTATATTTCAAACGTTGAGGTTGAGAAGGACATTTCCCAACTGACCCAAACAGAGGTGGAGCTGCAAAAAGAAAGGCAAGATGCAGAACAGAGCTGGATAGGAGCTCTGTTGAATACATTTGGTTTAAATTTGGGAGGATGGGTACATTCACTACGAGAAAGTGTAGTTGTACTTGCAATTGTGATTGTTCTTCTTTGTTTATTGTATGTGGGTATTAAGTGTGTAATTAGTCAAACAAATACTAGGAATAATCGCATTTTCAGTGTCCTGAGTAGGAATTATGTTAATCCTATATTTGATAACCCTCCAGCTTATGAAGAAGCGTGACTCGAACTGTCACATCTGCCTAATTACCAATCAGATCGTAGTAAATGAATCAATAATTGAAGAACTTGATTGAGGTGAAAATGCATTGTCTAAGAATAGAAAAGCATTTTCAAAAGGGGGAAATGTTATTAAGAGAATCAATTTTACAACATGTTCCCGAAAGGATGAATCAGTTTTGCAAACTGTCCCTGAAAGGATGTTCAAGCATATCGTGTTTTACCTAATAAGGGATTCGAGTATACTCTTATCAACCTAGCTTTTATCTTAGCCCAAATATGCCTAGAATGAGAAGAAATATATACAGTATCTCTATAAATTAAGCTAGTCAGCAGTTATGCAATTATAGAGTAGTGCGCATGTGCAGTACCCAAAGGTGAAAAGGACAGAAGCGATGAAGACTACTTACTTCACCCTGAAGAACCCCTGAAAGACCACCAGAGGACACTGCGCATGATCAAAGTAGTCCCAAGGTGTTGCAATCGATGTTGGAATAAATGTTGAGTAACTATTACATATCCTAATGATCCTAATGACTATATGAATATGTATGTGAATGGACTGTATAAATACTGTGCAACTTAAACTGACCACTGAAGCCAGCTTTGGGTGCGAACCCCTGGTTTCCCAGCGCTGAAATAAAGCACCGCATACAACCACGCCCGTGGTTATGTGTCCTGATTGCTAACACTATCAGCATGTTATTTGTGAGTTTTACAGTACATATTATGTGTACTGCCACTCTGAAAATCAAGCAGCTTGTCAGGAATGTGAGTTAATTGTTTTACTAGTTGTTTTTAAGTGCACCGTAAAAACTTCTCCCCACTTTTCCCACTCACGCTGCAAGCAGCCCTGTGCTTCCCCCCCTCCCTCCCTCTTCTCAAAGTTTTTACTTGCAAGATGGGGTCAGGAATGATTGTTTTCAGTTGTGTTCCTAAAAAATCGGTATTGGGAGGTGTTTTAAAACATAGGAGAGCACTCGGACAAGAAATCATTTCAGACAGTTTTACAGGCGGGGCGATTTGAACTTCAACAAGCTGAGAGAGACTTAACTGATAACGCACAGGTCAGAAAACTTGTTAAAGTCTGAAAGATGCTTTCCTTATTAACCTGTTTTCTTTGTGGGTATCTGTTTAAACATGTTGCAATTTTGGTAGGTCTTTGTTATATGGTACGATAAGTTCACAGTCTGTTAAATCATGAGAATCCGTTGACTCAAAATGTGTGTTTTGTGATAATACAGAAGATCATGAGTAATTAGGTTCTTTACTGCGTGAATGTGATGGTAAAACTGTGTGCGTAGTAGCTGTTATTTTTCTTTCTAACACGCTAGCTTTATTCCGATATCCAGACTTGCGCAACTCTGTGATAGGCTGTGTCTCATCTCGATGTGCTGGATTTCTCTCTTTTGTATGCACACCAAGTAAAGAATCCTGGTTTTGGGATAACAGTTGCAGTGCACAAGATGAGACACTAATAAAAACCTTGCCCGGTCCAGCTTGCTGCGGTGGCGGGGGGGGCGGGTGCCGGTTGGGCTCCAGCGTGCACAGACCTGTTCTGTCAGAGAGACCCAGTGGCACCGCTACCTGGCTGAGCAGTAAGTAGTTCAAAGGTGCAACGCAAAAATTGAGAGATTGTCTTAAATTAGTGTAACTGTGATCCATCTGCATATTTGAACTTGGTATTTGGTTTTCATATCTGAGCTCAGTATTATAATTTGCATATTTATATTTGGTACCAAAATAATTTTGTTTGGGGAGATAATTACAAAATGGGAACCGGTTCCACTGCTAAAATTCCACCTTGCTCCCCCTTAGGATGCATCCTTGTGCATTAGAGTAATTGCTTATGTTGTCATCTAGTAATTTTGAGACCAGAAAAGAATTTAAATTGTTAAACTCTGCTTTGCATTGAAAAAAAAAAAAACACACAACCAAAAAACAACAAAAAAGAAAACACCAAAAAAACCCACAACCAACCACCTAAATGCTATGATGGATGTGAACCTGGTATTGTATGAGGTTGTATTTAAAAGCTGCTAGAATATGAACTGATTTGGAATCTAGGAAAATGGAATAATGCATTGATGCTTAATATACTGTTTTTTGACAACTGTAAATTGTAAAAGGTAAATGGGGCTGAGGAGTGTGGCAACTCTTGAGCTGGTTGGAATTGTGTATGAAGTGTGTTATGGTTGGGGTGAAACGGGAGAACAAAAAAGCAAAATATCCCAGGCCTGTGCCTGAACATGGATTTCGGACCTGTGTGAAGCTGCCAGATAAACTCAGGTCATTGCAATCGAGGAGTTTGCCAGAGCCTCCCACTTCGTACCAGTGATTACACCACCTGCGTGGCCTTGGTTATATCTGAACTGCAGCAAGAAGAGAAAGAAGAAAAAAAAAATGGAAAAACCTGTTTTCCCGCTGCTAAGTGGAGAAAGGGGGGCTTTACTCCCCCTACTCTGTCTTTTTTTTTCCTGGAGTATTGTCATCCATCCTTGTTGTGGCACTGTGTTGCTTCTCAGCTTTGAATCAGGGGTTGCTGGTGTTGTTTCTTTTTGCTTCTGTCTTGTTTCCTAGGTTTTGGCACATCTGGGGAAAGAGCTCATAATTTTACCTCCTTGCTGAAGTCAGTCTTTTCACACTGGTCAGCTTTGGGGAGGTCAGAGTGCTCAGTGCTTCTCTGGGTCAGACTGGTACTGATTTGGGTGTGGAGTGGACCCAGGCTGGTTTGATATGGAGTTCGAACTGATTTGTTTTCATGCTGGGCTGGAGATCCTGCCATCTCAGATGGGGGTGAGAGGAAGCTTTTATTCCCCCCTCAGCAATGCTACTGCTAGAGAACTGTAATACTGCATGAAGGAGTCTGAGGGTTGAAATTTAAAGGCATTGCCAGTGGATTCATAGTTCTAACGAAGCTGGGAAATTAAACAAAATTTTTTTTTCTTTTTTTTAGACTTATTCTGTGGTAACTGGTTGTAAGAGACTTCTTAGTAAATTCACCATGCTAGTTTTTGAGGTCATGGGAGAGAACGAAAGAAAGGCTGTTTTTTGCGACCAATGGAATGCCAAATTTGGAACAAAGTTTTAATACATGAATTCTTGTAGTTACCAGAAAGTCCTATACCTCTCTTGGGTCAGGATTTGTTAAGTAAATTGTAAGCTCAAATAACATTTTCTGAGAATTCTGTTTAGTTGCATGTCCTACAAGAAGCTGCTTGGATGGCACAGATCTGCTTGCTGCAAGTGAGAAATCTCCAAGGAAATTTCAAATGCTGTATTTCCACTACTGTTAACACCCAATGTTTCGATAAAGCAAATACTACACTGATAGAACTGAAACAGGACTTCGATCCGGTAAGGGAAAACAATATCCAATAAATATGACAACCAAAATGGAGTTAGAAACTTTGAGGAATAAATTTATGAAAACCTTACAGGCTGACTGCATTCGATTGGACTTGCAGATTTGTCTGTGAAACAACCTGTGACTATTGTGGGACAGTATGATGAGATTGCTAGCAGATTGACTGTTATATACCAATTGTCACTCTGATCAAGAAAATGCAGGGAATGAATTTAAGTCTTAATAGGCCATGATCCTTTTGTCATATATGTACCAGTTGTGAAATTTAATTCTGATATTTTTTTTTATTTGTAATCTATGTCTTTGTAAATTGCACTAGCTGGTTTTCTTAACAGCACAGCTTTTGGCATGCATAAATATAAATTGCTGCAGAACCTGCAAGTCTTTAACATCAGGTCATAAGCCGTACTTGTATTTGGTCTGATCCTACATACTTGCACAGTTTTTGTTGATGGTTCTGGGAAGTCTCATAAAACTGTAGTGGTTTGGTGTGAAGATAACGTTTAGCATCATTCTGTAAAAATTATTGAAGGTTCAACCCAATTAGCAGAACTTGGCACAGCTTTAAATTACTTAGTGCTTTTTAAGGAGGAACCTCTAAATTTGATTTGTGATTCTGAGTACGTAGTCAAGATCCAACGCACGTATCTGATTCTGAACTTTTTTCGTTTGTTTGTTTGTTTGTTTGTTTTTTAAAAAAGCGGGGAAGTAGGGGAAACACCACAAAAACAATTGTCAAAAGCATTGTATGTGATGAAATACTTTGCAAGTATGACCCAAAACCATGCTAAATCAGAAAGAACCTACATTAGTTAGATCCAAAAGGCTGATATTACACTTAGATAGTCAATGCAAAAATGAGGTAAAATTATGAGACATTCCTACAAAATCTACGAAATCACGCAGTTATAAATGTTCTACTTTTAACATTAGGGTTATGGTTGTGTTGTATTAACTGGTTTGATTATTCTGAATCTATTAATAAGTGCTTTAGGCAAACTAGAACCGTACATTAATAAGATTGCCATAGTAAAGCTAAGGTTTGACATATAGCGTATAAGTTTTGGTATAAGTGGGTAGTTGTTTGATCTTATTAAATGAGGCTTAACTGCATTATATGTAACTGTAATTATTGTGTTAATCCTGTGCTGTATATTGCAGTGTATTTCAAAGATGATTCAGTGCGCTGTAAATGGGGCCTGGCTGGTTCAAGAACAAAAAGGGGGAATTGTGGAGGGGTTGCTGTTAGATGGAGATGTGTTACTGAACCAACCAAGAATTTCAAGGCTGGGAACAGGACCTGCCGTGGGAGAGAAGCTTCTCCGAAATAACAAGGCCCCAACGTGGTGTAAATCAACGGACCTATTAGCAGTGAGACTTCAGCGCGTGGATGGTTCGTGAACATAGATGATATCCAATTAGCGAATGCATGCTTGGAGCGTGGACGCGTGATCAGAGAATAGTTGCATAAATAAGGAGGCTTGTTTCTGTAATAAATGGCTTTGCGTGATTCACATTGAATCGGAATGCTGAGTCCTTTATCGTTCCAACATTTTTTGATTTCCCCATTCATTCTTTCTACTCTTCTGGAACTCTGAGGGTGCCATGGAGTATGGTACTCCCACTTGGTTCCCAGGGGATTTAATACCTCAGTGATGATTTTGGATGTTAAATGGGACCCCTAATCTGAATCTATTATGGCTATATTCCCATACCGTGGAACAATATTCTCTAACAATATCTTAACTACAGTTCTCGCAGTGACTCGTGCCACTGGGAAGGCTTCTACAAAGTGGGTTAAGTGATTGACTAGTACTAAAAGGTATTTATACTTGCCTACTTTCGGTAGTTCAGTGAAGTCAACTTGCACTTTTTCAAATGGTCGTTTAGCCAATTCACACCCTCCTGGTACTTTTCCTCTAATTTGTTGTTTATTTACTTTTTGACAGATTAAGCATTCTCCAACCAATTTCTTAGCTATTTCATATATCCCTATACACATATATTTGGTTCCAAATTGGTCCACCAATGCTTGCACTCCCCAGTGGGTTTGCCGGTGAAATTCTCTCATTTCTCTCCAAGCTACGCTTTTTGAGATTACTTCCCTTCCGTCAGGAAGTAGCCATTTACCTCCTTGTTCGACAACTCCCAGCTGT
The DNA here is from genome assembly GCF_037038585.1 of Patagioenas fasciata. Classification (NCBI taxonomy): domain Eukaryota; kingdom Metazoa; phylum Chordata; class Aves; order Columbiformes; family Columbidae; genus Patagioenas; species Patagioenas fasciata. Next base: position 45,394,369 of record NC_092559.1, read on the forward strand.
TGAAGCTTTCATTTTTCTTGGTCTGTGAAACTAATCCTCATGTTCATTTTCGCATGAGCTGTTTCTGCTTCACTAATTGTTAATAAGGCAGCTCTTTTTGCCTCTTCGTCAGCCAAGTTATTACCCCTTATCTGTGTGGTAATGCCTTTTTTGTGGCTTTTTACATGTACTACGGCAATTCACTTGGGCCCTCTCAGAGCCTTTAGGGTTTTTCGGATTAATGCCTCATGTATCAGGCCTTTCCCTTGGGAGTTTATTAGCCCTCGTTCTTCCCAGATTTTTCCAAAGGTGTGAACCACCCCAAAGGCATACTTAGAATCTGTAAATACAGTCCCTTCTTTATCTTTTAGCAATTTCAGAGCCCTCAGAACTGCATACAATTCACAGGCCTGAACTGACCAAGTCGGGTCCAGGGGACCAGATTCCCTTACTTTTAGGGTCGCTCCATTTATTATAGCATATCCTGATTTCCGTTTTCCCTCTATCACTTGAGACAATCCATCTACAAACAGTTTTTCTCCATCTTGTAACTCTTCTTCTTCTAAATCTTCTCTAATTTTAGTTTGATGTTCTATTAACCGAATACAGTCGTGAGCTAAACTTTCACTTGGTTCTTCATATAGAAACTGGGTTGGGTTCTGCAAACTAGTCACTTCAAGTTCTAATCGAGGAGAATGTATTAAGATACCTTCATATTTTAATAACCTGGCATCTGTGATCCACTTATCTGCCTTCTGTTGCAATACTCCCCTGATATTGTGAGGGGTATATACTTTTAATTCTCCCCCCATAGTCACTTTTCCGGCCTCCTCAACTAGGAGGGCCGCAGCTACTATCGCTTGTAGGCAAGTAGGCCACTCACTACTAACGGGATCTAATAGCTTGGAGTAATATCCTACAGGTTTCCTTTTCCCTGCCCACTCCTGAGTTAGTACTCCATATGCTGTTCCTTCTTCCGTGTTTATAAACAAATGAAACGGCCTCTTAACATCAGGCAGACTTAATACTGGCACATTTACTAGATTCGTTTTTAATCCTTCTAGGCTCTGTTCGTCTTCTTGGCTCCACTTTATTAGCCCCTCACCCACTAGCTTCTGATACAGGAACTTTACCTTGCTACTGTAATTCTCAATCCATTGTCTACAATAGCCTAAGAGTCCCAGCAGCTGTCTTGCTTGCCTTTTATTCTTAGGCTCTTGGAGTGATAAAATCCCATTTACTCTTTCTGGGTCTAATTTCTTGGTCCCTTTGCTTAACCAGTGCCCTAAATATTTTACTTCCTCTTCAGTGAATTGCGACTTGGACTTGGACACTTTTAATCCCTTTAGACTTAAAAAATTCAATAACTTGATACTCTCCTTCTTGACCGTTTCCTGATCCTTTCCAGCTAATAACAAATCGTCCACGTACTGCACTAGAGTCACCTTAGGGTCTAGTTCAAAAGTCTCTAGTACTTGCTCTAAGGCCTGCCCAAACAGATTAGGTGATTCTGTAAACCCTTGGGGAAGTACCGTCTGCCTTAACTGTTGTTTCCTATGAGTTCTAGGGTTTTCCCATTCAAAGGCAAAATAGTCCTGGCATTCTTCTTTCAGAGGACAAGCCCAAAATGCATCTTTCAAATCTATTACACTATACCATTGAAATTCGGGAGAAAGCTGACTTAAAAGCGTGTACGGGTTGGCTACCACAGGAAACCTAGTGATAGTTCTGTTGTTTACCTCCCTTAGATCTTGCACTAGACGGTAAGAGCCATCTGATTTTTTTATGGGCAAAATAGGGGTGTTATGCGGGGACATACAAGGCTCCAGTAAACCTTGCTGTAATAATCTTTTAGTTACCAGTTGTAAGCCCTGTCGTCCCTCCTGAGACATAGGATACTGTTTAACTCTGATCGGGATTTTGGGGTTCCTAGTGACCTCAAAGGGAGTAATGTCTAATTTTCCTACTGACTCCGGGGTGTACCATACTTCAGGGTTAATTTTAGCCTCATCTTCAGCTGTCAAAACACACAATTTTACAATAACTTCGTTAACCTGTATTTTTAAGTTAATCCCTAATTCAATCATTAGATCTCTCCCCAATAGGTTATATTCTGCTTCAGGTACTAACAGAAAGGACGCTACTCCATATTTAGAGGGAGCTTCAATCTCTACTCCCTTTATGATCGGAACCTGGAAAGGTTCCCCTTTGGCCCCAATTACTTGCAATTTCTCTCAGGATGGTACACATCCTCAGGGCACCGTTTGGACAGTAGATCTTTCTGCCCCATAGTCCATGAGGAACTCCATTTCTTGCTGCTGAGGACCCAATTTTAATTTTATCAAGGGCTCCGTTCTCTTGAGGGTCCCCAGCAAATAGAGCCCCTGACCTCCCTAGTCTTCCTTGAACATCTGCTCATCCTGCATGCGTTTCCTACAATTCCTCTTCATGTGTCCTTTTTTCTGGCAGTAAAAACACTCGACTTGAATCCCTCACATTCCCTTGACTCTTCTGGGGTCTCTCCCTCACTTTCTGAGCACCACTTCCCCCACTGTGGGGCAACATTGCTCTCTGCCCTTCCCAAACAGCCGTTATAAAAAGTCGCACCTGCCTCTTCTGAGTTTCTTCCTCTCGCCGCACATACACCTTCTGAGCTTCCCTCAGCAACTCATCTAATCCCCGCTCCTGCCAATCTTCCAACTTTTCTAGCTTCCTTCTAATATCCACCCATGATTTTGCCACAAACTGAGTTTTCAATAAGGCTTGCCCCACAGGGGTGGTAGGATCTAGTCCAGAATAAAGCTGCAGATTCTTTCGTAACCTCTCCAAACATTCTGTGGGGGTTTCATCCTTTTTCTGGTGTTTGCTGAATGCATTGTTAATATTTTGTCCTCGAGGGATGGATTCTCTTATGCCTTGGACAATTATAATGCGCAAATCTGACATACGGGCTCTATGTTCGGCATTCTGATTGTCCCAAGCTGGCCGTTCTAAGGGCCATTTAATGTCTGCAGCCAGACCTTGCTGGTGTTGTTGGTCCCAAACCCTCATTCCTGCTCTCCAAATCATCTCTCTTTCTTCCATTGTAAACAATATACTTTAAATTGCTTGCAGTTCCTCCCAAGTATATAAGTTAGGTCCCAAAAATTGGTCCAGCCTATCAGATACTCCCAAGGGGTCCTCTAAAAGGTTCCCCATTTCTTTTTTGAATTCCCTTACATCGCCCGAATTCAAGGGTACTAACACAAAACCCATTCTGGGCTGCGGACCTCCCATAGGCACTTCCCTTAAAGGGTATAGTCCGTCTTCTAACTGCCCCTTTCTCCTAGTCTGGCTCCTTGTTACTCTCCGAGTCTCCTCAGGGGAACTAGGAGGGTCTAAATTTAGGTCTGGGACCATCGGAGGAGGAGCAGGAGGAGAAGGGGTCGGATCGAGTGCGGGTGCGGGAGGAACGTAAGGGGGGGAGAAATGGGTGTCTCCTCATGGTGTTTAGGTTTTCTCTTAGAATTCTTTTCACTTAGAGCAAAGACATAAATTCTAGTATCTGCCCTTATCCATAAACTAGCATATTCACTTTCCTCTAAGCTGAAAGGTTCCTTGGAATTCACATATATATTCAAAGCCTGGCATATCCAGTCCTCAAATGATCCAAAAACAGGCCAATACAGATGATCTCCCCTTATTTGTTTCCCTCCCCACACCTGCATACAATAATGTACCATTTTTTCCTTGCTTTTACCTTGTCTGGATGGCCAATCATCCAAAGTGGCAATCATTACCCCTACGGGACTATCTGGCGGTATATCGGGTAACCCTATCCTCGGGTTCCCCCTTCCCATGGAGTCAGAAGGCTTGCTTTTCTTCTGCCCCATCTTCCGAAGTGCCTTCACTTGCACACACACATGCTCCCCTCGTTCGTGGCTCACGGCCTCGCGGGCAATGAGAACCGCACTACAAGAGGGTCCGCACTCACTTCGTTCCTCTCGAGAATGTCTCGTTCAAGTGCACTCTGGGAAACCCACTCCGACCGAACGGAATTTCTTATTAATACTCACTCAACCTGGAGTCTTCGTCCGGATCTTCGTGCACAAAAATTACGGAGTACTGCAGTTTCTTTTGCCCACTTGTCGAATTTAGGTTCGGAGGTACAGGTCCTGGGCGGGTATTCTTTACTCCGGGGCCATCCAACGATGGGGCACCTCCCTGAAGTTCGGATCCCGGACCAGGTGATCCTGTATCCGAGTCACGGCACCAAATTGTTATAGACAATCATGATAAATAGCACACACTCGTCAGAATAAATTGCTTAGAATTTATTACAGCAAGCGGCAAGCGGGCAAAACAGTGCTGGGCGACCGGGGAGTCTGCACTCCACCATGGCACGCCTTTCCAGTAGCAGCAAGCTTGGTTAAATGTGGTAAAGGATTACATATTCATGGTTATTCCAGGAACACCTATACATATTCATAACTTTTCCTCGAAAAGGCCGTTCTTATTAAAATGAGTTCCAAGGAATTAAATCTATAGTCTTCACCTTTGGCTCTTTCCTGTTGTGCCTGCGTAGTGTTTCCAGGTGGCCACGGGCGGGGGTCTTTTGGATGAAGGCTGCAGTCTATTTTGTCGTGCATTTCTTATCTTTGGCCTAGCACGCTGGGTTTGGCCAAGGCTCCAACGGTTTGAGCTGGTTTTCCTTCCGCTTTGTGCTGAGGACCCCCGTTATCTCGTTCACACAAGGATGCAACTGGGCCCTTATCTCTGTCAGTCTCTTCCTGAATGTTCTGCAGGGTACACTAAATTAGGCTTTTACACATATCTGTGGAACAAGTTTTTTTTTACAAAGACTGCATACAGGTTGCATTGTTTAATGGCAGTATGTACTAATATCATATTATATGCTCAGGTTTCACAGCCACTGATAACATATCCATTTAGACTGGTTTGATTAACAAATATATCGTTAAGTCTATTACACGGACCTTAAGTATTGTGTATACTGTTTTCCAACCAAGGGGACCCACGAACCTGAATCACCTCTCCCCCTCATACCTCTGGGCAGGACGTGACAGTCTACCGTGAAAATAATAATTCAATAATTCAAATGAGGGAATGTATTTTATGAATTTTAGTTTAAAAAAAAAAAAAAGAAAAAAAAAAAGGAGCCAAAGCGGGGTGCTGTCTGATAGCGACCGATCGCAGCCAGGAAAGCCAAGGACGGTCTCTTCCTGCTGCTGCTCTCTGCACAAACTGCAACACTTCACCGTCCAATCTGCTGGACTGGACACCTGGATCTGACTGGTCTAATGTCCGTTCTCTTATATTAGATAGCATCAGTTGCTACAAAGGACACAAAACCTGTGCCTTGAAGCATGAAACTTATATCCTTCTAGGAACCTCTTCTCTGACATTAAGGCAAAATGTATTAAAAAAGTCTGATCTTTTTCCAGTCTTACTATCCTTTCCCCCCTCTTTTTAGGCCTCTGACAGTGATGCCTGTGGACTTATTAGCATTCTGTAGATTCATGACATGCTGACAATAAAAATACTGATAGAACAAAATATATGAAAGAGAATGAAGAATTTCAGTTTTTAATGCTGTATGAACAGACATGAAAAAGCAATTTTTAATCTGATCATTCAGGTTTTTAGTGTTGTTATCTAACTGCTTTGGAAATGAAATTCACTTTTAGAAAAAAATAGTTGGTTTTGAAATAATGAATATAGAGACAAAGAAGATATAGTAGTGGTGGTGGTCTGCTCAGAAGAAATAAAGAGAATTTTTGTAGTGTTTTGCTAGTCTTGACAACTCTATCTTTTACAAAATTGGATAATCTTTCTGTCACAAGCACAGAGGTACATGTGGGAGTAGAGATTACTCAGTTAGGTTTGCCTAATTCTCAGAAGCAAATTATAAGCACTTCAGTATGCTTTCAAAAGAAAGCACAGCAGAAAGATAGTTTTTTCTTACCTTTTGAACAGTTCTCTGGCTCTTTCAGGAAAGTTGACCCAGGTACACAGGAAGCTCTGAATTCAGGCTATGTAATTGCACATGCTTTCTTAATAGTCCTTTCCTACAGTGAGACTTCGGTGCTCTGTTATTAGAGGCCATAATGTGGGATTAAGTAAACACAGGTGCAGCGGTCATTACTAGCATGGGAAAAAAATTACCTTGCTTCCCTGAAGTAGTGCAAAGGTTTAAGGTTTTAAATGACTGAGGGCAGAGGAAATTATTTGTGTTGCTGCTTTTTTTCTGTGTTTTTTTGTTTTGTTTTGTTTTTTTTTTTTCTTATCCGCAGATCCAGTCTCATGAGGTATTTAGACCATCACCTAACAGATTGTGTGTCTTGAGAAGTTTCAGTCTATAGTAGAGGGTGCTCATGTTGACAGAGGGAACTAACATTTTAAGGGTTAACTAAACATATAATGGGTGCCTACTAACAAACTAACACTTTAAGGCTTAGCCACACAATAAGTGCTTAGTTTAGAGCTTTATGTAAACTTAAGTCAAGAAAAACAGAACCCCATCGAATGCCAAGATAAGAAGTTTTACTGCACCTAGCTGTAAACTTGAGGAGACAAGATAATGAAGATTTACAGCAAAAGGGGGCACCAGTCTGGTTTCAATCGACTTGGCAGCTTGGGTTCCAGTCAATTCAACATAATGAGCCAAAGGTAAAAAGTTCACTGTGATGAAGCTGAAGGAGCCTTCATCCAAAGACCCCTAAAGACCCCTCCTCAAGACCGCCAGATGGCACTGCGCAGGTGCAACAGGGTAGGGTCAAGGCAGAGACTATGGAAATGATTACCTGGGACTCATTTTAATAAGAAGCGGGGAAAGGTTATGAATATGTATAGGCGTTCCTGGGGTCATTATGAATATGTAACACCTTACTGTATTTAAACACACCTCATATTGTTAGAAGTTGCGCATGAATGGTGGAACGATCCCCCTTGCGCCCGACGTCGAAATAAACATACCTGCTTTATAACTTTGTGAGTTGTAAAGTTTTATGACTTTATAGGTTGTAAAGTTGTTTCTGCACGTCAGTTTTTATGACCACGAAGGGACAAGCTCTGCCTGGCTGTGCGGACCGCCTGAGAAAAGCGGACCTCCTAGATGCATCCTGAACCTTTTTTTATGGAGGGACTTCACTCTGCTCCAGCTGGTCACCACGGGGGCAGACAATGACCTTTTGCATTAAGCGGATAAGGTATGTTTATGTTTTACTGTAACACGGGCCTGTAACATGGGGGGGCAGTAACTCACGAGGCACACCTGCGCATGGCCAAATTCCCCGTATTGGTGTAAACGGGTACCTAAGGGGGTTACTGACTTGACTCAACCAGAAGGGGGTCAGCCGCTAGCGATCTTGGGGGTAGATCGAGTAACCCTGAGACTTCTGTTGCGTCTCGATTACGGGAGCCAGGATGGACCTGCTAATGACTGTTATGGAAGCAGGAGAAGGGTAAACAGAGTCTCCAGTCGTGGGTTCGAGTCCCACTAACAATTGTCGGGGGTTCGAATCCCCATGGCAATTGACGCCTTATAACATCTTAACCCATGGGAATTGAAATTTATATTGCTGTAGCTGTAATTGGAATACTTATGGTGACAGTTACATGTTGTTTGATCAAGAAGTTTCTGTGCCCGGTACCGTGCTTTGTGTGAATGAGTGCCTGAGACGCAGTCTGACTGCGAAGCGAGTGTGGAGTCCCGATCCGTGGTTCCGTGTTCTCCGCGAGGAGACCGGCCAGAGACGGACGAAGCGAATGATAAGTGTTTGTTGAACTAATAGCTAGCTTGGTAATCATGTGTGTTATCTTTATAAGTGCCCGGGCATTCCATGTCTATTGTAATAATCTTTAGAGTACAACCATCTGTACAATGAGCAATTTAGCTTTTAACTGTGTGCATGTGGTGAGAAGGTTTTGTGTGTGTGGTAAGCTGTGTCTCATCTCAGTGTACCAAATTTAGCTTTTTGTATGTACACCAGGTAAGAAATCCTGTTTTGGGATAACAGTAGTAATACCCCAGATGAGACACTAATAAAAGCCTTGCCCAGTCCAGCTTGCTGAAGGAAGCGGGGGGGCAGGTGCCGATAGGGCTTCAGCACGCGCTGACCTGTTTTGTCAGGGAGACCCAGCGGTACCTCTACCCAGCTGAGCAGTAAGTGGCTTAAAGGTGCGATGCTAAAATCAAGATATTGTCTTGAATGAATGTAATTGTGATTTGTTTGCATATTTTAGCCTGGTATTTGGTTTGCGTGTCTGAGCTCAGTATCTTAGTTTGTATATTTATATTTGGTACCAAAAGAATTTTGTTTGGGGAGATAATTACCAAATGAGAACCGGTTCCATTACTAAAGTACCACCTTGCTCCCCCTTAAGATGCATCTGTACACAAGAGTAAATTAGTGGGGGAAGTGATTTGAACGTGAAATTCTGGGTTAGCTGTATTGCAGTTAGTGTTGTTCTGTGGATAGACTGATTTGGATCTAAAATTAATGCAAGGGATTGATGCTTAATATGCTGTTTATTGACATCTGTAAGAAATTACAAAAGGTAGGAGCTGAGGGATGTAACTATTGCTCAGCTAATTGAAATTGCATATAAAGTTTATAGTCGCAGGAATTAAATGAAGAGAGAAAAAGGGCAAGAGGAGCCCAAGCCTATGCTGTGAAGTTTGAACATAAATGTCTCGCCCCCTCCATAAGCTGGGGCAAGAAGAAAAGAAGTAAAAAGCTGACTGCCTGCTAAAGCGGCGGAAAACAGTGGGGAGAGAGAGTGGCGGCTGCTGGAGCTGGAGCTGCAGCTCCTCTCCTCCGGGCTCGCCGCCTGTGGGGGATGAAGTAGGGGGGCAGTCGCCGCCGCTTAGCCCGTCCGTCCCCTGCTGGGCTGCTGTAACGCACACAGAGCATTCGGATTTCCCCTTAGATATACACCTTTTGACCCGGGTTCAGAAGTAGGGATGCAGCAGTTAGTCTTGTTATTTACAAGTCAGTCAGCAAATGATATTCGGAGGAAGTTACAGAAACTGTAAGCAAGATTCTCCTCAATGCCAATAAGTAATAACTACATGGTAGTAAAGGGAGCCACTGGCCAAAGTGAAAGAGCATATTTTTGTGAACCTTGGAATACAGATTGGATAAACAAGTAGGCATTCACAAGTTTCTGTATATGCCTAACTCCATGGATCCTCTTTTGGAGAGAGACCTATTGGAACAAATGGATGCAGTGATAAGATTTGAAAAAGGAGAAATTACTCTGGAGGCAAATGATCAGCAATATGTGCAAATAATGAATTTCCTTTTAGTAACTGTTTCCACAGTGGGCAAAATTAATGAAGAGGTTGTGAACCAAGTGTATCCCAGATTATGGACCAGTGACGTACCTGAAAGAGCCAAAAATGCCCCACCAGTCGTGGTAAAAATCAAAGGACGGCAGCTGGTGAGGATCAAGCAATACCCTTTGAAAAAGAGGACAGGGAAGGAATTGGGCCAGTAATAGAGAAATTCCTGCAAATAGGGTTATTAAAGGAATGTGAGTCCAGTTATAACACCCCTATGTTGCCTGTCCGCAAGCCAGACGGGTCATATTGGGCTGTTCAGGACTTATGAGCTATAAACAAAATAGCTGAGGACCTCTACCCAGTGGTAGCAGACCCATACACCCTTCTGACAGTATTAACACCTAATTTGACTTGGTTTATCATCTTAGATTTAAAAGATGCTTTCTTTTGCCTCCCTCTCCATGAAGCTAGCCAGACAATACATGCATTTGAATGAGAGAACCCTAAAAATAAATGTAAAACCCAGCTCACATGGACGGTGTTGCCACAAGGATTTAAGAATAGCCCGACAATATTTGGAAATCAGCTTGCTAAAGATTTTGAATCCTTGGAAGCCCTGTCTGATGAGGGACAGATGCTACAATATGTGGATGACATTTTATTTGCTACTAGAACCAAGGAGGCTGCATGACCTGGACCCTACGGACCAGAAACAGCTGCAATGGAATAAGGAAGCCACACGAGCCTTTAAAGAACTTAAAAAGGCTTTGATGTCAGCCCCTGCTCTAGGACTCCCAGATGTGAGTAAACCATTTTTCCTATTCTCTCACGAGAAACAGGGAATAGCCTTGGGTATATTGGCACAGGATCTTGGCCCATATTGACGAGCAGTGGCCTATTTCTCCAAACAGTTAGACGCAACTGTAAAGGGGTGGCCTGGATGCCTGCGGGCAGTTGCTGCAGGGGTACTGAATATACAGGAGGCCCGGAGATTTGCCGTGGGTCAGAAAATGACTGTGCTAGTATCCCCCACAGTGTCTAACAAGATGGTGTAGAAATTATCGTCACTAATGTTGTCAACCCAGCTTCTTTCCTCAGTGGTAACTTTGGAGAACCAGTTCATCATGACTGCCTGGAGACCGTCGAAGCAACATAATCCAATCGACCAGATCTAAAAGACATTCCTATTGAAAACGCTGAAAACTGGTTTATGGACAGAAGCAGCTAGCCATGAAGTGATCTGGACCTGTGTTTAAAAAATCCTTTCACACAGAAGGTAGAAATAATTGCCCTTACTCTGCTCTGGAAGTAGCTCAAGGTAAAACTGTTAGCATCTATACTGACTCTAAGTATGCTTTCAGGGTTGTGCATGTGCACAGAGCAATTTGGAAAGAAAAGGGACTTTTGAACTCTCAAGGCAAACATATCAAATGTGCGGAGGAGATATTGAAACTACCGGAAGCAGTTCAACTTCCTAAGAAAAATGGCATTCATGCATATTAAGGCACACCAGAAAGTGAGTTTGGAATCGGAAAAGGCTGGCGGACAGAGAGGTAAAACAAACGGCTAAGCAAAAGGTAAAAACAGAAAGTGCTCTAGTCCTTGGTGGGTAAGTCTCTTTAAAAGGTAAACCAGAGTATACTAAAGAGAGTCGAAACTCATCGTAGATTTAGAGGAATCATATCATAAGGAAGGGTGGGTTCACACCCACTCAGGGAAAACTTATCATCCCCTCTCATCTAGTTTGTCCTTTAATAAGGGAAGAACCTAAGAAGGGACTTTGCAGAGTAGAACCACTATGCAAACATTTGATTAGGGAAATAGGAGCTAGAAATTTGTATATCACTGTAAAACAGGTGACAGCAGTGTGATCTTTACCTCCAGACCAATCCCAAAAATATGCCCAAGCTAGAAATGGGTCAAATTGGGAAAGGGAATGGGCCTTGGACAACAATGGCAAATTGATTTTTCAGAACTCCCAAGAAAAGGGGGGTACTGATATTTGTTGGTATTAGCTGATACTTTTTCAGGTTGACCAGAAGCATTCCCTACCAGGACAGCAAAAGCTTAGGAGGTGACTAGAACATTAATACACAAAATAATACCAAGGTTTGGAGTTCCAGCTGTTACATCATCTGACAGAGGGCCACATTTTATTTATGCATATGTGAAGTCTTTTGCAGAGAATTTTGGAACCATAATAGGATGGTCCGTTTCAAGACCTCCTGATATCCTTCACTGCTACCAATATTAAAGAACAGAATGCCTGGATTCATCATTCTAGAGTGAAGAAAGCCTGCAAAACACCATGGAGGGTAACCCGGGTGCAACCTGGAAAACTATATTTTTCACAATCACCTTTTGGTCCTTCTGGGTGACCAGCCTGGGTGGTGTTTATCGCATTGGTAAGAAGAAACCCAAAAGAAAAGTGCTATAACTGCAGTGAGCAGGGTCACCATGCCAAAGAGTGCAAGCTCCCGCTGCAGCCCAAAAGATGCCATTTCTGCTGGGGCACCAGCCACCTGGTCATCAGCTGCCCCAAAAGAGTAACTGGAATGTTTCACTGAACATGAAAATTTGTTTGTTCTTTGTGGGAGAAAGATAAGTCTTCTCAGGTAGAAGTAGCCTTCTTACTTGTGGTCAGAGAAAATGTTAAATAGGGCATCATCATATTAGTAAAAGAATTTACTAACCTTCCTGAAAAGGGGGGAATTGTTAGAGGGAACTAACATTTTAAGGGTTAACTAAACATATAATGGGTGCCTACTAACAAACTAACACTTTAAGGCTTAGCCACACAATAAGTGCTTAGTTTGGAGCTTTATGTAAACTTAAGTCAAGAAAAACAGAACCCCATCGAATGCCAAGATAAGAAGTTTTACTGCACCTAGCTGTAAACTTGAGGAGACAAGATAATGAAGATATACAGCAAAAGGGGGCGCCAGTCTGGTTTCAATTGACTTGGCAGCTTGGGTTCCAGTCAATTCAACATAATGAGCCAAAGGTTAAAAGTTCACTGTGACGAAGCTGAAGGAGCCTTCATCCAAAGACCCCTAAAGACCCCTCCTCAAGATCACCAGATGGCACTTCACAGGCGCAACAGGGCGGGGTCAAGGCAGAGACTATGGAAATGATTACCTGGGACTCATTTTAATAAGAAGCGGGGAAAGGTTATGAATATGTATAGGCGTTCCTGGGGTCATTATGAATATGTAACACCTTACTGTATTTAAACACACCTCATATTGTTAGAAGTTGCGCATGAATGGTGGAACGATCCCCCTTGCGCCCGACGTCGAAATAAACATACCTGCTTTATAACTTTGTGAGTTGTAAAGTTTTATGATTTTATATGTTGTAAAGTTGTTTCCGCACATCAATGTCCATCTGTGGGTATGTGGCGGATGCACTCAGCCCACCCCCCCCACCCCCCCAGCCAAACCATCAGCAGTTTAGTCCAGGCTCCAAAGGCCTGAGCTGCAGCCAGGCCAAGAACTCCTTTTAGGAAACTCACAAGGAAGCAGAACGGCGCATTGAACACCGATACGTTGTGGGTGCAGGGAGTCTCGTGCATACCTTCCCACTGTATGCAATTTGACTATGAGTCAACTACTTCATTCTATAAATATGACAGCCTGAGTGAGCCTACTTTGAGCTCTCTCTGCCTAATAAGCTGGCTGTATGGCAATGGTTTTATTACTCACAGCTCAGTGGATGAGCCCAATTTAAGTTTCACATCAATCATTCAGCTTAAGTAAATGCATACTAAAGATAATTAATCATCTAGAAGTGTAAAGTTGTGTGATTTTTAATATAGTCTCTGCTTTATGTTAGTAAGCTGTATTTGCTGAAATCTCAAGCTGTAAAGTTCTGCTCATATTTACCAAAAGCAACCATAAACTACACTGAACACCTGCAAGATAATGTCTAGTTCGCACTTTGCTGGGAAGAACAGAACTGACTGGGCAAAAATCAATTACTTCAAGGCTAATGAGCTGAGACCAGCTGATAGGAGGCAGCTCGGCGGGTCCTGATTAAGAGAAATCTTTGAGGTACAGAGAAGTCTTTTTTTTTTTTTTTTCTCTCAATCGGGCACTTTCGTTCTCAAGAGACCTGACAGCTCCCAGCTCCCGGCAGCCCTTGCGAGAGCAGCTTATGTGGAGTGGGCGTTACCACGGTGAGGGCGATCACTCCCCCGTGAAAAAGCCTCCAGGAGGGCAGCGACGCGTCGCTGCTCACCAGGTGCTGGAAGGGGCAATCGGCTTGTGACACGGGTGAGTAGTACCCATGCTGTGCTGCAGCAGCGGGTGTGGTAACTCGGGCACTAGGGTGAACAGGTTGTCACCTTTTACTAGTTAGACTCTCTCACCTATTGCCAGTGTCTCATAATGTTGCTGACCATGGTCTTGACCAGAAAGAGAGCTTGGCTGAAGAAGACTATAGTAACTCAGACAGACTGTCTGCCCAGAACTGCGGCTATTCAGGTTTCTGGCTGCAGGGAGTGCCAGAGCCTGCTGTTGCTGGATGACAATGGTCAGCATCCCACCTGTGTGAGGTGTGAGCAGGTGCAAGATCTGCTCTACATGGTTGTGAAGCTTAAGGAGGAGATTGAGACACTGAGGACCATCAGCGAGTGTGAAAAGGAAATAGACTGGTGGAGTAACTCCCTGGCGTGCCACTCAGAGAGGCTCCAAGGGGATACTCCCCAAAAGGTGATGAACCCCTTGACCTGTCAGGCAGAGGGAGAAAACCTGAGACAGCCCCTGCCCTGTTGCTGTCGGACAGAGGTAGGGGACAGAAAAGATGAGGAGGGTTGGAAGCTAGTTCCAGTTTGGGGCTGTGGGCAATCCCCCTCCCTACCTGCTTTGCTTCCCCAGGTGCCCCTCCGTAATAGGTTTGAGGCCCTGCATCTTGAAGAGGAGGTAGGTGAGGATGTGGTGCAAGGCCCACCTACGAGGTCACCTAGAAAGAGGCAGTTGACCCCACGCCTCAAGACCGCCTCAGATAAGAAAGAAAGAAGGGTAACTGTAGTAGGCAATTCCCTTCTGAGAGGGACAGAGGGCCCAATCTGCAGAGCTGACTCTCATCGTAGGGAAGTGTGCAGTCTACCTGGAGCCCGGATCGGGGACATCACCAGGGCGCTCCCCAACCTGGTGCACCCGACGGACTACTACCCAGTGCTGATCTTCCAGACAGATGGGGAGGAAGCTGTATCCCGCAGTCTAAGGGGAATGAAAAAAGATTTCAAGGCCTTGGGACGGATGGTAAAAGAGTCTGGGGCTCAAGTGATTTTTCTTTTCCCTCTTTCCAGTTTTGGGTGATGATGTGGGAGGGAATAGAAAAATCCAGTCCCTAAACAATTGGCTACAGGACTGGTGCTACAGGCAGGGCTTTGGGTACTTTGAAAACAGCTAGTTTTACAAGACACCAGTCCAAACAGTGATACGTGGGAAAGGTTTATCTCTCAGGGGTAGAAGGATGCTGGGACAGGAATTAGCAGGGCTCATTTGGGGAGCTTTAAACTAGATTTGATGGGGGATGGGGTGGTAGCTGGGCTTGCATGAGTAGAGCATCACTCTAGAGTTCATGAGGGCTGGGAGGCCCCCCCTACACCTGAGGTGAAATTGGAGTGCTCAGCTCGCTCTCTGAAATGCCTGTACACCAATGCATGCAGCATGGGGAATAAGCAGGAGGAGTTAGAAATCTGTGTTAGGGCAGGAGATTATGATCTGGTGGCAATTACAGAGACGTGGTGGGACAGCACACATGACTGGAATGTGATCATGGATGGCTATGTCCTTTTCAGGAAAAGACAGGCCAGCCAGACGTGGTGGTGGAGTTGCTCTTCATGTGAAAAAGCAACTAGAATGTATTGAGTATTGTCCAGGCACGGATGAGGAGCGAGTTGAGAGTCTATGGGTGAGAATTAAGGGGCAGGCTGGCAGGGGTGATACTGTTGTGGGTGTCTATTACAGGCCACAAGATCAGGGTGAGGAAGTTGATGAAGCCTTCTACAGGCAGCTGAGAGCAGCCTCACAGTCACAGGCCCTGGTTGTGGTGGGGGATTTTAACTTCCCTGATGTTTGCTGGAAGGACTACTCGGCTGGCCAGCCACAGTCTAGGAGGTTCCTCCAGTGCCTTGATGATAACTTTCTGATGCAAAGGGTGGAGGAGCTGACTAGAAGCGGTGCATTGCTGGACCTCATCCGCACTAACAAGGAGGGTCTGGTTGAAACAGTAAAGGTTGCGTCATGTAAGATGCGATGAATGCAAATGCCGGCAGGAGCTCTTCGAGCATGACGGGCAGGCCGGGCGAGAGTAATGAGTCCAATTCAATATGAGTTTAACATCAGTACTCTTTAATGAACTCTTAACAACACTGAATATCAACGTCCACCAGACCATGTTTTTCCAGCCCTTGTATACTCTATACCCAAAGGCCATGCGGCAAGCGCAAGCTACAATTGGTTACACTTGCTGTCACTCTTCCCCCCCCACTATCGTGATTAGCTGCAGGGCACTATTCACAGACTGTTCATGCGCAGCGGCGACGCCCCTCCTGCAGCCTGGGTCGAGGACAGACCAGCTTCTGTTTACTTTCCTTCTGTCTTTGGTGTCTCAGGGAAAACCTTCCGTGTAGCACAGCCACATCAAGCTCTGGCTTGTTCACAGCACACAGCCAGAAACTCCCCACAGTTGCGGGCGGCCTTGGTTGCAGCGACCATGAGATGGTGGAGTTCAGGATCTCATGTGGCAGGAAAAAAATAGCAAGCAGAATTGCAACCCTGGACTTCAGCAGGGCCAACTTTGGTCTTTTCAGGTAATTGCTAAGGGAAATCCCATGGGCAAGGTTGCTTGAAGGCAAAGGGGCCCAAGATAGTCGGTTAGTGTTCAAGGACTGTTTCTACCGGGCACAAGATCAGAGCATCCCGACACGTAGGAAGTCGAGGAAGGGAGCCAGGAGGCCTACATGGTTAAACAGGTAGCTGCTGGGTAAGCTCAAGTGGAAAAGAAGAGTTTATAGATCATGGAAGGAGGGGCTGGACACTTGGGGAGAATATAAGGCTGTTGTTAGAGGGTGTAGGGAGGCAACTAGGAAAGCTAAGGCCTCCTTACAATTAAACCTGGCGAGAGGGGTCAAGGACAATAGGAAGAGCTTTTTCAAATACGTGGCAGATAAAACTAACACCAGAGGCAATGTAGGTCCACTGATGTATGAAGTGGGTGTCCTGGTGACAGAAGACACAGAGAAGACAGAGTTACTGAACGCCTTCTGTGTCTCTGTCTACTCTGCCGGAAGCTGTCCTGAGGAGTCCCATACCGCTGAGGCCCCAGAGGAAGGCAGGACAATGGAGGAGTTTGCCTCGGATGATGAAGACTGGGTTAGGGAGCAGTTAGGCAGTCTGCACATCCATAAATCCATGGGTCCGGATGGGATGCACCCGCAGGTGCTGAGGGAGCTGGCTGAGGTCATAGCTGGACCGCTCTCCATCATCTTTGACAAGTCCTGGGAAACGGGAGAGGTGCCTGAGGAGTGGAGGAAAGCAAATGTCACTCCAGTCTTCAAAAAGGGCAGGAAGGAGGACCTGGGTAACTACAGACCGGTCAACCTCACCTCCATCCCTGGGAAACTGATGGAATGACTTATCCGTGGTGCCCTCTCAAGGCATATCAAGGATAAGAGGATCATTAGGGGCAGTCAACATGGCTTCCCCAAAGGGAAGTCGTGCTTGACCAATCTCATTGACTTTTATGAGGACTTAACAAGATGGATGGATGATGGTAGAGCGGTGCACGTGGTGTACCTTGACTTGAGTAAGGCATTTGACACAGTCTCCCACAGCATCCTCACAGCTAAACTGAGGGAGTGTGGTCTGGATGATCAGGTAGTGAGGTGGACTGCAAACTGGCTGAAGGAAAGAAACCAGAGAGTCGTGGTCAATGGGGCGGAGTCTGGTTGGAGGCCTGTATCTAGTGGAGTGCCTCAGGGGTCAGTACTGGGGCCTGTATTATTCTATATGTTCATCAATGATTTGGATGAGGGAATAGAGTGTACTATCAGCAAGTTTGCTGATGATATGAAGCTGGGAGGAGAGGCTGATATGCCAGTAGGCTGTGCCACCATCCAGTGAGAACTGGATAGGCTGGGGAGTTGGGCAGGGAAAAATTTAATGAAATATAACAAGAGAAAATGTAGAGTCTTACATCTGGGTAGGAAGAAACCTAGGTTCCAGTATAAGTTGGGGAATGACCTATTAGAGAGCAGTGTAGCGCAAAGGGACCTGGGGGTCCTGGCGGGCAGCAGGATGATCATGAGCCAGCACTGTGTCCTTGTGGCCAAGGCGGCCAATGGCATCCTGGGATGTATTAGAAGGGGCTGGTTAGTAGGTTGAGAGAGGTTCTCCTTCCCCTCTACTCTGCCCTGGTGAGACCACATCTGGAATATTGTGTCCAGTTCTGGACCCCTCAGTTCAAGGAGGATAGGGAACTGCTGGAGAGAGTCCAGTGCAGGGCAACAAAGATGATTAAGGGAGTGGAGCATCTCCCTTATGAGGAAAGGCTGAGGGAGCTGGGTCTCTTTAGCTTGGAGAAGAGGAGACTGAGGGGTGACCTCATTAATGTTTACAGATATGCAAAGGGTGAGTGTGTCACGAGGATGGAGCCAGGCTCTTCCTGGTGACAGCCAATGATAGGACAAGGGGTAATGGGTACAAACTGGAACACAAAAGGTTCCAATTAAATTTGAGAAGAAACTTCTTCTCAGTGAGGGTGACAGAACACTGGAACAGGCTGTCCAGGGAGGTTGTGGAGCCTCCTACTCTGGAGGCATTCAAGACCTGCCTGGATGCCTTCATGTGTAACTTCATCTAAGTGTTCCTGCTCCGGCAGGGGGATAGGACTAGATAATCGTTCAAGGTTCTTTCCAATCCCTAACATTCTTTGATTCTGTGATATGCAAAATGGGGCCTGTTTTCACTTCTCTTAGAAGAAAAGGATTTATTCAGATAAAACAGTACTGGCAAGGTGTCGAGGGTTTAGATTGCGGCATGATGATAAAACCCTGGCAGGTAATTGGCGCCCAATGTGGGGTGAGAGAAAGGGATAAATTTGGAGATATTTGGCTTTTCTACTGCTCTGATGCACCATTCAATGTTCTTGGCACGGTGCCAACTCATTAAGTTGTTATACTTGTGCGTCTGTTTGCTTCGGACTTTATTTAGTGGTATTAAGGTAAAGTGAAGAACATAGATTTAAAGATGTTATGGCATAAGTTGTATCAGTTATTTTCTACATTGTGTTTGGTGATTCCTTATCTGTGCTGGACCTTCTTTCTAAATTGAAGTATTCATTATATCACAAGAAGAAACTGGACGATGGTTATGATGATACTGTGTGGTTTGGCACAGGTTTATTTCATTATACTGTAGCAGCTAATGAATTTCTACTTGTTTCTGCTTTACCTTGAAAAGCCTCCGGGAGAGATGAGAGAGCAATACGACTATGTGTTTGTGAATTGGTCAGCAAAACTTTAGAAAGGCTAACTAACAATACTTTTGTATTTTCACTAGGACAGTTTGCAAATGTTTTAGAGAGTTATGAATTTTCTTGAAGTTTTGATAGAACTGTGATGGTGTTATCTGGTTTGTTGAATTTGTGTCAGTTTGTGTTACTGTTAAGAGAAATGAGGTTCAATAGGAGATTTGCATCTGTTTTTAGTCCTGAGATTCGTGGTGCGTCTTTGGAAGCTTTAGCAAAAAGCACTCTTAGTTGCTGGAGAAAAAGCAAAACAGCGAAACCTGCCACTGCAGCCACTGCCCCCCCAATTGCAGCTTCACAGGCTGAAGCTACAGCTCCTCCGCAAAACTCAGCCGCCAAGGTTGCTGCAGATAATGTTACTTCTCCAGCCTCAAAGGCTAACAAGGCAGCCCCACCTTCTTCACACACTGGGCACTGTTTCTACTGTAGTCATAGCAATCACTGTGACAGTCATTCAGACTCTGGAAATTAATCAAATGATGGTGAACCCATATCAGAATCAGTTGCCGGTTGTAATAAAGTCACTAGAAAGACTACCCGTGCAGCAGGTGATGGCACAGGGCCAACATCAACCCAAGGGGCATCATCAGTACATGGAGGAGATGAAGTGACCACCACTCTGTCTTTCTCTCCAGGTGAGCTGAGAGATCTGCAAAAAGACTTCAGTCTTCGTGAAGGCGAGAATATTTTAACCTGGCTGCTCCGATGCTGGGACAATGGGGCAGAAACAATTGAATTGGAAGGTGGCGAAGCCAGGCAGCTGGGATCTCTGTCAAAAGATTCCACTGTTGTTAGGGTGGTTTCAAGAGACCCTAATGCCACTACCCTCTGGACCCAACTCCTGGCAGCTATGAAAGAAAGATTTCCCTACAAGGAAGATTGTATATGCACGTTAGGGAAATGGAGTACTATGGAGAGAGGTATCCAGTTCCTGAGAGAATTAGCTGTGTGAGAGATCATCTCTTTTGGACCAAACAGCCAAGAGGGGACAGACCCAGATAGAATCAATTGTACACG
The DNA here is from genome assembly GCF_037038585.1 of Patagioenas fasciata. Taxonomy (NCBI): domain Eukaryota; kingdom Metazoa; phylum Chordata; class Aves; order Columbiformes; family Columbidae; genus Patagioenas; species Patagioenas fasciata. The sequence continues at coordinate 45,414,188 of NC_092559.1, forward strand.
ATCTCTGTGGTGCAGATTTGTACAAAGTGCACCACCTGCATATGCTAAGTCATTGGCAGGAATGGTCTGGTCAGCTGGAGGTGTACAAAATATTACTGAAGTGATTGAGCAGCTCCAGGACTTTGAGGACAGCCTTGACGTTTCTCTAAGGGCTTGTGTCTATGCTGTGGATAAACTGTGTGAAAAATCTGATGACCGGTTTGAAAAGCTGCTGCAAGAAATCAAAGAACTCAGAGAAGACACGTACCATTCATGACCTGTACGAACCAATGTTTTAGCTATTAGGAAAAGGCGTTTCCAACCTCGAGAGAGAGGGCAGAGGCAGCCCACAAAAAGAGGTTCACTGTGGTTCTTCCTAAGTGAGCAGGGAGAAAACATGAATAAGTGGCATGGAAGACTTCCCTCAGAACTTCAAGAATGAGTATGTGAGATAAAAGGAAAACTCCTAGAAAAATGGCTGCTCCAGTTTACAAAAGGAGCAGAAGAGATTCTGATGCTCTTGAAGGAACCTCTAATTCACACCCAGAGACTGTGCAAAACAGGAATTAGAGGTGCCCTGCCTCCAACCAGGTGGAGGAAAGGGATAACAGAGTTTATTTGACTGTACAAATACGATGACCTGGTACAACACACCCCCAGGAGTACAAAGCTTTAGTGGACACTGGTGCTCAGTGCACAATAATTCTTTCTAATTATAAAGGAACGCAATCCATCAATATTGTTGGATTGACTGGGGAATCCCAGGAAATGACTGTTGTAGAGGCTGAAAGGAGCCTAAGTGGAAAAAAACTGGCAAATGCATCCCATTGTGACTGGTCCAGATGCTCCATGCATCCTTGGCATAGACTACCTCAGGAGAGGGTATTTTAAGGACCCAAAAGGGTATAGGTGGGCATTTGGTATAGTAGCTGTGCACACTGAGAAAACTGAACAGCTGTCTGATTTGCCTGGTCTTTCACATGACCCTTCTGTTGTAGGACTGCTGATGGCTGACGATCAGCAGGTGCCAATTGCTACCACGATGGTGCATCGCCGACAATATTGCACCAATCGAGACTCTTTGATTCCTATCCAGAAGCCGATCGATCAATTGGAAAGCCAGGGTGTGATCAGTAAGACTCGCTCACCTTTTAACAGCCCAGTCTGGCCAGTGCGTAAGTCTAGTGACGAGTGGAGACTAACTGTAGACTATCGTGGCCTAAATAAAGTTAAGCCACCACTGAGTGCTGCTGTGCCTGACGTGCTAGAACTGCAATTTGAAGTGGAGTCAAAGGCTACTAAGTGGTATGCTACAATTGACATTGCTAATGCATTTTTCTCTATTCCTGTAGCAGCAGAATGCAGGCCGCAGTTTGCTTTCACCTGGAGGGGCATCCAGTATTCGTGGAATCGCTTGCCCCAGGGGTGGAAACACAGTCCTACCATTTGCTATGGACTGATCCAGGCCACGCTGGAACAAGGTAAAGCTCCAGAACGCTTGCAATATATTGATGATATCATTGTATGGGGCGACACAGTGAAAGAAGTCTTCGAGAAAGGTGAGAGAATAATTCATATTCTTCTGGATGCTGGTTTTGCCATAAAACGAAGCAAGGTCAAGGGACCTGCACGAGAGATCCAGTTTTTAGGAATAAAATGGCAAGATGGCCGTCGTCAGATCCCAAAGGATGTGATCAACAAAATTGCAGCAATGTCTCCACCTACTAATAAAAAGGAGACACAGACTTCCTTGAGTGTTGTAGGTTTTTGGAGAATGCATATTCCTGACTACAGCCAGATTGTGAGTCCTCTCTATCGAGTGAGCTGTAAAAAGAACCAATTTGAGTGGGGCCCGGAACAACAACAAGCCTTTGAACAAATTAAGTGTGAGATAACTCATGCGGTGGCCCTTGGACCAGTTCGGACTGGACTAGATGTTAAAAATGTGCTCTACACTGCCTCTGGCAGAAAGCACCAGGATAAACCCGAGGTCGACCCTTAGGTTTTCAGAGTTGAGGATACAAAGGATCTGAGGCCAACTATACTCCAACTGAAAAGCAGATATTAGCAGCATATGAAGGAGTTTGAGCTGTTTCAGAAGTGATCGGTACTGAAGCACAGCTCCTCCTAGCACCTCGAGTGCTGGTGCTGAGCTGGATGTTCAAAGGGACGGTTCCCTCTCCACATCATGCAACCGAAGTTACATGGAGTAAATGGATTGTACTGATCACGCAACGAACTCGAATTGAAAATCCCAATCGCCCAGGGATCTTAGAAGTGATCACAGACTGGCCAGAAAGCAAAGACTTTGGGATGTCTCCAGATGAGGAGGAAGTAAAACGTGCTGAAGAAGCACCACCATATAATACTCTTTCAGAGACCAATGAGCATTATGCACTGTTCACAGATGGATCCTGCCGTCTTGTAGGAAAACATCAAAGGTGGAAAGCTGCTGTGTGGAGTCCCACACGACAAGTTACAGAAGCCACTGAAGGACGAGGTGAATGTAGTCAATTTGCAGAAGTGAAAGCCATCCAGCTGGCTTTGGACATTGCTGAACGAGAGAAGTGGCCAATACTTTATCTCTGTACTGACTCATGGATGGTAGCAAATGCATTGTGGGGGTGGCTACAGCAATGGAAGAAAAGCAACTGGTAGCACAGAGGTAAACCCATTTGGGCTGCCACACTGTGGCAAGACATTGCTGCTCGGCTAGAAAGCCTGCTGTGAAAGTTCGTCATGTAGATGCTCACGTGCCTAAAAGTCGAGCCACCGAGGAACATATGTTAACAACCAACAAGCGGATCAAGCTGCTAAGATTAAAGTAGCTGAGGTGGACTTGGACTGGCAACATAAAGGTGAACTTTTCCTAGCTCGGTGGGCCCATGATGCTTCAGGGCATCAAGATAGAGATGCAACATATAAATGGGCTCGCGATTGAGGGGTGGACCTAACTATGGACACTATTTCACAGGTTATTCATGAATGTGAAACTTGTGCCAAAATCTAACAAGCGAAGCGGTTAAAACCTGTATGGTATGGGGGGCGATGGTTAAAGTATAAGTATGGAGAAGCTTGGCAGATTGATTATATTACACTTCCACAAACACGTCAAAGTAAGCGTTATGTACTTACAATGGTGGAAGCAACCACCGGATGCTTGGAAACATATGCCGTACCTCATGCTACAGCCTGAAATACTATCCTGGGCCTTGAAAAGCAAGGCCTTTGGCGGCACGGCACACCAGAAAGAATTGAATCAGACAATGGTACTCATTTCAAAAACAATATTGTAGACAATTGGGCCAAAGAACATGGTATTGAGTGGGTATATCGTATTCCATATCATGCACCAGCCTCTGGGAAAATTGAAAGGTACAGTGGTTTGCTAAAAACTACACTAAAGGCACTGGGTGGTGGAACCTTTAAAAACTGGGATTCACATTTAGCAAAAGCCACTTGGTTGATCAACACTAGGGGATCAACCAATTGAGCCGGGCCTGCCCAATCAGAAATTCTTCGTACTGTAGAGGGAGATAAAGTCCCCGTAGTACACATGAAAAATATATTAGGAAAGGCAGTCTGGGTTACTCCTGCCTCAGGCAAAGGCAAGCCCATTCGTGGGATTGTTTTTGCCCAGGGACCTGGCAGCACCTGGTGGGTGATGCTTAAGGATGGAGAAGTTCGGTGTGTACCTCAAGGGGATTTGATTTTAGGTGAAAATATGCAATACTGAACTGCATGATGTGAATTGCCATAGTAACAGTGTTTATTAAGTGTCTTTCAGATCAAGACAGTGATGATGAAACCAGAGCTAGCTTCTTTGAGTGGCACCTGACAACTTATTTGAAGTTGATATCTTTAACCCACAAACAGTGGTCATGAGATGCACTAGGTGTACCATTTTTCCTGCCCTGGGAGACTGTTGTGACAAAAAGAACTTAATAAACTTTTTAAAGGATGGTCCACTGATTAACAGAATGATGAATTACTCCTGTGTATATATGTACATATGTGTGTCTATATATAGTAGTAGTGATTAATTAGATTGTATTGATAGATTGTAATGATAAGGTTTAAGTATTCTGTGAATGGCATATTATAAGGGGTGGAATGTCCTGGTTTTGTTAAAAAACAAGTTTCTCTTTTAGTGAATTTTGCCTGTCAGCTAAAGCCTTCATATTAGCTGCATTTTCCTGGAGAATCAGATACATGTTTTGGTAAACATAGCAATGGAATGCTAACTTATTTGTGAGGACAGATTCACATCTCGCGAGAGGGGCAACAAGAAACAGGTGACCAAGAAACTGCCCAACTGTGTATAACGTTGCATTCACGTGAATACTTCATATAAAAGTGGGAGTCACGAGGATCTCGTGCTGTATGGTTTTGTACCCTGACTTCTCCTCTTATGTTACATCCTTTGCTAATATCAGATTCTCGAGTTCTTGTATTTCAGGTATCTTCAGTGAACACCTGTGTTTTAGCTAGAGGAGGCAGCACTGGAACAATGTTATTGGTGTCACAGACCCAACATCTAACTGAAGTCCAATCTGAAAAAGTGCAGGCCACGACTTTCCAGTCTGTGTGGGCACTTACCCCACACCAGGTTGTTAAACCCAGAGTAATACCAGATGAAGGAGCTGGAGCAACAGAGTATGTATTACTGGATGGTGACAACACCATTGTTGTTGATTAACTTAGATTTGTCCTGCCTCTGCTGTACCCTTAACCATTTGCCTTTAATGTTTAGGAGAAATCAAAAGCTGCAGATCTCTTAACAATGTGTTTCACTAGCATGACAACTCTCGTAACTGTATTACAGAATTGTGCTATGCTAAGGGATTTTAACATTAATGTTTCTTATTGTTGTTTCTCTGAGTAGGTAGTGGCTGCAAATGCTGCTTTGATTTTGAAGGCAAGTGTTGCTTCAACATAGATGATGAACTAGCCAGCATGGAAGACAACATCTCACATCTTTGGGACTAATGCAGCAAGTGGAACAATCTACTGATAATGCCTGGCTGAATGACTCATTTAATTCCTTGACGAGATGAATGGGACACCTGATTATTGTAGAAATCACGTATTATTGTAGAAATATATTTTTTTCATTTTTCTGTATGTGCTTATTATGTGCCCCTGTAAATTGCTCTGTGCTACACCTCACAAGCCCAAATGAACAACCCTGGCTTTGTCAGTCCCAGCAGAAGAAAGTTGTGTGAGTGAGGGGGTGGAATGAATGGGAATATAGCGGCAGAATGCCGAGGAGGTTGCTTAAATGTAAATACGCTCAAGTGACTTGCAGCCGTCTGTAGAAAAAGCACATACATCACACTAATTGTTTTACTGACCTTTGTATGCTTGATGAGTGGAACCTCTGTTACATAACATAGGCCTGTGAGAAACTCTAGGACACCTTATCACTACGAGATTCCTGCTTTGTTGTGAGAAAGAGCGAGAGGCTCACCTGCTTGAAGCCCTGAAATACAGGCAAATGCAGCAGGCCCAGTGATCTTCCCCGAGGGCTGAATTGCTGCAGTGCCTGCATCCCCACTTGTGTTACCTCTGCATGGGAGCTTAGGTGCTACTTCGGAGATTCCCCCAGTAGAGAGGTAACTAAAATAAAACTTGCTCTTTTCAAATGCATTCATGGCCTCTGGCTTTTCTTGCAACGTGCCTGCGCCTGTGCACACACTACTTGAGATCTGGACTGATGCAAAATTGTGCCTGTTCTTAATTCTTTACTCTAGGGCAAGGGTATCTTAGCTGTGATAGTGAGGCACATAGCACTTATAAGCCTGGTATAAAGTTAGGAGTGATTCTTCTAGAGGTTCTATCACCCTTCTGCCACTGTACCCATTTCTATAGCAGCTGATGTTAAGGAGAATATATGTGGACCCTCATGACAGTACCCACCTGCATCTGCTCTCTGCTATACTGATGGTGACTATGGGGAAACTTTGTGAGTACTTGTTTTCTCTGATATTTTATTTTAAAGCATTCATCAGGGAGCAGTCCTGCTGATTAATTTTTGTGGCTGTCAGTCCTGAAGTGCAGCAGAAGCTCTTCTGATGTGAGAGCACAAAGGAGAGCAGTGACCACTGAATCCTTGAAAGGACAACAGAAGGGATGTCTGGATCTGCAGGTCCGTTGATTTATGTCTTGTTGAGGCCCTGTTATTGTAGAACTGCCTCACTCCCACAGCAGGTCCTGTTTTCAGCTTTCCGAGGTGGCCTTGAAATTCCTTTGAGCCTGGCTAGTTCAGTAACAAATCACTATCTAATAGAAACCCATCCACAATCCATCATATTCACCTGACTTCTCGCCAACTGACTACAACTTCTTCAAGCATCTCATCAACTTTTTGCAGGGAAAACACTTCCAGAACCAGCAGGATGCAGAAAAGGCTTTCCAAGTGTTTGTCAAATCCCAAAGCATGGATTTTTACACTACAGGAATGAATGAAATTATTTCTTGCTGGCAAAAATGTGTTGACTGTAATGATTCCTATTTTGATTAATGAAGATGTGTTTGAGCCTAGTCATAATGATTTAAAATTCACAGTCCAAAACTGCAATTAGTTTTTCACCAACCTAATACATACTCAAGCAGTGACCCATGTTACTGCAGAGGAAAAAGTAATTCATGCACTATAAAGATTAACAGCATCGTTTAAACAGGAAAAAACACCCCCAACTTCAGTGCCTTCTCTGTGTGCCTTGCTGACTGACTATTGCACAGGTTATCCATGAACGTGAAGTATGCACTGCAATCAAACAAGCCAAATGGTTAAAGCCTGTACCGTATGGAGAGACTTGGCAGATTGATTATATTACACTTCCACAAACCTGCCAAGGTCAGCGCTATTTACTTACAATGGTGGATGCAACCACCGGATGGCTGGAAACATATGCCGTACCCCGTGCTACAGCCCAGAATACTATCTTGGACCTTGAAAAACAAGTCCTTTGGCAACACAGTACACCGAAAAGAATTGAGTCAGACAATGGGACTAATTTCAAAAATAGTCTTATGGACGATTGGGTCAAAGAGCATGGTATTGAGTGGGTATATCACATCCCATATCATGAACCAGCTTCTGCAAAAACTGAATGGTACAATGGTCTGTTGAAAACTACACTAAGGGCAATAGGTGATGGAACCTTCTAAAATTTGGATTCTCATTTAGCAAAGGCCAAGCGGTTGGTCAACACTAGAGGATCCATCAGTTGAGCAGGGCCTGCCCGATCAGAAATTCTTCGTACTGTAGAAGGAGATAAAGTTCCTGCAGTACACATGAAAAGTATTTTAGGGAAGGCAGTCTGGGTTACTTCTCCCTCAGGGAAAGGCAAACCCATTCATGGGACTGTTTTCACCCAAGGACCTGGAAGCACTTGGTGGTTAATGATGGAAGATGGAGAAGTCCTATGTGTACCTCAGGGGGATTTGATCCTGGGTGAGAATACTCAATATTGAACTGCATGATGTTATTTACTGTATAATACTATGTGCCATATTAACAGCGTTCAATAAGTGTCTTTCAGATTAATGCAGTGATGATGGAACCAGAACTGGCTTCAACAAGTGGCACCTGGCAACTTCTTCAAAGTTGACATCTTTAATCCACAAACTGTGGGTACGAGCTGCACTAGATATACCATCTTTCCTGCCCATGGAGACTGTTGTGATAAGTAAAGCTTAAAGTCATTAACTAAATGAACTTAATGAACATTTCAAAAGGATGGCCCATGGACTAAGGGAACAATGAATGATATCTCTCTGTGTATATGTATATATGTATATATGTATATATGTATATATGTATATATGTATATATGTATATATGTATGTATATAGTACCCTGTTTCCCCAAAAATAAGACAGGGTCTTATATTAATTTTTGCTCAAAAAGATGCTTACTTTTTTACATGTATAGCTGCCTGGACACTATTTAAATTGACTTTTTTAATGAACTGTAACTAGGGCTTATTTTTGGAGTGAGGCTTAGATTTTGAGCATCCTCGAAAATCCTGAAAAATCATGCTAGGACTTATTTTTGAGGTAGATCTTACTTTTGGGGAAACAAAGTAGTAGTAATTAATTAGAGTGCATTGGTAATGCCTAAGCATGACATAAATGGTATGGAATAAGGGGTAGAATGTGCTGGTTTGACTGAAAGTGAGTTAATTTTCTTCATGCAGTTAGAAACCTTTCTTCTTCATAGCTAGCATGGTTGCTGTTTGAATTTAGTTTGAGAACAAGAGATAACACCCCAGGACAGAGTTAGTGTTTTTAATTGCTCTGGACTGAGAGCCAAGGATGTTTTGAGTGCTCTGCCCACAGGTGTGAGGTGGCTAGTAAGGGGGGCATAGATGAGGCAGACCTTGACTGACATCTAGACTGATCAATAAGAGTATTCCATCCCATTAGCATCATACTTCATATTTAAGGAGAGTCAGGATTTTTGGGCTAGTAGGATGGCTGGGAGACAGAGATGGAGACCTGTTCTGGTTCTGCTCTGTTTCAGGGAAAGTCCATTCGAGAGTTCTTTTAGTTTGGCCTTTTGCCATACAGTCATTTTGCGGTGGGCCTCTGGGCCTTTCTGCCTTTTTCTCTCTTCTCCCCCCAGGATTATCTGTTTGAGATCAGGGTGCTCTGTCTATTTCTGAGACTGGCTGCTTGGCATGGGTGGAGTTTGTGAGGAACTGCATTGAGATTCTTTCATTTTATATTCTATTTTTCATTTTATATATAGTAGTAGTAGTAGTAGTATATTAGTATTATTTTGTTATTTTATTAAACTGTTTTTATCTCAATCCATGAGTTTCTCCTTTCTGTTTTGAATTGCTAGCTCGAGTTAAACCACAACACAAGGGTACCCAGAAGATCGCTTACCAGGTTGGCAAGTTCTCTCAGTCCTCAAGAAATGTTTCTTAGATGACCAGTCTAAGGAGGAGAGTCTTTGACTGCAGACCCACTGCTCCGAGGAAGACCAACTGAAAGGGTGTCTTTGGCGCGCTCCATTTATACGCTAGTTGAATCTGAGCTGTGGTCAATTATGGTCGTGGTCCAGAAACTTCTCTCAATCAAGGCATTTCATTGGTCAAGGGCCCTGTCTGACAACCAAGGGGTGTTTGCATGACAATAGTAGTCCACCAACCTAGAAGTTTCTGTTTCTTTTGGATGGCGGGGGGGGGGGGAATGCATCTGCCACAAATCCACCCCCTGACCACAGTCATGATTTAACTGGTCTCTTTTGGAGTGGTGGTGCAGTCACCTCTTGCCTCCAAAGTCAAAAGGGAGTGCAGTTTTGGTGAATCTTACCATCCACTATGAATCATCATTTTTCAGTTATCTTTCAACTATTACAAACACTATCAGTAGTCAATAATACAATATAAAGCAATAGTTAATCAACAATAGAATTATAACAACAATCATCAACAGCAACGGGAAGCACTGTCCTGAGGTTGTAGAAGGCTAGTAAGCCATTCTGACAAAGAAAATCCAAAACGTATTAAAACTTTTCCCAGCCAATTAGTCCCCAGTCCAGCAACGATTGCCTGAGTCCTTGGCTGCTTTCTTGTTAATTTGGTCCTGCAGTGGCATCGATACATTTGAGATGTGGATGCAGCACTTATCTACTGTCATATCCAAGATTTCACATACTCGCATAATCACATCTGGCTACTATTGGTTCTTCTACCACATTTATGCTATTAGTCTGCATTATTTCTTGCAATACATTAAATAGTTCCTCTGCACAGACATATTTAAAGGCAAAGATCCCTTGTCCAGTTTGATGCATTCAGCCACTTTCAAAAGATAAAATCATTTGAGTCATGACTATAGCGACAGAAACAGAGGTAGTGCCATTTTACAGAATCCCCTTTATGGATGTACAAAGATAGTTCTGTATCTGTAAGTTCCATTATGTCAGAACCCAGTTCTGCACAGACAATGGTTCAGGATTTGTCGTCTTCTGGACCTGTGTGTCTCTCTGTTTTAACAAGAGGTTGCACATCTTTCCTCTCCAATTCCTCCATTTCATTAGAACTACTTTTGTCAGGATCACCCCAGACTTCTCCATCCCGATCCTCAGAATCTGCATCCCCATCAAGATTCAACTTTGGGCAACACGGGGGGGGGGGGCTAGCTAGCGTGATCTCAAGTGGGCAAGTACATCTGCCACAACCCTCTTTTCAATGCATGTATGTCTCCTAACATTCTCCAGTGTATGGGTTTTTTTCTGTACCCTAACATAACAATATTTCTGCAGACTATTTAGAACTGCAGAGCACGTTATTTCACATATTAATAAATAACATCAATAAATATTGTTCAATAACAAGTCATGATAGGTTCAGTCTTATACTGCTGCTGCTCTACCTCCTTTTCGCTAATCCATGCTTCCATCACCGTCTCTTTCTCCTCTTCCATTGCAGTTGCGAAGCAGCTACTTCAGAAATCTCAGCAGAATTCAGGATCTGTCCCAGCACTTCAGCTGGTTGATGTGTTTCAACTATTTATTAGTAGCATTAGTAAACCCTTTAAAACTCTCCAACTTGAAGTCTAAATCTCTCTTCCTTCCCCTTATCTTTCCTATCATCTTTCCGATCTAAGGAAAAGGGTGGCGGGATGTGAGGGGGTAACAGGGAGCGTCTGCCACGGTTTATTACCGCCTTGCCTTAAACCGTAACAGATTTAACTGGTGGCCCGTACGGGGAGATGAGACGGTACAGGGAGACTAGACCGTACAGGGAGACCAGACCATATGGGGAAACGAGATCGTACAGAGAGAGAGTGTACGGGGACGAGATAAGAGAAACTGTGACAGGTTCTATTGGTGCCGTGACTCGGATTTGCATGAGAAATCGTGACAGATTTTATTGCACGGGAGCAGGTATGGGGTTTTGACTGAGACGGGCTATGAGCACTATTTGACAATTAATATAAACAGCTTACCGGGTAGTGTAAGTGAGAGAGCATCGGGCTTTGATGTGCGCGGTCTGTGTTTGAATCCTCTTGCGGGAGGAAACTTTGGGAAACAATAGATCTGTGTGCTTTATGGGTCATAAAGTACACTGTGGTTTGAGTTTGTTTTTAATTTTAAAGGATGTTGTTGCAAATCTATTTGGATTTAATAATACCTTTTTTGGGGTTAATTCTTCCTTTTAATGTTTTTGTGCAGAACATTACTTTTGGAAGTAGAGATGAACTTGTTATAATAGCTGTTGTCCTGGGTTGTGTATCACTGATTTACGTGATTTTTAGTTAAGTCCATGATGTATTTCTACTCATTGTTATCGTACTTTGGGAGTATGCATTTTTGGAATTCTTTGGTAGAAGCAGAAGAAATTAAAGAGACCTGTGCGTTTTGTTTTCTCAGTTTCAGGAGTGAGATTTTAGGAGAGCTATTTAACTATTCTCTGCCTGTGTCATTAGAGCAAATTACAGATGCTTTTGGGAATTTTGAATATCCCTGGACCTTTGAGCGAAGTTTGTTGGTATTATTTGGTCTCTGGAATGTGTGACAGTCTTCGCTGCTGATAAAGCTGTTTAGGAGGGTTGTAGCGATTCTAACTTCTGTGACAGGAGTTGCCGCTTTTAAAGCTACAAGAACCGCAGTCACTGAAATGCCCATGACAGCTACTGCACCCCTCTCAACAGACTCTGCAGCAACTCCAGTTCCTGACTTGGATACAGCAGCCACTATAACTGCAACGTCAGTTTCTGCATCCACTCAAACCCCCACAACATGTAATGTGGCTGTCGTGGTTGAGATGGACAAATGACACAGACCAAGTTCTTCCAGGATGAAAGTAGTAGATGCCATTTATTGCTACAAGTGCATTTTTATACACTTCTACCAGTTCATGTATCTCTTCACTATTGGTTACAAGTTACAGCAGTAACATCTCATTGGCTAATTTTGCTATTATCCATGTTACTCTTCTACTCCCTGCTCTCTCACGGGTACATCCCTTCTCTCTCACGGGTACAACTTAATATCTCCGGATACTCCTTTTCTCCCATCCTTCTCAAGTGTAAACCTTAATATCTTCAAGGCTGATCTCTACTCCCATACTCTCTGTCAAGGACTCCACAGACTCGCTGTAGTTTCCCACAATTCCCCCTTTTTGTATTTGTGCTAAAAAAGTTGCCTTCATTGTCCGCTGCAGGGCCCTTTGCAGCAGAGAAATCATGCATGACAACAGTAGTAACACAACCACAACAATCATCAGAATGATCACTCCCATTTTCACTACTGATAACAACCACCCTGAAAGCCCCCAGCTACTAAACAATTTACTTAACCAATCCCATCCATCATCAACTTGTAACTTTTGTACTCCCTCTTTCAACAATTGTATACTTTTATGAATTGACTCCGAATGATCTGACAAGTTCATACAGCACATGCCATCAAAATCTTCACACCCATGTCCTTGAGCTAATAACAAAAAGTCTATTGCAGTTCTATTCTGCAGTGTAGCATGTCTTACAGACTCTACATCTAACAAAAGACCACTTAAAGCCTTAGAAGTTCTGTTAGTTTGCTTAGCTAGCCAACATCCTAATTTTTCTGAAGTATTTAAAGCTTTAACTGTGCCAACACCAGGTACAAGAGATCCTAAAACACTTAATCCCGATCCCTAAAAATCTACATTATCGTCACATTTTGACTTATATGCATGCAGAAAGCATTTTTTCCTGTGTTACTTTTCTGTGATCTACTTCAGTTGGTTGATGTATTTCAGCTGTAGGGAAAATAGTAAATCAGGACCTGAGAAACAAGGAAATGGGGAACTGAACTCAGACTTTATGAGCAAATGTTTCCAACATAACTTACTTGCCAGATGGTGTTGCTTAGAGGATTGAATTTACTCTGAGAGAACGATAGCAAGGCTGCTTAATATTTAAAGATGCAGAGTTTTTCCTTATAGTTTCATACTTACATGTACATATCACAGTGTCAGTTTGCATGGTTTTGTTAGTTGCTGAGACTGAAAGTCAACCTAGGTTTAAATAATGACACGAAACTTGCACTTAGAGCTCAGAGAACCAATGACCTTTTTAATTATTTATTAAGATGACAAAATTAGAACTTTCCCAATGTCTGCAGTCATTTAGGAAAGTTTAAATCATTAAATAAATCTCAGCTGAGTCAACTGGACACAAGAGGGTCAATTGAACACGAGGGAAATTTTTCACTATGAGAACAATCAATCATTGGAATAATCTCCACAGGGAAGTGATGGATTCCCCAACATTGGACACTTTTAAGATTCAGCTGGACAGGATGCTGGGCCATCCTGCCTAGACTGTGCTCTTGCCAAGAAAGGTTGGACCAGATGATCCTTGTGGTTCCTTCCAACCTGGTATCTTATGGTTCTATGAACTGAAAAATCAAATGAAAAGTGCTTCCACTGAATTATACAACTTTCCTTCCTGAACAGTGTGGAAATGAGGAGAAAATTTATTTGTCCTATGTAACTCATGCAAGTGATACTGTAAAACTGGCTAATCGAATAAACTTCTAAAACCAGGATTTAAGGTTTTAAAAGCAAACATCCCTTTAATAATTGACACACGTCACTCAGGCACCTCAGGGAATCGCTCTGCCTAGTGAGGACCTCAAACAATTCCCAGGCACAGGTTATATCCACACAGATCATATGTATTCATTACATTTCCAAGAAATCCTTTGCATATGCATTACATTTCTTTGTTATTTGGCTTGTAACCTGTTTGTGCTGGTGTCGCCACCTTATCTTCTGAGAGCAAGGGCATTGTCTCCTACCCTTCTCCTGCTTATCTTAACAAATATCATTCTTGTGACTTAATGCCTAATAAGTGCTAAAACCCATCTGTGAACCTTACTCTTATTAGCTTAGTACCTGCCTAAAATCTATGACCCTTATTCATATAGACTTATTTTATTACTAATTGCTGATTTTAGGTATCATTAATCCCTCCTCTTTTCTTGAGAGTTTGTAGCCATTAGGCTTCAACCCTCATTAAAATCCAAGTTTATAATAAGTAACATTCAGCTAAAGGACGCTTTATCCAATAGTCTTGAGATATGTGTTAAAGCAAAACTCAACTAATTGTGCAGGCCTCAAAATGTCTAAGCTCCAAGATCAATAGTGTCTATAGGTCGTGATTGTTTTGCAAGCCATTCTTTGTTGTGTGAGCACTAAAACTGAAAGGATTTATATATTTTTGGGTTAGCAATTGCAGACAGGATTCACTCATTCTTTTAAGTGATGAAAACAATTCATCTATATATACATATATCATATAAGTCTCACTTTTTCAAACTCTTTTAGTGACTGCAGCACAACACTTAATCACACATTGCAACATAACATACAAACATACAAATATAACAATTGCTAATACAATAATGACAATCAATTTCTTAATCTATGTCTGTAAATCAGGAATCCAAGACACTAATAATGTCCAAACTTCTTGAAATCTGCAAGAGGTATTGCTTTTCTGTACCTCTTGCAAGACTGTAGTCTGTTTCCAAATCTCCTCTAACTCAGTCATTATTCTTTTAGATTGATCAACATTTGAATGAAGTGTTATTAGATATATTAAGATATATTAATAGGGAGGGGTATTCCTAATATAATAACCCCTTAATTTGAATTCTCTAGGCAATATGTGCATACTCAGCAATTGGTCTTGTCAGCTATCTGCATGGTTTTCTGGATAATTATAAAATGTACATTTTGGGTCCATGGATTCTCCTGATTTAACAGTGAAACGCTTTACCGTATAACAGGCAAAGACTTATGTAACTGTAATACATGTTTAAACAATTACCTACAAAGGTTAATATTAATGCTACAATGAATATTAACATACCTCCTTAAATACAATCAAATTCTGTATAAGTTTCTATTTCAGTCCAAGTGCAGTTCATTATGTTTTCGTAAGTTTTAGTGTTAAAGGAGTTGTCTCTTCTGATTCCTACCCAGTCTCTGGACTTTTCTTTAATCTAGTGTGGTGAATCCAGGAATTGACTCCTTTATGTTTCACAGCTGTGTTAGTTACCAATAGTACTGTACAGAGTCCTCTCCTCTCTTTCAAGGTTTGTCCTTTCAGGTCTGAGGACAGACTAGATCTCCAGGTCAGAAGGAAGGTACAGGCACATCCAGTTTAGCTAATTGTCTTTTTTATAGATTGATTCATTCTTTCTACCTTTCCACTAGACTGAGGTCTCTAAGGGGCATGCAAATCCCATCTTATCTCCAGAAGAGTAAAAATAGTCTATAATATTTCTGCTATAGAATGTGGAACAGCCAAATCTTGGTATGATTTCTTTGCTACTTCTCTAGCTTTGTTAGTCTGGCATGGGAAAGCTTCAGGCCATCTACAAAATTCAGAAAGATCAGTTTACCAATATTATCCCAGAAAAAGCCCTCTTTTTACCTCTCCGGGTGGGGGCTTTAACACTATCTTACAACTTTATATTTTACATCCAATTGCATATCTTTTAACATTTGTCCAAATTGGTGAGCTTTACAGTGCATTACTGATGCCTTTTTAGGTTTTAGAACAGCTTCTAATAGCTTCAACATTCCTTGCTCATGTTTGATAGGTGACACTCATAAAGTCAGAAGTCCTCTTTCTTTTCATATTGTCCCATGCGCCTGTACAATTCCAAAAGCATATTTAGAGTCTGTGTGTATTAACTCGCTTGTAACAATTCTTAGGCTCTAGTCAAAACAATAAGCTCAGCTTTCTGTGCTGAGGTATTTGACAGCAATGGTTGTGTTTCAGTTATGTTCTCTAAAGTTACCACAGCGTATCCAGATGGTTGTTCTCCACTCAGAGCAAAACTGCTCCCATCTTCATAGAGAGTCCACTCCGGATCTTCCAGTGGAGCATTCTTTAAACCTGGTCTGCTATAAAAGACTTGTTCAATAGTTAGTGTATGATCATGCTCCAAATTTTCATAATTAGATACAGGCAATAAAGTAGCAGGATTCAAAGATGTTGTCTTCAAACTCACATCATCCTGTTCCAGTAATGCTACTTGGTACTGCACCTTTCTGCTATCATGGATACATCGAGCATTAAGAGAGTTAATCGTCCCAAACTACATGGTCCTCCAACAGCATTAGAAGGAATTCCTGGTCAGGTTCTATCTCCACAGATCAAGAATACACCATACGGGAGTTTACAGGGTCACTGTCCCACATTGTTAATGACATCCCTTGGATTCTTCTGCGAGGCATTGCACCATCGGGTTTCATTTCTGTAGTCGTCAAGGGTAGCATTAACATTTTGCAGTTTTGTCCATTCATGCTTTAGCATATTGTCCTGACACTTTTCACAAACCAGCTGGATACAAGCATCCATGGGCACAGATGTCAGCAATTCCAGTTCCTGTGGTTCAATGTCTATTTCTGGGAGACAATTACTCCAAAGTGCCATGTTGGTATTATTACAGTTTGTTGCAATGCCTTTGCACCGACCACTATTTTGAAACAGTTGTGTGATGCTGCTGTAGTCATCAAGGGGAATGCCAACCAAGTATGCGTGGAACGGGTTTTCCGGACATGCCATAGCTAGGCATATGGAGTCCTGGTTAGTCATGTTGGCTAAAGTAATCCACATGTTAGTCTTTGTCTGTGCAGGCATCCAAGATGCAGCAGCTGCAGCAATCATCATTAGGAAGGCAACACAGGTTTCACATTTCATACTGGCAACCATTGTGGTCCTTGATCTGTAGAGACACAAGCGTAGCCTCTCCCCCAGGTTAATAATTCATGTGGACCCGTCCATTGTCCCGTGCACAAATCCCACACTAACACTTTTGCCCCTGGATCCACCCTCTCTTGAGCCACTAAAGAGGAAAAATGACGTAGAATGGGTGGCGTCTGGGCATCATCAGAAACCTGCAAAAAGTTTAAAACATATGTGGCTTTAGCCAAGCATGCATCAGGTGGATCACCCAACATTCCCCCTTTTTGTTTTTGAAGAAAACACTTATGTGTTCCATGAGCGCGTTCCACAATGCCTTGCCCTGTGGGAGAGTGAGGAATACCTGTAACATGAGATACTCCCCAGACCTATAGAAATGAAGCAACTTTCCGGGATACATATGCTGAGACATTGTCTGTTTTTACCTGTTGTGGAACACCCAAGAAGGAAAACACACGCCGTCAATGACGTATTACATCTTGTGCAGATTCTGCAGTATGAGCAGTGGCAACGATAGCAGAAGAGAAGGTGTCTATAGAGGCATGAACATACTGCAAGCGCCCAAATTCAGGTACATGTGTAACATCAGTTTGCCAAATTTGCAAGGCTCGAAGGCCATGGGGATTGGTGCCATAATAAGTAGGAATAGGCTGGCCTTGATAATCAGGGCATGCAGCAACAACATTACGTGCCTCAGAATTTGAAATGCCAAATTGTTGTCTCAAAGCACGATAACCTATGTGATAGAAATGATATGAGGCTATTGCCTGTTGCTTAACATCAGGAACAGGTCCTAAAGTCACTGCTGAAACTAGAGAATCTGCTTTTGCATTTCCTTCTATTATGAAACCTGGCAACGTAGTATGACTTTTAACATGCATGACGTAATATTAATGATGACGCTTCTGAATTTCAAGCAATAACAGTTTTAAAATACCAAATAGCTTTTCATTAGACACATGTCCCAATATAGCTTTATCCAACCGTTGTACAAGCCCAGCCACATAAGCAGAGTCTGTTACAATATTCACAGGGCCAGGAAAGGCCTGAAACGCCATGGTCATTGCTCTAAGTTCGATCACTTGTGGTGATCCTTCCTGATATTGTACTCAGTGTTGCCACTGTGGCAAACAAAACCTTCCAAACAATGGCTGCCTTGCCTGTCCTTCCTGATCCGTCTGTAAATACTGTAGGTCCATTTACTGGGCTCGACTGATTCAATTGTTTCTGACCAAATTTCACCTGACTGCCTAATTTAATCACTGGATGTGAGGGCAAATGATAACTGATTTGACCCGTATAATTCATCATAGCTGCTTGTAGTGCAGAACTATTAACCATACACCATTCAAAATAATGACTTTGCACAGGAAGCATGATCATTTCTGGGTCTCTTGCCATTAGTTCCATGCAACGTGATCTGATTTTAATAATCACCTGAGCCATCAGTTCAAGAAGACCTGGGGTTGTCTTTTTTGACTTGGCTGGCAAAAAGACCCACTCTAAAATATATAAAAGATCTCCCCACTTCTCATGCTATGGTGCGATCGTGGCAAAAGGAATGCATTGATCAACCAAACAATTGCTTGTACAGGCACCATCAAATCAGTTCTCCATACATGTTTACTACTGATTGCTTGTTCAATTTCCGCAATTACCTCCTGTGCTTCCATTGTCAAAGTGCGAGGGGCAGAAATATTAGTGTTTCCTTGCAATAGGTTGAACAATGGCTGCAGTTGAGAAGAGGGGATTCCTACATAAGGCCTCACCCAATTAATCATTCCTGCCAATTTTTGCACATCATTCAGTGTTTTGATTTTTACTTGCAGTTTTATAGGTTGTGGTGTCACTGTCTGATCCAAAATTTTCATGCCCAAATAAAGTCATGGCTGTTGTCGTTGCACCTTCTCAGGTGCAACAACCAGCCCATACTGATTTA
The DNA here is from genome assembly GCF_037038585.1 of Patagioenas fasciata. NCBI lineage: Eukaryota > Metazoa > Chordata > Aves > Columbiformes > Columbidae > Patagioenas > Patagioenas fasciata. The sequence goes on from NC_092559.1 coordinate 45,432,834, forward strand.
ATGACTCACGTGCCTTATTTTCCATTTCACTCAATTCTTGTGGCGTTGCTATGGTCAACAAGATGTCATCCATATAATGATAGCAATACCCTGGAAACAAAGCCCGTACCGGACTCAGAGCTTTTGCCACAAACCACTGACATATGGTAGGTGAATTTTTCATCCCTTGTGGCAGCACTTTCCAATGATACCTTTTTGCTGGCTCTCCATTATTTACAGATGGAACAGTAAAGGCAAACTTTTCCATGTCTTGTTCTGCTAAAGGAATAGTAAAGAAACAATCTTTCAAATCTATTACAACAATTTCCCATTGCATTGGAATCATTGTAGGAGAAGGTAAACCTGGTTGCAAAGCTCCCATAGTTGCCATAACCTCATTAACCTTTTGTAAGTCATGTAATAACCTCCATTTTCTAGATTTCTTTTTGATAACAAACACAGGAGTATTCCAAGGGCTATGTGAGATCTCTATGCATCCTGCAGCTAGCTGTTCCATCACAAGATTGCAGGGCTGTAAGTTTTTCCTGAGCAAGGGGCCACTGATCAACCCATACTGGTCTTTCAGTTAGCCATCTTAGTGCTAAAGTGGGCCGAGAAACACCCTGCAGCACAGTGACCCCTGCTAAAAATCTGTAGTTATCCGTACTCCCCACTGCCCTAAGCAATCCTTCCCCCATAAGTTCAGTGGGGCTGGGGTCACATAAGGTCTCACTGTAGCCCTTTGGTTTTCAGGATTGGCAATCACTATTGGTTTAGCTGACATCAAACTGTTTGCGACTCCACCCAGTCCCATCACCCCCACAGTATTTGAAACCAAGGGCCAAGAAGGAGGCCAGTCCTGTTGCGAAATTATAGTGACATCTGCTCCTGTTTCAAGCAGTCCAGTAAGCTTCACGTGGCTGGGGAAAAAAGCATTCATTATGAGTGTACAAACCATTTGTGGCCTTTTCTCTGACACTGTTTGAGACCAAAAAATAAGTGGTTTTCCAGTTGAACCAGGTCCACTGTCCCCACGAAGAACCTGCTCAGTCCTAGGAACAAAACTCAAAAAAGGCACAAGTTGAGCTAAATGTGTTCCTTTTTGTATTGTCACAGGTGGTGTCGCCATGGAAACCAAGGCACAAATTTGTCCTGTATAGTCTGCATCAATAACCCCCACGTGTACCATTAATCCTTGCAGGGTACTACTTGATCATCCTATTAACAACGCAGTCAGTCCCCTGCCAATTGTCCCCCAAGCATCCAGGGGCACTTTATGCACCTCTTGAGTTGTTATAGTTACTGTGTGGGCAGTGGATACATCCATCCCGGCTGCTCCGCTGGTTTTTCCTGATATTCTGTCACAGAGAGCTGCCTGTGCACTGACCCCAGAAATGGACTGCCAGGGTTGCAAAGCGTTGCTGAAGGAGGAATTTGTGTCTGCATGCACCCCTTTGCGCTCTTCTTGTCGTTTCCCTGTTGCAGTGGCTGTCCGTTAGAATGATACTTAGAATGACACGGCCTAGAAAAATGTCCCTTTTTTCCACATTTGAAGCAAGTTACCAAGGCAGTATCATAGCCAGGTCTGCTTGCAGCTTTTGAAACCTGTTTGTTTTTACATGGACAGGTGAGTCTTACATGATCATTCTGACCGCATTCATAGCACTTTTGATCTTGTATTCTTGCTATTGCCATAGCAACAGTGAGTGCAGTCATTTTATGTTCCACTGAACTGACCTTGGCACAAGCAGTAATCATTGCTTCTTAAGTTGGATCCCCTGGCAAAGTTTCAATCAGTTTCTGGCAATCTGCATTAGCATTATCACGAGCTAGATGTTTTACCAACAATCGCTGAAGGTGTACATCAAACACCTGATGTTCGACAGCCGCTTGTAATTTTTCAACGAAGGAAAGAAACGGCTCTTTAGGACCCTGCTTGATAGTGGTGTATCTTTATTTTGGTTCTGCCAACTCTGCTGTTCTCATTATAGGCTCCATCCCTATGGCCTTGACTTGTTCAAGCACCAGAGGAGGCCATTGTGCTTGAAGTTGTGGATTAGTATACTGTCCCAAGCCCAGCAATACATCCACACCACTAACAGAACGGGGATCAGTGTCTTGGTATTTTATGTTTACCACTGCTTGTCTCTCAGCCCTTTGCTGCCAAATACTTTGGAACACTGTGAGCTGTACAGGTTGAAAAATAACCTGAGCTAAGTGAGAAATATCATAGGGAGTCATAGCTTCCATGGATAACAAATGTAACAGCTGCATAATCTCAGGGGAATTAGGGCCGTACTGGGCAGTGGCTTTTTGCAAATCTTGAATTATATTCCAGGAATAAGGAACGTGCTCATGGGGCTCCCCCCCTGCAGGATTATGATATACTACAGGAAACGCCATAGATCCAGCAGATTCAACAAGTGGCGGCTCGGTAACAGGAGAAGGAACCGATATAGTTTCCGTTAGATCCCAGTCCCCTATTTCCATAGCTTTAACCTTCACCTTTTTCCAAAAACGCACAGGGTCCCATGGTCTAACTGCAATCAAAGCTGGAGGCAAATCCCAGCTTTTTGGTAAGTTCGGTCTACGCTCTGAAGCTCCACCCCCACCCTCAGGAATTTGTTCTGCAGCAGCGCAGGAAGGGGGAGGGGGTAGGTTGGGGGGACCCAAATTTATAGGAATTACGTTATTTGCCTTGGTCTGGCTCACCACAGGACAATCCTCCTCACCTGAATCTCTAGGCAAGGGGGGATAGGAAAAAAAATGTACACTTGTTTTCTTCCGTGACGAATAGTGGCGGGGCAGAAGGTTGAACTGTGATTAATGGCGGTGGCGCAGACGACGGAATCGCGATTGATGACGGTGGAGCAGACGGTTGAACGCACTGCTCTGACTGGTACTCCGGAGGCCCCTCCCGAGATTGTATGTAACCCAACGCTGCTTTTTCATGTGAGTCTTTCATAGCTTTTATCTGATCTCAGGGCCGCACATAGGTATGCGACTCTTTCATAATTGTTGCCTGATCTTGGGGTCACACATGCGTACACTCCTCATCTATTCCTTCTAACTTTCCAAGAGAGTGTCACAGACCCTTATCCATATCATCAAATAACACGGACTTGGGCGGTGTCAACGAATCTTTAGTAACAGGGGGGCTCGGAGTAGTACTTAATCTCGCCTTTTCCTCCGAATCTGTCCCAGGAGAGCCAGGAAGACCATCCCACTCCACCGCCTCTGCCTGATCCTGTCACTCTTTTAACTCTTTCAAAGTCTCTAATAACAAGTGCCACATTGTTAACAGTTCAGTTGCTTCTTTGGACCCTTGGGTAGCATTATCAAACAGTTTATCTCCCAAGTCCATCCATTGTGACACTAAATGCTGTCACGGAATTAACCTCTAAACCTTGCATCTTGCCCCATAGCAACATTTTTCTTCATGTCAATTCCGGAAAGCTAACAAACACCCCGCTTCTTCAGAAGCAGCTTCCATGTAGATAATATAACATCCTCTTCTTTAGATAAGTTCCCCTCCATGTTCCCGGTAGTTCACCTGCTCTTGGCGTAGTGTATTTTCAGGGATCCAGATCTTCGGCAGCTCCCCCCTACTGCTCTTTCAGCTGTATCGGGCTCCATCTCCACAGCTCGTTTTCAGCTGTCACAGCTTCACTGCTGTCTCTTCTTCATGCGAGATCCTTCTTCATACAGGATCACGTCGGGGTCATCAGATGTCATGGTTGAGACGGACAAACGACATAGACCAAGTTCTTCCAGGATGAAAGTAGTAGATGCCATTTATTGCCACAAGTGCATTTTTATACAATTCTACCAATTCATGTGTCTCTATATTATTGGTTACAAGTTACAGCACTAACATCTCATTGGCTAATTTTGCTATTATCCCTGTTACTCTTCTACTCCCTTCTCTCTCACGGGTACATCCCTTCTCTTTCATGGGTACAACTTAATATCTCCGGATACTCCTTTATTCCCATCCTTCTCAAGGGTAAACCTTAATATCTTCAAGACCGATCTCTATTCACATAGTCTCTGTCAAGGACTCCACAGACCCACTGTAGTTTCCCACATGTGGCCATTCAGACTTCAGCCGTATTAGTTGCCCCAATAATGAGGAAGCAATAGAAAGCACAAATGGAATCCATTGTGAAGGAAGATGAAGAAGCAGCAGCAGAGGATCCTACTACCACAGAGCAGGGAGAGGTTGTTTCTGGAATAGAGCAAGGTGATGATGAAGAAGAATCAGAGGAGGAAGAAGAGGACCCTTCTACACCTCCTCCCATAGCCCTTTCTCAACTCCTTCCACTGCTATCCCAGGCTACTACAGCAAAGCAACCAGTGGGTCCTTCTAAAACAAAGTGACCAGCAAAGGACGAGCTAATAGAACGCTCCTTATCTCTGAAGGAGCTGAGGACTGTGAAACAAGACTTTAGCCGTCGTGAAGGCGAGCCAATTGTCACTTGGCTCATTCAGTGCTGGGACAATAGGGCTAATAATTTGGACTTAGATGGCAGTGAAGCCAGTCAATTGGGATCTCTGGACAGAGATGGTGGCATTGATAAGGCAATTGCAAAGAAGAAACTAAGTCAAAGCCTCTGGAGGTGAATCTTGTCAGCAGTAAAAATCAAATACCCTTTAAAAGATGATATCATATGCCACCCAACCAAATGGACTACTATGGAGAGAGGTATTGGGTATCTGAGAGAACTGGCTGTGCAAGAGATAATTTACAGTGACCCACAGACAATTATAGATCCTGATGAAGTGCCATATACCCGAGGTATAATGCAGAAGTTTGTGCAGAGCACACCACCGTCTTATGTCTGCACTTTAGGATTACTCACCCTTTCAAAAGACGATCTATCAACTGTGGGAGAAGTAGCAAACATTGTGGCAGTATGAAGACAGTCTTTCTTCTCCCCTACAAGCCTGTGTTGCAGCTGTGGAGAAACTGTGTGACAAACTGTCCAAGAGGGAGGACAGATCCTACTCGTCACATACACGGGCCCGAGCCACGGCTATTGGGAAGAGATGCCCTTCTGCAGCATCAGCCTGAGAGAAACACAACGTGTCATGAGGTGAATTATGGTTTCTTTTGTATGACCAGGGAGAAGATATGAGTAATTGGCATGGCAAGCCCACTGCTGACCTACAGGAATGAGTACATGAGTTGAAAAAGAAAGTTCCCAAGAGAAAAGCTGCTCCAGTTTCCAGTGGGAGGCTTTCCAGACAGAGTAGGAGGGATTCTTGTGTCTCCCTACCAGAGACTCAGCAAAGCACCGATTGCATTGATCTCACAATGAGCTCGAGGAGGGATTCTTGTGTCTCCCTATCAGAAACTGTGCAAAGCACCAATTAGTGGGGCCCTGCCTCCAGCCAGGTGGAGGAGAGGGACAATGACAACAGAGTTTATTGGACTGTGTGGATTTGGTGGCCTGGTACGTCAGAACCACATGAGTATAAAGCCCTGGTAGACACTGGTGCACAGTGTACAATGATGCCATCGAATCATAAGGGGTCAGTATTGAAGGAGTGACTGGGGGATCTAAGGAATTGATTGTATTAGAGGTTGAAGTGAGCCTAACTGGAAATGAGTGGGAAAGGCACACCGTTTTGACTGGTGCAGATGCTCTGTGCATCCTTGGTATAGACTACCTAAGGAGTGGGTATTTAAAGGACCCAAAAGGATATCGATGGGCTGTAGTGGCAGTGCCCCCCCCACCCAGGGGGCATGGGGTTGTCGCCAGCCTGGCTGAGAGGTAAAGCCAGAGACAAAAGAAACGAAAGGAGCCCCATAAGAATGTAACAATGAATGAGCAATTGCCGGACACATGCAGTACATCAGCCTATCACATTATTGTATAGCACATGGAACAACCAATCACATTGTTGCAAGGCGTGTGGACAGGGCAGCTTTGGTATAAAGCTAGCCCGGTCCGACAATAAAGTAAACTCTGTGAACATCACATTGGTGTGTCAGGTTCCGTCTCTCGCATGGAAAAAGCAACATTTTGGTGACCCCGACATGATACTTCATATCGAAGTAAGATCGTGGGAAGTGAAAAAGAGAACCATTAATCAGACTGCAATAAATGTGCATTGGGTAATGCCAAAACCCATACACTCTTTGACTAATATAGCAGGAAATAATGTTTATGTTACTGGTTTTAGACTTCAAAGATGTCTTTTTTTATATACGATCAGATTCAGAGAGCCAGAAGCTTTTCATCTTTGAATGGGAAAGACCTACCACTATACAAAATACCTTGGCCGCTGCGAAATTTAAAGGTCAGTGAAGAGCTTACTTTCATCATTCAGAAAAACTACCAATGTTAAATTACTTCTGTATAATATATACAGTAAAAGGCTCTGAACTGTCTTAGAAAATGTCTCTAAAACTCTGGTTTGAAACAGGATTATACAAATATAATTTATCCTAGAGATTACTAAGGCTGACTGATTTGACAAAATATTACTTCTGCGTACTAGACATCTTATCACAGATGTTTACTAGAAGAGGAAGAGTATGGCCAAAGATCAGATTTTAAAAGAGAGTGCGGATGCCCAAAATGAGATATAGGCAGACTGTAAGTCATGTATCCAAAAGTGTTAAAACCCTTTAAAAGCCTCAGTTAAGAGACTGGATCTCATGGAATAAGCCTTGCCATGCTGGGTCATTCAGAGAAATTTTATATTAAAAAAAGAATCCTTGAAGATTTGCCTTGTGTATTTCTGAGCTTACCTTGATCTGGTTCCCTTCCATGACCTTCCAAAATAAAGAAACACTGAAGAGCATCACAAAATGGAAAACAGAATCTGTTAATGGCACTCTGACCCTGCTCAGCATACTTGGGGAGTACAGCCCAAAAAGCAGCAGTGAATTCAGCACAAGATAAAGAAATTACAGACACCTTCTTTTAAAAAAATCTAACTGTACAGGGATAAACACTATTATTCATATTGGGTTATATTGTAGAGCTTTTGGTAAATCCTGTATCATTATACAAATGCATTTTGTATTGGACATCAAGGTATCATGACATCTGCAACTTTCCTTTCTTTTTCATGAGATCTTTGCTACCAAGGTCCAAAATTGTGGCTGTGTCATCTTCAGACCTTGTAAAAGTTTAGATTTCCAGAATCAGCCTTTAATAACAGGGAAATTTTAAAATTAATGTTACATAAATAGGCTGCAAGCTGACACAAAGAAGAGTATCTTTTCAGCCCAAAGTTGAACATTTGAGAACGTGAACTAGAGGTTATAGTGGAAGCTATTTCATTACAGCTTTAAGTATCGTATGGGAATTGTGCAAGAATGGCGAGGAGGCTAACTGTAAATACTCTCAAGTGACTGCAGCTGTTGTGTAGAAAAAGCACGTACATCACACTAATTGTTTTACTGACCTTGTATGCTTGACAAGTAGAACCTCTCTGTTAGATAACATAGGCCTGTGAGAAACTCTAAGGCACCTTATCACTATGCCTGAGATTCCTGCTTTGTTGTGAGAAAGAGCACAAGGCTGTGTCTGCTTGAAGCCTTGAAATACAGGAAATGCAGCAGGCCCAGTGATCTTCTACCAGGGTTGAATTCTGCAGCGCCTGCGTCCTCACTTGTGTCACCTCTGCCCAGGACCTTAGGTGCTTCTTCAGAGATCGCCCAGTAGAGAGGTAACTAAAATAAAGTTTGCTCTTTGCAATTGCATTTGTGACCTCTGGCTCTTCTTGCGACGTGCCTGCATTGGTTCACACATTTGGTGTTAGTCAGCAGTCGCTAGAGACAGCCATACTGTGGTTTGCAAAAACACCGGGGACAGAGGAGTCCTCGAGGGTGACCCCATATTCTGGGATGGCCCACTATGGAGCGCTGGGCCCCCGTGGCTACTCTCCTGTCTGAATTGGTTCCGCCAGAGGCATGGCCTGAGACTGATGATGGGGTGGTGGTTACCCCCCAAGTAATTGAAGCGGCTATGCTAAAGTTTCCATGGAGAGCGGCATTGACTTCTCGCAAATTAGCTGGGAGATTGAGATGGTTATTAATTACCAGTCTTAGAGCTCTTGACCGTGATGTTGTTGCATTGCAGAGTAAAATAAGAGAATTGGAAAAGGAAGCTGAGATTTTACAGGATGCAAAGGTGATCGTACAAGAAGTAATTACTGTTCAAGCGGAACGGTGCTATGAGCTGCAAGATAATGCATACCAGTTGGTAGCACATATTGCTAAGAAACAAAAGGATAAATATGGAAAAAGTGAGTTTTTGAGTTCTCAGGTTTGTGCTCTTACCACAAAGCGATCTTGGAATCCCAATGAATGGGATGGAAATATTTGGAGTGAATCCTCAGACTCCAATATTGAGTTTGAATTTTATCCTGACTTAAATGGCAGGGAGGTGGTGGGAGCACCACCCCCCCTACAAATGATGCTGCAGCAGAAACAAGCAAATGAGGGGGGGACAGATCGCATGTGTTCACTCTCTGAAAGGGTTAACGGCATTTTCAGAGATCTCTCAGCAGAAGAGTGGGGAAGGAATACTGGCACGGATTTTGACAGCTTGGGATAGTGGAGCTGTGTCTATTCATTTATTAGGAGATGAAAAAGATTTCTTAAGCCCTATAGCCAATGATGATCAGATATGAGGATATGCTCAGCTGCAAAATGTCAGAGGTCCTGATAGGCAAGATATTATTGCACCTATGCTATACCAGTGTTTGTGTGCAGCAGTTTTAACAGCATATGCTGAACCTGTTGAATCTGTGTTGTCCTGTGGAAATTGGTACACAATGGAGGAAGGTATTGATTTGGTGCGGCAGATGGGGGTGGCATATGCATTGATTATGGGATCCGATCCAGACAGGCTAGCAGTGACAAGAAGTATTAAAATGCAACTTCTGAGAGTAGTGTCTGCCTCACTGAAACCCGTGATTCTGCAAACAGTGACAAATGCTATGGATAATGCAGGCACTGCAGCAAATACCTTGAGGGGAACTGGGGCTGTAATTTCAGAACCTTCTGTTTGGGTGGTGCATAAAGGAAAGCCAGCAAAAGTGAAAGGAGTTACAGTACAGGTGATGAGAATACATGGAATGTGTGAAATGTGTGAACGTGTGAAACATGGTGGAATGATTTTGTACAAGCTGGTATCCCATGATTAGTAATAGGTGGGATCACACCATCAGAAATGTTTTTCTGCTTGTAAAAGTTAATGCTTATGCAAAAAAGCCAATCAACCCTACCCCACTGTCAACACTGCACCCACCTGCGGGAACAGCAGGATGTGCAGTTCCAGCTAAAGGGCCTTGGATAGGTTACACAGAAGTATGTTTTTTATGAGCGTAAGGAGTGATAGTCCAGGTCAGTGAGAATGATATCTCGGGCCAGAAAACTGACCCTGTATGTATGATACGTGACTGTTGGGCCTAGGCATGTGAATGAGCGGGTTGGAACGCCACCCAGAAGATATGCATGGGAACGTGACTGAAAACAGACACAAGATGAGTGTGGTATGTTTGGGATAACATTTTTTAAAAAAACATCCTTTCTAACCTCTTGGTCCAGCCTCATATCTGTAAACTTATCAATTGAGAACTCTTAATAAAAGAGGGCTCAGCTCTGCCTGGCTCCGCTCTCTCGCTGCTAACAAGAATTCTGTGCCTGTGCATCTCTGTCTGCGTCTGTATGAATCGTTCCTCATCGCTGTAAATGGTGCCCCATGTGTATGACCCCTCTGAGGCTCTTCATCGAGTAGAGTGTGTGTGGCAGCGACCACGCAATCAGATGGGTGAGTAAATTTTTGTGGCCACACTAATCCCTGGGTATAACAGGGACAAGCAGTCCTTGTTGAACGAGAGATCTGTGGGATTGCATTAGTAATAGAATAAGCTGCTTCACAGTATCACAGTATGTTTGGGATTGGAAGGGACCTCGAAAGATCATCTAGTCCAATCCCCCTGCTGGAGTAGGAACGCCTAGGTGAGGTCGCACAGGAACATGTCCAGGTGGGCTTTGAATGTCTCCAGGGAAGGAGACTCCACAACCGCCCTGGGCAACCTGTTCCAGTGCTCTGTCACCCTCACTGAGAAGAAGTTCTTTCTCAAATTTAAGTGGAACCTCTTATGTTCCAGCTTGATCCCATTACTCCTTGTCCTATCATTGTTTCCCACTGAGAAGAGCCTGGCTCCATCCTCATGGCACTCACCCTTTATATATTTATAAACATTAATAAGGTCACCCCTCAGTCTCCTCTTCTCCAAACTAAAGAGACCCAGCTCCCACAGCCTTTCTTCATAAGGGAGGTGCTCCACTCCCTTAATCATCTTTGTTGCCCTACGCTGGACCCTCTCCAGTAGTTCCCTGTCCTTCTTGAACTGAGTGGTCCAGAACTGGACACAATATTCCAGATGGGGTCTCACCAGGGCAGAGCAGAGGGGAAGGAGGACCTCTCTTGATCTACTGACCAACCCCCTTGTAATACACCCGAGGATGCCATTGGCCTTCCTGGCCACAAGGGCACAGTGCTGGCTCATGGTCATCCTGTTGTCCACCAGGACCCCCAGGTCCCTTTCCCCTACACTACTCTCTAATATGTAATTTCCCAATCTATACTGGAACCTGGGGTTGTTCCTGCCCAGATGCAGGACTCTACACTTTCCCTTGTTAAATTTCATCAGGTTATTCCCCACCCAACTCTCCAGCCTGTCCAGGTACCGCTGGATGGCAGCACAGCCTTCTGGCGTGTCAGCCACTCCTCCCAGCTTAGTGTCATCAGCAAACTTGCTGATAGTACACTCAATTCCCTCATCCAAATCGTTAATGAATATACTGAATAATATTGGCCCCAGTACTGACCCCTGAGGCACTCCACTAGATACTGGCCTCCAACTAGACTCCGCACCATTGACCACCACACTCTGGCTTCTCTCTTTAAGCCAGTTTGCAACCCACCTCACTACTCTATTGTCTAGACCACACCTCCTCAACTTAGCTGTGAGGATGTTGTGGGAGACTGTGTCAAAGGCTTTACTGAAGTCAAGGTAGACCACATCCACCGCTCTGCCATCATCCATCCACCTTGTTACATTCTCATAAAAGGCTATGAGGTTGGTCAAGCATGACTTACCCTTGGTAAAGCCGTGCTGACTGCCCCTAATGACCCTCTTATCCCTGATATGCCTTGAGATGACACCAAGGATAAGCTGTTCCATCACTTTCCCAGGGACAGAGGTGAGGCTGACTGGTCTATAATTACCCGGGTCTTCCTTCTTGCCCTTTCTGAAGACTGGAGTGACATTTGCTTTCCTCCAGTCCTCGGGCACCTCTCCCATTTCCCAAGACCTGGCAAAAATGATGGCGAGCGGTCTAGCAATGACTTCAGCCAGCTCCCTCAGCACCCGCGGATGCATCCCATCTGGACTCATGGATTTATGGATGTCCAGACTATTTAATTGCTCCCTAACCCAGTTCTCATCGACTAAAGCAAACTCCTCCATTGACCTGGTTTCCTCCGGGGTCTCAGGGGTACGGGGCTCCCCAGGACAGCCTCCAGTAGAGTAGACAGAGACAAAGAAGGCATTCAGTAATTCTGCCTTCTCTGTGTCTTCTGCCACCAGGGCATCCACCCCATTCATCAGTGGGCCTACATTGCCCCTGGTATTAGTTTTATCTGCTATGTATTTGAAAAAGTTCTTCTTGCTGTCCTTGACCCCTCTCGCCAGCTGTAATTCTAAGGAGGCCTTGGCTATCCTAGCTGCCTTCCTACATCCTCTAACAGCAGCCTTATATTCCTCCCAAGTGGCCAGCCCCTGCTTCCATGACCTGTAAACTCTCCTCTTCTGCTTGAGCATACCCAACAGATCCCTATTCAACCACACAGGCCTCCTGGCTCCCTTCCTCGACTTCCTACATGTGGGGATGCTCTGATCCTGAGCGTGGAAGAAGTAATCTCTGAATGTAATCCAGCTCTCTTGGGCCCCTTTTCCTTCAAGCAGTCTTGCCCATGGGATTTCCCCTAGCAATTGCCTGAAAAGGCCGAAGTTAGCCATGCTAAAGTCCAGGGTTGCAATTCTACTTGCTATTCTGTTCCTGCCACACGAGATGCTGAACTCCACCATCTCGTGGTCACTGCAACCCAGGCAGCCCTCAACCTTTACTGCTTTGACCAGACCCTCCTTGCTAGTGAGGATGAGATCCAGCAGTGCACCTCTCCTAGTCGGCTCCTCCACCATCTGCATGAGGAAGTTATCATCATCGCACTGGAGGAACCTCCTGGACTGTGGCTGGCTGGCTGAATGGTCCTTCCAGGAAACATCAGGGAAGTTAAAATCCCCCACCACAACCAGGGCCTGTGACTGTGAGGGCACTGTCAGTTGCGCATACAAGGCTTCATCAACTTCCTCAGCCTGATCTGGTGGTCTGTATTAGACACCTACAACTGCCAGCCTGTCCCTTGATCCTGACCCATACACTCTCAACTCGTTCCTCATCCGCTCCTGGGCAGAATTTAGTACATTGTAGTTGCTCTCTCACATAGAGAGCAACTCCACCACCACGCCTGGTTGGCCTGTCTTTCCTGAAAAGGGCGTAGCCATCCATGACCACATTCCAGTCATGTGAACTGTCCCACCACTGTACATAAGCTGTATCCACGAGTTTTACAGTACATATTACATGCTTCTATGTATTGCCTTTCCGAAAATCAAGCAGCTTGTCAGGAATGTGAGTTAATTGTTTTACTGATTGTTGTTACAGTTGTTTCTTTGTGGAATTGTTTGTGTAAGGGCACTATAAGCCCTCTCCCCATTTCTCCCACTTGCGCTGCAAGCCGCTCTGTGCTTCCCCCTCCTGCTCCCCTCTTCTCATGGTTTTTACTTACATGATGGGGTCGGGAACAACTGTTTTCAGTTGTGTTCCTAAGAAATCGTTATTGGGAAGTGTTTTAAAACATAGGAAAGCACTTGGAAATATGAGGAAGGAGTATCTTGTTAAATATTGAAATCAGTGGTGGCTGTTGTCTAAGTTAGATGATTGGGAGAAGTGGCCAGAGAATAGAACCTTGAAGTATAATACTTTGTTGCAATTAATGTTGTTGTTAAAGTGAGAAGAGCAGGACAAAATAAATCTCTACAAGACATCATTAAATCATTTCAGACAGTTTTACAGGTGGAACGGTTTAAACTTCAACAAACTGAGAGAGAAGTGACTGATAACACACAGGTCACAGAAATCTTGCAAAATTCTGTGAGATACTTTTCATTATTAGCCTGTTGTCTTTGTAGTATCTGTTTAAACATAATACAATTTCATAAGTCTTTGCCTGTTTTATGGTACAGCAAGTTCACAGAGTGTTAAATCACAAGAATCCATGGACTCAAAGTGTACATTTTGTGATAATATGGAAGACCATGAGTAATTTAACTCTTCACTGTGTGAATGTGGTGGTGAGATTTTGTGTCTGATAGTTGTTACTTTTCTTTCTAGCATGCTAGCTTTATTCCAACATCCAGACTTGCGCAACTCTGTGATAGGCTGTGTCTCATCTCAGTGTACTAAATTTGGCTCTTTTGTATGCACACCGGATACAGAATCTTGTTTTGGGGATGACAGTTGTAGTACCCCAAATGAGACACTAATAAAAGCCTTGCCCAGTCCAGCTTGCTAGAACAGCAGGGGGGCGAGTGCTGATTGGGCTGCAGTGCGCACTGACCTATTTTGTCAAGAAGACCCAGTGGTACCTCTGCCTGGCTGAACAGTAAGCGGCTAAAACGTGTAATGCTAAAACTGAGATATTTTCTTGAATAAGTGTAATTGCGATCCATTTGCATATTTGAACTTGCTATTTGGTTTTCATATCTGAGCTCAGTATTTTAGTTTGCATATATATATATATTTGGTATCAAAAGAATGTTGTTTGGGGAGATAATTACAAAATGGGAACCGGTTCCACTACTAAAATACCACCTTGCTCCCCCTTAGGATGCATCCTTACACATTAGAGTAACTTTGTGTGGAAATCCTCTGATAAATGTAAGTTTGAAACAATATTGTATTCACTTGCGGCTTGAATGTGGGATTCTGGGTTATAGTGCAGTATTGCAATTAATGTTATTCTGCAGAACTTTGGAAAAAATGGGATGAGGTACAGTTCTGTAAGTTAATTTATTCTTATTGCTATCTAATAATTTTGAGACCAGAAAAGTATTTAAGTTGTTAAATTCTGATTCGCATTGAATTTATGTGGTAGTTATGGGAAAGAAAACTTGCGAGGGCAAAAACTCATGGACTCCACACAATCCAATATGAATTCAAGCGAAGCCATTTATTACAGAAACAAGCCTCCTTATATATGCAGTTATTTCCTGATCACGCGTCCATGCTCCAAGCATGCATTAGCTGATTGGATATTGTCCATGTTCACGAGCTGTCCATGCACCCGAGTCTCACTGCTAATAGGTCTGTGATTTACGTCGTGTTTTCAGTTTTCCAAGGTGGCCTTGAAATTCTTTTGGGCCTGGCTAGTTTAATAACAAATCTCCATCAAATAGAAACCCATCCACACATTAACGTCAAGAAAATCCCTCAAATCTCCCACAATTTCCCCTTTTTGTTCTTGAACCAGCCAGGCCTTGTTTAGAGAGTGCTGAATCATCTTTGAAATACACTGAAGCATACAACATATGATTAACAACAAGGATCACAGTTACATATAATGTAGCTAAGCCTTACATAATAAGATCAAACAACTACCCACCTATTTCCAAGCTTTTAAACCATTTGTCAAACCTTAATTCTACTATGACAATCTTATTAACATGCTGGGTTAGTTTGTCTAAAGTACTATGAATAGATTCAGAAGGATCAGACAAGTTAATACAACACATTCTCTCAAATTCCTCACAACCATGACCTAGTGTTAAAATTAAAAGATCTATAACTGTGAGATTTTGTAGAGTAGTATGCCTAATACCATCAACATCTACTATTAATTGAGTTAGTATCTCAGAAGTTAGATTAGCCTGTTTAAAAGACCAACAGCTTAACTTTGATATGTCTCCTAAAGCTTTACCATCTGCTAGACTAGGGAGAAAGAGTGCAATAAATACTATGGTAGGAATGTCTCATAATTTTACCTCATTTTTGCATTGACTATCTAAGTGTAATATCACCCTTTTGACTCTCCTGCTGATTGTTCAAATTGCCATTCTCCACAGAAGGTACACCACTTGTTTGCTAATGGGCTTCTAGACCACCAGGTCTGTGAGCATCTATAACACTGAATTAGGATCCATGGTTTACATCTGAAACAGTTCTCACAACTTATCTCCCTCCTGTCCGCCCGCATCCGTTAAATCTTTGTTGTCTATATTCAGCCATGGCTTGACCCATTTCATGGGAATCCACTTCGATCCTTGGCCTGTAATGACACAAGCATAACCATTTTTCCCAGGTTATCAGTTGATGTGGCCTTTTCCATTGACCATTAACTAGTGATTTGACCATAACTAACATAGGTTCTTTCTGATTTAGCATGTATTTGGGTCATACTTAGAAAGTGTTTCATCACAGGGCAAATTTGGGCTGCACCACTTAGATATAAGTGATTCGTCACATAAAATGGTTTTGACAATTGCGTTTGTGGTGTTTCCCCTATTTCTCCCCCCCCCCTTTTTTAAAAAAAAAAAAACAACAACAAACAAACAAACAAAAAAAACCCAAAAAACAAATAAACCCCAGTTCAGAATCAGATACGTGTGTTGGACCTTGACTACGTACTCAGAATCACAAATCAAATTTAGAGGTTCCTCCTTAAAAAGCTCTGTGTAATGTAAAGCTGTGTCAAGTTCTGCTAATTGGGTTAACCTTCAATAATTTTTACAGAATTATGCCAATTGTTATCTTCACGCCAGACCACTACAGCTTTATGAGACTTCCCAGAATCATCAACAAAAACTGTGCAAGCATGTAGGATCATGCGAGGGTGAAAAATCATGGACTCCACACAATCCAATATGAATTCAAGTGAAGCCGTTTATTACAGAAACAAGCCTTCTTATACATACAGTTATTTCTTGATCACACGTCCACGCTCCAAGCATGCATTAGCTGATAGGATATTGTCCATGTTCATGAGCTGTCCACGCGCCTGAGTCTCACTGCTAATAGGTCTTGTTAATTTACATCTTGTTGAGGCCCTGTTGTTATAGAATTGCCTCACTCCCACAGCAGGTGTTGTTTTTCAGCCTTTGCACTGGGCTTGAGATTCCTTTGGCTAGTTCAGAAATAAATCTCCATCTAATAGAAACCCATCCACACAACAACCTCAAGAAAATCCCTCAAATCTCCCACAATTCCCCCTTTTTGTTTTTGAACCAGCCAGGCCTTGCTTACAAGGTGCTGAATCATCTTTGAAATACACTGCAGCATACAACATATGATTAGTAACAGTGATTACAGTTACATATAGTGCAGCTAAACCTTATGTAATTAGATCAAACAGCTGCCTACCTATTCCCAAGCTTTTAAACCATTTGTCAAACCTTAATTCTACTATGACAATCTCATTAATGTATTGATTTAGTTTGTCTAAAGTACTAAGAATAAATCCAGAATGATTAAACAAGTTAATACATGTTTCTCTTAAATTCATCACAACCATGTCCTTTCAATAACAATAAAAATCTATAGCAATACAATTTTGAAGTGTAACATGCCTAATTAAATTTGTACCTACTAAAAGCCCAAACAATGCTAAATAAATTAGCATTAGTGTATTTTACTAACCAGCATCCTAATTTGTTAAGCGTAGCCAAAGCCTGTGCTGCTGCAACTCCAGGTGCAAGAAATTCTGCAAAATTGTATATTATCCTTACAGTTTTTGTTATAAGCATGGATGGTTTTATTCTTCCTCTTTTTTTTTTTTTTTTGACCGGTAATCTAATGGAACACCAACCAAACATGTTGAATAAAAATAATAATAATAATAATTGCTTAGAGATGCAGTAGCTAAACAGATCGAGTGTTGATCTGTCATGTTGGCTAAAACTATCCAAATATTAGTCTTTGGCTGAGAAGGAATCCAAAAAGTATTGCTTATGTTTAACACTATTAAACGAATGCCTACTACACATTGCAAACTCCAAAACCTTATTGAATTCTGTATGAATAATCAAAGTAGTTATATAATTCCAACAGGTTAGAACTTTATTTTTCTCCTCTATATTATTGTCTAACTGTATGTTAGGTATCTAATCAATTTCACCACTAGATGACACTGCTTCTACTTCCCATGTCTCATTGCTGTTCCCACTTTCTGAACTTTGAGCAGTGTTTTCTAGCCAGGGTTTGATCCACTTTGCTGGAAACCAGCGTAATCCTGATCCTGTAACGACACAGGCATATCCCTTCCCCCATGTTACTAGGTTCCATGGACCTTCCCATTGTCCTGTAACTCCATTTTTTACCAAAACTTTTGCCTGTCCCTTTTTGACTTGTTCTAAACCTCCTGTTAAACCTGCACCGTGAGTCACCATGGGAGGAACCTTTTCTCCTTTGGGTAACCTAAGGTAGTTCATAACATATATTGCTTTTTGTAATCACTCTCGAGGTGCTAAACCAGTCTCGCCCTTTTTTTTTTGTTTTTGTAACAACTGTTTTAAGGTGTGATGTGTATGTTCCACAATAGCTTGCCCCATTGATTGATGCGATGTCCCTGTTGTATGGCTAACACCCCATAAGGATAAAAATTGATTGGTAGTCTGAGCAATATAGCCAGGACCATTATCTGTTTTGATTTCTTTTGGGATACCAAGAGCCGCAAAAGCTGCCCTCAAATGTTTTTGACTGTATTTGCTAGACTCTCCTGCCTGAGCAGTAGCCCAGACAACATGAGAAAAGGTATCAACCGAAACATGAACATACCTGAGATGTCTGAATTCTGCAAAATGTGTGACATCCATTTGCCATACTTCTAAAGGCCCAAGACCTCGCGGATTAACACCTCCTGAAAGCCCACCAGAGCAATTTTGACAATCAGCACAGGACAAAACAATGTTTCATGCATCAATCTCAGGAATATGAAATTGTTTCTGTAAAACACTAGCTGATTGATGGAAAAAATAATGTGAGCGACGAGTTTGAGCAAACCTGTCAATAGAAGGACCTGTCCAAGCAGGTGCAACTAACTTATCTGCACGCTGATTACTTTCAGCTAAGCTACTAGCAATTCCTGTATGACTTCTGATATGAGTGATAAAGTAACGATGTGTTCGCTGATTCAGTAAATTTCATAAAATTTTAAGTAGTCTATACTGTAATAAAGTGTCAACGTTCTTCAAAGCTGCTCTTTCTAACCGTAATACAACCCCCACGACATACAGTGAATCACATACTATGTTTACAGGTTGTTTGTCCCATATCTTAAAGACTTGAATTACTGCTTGCAGTTCTAAAAGTTGAACTGAGCCCTCTAAATCAGTTAGCACAAGATCCTTCCATTCTCCCTTTTCTTGCCATGTGATTGCAGCTTTATGTGAATGACCTCCTGCATCTGTAAAAACAGTTATACCCTTTATTGGAGTCAAAGATAAAAGAGGCATCTGTTCTATCTGAAATGTTGGTAACCACCCCATAAGCTTATGTGGAGGGTAATGCACTCTAATTGGTCCTGAATAATCTAATATTGCAGACTGTAGAGCTACAGAATTCTGTAGTTCCCATTGCAAATATTCAGCTGACAAAGGTATGACTACATAATCTGGTTCTTTTCCGCTTATTTCTACTATGCGGGACCGACCTTTTATTATTAATTGTGCAAATATTTCTATTCTGTTAACTACTGATCGTTTGGGTTGAATTGAGAGAAACAGCCACTCCAAAATTCTAAGTGGGTCAGATTCTTTTGTCCACTGCATTATCAAAGCAAAAGGATGTGCAGAATTATTAATAATCATTAATTCAATTTCTTGTTCTGGATCCCATCTGTATGTATAACGATTGGAAATTTTTTGCATGATGTTCACTAATGCTTGCTGTACTTCAGCATTTGTTGAACGTGGAGCATCGACCCCACCTCCTCCCTGCAATAATTTAGCAATTGGCAGTAAATCATCATTTGTAATACCACAACAGGTACGAATCCAATTCAAATCACCCATCATTTTTTGAACATCATTTAAGGTCTGAATGTCAGTCTTGATAGTCAACTTTTGTGGATGAACTGTAGCCTTAGTAATTTCCCAACCTAAGTATTTCCAAGGTTGTGTCCGTTGAATTTTTTCTGGTGCAATTTTTAAACCCCTGGTCCCCAATTCTTTTTCTAGTTCTGCAACTATCAATTCTTTTTCTAGTTCTGCAACTATCAATTCTTTTTGTAATGATTTTCCAGCAATCAAAATATCATCCATATAATGATATATGATCAATTCTTTGTATTTGTCATGGAGAGGTACCAATGTCCATGTGACATATAACTGACACATAGTAGGCGAATTTTTCATGCCCTGGGGTAAAACAACCCAACGATATCTTTTCGTAGGTTCTTGCTTATTAACTGATGTTACTGAGAAAGCAAATTTTTCGTGATCATCCTCATGTAACAGAACTGTAAAGAAACAATCCTTCAGGTCTATTACTAACACATCCCACTCCTGTGGAATCATGTTAGGGGATGGTAAGTCAGGCTGTAGCATTCCCATGTTTTCCATCACTTCATTAACTTTTCTGAGGTCATGCAAAAGACGCCACTTTCCACTTTTTTTTTGGAATTGTAAAAATCGGAGTGTTCCACGGACTCATGGAAGGTTGAATGTGTCCTAACTGTAACTGTTCTGAAACTAAGTCATTAATTTGGGCGATCTTTTCACTTGATGGCGGCCACTGATCAACCCACACTGGAGTCTCTGTTTTCCATTTTAATTTTAGGATTGGTCGCCCTTCAATGGCTGCTGTCAAAAATCTTTTGTCCCAGTTGTAATTATTGCTCCTAATTGCCTAAGAACATCCCTTCCTAATAGACAAATAGGAAGTGGCATGACATAAGGTCGCACATTGCAGTGACTGCCATCCTCTAACAACACCTGAATAGGCCTTGCACTCATTTTTGTGGCTTGCGCACCACCCACACCCATGACTGGTAAGCTTGGAGTTTCTAATTGCCAGTTAGAAGGCCACTGTTCTAGGCTGACAATAGTAACATCTGCACCAGTATCTATAAACATTGACAGACAAATTTTTCCTCCATCAGGATGTGGCAATGTTATTTGTTATTCTTTTGAATTTCTAATGCCAAATAAAGTTCAGGAGGTCCGGTAGAACCAAAACCTCCATCACCACGTTCCATGCATGGAACCTTTGGAACTGCTGAATAGAAAGGAATTAACTGTCCAATTTTTGACCCTTTCGGAATGTGGACTGGAGGAAAAAGTGTCCATACCATAATAGAAATCACACCAGAAAAATCAGCATCTACTATTCCCGGTACAACAAAAACTCCTTTTCTGGATGTAGAAGATCTCCCCAGCAGCAGCGCACTCAACCCCTGACCCAAAGGTCCGTGCATTTCTGTAGGTATGCAGCAAACCTGTGAATATACCAGGGTCGTCTATACTGCTGTTGAGATGTCCACTCCTGCACTCCCTGAGGTGGTGGCGGCGATGCTGTCCAAACAGCCTGCCTGCGAGGGTTGCTGTTTTGTGTCATCGCGCTGCCCCTCCCCGTGCTCAGTGATCCGTTTCCCAAAGGCCTACAATCTTTAGTAAACCTTGACCTGCAATCCACAGCCTTATGTCCAAAATTATGACAACGAGTACAGACACTTGTGTTAGCACTACTTGGTTTTCTTGCTAGTTGTCTCGGCTTTGCTTTACACTACACCCTTATGTGACCTGATCTTCCACAATTATAACACAAAGGTCCTGATTCCTGTTTACCTTTTTGAATCAATGGTTTTATAGCTGTTGCAAAAGCACTAGCCATATAACCAACTTGCTCTTCTGGTGTACCCACCCTTGAGCATGCCTCCAGCATATCAACTAAAGTCGAGTTCTTTGGCATCGCTTGTAAAATACGCTTACAAGCAGGATTAGCATTATCCACAGCTAAAGTCATGAGCAATGATTCATGAACTGGATCAGTTAACTGTGACTTTTCCAACACATCACGCAAACGCTCTAGGAATGCCATGTAAGACTCATTTTGACCTTGTTTAACAGTAGTATATGGCGGTACAATTTTTCCATCCTCAGGCAGTGTTTTTAATGCTTCCCTAGCTAAGTGCATTGACTGATGCAATATCGGCGTAAGCAATCTAGCTTGTTTTTGTACATCAGCAAACTCTTCCTGACCTAAGAGCATATCAACTGTTGCTGTTCTTAAAGGATCTTCATTTTCCCTGTCTAGATTTTGTATTGCTGCTTGCTGTATCAAATCATACCAACGTGTTCGCCAGAGTAGCTGCTGAATTGGTGTTAGTATCATTTGCATCAACGTACGCAAATCTGAAGGAGTCATAAGATTAGTAGTAAAAATATTGTCAATAAATGCTTGAGTATAAGGTGACTGTAACCCATGTTCTTTTACCGATTTCCTTTTCTCCTTAATTATTTCCCAGGGAAAAGCAGCCCAGTGATTAGGTTTCTGTTTTCCATCATTCCCTGTACCTCCCAACATTACTGGATACAAAGACGGTATAACTTCCCCCTCAAGCAATGCATTTTTTATAACACCCTGCCACCTTATGGTAGGATTACCACTCGCAGTACCACCCATAGCGCCTCCAATAGAACCACCCATAGATTCTCTTGCAGCACCTCCCGCAGAACCTCCCACAGAACCTCCCACCGCCACCCCAAAAAGTTTATTAGAGATTTTCTGATCCAGTCTCTGTATTATCATGTCTTCTCTGTTCATTTGATCTTCTAAATAAGCTTGTTGAATCTGTTGTTGTTTCTCCAAACCTTCCAGTTTCCAAATAAGCTCTTGGGCCCATTTAGGTTTATCCAGAAACCCAGGATAAGACAGAGGAGTCGCAGAATTGCCGTTTCTTCTTTAGATATACTCTGCCCCATCTCCTCTCGCCCCCAGCTGCTCACCTCTTTGGGTGTCTGTTGCAACGATATCGGATCCTTTATCCCTCCTCTGTCGCTTCTGTAGCGATCAATCAGGAGTCACGCAGCCCGCAGACTGCGTCCCGGTCACAGTCCAGCCGAGCCGTTCCAGCTGGGGCTCGCTCCCCGCAGCAGTCATCCCCCTTCCGTAAATTCTCCTTATGGATAACGTCAGAATCACCACTTGCGAGGGTGAAAAATCATGGACTCCACACAATCCAATATGAATTCAAGTGAAGCCGTTTATTACAGAAACAAGCCTCCTTATACATACAGTTATTTCTTGATCACGCGTCCACTCTCCAAGCATGCATTAGCTGATAGGATATTGTCCATGCTCACGAGCTGTCCACGCGCCCGAGTCTCACTGCTAATAGGTCTTGTTAATTTACATCTTGTTGAGGCCCTGTTATTATAGAATTGCCTCACTCCCACAGCAGGTGGTGTTTTTCAGCCTTCGTGCTGGCCTTGAGATTCCTTTGGCTAGTTCAGAAATAAATCTCCATCTAATAGAAACCCATCCACACAACAACCTCAAGAAAATCACTCAAATCTCCCACAGGATCAGACCAGATACAAGTATGGTCTGTGACCTGATATTAAAGACTTGCAGGTTCTGCAGCAATTTACATTTAGGCATGCCAAAAGCTGTGCTGTTAAGAAAATCGGCTAGTGCAATTTACAAGGACATCGATTGCAAAAAAAATAAAAAAATAAAAAAAAAATTGCACAAATGGTACATATATGATAAAAGGACCATAGCCTATTAAGACTTAAATTCATTCCCTGCATTTCTTGATCAGAGTAACAATTGGTATATCAGTCTGTTAGCAATCTCATCATACTGTCCCACAGTATCAACAGGTTGTTTCTATGTTGTAGCTATAAACAGACAAATCTGCAAGTCCAATCAAATGCAATCAGCCTGTAAGGTTGTCATAAATTTATTCCTCAAAGTTTCTAACTCCATTTTGGATGTCATATTTATTGGATATTGTTTTCCCTTACCGGATCGAAGTCCTGTTTTAATTCCATGAGTGTAGTGTTTGCTTTATTGAAACATTGGCTCTTAATATTAGTGGAAATACAGCATTCAAAATTTCCTTGGAGATTTCTCACTTGCAGCAAGCAGATCTGCACCATCCAAGCACCTTCTTGTAGGACATGCAACTAAACAGAATTCTCAGAAAACGTTATTTGAGCTTACAATTTACTTAATACATCTTGACCCAAGAGAGGTATAGGGCTTTCTGGCAAGTACAAGAATTCATATGGTAAAACTTAGTTCCAAATTTGGCATTCCATTGGTCTCAAAAAATGGCCTTTCCTTCATTCTCTCCCACGACCTCAAAAACTAGCATGGTGAATTTACTAAGAAGTCTCTTACAACCAGTTACCACAGAATAAGTCTATTAAAAAATTTTTTTTTTGTTTAATTTCCCAGCTTCATTAGAACTATGGATCCACTGGTGATGCCTTCAAATTTCAGCCTCAGCCTCCTTCATGCAGTATTACAGTTCTCTAGCAGTAACATTGCTGGGGAGGGGCAGAGGGAAAGAAAACCTCCCTCTTGCCCCCATCTGAGATGGCAGGATCTCCAGCCCAGCATGAAAACAAATCTGTTCGAACTCCACATCAAAGCAACATGGCTCCACTCCACACCCAAATTAGTACCAGTCTGAGCTAGAGAAGCACTGAGCACTCTGACCCCCAAAAGCTGACCAGTGTGAAAAGACCAACTTCAGCAAGGAGGTTAAATGATGAGCTCTCTCCCCAGATGTGTCAAAACCTAGGAAACAAGACTGAAGCAAAAAGAAACATCACCAGCAACCCCTGATTCAAAGCTGAGAAGCAACGCAGTGCCACAACAAGGATGGATGACAATACTTCAGGAAAAAAAAAGATAGAGCGGGGGAGAATAAAGCCCCCCTTTCTCCGCTTAGCAGTGGGAAAACAGGTTTTTCCTTCTTTTTTTTTTTTTTTTTAATTTCTCTTCTTGCTGCAGTTTAAATATAACCAAGGCCACGCAGGTGGTGTAATCACTGGTACGAAGTGGGAGGCTCTGGGAAACTCCTCATTTACAATGAGCTGAGTTTATCTTGTAGCTTGACACAGGCCTGAAACTTATGTTCAAGCACAGGCCTGGGATATTTTGCTTTTTTGTTTTCCCATTTCGTTCCAACCATAATACATTTTATACGCAATTCCAATTAGCTCAACAGTTGTTACATTCCTTAACTCCATTTACCTTTTACAATTTACAGATGTCAAAAACCAGTATATTACACATCAATCCATTATTCCATTTTCCTAGATCCAAATCAGTTTATATTCTAGCAGCTTTTAAATACAACCTCATACAATACCAAGTTCACATCCATCATAGCATTTAGGGTTTGTTTTGTTTCTGTTTTTTGGTGTTTTTTTGTTTCTTTGTTGTGTTGGTTTTTTTTTTTTTGTTTGCTTTTGTTTTTTTTTTTCTTTTTTTCCAATGCGCATCAGAATTTAACAATTTAAATTCTTTTCTGGTCTCAAAATTAGCAAATTAACTTACAGTACCATACTTCATCCAATTTTTTCCTAAGTCCTGCAGATCAACATTAATTGCAATACAGCACTAAAACCCAGAATTCCACATTTAAGCCACATTCGAGTACACTATTGTTTCAAGCTTTCTTTTATCAGAATATTTCTCCAAAAGTTACTCTAATGTGTAAGGATGCATTCTAAGGGGGAGCAAGGTGGTATTTTAGCAGCGGAACCGGTTCCCATTTTGTAATTATCTCCCCAAACAAAATTCTTTTGGTACCAAATATAAATATGCAAATTAAAATACCGAGCTCAGATATGCAAACCAAATACTGCCGCAATGGAGAGATGGGACACAGCTTGATGCAAGCAAAATGTCAACTTTATTGTAATTTCTCATATATTTTATACCTATCCTAAACAGCACATCACACAGTGGTTTGTTATTCTTACTAGATACCTACTGATTGGCTAATGTTTGTTTAGGCAGTTGCTATCTTGATTAATGCACTCTCCTTAGTGTAGCAGCAGCAGCAATTCCTTCTTGACAACCTTAGTAACTCATAATTCTTATCTACACAAAGGGTTTAGCACATCCTGTCTTTAAGTACTGTTTCTGTTTTTCGTCACCAGGGTCTGTGACCAACAAGCTCCAGCACGTTTCCTTTTATCAATTGATAAGTGCTGGGAGTTTTACTGATGCCAGCCAAATCCTGTCCCATATCTCCCCCTTCCTTTTGTACCACCCAAGTAGCATGCATTAGTTTTTCTAAACTTTTCTTTACGCAACTTAGAATACAACCTAAAATAAGCAAAGCTACGATAACAATAATAATAAAACGCAATCCTTCTAATAGGAACACTTTTAACCATCCAGTAATTCCAAAGTGTGACAGCCAATCTCCAAGTGGGTCATCGATTTCTTTTAACTTATGCAAGTTGTCCTTTAATTGGGTCAATTTCTTATGAATAGACTCCGAGTGGTCAGAGAGGTTCATGCAGCACATACCTTCAAAGTCTTTGCAGCCATACCCTTGTACTAAAAGTAAAAAATCAATGGCTGCTCTATTTTGAAGTACAGCATGTCTAACGCTAGCTACATCCTGCGTTAGGTCTCCTAAAATTTGGCTAGTCAAGTTGAGCTCCTTTTTTGTCCAACATGCGAGCTGTTTGAGTGAGGTCATGGTCCTTGCTGCGGTAGCGCCTGGCACAAAGATAGAGGCAAGGACGGTGACAGTGCGGTCCCACAATATGGAGTCCCCTATTTCTTTGCAATCTAATTCATGTGTGGATCGCTTATTTCGGATGTGAGAGTTCGCATTAAATAATTGATGTAACGAGGGGTGGAAAAGTGTTAATTGACCTAAATAGCAAGGTCCTCCATGGGGGTCCCTGGGTATCCCCGCCCATGCTCGATCCCCACAAATTAAAAATAGTCCTGGGGGGAGACGTTTAGCAGGGAAGTCAGTACAATTTAACCTTGAGTATGTATAACTGCCAACAGCATTTTTTAAATCTGAAAAAAGGGGAGGATGCGGGTTGACGATGCCCCATTCTGTCATAGGGACATTCATTTGTTGCATAGATCGAGGCTTAAATGTGAACCATCCTCCGTTTCTTGTTAAATTAGTAGTATTTAAACACCCCACCAAATCTAATTCCTCTGCATCATTTTTCATCGTATTATTAAGAGCTAGAATTCTGCTTGCCAGGCTCCATAAAAATGTGCTGGTTTCATCCCTCTTGTGATTATTCCTTTACTTTGTAAAGTTTGATTGATCTGAGGGATGGTTCGCAGTGATAGAACAGTCTCATTCTTTACAAAGCCTCGAAACTGATCTGGCCACCACGTGGGAACCCCAATTAAGCAAGTTCTAAATGGATCCCCAGGTGTAGTCATGCTCAAGCACATGGCGTCTTGATTTGTTAAATTAGCTATTGTGATCCATACATTTTGTTGAGGGCTAATTTGGATCCCTGGATGTGCAAGTGTTCCTATGCCTATATTAAATCCTAATATTACCAGACAGGAGAGGATCATTTCAAAAACAATTTTTCGCCCCTTTCCCATTTCCATGCAAATAATTTGTAGCATCTCTCTTTTGTTTGATCTCAGTCCTGTTTAAGGATGGTCCATATAGCGAGCACTAGATTAGTCTTACTACACTATGGTCACAGACTAACGCTTCCTCAGCTCTTTTACACACTAAATAGGCACAGTCTCCGCAGTCACATAAATAGCGATCACTTCCCGAAGGTTCATGCCCTGTAATAAGCAAAACTTTTGCGACTTCAACTTCCTTGTCTAAGCAACTATCACACCACCGTCTAGAGAGCATCACCTGGCACCACCATTCTTTGCTGCAAGCATAACATGCACATAGAACCCAAGGTTCGCAGGTGTTGCACAAACAATCTCTGTAAGTGGTGTTTCTTTGCACCATTTCGTATAGTCCTTTTTCCTCTCGCGATGGTTAATTTTCTCCACTCTGAGCAGCGTCAGCAGGTTGCTGTTCGAAAGACTGATCTGGAGGGTGAACCGAGCCGTCTTCAGATGGTTGCAGTAAAGATTCACGGAAAGGTCGCACACTCTTTGCCGGGATCCATCGAGGGCCCTTTTCTGTGGAGACACAAGCATAACCTCTGCCCCATGTGATAAGGGGATAGGGTCCCATTACCTTACCTGTTTTCGGGTCATGGACTAATACAGGGGCCTTGATCTGTACTTCGAGTGAAGCATTCGTGTTAAAATACCGAACTATTGGAGGGTTATTATCTAATAAAGAGCAATTTAAAAAGTTAAAAACATACAAAGCTTTCTGTAGACGTTCCTTAGGGGTGGCAGTCCCTACTCCCCCTTTTTGTTGCTGTAATAAACGTTTCAAAGATTGATGAGAGCGTTCAATCAGGGATTGACCTGTAGGGGAAGGAGGAATGCCAGTAATGTGAGTCACACCCCAGGCGTCCAAAAAAGCCTTTGTGGCTGCAGAGGTATATGCAGGACCATCGTCCATTTTGATTTGAGAGGGTATACCTAAGGTGGCGAAAGCACACATCAAGTGTCATTGAACATCACACGTCTTTTCCCCAGCATGACAAGAGGCAAACAAGGTGCCTGAAAAGGTGTCAATAGAGGACTGAACATATTTAAGTTTTCCAAACTCTGCGTAATGCGTGACATCCATTTGCCACAATTGTAAGCTTTGTAATCCCCTAGGGTTAACTCCTCCCGCTGCTGACGGGAAAGAGTGCTTCTGGCAGTCAGGGCAAACAGCAATAATATTGGCTGCTTGTTGGGAGGTGAGACCAAACTGGCGTTTGAGACCTCCTACATTTTGGTGAAAGAAAGAGTGTCTCAATTTAGCTTGTGCTATACGATCTGGTAAAACTTGTACTGATAATGTCAGCAGATCCGTTTGTCGGTTTCCTTCCGCAATAAAGTCAGGGAGGGAAGTATGGGATCGGACATGCATAACAAAATAAGGATGCAGGCGTGTGTCCAAGAGAAAAATGAGTTCCTGCAATAAAAGTAACAAGTCAGAATGCACAACATCACGTAGTACAGATGCCTTGGCTCGTTCAACAATTCCTGTAACATAAGCTGAATCAGTGATAATGTTAAGTGGTGCAGACCACCTCCGAAAGGCTCGAACAACTGCGGTCAACTCCACTATCTGGGGAGAGCCAGGAACGGTTTGTACGTCTGAGTCCCATCGCCCTTGCTGATGGTCCCACCACAGGATAACTGATTTATGTGACTTCCCAGACCCATCTGTAAACACAGTAAGGGCTTGTAACGGCTGGTAGCTTCTTTTCGGTATAGAGATGAGGTGGTGTCGAGGGTTAAGATTGCGGGGTGACAATCAAACCCTGGCAGATGTATTGTTAACTTCCTCCCCCACACTTCCCCCTTTTTGCCCCTCCCTCTCCCCCCTTCCCACTCAGGACAGGTGATCGGGAGGGAAAGAAGGACAGAGAGAAGAGAGTTGGAAAAATTAAAGATGTTTTACTAATGCTACTAATAAGAATAGAGAAAATAATACAAAATATACAAAACCAATCTTGTAAGTCTCAGCAACTGCAGAGCCAGCACCCAAAGTCCTGGATTAGACTCTGTAGCCAACCTGGAGCTGGATTCTGTCTCTCACTAGGCCTCAGTTCGCAGGGACAACTAGCAAGGTCCTCTCCTAATGTTGGCCATAAGCAGAAGGGAAAAGGAAAAAGGATGAGATCCTCGTGATCTCCCACTTTTAGATGAAGTATTCACATGAATGGAATGCTATGCACAGTTGGTCAGTTCCTTGTTCACCAGTTTCTCGTCGCCCCTCTCGCGAGATGTCCATCCATGCTTATCAATAAGTTTGCATTCCGTTGCTAGGTTTACCAAAACATGTGTCTGGTTCTCCAGGAAAATGCAGCTACTATGAAGGCTTTAGCTGACAGGCAAAATTCACTAAAAGAGAAACTTGTTTTTTAACAAAACCAGGACAGGTGGAAGTCAACATTAAAGTTTATGCGAAGGCGGGTGGGATGTAAGTTGACCCGTGTAATCAGCTAACACAATGCAAAAGGCATCTGACTGTTGATAAAGCCACTGTAAATACAAAGTGGTTACAGGTAAGCAAATAAAAGCAAAATCTGTCCCTGATAAGGTTAACAAGCATTGTCTGGCTCTAATTATTAAAGAAGCAAACATCTCATGTTGTGTGAGGATAGTTTTTGTAGATTGATTCAGTAGAAAAACCTGTTCAGTGATTAATAAGAGATCTGATTTCTGTGAGTCCCATTGGAATATCAGCGCGTGGGGTTGTCGGGTACACAGTTGTCTAGCAGGATTCAGAATGATAAGATAAAAAGACAACTCGGGTGCCCAACGATGCGCTTACCTATGAGTAATTGCTGTAGCAACTTTCTGCAAGGAATCAATAGCTTCTGGTCCGAGGCTGCAAGGGGCACACAAGTCAGCGCTTCCTTTTAGCAGTTCAAATAGAGGCTTTAAGTCCGTATTAGTAATCCCTAACAGCGGTCGGACACAATTAATTTTTCCCAACGATTTCTGTATATCATGCAAATTTCTTATATCTGTCTGTATCTGCAATGATTGGGGAACTATGGTTTGAGCCCTTATGTGCCAGCCTAGGTACTTCCATGGCGGCATTTTCTGAATTTTTTCTGGCACAATACAGAGGCCTGCCGAATTAACAGCAGCCGTGACAAGGGTCACAGCTTTCTCCACGACCTCGTGATGCTGTGCGGTCACTAGGATATCATCCATATAATGATACAATAAGACATCAGACATTGCAGTCCTAACCGGACTAAGTACTTTAGCTACATACCACTGACATATCATGGGTCTATTCTTCATTCCTTGTGGCAGCACAACCCACTGGCATCTTTGTAATGGAGCTTGCATGTTGACGCTTGGAACCGAAAAAGCAAATTTAGGGGCATCGTCTGGGTGCAGTGGGATATTAAAAAACCAGTCTTTAAGGTCAATAACAGTTAAATGCCAATTTCGAGGAATCACAGGGGATGGAAGTCCAGGTTGGAGAGCTCCCATGTCTTACATAGCGTCACTAATTTTCCTAAGGTCATGGAGCAAGCGCCACTTGCCAGTTTGTTTCTTTATAACAAAAACAGGTGAGTTCCAAGGACTGGTAGAAGGTACGATATGCCCTTTCGTTAACTGTTCCGCAACTAATTCTTGGAGGGTGCGAAGCTTTTCCAGTGGTAGGGGCCATTGATCTACCCAAATAGGAGCATCAGTTTTCCATGTCAATTTTAGGGTGTCACGCACCTCAATGGCTCCACCTAAAAATGGGTCCAAATGGACATTCCCCACTGAGACAACACATCACACCCCCATAGAATCATAGGAACTGGCAACACAAAAGGTTTAACAGAGTCTATATGCCCCTCCGGACCTTGAATTTGGATTAGCTCCAAGCTCTGGTGACTACTACCAGTCCCTCCGATGACTGCTAAGGTTTGGGAAACATTAGCTAAAGGCCATTGCGGGGGCCATTTAGCTTGCGATATCACTGTAACATCAGCTCCTGTGTCAATAATTCCACTTAATACAACTTGTTGGTCCCCACGTGTTGGAGCGATAAAGGACTTGGCCTTCCGATTCAATGTGAATCACGCAAAGCCATTTATTACAGAAACAAGCCTCCTTATATACGCAACTATTCTCTAATCACGCGTCCACGCTCCAAGCATGGATTCGCTAAATGAGTATCATGGGCAGTCCACACGCT
The DNA here is from genome assembly GCF_037038585.1 of Patagioenas fasciata. Lineage (NCBI taxonomy): Eukaryota > Metazoa > Chordata > Aves > Columbiformes > Columbidae > Patagioenas > Patagioenas fasciata. The sequence goes on from NC_092559.1 coordinate 45,463,715, forward strand.
GGAGCCCTACCGATGATAGGTCCGACGACTCACGCCATGCTGAGGCCCTGTTAATGAAGAAACGCCCATCTTTCTCACAGCAGATTCTGTTCTCAGCTTCTCCAAGTGACCTTGAGATTCCTTTGGGCCTGACTAATTCAACAACATATCTCCTTCTAACGAAACCCCTCCACAATTCTCCCTTTTTGTGCTTGAACTAGTCAGGCCCCTTAAACAGCATGCTGAATCGTCTTTGAAATACACTGCAACATAGGACACGTAATTAACAACATAATTACAATTACATATAATGTAGCTAAACCTTACTTAATAAGATCAAACAACTATCTGTTTACTCTCAAACCTTCAAATCATATGTAAGACCTTAATTCTACTATGACAACCTTACCAACACACTATTTTAATTTGTCAAAGGTACTATGAATAGATCCAGGAGAGTCAGACAAGTTAATAGAATATATTCTCTTAAATTCCTAAAAGATCTATAACTGCGCAGTTTATAGAGTAACATACTTAATACCATCAGCATACGCTAATTATTGAGTTAATATCTCAAAAGTTTTATTAACCTATTTAAAAGATCAATAGCTTAATATCAATATCTCTTCTAAAACTTTACCAGTTGCTAAACTAGGTTACTATGATAGAAATATCTCATAATTTTACGTTATCTATGCATAGACTATCTAATTGTAATATCACCCTTTTGGATCTCTTACGATCTGTTCAAATTAGCATTCTCTACGGAAGGTACCTTATCTGCTTGCTAATAAGTTTTTAGACCACCAGGTCTGTGAGCATCTATAACACTGAATTAGGATCCATGGTTTACATCTGAAACAGTCCTCACTACTTATCTCCCTCCTGTCCATCTGCATCCATTGAATCTTTGTTGTCTTTATTCAGCCATGACTTGACCCATTTTGCAGGAATCCACTTCAATCCTTGGCCTGTAATGACACAAACATAACCTTTTCCCCAGGTTATCAATTGATGTGGTTTTCTCCATTGACTAGTGATTTGACCATAACTAATGTAGGTTCTTTCTGATTTAGCATGGTTTTGGGTCATACTTGCAAAGTATTTCGTCACATACAATGCTTTTGACAATTGGTTTTGTGGTGTTTCCCCTACTTCCCCCCTTTTTTAAAAAACAAACAAACAAACAAACAAAGTTCGGAATCAGATACATGTGTTGGATCTGGACTACGTACTCAAAATCACAAATCAAATTTAGAGGTTCCTCCTTAAAAAGCTCTAAGTAATTTAAAGCTGTGCCAAGTTCTGCTAATTGGGTTGAACCTTCAATAATTTTTACAGAATGATGCCAATCGTTATCTTCACACCAAACCACTACAGCTTTATGAGACTTCCCAGAACCATCAACAAAAACTGTGCAAGTATGTAGGATCAGACCAAATACAAGTATGGCCTATGACCTGATGTTAAAGACTTGCAGGTTCTGCATCAATTTACATTTAGGCATGCCAAAAGCTGTGCTGTTAAGAAAACCAGTTAGTGCAATTTACAAAGACATAGATTACAAATAAAAAAAAATCAGAATTAAATTGCACAAATGGTACATATATGACAAAAGGATCATGGCCTATTAAGACCTAAATTAATTCCCCGCATTTTCTTTATCAGAGTGACAATTGGTATATAACAGTCAATCTGCTAGCAATCTCATCATACTGTCCCACAATAGTCACAGGTTGTTTCATAGACAAATCTGCAAGTCCAATCGAATGCAGTCAGCCTGTAAGGTTGTCATAAATTTATTCATCAAAGTTTCTAACTCCATTTTGGCTGTCATATTTATTGGATATTGTTTTCCCTTACCGGATCAAAGTCCTGTTTCAGATCTATCAGTGTAGTATTTGCTTTATTGAAACATTGGCTGTTAATACTAGTGGAAATACAGCATTTGAAATTTCCTTGGAGATTTCTCACTTGCAGCAAGCAGATCTGCACCATCCAAGTAGCTTCTTGTAGGACATGCAACTAAATAGAATTCTCAGAAAATGTTATTTGAGCTTACAATTTACTTAACAAATCCTGACCCAAGAGAGGTATAGGACTTTCTGGCAACTACAAGAATTCATGTATTAAAACTTTGTTCCAAATTTGGCATTCTATTGGTCTCAAAAAACAACCTTTCTTTCGTTCTCTCCCATGACCTCAAAAACTAGCATGGTGAATTTACTAAGAAGTCTGTTACAACAACAGAATAAGTCTACTAAAAAAAAAAATTGATTTAATTTCCCAGTTTCATTAGAACTATGGACCCACTGGTAATGCCTTTAAATTTCAACCCTCAGACTCCTTGATGCAGTATTACAGTTCTCTAGCAGTAACATTGCTGGGGGGGAGAGGTGGGTGGGAATAAAACCTCCCTCTCGCCCCCATCTGAGATGGCAGAATCTCCAGGCCAGCATGAAAACAAATCAGTTCGAATTCCACATCAAAGCAACCTGGCTGCACTCCACACCCAAATCAGGACCACTCTGACCCAGAGAAGCACTGAGCACTCTGACCCCCAAAAGCTGTCTAGTGTGAAAAGACTGACTTCAGCAGGGAGGTAAAATTATGAGTTCTTTCCCCAGATGTGCCAAAACCTAGGAAACAAGACAGAAGCAAAAAGAAACATCACCAACAACCCTGTATTCAAAGCTGAGAAGCAACAGAGTGCCACAACAAGGATGGATGACAATACTCCTGGAAAAAAAGAAGACAGAGTGGGGAGGAGTAAAGCCCCCCTTTCTCCGCTTAGCAGTGGGAAAACAGGTTTTTCCATTTTTTTTTCTTCTTTTTCTTTTTGCTGCAGTTCAGATATAGCCAAGGCCACGCAGCTGGCGTAATCGCTGGTACGAAATGGGATGCTCTGGCAAACTACTCGGTTACAATGAGCTGAGTTTTATACACCATTCCAGTTTGCTCAACAGTTGTTACATTCCTCAGCCCCATTTACCTTTCACAATTTATATATGTCAAAATACAGTATATTAAACATCAATCCATTATTACATTTTCCTAGATCCAAATCAGTTCACATTCCAGCAAATTTTAAATACAACTTCATACAATACCAAGTTCACACCCATCATAACATTTAGGTGTTTGTTTGTTTGTTTGTTTGTTTTTTTTTCCAATGCAAAGCAGAGTTTAACAATTTAAATTCTTTTCTGGTCTCAAAATTACTAGATAACAATAGAAGCAATTACTCTAATGTGGAAGGATGCATCCTAAGGGGGAGCAAGGTGGAATTTTAGCAGTGAAATTTTAGCAGTGGAACCGGTTCCCATTTTGTAATTATCTCCCCAAACAAAATTCTTTTGGTACCAAATAGAAATATGCAAATTAAAATACTGAGCTCAGATATGAAAACCAAATACCAAGTTCAATTATGCAGATAGATCAGAGTTACACTAATTTAAGACAATCTCTCAATTTTTGCATTGCACCTTTGAACTGCTTACTACTCAGTCATGCAGAGGTACCGCTGTGTCTCCCTGACAAAACAGGTCAGTGCGCGCTGAAGCCCCATCGGCACCCGCCCCCCCGCCGCCGCAGCAAGCTGGACCGGGCAAGGTTTTTATTAGCGTCTCATCTGGTGCGCTACAACTGTTATTCCAAAACCAGGATTCTTTACTTGATGTGCATACAGAAAAGCCAAATGCAGCACATCGAGATGAGACACAGCCTATCACAGAGTTGCGCAAGTCTGGATATTGGAATAAAGCTAGCATGCTAGAAAGTAACAGCTACTACACACACAATTTTACCATCACATTCACGCAGTAAAGAACTAAATTACTCACAATCTTCTGTATTATCACAAAACGCACATTTTGAGTCCATGGATTCTCATTATTTAACAGACTGTGAACTTACTGGACCGTATAAGAGACAAAGACCTATTAAACTGTAACATGCTTAAACAGATACCTACAAAGAAAACAGGTTTATAAGGAAAGCATCTTGCAGACTTCAAGTTTTATGTGACCTGTGTGTTATCAGTTAATTCTCATCTTGTTGAAGTGCAAACCTTTCTGCTTGTAAAACTGTCTGAAATGATTTAATGATCTCTTGTTGAGATTTATTTTCTCCTGCTCTTCTCGCCTTGAAAACAACATCAATTGCAACAAGGTGTTATACTTCAAGATTCTATTCTCCAGACACTTTTCCCAATCATTTAACTTATACAGCAGCCACCATTAATTACAATATTTCACAAGATCTTCCTTCCTCATATTTCCAAGTGCTTTCCTATGTTTTAAAACACATCCCAATATCAATTTCTTAGGAACACAACTGAAAGCAGTCATTCCTGATTCGATCTCATAAGTAAAAACCTTGAGAAGAGGGAGGGAGGGGGGAAAGCACAGGGCTGCTTGCAGTGCGAGTGGGAAAAGTGGGGAGAAGGTTTTAGGGCGTACTTATACCACAAGGAAACAATTCTAACAACAACCAGTAAAACAATTAACTCACATTTCTGACAAGCTGCTTGAGAGGCAATACACAGAAGCACATAATATGTACTGCAAAACTTGCAGATAACACGTTGATAGTAAACATTATCATTCTCTACTGCTAATTTCAACACCAGTGCTTCCTTAGCTTCTAAGTTTTCAACCTGCTTATTGATGGCCTCTTGAAGATAGTCAATAAATTGCATGTAATTCCCATTGGGACCCTGATAATAGGCGTAAATGATTTGGCTGCTTTGTCGGTTTCAGGCACCTCTCTCATAGCTTGATATGCAAGGTCTGTTGACTGCCTCAGGATTTCAGAAACTAATCGCGCCTGTAATTGTGGTGTGTCAATTAGTGTCTCTTCCAAGAGTTGGGGGATACTTGCCCCTTTCAACGAATACCCATCATTCAGTCCTAAATGATCTATAGCTGTTATATTGCATAGGTCTAATTTTGCTTGAGTCTTTCATGGTTTTTATCTGATCTCGGGGCAACATGTACACATATTTATTTTCAAGAAAATGCTGCGGACCCTCATCCTTATCCTAATCATCAGATAACGTGAACTTGAACGGTGCTGGAGAATCATTAGTAACAGGGGGGGTCGGAACAGTGCACATTCTCGTCAATACTTTCTAGCATCGTAATTATTTGCATAACCCGAGTCCCCAGGCGCATCCCCTTTCCCGTCACGATCGGCATGACTGCATTGCCGACTGCTGGATTCACTCGCTATTAACTGATCTAATCTTTCACACAGTTCTTTTGTCCACTTTTTATCCAGTGACTCCTTCTGCTCTCTCATGGAAGTTGGAGGGTTAAGAGGTGGTAAAGGCAGATACAAATTGGTAAAAGGACTGATAGTACACTGATTTACTACTTTAGCATCCTCAGCTTTCACAGGTTCCTTGGGCAAGTTGTCTAACTCCAATCCTCTGGACTTGTTCTCCTCAGTGTTGGGCAATGGTACAGGAGGCCACCCGCTCAGCATTTTTCCTCCCCCTGCCCCGGACTACTGAATCATCGGGGGTGCTGAAGACACAACAGGGGATGGAACAGGGAGGGTATCAAAGACATGAACAAGGTAAACTTCACAGCAACTTTCAGGATAGTTATCAGGCTGCCACGCTGCAAAAATTCCGGCAGCAGCAGACTGTTCAGCCTTAAGATCTTTTAAGGTGGTAATTATAAGCTTCCATGTAGTTGCTAATGATTTAGCTTCTTTATCTCCATTGCTGACTTTATCCCATAATTTCTGCCCTATATCATCCCAAAGTTAAAGTTTAAGTTTTGAGTCACTAATGGTCATAACAGTCTTTTCAGGTTTTAATTACTTCACTGTAGTAATTATCAGTTTCCAGGTTACAAGGCTGAGAATATCTTTTTCACTGCGACATATTGCCTTCTGCAACACAGTTCCCACTTTTTCCCAAGTCTCTATTTGAAAAGCTCCTGATAGATCAGCAGGAAACCCATTGCCTCTGCACTAAATTAATAGTCTTTTCAGGTTACTGTCTTCATACTTCACCCTTCTCATAGAGAGGATATGCAAGAGGAGCCGCAGTATTTCTTCTTCTTTAAAAATACTGTGCCCCATCTCCTCTCGCCCCCAACTGCTCACCTCTTTGGGTGTCTGTTGCAACGATATCGGATCCTTTATCCCTCCGCTCTCCCTTCTGTAGCAATCAATCAGGAGTCACGCAGCCCGCAGACTACATCCCTGTCACGGTCTAGCCGTGCCGTATCCAGCTGGGGCTCGCTCCTTGTAGAAGTCATCCCCTCGCCGTAAATTCTCCTTGTGGATCACGTTGGAATCACCACTTGCGAGGGCGAAAACTCATGGACTCCACACAATCCAATATGAATTCAAGCGAAGCCATTTATTAGAGAAACAAGCCTCCTTACACATGCAGTTATTTCTTGACCACGTGTCCACGCTCCAAGCATGCATTAGCTGATGATTGGATATTGTCTATGTTTGCGAGCTGTCCACGTGCCCGAGTCTCACCGCTAATAGGTCTGTTGATTTATGTCGTGTTTTCAGCTTTCCGAGGTGGCCTTGAAATTCCTTTGGGCCTGGCTAGTTTAATAACAAATCTCCATCTAATAGAAACCCATCCACACATTAACTTCAAGAAAATCCCTCAAATCTCCTACAAAAACTATATGCTGTGATGGATGTGAACTTGGAAGAGGTTATATTTAAGAGTTGCTAGAACCTAAACTGATTTGGATCTAGAAAAATGAAAATAATGGATTGATGGTTAATATGTTGTTTAGTGACTTCTGTAAGAAATTGCAACAGGTAAATGGGTTTGAGCAATGTAACTATTGCTCAGCTAATTGGAATTGCATATAAAGTGTATTATGGCTGGAATTAAATGGAAAAATAAAAAAGCAAAATATCCTAGGCCTGTGCTGTACAGTTTGAACATAAATTTCAGGCCTGTGTCAAGCTGCAAGATAAACTCAGCTCATTGTAACCAAGGAGTCTGCCAGAGCCAGGCAGCTCCCACTTGGTACCAGTGATTATGTCACCTGTGTGGCCTTGCTGGTATCTAAACTGCAGCAGGAAGAGAAAGAAAAAAAAATAGAAAAACCTGTCTGCCTGCTGCTAAAGTGGCAAAAAGGGGGGCTTTATTCCCCCCCACACCACAGCAATGTTGCTGCTGGAGAACTGAATGAAGGAGTCTGAGGGTGAAATTTAAAGGCATCCCTAGCAGATCTGTAGTTCTAATGAAGCTGAGAAATTAAACCAAAAATCTTTTAATAGACTTATTCTGTGGTAACTAGTTGTAAGAGACTTCTTAGTAAATTTACCATGCTAGTTCTTGAGGTCATGGGAAAGAAAGAAAGAAAGAAAGAAAGAAAGAAAGAAAGAAAGAAAGAAAGAAAGAAAGAAAGAAAGAAAGAAAGAAAGAAAGAAAGAAAGAAAGAAAGAAAGAAAGAAAGAAAGAAAGAAAGAAAGATAAAGAAAGAAAGAAAGAAAGAAAGGAAGGAAGGAAGGAAGAAAGGAAGAAAGAAAGAAAGAAAGAGAAAAGAAAGACCATTTTTTGAAACCAATGGAATGCCAAATTTGGAACAAAGTTTTAATACATGAATTTTCGTATTTGCCAGAAAGCCCTATACCTCTCTTAGATGGAGATTTGTTAAGGAAATTGTAAGCTCAAATAACCTTTTCTGAGAATTCTGTTTAGTTGCATGTCCCATAAGAAGGTGCTTGGATGGTGCAGATCTGCTTGCTGCAAGTGAGAAATGTGGGGGACTACGGTGGGTCCGTGGATTCCCTGACGGAGGGCATGGGAACAGAAATTAGCCTTGAAGATATGAAGGCCTACCCGTGAGAAAGATGGGAGTAAAGGAGTATCTGGAGATGTTAAGGATGTACCCGTGAGAGAGAAGGGAATAGAAGAGTAACACTGATGATAGCAAAATTAGCCAATGAGATGTTACTGCTGTAACTTGTAACCAATAGTGAAGAGACACATGAATTGGTAAAACTGTATAAAAATGCACTTGTGGCAATAAATGGCATCTACTACTTTCATCCTGGAAGAACTTGGTCCATGTCGTTTGTCCGTCTCAACCACGACATATGGTGACCCCAACGTGATCCTGCCTGAAGAGGATCTCGCATGAAGAGGGGACAGCGTGAAGCTGTGACAGCTGAAGGAGAGCTGTGGAGACGGAGCCCGGTACAGCTGATAGAGCAGCCGAGGAGAGTTGCCGAAGATCCGGATCGTTGAAAAGACACCTCGCTAAGGAGTAGGTGAGCTACCGGGAACAGGGGGGGTGGAACTTATCTAAAGAAGAGGGTATTATATTATCTACATGAAAGTTGCTTCTGAAGAAGCAGGGTATTAGCCCTCTGGAACTGGCTTTACGAAGGAAGGACTGTGTTACTATGGGGCAAAGCACTAGTGAAAGATGCAAAGAAACAACTGAACTGTTAAGAACATGTCACTTGTTGCTAGAGACTTTGAGAGGATTAAAAGAGCAACGGGAACATGCAGAGACAGCGGGGAGGGATGGTCTTCCTGGCTCTCCTGGGCCAGATTCGGAGGAAAAGACGAGATTAAGTACTACTCTGACCCCCCCTGTTACTAAAGGTTCATCAACACCGCCCAAGTCCATATTATCTGATATGGATAAGGATCCACGACACTTTCTTGGAAAGTTAAAAGGAATAGAGGAGGAGCGTACGTATGTGTGGCCCCGAGATCAGATAAAAGCTATGAAAGACTCACATGAAAAAACAGCGTTGGGTTGTGTACGATCTCGGGAGGGGTCCCCGGAGCATCGGTCAGAGCAGTGTGTTCAACCAACTGCTCTGCCGTCATCAATCACGGCTCAAACGTCTGCTCCACCATCATCAATTGCAGTTCCGCCGTCTGCGTCACTGCCATTGGTCACAGTTCAACCTTCTGCCCCGCCGCTATCAGTCACAAAAGGAAAAAGTGGACATTTTTTTTTCCTGTCCCCCCTTGCCTGGACATTTAGGTGGGGAGGATCCTCCCGTGGTGAGCCAGACTGAGCCAAATAACGTAATTTCTATAAATTTGGGTCCCCCCAGCCTGCCCCCGCCCCCCTCCCATGTTGCTGCAGAGCAAATTCCTGAGGGTGGGGGTAGAGTTTCAGAGCGTAAACCGAACTTACCAAAAAGCTGGGATTTACCCCCCAACTCTTGGAACAGACACTAATTGGCATACCACAATTACAGGCACAATAAATTCCTGAAATCCTGAGACAGTCAACAGACCTCGCATATCAAGCTATGATAAAGGTGCCTGAAACCGACAAAGCAGCCAAATCATTTGCAACTATTAATCAGGGTCCCAATGAGAATTACATGCAATTTATTGACCATCTTCAAGAGGCCATCAATAAGCAGGTTGAAAACTTAGAAGCTAAGGAAGCACTAGTGTTGAAATTCGCAGTAGAGAATGCTAGTGTTTGCTATCAACATGTTATCTGTGAGTTTTACAGTACATATTATGTGTTTCTGTGTGTTGCCTCTCTGAAAATCAAGCAGCTTGTCAAGAATGTGAGTTAATTGTTTTACTGGTTGTTGTTAGAATTGTTTCTTTGTGGTATAAGTGTGCCGTAAAACCTTCTCCCCACTTTTCCCACTTCGCTGCAAGCAGCCCTGTGCTTTCCCCCCTCCCTCCCTCTTCTCGTAGTTTCTACTTACGAGATGGGGTCAGGAATGATTGTTTTCAGTTGTATTCATAAGAAATCGGTATTGGGAGGTGTTTTAGAACATAGGAAAGCACTTGGAAATATGAGGAAGGAAGATCTTGTGAAATATTGTAATTAATGGTGGCTGCTGTGTAAGTTTGATGACTGGGAAAAGTGTCCGGAGAATAGAACCTTGAAGTATAACTCTTTGTTGTTTCTAAAGCGAGAAGAGCAGGACAAAAATACAACTCTACAAGAGATCATTGAATCATTTCAGACAGTTTTACAGCTGGAACGGTTTGAACTTCAACAAGCTGAGAGAGAGTTAACTGATAACACACAGGTCACAGTAAACTTGCTGAAATCTACAAGATGCTTTCCTCATTAACCTGTTTTCTTTGTGGGTATCTGTTTAAGCAAGTTGCAGTTTTAGTAGGCCTTTGTTGTGTGGTCCAGTGATTTCACAGACTGTTAAATAATGAGAATGAGACTCAAAATGTGCGTTTTGTGATAATACAGAAGATCATGAGTAATTTCGTTCTTTCCTGCGTGAATGTGATGGTAAAATTTTGTGTGTAGTAGCTGTTATTTTTCTTTCTAGCATGCTAGCTTTATTACGGCATTCAGACTTGCACAACTCTGTGATGGGCTGTGTTTCATCACTGTGTACTAAATTTGACTCTTGTGTATGCACACCAATTAAAGAACCCTGTTTTTGGGATAACAGTTGTAGCCCACCAGATGAGACACTGATAAAAGCCTTGCCCGGTCCAGCTTGCTGCAGCAGCGGGGGGCGGGTGCTGATGGGGCTCCAGCGCGCACTGACCTATTTTGTCAGGGAGACCCAGTAGCACTGCTACCTGGCTGAGCAGTAAGTGGTTCAAAGGTGCAATGCTAAAATCAAGATATTGTCTTGAATAAGTGTAACTCTGATCTGTCTGCATATTTGAACTTGGTATTTGGTTTTCGTATCTGAGCTCAGTATTTTAGTTTGCATATTTATATTTGGTACCAAAAGAATTTTGTTTGGGGAGATAATTACAAAATGGGAACCGGTTCCACTACTCAAATTCCACCTTGCTCCCCCTTAGGATGCATCCTTCCGCATTAGAGTAATTGCTTCTATTGTTATCTAGTAATTTTGAGACCAGAAAAGAATTTAAATTGTTAAACTCTGCTTTGCATTGAAAAAAAAAAAAAAAAAAAACAAACAAAAAAAAACCACCACTTAAATGCTATGATGGATGTGACCTTGGTATTGTATGAAGTTATATTTAGAAGTTGCTAGAATAAGAACTGATTTGGATCTAGGAAAATGGAAAAATGGATTGATGTTTAATATGCTGTTTTTTGACATCTGTAAAGTGTGAAAGGTAAATGGGGCTGAGGAATGTAACAACTGTTGAGCTAATTGGAATTGTTTATAAAACTAGCTCATTCAACGGAGGAGTTTGCCAGAGCCTCCTCCTTCATACCAGCGATTACGCCAGCTGCGTGGCCTTGGTACATCTGAACTGCAGCAAGACAAGAAAAAAGAAATAAAAAATAAAATGGAAAAACCTGTTTTCCTGCTGCTAAGTGGAGAAAGAAGGGCTTTACTCCCCCCGCTCTGTCTTTTATTTTCCCTGGAGTATTATCACCCATCCTTGTTGTGGCACTATGTTGCTTCTCGGCTTTGAATCAGGGGTTGTTGGTGTTGTTTCTTTTTGCTTCTGTCTTATTTCTTAGGTTTTGGCACATCTGAGGAAAGAGCTCATCATTTTCCCTCCTTGCTGAAGTCAGTCTTTTCACACTGGTCAGCTTTTGGGGGTCAGAGCGCTCAGTGCTTCTCTGGGTCAGACTGGTACTGATTTGGGTGTGGAGTGCAGCCAGACTGGTTTGGCGTGGAGTTCAAACTGAATTGTTTTCATGCTGAGCTGGACGTCTTGCCATCTCAGATGGGGGTGAGAGGGAGGTTTTATTCCCCCTCGTGCCCCTCCCGTAAGCAATGTTACTGCTAGAGACCTGTAATACTGCATGAAGGAGTCTGAGGGTGAAATTTAAAGGCATCACCAGTGGATCCATAGTTCTAACGAAACTGGGAAATTAAACAAAAATATTATATATATACATATATATGTATATGTATATGTATATGTAGACTCATTCTGTGGTAACTGGTTGTAAGAGACTTCTTAGTAAATTCACTGTGCTAGTTTTTGAGGTCATGGAAGAAAATGAAAGAAAAGCTGTTTTTTGAGACTAATAGAATGCCAAATTTGGAACAAAGTTTTAATACGTGAATTCTTGTATTTGCCAGAAAGCCCTATACCTCTCTTGGGTCAAGATTTGTTAAGTAAATTGTAAGCTGAAATAATGTTTTCTGAGAATTCTGTTTAGTTGCATGTCCTACAAGAATCTGCTTAGATGGTGCAGATCTACTTGTGCAAGTGAAAAATCTCCAAGGAAATTTTGAATGCTGTAATTCCACTAATATTAAGAGCCAATGTTTCGATAAAGCAAACACTGCACTGATAGATCTGAAACAGGACTTCGATCCGGTAAGGGGAAACAATATCCAATAAATATGACAGCCAAAATGGAGTTAGAGATTTTGAGGAATAAATTTATGACAAGCTTACAGGCTGACTCCATTCGATTGGACTTGCAGATTTGTCTGTTTATAGCTACAACATAGAAAAAACCTGTGGCTCTTGTGGGACAGTATGATGAGATTGCTAACAGACTGATATACTGATTGTTACTCTGATCAAGAAAAGCAGGGAATGAATTTAAGTCTCAATAGGCCATGATCCTTTTGTCCTACATGTACCATTTGTGAAGTTTAATTTTTTTTTTTTTTTTTGCAATCTATGTCTTTGTAAATTGCACTAACTGATTTTCTTAACAGCACAGCTTTTGACATGCATAAATGTAAAATGTAAATTGCTCAGAACCTGCAATTCTTTAACATCAGGTCATAGGCCATACTTGTATCTGGTCTGATTCTACATACTTGCACAGTTTTTGTTGATGGTTCTTGGAAGTCTCTTAAAGCTCTAGTGGTTTGGTGTGAAGATAACAACCAGCATCATTCTGTAAACATTATTGAAGGTTCAACCCAATTAGTAGAACTTGGCGCAGCTTTACATTACTTAGAGCTTTTTAAGGAGGAACCTCTAAATTTGATTTGTGATTCTGAGTACGTAGTCAAGGTCCAACGTACGTATCTGATTCTGAACTGTGTTTTTGGTTTTGGGTTTTTTTTTTCTTTTTTTAAACAAAAAGAGGGGAGAAGTAGGGAAAACACCACAAAACCAATTGTCAAAAGTATTGTATGTGATGAAACACTTTGCAAGTATGACCCAAAAACATGCTGAGTCAGAAAGAACCTACATTAGTTGTGGTCGAATCACTAGTTTATGGTCAATGGAAAAGGCCGTATCAATTGATAACCTGGGGGAGAGGCTATGCTTGTGTCCTTACAGATCAAGGGCCGCAATGGTTGCCAGTATGAAATGTGAAATCTGTGTTATCTTCCTGACAATGATTGCTGCATCTGCTGCGCTTTGGATGCCTGCACAGACAAAGATTAACGCGGATTACTTTAGCCAACATGACTGGCCAGGACTCTACATGCCTAGCTATGGCATCTCCGGAAAACCTGTTCCACACATGCTTGGTTGGCATCCCCCTTGATGACTATAGCAACATCACATGACTGTTTCAAAATAGTGGTCGGTGCAGAGGCATTGCAACGAACTGTAATAATACCAACATAGCACTTTGGATTAATTGCCTCCTGGAAGCAGATATTGAACCACAGGAACTGGAACTGCTGGCATCTATGCCCATGGACGCTTGTATCAACCTGGTTTGTGAAAAGTGTCAGAACAATATACAAGAACATGAATGGATAAACTGCAAAATGTTAGTGCTACCCTTGGTGACTATAGAAATGAAACTCAATGGTGTAACACCTCGCAGAAGAATCCAAGGGGTGTCATTGATAATGTGGGACAGCGACCCCAAAAACCTCCCGTATGGTGTATTCTTGATCTGTGGAGATAGAGCCTGACCAGGAATACCTTCTAATGCTGTTGGAGGACTGTGTATTTTGGGACTATTAACTCTCTTAACGCCCAATGTATCTATGATAATAGATCACAGAAGAGCAAGACGAGAAAAATACTTTTTGCATGTATATGAGTCAAATGTGATGATAATGTAGACTTTCGGGTATCAGGGTTAAGGGTTTTAGAACCTCATGTACCTGGTGTTGGCACAGCTAAAGCTTTAGATACTTTAGAAAAATTAGGATGCTGGTTAGTTAAACAAACTAACAGAACTTTTAAGGCTTTAAGTGGACTTTTGTTAGATGTAGATTCTGTAAGACATGCCACACGGCAGAGTAGAGCTGCGATAGACTTCTTGTTATTAGCATTGCTTAGTGGTTGGGGGTTTTTAGGATGGTTGCTATCAGTAGTGAAAACGGGACTGACTGTTTTGATGATTGTTGTGGTTGTGTTACTAATGTTGCCACGCATGATTTCTCTGCTGCAAAGGGCCCTGCAGTGGACAATGAAGGCAATTTTTTTAGCACAAAAACAAAAAGGGGGAATTGTGGGGGACTACGGTGGGTCCGTGGATTCCCTGACGGAGGGCATGGGAACAGAAATTAGCCTTGAAGATAATGAAGGCCTACCCATGAGAAAGATGGGAGTAAAGGAGTATCTGGAGATGTTAAGGATGTACCCGTGAGAGAGAAGGGAGTAGAAGAGTAACACTGATGATAGCAAAATTAGCCAATGAGATGTTACTGCTGTAACTTGTAACCAATAGTGAAGAGACACATTAATTGGTAAAATTGTATAAAAATGCACTTGTGGCAATAAATGGCATCTACTACTTTCATCCTGGAAGAACTTGGTCCATGTCGTTTGTTCGTCTCAACCACGACAGAGAAATCTCCAAGGAAATTTCGGATGCTGTATTTCCACCAGTATTGGTAGCCGAAGTATGAGTAAAGCCAACACTACACTGATAGAACTGAAAAAGGACTTTGAGCTGGTAAGAAAAAACAATATACAATAAAAATGAAAGCCAAAATGGAGTTAGAGACTTTGATGAACAAAGTTATGACAACCTTGCAGGCTGACTGCATTAGATTGGACTTGCAGATTTGTCTATTTATAGCTACAACACAGAAACAACCTGTGGCTATTGTGGGACAGTATGATGAGAATGCTAACAGACTGATATACTTGTAATGAATTGGGGTTTTTTTTCCCAATTATTTCCATAAAACTAATACTCACCTTCTAGAATTGATTGTTGATCTGATCAAAAAAGGCAGAGAGTGGATTCAGATCTTAATAGGTCATGACTTGTTTTTCATATATGTACCATTTGTGAAATCTGATTTCGATTTTTTTTTTTATTCGCAATCTATGTTCTTGTAAATTGCACTAGTTGATTTTCTTAACAGCATAGCTTTTGACATGCCTACGTGTAAATTTCTGCAGAATCTGCATGTCTTTGACATCAGGCCACAGACCATACTTGTATTTGGTCCAATCCCACATGCTCGCACAGTTTTTGTTGATGGTTCAGGGAAATCTCATAAAGCTGTAGTGGTGTGGCATGAAGATAACAATTGGCATCATTCTATTAAAATTATTGATGGCTCAACCCAATTAGTACAACTTGGCACAGATTTACATTACTTAGAGCTTTTGAAGGAGGAACCTCAAAATTTGATTTGTGATCCTGAGTATGTATTCAAGGTCCTACAGCACATCCCCTCCACCTTTCTTAAAGAAATCTCGCAACAGCAGCTCTTTGAATTGTTTATATCATTGCAAACTGCCTTACAGCACTGCAGACACCCTCTGTTCATTACTCATATATGCTCTCATATGACTTTACCAGGTCCCATAACAGAAGGAAATGCAGTTGCGGGCTCTTATACTGTAGTTACCATCTGCTTCCAGTCTGCCAAGGCTTCACGTGCTTTCTTCCATCAGAATGCTGCTGCTTTAAAAAAGTTGTTTGATCAGACAGTCAAACAAGTGAAAGACATAGTTCGCTCTTGCCCAGAATGTCAAGGCCTTATTACAAATTCACCCTCCCTTGGAGCTAACCCTCACGGGCTCACAGTTAATACCATTTAGCAGACTGATGTTACATATGTCTCATCTTTTGGTCATTTGAAATATGTACATGTTTCTATAGATACATTTTCAGGTATGCTTTGTGCATCTGCTTATACTAGTGAGAAAATCAAGGATGTTCAGTGCCACTGGACCCGCTGCTTTGCTATACTGGGTGTGCCACAACAGATTAAAACTGACAATGGTTCTGGCTACACTGCCAGATCCACACAATATTTTTTATAGCAATGGGGTGGTTTGCATGTCACAGGTATTCCACATCCTCTCACTGGACAGGCTATTATTGAACAAGTGCATTCCACACTGAAACAAATGTTATTAAAACAAAAAAGGGGGAATATGATGCCTCAAGAACAATTAGACAATGCAATATATACTTTAAACTTTTTGAATCGTACCATGCCTTCCTCCTTTATCACGGCAGTGGAAAAACACTTCCGTGTTCCAGATTCACTGTCCCAGAGACCAATGGTTTTGTATCGAGACCCCCCGCACAGCAATCAGTGGCAAGGGCCTGTAGAACTAATCACTTGGGGGAGGGGGTATGCTTGTGTTCTTCTTTCAACAGGACTGAAGTGACTTCCTCC
Organism: Patagioenas fasciata; assembly: GCF_037038585.1. Taxonomy (NCBI): domain Eukaryota; kingdom Metazoa; phylum Chordata; class Aves; order Columbiformes; family Columbidae; genus Patagioenas; species Patagioenas fasciata. The sequence goes on from NC_092559.1 coordinate 45,480,107, forward strand.
AAAATTTGTTCAACCTATGAGTTGGACAAACGGTGCAGAACCCAATGCCAGAGTTGCAGAATCTGTCCCTACAGCAGAGGGTGATGAAGAAATGGAAGAGACCAAAGGAAGAGGCCAGTGATGTTAGATGGGGGCAGCTGAAGAAGTTACAACAAAACATTGGCTATTACTTCCTGCAACAATGCAGCAAGGTTTTGTTTCATGATGATCAATTTTGGCATGATTCCAACTGTAGAGGGAAAGCATGTATATTGGGCTTATATTGTGGATCCACCTCTTTTTAGACCTATAACATGGTGGGATCCTGAAGTTCCTCTCTCCAACAATGACACGCACTGGGTAGGTGGTGCATGGATACCACCAGAAGGTCAGTTACTGGAAAACAAGGACTGGATTAAATTTAATCAAATGCAACAGTATTTTGTTGAAACCCCTCCTGTATGTATTTCTAAGAAACCAATTAAAAAGTGTTTGTCAGAGAAGTTTCATCTGTTTTACCAGTGATGGGGGATGGAGGGGTGGTTCAGAGCAATTTGGGTTTTGTTTCCATTCTGGGTCTTAACGTGCAAGGTATCTAAAGTAACCACAGATGTTTTGAGTTTGTACTGGGCCCCCTGTAATTTAAAGGCACTGGCATATCAGAATTGTACAGATTACTAACTGGTAAAAAACAAAAAACAAACAAACAAACAAAAAATCTTCCAATGCATTTGTATTCCTTGTTAGCATGGCTAAACAGCCTTCTCCAATATTTGATAATAACAGTAATTGTTGTCATTTGTACTATTCTATTCTATTGTAGGTTGATTTTTAATGATAATGTATAACAGGAAAATGACACATAAGGTATGTTGATCGACAGTGGGCATTCAAACTCATCAACAGAATGCCCCCTTTTGACTTTGGAGGCAAGAGGTGACTACACCACCACTCCAAAGTAGCCTGTCAGTTGACTGTGGTCACAGGGAGGATCGTGTGGCAGTTGCACATTTCCCTGAGATCTGGAGCCTTCAATGGGACCATTCATGGCTCATTAGCACTTTTTGTGCCCCACTGTGCCTGTCCCTAGGTACACACCTAGGGTGGTACAAAGGTGCTATCAGTCACATCCTCCCCTGCCTTGGGTCAGGGTGACTTCACCTTCATCAGCTGGTGGGGCAGGAGTGGTGGGACCCTCAACCAACAGAGGACGTGGCCAGAGCAGCTGCGAAGCTTCTGAACCATGTTGTAATGCCCACAGCCACATCTGACCAGACTATAAAACAGGGTTCCTGCCAAAGGCATCCTTTGAGTGGTCTTCTTGGAGCACTGCATCTGTGAACTGGAGCCCTTTCCTTAGACAGGAACACCATCTAAGGACACTTCCTGGGACTGAAAATGCCTCACCTCTTCATTTGGGTGAGTTGTTATTTACTGAATGTATCCTTGAATGAGTCCTCGCCTAACCCAGGTGAATGATTATTTCTTGTGAGTACCCTGAAGTGAGAGGCCTCTAGTTTTGTTTCTTGTAAGTGATTATATGCATGTTGTGGATCCTCATTATTCTTATGTTGTTGTACCCCAATAATTTCCTCAATTGATATTCAAACCTGTATTTTATGATGTTGTGTTAGTAACTGTCGAGGGTTAAGATTGCGGGGTGACAATCAAACCCTGGCAGATGTATTGTTAACCTCCTCTCCCCCCCACTTCCCCCTTTTGCCCCTCCCTCTCCCCCCTTCCCACTCAGGACAGGCGATCAGGAGGGAAAGAAGGACAGAGAGAAGAGAGCTGGAAAAGTTAAAGATGTTTTACTAATGCTACTAATAAGAATAGAGAAAATAATACAAAATATACAAAACCAATCTTGTAAGTCTCAGCAACTGCAGAGCCAGCACCCAAAGTCCTGGATTAGACTCTGTAGCCAACCGGAGCTGGATTCAGTCTCTCACTAGGCCTCAGTTCACAGGGACGACCAGCAAGGTCCTCTCCTAATGTCAGCCATGAGGAAAAAAAGGGAAAAAAAGGGACGAGATCCTCGTGATCTCCCACTTTTATATGAAGTATTCACGTGAATGGAATGTTATACACCACTGGTCAGTCTCTCGGTCATCAGTTTCTCGTTGCCCCTCTCGCAAGATGTCCATCCGTGCTTATCAATAAGTTTGCATTCCATTGCTAGGTTTAACCAAAACATGTGTTGGGGTCTCCAGGAAAATGCAGCTAACATGAAGGTTTTAGCTGACAGGCAAATTCACTAAAAGAGAAACTTGTTTTTAACAAAACCAGGACGGTAACAGAATCAGTTTTACAAAATGTTCCTGAAAGGATGAATCAGTTTTGTAAACTGTCCCTGAAAGGATGTTCAAGCATATTGTGTTTTATCTAATATGGGATTTGAGTATACTCTTATCTTATCAACCTAGCTTTTATCTTAGCCCAAATATGCCTGGAATGAGAAGTAGTATATACAGTATCTCTGGAGATTGAGCAAGTCAGCAGTTATCTAACTGTAGAAGTAGTACGCATGTGCAGTACCCAAAGGTGAAAAGGACAGAAGCGATGAAGACTACTCACTTCATCCCGATCAAGAGAGGTCCTCCTTCCCCTCTACTCCGCCCTGGTGAGACCCCATCTGGAATATTGTGTCCAGTTCTGGGCCCCTCAGTTCAAGAAGGACAGGGAACTGCTGGAGAGGGTCCAGCGTAGGGCAACAAAGATGATTAAGGGAGTGGAGCATCTCCCTTATGAAGAGAGGCTGAGGGAGCTGGGTCTCTTTAGTTTGGAGAAGAGGAGACTGAGGGGTGACCTTATTAATGTTTATAAATATATAAAGGGTGAGTGCCACGAGGATGGAGTCAGGCTCTTCTCAGTGGCAAACAATGATAGGACAAGGGGCAATGGGATCAAGCTGGAACACAAGAGGTTCCACTTAAATTTGAGAAAGAACTTCTTCTCAGTGAGGGTAACAGAGCACTGGAACAGGCTGCCCAGGGAGGTTGTGGAGTCTCCTTCCCTGGAGACATTCAAAGCCCGCCTGGACACATTCCTGTGCGACCTCACCTAGGCGTTCCTGCTCCAGCAGGGGGATTGGACTGGATGATCTTTTGAGGTCCCTTCCAATCCCAAACATACTGTGATACTGTGATACTGTGACCCCCTAAAAGACCACCAGAGGACACTGCGCATGATCAAAGTAGTTCCAAGATGTTGCAATCGATGTTGCAATCAATGTTGAGTAACTGTTACGTATCCTAATGAATATATGACTATGCATGTGAACGGACTGTATAAATACTGTGTAACTTAAACTGATCGTTGGAGCCAGCTTTGGATGCGAACCCCTGGTTTCCCAGCACTGGAATAATGTTGGAACAATAAAGGACTCAGCATTCCGATTCAATGTGAATCACGCAAAGCCATTTTTTACAGAAACAAGCCTCCTTATATATGCAACTATTCTCTAATCACGCGTCCATGCTCCAAGCATGCATTTGCTATTTGGGTATCATCTATGTTCACAAGCTGTCCACGCGCTGAAGTCTCACTGCTGATAGGTCCGTTGATTTACACCACGTTGGGGCCTTGTTGTTTTGGAGATGCTTCTCTCCCATGGCAGGTCCTGTTCCCAGCCTTGAAATTCCTGGCTGGTTCAGTAACAAATCTCCATCTAACAGCAACTCCTCCACAATTCCCCTTTTTTGTTTTTGAACCAGCCAGGCCCCATTTACAGTGCACTGAATCATCTTTGAAATACACTGCAATATACAGCACAGGATTAACACAATAATTACAGTTACATATAATGCAATTAAGCCTTATTTAATAAGATCAAACAACTACCCACTCAGTCCAAAACTTATAAGCTATATGTCAAACCTTAGCTTTACTACGGCAATCTTATTAATGTACTGTTCTAGTTTGCCTAAAGCACTTATTAATAGATTCAGAATAATCAAACAAGTAAATACAGCACAACCATAATCCTAATGTTAAAAGTAGAACATTTATAACTGCGTGATTTTGTAGATTTTGTAGGAACATCTCATAATTTTATCTCATTTTTGCATTGAATATCTAAGTGTAATATCACCCTTTTGGCTCTCCTGCTGATTGTTCAAATTGCCATTCTCCACAGAAGGTACACCACCTGCTTGCTAATAGGCTTCTAGACCACCAGGTCTGTGAGCATCTATAACACTGAATTAGGATCCATGGTTTACATCTGAAACAGTCCTCACAACTTATCTCCCTCCTGTCCATCTGCATCCATTGAATCTTTGTTGTCTTTATTCAGCCATGGCTTGACCCATTTCACAGGAATCCACTTCAATCCTTGGCCTGTAATGACACAAACATAACCTTTTCCCCAGGTTATCAATTGATGTGGTTTTTTCCATTGACTAGTGATTTGACCATAACTAATGTAGGTTCTTTCTGATTTAGCATGGTTTTGGGTCATACTTGCAAAGTATTTCGTCACGTACAATGCTTTTGACAATTGGTTTTGTGGTGTTTCCCCTACTTCCCCCCTTTTTTTAAAAACAAACAAACAAACAAAGTTCGGAATCAGATACGTGCGTTGGATCTGGACTACGTACTCAAAATCGCAAATCAAATTTAGAGGTTCCTCCTTAAAAAGCTCTAAGTAATTTAAAGCTGTGCCAAGTTCTGCTAATTGGGTTGAACCTTCAATAATTTTTACAGAATGATGCCAATCGTTATCTTCACACCAAACCACTACAGCTTTATGAGACTTCCCAGAACCATCAAGAAAAACTGTGCAAGTATGTAGGATCAGACCAAATACAAGTATGGCCTATGACCTGATGTTAAAGACTTGCAGGTTCTGCATCAATTTACATTTATGCATGCCAAAAGCTGTGCTGTTAAGAAAACCAGTTAGTGCAATTTACAAAGACATAGATTACAAATAAAAAAAAATCAGAATTAAATTGCACAAATGGTACATATATGACAAAAGGATCATGGCCTATTAAGACCTAAATTAATTCCCCGCATTTTCTTGATCAGAGTGACAATTGGTATATAACAGTCAATCAGCTAGCAATCTCATCATACTGTCCCACAATAGCCACAAGTTGTTTCATAGAGAAATCTGCAAGTCCAATCGAATGCAGTCAGCCTGTAAGGTTGTCATAAATTTGTTCCTTAAAGTTTCTAACTCCATTTTGGCTGTCATATTTATTAGATATTGTTTTCCCTTACTGGATCGAAGTCTGTTTCAGATCTATCAGTGTAGTATTTGCTTTATCAAAACATTGGCTGTTAATACTAGTGGAAATACAGCATTTGAAATTTCCTTGGAGATTTCTCACTTGCAGCAAGCAGATCTGCGCCATCCAAGCAGCTTCTTGTAGGACATGCAACTAAACAGAATTCTCAGAAAATGTTATTTGAGCTTACAATTTACTTAACAAATCCTGACCTTTCTTTTGTTCTCTCCCATGACCTCAGAAACTAGCATGGTGAATTTACTAAGAAGTCTCTTACAACTAGTTAACACAGAATAAGTCTATTAAAAAATTTTCTTTGTTTAATTTCCCAGCTTCATTAGAACTATGGACCCACTGGTAATGCCTTTAAATTTCAACCCTCAGACTCCTTGATGCAGTATTACAGTTCTCTAGCAGTAACATTGCTGGGGAGGGGGGGAGGTGGGAGGGGATAAAACCTCCCTCTCGCCCCCATCTGAGATGGCAGAATCTCCAGCCCAGCATGAAAAGAAATCAGTTCGAACTCCACATCAAACCAACCTGGCTGCACTCCACACCCAAATCAGTACCAGTCTGACCCAGAGAAGCACGGAGCACTCTGACCCCAAAAAGCTTTCTAGTGTGAAAAGACTGACTTCAGCAGGGAGGTAAAATTATGAGCTCTTTCCCCAGATGTGCCAAAACCTAGGAAACAAGAAGGAAGCAAAAAGAAACATCACCAACAACCCCGTATTCAAAGCTGAGAAGCAACAGAGTGCCACAACAAGGATGGATGACAATACTCCAGGAAAAAAAAAAAGACAGAGCAGGGGGAGTAAAGCCCCCCTTTCTCCGCTTAGCAGCGGGAAAACAGGTTTTTCCATTTTTTTTTTCCTTCTTTCTTTTCTTGCTGCAGTTCAGATATAGCCAAGGCCACGCAGCTGGTGTAATCGCTGGTAAGAAGTGGGAGGCTCTGGCAAACTCCTCGATTGCAATGACCTCAGTTTATCTGGCAGCTTCACACAGGCCCGAAATCCATGTTCAGTCACAGGCCTGGGATATTTTGCTTTTTTGTTCTCCCATTTCACTCCAACCATAACACACTTCATATACAATTCCAACCAGCTCAAGAGTTGCCACACTCCTCAGCCCCATTTACCTTTTACAACTTACAGATGTCAAAAAACAGTATATTAAGCATCAATGCATTATTCCATTTTCCTAGATTCTAAATCAGTTCATATTCTAGCAGCTTTTAAATACAACCTCATACAATACCAAGTTCACAACCATCATAGCATTTAGGTGGTTGGTTGGTTGTTGGTTTTTTATTATTTTTGTTTTGGTTTTGTTTGTTTGTGTTTTTTGTTTCTTTGTTTGTTTTTCAATGCAAAGCAGAGTTTAACAATTTAAATTATTTTCTGGTCTCAAAATTACTAGATGACAATATAAGCAATTACTCTAATGTGCAAGGATGCATCCTAAGGGGGAGCAAGGTGGAATTTTAGCAGTGGAACCGGTTCCCATTTTGTAATTATCTCCCCAAACAAAATTCTTTTGGTACCAAATATATATATATATATGCAAACAAGCCACCTTATATATGCAACTATTCTCTGATCACGCATCCACGCTCCAAGCATGCATTCGCTAATTGGATATCATCTATGTTCACGAGCTGTCCACGTGCTGAAGTCTCGCTGCTAATAGGTCCGTTGATTTACACCACGTTGGGGCCTTGTTGTTTTGGAGATGCTTCTCTCCCACGGCAGGTCCTGTTCCCAGCCTTGAAATTCCTGGCTGGTTCAGTAACAAATCTCCATCTAACAGCAACCCCTCCACAGAATAAAGCACTGCATATAACTATGCCCGTGGTTATGTGTTCTGATTGCTAACATTTTGGCGACCCAGATGGGACCTCGCGAGCACTGCTGAGGCGGATCGTGTCTCGATTCTGCTCCGGCTAGCACCGAGGTATTCTTGGGGAGTGCATCGGATGTGACCGACCCTCTGCTGCTCATGACGGACCTCTGACTGGTAAGAAGGTGCTTTATCTGGATTATTGGGTACCCATCTGGTCTGGTAGCCTGCCGGTCAGACGTGGCGAAAGCCATGCTTGGTTGGGCAGGGAGCTCCCGGAGTAACACCTAGGCGGCCAGCCGTCAGACAGAGGGAAACCTCTGCAGGTTCGGCATCTGGTCTGGTTATTTGTGCTGTAGGCTCAGCACCTGGTCTGTAGTTGCTCAGCACCTGGTCTGTAGTTCCTCAGCACCTGGTCTGTAGTTCTGGTGATTTGATCCGTATTTACTGTTGAAACTGTACTTCTGGTAAAGTTATCTGTGTGTTTAACTTTCTGTGTTGGTATGTGTGATACAAAGATGTCACCATTAGATTGCTTGTTGAAACATTGGAAGGAGGCTGGATTTGGACAATCAATGAGTAAAAAGAAATTAATGGAATATTGTACTCACTGGTGGCCTGAATGTGACTTGCCTAATGAAGTACGATGGCCACCGGAGGGCACTTTAGACCATGGAACTATTGTTGAATTAATGAGGTTTTGTCAAAGGGAAGGTAAATGGGATGAGGTACAGTACGTGGATCTCTTCTTCTATCTTGAACAAAAACAGGACTGGAGGAAGGATTGTGGGTTAATGTTAGTCCAGAGGAGTGGTACTAATGATAAATGTATGGGATGTACGGCAGAAAAGAAATGCATGACGTGTATGGTTATAGAAAACAGTAGCGGTAACGCTTTAAAATTGGATTTGCCGTGTCTTGATGTTGCGCCTTCAGAAACAGAACCCTCTGCACCTAAACCCCTTAAATCCTTGGCACCCGTGCGTTTTATTGAAAGTGATGTCGATTCCAGTAGCGATGAAGGGGCAGCAACCGGTGTAAAAGGAGTAACAACAACACCAATATCCCACAGGACTAGGAACAGAGAAAAGGAAGCCCAAAAGGGGGGTGGATCGTCAAATGTAATAGCACCCCTAAGACAGGCGGTAGGAGTGGGGGGAGAGCCAGTTTATGTAAAAGTCCCGTTTTCGCCAGGAGATTTGGTGATCTGGAAACAATCAGCTGGTCCTTACCAAGAAAACCCAGACAAGGTTGCAAGGGTAATTAAAATGATAATTAAAATGCAGAATCCTGATTGGGATGACTTGCAAATGATTCTGGACACATTAATGGACTCTACAGAAAAGGATATGGTTATACGGGTAGCAAGAGACAAAGTTAGAGAAGATATTCGGAATGGGATAGTGGGCAGCAATATTGATGAAAATTTTCCAAAGGAGGATCCCTGATGGGATTATAATACTAGAGGCGGTTTATGTCGTCTCCGGAGGTATCAGGACTGGTTATTAGTCGGCGTTCAGACTGCTATGCTGAAACAAATGAATTGGTCAAAATTGTATAGTGTCAGGCAGGAAAAGAATGAATCCCCTTCAGCCTTTTTAGAAAGATTAAAGGAAACTGCAAAGAGATATACAGATTTAGATATTGAAACAGAACAAGCAAGGGTTCAGTTAGCTTTAATCTTCTTGGGACAGTCTCAAGATGATGTTCGAAAGAAATTACAGAAACTGGAGGGGGCGCAATTATGAGATCTGGATGTTATGTTAGAAACAGCCTGGAAAGTTTATAATAATAGAGAAAAGGAACAGTCAAGGCGTTATCAGCAAAACCTGTTAGCCCTGATCCAAGGACAAGGCAGAGGAGTGGGAATAGGAGTCCATGGCTACCTATTCTGTGCTAAATTCCTTACAGGGAACAGTAGGTCATAAAACGACAACGATTGTTGGTGCCACAGGGAAGGAAGAAGTACGGCCATTCCTACAACCCTTAGATCTGTGTTTTGGAGAAAAGGAATTAACCCATGAGTTCTTATATGTTCCAGACTGTCCAGTTTCCCTTTTAGGACGGGATTTATTGACCAAATTGGATGCCATAATAACAGTCGAGGATGGAAACCTGGTAATGAAAATTCCAGAATCTAAGGTAGGACAAGTTCTGTTATTAAAAGAAAACCTGGTAGTGAAAATACCACAAGCTGTGGAGGAGGCTGTGATTCCTACGGTATGGGAGACTGACGTACCTGGGAAATCAAAAACAGCCCAGCCCGTAAAAGTGGAACTGAAGGAAGATGCCAAGCCAGTACAGTTGAGGCAGTACCCACTGAAACTAGAAGCTAGGTTAGGAATAGTACCTCTAATTGAAAAATTCTTGAAATATGGAATTCTAGAGGAATGTGAATCAGAATATAATACTCCAATTTTTCCAGTAAAGAAACCTGATGGTAGTTATCGATTAGTCCAAGATTTGCGGGCTGTAAACCAGATCACTAAGGACATTTATCCGGTAGTTGCAAATCCATATACCTTGTTAACATCTGTGAAAGAGAAATATAAATGGTTTACTGTACTTGATTTAAAAGATGCCTTCTTCTGCATACCCCTCGACCAGGAAAGCAAAAAGCTATTTGCCTTTGAATGGGAAAATCCACACAATGGAAGGAAGACTCAATTAACCTGGACACGCCTTCCGCAAGGATTCAAGAATAGCCCAACCATCTTTGGAAATCAACTAGCCAAGGAACTCGAGGAATGGACTACAAAAGGTCATATCGTGATCCCTCGACAACGGTATTTGTTGCTACAATATGTGGATGATATTCTGATTGCGACTGAGACACGAGAACTCTGCATCCAGGTAATGATTGAAATACTGAACCAATTGGGAATGAAGGGGTACAAAGTATCGAAAAATAAAGCTCAGATTGCATCCGAGACTGTGATCCATTTAGGATGCGAGCTCTCTCAAGGACAGCGAAGGCTAGGTCTGAACAGGGTACATGCTATTTGTGCTACTCCAGAACCACAAAACTTACATGAATTAAGATCTTTTTTAGGAATGACAGGATGGTGCAGACTCTGGATTATGGACTATGGGTTGATTGCCAAACCTTTGTATGAAGCACAAGGGAATAAAACGTTCGAGTGGGGAAAGCCACAACGTGAGGCCTTCCAAAAGCTAAAACAGGCTTTGATGCAGGCACCTGCTTTGGGCCTGCCAGACTTGAGCAAAGATTTCCAGTTGTTTGTACACGAGTGACAAAGACTTGTCTTGGGAGTATTAACCCAACGACTGGGATCCTGGAAAAGACCTGTTGGCTATTTTTCCAAACAGCTAGATCCGGTAAGTGCTGGGTGGCCAACGTGCTTACGGGCGGTAGCTGCTACAGTAATACTAATCCAGGAAGTCTGAAAGTTAACTATGGGAAAAAGGATAGAAGTGTTTGTATCCCATATGGTGACAACAGTACTGGAACAAAAGGGGGGCCATTGGCTTTCCCCAAGCAGAATGGTGAAATACCAGGTAATTCTGACAGAACAAGATGATGTTGTTCTAAAAACTACTAACGTAATGAATCCTGCTGAGTTTTTGGGTGCAGGTACTGAAGAAGGAGATCTGGAACATAATTGTGTGGAAGTCATCGAATATACCCATGCAAGTCGCTCTGATTTGAAAGACACCCCGCTGGCAGAAACTGACTGGGAACTTTTTACTGATGGCAGTAGCTTTGTGGAAAGTGGAGTACGGTATGCAGGATATGCGATCACTACTGTCAAGACAGTAATTGAGGCCAAACCCTTACCACCAAACACCTCAGCACAAAAAGCGGAACTAATCGCCTTAACCAGGGAATTGGAACTCAGCGAGAACAAGAAAGTTAACATATGGACTGATTCAAAATATGCCTTTGGAGTTGTTCATGTGCATGGAGCCCTTTGGAAAGAGTGGGGACTGCTCTCTTCACAAGGAACAAATATTAAATACCAGAAAGAAATATTAAGCCTGATCAATGCTGTTCAAAAGCCATCACAAGTAGCTATTATGCACTGTAAAGCTCACCAAAGCGGAACGTCTAAGATTGTTGAAGGAAATCGGCTCACCGACCAAACAGCTCGGTCGGTAGCACGGCAAGCTTGGACAATGATGGGTCTTGTTTCCCAAAAGGTAAGAGCAGTTGATTTGCTACCTCCAGAACTGCTTAAATATTCTACAGAAGATGAGAAGTTAGCAAATTTCGTAAAAGCCAGTAAAGATGGCTCTGGATGGTATGTGACTGCCACTGGACAAGTTGTGTACCAGCTGTTATTATGAGAGGAATTCTACAATCGGAACATCAAAAGTGTCATTGGGGTGCAGAAGCATTGGTAACGTATTTAAGAAAACGAATTATCTCAGTCCAGATGTTAACAACGGAGAAATCTATTACAGCTAAATGTGAAATTTGTTTGAAAAATAATCCAGTGGCAAATAGAAAGGTAACAAGGGGAAAGGTCAAAACAGGAGTATCACCAGGAGATTACTGGCAGATAGACTATATGGAACTCCCTAGAACTCGTGGATATAGATATCTACTCGTTGCGGTGGATACCTTTTCTGGATGGCCAGAAGCCTTCCCTTGTCGCACCAACCAAGCAAAAGAAACTGTAAAATGGTTATTAAAAGAAATAATCCCTAGATTTGGGGTACCATTAGGAATATCATCCGATAGGGGACCCCATTTTGTGGCACAACTGGTAAAGGAGGTTAGCAGATGTTTAGGGATTCAGTGGGATCTGCATACTCCCTGGAGGCCCCAGTCCAGTGGACAGGTAGAGAAAATGAACCAGACTCTAAAAAGACAACTTAGTAAGGTCTGTCAGGAGGCAAAAATTCAATGACCGCAGGCCTTACTAATAGCATTGTTGCGTATCAGGATAAAACCTAAGATCAGAATGTCGGTAAGTCCATACGAAATTCTGTATGGTAAACCCTATGAAGCACCAAACCCAAACCCAGAGGTACACATAAAGGGTAATCAGGACTTGTACAATTATGTGTTGTCTCTTGACAGGACACTTAATCGACTCCGATCTGCATTAGTGTGGAATCGTCCACTGGCACTTGAGAATTCAGTACATAATATAGAACCTGGAGACACTGTATATGTGAAAAACTGGAACGAAGAGCTTTTGAGAGAACGTTGGGATGGACCCTACCAAGTACTCTTGACCACGTTTACTGCAGTTAAAGTTGCCAGAGTAGACGCCTGGATACATTACACCTGTGTAAAGAAGGTTCCAAGAGCATGGTCATCACATATCCTAGGTCCAACCACACTCAAGATTACATCGCAGTAATGTCTGGTTTGCATTACCGAGCTTTGATTTTGGTTATACCCTGAGTTTTTGCACTCTTGAAAATTGGAGAGGGAAGTGCCACTCTATTCCACAAGGCCTCTGATAAACAGTGGGAAAGCTCGCCTGATACATGGAAAATTTATAAATACAAAAATGAGACTATTCAAATGGAATTGCAAATTAGGCCATGAAGAGCAGTAGATAGTAATGAAAGTACCCAGATACCACAGGTAGTACAAAGTGTACAAAATCAGGCAGAGAACTTAATGATAGGATTAATCCGAGACTTTGCGCGAACACAATATATCAGTAGCATCACTGCCTGCCTTCCCATACCAAAATCAGCTGAGGACCCAGTACAGTGGGGAATAATCGCCACTACCTTACCAGAAATAAACAGAACTGGTAAAATAGCATGTGAATCCCACACTAGAATAGAAGAAGTCCCAACTGAACAAAGGATAAAAGAACGAGAAAGATGGAAAACACCAGGACACAGGGCAGATTGTTTAAAATTACCAAAAGCGATGTATGCTACAACAGGACGATTCCAGGATGTAGGATGGTGCTCCTATGACAAGTGGACCACTAAAATAGTGAATCAAAAGGTTGAACGGACCTACTGGGAATGCAAAGATCAGGATAACAAAAACATAACTGAATTATGGAATAATATGTGGACATTAAGTATTGTACAACAATACCAATACAGTGAAGCAATTCCATGGTGCATACAGTGGTCCGATGTAGCAGAGTGAATGACAGTACCATGGTGGAATTGCTCACGGGTGATAACTTGTCAAACAGATATTAAAGAGATACCTTTGTCCATTGTCAAGGTGGCAGTGATTACAGGCTGTATTTGTCGGAAACAATTAGACTCACAGGCAGTCTCTAAAATTGGCATTGATAAAGACAAAATTGACTGTAAAGGAGTTATAGGCAGTATGGGACATTTAGTTTGGGCCTCAAGTGATGCGACCTGGACTACACATTTGCCAATGGGAGGACCAATTAGAGAAATTACTTTGGGGTTGCCAACACTATGTCCCATTTGGAAAAGGTCACCTTTGAAAAATAGGCAAGAACTTTTACAGGTCAGACATAAACGAGAAATAAACGAGGATGATGTGTGGTATGAACCATCAAGCAGTGTTAAATTTGGCTGGGCACTAGAATCTTTCTTTGCACCAATTGCAGCCTATAGGAATAGAGAAATGATTGATAAATTGATCGGGCAAATGGATCGATTGGCCAGAATAACTAAGAAAGATTTTCAGGATCTTAATATACAATTACAAGCTACGACTAAGATGGTCTTGCAGAATAGAATGGCACTCGACATAACGTTATTGAAAGAAAATGGTGTCTGTGGATATTTGAAAGACAGAATCGATCATTGCTGCATCCATATTCCAGACGTAACTTCAGAGGTTGAGAAAGACATTTCCCAGCTGACCCAAACAGAAGTGGAGCTGCAGAAAGAAAGACAAGATGCAGAACAGAGCTGGATAGGAGCTCTGTTGAACAAATTTGATTTAAATTTGGGAGGATGGGTACATTCACTACGAGAAAGTGTAGTTGTACTTGCAATTGTGATTGTTCTTTGTTTATTGTATGTGGGTATTAAGTGTGTAATTAGTCAAACAAATACTAGGAATAATCGCATTTTCAGTGTCCTGAGTAGGAATTATACTAATCCTATATTTGATAACCCTCCAGCTTATGAAGAGGTGCGACTCGAACTATCACACCTGAAGGGAATTACCAATCAATCGTAGTAAATGAATCAATAATCGAAGAAATTGATTGAGGTGAAAATGCATTGTCTAAGAATAGAAAAGCATTTTCAAAGGGGGGAAATGTTAGTAACAGAATCAGTTTAACAAAATGTTCCCAAAAGGATGAATCAGTTTTGCAAACTGTCCCTGAAAGGATGTTCAAGCATATCGTGTTTTACCTAATAAGGGATTAGAGTATACTCTTATCTTATCAACCTAGCTTTTATCTTAGCCCAAATATGCCTAGAATGAGAAGTAGTACATACAGTATCTCTGGAGATGGAGCAAGTCAGCAGTTATCTAACTATAGAAGTAGTACACATGTGCAGTACCCAAAGGTGAAAAGGACAGAAGCGATGAAGACTACTTACTTCATCCCGAAGACCCCCTAAAAGACCACCAGAGGACACTGCGCATGATCAAAGTAGTTCCAAGATGTTGCAATCGATGTTGCAATCAATGTTGAGTAACTGTTACGTATCCTAATGAATATATGAATATGTATGTGAATGGACTGTATAAATACTGTGTAACAAACTGACCATTGAAGCCAGCTTTGGGTGCAAACCCCTGGTTTCCCAGCGCTGGAATAAAACACCTCATATAACTATGCCCGTGGTTATGTGTTCTGATTGCTAACAGTTGGAGTGCTAAATTATTGTATAAACACTGTTTCTATTCAGTTTACTAGCTACACATTTCCAGCTAGAATTAAGTCTGTTTTGGAACTTATCTACCTAAACCTGACTTTTGAGTTCCTCTGTGACACAGATAAAGGAGTCAAGCTTCTTTCTGTAAAGACAACTTCTTCTGAGACTGGAGAGCAGTCATTTAAGGGGAAGAATAAAATTCGACAACTCTTCACGCCTCTGCGATAAATATATGTGAAGCAGCCCTGTTGTGGATAGGAGATGGACAGAACACTTTGGCTACCAGAATAAAACTGCATTGTGATTGAGAATATACCCAAAAGAATTTATGTGTAACACTGTTGAAATGGAATTATAGTGTTCATAAGTGGACTCAAGTGAAACAGCATCTCCAGAGAGCATTCTCAGATAATGTGCAAGGCCTGGTTCAGGATTTAGCCAGTGCCCTGCAAAAAAAATTGCATTATTTGCAAGAGTTAACACTGCAAGACATAATAGCTAACATTATCTAATAGCATAAAGTGATTAGACCCAAAAACATGGTTTTCAGGCCTCAATCTGCATATATGGGTTTTTGTGGGAATCGGATGTCCTTGTGTAATATTTTTTCTTGTAATCCTCTGAATCATCTGGAGAATGATACAGAATGTAAAGAAGAATGAAGCCAGTGTCCTTGCTATGCTCACTGTGAACTGGATGTTCAAAAACAAAAAGGGAGAGATGTGGGAACAGCAGGATGTGCAGTTCCAGCTAAAGGACCTTGGACAGGTTATACAGAAGTATGTTTTTTATGAGTGTAAAGAGTGATAGCCCAGGCCAGTGAGAATGATATCTCAGGCCAGAAAACTGCCCCTGTATGTATGATATGTGACTCTTGGGTCTAGGTGTGTGAATGAGTGGGTCGGAACGCCACCTACAAGATATGCACGGGAACGTGACTGAAAACAGACAAGATGAGTGTGGTATGTTTGGGATAACATTTTTTGAAAAAACATCCTTTCTAACCTCTTGGTCCAGCCTCGTATCTGTAAACCTATCAATTGAGAACTGTTAATAAAAAAGGGTCAGCTCTACCTGGCTCTGCTCTCTCGCTGCTAACAAGAATTCTGTGCCTGTGCATCTCTGTCTGCATCTGTATGAATCGTTCCTCATCGCCATACTCATCCTCCACCCTGCCTGCCACCTCGATGCAAGACCAATTTGCCTTTACCTGGCAACAAAAGCAATATACTTGCCAAGTATTGTCTCAGAGATAAAAACACAGTCCCTCTGTCACCAAATGATAGTAGCTGATATAGCACTATGGTGGGATACTGTTACTGATTGCCATTATATTGATGATCTGTTGATTATGGCGGTGTCACAACAAGAAAACAAAGCAGCTGCTGAATTTTTGAAGGTGCATTTACAGGACCAAGTCTGGGCAATTAATCTGACTAAAATGCAGGACCCTAGTGCTTTTGTACTGTTTTTAGGAATAGTCTGG
This sequence comes from Patagioenas fasciata, assembly GCF_037038585.1. Lineage (NCBI taxonomy): Eukaryota > Metazoa > Chordata > Aves > Columbiformes > Columbidae > Patagioenas > Patagioenas fasciata. The sequence goes on from NC_092559.1 coordinate 45,496,412, forward strand.
CATGGACAGCTTAGAGAAATACCAGATAAAGTACAGCACACAGGCCAGCAATTTTCTGTACCAGCTGCAGTAAAACAATTACATGCTTTTTTAGAGTTTTTAGGGCACTGGAGAATTTTCATTCCTACATCTTCTGTGGAGGAGGATTCCCCTTATGAAGGGTTAATAGAAAAGCACAATAAAGTTGATTCACTTGAGTCTCAAAACAGTAAGGAAACAGATAATATGACCTCTGCTGAGCTGCATGCTCAAGCTCTAAATGTGCATATAGCTTGTGGACATGGATCAGCTTATGCTGCACACGCATGGGACATCGCTCACAATCAAACCCCTTTGCTATTATATACTTGTAAAACATGCTCACATCATTGTGCTACTTGTACACAGTTACATTTAACGGCATTATGTAGGCCATGGGGAAAGATAAAACATGGTCAATGTGCCTTGAATACCTGTCAGGTTGATTATATTGGCCCCCTACCCCTGTCTAGGGGGTGGCAATATGTATACACTGCTGTGGGTATAGTGTCAGGACTAACTACAGGGGAAATAGAATTATTCACACCAATGGATTGTGGAGTGGGACTGCAGGCTATTATTCTGGATGTAAAAATTCATATGACTCCAGAGAATGCTGCATGGTTTTGTACCCTGACTTCTCCTCTTATGTTACATCCTTTGCTAATATCAGATTCTCGAGTTCTTGTATTTCAGGTATCTTCAGTGAACACCTGTGTTTTATCTAGAGGAGGCAGCACTGGAACAATGTTATTGGTGTCACAGACCCAACATCTAACTGAAGTCCAATCTGAAAAAGTGCAGGCCACGACTTTCCAGTCTGTGTGGGCACTTACCCCACACCAGGTTGTTAAACCCAGAGTAATACCAGATGAAGGAGCTGGAGCAACAGAGTATGTATTACTGGATGGTGACAACACCATTGTTGTTGATTAACTTAGATTTGTCCTGCCTCTGCTGTACCCTTAACCATTTGCCTTTAATGTTTAGGAGAAATCAAAAGCTGCAGATCTCTTAACAATGTGTTTCACTAGCATGACAACTCTCGTAACTGTATTACAGAATTGTGCTATGCTAAGGGATTTTAACATTAATGTTTCTTATTGTTGTTTCTCTGAGTAGGTAGTGGCTGCAAATGCTGCTTTGATTTTGAAGGCAAGTGTTGCTTCAACATAGATGATGAACTAGCCAGCAGGGAAGACAACATCTCACATCTTTGGGACTAATGCAGCAAGTGAAACAATCTACAGATAATGCCTGGCTGAATGACTTGTTTAATTCCTTGACATAATGAATGGGACACCTGATTTAAAGCATTATTGTAGAAATATGGGGTTTTTTTTTCCTTTTTTCTGTATGTGTTTATTGTGGGGCATCATGCTTCAGATTAAAGAGCGGGGTTTCCGTTTTCTTGCCCCTTTTCTCCTGCTCTTCCACTGTCTGTCTCTCTCTCTGGGAGTAGACAGGAAGTTCAGTCAGGACGTTTAGCCTGGTCTTTTGCCATTTTGCAGAGGCCTCTGGGCTTTTCTGCCTTTTTCCTCACTTTTCTCTCTCTGGGATTGGCTGTTCAGACCAGGTGTGGCGTGTTGGGACTGGCTGCTCAGTGGATGGAGTTCATTTGGAATTGCCTTGACTATCTTTTATTTCTATTTTATATATATATTTACTAGTAGTGTATTAGTATTTTGTTATTTTATTAAACTGTGTTTATCTCAGTCCAATTTTCTCCCTTCCCTTTTGACTCTTTCCCCTGTTGGGGGTTGGGGGAGGGAGGGGGTGAGTAAACATCTATCGTGGTTGTATTGCTATCTCAGCTATCTCAGGTTAAACCACGACAGCTACACCTCACAAACCCAAATGAACAACTCTGGCTTTGTCAGCCCCAACAGAAGCAGTGGCTTGAGTGAGGGGGTGGAGTGTATGGGAATTGTGCAAGAATGGCAAGGAGGCCATGCCTGAGTTGGTTCACACAAGTATTGACAGCAAAATCAGCATCCAGGACATTAAATTAAGAATCAACAGATTAGTCACAGTAATATGATGCAAAATTAACTTGTTCTGCTGTAAAAGCAGTGTTTTACAAAGTTGAAGAGACCAGATTCTTTCAGTAGTGTTTGAATTACCTTTGAATTAGGTGAAGAGAAAAACTGTAACAAAAGACAGTTGTAAAAATACGTTTTCAAAACAGTCCAGTTTGCATCCCTAGAATGAAAATGGAAATATTTTTCTGGGTATGGATTGTTCACAAGAGTAAGGACTTTGCTGGAAATTATATTACAAGTATCAGAATAATAAGAGAATTAAGAGTTATTGCCAAATGAAAAAAAAATATTGGAAGAAGTTATAGTCAGAGAAAATAAAATATCCTGAGATTTCAAATTGGTTGGAAAAGCAATAAGAATGTTTCTCAAGTTGATATCAGCTGCAGAGAAGCAGAGTTTTTGTCTAAATGCAGGGAGATTATGGAGAAACAGAAAGGAAGATAATGCAAAGAGCTTGAAGAGGAGTAGCATGAGAGAATAGTTTCTTGATGGATTCTAGAGAAAGTCTAGACATAGCTTCTAAAACATGAAACACTTTTTAAAATTAACATCTCATAAATCAAATAATCTCTCTTTATGTTTCTTCCACTCTCTTGCTTTTTTAAATACCAATTTAGTTGTTGTTTTTTTAACAATCATGTCAAAACTCTTGTTCTACCAGTTACATACATGCACTTGAATTCATCTTGGCCACCAGCAAGTTAGTAATCTAGTCCAAAATTGGTTGTTTATGTTATTGTCATGGAGACACACCAAAAGTCAATTTAGGCAGGCAATAACCTCCAAACAGACTTTATTCTAACCATAACTGTTTAGCAGAAAACCAACTAGAAACTTGGTTTATCCATAATTATTCAGCACTCCAACGACATTATAAAACACAGGCTTGGATACCAGTTAGGAGTTCAATTACTACACAGCTAATTTATCTCAAAGGATCAGATCTGAAAACTCTAGATTGATGATTCAAAATGCACATCTTCCCACTCTGTTACAAAGTGAGGACTCTCAAGGGCACCCAGATGACTTACCAATAGGGCAAGGTGTCTTAGTCCTCAAGGAATGCTCCTTAGACAGCCAGTCTAAGGAGAATCTCCAACTGCATACCCACTACCCTGAGGAAGACCAACTCAATGGTGGTCTCCAGCAGGCTTCATTTATACCCTAGCTGAATCTGAGCTGTGGGCATTTATGGTAGTGGTCCAGAAACTTCTCTCAACTGAGGTGTCTCATTGGTCAAGGGCTCTGTCAGTTGACCAAGGGGTGTGTGCACGATCATAGCGGTCCATCATCCTAGAAGTTTCTGTTGCTTTTGGAATGGGGGGAGTGCATCTATCACAGTTATCTCCATAATCTGTGGTGGAAGAGGGCAATTCATCCTTTTGCAAGGTATTATCTAGGATAGATAGGGTGTGTTGTTCTTGGAAAGTCTCTTCCCCTGCTAAATAAGATAGTTTATCCTGGATGTTTTCCTTTCATATGGCTAATATTTAGTTAGATGAGTGACCCACAGATGGGAAGACAGCCTGTAAGAGTCAGTCCGAAGAACAGTATTTGCCTCAACATTGCCATCAGGGACTTGGAGAACAGACACCCTGATAGAAAGAACTGTACAAGAACTTGGAGAGAGGCCTGAGAGAAAGGTGTTGTACAGGACTCTCCAACCTGGGACTACAGTTAACAATAGCTGTTGTCCAGAAGATGGATTTCACCTGCTGCCTCAGCCAAACTTGCCCCCACCTCCTCCCTCTTACTAAGACCAATGAAGAGGAGCATGCGCGGAGGCTCACAGAGGGTCTTGAAGTCACCCAGTGGACAAGTAAGAGACCCCTGAACACGAGGCCATGCAGGCACAGACAGGTTCTGGCAAGCAAATCGGGGAATTTTTGGGCCTGCGCAGTTAAGTCTGGACTGTGAAACAAAGGCGGAGATTGGCCTTAATCCATGGGAGAGGGGGGGGTGAAGAAGCATAAAAGATGATACCCAACTGAACATTGTTGAGATCTCCCCACCAAAGGATCATGGATCACAACAGAGGACCGGTAGGACACTGCTTACAGGACCTGAGACCATAGGGACGCCTTTGGACTCGTGGTGGTAGCTAACCCTCTTTCCCCCTTTTTTTCTCTTTCCTTTTTCAGTTATTCATACAACGGCTTTGGTTTGGTTAGAGGAAATGTTCCTGAACCCCCCTTACAATTGCTCTTGAAAGCTAGCCCGTGTGAAACACAGAAGTGATGTTAAATGTAATTTCAAGTAGCTAGCTTAACAGGGACAAATGTCTCCAAGTGCTTGGGGTGCCAGACAGACAAAAGCAAGAAGGTGACTTTTCTCAGGCAAGGAGCTACAAACTAAAACTTTGTCATCATATTAGAGGCACAATAAAAATGAAATCCACAATATTTAGCTTACTTAACAATTTTCAGAGTAATTTTAAACTGAGGCATATTTAAGATTATCCCTTCTGTCTGATTTGTTTTATCTGCTGTGTCTTTACTTGTCCTTATCTAATGTGATTACTTTTAATTAAGACAATCTGGATGTGGACTTGGCAACTATTACAGTGGGGTAAATCACAATCAAATTCTTGAATGCAGAGCTATAGCAGGGAAGGAGGCATCACAGTGCCAATTTACGAACTATGCATAACATTCTTCTTTTCCACCTTAGAGCTGGGTGTGTTGTCAGCTTCTCCTGATGTAGCACATGGGCCCAGATTCATCGCATCTAAACTGGGGAAGTTACCTGAGGTATCTAAACTAGGAGGTTGCTTAATGTTACCTTCATGTCTAATTGGAGAGAAGCAAGCACCTCCAGAAGCTAATTCAGTCCACTTGGGATCTGACTGATCCCCTTCATATGCCCTTATCTGACTCCTTTAGCTGTGCAGAAGTTGGAAAGTGACTAGTGTGCTAGTTTCCAACACTGACTTAAGCTCTGAGGCTTTGCATATATTGAATGGAGAGAGGCAGTGTCCTGGTTTCAGTTGGGATAGAGTTAATTTTCTTCCCTTTAGCTGGTATAGTGCTGTGTTTTGGATTTAGTAGGATAAAAATGTTGATAATACACAGATGATTTACTTGTTGTTAAATAGTGTTTATGTGGGAGATTTAAGGGATTTTCTTAAGGTTGTTGTGTGGATGGGTTTCTGTTAGATAGAGATTTATTTCTGAACTAGACAAAGCAACTCCAAGGCCGGCACGAAGGCTGAAAAACAACACCTGAGAGTGAGGTAATTCTATAATAACAAGACCTGAACATGGACAATATCCAATCAGCCAATGCATGTTTGGAACGTGGACGCGTGATCAAGAAATAACTGCATATATAAGGAGGCTCGTCTCTGTAATAAATGGCTTCGCTTGAATTCATATTGAATTGTGTGGAGTCCATGAGTTTTCGCCCTCGCATGTTTACACTAAGTCTATGACTTTTCACCTTCTCATGTCCTGTCAGAGAGAAGGCTGGAGATGCACAAGAAGCTAGGAGCAGGCATAACCAGGACAGCAGACTCAAAATGACCAAAAGCATATTCCATAAAATATGAAGTCATGCTCAGCATATAAACTAGGGAGAAGTTAGCCAGGGGGACGCTGCTCAGGAACTGGCTGGGTATTAGTGGGAGTGAACAATTGCATTGTGCATCACTTGCTTAATTATTTATTATTATTATTTTCCCTTTTGGTCCTATTAAACTCAAACAGTCAGCAATGAGCGAGGAGCACAGCAGCAGCTACGGTAAGTTCTGCTGCAGAACACATATCAAGGACACAAGGAGGTGATCCCAGAACCAGGGAAACCTGTGCACAGGCAGAGAGACCGCCCGAAAACTGGCAGATCTCGCAGGAGAGGCTGACGTGGCAGGGACGTTGTGAGGAGATTTAAACGGCCGCTAGGGAGCGCAGGTGACCAGGAGCGCAGCGGACAGGGGTAAGGCAGCATGGCCGTTCATGCGGAAGGGCGTGCGGGAAGGGCAAGCCTGCCACTTCAAATGGAGGCTGAAAGACTACAACTCACTAGCAAGGAGCTAAGTACAGCAGGAGGCATGATATCCACCTGGTGAGGAGCTGTGCCTTCAGTGTCCCTCATGATCTCTCTGGCTTCAAGAAATGATGCAGCCACCCAAACTGAGCTCATGAGTGAACATGCAGCTGTCCACGTCCCAGGCTGCAGAGTGTGCCCGAATTTCTGACTGGTGGACTCAAACCCTAGCGCTCTGGGAGGCAGGCGAATATACCCTGAACCTACCCCACCTTCCCAGGTACCTGTACACAATAGGTATGAGGCCCTGGAATTGGATGGGCAAGCAGCTGATGCTGCTGATGAAGACCCTTCTGGGAAGGAGGGGTCCTCTAGGCAACCTACTCCCCACATGAAACCCAGCAAACCCATTAAAACCACACATGTAAGGAGAAAAAGAAGGGTAGTTGTCACAGGCAACTCCCTTCTGAAGGGAACAGAGGGCCCAATATGCCAATCTGACCCAGCTCACAAGGAAGTTTACTGCCTCTCTGAGGCCAGGATAAGAGATATTACTCAACAACTCGCTGAACTGGTCCTCTGACTATTACCCACTATTGATCCTTAATGTCAGCAGTGAAGAGATAGGAAAAAGATGTCTTAAGGTAATCAAAAGGATTTCAGAGCCTTGGAGTGGTTGATTGATGGCTCAGGTGCTCAGGTGTTTTTTTCCTCCATCTTTTCAGGAGCAGGCAGGAATATAGAATGGAACATGCCTCCAAGACTGGTGTCATCAACAGAACTTTGGGTTTTTCGACCATGGGATGGTCTGTTCTTCACCAGGTCTTCTGACATACCATGGGATGCATCTCTCACAGAAGAGGAAAAGGGTGTTTGCTCAGGGGCTAGCAAGGCTGACTGATAGGGCTTTAAACTAGATTGGAAGGGGGAAGGAGGCAGTACCAGGCCAGTCAGTGATGAGCAACAGGATGGCACACCAAAGTCTGAGGAAGTGCATGACAGTGAGTTTCCTCAGACTGCGCCACGAGGTGAAGGGCACAATCACAGAATCACAGAATGTTAGGGATTGGAAGGGACCTCAAAAGATCATCTAGTCCAATCCACCTGCCAGAGCAGGAACACCTAGATGAGGTTACACAGGAATGTGTCCAGGCAGGTTTTGAATGTCTCCAGAGAAGGAGACTCCACAGCCTCCCTGGGCAGCCTGTTCCAGTGTTCTGTCACCCTCACTGTGAAGAAGTTTCTTCTTATATTTAAGTGGAACCTCCTGTGTTCCAGTTTGCACCCATTGCCCCTTGTCTTATCATTGGTTGTCACCGAGAAGAGCCTGGCTCCATCCTCGTGACACTCACCCTTTACATATTTATAAACATTAATGAGGTCACCCCTCAGTCTCCTCCAAGCTAAAGAGACCCAGTTCCCTCAACCTTTCCTTGTAAGGGAGATGCTCCACCCCCTTAATCATCTTTGCGGCTCTGATCAACCACACTTGAAGTGCTTCTACACTAATGTATAATGTAGAAGCCTTGGCCCAGCCCCAGGGATATGATATAATTAGCATTGGTGAAACCTGGTGGGATGAGTCATGTGAGTGGTGTGCCAAGATGGATGGCTAGAGGCTATTCAGAAGGAATAGACAGGGTAGGAGAGATGGAGGGGCAGGAATGCATGGAGCTGGCAGTTGGCAATAGAAAAGTTGAGAGCCTCTGGGTAAGGGTCAAGGGACAGACGAATAAAGCAGATGTCATCATGGGCACCTACTATAGGCCACCCATAAAGGATGATGACACTGATGAGTTATTCTTTAAGGAACTAAGCAAAGTCTCCAAGTCATCTGCCCTTGTCCTTATGGGGGACTTCAACTTGTTAGATGTCAACTAGGAATATCACACAGCTGGCACCAACAGGTCCAGAAGATTCCTAAAGTATGTGGACAATAACTTCTTGGTACAGGTACTAAAGGAACCAACCAGGAAAAGTGCCTTCTTAGACTTGCTACTCACTAACAGAGAGGGTCTCGTGGGACAAGTGTCAATTGGTGGCTGCCTTGACTACAGCGACTGTGAAGCAGTCAGCATTAAAATCTATGCTAATGGGAGGAAAACTGACACCAAGACCTCAGCTCTTGATATGAGGAGAGCAGACTTCAGGTTGCTCAGAGAACTACTTCGTAAAATTCCCTGGGAAGAACTTTTTGAAGGTGCTGGCATCCACCAGTGTTGGTTGCTTCTCAAGTACCACCTCCTGAGAGCACAGGACCAGGCAATTCCAAAATGCTGAAAATCTAGCAAGCGAGGCAAAAAGCCAGCTTAGTTGAGCAGGGATCTTCTTCTTGAAATATGGCAAAAAAAGAAAGTATATGGTCAGTGGAAGCAAGGTCAGGCAACATGGGAGGACTACAGAGATGCTGCTCTCCACTGCAGGGAGGAAAATCACACGGCCAAAGCTCAATTAGAATTGAAGCTGGCCAGTACTGTGTGGGACAATAAAAAGGGCTTTTTAAAATATGTTAATGGCAAAAGGCAAACCAGAAATAACATCGGCCCATTACTTGATGAGCATGGTCACCTCATAAACAGGGACACAGAGAAAGCAGAGACATTTAATGCTTTCTTTGCCTCAGTGTTCAACACTGACGATAGTCTTGGGGGCCCCCATAACCCTGGACTAGAAAACCATGGCTATGTGAATGATAAACTCCCAATAAATCTGAAACTTGTACAAGATTTGCTACTCCAGTTAGATCCCTACAAGTCGATGGGGCCTGATGGGATTCATCCAAGGCTACTTAAAGAGTAGGCTGATATCATAGCGAGACCTCTCACTGTGATTTTTCAGTGCTTCTGGGAATCTGCAGAGGTCCCAGATGACTGGAAGCTGGCAAACGTTGTCCCCATCTACAAGAAGGGCAACAGGGATGACCCTGGCAACTACAGACCTGTCAGTCTCACTTCTGTGCCTGGCAAAACCATGGAGAAGATTATTCTGGGAGTTACTGAAAAACATCTGAATTACAACGCAGTCACTGATCCCAGCCAACATGGGTTCATGAGGGGAAGGTCTATGTGGCAGTTACACTTCCACCCCCTTCTGAGAACTGCTGTGGCAGTTGTACATCCCCCTCTCCTTCAATGGGGCAGTTAATGGCTCTTTTGTGGGACTTGGAGTCGGTTAGCCAGGGTTGTTAGCAGAGGAGGAGTGGCTCAGAGAAGCCAAGAAACTTCTGGAATGCCCACAGCCAGATCTGATCAGGCTATAAAACAGGGTTCCTGACGAAGATTCCCTTTGTGTGGGCTTCTCAGAGCAGCAGGTTTGTGCTGAAGCCCTCCCCTTAGACTGGGACGCTGTCTAAAGAAACTTCCCAGGACTGGAAGCGCCTCACCTCCTTGTTTGAGTGAGTGATAATCTACTAGATATATCCTTGAATAAGTCCTTGCTGATCAGGCAAGTGTAAGTCTTTGCCAAATCACGCGAGTGTAGTATCCTGGAGTCAGAGGGCTCTGGCTTTGTTTCTTGTGAGTGTGTGCATGCACGCTGTGGATCATCATTATTCTCATTTGCTGCACCCCAATAATTTCCTCAACTGATATCCAAACCTTTATCTTATGTTATAGGAGGGCTAACTAATTGTATAAACCCTGTTTTGGTTGGTTCATTGGCTGTACTTTTCTGGCCAGAATAAAGTCTGTTTTGGAACTACTTGTCTGCCTAAAACTGACTTTGGGGTCCCTTTGTGACAGTCCTGCTTAACAAACTTCATTTCTTTCTACAACGAGGTTACCCAGCCAATTGACCAAGGGAAGCCTGTCGATGTGGTCTTTTTGGATTTCAGAAAGGCCTTTGATACTGTCTCTCACAGTATCCTCCTGGACAAGATGATCAGCATACAGCTGGATAAACACATAATGCAGTGGGTGAGCAATTGGCTGAGAGGTTGGGCTCAAAGGGTTATAGTAAATGTGGTTATGTCGGGCTGGTGAACAGTTCCATAGGGATCCATCTTAGGGCCAGCACTCTTCAATGTGTTTATAAATGACTTAGACTCAGGACTTGAGAGATTATTTAGTAAGTTTGCTGATGACACTAAATTGGGAGGAACTGTTGATACTCTTGAGGGCAGAGGGGCCCTGCAGAGGGATCTGGACAAACTGGAGAACTGGGCAATCACCAACTGCGTGAAGTTCAACAAGGGCAATTGCCGAATTTGGCACCTGGGATACTGCAGCCCTGGCCATACATACAGACTGGAAAACAAGATGCTGAAGAGCAGTTCTGTGGAGAGGGGTCTGGGGGTTCTGGTTGATGGCAAGTTGAACATAAGCCAACAGTGTGTCCTGGCAGCCAAGAGGGCCAACTGTGTCCTGGGGTGCATCAAGCACAGCATTGCCAGCTGGACAAGGCAGGTGATTGTTCCGCTCTACTCTGCACTGGTGCAGGCTCACCTGGTGTACTGTGTGCAGTTCTGAGTGCCACAATATAAAAAGGATATAAAGTTCCTGAGATCAGCTGATCGGAGGCAGCTCGGCAGGTCCCGATTAAGCGAAATCTTCGAGGTACAGAGAAGCCTTTTTTTTGGTTGTTTTTTTTTTTTTTCTCTCAATCGGGCACTTTTGTTCTCGAGAGACTCGGCAGTTCCCGGCAGTCCTTGCGAGAGCACCTGACGTAGAGTGGGCGTTACCGCGGCGAGGGCGGGTGATTTAAAAGCCGTTGTAACTTGATAGTTCCTGAGATCAGCTGATCGGAGGCAGCTCGGCAGGTCCCGATTAAGCAAAATCTTCGAGGTACAGAGAAGCCTTTTTTTTTTCTCTTAATCGGGCACTTTCGTTCTCGAGAGACCCGGAAGCTCCCAGCAGCCCTTGCGAGAGCAGCTGACGTGGAGTGGCCGTTACCGCCGTGGCGAGGGTGATCACTCCCCTCCCCCCCCCCCCCCCCCCCGCGTCGTCTTGAAAAAGCCTCGGGGAGAGCAATGATGCATTTGTGCTCGCCAGGTGCTGGAAGGAGCAATAGGCTTGTGATACGGGTGAGTAGCAACCATGCTGTGCTGTAGCAGTGGGTGTAGTAACTCGTGCACTAGGGTGTAGAGGGTGTCACTCTTTGCTAGATAGACTCTCACCTATTGCCAGTGTTTCATACTGTTGCCGACCATGGTCTTGACCAGAAAGGGAGCTTGGCTGAATAAGACTGTAGCAACTCAGACAGATTGTCTGCCCCGAACCATGGCTATTCAGGTTTCTGGCTGCAGGGAGTACCAGAGCCTGCTGCTGCCAGGGGAGGATGGTCAGCATCCCACCTGTGTGAGGTGTGAGCAGGTGCAAGATCTGCTCTACATGGTTGTGAAGCTTAAGGAGGAGATTAAGACACTGAGAACCATCAGGGAGTGCAAAAAAGGAAATTGACTGGTGGAGTAATTCCCTGGTGTGCCACTCAGAGAGGCTCCAGGGGGATACTCCCCAAAAGGTGATGACCCCCTTGCCCTGTCAGGCAGAGGGAGAAGACCTGAGACAGCCCCTGCCCTGTTGCTGTTGGACAGAGGTAGGGGACAGAAAAGATGAGGAGGGTTAGAAGCTAGTTCCAGTTTGGGGCTGTGGGCAATCCCCCTCCCTACCTGCTTTGCTTCCCCAGGTGCCCCTCCGTAATAGGTTTGAGGCCCTGCATCTTGAAGAGGAGGTAGGTGAGGATGTGGTGCAAGGCCCACCTATGAGGTCACCTAGAAAGAGGCAGTTGACCCCACGCCTCAAGACCGCCTCAGATAAGAAAGAAAGAAGGGTAATTGTAGTAGGCACTTCCTTTCTAAGAGGGACAGAGGGCCCAATCTGCAGAGTTGACCCTTATCACAGGGAAGTGTGCAGTCTACCTGGAGTCCGGATCGGGGACATCACCAGGATGCTCCCCAACCTGGTGCACCCAACAGACTACTACCCAGTGCTGATCTTCCAGACACATGGGGAGGAAGCTGCATCCTGCAGTCTGAGAGGGACGAAAAAAAGTTTTCAAGGCCTTGGGACAGATGGTAAAAGAGTCTGGGGCTCAAGTGATTCTCTCTGCCCTCCTTCCTTTTTTGGGTGATGATATGGGATGGAGTAGAAAAATGCAGTTTGTAAACAACTGGCTACAGGACTGGTGCTACAGGCAGGGCTTTGGGTTCTTTGGTAACGGCTGGTTTTACAAGACACCAGTCCAGGCAGTGATACGTGGGAAAGGTTTATCTCTCAGGGGCAAAAGGATGCTGGGACAGGAATTATCAGGGCTCATTTGGGGAGCTTTAAACTAGATTTGAAGGGGGATGGGGTGGTAGCTGGGCTTGCATGAGTAGAGCATCACTCTAGAGTTTATGAGGGCTGGGAGGCCCCCCCTACACCTGAGGTGAAGTCTGAGTGCTCAGCTTGCTTTCTGAAATGCCTGTACACCAATGCGCACAGCATGGGGAATAAGCAGGAGGAGTTAGAAACCTGTGTTAGGGCAGGAGATTAAGATCTGGTGGCAATTACAGAGACATGGTGGGACAGCACATGTGACTGGAATGTGGTCATGTATGGCTATGTCCTTTTCAGGAAAGACAGGCCAGCCAGGCGTGGTGGTGGAGTTGCTCTTTATGTGAGAGAGCAACTACAGTGTAGTGAGTATTGTCCAGGCACGGATGAGGGATGAGTTGAGAGTCTGTGGGTGAGAATTAAGGGGCAGGCTGGCAAGGGTGATACTATTGTGGGTGTCTATTACAGGCCACCAGATCAGGGTGAGAAAGTTGATGAGGCCTTCTACAGACAGCTGGGAGCAGCCTCACAATCACAGGCCCTGGTTGTGGTGGGGGATTTTAACTTCCCTGATGTTTGTTGGAAGGACTACTCAGCTGGCCACCAACAGTCTAGGAGGTTCCTCCAGTGCCTTCAGCAAGGCAAAATTTGGCCTTTTCAGGCAATTGCTAGGGGAAATCCCATGGGCAAGGCTGCTTGAAGGTAAAGGGGCCCAAGATAGTAGGTTAGTGTTCAGGGACTGTTTCTACCAGGCCCAAGATCAGAGCATTCTGGCACATAGGAAGTCAAGGAAGGGAGCCAGGAGACCTGCGTGGTTAAATAGGGAGCTGCTGGGTATGCTCAAGTGGAAGAGAAGAGTTTATAGATCATGGAAGGAGGGGCTGGCCACTTGGGGAGAATATAAGGCTGTTGTCAGAGGGTGTAGGGAGGCAACTGGGAAAGCTAAGGCCTCCTTAGAATTAAACCTGGTGAGAGGGGTCAAGGACAACAGAAAGAGCTTTTTCAGATATGCAGCAGATAAAATTAATATCAGAGGCAATGTAGGCCCACTGATGAACGAGATGGGTGCCCTGGTGACAGAAGATACAGAGAAGGCAGAGTTACTGAACATCTTATGTGTCTCTGTCTACTCTGCTGGAGGCTGTCCTCAGGAGCCCCGTACTGGTGAGGCCTCAGAGGAAGGCAGGACAATGGAGGAGTCTGCCTTAGTTGAGGAGGAATGGGTTAGGGAGCAGTTAGGCAATCTGGACATCCACAAATCCATGGGTCTGGATGGGATGCACCCATGGGTGCTGAGGGAGCTGGCTGAGGTTGTTGCTGGACCGCTCTCCATCATCTTTGCCAAGTCTTGGGAAACGGGAGAGGTGCCTGAGGACTGGAGGAAAGCAAATGTTACTCCAGCCTTCAAAAAGGGCAAGAAGGAGGACTTGGGTAGCTATAGACTGGTCAGCCTCACTTCCATCCCTGGGAAACTGATGGAACGACTTATCCTTGGTGCCATCTCAAGGCATATCAGGGATAAGAGGGTCATTAGGGGCAGTCAACATGGCTTCACCAAAGGGAAGTTGTGCTTGACCAACCTCATTGACTTTTACGAGGAAATAACAAGATGGATGGATGGATGATGGCAGAGCGGTGGATGTGGTCTACCTTGACTTCAGTAAAGCCTTTGACACAGTCCCTCACAGCATCCTCACAGCTAAATTGAGGGAGTGCAGTCTGGATGACCAAGTAGTGAGGTGGACTGTGAACTAGCTGATGGAAAGAAGCCAGAGAGTCATGGTCAATGGGGCAGAGTCTAGTTGGAGGCCTGTATCTGGTGGTGTGCTTCAGGGGTCAGTACTGGGGCCAATATTATTCAATATCAACAATTTGGACAAGAGAATAGAGCATACTATCAGCAGGTTTACTGATGACACCAAGCTGGGAGGAGTGGCTGACATGCCAGAAGGCTGTGCTGCCATCCAGTGAGACCTGGACAGGCTGGAGAGTTGGGTGGGGAAAAAATTAATGAAATATAACAAGGGCAAGTGTAGAGTCTTACATCTGGGTAGGAACAACCCCAGGTTCTAGTACAAGTTGGGGAATGACCTATTAGAGAGCAGTGTAGGGGAAAGGGACCTGGGGGTCCTGGTGGACTTAAGGATGACCATGAGCCAGCACTGTGCCCTTGTGGCCAGGAAGGCCAATGGCATCCTGGGGTGTATTAGAAGGGGGGTGGTTAGTAGGTAGAGAGAGGTTCTCTTTCCCGTCTACTCTGCACAGGTGAGACCCCATCTGGAATATTGTGTCCAGTTCTGGGCCCCTCAGTTCCAGAAGGACAGGGAACTGCTGGAGAGAGTCCAGCGAAGAACCACACAGATGATTAAGGGACTGGTTAAGGGAGTGGAGCATCTCCCTTATGAGGAAAGGCTGAGGGAGCTGGGTCTCTTTAGCTTGGAGGAGACTGAGGGATGACCTTATTCATGTTTACAGATACTTAAAGGGTGAGTGTCATGAGGATGGAGCCAGACTCTTCTCGGTGGCAACCAATGGTAGGACAAGGGGTAGTGGGTTCAAACTGGAACACAAGAGGTTCCACTTAAATTTGAGAAGGAACTTCTTCTCAATGAGGGTATCAGAACATGGCAACAGGCTGCCCAGGGGGGTTGTGGAGTCTACTTCTCTGGAGACATTCAAAACCTACCTGGACACATTTTTGTGTAGCCTCATCTAGGTGTTCCTGCTCTGGCAAGGGAATTGGACTAGATGATCTCCAGAGGTCCCTTCCAATCCCTAACGTTCTGTGGTTCTGTGATTTGGAACCCCGTCCCACACCCCATTCATGACTTGTCCATGCACTGCCTCAGCCAGTCCCTGGGTTACAGTTTGTTATTGGGCCCTATCCTGATTGAGGTTATCTTTCTCCCAGTTAGAGTGTGCCTTCCCTTATCTTTGTTCTGTCTTCTAAGAATTTGTTTCTCATTCTTGAGATTACTCACTGTTCTACTCAGCATGAAGTTATCTTGCCCTTTGTCCTACTTCTAAAGTGCTCTACAAAATTGAGTTAAGTGCAGCAGTGATAGAACTAGAGAAGTGCAACAGTGATGGAACCAGAACTAGATTCAGTATGCCACCATCTAACACTACATACCATGTGTTCTGCCCTGAAGGGCTGTTATGACAGATGGAGGCCTAAGTCATGGACTAAATGAAGTCAATGGACATTTTAGATGGATGGCCTGTAGACTAAGGGAGTGGTATCTGTGTATACATATCAAGACAGGAAAAGTGATGGTGGTTTTTTAGAATGTACTGGAAAGTGAGGTACCTGGGCATGGCATATGTGGTACCTATATCTTATTCCAATAAGGGGTGGATACTGTCCTGGTTTCAGCTGCTATAGTGCTGTGTTTTGGATTTAGTATGAGAAGAATGTTGATAATACACTGCTTTTAGTTGTTAAGTAGTCCTTACACTAAGTGTATGACTTTTCAGCTTCTCATATCCTGTCAGCAAAAAAGCTGGAGATGCACAAGAAGATGGGAGGGGATACAACCAGGACAACTAACCCAAAATGACCAAAAGGATATTCCATACCATATGAAGTCATGCTAAGCATATAAACTAGGGAAAAGATAGCTGGGGGACTGCTGCTCAGAAATGGTCTAAGTATCAGTCGATGGGTGGTGAGCAATTGCATTGTGCATCACTTGTTTAATTATATTATTATTTTCTCTTTCTTAATCTGCGAGGTTTACACTTTTTTTTTTCCCAATTCTTTCCCCCACTGGGGCAGGGGAGAGTGAGCAAACAGCTGTGTGTGGTGTTTAGCTGCCTGCTGGGTTAAACCACAACAGGCATGTATATAAAGTTGAAATCAATAACAGCCAGCATGCTCTGCAGAGAATTGCTTCAGCCAAAGAGATCAGTGTGCATTAGTCACATTGCTGTTACTATCTTAAGTAGCACAACACCCACAGCTTTAAATCAAGGCATCTTACTTTACATAGTTGTCCATATAAACATGGACATTGCATGCAGTTTCCTACTGCTAATAGGAGGACAGACAACTTCTTTAGGTCTATTTATCTTCTTCAAGTGCAGAAGAAAAATTTGTGTATGTCTCTGAATCCCAAACAGAGGAAACATGTCCAGGTTTCTTCTGTATGTGAAAGTTCAGACTGGTCTCCCAGGGAGAAGTTTTTATGTATTTTTCAGGCATAGAAATTTGGTCAGTTTTTCTGAACTCATTGCTGACATACTACTCTAGGCTTGAGGAGTTGTACAGAAAAGTAGGGCTACATCCAAATGCGAATTTGTGTTACAGTGCCAAGGTTTGCAGTGCTAGATGTTTAGGCAGTGGAGTACAAAGCGAAAAACTAGCCCTTGACTCCCTCTGTGATGCACAAGGAGAAACAGATTCCTTAAAGTCAGATTCATAACACAGCAGCACATTAAGCAGGGATCCATATGCATCATAAGTAGGCATGTCTAAGGACTGGAGTGTGGCTACAGTCATTTATTGTTGAATGTTAAAACAACAAAAATATGGATCCTGATAATTCAGAGTCCAGTGAAGGCTTTTTTTTTTTTTTTTTTTTCTGAAATGGAAGGAGACAAAGAATGCTCCTCCTATTTCCTCTGAGTCAGTCTACTTACCTATGGCAGTAGAGGCTGCTGGTTGAGTGCATTGCCACCTTATTAACAGAGACTTTAATTCTTATGTACTTCTTGAGTACTTTAGCATCAGAGGAAAGCTGAAGGGGTTCTTCCCAGAAAAATAACAATCAAATGGGATGATGTTGGAAATAAGGCATGAGGAAACAGAAGCTGTGTTTGGTTTTTGTGTGAAGGTGCCATTTCAATGTCTGTACAATTCCCGCAGCAGTTTTTCAGTGCCAGAAAGTGTGAGTGGGCAGCAATTTGGACAGGGGTGCTCATACAAAGATCACAGGAGAAATGCTGGCTGCAGTTCCCCTCTTTTTGTTTGGGGCTGTGACACAAAGTGGATGTAGTAGGATCAGTATTCAGGAGGAAGTATAGAAATAATCCCTTGACTGAAAATAGTTCCACCAAGATAAGAACCGAGGTCTGACTGCTCTGCTTTTGTGCGCTGTGTGCCATAGCATGTCTAGATTTGCTGTGGTATATGTCTATATAGGCAATGTTACCTACAAATGGAAGAAAATTTTCAGTATTATTTATTGTACAGCTTCACAACATGGCCTACTGTGTTTCATCATGGTGAACAGAAGTGGTTGTGGTTTTTTTTCTAAGTATTTATATTATTTTAGTTAACAATTTAGGTTTAAAAGTGAATCTGCCAAGGTCTAGGAAAAATTACCGTTAGTTGAAAGTAACAAAACAAAGTCTGAACCTTTAGTTGGAAATTGAATAATTTTCTACAATGCTAACAGGGGAAAAAAACTACCACAAACAACAAACCCACAGTAAAAAAAATTAAAGTCCAAGCATAAGTGTTTTTAGAAGTCTGCTTGACTGGCAAGGATAACACATCTGTAGGTTGCTTTTCACATGGAATTTTTGCGATGCTACTGACAGAGACCCAAACCTAGACTTGAGTTCATACGTGTTACTTCTTGGGAAGGTGATCTAACTATAAGGCAGCTGTGTAAAGGCTGTGCAGCAGTTTTCCTTTTTCCTCAAAGGAAATGTGACCTTGTTTTGCATGCATGGATTCACATCCTACATGCCTAAGTACATAAACTGTTTTTGCTATTAATTAAGTTTGGAATAAAGTCTGGAAGAAGAACTTCACTGTATCCCTGTGACGGATGCAAAATCTATATCCCCAAAACAAGCAACAGAAAGCAACTAATCTGTATTGTGGAGCAAAAATTGGGTTCATAGTCTCTTTTCTGTCTTTAACTGGTCTAATGGACAAAGGATAAACAGGTGTTAATTTTGTTCCTAGTAGCTGGTATAGTGCTGTGTTTTGGATTTAGTATGAGAAGAGTGTTTATAATACACTGATGTTTTGGTTGTTGCTAAGCAATGTTTATATCAAGTCAAGGACTTTTCAGCAAGGAGGCTTGTGGTACACATAAGCTGGGAAGGGACACAGCCAGGAAAGCTGACCTAGACTGGCCAAAGGAGTATTCCATACTATATAACAACATGCTTGGTATATAAACTTGGGGAGTTGACTGGGGGCCAGTGATCACTGCTTGGGGATGAGATGGGCATCGGTTGACAGGTGGTGAGCAATTGCATTGTACATCACCTGTTTTGTATATTCTTTTAGTATTATTTTTTTCTCTTCCTTAGCTATCCTAGTAAACTGTCTTACCTCAATCCATGAGTTTTTTTTTCTGATTCTCTCCCCCATCCTACTGCAGGGGGGTGAGCAAGCAGCTGTGTGGTGCTTGGTTATCAGCTGGGGTTAAACCACAACAGGGCATGCTATGTAGCCTTATTTTGATGCAGTTCATATTTGTTTTCCCTTAAGCAAAGTGTGGGAGTACAGTCTAGATGAAAGTAACATACGCATGCACTCAACTGATACTCGGTTTGACAGGATTTATCGATGTGTTGCTGTCAAACTAGGAGACCATTTCACATCGGTCTTAAGGTGTCTCTTCTGGGCTGAAATAAGCCCGTAATTTCTATTTCAAAGTGTGTGCTGGTTTGTCTGAAAATGAGTTAGTTTTCTTCATGCAGTTAGAAACCTTTCTTTTTTCATAGCTGGTATGGTCATTATTTGGACTTAGTTTGAGAACAAGAAGATAAAACCCCAGGGCAGAGTTAATGTTTTTAATTGCTCTGGTCTGAGAGTGAAAGACATTCTGAGTGCTCTGCCCACAGGTGTGAGGCATCAAGGAAGGGGGGCATAGATGGGGCAGACCTTGACTGACATCCAGACTGATCAACAAGAGTATTCCACCCTATTAGTGTCATACTTCATATTTAAGGAGAGTCAGGATCTTCCACTCGCTCTCGCATTCTCTTTGTCTCTCTGGCTCTTATCTTTGCTTTCAGAGACCTCTTAGGGGAGTTCTGTTCGGGGCATTTAGTTTGGTCTCTTTGCCATCCTGCCATTTTGCAGAGACCTCTGGGCCTTTCTGCCTTTTTCCTTTTTCCTCTCTTTGGGATCATCTGTTCAGGACCAGGGTGCTGTTTCCTGGGACTGGCTGCTCCATGTGGATGGAGTTCATGAGGACTTGCCTTGAGTATCTTTTATTTTATATTCTATTTCTATTTTATATATATATTTACTAGTAGTGTGTTAGTATTCTGCTATTCTATTAAACTGTGTTTATCTCAATCCAAGTTTCTCCCTTCCCTCTTGATTCTCTCCCCTATTTGGGGGGGGGTGGGGAGGGGGGTGAGTGAGTGGCTATCATGGTTATATTACTAGCTGGGGTTAAACCACAACGAAGTGGAAATGTCCGTTCTGCACAAACAAACAAGTAAACAAAAAGGTGCAATATTAACCTCTTGGAGCCATAGTTATCTGTGTTGGCTTTTTCAGACAGTATAAGTGCTGTCATGCATAGTTGCAAACTTCTCTTAAAAATATGATTACATCCTGAGTGTCTGCAACATGTGACAAAGTCTGCAAATCAAATCAAGAGTTCAATGACAAAACCAGGAACACAAATTATAGGACAAATGCAAATATGAATAGCCTCGCTTTGATCTTTGAGATTTGTGTAAATCTGCTTGAGATTTTGTTATAAAGCTCTTGTTTGGGACTTGAAGGGTAGTGCCCTACTCTTATAATAGAGGAAATAATTTATTTAATAGTGGAGGGAGGTTGAACATTTGAAAGGGATTGTTTATTTCATTATTGTTAGAAAAAACATAGTTTCTTTTCTAAGAAAAAAAAAGTGGTGATTAAATCATTATTTTCAAACATTTCAGAAATCTGCACCAGTTCCAGGTTTCAGAAACACACTTGCATTTTTAACAGAAATTAACAAGCAATCAAGAGTGGGATTCTTGACTTGGCTCTCATTTTTATTTCAGTCTGGGGAAAAGTGAACTCAGTTGCTCCTGTTGTCATTCCATTAGTCCTGTGCTTTAGCCATCAGAGTAATGAGTCAGTCCTTCCTGACCTCTATTTGTTTTGAGTACCTTGATTCTCTGTGACCAAAGTCTGCATGATTCTGCATTCTGTATTGATTAGGACTAGATAGGAGTCAAAAGGAGCCTAGGGCATTTGACTATGGAAAAAAAAAATCTAAAAATTATTTGATTATTCTGGAAAAAGAAACTCCTTTAGAGAATGTTCAATTTCTGTAAAGTTTGAAAAGATAGATTTTTAACTTAATATGCTTCAATATATTTTAATTTCAAAGTTTTATGCAGTTCTGCTGCTGCTACATGTGACTTTGCAAAGACTCAAACTCTAAATAGTATTAAGATTGGACCAGTATAATCAGATGAGAAAATGCATATCTAAGTTTAGCTTCGCTGTGCATGTCAAAAAAACAAAACAACAAAAACCAACCAACCAAAAAAACCCAAACAAACAAAACCAAAACCCACTGTTGTAACATATTTAGACTTTCAAATACCACATAGTAATGGCACTTAGAAAAAATATTCAGAATAGCCACATCATTTTTTCCTGACAGTGATTCTGTTTGTAAGATGCATAAGCAAGGCAGATCATGGCAGATAAAATGAGAGACAGGGATGACATTTTTTGAATGCTGAGATAAGAACAAGACTGAAACCTGCAGAATAAGCCATTTGGACAACAGAAAAAGGTTGTAGTGAAGAACAGGTCTGTTCCTACTGGATAATTCTGAAAGACCTTTCCATTCCAAGAAAGTAATGTTCTTGCAAATACTTTTGCGTGGGTACATTATTTACAGATAGATGGGATTACAGCCTGACACTACATAGATTAAAAAAAAAAAACCCAAACAACTAAATGTTGCCCTGGGAAACTTGCTCAAGTGACCCATAGTCCCTCTATATTGCATGCACAGTGGTATAACTGAAGTTCATTTCATATCTCAAAAACATGAATGTTTTCAAATATCAGGAAATGTGACAGGGTGGTCAGCAAATACTCAAGTATTATTTTCCTAAGGGTCATGTAATACCTGGATAAATGTTTACATATAGAACAAAATAAGAATGTTGTCTTTTCAGAGGTTGGAAATACCTGTGTTTAATCCACTCTGCTGATAGTGACCAGGATCACATGCACTTATGAGGAAAATCTGGTTTTCTTTGGCAAAGAAAAACAATGGCATGCTCAGTTTTCTGGGAGTTTCTCTTAGTGTGTTCCTTATTTTTGGAGACAGGCTGATGTGTGCTCTGCTGTGTAAGTCCCAGACTGAGAACAGTACTTAAAAACATGGGGCAATATTGAGAAGATGCCATGGCTCTCGGGTGAGGGTGTGTGTGTCAGTCTCTGTAGTGTACCACAATAGTAATGAGTTTGTGATGCATTTCTGTGAGAAAGAACTTTAGAAGAGACTCCAAAGCACCTCAAGTAAAATGCTGATATTTGCTTCCTCAAATAAAAGGAGTCCTTTGTAGGCATATAGAAGCAAGTCAGTCTCCAGTTAGGCTGTCAAATGCTGATTGCTGTTTTAATTGTATTAATATATTTAGAATTTCATTATCCTGTTTCACAAGGTTGTGAGATTGCTAGTTTTTGAAGTATTAGGCAAATTCAAGTGATTTTCTTATTAGAGTTCAAAATGGGTCGTAAAGAAGCGCAGACAACTCGCAACATTAACAACACCTTTGGCCCAGGAACTGCTAACGAATGTACAGTGCAGTGGTGGTTCAAGAAGCTTTGCAAAGGAGATGAGAGCCTTGAAGAGGAGGAGCATAGTGGCCAGCCATTGCAAGTTGACAATGACCAATTGAGAGCAATCATCAAAACTGATCCTCTTAAAACTACATGGAAGTTGATGAAGAACTCAGTGTCGACCATTCTACAGTCATTCAGCATTCAAAGCAAATTGGAAAGGTAAGTAGATGCCTCACAAGCTGACCAAAAATCAAAAAATCTGTTGTTTTGAAGTGTCATCTTCTTTTATTCTACGCAACCACAACAAACCATTTTTTGATTGGATTGTCACATGTGGAAGAAAAGTGGATTTTATAGGCTAACCAGCGATTACAAGCTCAGTGGTTGTACTGAGAAGAACTTCCAAAGCACTTCCCAAAGCCAAACTTGCACCAAAACAAGGTCATGGTCACTGTCTGGTGGTCTGCTGCTGGTCTGATCCACTACAGCTTTCTGAATGCCAGTGAAACAATTCCATCTGAGAAGGATACTCAGCAAATCAATGAGATGCACTGCAAACTGCAGTGCCTGCAGCTGGCATTGATCAACAGAAAGGCCCCAGTTCTTCTCCATGGAAATGCCCGACCGCACATTGCACAACCAATGCTTCAAAAGTGGAACAAATTGGGCTATGAAGTTTTACCTCATCCGCCCTATTCACCTGACCTCTTGCCAACCGACTACCACTTCTTCAAGCATCTCGACAACTTTTTGCAGCAAAAACACTCCCACAACAAGCAGGATGCAGAGAGTGTTTTCCAAGAGTTTGTCAAATCCCGAAGCGTGGATTTTTGCGCTACAGGAATGAACAAACATTTCTCATTGGCAAAACTGCATGGATTGTAATGGTTCCTATTTTGATTAATAAAGGTGTGTTTGAGCCTAGTTCTAATGATTTAAAATTAATGGTCCAACACTGCAATTATTTTTGCACCAACCTGGTACTTATGAAATGATAGTTTTAGGGAAAACTAAAAGAGCTCTAAACGGAATTCCAGTGTGACAAGAGATCAGTCAGAAGGTGCCTCAGTAGGAGCAATGACATCTTCAGATGAGATAAATAAATGCCACCTGATAGTGCAGTGATGCACATCAGTGCAAACAGAAATAGCACTACAGTCTCTGTTAGTGACAGAGAGAATTTGTTTCTGAATGAAAGATAATGCATCTATGTAGTACAATATTTCCAGTACAGCTCAATACAATATAGGATGTTCCACTATTATCTAAATGACAGTGGTGTTAATGCTGTCCAGTTTGCCTTTGAAGTTACCTTGTTTTTCCAAGGACATGCAGGGGCTACTACTTAAAACTGAATCATAACACCACATGTCAACTTGTGATGCAGAGAGAACCCCCAAACTAGAAAGCAGACACTGCTCACACTCTGTTTCCTGGAGTGTTTGCAATGAGCTGTGCTTATTCACCTAAGCATTGCTGACCAACATCTATTTTGAGCTGTACTGAGTTCTGTCATACTCAATAGGGGATGAATCTACAGAAAAGGCACAGTTTCTAAACTCAAGATCTCTTGCTGCAATGGAAAGATGTATTGAAAATTCATGACCAGATAGAAATGGTGTTACGATTGCCAAAAGTTCCTACTACACTGTACACAATGCAGTAAAGTCAGCTTAATCTAGTGATACATATGACATTATGACATAAGTTCTATACCTTAACAGAACTGCCCTTTGTATCTTTTCTGTATTCCATGCATAGCTTGGACATGGTGACTCTTTGCTGTGCTAGGCTCAGCATCATGACATACCATTTTGAACAGAGCCTTCAAAGTAAATTTCAATAACATGTATGCACATTAAGACAGGCTTTCTATAGGATCTCTGAGAGGAAACTTGAGAAGATGGCACTGAGACTGATTATGGAATCTTTGCAGGAACCTCTAGTACCAGTCAACAGAAGGATTTGCTGTGCTAAAGTTTCCCCCTGACTGTGGAGGTGTGGATTTGCCAGATTTATCAGCTGTTTACAGCAGTTTGAGTACATGACAAGATTACAATCATCTACTTTGGTTACAGCTATCCTTGGTTGCTTCTGTCTTAACCTCAATGTGTTCCTTAAGTTATGCATTTTAAGGAAGGAGGCAGAGAAGCTGTGTTTGAGGAAGCAGCACAGAGCTCAGAAACTCCCTTTGAACACTGCAGGTTATGCAGAAGGCAGATTACAGCCATCTATGTATTTTACACACTGCTTTGAGTGGCTTGTTCATTTTTCTAAGTAGGACAAAGGCAAATGTAAAAATAGGATCTGAATGTATGACCTAGAAAACTGAGATGGTTAATAATGCAATCTTTGAATCAACTGTCTAGTATTAGAGTCATGTGAATTTGTGGTATTACAGCTCATACAAAGAAGTTATAAAGAGGTGGCAGGAGGAAGTAATTAAGAACTGACAAATAGGAGGCAATTGTCACGGGGGAGTAATTTAGGGTTGTGCTTGCTGCAGAAAAATGTTTAGATTTCTTAAAGAGAAGTGCGACCTTAAAAAGTTCGGTGGCGGGTTTGCTCTATTATTTACTGCATGGGGGAAGACATACCAAGACAAATGTTGCTTACCTTCTTTCCAAGCGTGTGTATCCACTCACGAAGCAACCCTTCAGGCACCTTCTTTCCCTGATGACTGTTTGCTCTGGAGTCTGTGTCCTGGAGTTCCAGAGGCAAACGCTCAGGCAAGGCTTATATCCATCATGATGCAGACATTCAGGATTCTTCTTTCCCTGATAACCGTTCACTCTGGAGCCTGGACTTAGAGCCCCGAAGGCAAACTTTCAGGGGAGACCCATAACTGTATGCAAAGCAGACTTTCAGGAAACAGAATTCTCAGGAAAAAATAAAAATGAATGGAATAAAATAGCAGAAGGGCTGGCTCAAGCTGAGTACCTGCACAGAGGTCCATCCAAGCATAGAAATCTACAAACTTTTATATCTTCACAGACCATTCACACCAGGATTCAGTCCAACAGCAGTATTTCACCACCAGGTCCTTTGCTCCCTATTGGGCCCTTTTTTCCTGACTCCACGTGAGCCTCTGTTTTGTTCAGTTGTAGACATTGGTTTTGGTCAATATCCTTGAAGGTGCCGTTTTGTCTGGATAAATCCTTTCTTCTCAGTGGAGTGCAAAATAGGCCCCACTTTACAGATGTCTGTGATGTCTCTGTGTTAGCCTTGGATGGTGGTTTTCCCAGTCAGTTCCATTTTTCCCAGCAAAATGCAAGACAGATTTTATCTTGCAGACATTTAGTGCAGTCTGCAGTTGCTTTTGGTAAATATGAACTTGAAATTTTAGCAAATCTAGTCTACCAAGTAACATGAATCAAAGAATATATTAAAAATCATACAACCTTATATCTCTAAATAATTCATTACATTTGGTGTGCGTCTACTTAAGCTAAATGATTAATACTGAACTTGAATTGGGCTCATCCATTGACCTCTGAGTAGTAAAACCATTGCCATACAGCTTAGTTATTTAGCAGAGAGCTCCAAGTGGGCTCATCCAGGCTGTTGTATTTGTAGAATGAAGTGGCTGACTCGTAGTCAAATTGCATACAGTAGGAAAAGTATGCACGAGACTCCCTGCACCCACAAGCCATTGGTATTCAGTGCGCTGTTCTGCTTCCCTGTGGGTCTCGTGGAAGGAGTTCTTGGCCTGGCTGCAGCTCAGGCCCTTCCCTCCTCTGGAGCATGGACCAAACTTCTACTGGTTTGGCTGGGGGGAGGTCAAGTGCATCTGCCACAGCAATGCAGACAGAAAGGTGATCTTTTCACAGAATCACAGAATGTTAGGAATTGGAAGGGACCTCAAAAGATCATCTAGTCCAATCCCCCCGCCGAAGCAGGAACACCTAGATGAGGTTACGCAGGAAGGCGTCCAGGCGGGTTTTGAATGTCTCCAGAGAAGGAGACTCCACAACCTCCCGGGGCAGCCTGTTCCAGTGTTCTGTTACCCTCACTGAGAAGTTTCTTCTCATATTTAAGTGGAACCTCCTGTGTTCCAGTTTGTACCCATTGCCCCTTGTCCTGTCATTGGTTTTCACTGAGAAGAGCCTGGCTCCATCCTCGTGACACTCACCCTTTACATATTTATAAACATTAATGAGGTCACCTCTCAGTCTCCTCCAAGCTAAAGAGACCCAGCTCCCTCAGTCTTTCCTTGTAAGGGAGATGCTCCACTGCCTTAATCATTGTGGCTCTATTGATTCTTTTGATTTTGTTCTTCCCTTACTGTAACTTTTCACAGAAAAACTTTCAAATCCCAACTCTAATTTTCATTAATGGAGAAAATGCGGTGACCTGGTGATGTTCTCATCCCTGCTTATAGGAGATTTAGTTCAGCCGTATGAAGCTTAGCAGGGATATGAAGATTCAGCTCGTTGGTAAGAAGAATGGTGATTCAGGGAGTTTAATGAGAGCAGCCCTTCACCATACAGTAAAAATGTAACCTTTGGCATGTGGGTGCATTGCTTCTGTGTTGGTGCTACATTTGCTGGACTGGAGACAAAGGGAATGCGAGATGTACTAAGATCTTGGATGTTCCTGATTTCTCTAAGTGCCTTGTAAAATAGAGAATTGAGGTTATGACCCTGTCTGTAATCTTCAGAGATGATGAAATCCATAGGAATGCTTATTCCTATACACATAAGAAGAAAAATTGGGCTTTTGAGATGTATTCACACTATTTGTGATGCTTTGCAAGGGGCTAATTATAAAATAGGATAAACACCAAAGCCTCTAGCTATCAAGTAGTAAGATTTCTGCCTTAACTAATGGTGTTAACTACTTCACAGCCAACAAATTACTATTTGATTTCTAGCCCCAATGGTGAGATTTTTATTTCTTCTCTCACATGGAACTATCAATTCTTATTCCTGACAATTTTGTCTCAGAGGTGGTTGCATGTTAGCAGCAGCTACCAAGACTTTTTTTGACAAAGCATTCCAACATTCATTGGGTGCATTGGCATTCATTTGTTTAAAGGGTGCTCCAAATCTAAATAAGGCTTTAATCAGCTTGTAAAACCACACCAACCAGCAAGATTTCAGGAGTTTTAGGTTTCAGAAGTTCCAAGTTTCCTAAAACTTCTGAAGTGTTATGTGAAAATTTAGATCTTTCATGAGACATTCAAAAAACTTTTTTTAGAAGTAGCTATGCAAAACTTTTTTTTCAGAATGAGCAATAAAGAAGGGAATAAAGCCCAGGTTTCTCATAATGGTTGAATTCAAATGTGATATCTTAAAATATTCTGAGTTATTGATGGTTTCACCTAATTGTTCTTTGGGGATAAAGCTCACCTTGGTGCAGTGAGCCAGCACAAGACTAGATTTTACTTAGCTGCTATTTATGTGCATGTTTCATGCTGGCCCATTGACTTATGTCCCCATCCGAAGACTTTTATTAACTTTCTATCACTGACTTTCCTTGTTCAGAATCATCTCTAAACCTTTTCATCTTGTTCTTCCAATACCTGAGGAGTTGCTTTTCTTGACTCTCTCAAAGGCTTAATTTTGCACTTGGCCCAAAGCTTCCAAAACTCAGAGCAGTGCAGCACATTGCATGCGTGCTTGAACTAATGGCATTCTGCTGAGCCATGTCAGCAAAGTGATACTGCTATCCTGCTTCCAAGACATGAGCTGGTAACCTGGCACTCTGCTATGCCATGTAGACAGACCAGTCTGGGTATGTGCTAGTTCAGGTTCTTTGCTTTGCACACCCTTTCACAATACAGATGTGCTTTCTAATTCTGTTCTAAGGACTCTGCCTATCCCCAGCTCTACACAACCTTTATTGCTAAAATAATGTTGATGTTTGCTTTTATCCCATTGTTTGATTTGGTGCAAAGTGTTGCTTTTACTTGCACACATTCTCAGTGGAGCACAACACGCTGAGGTGTCCTGGACATTCAGCCCTCAACATGTTCCTGGCTTAACCGATACCTGTATTTCTAATTGTTAGACTGTATCTTAAGGAATTATAGAACATATATAGTTTAAGAGAATATTAAGGTAGCAATCTTTAAAGATAAACAACCATGTAACCATAAAATCTTTTGTATAAGCAGACCTTGTAACCATAGAATCTTTGTACTTAGTAATCATACTGAAATGGAGAAATAAACAGCAGAGTCAATTATACTGTTAAGCAGCATTCTTTATTTTATCAGCACTGGGGAACACTGGGGATCATTCTCCATAAGTGCTCCAGCGACTGGATGCTCTTGCATTGCTTATATTCACATAGTTATTACATATGCATTACAGTTTTTGAAAATTTTGACATACAATACATCTATACTAAGAAGTAATTGATGATGTTAGCTATAATTGTTTAGTTTCTTACTTACAATGCATCTATTTGTTGGAGTAAAACTTTCTCCCCACTTTTCCCACTCACGCTGCAAGCAGCCCTGTGCTTCCCCCCTCCCCCCCCTCCCTCTTCTCAAGGTTTTTACTTGCAAGATGGGGTCAGGAATGATTGTTTTCAGTTGTGTTCCTAAAAAATCAGTATTGGGAGGTGTTTTAAAACATAGGAAAGCACTCAGACAAGAAATCATTAAATCATTTCAGTCAGTTTTACAGGCGGGGCGATTTGAACTTCAACAAGCTGGGGGAGAATTGACTGATAACACACAGGTCAGAAAACTTGTTAAAGTCTGCAAGATGCTTTCCTTATTAACCTGTTTTTTTGTGGGTATCTGTTTAAGCATGTTGCAATTTTGGTAGGTCTTTGTTATATGATACGATAAGTTCACAGTCTGTTAAATCATGAGAATTCGTTGACTCAAAATGTGCGTTTTGTGATATTACAGAAGATCATGAGTAATTTAGCTCTTTACTGCATGAATGTGATGGTAAAGTTTTTGTGTGTAGTAGCTGTTATTTTTCTTTCTAGCATGCTAGCTTTATTCCAGTATCCAGACTTGCGCAACTCTGTGATAGGCTGTGTCACATCTCGATGTGCTGCATTTGGCCTTTTTGTATGCGCATCAAGTAAAGAATCCTGGTTTTGGGATAACAGTTGTAGCGCACCAGATGAGACACTAATAAAATCCTTGCCCGGTCCAGCTTGCTGCGGTGGCGGGGGGGCAGGTGCCAATTGGGCTCCAGTGCACACTGACCTGTTTTGTCAGGGAGACCCAGTGGTACCTCTGCCTGGCTGAGCAGTAAGCAGTTCAAAGGTGCAATGCAAAAATTGAGAGATTGTCTTAAATTAGTGTAACTGTGATCTGTTTGCATAATTGAACTTGGTATTTGGTTTTCATATCTGAGCTCAGTATTATAATTTGCATATTTCTATTTGGTACCAAAAGAAATTTGTTTGGGGAGATAATTACAAAATGGGAACCGGTTCCACTGCTAAAATTCCACCTTGCTCCCCCTTAGGATGCATCCTTGCGCATTAGAGTAATTGCTTATATTGTTAGCTAGTAATTTTGAGACCAGAAAAGAATTTAAATTGTTAAATCTGCTTTGCAAAAAAAAAAAAAAAAGAGAGAGAAAATATGCTAATTGGAATTGTGTATAAAACTCAGCTCATTGTAACCAAGGAGTTTGCCAGAGCCTCCCACTTCGTACCAGCGATTACACCAGCTGCGTGGCCTTGGCTATATCTCAACTGCAGCAAGAAGAGAAAGAAGAAAAGAAAAAAAAAAAAGGAAAAACCTGTTTGCTTGCTGCTAAGCGGAGAAAGGGGGGCTTTACTCCCCCCCGCTCTGTCTTTTTTTTTTCTGGAGTGTTGTCATCCATCCTTGTTGTGGCACTTCTCGGCTTTGTATCAGGGGTTGTTGGTGTTGTTTATTTTTGCTTCTGTCTTGTTTCTTAGGTTTTGACACATCTGGGGAGAGAGCTCATAATTTTACCTCCTTGCTGAAGTCAGTCTTTTCACACTGGTCAGCTTTTGGAGGTCAGAGTGCTCAGTGCTTCTCTGGGTCAGAGTGGTACTGATTTGGGTGAGAGAATGAAAGAAAGGCCATTTTTTTTGAGACCAATAGAATGCCAAATTTGGAACAAAGTTTTAATACCTCTCTTGGGTTACTGTTAAGTAAACTGTAAGCTCAAATAACATTTTCTGAGAATTCTATTTAGTTGCATGTCCTACAAGAATCTACTTGGATGGTGCAGATCTGCTTGCTGCAAGTGAGAAATCTCCAAGGAAATTTCGGATGCTGTATTTCCACTAGTATTAACAGCCAGTGTTTCGATAAAGCAAATACTACACTGATAGATCTGAAACAGGACTTTGATCCAGTAAGGGAAAACAATATCCAATAAATATGACAGCCAAAATGGAGTCGGAAACTTTGAGGAATAAATTTATGAAAACCTTACAGGCTGACTGCATTCGATTGGACTTGCAGATTTGTCTATGAAACAACCTGTGACTATTGTGGGACAGCATGATGAGATTGCTAGCAGATTGATATACCGACTGTTATATACCAATTATCACTGTGATCAAGAAAATGTAGGGAATGAATTTAAGTCTTAACAGGCCATGATCCTTTTGTCATATACCTACCAGTTGTGAAATTTAATTCTGATTTTTTTTTGTTTGTAATCTATGTCTTTGTAAATTGCACTAGCTGTTTTTCTTAACAGCAAAACTTTTGGCATACCTAAATGTAAATTGCTGCAGAACCTGCAAGTCTTTAACATCAGGTCATAGGCCATACTTGTATTTGGTCTGATCCTACATACTTGCACAGTTTTTGTTGATGGTTCTGAGAAGTCTCATAAAGCTGTAGTGGTTTGGTGTGAAGATAACGATTGGCATCATTCTGTAAAAATTATTGAAGTAGTCCAGATCCAACACACGTATCTGATTCCAAACTTTGTTTGTTTGTTTGTTTTTAAAAGAAGGGGGGAAGTAGGGGAAACACCACAAAACCAATTGTCAAAAGCATTGTACGTGACGAAATACTTTGCAAGTATGACCCAAAACCATGCTAAATCAGAAAGAACCTACATTAGTTATGGTCAAATCACTAGTCAATGGAAAAAACCACATCAATTGATAACCTGGGGAAAAGGTTATGTTTGTGTCATTACAGGCCAAGGATTGAAGTGGATTCCTGTGAAATGGGTCAAGCCATGGCTGAATAAAGACAACAAAGATTCAATGGATGCAGATGGACAGGAGGGAGATAAGTTGTGAGTGAGGACTGTTTCAGATGTAAACCATGGATCCTAATTCAGTGTTATAGATGCTCACAGACCTGGAAGATAAATCAAAGTCAGTCCATAAGGAAATTCAACTTATTGACTACACCCAGACGATTAAAGAAGATATAGGGCTTTTCGGCTTGGAGGGGTTAACAAATTGGCTAGGGTTAGAAGGGTGGTTTAAGAGCTTTTTACAAAGTGTGTTGCATATCTTAGTTATAGTAGCTATAGGGTTATCGTGTTTAAGCTGTGCTCTCTCTTGCTTTTGAAAGAACGTTTGAACGAATAGCGAATCAGGCTCTACTCATACAAAAAGAAAAAGGGGGAATTGTTGGAGAATGGCTTAAAAATAAGGGACAGTTGTATGAGCAGAGCCTGTTCTGAAGGCCTTAGCATAAGTAGCAAGACTAGGCCGCAGTGGGAACTGCTGACTGTTTCAGTAAAATCAGCAAGGTCACTGAGACCTTGGCAGAGTTTCACAAACAGCTTTCAACAGCACAAGAATGTAGAATAAGCATAGCTAGCAGCTGCAAGTAGGAGGACCATGCAAATGTGACTGTTAGAGCTTAAGCCAATTAGTAGGTGACAGGAATGCATAATTATCGTGAACTGTATAAGTATATGCTATTCGGGCTAATAAATCGAACTATGCTTTATCACTCATGTTGAGTCGACCTGCGTGTTCCTCCGCCGCTCAAATCTACTAATTATTAGTTAAATATAAACTAAGTACTCTGCTTCTAAACAATGTATCACTTAATCTTCTGTCTCCCTCTTGTCATGCAGAAGGATCTTAAACTTGAAAAATATCCCCTCATTTTGCAGGTGGTCAGAAAGCATTTATCTCATGTCAGTTGGCTAATGATGGGTACGTCTTTTATAAGTTAATCACAATATATATGAATTTGGCAGCTTCTCTTCAATACCCTATTCTTAAAATTGACATAGATTTATGACATATTCTTTTAAAATAGGTAACTGAGAAGTAACTGAGAAACATGCAAATGTTGCTTAGCATTGCTTAATGGATACCCTGTGTTAGAATAGGCGTGGAATACGTTAGTAGTTTCCAAGAATTGTAATGAATATGTCATTTTTCTGTCTATGTAAGCCATTCACGAATGACTGATCGGCAACGCACTTATGGAGGGACACACCCAGTGCTGCCCCAGCACTGAGTAAAGAAATGCTCCTTTTAAAACCCAGAAGCGTGCTTTTAAGAGTTTATTGATTTGCCGATTTTGCAGTATCATAGACATGCCTCATAGAAGCATTTATATAACACAACCGCAAAAAGAGAGAATGTTACTAGATTATGCATTGAAGTGATTCATCTCAAGTGCAGAACTTTGTGCAAAAGCCAAGTCAACTGTGTTATGACATAATTTCTTATTTGCAGAACTATGTACTTGTTATTGTAAATCTTGTTACATCACTGACAATTATCCTGGCCAGTCTCTCCAGGCAGTTTGATACAATGCAATGCCAAGTAGAGACCTGTAACGAGTACTTCTGTTTTGTATTAAATGTATTGCCCTTAGAGAATCTGTATTATTGGTTCCTGTATTACCAGAAAGGAAGCAAGATGGGAATGTGCATTTTCAGAAACAGCAGAAAGTCGTCTTGGCAGCTCCTACAGCCTGAATCCTGAAGCTCATCAACATCTCCTGGTAAACAACCCTTTTTTACTTTAAATGCAATGTGTGTTGAGCCGACACAGGCAGGCTGCAGGAACAACCTCAAACTATGGATGAAATGCAAAGAGTAAATTTATTTTCATTACCTTCCTAACCAGGGGATCCCCAAAAAAGCACATAAGCACCCAGGCACAGGTACACAAGCAGCCACTGCAGAACTCAGTCCTAGCTAGATCACCCAGCCTGCTTGTTTTGCCTGTATATCAGGGATTCACACAGGTGCAGTTTACCACACTGCTTTGATCTTTGCCTGCAGTAGAGTAGGAATTTCAAGGATGTTCTATAAGGTGCCTCTAAGTCTTTCACAGGTCTATGTTATCTAAACACAGAGGTTTTACTTTGTCAAATACACAAAGCTAATCAACAATTAGTGTGATATATGTTTTTCTACATCCCAGCTGCAGTCACTTGACCATATTTACAACTCTTCTCTTCGCCAATCTTCTGGTTTATTCCCACAAAATGAAACATGTCTGATGGGACAGATTGGGTGGTATAATCATGGACCTGGAGATAAATCCACAGACTGCACCAATTTGCTCCTTCAGAGTGCACAATCATGTGCCTGAGTGATTTACTGTGGCAGTTGCACATCCTCAGATGAGATCCAGAGCTTTCAATAGGGCAGCTGATGGTTCTTTAGCACCTTTTGTGCCCCACTGCACCTGTCCTCAAGTACCCACCTAGGGTGGTGCCAAGGTGCCTGACAGTCACGTCCTCCCCCACCCTGGGGCAGGGTGACTCCTCATGTTCATCTCCCCCCCATCTGAGGGAGCATAAGGGGTGGGACCCTTGGTCAACAGACAGGGTCCTCAACCAAGGAGGTGCCCAGGCCCAGAGAAGATAAGAGGATTCTGGACCGTGCTCATAATGACCATAGCCAGATCAGACTAGGCTGTAAAAGGGGGTCCCTGCCAAAGACCTCCTTTGAGTGGTCTTCTCAGAGCAGCAAGTCTTTGAACAGAGCCCTCCCCTGAGATCAGGGTGATGCTGTCTAAGGAGACTTCCCGGAACTAAGTGCCCTTACCTCTTTGGTGGGTGATTTTCTTCTAGATATATCCGTGAGTTAGCCCTTGCCCACCCTGGGCAAGCAATTGTTTCTTCTGGGTACCCTTGAGTGAAAGAGGTCTCTTGTGAGTGCGTGCATACTGTGGATCTTCATTATTCTTATGTGGGCATACAGTAATAATATCCTCAACTGGTATACTGAATCTGTGTTTTATAATGTTGTTGGAGTACTGAATAATTTTGGATAAACCCTGTTTCTAGTTGGCTCCAAGTCTGTTTGGAGCTTGTTTCCTGCCTAAATTGACTTTTGGAGTGCCTCCATGACATTTACTGTCTACTCTATGAAGCAGGATGACTGTGGCCTTGTCTCTCTCGTATAGGCCAGATGGAATTACAGAAAGAGGGGAGAAGGACATGGAGGGTGTACAGTAGCAGAAGAGAGGGAAAATCACTTGAAACTTAAGAACTTAGCCCACATCTGGGACAACCATAGCTGTGAAGAGTAGTTTGATGTCTGAGTTGTAGGGAACTGCTGCTTTCTTGGATGAAAATTTGTGATTTGGTGGTCTAAATCTACATGTTTTATTGACTTTGTTAATCCCAAGTAGTTCAAGTTTCTTCTCTTTCCATTTATCCTGCGTTCCTTTTGAGTATCTCTTCTCCACCATCCACTCACCACACAGCTAAATCAGCTCAGGAAAGGTCTGTGCTGTGGACTGGAGTATAATTTAGAATTGACCTTAAAGATGCTCACTTGAACACTCTTCTGTACAATACAACATCATGAGCTTGTGATATGCTCTGTCAGTTTTCTTCAGGTATGACAGTCAAGTCTTTTAAACTTAGGCCACCTGGCCCTAAGGCAAAACTCTTGACCATAATGAATACAACTGATGAAGTGGATGGCAGTCACTTCTTAAGTATAGTTAAAGATATTGCTAGGCATAACATGTATCTCAAAAGGTCCTATTCCTAAGATGTAAATCTAAGGGAGGAATAAAAAAGTCTTAAAGCTAGCCCCAGAAAAGTCTGACTGCAGAGTTTCCCAGAAAGCAAGCAAGTGGTCAGGGAGCAGAGTCATCAGCACAAGTCTGCCCAGAAGGCAAATGTTGCAGCAGAAATAATGACTTTCACTTCTTAAAGCAGCATACACATAAGAACAAGCACATGGCTAGGTGTTGTGTGACCATTTTACACTGACGCAGAGAAAAAATTGGATATTATTTCTGTACAACCACATAAGAAGTGGACATTTATTTACAGTGTGTTTTATTTATCTGATTATCTGATTATTTCTTCCCCTTCCTGCTAGATTGCTTCACCATTTTGAAAATGTGACCAGATTTTGTTTATTTTCTGGTTTTGGCAGTATAGGGAAGGTGAATATTAGCCCTCAGTTGAGCCCTTGTGCCAGACATGACTCTCAGGAGACATTATAGTAATGCCAGAATTGATTTGTCAAGTGTGGACTCTACTTTTCACTGCATAAAACTAATAAAAACACAGTAGTTGTTTGACAAATTTTAGCATATGAAAGAAATTACATTTAAAAACAAATCAATATTTGAAAAGGAAAAATATATTCAGATTTTAATGATGGCTTTCAATAATAGAGAGGAAAAGGCTCACTATAAATACACCTGGCAATGTTCTTTTCACAGAATTTGGGATTCAAGGTCCATTAAATTCAATGGGAAGACTTCATTTGATGCCCAAAAGATCTAGATGATATATTATACTAGTTGCACCAGTGTTAATCAGCTTAAATCTTCTGGCTTTAACTCTTCTAAGTTCTTTTACTGCATCTGAGAGTTTTGGATTAGATCCAATATGAAATTGAGATACTCAGCTTTGGTGCTTTTTTTTTTTTAACTTCTGATAGCAGTGTGGGATGGATGTGGCATGTAGGAAGAACTACCTAGCAGCATGGCAAACAAGGATATTGAATTCATTGAGTCACAGGGTTCCTGCCCTTAATCCTCTTGCTTTATAATGTGATTGTGGGAAGGTTTACACGTGAATCATGTGATGGTCTCATTGTTACTTATCTATCAGCAACCTCTCTGAGGACATAAAGGTAGGCAGAGGCCTCACCTGAGAGAGGATTCTTTGGCTATGTGTGGCGGATGCACTCAACCCGCCTCCCAGCCAAACCAGCAGCAGTTTGGTCCAAGCTCCAGAGGAGGTAAGAGCCTGAGCCGTAGCGAGGCCAAGAATTCCTTCCAGCAGACCCACAACGAAGCAGAACGGCACACTTAACGCCAGTAATTTGTGGGCGCAGGGAGTCTTGTGCATACTTTTCCTACTGTATGCAATTTGACTACGAGTCAACCACTTCATTCTATAAAGATGACAGCCTGGGTGAACTCACTTTGAGATCTCCCTGCTAAATAAGTGAGCTCTATGACAATGGTTTTACTATTTACACGTCAGTGGATGAGCCTGTGGGGTCCTGGTCCAATTTTGGACTCAGGAAGGTTCAAAAATGATTCCAAGAGTGAGATTAAGACACAAATGAGGTCAGATGCCACTAAACAATCTTATTTTATTTTTATGCCTAAAGACAGAGGAAAGACAATCTATTTCATGTTCACACCTAAAGCTAGAGCAACAAAGAAAAAAGGGGGGGAGAAATTAGGAGGAAAGTTAAGCAAACATGCAAGAAGATAAGCAAGAGATAGTCACCGTTGGGGATCCAAATGTCATCTCCTGTGGGAACAGCTGGACGTGCGGTTCCAGCTAAAGGGCCTTGGACAGGTTATACAGAAGTATGTTTTTTACGAGTGTAAGGAGTGATAGCTCAGGTCAGTGAAAACTGCCCCTGTATCAGGTAGATCTGATAGAACTGAAACAGGACTTCAATCCGGAAAGGAAAAACAGTATTCAATAAACATGAAAACCAAAATGGGGTTAGAGACTTTGATGAACAAGTTTATGACAACCTTACAGGCTGACTGCATTTGATTACACTTACAGTTTTGTCTATTTATAGCTACAACACAGAGACAACCTGTGACTATTATAGGATAATATTATGAGAATGAAAACAGACCGATATATTTGGAATGGATTTTTTTGCCCAATTATTTCCCTAAAACTATTACTCAGCTTCTAGAATTGATTGTTACTCTGATCAAAAAAGGCAGAGAGTGGGTTCAGGTCTTAATGGGCCATGACCCATCTTTTATATATGTACCATTTCTGAAATCTAATTTTGATTTTTTTATTTACAATCTATGCCCTTGTAAATTGCACTAGTGGATTTTCTTAACAGCACAGCCTAAATGTAAATTGCTGCAGAATCTGCATGTATTTGACATCAGGCAACAGACCACACTTGTATTTGGTCCAATCGCGCATACTCGCACAGTTTTTGTTGGTGGTTGAGGGAAGTCTCATAAAGCTGTAGTGGTCTGGCATGAAGATAACGATTGGCATCATTCTGTTAAAATTACTGATGGCTCTTTAGCACCTTTTGTGCCCCACTGTGCCTGTCCCCATGTACACACCTAGGGTGGTACCAAGGAGCTGACAGTCACAACCTTGCCTTCCCCGGGGCAGGGTAACTTCACCTCTACCAGCTGGTGGGGTAGGAGGGGTGGGACCCTCGGTCAATTGACAGGGTCCTCAACAAAGGATGTGCCCAGAGTAGCTGCAAAGCTTCTGGACTATGACGTAATGCCCACAGACACATCTGACCAGACTATAAAACAGGGTCCCCGCCGAAGACCCTTGGAGTGGTCTTCTCAGAGCTGCGAGTCTGTGAACTGGAACCCTCTCCTTAGACTGGGAAGCTATCTAAGGAGACTTCCTGGAATTGAGAGCGCCTCACCTCCTTGTTTGGGTGAGTGGTTATTTACTGGATATATCCTTGAATGACTCCTTGCCTAACCTAGGCAAGTGTGAGCCCTTGCCTAACCCAGGAGAGTGATGATTTCTTGAGGGTACCCTGGAGTGAGAGACCTCTAGTTTTGTTTCTTGTGAGTGTTTGTGTGCAAGTTGTGGATCATCATTATTCTTATGTTGTTGTACCCCAATAATCTCCTCAACCGGTATCCGAACTTGTATTTTATGTTGTTGGAGTGCTAAATAATTGTATTCTAGTTGTATTCCTGATTCTAGTTGGTTTATTTGCTACACTTTTCCAACTAGAATTAAGTCTGTTGTGGAACTTCTTGTCCACCTAAAACTGACTTGGGAGTGCCTCTGTGACACAGATAAAGAAGGAGTCAAACTTCTTTCTGTAAAGACAACTTCTTCTGAGACTGGAGAGCAGTCATCTAAGGGCAAGAATAAAACTTGACAACTCTTCACACCTCTGCAATAATATTTGTGAAGCACCCCTGTTGTGGATAGAAGATGGACAGAATACTTTGGCTACCAGAATAAAACTGCATTGTGATTGGGAATATACTCAAAAGAATTGAGTCAGCTGATCGGAGCCAGCGCAGCGAGAGCCAGAGCCGGCGAGGTTCAGTCGACTACGAGGTTTAGCCGAGATTAGAAAGCCCAGAGGGAAACGTACAGGGACAGCGTGACTCCCGGCGGTCCTGATCCCCCCGAAGCCCCGGTAGCCATTGCGAGAGAGCGGCTGACGTGGCGGGGGGCGTTCCCATGGTGACGGCGACCACACCTCCTCCCCTTGCCTTGAAAAAACCTTTGGGAGGGCAGCGACTAGTCGCTGCCCACCAGGTGCAGAGAGGAGCAACTAGCTAGCGCAGCGGGTGTGGCAGCTAGCGCAGCGGGTGTGGTAGCTAGCGCAGCGGGGTGCAGAGAGCACTTGTTGTTTGTCATTCCCACCGACTTATTGCCAGCGTCCTGGACTGCTGATGACCATGGTCGCCTCCAGAAGGAGAGCATGTCTCAAAAAGACTGTGGCAACGCAGACTGACGTTCTGTACAGAACGGTGGCTGTTCAGGTCTCCGGCTGCAAGGAGTGCCAGAGCCTGCTGCTGCCGGAGGAGGGAGGCCAGCACTCTACTTGTGTGAGGTGTGAGCAGGTGCAAGATCTGCTTGACATGGTTGTGAAGCTTAAGGAGGAGGTTGAGACGCTGAGGTCCATCAGGGAGTGCGAAAGGGAGATCGACTGGTGGAGTAACACCCTTACGTGCCGGTCGGAAAGGCCCCAGGGAGGTACCCCCGAAAAGGAGATGGACCTCCTGCCCTCTCGGACAGAGGCGGAGGTCCTGAGACAGCCCCACCCTTGTCGCTGTCGGGCAGAGGTAAATGACCTAAAAGAAGATGAGGGTTGGAAGCTTATTCCAGTTCGGCATCACAGGCAGCCCCCCTCCCTGCCTGATTTGCCTCCCCAGGTGCCCCTCCGTAATAGGTTTGAGGCCCTGGATCTTGAAGAAGAGGTAGGTGAGGAGGTGGTGCCAAGCCTGCCTACAAGATCACATAGGAAGAGGCGGTTGACTACACAACTGAAGACTACCTCTGATAAGAAAGATAGAAGGGTGATTGTAATAGGAAATTCCGTTCTGAAAGAAGCAGAGGGCCCAATGTGCAGGGTTGACCCTCATCTTAGGGAAGTCTGTAGTCTACCTGGAGCCTGGATCAAGGATATTGCTAGAGAGCTCCCCAGACTGGTGCACCCGACAGACTACTACCCGCTGCTGGTCTTCCAGACAGATGGGGAGGAAGTTGCTTCCCGTAGTCTGAGGGGAATGAAGAATGACTTCAAGGTCTTGGGAAGGATGGTGAAAGATTCAGGGGCTCAAGTGATCTTCTCTTCACTCCTTCCCTCTTCAAGTGACGATGTGGGGTGGAATGGGAAAATTCAATCTCTAAATGGTTGGCTCCAAGACTGGTGCTACAGGCAGGGCTTTGGTTTTTTTGATAATGGCTGGTTTTATAAGACTCCAGTCCGGAAAGTGTTACGCGGGAAAGGCTTATCTCGCAGAGGCAAAAGGATGCTGGGGCAGGAATTAGCTGGGCTCATTTGGAGAGCTTTAAACTAGGCTCGAAGGGGGATGGGGTTGTAGTTGGGCTTGCCCCAGTGGGGCAGCATTCTAAAACAGATGAGGACCGGGTGGCCTCCTGTGCCCCTAGGGAGAAATTGGTGTCCTCTGCTCGCTCCCTGAAATGCCTGTACACCAATGCGTGCAGCATGGGGAATAAGCAGGAGGAGTTAGAATCCTATGTTCGGTCGGGAGATTATGATCTGGTGGCAATTACAGAAACGTGGTGGGACAGTTCACATGACTGGAATGTGGTCATGGATGGCTACGCCCTTTTCAGGAAAGACAGGACAGCCAGGCGTGGTGGTGGAGTTGCTCTCTATGTGAGAGAGCAACTGCAATGTACTAAATTCTGCCCAGGAGCGGATGAGGAACGAGTTGAGAGTGTATGGGTCAGGATCAAGGGACAGGCTGGCAGGGGTGATACTGTTGTAGGTGTCTATTACAGGCCACCAGATCAGGCTGAGGAAGTTGATGAGGCCTTCTATGCGCAGCTGAAAGTGGCCTCACAGTCACAGGCCCTGGTTGTTGTGGGTGATTTTAACTTCCCTGATGTTTGCTGGAAGGACCATTCAGCCAGCCAGACACAGTCCAGGAGGTTCCTTCAGTGCATTGATGATAACTTCCTCATGCAGATGGTGGAGGAGCCGACCAGGAGAGGTACACTGCTGGATCTCATCCTCACTAACAAAGAGGGTCTGGTCGAAGCAGTAAAGGTTGAGGGCTGCCTGGGTTGCAGTGACCACGAGATGGTGGAGTTCAGCATCTCGTGTGGCAGGAACAGAATAGCAAGTAGAATTGCAACCCTGGACTTTGGCAGGGCTAATTTCGGCCTTTTCAAGCAATTACTGGGGGAAATCCCATGGGCAAGACTGCTTGAAGGAAAAGGGGCCCAAGAGAGCTGGATTGCATTCAGAGATTGCTTCTTCCATGCTCAGGATCAGAGCATCCCCACACGTAGGAAGTCGAGGAAGGGAGCCAGAAGGCCTGCGTGGTTGAATAGGGATCTGTTGGGTATGCTCAAGCAGAAGAGGCGAGTTTACAGGTCATGGAAGCAGGGACTGGCCACTTGGGAGGAATATAAGGCTGCTGTTAGAGGATGTAGGAAGGCAGCTAGGTTAACCAAGGCCTCCTTAGAATTACAGCTGGCGAGAGGGGTCAAGGACAGCAAGAAGAACTTTTTCAAATACATAGCAGATAAAACTAATACCAGAGGCAATGTAGGCCCACTGATGAATGAGGTGGGTGCCCTGGTGGCAGAAGACACAGAGAAGGCAGAATTGCTGAATGCCTTCTTTGTCTCTGTCTACTCCGCTGGAGGCTGTCCTGGGGAGCCCTGTACCCCTGAGACCCCAGATGAAGCCAGGTCAATGGAGGAGTTTGCTTTAGTCGATGAGGACTGGCTTAGGGAACAATTAAATAGTCTGGACATCCATAAATCCATGGGTCCAGATGGGATGCATCCGCGGGTGCTGAGGGAGCTGGCTGAAGTCATTGCTAGACCGCTCTCCATCATTTTTGCCAAGTCTTGGGAAACGGGAGAGGTGCCCGACGATTGGAGGAAAGCAAATGTCACTCCAGTCTTCAAAAAGGGCAAGAAGGAGGACCCAGGTAATTATAGACCGGTCAGCCTCACCTCTGTCCCTGGGAAAGTAATGGAACAGCTTATCCTTGGTGTCATCTCAAGGCATATCAGGGATAAGAGGGTCATTAGGGGCAGTCAGCATGGCTTTACCAAGGGTAAGTCATGCTTGACCAACCTCATAGCCTTTTATGAGAATGTAACAAGGTGGATGGATGATGGCAGAGCGGTGGATGTGGTCTACCTTGACTTCAGCAAAGCCTTTGACACAGTCCCTCACAGCATCCTCACAGCTAAATTGAGGAGGTGTGGTCTAGACAATAGAGTAGTGAGGTGGGTTGCAAACTGGCTTAAAGAGAGAAACCAGAGAGTGGTGGTCAATGATGCGGAGTCCAGTTGGAGGCCAGTATCTAGTAGAGTGCCTCAGGGGTCAGTACTGGGGCCAATATTATTCAATATATTCATTAACGATTTAAACAAGGGAATTGAGTGTACTATCAGCAAGTTTGCTGATGACACTAAGCTGGGAGGAGTGGCTGACACGCCAGAAGGCTGTGCTGCCATCCAGCGGGACCTGGACAGGCTGGAGAGTTGGGCAGGGAATAACCTGATGGAATTTAACAAGGGAAAGTGTAGAGTCCTGCATCTGGGCAGGAACAACCCCAGGTTCCAGTATAGGTTGGGGAATGACCTATTAGAGAGCAGTGTAGGGGAAAGGGACCTGGGGGTCCTGGTGGACAACAGGATGACCATGAGCCAGCACTGTGCCCTTGTGACCAGGAAGGCTAATGGCATCCTCAGGTGTATTACAAGGGGGTTGGTCAGTAGATCGAGAGAGGTCCTCCTTCCCCTCTACTCCGCCCTGGTGAGACCCCATCTGGAATATTGTGTCCAGTTCTGGGTCCCTCAGTTCAAGAAGGACAGGGAACTGCTGGAGAGGGTCCAGCGTAGGGCAACAAAGATGATTAAGGGAGTGGAGCACCTCCCTTATGAAGAAAGGCTGAGGGAGCTGGGGCTCTTTAGTTTGGAGAAGAGGAGACTGAGGGGTGACCTTATTAGTGTTTATAAATATATAAAGGGTGAGTGCCATGAGGATGGAGTCAGGCTCTTCTCAGTGGCAAACAATGATAGGACAAGGGGCAATGGGATCAAGCTGGAACACAAGAGGTTCCACTTAAATTTGAGAAATAACTTCTTCTCAATGAGGGTAACAGAGCACTGGAACAGGCTACCCAGGGAGGTTGTGGAGTCTCCTTCCCTGGAGACATTCAAAGCCCGCCTGGGCACATTCCTGTGCGACCTCACCTAGGTGTTCCTGCTCCAGCAGGGGGATTGGACTAGATGATCTTTTGAGGTCCCTTCCAATCCCAAACATACTGTGATACTGTGAATTTACGTGTAACACCATTGAAATGGAATTTTAGTGGTTATGAGTGGAATCAAGTGAAACAACATCTCCAGGGAACATTTTCAGCTAATATGCAAGGCCTGGTTCAGGATTTAACCAGTGCCCTGCAAAAACAACTGCATGATTTGCAAGAATTAATACTGCAAGACATAACAGATGACATTTTCTAATAGCTTAAAGTGGTTAGACCCAAAAACATGGTTTTCAGACCTCAATCTGCCCATATGGGTTTTTATGGGAATTGGATGTGCTTGTGTAATATTTTTCCTTGTAGTCCTCTGCATCATCTGGAGAATGATACAGAATGTAAAGAAGAATAAAGCCAGAATCCTTGTTGCTGTGAACCCACTGTTCAAAAACAAAAAAGGGGGAGGTGTATGAACGGCTGGACATACGGTTCCAGCTAAAGGGTCTTGGACAGGTTATACAGATTTTTTTTATGAGTGTAAGAAGTGATAGCCCAGGCCAGTGAGAATGATATCTCAGGCCAAAAAACTGCCCCTGTATGTATGATGTGTAAATGTTGGGCCTGGGCATGTGAATTAGTGGGTCAGAACACTGCCCACGAGATATGCATGGGAACGTGACTAAAAACAGACACAACATGAGTGTGGTATGTTTGAAATAACAATTATTGAAAAAACATCCTGTCTAACCTCTTGGTCCAGGTCCATATCTGTAAACCTATAAACTGAGAACTGTTAATAAAAGTCAGCTCAACCTGGCTCAGCTCTGCTCTGCTCTGACCCACCTGGCTCTGCTCTTGCTGCTAACAAGAACTCTGTGTCTGAGTCTCTGTCTGCATCTGTATGTGTCGTTCCTCATCGCTGCAGTCTCCTGTCAGGCAACTCTCAGGTTTCAGGCCTCAGTAGCGCTTGGCAGTTTGCAGGTCTCAGGTCGTGCCAGTATCAGAGTCCAGGTCCTGGTAGCACTGGCAGCGCTTGGGTCTCAGGTCTGCCAGTCTCAGGTGACAGGTTTTGGCCCTGGTGGTGGATGGCTACACTTGCAAGTCGTAACCTGGTCATTTTATGACAGTTGGTGGTGGGCATTGCCTGAGCACACCTCAGGCCTGGTAGCAGATGTTGGTGGCTGATATCGCTGGAGCATCACTTGAGCTTACATAAGCTTCAAGCATTCTTGAGATTTTAGCAATTCAGAGTGATCATGCATTTTGCAATTTAATTCACTGTATTTAATCCTCTATGACCTGTTAGAGAGCAGTGCAGAGGAAAGGGACTCGGGGGTCCTGGTGGACAGCAGGACTGTTAGCAATCAGAACACATAACCACGGGCATAGTTATATGAGGTGCTTTATTCCAGCGCTGGGAAACCAGGGGTTTGCACCCAAAGCTGGCTTCAACGGTCAGTTTAAGTTACACAGTATTTATACAGTCCATTCACATACATATTCATATATTCATTAGGATACGTAACAGTTACTCAACATTGATTGCAACATTGATTGCAACATCTTGGAACTACTTTGATCATGCGCAGTGTCCTCTGGTGGTCTTTTAGGGGGTCTTCGGGATGAAGTAAGTAGTCTTCATTGCTTCTGTCCTTTTCACCTTTGGGTACTGCACATGTGTACTACTTCTATAGTTAGATAACTGCTGACTTGCTCCATCTCCAGAGATACTGTATGTACTACTTCTCATTCTAGGC
This sequence comes from Patagioenas fasciata, assembly GCF_037038585.1. Taxonomy (NCBI): domain Eukaryota; kingdom Metazoa; phylum Chordata; class Aves; order Columbiformes; family Columbidae; genus Patagioenas; species Patagioenas fasciata. The sequence continues at coordinate 45,540,963 of NC_092559.1, forward strand.
ATATTTGGGCTAAGATAAAAGCTAGGTTGATAAGATAAGAGTATACTCGAATCCCTTATTAGGTAAAACATGATATGCTTGAACATCCTTTCAGGGACAGTTTACAAAACTGATTCATCCTTTTGGGAACATTTTGTAAAACTGATTCAATTACTAACAGGACCATAAGCCAGCACTGTACCCTTGTGGTCAAGAAGGCCAATGGCAATGGGTGTATTAGAAGGGGGGTGGTTAGTAGCTCGAGAGAGGTTCTCCTTCCCCTCTACTCTGCCCTGGTGAGACCACATCCGGAATATTGTGTCCAGTTCTGGGCCCCCCAGTTCAAGAAGGACAGGGAACTGCTGGAGAGAGTCCAGCGCAGAACCACACAGATGATTAAGGGAGTGGAGCATCTCCCTAATGAGGAAAAGCTGAGGGAACTGGGTCTCTGTAGCTTGGAGGAGACTGAGGGTTACCTCATTAATGTCTATAAATATGTAAAGGGTGAGTGTCACGAGGATGGAGCCAGACTCTTCTCGGTGACAACCAATGATAGGACAAGGGGCAATGGTTTCAAACTGGAACACAGGAGGTTCCGCTTAAATATGAGAAGGAACTTCTTCACAGTGAGGGTGACAGAGCACTGGAACAGGCTGCCCAGGAGGGTTGTGGAGTCTCCTTCCCTGGAGACATGCAAAACCCACCTGGACGCCTTCCTGTGTAACCTCATCTGGGTATTCCTGTTCCGGTGGAGGGATTGGACTAGATGATCTTTTGAGGTCCCTTCCAATCCCTAACATTCTGTGATACTGTGATTCTGTGGTACAGCAGGTCCAATTAAGCAAGCAGCGTGAGCAAGCATTTTTCTGTAACAAGCAGGCCTTAAGCATATTATTTTAGCAAGCAAGCTTTTAGACAAATAGTTCATATCTCAGCCTTCCACACTTATACCATTTGTTAAGGACCACCGTCTTTCACACATAGCCAAACGGTGCACTAAGAGCCACCGTCTCTTACAGAGCCCAAGTCAAATTCAATATTCATCATTTAGCTTAAGCAGATGCATACTAAATGTAATTAATTATTTAGAGATATAAGGTTGTATGATTTTTAATATACTCTTTGATTCATGTTATTTGTTAAGCTGGATTTGCTGAAATTTTAAGCTGTAAAGTTCTGCTCATATTTACCAAAAGAAACTACAAGCTACACTAAACACTCGCAAGATAAGGTCTATTTTGCACTTCGCTGAGAAGAAAGGATTTATTCAGACAAAACAGTATCTGCAAGGCTATGGACCATAAACAATGTCTACAGATGAACAAAGACCCACATGAAATCAGAGAAAAAAGATCCAATGAGAAGCAAGAAGACCTAGAAGTGAAACATTGCTATTGGACTGAATCATGGTATGAATAGTCTGTAAAGATATAAAAGTTTATGGTTTTCTGTGCTTGGGTACCCTCTACACAGGTACCCAACTTGAGCCAGCCTTTCTTCTATTCTACTTAATTGAATTTTTTATTTTCTGAGAATTTTGCCTCCTGAAAGTCTGTTTTGCATACGCTTATCAGGCCTCGCCTGAAAGTTTGCTGCTGGAGATCTAAAATATAGACTGCAGAGAGAACGATTATCAAGGAGAGAAGAATCCTGAAATTTTGCACCGTGACAGATATAGGCCTTGCCTGAAAGTTTGCCTCTGGAGCTCCAGGACACAGACTCCAGAGTGAACAGTTATCAGGGAGGGAATGCTTGAAAGTTTGCTTTGTGAATGGATATAGGCATTTGTAAAGAAGGCAAGCAGCATTCTGCTTGGGATATTTCCCTCATGCAGTAAATAAGAGTGAACCCACCACTGAACTCTTTTAAGTCACACTTCTCTTTAGGAAATCTAAATGTTCTGCAGTAAGTAGAACCCTGAATTACTCCCCCACAACACTATGTGAACCCTACAATGCAACCTAGTGCATGGATGGCAGGAAAAGGAACTAGTCAAACAACTGGAAAGTATAGCCAAGTCTTCATCATGCTGGATTCAAACTATTTAGCTTTATTGGGAAAAGGGCTATTTGACAGTATGGCAAAATAGCTTTCAGGGCCTGAGGTGGCTTTTCTGCATGGAAATGCAAAAATGCAGGCTGCATTGCAATGCCTTTGAGTTCTCCTGTGTGCTCTAGCCTTTATTTATATGGCAAAGTATTTTCTGATTGCTGCTTAAATGTGCAGGCTTAAGCTGTTTCAGTGTTACTTGCTTCAGACCTCCTGCGGTGGCCTTATGCAAAATGTAAATTTGTAGTGAATCTATGCTCCCTGAAATCTGGTTATAGTTTCTTATCTCTCCTGCAGAGTCCTGTTATGCGATGGTAGCAATGTGTTTCCCCAGAGATTCCCGGAAACAGCACACTTCTGAATGTACAAGCAATTGGTGTGGCTGGAGCATGTCACATAATCAAACCATTTGCAGTGAGTCCATTGTAATGCTGCATGACTATCAGAGCAACAAACGACCTAGGGATCAAGACTGCCAAAACAATGAACAAGATATTAGAAGACTCCAGAAGTCTCCTTCTGGTGCTCATTGTGAGCACTGCAAGACTGAAAAGGTAGACAGCATTTATAAGGAAAGCTATGCGGACTACCACCTGCCTTAGATGCCTTTGAAGGGTGACCAATGACACTGCCTGTCCTGGTTTTGTTAAAAAACAAGTTTCCCTTTTAGTGAATTTTGCCTGTCAGCTAAAGCCTTCATATTAGCTGCATTTTCCTGGAGAACCAGACACATGTTTTGGTAAACCTAGCAATGGAATGCAAACTTATTGATAAGCAGAGACGGACACCTCGCGAAAGGGGCAACGAGAAACCGGTGACCAAGAAACTGACCAACTGTGTATAACATTCCATTCATGTGAATACTTCATTTAAAAGTGGGAGATCACGAGGATCTCGGCCCCTTTTTCCCTTTTTTTTTTCCTCATGGCTGACATTAGGAGAGGACCTTGCTAGTCGTCCCTGTGAACTGAGGCCTAGTGAGAGACTGAATCCAGCTCCGGTTGGCTACAGAGTCTAATCCAGGACTTTGGGTGCTGGCTCTGCAGTTGCTGAGACTTTCAAGATTGGTTTTGTATATTTTGTATTATTTTCTCTATTCTTATTAGTAGCATTAGTAAAACATCTTTAATTTTTCCAACTTTCTTGTCTCTGTCCTTCTTTCCCTCCCGATACCTGTCCTTAGTGGGAAGGGGGGAGAGGGAGGGGCAAAAGGGGGAAGTGGGGGGGAGAGGAGGTTAACAATACATCTGCCAGGGTTTGATTGTCACCCCGCAATCTTAACCCTCGACACTGCCAAATAAAACTTAAAGTCAGGAGTAATTCTACACTTCATCTTTTCTTTGGAGCTATAGTACTGAAACCAGAACAGGTTTATATAGCACTTGTGTTTTTTCTGTTCAGAACATGCATGTAAATCTCATTAGCATTATTTTCAATCACTAGCCCTTCCCAAGAAGCATCAGTCCCTAAATGCCTGAGTTGGAAGCTTCGCAGCTGCTCTGGGCACCTCCTTTGTTGAGGACTCTGTCAATTGACCGAGGGTCCCACCTCTCCTGCCCCACCAGCTGGTAGAGGTGAAGTCACCCTGCCCCGAGGCAGGGGAGGATGTGACTGTCAATCGGTATTGGGAGGTGTTTTAAAACATAAGAAAGCACTTGGAAATATGAGGAAAGCGGATCTTGTGAAATACTGAAATCAGTGGTGGCTGCTGTATAAGTTAGATGACTGGGAAAACTGACCAGAGAATAGAACCTTTAATTATCTTTAAGTATAACACAGCGATCATAGATGATTTCCTTGTTATCCTGTTTTCTTTGTGGGTATCTGTTTAAGCATGTTGCAGTTTTAGTAGGTCTTTTGTCTGTTGTGTGGTATGGTGAGTTTGCAGACTGTTAAATCATGAGAATCCATGGACTCAAAAGGTGCGTTTTGTGATAATACAGAAGATCATGAGTAATTTAGTTCTTTACTGTGTGAATGTGATGATAAAATTTTGTGTGTAGTAGTAGCTGTTACTTTTCTTTCTAGCATGCTAGCTTTTTTCTAGCATTCAGACTCGCACAACTCTGTGATAGGCTGTGTCTCATCTTGGTGTACTAAATTTGGCTCTTTTGTTTGCACACTGGATACAGAATCCTTGTTTTGGGATAACAGTTGTAGCACACCAAATGAGACACTAATAAAAGCCTTGCCCAGTCCAGCTTGCTAGAACAGCGGGGGGGCAGGTGCTGATTGGGCTCCAGCACGCACTGACCTGTTTTGTCAGGGAGACCCAGAGGTACCTCTACCTGGCTGAGCAGTAAGCAGTTCAAAGGTGCAATGCAAAAATCGAGATATTATCCTGAATAAGTGTAACTGTGATCCATCTGCATATTTGAACTTGGTATTTGGTTTTTATATTTGAGCTCAGTATTTTAGTTTGCATATATATATATATATTTGGTACCAAAAGAATTTTGTTTGGGGTGATAATTGCAAAATGGGAACCGGTTCCGCTGCTAAAATACCACCTTGTTCCCCCTTAGGATGCATCCTTACACATTAGAATAAGTTTTGAGGAAATATTCTGATAAAAGAAAACTTGAAACGATACTGTACTTGAATGTGGCTTAAATATGGAATTCTGGGTTTTAGTGCTGTATTGCTATTAGTGTTGTTCTGCGGAATTTTGGAAAAAATGGAATGAAGTACGGTACTGTAAGTTATTAGATGACAGTAAGAGCGAATTAATTTTGAGACCAGAAAAGATATTTAAATTGTTAAACCCTGATGTGCATTGAAAAAAACAAACAACCAAAACCAAAACCAACCAAACAAACAAACCCTAAATGCTACGATGGATGTGAACTTGGTATTGTATGAGGTTGTGTTTAAAAGCTGCTAGAGTATTAACTGATTTGGATCTAGGAAAATGGAATAATGGATTAATGTTTTACATGCTGGTTTTTTTACATCTCTATATTGTAAAAGGTAAATGGAGCTAAGGAATATAGCTATTGTTGAACTACTTGGAATTGCATATAAAGTGTATTATGGTTGGAACGAAATGGGAAAACAAAAAAGTGAAATATCCCAGGCTTGTACTGTATATAGCTTGAACATAAATTTCAGACTTGTGTCAAGCTGCAAGGTAAACTCAGCTCATTTTAACTGAGGAGTTTGCTAGAGCCTCCCACTTGGTACCAGTGATTACGCCACCTGTGTGGCTTTGGTTATATCTAAACTGCAGCAAGAAAAGAAAGAAAAAAAAAAAAGGAAAAATCTGGTTGCCTGCTGCTAAGCCGAGAAAGGGGGGCTTTATCCCACCCCCGTCTTTTTTTTTTTTTTTTTTTCGGAAGGTTGTCATCCATCCTTGTTGTGGTACTGCAAAACCAAAAACAAACAAAAAGGGGGAGAGGTAGGGAAAACACCACAAAACCAATTGTCAAAAGCATTGTATGTGATGAATCACTTATATCTATGTGGTGCAGCCCAAATTTGCCCTGTGATGAAACACTTTGCAAGTATGACCCAAAAACATGCTACATCAGAAAGAACCTACATTAGTTATGGTCAAATCACTAGTTAATGGCCAATGGAAAACGCCACCTCAGATGATAACCTGGGGAAAAGGTTATGTTTGTGTCTCTACAGATCAAGGGCCGCAATGGTTGCCGGCACAAAATGTGAAACCTGTGTTATCTTCCTGACAATGATTGCTGCAGCTGCTGCGTTTTGGATGCCTGCACAGTCAAAGACTAACATGTGGATTACTTTAGCCAACGTGACTGGCCAGGACTCCATATGCCTAGCTATGGCATCTCTGGAAAACCCGTTCCACACATGCTTGGTTGGCATCCCCCCTTGATAACTATAGCAGCATCACACACCTGTTTCAAAATAGCGGTTGGTGCAAAGGCATTGCAACAAACTGTAATAATACCAACATGGCACTTTGGATTAATTGCCTCCCGGAAGCATATATTGAACCACAGGAACTGGAATTGCTGGCATCTGTGCCCATGGATTCTTGTATCCATCTCTTTTGTGAAAAGTGTCAGAAAAATATGCTAAAGCATGAATGGATAAAACTGCAAAATGTTAATGCTGCCCTTGGTGACTACAGAAATGAAACTCGATGGTGTAATGCCTTGCAGAAGAATCTAAGGGGTGTCATTAATGATGTTGGACAGCGACTTTGAGAACTCCCGTATGGTGTATTTCTGATCTGTGGAGATAGAGCCTGGCCAGGAATTCCTTCTAATGCTGTTGGAGGGCCATGTAGTTTGGGATGATTAACTCTCTTAACACCCTATGTATCTATGATAATAGATTACAGAAGAGCAAGAAGGGAAAAACACTTTTTGCATGTATATGAGTCAAAATGTGATGATAATGTAGATCTTTTGGGATCAGGGTTAAGGGTTTTAGGATCTCTTGTACCTGGTGTTGGCACAGCTAAAGCTTTAAATACTTTAGAAAAATTAGGATGCTGGCTAGCTAAGCAAACTAACAGAACTTCTAAGGCTTTAAGTGGTCTTTTGTTAGATGTAGATTCTGTAAGACATGCTACACTGCAGATAGAGTTGCAATAGACTTTTTGTTATTAGCTCAAGGACATGGGTGTGAAGATTTTGATGGGATTCATTAAATAAATTGCTTAGTGGTTTGGGGCTTTCAGGGTGGTCGTTATCAGTAGTGAAAACGGGACTGATTGTTTTGATGATTGTTGTGGTTGTTCTGCTAATGTTGCCATGCATGATTTCTCTGCTGCAAAGGGCTCTGCAGCGGACAATGAAGGCATTTTTTTTAGCACAAATACAAAAAGGGGGAATTGTGGGGGACTACAGTGGGTCCATGGATTTCCTGACGGAGGACATGGGAACAGAAATTAGCCTTGAAGATATTAGGGCCTACCTGTGAGACAGAAAGGGAGTAAAGGAGTATCCGGAGATGTTAAGGTGTACTCGTGAGAGAGAAGGGAGTAGAAGAGTAACACTGATGATAGCAAAGTTAGCCAATGAGATGTTACTGCTGTAACTTGTAACCAATAGTGAAGAAACACGTGAATTGGAAAAACTGTATAAAAATGCACTTGTAGCAATAAATGGAGACTGTTGTTTATACTTAAGGACCTGGTCTATGTCATTTGTCCGTCTCAACCGCAACACCCACTTTTGTTCTTGGGGGCTGGTCTTTTCCTTTGTCTGTTATAGAGTCACTGTCTGTTAGCGGCCTCTTAGGGCAAAATACCCTGATTTTGGGGCTTCCATAGCTCCCCCAGCAGTTATTGACGATGAGGACAGCTTGTGCAAAACGTGTGTCTTAGCTGGGTCATGAGATGTTAGCATGCTTTTTAATCAAACCATTGGTCAGTTCCACGATCTCATTAGCTTGGGGGTAATATGGTGTATGAAACACCCACTTAATACCTTCCCCCAGCCCAGTCCTGAACCACGGCAGCTGAAAAATGTGTGCCGTTATCCCTTTGGATATTCTCAGGGGTGGGTAGAACACTAAACCACTCACACAGTGCTTGCACTGTTTGGTCTCCAGTGGCAACGCTGACAACTGTAGCCATTGATAGTCCTGATACCACCTTTACTCTCACCAGGATGTATTTCTTTCCATGAGAGGATTTTAGTGGCCCGACATAGTCAACTTGCCAGGTACTCCAGAGGGCCTTGCCCTGTCTGGTATGCTGGGCCGGGACCTGATTTGGGTGATCAGCTTTAAATCTTATCTGGCACTGTGGACACGCTGTAAGGACTGCTTCACATGTTCCCATGGACACTGGCCATCCCCAAGATCGGCATGCATAATACAGATCCACTTTCCCAGAGTAGCCTCGCTTAATGTGTAGCCATTCAACTAACCATGCCCACTCCTCTGGTATGCCTTTAGCCACTCTAATTTGGGCTGGATGGTCAGCCTGTTGGTTCCATTTGGCAGCTGTGGTTCCATCTTTCGCATGTCCTTTTACCCAACCCGCACTCAAGTCTCTGCCAGTCTTCGGCTCTCCACACTCTGGTGCAACCCACTTCCCACTGGTTGGATTCCCATTGACATATCCATTCAGTTGCACCCTTATAAGTTGCATAGGAATCAGTGTAAATCATGGAGGGTCGTTCTGCTGCTGCTAATAAGAGAGCACGCAACTCCCTTGCTTGAGCTCTACCTTCCCCTTCCTCTGTTATTATTTTTCTAGTGGCAATCTCCAGTGCGGCTGCCTTATACTGCCACTTCCACAGCCTACTTCTCTCCAGGCAGCCAAAATTGAGTTTGAGCTAAATGACACCTTTCTGCTACACCCATTACCCCTACTATATTGATGACCTTCCTCAAGGGTTAATCCTGAGTTTGTCAGCTTGCTGCTTGTTCAAAACACTGATTTGGGTGCCTGTGTCAATTAGAAATTTTGAACTTATCCGCTTTGAACCAACGGAGATGTGTATGTATGGTTCCTTATCAGTGGACCATTGGCAGGAAAGTACTAAGTGGGTCGGGCGACCCAGGTCCCAATCTGCAACTTCTAGTTTTTTGACTCCTTTGACTCCCTTTGTGAGGATACGAAAGGGTTACGGTTTCATCTCTCCTCAGTGCGGGGGTGGGGTGGCTGCTGGTGCTCCCTTTGTGTTCTCAGTTTTCCCCTCTAGCAATTCCACCAGCTCCCGTATTCCACCAGCTCCCGTATTTTTGGTGGAAAGCTTGTGCAGCAGCGTTTGGGACACCCCCAAAGTGAATGCCTGATGCCACAGGTCACCCCGCTCCCCACCGCCGGTCTGGTCCGACCGGCCGCAGAAGGGCTCAGGTTCCCCGGGGCGGGGGGAGTCGTCCAGGGAGAGGCTCGTGGTTTGTTTTCCAGACCCTCCTGCTCCCATCTGTGCTGCTGCCTGGGTCCACCCATCCCATTTCATGCCCGTAGGTGACTATATCGTGCAGGACTTCAGCCCAGGTTAATACATGTGGAGGTGGATTTCGGGGGTTCTGCTTGTTGCGGTAGATAGCCTCCTGAATTCTCTCACTGACAGACTGGACATGCATCTTTAAAGTGTCCGACAGCCCTCTGATAAAAACCCAAAGATGGGTTGGATTTACCGGTGCAGCCATGGGGATTCCTTGCTGCCCTCTCTCATACATTGCTTGTATACAAGCAGCCTTTTGAACGCCCTCAGCCAGCTCCGACAAACCTCTTATCCTAATGGTGACGGTCTCCCCATGTTCCTTTGGATCCACGCCGCCAGCCCAGTAAGCCACATGAGATGTTATGGCTGATCACCATCCGGACCATCACTTAAAAACACACCAGGTCCCCAAAAGCCCACAGCTTCCTCATTACTCAATAATATCTGATCACCCCCCCTAAGTGAAACATGCCAAAGATGTTCAGTTTCTGTTTCACCCGGCTTGTGTGAGAATTTAGCTTGCAAGTTGCCGAGCTCAGGTGCCATCCACAGGGTAGTACAAACAGCAGTATGGGGGTTTCCACCCTGTGGACCTGTACATGTCTCAGTTTTAATGTGAGGTCACACATCCTTTGTCTCCACCTCCTCTTCATCAACACTGTTTTCAGAATCTCCCCAGATAACTCTGTCCCAGTCCTCAGGGTCTGTGCCCGCAATCAATTTCTGAATTTGTGCAATGCTGGGGGGGGAGATTTTGCTCGGGTTAACATGAGCTCAATCCTTCGTTCTAACAAACGCACCGGCTCTCTCTCGCCCTAACTCTGCTTTCAAACAATCTGTTTCCAGCTCTTTTCCAGAATCACACCTCTCTGACTGATTACAGGGCTTGCACTGGTCCCGGGCTTGCTTTAAGCAGGTGCACAGAACAGCACCAAGAATAGCACAGACAACGCCACAAATGGTAGCATAGTAAACAGCACACACGGCTATGGTCACTCCGGGACCGCACCAACTCGCTTCCACTCGATGTGTGCAGGTCGGCGCGGAAGGATTATTATAGCTGTACCCCCATAATAATTCCTCCATTTCCGCTATCCTGCCGACTACGCCAATTTAAATGTCACGGAGGCACCCCAAAGTCCATTTTAGGTGGACAACAAGTTCCAAAATAGACTTTATTCTAGACAGAAAAGTGCAGCCAATAAACCAACTAGAAAAATGGTTTATACAATTAGTTAGCACTCCGACAAGATAAAATACAGGTTCAGATATCAATTGAGGAGATTATTTAGGTATAGCAAAATAAGAATAAGGAGGATCCAGAGCCCTCTGACTCCAGGGTACGCACAAGAAATAATCACTCGCCTGGTTAAGTGAGGACTTACATTTACCTGGTTAGACAAGGGCTCTCACTTGCCTGGGTTAGGCAAGGACTTTCAAGGATATATCCAGTAAATAACCACTCAACCAAACAAGGAGGTGAGGCGCTCTCAGTCCCAGGAAGTCTCCTTAGATAGCTTCCCAGTCTAAGGAGAGGGCTCCAGTTCACAGATCAGCTGCTCTGAGAAGACCAATCCAAGGGGGCCTTTGTCAGGAACCCTGTTATACAGTCTGGTCATATCTGTCTGTGGGCATTACAACATGGTCCAGAAGCTTTGCAGCTACTCTGGGCACCTCCTCTGCTAACGAACCTGTCAATTGACTCAGGGTCGCATTAAGGACCCTGTCAATTGACCGAGGGTCCCCCCCTCCTGTCCCACCAGCTGGTGGAGGTGAAGTCACCCCGCCCCGGAGTAGGGGAGGATGTGACTATCAGCACCTTGGTACCACCCTAAGTGTGTACGTGGGGACAGGCACAATGGGGCACAAAAGGTGCTAAAAGAGCCATCAACTGCCCCATTGAAGGCTCCAGGTCTCAGGGGGATGTGCAACTGTCACAGACACCTATTGAACACTGTCAGTATCATGCAGCAATTAACATAATACAGTTTGAAACTGAGTATTCTCAATGAGAATCAAATCTCCTTGAGGTACACATCAGACTTCACCATCCTTCTGCACCACCAATGAGTCAGCACTGTGCCTTTGTGGCCAGGAAGGCCGATGGCATCCTGGGGTGTATTAGAAGGGGGGTGGTTAGTAGGTCAAGAGAGGTTCTCCTTCCCCTCTACTCTGCCCTGGTGAGACCACATCCGGAATATTGTGTCCAGTTCTGGGCCCCTCAGTTCAAGAAGGACAGGGAACTGCTGGAGAGAGTCCAGCGCAGAACCACACAGATGATTAAGGGAGTGGAGCATCTATCTCCCTTGTGAGGAAAGGCTGAGGGAGCTGGGGCTCTTTAGTTTGGAGAAGAGGAGACTGAAGGGTGACCTTATTAATGTTTACAAATATGTAAAGGGTGAGTGTCACGAGGATGGAGCCAGGCTCTTCTCGGTGACAACCAATGGTAGGACAAGGGGGAATGGGTTCAAACTGGAACACAAGCGGTTCCACTTAAATTTGAGAAGAAACTTCTTCTCAGTAAGGGTATCAGAACACTGGAACAGGATGCCCAGGGAGGTTGTGGAGTCTCCTACTCTGGAGACATTCAAAACCCACCTGGATGCCTTCCTGTGTAATCTCATCTAGGTGTTCCTGCTCCGGCGGGGGGATTGGACTAGATGATCTTTTGAGGTCCCTTCCAATCCCTAACATTCTGTGATTCTATGATTCTGTGAAAAACAATCCCACAAATGGGTTTGCCTTTGCCCAGAGCAGGAATAACCCAGACAGCTTTTCCTAATATATTCCTTCCACATACCACAGGGACTTTATCCCCTTCAAGGCCCAGAATAGTGTTCCAGGCAGTGGTATGAGGCATGGGATGTGTTTCCAGACATCTAGTGTTTGCTTCCACCATGGTAAGCACATAGCACTTGCCTTGGCGGGTTTGATGGAGTATAATATAGTCAATCTGCCAGACCTCCCCATATTTATGTTTCAACCACCACCGCCCATACCACACAGGCTTTAACCACTTGACTTGCTTGCTTTGTGGCCCATGTTTCATAGTTGTGGATAGCCTGTGAAATAGTGTCCATAGTCAAGTCCACCCTTCAGTCATGTACCCATCTATATGTTGCATCTTTTCCTTGATGGTCTGAAGCACCATGGGCCCACTGAGCTATAAAAAATTCACATTTATGTTTCCACTCCAAATCCACCTCAGCTACTTTAACCTTAGCAGTCTGATCTGCTTGCTGATTGTTTTGATTTTTCTCAGTGGCTCGACTTTTAGGCACATGAGCATCTACATGATGAGTTTTACAGGCAGGTTCTCCAGCAGAACAGCAATGTCTTGCCACAGTGGGGCAGCCCAAATGGGCTTGCCTCTGCACTGCCAGTTATTTTGCTTCCACTGCTTCAACCACCCTCACAAAGCATTTGCCACCATCCATGAGTCAGTATAAAGTACTGGCCACTTTTCTCTTTCAGCAATGTCTAATGCCAGCTATATGGCTTTTACCTCTGCAAACTGACTTGATTCACCTTGTCCCTCATCAGCCTCTGTGACTTTTCATATAGGACTCCATACAGCAGCCTTCTACTTCTGATGTTTTCCTACAAGATGACAGGATCTGTCAGTGAATAGGGCATACTGCTTTTTGTTCTCTGGTAATTCATTATATGGTGGGGCTTATTCAGCATGCATCACCTCCTTTTCATCTGGTGACATTCAAAAACCTTTGCTTTCCAACCAGTCTGTGATCATTTCTAAGATCCCTGGGCGATTAGGTTTTCGTATTGGAGCCTATTGTGTGATTAATGCAATCCACTTACTACATGTAGCACCAGTTGCATGATGAGTGGAAGGAACCTTACCCTTGAACATCCAGCTTAGTACTGGTAACCAGGGTGTCAGGAGGAGCTGCGCTTCAGTACTACTGAAGCAGCTCGAACTCCTTCATATGCTGCCAGTATCTCTTTTTCAGTTGGAGTATACTTGGCCTCCGAGCCTTTATATCCTCTACTCCAAAACCCTAGGAGTAGACTTCAAGTCTCACCAGGTGCCTTTTGCCAGAGGCTCCAGGTAGGACCGTTGTCCCCAGCTGCAGTATAGAGCACATTATTAATGTTTTGTCCTGTCCGGACTGGTCCAAGGGCTACTGCATGTACAATCTCTTGTTTAATTTGTTCAAAGGCTTGTAGTTGCTCAGGGCCCTGTGGAATATCTTATAGATAGTTACCTCGAGTTACTGGAACGACCTTGACTAAAATAGAATAAGAAACCAGAACATTTTTGTAAAAGAAAAGATAGAATAAAATAGAATAAGAAATCAGAATGTTTTAGTACAAGAAGAGATATTCACAATGTATTAGCCAAACTGCCAGAGCACGTGCAAGATTAAGTAAACTAATCGTAAGATAACTTTAAGCGCGTGAACAGCTGGCATAAGCCAATTAAAATAGAAAGTTAAATGCGTGTACAACAGCTGCTAACTATAAATGCAAGTGCCTTGCCGAAATAAAATGTCTCTTGGTTCACCTGCACCAGGAGTCCATGCCTTCAGTCCCTCAAATGGTGACCCCAACGTGATAGGGTCAAAAAAGCGCTGAAGCAGGAGTCCGGAGCGACTCCAGCTGAACGATCATCTCGACAGCCGGACTGATCGAGAAAAAAAGAAACAGAAGAGAAAGAGAAAGAAAAACGTACCCAGGTAATCACTGTATCACAAATACAGGTGAGTGGCTGGACAGTTAAATATGGGATCTAATTTGTCTGTAGAAGAAGCTATAGTGACACTATTATTGCAACCTTTACAAAAGTGGCGTATAAAATATGAAAACCTACTGTTAAGTTAATGCTAAAATAGCTTAAAGTAAATGGTGCTCCATCATCAGGAATGGAAGTCTTTGATCCAAAGACTTGGGAGCATGCAGGGACTATAATTTGGGAAGCTGCTTCCAAAGGTGATCTTACAGCAAAAGAAATAATGACAATGTGGTGCTTAGTAACAGAGACTCTTAAAGCTATAAAAGCAGAAAAGAAAGTAGCGGTGTCGAGGTTTGATTGCAGGGCGAAAATAAAACCGTGGCAGATGTACTGTTAACCCCCTCTCCCCCCCTCTCCCCCTTTAGCCCCTCCCTCTCCCCCCTTCCCAATAAGGACAGGCAATCGTGAGGGAAAGAAGGACCGAGAGAAGAAAGTTGGGAAAATTAAAAATGTTTTACTAATGCTACTAATAAAAATAGAGAAAATAATACAAAAGATACAAAAGCAATCTTGAAAGTCCCGGCAACTGCTCCGGCAGATGTAGGGCCAGCACCCGGAAGTCCCAGAAACTGCAGGGCCGGCACCTGAAGTCCTGTACTGGACTCTGCAGCTAACCGGAACTGGATTCAGTCTGTCATTAGGCCTCAGTTTGCAGGGACGACTCACAAGGTCCTCTCCTAATGTTGGTCATAAGGAAAAGGGATGAGATCTTCGTGATCTCACACTTTTATATGAAGTATCACGTGAATGGGATGGAATACTTAGTTGGTCAGTTTTTTGGTCACCTGTTTCAGCTCACCGCTCTCGCGAGATGTACATCCATCATTATCAATGACCTCACATTCCATTGCTATGTCTACCAAAACATGTATCTAACTTTCAGGAAAGTGCAGTTAGTAAGAAAACTTTAGCTGACAGAAAAAAATCATAAAAGAGAAAACTTGTTTTTAACAAAACCAGGAAAAGCGGGAGCAGTGAGACAATCTTTGAGCTCCCCGGTAGATGTCAGCAAAGACCAAGAAAAGAGAGCAGAGGAAAGTTTCAATATAATTGAAGAAAATTCTGAGCAAGACCCAACAGACATTAATGTGACTATACCTGGTGTGGCAATTTGCAAACCGTTATTGCCACCTTTTAATACCGACCCTGTAGCAAAAAAGAAGCCCACCGTCCCTAGTGCTCTGCCGTTACATTCAGAGCATGATTTTGATCCATGGAACCAATGGCGGTTGTTACAATGAGAGGTGATTGCCTCAGGGGTCAGTGATGCTGCACTACCTTTTCCTGTGATAGTGCATGATCAGGAGCCAAACGAATGGACTTCATTTCAATGGGACTTGATAAAAGATCTGTGCAGAACAGTTACAGCTTGGGGCTTGACTGCACCATTCTCCCAATCACTACTGGAAAACATTTTTAAGGCACAGTTCCTAACACCTTTTGACTGCAGACAGCTTGCAGCCATGATCTTAACGCCCACACAGAAATTATTGTGAGAGCAAAAGTCAGGCGAGTTGTGTACTGTTGCTGCACTTGAGAATTTAGAGAAGCGGGAGGAGGACCCTTGCTTTGGAGCGGGTTTGTGTCACAGTTCAGACGGACAAACGGCATAGACCAAGTTCTTCCAGGATGAAAGCAGTAGATCCCATCTTTGCCACAAGTGCATTTTTATACAGTTTTACCAATTAATGTGTCTCTTGACTACTGGTTACAAGTTACAGCAGTAACATCTCATTGGCTATTTTTGCTATCATCAATGTTACTCTTTTACTCCCTTCTCTCTCACGGGTACATCCTTAACATCTCCAGATACTCCTTTACTCCCATCTTTCTCACAGGTAGGCCTTGATATCTTCAAGGCTAATTTCTGTTCCCATGCCCTCCATCAGGGAATCCACGGACCCACCGTAGTCCCCCACAGTTCCCCCTTTTTGTATTTGTGCTAAAAAAAATGCCTTCATTGTCCACTGCAGGGCCCCTTGCAGCAGAGAAATCATGCGTGGCAACATTAGTAACACAATCACAGCAATCATCAAGACAACCACTCCCGTTTTCACTACTGATAACAACAACCCTGAAAGCCCCCAACCACTAAACAACTTATTTAATGAACCCCATCAAAATCTTCACACCCATGTCCTTGAGCTAATAACAAAAAGTCTATTGCGGTTCTATTCTGCAGTGTAGCATGTCTTACAGAATCTACATCTAACAGAAGACCACTTAAAGCCTTAGAAGTTCTGTTAGTTTGCTTAACTAGCCAGCATCCTAATTTTTCTAAAGTATTTAAAGCTTTAGCTGTGCCAACACCAGGTACAAGAGATCCTAAAACCCTTAACTCTGATGCCCAAAAATCTACATTATCATCACATTTTGACTCATATACGTGCAAAAAGTGTTTTTCCCTTCTTGCTCTTCTGTGATCTATTATCATAGATACATTGGGCGTTAAGAGAGTTAATAGTCCCAAAATACACAGTCCTCCAACAGCATTAGAAGGAATTCCTGGCCAGGCTCTATCTCCACAGATCAAGAATACACCATGCAGGAGGTGTTGGGGTCGCTGTCCCACATTATCAATGACACCCCTTGGATTCTTCTGCAAGGCATTACACCATTGAGTTTCATTTCTATAGTCACCAAGGGCAGCATTAACATTTTGCAGTTTTATCCATTCATGCTTTAGCATATTTTTCTGACACTTTTCACAAAAGAGATGGATACAAGAATCCATGGGCACAGATGCCAGCAATTCCAGTTCCTGTGGTTCAATATATGCTTCCGGGAGGCAATTAATCCAAAGTGCCATGTTGGTATTATTACAGTTTGTTGCAATGCCTTTGCACCAACCGCTATTTTGAAACAGGTGTGTGATGCTGCTATAGTTATCAAGGGGGGATGCCAACCAAGCATGTGTGGAACGGGTTTTCCAGAGATGCCATAGCTAGGCATATGGAGTCCTGGCCAGTCACGTTGGCTAAAGTAATCCACATGTTAGTCTTTGACTGTGCAGGCATCCAAAACGCAGCAGCTGCAGCAATCATTGTCAGGAAGATAACACAGGTTTCACATTTTGTGCCGGCAACCATTGCGGCCCTTGATCTGTAGAGACACAAGCATAACCTTTTCCCCAGGTTATCATCTGAGGTGGCGTTTTCCATTGGCCATTAACTAGTGATTTGACCATAACTAATGTAGGTTCTTTCTGATGTAGCATGTTTTTGGGTCATACTTGCAAAGTGTTTCATCACAGGGCAAATTTGGGCTGCACCACGTAGATATAAGTGATTCATCACATACAATGCTTTTGACAGCTGGTTTTGTGGTGTTTCCCCTACTTCTGCCCCTTTTTGTTTTACAAAAAACAAAACAAAACAAAAACAAAAAAACAGTTCAGACTCAGATACGTGCATTGGACCTTGACTACATACTCAGAATCACAAATCAAATTTAGAGGTTCCTCCTTAAAAAGCTCTAAGTAATGTAAAGCTGTATGAAGTTCTGCTAATTGGAGTGAACCTTCAATAATTTTTTCAGAATGATGCCAATTGTTATCTTCACGCGAGACCACTTCAGCTTTACGAGGCTTCCCAGAACCATCAACAAAAACTGTGCAAGTATGTAGAATCAGACCAGATACAAGTATGGTCTGTAACGTGATGTTAAAGACTTGCAGGTTCTGCAGCAATTTACAGTCAGGCATGCCAAAAGCTGTGGTGTTAAGAAAATCAGCTAGTGCAATTTACAAGGACATGGACTGTAAATAAAAAAATCAAAATTAAATTTCACAAATGGTACATATATGACGAAAGGATCATGGCCTACTAAGACTTAAATTCATTCCCCGCATTTCTTGATCAGAATGACAATCGGTATATCAGTCTGTTAGCATTCTCATCATACTGTCCCACAATAGCCACAGGTTGTTTCTATGTTGTAGCTATAAACAGACAAATCTACAAGTCCAGTCGAATGCAGTCAGCCTGTAAGCTTGTCATAAATTTATACATCAAAGTTTCTAACTCCATTTTGGCTGTCATATTTATTGGATATTGTTTTCCCTTACGGGATCGAAGTCCTGTTTCAGATCTATCAGTGTAGTGTTTGCTTTATGGAAACATTGGCTGTTAATACTAGTGGAAATACAGCATTTGAAATTTCCTTGGAGATTTCTCACTTGCAGCAAGCAGATCTGCACCATCCAAGCAGCTTCTTGTAGGTCATGCAACTAAACAGAATTCTCAGAAAACATTATTTGAGCTTACAATTTACTTAACAAATCTTGACCTGAGAGAGGTATAGGGCTTTCTGGCAACTACAAGAATTCATGTATTAAAACTTTGTTCCAATTCTGGCATTCTATTGGTCTCAAAAAAAAGCCTTTCTTTCATTCTCTCCCATGACCTCAAAAACTAGCATGGTGAATTTACTAAGAAGTCTCTTACAACTAGTTACCACAGAATAAGTCTACTAAAAAAAAAAAAAAAAAATTGCTTTAATTTCCCAGCTTCATTAGAACTATGGATCCACTGGTGATGCCTTTAAATTTCACCCTCAGCCTCCTTGATGCAGTATTACAGTTCTCTAGCAGTTACATTGCTGGGGGGGGGGGGTGTGTGGAATAAAAGTTCCCTCTCGCCCCCATCTGAGATGGCAAGACCTCCAGCCCAGCACGAAATTAAATCAGTTTGAACTCCACATCAAACCAACCTGGCTCCACTCCACACCCAAATTAGTGCCAGTCTGACCCAGAGAAGCACTGAACACTCTGACCCCCAAAAGCTGACCAGTGTGAAAAGACTGACCTCAGCAAGGAGGTAAAATGATGTGCTCTCTTCCCAGATGCGCCAGAACCTAAGAAACAAGACTGAAGCAAAAAGAAACAGCACCAACAACCCCCGATTCAAAGACGAGAAGCAACGCAGTGCCACAACAAGGATGGATGACAACCCTTCAGGAAAAACAAACAAACAAACAAACAAAAAACAGAGTGGGGGGAATAAAGCCCCCCTTTCTCCGCTTAGCAGCGGGCAACCAGGTTTTTCCTTTTTTTTTTTTCTTTGTCTTCTTGCTGCAGTTTAGATGTAGCCAAGGCCACACAGGTGGCATAATCACTGGTACGAAGTGGGAGGTTCTGGCAAACTCCTCGATTACAATGAGCTGAATTTATCTTGTAGCTTGACACAGGCCTGAAATTTATATTCAAACTGTACAACACAGGCCTGGGATATTTTGCTTTTTAGTTTTTCCATTTTGTTCCAACCATAATACACTTTATATGCAATTCCAAGTAGCTCAGCAATAGTTACATTCCTTAGATCCAATTACCTTTTGCAATTTACAAATGTCAAAAACCAGCATATTAAACATCAATCCATTATTCCATTTTCCTAGATCCAAATCAGTTCATATTCTAGTAACTTTTAAATACAACCTCATACAATACCAATTTCACATCCATCATAGCATTTAGGATTTGGTTTGTTTCTGGTTTTGGTTTTTGTTGTTTTTTGTTTGTTTGTTTGTTTTGGTTTTTTGGTTTTTTTTTGTTTGTTTGTTTTCAATGTAAATCAAAGTTTAACAATTTAGATTCTTTTCTGGTCTCAAAATTAGCGAATTAACTTACAGTACCATACTTCACCCAATTTTTTTCTGAAGTTCTGCAGAACAACGTTAATTGCAATACAGCACTAAAACCCAGAATTCCACATTTAAGCCACATTCGAGTACACTATCATTTCAAGCTTTCTTTTATCAGAATATTTCCCCAAAAGTTACTCTAATGTGTAAGGATGCATCCTAAGGGGGAGCAAGGTGGTATTTTAGCAGCGGAACTGATTCCCATTTTGTAATTATCTACCCAAACAAAATTCTTTTGGTACCAAATATATTTGTATACAAACTAAAGTACTGAGCTCAGATATGAAAACCAAATACCAAATTCAAATATGCAGATGGATCACGATTACACTAATTCAAGACAATATCTTGATTTTAGCATTGCACCTTTGAACTGCTGTTGAGGAATGGCTTAAAAATAAGGGACATAGGTCTGCAGAGCAGTTGTATGAGCAGAGCCTGTTCTGAAGACCTTAGCGTAAGTAGTAAGGTTAGGTCGCGGTGGGAACCGCTGACTGTTTCAGTAAAATCAGCAAGGTCACTGCGACCTTGGCAGAGTCTCACAAACAGCTTTCAACAGCACAAGAATGTAGAACAAGCATAGCTAGCAACTGCAAGTAGGAGGACCATGCAAATGTGACTATTAGAGCTTAAGCCAATTAGTAGGTGACAGGTATGCATAATTATCGTGAACTGTATAAGTATATGCTGTCCGGGCTAATAAATCGAACTATGCTTTATCACTCACATTGAGTCAACCTGCGTGTTCCTCCGCCGCTCAAAAACTGCTTACTGCTCAGTCAGGCGGAGGTGCCGCTGGGTCTCCCTGACAAAACAGGTCAGTGCGCACTGGAGCCCAATCGGCACCTGCCCCCCTGCCACCACAGCAAGCTGGACTGGGCAAGGCTTTTATTAGCATCTCATGCGGTACGCTACGACTGTTATCCCAAAACCAGGATTCTTTACCTACTGTGCATACAAAAGAGCCAAGTTTAGTACACCAAGATGAGACACAGCCCATCACAGAGTTGTGCAAGTCTGAATGCCGGAATAAAGATAGCATACGAGAAAGAAAAATAACAGCTACTACACACAAAATTTTATCATCACATTCACGCAGTAAAGAACTAAATTACTCATGGTCTTCTGTATTATCACAAAACGCACATTTTGAGTCCTTGGATTCTCATTATTTAACAATCTGTGAACTCACCATACCACACAACAAAGACCTACTAAAACTGCAACATGCTTAAACAGATATCCACAAAGAAAACAGGTTAATAAGGAAAGCATCTTACAGACTTCAGCAAGTTTACTGTGACCTGTGTGTTATCAGTTAATTCTCTCTCAGCTTGTTGAAGTTCAAACCATTACAGCTGTAAAACTGTCTGAACTGATTTACTTATCTCTTGTAGAGATTTATTTTGTCCTGCTCTTCTCGCCCTAAAAACAATGTTAATTGCAACAAAGTATTATACTTCAAGGTTCTATCCTCCGGCCACTTTTCGCATTCATCGAACTTACACAGCAGCCACCATTGATCAATAATATTTCACAAGATCTTCCTTCCTCATATTTCCAAGTGCTTTCCTATGTTTTAAAACACCTCCCAATAACAATTTCTTAGGAACACGACTGAAAACAGTCATTCCTGACCCCATCTCACAAATAAAAACCATGAGAAGAGGGAGGGAGGGGGGGAAGCACATGGTTGTTTGCGGCACGAGTAGAAAAAGTGGGGAGAAGGTTTTACAGCGTACTTATACCACAAAGAAACAATTCTAACAACAACCAGTAAAACAATTGACTCACATTCCTGACAAACTGCTTGATTTTCAGAGGCAATACACAGAAGCATGTAATATGTACTGTGAAACCCGCAGATAACACGTTGATAGCAAACATTAGCATTCTCTACTGCTAATTTCAACACCAGTGCTTCCTTAGCTTCTAAGTTTTCAACCTGCTTATTGACAGCCTCTTGAAGATGATCAATAAATTGCATGTAATTCTCATTGGGACCCTGATTAATAGTCGCAAATGATTTGGCTGCTTTGTTGGTTTCAGGCATCTTTATCATAGCTTGATATGCAAGGTCTGTTGACTGTCTCAGGATTTCAGAAACTAATCGCACCTGTAATTGTGGTGTGCCAATTGGTGTCTCTTGCAAGAGTTGGGGGATACCCGCCCCTTTCAACGAATCCCCATTGTTCCGTCCTAAATGATCTATAGGTGTTACATTTCATAGGTCTGATTTTGCTTGAGTCTTTCATGGTTTTTATCTGATCTCGGGGCAACACATACACATATTCCTTTTCTTTTTAACTTTTCAAGAAAATGCTGAAGACCCTCATCCTCATCCGAGTCATCAGATAACGCGGACTTGAACGGTGCTGGAGAATCATTAGTAACAGGGGGGTTCGGGGTTTGGAACAGTGCACTTTTTCGTGCTGGCTTTTTTTTTTTCTCTTTTGTTTGTTTGGTTGGTTTTTGTTGTTTTTTTGTTGTTGTGTTGTTTTTTTGTTTGTTTTTGTTTGTTTGTTTGTGATTGTTTTATTTTTTGTTTTTCCAAATCTAGCCCACGGAAGTCACCCCCTCCGCTGTCTCTGCCTGTTCCTGTTGCTCTTGTAATCCTCTCAAAGTCTCTAGCAACAAGTGCCATGTCGTTAACAGTTCAGTTGTTTCTTTGGATCTTTCAGTAGTGCTTTGCCCCATAGTAACATCCTTCGTAAAGTCAATTCCAGAAGGCTAATACCCTGCTTCTTCAGAAGCAATTTCCATGTAGATAATATAATACCTTCTTGTTTACATAAGTTTCACCCCCCCATGGTCCCAGTAGCTCACCAACTCTTGGCGTGGTGTCTTTTCAAGGATCCGGATCTTTGGCAGCTCCCTCCTTCTGCTCTATCAGCTGTACCGGGCTCTGTCTTCACAGCTCGTCTTTGGCTGTCACAGCTTCACCGCTGTCTCTTCGTCATGCGAGATCCTCTTCATGCAGGATCATGTCGGGGTCACCATATGTCATGGCTGAGACGGACAAACGACATAGACCAGGTTCTTAAGTACAAACAACAGTCTTCATTTATTGCCACAAGTGCATTTTTGTACATTTTTACCAATTCATGTGTTTATTCACTATTGGTGACAAGTTACAGCAGTAACATTTCATTGGCTAACTTTGCTATCATCAATGTTACTCTTCTACTCCCTTCTTTCTCATGGGTACACCTTAATATCTCCGGATACTCCTTTACTCCCATCTTTCTCATGGGTAGGCCTTAATATCTTCAAGGCTAATTTCTGTTCCCATGTCCTCCGTCAGGGAATTCATCACCCACCGTAGTCCCACAGGTTTGCCACAGCTCCTAGGACAAGGACACTTTGAAGATCCTAGAGTACAAGCATGGCTGTACACCAACATTCTGCATTGTTCAGCTCAGCTTGCTTACCAAGCTATGATAAATATTCCTGAATCTGGAAAAGTGGAAAAATCTTTCACAAAGATAATTCAAGGTCCAAATGAGCCATACATGCAATTCATAGATTGTCTGAGAGACGCTTTGGATAAACGATTAGAAAATATGGAAACGAAGGAAGCTTTAGCGCTTAAATTAGCTATGGAGAATGCCAATGTTGACTGTAAAAAGATTTTAACTTCGTTGACAGTAAATACGAATTTAGTGTGAATGACTGAAGCATGCAGTAGAGTGGGGTCCATTACTTATCATACTGAGGCACTTGCCAGTGCCTTCGCCACCACGTTGCGAGTTACCAAGCCAAAAAAGTGTTTTTCTTGTGGCGACAATGGACACCTGAGCTACCAGTGTTCCAGTCAAAGAGAGGACTTTCAAGCTACAAGAGCTTAAGAGGGGCTAACAGTGCCGGAAATTTGTCCTAGATATCAGAAAGGATGCCACTATGCTAACCAATGTAGATCCAGATTCAAAAAGGATGGAACCCCGCTGCCTGCTTGATCTAACGGTGGAAGGTTGGGAAACGGAAATCAGAGCACGAGGTGGAACTGCGCGTCGACACAAATGTCGTCATTGAATGCTCCAAGGCAACAATCGCTCCACCACTCTGATCCTGCAGCTTGGGTAGTCTCACTGCCAAGACCAGAGGGAGTGCTGGAGTGTATGTCACCTCAATAGAGGATACTACTTTGTGGGATCGGAGGGTACAAAGAATACCCTTGAATGTTAAAGGTCCTTTGGGAAATGGCTTCAATGCTCTCCTATTGGACAGATCAAGTACGACTGTGTCTGGACTTTTTATTTTACCTGGAGTTATCAATGCAGACTTTGAGGGAAATATTCAAGCAATGGCCTGGACTCCAACGCCACCGGTGTTCATTCCAAGAGAGAGTCAAATTGCACAATTAGTACTATTCAAAGCTCAGATCCTGAACACTGAAAACATCGATCACAAGGACAGAGGCTTTGGTTTGACCGGGCCGCCAGAAATGTATTGGGTAATGAATATTACTGTCAAAAAACCCGTGCTGACTGTTACTCTAACGCACCCTACAGCTACACCAAAGACAGTGCAATTGTCTGTACTGTTGGATACAGGAGCTGATGTGACTGTGTTTTCGATGAAAGATTGACCATCAATATGGCCTGTCCAAATTCCCTCCAGCGACCTTATTGGGGTGGGGGGTGTGTCACAAACTCAACAAAGTACAGTGCTAATCCAAGTGATGGCTAGTGATTGTTTTAATCGCCGTGTTTGACCATTTGTCACAAACATTTCAATGAACTTGTTAGGACGTGATGTTTTAAGTCAGTTGCAATTTGTTTTGTCAACTTCAAAACATTTAGCATAATGGCCATTGATCAGCGACCTACACTCAAACTGACGTGGAGAACAGACACTCCAGTTTGGGTGGATCAATGGCCTTTGACAAAACAGAAAGTCACAATTCTGCAAACATTGGTAGAGGAACAATTGTAACAAGGTCACAACTGTAACAAGGCCTTCTACCAGTCCTTGGAATGTTCCAGTGTTTGTAATCCCAAAAAAGAGTGGCAAATGGTGATTGTTACATGACTTGCGCAAAATCAATGAAGTTATTGAAGATACGGGTCCCTTACAACCTGGGATGCCCTCACCAACCATGTTGCCAAAAAACTGGAATATTTTTATAATTGATCTAAAAGATTGTTTTTTCACAATACCCTTACATTCACAGGATGCTCCAAGGTTTGTTTTTTCCATTCCAACAGTAAACAAAGGAGAACCTATGAAAAGATATCGCTGGGTAGTACTACCACAGGGGATGAGAAATTCACCTACTATGTGTCAGAAGTACGTGGCGCAAGCTTTACAAAAAATTAGAAAAGATAATCCTGAAATTTTGATCTATCATTACATGGATGACATTTTATTTGCAGGAAAACCAGAATTAGAACTGAAATCGATTTTACCTGTGGTAACAAAGGAGCTAGAACAATTCAGGCTTGTTATTGACCCACAAAACATACAATCAGAGTCAGAAGCACACAAATCTATCTTTTCTCACCTCTCTGAAACTATCAAAGAAAAAGTTGATACTCTCTGAAGTGAGTTTTCTGAGGTCTCCTCCCACCAGAGGATTAGAACTCGAACTACTCAAATCTGGAGTACAATGTTCTCGCACTTGCACTACCCGAGAAACTGTTTAAGTAACTTGTCAGAGATCACTCTTAGCCCTTCTCACTTACCCCACATTGGGCGCCAATTAATCTGTCATCATTTCTCACAGGGCAACAATAAAACTTGGCAGATGCTTTCTGTTAACCCCCTGCCCTCCCCACTAAAAAAAAAGGTAATAGCAGAAAAAGGGAGAGAGACTTACAAGTTGGAAAGTTAAAAATGCTTTACTAATGCTACTAGTAAAGAGAGAAAACATTACAAAATATAGAAAACCAATCTTGAATTTCCAGGCGTAGATCAGCAGTGGCTCACGGCAAAGCTGGCGTGGCTCCAGCAGCTGCAGTGCAGGCACCCAGAAGTCCTGGGCTGGACTCAGAAGTAAAACGAAACTGGATTCAGGGATGCAGGGCCTGGAACTAGGGCTAGGATCACAAGTAGAACTGGCAGGGTCCTCTTCAGATGCCGGCCATGGTCAAAGAGCCCAAGAACCTTGTGTTCTCCCCCTTTTATACGGTGTATGATGTCTATGGGATGGAATATCTAGTTGGTCAATTTTGGTCACCTGTTCTGTTCACTCCTCCTTGCAAATACGCTCCTCTCACTTACAGGACATGCAAAATTTATCAGTAACCTTGGCTACCACAGCAATAAGTCTAAACCTGAGCCTCTTCTGCATGCCATTGCTACCATTATCAGCTCCAGAGTCAACAGTGTCTAAAAAACTTGCAACCAACTTCAGAAAAGTGCAGTTACTTAGAAGAACTTAGCTGAAAAGAAAATTCACTGAAAAAGAACTGGTCTTGTTTTAAACAAAACCAGGACAATATGCTTACTTAAAATATATATATTAATTTCTAGTTAGATATAAGCTAAGCACCCTGCTTCCAGACAATGAAATGCTTAATCTTCTGTCTCCATCTTGTCATGCAGGAGGATCTAAAACTTGAAAAATATCCTCTCATATTCCAGGTGGTTAAGAAGCACTTATCATGTCATTGGTTAATGATGGGTATGTCCTTTGTAACTTAATCAGAGTAGACATTAATTTAGCAGCTTCTCTTCAGTGGTCCATTTGGTTGGGCAATACAATATCATCCTTCAAAGGACACCTGATCTTTACTTCTGTCAAAATTTTCCTCCAGAGGCTTTTTGTTCGTTTCTTCTCTCCAATCGCTTTAGCCATGCCACCATCTATTGCTGGGGATCCCAATTGCCTGGCTTCATTGCCCTCCAGTTCTAAACTATTTTTACCGCCATCCCAGCATCGAATCAGCCATGTGACAATTGGCTCACCATGACGGCTAAAATATTTTTTCACACCTCTCAACTCCTTCAGGGATAAGGAGTGGACTGTTACCTCTGATTCTACCTCTTCCTCCACTGATTGCTGTGCTTCAGAAAGACCCTCTCCCTGCTCTTCATCTTGGTCTTCCTTCAAAATGGATTCTAATTTTGGTTTGTATTGCCTCCTGGTTATAGGGACAACTGATACCACAGAAGTCTGAATAGCCACATTATGTATTGTGGGGGTTTGAGTGGATGCAATAACTGTCTGTCCTGGTTTTGTTAAAAACAAGTTTCTCTTTTAGTGAATTTGCCTGTCAGCTAAAGCCTTCATCTTAGCTGCATTTTTCTGAAAAGCCAGATACATGTTTTGGTAGACATAGCAATGGTATGCAAGGTCATTAATAAGAATGGATGAGAATGGATGCACATCTCACGAGAAGGGCAACGAGAAATGGGTGACCAAAAAAACTTACCAACTGAAGTATTCCGTCCCATTCACATCATACTTCATATAAAAGTGGGAGATCATGAGGATCACGTTCCTTTTCCTTATGGCTGACATTAGGAGAGGATCCTGTGAGTCGTCCCTGAGAACTGAGGCCTAGTGACAGACTGAATACAGTTCCGGTGGCTGCAGAGTCCAGTCCAGGACTTTCGGGTGCTGACCGGAGCAGTTGCTGGGACTTTCAAGACTGGTTTTGTATATTTTGTATTATTTTCTCTATTTTTATTGGTAGCATTAGTGAAACATTTTTAATTTTTCCAACTCTCTTCTCTCTGTCTTTCGTTCCCTCCCTGTCCTTAGTGGGAAGGGGGGAGAGGGAGGGGCTGAAGGGGGAAGTGGGGGGAGAGGGGATTAATAATACATCTGCCACGGTTTTATTGTCACCCTGCAATCAAACCTCAACACTGTTGTTGGATTTCACATAGCTACAGTGACAGCTATAGAAGTGATCCAACTGCATGGATGTAAGAATATGCATAGAATAATTTCAGTTGGAAGAGACCCTCAGGATCATCGAGTCCAACCATAACCTAACCTAACTCCAGCACTAAACCATGTCCTTAAGAACCTCGTCTAAACACCTTTTAAACACCTTCAGTGATGGTGACTCCATCACTGCCCTAGGCAGCCTGTTTCATGCCTGACAACCCTTTCCATGAAGAATTTTTTCCTAATATCCAATCTAAACCTCCCCTGGTGCAACTTGAGGCCATTTCCTCTTGTCCTATCACTTGCTACTTGGGAGAAGAGACCAACACCCTCCATGCTACAACCTCCTTTCAGGTAGTTGTAGACAGCAATAAGGTCTCCCCTCAGCCTCCTTTTCTCAAGGCTAAACAGCCCCAACTCCTTCAACAGCTCCTCATAAGAGTTGTGCTCCAGGCCCCTCACCAGCTTCATTGCCCTGCTCTGCACTCTCTCTAGTACTTCAATGTCCTTCCTATGGTGAGGGGCCCAAAAATGAACACAATATTCAAGGTGGGGCCTCACCAGTGCCGAGTACAGTGGCACAATCACTTCTCCAGTCCTGCTGGCCACACTATTCCTGATGCAAGCCAGGATGCTGTTGGCCTTTTTGGCCACCTGGGCACACTGCTGGCTCATATTCAGACGGCTGTCAATCAACACCTCCAGAACCCTTTCTGCCAGGTAGCTTTCCAGCCACTCTTCTCCCAGCTTGTAGCATTGCCTGGGGTTGTTATGACACAAGTGCAGGACCCGGCACTTGACCTTGTTAAACCTCATACAATTTGCCTCAGCTCAAGGATCCAGCCAGTTCAGATCCCTCTGTATGGCCTTCCTACCCTCCAGCAGGTCAACACTCCCACCCAACTTGGTGTCATCTGCAAACTTACTGAGGGTGCACTCAACCCCCTCATCCAGGTCATTGATAAAGATATTAAACAGAACTGGCTCCAATACTGAGCCCTGGGGAACACCACTTGTGACTGTCCGCCAACTGGATTTGGCTCTGTTCACCACAACTCTTTGGGCCTGGCCCTCCAGCCAGTTCTTTATCCATTGCAGAGTACACTCATCCAGGCCATGAGCTGCAAACTTCTCCAGGAGAATGCTGTGGGATACAGTGTGAAAGGCTTTACTGAAGTCTAAGTACACAACATCCACAGCCTTTCCCTCATCTACTAGTTGGGTCACCTTGTCGTAGAAGCAGGTCAGGTTGGTCAAGCATGACCTGCCTTTCATAAACCCATGCTGACTGGGTTGTCTTGTATGTGTTGTGTGATGTTACTCAAGACCATCTACTCCATGACCTTCCATGGCACCGAGGTTAGACTGCCAGGTCTGGAGTTCCCTGGATCCTCCTTCCAGCCCTTCTTGTAGATGGGCATCAGGTTAGCCAACTTCCAGTCAACTGGGACCTCCCCATTTAGCCAAGATGGCTGATAGATAATGGAAGGTGGCTTAGTGATCACCTCCGCCAGCTCCCTCAGCACTTTTGGGTATATCCCATCTGGCCCCATAGACTTTTGGGTGTCCAAGTGGTGTAGCAGGTCGCTAACCATTTCCCCTGGGATTACTGGGGCTTCATTCTGCTCCCCATCCCTGTCTTCTGGCTCAGGGGGCTGGGTACCTGAAGCACACCTGTTCTGACTGTTAAAGACTGAGGCCAAGAAGGTATTTAGTACCTCAGCCTTTCCCTCATCTTCTGTCACTGTGTTTCCCTCTGCATCCTTCAGGGGATGGAGATTCTCCTCAGCCCTCCTTTTATTGCTCGTGTATTTACAGAAACATTTTTTGTTGCTTTTTATGGCAGTAGTCAGATAATCTCTGGCTGGTCTTTGGTCCTTCTCATTTTCTCCCTGCATAACCTCACAGAATTCTTATTTTCCTCTTGAGTAGCCTGTCCCTCCTTCCAAAGTTTATAAATTCTCTATTTATTCCTAAGTTCCAGCTGCAGCTCTCTATTCAGTCTGGCCGACCTTCTTCCCCACCGGCTTGCCTTCCAGCACACGGGGACAGCCTGCTCCTGCACCTCTAAGATTACCTTATTGAAGAGAGACCAGGCTTCCTGGACTCCTTTGTCCTTCAGGACTGCCTCCCAAGGGACTCTGCCAAGCAGCCTTCTGAACAGGTCAAAGTCTACCCTTCAGAAGTCCAAAGTAGCAGTTCTGCTGACCATCCTTCTAACTTCTCCAAGGATAGTAAACTCAGTCATTTCATGATCACTATACCCAAGGTGATCTTCAACCGATACGTTGCCCATGAACCCTTCTTTGTTTACAAACAGCAGATCCAATGGGGCTCCTTCCCTAGTAGGCTCACTAACCAGCTGTGTTAGGAAGTTGTCTTCCATGCACTGCAGGAACCTCCTAGACTGCTTCCTCTCTGCTGTGTTGTACTTCCAGCAGACATCTGGTAGGTTGAAGTCCCCCATAAGAACAAGGGCTAGCGATCGGGAGACTTCTCCCAGCTGCCTGCAAAATATTTCATCTGCCTCTTCATCCTGGTTGGGTGATCTGTAACAAACCCCCACCAGGATGTCCGCCTTGTTGCCTTTCCCCTTGATTCTCACCCATAGACACACTACCCTATCATCACCCTCATCAAGTTCCAGACAAGCAAAACCCTCCCTAACATACATGGCTACCCCACCTCCTCTCCTTCTCCTTGAAGTTGCAAAGGCAGTAGCAACTGTCATCGGTGCTGGCATGACTGCAGGACTTATGTTAGGAGGTGGAGTGTCTGCTATAACTGTCATCGAAGATAGAATGTCTGCAGGGCCCACAGCAGGGGTTTCAGTAGCTGTTGTAGCTGTCATCAGAACTGGCAAGGCTACAGTGTCTGTTTTCAGGGTTGCATTAGTCATATTAGCTGTCGTCGAGGTTGTTATCGCTGCAGTGGCTATAGTCAAAGGTGGCGTGGCTGCAGGATCTGTCACGGGAGTTTGAGTGGTCGCATTGCTACTTGTCTGGGTTGCAGTGCCTACAGTATCTGTTGTGGGGCTTGCAGTGTCTGCAGTATCTGTCATAGGGCTTACAGTGTCTAGAAGTTCTGTTGCAGGGCTTGCAGTGGTTGCAGGATTTACCACAGGAGTTTGAGTGGCTGTGGTGCATATTGCTGAGGCTTCAGTAGCCACAATACCAGTCACAGAAGTTAGAATAGCTGCAGTCCTTCTAAGTAGTTGTATCATCAGGAAGGACTGACACACATTCCAGAGACCCAGTAATACCAACAAGTTTCACTCAGTTTCCAGAGATATTCAAAATTCTCCAAAGCATCTGTTATTTGCCCTAATGAAAAAGGCAAAGGATAGTTGGATAGCTCTTCTAAAAGATGGCTCCTCCAAGTGAAAAACCAAAAGGTACACTTCTCTTTAATTTCCCTTACTTCTACCAGTGGGGTTCAGAGAGATGTACTCCCAAAGTATGACAAGAATGAATAGAAATACACTATTAGCTTAACAATGACTATATAGAGCAATGCTACACAACCCAGCAACAAAGTAATTATACCAATGTTATACCAATTTCCAGAGATAATGTGCCGCACATAAACACTAAAAAGTAGTATCCACCCCAAAAAAGGCAAAATTTGCAACAGCATCCTTCAAATCCAGATAATGACTGCAATCCGCTTTAACATCACCAAATGACACATGAAGCACACAGAAAGGCTGAGGGAGCTGGGTCTCTTTAGCTTGGAGGAGACTGAGGAGTGACCTTATTAATGTTTACAAATATATAAAGGGTGAATGTCATAAGGATGGAGCCAGGCTCTTCTCGGTGATATCCAATGGTAAGACAAGGGGTAATGGGTTCAAACTGGAACACAAGAGGTTCCACTTAAATCTGAGAAGAAACTTCTTCTCATTGAGGGTAACAGAACACTGGAACAGGTTGCCCAGAGGGGCTGTGGAGTTTCCTACTCTGGAGACATTCAAACCTGCCTGGACACATTCCTGTGTAGCCTCATCTAAGTGTTCCTGCTCTGGCAGGAGGATTGGACTAGATCATCTTTTGAGGTCCCTTCCAATCCCTAACATTCTGTGATTCTGTGATCTATCATTTTCTCACCCCTCTGAAACTTTCAGAGAAAAAGCTGATACTTGATACTCTCTCGAGTGAGCTTTCCGAGGTCTCCTTCCACCGAAGGTCAGATTAGAACTTGGGTTGCTCAAATAGTGAGTCTGATGCTCTCATGCTTACGCTACCCAGGAAGCTGTTTAAGCAGCTTCTCTGAGATCCCTCTTAGCCCTTCTCACTTGCCCCACATTGGGTGCCAATTAATCTGTCACCATTCATCGCAGGGTCACAATAAACCATGGCAGATTCTCTCTGTTAACTCCCTGCCCTCCCCACTATGGAAATGGAATTGGAGGAAAAGCAAGAGAGACTTTCAAGTTGGAAATTTAAAAATGCTTTACTAATACTACTAATAAATAGAGAAAATAATGCAAAATATAGAAAACCAATATTGAATTTTCCGGCGTAACCCAGTGGTCGTCCACAGCAGAGCTGGTGTTTCTCCAGCAGCTGCAGGGCAGGCACCCAGAAGTCCTGGGCTGGACTCCTCAGTAAACCAGAACTGGATTCAGGGATGCAGGGCTTGGAACTAGGTCTAGGATTGCAGGCAGAACAGGCAGGGTTCTCTTCAGATGCCAGCCATGGACAAAGAGAGCGAGACCCTCGTGATCTCCCGGTTTTATACGGTGTATGACATGTGTGGGGTGGAATACCATTGCTACCGTTATCAGCTCCAGAGCAAACAGCATCTGAAAAACATGCAGCCAACCTCAGAAAAGTGCAGTTACTTAGAAGAACTTAGCTGAAAGGAAAATTCACTGAAAGATAACTGGTCTTGTTTTAAACAAAACCGGGACAGTCAATTTATATTTTTGTACAGAAAATCATTAAAAATTATACGATAAGGATTTAACAGATTTAATCTAGATCTGGCAATGTGTTCTTGCTGAGACTGGAGTATGTGCATTTGGGATCTTGACTAACACTAATCTAGAAATAGACAGAAGTGAAAATGCCCCACCCAGCATGCCGGTTATCACCAAACAGCAAGGATTTTAGGTCTGGACTTTAACTTGGCTTTTTCTATTCATAAGAATCTTTCTGTAGTTTTAAATTAAAATGGATCATTTTGTTTTGATATTTTAAATTCCTCTGAGTTTGAAATTTGTGAGTAGAATGCAGAAGATCAAGAGTAACCAAATACCATGTAGGTGTCTCATTCTCTGAGATTTGACCACCAACGACATGCTGTTGGTCTGGTTAACTTTTCCCTTCTCAGATCTTCATGCCAGCATGGTGGTAGTGAGTGGCAAGATGTAGCTGTAGCACTCTCCAGAAAGCAGTACTATTACTCATTGATGAGTCAAAGAGCTGTAAAGTCCTTGGTTCCCTAAAGTAGAGGTAAAGTGCAAATGAGCAAACATAAAAAAAAAGGAACAAGAATTACAAGTGCTGTGAACCTGCAGAGGAACCTGTCACAGTGATTTGACCCATTGTAATACCAGGGGGGTAGTTTTTAATACTGAAACCAAGTTATTAAAAGGATGTATGCTGGTTTGACTGAAAATCAGTTAATTTTCCTTCATACAGTTAGAAACCTTTCTTTTTTGTTGTAGTTAGCATGGTCGTTGTTTGGATTTAGCTTGAAAACAAGAAGATAACACCTCAGGACAGAGCTGAAGTTTTTAATTGCTCTGGTCTGAGCGCCAAGCCCTCTGAGCTCTGCCAACAGGTGTGAGGAAGCTAGGAAGGGGGGTATAGATGGGGCAGACCTTGACTGACATCCAGACTGATCAATAAGAATATTCCATACCATTAGCATCATACTTCATATTTAAGGAGAGTCAGGATCTTCCAGTCTCTTCTCGCTCTTGCTCTTTTTGTCAGAGCCGGAACAGAGACCTGTTTGGGGGAGTTCTGTTCGGGATTTCTTTAATTTCCAGGGCACTAGAAGGTAGAGGGGTCCAAGAGAGCTGGCTAGTATTCAAGTATCACTTCCTCCAAGCCCAAGACCAATGCATCCCAATGAAGAAGAAATCAAGTAAAGGGAGTAAGAGGACAGCAGGGATGAGTAAGGAACTCCAGTCAAAACTCAGATAGAAGAAGGATGTTTACGTAATGTGGAAAAAGGGACAGACCACCTGGGAGGAATACAAGGAAGCTGTCAGAGTATGCAGGGATGTGGTGAGGAAGGTCAAGAAATAAAGGTGATGGTAAATGTCGGCAACTCCATTCCAGACAGGGAAACAAGTTTCACAATGCAGAAAAACGTTAGACAAGCACTAATACTGTTAGAATGAACGAGAGTTGGAAAATATTGTAAGATGAACTGTAATAATGAGATACCATTAGATGATTTTGTAAGTCTTTCGTGTTAATTTTCCATCACCCCTGAATTATTCTTTTTTTTTTTCTTTTTTCTTTTTTTTTTCCCTTGGTATGAATATATGAAGGAAATATATTTTAATCTGAGATAAATACTTACTAGGTGCTTATTTTAAATGTTGAATTAGCTTGCCAAAGTCTGTTATCTTTGTGTTGGTTGCTTAAATAAATCAGACAGACCTTGAGAAAATTAATGCTATATAGGTGTGTAAGAGAATGAAATATAACTGCAACTTGATTGGCAGTGTGTGTGTATGTACATACACACACACGTATATATTCACCTGCAAACCTAGTATACACATATGTGAATTCTCTTACACACACAGATTTAACATCCTTGGTTTTCTTTCCAGCTGCATCTGCCCAGGCAACTCTCAGATATCTCACAGGCCCAAATCCTAACAGAACTGCACAGAATATTCAGCTAGAAATGAGCACATTTTCCTCAGTTTGTGTCTAGGGTCATGAAATTTGCAAAACAGACACTCATCAGAGGGAGGCAAGAAAGAAAAGCTGATGCAGCCAATTCACAAAATATCTGCTAAAATTTAGACATACATTGTAAAATGCTCATCTAATTGTCATATTGAAAAAAATTGTGATAAAACAAATAAACCAACACAGTAAATGTCTGAAAATATCGGAAGAGGTTCATGAGAAGTTGTGGAAGGTGTGTTTTATATAATTCAGTCACAAAGTCCTCAGAAATATTCTGTTGGTTCTTTCAGTTCTTTGTGAAGCAGCGATTGGTGAAGTCTGGGTTTAATATCACCCTAGGCATATCAGATGATAGATGCAAAAATGGACTGGCTTCACATGCAGTTCCTGCATTGTTGCACATTTTGTGTGCTTGAAAATGGAAAGCATCTTCAAGAACACTACAACATATCTATGTAGGCACTGACCAAGCCTCTAATCACATGTTCTCGGGTACTTAGCTCTGTTCTCTGCAGTCAAGCTCATTTTCATCTACTAGGTTTAGTCTTACGTATGTAACAGTGGAAAAACAACAAAATAATATTTAGTTTCAGTCATATCAGATTAATATAGAGGACCAAATTATCAGCAAAGACCAGCAAAGACAATTAGGCTAAGAGTTTGAGCCAATATACCTAACAGGAACTTAATCTTGGGAAGCAAATACTGTTGATACTGGTTGATGAGAGGATATTAATAATTTGAATCATATTTTCTCCCAAACTAATGTGGTTCAATGAAGAAAAAAGCTTATTTTATCAAATCAACTGAATCATTTGGAAAGAGGTTAACTAGATAGAATATTGTAGTTCAGTTTCAGTTGATCATATTTCAGGGTTTGTCAGGCTATGTTTCCATGTGATCTTTCACACAGCTCAGCCTGTGTTTTTTGGTAAACCCGATGTGCACTGTTTCTGGTTAGCTGAGTTTTAGCTGTTGGTCCCTCTTCTTCCTCACCTATGGGAAGTGGTTGTGCATACAGACAAGCCATCTTTTTCTAGCATACATCTGGAGTGGGATTGGTCCTGCAGCTTCAGTGTGCCTCCAGTGGGGTTTCTCTGCCCCTGTGCCATGGCATTTTGCAGCCTCATGGATTCATCCCGCACTGTCTGCATCTCCTCACATGCTGCAATGAGCATCCTCAGTACCAGCCCCACTGGTAGCTGGCAGAGAAATGCCCTGCCTAGCTTTCTCCAAAAGAGGACTGAGATATTGGGGTGTGAGATGACAGCTCCTTTTCTGTTCACACACTCATTCACAGATGTCTCACCACAGTCTCCTTCATTTCCCATCTTAGGATATATGTACAGTCTCCATGAGACAAAGTCTAACCTTGGTCTCTTCTTCTTTCCTGATCTGAGAAAGATGCAAGTTGAAAGACTAAGTATGTGAAGTATTTTAAAAGCAAATGTTTCAGAAAAGTTTGAACTGCATGTGCCATCTGGTCCTTCCAGGTAAATATTTCACAAACCAACATACTGACAATGAGAAAAATAGATGCCTCAATGTTTTTAAAAACTAATATATTTGGACTTTGTGTTTCACGGGAAATTAAAAATCTGGGGATATTGTCATGATTCAGAATGAAATGACTCCACCATGTCTCTGGGCAGCTCTGTCACCCTCAAAAAAAAAGAAGTTTCACCTCATGTTTAGATGGAACCTCCTATACTTCAGTCTGTGCCCATTGTCCCTTATCCTATTGTTGGGCATCACTGAAAAGAGGCTGGTCCCATCTTCAGTTTCCGAGATCAGCTGATCGGAGCCAGCTCGGCGGGTCCTGGTTAAGCGAAATCTGCGAGGTACAGAGAAGCCTTTTTTTATTATTATTTTTTACTCTGAATCGGGCTCTTTTGATCTCTTTCTATCTCGAGACTGGGAAGCTCCCGGCAGCCCTTGTGAGAGCAGCTGACGTGGAGTGGGCGTTACCACGGTGTGAGAGTCTGAGAGTCGGTCCGAAGATGGAGCAGTATTTGCCTGAACATCGCCATCAGGAACTGAGAGAACTGAGGCCCTGACAGAAAGAACGCATGGACAATGACTTGGAGAGAGGCCCAAGGAGAAGCATTGTGTTGCACTGGTTTCTCCAATACGGGGGTGCTACTGCTCACAATGGTTGCTGTATGGACTTTGCCTGCTGCTTCAGCCAAACCAGCCGCCGCCTCCTGAAAATTATTGTTGTGACGGTCTCTTCGAGCCAGGGACAATAGCTGCCATCCAGAAGATGTGTTCTCACCTGCAGCCTGAGTCACACCTGTCCCCCACCTGCTCCTCCAAACAATGGCCAATGAAAAGGAGCATGCCCAGAAGCTCGCCAAGGGTCCTGAGGTCACCCAATGGACCAGAGAAAGACCCCTGAATGCTGGACATGTAAGCGTTGGCAAAAGAAAGCGTGAATCTTTTGACCCCGTGTGGTACAAGCCTGGGTTGCGAAATCAAGGCAGAGACTGGCCACAAACAGTGGGAGCAAGGGGGGGTGAAGAAGCATAAGAGATGACTTCCGAATGGACACCATTGGAGATCTTCCCACCAGAGGATCCCGAACCACGACGGAGGACCGGCAGGACTCTACAGGACCAGAGACCAGAGGGACGCTTCTGGAACTTGACTGGTGATAAACGCAACCTCATCTCTTATCTTTACTTTTACTTTTTCCCCATTTCTTTTCCCTTTTCTTTTTCTTACTCTCTCTCTCTATCGTGTGCCACTTTACGGGCAAATTAATAAAGTAACACTACTTGATTGAATTATAACCCCTTGGCATTTTGGTTGCCTTAATTTTGTGCTTCAAGATCAAGGTAAAAGAACCATCACGAGTCCATCACCGAATGGACTGTGACATTTAATCGGCGACAAGGATGGGATTCTGGGATAACAGAGGGGTGTAGGTAGTGTGTGGCCTGCACCAGGGGAAGGACGTTTCGCTTCAGCCGCACCTAGCCTTACACTGATTTATCAGTGAGAAGTGTCTAGAATGCAAGGGAGGCGATTTGGATTTCCCACACATCATACACGCCTTGGCATAGAGTACCCCAAACTCGAGCTGAGGGTTCTGTTTCCCGGAATCTAACACAAAAGATCTCAAAGTGCAAAAAGGGATGTTCTCATGATGATGAGAATTTTCTGCTAGGGAGAGTGAAGGGGCAATCTTGTGTGTTTTTGTAGCTAAGTTTGGTCCTCCCATAGCAGATTTCTAGGCCTCTTCAACCACTCAGGAAAGAGAAGGGTGACGCAGTTGTTGCTGTGGTTTTCGTAACTAAGTTGTGTCTTCCTAGAGTATGTACCACCCCTTCGTAGTAAGAATGACCAGAAAAGCTGACAATCAGGATTTTTGGTTAACGAAAGATTGGGACTCGTTCTACACGCTTTTAGCAAAGTATGGAGCTCGACCCTCCGTATCCAGAGAAGACTGGGTTCGTGATAATTGAGCTAATTTACAGAGTGTAGTGGACCTGAGTGATTTCTTTGCAGACTAAGTCTAAGTTTAAATCAAATAGAGATAAGACTATTGTCTGGGCTGTTCTAGGAGCTAGCCTAGTAGCAGCAATAGAAGATTGCTTTATGTGGCGCAGGAATGAAAGTAAAATAATAGAATCCCTTGAAAATCTGGTACAGGTCTTGCAAAAAACAACCTCCAACTTAGAACAACAATTAGAAAACTGTTTTCAACAATTAGAAAAGGAGAGGGAAGAAAACCGCTCATTGAAAGCTACTCTGAAGGAAAACACGGGGGTGCTGAGGGAGCGGGAGTTAGAGGAGAAAAATATCCCACACATAAATCAAGTCTACCCTCAGAAAGAATTGAAGGACTTGGGAAAACGTTATGACGAATTCCCACATGTGAGACCCTTAGTTAAAACAGAATACTTTTATGCAAATGAGGAGGATACTGACCCTCACATTACAACTAAGCAAACACCTTACACTGCCACGGAGCTGGCCAAACTTAAAAAAGAGTACAGTCACCTCCCTAAAGAATCTGAAAATGATTATGTGTGACGTGTATCCCTAACTGGGGGAGACCAAATTCAGTTAAGTGAACAAGAGGCAAATGGATACTGGGGGCATGGAGTCT
The DNA here is from genome assembly GCF_037038585.1 of Patagioenas fasciata. Classification (NCBI taxonomy): domain Eukaryota; kingdom Metazoa; phylum Chordata; class Aves; order Columbiformes; family Columbidae; genus Patagioenas; species Patagioenas fasciata. The sequence goes on from NC_092559.1 coordinate 45,579,100, forward strand.
TCTTAACAACTGGTAACAGACGTGCCCCATGGTCTCTAACCCAGCGAACTGCTTACTGGGCTGGAGGGCTAAACCCCTTAGATAGAGGAGAACCCTTAGCAATTACTGGCACACCTGATCAATTGTTAGAAAGTGTACACAAAGCAGCCTGCTTGCAAATGATACATGAAAGGAAATTAATTCCTGAATGTGAATCCCCAATGATGTTGCCAGTAAATCCAGACATGATGACTCCCTTAATAAGGGGATGTATGGGAATTGTGGAAGATTGAGTGGGGAGGAGAAAGGTAAACACGCTCAAGTGACCTGCAGATGGGGTATAAAGAAAGCACATACATCACACTAATTGTTTTACTGACCTTGTGTGCTTGACAAATAGAACCTCTGTGTGAGATAACATAGACCTGAGAGAAACCCTAGAGTACCTTATCATGTCTGAGATTCCTGCTTTGTTTTGAGAAAGAGCAGAGCACAGCAAGAAGCTGCATCTGCTCTAAACCTTTAAATATAGGTGAGCGTAGCCGGCCTAACGATCTTCCAGCAGGGCCAAAGTTATCAGCGCCTGCATCCCCGCTTACGCCGCCTCTGCCTGGGAGCTTAGGTGCGGCTACGGACATCCCCCAGTAGAGAAGTAACTAAAATAAAACTTGCTCTTTGCAATTGCATTTGTGGCCCCTGGCTCTTCTTGCGACGTGCCTGTGCACACATTTGGCGTAGTCCGCGGTTGCGGAGATTAGAGACGATGCATACCGGGACGCAGACAGAAATTCACGCAGAGGCAGAGATCTTGTTCATGAAGGAGTGCAGAGCCTGGCCAAGCAGAGAGCTGACTTAGGCCTAGGCTGCCTTCTTTATTCACCATTTACAATTTATAGGATTTACAGGTACGAGCATGGACTAAGATGTTTACAAAAGGTGTTTTTCCACTAACTGTTATTAAAAACACACTAAACTCATGTGATGTTTGTCTCACTTGCTTTTCCACTCATTCGCAGACTAGGCCCAAAGACATTCACTCATCCCATACACTTGGGGGCAGTTATCCGGCCCGAGATACCATTCTCACGAGTCTGGGCTATAACTTTTTACAATTACGAGAAACATACTTCAAAGTAATCTGTCCAAGGCTGCGAGGGCGAAAACTCATGGACTCCACACAATTCAATATGAATTCAAGCGAAGCCATTTATTACAGAGACAAGCCTCCTTATACATGCAGTTATTTCCTGATCATGCGTCCACGCTCCAGGCATACATTACACCACGTTGGGGCCTTGTTACTTCGGAGTTGCTTCTCTCCCACGGCAGGTCCTGTTCCCAGTCTTGAAATTCCTGCCTGGTTCAGTAACAAATCTCCATCTAACAGCAACCCCTCCACAACTCAGCCTCAAGAAAATCCCTCAGATCTCCCACACAAGGTCCTTTATATATATTTATGTTAGTATTATGTCTTCGACCATCCGGATGGTCATGTTAGTATTGATCATCCTTTATCATCCAGGTGGTTGGAACCGCACATCTTGCTTTCCCACATTTTACTTTCCAACATTTCCCCCTTTTTTGTTTTAAACATCAGGTTCTCAGTGAGTGCAGTAAGGACCCTGGCTTTGTTCCTCTTTGCATTCTGTATCATTCTCCAGATGATTTGGAGGACTACAAGAAAAAACATCACACAAGCATATCCAATTCCCACAAAAAACCCATATAATGATATTACACATATTTAGCACTTTGATAACAGAAAATACAGGTTCAGGTATCAGCTAAGGAGATTATTTAAATACAATATCATAAGAATAATGAGGATCCACAACGTCCACAAGAAAAAAAAACTAGAGGCCTTTTACTTCAGGGTACTCACAAGAAATAGTCACTCACTCAAATAAAGACGTGAGGTGTCATTAATCCCAGGAAGTTTCCTTAGATGGTGTTCCTGTCTAAGGAAAGGACTCCAGTTTACAGAGCCGCAGCTCCGAGAAGACCACTCAAAGGGGGTCTTAGGCCGGAACCCCGTTTCATTGTTTGGCCAGATGTGGCTGTGGGCATTACAACATAGTCCAGAAGCTTCTCAGCTAGTATGGGCACCTCCCTTGTTAAGGACCCTGTCAATTGACCAAGGGTCCCACCCCTCCTGACCCATCAGTTGGTAGAGGTGAAGCTGGTTGACAACACCTTGGTACCATTCTAGGTGTATACATGTGGAGACAGGCACAGTGGGGCACAGAAGGTGCTAAAGAGCCGTCAACCTCCTCATTGAAAGCTCCAGATTTCAGGGGAATGTGTACTGCCTCACAATCCAGCCTGTGACCACAGTCATCTGACAAACTCCTTCGGAGTGGTGGTACAGTCACCTCTTGCCTCCAAAGTCAAAAGGGGGCATTCTGTTGGTGAGTTTGAATGCCCACTGTGGCTCATCATACCTTATGTGTCATTTTCTTGTTGCAAATCAACCTACAATAGAACAGAATAATACAAATTACAACAAATACAAATATTGGAGAGAGCTAGTCAGTTATCCTAATAAGGAAAACAAATACATTGAAGGATTTATTTTACCAGTTAATAATCTATACAATTCTGATATGCTAATACCTCTAATTTACAAACTCAAAACATCTTCTATGATTACTTTAGATACCTTACGCATTAAGACCCAGAATGGAAACAAAAGCTAAATTACTCTGAACTATACCTCCATCCCCCCATCACTGATAAAACAGACAGAACTTTTCTGACAAACAACTGTTAACAGGTTTTGCTGTAATTTTTTAGCTGTGTCCAGGTAACATCACTGGCCTCCTTCTTCGGTCTCTTCTATTTCTTCAATACTCCCTGCTGCAGGGACAGATGCTACATCTCTGGTACTGGGTCCTGCATCATGTTTGTCCAACTCGTAGAAAGGTTTAACATATTTCGCAGGAAGCCACTTTGGTCCTGTTGGGAGAAGAACACAAGCATACCCCCTCCCCGAGGTGATTAGTTCTACAGGCCCTTGCCACTGACTGTTGTGCAGGGGATCCCAGTATAAAACCTGTGGTCTCTGAGACAGTGAATCTGGAACACGGAAGTGTTTTTCCACTGCTGTGATAGAGGAGGGAGGTATAGTACGATTCAAAAAATTTAAAGTATATGTTGCATTGTCTAATTGTTCCTGAGGCATCATATTCCCCCTTTTTTGTTTTAATAACATCTGTTTCAGTGTGGAATGTGCTCGTTCAATGATAGCCTGTCCAGTGGGAGAATGTGGAATACCTGTGACATGCGAAACACCCCATTGCTGTAAAAAAAAATTGCGTGGATCTAGCAGTGTATCCAGGACCGTTGTCAGTTTTAATCTGTTGTGGCACTCCCAGCACAGCAAAACAGTGGGTCCAGTGACGCTGAAGATCTCTGCTTTTCTCACTTGTATGCGCAGATGCACAAAGCATGCCTGAAAAAGTATCTATAGAAACATGTACATATTTCAAACGGCCAAAAGATGAAACATGTAAGCTCAGACTGCCAAATGTCATTAGTTGAGAGTCCGCGAGGGTTAACTCCAAGGGAGGGCGAGCTTGTAATCAGACCTTGACATTCCGGGCAAGAGCGCGCTATGTCTCTCGCTTGCTCGAGAGTGAGACCAAACACCTTCTTTAAGGCAGCAGCATTCTGATGGAAGAAAGCATGTGAAGCCCTGGCAGACTGGAAACGGACTGTAGCTACAGTCTAAGAATCTGCGATTGCATTGCCCGCAGTTATGGGACCTGGTAAAGTTGTATGAGAGCGTATATGAGTAACAAACAGTGGGTGTTTGCGAAGCTGTAATGCAGTTTGCAATGATACAAACATATCAAAAAGTTGCTGTTGCGAGATTTCTTTAAGAAAAGTGGAGGGGATGCGCTCTAGGACCTTGACTACGTACTCAGAATCACAAACCAAATTTAGAGGTTCCTCCCTAAAAAGCTCTAAGGCATGCAAAACTGCACCAAGTTCCACTAATTGGGTTGAGCCTTCAACAATTTTATCAGAATGATGCCAATTGTTATCTTCATGCCAGACCACTACAGCTTTATGAGACTTCTCTGAACCATCAACAAAAACTCTGCGAGCATTTGGGATAGGACCGAAAACAAGTACGGTCTGTGGTCTGATATCAAAGACGCACAGATTTTGAAGCAATTTACATTTAGGCATGCCAAAACCTATGCTGTTAAGAAAATCAGCTAGCACAATTTGCAAGGACAGAGATTGTGAATAAAAAAAATCAAAATCTGCTTTCACAAAAGGTACATATATGACCGATGGATCACGGCCTGCTAAAGCCTGAAAGCATTCTCTGCCTTTTTTGATCAGAGTAGCAATCAATTCCAAGGGCTCAGTAATAGTTTTACGAAAAGAATTGGGAAAAAAAATCCATTCCAAGTATATCAGTCTGTTTGCATTCTCATCATACTGTTCCACAACAGCCACAGGTTGTTTCTGTGTTGTAGCTATAAATAGACAAATCTGCAAATCCATTCGAATGCGGTCAGCCTGCAAGTTTGTAATTTTGTGTGCTACCAGCTCTAATTCTCTCTGTGCCTGCAGAGTTAAAGTGCGAGGAGATGTTAAATCTGAATCTCCTTTTAGCAAATTAAACAGATGCTGGAGTTCATAGTTAGAAATTCCAAGCATGAGTCGTACCCAGTTAATTGTACCCATCGATTTCTGTAAATCATTCAATGTCTTAATGTCATTATTAATTGTCAAAGGCTGGGGTCTGATCATAGTTTCTGTTAAAATCCAGCCCAAATATTTCCAAGGAGGCACAGTCTGCACTTTTTCCTGTGCAACTTGTAAGCCATGAAGTTTCAGAGCTTGAAGTAAGTGTGTTACCGCACCTTGGAGGTAATCAGATTGTTCAGCACAAACTAAAATGTCGTCCATGTAATGATATATTATAGCCTCTCTAATTGCCTCACGTGTAGGCTGCAGAGCGGTACTCACAAGCAGCTGGCAAATTGTGGGACTGTTCTTCATACCCTGAGGTAAAACCGTCCACTGATAACGCTGCATAGGCTGAGCATTGTTAATGCTGGGAACTGAGAAAGTAAAATACTGACAGTCGTTAGGATGTACTGGAATGGTAAAAAAGCAATCCTTTAAATCAATAATCTGCAGTGTCCATTTATTAGGCAGCATAGTGGGATTTGGGATGCCAGGTTGTAAGGCTCCCATAGGTTGCATTACTGCATTAATTGCACGTAAATCTTGTAGCAAATGCCATTTCCCTGATTTTTTCGCGATAACAAAAATGGGAGTATTCCACGGACTCGTGGAAAGTACTATGTGTCCTGCCTGCAACTGTTCTTGAACTAGTGAATGAGCCTGGAGCAATTTTTCCCCTTTCAAGGGCCACTGGTTGACCCAAACCGGTTTGTCTGATAACCAAGTAAGTTTGAGCAAGGGTTTTAGATCAGTGACCCTTAAGATAAATTTGTGTCTGCAGTGGTTAAAGTAACGTGCCATTGCCGTAGCAAATCCCTACCCCAGAGGTTGATAGCAGCCTGTAAAACATATGGCTGAATCCAAGCTGAAACTTTACCTGGGCCAACAACCTGCAACACCCGAGCACTTCTCATCAGTGTTTGACTTCCTCCAGTTCCAACAATTGTGGCCATAGCTACTTCCAGGGGCCAGTTTTCTGGCCATTGCTGTTTAGAAACGATAGAAACATCAGCACCAGTATCCACTAGCCCTGTAAAAGGTCTGCCCTGAATTGAAACAGTAAGCACGGGTTGCTGCGTAGTAATCTCCTGGGACCACAATACTTATGGCTGGCCAGAACTCCCAAAACCAGAATCACCTCGTCCAGCTGTAGCTGTCTGAGGGACCCAGTACGGCAAAAGCAACAATTGCGCAATTTACTGATTAGCTAGAATTTTGCAGGGAATCTGAGTCGCTGTGACCATGATTTTAATCTCTCCGAGATAGTCTGCATCAATTGCACCAGTAAGAACAAATATACCCTGTACACTAGCACTAGAGCATCCAACAATCAATCAAAAAAATCCATTAGGCAAAGGTCCCCATACAGAGGTACCTACTGTATATACCCGGGAGTCTGTAATTAACAATTCTGTTGCGGTTGCCAAATCCAACCCGGCGCTGCCTGCGGTTGCAGGGGCGAGATCATAGACTGTGCGCCGGGTTGCGATACTGCTGCTGCTCCGGGGGAGAGATTGTTCTGCAACTGGGAAGTTAGATTCTGAACCCTGTTGGATTGCGGGACACCGGGTTTCGCGCCCCTCTTGCCGTTTCCCGGCAGGGGTTTCCCTGATCTATCAAACTGAGATCTGCAAGAACTACTCCAGTGATATCCCTTCTGACAGCAAGGACACAACCACGGTGAGCATTCTCTCGATGTTTTATAATGCTTTTGAGGACAGTTTTTACTGACATGACCTTCATTACCGCAAATAAAGCACTTAAGACCCGCTTGATTTACACTGAGCTGAGACAACGCGGCTGCTAATACTGAAGCCCGAAATGTTTCAGTCCCGATATTCTGACAAGCCTTAACGTATTGCGCGATATCAGTGACTTTACCTTTCACCAGCAACAAAGCAGCCTGGCAGTCAGAGTTAGCATTATCATATGCCAGTTGCAACAGTATAACTTTTGCCGCATCTTCATTTTCGACCTCTCTTGCTATACCGGTTTGCAATCTGTCAAGAAAACTTATATAAGACTCCTGCGGTCCCTGTCTTATTGTTGCAAACAAGCCTACGCGCTGCCCTGCCTCTGGGACCCGACGCCATGCCGTAGTAGCAATGCGAGTTACCTGTTCAAAAACCTGCCTCTGAAGCTCAACCTGAGCTTGTGGAGTGATATACTGTCCGGTTCCTAGCAGCATATCCTGATTTATCCCTGCTCCTGATGACAAATTTTCCAGGACCTGTTCAGTCACAAGATCACGATACTCTAAACGCCACACAGAATATTGCATTGGTGTCAAAATTGTTTTAGTAAGCAATTTCCAATCCCGTGGAGTCATTACGTACGTGGCACCAATACCTTCAAAAATCCCCATTGTAAAAGAACTATGTAACCCATTCTCTTGCACAGATTTTTTTAACTCCTTAACAATTGTATAAGATATTGCGTCATGTTCTGGTGGTTGTTGTGGTTTGTAAATAACCGGAAAGGTGAAAGAAAAATTGCCGTGCTCCATAGCCTTTTCACGGCATTTTTGCATCACCCCTTTGTGTTCTGCTGTCTTAGTCATGAAGGGGTTACTGGGTGCTGTATAAGCATCATTAAAATCAGGCAAAGGAGGTGCTGAGGGTAAAGTTTTAGACTTCTGACCCAGACCCTCACAAATTTCTGCTTTATCTTTACACTGCTGTGATGGCATTAATGATGGGTATAGAACTGACTCTTTTTCGAGATCTACAGAGCCTGACTCAAAAGGATTAGTGCTGTCAGTGCTCTCAAGAGTCAAATCATTAGCAACCTGCTCGTTTGTGTTTTTCTGGTCATCCTCCCCTGTTTGCCCTTGCAGAATGTGCTCTGCCGACTGCAATTGCAATAGTACAAAGTACACAAATCTCCAAGTAATCTGTAAACTATTGGGAACTGAATCCTTTTGTGCGTGTAGCTGTTCCCCGACCTGTTTCCAAATTTTACTGTCAAACGTCCCCTCACTCAGAAACCAAGCACAATGCTCTCTCACCCATACCAGGAGCGAAGCTACCTGCTTCTCAGAAATACGATATCCAGAAGAACGTAATAGCTGCAGTAAAACCTGCAAATACAATTTATGTTCCTGAGAAGCGGTCTGCCCCATACTAACGCGATCCCGCAGCTCTCTTGTTCAACGAGGACTGTTTGTCCCTATCTATACCGTAGGGATTAATGTGGTCACAAATAAAATTTACTCACCCGTCGGATTGCGTGGTCGCCGCCAAACACACTGCTCGATTAAGAACCTTCAGGGGTCACACACTCACACGGGGCACCATTTGCGGTGATTAGGAATGACGCATACCAGGACGCAGGCAGAAATTCACACAGAGGCAGAGATCTTGTTCATGAAGGAGTGCAGAGCCTGGCCAAGCAGAGAGCTGATCTAGGCCTAGGCTGCCTTCTTTATTCACCATTTACAATTTACAGGATTTACAGGTACAGGCCTGGACTAAGATGTTTACAAAAGGTGTTTTTCCACTAATTGTTATTAAAACACACTGAACTCATGTGATGTTTGTCTCACTAGTTTTTCCACTCATTCACAGACCAAGCCCAAGGACATTTACACATCCCATACACTTGGGGGCGATTATCCTACCCGAGATACCATTCTCACGAGTCTGGTCTATAACTTTTTACAGTTATGAGAAACATACTTCAAAGTAATCTGTCCAAGGGCCTTTATATATCATTATGTTAGTATTATGTCTTCGACTGTCCGGATGATCATGTTAGTATTGATCTTCCTTTATCATCCAGGTGACTGGAATCGCACATCTTGCTTTCCCACATTTTACTTTCCAACAGGCGGTCGCTAGAAACAGCCATGCCGTGGCTTTTTAAAAAGAAAACACCGGGGACAGGGGAGACCTCATGGGTGAATCCCCATATTCCGGGATGGCCCAGTACGGAGCCCTGGACCCCCGTGGCTGCTCTCCTACATGAACTGGCTCCGCTGGAGACACGGCCAGAGACTGAGGAAAGGGGGGTGGTTACTCCTGTCCTGGTTTTGTTAATGAAATCAAAGAATCATAGAATAATTTTGGTTGGAAGACATCACTGTTCTGGTTTTGTTAAAAACAAGTTTCTCTTTTAGTGAATCTGCCTGTCAGCTAAAGCTTTCATATTAGCTGCATTTTCCTGGAGAACCAGATACATGTTTTTGTAAACATAACAATGGAATGCGAACTTATTGATGAGGACAGATTCACATCTCGCGAGAGGGGCAACGAGAAACAGGTGAACAAGAAACTGATCAACGGTGTATAACATTCCATTCACGTGAATACTTCATATAAAAGTGGGAGATCACGAGGATCTTGGCCCTCTTTGCCCTTCTTTTTCGCTTTTGCTTATGGTCGACATTAGGAGAGGACCTTGCTAGTCGTCCCTGCGAACTGAGGCCTAGTGACAGACTGAATTCCAGCTCCGGTTGGCTGCAGAGTCCAATCCAGGACTTTGGGTGCCGACTCTGCAGTTGCTGAGACTTTCAAGATTGGTTTTGTATATTTTGTATTATTTTCTCTATTGTTATTAGTAGCATTAGTAAAACATTTTTCATTTTTCCAACTCTTCTCTCTCTGTCCTTCTTTTCCTCCCGATCGCCTGTCCTTAGTGGGAAGGGGGGGAGAGGGAGGGGCAAAAGGGGGAAGTGGGGGGAGGAGAGGAGGTTAACAATACATCTGCCAGGGTTTTATTGTCACCCCGGAATCTAAACCCTCGACACTCCCCAGGGAATTGAAGCGGCCATACTAAAGTTTCCATGGAGAGCGGTTTATAAATCTCACAAGTTAGCGGGAAGATTGGGATGGCTAGTTATTACTGGTCTTAGATCTCTTAACCGTGAATTTGTTGCATTACAGAGTAAAGTCGTGGATTTAGAGAAGGAAATTGAGACTTTGCAAGATGCAAAGGAGATGGCGCATGAAGTAATTGCATCTCAATCAGAGCGCTGCTCTACATTGCAGGACAAGGTGGACCGTTTGGTAGCGCGTATTGCTAATAAACGGCGAGATAAACATGGGTCACGTAGAGTTTTGATTTCCGAGGTTCGTGCTCTCTCATTCCTGGGATCCCAACGAATGGGATGGAAATATTTGTAATATATCCTCGGATTCCAAAGTTGAATTTGAGTTGGATTCAGATTCAAATGGAAGGGATGTGGTGCAGGCACGACCCCTCATACAGATGATGGGAGAGCAGGAACAGGCTGGTGGGGGGGTACAGCTTACACATACTTACACTCCAAAAGAGTTAAGAGAATTTTTGGAGCTTTACCAGCAAAAGAATGGGGAAGGTATATTGGAGTGGCTTTTGCGAGCCTGGGATAATGGAACTGCATCAATTCACTTGTTAGCGGCTGAAAAGGATCTGTTATGTCCCATATCTAAGAATGATTCGATACAAAGAGAATTTGTCCAGCTGCGGAATATTAGAAATGCAAATGGGGAAGACGTTACCGCACCTACAGTATATCAGTGGTTGTGTGCAGCAGTTTTAGGAACACATACAGACCCTAGGGAGTTAATGTCTTCCCTTGGAAGCTGGTCTACAATATCAGATGGTACCACTTTGCTACGGTAAATGGGAATGGATCATGCATTGTTGACGGGGACTAGTCCAGATGATATACCGATTACAAGAAGTATCAGAATGGACTTGTTGAAGGGAGCACCTGTCTCGGTGAAACCCTGCCCAAGCTGCCGCGGGTAATGTAGGTGCTCTCGTGACTGCCATGAAAGATCTTGAGACTATGCTCTCAGGACCCTCTGTCCAAGTGGTGAACAAGGGAAAGTCAGTAAAATCAAAAGGGTCTACAACACAGGTGACGAGGAGACAGATGTGGCATGATCTTTTACAGGCTGGCGTCCCACGATTGGAACTAAGTGCACTGTCAACAGCAGAACTGTTTCACCGCTGGTGAAAGTTAATATCTACGGCAAAAAGCCAGCCGTCTCCAGCCGCGTCGGCCCCCCTGCACCCTCCCTCTAACCCGCCTGCCGCTTCAAAGCAAGGCGCTGCTTGGCAGTTGCCTAAACAGCGGGACTGAAGGTTTGGCGGGTCCCCCGAGGTTGCCGCCACTGTAGCTTCCTATCGTGAGTGGGACCAACACCCTTATGTTCCTTTAACCATAGAGTGGCGGTCTGGGGGGATTTTGAATGTGTTAACCCTGGTGGATACGGGGGCTGAGGTCACGGTGTTACATAGTGATATTAAAAACAAAGACGCTACATCACAGATTTGTGGTTTGGGGGGAGATCCGACCCCTGCTCTCCAAGCTACTGTTACCCTCACAATCGCAAATGCCAAGCCATTTACTGTAACAGTGTTGATTGCCCTAATTAAAGAATATATCCTAGCAGGGTGGTCAGTTTTTTGGTCACCTGTTTCTCCTTGCCCCTCTCGTGAGATGTACATCCATCCTTATCAGTCCAGTGACCTTGCATACCACTGCTATGTCTACCAAAACACGTATCTGGCTTTTCAGAAAAATGCAGCTAATATGAAGGCTTTAGCTGACAGGCAAATTCAATAAAAGATAAACTTGTTTTTAACAAAACCAGGACATTCCACCCCTTATAACATACCATTCACAGTATACTTAAACCTTATCAATACAATCTAATTAATCACAATCTATTGGTACAATCTAATTAATCACTACTACTATGTATATATGTATGTACATATAGACACAGGAGTAATTAATCATTCTCTTAATCAGTGGACCATCCTTTGAAAAGTTGCATTAAGTTCACTTATCACAACAGTCTCCCAGGGCAGGAAAAATGGTACATCTAGTGCATGTCATGGCTACTGTGGGTTAAAGACATCAACTTCAAAGAAGTTGTCAGGTGCCACTTGAAGAAGCAAGCGCTGGTTTCATCACCACTGTCTTGATCTGAAAGACACCTATTAAACACTGTTAGTATGGAAATTAACATAAGGAAGCTCAGTATTGAATATTTTCACCTACAGTCAAATCCCCTTGAGGTACACACCAAACTTCTCCATCCTTAAGCATCAACCACCAGGTGCTGCCAGGTCCTTGGGCAAAAAGAATCCTGCGAATGGACTTGCCTTTGCCTGAGGCAGGAGTAACCCAGACTGCCTTCCCTAACATATTTTTCATGTGTACTACAGGGACTTTATCTCCTTCTACAGTGCATAGAATTTGTGATTGGGTAGGCCCAGCTTGATTAGTTGATCCTCTAGTGTTGACCAGCGAAGTGGTTTTTGCTGAATGTGAATCCCAGTTATTAAACGTTCCACCACCCAATGCCTTTAGTGTAGTTTTTAACAAACCATCGTACCTTTCAATTTTTCCAGAGGCTGGTGCGTGATATGGAATGTCGTATACCCACTCAATACCATGTTTTTTGGTCCAATTGTCTATAGGACTGTTTTTGAAATGAGTACCACTGTCTGACTCAATTCTTTCTGGCGTGCCATGTCGCCAAAGAACTTGCTTTTCAAGGCCCAAGATAGTATTTCGGGCTGTAGTGAGGTGCGGAATGACCTTACAACCCTTGAGGTTATAAAGAAGGTATGTATTTATTTACGACGCCGGACACACGGGGAATCATTTCACCTAATACGTGTGTAAAATTACAGTAGCCGTGAGCTTGGTTAAATGCAGTAAAGTGTTACATATTCATGAAAGTTTTAGGAACGCCTATACATATTCATAACCTGTCCCCAAGAAGGTGGTTCTTATTACAATGAGTTCCGGGAGACCATTTCCACAGTCTCCACCTCTGGCTCCTCCTGGTTGCAGCTGCGCAGTGATCGTGAACCCGGGTCCTCTTTCTCTGTATGTGGTCACCTTTGGTCCAGTGTGATGAGTTGGTTAGGTCTCAGACTGCTGAGTTGGTTAAAACTGGTGTATCTCCTGTCCTGTGCCCAAGTTTCTGTAATCTAGTTCACCCAAGGATGCATCAAGGATGCACCCAAGGATTATTATTTTTGCAAGGCGTCAGTGAAGTCCTGTTTTTCGTACAATAAGTTACACAGAGTTAAGCAAGGCTAGGCATTAGTGATGTGGGTTAAAGGGTTAGCGCTCTAAGTGTCTTTAGTGATGTGGGGTAGGGTTAGTTCTCTAAGTGTCAGTTCTTTAAGTGTTAATTAGTTAATTGTCAATTCCCCGTATCAGTAGCATGGGGTACGGCATATGTTTCCAACCATCCAGTGGTTACTTCTACCATTGTAAGTACATAGCACTTACCTTGACATGTTTGTGGAAGTGTAATATAATCAATCTGCCAAGCTTCTCCGTACTTATACTTGAACCATCACCCCCCATACCATACAGGCTTTCATCGCTTAGCTTGTTTGATTTCGGTGCAAGTTTCACATTCATGAATAACCTGTGAAATAGTGTCCATAGTTAAGTCCACCCCTCAGTCACGAGCCCATTTATATGTTGCATCTCTACCTTGATGGCCTGAAGCATCATGGGCCCACCGAGCCAGGAAATGTTCACCTTTACGTTTCCAGTCCAAATCCACCTCAGCTACATTAATCTTCGCAGCCTGATCCACTTGCTGGTTGTTTCGATGTTCCGCAGTGGCTCGACTTTTAGGCACATGAGCATGTGGGAACAGCAGTTCCAGCTAAAGGGCCTTGGACAGATTGTACAGAAGTATGCCCTGGTGAGACCACATCTGGAATATTATGTCCAGTTCTGAGCCCCTCAGTTCAAGAAGGACAGGGAACTGCTGGAAAGAGTCCAGCACAGGGCAACAAAGATGATTAAGGGAGTGGAGCATCTCCCTTATGAGGAAAGGCTGAGGGAGCTGGGTCTCTTTTAGCTTGGAGGAGACTGAGGGGTGACCTCATTCATGTTTACAGATATATAAAGGGTGAGTGTCACGAGGATGGAACCAAGCTCTTCTCGGTGACAACCAATGATAGGACAAGGGGTAATGGGTACAAACTGGAACACAAGCGGTTCCACTTAAATTTGAGAAGAAACTTCTTCTCAGTGAGGGTGACAGAACACTGGAACAGGCTGCCCAGGGAGGTTGTGGAGTCTCCTACTCTGGAGGCATTCAAGACCTGCCTGGACGCCTTCTTGTGTAACCTCATCTAGGTGTTCCTGCTCCGGCAGGGGGATTGGACTAGATGATCTTTTGAGGTCCCTTCCAATCCCTAACATTCTGCGATTCTGTGATTCTGTGAAGATGTGATAGCCCAGGCCAGTGAGAATGATATCTCGGGTCAAAAACTGCCCCCATATGTATGATGTGTGAATGTCCTTGGGCCTGGTCTGTGAATGAGTGGGAATGTAACTGAAACAAAGATAGCATCAGTGTGGTGTGTTTTGAATAACAATTATTGGAAAAACATCTTATGTAACATCTTAGTCCAGGTCCGTATCTGTAAATCCTATGAATTGTCACTGACTAATAAAGAAGGCCTCAGCCTAGCTTAGCTCTCTGCTCTGCTTGGCTTGGCACTCTTTCCTGAACAAGATCTCTGTCTGTGCATGCATCTCTGTCTGTGTCCCAGTGTACGTCGTTTCTAATCACCACATGAGCATCTACATGGCGAACTTTTATAGGCAGGCTCTCTAACCGAGCAGCAACGTCTTGCCACAGTGTGGCAGCCCAAATGAGTTTACCTCTGCGTTGCCAGCTGTTTTTCTTCCATTGCTGTAGCCACCCCCAAAAGGCATTTGTTACCATCCATGAGTCAATATAAAGTACTGGCCACTTTTCTCATTCAGCAATGTCCAAAGCCAGCTGGATGGCTTTCACTTCTGCAAATTTACTTGACTCACCTTGTCCTTCAGTGGCTTCTGTAACTTGTCATGTGGGACTCCACACAGCAGATTTCCACCTTCGATGTTTACCTACAAGATGGCAGGATCCATCTGTGAACAGTGCATACTCCTCTTCAGTTTCTGGAAGTGTATTATATGGTGGTGCTTCTTCAGCACGTGTTACTTCCTCCTCATCTGGAGACATCCCAAAGTCTTTGCTTTCTGGCCAGTCTGTAATCACGTCTAAGATCCCTGGGCGATTGGGACTTCCAATTCGAGCTCATTGTGTGATCAGTGCAATCCATTTACTCCATGTAACATCAGTTGCATGATGCGTAGAGAGAACCATCTCTTTGAACATCCAGTTCAGCACCGGCAGTCGAGGTGCCAGGAGAAGCTGTGCTTCAGTACCGATCACTTCTGAAGCAGCTCGAACTCCTTCATATGCTGCTAATATCTCTTTTTCAGTTGGAGTATAGTTGGCCTCAGATCCTTTGTATCCTCGACTCCAAAAACCTAAGGGTCGATCTCGGGTTTCTCCTGATGCTTTCTGCCAGAGGCTCCAGGTAAGTCCATTATCTCCGGTTGTGGTGTAGAGCACATTTTTATCATCTACTCCAGTCCAAACTGGTCCAAGGGCCACTGCATGAGTTATCTCACGCTTAATTTGTTCAAAGGCTTGTCGTTGTTCTGGGCCCCACTCAAATTGGTTCTTTTTACGAATCACTCGATAGAGAGGGCTCACAATCTGGCTGTAGTCAGGAATATGCATTCTCCAAAAACCTACAAGGCCCAAGAAAGTCTGTGTCTCCTTTTTAATAGTAGGTGGAGACATCGCTCCAATTTTGTTGGTCACATCCATTGGGATCTGATGACGGCCATCTTGCCATTTTATTCCTAAAAACTGGATCTCTCGTGCAGGTCCCTTGACCCTGCTTCGTTTTATGGTAAAACCAACATCCAAAAGAATATGGATTATTCTCTCACCTTTCTCGAAGACTTCTTTCGCTGTGTCGCCCCATACGATGATGTCGTCAATATGTTGCAAGTGTTCTGGAGCTTTACCTTGCTCCAACATGGTCTGGATCAGTCCATGGCTGATGGTAGGACTGTATTTCCACCCCTAGGGCAAGCGATTCCACGTGTATTGGATGCCCCTCCAGGTGAAAGCAAACTGCGGTCTGCACTCTGCTGCTACAGGAATAGAGAAAAATGCATTAGCAATGTCAATTGTAGCATACCACTTGGCTGCCTTTGACTCCAGTTCAAATTGCAGTTCTAGGATGTCAGGCACAGCAGCATTCAGTGGTGGTGTAACTTCATTCAGGTCACGATAGTCTACAGTTAGTCTCCACTCGTCACTAGGTTTAGGCACTGGCCAAATTGGGCTGTTAAAAGGTGAGCGAGTCTTACTAATCACACCCTGCCTTTCAGCTGATGAATCAACTTCTGCATAGGAATCAAAGAGTCTCGACTGGTGTGATATTGCTGGCGATGCACCATCGTGGTAACCATTGGCACCTGCTGATCGTCAACCATCAGCAGTCCTACAACAGAAGGGTCATCTGAAAGACCAGGTAAATCAGACAGCTGTTCAACTTTCTCAGTGTCCACAGCTGCTATACCAAATGCCCACCTATACCCTTTTGGGTCCTTAAAATACCCTCTCCTGAGGTAGTCTATGCCAAGGATGCGTGGAGCATCTGGGCCAGTCACAATGGGATGCATTTGCCAGTTTTTTTCCAGTTAGGCTCCTTTCAGCCTCTACAACAGTCAGTTCCTGGGATCCCCCAGTCACTCCAACAATGTTGAGAGATTGTGTTCCTTTATAGTTAGAAGGAATTATTGTGCACTGAGCACCAGTGTCCACTAAAGCTTTGTACTCCTGGGGGTGTGTTGTACCAGGCCATCGTATTTGTACAGTCCAATAAACTCTCTTATCCCTTTCCTCCACCTGGTTGGAGGCAGGGCACCTATAATTTCTGTTTTGCAGAGTCTCTGGGTGTGAATTAGAGGTTCCTTCAAGAGCATCAGAATCTCTTCTGCTCCTTTTGTAAACTGGAGCAGCCACCTTCCTAGGAGTTTTTCCTTTTATCTCACGTACTCGTTCTTGAAGTTCTGAGGTAGGTCTTCCATGCCACCTCTTCATGTTTTCTCCCTGCTCACGTAGGAAGAACCACAGTGAACCTCTTTTTGTGGACTGCCTCCGTCCTCTTGAGATTGGAAACGCCGCCTTCTAATAGCTGAAACATAGGTTCATGCAGGTCGTGAATGGTGTGTGTCTTCTCTGAGTTCTTTGATTTCTTGCAACAGCTTTTTAAAACCGATCATCAGATTTTTCACACAGTTTCTCCACAGCAGAGACACAAGCCCTTAGAGAAACAGCAAGGCTGTCCTCAAATTCCTGGAGCTGCTCAATCACGTGAGAAGTCCTTTGTCTCCTTGCAGCTGACCAGACCATTGATGTCAATGTCTTAGCATATGCAGGTGGCGCACTTTGTATAAATCTGTGCCACAGAGGTCATGTACAATTGATTCTATCTGGGTCTGTCCCCTCTTGGCTGTTTGGCCCAAAATAGATAATCTCTCACACAGCTAATTCTCTCAGGAACTGGATACCTCTCTCCGTAGTATTCCATTTCCCTAATGTGCATATACAATCTTCCTTGTAGGGAAATCTTACTCTCATAGCTGCCAGGAGCTGGGTCCAGAGGGCAGTGGCGTTAGGCTCTCTTTAATTGCCCTATCAATGGTGGAATCTTTTGACAGAGATCCCAGCTGCCTGGCTTCACCACCTTCCAATTCGATTGCTTCTGCCCCATTGTCCTAGCATTGGAGCAGCCAGCTTACAATATTCTCGCCTTCACGACGAATGAAGACTTTTCGCAGATCTCCCAGCTCACCTGGAGAAAAGGACCGAGTGGTGGTCACTTCCTCTCCTCCCTGCGCTGATGATGCCCCTTGGGTTGATGTTGGCCCCTGTGCCATCACCTGCTGCACAGATAGTCTTTCTTGTGACTTTCTTACAACCAGCAACTGATGTTTACCATCATTTGATTCATTTCCAGAGTCTGAATGACTGTCACTGGCATGGGCATAATCACAGTGGTTGTTATGGTTACAACAGCAACAGTGACCAGTGTGTGAGGAAGGAGGGGCTGCCTTGTTAGCCTTTGAGGCTGGAGAAGTAACATTATCTGCAGCAACCTTGGCAACCGGGCTTTGTGGAGGAGCTGGAGCTTGAGGCTGGGAAGCCGTGTTGTCTGCAATTGGTGGGGGGACAGTGGCAGCAGCTGCAGCTTTCACTGTTTTGCTTTTTCTCGGGCGTCTAGGAATGCTTTTTTCCAAAGAATCAGCAGACGCAATGCAAATCTCAGGACTAAAAAGAGACACAAACCTCCCAGTGAAC
Organism: Patagioenas fasciata; assembly: GCF_037038585.1. NCBI lineage: Eukaryota > Metazoa > Chordata > Aves > Columbiformes > Columbidae > Patagioenas > Patagioenas fasciata. Next base: position 45,596,979 of record NC_092559.1, read on the forward strand.
CTCATTTCTCTTAACAGTAACACAAACTGACACACATTCAGCAAACCAAATAGCACCATCATAATTCTGTCAAAGCTCCAAGGATATTCAAAGCTCTCTAAAACATTTGTAAACTGTCCTAGTGAGAAAGCGAAAGTATTGTTTGTCAGCCTTTCTAAACATTCACTTGTCCAATTAGCAAACACATAGCTGTATTGCTCTTTTAGCTCTCCCGGAGGTTTTTCAAGGTAAAGCAGAAACGAGTAGAAATTAATTAGCGACTGCAGTATAATGAAGTAAACCAGTGCCAAACCACACAGTATAATCATAATCATCATCCAGTTTCTTGTTGTTATATAATGTACACTTGGATTCACAAAGAATGCTCAACAGAGATAGGGGACCACCGAGCACAATGCGGAAAACAGCTGATACAACTTATGCCACGACATCTTTAAACCAATGTAATTCACTCTGCCTTAATACCACTAAATAATGTCCGAAGCACACAGACCCACGAGTATCACAACTCTATGAGTTGGCACTGTGCCAAGAAAATTGAAAGGCATGTCAGAGCAGTAGAAAAGCCAAAAATCTCCAAATTTACCCCTTTTTAGTGCCAAATTTTAACCCTTTCTCTGGCCCACATTGGGTGCCAATTATCTGTGGAGGTTTTGATTGCAGGGTGACAATAAAACCATGGCAGATGTATTGTTAACCCACTCTCCCCCCACTTCCCCCTTCAGCCCCTTCCTCTCCCCCCTTCCCACTAAGGACAGGCGATCGGGAGGGAAAGAAGGACAGAGAGAAAAGAGATGGAAAATTTAAAAATGTTTTACTAATGCTACCAATAAAACAGAGAAAATAATACGAAATATACAAAACCAGTCTTGAAAGTTCCAGAAACTGCAGGGCCAGAACCCGAAGTCCTGAACTGGACTCTGCAGACAACCAGAACTGGATTCAGTCTGTCACTAGGCCTCAGTTCGCAGGGACGACTAGCAAGATCCTCTCCTAATGTTTGCCATAAGGAAAAGGGATGAGATCCTCATGATCTCCCAGTTTTATACGAAGTATGATGTGAATGGGAAGGAATGCTTCAGTTGGTCAGTTTTTTGGTCACCTGTTTCTCCTTGCCCCTCTCGCGAGATGTACATCCATCCTTATCAGTCCAGCAACCTTGCATACCATTGCTACGTCTACCAAAACATGTATCTGGTTTTTCAGAAAAATGCAGCTAATATGAAGGCTTTAGTTGACAGGCAAATTCAATAAAAGATAAACTTATTTTTAACAAAGACAGGACACACAATAAGTAGGAATATTCTGACCTTGACAATCAGGGCATGCAGCAACAATGGTACGTGCCTCAGAATTTGAGATGCAAAATTGTCGTCTCAAAGCACGGTAACCTATGTGATAGAAACGATGTGAGGCTATCGCCTGTTGCTTAACATCGGGAACAGGTCCCAAAGCCACCACTGAGACTAGAGAATCTGCTTTTGCGTTCCCCTCTACTATGAAGCCTGGCAATGTAGTATGACTTTTAACATGCATGACATAATATTCACAACGACGCTTCTGAATTTCTAGTCATAATAGTTTTAAAATACCAAATAATTTTTCATTAGACACATGTCCCAATACAGCTTTATCCAACCGTTATACAAACCCGGCCACATAAGCAGTGTCTTTTACAATATTCACAGGGCCAGGAAAGGCTTGAAACACCATGGTCATTGCTCTAAGTTCAACCACTTGTGGTGACCCTTCCTGATATTCTATCCGATGCTGCCACTGTGGCCCATCCTTCCAAACAATGGCTGCCTTGCCTGTTCTTCCTGATCTGTCTGTAAACACCTTAGGTCCATTTACTGGGCTCGACTGATTCAATTGCTTCTGACCAAATTTCACCTGACTGCCTAATTTAATCACTGGATGTGAGGGCAAATGATAACTGATTTGACCCATATAATTCATCATAGCTGCTCGTAGTGCAGAACTATTAGCTATGCACCATTCAAAATAATGACTTTGCACAGGAAGCATGATCGTTTCTGGGTCTCTTGCCGTTAATTCCATGCAACGTGATCTGATTTTAATAATCACCTGAGCCACCAGTTCAAAAAGACCTGGGGCTGTCTTTTTTGACTTGGTTGGCAATAAGACCCACTCTAAAATATGTAAAGGATCTCCTCACTTCTCATGCCATTGTGCGATCATAGCAAAAGGAATGCATTGATCAATCAAAACAGGTCCCTTTCCCCTACACTGCTCTCTAATCGGTCATTCCCCAATTTATAATGGAAGCTGGGGTTGTTCCTACCCAGATGCAAGACTCTACACTTTCCCTTGTTATATTTCATTAAATTTTTCCCCACCCAACTCTCCAGCCTGTCCAGGTCTCGCTGGATGGCAGCACAGCCTTCTGGCACGTCAACCACTCCTCCCAGCTTGGTGTCATCAGCAAACCTGCTGACAGTACACTCTGTTCCCTCGTCCAAATCATTGATGAATATATTGAATAATATCAGCCCCAGTACTGACCCCTGAGGCACTCTATTAGATACAGGTCTCCAGCTAGACTCCGCCCCATTGACCACGACTCTCTGGCTTCTTCCCTTCAGCCAGTTTGCAGTCCACCTCACTACCCAATCATCCAAACCACACTCCCTCAGTTTAGCTGTCCCAGGTGCAAAATCTGGCGCTTGCCCTCCTTGAACTTCATGTGGTAAATTTTATTTAAACATGTTTTAAGTGATCATGATGGAAAGTAGCTGAATTTATACTTTTGCAACCACTGCATTTATTTATACAAAGAACCTCTGGCAGGAAAAAATTGGCAAGCTTTTTAATGATGGCAGTTAAGGCACAGCTTAACCTATGGCTGGTGATGTACAAGAAAACAGCTGAGTTAGCATCAAGCTATTCCTGATCTCCCTGCAGTGAAGATGGGTTGAGTGGGGGCGTATGTGTGCCTTTTAATAATTAGCAAGCCCTCAGAGCACTCTCCTTCCCTGGTCTCACTGCCAGCGCACTGTGGGCAGGGGGCTCCCCTGCTCCCTGTCTGCTGACAGAGGGTGCCTGCGGAGTCCTGGGAGCATGAAGGCACCATGACACTGCTACTCTGGACACTGCACCATCACTGGGAACAGCACTGCTAATAGCACTGCCAGAAAAGTATAATCACTGCAGTCCCCGATAAATGTGAACCTCATGCTCCCGACACAAAAAGTGTAATTTTCAGAGCCATGAGCAGGACAGAAGTGCTACTTTACATATACACATCTGTGGCGGATACACTCGACTCCCCCCCCCCCCCTTCCCCTGCCCAGCCAAACCAGCAGCAGTTTGATCTAGGCTCCAGAGGAGATAAAGACCTGAGCCATAGCCAGGCCAAGAACTCCTTTTAGGAAACTCACAAGGATGCAGAACAGCACACTGAACACTGATAAGTTGCGGGTGCAGGGAGTCTCATGCATACTTTTCCTACTGTATTCAATTTGACTACGAGTAAATGACTTTATTCTGTAAATAGGACAGCCTGGGTGAGTTCAGTTTGAGCTCTCTCTGCTAAATAAGTGGGCTGTATGGCAATGGTTTTATTACTCACAGGTCAGTGGATGAGCCCAATTTAAGTTTAGTACTAATAATTTAGCTTACGTAAATGCACACTGAATGTAATGAATCATTTAGAAGTATAAGGTTGTATGATTTTTAATGTACTCTCTGCTTCGTGGTACTTAGTAAGCTGGATTTGCTGAAATCTTAAGCTGCAAATTTCTGCTCATATTTACCAAAAGCAACTACAAACTACACTGAACACTTGCAAAATAAGGCCTATTTTGCACATCGCTGAGAAGAAAAAGATTTATTCAGACAAAACAACACCTGCAAGCACTGGCATAAACAATGTTTACGACTAAACAAAACAAAGGCACATATGAGATCAGTGGTAAAGAATCCACTGAGAAGCAAGAAGACCCCAAAGTCAAATATTGCTATTGGACTGAATCATGGTAAGAATGGTCTGTAAAGATATAAAAGTCTATGGTTTTCTATATTCAGGTTGGACCTCTGCGCAGGTACCCAGCTTGAACCAGCACTCCTGCTATTCTACTCCATTAATTTTTTTTTTTTTCTGGAAGTCTGCTCTGCATACGGTTATCAGGCCTCTCCTGAAAGTTTGCCTCTGGAGTTCTAAACTATAGACTCTGGAGCGAAGGGTTATTGGGGGGAAACTCCTGAAAGTTTGCTTTCACAAACGGGTACAGACCTCCCCTGAAAGTTTGCCTTTAGAGCTCTAAAATACAGACTCCAGAGCAAACGGTTATCAGGGAGAGAAGATGCCTGAAAGTTTGCATCACAACAGGTATCAGGCCTTGCCTGAAAGTTTGCCTCTGGAGTTCTAAAACACAGACTCCGGAGCAAAAGGTTATTGTCCTGGTTTTGTTAAAAAACAAGTTCCTCTTTTAGTGAATTTGCCTGTCAGCTAAAGCCTTCATATTAGCTGCATTTTCCTGGAGAACCAGATACATGTTTTGGTAAACATAGCAATGGAATGCGAAGTTATTGATAAGCATGGACGGACATCTCGCGAGAGGGGCCACGAGAAACAGGTGACCAAGAAACTGACCAACTGTGTATAACATTCCATTCACGTGAATACTTCATACATAAGTGGGAGATCACGAGGATCTCATCCCTTTTCCCTTTTGCTTATGGCCGACGTTAGGAGAGGATCTTGCTAGTCGTCCCTGCAAACTGAGACCTAGAGAGAGACTGAATTCCAGCTCTGGTTGGCTGCAGAGTCCAATCCAGGACTTTGGGTGCCGGCTCTGCAGTTGCTGAGACTTTCAAGATTGGTTTTGTATATTTTGTATTATTTTCTCTATTGTTATTTCCCTCTGAGAGAAGCCATCATGCTAGGAACCAGAGCTGATGTCACTGTAAGTCTTTCTGGGTGAGCAGTCATCTTTTCTGCTGCTTAATGTCTGTCATGTGGGAGTCCCTGTGTGTGGCTATGGCTCTTAAGTGCTGTCATTACACTAAGTCTAAATAATGATGGTAGCTGTAAGTAAAGGCAATGCTCATTCTTTGGTAGGGAAGGTGGGGATGTTGGTGATGTAGAGGGGATTTAATGTGATATGAGTGGCCTGAAAGTGGGGATGGGACTTAAAGAAGCAGCACATCCTTATCTGCTGACCAGTCCTCTCTGACTGGGGATACTGGAAGGAAGGTGGTGTCATGTAATTCCACATGCCTCAGGAGGAAGTGAAATACAAGGCACAAGGGACCAAAGCATCTCTGGTATAGCTATAGGTGTGATGAAATTATACATGTGGGAGCACATGTGGCCACCCACATATAAGCAGATTTCTGGTATTTTTGTAGCAGAATTTGTAAATAAGAGGGGTGAAAGTAATTTACATATTTATGTATATGTCTGTGGACATAAGAAAATGTGGTGCATACATGTGATACACTGATCATTCCCCCCAAAAATTCCAGTTGCACTGAGAAAGAAAATGGTACTACCTCAGTACTTCTACCGTTAATGGCAACAATACCTTCTAACATGTGACAGCCATGAGCAGAAGGTGAAAGGATAATACATTAAGAAATAAAGAGCCGACTGCAGGAGGCAGAATGATGAGTCATACATAAGGGAAATTAAGGTAATGAAATCAAAGAATCATAGAATAATTTTGGTTGGAAGACATCACTGTTCTGGTTTTGTTAAAAACAAGTTTCTCTTTTAGTGAATCTGCCTGTCAGCTAAAGCTTTCATATTAGCTGCATTTTCCTGGAGAACCAGATACATGTTTTGGTACACATAGCAATGGTATGCAAGGTCATTGATAAGGATGGATGCACATCTCACGAGAGGGGCAACGAGAAACAGGTGACCAAGAAACTGACCAACTGAAGTATTCCATCCCATTTACGTCATACTTCGTATAAAAGTGGGAGATCATGAGGTTCTCGTCCCTTTTCCTTATGGCCAACATTAGGAGAGGACCTAACTAGTCGTCCCTGCGAACTGAGGCCTAGTGACAGACTGAATCCAGCTCCGGTTGTCTGCAGAGTCCAGTTCAGGACTTCATCTGCTGGAGCAGTTTCTGGGACTTTCAAGACTGGTTTTGTATATTTTCTATTATTTTCTCTATTCTTATTAGTAGCATTAGTAAAACATTTTCAATTTTTCCAACCCTCTTCTCTCTGTCCTTCTTTCCCTCCCAATTGCCTGTCCTTAGTGGGAAGGGAGGCGAGAGAGGGGCTGAAGGGGGAAGTGGGGGGAGAGTGGGTTAACAATACATCTGCCAGGGTTTTATTGTCACCCCGCAATCAAAACCTTGACAATCATCAAGATTATGGAGTCCAACTGTTACCCTAAAACTGGCACTAAACCATGTCCTAAGAACCTCATCTATGCATCTTTTAAACATCTCCAGGGATGGTTAGTCAACCACTTCCCTGGGCAGCCTGTTCCAATGCCTGACAACCCTTTCTGTGAAGAATTTTTTCCTAATACCAACCACCTCAAGGGTACACACAGCTGCAGTACATCTTTCTGCATCCCTCATAAGAAACTCACATGCTTGAGTGCTTCCCTGAAGTGTCTGTACACCAATGCACGTAGCGTGGGGAATAAACAGGAAGAATAAGAGATCTATGTGCGTTCACAGGGCCATGATCTCACTGTGATTACAGAGACGTGGTGGGACAGTTCACATGACTGGAATGTTGTCATGGAGGGCTATGTACTTTTCAGGAAAGACAGGCCAGCAAGGCGAGGTGAAGGAGCTGCACTTTATGTGAGAGAGCAACTCGAATGCCTTGAAATCTGCCTAGCGGGGGATGACGAGCAAGCTGAATCCCTATGGGTAAAAATTAAGGGACAAGCTAATAAGGGGGACACTGTTGTGAGTGTTTACTACAGGCCACCTGATCAGAAGTAAGAAGTTGATGAGGCTTTCTACAGACAGCTGGAAGTAGCCTCACAATCACATGCCCTGGTTCTCATGGGAGACTTCAATCACCCTGATATCTGCTGGGTGGGCAACAAATCTAAGCATGCACGGTCCAGGAGGATCCTACTGGTCATTGATGAAAACTTTTTGACACAGATGGTGGAGGAGCCAACGAGGAGAGGTGTGCTGCTGGACCATGTCCTAATGAACCAAGAAGAATTGATTGGAGATGTCATGGTTGGAGGCAACCTCAGCTGCAGCGACCATGAGATCGTAGAGTTCAGGAAGACTCCCATGCGATAGGGCTTTAGAAGGTAGGGGGATCCAAGAGAGCTGGCTAATATTCAAACATCACTTCCTCCAAGCCGAAGACCGATGCAACCCTATGAGGAAGAAATCAAGCAAAGGGAGTAAAAGGCCAGCATGGCTGAATGAGGAACTCCAGTCAAAACTCAGGTGGAAGAAGGATGTTGTCCTGGTTTTGTTAAAAACAAGTTTCTCTTTTAGTGAATTTGCCTGTCAGCTAAAGCCTTCATATTAGCTGCATTTTCCTGGAAAACCAGATACATGTTCTGGTAAACATAGCAATGGAATGCGAGGTTATTGATAACGATGCACTTATCGTGAGAGGGGCAACGAGAAACAGGTGACCAAGAAACTGACCAACTGAGTATACCATCCCATTCACGTGAATACTTCATATAAAAGTGAGAGATCACGAGGTTCTCGTCCCTTTTCCTTATGGCCAACATTAGGAGAGGACCTTGTGAGTCGTCCCTGAAAACTGAGGCCTAGTGAGAGACAGAATCCAGCTCCGGTTGGCTGCAGAGTCCAATCCAGGACTTCGGGTGCCGGCTCTGCAGCTACTGAGACTTTCAAGATTGGTTTTGTATATTTTGTATTATTTTCTCTATTCTTATTAGTAGCATTAGTAAAACATTTTTAATTTTTCCAGCTCTCTTCTCTCTGTCCTTCTTTCCCTCCCGATCGCCTGTCCTTAGTGAGAAGGGGGGAGAGGGAGGGGCTGAAGGGGGAAGGCAGGGGAAGAGGAGGTTAACAATACATCTGCTGGGGTTTTATTGTCACCCCGCAATCAAAAACCTCGACAGATGTTTATGTAATGTGGAAAAAGGGACAGACAACCTGGGAGGAATACAAGGAAGCTGTTAGAGTATGCAGGGATGCAGTGAGGAAGGCCAAGCTCTACTTGGAAGCAAATCTGGCCAGGGATGTCAAGGACAACAAGAAGGCCTTCTTCAAGTATATCAGCAGCAAAAGGAAGGTTAGGGAAAATGTAGGTCCGCTGCTGAATGAGGAGGGTGCCCTGGTGATGGATGATACAGAGAAGGCAGGGTTACTAAATGCGTTCTCAGCTTTTGTCTTTACTGATAAAACTGGCCCTCAGGTATTCCAGACCCTAGAGATAGAGGAGAAAGTCTGGCAAAAGGAAGACTTTCCTTTGGTTGAAGAAGAACAGGTTAGAGATCATCTACACAAACTGGACATCCAGAAATCCGTGGGCCCCGATGGGGTGCACACAGGAGTGCTGAGAGAGTTGGCAGATAGAATCATAGAATCATTGCAGTTGGAAGAGACCCTCACTATCGAGTCCAACCATAACCTAACCTAACTCTAGCACTAAACCATGTTCCTAAGAACCTCGTCTAAATGCCTTTTAAACACCTCCAGGGAAGGTGACTCCACCACTTCCCTGGGCAGCCTGTTCCAATGCCAGAAAACCCTTTCCGTGAAGAATTTTTCCCTACTATCCAATCTAAACCTCCCCTTCCGCAACTTGATGTTATTGCAAAGCCACTCTCCATCATCTTTGAAAGGTCTTGGAGAACAGGAGAGGTGCCTGAAGACTGGAGGAAAGCCAATGTAACTCCAGCCTTCAAAAAAGGCAAGAAGGATGACCTAGGAAACTACAGGCCAGTCAGCCTCACCTCCATCCCTGGAAAGGTGATGGAACAGCTCATTCTGTATGCCATCTCCAAGCATGTGGAGAAAAAGAAGATTATCAGGAGTAGTCAGCAATGGTTCACCAAAGAGAAATCCTGTTTGACCAAACTTAAACCTTCTATGATGGTATGACTGGCTGGGTAGATGAGGGAAAAACAGTGGATGTTGTCTACCTTGACTTCAGCAAGGCTCTTTACACTGTCTCTCACAACATCCTCATAGGCAAGCTCAGGAAGTGCGGGCTGGATAAATGCACGGTGAGATGGAACAGGAACTGGTTGGATGGTAGAGCTCAGAGGGTTCTGATCAGTGGTGCAGAGTGTGGTTGGAGGCCCGCACTTAGTGGGGTTCCCCAGGGGTCAGTATTAGGTCCAGTCCTGTTCAATCTGTTCATCAATGACCTGGATGAAGAGACTGAGTGCACCCTAAGCAAGTTTGCTGATGATATCAAACTGGGAGGAAGGGTTGACACACCAGAAGGCTGTGCTGCCAGTCAGCAAGACCTGGACAGGCTGGAGGACTGGGACCTGATGAAATTCAACAAGGGCAAGAGTAGGGTCCTGCACCTGGGGAGGAATAACCCCAGGCATCAGTATAAGTTAGCGAAAGCAGCACTGCAGAGAAGGACTTTGTAGTTCTGGTTGAAAACAGGTTGTCCCTGAGTCAACAATATGCCTTTGTAGCGAAGAAGGCCAACGATATCCTGGAGTGCATTATGAAGAATGTGACCAGCAGGTCGAGGGAGGCTATCCTCCATCTCTACTCTGCCCTCGTGAGGCCACATCTGGAGTACTGCATCCAGTTCTGGGCTCCTCAGTTTAAGAAGGATAAGGAATTACTGGAGGGAGTCCAGCAGAAGGCAATGAAGATAATTAGGGGCCTAGAGCACCTTTCTTATGGAGACAGAGAGAGATGGGTCTGTTCAGCCTTGAGTAGAGAGGGCTGAGAGACAATCTCTTCATGGTTTATAAATATCTCAAGGGTGGATATCAAGAGGATGGGACCAGACTCCTTTCAGTGGTGCCCAATGATATGATGAGGGGCAACAGGCACAGACTGAAGCATAGAAGGATCCATCTGAATATGAGGAAAAACTTCTTTACTTTGAGGGTGACAGAGCACTGGAACAGGCTGCACAGATATGTGGAGGAGTCTCCTTCTCTGGAGACGTTCAAAACCCACCTGGACGCATTCCCGTGGAATCTGCCCTAGGTGTACCTGCTTTAGCAGGTGGGTTGGACTCGATGATCTCCAGAGGTCCCTTCCAACCCTAAACATTCTGTGATTCTGTGGCACTGAGGTCAGACTGACAGACCTGTAATTCCCCAAATCCTCTTTCTGGCCCTTCTTGTAGATGGGCGTCACATTTGCCAACTTCCATTCAACTGGGACCTCCCCAGTTATCCAGGACTAAACAGTGGAAAGTGGCTTGGTGCACACATCTGTCAGCTCCCTCAGAACCCTTGGGTGGATCCCATCTGGCCCCATAGACATGTGTGTGTCTAAATGGTGTAGCAGGTTGCTAACCATTTTCCCTTGGATTATTGGGGCTTCATTCTGTTCCCCATGCCTGTCTTGCAGCTCAGAGGGCTGTTTATCTGGAGCACAACTGTTCTGACTATTAAAGACTGAGGCAAAGAATGCATTTAGTACCTCGGCCTTTCCCTCGTCCTCTGTCACTATGTTTCCCCTGGCATCCACCAGAGGGTGGAGATTCTCCTTAGCTCTCCCTTTGTTGCTCATGTATTTATAGAAACATTTTTTGTTGCTTTTTATGGCAGTAGCCAGATTGATCTCTAGTTGGTCTTTGGTCCTTCTAATTTCCTCCTTGCATAACTTCACGGCATCTTTGTAGTCCTCCTGAATCGCCTGCCCCTTCTTCCAAAGGTTATTACATTCTCCTTTTATTCCTGAGTTCCAGCTGAACCTCTCTGTTCAGCCAGGCTGGTCTTCTTCCATCCTGGCTTTTTTTTGGCACACAGGGACAGCCCGCTCCTGTGACTTCTTTCTTGAAGAGCAATCAACCTTCCTGGACTCCTTTGCCATTCAGGACTGCCTCCCAAGGGACTCTGTAATCAGCCTCCTAAACAGATCAAAGTCTGCCCTTCAGTAGTCCAAGGTAGCAGTTCTGCTGATCCCCCTCCTTACTTCTCCAAGAATAGAAACCTCGATAATTTCTTGATCGCTACGCCCAAGGCAACCTCCGACTGTCACATTGCCCACGCATCCTCTCTTCACAAACAACAGGTCCAGTGAGGTGCCTTCCTTAGTAGGCTCATTGACCAGCTGTGTCAGCAAGTTGTCTTCCATACACTCCAGGACCCTCTTAGACTGTTTCCTCTCTGCTGTGTTCTATTTCCAGCAGACATCTGTTAAGCTCAAGTCCTTCATGAGAACAAGGGCTAACGATTGTGAAACTTCTCCCAGTTGCCTGCAGAATATTTCATGTGCCTCTTCATGGTGATCAAAAAAACCCCACATTTTGTTGGTGACACCGGTCCTGCAGTGAGGTATTGATCTTCTGGGTCTTCTTTTATCTTCCCTCATAATTCCCTGCAACTGAGGGGACAGAGAACACTCCTTGTGCTCCTGATCCCTTAACCAGTTGTCCCAAGGCCCTGAAGTCCCTCTTCATTGCCCTCAGATTTCCCATTGCAGTCTCATTGCCGCCTACTTCAAAAATCAATAACGGATAATAATGAGGGCCTTACCAGGGCAGGAGGTTTTCTCATAACATATTTAACCCAGGCCCCAGGAAGGCAACAGACTTCCCTAAGAAGTGGGTCTGGTCTGCATATTTAGGTTTCTGTTTCCCTCAGAAGGGAGTCTCATATGACAATGACACACCTTTTTTTCTTTATAGCAGTAGATTTGATGGCAGGTGCAGACCATCTTAACCACTGCAGCACCTCCAACTTCATTGAACCATCTTCCTTAATGCTGTTGTTTGGTTCCACTTGCCTCATACTTATTGTGCAAGGAAACCTGTGAAGGTGGGGTAGTCACACCAGAGACCCTACTTCTGCGCCAGGCAGGAACATGCTGCCATTGCCCCATATCTCTTGAGTCACTATATTCCACCATGTACAGAGAGGGTAGTGAGTCCTCTGTACCCTGCACCCTGTCTACCTGCTGGGTCTGCCTCAGGGGAGGTAAGGTTCAACTCCAGTGGTCTATCTCCCTCTTGCACTCCCTGATATTCCTCAACCTACTCACCTCCTCCTGGAGCTCTTTCACTAAGCGGAGGAGCCCCTGTACCTGGGCACACCTCTCACAGCTGTGCTCACTGCTGTCATCTGGTATTTGTGTAAGAGCAGGACATACCCTTCAGCCTGGCACCTGGATGGCAACATCTTTCCGCTGGATCTCAGTCTGGACAGCTGCATCTCTTGTGGGTGTTGACCTTAAAGAGGCCATGGCTTTCTGCCAGGTGGATACCATTACTCCCTGGTTGATTTGGCAGAGATTTTCTGCCCTTCCTGCACGTCCTTCCAGGCGAACTGCCACGCCATGCTCTATATGAACCTCTGTTCGCAGCACTCCTGGTCCCTAGCACACCTTTTTATAGGCGTGGTCACCATTGCCCTGGCAATGCCCAGGTCTCTTCGGTGACTCCCATGAAAGAGTTGGTGGCTCCTGGTGGGTCTTGCTGCTGCCCTGGCATTCCCCTGCCTCGGGAAATCTCTCCCTGAGCTGAAATCTGCTGCTTTGCTGGAGACCCAGTTGGCCCTGGAGAAGCTCCCCTAAATGCTTGCCTGCACCTTATTCAGGGAGTTGCCTGGAAGGTTAGCAATGAAACCTGAAAGTACATGAAACTGGCTTGGTTTTATACTGCATTACAATTCTGAAAATCACAGTACATTTCTCAAAATAGGTCACCAAAGGACTACAGGAAAGCTGTATGGTGCCATTACTCTTTCAGCCAGCAGAGACCAAAGCTGTAGGTCCAATAACTCAATGGAAGCATAGTGCAGCTCTGCTCACCAAGAGCTGGCCACCATATAGCTGCATTTGCAGAGCCTTAGCTGGGAGTCCCTGCACCACTGTGCTGTGTGCTCATAACCAAAGAAGTCATGAAACATGAGCCTGCAACTAGACAAAAATACAGATAAATGAAATACTTGCATTAAGTTCGGACGTGAGACAATAAGATAATATCAATAGTTTTTGTTCTTTGATACACCAGCATCTTCCAGTAACCTGCATCTACTGGATTCCAGTTTCTGGCATGGCTTTTTGGCAGATTCAGTTTCCCTTTCACTCATGAGGGATGTTTGCTTTCTGCTGAGATTCTGGGATACTGAAAACTGAAATAAACCCCTTACCTTCCATGGTCAGAGTAATTCTTAAAACTTGTCCTTTTCATCTTCCTAGCATGTCTCTTTGACAACCAAGCCTGTTACCTTTTTCTAAAGCCCTGATTAGAATTCAGCAAGCTCTGGAAAGATGCAGAAGGTAGGACTCATTTTTCCTATGCTGGACAGCTCCAGCAAAGATATCTGCCTCTAAAGCTCTTTAGACAGTGCTCAGAGGGAAAGCAGGTACTTCCTGGGAACAATTAATTTCATCCTAAAATAGGTAAACTGATATAGATCAAGTGTGTCAAGGGCTGGAAGTATCTATTTCTCTCAGTTGACTAGAGAGGGTAACTCCCTCTCCAACCCAAGAGATGTTTGCAAATGAAACTCACCTGCTCTCACTCTCTCTGGATGCATCTGTATTATAATTGTAGACAAACTTAACCTTTCTCCATGCAAGCCTCCTTTGATATGTGGTGAAGAGAAGCTGCTAAATTAATGCATACTGTCATTAAGTTACAAAGATGTACCCATCATTAACCAATTGACATCATAAATGCTTTTTGACTACCTGCAAAACAAGGGGATATTTTTCAAGTTTTAGATCCTTCTGCATGACGAGGGAGACAGAAGATTAAGTAATACATTGTTTAGAAGCAGAGTGCTTAGTTTATATTTGACTAGTAATTAATAGATGTATTGTAAGTAAGAAACTAATCAATTGTCTATGTGTGTACTAGTTGCGCTTGTGCGAAGAGCCGCCAACGTGGAGAGGTTGATCAGCGGACAAGTGAAAAGACCCTCAGAAGCCCCCCAAGAGACTGCAGTACCAGTAGAAGGACGCTAGATAACAGCAAAGACCGTTAAAGAACTAACGTCATACTAACCTATGCTTATGCAATTTTTTCTTAGTGTACATGCATGTTAAAAAATTCCAAAAATTGTAATGAATATGCAATAATTGTGTGAATATAAGCAACGCAAAAGTGTCTTACGGAGGATAATCCCCAGTGCTACCCCAGCGCTGATTAAATAAAGAATGCCTGCTTAACAGTATAATTGACTTTGCTGTTAAGTTTATTTCTTTGTTTCAGTACTATAGATATGATCTTGGGACCCTGTGCCTGTTCTTTGAAGACTTACTAATCTCCCTCCCAAAAATGTATTAGGTTGGGCACAGAACTTCACAAATTGGCTTTGTTGCAGGTGTTCATAAACTGATCTTTTGTACTACTCCAGGAAGATTTACTAGCACAGGTTGGCAGTTGTTTGAGAAAGCTCTGCCCAGCATTTCATTTCACCTGTAAGACATAGACCTCTTACTCCCTTCCTTGATTCTCCCTTCTCTGAAAACAGGTTAGAAGGAACATATTGTAACAGTCTTTAATTCTCCTGAACCAACTTGTGTGACCAGGAGCAGCAGTCCTTTGCACTGAACTCAGGAGTGTCAAGGCCAGACTTTTAGCTTTCCACAGATGTCAGCTCCTTTTGCAACAGAGAGCAGTTCTGAGCTTTTGTTGGCTTTTTATTCTCAAGCATATTTTTTTTTGTCTGGGTGTTTGCTTGTTAGGAGAATTAATTTCTTGTAAATAACCGGTAGAAAACCTGCTGGGAATGAATTCCAGAAGGACCTTGTGGCAGTTGCGCAACCCCGATGAGATCCGGAGCTTTCAATAGGGCGGTTGATGGCTCCTTAGCACCTTTTGTACCTCACTGTGCCTGTCCTCAGGTTACCACCTAGGTTGGTGCCAAGGTGCTGACAGTCACATCCTCCCCCACCCTTACTTTAAATGTAATGTGTGTTGAACCGATAGAGGCAGGCCGCAGGAACAACCTCAAACTATGGATGAAATGCAAAGAGTAAATTTATTTTCATTACCTTGCTAACCAGGGGATCGCCAAAAAAGCACATAAGCACCCAGGCACAGGTACACAAGCAGCCACTGCAGAACTCAGTCCTAGCTAGATCACCCAGCCTGCTTGTTTTGCCTGTATATCAGGGATTCACACAGGTGCAGTTTACCACACTGCTTTGATCTTTGCCTGCAGTAGAGCAGGAATTTCAAGGATGTTCTATAAGGTGCCTCTAAGTCTTTCACAGGTCTATGTTATCTAAACACAGAGGTTTTACTTTGTCAAACACACAAAGCTAATCAACAATTAGTGTGATATATTGTTGGAAAGTAAAATGTGGGAAAAGAAGATGTGTGGTTCCAGCCACCTGGATGATAAAGGAAGATCAATACTAACATGACCATCCTGATGGTCGAAGACATAATACTAACATAATAATATATAAAAGGCCTTGGACAGATTACTTTGAAGTATCTTTCTCGTAATTGTAAAAAGTTATAGCCCAGACTCGTGAGAATGGTATCTCGGGCCGGATAACCGCCCCCAAGTGCATGGGATATGTGAATGTCCTTGGGCCTGGTCTGTGAATGAGTGGAAAAACAAGTGAGACAAACATCACATGAGTTTAGTGTGTTCTTAATAACAATCAGTGGAAAAGTACCTTTTTGTAAACATCTTAGTCCATGCCCGTATCTGTAAATCCTATAAATTGTCAATGGTGAATAAAGAAAGCAGCCTAAGCCTAGGCCTAGGTCAGCTCTCGGCTCGGCCAGGCTCTGAGCTCCTTCCTGAACAAGATCTCTGCCTCTGCGTGAATTTCTGTCTGTGTCCTGGTATGCGTCGTTCCTAATCGCCGCAATATATGTATTTCTACACCCCAGCTGCAGTCACTTGACCGTATTTACAACTCGTCTCCTCGCCAATCTTCT
This sequence comes from Patagioenas fasciata, assembly GCF_037038585.1. NCBI lineage: Eukaryota > Metazoa > Chordata > Aves > Columbiformes > Columbidae > Patagioenas > Patagioenas fasciata. Next base: position 45,612,975 of record NC_092559.1, read on the forward strand.
GGTTTATTCCCACAAAATGAAACATGTCTGATTGGACAGATCGGGTGGTATAATCATGGACCTGGAGATAAATCCACAGACTGCACCAATTTGCTCCTTCAGAGTGCACAATCATGTGCCTGAGTGATTTACTGTGGCAGTTGCACATCCTCAGATGAGATCCAGAGCTTTCAATAGGGCAGCTGATGGTTCTTTAGCATCTTTTGTGCCCCACTGCACCTGTCCTCAAGTACCCACCTAGGGTGGTGCCAAGGTGCCTGACAGTCACGTCCTCCCCCACCCTGGGGCAGGGTGACTCCTCATGTTCATCTCTCCCTCCAATCTGAGGGAGCGTAAGGGGTGGGACCCTCGGTCAACAGACAGGGTCCTCAACCAAGGAGGTGCCCAGGCCCAGAGAAGATAAGAAGATTCTGGACCATGCTCATAATGACCATAGCCAGATCAGACTAGGCTGTAAAAGGGGGTCCCTGCCAAAGACCCCCCTTGAGTGGTCTTCTTGGAGCAGAGGGTCTGTGAACAGAGCCCTGCCCTGAGATCAGGGTGATGCCGTAAATCGGCTATGTGAAGAAACCTCTAAAACCAAAAAATTGTGGTTTTAAAAGCAAGCATCACCTTTATTGATGTGCCAGCACCCACGGGAATAGTTCCGCTTAGTGGGGGCACCGAACAATTCCCAGACACAGATTATATCAACACAGATCATGCATATTCATTACATTTCAAAGAAATCCTTTGCATATGCATTGCATTCCTTTGTTATTCGTCTTCTAACCTGCTTGTGCTGGTGTATGCCACCTTACCTTCTGAGAGCAAAGGCATTGTCTCCTACCCTTCTCCTGCTTATCTTAACAAATACCATTCTTGTGACCTAATGCCGAATAAGTGCCTAAAACCTAACATCTATGAAGCTTATTCTTATTAACTTAGTAAATGTCTAAAATCTATGACCCTTGTTCATATAGACTTATTTTATTACTAATTGCTGAGTTTAGGCATCAAGAGATGCCTTCTAAGGAGACTTCCTGTGATTGAATACTCTCACCTTCTCCTTGGTGAGTGATTTTCTTCTGGATATATCCTTGAGCGTTTGAGCGGCAGAGGAACACGCAGGTCGACCCAATATGAGTGACAAAGCATAGTTCCATTTATTAGCGCGAACAGCATATACTTATACAGTTCACGATAATTATGCATACCTGTCACCTACTAATTGGCTTAAGCTCTAACAGTCACATTTGCATGGTCCTCCTACTTGCAGTTGCTAGCTATGCTTATTCTCCATTCTTGTGCTGTTGAAAGCTGTTTGTGAAACTCTGCCAAGGTCGCAGTGACCTTGCTGATTTTACTGAAACAGTCAGCGGTTCCCACCGCGGCCTAACCTTACTACTTATGCTAAAGTCTTCAGAACAGGCTCTGCTCGTACAACTGCTCTGCAGACCCATGTCCCTTATTTTTAAGCCATTCTCCAACATGAGCGAGCCCTTGCCCACCCTGGGCAAGCAATTATTTCTTATGGGTACCCTTGAGTGAAAGAGGTCTCTTGTTTTGTGAGTGTGTGCACTCTGTGGATCCTCATTATTCTTATGTGGTTGCACAGTGATAATATCCTCAACTGGTATATCGAACCTACAGTTCACTAAATGATGCCAGAGTGCTGAATAATTTTGGATAAACCCCATTTCTACGTGGTTTCTTTGCTTAACAGCTTTGGCTAGAATAAAGTCTGTTTTGAACTTGTTTCCTGCCTAAACTGATTTCTGAGGTTCCTCCGTGACAGCCCTGCTGAATGGGCCATAGTCTCCTGTTATATACAGACTTCCTGCAGATTTGTGCTTTTCCTTTGGTCAGCTGATTCACTTCCTTTTTCATCTGTGCCAGTTGTGTGGGAAAATAAAATCTCAGAGCTTAAGAGTTAGTTGTATTAAGTGTCCTATTAGTCTCTTGCCTGAGCTTGTCGCAATGTTGCTAGATGAGCCAAAAGACCTGACCATGAGGCCTGCTAGAAAGTTAATATTAGACTAATAATAGATTAGATGTCTAGCAGTAATTAACTTTCAGCTGTAGAACAAAATCTATTCCAGAAATGAGAATTCAACCATGGACAGTTGATTATCTAGTGATTATTGTCAAATTTTGTGGATATGCTTAACCTAAAGTAAACTTGGCTCATTATAATATCATTTTAATACAAAAACACACCTCCTCGTTGAAGGCTACCCACCTCCAGGAGAAGACCACTACTCAATGAGCATGAATAATAAGAATAGTGTTATATAACTTGTATGTAAATTTTGTATCCAATCAGCCCTACAGGACTGCCCTGAGGGTGTGTGTATAGTAATAGGATTTTCTATAAATGATTGAGACTTTTGTATTGCTGGTATGCTAGTTTGATCTAGCATCCAGGAAAAGTTTAAAATGCTTTACTAATGCTACTAATAGAGAAAATAGTACAAAAATATACAAAATCAATCTTGAATTTCCCAGGGTAGCACAGCGTTGTCAGTGGCAGTGGAGCTGGCACGGCTCCAGCGGCTGCAGGGCAGGCACCTGGAAGTCCTGAGCTGGACTCCACAGTAAACCAGAACTGCATTCAGGGATGCAGGATCTAGAACCAGGCCTTGGATTGCAGGCATGACAGGCAGGGTCCTCTTCAGATGCCAGCCATGGTCGAAGAGAGCGAGACCCTCGTGATCTCCCACTTCTATAAGGTGTATGACCTGTATGGGATGAAATACTCAATTGGTCAGTTTTAGTCACCTGTTCTGTCTGCCCCTCCTTGCAAATATGCCTCTCTCATTTACGGGATGTGCAAAATTTTATCAGTAACCTTGGCTGCTATAGCAATAAATCTAAACCTGAGCCTCTTCTGCATACCTTATCAGCTCTGGAGTGCAGTGTCTGAAAAAAACCAAACATGCAGCTAAATTCAGAAAAGTGCAGTTACTTAGAAGAACTTAGCTGAAAGGAAAATTCAGTAAAAGAGAACTGGTCTTGTTTTTAACAAAACCAGGACACAATGAAAATGAGCTTTGTCTGCTGTTGAAAACTGTAGTGACCCAATGACATCTCTGCAAAATGCATGCCTTGGCAAAATGTTATAATTAAAAAAAAAAAGAAAATAAAAAGTAAAAGTATGTGTCATCAAGTTTTCTAGTGACTTCTAAGACAAAATAACCAGCAAAAATCTAATTGATTACGTTAATAAAATAGCAATTGTGTTACAGTATCTTTGGTTAGGAATTTAAATTAATGACCTAAAAATTAAAAACTTAGAATTCTTTTCTACTTTAAGGAAAGGGTGGACACATCTGAGTAGCACTGACATAGTTCATGATTTCCATTCAGTTTTTTTGGCCAAAATCTGAATGCATTTATCATCAACTTTTCCCACGTAGGCATGGTGCTGTTTAAATACAATGACAGTATGATGAGAAGCTTACTTTATGACTTTCTTTAGCTCTGCTAAAGGGCTTATTCTTTCTAATAGATCAGAAGCCATTGACCACAGAAGTTAGTCACTGAAATCTGCTCACCATTTGGTACATCTGCTCAGCACCCTCCGGTAAAGAAGAAAGCTTTTCACTAATATGCCCCAACAGTTTGAATGCTCTTCATGGCGACAACTTTAGTCAGGCAGCATATGTCATTTTTCATATTTCCTATCTCTTTTAAACAATGAACTGAGGAGCATGGTGGCTGTATGTGTGGATTTAGCTGTAGACTGGGTGCAGCCCTTGGTGGTAGCAGAGCCTTGTGTCATAGGGGAGTAATTTAAGGTTTTGCTCACTGCAGAACAATGTTTAAATTTCTTAAAGAGAAGTGTGACTTAAAAGAGTTTGATGGCGGATTTACTCTACTATTTACTGCATGGGGGAGATATACCAAGCCAAATGCTACTTACCTTCTTTCCAGGCATGTGTATCAGTTCATGAAGCAAACCTTCAGGTGTCTTCCCTCCCTGATAACTGTTTGCTCCAGGGGCTGTGTCTTGAAGCTCCGGAGGAAAACTCTCAGGCAAGGCCTATATCCATCACGATGCAAACTTTCAGGATTCGTCTCTCCCTGATAACCATTTGCTCCATTTAGAGGTCCGAAGGCAAATTTTCAGGGGAGGCCCATAGCCTTTCACAAAAGTAAACTTTCAGGCATTCCTTCCCTGATAACCGTTCGCTCTGGAACCTATTTTTAAAGCTCCAGTGGCAAACTTTCAGACGAGGCCCTTAACCACATGCAAAACAGACTTTCAAGAAACAAAATTCTCAGAAAATAAAAAAATTAATGAAGTAGAATAGCAGAAGGGCTGGCTCAAGCTGGGTACCTGCAGAGAGGTCCGCCCGAGCATAGAAAACCACAAACTTTTATATCTTTACAGACCATTCACACCAAGATCCAGTTCAACAGCAAATTTTCACCACCGGGTCCTTTGCTCCCCATTGGACCCTTTTTCTCTGACTCCACGTGGGCCTTTGTTTTGTTCAGTTGTAGACATTGGTTTTGGTCCATATCTTTGCAGGTGCCATTTTGTCTGGATAAATCCTTTCTTCTCAGTGGAGTGCCAAATAGGCCCAGCTTTGCAGATGTCTGTGATGTCTCTGCGTTAGTCTTGGATGGTTGTTTTCCCAGTCAGTTCCATCCTTCCCAGCAAAATGCAAGCTAGACTTTATCTTGCAGGCATTTAGTGTAATCTGCAGTTCCTTTTGGTAAATACGAACAGGACCTTACAGCTGAAAATTTTAGCAAATCTACCATGAAGCAAAGAGTATATTGAAAACCATGCAACCTTATATCTCTAAATAATCCATTACATTTGGTGTGCATCTACTTAAGCTACATGATTAATATTGAACTTGAATTGGACTCATCCACTGACCTCTGAGTAGCAGAACCATTGCCATACAGCCCATTTATTTAGCAGGGAGAGCTCAAAGTGGGCTCATCCAGGCTGTCATATTTATAGAATGAAGTGGTTGACTCATAGTCAAATTGCATACAGCAGGAAAAGTATGCATGAGACTCCCTGCACCCACAAGCCATCGGCGTTCAGTGTGCCATACTGCTTCCCTGTGGGTCTCCTGGAAGGAGTTCTTGGCCTGGCTGCTGCTCAGGCCATTATCTCCTCTGGAGCCTGGACCAAACTGCTGCTCGTTTGGCTGGGGGGGGTCGAGTGCATCTGCCACACCCTGTGGTATTCACTGTGCATGACGGCACTCAGGGGTCTCACACCAGAGTCCGAGTGTCCTCATGTAAACGGGAGGTCTGTAGTGCTGTACCGAAACTCTAGGTGAACGTCTCATGGTGAGGACATTGCTGTCCTCAGGTACACCTCAGTACCCCATGAGCAGAGGAAACCTCCAGAGGCGATCCAGGAACCTGGGGAGTCTCCCTTCTAACTCGGGATTCTAAATTAGGTACCTAAACCTAATCAGTGAGACTATCTCCCTCTGTAAATCCTAGCACTTTAAAAAAAAAAAAAAAAAAAAGCTGCATACTTCCTTTCTTGTACCTTTCCCTTGGCAGCCATTGTTGAACTCTTGCTGAAACAGCAGGAAGCTAAGTCATTGGCTGACCCCATGCAGCCATTCCTTCATGCTCTTTGCTGGTGGATGTCTCCTTTGTTTTCAAACCAGGGACACAATATATCAATACTCAATCTGATCTGAGATTCGAGTAATTTATCATTTTGTCTCTGAGTGTATCTGTTACCAAATGCTTCAGAAGTGCAAGGCTCCATGCCACAGCAGGAAATTTCTTTCTAGCCCTTCTAATCAGAGGTGACCTTATACTCTCAAGTATGAGGAGTAATAGCTTTTTAAACTCTTTTTGGTATGAATCCTCTCAAATGAAGTTGATGGTGTTCACATCTTGTATATAAATCAGGGTCTTTCTTTGAATCCCATTGTCCTTTTGACCTCAGTTACTGTACCAGAGGAAGATACATGAAGAGGAATACAAGTTTCAGAGTGATCGCAACTACAGCTTGCAGCCTCAGAAGCAGCTCTACACAGTGTTTTACAGGAACCAAAGCTTCAGAATAATTTCCTTTTCATCCTTTATTTCAAAGACATTAAAGGAATCAAACCTCAGCTGTCCTTTCTAACCACATACTCTTGTGGGATACTTTGAGCACTACAGTTTCCCTTTGAAATTGGTACCCTTCTTCATATGCATTTCTGTAATTAGTAGCAATGAATAGACTTCACATTTTTTAAACCAACAATACTATGAAATGTATCTTCATCACATATAAGACATATTTTAATGTATTTAGTGGATCGCACAGTCCTTTTCAACATGAGAATGGGGAGAGTAAGGTGGGTTCTTAGCAGTTCTCTTTCAACATATATGTTGCAGGTGTTGGGTCCATATAAACGACATGGAATTTTTGCTTTTGTCTGTCCTACAGAATAGGAAGATATCATTTCAGTATGTGTAGACTTGAGGTGAGATGTAGTCCATTGAGAGATAACTGCTACAAGGCAAAGATATTTAGGTGACGTCTGGCCAGGGGGAATGTTTAAGAGAGGTTGGAGTTGTTGCCCATATGAGGTACAAAAGACTATCCAGCAAAAGAGAACTACTAATCAGCACAGCATAAAGCTAATATACTCTTAGCTGATTAATTCATGCTTGTGGAAAGATGCTGGTACCTCATGGACTCTTAAAGTGCTCTAGGTAATTCGAACACCAGACTGGATTTAGACTAATTTCTGTAATTAGCTACAACTGACAACACCAATTAGCCATTTTTCTATGGCTGACATGGCTAGCAGTGCCATCACAGAATCACAGAATGGTTGGGGTTGGAAGGGACCTCTGGAGATCATCTAGTCCAACTCACCTGATAAAGCAGGTACACCTAGAGCAGATTGCACAGGAATACATCCAGGCGAGCTTTGAATGTCTCCAGAGAAGGAGACTCCACGACATCTCTGGGCAGCCTGTTCCAGTGCTGTATCACCCTCAAAGTAAAGAAGTTTCTCCTCATATTCAGATGGAACTGCCTATGCTTCAGTCTCTTCCTGTTGCCCCTCATCCTATTGTTGGGCACTGCTGAAAAGAGGATGGTCCCATCCTCTTGACATCCACCCTTGAGATATTTATAAGCATAAATAAGAACCCCTCTCAGTCTTCTCTTCTCCAGGCTGGACAGACCCAGCTCTCTCAGTCTCTCCTCATAAGAAAGATGCTCATCTTTGTAGCTCTCTGTTGGACTCCTTCCAGTAATTCCTTGTCTTTCTTAACCCTGGGGAGACCAGACCTGGACACAGTATTCCAGATGCGGCCACACCAGGGCAGAGTAGAGGCGGAGGATAACCTCTCTCGACCTGCTGGTCACACTCCTTCTAATGCACCCCAGGATACCATTGCCCTTCTTGTCTACAAGAGCACATTGCTGACTCATGGCCAACCTGTTGTCAGCCAGGACTCCCAGGTCCTTCTCTGCAGTGCTGCTTTCCAGCAGGTCCACCCCTAAACTGTACTGGTGCCTGGGGTTATTCCTCCCCAGGTGCAGGACCCTACACTTGCACTTGCTGAACATCATTAGGTTCTTCCGTGCCCAGTCCTCCAGCCTGTCCAGGTCTCGCTAAACGGCAGCACAGCCTTCTGGTGTATCAACCCTTCCTCCCAGTTTGGCATCATCAACAAACTTGCTGAGGGTGCACTCAGTCTCTTCATCCAGGTCACTGATGAACAGGTTGAACAGGACTGGACCTAATACTGACCCCTGGGGAACCCCACTAAGTGCAGGACTCCAGCCAGACTCTGCGCTGTTGATCACAACCCTCTGAGCTCTGCCATCCAGCCAGTTCATGATCCATCTCACTGTACATTCATCCAGCCCGCACTTCCTGAGCTTGCCTATGAGGATGTTGAGAGAGACGGTGTCAAAAGCCTTGCTGAAGTCAAGGGAGACAACATCCACTGCTCTTCCCTTATCTACCTAGCCAGTTAAACCATCATAGAAGGGTGCTTGGAGATGACATGCGGAATGAGCTGTTCCAGCACCTTTCCAGGGATGGAGGTGAGGTTGACTGGCCTGTAGTTTCCTGGGCCATCCTTCTTTCCTTTTTTGATGACTGGAGTGATGCTGCATTTCTTGCAGTCCTCATGCACCTCTCCTGTTCTCCAAGACCATTCCAAGATGATGAAGAATGGCTCGGCAATAATATCTACAACTCTCTCAGCATTCATGAGTGCATACCATTGGGGCCCATGGATTTGTGGATGTTCACTTTGCCTAAACAATCTCTAACCTGATCCTCCTCAACCAAAGGCAAGGGTTCCTTTTCCTAGATTTTGTCTCCTGCTTCTGCAGTCTGGGATTCCTGAGGGCTGCTCTTAGCATTAAAAACAAGCGAAGGCGGCATTCAGTAACTCTGCCTTCTCTGTATCATACATCACCAGGGCACCCTCCTCATTCAGCAGCAGACCTACATTTTCCCTAACCTTCCTTTTGCTGCTGATATACTTGAAGAAGGCCTTCTTGTTGTCCTTGACATCCCTGGCCAGATTTGCTTCCACGTAGAGCTTGGTCTTCCTCACTGCATCCCTGCATACTCTAACAGCTTCTTCGTATTCCTCCCAGGTGGTCTGTCCCTTTTTCCACATTACATAAACATCCTTCTTCCACCTGAGTCTTGACTGGAGCTCCTTACTCATCCATGCTGGCCTCCTACTCTTCTTACTTGATTTCTTCTTCATTGGGATGCATCAGTCTTGGGTTTGGAGGAAGTGATGGACCACTCTCTTGGACCCCACTACCTTCTAGAGCCCTAACCCATGGGAATCTTCCAAGCAGGACCTTGAAGAGTTCAAAATTCGCCCTGCTCAAGTCCATGGTTTTAGTCCTACTTATTGTCCTGCTTCCTCCACACAGGATCCTGAACTCTACCATCTCATGGTCACTGCAGTCGAGGCTGCCCCCAACCATGACATCTCCAACCAGTTCTTCTTGGTTTGTTAGGATGAGGTCCAGCAGCACACCTCTCCTCTTTGGCTCCTTCATTAACTGTGTCAAGAATTTGTGATCTGTATCATAGAATGTCCTGAGTTGGAAGGGACCCTTGGCTCACGTTCAACTTGCCGCCAACCAGAAACCCCGGATCCCTCTCCACAGAGCTGCTTTCCAGCATCTCGTCCCCCAGACTGTATGTACAGCCAGGGTTGCCGTGTCCCAGGTGCAAAATCCGGCACTTGCCCTTGTTGAACTTCATGCATTTGGTGATTGCCCAGTTCTCCCATTTGTCCAGATCCCTCTGCAGGGCCTCTCTGCCCTCGAGAGTGTCAACAGCTCCTCCCAATTTTGTGACATTGGCAAACTTAGTATTCCATCAAGTTCTGTGTCCAAGTCACTTATGAAGACATTAAAGAGTACTGGCCATAAGATGGAACCCTGCAGAACTCCGCTAGTGACTAGTTGCCAGGCCGACATAACCCATTTACTATAACCCTATGAGTCTGGCCCGTCAGCCAATTGCTCACCCACTGCATTGTGTGTTTATCCAGCTGTTTGCTGGACATCTTATACAGGAGGATTCTGTGAGAGACAGTATCAAAGGCTTTACTGAAATTCAAAAAGATCACATTGACAGGCTTCCCCTGGTCAACTACGTGGGTAACCTTGTCATAGAAAGAAAGTAAGCTTGTTAAGTAGGACTTTCCCTCATGAACCCATGCTGGCTGGGACCAATGACTGTTGTCATTCAGATGTTTTTTAATAACTCCCAGAATAATCTTCTCCATAATTTTGCCAGGCACAGAAGTACGACTGACAGACCTGTAGTTGCCAGGGTCATCTGTGTTGCCCTTCTTGCAGATTCAGACGTTTGCCAGCTTCCAGTCATCTGGGACCTCTCCAAATTCCCAGAAGCATTGAAAAATCACAGAGAGAGGTCTTGCTGTGACATCAGCCAGCCCTTTAAGCACCCTTGGATGAATTCCATTAGGTTCGATTGACTTGTAGGGATCTAACTGGAATAGCAAATCTCATAGAAGTTCCAGATTGATTGGGAGTTTATTGTTTACCCAGCCATGGTTTCTCTAGCCCAGGGCTATTGGGTGTTGAAGACCAAAACGAAGAAAGCATTAAACGTCTCAGCTTTGTCTATGTCCCTGTTTATAAGGTGACCATGCTCATAGAGTAATGGGCAAATGTTATTTCTGGTTTGCCTTTTGCCACTAACATATTTTAAAAAGCCTTTTTGGTTGTCCTTCACAGTACTGGCCATATTCAATTCTAATTGAGCTTTGGCTGCACAAATTTCCTCCCTGCCGTGGAGACCAGCATCTCTGTAGTCCTCCCATGACATCTGACCTTGCTTCCACTGACCATATTTCAAGAGGATTCCTGTTCAGCCAAGCTGGCTTTTTGCCTCACCTGCTAGATTTTCGGCATTTTGGAATTGCCTGGTCCTGTGCTTTTAGTAGGTGGTACTTAAAAAGCGACTAACACTGATGGACCCCAACACCTTCAAAAGATTCTTCCCAGGGAATCCTACTAAGTAGTTCTCTGAACAGCCTGAAGTCTGCTCTCCTCATATCTAGAGCTGAGCTCTCGGTGTTAATTTTCCTCCCATTAGCATAGATTTTGAGCCTGACTGCTTCGAGGCCACTGTGGCCAAGGTAGCCACCAGTTGCCACTTCTCCCACGAGACCCTCTCTGTTAGTGAGTAGCAAATGTAGGAAGGCCTAGGATTGCAGGCAGAACAGGCAGGGTCCTCTTCAGATGCCAGCCATGGATGAAGAGCGCGAGACCCTTGTTATTTCTCACTTTTATATGGTTTATGATGTGTATGGGATGGAATACCTAGCTGGCCAATTTGGGTCACCTGTTCTGTCTGCCCCTCCCTGCGAGTATGCCCCTCTCACTTATGGGACATAGAAAATTTATCAGCGATCTTGACTGCCATAGCAATAAGGATAAACCTGGGCCTTTTCTGCACACCATTCCTAACGTTATCAGCTCTGGAGTGAACAGTGTCCGAAAAACATGCAGCCAACTTCAGAAAAATGCAGTTACTTAGAAGAACTTAGCTGAAAGGAAAATTCACTAAAAGAAAAATCATCTTGTTTTAACCAAAACCAGGACAATACCCCATGCACAGAGATAACACATCACTAAGTATCAGCTCCCCTGTAATGAAAATGCTCAGGCCCATGAAAAAGATTCTTTTGTCAGAGTTCAGATGGAAGTAGACACTACCACAGAACAGAAAATCTCAGTTCTGAAGTAATGTTTATAGCTGTTACAGACAAGTAATATCAACTCTGTCATAAATCAAAATGAATTAGGAGTGTAATGGTTGTACTAATCCAGGTTAGGTTCAAAAGCAGAGTGGTGCCAATGAAGGGAAGCTGCTGAATCAATGTACATCATGATTAAGTTGCAAAAGGTATACCCATCATTGAACAATGACATATGTTTCTTAACCATCTGTAAAATGAGGGGATATTTTTCAAGGTTTCAGATCCTCTTGCATGACAAGATGGAGACAGAAGATTAAGTAATACATTGTTTAGAAGCAGGATGCTTAGCTTATATTTAACTAGAAACTAGTAGATGTATTGTAAGTAACACATGAGGTAGACTAAGACGACCCTTGGAAGAATACGACACTCAAAGAGACTGCAGTACAGATAGGAGGACACCAGATGACAGCAAAGACCATGAAATAACTGACCTCATGTTTATGCAATCATTTCTTAGCATAGATGCATTGTATGTTAAAAAATTCCAAAAATTGTAATGAATATGCAGTAATTGTGTGAATATAAGCTACATAAGAGCGTCCAGTCGTTGGAGGCACTTATGGTGGAGAATCCCCAGTGCGACCCCAGCGTTGGCTAATAAAGAATGCCTGTTTCACAGTGGAATCAACCTGCTCTTAAGTCAATTTCTTTGTTTCACCAAGATGTTCCTTGAGAAATGTTTGTAGAGGAGAGAAGACTGCCTGGTGCTGAAGGAGAGCTAGAGGAGGACCACAGAGGCCATTACTCTTCCTGGAAAGAGGAGTAATCAGCCCCTGTCTCTGCTTCATGATGGAGCATGTAGCAGGAAGAGTTGGTGGACTTTCCTGAAAAAGGAGGAAAAGAAATCTTAGGAATATGTAGAATATAGCGTATTAGCATATAGAAAGTTTAGATTCAAATTACACGTTTTGAAATTAAACATGCTATTTCAATTTCCACAGACAGGTATTTAAATCACTGTCTTCCAAATGTCATGTGCTTAAGTCATTGCTAATATGCTCAGCATTTTTCATCTTCTTCTTTTTTTTTTTTTTTTTTTTTAAATTCAGTAGCATCAGCTCAGTAAGAGTTCAGTTTATCCATTTTATCCGGATGATACTGTTTAACTTCATTTCTGGTGGCTCTAAATCAAAGCAGGAAAGAGAAGGTTTGAAATCAGAAGACTGACTGCATAATTACAAATCATTCCCTCATGTCTTTGTCCTGTGACTGTTTAGTAAATTTGGAGAGGACGAGGAGTACTGAAGGATAAGTAGTGGTTGAGGATGATACAGTGTTGTGGTTTAACCCAAGCTAGCAATACAACCATGATAGCTGCTCACTCACCCTCTCCCCCCCCTCCCCCCCCCCCCAATAGGGGAGAGAATCAAAAGGGAGGGGAGAAACTTGGATTGAGATAAACACAGTTATAATAAAATAACATTATACTAATACACTATTAGTAAATATATATAATAGAAATAAAAGATACTCAAGGCAATTCCTCACGAACACACTGAGTAGTCAGTCCTAGGAAACAGCACCTGGTTCCAAAGCCGATCCCAGAGAGAGAAAAGAGAGGATAAAGGCAGAAAGGCCAGAGGCCTCTGCAAAATGGCAAAAAGCCGAACTTAACGTCCTGCACCAAAAACTTCCCCGGCTCTGACAAAAAAGAGTGAAGGAAAAAAAAGAACGCACGCAAGAGAAAGCACCCGAGAGAGAGCGAAAGAGCCAACCGGAAGGTCCCAACTCTCCTTAAATACGAAGCATGACACTAATGGGATGGAATACTCTTATTGATCAGCCTGGATGTCGGTCAAACTCTGCCCCATCCATGTCCCCCTTCCTCGATGCCTCACAGCAGTGGGCAGAGCACTCAGAATGTCCTTGGCTTTCAGACCAGAGCAATTAAAAACATTGACTTTGTGCTGGGGTGTTATCTCTTGTTTTTAAACTAAGTCCAAATAATGAGTGTGTTAGCGATGGAAAAGAAAGGTTTCTAACCGCATGAAGAAAATTAACCCATTTTCAGTCAAACCAGCACACACAGGTAGGAGGTGGCACAGATCATCAGCTCCCTGGGTGGTGGCTGTCCTGCTGTGCCAGTTGTGCATCCCAGCTCAGATGGGTCATGGCTTCTGGTTCACAAGGGGCTGGTGAGCAGTTTGACTACTGCATTCACGCCAGGGTTACATCACAAGACAAACAGTAGGTCTGACGCAGGAGCTGTCGGCAGTGGCAGAAGATGATCCCATCAGATCTACTGAGGCAAACATGACTGGGTCACTCCAGGTATGAGCTGTCCTTTGGCAACTGCAGCATCCCCCAACAGAATGCAGGGCTTACTGGGAGGTGCTGGCAGCAACACCAACAGCACGTTTCCTCCTGCGTAGACAGAGGGCAAAATTTGTCTTGGGTTCGTGGCCATTAAGACATGGCTTGTAGTGCCAGGGAGGCTGGCTTCCTTGTCCTACCTTGAGTGTATGGGACTCTTACGCAGTAACACCAGAACAAGGGGGTAAATTGTGTCAGGAGCTACATAAATATTATACAGACTATTAGAAACAAGACCATCCTTTTGCCAGTACCCATTCAGGATTTGTAGTGGCTTTGTAGTCATTACCACTTAAAAGAAAGAATCCTGCTGGCAATTGCTAACCTAAACATATGTAAATCCTCTCAGTTTAGGGTCAGTCTGCTACTCTAACAAAGAGTGATTTGGAAAACTCCTTATTGGGAACCTTGGGGGAGTAATTTAGGGTTCTGCTTACTGCAGAACAAGGTTTATATTTCTTAAAGAGGTCCAAAGGCAAATTTTCAGGGGAGGCCCATAGCCTTTCACAAAAGCAAACTTCCAGGCATTCCTTCCCTGATAACCATTCGCTCTGGAACCTATTTTTAAAGCTCCAGTGGCAAACTTTCAGACGAGGCCCTTAACCACATGCAAAACAGACTTTCAGGAAACAAAATTCTCAGAAAATAAAAAAATTAACGGAATAGAATAGCAGAAGGGCTGGCTCAAGCTGGGTACCTGCAGAGAGGTCCACCCGAGCATAGAAAACCACAAACTTTTATATCTTTACAGACCATTCACACCAAGATCCAGTTCAACAGCAAATTTTCACCACCGGGTCCTTTGCTCCCCATTGGACCCTTTTTCTCTGACTCCATGTGGGCCTTTGTTTTGTTCAGTTGTAGACATTGTTTTTGTTCAATATCCTTGAAGGTACCATTTTGTCTGGATAAATATTTTCTTCTCAGTGGAGTGCCAAATAGGCCCCACTTTTCAGAGGTCTGTGATATCTCTGCGTTAGCCTTGGATGGTTGTTTTCCCAGTCAGTTCATCCTTCCCAGCAAAATGCAAGCTAGATTTTATCTTGCAGGCATTTAGTGCAGTCTGCAGTTGCTTTTGGTAAATATGAGCTTGAAATTTTAGCAAATCTAGTCTACCAAGTAACATGAATCAAAGAGTATATTAAAAATCATACAACACATGAAGTGGTTGACTCATAGTCAAATTGCATACAGTAGGAAAAGTATGCATGAGACTCCCTGCGCCCACAAGCCACCGGCGTTTAGTGTGCCGTTCTGCTTCCTTGTGGGTCTCCTGGAAGGAGTTCTTGGCCTGGTTGCGGCTCAGGCCCTTACCTCCTCTGGAGTCTGGACCAAACTACTGCTGGTTTGCCTGTGGGGGGTGGGTCGAGTGCACCCACCGCACCTGTCCTTGCAGTGTAGACACCTTGGAGCCTCAGCAATTTGTTGATCCTTGTTTAACATGTATCTTGAGATTGTTAGATAAAATGTCCTTTAGCTGAACTTTGCTCATTATACACTCATTGTAATCCTAAAAATCACACCCCCAGGAGGGAAGACCCAGGCCCAGCCTGAGACCCCTCCTCAGGGAACATGCATAGTACTAAAATGATTGTGTAACCAATATGCAAATGTGTAACCAATTGGCTCTTTAGGACTGTCCTGAGGGTGTGAATGTAGTGATAAGATTTTGCATAGAATAACTGTGTCTTTTGTTTTCTGGTATGCTGGCTTTGTTCTAGCATCTAGACTCATGCAACTCTGTAATAAACAATATCTCGTCTCTGTGTGTAAGATTGGCTCATTGCACACTGGGTAAAGAACCCTACTTTTGTGACAACAGTTTAAGTCCCACTTACTGCAGTGTGTGACTAAATGACATTGTAGGCTACTATCTACATAAATTTTAAAAGATCTACCATTTTATCAACATTACAATATATAAGGTATAGAAATTATACATATATTCGTATATATGAATATAAACCATATGGGAAATTTCTATATATGAAAAGCACAAAAAAAACCACCCAGCTATGCAAGGCCTTTGTTGCATCCATTTTGAGTTCAGGAATGTCACACAGAGGATAGCAGCTATATAAATGATTTCCATAGCTTAGTTTGGAATGATTGTGTAATTAGTGAACAAAGAGCCAACTATAATAATGTTAATAGATACATAAATGTCTTTTTAAACCCATAGTTATTGCAATCATTTAGGTAATCGGCTTAATCCATGATCATTGTGAATGGAACTTGAAATGTGGTTAGATGCTAATAAGGTTATGCATTAAGCTTCTCATCTGGAAGCGAAACCAGCATGTTGCTCTCTCAAAAAGCATTTGACTGAGGAATGCTTCTGTTTTTCTACCTATGCATACTGCTAAGTTTCCCCCTCTCTCCTTGGTAAGTATAATCTTCTTTAAATCCCAAAAGAAATAATCTAAAACACTTCATATGTGGATGTTAAATCTTTTTCCAAGAAATTTAAAGCATTTTTTCCATTCAGCTTCCATGGCCAAATTAACTTGGACATTAAAATATACAGTGCCAAAAAAATATATAGATTCCCAAAGTAGAATTAAAGCAGAATTGGATGCCTACATATGTTACCCAGAGGAGGGACACAAAAATGATCAGAGGGGTGGAATACCTCTCCTCTAAGAAAACGTTGAGAGAGTTAGGGTTGTTCAGCCTGGAGAAGAGCAGGCTCCAGGGAGACCTTATTGTGGCATTTCAAAACTTAAAGGAGGCTTATAAGATGGGGACAGAGTTTTTAGTAGGACCTGTTGCAATAGGACAAGGGGTAATGGTTTTAAACTAAAAGAGAGTAGATTCAGACTAGATGTAAGGAAGAAATTTTTTTTACGATGAGGGTGGTGAAACACTGGAACAAGTTGCCCAGAGAGGTGGTAGATGCCCTATCCCTGGTAACATTCAAGGTCAGGTTGGATAGGACTCTGAGTAGCCTGATCTAGTTGAAGATATCCCTGCTCATAGCAGGAGGGTTGGACTAGATGACCTTTAAAGGTCCCTTCCAACCCAAATTATTCTATGATTCTATGATCGTGATCTGGAAACTCCTCATGTAATTGCCATCTAAAGTAAAATGTGTTTTTTTTTTTTTACTCTTTAGTTGCCTTAATTTTGACCTTAACATTCTCCAGATGTCTAGAATTGCAGCTCTGTTCATTCCGAACACTGCACTTGTGTCCACAGCACTAAGTACTTGGAACTTAATTAATGTCCAAGCTTAACTGGCATCCCAAAGTGAAGCATTTGTCTTCTTTAAGGCCTTGAATGGATTTATCCAGGAGACATTTGGATAGCAACAGAACTGGGCAGCTGACAAAAATATTTGAGACTGTCACTGTAAGACATCACTGTGTTTGAAATTCAGCTCTTCTGTTCTTGACTGAATGCTCTGTTAAGCAAGACAGTCTCTCTTGCTCTCACAGACATACACACACATATACTTTTTTGCACTCACCAATGCTATACCTTTTTTTTTTTTCAGATTTGCACAGCCTCACCAGAAAGTGTCCTTCACTTCCTTCACTCCTACTCCAGAAAAATTTGTTAGCCTTTGGTTAGGGCATGTTCCTGGACAGTAGAATATGTAGGGCTGAAGAGGCCCAGGCAACCCTTAGGCATTTCAGACCTGCATTTCATCTATTACTAGGATGTTCAATAAAGGTGACAAGGTAGGAGAAACACTGAACAAACCTCTAATGCAGCAGTTGCAATGTTGCACTCTTAGAATAAGGCTGAATGATCAATAATATTCAATGTGTCCAGTTCCACTGCCTGCTTTTATTTGAGTATTTTGCCACCTATGTAGTCTATGTGGTAACACCGGCAAAATATAGCCATTTTATTGTATTGTGAACAAAGACAGATGAAAACTTTTCTGAATTTTGCACTGGAATACAGCAGCAGAGAGTAAATACTGCTTGACGCTTGGGAAAGGAAAAAAAAAAAGACTATTGGTGCATACAGCGGGAGAGCATCTGGCTGTGAATGTGCATGGACTGGGTCACTTCCAAGAAACTTTACAGAGGAGCATCTTGACCTCAGTAATTTTTGTCACATGCTCAATCAGGGTGACTGCTCTCTGAGAATAAAATTCAGCATGTTGCCTATTCTGAATGCATCAATTTTCCTCTGATATCATACAAGAAAGTAAATGGATCTGGGTTTTACTGAGAGCTTCTCTTTTTTTTTTAATTATATTTTTACATTACTTGTCCTTTCCTGAGATCACCTGATCGGAGCCGGCTCTGCGGGTCCCAATTAAGCGAAATCTGCGAGGTAGAGATAAGCCTTTTTTTTTTTTTTTTCCTCTGAATCGGGCGCTTTTGTTCTCGAGAGACCCGGAAGCTCCCGGCAGCCCTTGCGAGAGCAGCTGACGTGGAGTGGGCGTTACCACGGTGAGGGTGATCACACCCCCACCCCTCGTCTTGAAAAACCCTCAGGGAGGGCAGTGACAGGTTGCTGCTCACCAGGTGCTAGAAGGGGCAATCAGCGTGTGACGTGGGTGAGTAGCACCCACACTGTGCTGCAGCAGAAGGTGTGGTAACTAGTGCACTAGGGCGCAGAGGTTGTCACTTTTTGCTTGTTAGACCCTCTCACCTATTGCCACTGTCCCAGACCGCTACTGACCGTGGTCTTGTCCATAAAGAGAGCTTGTCTCAAAAAGACTGTAACAACTCAGACCGACGGCCTGCCCTGAACCATGGCTGTTCAGGTTTCCGGCTGCATGGAGTGCCAGAGCCTGCTGCTGCCAGGGGAGGATGGCCGGCATCCCACCTGTGTGAGGTGTGAGCAGGTGCAAGATCTGCTCAGCATGGTTGTGAAACTTAAGGAGGAGGTGGAGACACTGAGGTCCATCAGGGAGTGTGAAAAGGAGATCAACTGGTGGAGTAACTCCCTGGCGTGCCACTCAGAGAGGCTTCAGGGGGATAGCCCCCAAAATGTGATGGACCCCCTGCCCTGTCGGGCAGAGGGGGAAGACCTGAGACAGCCCCTGCTGTTGGGCAGAGGTAGGGGACAGAAAAATGACGAGGGCTGGAACCAAGTTCCAGTTAGGCGCCATAGGCAACCCCCCTCCCTACCTGCTTTGCTTCCCCAGGTGCCCCTCCGTAATAGGTTTGAGGCCCTGAATCTTGAAGAAGAGGAAGGTGAGGATGTGGTGCAAGGCCCACTTTGAGGTCACATAGAAAGAGGCGGTTGACTCCATGCCTCAAGACCGCCTCAGATAAGAAAGAAAGAAGGGTAATTGTAGTAGGCACTTCCCTTCTGAGAGCGACAGAGGGCCCAATCTGCAGAGTTGACCCTCATCACAGGGAAGTTTGTAGTCTACCTGGAGCCCGGATCAGGGACATCACCAGGACGCTCCCCAACCTGGTGCACCCAACAGACTACTACCCACTGCGGATCTTCCAGACAGATGGGGAGGAAGCTGCATCCTGCAGTCTGACAGGAATGAAGTAAGATTTCAAGGCCTTGGGATGGATGGTAAAAGAGTCTGGGGCTCAAGTGATTCTCTCTGCCCTCCTTCCAGTTTTGGGTTATGACGTGGGATGGAATAGAAAAATTCAGTCCGTAAACAACTGGCTACAAGACTGGTGCTACAGGCAGGGCTTTGGGTTCTTTGATAACGGCTGGTTTTACAAGACACCAGTCCAAACAGTGATATGCAGGAAAGGTTTATCTCGCAGGGGCAAAAGGATGCTGGGACAGAAATTAGCAGGGCTCATTTGGAGAGCTTTAAACTAGGTTTGAAGGGGGATGGGGTTGGAGCTGGGCTTGCATCAGTGGGGCATCACTCTAGAGTTGATGAAGGCTGGGAGGCCTCCCATAACCCTAGGGTGAAATCGGTGTGCTCGGCTCGCTCTCTGAAATGCCTGTACACCAATGCGCACAGCATGGGGAATAAGCAGGAGTTAGAAACCAGTGTTTGGGCAGGAGATTATGACCTGGTGGCAATTACAGAGACATGGCGGGACAGCTCACATGACTGGAATGTGGTCATGGATGGCTATGTCCTTTTCAGGAAAGACAGGCCAGCCAGGCGTGGTGGTGGAGTTGCTCTCTATGTGAGAGAGCAACTACAGTGTATTGAGTATTGTCCAGGCACGGATGAGGAGCGAGTTGAGAGTCTATGGGTGAGAATTAAGGGGCAGGCTGGCAGGGGTGATACTGCTATGGGTGTCTATTATAGCCTACCAGATCAGGGTGAGGAAGTTGATGAAGCCTTCTACAGAAAGCTGAGAGCAGCCTCACAGTCACAGGCCATGGTTGTGGTGGGGGATTTTAACTTCCCTGATGTTCGCTGGAAGGACTACTGAGCCAGCCAGCCACAGTCCAGGAGGTTCCTCCAGTGCACTGACGATAACTTTCTGTTGCAAACGGTGGAGGAGCCGACTAGGAGAGGTGCACTGCTGGACCTCATCCTCACTAACAAGGAGGGTCTGGTTGAAACAGTAAAGGTCGAGGGCTGCCTTGGTTGCAGCAACCACGAGATGGTGGAGTTCAGCATCTCGTGTGGCAGGAAGAGAAGAGCAAGCAGAATTGCAGCCCTGGACTTCAGCAGGGCCAACTTTGGCCTTTTCAAGCAATTGCTAGGGGAAATCCCATGGGCAAGGCTGCTTGAAGGTAAAGGGGCCCAAGATAGTTGGTTAGTGCTTCTACGAGACTCAAGATCAGAGCATCCCGACACATAGGAAGTCAAGGAAGGGAGCCAGGAGACCTGCGTGGTTAAACAGGGAGCTGCTGGATAAGCTCAAGTGGAAGAGGAGAGTTTATAGATCATGGAAGGAGGGGCTGGTCACTTGAGAAGAATATAAGGCTGTTGTCAGAGGGTGTAGGGAGGCAACTAGGAAAGCTAAGGCCTCCTTAGAATTAAACCTGGCGAGAGGGGTCAAGGACAACAGAAAGAGATTCTTCAAATATATGGCAGATAAAAGTAACACCAGAGGCAATGTAGGCCCACTGATGAAGGAGGTGGGTGCCCTGGTGACAGAAGATACAGAGAAGGCAGAGTTACTGAATGCCTTCTTTGTCTACTCTGCCGGAAGCTGTCCTGAGGAGCCCTGTACTGCTGAGGCCCCAGAGGAAGTCAGGACAATGGAGGAGTTTGCCTCGGTTGATGAGGACTAGGTTAGGGAGCAATTAGGCAATCTGGACATCCATAAATCCATGGGTCCAAATGGGATGCACCCGCGGGTGCTGAGGGAGGTGCCTGAGGTCATTGCTGGACCTCTCTCCATCATCTTTACCAAGTCTTGGGAAATGGGAGAGGTGCCTGAGGACTGGACATGACCAAAAGGACTTGCCCAGGATCATGGTGAGGAGTCAGTATCAGAGTCCCCAGCACCTGAGTCATGTACTTGGCTGAGTCATCCACACCTCTGCCAGTACATGGCTTCATCCACAATGCATCATGCCTTCTTCCTTTCACTTACCCTTGGTTTGCTCCTAACTTAAACTGACAGATCCTAAAATTTATCCTGGGTTCAGATTCATCTGTGTGTCTCTGTCAGTCAGCCTGGTAGTCTCCCTACTTGTTCTCCTTTCCCATTGTTCTGCCCCATCCAGGATTTCTGTCAATGACTCATCTCCTTCTCCCAGTTTCTATAAGGAGTGTAGACTTGGATCACATAGAATGATAGAATCATTTGTTTGCAAAAGACCTTTAAGATCATCAAGTCTAACTGTTAACCTAACACTACCAAGTCCAACTCTAAACCATGCCCCTAAGAACCTCATCTATGCATCTTTTAAATACCTCCAGGGATGGTGATTCAACCATCTCCCTAGGCAGCCTGTTCCAATGCCTGACAAGCCTTTCCCCACTCCTGCTTGCACCCTTCACTTACCCTGCTTAGGAGACTGAGGACAGCAGAACCACTCCTGACCTCTCTCCATGTATAAGAACTAGCATATTTGGTTTGCATGGGAAGGTTTTAGTAGCAGGGGGAGCTACAGGAGTGGCTTCTATGAGAAGCTGCCAGAAGCTTCCCATATGTCTGATAGAGCAAATGCTAGCCATCTCCAAGATGGACCCACCTTGGACCCACCTCTAGCCAAAGCTGAGCCAATCAGCAACAGTGAAAGCATCTCCATGATAACATATTTAAGAAGGAAAAAAAAAAAAAAAAAAAAAACACACCACAACAAAAAAACCTGCGGCAGAACAGCTCCCGCCAGAGAGAGGAGAAAGAATATGTGAGAGAAAAAAAAACTCTGCAGACAGCAAAGTCAGTGAGGAAAAAGGGGGGAAAGAGGTGTTCCAGGCACCAGAGATTCCTCTGCAGCCCATGGTGAAGACCACGATAAAAGAGGCTGTCCCCCATGCAGCTGATGGAGATTAATGGTGGAGCAGATATCCACCTCTAGCCCATGGAGGATCCCACACCCAGAGCAGGTGGAAAGGACCCCTGCTGGAGCAGTTTGTGAAGCACTGCAGCCAGTGGGAAGGACTCACATTGGAGAAGTTTGTGGAGGGCAGTCTCCCCATGAGAGGGACCCCACATTGAAGCAGGGGAAGAGTGTAAGGAGTCCTCCCCCTGAGAAGGGAGTGACAGAGACAATATGTGATGAACTGGCCATAACTCCCATTCCTCATCCCCCCTGTGCTGCTCTTTAGGAGGAGGCAGAGAAAACTGGGAGCAAAGTTGAGCCCAGGAAGAAGGGAGGGGGAGAAGATGTTTTAAGATTTAGTTTTTATTTCTTGTTACCCTAATCTGATTTAATTGGTAATAAATTAAACTAATTTTCCCCAAGTCGAGTCTGTTTTGCCTGTGATGGAAACTGGTGAGTGATCTCTCCCTCTCCTTATCTCAACCCATGAGCCTTTTGTTATATTTTCTCTCTCCTGTCTAGCTGAGGAGGGGAAGTGATAAAGTGGCTTGGTGGGCACCTGGTATCCAGCCAGGGTGAGCCTGCCACAGCATGTCGTTAAACCCCACTGTGTAGTCTCAGATCAGCCAACTCTTCTGCTTTAATTATTTAGTTCCCTTGAACACTAAAGATAATTTTCATTTATTTTTCTTTTTTTTTTTTTTTTTTTTTTTGCTAATTTTTCTATCTTGCGATGATAAACCACAAATTTATTTTTTTTTTCTTTCCAAATAATACTTTCCCTGTGAGGATTATTTCAGTTACACACATTGCTGTTGGGCTTCTGAATCTTTCTGGATGTCCAAGACAGCAGTGATCCCAGCAGAAACCTAAACCTGTGCATGACAGAGCTCACTAGTGGGATTATGCACTGAATTGATGGGGAAGTGACAGTGTTGCTATCATTTCTCTCTCTCATTCCCCAAAGCTGACATTTATTTGTGCCATCCAGGACACTTTAATGTAATGAATTCCCTTCTGTAACAGAGACCTAAGAGAGCAACAAGATTCTTGATCTCTCAGACTTTTTACCTTTGACATGTAGTTTCTGTAGCTTTTGAGTCTTACATTTATTTGGCAATGTTGGGCATGGTTTCTGGAGTTGCAGAGAGCTGGACTACATGACACAGGCATCCTCCATCCTAAAACCTGTGATTAGCTCAAATTAGCTACTGTGGGGTTTTTTTGGTTTTGGTGGGTTTTTTTTTTGTTTGGTTTTTTTGTGTTTTTTTTTTGTTTGTTTGGTTTGGTTTTTTTTGTTTTTTTTGTTTGTTTAAGTGCTTAGTGCATCTTAAATAATACCAATAAATCAATTCCCAGCTTTTCAAGCGTAACTGAGCTAGATCATAGAATCATAGAATATCTCGATTTGGAAGGGACGCATAAGGATCATCAAGTCCAAATCCCTGCTCCTTGCAGGACTGCCTAAAACTAAATCATGACTGAGCGCATCATCCTGACACTCCTTGAACTCTGACAAGCGTGGTGCCATGGCCACTTCCCTGGAAAGTCTGTTCCAGCGACCGACCACCCTCTCAGTGAAGAAGTTTTTCCTAATGTCCAATCTGAACTTGCCCTGATGAAGCTTTATTCCATTTCTTCGTATCCTATTGCTGGTCACCAGAGAAAGGACATCAGCACCTGCCCCTCCACTGACCCTCTTGAGGAAGTGGCAGAATGCAATGCAGTCACCCCTCAACCTTCTCTAAGCTGAATAAACCAAGTGACCTCAATTGTTCCTCATAAGTCTTGCCCTTGAGGCCTTTTGTGATCTTGATCACTCTCCTCTGGACACACTCTAATAATATGGTGTCCTTCTTAAATAGAAGCACCCAATACTGCACACAGTACTCGAGGTTGGGCCACACAAGTGCAGTGCAGAGTGGGGCAATCACCTCCGTCAACTGGCTAGCTATGTTTTGCTCGATGCACCCCAGGACACGATTGGCCCCTTTGGCTGCCAGGGCACACTGTTGACTCATATTCAACTTGACATCAGCCCAAATCCCCAGATCTCTTTCTCTGGGGATGCTCTCTAGACTCTTGTCCACCAATTTCATAGAATCATAGAATGTCCTGAGTTGGAAGGGACCCACAAGGATCATCAAGTCCAACTCCTGTCTCTGCATAGGTGTCGAGGTTTTGATTGCAGGGTGACGATAAAACCGTGGCAGATGTATTGTATACGGTGGCATTGTTTTTGGTGATGCCACGTGTATGCACACTATGGACCTCCTGAATTATTAGTTGCTGCTCCTTAATAACTTTCCTCAACTGATATCCAAACCTGTATTCAAGTCACTTTTGGAGTGCTAAAACCCTGTTTCTCACCGGTTTAATAAAATTTGTTTTGGACCCTGTTGTCCCTTAAACTAACCTCGGAGTGCCTCCATGACATTTTTTTGGTGTAGTCGGCAGGATATCAGATATGGAGGAATTATTTAGAGGGTTGAGTAATATTTCTGCAGCAACTTGGCGTTTCACGGTGTGTTTCCTTCTGACCGTTTGCTTTAACTTAGCGCGGGATGTGTGTAATCTTGACCTCCAAATAGGGGAAGAAGTTTTGCAGCAAAACAAACGCGCAGGATTTTTGAGCGAACGCCCCTCCACCCCCCCGCTTCTCAACACTGAAAACAGTGTTGATGAAGAGGGGGTAGAGATAGAGGTTGTGTGCCCTCTCATTGAAATGGAGATGTGTATGTGCTTTGTTTGTGCGGCCCCATGTGCCGAGGGTGATCGGATATTGTTGAGCAGTAGATCGTACGCTTCCCCAGCCCTTGCCGAGGGATACGGTACTGGTGGCGCTGCGGCCAGTTCGTGGGAGCCTTGGTGGGTTCGCTATAGCTGGCCACTCCTCTCCCCATCGACCGGTCCCGATTGCCCATCACAGTCGAGACCACGACCTGTCCCTAGCCATGGTGTCCAGATGCCCCCCCCCCGGTACCGGCAACTCGGAGGGTCCGACATAGCAAAGCCCGACCTCGCGAGTGCCGGTGACCACCCCAGGACTGGCGGCGCAAAACGGGGCAACCTGAAAGGGCCGCTAGAAATACATGTCCAGTACGGGCGTGACCCAAAAAATGAAGGCAAACTTCCTCCCGTAAAACTTCTACCGCCTTTCCACGCACCTCCTCCCAGCTGCCCCCCCCCCCCCCCAGTTTCTGGCATCTAAGTCCTGGTGGTGTGGGGTGGGGCAGCCCAGACTCGCGAGCGCTGGTAGGTAACCACCTTCCCCGGGTTGGCCGCCTCCCCCCCACTCGCTGCGGGCGGGAGCGCCCCCCCACTCTTTCAAACTGAAGAAAAAAAAAGAAAGCCATGGCTTGGGACCAGCAACCCCGCCCCGGCTCAGTGCTCTTCTCTGAGGTTCAGAGGTAGCTCTCATTAGGACCCGGCAATATGCCTCAGCACTGCTGCTTACTAAAACGAGCTGCTAATATTACTTGCTATCAAAAAAAAATTAACCGGAACTCCACTGCAGCTAAATGGGACATTATGGAGGTCATTAACGATTTTGATAAATAGTCAATAACGGGCAACAACTCGATAAAGACCTGCCCCCAAAACACAAGGTCCAAGAGATATTTTCTGCTCAGAACCTTCTGAGCTAGTTCAACATGTTAACTATAAAAGCCCGGTTCCGAAGGGACCGAGGTCTGTTTTTGTGTTTCCTTGCAGGGCGAAGGACAATGACGGGGTGGAAGAGGATCCAGCTAACACCAGCAAGCCATTCAGAAGGAAGGCAGTCACAGGACTGGAAACACTAATGAACTGTGGCTGATATTTGGACTCAATAATTACCTCGGGCAATTGTTGATTGTTGTAATTGCTTCAATTCTATTGTTGATTGTTATTAATAATTGTTTTTGCAGGGGTAAGTCAACACATGAGATATGGTGATCCACAGTGGACATTAAGGCTCACCGGCAGAAGTGTCCCCTTTTTACTTTGGAGGCAAGAGGTGACTGCACCACCACTCCAAAGTGCCTGTCAATCATGACTGTAGTCACGGGGTGGATTGTGGCAGGATGCACACCTCCCCCCCTCCCTCCTTCATCATGGAAGGAGTAGACACATCTCCTTCTCTCTCTGCTGTTTCTCACCAGTTTAATAAAAGTTGTTTTGGACCCTGCTGTCCCTTAAACTAACCTCAGGGTGCCTCCATGACAGCGAGTCTTACTGATCACACCCTTGTTTTCCAATTGACAGATCAACTTCTGGATAGGGATCAAAGAGTCTCGATTGGTGTGATATTGCCGGCGATGCACTGTTGTAGTAGCAATTGGCACCTGCTGATCGTCAGCCATCAGCAGTCCTACAACAGAAGGGTCGTCTGAAAGACCAGGCAAATCAGACAGCTGTTCAGTTTCCTCAGTGTCCACAGCTGCTATACCAAATGCCCACCTATAACCTTCTGGGTCCTTAAAATACCCTCTCCTGAGGTAGTCTATGCCAAGGATGCACGGAGCATCTGAACCAGTCATAATGGGATGCTTTTGCCAGTTTTTCCCAGTTAGGCTCATTTCAGCCTCTGCAACAGTCAGTTCCCGGGATCCCCCAGTCACTCCAACAATGTTGAGAGATTGTGTTCCTTTATAGTTAGAAGGAATTATTGTGCACTGAGCACCAGTGTCCACTAAAGCTTTGTACTCCTGGGGGTGTGTTGTACCAGGCCATTGTATTTGTACAGTCCAATAAACTCTGTTATCCTTTTCCTCCACCTGGTTGGAGGCAGGGCACCTCTAATTTCTGTTTTGCACGGTCTCTGGGTGTGAATTAGAGGTTCCTTCAAGAGTATCAGAATCTCTTCTGCCCCTTTTGTAAACTGGAGCAGTCATTTTCCTAGGAGTTTTTCCTTTTATCTCACGTACTCGTTCTTGAAGTTCTGAGATAGGTCTTTGTGACAACCTTGAAGCACTCCCCCCATGCTTAGCAGAACAAAGACCTTGTTATGCCTTAAATGTCTGGTTTTTGTTGCTTTGGGAGGAAGAGATAGATGACACCTCATCTTATCTTTCCCGAAGTTTTATGGCCATGGAGGCAGACACCTTGGAAGATAAGGACAATTAACAGTGTTGCTGTAAAAGGTCTAATTGGGATGATAGAGGTGAACCATCTGTTGGACAACCAACTACCAGAAGAAACCACGTACCAACAGCTACCCCTGACGGGCAAGACAACTCACTTCTGGTCAACACCATGAACTTTCCCCTAGTTTGAAGACCCCAGACCCATTTCCAGAAGAGTCTTCCTAATTAGCATGAAGAGTGAGCAGAGGGAGGAGACGAACCGCCTTCTCCTATCTCGCATGTAAATGAACTGGGTTATAAAACAACCTCACGTACGATACAGGTTGGCGGCGTGTAAATCTTCAACGCGTCCCCCCCCTCCAGAGGTCGTCGCGGGACCGATGTACCTGTGGAGTGGTGGTATCTTATTCTCCCTCTCTGTCTCTCTGTCTCTCCCTTTCTGATATCTTAGTTTTCCTCTTCTCTCTCTCTCTTCCTTTTTCTTAAACATATAAAGTACTATCATTGTAAGCTCTGCTGCTAAAGTCTTGTTAACTTTTGCGTTACAGTTACTAACTGCTGCCAATCTACTGTTTTTAGAAGGGTTTTTGCTGTCATTGTATTGATAAGTTTTGTGGTACTATAACATACTTTTGCTAAGTCACTGATTGCTGTAATTTGTATACCACCATGTGCTTTTAGTAAATTCATAATTGGACCCCCGGAGTGATTGTCTGTCATTCACTTCGCGTTGCCGCACAGAATTACCCGGAGTTAACTCACACCTGATCTCATCTGTTGAGTCAGGGCACATGTCGCGTTCAGAGTTAACTCATCCCTCATCCCATCTGTTGGGACGGGACAGTCTTCCATGCCACCTATTCATGTTTTCTCCCTGCTCACGTAGGAAGAACCACAGAGAACCTCTTTTTGTGGACTGCCTCTGTTGGAGTGAATAAAGGACTCAGCATTCCGATTCAATGTGAATCACACAAAGCCATTTTTTACAGAAACAAGCCTCCTTATATATGCAACTATTCTCTGATCATGCGTCCACGCTCCAATCATGCATTCACTGATTGGATATCACCTATGTTCACGAGCTGTCCACACGCTGGAGTCTCACTGCTGATAGGTCCGTTGATTTACGTCACGTTGAGGCCTTGTTATTGTAGAACTGCTTCTCTCCCACGGCAGGTCCTGTTTTCAGCTTTTGAGTTGGCCTTGAAATTCCTGGCTGGTTCAGTAACAAATCTCCATCTAACAGAAACCCCTCTACATGCCTCCGTCCTCTCTCTTGAGATTGGAATCACCTTCTTCTAATAGCTGAAACATCGGTTCGTACAGGTCGTGAATGGTACGTGTCTTCTCTGAGTTCTTTGATTTCTTGCAACAGCTTTTCAAACCGGTCATCAGATTTTTCACACAGTTTCTCCACAGCAGAGACACAAGCCCTTAGAGAAACAGCAAGGCTGTCCTCAAATTCCCGAAGCTGTTCAATTGTGATAGAAATGGTTTGTACTCCTTGTGTCCATATCATTGATGCCAATGGCTTAGCATATGCAGGTGGTGCACTTTGTACAAATCTGTGCCACAGAGGTCGTGTACAATTGATTCTATCTGGGTCTGTCCCCTGTGGGTTGTTTGGCCCAAAATAGATGATCTCTTGCACAGCTAATTCTCTCAGGAACTGGATACCTCTCTCCATAGTATTCCATTTCCCTAATGTGCATATACAATCTTCCTTGTAGGGAAATCTTACTCTCATAGCTGTTGGGTCCAGAGGGTAGTGGCGTTAGGCTCTCTTGAAATTGCCCTATCAATGGTGGAATCTTTTGACAGAGATCCCAGCTGCCTGGCCTCGCCACCTTCCAATTCAATTGTTTCTGCCCCATTGTCCCAGCATCGGAGCAGCCAGCTTACAGTATTCTCGCCTACACGACGACTGAAGTCTTTTTGCAGATCTCTCAGCTCACCTGGAGAAAAGGACCGAGTGGTAGTCACTTCCTCTCCTCCCTGTGCTGATGATGCCCCTTGGGTTGATGTTGGCCCTGTGGCCCCTGTGCCATCACCTGCTGCACGAGTGGTCTTTCTTGTGACTTTCTTACAGCTGGCAAGTGATGCTGATATGGGCTCTCCATCATTTGATTCATTTCCAGAGTCTGAATGACTGTCGCTGGCATGGGCATAATCGCAGTGGTTGTTATGGTTACAACAGCAACAGTGACCAGTGTGTGAGGAAGGAGGGGCTGCCTTGTTAGCCTTTGAGGCTGGAGAAGTAACATTATCTGCAGCGGCCTTGGCAGTCGAGCTCTGCGGGGGAGCTGGAGCTTGGGCCTGCGAAGCAACGGTGTCTGTGATGGCGGGGGCAGTGGTTTGCGCAGCTTTTGCGGTCTTGCTTTTTCTCGGGCGGCTAGGAGTGCTTTTTGCTAAAGCTTCCAAAGACACACTGCAAATCTCAGGACTAAAAAGAGATGCAAACCTCCTATTGAACCTCATTTCTCTTAACAGTAACACAAACTGACACACATTCAGCAAACCTAACAACACTAATAAGGTTCTACCAAAACTCCAAGAATATTCAAAGCTCTCTAAAACATTTGTAAACTGTCCTAGCGAGAAAGCAAAAGTATGGTTAGTCAGCCTTTTTAAAGATTCGCTCGACCAATTAGCAAAGACATAGCTGTATTGGTCTTTTATCTCTCCCGGAGGTTTTTCAAGGTAAAGCAGAAACGAGTAGAAATTCATTAGCAGCTGCAGTATAATGAAATAAACCAGTGCCAAACCACACAGTATCATCATAACCATCGTCCAGTTTCTTGTTGCTGTATAATGAATACCTTGATTCACAAAGAATGCTCAACAGAGATAGGGGACCACCGAGCACAATGTAGAAAATAACTGATACAACTTATGCCACAACATCTTTAAACCAATGTAATTCACTCTTCCTTAATACCACTAGATAATGTCCGAAACAAACAGACCCACAACTATCACAACTCTATGAGTTGGCACCGTGCCAAGAAAATTGAAAGGTACGTCAGAGCAGTAGGAAAGCAAAAAATCTCCAAATATGCCCGTTTTTAGTGCCAAATTTTAACCCTTTTTCAAGCCCCACGTTGGGTGCCAATTATCTGTGGAGGTTTTGATTG
This sequence comes from Patagioenas fasciata, assembly GCF_037038585.1. Taxonomy (NCBI): domain Eukaryota; kingdom Metazoa; phylum Chordata; class Aves; order Columbiformes; family Columbidae; genus Patagioenas; species Patagioenas fasciata. The sequence continues at coordinate 45,643,084 of NC_092559.1, forward strand.
CAGGGTGACAATAAAACCGTGGCAGATGCATTGTTAACCCACTCTCCCCCCCCTCCCCCTTCAGCCTCCCCCCTTCCCACTCAGGACAGGCGATCGGGAGGGAAAGAAGGACAGAGAGAAGAGAGATGGAAAAATTAAAAATGTTTTACTACTGATAAAATAGAGGAAAATAATACAAAATCTACAAACCCAATCTTGAAAGTCCCGGCAACTGCAGGGCCGGCACCCGAAGTCCTGGACTGGACTCTGCAGCCAACCAGAACTGGATTCAGTCTGTCACTAGGCCTCAGTTCGCAAGGACGACTAGCAAGATCCTCTCCTAATGTTGGCCATAAGGAAAAAGGGGCAAGATCCTTGTGATCTCCCACTTTTATATGACATTCACGTGAATGGGATGTTATACTCCGTTGGTCAGTTTCTTGGTCACCTCTTTCTCATTGCCCCTCTCGTGAGATGTGCATCCATCCTCATCAATAACTTCGCATTCCATTGCTATGTTTACCAAAATATCTATCTGGTTTTCCACGAATCTTGAAAGTCCCGGCAACTGCAGGGCCGGCACCCGAAGTCCTGGATTAGACTCTGTAGCCAACCTGGAGCTGGATTCAGTCTCTCACTAGGTCTCAGTTCACAGGGACAACTAGCAAGGTCCTCTCCTGATGTCGACCATAAGCAGAAGGGAAAAGGAAAAAGGGAAAAAGGGACGAGATCCTCGTGATCTCCCACTTTTATATGAAGTATTCACATGAATGGAATGTTATACACAGTTGGTCAGTTTCTTGGTCACCGATTTCAAAACCAAGACACTCGGTAACAGGAGAAGGAACCGATATAGTTTCCGATACATCCCAGTCCCCTATTTCCATAGCTTTAGCCTTCACCTTTTTTCAAAAACGCACAGGGTCCCACGGTCTAACTGTAATCAAAGCTGGAGGTCAATCGCAGCTTTTTGGTAAGTTCGGTCTACGCTCTGAAGCTCCACCCCCACCCTCAGGAATTTGTTCTGCAGCAGCGCAGGAAGGGGGAGGGGGCAGGTTGGGGGGACCCAAATTTATAGGAATTATGTTACTGGATTCGCTCTGGCTCACCACAGGACAATCCTCCTCATCTGAATCTCTAGGCAAGGGGAGATAGGAAAATAAATGTCCACTTTTTCCTTTTGTGACTGATAGCGGCGGGGCAGATGGTTGAACTGTGATTAATGGCGGTGGCACAGACGATTGAACCACGATTGATGACGGTGGAGCAGACGGTTGAATGCACTGCTCTGTCCAGTGCTCCGGGGGCCCCTCCCGAGATCGTATATAACCCAACGCTGCTTTTTCATGTGAGTCTTTCATAGCTTTTATCTGATCTCAGGGCCACACATACGTACGCGACTCTTTCATAATTTTTGCCTGATCTTGGAGCCACACATACGTATGCTCCTCATCTATTCCTTTCAGCTTTCCAAGAGAGTGCCGCAGACCCTTATCCATATCATCAGATTACACGGACTTGGATGGTGTTGATGAATCTTTAGTAACAGGGGGGGTCGGAGTAGTACTTAATCTCGCCTTTTCCTCCGAATCTGGCCCAGGAGAGCCAGGAAGACCATCCCCCTCCGCCGCCTCTGTCTTATCCTGTTGCTGTTTTAACTCTCTCAGAGTGTCTAATAACAAGCACCACGTTGTTAACAGTTCAGTTGCTTCCTTGGACCCTTGGGTAGCATTATCAAACAGTTTATCTCCCAAGTCCATCCATTGTGACACACTAAATGCTGTCACGGGATTAACCTCTAAACCTTGCGCTTTGCCCCGTAGTAACATTTTTCTTAAAGTCAGTTCCAGAAGGCTAACACCCCGCTTCTTCAGAAGCAGCTTCCATGTAGATAAAATAACACCCTCTTCTTTAGATAAGTTCCCCTCCATGTTCCCGGTAGCTCACCTGCTCTTGGCGTGGTGTCTTTTCAAGGATCCGGAGCTTCAGCAGCTCCCCTCTGCTGCTCTATCAGCTGTACCGGGCTCCGTCTCCACAGCTCATTCGTCTTTGGCTGTTACAGTTTCACTGCTGTCTCTTCTTCATGCGAGATCCTTCTTCATGCAGGATCACGTTGGGGTCACCAGATGTCGCAGTTGAGACAGAGAAATGACATAGACCAAGTTCTTCCAGGATGAAAGTAGTAGATGCCATTTATTGCTACAAGTACATTTTTATACAGTTCTACCAAATCATGTGTCTCTTCACTATTGGTTACAAGTTACAGCACTAACATCTCATTGGCTAATTTTGCTATCATCCATGTTATTCTTCTACTCTCTTCTCTCTCATGGGTACATCCCTTCTCTCTCACGGGTACAACTTAATATCTCCGGATATTCCTTTACTCCCATCCTTCTCAAGGGTAAACCTTAATATCTTCAAGGCTGATCTCTGTTCCCATACTCTCCGTCAGGGATTCCACAGACCCACTGCAGTTTTCCACAGTTACCTTGTAGAACAAAATTTTGTTAAGCAGGACTTTGCCCTCATGAACCCATCCTGGCTAGGACCAATGACTCCATTGTCATTCAGATGTTTTTCAGTAACTCCCAGAACAATCTTCTCCATGATTTTGCCAGGCACAGAAGTGAGGCTGACAGGCCTGTAATTGCTAGCGTCATCCCTGTTGCCCTTCTTGTAGATTGGGACAACATTGGCCAGCTTCCAGTCATCTGAGACCTCTCCAGATTCCCAGAAGTGTTGAAAAATCATGGAGAGAGGTCATGCTACGACATCAGCCAGCTCTTTAAGCACCCTTGGATGAATCCCATCAGACCCCATCGACTTGTAGCAAGTAGCAAATCCTGCACAAGTTCTGGATTTATCGGGAGTTTATTGTTCACACAGCCATGGTTTTATAACCCAGGGCTATGGGGTCCCCCAAGTCCATCTTTGGTGTTGAAGACTGAGGCAAAGAAAGCATTAAACATCTCAGCTTTGTCTATGTCCCTGTTAATAAGGTGACCATGCTCATCAAGTAATGGGCCAATGTTGCTTCTAGTTTACCTTTTGCCATTAACATATTTTAAAAAGTCTTTTTTATTGTCCTTCACAGTACTGGCCAGCTTCAGTTCTAATTGAGCTTTTGCAGCATGAATTTCCTCCCTACGGTGGCGAGCAGCATCTCTGTAGTCCTCCCATGATGCCTGACCTTGCTTCCACTAACCATGTAATTTCTTTTTTCCCTGTATTTCAAGAAGAAGATCCCTGCTTAACCAAGCTGGCTTTTTGCCTTGCCAAATGCCAGTTGGGGATGTCTGAGGATTGGAAGCAGGTAGAACAGAATGTAACACAAAAAATTTATGTTAGTGTTATCATCTCCAAAGCCAGGGAGACTCCATCTAGATGTGACTTCACACAGTGCATATGTTCTCAGTGTTAAAGGTCAAGACTTTTGAAGAGTCTTCCTTGGCGTTAGTCTTGCTAATTCCAGGCATGAGAAGGAAGACTATATATAAGGCGAGGGGTCTGGAATAAGGCATGGTAGAATTGCTGCCTGTTGGCATATATCAAAAGAGGAAAGACAATAAAACTTCATCTTACAGAACTGTGTAAGAAATCAAAACTGAGAAAATAAATGAGACAGCAGGAATTTCCTTTTTACTAGAATAAGTTCCCTGTGCTCAGCTGGTTGGTTCCTGTGAGTCTTTTCCCCTGTTCGCTAGAAGCCTGTATGGATTTGTAATTATGTATTTTAGGTCCAGCAAAGAGTGTGTCTGGGCTTTGATTTTTTGAATTCTCAATTTTCCTTTAAATGAAGGAGAACTAGCAGCCTAACCAAAGTATGAGGAAAGTTAAAACACTGAGTGCTGCAGTGCCCATAACTGAAGCTTGTTCAACTCCTGGCTGCACTCCACAGCAGTGCTGGACATAAAACAGGGAAGAGGTACAGGCTGAAGAGCCATTCAGCACTTGGAGCTGGCAACAGCCAGCATGCCAAAGTCAAACACCTTTACTGGGGCTTCACTGAAGTTCCTCTAAAATTGGAATTAGGAGCCTAATAAAGCCTTCCTGGATGCAAGTTCTGCTGAAATCCAGGCACTCCTCTCAAGGAAGGTAGTTCCCATGTTCCAGTGAGTACCCTAATGACTTGGTTAGAGAGGTTTGTGGAGGATAAGCATTACTTAAGTGCTGAGATGTGGGCTCACAAAGAGCGGAGTCCAGAAGATCTTTGCAATTAGGGACATAGCTCTGCTCCCTGAACTGTCACTATCTTCAGAATATGCCAGAATATGTGTCTGGTTCTCCAGGAAAATGCAGCTAATATGAAGGCTTTAGCTGACAGGTAAAATTCACTAAAAAAATTCACCTTGCTGGTTGTCCCTGCGAACTGAGGCCTAGTGAGAGACAGAATCCAGCTCCGGTCCCCAGCGAGGAAAGGCAATAGGAGGAAAAGAGAGAGGAATTGCAAGTTGGAAAAAAAAAGTTAAAAATGCTTTACTAATGCTACTAATAAAATAGAGAAAATAATACAAAATATACAAAACCAAACTTGAATTTACCAGGGCAGCTCAGTGTTTCCCGGTGGAGACGGCTGCTCCGGCAGCTGCTGGGCAGGCACCCAGAAGTTCTGGGCTGGACTCCACAGCAAACTGGAACTGGATTCAGGGATGCAGGGTCTGGAAGCAGGCCTCTGATCACGGGGACGACAGGCAGGGTCCTCTTCAGATGCTGGCCATAGTCGAAGAGAGTGAGACCCTCGTGATCTCCCACTTTTATAGGATGTATGACGTGGATGGGATGGAATACTTAGTTGGTCAATTTTGGTCACCTGTTCTGTTTGCCTCTCCTTGCAAATATGCCCCTCTCACTTATGGGATGTGCGTTTTTATCAGTATTTTGCATACCATTGCTACGTTATCAGCTGCTGTCTGCAAAAACAAGCAGCCAAATTCAGAGAAGTGCAGTTAATTAGAGGAACTTAGCTGAAAGGAAAATTCACTAAAAGAGAACTGGTCTTGTTTTAAACAAAACCAGGACAATACCTAACAAATGCTTTTCAGGAGCATATGAAGTTTTACATTTACATGGTTCATGGCATTCCTCCTGTCAGTCTTTCCATGTCATTTTTCAGATGTGAGTTTCAATACTGTTTAACACAGTGCATCAGAGCTTGGGATTTTATAGTATTACATATTGTACAAATAAGATATCTTAAGGTGTGGCCTTGGAGGACACAATGGCAAAATCTACTTATTAGAAGCAACTTTATCCTTTCTGGACCTGACTTTACAAACATTATTGTTTGGTGTGTCTCAGTTGCCATGGTTAATCACAGTTCTCTTGTAGGCTAATAAAAGGTCTGTATTGGTACATAAACAGAAATTCTAACTCTAGTAAAGAAGATAATCCCAGCCCTTTTGAAATTCAGGTTGAGAGATGTTTTCATAAAAGCAAGCAATTTTTTGCATTCAGCTAAATATTGCAGCAAATTCTGTATCCATTCCAGGAGTTTCCATCAAGGTGGATCTATTTTTGTCCTGTGTGGTGTTTTTATTTTCATACAAAAAACATCTCTAACAATGATGTACAAACCTAACCTAGTACTCACTTAATTACATATCTCTGTACATCCTCACATCCTCCCTTTTGGTGTAACAAGCACCTTTGTTTTTGCTAGTTTGCAGATCGACAGCAATCTCAGTCTGCCTCTGCACATCCCCAGTAAAGCCAAGGAGCTGCCCATCCAGGGAATGATTTGTTGTCATATCAGGGCTGTAAGATTAAGCTTCTTCAGGCAGAAAACTATTTTCTGTAAAACACTTAGAACATATGTGGACAGCACTAAGGACACCAGAAATGTATGTACATGCTGAAAATTGTGCAACTGAACATGCTCTGTCTTGTTCCCCATCTTTGCCAAGCTGGATGCCTAGGAAATTTCCTTCCCCACTTGGGTCACCTGAGAAGCAGAGAACAACCATCCCTGTGTCATAGATCCCCATTTGTCAGCACTGAGCTAAAACAGTGATTCACATTCACGCTCAGCTCTATTCAGTGCTCCCTGCTCTGAAGCACAGCTCACCAGGGAGGTTGCAAAGCACATTTTTGAGACAGACACTTTGAGTGCATGAGACACAGACTGAGTTAATGCATGTATTAGGGTTCAGCAGGTACTTTTTCTGCCAGCAGTATGAGCTTGAGCATCCATTGTGTCGCTGCTTTATGATCCTCTACTGCACTGTGTTAATATAAAGCTTTGTACACATCCACACAGTAAGACAGATGGAGGAAACATTTTTATTTTTTTTTTAATTAACCTACCCCCAAGGTATTTTTTAACTGAACAGTTCCCCTTCTGTGAATTACACTGAGAACAAACATCAAGCCACTTGAAGGCTGGTAGGAGGTAGGAATAAACAGCCAAGGACAAAAGTTGAAGGAGCACTCCTGCTATGTGTCAAACTACAGTCCTGGGCTCTAGGCTGCCCTTAGGCTGGGAGATGTGGTGAGTTCATCCTTCAGCTATGTGCCTTAGACACTAGACTGGAGTACTTCAGGCATGGCCAGGGACCTAAGCACACTCACAATAGCCATGATGGATTGACAGTAGGAACCTGAGAAAAACAAGGAACTTGCCTTTTGTCCATATTCTGAAGCACAGTGGCATATTCTGAAGATAGTGACAGTTCAGGGAGCAGAGCTATGTCCCTAATTGCAAAGATCTTCTGGACTCCGCTCTTTGTGAGCCCACATCTCAGCACTTAAGTAATGCTTATCCTCCACAAACCTCTCTAACCAAGTCATTAGGGTACTCACTGGAACATGGGAACTACCTTCCTTGAGAGGAGTGCCTGGATTTCAGCAGAACTTGCATCCAGGAAGGCTTTATTAGGCTCCTAATTCCAATTTTAGAGGAACTTCAGTGAAGCCCCAGTAAAGGTGTTTGACTTTGGCATGCTGGCTGTTGCCAGCTCCAAGTGCTGAATGGCTCTTCAGCCTGTACCTCTTCCCTGTTTTATGTCCAGCACTGCTGTGGAGTGCAGCCAGGAGTTGAACAAGCTTCAGTTATGGGCACTGCAGCACTCAGTGTTTTAACTTTCCTCATACTTTGGTTAGGCTGCTAGTTCTCCTTCATTTAAAGGAAAATTGAGAATTCAAAAAATCAAAGCCCAGACACACTCTTTGCTGGACCTAAAATACATAATTACAAATCCATACAGGCTTCTAGCGAACAGGGGAAAAGACTCACAGGAACCAACCAGCTGAGCACAGGGAACTTATTCTAGTAAAAAGGAAATTCCTGCTGTCTCATTTATTTTCTCAGTTTTGATTTCTTACACAGTTCTGTAAGATGAAGTTTTATTGTCTTTCCTCTTTTGATATATGCCAACAGGCAGCAATTCTACCATGCCTTATTCCAGACCCCTCGCCTTATATATAGTCTTCCTTCTCATGCCTGGAATTAGCAAGACTAACGCCAAGGAAGACTCTTCAAAAGTCTTGACCTTTAACACTGAGAACATATGCACTGTGTGAAGTCACATCTAGATGGAGTCTCCCTGGCTTTGGAGATGATAACACTAACATAAATTTTTTGTGTTACATTCTGTTCTACCTGCTTCCAATCCTCAGACATCCCCAACTGGCATTTGGCAAGGCAAAAAGCCAGCTTGGTTAAGCAGGGATCTTCTTCTTGAAATACAGGGAAAAAAGAAATTACATGGTTAGTGGAAGCAAGGTCAGGCATCATGGGAGGACTACAGAGATGCTGCTCGCCACCGTAGGGAGGAAATTCATGCTGCAAAAGCTCAATTAGAACTGAAGCTGGCCAGTACTGTGAAGGACAATAAAAAAGACTTTTTAAAATATGTTAATGGCAAAAGGTAAACTAGAAGCAACATTGGCCCATTACTTGATGAGCATGGTCACCTTATTAACAGGGACATAGACAAAGCTGAGATGTTTAATGCTTTCTTTGCCTCAGTCTTCAACACCAAAGATGGACTTGGGGGACCCCATAGCCCTGGGTTATAAAACCATGGCTGTGTGAACAATAAACTCCCGATAAATCCAGAACTTGTGCAGGATTTGCTACTTGCTACAAGTCGATGGGGTCTGATGGGATTCATCCAAGGGTGCTTAAAGAGCTGGCTGATGTCGTAGCATGACCTCTCTCCATGATTTTTCAACACTTCTGGGAATCTGGAGAGGTCTCAGATGACTGGAAGCTGGCCAATGTTGTCCCAATCTACAAGAAGGGCAACAGGGATGACGCTAGCAATTACAGGCCTGTCAGCCTCACTTCTGTGCCTGGCAAAATCATGGAGAAGATTGTTCTGGGAGTTACTGAAAAACATCTGAATGACAATGGAGTCATTGGTCCTAGCCAGGATGGGTTCATGAGGGCAAAGTCCTGCTTAACAAAATTTTGTTCTACAAGGTAACTGTGGAAAACTGCAGTGGGTCTGTGGAATCCCTGACGGAGAGTATGGGAACAGAGATCAGCCTTGAAGATATTAAGGTTTACCCTTGAGAAGGATGGGAGTAAAGGAATATCCGGAGATATTAAGTTGTACCCGTGAGAGAGAAGGGATGTACCCATGAGAGAGAAGAGAGTAGAAGAATAACATGGATGATAGCAAAATTAGCCAATGAGATGTTAGTGCTGTAACTTGTAACCAATAGTGAAGAGACACATGATTTGGTAGAACTGTATAAAAATGTACTTGTAGCAATAAATGGCATCTACTACTTTCATCCTGGAAGAACTTGGTCTATGTCATTTCTCTGTCTCAACTGCGACATCTGGTGACCCCAACGTGATCCTGCATGAAGAAGGATCTCGCATGAAGAAGAGACAGCAGTGAAACTGTAACAGCCAAAGACGAATGAGCTGTGGAGACGGAGCCCGGTACAGCTGATAGAGCAGCAGAGGGGAGCTGCTGAAGCTCCGGATCCTTGAAAAGACACCACGCCAAGAGCAGGTGAGCTACCGGGAACATGGAGGGGAACTTATCTAAAGAAGAGGGTGTTATTTTATCTACATGGAAGCTGCTTCTGAAGAAGCGGGGTGTTAGCCTTCTGGAACTGACTTTAAGAAAAATGTTACTACGGGGCAAAGCGCAAGGTTTAGAGGTTAATCCCGTGACAGCATTTAGTGTGTCACAATGGATGGACTTGGGAGATAAACTGTTTGATAATGCTACCCAAGGGTCCAAGGAAGCAACTGAACTGTTAACAACGTGGTGCTTGTTATTAGACACTCTGAGAGAGTTAAAACAGCAACAGGATAAGACAGAGGCGGCGGAGGGGGATGGTCTTCCTGGCTCTCCTGGGCCAGATTCGGAGGAAAAGGCGAGATTAAGTACTACTCCGACCCCCCCTGTTACTAAAGATTCATCAACACCATCCAAGTCCGTGTAATCTGATGATATGGATAAGGGTCTGCGGCACTCTCTTGGAAAGCTGAAAGGAATAGATGAGGAGCATACGTATGTGTGGCTCCAAGATCAGGCAAAAATTATGAAAGAGTCGCGTACGTATGTGTGGCCCTGAGATCAGATAAAAGCTATGAAAGACTCACATGAAAAAGCAGCGTTGGGTTATATACGATCTCGGGAGGGGCCCCCGGAGCACTGGACAGAGCAGTGCATTCAACCGTCTGCTCCACCGTCATCAATCGTGGTTCAATCGTCTGTGCCACCGCCATTAATCACAGTTCAACCATCTGCCCCGCCGCTATCAGTCACAAAAGGAAAAAGTGGACATTTATTTTCCTATCTCCCCTTGCCTAGAGATTCAGATGAGGAGGATTGTCCTGTGGTGAGCCAGAGCGAATCCAGTAACATAATTCCTATAAATTTGGGTCCCCCCAACCTGCCCCCTCCCCCTTCCTGCGCTGCTGCAGAACAAATTCCTGAGGGTGGGGGTGGAGCTTCAGAGCGTAGACCGAACTTACCAAAAAGCTGCGATTGACCTCCAGCTTTGATTACAGTTAGACCGTGGGACCCTGTGCGTTTTTGAAAAAAGGTGAAGGCTAAAGCTATGGAAATAGGGGACTGGGATGTATCGGAAACTATATCGGTTCCTTCTCCTGTTACCGAGTGTCTTGGTTTTGAAATCGGTGACCAAGAAACTGACCAACTGTGTATAACATTCCATTCATGTGAATACTTCATATAAAAGTGGGAGATCACGAGGATCTCGTCCCTTTTTCCCTTTTTCCTTTTCCCTTCTGCTTATGGTCGACATCAGGAGAGGACCTTGCTAGTTGTCCCTGTGAACTGAGACCTAGTGAGAGACTGAATCCAGCTCCAGGTTGGCTACAGAGTCTAATCCAGGACTTCGGGTGCCGGCCCTGCAGTTGCCGGGACTTTCAAGATTCATGGAAAACCAGATAGATATTTTGGTAAACATAGCAATGGAATGCGAAGTTATTGATGAGGATGGATGCACATCTCACGAGAGGGGCAATGAGAAAGAGGTGACCAAGAAACTGACCAACGGAGTATAACATCCCATTCACGTGAATGTCATATAAAAGTGGGAGATCACAAGGATCTTGCCCCTTTTTCCTTATGGCCAACATTAGGAGAGGATCTTGCTAGTCGTCCTTGCGAACTGAGGCCTAGTGACAGACTGAATCCAGTTCTGGTTGGCTGCAGAGTCCAGTCCAGGACTTCGGGTGCCGGCCCTGCAGTTGCCGGGACTTTCAAGATTGGGTTTGTAGATTTTGTATTATTTTCCTCTATTTTATCAGTAGTAAAACATTTTTAATTTTTCCATCTCTCTTCTCTCTGTCCTTCTTTCCCTCCCGATCGCCTGTCCTGAGTGGGAAGGGGGGAGGCTGAAGGGGGAGGGGGGGGAGAGTGGGTTAACAATGCATCTGCCACGGTTTTATTGTCACCCTGCAATCAAAACCTCCACAGATAATTGGCACCCAACGTGGGGCTTGAAAAAGGGTTAAAATTTGGCACTAAAAACGGGCATATTTGGAGATTTTTTGCTTTCCTACTGCTCTGACGTACCTTTCAATTTTCTTGGCACGGTGCCAACTCATAGAGTTGTGATAGTTGTGGGTCTGTTTGTTTCGGACATTATCTAGTGGTATTAAGGAAGAGTGAATTACATTGGTTTAAAGATGTTGTGGCATAAGTTGTATCAGTTATTTTCTACATTGTGCTCGGTGGTCCCCTATCTCTGTTGAGCATTCTTTGTGAATCAAGGTATTCATTATACAGCAACAAGAAACTGGACGATGGTTATGATGATACTGTGTGGTTTGGCACTGGTTTATTTCATTATACTGCAGCTGCTAATGAATTTCTACTCGTTTCTGCTTTACCTTGAAAAACCTCCGGGAGAGATAAAAGACCAATACAGCTATGTCTTTGCTAATTGGTCGAGCGAATCTTTAAAAAGGCTGACTAACCATACTTTTGCTTTCTCGCTAGGACAGTTTACAAATGTTTTAGAGAGCTTTGAATATTCTTGGAGTTTTGGTAGAACCTTATTAGTGTTGTTAGGTTTGCTGAATGTGTGTCAGTTTGTGTTACTGTTAAGAGAAATGAGGTTCAATAGGAGGTTTGCATCTCTTTTTAGTCCTGAGATTTGCAGTGTGTCTTTGGAAGCTTTAGCAAAAAGCACTCCTAGCCGCCCGAGAAAAAGCAAGACCGCAAAAGCTGCGCAAACCACTGCCCCCGCCATCACAGACACCGTTGCTTCGCAGGCCCAAGCTCCAGCTCCCCCGCAGAGCTCGACTGCCAAGGCCGCTGCAGATAATGTTACTTCTCCAGCCTCAAAGGCTAACAAGGCAGCCCCTCCTTCCTCACACACTGGTCACTGTTGCTGTTGTAACCATAACAACCACTGCGATTATGCCCATGCCAGCGACAGTCATTCAGACTCTGGAAATGAATCAAATGATGGAGAGCCCATATCAGCATCACTTGCCAGCTGTAAGAAAGTCACAAGAAAGACCACTCGTGCAGCAGGTGATGGCACAGGGGCCACAGGGCCAACATCAACCCAAGGGGCATCATCAGCACAGGGAGGAGAGGAAGTGACTACCACTCGGTCCTTTTCTCCAGGTGAGCTGAGAGATCTGCAAAAAGACTTCAGTCGTCGTGTAGGCGAGAATACTGTAAGCTGGCTGCTCCGATGCTGGGACAATGGGGCAGAAACAATTGAATTGGAAGGTGGCGAGGCCAGGCAGCTGGGATCTCTGTCAAAAGATTCCACCATTGATAGGGCAATTTCAAGAGAGCCTAACGCCACTACCCTCTGGACCCAACAGCTATGAGAGTAAGATTTCCCTACAAGGAAGATTGTATATGCACATTAGGGAAATGGAATACTATGGAGAGAGGTATCCAGTTCCTGAGAGAATTAGCTGTGCAAGAGATCATCTATTTTGGGCCAAACAACCCACAGGGGACAGACCCAGATAGAATCAATTGTACACGACCTCTGTGGCACAGATTTGTACAAAGTGCACCACCTGCATATGCTAAGCCATTGGCATCAATGATATGGACACAAGGAGTACAAACCATTTCTATCACAATTGAACAGCTTCGGGAATTTGAGGACAGCCTTGCTGTTTCTCTAAGGGCTTGTGTCTCTGCTGTGGAGAAACTGTGTGAAAAATCTGATGACCGGTTTGAAAAGCTGTTGCAAGAAATCAAAGAACTCAGAGAAGACACGTACCATTCACGACCTGTACGAACCGATGTTTCAGCTATTAGAAGAAGGTGATTCCAATCTCAAGAGAGAGGACGGAGGCATGTAGAGGGGTTTCTGTTAGATGGAGATTTGTTACTGAACCAGCCAGGAATTTCAAGGCCAACTCAAAAGCTGAAAACAGGACCTGCCGTGGGAGAGAAGCAGTTCTACAATAACAAGGCCTCAACGTGACGTAAATCAACGGACCTATCAGCAGTGAGACTCCAGCGTGTGGACAGCTCGTGAACATAGGTGATATCCAATCAGTGAATGCATGATTGGAGCGTGGACGCATGATCAGAGAATAGTTGCATATATAAGGAGGCTTGTTTCTGTAAAAAATGGCTTTGTGTGATTCACATTGAATCGGAATGCTGAGTCCTTTATTCACTCCAACAGAGGCAGTCCACAAAAAGAGGTTCTCTGTGGTTCTTCCTACGTGAGCAGGGAGAAAACATGAATAGGTGGCATGGAAGACTGTCCCGTCCCAACAGATGGGATGAGGGATGAGTTAACTCTGAACGCGACATGTGCCCTGACTCAACAGATGAGATCAGGTGTGAGTTAACTCCGGGTAATTCTGTGCGGCAACGCGAAGTGAATGACAGACAATCACTCCGGGGGTCCAATTATGAATTTACTAAAAGCACATGGTGGTATACAAATTACAGCAATCAGTGACTTAGCAAAAGTATGTTATAGTACCACAAAACTTATCAATACAATGACAGCAAAAACCCTTCTAAAAACAGTAGATTGGCAGCAGTTAGTAACTGTAACGCAAAAGTTAACAAGACTTTAGCAGCAGAGCTTACAATGATAGTACTTTATATGTTTAAGAAAAAGGAAGAGAGAGAGAGAAGAGGAAAACTAAGATATCAGAAAGGGAGAGACAGAGAGACAGAGAGGGAGAATAAGATACCACCACTCCACAGGTACATCGGTCCCGCGACGACCTCTGGAGGGGGGGGACGCGTTGAAGATTTACACGCCGCCAACCTGTATCGTACGTGAGGTTGTTTTATAACCCAGTTCATTTACATGCGAGATAGGAGAAGGCGGTTCGTCTCCTCCCTCTGCTCACTCTTCATGCTAATTAGGAAGACTCTTCTGGAAATGGGTCTGGGGTCTTCAAACTAGGGGAAAGTTCATGGTGTTGACCAGAAGTGAGTTGTCTTGCCCGTCAGGGGTAGCTGTTGGTACGTGGTTTCTTCTGGTAGTTGGTTGTCCAACAGATGGTTCACCTCTATCATCCCAATTAGACCTTTTACAGCAACACTGTTAATTGTCCTTATCTTCCAAGGTGTCTGCCTCCATGGCCATAAAACTTCGGGAAAGATAAGATGAGGTGTCATCTATCTCTTCCTCCCAAAGCAACAAAAACCAGACATTTAAGGCATAACAAGGTCTTTGTTCTGCTAAGCATGGGGGGAGTGCTTCAAGGTTGTCACAAAGACCTATCTCAGAACTTCAAGAACGAGTACGTGAGATAAAAGGAAAAACTCCTAGGAAAATGACTGCTCCAGTTTACAAAAGGGGCAGAAGAGATTCTGATACTCTTGAAGGAACCTCTAATTCACACCCAGAGACCGTGCAAAACAGAAATTAGAGGTGCCCTGCCTCCAACCAGGTGGAGGAAAAGGATAACAGAGTTTATTGGACTGTACAAATACAATGGCCTGGTACAACACACCCCCAGGAGTACAAAGCTTTAGTGGACACTGGTGCTCAGTGCACAATAATTCCTTCTAACTATAAAGGAACACAATCTCTCAACATTGTTGGAGTGACTGGGGGATCCCGGGAACTGACTGTTGCAGAGGCTGAAATGAGCCTAACTGGGAAAAACTGGCAAAAGCATCCCATTATGACTGGTTCAGATGCTCCGTGCATCCTTGGCATAGACTACCTCAGGAGAGGGTATTTTAAGGACCCAGAAGGTTATAGGTGGGCATTTGGTATAGCAGCTGTGGACACTGAGGAAACTGAACAGCTGTCTGATTTGCCTGGTCTTTCAGACGACCCTTCTGTTGTAGGACTGCTGATGGCTGACGATCAGCAGGTGCCAATTGCTACTACAACAGTGCATCGCCGGCAATATCACACCAATCGAGACTCTTTGATCCCTATCCAGAAGTTGATCTGTCAATTGGAAAACAAGGGTGTGATCAGTAAGACTCGCTGTCATGGAGGCACCCTGAGGTTAGTTTAAGGGACAGCAGGGTCCAAAACAACTTTTATTAAACTGGTGAGAAACAGCAGAGAGAGAAGGAGATGTGTCTACTCCTTCCATGATGAAGGAGGGAGGGGGGGAGGTGTGCATCCTGCCACAATCCACCCCGTGACTACAGTCATGATTGACAGGCACTTTGGAGTGGTGGTGCAGTCACCTCTTGCCTCCAAAGTAAAAAGGGGACACTTCTGCCGGTGAGCCTTAATGTCCACTGTGGATCACCATATCTCATGTGTTGACTTACCCCTGCAAAAACAATTATTAATAACAATCAACAATAGAATTGAAGCAATTACAACAATCAACAATTGCCCGAGGTAATTATTGAGTCCAAATATCAGCCACAGTTCATTAGTGTTTCCAGTCCTGTGACTGCCTTCCTTCTGAATGGCTTGCTGGTGTTAGCTGGATCCTCTTCCACCCCGTCATTGTCCTTCGCCCTGCAAGGAAACACAAAAACAGACCTCGGTCCCTTCGGAACCGGGCTTTTATAGTTAACATGTTGAACTAGCTCAGAAGGTTCTGAGCAGAAAATATCTCTTGGACCTTGTGTTTTGGGGGCAGGTCTTTATCGAGTTGTTGCCCGTTATTGACTATTTATCAAAATCGTTAATGACCTCCATAATGTCCCATTTAGCTGCAGTGGAGTTCCGGTTAATTTTTTTTTGATAGCAAGTAATATTAGCAGCTCGTTTTAGTAAGCAGCAGTGCTGAGGCATATTGCCGGGTCCTAATGAGAGCTACCTCTGAACCTCAGAGAAGAGCACTGAGCCGGGGCGGGGTTGCTGGTCCCAAGCCATGGCTTTCTTTTTTTTTCTTCAGTTTGAAAGAGTGGGGGGGCGCTCCCGCCCGCAGCGAGTGGGGGGGAGGCGGCCAACCCGGGGAAGGTGGTTACCTACCAGCGCTCGCGAGTCTGGGCTGCCCCACCCCACACCACCAGGACTTAGATGCCAGAAACTGGGGGGGGGGGGGGGCAGCTGGGAGGAGGTGCGTGGAAAGGCGGTAGAAGTTTTACGGGAGGAAGTTTGCCTTCATTTTTTGGGTCACGCCCGTACTGGACATGTATTTCTAGCGGCCCTTTCAGGTTGCCCCGTTTTGCGCCGCCAGTCCTGGGGTGGTCACCGGCACTCGCGAGGTCGGGCTTTGCTATGTCGGACCCTCCGAGTTGCCGGTACCGGGGGGGGGGCATCTGGACACCATGGCTAGGGACAGGTCGTGGTCTCGACTGTGATGGGCAATCGGGACCGGTCGATGGGGAGAGGAGTGGCCAGCTATAGCGAACCCACCAAGGCTCCCACGAACTGGCCGCAGCGCCACCAGTACCGTATCCCTCGGCAAGGGCTGGGGAAGCGTACGATCTACTGCTCAACAGTATCCGATCACCCTCGGCACATGGGGCCGCACAAACAAAGCACATACACATCTCCATTTCAATGAGAGGGCGCACAACCTCTATCTCTACCCCCTCTTCATCAACACTGTTTTCAGTGTTGAGAAGCGGGGGGGTGGAGGGGCGTTCGCTCAAAAATCCTGCGCGTTTGTTTTGCTGCAAAACTTCTTCCCCTATTTGGAGGTCAAGATTACACACATCCCGCGCTAAGTTAAAGCAAACGGTCAGAAGGAAACACACCGTGAAACGCCAAGTTGCTGCAGAAATATTACTCAACCCTCTAAATAATTCCTCCATATCTGATATCCTGCCGACTACACCAAAAAAATGTCATGGAGGCACTCCGAGGTTAGTTTAAGGGACAACAGGGTCCAAAACAACTTTTATTAAACCGGTGAGAAACAGGGTTTTAGCACTCCAAAAGTGACTTGAATACAGGTTTGGATATCAGTTGAGGAAAATTATTAAGGAGCAGCAACTAATAATTCAGGAGGTCCATAGTGTGCATACACGTGGCATCACCAAAAACAATGCCACCGTATACAATACATCTGCCACGGTTTTATCGTCACCCTGCAATCAAAACCTCGACACCTATGCAGAGACAGGAGTTGGACTTGATGATCCTTGTGGGTCCCTTCCAACTCAGGACATTCTATGATTCTATGAAATTGGTGGACAAGAGTCTAGAGAGCATCCCCAGAGAAAGAGATCTGGGGATTTGGGCTGATGTCAAGTTGAATATGAGTCAACAGTGTGCCCTGGCAGCCAAAGGGGCCAATCGTGTCCTGGGGTGCATCGAGCAAAACATAGCTAGCCAGTTGACGGAGGTGATTGCCCCACTCTGCACTGCACTTGTGTGGCCCAACCTCGAGTACTGTGTGCAGTATTGGGTGCTTCTATTTAAGAAGGACACCATATTATTAGAGTGTGTCCAGAGGAGAGTGATCAAGATCACAAAAGGCCTCAAGGGCAAGACTTATGAGGAACAATTGAGGTCACTTGGTTTATTCAGCTTAGAGAAGGTTGAGGGGTGACTGCATTGCATTCTGCCACTTCCTCAAGAGGGTCAGTGGAGGGGCAGGTGCTGATGTCCTTTCTCTGGTGACCAGCAATAGGATACGAAGAAATGGAATAAAGCTTCATCAGGGCAAGTTCAGATTGGACATTAGGAAAAACTTCTTCACTGAGAGGGTGGTCGGTCGCTGGAACAGACTTTCCAGGGAAGTGGCCATGGCACCACGCTTGTCAGAGTTCAAGGAGTGTCAGGATGATGCGCTCAGTCATGATTTAGTTTTAGGCAGTCCTGCAAGGAGCAGGGATTTGGACTTGATGATCCTTATGCGTCCCTTCCAAATCGAGATATTCTATGATTCTATGATCTAGCTCAGTTACGCTTGAAAAGCTGGGAATTGATTTATTGGTATTATTTAAGATGCACTAAGCACTTAAACAAACAAAAAAAACAAAAAAAACCAAACCAAACAAACAAAAAAAAAACACAAAAAAACCAAACAAAAAAAAAACCCACCAAAACCAAAAAAACCCCACAGTAGCTAATTTGAGCTAATCACAGGTTTTAGGATGGAGGATGCCTGTGTCATGTAGTCCAGCTCTCTGCAACTCCAGAAACCATGCCCAACATTGCCAAATAAATGTAAGACTCAAAAGCTACAGAAACTACATGTCAAAGGTAAAAAGTCTGAGAGATCAAGAATCTTGTTGCTCTCTTAGGTCTCTGTTACAGAAGGGAATTCATTACATTAAAGTGTCCTGGATGGCACAAATAAATGTCAGCTTTGGGGAATGAGAGAGAGAAATGATAGCAACACTGTCACTTCCCCATCAATTCAGTGCATAATCCCACTAGTGAGCTCTGTCATGCACAGGTTTAGGTTTCTGCTGGGATCACTGCTGTCTTGGACATCCAGAAAGATTCAGAAGCCCAACAGCAATGTGTGTAACTGAAATAATCCTCACAGGGAAAGTATTATTTGGAAAGAAAAAAAAAATAAATTTGTGGTTTATCATCGCAAGATAGAAAAATTAGCAAAAAAAAAAAAAAAAAAAAGAAAAATAAATGAAAATTATCTTTAGTGTTCAAGGGAACTAAATAATTAAAGCAGAAGAGTTGGCTGATCTGAGACTACACAGTGGGGTTTAACGACATGCTGTGGCAGGCTCACCCTGGCTGGATACCAGGTGCCCACCAAGCCACTTTATCACTTCCCCTCCTCAGCTAGACAGGAGAGAGAAAATATAACAAAAGGCTCATGGGTTGAGATAAGGAGAGGGAGAGATCACTCACCAGTTTCCATCACAGGCAAAACAGACTCGACTTGGGGAAAATTAGTTTAATTTATTACCAATTAAATCAGATTAGGGTAACAAGAAATAAAAACTAAATCTTAAAACATCTTCTCCCCCTCCCTTCTTCCTGGGCTCAACTTTGCTCCCAGTTTTCTCTGCCTCCTCCTAAAGAGCAGCACAGGGGGGATGAGGAATGGGAGTTATGGCCAGTTCATCACATATTGTCTCTGTCACTCCCTTCTCAGGGGGAGGACTCCTTACACTCTTCCCCTGCTTCAATGTGGGGTCCCTCTCATGGGGAGACTGCCCTCCACAAACTTCTCCAATGTGAGTCCTTCCCACTGGCTGCAGTGCTTCACAAACTGCTCCAGCAGGGGTCCTTTCCACCTGCTCTGGGTGTGGGATCCTCCATGGGCTAGAGGTGGATATCTGCTCCACCATTAATCTCCATCAGCTGCATGGGGGACAGCCTCTTTTATCGTGGTCTTCACCATGGGCTGCAGAGGAATCTCTGGTGCCTGGAACACCTCTTTCCCCCCTTTTTCCTCACTGACTTTGCTGTCTGCAGAGTTTTTTTTTCTCTCACATATTCTTTCTCCTCTCTCTGGCGGGAGCTGTTCTGCCGCAGGTTTTTTTGTTGTGGTGTGTTTTTTTTTTTTTTTTTCCTTCTTAAATATGTTATCATGGAGATGCTTTCACTGTTGCTGATTGGCTCAGCTTTGGCTAGAGGTGGGTCCAAGGTGGGTCCATCTTGGAGATGGCTAGCATTTGCTCTATCAGACATATGGGAAGCTTCTGGCAGCTTCTCATAGAAGCCACTCCTGTAGCTCCCCCTGCTACTAAAACCTTCCCATGCAAACCAAATATGCTAGTTCTTATACATGGAGAGAGGTCAGGAGTGGTTCTGCTGTCCTCAGTCTCCTAAGCAGGGTAAGTGAAGGGTGCAAGCAGGAGTGGGGAAAGGCTTGTCAGGCATTGGAACAGGCTGCCTAGGGAGATGGTTGAATCACCATCCCTGGAGGTATTTAAAAGATGCATAGATGAGGTTCTTAGGGGCATGGTTTAGAGTTGGACTTGGTAGTGTTAGGTTAACAGTTAGACTTGATGATCTTAAAGGTCTTTTGCAAACAAATGATTCTATCATTCTATGTGATCCAAGTCTACACTCCTTATAGAAACTGGGAGAAGGAGATGAGTCATTGACAGAAATCCTGGATGGGGCAGAACAATGGGAAAGGAGAACAAGTAGGGAGACTACCAGGCTGACTGACAGAGACACACAGATGAATCTGAACCCAGGATAAATTTTAGGATCTGTCAGTTTAAGTTAGGAGCAAACCAAGGGTAAGTGAAAGGAAGAAGGCATGATGCATTGTGGATGAAGCCATGTACTGGCAGAGGTGTGGATGACTCAGCCAAGTACATGACTCAGGTGCTGGGGACTCTGATACTGACTCCTCACCATGATCCTGGGCAAGTCCTTTTGGTCATGTCCAGTCCTCAGGCACCTCTCCCATTTCCCAAGACTTGGTAAAGATGATGGAGAGAGGTCCAGCAATGACCTCAGGCACCTCCCTCAGCACCCGCGGGTGCATCCCATTTGGACCCATGGATTTATGGATGTCCAGATTGCCTAATTGCTCCCTAACCTAGTCCTCATCAACCGAGGCAAACTCCTCCATTGTCCTGACTTCCTCTGGGGCCTCAGCAGTACAGGGCTCCTCAGGACAGCTTCCGGCAGAGTAGACAAAGAAGGCATTCAGTAACTCTGCCTTCTCTGTATCTTCTGTCACCAGGGCACCCACCTCCTTCATCAGTGGGCCTACATTGCCTCTGGTGTTACTTTTATCTGCCATATATTTGAAGAATCTCTTTCTGTTGTCCTTGACCCCTCTCGCCAGGTTTAATTCTAAGGAGGCCTTAGCTTTCCTAGTTGCCTCCCTACACCCTCTGACAACAGCCTTATATTCTTCTCAAGTGACCAGCCCCTCCTTCCATGATCTATAAACTCTCCTCTTCCACTTGAGCTTATCCAGCAGCTCCCTGTTTAACCACGCAGGTCTCCTGGCTCCCTTCCTTGACTTCCTATGTGTCGGGATGCTCTGATCTTGAGTCTCGTAGAAGCACTAACCAACTATCTTGGGCCCCTTTACCTTCAAGCAGCCTTGCCCATGGGATTTCCCCTAGCAATTGCTTGAAAAGGCCAAAGTTGGCCCTGCTGAAGTCCAGGGCTGCAATTCTGCTTGCTCTTCTCTTCCTGCCACACGAGATGCTGAACTCCACCATCTCGTGGTTGCTGCAACCAAGGCAGCCCTCGACCTTTACTGTTTCAACCAGACCCTCCTTGTTAGTGAGGATGAGGTCCAGCAGTGCACCTCTCCTAGTCGGCTCCTCCACCGTTTGCAACAGAAAGTTATCGTCAGTGCACTGGAGGAACCTCCTGGACTGTGGCTGGCTGGCTCAGTAGTCCTTCCAGCGAACATCAGGGAAGTTAAAATCCCCCACCACAACCATGGCCTGTGACTGTGAGGCTGCTCTCAGCTTTCTGTAGAAGGCTTCATCAACTTCCTCACCCTGATCTGGTAGGCTATAATAGACACCCATAGCAGTATCACCCCTGCCAGCCTGCCCCTTAATTCTCACCCATAGACTCTCAACTCGCTCCTCATCCATGCCTGGACAATACTCAATACACTGTAGTTGCTCTCTCACATAGAGAGCAACTCCACCACCACGCCTGGCTGGCCTGTCTTTCCTGAAAAGGACATAGCCATCCATGACCACATTCCAGTCATGTGAGCTGTCCCGCCATGTCTCTGTAATTGCCACCAGGTCATAATCTCCTGCCCAAACACTGGTTTCTAACTCCTGCTTATTCCCCATGCTGTGCGCATTGGTGTACAGGCATTTCAGAGAGCGAGCCGAGCACACCGATTTCACCCTAGGGTTATGGGAGGCCTCCCAGCCTTCATCAACTCTAGAGTGATGCCCCACTGATGCAAGCCCAGCTCCAACCCCATCCCCCTTCAAACCTAGTTTAAAGCTCTCCAAATGAGCCCTGCTAATTTCTGTCCCAGCATCCTTTTGCCCCTGCGAGATAAACCTTTCCTGCATATCACTGTTTGGACTGGTGTCTTGTAAAACCAGCCGTTATCAAAGAACCCAAAGCCCTGCCTGTAGCACCAGTCTTGTAGCCAGTTGTTTACGGACTGAATTTTTCTATTCCATCCCACGTCATAACCCAAAACTGGAAGGAGGGCAGAGAGAATCACTTGAGCCCCAGACTCTTTTACCATCCATCCCAAGGCCTTGAAATCTTACTTCATTCCTGTCAGACTGCAGGATGCAGCTTCCTCCCCATCTGTCTGGAAGATCCGCAGTGGGTAGTAGTCTGTTGGGTGCACCAGGTTGGGGAGCGTCCTGGTGATGTCCCTGATCCGGGCTCCAGGTAGACTACAAACTTCCCTGTGATGAGGGTCAACTCTGCAGATTGGGCCCTCTGTCGCTCTCAGAAGGGAAGTGCCTACTACAATTACCCTTCTTTCTTTCTTATCTGAGGCGGTCTTGAGGCATGGAGTCAACCGCCTCTTTCTATGTGACCTCAAAGTGGGCCTTGCACCACATCCTCACCTTCCTCTTCTTCAAGATTCAGGGCCTCAAACCTATTACGGAGGGGCACCTGGGGAAGCAAAGCAGGTAGGGAGGGGGGTTGCCTATGGCGCCTAACTGGAACTTGGTTCCAGCCCTCGTCATTTTTCTGTCCCCTACCTCTGCCCAACAGCAGGGGCTGTCTCAGGTCTTCCCCCTCTGCCCGACAGGGCAGGGGGTCCATCACATTTTGGGGGCTATCCCCCTGAAGCCTCTCTGAGTGGCACGCCAGGGAGTTACTCCACCAGTTGATCTCCTTTTCACACTCCCTGATGGACCTCAGTGTCTCCACCTCCTCCTTAAGTTTCACAACCATGCTAAGCAGATCTTGCACCTGCTCACACCTCACACAGGTGGGATGCCGGCCATCCTCCCCTGGCAGCAGCAGGCTCTGGCACTCCATGCAGCCGGAAACCTGAACAGCCATGGTTCAGGGCAGGCCGTCGGTCTGAGTTGTTACAGTCTTTTTGAGACAAGCTCTCTTTATGGACAAGACCACGGTCAGTAGCGGTCTGGGACAGTGGCAATAGGTGAGAGGGTCTAACAAGCAAAAAGTGACAACCTCTGCGCCCTAGTGCACTAGTTACCACACCTTCTGCTGCAGCACAGTGTGGGTGCTACTCACCCACGTCACACGCTGATTGCCCCTTCTAGCACCTGGTGAGCAGCAACCTGTCACTGCCCTCCCTGAGGGTTTTTCAAGACGAGGGGTGGGGGTGTGATCACCCTCACCGTGGTAACGCCCACTCCACGTCAGCTGCTCTCGCAAGGGCTGCCGGGAGCTTCCGGGTCTCTCGAGAACAAAAGCGCCCGATTCAGAGGAAAAAAAAAAAAAAAAGGCTTATCTCTACCTCGCAGATTTCGCTTAATTGGGACCCGCAGAGCCGGCTCCGATCAGGTGATCTCAGGAAAGGACAAGTAATGTAAAAATATAATTAAAAAAAAAAGAGAAGCTCTCAGTAAAACCCAGATCCATTTACTTTCTTGTATGATATCAGAGGAAAATTGATGCATTCAGAATAGGCAACATGCTGAATTTTATTCTCAGAGAGCAGTCACCCTGATTGAGCATGTGACAAAAATTACTGAGGTCAAGATGCTCCTCTGTAAAGTTTCTTGGAAGTGACCCAGTCCATGCACATTCACAGCCAGATGCTCTCCCGCTGTATGCACCAATAGTCTTTTTTTTTTCCTTTCCCAAGCGTCAAGCAGTATTTACTCTCTGCTGCTGTATTCCAGTGCAAAATTCAGAAAAGTTTTCATCTGTCTTTGTTCACAATACAATAAAATGGCTATATTTTGCCGGTGTTACCACATAGACTACATAGGTGGCAAAATACTCAAATAAAAGCAGGCAGTGGAACTGGACACATTGAATATTATTGATCATTCAGCCTTATTCTAAGAGTGCAACATTGCAACTGCTGCATTAGAGGTTTGTTCAGTGTTTCTCCTACCTTGTCACCTTTATTGAACATCCTAGTAATAGATGAAATGCAGGTCTGAAATGCCTAAGGGTTGCCTGGGCCTCTTCAGCCCTACATATTCTACTGTCCAGGAACATGCCCTAACCAAAGGCTAACAAATTTTTCTGGAGTAGGAGTGAAGGAAGTGAAGGACACTTTCTGGTGAGGCTGTGCAAATCTGAAAAAAAAAAAAGGTATAGCATTGGTGAGTGCAAAAAAGTATATGTGTGTGTATGTCTGTGAGAGCAAGAGAGACTGTCTTGCTTAACAGAGCATTCAGTCAAGAACAGAAGAGCTGAATTTCAAACACAGTGATGTCTTACAGTGACAGTCTCAAATATTTTTGTCAGCTGCCCAGTTCTGTTGCTATCCAAATGTCTCCTGGATAAATCCATTCAAGGCCTTAAAGAAGACAAATGCTTCACTTTGGGATGCCAGTTAAGCTTGGACATTAATTAAGTTCCAAGTACTTAGTGCTGTGGACACAAGTGCAGTGTTCGGAATGAACAGAGCTGCAATTCTAGACATCTGGAGAATGTTAAGGTCAAAATTAAGGCAACTAAAGAGTAAAAAAAAAAAAAACACATTTTACTTTAGATGGCAATTACATGAGGAGTTTCCAGATCACGATCATAGAATCATAGAATAATTTGGGTTGGAAGGGACCTTTAAAGGTCATCTAGTCCAACCCTCCTGCTATGAGCAGGGATATCTTCAACTAGATCAGGCTACTCAGAGTCCTATCCAACCTGACCTTGAATGTTACCAGGGATAGGGCATCTACCACCTCTCTGGGCAACTTGTTCCAGTGTTTCACCACCCTCATCGTAAAAAAAATTTCTTCCTTACATCTAGTCTGAATCTACTCTCTTTTAGTTTAAAACCATTACCCCTTGTCCTATTGCAACAGGTCCTACTAAAAACTCTGTCCCCATCTTATAAGCCTCCTTTAAGTTTTGAAATGCCACAATAAGGTCTCCCTGGAGCCTGCTCTTCTCCAGGCTGAACAACCCTAACTCTCTCAACGTTTTCTTAGAGGAGAGGTATTCCACCCCTCTGATCATTTTTGTGTCCCTCCTCTGGGTAACATATGTAGGCATCCAATTCTGCTTTAATTCTACTTTGGGAATCTATATATTTTTTTGGCACTGTATATTTTAATGTCCAAGTTAATTTGGCCATGGAAGCTGAATGGAAAAAATGCTTTAAATTTCTTGGAAAAAGATTTAACATCCACATATGAAGTGTTTTAGATTATTTCTTTTGGGATTTAAAGAAGATTATACTTACCAAGGAGAGAGGGGGAAACTTAGCAGTATGCATAGGTAGAAAAACAGAAGCATTCCTCAGTCAAATGCTTTTTGAGAGAGCAACATGCTGGTTTCGCTTCCAGATGAGAAGCTTAATGCATAACCTTATTAGCATCTAACCACATTTCAAGTTCCATTCACAATGATCATGGATTAAGCCGATTACCTAAATGATTGCAATAACTATGGGTTTAAAAAGACATTTATGTATCTATTAACATTATTATAGTTGGCTCTTTGTTCACTAATTACACAATCATTCCAAACTAAGCTATGGAAATCATTTATATAGCTGCTATCCTCTGTGTGACATTCCTGAACTCAAAATGGATGCAACAAAGGCCTTGCATAGCTGGGTGGTTTTTTTTGTGCTTTTCATATATAGAAATTTCCCATATGGTTTATATTCATATATACGAATATATGTATAATTTCTATACCTTATATATTGTAATGTTGATAAAATGGTAGATCTTTTAAAATTTATGTAGATAGTAGCCTACAATGTCATTTAGTCACACACTGCAGTAAGTGGGACTTAAACTGTTGTCACAAAAGTAGGGTTCTTTACCCAGTGTGCAATGAGCCAATCTTACACACAGAGACGAGATATTGTTTATTACAGAGTTGCATGAGTCTAGATGCTAGAACAAAGCCAGCATACCAGAAAACAAAAGACACAGTTATTCTATGCAAAATCTTATCACTACATTCACACCCTCAGGACAGTCCTAAAGAGCCAATTGGTTACACATTTGCATATTGGTTACACAATCATTTTAGTACTATGCATGTTCCCTGAGGAGGGGTCTCAGGCTGGGCCTGGGTCTTCCCTCCTGGGGGTGTGATTTTTAGGATTACAATGAGTGTATAATGAGCAAAGTTCAGCTAAAGGACATTTTATCTAACAATCTCAAGATACATGTTAAACAAGGATCAACAAATTGCTGAGGCTCCAAGGTGTCTACACTGCAAGGACAGGTGCGGTGGGTGCACTCGACCCACCCCCCACAGGCAAACCAGCAGTAGTTTGGTCCAGACTCCAGAGGAGGTAAGGGCCTGAGCCGCAACCAGGCCAAGAACTCCTTCCAGGAGACCCACAAGGAAGCAGAACGGCACACTAAACGCCGGTGGCTTGTGGGCGCAGGGAGTCTCATGCATACTTTTCCTACTGTATGCAATTTGACTATGAGTCAACCACTTCATGTGTTGTATGATTTTTAATATACTCTTTGATTCATGTTACTTGGTAGACTAGATTTGCTAAAATTTCAAGCTCATATTTACCAAAAGCAACTGCAGACTGCACTAAATGCCTGCAAGATAAAATCTAGCTTGCATTTTGCTGGGAAGGATGAACTGACTGGGAAAACAACCATCCAAGGCTAACGCAGAGATATCACAGACCTCTGAAAAGTGGGGCCTATTTGGCACTCCACTGAGAAGAAAATATTTATCCAGACAAAATGGTACCTTCAAGGATATTGAACAAAAACAATGTCTACAACTGAACAAAACAAAGGCCCACATGGAGTCAGAGAAAAAGGGTCCAATGGGGAGCAAAGGACCCGGTGGTGAAAATTTGCTGTTGAACTGGATCTTGGTGTGAATGGTCTGTAAAGATATAAAAGTTTGTGGTTTTCTATGCTCGGGTGGACCTCTCTGCAGGTACCCAGCTTGAGCCAGCCCTTCTGCTATTCTATTCCGTTAATTTTTTTATTTTCTGAGAATTTTGTTTCCTGAAAGTCTGTTTTGCATGTGGTTAAGGGCCTCGTCTGAAAGTTTGCCACTGGAGCTTTAAAAATAGGTTCCAGAGCGAATGGTTATCAGGGAAGGAATGCCTGGAAGTTTGCTTTTGTGAAAGGCTATGGGCCTCCCCTGAAAATTTGCCTTTGGACCTCTTTAAGAAATATAAACCTTGTTCTGCAGTAAGCAGAACCCTAAATTACTCCCCCAAGGTTCCCAATAAGGAGTTTTCCAAATCACTCTTTGTTAGAGTAGCAGACTGACCCTAAACTGAGAGGATTTACATATGTTTAGGTTAGCAATTGCCAGCAGGATTCTTTCTTTTAAGTGGTAATGACTACAAAGCCACTACAAATCCTGAATGGGTACTGGCAAAAGGATGGTCTTGTTTCTAATAGTCTGTATAATATTTATGTAGCTCCTGACACAATTTACCCCCTTGTTCTGGTGTTACTGCGTAAGAGTCCCATACACTCAAGGTAGGACAAGGAAGCCAGCCTCCCTGGCACTACAAGCCATGTCTTAATGGCCACGAACCCAAGACAAATTTTGCCCTCTGTCTACGCAGGAGGAAACGTGCTGTTGGTGTTGCTGCCAGCACCTCCCAGTAAGCCCTGCATTCTGTTGGGGGATGCTGCAGTTGCCAAAGGACAGCTCATACCTGGAGTGACCCAGTCATGTTTGCCTCAGTAGATCTGATGGGATCATCTTCTGCCACTGCCGACAGCTCCTGCGTCAGACCTACTGTTTGTCTTGTGATGTAACCCTGGCGTGAATGCAGTAGTCAAACTGCTCACCAGCCCCTTGTGAACCAGAAGCCATGACCCATCTGAGCTGGGATGCACAACTGGCACAGCAGGACAGCCACCACCCAGGGAGCTGATGATCTGTGCCACCTCCTACCTGTGTGTGCTGGTTTGACTGAAAATGGGTTAATTTTCTTCATGCGGTTAGAAACCTTTCTTTTCCATCGCTAACACACTCATTATTTGGACTTAGTTTAAAAACAAGAGATAACACCCCAGCACAAAGTCAATGTTTTTAATTGCTCTGGTCTGAAAGCCAAGGACATTCTGAGTGCTCTGCCCACTGCTGTGAGGCATCGAGGAAGGGGGACATGGATGGGGCAGAGTTTGACCGACATCCAGGCTGATCAATAAGAGTATTCCATCCCATTAGTGTCATGCTTCGTATTTAAGGAGAGTTGGGACCTTCCGGTTGGCTCTTTCGCTCTCTCTCGGGTGCTTTCTCTTGCGTGCGTTCTTTTTTTTCCTTCACTCTTTTTTGTCAGAGCCGGGGAAGTTTTTGGTGCAGGACGTTAAGTTCGGCTTTTTGCCATTTTGCAGAGGCCTCTGGCCTTTCTGCCTTTATCCTCTCTTTTCTCTCTCTGGGATCGGCTTTGGAACCAGGTGCTGTTTCCTAGGACTGACTACTCAGTGTGTTCGTGAGGAATTGCCTTGAGTATCTTTTATTTCTATTATATATATTTACTAATAGTGTATTAGTATAATGTTATTTTATTATAACTGTGTTTATCTCAATCCAAGTTTCTCCCCTCCCTTTTGATTCTCTCCCCTATTGGGGGGGGGGGGAGGGGGGGGAGAGGGTGAGTGAGCAGCTATCATGGTTGTATTGCTAGCTTGGGTTAAACCACAACACTGTATCATCCTCAACCACTACTTATCCTTCAGTACTCCTCGTCCTCTCCAAATTTACTAAACAGTCACAGGACAAAGACATGAGGGAATGATTTGTAATTATGCAGTCAGTCTTCTGATTTCAAACCTTCTCTTTCCTGCTTTGATTTAGAGCCACCAGAAATGAAGTTAAACAGTATCATCCGGATAAAATGGATAAACTGAACTCTTACTGAGCTGATGCTACTGAATTTAAAAAAAAAAAAAAAAAAAAGAAGAAGATGAAAAATGCTGAGCATATTAGCAATGACTTAAGCACATGACATTTGGAAGACAGTGATTTAAATACCTGTCTGTGGAAATTGAAATAGCATGTTTAATTTCAAAACGTGTAATTTGAATCTAAACTTTCTATATGCTAATACGCTATATTCTACATATTCCTAAGATTTCTTTTCCTCCTTTTTCAGGAAAGTCCACCAACTCTTCCTGCTACATGCTCCATCATGAAGCAGAGACAGGGGCTGATTACTCCTCTTTCCAGGAAGAGTAATGGCCTCTGTGGTCCTCCTCTAGCTCTCCTTCAGCACCAGGCAGTCTTCTCTCCTCTACAAACATTTCTCAAGGAACATCTTGGTGAAACAAAGAAATTGACTTAAGAGCAGGTTGATTCCACTGTGAAACAGGCATTCTTTATTAGCCAACGCTGGGGTCGCACTGGGGATTCTCCACCATAAGTGCCTCCAACGACTGGACGCTCTTATGTAGCTTATATTCACACAATTACTGCATATTCATTACAATTTTTGGAATTTTTTAACATACAATGCATCTATGCTAAGAAATGATTGCATAAACATGAGGTCAGTTATTTCATGGTCTTTGCTGTCATCTGGTGTCCTCCTATCTGTACTGCAGTCTCTTTGAGTGTCGTATTCTTCCAAGGGTCGTCTTAGTCTACCTCATGTGTTACTTACAATACATCTACTAGTTTCTAGTTAAATATAAGCTAAGCATCCTGCTTCTAAACAATGTATTACTTAATCTTCTGTCTCCATCTTGTCATGCAAGAGGATCTGAAACCTTGAAAAATATCCCCTCATTTTACAGATGGTTAAGAAACATATGTCATTGTTCAATGATGGGTATACCTTTTGCAACTTAATCATGATGTACATTGATTCAGCAGCTTCCCTTCATTGGCACCACTCTGCTTTTGAACCTAACCTGGATTAGTACAACCATTACACTCCTAATTCATTTTGATTTATGACAGAGTTGATATTACTTGTCTGTAACAGCTATAAACATTACTTCAGAACTGAGATTTTCTGTTCTGTGGTAGTGTCTACTTCCATCTGAACTCTGACAAAAGAATCTTTTTCATGGGCCTGAGCATTTTCATTACAGGGGAGCTGATACTTAGTGATGTGTTATCTCTGTGCATGGGGTATGTCCTGGTTTTGTTAAAAACAAGTTTCTCTTTTAGCGAATTTTTGCCTGTCAGCTAAAGCCTTCATATTAGCTGCATTTTCCTGGAGAACCCGACACATGTTTTGGTTAAACCTAGCAATGGAATGCAAACTTATTGATAAGCACGGATGGACATCTCGCGAGAGGGGCAACGAGAAACTGGTGATCGAGAGACTGACCAACGGTGTATAACATTCCATTCACGTGAATACTTCATATAAAAGTGGGAGATCACGAGGATCTCGTCCCCTTTGCCTTTTCCCTTTTGCCTTTTCCCTTTTTTTCCTCATGGCTGACATTAGGAGAGGACCTTGCTGGTCGTCCCTGTGAACTGAGGCCTAGTGAGAGACTGAATCCAGCTCCGGTTGGCTACAGAGTCTAATCCAGGACTTTGGGTGCTGGCTCTGCAGTTGCTGAGACTTACAAGATTGGTTTTGTATATTTTGTATTATTTTCTCTATTCTTATCAGTAGCGTTAGTAAAACATCTTTAACTTTTCCAACTCTCTTCTCTCTGTCCTTCTTTCCCTCCCGATCGCCTGTCCTGAGTGGGAAGGGGGGAGAGGGAGGGGAAAAAGGGGGAAGTTGGGGGGAGAGGAGGTTAACAATACATCTGCCAGGGTTTGATTGTCACCCCACAATCCTAACCCTCGACAGATAATTGGCGCCCAACGTGGGGCAAGAGAAAGGGGTAAATTTGGAGATTTTTGGCTTTTCTACTGCTCTGACGTACCTTTCAATTTTCTTGGCACGGTGCCAACTCATAGAGTTGTGATACTCGCGCGTCTGTTTGCTTCGGATATTTTTTAGTGGTATTAAGGCAAAGTGAATTACATTGATTTAAAGATGTTATGGCAAAAGTTGTATCAGTTATTTTCTACATTGTGCTCGCTGATCCCATATCTGTGTTGGTGTTTCTTTCTGAATCGAAGTATTCATTATATAACAACAAGAAACTGGACAGCGGTCATGATGATTCTGTGTGGTATGGCACTGGTTTATTTCATTATACTGCAGCCGCTGATGAATTTCTACTCGCTTCTGCTTTACCTTGAAAAACCTCCAGGAGAGATTAAAGAGCAGAATGGCTCTATATTTGCTAATTGGTCAAGCGAATCTTTAGAAAGGCTGACTAACAATACTTTTGTGATTTCGCTGGGACAGTTTGCAAATGTGTTAGAGAACTTTGAATACCCTTGGAGCTTTGATAGAACTGTGATGGTGTTATCTGGTTTGCTGAATGTGTGTCAGTTTGTGTTACTGTTAAGAGAAATGAGGTTCAATAGGAGGTTTGCGTCTCTTTTTAGTCCTGAGATTTGCGGTGCGCCTTCGGAAGCTTTAGCAAAAAGCACTCCTAGCCGCTCGAGAAAAGGCAAAACAGCCAAAGCTGCTGCTGCAGCCACTGCCCCCCCAACCACGGCTTCACAGGCTGAAGCTACAGCTCCTACGCAGAGCTCCTCTGCCAAGGTCGCTGCAGATAACGTTACTTCTCCAGCCTCAAAGGCTAACAAGGCAGCCCCCCCGCCTTCACACACTGGGCACTGTTGCTGCTGTAACCACAGCAATCACTGTGACAGTCATTCAGACTCTGAAAATGAATCAAATGATGGTGAACCCATATCAGCATCAGTTGCTGGTTGTAAGAAAGTCACTAGAAAGACTACCCGTGCAGCCGGTGATGGCACAGGGCCAACATCAACCCAAGAGGCATCATCATCAGGACAGGGTGGAGATGAAGTGACCACCACTCGGTCCTTTTCTCCAGGTGAGCTGAGAGATCTGCGAAAAGACTTTAGTCGTCGTGAAGGCGAGAATATTTTAACCTGGCTGCTGCGATGCTGGGACAATGGGGCAGAAACAATTGAATTAGAAGGTGGTGAAGCCAGGCAGCTGGGATCTCTGTCAAAAGATTCCACCATTGATAGGGCAATTTCAAGAGAGTCTAATGCCACTACTCTCTGGACCCGACTCCTGGCAGCTATGAAAGTCAGATTTCCCTACAAGGAAGATTGTATATCCAAGTTAGGGAAATGGAATACTATGGAGAGAGGTATCCAGTTCCTGAGAGAATTAGCTGTGCGAGAGATCATCTATCTAGGGCCAAACAGCCAAGAGGGGACAGACCCAGATAGAATCAATTGTACAAAATCTATGTGGCGCAGATTTGTACAAAGTGCACCACCTGCATATGCTAAGTCATTGGCAGGGATGGTCTGGTCGGCTAGAGGTATACAAGAAATTAATGAAGTGATTGAGCAGCTCCGGTACTTTGAGGACAGCCTTGCTGGTTCTCTACGGGCTTGTGTCTCCGCTGTGGAGAAACTGTGTGAAAAATCTGATGACCGGTTTGAAAAGCTGTTGCAAGAAATCAAAGAGCTCAGAGAAGGCTCGTACTGTTCACGACCTGCACAAACCTATGTTTCAGCTGTTAGGAGAAGACGTTTCCAATCTCGAGAGAGAAGGCAGAGACAGCCCACAAAAAGAGGTTCACTGTGGTTCTTCCTACATGAGCAGGGAGAAAACATGAATAAGTGGCATGGAAGGCCTACCTCAGAACTTCAAGAACGAGTACGTGAGATAAAAGGAAAAACTCCTAGGAAAGTGGCTGCTCCAGTTTACAAAAGGAGCAGAAGAGATTCTGATGCTCTTGAAGGAACCTCTAATTCACACCCAGAGACTCTGCAAAACAGGAATTAGAGGTGCCCTGCCTCCAACCAGGTGGAGGAAAGGGATAACAGAGTTTATTGGACTGTACAAATACTATGGCCTGGTACAACACAACCCCAGGAGTATAAAGCTTTAGTGGACACTGGTGCTCAGTGCACAATAATTCCTTCTAATTATAAAGGAACGCAATCCATCAATATTGTTGGAGTGACTGGGGGATCCCAGGAGCTGACTGTTGTAGAGGCTGAAATGAGCCTAACTGGAAAAAACTGGCAAAAGCATCCCATTGTGACTGGTCCAGATGCTCCGTGCATCCTTGGTATAGACTACCTCAGGAGAGGGTATTTTAAGGACCCAAAAGGGTATAGGTGGGCATTTGGTATAGCAGCTGTGGACACTGAGAAAATTGAACAGCTGTCTGATTTGCCTGGTCTTTCAGATGACCCTTCTGTTGTAGGACTGCTGAGGGTTGACGATCAGCAGGTGCCAATTGCTACCACGACAGTGCATCGCCGGCAATATCGCACCAATCGAGACTCTTTGATTCCTATCCAGAAGCTGATCCGTCAATTGGAAAGCCAGGGTGTGATCAGTAAGACTCGCTCACCTTTTAATAGCCCAATCTGGCCAGTGCGTAAGTCTAGTGACGAGTGGAGACTAACTGTAGACTATCGTGGCCTGAATGAAGTTACACCACCACTGAGTGCTGCTGTGCCTGACATGCTAGAACTGCAATTTGAACTGGAGTCAAAGGCAGCCAAGTGGTATGCTACAATTGACATTGCTAATGCATTTTTCTCTATTCCTGTAGCAGCAGAGTGCAGGCCGCAGTTTGCTTTCACCTGGAGGGGCATCCAGTATACATGGAATCGCTTGCCCCAGGGGTGGAAACACAGTCCTACCATCTGCCATGGACTGATCCAGACCACGCTGGAGCAAGGTGAAGCTCCAGAACACTTGCAATATATTGATGACATCATCGTATGGGGCGACACAGCGAAAGAAGTCTTCGAGAAAGGTGAGAGAATAATTCATATTCTTTTGGATGCTGGTTTTGCCATAAAACGAAGTAAGGTCAAGGGACCTGCACGAGAGATCCAGTTTTTAGGAATAAAATGGCAAGATGGCCGTCGTCAGATCCCAATGGATGTGATCAACAAAATTGCAGCAATGTCTCCACCTACTAATAAGAAGGAGACACAGACTTTCTTGGGCGTTGTAGGTTTTTGGAGAATGCATATTCCTGACTACAGCCACATTGTGAGCCCTCTCTATCGAGTGACTCGTAAAAAGAACCAATTTGAGTGGGGCCCTGAACAACGACAAGCCTTTGAACAAATTAAGCGTGAGATAACTCATGCGGTGGCCCTTGGACCAGTCCGAACTGGACTAGATGTTAAAAATGTGCTCTACACCACAGCCGGAGATAATGGACTTTCCTGGAGCCTCTGGCAGAAAGCACCAGGAGAAACCCGAGGTCGACCCTTAGGTTTTTGGAGCTGAGGATACAAAGGATCTGAGGCCAACTATACTCCAACTGAAAAGGAGATACTAGCAGCATATGAAGGAGTTCGAGCTGCTTCAGAAGTGA
Organism: Patagioenas fasciata; assembly: GCF_037038585.1. Lineage (NCBI taxonomy): Eukaryota > Metazoa > Chordata > Aves > Columbiformes > Columbidae > Patagioenas > Patagioenas fasciata. The sequence goes on from NC_092559.1 coordinate 45,677,241, forward strand.
TCGGCACTGAAGCACAGCTCCTCCTGGCACCTCGACTGCCGGTGCTGAGCTGGATGTTCAAAGGGACGGTTCCCTCTCCACATCATGCAACCGAGGTTACATGGAGTAAATGGATTGCACTGATCACGCAACGAGCTCGAATTGGAAGTCCCAACCGTCCAGGGATATTAGAAGTGATTACAGACTGGCCAGAAAGCAAAGATTTTGGGATGTCTCCAGATGAGGAGGAAGTAAAACGTGCTGAAGAAGCACCACCATATAATACGCTTTCAGAGACTGATAAGCAGTATGCACTGTTCACAGATGGATCCTGTCGTCTTGTAGGAAAACATCGAAGGTGGAAAGCTGCTGTGTGGAGTCCCACACGACAAGTTACAGAAGCCACTGAAGGACAAGGTGAATCCAGTCAGTTTGCAGAAGTGAAAGCCATCCAGCTGGCTTTGGACATTGCTGAACGAGAGAAGTGGCCAATACTTTATCTCTATACTGACTCATGGATGGTAGCAAATGCCTTGTGGGGGTGGCTACAGCAATGGAAGAAAAGCAACTGGCAGCGCAGAGGCAAACGCATTTGGGCTGCCACACTGTGGCAAGACATTGCTGCTCGGCTAGAGAGCCTGCCTGTGAAAGGTCGTCATGTAGATGCTCATGTGCCTAAAAGTCGAGCCACCGAGGAACATCTAAACAACCAACAAGCGGATCAAGCTGCTAAGATCAAAGTAGCTGAGGTGGACTTGGACTGGCAACATAAAGGTGAACTTTTCCTAGCTCGGTGGGCCCATGATGCTTCAGGGCATCAAGGTAGAGATGCAACATACAAATGGGCTCGTGATCGAGGGGTGGATTTAACTATGGACACTATTTCACAGGTTATTCATGAATGTGAAACTTGCGCCGAAATCAAACAAGCAAAACGGTTAAAACCTGTATTGTGGCGGTAGCAAATTCGACGAATCCAGACGCCGGCATAAGCTCTTTGATCGAACGGGCGGGCCGGGCGAGAGTAAGGAGTCTAATTCAATGTGAATTTACCATCCGTACTCTTTAATGAACTCTTAAACAACACTGAATATCAATGTCCCCGAGACCACGTTTTTCCAAGCCTTATATACTCTATACCAAAAGGCCATGCGGCAAGTGCAGGCTACAATTGGTTACACTCACAGTCACTCATCCCCCCCCACTATGGTGATTGGCTGCAGGGCACTGTTCACAGACTGTTCATGCGCAGCGGCAACGCCCCTCCTGCAGCCTGGGTCGAGAGCAGACCGGCTTCTGTTTACTTTCCTTTTGTCTCTGGTGTCTCAGGGAAATCCTTCCGTGTAGCACAGCCGCATCAAGCCCTGGCTTGTTCACAGCACACAGCCAGTAACTCTCCACACTGTATGGTATGGGGGGCGATGGTTAAAGTATAAGTATGGAGAAGCTTGGCAGATTGATTATATTACACTTCCACAAACACGTCAAGGTAAGCGTTATGTACTTACAATGGTAGAAGCAACCACTGGATGGTTGGAAACATATGCCGTACCTCATGCTACAGCCCGAAATACTATCTTGGGCCTTGAGAAGCAGGTCCTTTGGCGGCACGGTACGCCAGAAAGAATTGAATCAGACAACGGTACTCATTTCAAAAACAGTATTATAGACAATTGGGCCAAAGAACATGGTATTGAGTGGGTATATCATATTCCATATCATGCACCAGCCTCTGGGAAAATTGAAAGGTACAATGGTTTGTTAAAAACTACACTAAAGGCACTTGGTGGTGGAACCTTTAAAAACTGGGATTCACATTTAGCAAAAGCCACTTGGTTGGTCAACACTAGGGGATCAACCAATCGAGCCGGGCCTGCCCAATCAGAAATTCTACGGACTGTAGAAGGAGATAAAGTCCCTGTAGTACACATGAAAAATATCTTAGGAAAGGCAGTATGGGTTACTCCTGCCTCAGGCAAAGGCAAACCTATTTGTGGGATTGTTTTTGCCCAGGGACCTGGCAGCACCTGGTGGGTGATGCTTAAGGATGGAGAAGTTCGGTGTGTACCTCAAGGGGATTTGATTTTAGGTGAAAATATGCAATGCTGAACTGTATGATGTGAATTGCCGCACTAACAATGTTTAATAAGTGTCTTTCAGATCAAGACAATGGTGATGAAACTAGAGCTAGCTTCTTCGAGTGGCGCCTGACACCTTCTTCGAAGTTGGTGTCCTTAACCCACAAATAGTGGTCATGAGATGCACTTGGACCATTTTCCCTGCCCTGGGAGACTGTTGTGACAAAATGAACTTCATGAACTTTTCAAAGGATGGTCCACTGATTAATTACTCCTGTGTATATATGTACATATATATATATATATATATATATAGTAGTAGTGATTAATTAGATTGTATTGATAGATTGTATTGATAAGGTTTAAGTATTCAGTGAATGTCATATTATAAGGGGTGGAATGTCCTGGTTTTGTTAAAAACAAGTTTCTCTTTTAGCGAATTTTTGCCTGTCAGCTAAAGCCTTCATATTAGCTGCATTTTCCTGGAGAACCCGACACATGTTTTGGTTAAACCTAGCAATGGAATGCAAACTTATTGATAAGCACGGATGGACATCTCGCGAGAGGGGCAACGAGAAACTGGTGATCGAGAGACTGACCAACGGTGTATAACATTCCATTCACGTGAATACTTCATATAAAAGTGGGAGATCACGAGGATCTCGTCCCCTTTGCCTTTTCCCTTTTGCCTTTTCCCTTTTTTTCCTCATGGCTGACATTAGGAGAGGACCTTGCTGGTCGTCCCTGTGAACTGAGGCCTAGTGAGAGACTGAATCCAGCTCCGGTTGGCTACAGAGTCTAATCCAGGACTTTGGGTGCTGGCTCTGCAGTTGCTGAGACTTACAAGATTGGTTTTGTATATTTTGTATTATTTTCTCTATTCTTATCAGTAGCGTTAGTAAAACATCTTTAACTTTTCCAACTCTCTTCTCTCTGTCCTTCTTTCCCTCCCGATCGCCTGTCCTGAGTGGGAAGGGGGGAGAGGGAGGGGAAAAAGGGGGAAGTGGGGGGGAGAGGAGGTTAACAATACATCTGCCAGGGTTTGATTGTCACCCCACAATCCTAACCCTCGACAGGGTATTGTCCTGGTTTTGGTTAAAACAAGATGATTTTTCTTTTAGTGAATTTTCCTTTCAGCTAAGTTCTTCTAAGTAACTGCATTTTTCTGAAGTTGGCTGCATGTTTTTCGGACACTGTTCACTCCAGAGCTGATAACGTTAGGAATGGTGTGCAGAAAAGGCCCAGGTTTATCCTTATTGCTATGGCAGTCAAGATCGCTGATAAATTTTCTATGTCCCATAAGTGAGAGGGGCATACTCGCAGGGAGGGGCAGACAGAACAGGTGACCCAAATTGGCCAGCTAGGTATTCCATCCCATACACATCATAAACCATATAAAAGTGAGAAATAACAAGGGTCTCGCGCTCTTCATCCATGGCTGGCATCTGAAGAGGACCCTGCCTGTTCTGCCTGCAATCCTAGGCCTTCCTACATTTGCTACTCACTAACAGAGAGGGTCTCGTGGGAGAAGTGGCAACTGGTGGCTACCTTGGCCACAGTGGCCTCGAAGCAGTCAGGCTCAAAATCTATGCTAATGGGAGGAAAATTAACACCGAGAGCTCAGCTCTAGATATGAGGAGAGCAGACTTCAGGCTGTTCAGAGAACTACTTAGTAGGATTCCCTGGGAAGAATCTTTTGAAGGTGTTGGGGTCCATCAGTGTTAGTCGCTTTTTAAGTACCACCTACTAAAAGCACAGGACCAGGCAATTCCAAAATGCCGAAAATCTAGCAGGTGAGGCAAAAAGCCAGCTTGGCTGAACAGGAATCCTCTTGAAATATGGTCAGTGGAAGCAAGGTCAGATGTCATGGGAGGACTACAGAGATGCTGGTCTCCACGGCAGGGAGGAAATTTGTGCAGCCAAAGCTCAATTAGAATTGAATATGGCCAGTACTGTGAAGGACAACCAAAAAGGCTTTTTAAAATATGTTAGTGGCAAAAGGCAAACCAGAAATAACATTTGCCCATTACTCTATGAGCATGGTCACCTTATAAACAGGGACATAGACAAAGCTGAGACGTTTAATGCTTTCTTCGTTTTGGTCTTCAACACCCAATAGCCCTGGGCTAGAGAAACCATGGCTGGGTAAACAATAAACTCCCAATCAATCTGGAACTTCTATGAGATTTGCTATTCCAGTTAGATCCCTACAAGTCAATCGAACCTAATGGAATTCATCCAAGGGTGCTTAAAGGGCTGGCTGATGTCACAGCAAGACCTCTCTCTGTGATTTTTCAATGCTTCTGGGAATTTGGAGAGGTCCCAGATGACTGGAAGCTGGCAAACGTCTGAATCTGCAAGAAGGGCAACACAGATGACCCTGGCAACTACAGGTCTGTCAGTCGTACTTCTGTGCCTGGCAAAATTATGGAGAAGATTATTCTGGGAGTTATTAAAAAACATCTGAATGACAACAGTCATTGGTCCCAGCCAGCATGGGTTCATGAGGGAAAGTCCTACTTAACAAGCTTACTTTCTTTCTATGACAAGGTTACCCACGTAGTTGACCAGGGGAAGCCTGTCAATGTGATCTTTTTGAATTTCAGTAAAGCCTTTGATACTGTCTCTCACAGAATCCTCCTGTATAAGATGTCCAGCAAACAGCTGGATAAACACACAATGCAGTGGGTGAGCAATTGGCTGACGGGCCAGACTCATAGGGTTATAGTAAATGGGTTATGTCGGCCTGGCAACTAGTCACTAGCGGAGTTCTGCAGGGTTCCATCTTATGGCCAGTACTCTTTAATGTCTTCATAAGTGACTTGGACACAGAACTTGATGGAATACTAAGTTTGCCAATGTCACAAAATTGGGAGGAGCTGTTGACACTCTCGAGGGCAGAGAGGCCCTGCAGAGGGATCTGGACAAATGGGAGAACTGGGCAATCACCAAATGCATGAAGTTCAACAAGGGCAAGTGCCGGATTTTGCACCTGGGACACGGCAACCCTGGCTGTACATACAGTCTGGGGGACGAGATGCTGGAAAGCAGCTCTGTGGAGAGGGATCCGGGGTTTCTGGTTGGCGGCAAGTTGAACGTGAGCCAAGGGTCCCTTCCAACTCAGGACATTCTATGATACAGATCACAAATTCTTGACACAGTTAATGAAGGAGCCAAAGAGGAGAGGTGTGCTGCTGGACCTCATCCTAACAAACCAAGAAGAACTGGTTGGAGATGTCATGGTTGGGGGCAGCCTCGACTGCAGTGACCATGAGATGGTAGAGTTCAGGATCCTGTGTGGAGGAAGCAGGACAATAAGTAGGACTAAAACCATGGACTTGAGCAGGGCGAATTTTGAACTCTTCAAGGTCCTGCTTGGAAGATTCCCATGGGTTAGGGCTCTAGAAGGTAGTGGGGTCCAAGAGAGTGGTCCATCACTTCCTCCAAACCCAAGACTGATGCATCCCAATGAAGAAGAAATCAAGTAAGAAGAGTAGGAGGCCAGCATGGATGAGTAAGGAGCTCCAGTCAAGACTCAGGTGGAAGAAGGATGTTTATGTAATGTGGAAAAAGGGACAGACCACCTGGGAGGAATACGAAGAAGCTGTTAGAGTATGCAGGGATGCAGTGAGGAAGACCAAGCTCTACGTGGAAGCAAATCTGGCCAGGGATGTCAAGGACAACAAGAAGGCCTTCTTCAAGTATATCAGCAGCAAAAGGAAGGTTAGGGAAAATGTAGGTCTGCTGCTGAATGAGGAGGGTGCCCTGGTGATGTATGATACAGAGAAGGCAGAGTTACTGAATGCCGCCTTCGCTTGTTTTTAATGCTAAGAGCAGCCCTCAGGAATCCCAGACTGCAGAAGCAGGAGACAAAATCTAGGAAAAGGAACCCTTGCCTTTGGTTGAGGAGGATCAGGTTAGAGATTGTTTAGGCAAAGTGAACATCCACAAATCCATGGGCCCCAATGGTATGCACTCATGAATGCTGAGAGAGTTGTAGATATTATTGCCGAGCCATTCTTCATCATCTTGGAATGGTCTTGGAGAACAGGAGAGGTGCATGAGGACTGCAAGAAATGCAGCATCACTCCAGTCATCAAAAAAGGAAAGAAGGATGGCCCAGGAAACTACAGGCCAGTCAACCTCACCTCCATCCCTGGAAAGGTGCTGGAACAGCTCATTCCGCATGTCATCTCCAAGCACCCTTCTATGATGGTTTAACTGGCTAGGTAGATAAGGGAAGAGCAGTGGATGTTGTCTCCCTTGACTTCAGCAAGGCTTTTGACACCGTCTCTCTCAACATCCTCATAGGCAAGCTCAGGAAGTGCGGGCTGGATGAATGTACAGTGAGATGGATCATGAACTGGCTGGATGGCAGAGCTCAGAGGGTTGTGATCAACAGCGCAGAGTCTGGCTGGAGTCCTGCACTTAGTGGGGTTCCCCAGGGGTCAGTATTAGGTCCAGTCCTGTTCAACCTGTTCATCAGTGACCTGGATGAAGAGACTGAGTGCACCCTCAGCAAGTTTGTTGATGATGCCAAACTGGGAGGAAGGGTTGATACACCAGAAGGCTGTGCTGCCGTTTAGCGAGACCTGGACAGGCTGGAGGACTGGGCACGGAAGAACCTAATGATGTTCAGCAAGTGCAAGTGTAGGGTCCTGCACCTGGGGAGGAATAACCCCAGGCACCAGTACAGTTTAGGGGTGGACCTGCTGGAAAGCAGCACTGCAGAGAAGGACCTGGGAGTCCTGGCTGACAACAGGTTGGCCATGAGTCAGCAATGTGCTCTTGTAGACAAGAAGGGCAATGGTATCCTGGGGTGCATTAGAAGGAGTGTGACCAGCAGGTCGAGAGAGGTTATCCTCCGCCTCTACTCTGCCCTGGTGTGGCCGCATCTGGAATACTGTGTCCAGGTCTGGTCTCCCCAGGGTTAAGAAAGACAAGGAATTACTGGAAGGAGTCCAACAGAGAGCTACAAAGATGAGCATCTTTCTTATGAGGAGAGACTGAGAGAGCTGGGTCTGTCCAGCCTGGAGAAGAGAAGACTGAGAGGGGTTCTTATTTATGCTTATAAATATCTCAAGGGTGGATGTCAAGAGGATGGGACCATCCTCTTTTCAGCAGTGCCCAACAATAGGATGAGGGGCAACAGGAAGAGACTGAAGCATAGGCAGTTCCATCTGAATATGAGGAGAAACTTCTTTACTTTGAGGGTGATACAGCACTGGAACAGGCTGCCCAGAGATGTCGTGGAGTCTCCTTCTCTGGAGACATTCAAAGCTCGCCTGGATGTATTCCTGTGCAATCTGCTCTAGGTGTACCTGCTTTATCAGGTGAGTTGGACTAGATGATCTCCAGAGGTCCCTTCCAACCCCAACCATTCTGTGATTCTGTGATGGCACTGCTAGCCATGTCAGCCATAGAAAAATGGCTAATTGGTGTTGTCAGTTGTAGCTAATTACAGAAATTAGTCTAAATCCAGTCTGGTGTTCGAATTACCTAGAGCACTTTAAGAGTCCATGAGGTACCAGCATCTTTCCACAAGCATGAATTAATCAGCTAAGAGTATATTAGCTTTATGCTGTGCTGATTAGTAGTTCTCTTTTGCTGGATAGTCTTTTGTACCTCATATGGGCAACAACTCCAACCTCTCTTAAACATTCCCCCTGGCCAGACGTCACCTAAATATCTTTGCCTTGTAGCAGTTATCTCTCAATGGACTACATCTCACCTCAAGTCTACACATACTGAAATGATATCTTCCTATTCTGTAGGACAGACAAAAGCAAAAATTCCATGTCGTTTATATGGACCCAACACCTGCAACATATATGTTGAAAGAGAACTGCTAAGAACCCACCTTACTCTCCCCATTCTCATGTTGAAAAGGACTGTGCGATCCACTAAATACATTAAAATATGTCTTATATGTGATGAAGATACATTTCATAGTATTGTTGGTTTAAAAAATGTGAAGTCTATTCATTGCTACTAATTACAGAAATGCATATGAAGAAGGGTACCAATTTCAAAGGGAAACTGTAGTGCTCAAAGTATCCCACAAGAGTATGTGGTTAGAAAGGACAGCTGAGGTTTGATTCCTTTAATGTCTTTGAAATAAAGGATGAAAAGGAAATTATTCTGAAGTTTTGGTTCCTGTAAAACACTGTGTAGAGCTGCTTCTGAGGCTGCAAGCTGTAGTTGCGATCACTCTGAAACTTGTATTCCTCTTCATGTATCTTCCTCTGGTACAGTAACTGAGGTCAAAAGGACAATGGGATTCAAAGAAAGACCCTGATTTATATACAAGATGTGAACACCATCAACTTCATTTGAGAGGATTCATACCAAAAAGAGTTTAAAAAGCTATTACTCCTCATACTTGAGAGTATAAGGTCACCTCTGATTAGAAGGGCTAGAAAGAAATTTCCTGCTGTGGCATGGAGCCTTGCACTTCTGAAGCATTTGGTAACAGATACACTCAGAGACAAAATGATAAATTACTCGAATCTCAGATCAGATTGAGTATTGATATATTGTGTCCCTGGTTTGAAAACAAAGGAGACATCCACCAGCAAAGAGCATGAAGGAATGGCTGCATGGGGTCAGCCAATGACTTAGCTTCCTGCTGTTTCAGCAAGAGTTCAACAATGGCTGCCAAGGGAAAGGTACAAGAAAGGAAGTATGCAGCTTTTTTTTTTTTTTTTTTTTAAAGTGCTAGGATTTACAGAGGGAGATAGTCTCACTGATTAGGTTTAGGTACCTAATTTAGAATCCCGAGTTAGAAGGGAGACTCCCCAGGTTCCTGGATCGCCTCTGGAGGTTTCCTCTGCTCATGGGGTACTGAGGTGTACCTGAGGACAGCAATGTCCTCACCATGAGACGTTCACCTAGAGTTTCGGTACAGCACTACAGACCTCCCGTTTACATGAGGACACTCGGACTCTGGTGTGAGACCCCTGAGTGCCGTCATGCACAGTGAATACCACAGGGTGTGGCAGATGCACTCGACCCCCCCCAGCCAAACGAGCAGCAGTTTGGTCCAGGCTCCAGAGGAGATAATGGCCTGAGCAGCAGCCAGGCCAAGAACTCCTTCCAGGAGACCCACAGGGAAGCAGTATGGCACACTGAACGCCGATGGCTTGTGGGTGCAGGGAGTCTCATGCATACTTTTCCTGCTGTATGCAATTTGACTATGAGTCAACCACTTCATTCTATAAATATGACAGCCTGGATGAGCCCACTTTGAGCTCTCCCTGCTAAATAAATGGGCTGTATGGCAATGGTTCTGCTACTCAGAGGTCAGTGGATGAGTCCAATTCAAGTTCAATATTAATCATGTAGCTTAAGTAGATGCACACCAAATGTAATGGATTATTTAGAGATATAAGGTTGCATGGTTTTCAATATACTCTTTGCTTCATGGTAGATTTGCTAAAATTTTCAGCTGTAAGGTCCTGTTCGTATTTACCAAAAGGAACTGCAGATTACACTAAATGCCTGCAAGATAAAGTCTAGCTTGCATTTTGCTGGGAAGGATGGAACTGACTGGGAAAACAACCATCCAAGACTAACGCAGAGACATCACAGACATCTGCAAAGCTGGGCCTATTTGGCACTCCACTGAGAAGAAAGGATTTATCCAGACAAAATGGCACCTGCAAAGATATGGACCAAAACCAATGTCTACAACTGAACAAAACAAAGGCCCACATGGAGTCAGAGAAAAAGGGTCCAATGGGGAGCAAAGGACCCGGTGGTGAAAATTTGCTGTTGAACTGGATCTTGGTGTGAATGGTCTGTAAAGATATAAAAGTTTGTGGTTTTCTATGCTCGGGCGGACCTCTCTGCAGGTACCCAGCTTGAGCCAGCCCTTCTGCTATTCTACTTCATTAATTTTTTTATTTTCTGAGAATTTTGTTTCTTGAAAGTCTGTTTTGCATGTGGTTAAGGGCCTCGTCTGAAAGTTTGCCACTGGAGCTTTAAAAATAGGTTCCAGAGCGAACGGTTATCAGGGAAGGAATGCCTGAAAGTTTACTTTTGTGAAAGGCTATGGGCCTCCCCTGAAAATTTGCCTTCGGACCTCTAAATGGAGCAAATGGTTATCAGGGAGAGACGAATCCTGAAAGTTTGCATCGTGATGGATATAGGCCTTGCCTGAGAGTTTTCCTCCGGAGCTTCAAGACACAGCCCCTGGAGCAAACAGTTATCAGGGAGGGAAGACACCTGAAGGTTTGCTTCATGAACTGATACACATGCCTGGAAAGAAGGTAAGTAGCATTTGGCTTGGTATATCTCCCCCATGCAGTAAATAGTAGAGTAAATCCGCCATCAAACTCTTTTAAGTCACACTTCTCTTTAAGAAATTTAAACATTGTTCTGCAGTGAGCAAAACCTTAAATTACTCCCCTATGACACAAGGCTCTGCTACCACCAAGGGCTGCACCCAGTCTACAGCTAAATCCACACATACAGCCACCATGCTCCTCAGTTCATTGTTTAAAAGAGATAGGAAATATGAAAAATGACATATGCTGCCTGACTAAAGTTGTCGCCATGAAGAGCATTCAAACTGTTGGGGCATATTAGTGAAAAGCTTTCTTCTTTACCGGAGGGTGCTGAGCAGATGTACCAAATGGTGAGCAGATTTCAGTGACTAACTTCTGTGGTCAATGGCTTCTGATCTATTAGAAAGAATAAGCCCTTTAGCAGAGCTAAAGAAAGTCATAAAGTAAGCTTCTCATCATACTGTCATTGTATTTAAACAGCACCATGCCTACGTGGGAAAAGTTGATGATAAATGCATTCAGATTTTGGCCAAAAAAACTGAATGGAAATCATGAACTATGTCAGTGCTACTCAGATGTGTCCACCCTTTCCTTAAAGTAGAAAAGAATTCTAAGTTTTTAATTTTTAGGTCATTAATTTAAATTCCTAACCAAAGATACTGTAACACAATTGCTATTTTATTAACGTAATCAATTAGATTTTTGCTGGTTATTTTGTCTTAGAATTCACTAGAAAACTTGATGACACATACTTTTACTTTTTATTTTCTTTTTTTTTTTAATTATAACATTTTGCCAAGGCATGCATTTTGCAGAGATGTCATTGGGTCACTACAGTTTTCAACAGCAGACAAAGCTCATTTTCATTGTGTCCTGGTTTTGTTAAAAACAAGACCAGTTCTCTTTTACTGAATTTTCCTTTCAGCTAAGTTCTTCTAAGTAACTGCACTTTTCTGAATTTAGCTGCATGTTTGGTTTTTTTCAGACACTGCACTCCAGAGCTGATAAGGTATGCAGAAGAGGCTCAGGTTTAGATTTATTGCTATAGCAGCCAAGGTTACTGATAAAATTTTGCACATCCCGTAAATGAGAGAGGCATATTTGCAAGGAGGGGCAGACAGAACAGGTGACTAAAACTGACCAATTGAGTATTTCATCCCATACAGGTCATACACCTTATAGAAGTGGGAGATCACGAGGGTCTCGCTCTCTTCGACCATGGCTGGCATCTGAAGAGGACCCTGCCTGTCATGCCTGCAATCCAAGGCCTGGTTCTAGATCCTGCATCCCTGAATGCAGTTCTGGTTTACTGTGGAGTCCAGCTCAGGACTTCCAGGTGCCTGCCCTGCAGCCGCTGGAGCCGTGCCAGCTCCACTGCCACTGACAACGCTGTGCTACCCTGGGAAATTCAAGATTGATTTTGTATATTTTTGTACTATTTTCTCTATTAGTAGCATTAGTAAAGCATTTTAAACTTTTCCTGGATGCTAGATCAAACTAGCATACCAGCAATACAAAAGTCTCAATCATTTATAGAAAATCCTATTACTATACACACACCCTCAGGGCAGTCCTGTAGGGCTGATTGGATACAAAATTTACATACAAGTTATATAACACTATTCTTATTATTCATGCTCATTGAGTAGTGGTCTTCTCCTGGAGGTGGGTAGCCTTCAACGAGGAGGTGTGTTTTTGTATTAAAATGATATTATAATGAGCCAAGTTTACTTTAGGTTAAGCATATCCACAAAATTTGACAATAATCACTAGATAATCAACTGTCCATGGTTGAATTCTCATTTCTGGAATAGATTTTGTTCTACAGCTGAAAGTTAATTACTGCTAGACATCTAATCTATTATTAGTCTAATATTAACTTTCTAGCAGGCCTCATGGTCAGGTCTTTTGGCTCATCTAGCAACATTGCGACAAGCTCAGGCAAGAGACTAATAGGACACTTAATACAACTAACTCTTAAGCTCTGAGATTTTATTTTCCCACACAACTGGCACAGATGAAAAAGGAAGTGAATCAGCTGACCAAAGGAAAAGCACAAATCTGCAGGAAGTCTGTATATAACAGGAGACTATGGCCCATTCAGCAGGGCTGTCACGGAGGAACCTCAGAAATCAGTTTAGGCAGGAAACAAGTTCAAAACAGACTTTATTCTAGCCAAAGCTGTTAAGCAAAGAAACCACGTAGAAATGGGGTTTATCCAAAATTATTCAGCACTCTGGCATCATTTAGTGAACTGTAGGTTCGATATACCAGTTGAGGATATTATCACTGTGCAACCACATAAGAATAATGAGGATCCACAGAGTGCACACACTCACAAAACAAGAGACCTCTTTCACTCAAGGGTACCCATAAGAAATAATTGCTTGCCCAGGGTGGGCAAGGGCTCGCTCATGTTGGAGAATGGCTTAAAAATAAGGGACATGGGTCTGCAGAGCAGTTGTACGAGCAGAGCCTGTTCTGAAGACTTTAGCATAAGTAGTAAGGTTAGGCCGCGGTGGGAACCGCTGACTGTTTCAGTAAAATCAGCAAGGTCACTGCGACCTTGGCAGAGTTTCACAAACAGCTTTCAACAGCACAAGAATGGAGAATAAGCATAGCTAGCAACTGCAAGTAGGAGGACCATGCAAATGTGACTGTTAGAGCTTAAGCCAATTAGTAGGTGACAGGTATGCATAATTATCGTGAACTGTATAAGTATATGCTGTTCGCGCTAATAAATGGAACTATGCTTTGTCACTCATATTGGGTCGACCTGCGTGTTCCTCTGCCGCTCAAACGCTCAAGGATATATCCAGAAGAAAATCACTCACCAAGGAGAAGGTGAGAGTATTCAATCACAGGAAGTCTCCTTAGAAGGCATCTCTTGATGCCTAAACTCAGCAATTAGTAATAAAATAAGTCTATATGAACAAGGGTCATAGATTTTAGACATTTACTAAGTTAATAAGAATAAGCTTCATAGATGTTAGGTTTTAGGCACTTATTCGGCATTAGGTCACAAGAATGGTATTTGTTAAGATAAGCAGGAGAAGGGTAGGAGACAATGCCTTTGCTCTCAGAAGGTAAGGTGGCATACACCAGCACAAGCAGGTTAGAAGACGAATAACAAAGGAATGCAATGCATATGCAAAGGATTTCTTTGAAATGTAATGAATATGCATGATCTGTGTTGATATAATCTGTGTCTGGGAATTGTTCGGTGCCCCCACTAAGCGGAACTATTCCCGTGGGTGCTGGCACATCAATAAAGGTGATGCTTGCTTTTAAAACCACAATTTTTTGGTTTTAGAGGTTTCTTCACATAGCCGATTTACGGCATCACCCTGATCTCAGGGCAGGGCTCTGTTCACAGACCCTCTGCTCCAAGAAGACCACTCAAGGGGGGTCTTTGGCAGGGACCCCCTTTTACAGCCTAGTCTGATCTGGCTATGGTCATTATGAGCATGGTCCAGAATCTTCTTATCTTCTCTGGGCCTGGGCACCTCCTTGGTTGAGGACCCTGTCTGTTGACCGAGGGTCCCACCCCTTACGCTCCCTCAGATTGGAGGGAGAGATGAACATGAGGAGTCACCCTGCCCCAGGGTGGGGGAGGACGTGACTGTCAGGCACCTTGGCACCACCCTAGGTGGGTACTTGAGGACAGGTGCAGTGGGGCACAAAAGATGCTAAAGAACCATCAGCTGCCCTATTGAAAGCTCTGGATCTCATCTGAGGATGTGCAACTGCCACAGTAAATCACTCAGGCACATGATTGTGCACTCTGAAGGAGCAAATTGGTGCAGTCTGTGGATTTATCTCCAGGTCCATGATTATACCACCCGATCTGTCCAATCAGACATGTTTCATTTTGTGGGAATAAACCAGAAGATTGGCGAGGAGACGAGTTGTAAATACGGTCAAGTGACTGCAGCTGGGGTGTAGAAATACATATATTGCGGCGATTAGGAACGACGCATACCAGGACACAGACAGAAATTCACGCAGAGGCAGAGATCTTGTTCAGGAAGGAGCTCAGAGCCTGGCCGAGCCGAGAGCTGACCTAGGCCTAGGCTTAGGCTGCTTTCTTTATTCACCATTGACAATTTATAGGATTTACAGATACGGGCATGGACTAAGATGTTTACAAAAAGGTACTTTTCCACTGATTGTTATTAAGAACACACTAAACTCATGTGATGTTTGTCTCACTTGTTTTTCCACTCATTCACAGACCAGGCCCAAGGACATTCACATATCCCATGCACTTGGGGGCGGTTATCCGGCCCGAGATACCATTCTCACGAGTCTGGGCTATAACTTTTTACAATTACGAGAAAGATACTTCAAAGTAATCTGTCCAAGGCCTTTTATATATTATTATGTTAGTATTATGTCTTCGACCATCAGGATGGTCATGTTAGTATTGATCTTCCTTTATCATCCAGGTGGCTGGAACCACACATCTTCTTTTCCCACATTTTACTTTCCAACAATATATCACACTAATTGTTGATTAGCTTTGTGTGTTTGACAAAGTAAAACCTCTGTGTTTAGATAACATAGACCTGTGAAAGACTTAGAGGCACCTTATAGAACATCCTTGAAATTCCTGCTCTACTGCAGGCAAAGATCAAAGCAGTGTGGTAAACTGCACCTGTGTGAATCCCTGATATACAGGCAAAACAAGCAGGCTGGGTGATCTAGCTAGGACTGAGTTCTGCAGTGGCTGCTTGTGTACCTGTGCCTGGGTGCTTATGTGCTTTTTTGGCGATCCCCTGGTTAGCAAGGTAATGAAAATAAATTTACTCTTTGCATTTCATCCATAGTTTGAGGTTGTTCCTGCGGCCTGCCTCTATCGGTTCAACACACATTACATTTAAAGTAAGGGTGGGGGAGGATGTGACTGTCAGCACCTTGGCACCAACCTAGGTGGTAACCTGAGGACAGGCACAGTGAGGTACAAAAGGTGCTAAGGAGCCATCAACCGCCCTATTGAAAGCTCCGGATCTCATCGGGGTTGCGCAACTGCCACAAGGTCCTTCTGGAATTCATTCCCAGCAGGTTTTCTACCGGTTATTTACAAGAAATTAATTCTCCTAACAAGCAAACACCCAGACAAAAAAAAATATGCTTGAGAATAAAAAGCCAACAAAAGCTCAGAACTGCTCTCTGTTGCAAAAGGAGCTGACATCTGTGGAAAGCTAAAAGTCTGGCCTTGACACTCCTGAGTTCAGTGCAAAGGACTGCTGCTCCTGGTCACACAAGTTGGTTCAGGAGAATTAAAGACTGTTACAATATGTTCCTTCTAACCTGTTTTCAGAGAAGGGAGAATCAAGGAAGGGAGTAAGAGGTCTATGTCTTACAGGTGAAATGAAATGCTGGGCAGAGCTTTCTCAAACAACTGCCAACCTGTGCTAGTAAATCTTCCTGGAGTAGTACAAAAGATCAGTTTATGAACACCTGCAACAAAGCCAATTTGTGAAGTTCTGTGCCCAACCTAATACATTTTTGGGAGGGAGATTAGTAAGTCTTCAAAGAACAGGCACAGGGTCCCAAGATCATATCTATAGTACTGAAACAAAGAAATAAACTTAACAGCAAAGTCAATTATACTGTTAAGCAGGCATTCTTTATTTAATCAGCGCTGGGGTAGCACTGGGGATTATCCTCCGTAAGACACTTTTGCGTTGCTTATATTCACACAATTATTGCATATTCATTACAATTTTTGGAATTTTTTAACATGCATGTACACTAAGAAAAAATTGCATAAGCATAGGTTAGTATGACGTTAGTTCTTTAACGGTCTTTGCTGTTATCTAGCGTCCTTCTACTGGTACTGCAGTCTCTTGGGGGGCTTCTGAGGGTCTTTTCACTTGTCCGCTGATCAACCTCTCCACGTTGGCGGCTCTTCGCACAAGCGCAACTAGTACACACATAGACAATTGATTAGTTTCTTACTTACAATACATCTATTAATTACTAGTCAAATATAAACTAAGCACTCTGCTTCTAAACAATGTATTACTTAATCTTCTGTCTCCCTCGTCATGCAGAAGGATCTAAAACTTGAAAAATATCCCCTTGTTTTGCAGGTAGTCAAAAAGCATTTATGATGTCAATTGGTTAATGATGGGTACATCTTTGTAACTTAATGACAGTATGCATTAATTTAGCAGCTTCTCTTCACCACATATCAAAGGAGGCTTGCATGGAGAAAGGTTAAGTTTGTCTACAATTATAATACAGATGCATCCAGAGAGAGTGAGAGCAGGTGAGTTTCATTTGCAAACATCTCTTGGGTTGGAGAGGGAGTTACCCTCTCTAGTCAACTGAGAGAAATAGATACTTCCAGCCCTTGACACACTTGATCTATATCAGTTTACCTATTTTAGGATGAAATTAATTGTTCCCAGGAAGTACCTGCTTTCCCTCTGAGCACTGTCTAAAGAGCTTTAGAGGCAGATATCTTTGCTGGAGCTGTCCAGCATAGGAAAAATGAGTCCTACCTTCTGCATCTTTCCAGAGCTTGCTGAATTCTAATCAGGGCTTTAGAAAAAGGTAACAGGCTTGGTTGTCAAAGAGACATGCTAGGAAGATGAAAAGGACAAGTTTTAAGAATTACTCTGACCATGGAAGGTAAGGGGTTTATTTCAGTTTTCAGTATCCCAGAATCTCAGCAGAAAGCAAACATCCCTCATGAGTGAAAGGGAAACTGAATCTGCCAAAAAGCCATGCCAGAAACTGGAATCCAGTAGATGCAGGTTACTGGAAGATGCTGGTGTATCAAAGAACAAAAACTATTGATATTATCTTATTGTCTCACGTCCGAACTTAATGCAAGTATTTCATTTATCTGTATTTTTGTCTAGTTGCAGGCTCATGTTTCATGACTTCTTTGGTTATGAGCACACAGCACAGTGGTGCAGGGACTCCCAGCTAAGGCTCTGCAAATGCAGCTATATGGTGGCCAGCTCTTGGTGAGCAGAGCTGCACTATGCTTCCATTGAGTTATTGGACCTACAGCTTTGGTCTCTGCTGGCTGAAAGAGTAATGGCACCATACAGCTTTCCTGTAGTCCTTTGGTGACCTATTTTGAGAAATGTACTGTGATTTTCAGAATTGTAATGCAGTATAAAACCAAGCCAGTTTCATGTACTTTCAGGTTTCATTGCTAACCTTCCAGGCAACTCCCTGAATAAGGTGCAGGCAAGCATTTAGGGGAGCTTCTCCAGGGCCAACTGGGTCTCCAGCAAAGCAGCAGATTTCAGCTCAGGGAGAGATTTCCCGAGGCAGGGGAATGCCAGGGCAGCAGCAAGACCCACCAGGAGCCACCAACTCTTTCATGGGAGTCACCGAAGAGACCTGGGCATTGCCAGGGCAATGGTGACCACGCCTATAAAAAGGTGTGCTAGGGACCAGGAGTGCTGCGAACAGAGGTTCATATAGAGCATGGCGTGGCAGTTCGCCTGGAAGGACGTGCAGGAAGGGCAGAAAATCTCTGCCAAATCAACCAGGGAGTAATGGTATCCACCTGGCAGAAAGCCATGGCCTCTTTAAGGTCAACACCCACAAGAGATGCAGCTGTCCAGACTGAGATCCAGCGGAAAGATGTTGCCATCCAGGTGCCAGGCTGAAGGGTATGTCCTGCTCTTACACAAATACCAGATGACAGCAGTGAGCACAGCTGTGAGAGGTGTGCCCAGGTACAGGGGCTCCTCCGCTTAGTGAAAGAGCTCCAGGAGGAGGTGAGTAGGTTGAGGAATATCAGGGAGTGCAAGAGGGAGATAGACCACTGGAGTTGAACCTTACCTCCCCTGAGGCAGACCCAGCAGGTAGACAGGGTGCAGGGTACAGAGGACTCACTACCCTCTCTGTACATGGTGGAATATAGTGACTCAAGAGATATGGGGCAATGGCAGCATGTTCCTGCCTGGCGCAGAAGTAGGGTCTCTGGTGTGACTACCCCACCTTCACAGGTTTCCTTGCACAATAAGTATGAGGCAAGTGGAACCAAACAACAGCATTAAGGAAGATGGTTCAATGAAGTTGGAGGTGCTGCAGTGGTTAAGATGGTCTGCACCTGCCATCAAATCTACTGCTATAAAGAAAAAAAGGTGTGTCATTGTCATATGAGACTCCCTTCTGAGGGAAACAGAAACCTAAATATGCAGACCAGACCCACTTCTTAGGGAAGTCTGTTGCCTTCCTGGGGCCTGGGTTAAATATGTTATGAGAAAACCTCCTGCCCTGGTAAGGCCCTCATTATTATCCGTTATTGATTTTTGAAGTAGGCGGCAATGAGACTGCAATGGGAAATCTGAGGGCAATGAAGAGGGACTTCAGGGCCTTGGGACAACTGGTTAAGGGATCAGGAGCACAAGGAGTGTTCTCTGTCCCCTCAGTTGCAGGGAATTATGAGGGAAGATAAAAGAAGACCCAGAAGATCAATACCTCACTGCAGGACCGGTGTCACCAACAAAATGTGGGGTTTTTTTGATCACCATGAAGAGGCACATGAAATATTCTGCAGGCAACTGGGAGAAGTTTCACAATCGTTAGCCCTTGTTCTCATGAAGGACTTGAGCTTAACAGATGTCTGCTGGAAATAGAACACAGCAGAGAGGAAACAGTCTAAGAGGGTCCTGGAGTGTATGGAAGACAACTTGCTGACACAGCTGGTCAATGAGCCTACTAAGGAAGGCACCTCACTGGACCTGTTGTTTGTGAAGAGAGGATGCGTGGGCAATGTGACAGTCGGAGGTTGCCTTGGGCGTAGCGATCAAGAAATTATCGAGGTTTCTATTCTTGGAGAAGTAAGGAGGGGGATCAGCAGAACTGCTACCTTGGACTACTGAAGGGCAGACTTTGATCTGTTTAGGAGGCTGATTACAGAGTCCCTTGGGAGGCAGTCCTGAATGGCAAAGGAGTCCAGGAAGGTTGATTGCTCTTCAAGAAAGAAGTCACAGGAGCGGGCTGTCCCTGTGTGCCAAAAAAAAGCCAGGATGGAAGAAGACCAGCCTGGCTGAACAGAGAGGTTCAGCTGGAACTCAGGAATAAAAGGAGAATGTAATAACCTTTGGAAGAAGGGGCAGGCGATTCAGGAGGACTACAAAGATGCCGTGAAGTTATGCAAGGAGGAAATTAGAAGGACCAAAGACCAACTAGAGATCAATCTGGCTACTGCCATAAAAAGCAACAAAAAATGTTTCTATAAATACATGAGCAACAAAGGGAGAGCTAAGGAGAATCTCCACCCTCTGGTGGATGCCAGGGGAAACATAGTGACAGAGGACGAGGGAAAGGCCGAGGTACTAAATGCATTCTTTGCCTCAGTCTTTAATAGTCAGAACAGTTGTGCTCCAGATAAACAGCCCTCTGAGCTGCAAGACAGGCATGGGGAACAGAATGAAGCCCCAATAATCCAAGGGAAAATGGTTAGCAACCTGCTACACCATTTAGACACACACATGTCTATGGGGCCAGATGGGATCCACCCAAGGGTTCTGAGGGAGCTGACAGATGTGTGCACCAAGCCACTTTCCACTGTTTAGTCCTGGATAACTGGGGAGGTCCCAGTTGAATGGAAGTTGGCAAATGTGACGCCCATCTACAAGAAGGGCCAGAAAGAGGATTTGGGGAATTACAGGTCTGTCAGTCTGACCTCAGTGCCACAGAATCACAGAATGTTTAGGGTTGGAAGGGACCTCTGGAGATCATCGAGTCCAACCCACCTGCTAAAGCAGGTACACCTAGGGCAGATTCCACGGGAATGCGTCCAGGTGGGTTTTGAACGTCTCCAGAGAAGGAGACTCCTCCACATATCTGTGCAGCCTGTTCCAGTGCTCTGTCACCCTCAAAGTAAAGAAGTTTTTCCTCATATTCAGATGGATCCTTCTATGCTTCAGTCTGTGCCTGTTGCCCCTCATCATATCATTGGGCACCACTGAAAGGAGTCTGGTCCCATCCTCTTGATATCCACCCTTGAGATATTTATAAACCATGAAGAGATTGTCTCTCAGCCCTCTCTACTCAAGGCTGAACAGACCCATCTCTCTCTGTCTCCATAAGAAAGGTGCTCTAGGCCCCTAATTATCTTCATTGCCTTCTGCTGGACTCCCTCCAGTAATTCCTTATCCTTCTTAAACTGAGGAGCCCAGAACTGGATGCAGTACTCCAGATGTGGCCTCACGAGGGCAGAGTAGAGATGGAGGATAGCCTCCCTCGACCTGCTGGTCACATTCTTCATAATGCACTCCAGGATATCGTTGGCCTTCTTCGCTACAAAGGCATATTGTTGACTCAGGGACAACCTGTTTTCAACCAGAACTACAAAGTCCTTCTCTGCAGTGCTGCTTTCGCTAACTTATACTGATGCCTGGGGTTATTCCTCCCCAGGTGCAGGACCCTACTCTTGCCCTTGTTGAATTTCATCAGGTCCCAGTCCTCCAGCCTGTCCAGGTCTTGCTGACTGGCAGCACAGCCTTCTGGTGTGTCAACCCTTCCTCCCAGTTTGATATCATCAGCAAACTTGCTTAGGGTGCACTCAGTCTCTTCATCCAGGTCATTGATGAACAGATTGAACAGGACTGGACCTAATACTGACCCCTGGGGAACCCCACTAAGTGCGGGCCTCCAACCACACTCTGCACCACTGATCAGAACCCTCTGAGCTCTACCATCCAACCAGTTCCTGTTCCATCTCACCGTGCATTTATCCAGCCCGCACTTCCTGAGCTTGCCTATGAGGATGTTGTGAGAGACAGTGTAAAGAGCCTTGCTGAAGTCAAGGTAGACAACATCCACTGTTTTTCCCTCATCTACCCAGCCAGTCATACCATCATAGAAGGTTTAAGTTTGGTCAAACAGGATTTCTCTTTGGTGAACCATTGCTGACTACTCCTGATAATCTTCTTTTTCTCCACATGCTTGGAGATGGCATACAGAATGAGCTGTTCCATCACCTTTCCAGGGATGGAGGTGAGGCTGACTGGCCTGTAGTTTCCTAGGTCATCCTTCTTGCCTTTTTTGAAGGCTGGAGTTACATTGGCTTTCCTCCAGTCTTCAGGCACCTCTCCTGTTCTCCAAGACCTTTCAAAGATGATGGAGAGTGGCTTTGCAATAACATCAAGTTGCGGAAGGGGAGGTTTAGATTGGATAGTAGGGAAAAATTCTTCACGGAAAGGGTTTTCTGGCATTGGAACAGGCTGCCCAGGGAAGTGGTGGAGTCACCTTCCCTGGAGGTGTTTAAAAGGCATTTAGACGAGGTTCTTAGGAACATGGTTTAGTGCTAGAGTTAGGTTAGGTTATGGTTGGACTCGATAGTGAGGGTCTCTTCCAACTGCAATGATTCTATGATTCTATCTGCCAACTCTCTCAGCACTCCTGTGTGCACCCCATCGGGGCCCACGGATTTCTGGATGTCCAGTTTGTGTAGATGATCTCTAACCTGTTCTTCTTCAACCAAAGGAAAGTCTTCCTTTTGCCAGACTTTCTCCTCTATCTCTAGGGTCTGGAATACCTGAGGGCCAGTTTTATCAGTAAAGACAAAAGCTGAGAACGCATTTAGTAACCCTGCCTTCTCTGTATCATCCATCACCAGGGCACCCTCCTCATTCAGCAGCGGACCTACATTTTCCCTAACCTTCCTTTTGCTGCTGATATACTTGAAGAAGGCCTTCTTGTTGTCCTTGACATCCCTGGCCAGATTTGCTTCCAAGTAGAGCTTGGCCTTCCTCACTGCATCCCTGCATACTCTAACAGCTTCCTTGTATTCCTCCCAGGTTGTCTGTCCCTTTTTCCACATTACATAAACATCTGTCGAGGTTTTTGATTGCGGGGTGACAATAAAACCCCAGCAGATGTATTGTTAACCTCCTCTTCCCCTGCCTTCCCCCTTCAGCCCCTCCCTCTCCCCCCTTCTCACTAAGGACAGGCGATCGGGAGGGAAAGAAGGACAGAGAGAAGAGAGCTGGAAAAATTAAAAATGTTTTACTAATGCTACTAATAAGAATAGAGAAAATAATACAAAATATACAAAACCAATCTTGAAAGTCTCAGTAGCTGCAGAGCCGGCACCCGAAGTCCTGGATTGGACTCTGCAGCCAACCGGAGCTGGATTCTGTCTCTCACTAGGCCTCAGTTTTCAGGGACGACTCACAAGGTCCTCTCCTAATGTTGGCCATAAGGAAAAGGGACGAGAACCTCGTGATCTCTCACTTTTATATGAAGTATTCACGTGAATGGGATGGTATACTCAGTTGGTCAGTTTCTTGGTCACCTGTTTCTCGTTGCCCCTCTCACGATAAGTGCATCGTTATCAATAACCTCGCATTCCATTGCTATGTTTACCAGAACATGTATCTGGTTTTCCAGGAAAATGCAGCTAATATGAAGGCTTTAGCTGACAGGCAAATTCACTAAAAGAGAAACTTGTTTTTAACAAAACCAGGACAACATCCTTCTTCCACCTGAGTTTTGACTGGAGTTCCTCATTCAGCCATGCTGGCCTTTTACTCCCTTTGCTTGATTTCTTCCTCATAGGGTTGCATCGGTCTTCGGCTTGGAGGAAGTGATGTTTGAATATTAGCCAGCTCTCTTGGATCCCCCTACCTTCTAAAGCCCTATCGCATGGGAGTCTTCCTGAACTCTACGATCTCATGGTCGCTGCAGCTGAGGTTGCCTCCAACCATGACATCTCCAATCAATTCTTCTTGGTTCATTAGGACATGGTCCAGCAGCACACCTCTCCTCGTTGGCTCCTCCACCATCTGTGTCAAAAAGTTTTCATCAATGACCAGTAGGATCCTCCTGGACCGTGCATGCTTAGATTTGTTGCCCACCCAGCAGATATCAGGGTGATTGAAGTCTCCCATGAGAACCAGGGCATGTGATTGTGAGGCTACTTCCAGCTGTCTGTAGAAAGCCTCATCAACTTCTTACTTCTGATCAGGTGGCCTGTAGTAAACACTCACAACAGTGTCCCCCTTATTAGCTTGTCCCTTAATTTTTACCCATAGGGATTCAGCTTGCTCGTCATCCCCCGCTAGGCAGATTTCAAGGCATTCGAGTTGCTCTCTCACATAAAGTGCAGCTCCTTCACCTCGCCTTGCTGGCCTGTCTTTCCTGAAAAGTACATAGCCCTCCATGACAACATTCCAGTCATGTGAACTGTCCCACCACGTCTCTGTAATCACAGTGAGATCATGGCCCTGTGAACGCACATAGATCTCTTATTCTTCCTGTTTATTCCCCACGCTACGTGCATTGGTGTACAGACACTTCAGGGAAGCACTCAAGCATGTGAGTTTCTTATGAGGGATGCAGAAAGATGTACTGCAGCTGTGTGTACCCTTGAGGTGGTTGGTATTAGGAAAAAATTCTTCACAGAAAGGGTTGTCAGGCATTGGAACAGGCTGCCCAGGGAAGTGGTTGACTAACCATCCCTGGAGATGTTTAAAAGATGCATAGATGAGGTTCTTAGGACATGGTTTAGTGCCAGTTTTAGGGTAACAGTTGGACTCCATAATCTTGATGATTGTCAAGGTTTTGATTGCGGGGTGACAATAAAACCCTGGCAGATGTATTGTTAACCCACTCTCCCCCCACTTCCCCCTTCAGCCCCTCTCTCGCCTCCCTTCCCACTAAGGACAGGCAATTGGGAGGGAAAGAAGGACAGAGAGAAGAGGGTTGGAAAAATTGAAAATGTTTTACTAATGCTACTAATAAGAATAGAGAAAATAATAGAAAATATACAAAACCAGTCTTGAAAGTCCCAGAAACTGCTCCAGCAGATGAAGTCCTGAACTGGACTCTGCAGACAACCGGAGCTGGATTCAGTCTGTCACTAGGCCTCAGTTCGCAGGGACGACTAGTTAGGTCCTCTCCTAATGTTGGCCATAAGGAAAAGGGACGAGAACCTCATGATCTCCCACTTTTATACGAAGTATGACGTAAATGGGATGGAATACTTCAGTTGGTCAGTTTCTTGGTCACCTGTTTCTCGTTGCCCCTCTCGTGAGATGTGCATCCATCCTTATCAATGACCTTGCATACCATTGCTATGTGTACCAAAACATGTATCTGGTTCTCCAGGAAAATGCAGCTAATATGAAAGCTTTAGCTGACAGGCAGATTCACTAAAAGAGAAACTTGTTTTTAACAAAACCAGAACAGTGATGTCTTCCAACCAAAATTATTCTATGATTCTTTGATTTCATTACCTTAATTTCCCTTATGTATGACTCATCATTCTGCCTCCTGCAGTCGGCTCTTTATTTCTTAATGTATTATCCTTTCACCTTCTGCTCATGGCTGTCACATGTTAGAAGGTATTGTTGCCATTAACGGTAGAAGTACTGAGGTAGTACCATTTTCTTTCTCAGTGCAACTGGAATTTTTGGGGGGAATGATCAGTGTATCACATGTATGCACCACATTTTCTTATGTCCACAGACATATACATAAATATGTAAATTACTTTCACCCCTCTTATTTACAAATTCTGCTACAAAAATACCAGAAATCTGCTTATATGTGGGTGGCCACATGTGCTCCCACATGTATAATTTCATCACACCTATAGCTATACCAGAGATGCTTTGGTCCCTTGTGCCTTGTATTTCACTTCCTCCTGAGGCATGTGGAATTACATGACACCACCTTCCTTCCAGTATCCCCAGTCAGAGAGGACTGGTCAGCAGATAAGGATGTGCTGCTTCTTTAAGTCCCATCCCCACTTTCAGGCCACTCATATCACATTAAATCCCCTCTACATCACCAACATCCCCACCTTCCCTACCAAAGAATGAGCATTGCCTTTACTTACAGCTACCATCATTATTTAGACTTAGTGTAATGACAGCACTTAAGAGCCATAGCCACACACAGGGACTCCCACATGACAGACATTAAGCAGCAGAAAAGATGACTGCTCACCCAGAAAGACTTACAGTGACATCAGCTCTGGTTCCTAGCATGATGGCTTCTCTCAGAGGGAAATAACAATAGAGAAAATAATACAAAATATACAAAACCAATCTTGAAAGTCTCAGCAACTGCAGAGCCGGCACCCAAAGTCCTGGATTGGACTCTGCAGCCAACCAGAGCTGGAATTCAGTCTCTCTCTAGGTCTCAGTTTGCAGGGACGACTAGCAAGATCCTCTCCTAACGTCGGCCATAAGCAAAAGGGAAAAGGGATGAGATCCTCGTGATCTCCCACTTATGTATGAAGTATTCACGTGAATGGAATGTTATACACAGTTGGTCAGTTTCTTGGTCACCTGTTTCTCGTGGCCCCTCTCGCGAGATGTCCGTCCATGCTTATCAATAACTTCGCATTCCATTGCTATGTTTACCAAAACATGTATCTGGTTCTCCAGGAAAATGCAGCTAATATGAAGGCTTTAGCTGACAGGCAAATTCACTAAAAGAGGAACTTGTTTTTTAACAAAACCAGGACAATAACCTTTTGCTCCGGAGTCTGTGTTTTAGAACTCCAGAGGCAAACTTTCAGGCAAGGCCTGATACCTGTTGTGATGCAAACTTTCAGGCATCTTCTCTCCCTGATAACCGTTTGCTCTGGAGTCTGTATTTTAGAGCTCTAAAGGCAAACTTTCAGGGGAGGTCTGTACCCGTTTGTGAAAGCAAACTTTCAGGAGTTTCCCCCCAATAACCCTTCGCTCCAGAGTCTATAGTTTAGAACTCCAGAGGCAAACTTTCAGGAGAGGCCTGATAACCGTATGCAGAGCAGACTTCCAGAAAAAAAAAAAAATTAATGGAGTAGAATAGCAGGAGTGCTGGTTCAAGCTGGGTACCTGCGCAGAGGTCCAACCTGAATATAGAAAACCATAGACTTTTATATCTTTACAGACCATTCTTACCATGATTCAGTCCAATAGCAATATTTGACTTTGGGGTCTTCTTGCTTCTCAGTGGATTCTTTACCACTGATCTCATATGTGCCTTTGTTTTGTTTAGTCGTAAACATTGTTTATGCCAGTGCTTGCAGGTGTTGTTTTGTCTGAATAAATCTTTTTCTTCTCAGCGATGTGCAAAATAGGCCTTATTTTGCAAGTGTTCAGTGTAGTTTGTAGTTGCTTTTGGTAAATATGAGCAGAAATTTGCAGCTTAAGATTTCAGCAAATCCAGCTTACTAAGTACCACGAAGCAGAGAGTACATTAAAAATCATACAACCTTATACTTCTAAATGATTCATTACATTCAGTGTGCATTTACGTAAGCTAAATTATTAGTACTAAACTTAAATTGGGCTCATCCACTGACCTGTGAGTAATAAAACCATTGCCATACAGCCCACTTATTTAGCAGAGAGAGCTCAAACTGAACTCACCCAGGCTGTCCTATTTACAGAATAAAGTCATTTACTCGTAGTCAAATTGAATACAGTAGGAAAAGTATGCATGAGACTCCCTGCACCCGCAACTTATCAGTGTTCAGTGTGCTGTTCTGCATCCTTGTGAGTTTCCTAAAAGGAGTTCTTGGCCTGGCTATGGCTCAGGTCTTTATCTCCTCTGGAGCCTAGATCAAACTGCTGCTGGTTTGGCTGGGCAGGGGAAGGGGGGGGGGGGGAGTCGAGTGTATCCGCCACAGATGTGTATATGTAAAGTAGCACTTCTGTCCTGCTCATGGCTCTGAAAATTACACTTTTTGTGTCGGGAGCATGAGGTTCACATTTATCGGGGACTGCAGTGATTATACTTTTCTGGCAGTGCTATTAGCAGTGCTGTTCCCAGTGATGGTGCAGTGTCCAGAGTAGCAGTGTCATGGTGCCTTCATGCTCCCAGGACTCCGCAGGCACCCTCTGTCAGCAGACAGGGAGCAGGGGAGCCCCCTGCCCACAGTGCGCTGGCAGTGAGACCAGGGAAGGAGAGTGCTCTGAGGGCTTGCTAATTATTAAAAGGCACACATACGCCCCCACTCAACCCATCTTCACTGCAGGGAGATCAGGAATAGCTTGATGCTAACTCAGCTGTTTTCTTGTACATCACCAGCCATAGGTTAAGCTGTGCCTTAACTGCCATCATTAAAAAGCTTGCCAATTTTTTCCTGCCAGAGGTTCTTTGTATAAATAAATGCAGTGGTTGCAAAAGTATAAATTCAGCTACTTTCCATCATGATCACTTAAAACATGTTTAAATAAAATTTACCACATGAAGTTCAAGGAGGGCAAGCGCCAGATTTTGCACCTGGGACAGCTAAACTGAGGGAGTGTGGTTTGGATGATTGGGTAGTGAGGTGGACTGCAAACTGGCTGAAGGGAAGAAGCCAGAGAGTCGTGGTCAATGGGGCGGAGTCTAGCTGGAGACCTGTATCTAATAGAGTGCCTCAGGGGTCAGTACTGGGGCTGATATTATTCAATATATTCATCAATGATTTGGACGAGGGAACAGAGTGTACTGTCAGCAGGTTTGCTGATGACACCAAGCTGGGAGGAGTGGTTGACGTGCCAGAAGGCTGTGCTGCCATCCAGCGAGACCTGGACAGGCTGGAGAGTTGGGTGGGGAAAAATTTAATGAAATATAACAAGGGAAAGTGTAGAGTCTTGCATCTGGGTAGGAACAACCCCAGCTTCCATTATAAATTGGGGAATGACCGATTAGAGAGCAGTGTAGGGGAAAGGGACCTGTTTTGATTGATCAATGCATTCCTTTTGCTATGATCGCACAATGGCATGAGAAGTGAGGAGATCCTTTACATATTTTAGAGTGGGTCTTATTGCCAACCAAGTCAAAAAAGACAGCCCCAGGTCTTTTTGAACTGGTGGCTCAGGTGATTATTAAAATCAGATCACGTTGCATGGAATTAACGGCAAGAGACCCAGAAACGATCATGCTTCCTGTGCAAAGTCATTATTTTGAATGGTGCATAGCTAATAGTTCTGCACTACGAGCAGCTATGATGAATTATATGGGTCAAATCAGTTATCATTTGCCCTCACATCCAGTGATTAAATTAGGCAGTCAGGTGAAATTTGGTCAGAAGCAATTGAATCAGTCGAGCCCAGTAAATGGACCTAAGGTGTTTACAGACAGATCAGGAAGAACAGGCAAGGCAGCCATTGTTTGGAAGGATGGGCCACAGTGGCAGCATCGGATAGAATATCAGGAAGGGTCACCACAAGTGGTTGAACTTAGAGCAATGACCATGGTGTTTCAAGCCTTTCCTGGCCCTGTGAATATTGTAAAAGACACTGCTTATGTGGCCGGGTTTGTATAACGGTTGGATAAAGCTGTATTGGGACATGTGTCTAATGAAAAATTATTTGGTATTTTAAAACTATTATGACTAGAAATTCAGAAGCGTCGTTGTGAATATTATGTCATGCATGTTAAAAGTCATACTACATTGCCAGGCTTCATAGTAGAGGGGAACGCAAAAGCAGATTCTCTAGTCTCAGTGGTGGCTTTGGGACCTGTTCCCGATGTTAAGCAACAGGCGATAGCCTCACATCGTTTCTATCACATAGGTTACCGTGCTTTGAGACGACAATTTTGCATCTCAAATTCTGAGGCACGTACCATTGTTGCTGCATGCCCTGATTGTCAAGGTCAGAATATTCCTACTTATTGTGTGTCCTGTCTTTGTTAAAAATAAGTTTATCTTTTATTGAATTTGCCTGTCAACTAAAGCCTTCATATTAGCTGCATTTTTCTGAAAAACCAGATACATGTTTTGGTAGACGTAGCAATGGTATGCAAGGTTGCTGGACTGATAAGGATGGATGTACATCTCGCGAGAGGGGCAAGGAGAAACAGGTGACCAAAAAACTGACCAACTGAAGCATTCCTTCCCATTCACATCATACTTCGTATAAAACTGGGAGATCATGAGGATCTCATCCCTTTTCCTTATGGCAAACATTAGGAGAGGATCTTGCTAGTCGTCCCTGCGAACTGAGGCCTAGTGACAGACTGAATCCAGTTCTGGTTGTCTGCAGAGTCCAGTTCAGGACTTCGGGTTCTGGCCCTGCAGTTTCTGGAACTTTCAAGACTGGTTTTGTATATTTCGTATTATTTTCTCTGTTTTATTGGTAGCATTAGTAAAACATTTTTAAATTTTCCATCTCTTTTCTCTCTGTCCTTCTTTCCCTCCCGATCGCCTGTCCTTAGTGGGAAGGGGGGAGAGGAAGGGGCTGAAGGGGGAAGTGGGGGGAGAGTGGGTTAACAATACATCTGCCATGGTTTTATTGTCACCCTGCAATCAAAACCTCCACAGATAATTGGCACCCAATGTGGGCCAGAGAAAGGGTTAAAATTTGGCACTAAAAAGGGGTAAATTTGGAGATTTTTGGCTTTTCTACTGCTCTGACATGCCTTTCAATTTTCTTGGCACAGTGCCAACTCATAGAGTTGTGATACTCGTGGGTCTGTGTGCTTCGGACATTATTTAGTGGTATTAAGGCAGAGTGAATTACATTGGTTTAAAGATGTCGTGGCATAAGTTGTATCAGCTGTTTTCCGCATTGTGCTCGGTGGTCCCCTATCTCTGTTGAGCATTCTTTGTGAATCCAAGTGTACATTATATAACAACAAGAAACTGGATGATGATTATGATTATACTGTGTGGTTTGGCACTGGTTTACTTCATTATACTGCAGTCGCTAATTAATTTCTACTCGTTTCTGCTTTACCTTGAAAAACCTCCGGGAGAGCTAAAAGAGCAATACAGCTATGTGTTTGCTAATTGGACAAGTGAATGTTTAGAAAGGCTGACAAACAATACTTTCGCTTTCTCACTAGGACAGTTTACAAATGTTTTAGAGAGCTTTGAATATCCTTGGAGCTTTGACAGAATTATGATGGTGCTATTTGGTTTGCTGAATGTGTGTCAGTTTGTGTTACTGTTAAGAGAAATGAGGTTCACTGGGAGGTTTGTGTCTCTTTTTAGTCCTGAGATTTGCATTGCGTCTGCTGATTCTTTGGAAAAAAGCATTCCTAGACGCCCGAGAAAAAGCAAAACAGTGAAAGCTGCAGCTGCTGCCACTGTCCCCCCACCAATTGCAGACAACACGGCTTCCCAGCCTCAAGCTCCAGCTCCTCCACAAAGCCCGGTTGCCAAGGTTGCTGCAGATAATGTTACTTCTCCAGCCTCAAAGGCTAACAAGGCAGCCCCTCCTTCCTCACACACTGGTCACTGTTGCTGTTGTAACCATAACAACCACTGTGATTATGCCCATGCCAGTGACAGTCATTCAGACTCTGGAAATGAATCAAATGATGGTAAACATCAGTTGCTGGTTGTAAGAAAGTCACAAGAAAGACTATCTGTGCAGCAGGTGATGGCACAGGGGCCAACATCAACCCAAGGGGCATCATCAGCGCAGGGAGGAGAGGAAGTGACCACCACTCGGTCCTTTTCTCCAGGTGAGCTGGGAGATCTGCGAAAAGTCTTCATTCGTCGTGAAGGCGAGAATATTGTAAGCTGGCTGCTCCAATGCTAGGACAATGGGGCAGAAGCAATCGAATTGGAAGGTGGTGAAGCCAGGCAGCTGGGATCTCTGTCAAAAGATTCCACCATTGATAGGGCAATTAAAGAGAGCCTAACGCCACTGCCCTCTGGACCCAGCTCCTGGCAGCTATGAGAGTAAGATTTCCCTACAAGGAAGATTGTATATGCACATTAGGGAAATGGAATACTACGGAGAGAGGTATCCAGTTCCTGAGAGAATTAGCTGTGTGAGAGATTATCTATTTTGGGCCAAACAGCCAAGAGGGGACAGACCCAGATAGAATCAATTGTACATGACCTCTGTGGCACAGATTTATACAAAGTGCGCCACCTGCATATGCTAAGACATTGACATCAATGGTCTGGTCAGCTGCAAGGAGACAAAGGACTTCTCACGTGATTGAGCAGCTCCAGGAATTTGAGGACAGCCTTGCTGTTTCTCTAAGGGCTTGTGTCTCTGCTGTGGAG
Source organism: Patagioenas fasciata (assembly GCF_037038585.1). Lineage (NCBI taxonomy): Eukaryota > Metazoa > Chordata > Aves > Columbiformes > Columbidae > Patagioenas > Patagioenas fasciata. The sequence goes on from NC_092559.1 coordinate 45,708,527, forward strand.
AAACTGTGTGAAAAATCTGATGATCGGTTTTAAAAAGCTGTTGCAAGAAATCAAAGAACTCAGAGAAGACACACACCATTCACGACCTGCATGAACCTATGTTTCAGCTATTAGAAGGCGGCGTTTCCAATCTCAAGAGGACGGAGGCAGTCCACAAAAAGAGGTTCACTGTGGTTCTTCCTACGTGAGCAGGGAGAAAACATGAAGAGGTGGCATGGAAGACCTACCTCAGAACTTCAAGAACGAGTACGTGAGATAAAAGGAAAAACTCCTAGGAAGGTGGCTGCTCCAGTTTACAAAAGGAGCAGAAGAGATTCTGATGCTCTTGAAGGAACCTCTAATTCACACCCAGAGACTCTGCAAAACAGAAATTATAGGTGCCCTGCCTCCAACCAGGTGGAGGAAAGGGATAAGAGAGTTTATTGGACTGTACAAATACGATGGCCTGGTACAACACACCCCCAGGAGTACAAAGCTTTAGTGGACACTGGTGCTCAGTGCACAATAATTCCTTCTAACTATAAAGGAACACAATCTCTCAACATTGTTGGAGTGACTGGGGGATCCCAGGAACTGACTGTTGTAGAGGCTGAAAGGAGCCTAACTGGAAAAAAACTGGCAAATGCATCCCATTGTGACTGGCCCAGATGCTCCACGCATCCTTGGCATAGACTACCTCAGGAGAGGGTATTTTAAGGACCCAAAAGGGTATAGGTGGGCATTTGGTATAGCAGCTGTGGACACTGAGAAAGTTGAACAGCTGTCTGATTTACCTGGTCTTTCAGATGACCCTTCTGTTGTAGGACTGCTGATGGTTGACGATCAGCAGGTGCCAATGGTTACCACGATGGTGCATCGCCAGCAATATCACACCAGTCGAGACTCTTTGATTCCTATGCAGAAGTTGATTCATCAGCTGAAAGGCAGGGTGTGATTAGTAAGACTCACTCACCTTTTAACAGCCCAATTTGGCCAGTGCCTAAACCTAGTGACGAGTGGAGACTAACTGTAGACTATCGTGACCTGAATGAAGTTACACCACCACTGAATGCTGCTGTGCCTGACATCCTAGAACTGCAATTTGAACTGGAGTCAAAGGCAGCCAAGTGGTATGCTACAATTGACATTGCTAATGCATTTTTCTCTATTCCTGTAGCAGCAGAATGCAGGCCGCAGTTTGCTTTCACCTGGAGGGGCATCCAATACACGTGGAATCGCTTGCCCTAGGGGTGGAAATACAGTCCTACCATCAGCCATGGACTGATCCAGACCATGTTGGAGCAAGGTAAAGCTCCAGAAGACTTGCAACATATTGACGACATCATCGTATGGGGCGACACAGCGAAAGAAGTCTTCGAGAAAGGTGAGAGAATAATCCATATTCTTTTGGATGTTGGTTTTACCATAAAACGAAGCAGGGTCAAGGGACCTGCACGAGAGATCCAGTTTTTAGGAATAAAATGGCAAGATGGCCGTCATCAGATCCCAATGGATGTGACCAACAAAATTGGAGCGATGTCTCCACCTACTATTAAAAAGGAGACACAGACTTTCTTGGGCCTTGTAGGTTTTTGGAGAATGCATATTCCTGACTACAGCCAGATTGTGAGCCCTCTCTATCGAGTGATTCGTAAAAAGAACCAATTTGAGTGGGGCCCAGAACAACGACAAGCCTTTGAACAAATTAAGCGTGAGATAACTCATGCAGTGGCCCTTGGACCAGTTTGGACTGGAGTAGATGATAAAAATGTGCTCTACACCACAACCGGAGATAATGGACTTACCTGGAGCCTCTGGCAGAAAGCATCAGGAGAAACCCGAGATCGACCCTTAGGTTTTTGGAGTCGAGGATACAAAGGATCTGAGGCCAACTATACTCCAACTGAAAAAGAGATATTAGCAGCATATGAAGGAGTTCGAGCTGCTTCAGAAGTGATCGGTACTGAAGCACAGCTTCTCCTGGCACCTCGACTGCCGGTGCTGAACTGGATGTTCAAAGAGATGGTTCTCTCTACGCATCATGCAACTGATGTTACATGGAGTAAATGGATTGCACTGATCACACAATGAGCTCGAATTGGAAGTCCCAATCGCCCAGGGATCTTAGACGTGATTACAGACTGGCCAGAAAGCAAAGACTTTGGGATGTCTCCAGATGAGGAGGAAGTAACACGTGCTGAAGAAGCACCACCATATAATACACTTCCAGAAACTGAAGAGGAGTATGCACTGTTCACAGATGGATCCTGCCATCTTGTAGGTAAACATCGAAGGTGGAAATCTGCTGTGTGGAGTCCCACATGACAAGTTACAGAAGCCACTGAAGGACAAGGTGAGTCAAGTAAATTTGCAGAAGTGAAAGCCATCCAGCTGGCTTTGGACATTGCTGAATGAGAAAAGTGGCCAGTACTTTATATTGACTCATGGATGGTAACAAATGCCTTTTGGGGGTGGCTACAGCAATGGAAGAAAAACAGCTGGCAACGCAGAGGTAAACTCATTTGGGCTGCCACACTGTGGCAAGACGTTGCTGCTCGGTTAGAGAGCCTGCCTATAAAAGTTCGCCATGTAGATGCTCATGTGGTGATTAGAAACGACGTACACTGGGACACAGACAGAGATGCATGCACAGACAGAGATCTTGTTCAGGAAAGAGTGCCAAGCCAAGCAGAGCAGAGAGCTAAGCTAGGCTGAGGCCTTCTTTATTAGTCAGTGACAATTCATAGGATTTACAGATACGGACCTGGACTAAGATGTTACATAAGATGTTTTTCCAATAATTGTTATTCAAAACACACCACACTGATGCTATCTTTGTTTCAGTTACATTCCCACTCATTCACAGACCAGGCCCAAGGACATTCACACATCATACATATGGGGGCAGTTTTTGACCCGAGATATCATTCTCACTGGCCTGGGCTATCACATCTTCACAGAATCACAGAATCGCAGAATGTTAGGGATTGGAAGGGACCTCAAAAGATCATCTAGTCCAATCCCCCTGCCGGAGCAGGAACACCTAGATGAGGTTACACAAGAAGGCGTCCAGGCAGGTCTTGAATGCCTCCAGAGTAGGAGACTCCACAACCTCCCTGGGCAGCCTGTTCCAGTGTTCTGTCACCCTCACTGAGAAGAAGTTTCTTCTCAAATTTAAGTGGAACCGCTTGTGTTCCAGTTTGTACCCATTACCCCTTGTCCTATCATTGGTTGTCACCGAGAAGAGCTTGGTTCCATCCTCGTGACACTCACCCTTTATATATCTGTAAACATGAATGAGGTCACCCCTCAGTCTCCTCCAAGCTAAAAGAGACCCAGCTCCCTCAGCCTTTCCTCATAAGGGAGATGCTCCACTCCCTTAATCATCTTTGTTGCCCTGCGCTGGACTCTTTCCAGCAGTTCCCTGTCCTTCTTGAACTGAGGGGCTCAGAACTGGACACAATATTCCAGATGTGGTCTCACCAGGGCATACTTCTGTACAATCTGTCCAAGGCCCTTTAGCTGGAACTGCTGTTCCCACATGCTCATGTGCCTAAAAGTCGAGCCACTGCGGAACATCAAAACAACCAGCAAGTGGATCAGGCTGCGAAGATTAATGTAGCTGAGGTGGATTTGGACTGGAAACGTAAAGGTGAACATTTCCTGGCTCGGTGGGCCCATGATGCTTCAGGCCATCAAGGTAGAGATGCAACATATAAATGGGCTCGTGACTGAGGGGTGGACTTAACTATGGACACTATTTCACAGGTTATTCATGAATGTGAAACTTGCACCGAAATCAAACAAGCTAAGCGATGAAAGCCTGTATGGTATGGGGGGTGATGGTTCAAGTATAAGTACGGAGAAGCTTGGCAGATTGATTATATTACACTTCCACAAACATGTCAAGGTAAGTGCTATGTACTTACAATGGTAGAAGTAACCACTGGATGGTTGGAAACATATGCCGTACCCCATGCTACTGATACGGGGAATTGACAATTAACTAATTAACACTTAAAGAACTGACACTTAGAGAACTAACCCTACCCCACATCACTAAAGACACTTAGAGCGCTAACCCTTTAACCCACATCACTAATGCCTAGCCTTGCTTAACTCTGTGTAACTTATTGTACGAAAAACAGGACTTCACTGACGCCTTGCAAAAATAATAATCCTTGGGTGCATCCTTGATGCATCCTTGGGTGAACTAGATTACAGAAACTTGGGCACAGGACAGGAGATACACCAGTTTTAACCAACTCAGCAGTCTGAGACCTAACCAACTCATCACACTGGACCAAAGGTGACCACATACAGAGAAAGAGGACCCGGGTTCACGATCACTGCGCAGCTGCAACCAGGAGGAGCCAGAGGTGGAGACTGTGGAAATGGTCTCCCGGAACTCATTGTAATAAGAACCACCTTCTTGGGGACAGGTTATGAATATGTATAGGCGTTCCTAAAACTTTCATGAATATGTAACACTTTACTGCATTTAACCAAGCTCACGGCTACTGTAATTTTACACACGTATTAGGTGAAATGATTCCCCGTGTGTCCGGCGTCGTAAATAAATACATACCTTCTTTATAACCTCAAGGGTTGTAAGGTCATTCCGCACCTCACTACAGCCCGAAATACTATCTTGGGCCTTGAAAAGCAAGTTCTTTGGCGACATGGCACGCCAGAAAGAATTGAGTCAGACAGTGGTACTCATTTCAAAAACAGTCCTATAGACAATTGGACCAAAAAACATGGTATTGAGTGGGTATACGACATTCCATATCACGCACCAGCCTCTGGAAAAATTGAAAGGTACGATGGTTTGTTAAAAACTACACTAAAGGCATTGGGTGGTGGAACGTTTAATAACTGGGATTCACATTCAGCAAAAACCACTTCGCTGGTCAACACTAGAGGATCAACTAATCAAGCTGGGCCTACCCAATCACAAATTCTATGCACTGTAGAAGGAGATAAAGTCCCTGTAGTACACATGAAAAATATGTTAGGGAAGGCAGTCTGGGTTACTCCTGCCTCAGGCAAAGGCAAGTCCATTCGCAGGATTCTTTTTGCCCAAGGACCTGGCAGCACCTGGTGGTTGATGCTTAAGGATGGAGAAGTTTGGTGTGTACCTCAAGGGGATTTGACTGTAGGTGAAAATATTCAATACTGAGCTTCCTTATGTTAATTTCCATACTAACAGTGTTTAATAGGTGTCTTTCAGATCAAGACAGTGGTGATGAAACCAGCGCTTGCTTCTTCAAGTGGCACCTGACAACTTCTTTGAAGTTGATGTCTTTAACCCACAGTAGCCATGACATGCACTAGATGTACCATTTTTCCTGCCCTGGGAGACTGTTGTGATAAGTGAACTTAATGCAACTTTTCAAAGGATGGTCCACTGATTAAGAGAATGATTAATTACTCCTGTGTCTATATGTACATACATATATACATAGTAGTAGTGATTAATTAGATTGTACCAATAGATTGTGATTAATTAGATTGTATTGATAAGGTTTAAGTATACTGTGAATGGTATGTTATAAGGGGTGGAATGTCCTGGTTTTGTTAAAAACAAGTTTATCTTTTATTGAATTTGCCTGTCAGCTAAAGCCTTCATATTAGCTGCATTTTTCTGAAAAGCCAGATACGTGTTTTGGTAGACATAGCAGTGGTATGCAAGGTCACTGGACTGATAAGGATGGATGTACATCTCACGAGAGGGGCAAGGAGAAACAGGTGACCAAAAAACTGACCACCCTGCTAGGATATATTCTTTAATTAGGGCAATCAACACTGTTACAGTAAATGGCTTGGCATTTGCGATTGTGAGGGTAACAGTAGCTTGGAGAGCAGGGGTCGGATCTCCCCCCAAACCACAAATCTGTGATGTAGCGTCTTTGTTTTTAATATCACTATGTAACACCGTGACCTCAGCCCCCGTATCCACCAGGGTTAACACATTCAAAATCCCCCCAGACCGCCACTCTATGGTTAAAGGAACATAAGGGTGTTGGTCCCACTCACGATAGGAAGCTACAGTGGCGGCAACCTCGGGGGACCCGCCAAACCTTCAGTCCCGCTGTTTAGGCAACTGCCAAGCAGCGCCTTGCTTTGAAGCGGCAGGCGGGTTAGAGGGAGGGTGCAGGGGGGCCGACGCGGCTGGAGACGGCTGGCTTTTTGCCGTAGATATTAACTTTCACCAGCGGTGAAACAGTTCTGCTGTTGACAGTGCACTTAGTTCCAATCGTGGGACGCCAGCCTGTAAAAGATCATGCCACATCTGTCTCCTCGTCACCTGTGTTGTAGACCCTTTTGATTTTACTGACTTTCCCTTGTTCACCACTTGGACAGAGGGTCCTGAGAGCATAGTCTCAAGATCTTTCATGGCAGTCACGAGAGCACCTACATTACCCGCGGCAGCTTGGGCAGGGTTTCACCGAGACAGGTGCTCCCTTCAACAAGTCCATTCTGATACTTCTTGTAATCGGTATATCATCTGGACTAGTCCCCGTCAACAATGCATGATCCATTCCCATTTACCGTAGCAAAGTGGTACCATCTGATATTGTAGACCAGCTTCCAAGGGAAGACATTAACTCCCTAGGGTCTGTATGTGTTCCTAAAACTGCTGCACACAACCACTGATATACTGTAGGTGCGGTAACGTCTTCCCCATTTGCATTTCTAATATTCCGCAGCTGGACAAATTCTCTTTGTATCGAATCATTCTTAGATATGGGACATAACAGATCCTTTTCAGCCGCTAACAAGTGAATTGATGCAGTTCCATTATCCCAGGCTCGCAAAAGCCACTCCAATATACCTTCCCCATTCTTTTGCTGGTAAAGCTCCAAAAATTCTCTTAACTCTTTTGGAGTGTAAGTATGTGTAAGCTGTACCCCCCCACCAGCCTGTTCCTGCTCTCCCATCATCTGTATGAGGGGTCGTGCCTGCACCACATCCCTTCCATTTGAATCTGAATCCAACTCAAATTCAACTTTGGAATCCGAGGATATATTACAAATATTTCCATCCCATTCGTTGGGATCCCAGGAATGAGAGAGCACGAACCTCGGAAATCAAAACTCTACGTGACCCATGTTTATCTCGCCGTTTATTAGCAATACGCGCTACCAAACGGTCCACCTTGTCCTGCAATGTAGAGCAGCGCTCTGATTGAGATGCAATTACTTCATGCGCCATCTCCTTTGCATCTTGCAAAGTCTCAATTTCCTTCTCTAAATCCACGACTTTACTCTGTAATGCAACAAATTCACGGTTAAGAGATCTAAGACCAGTAATAACTAGCCATCCCAATCTTCCCGCTAACTTGTGAGATTTATAAACCGCTCTCCATGGAAACTTTAGTATGGCCGCTTCAATTCCCTGGGGAGTGTCGAGGGTTTAGATTCCGGGGTGACAATAAAACCCTGGCAGATGTATTGTTAACCTCCTCTCCTCCCCCCACTTCCCCCTTTTGCCCCTCCCTCTCCCCCCCTTCCCACTAAGGACAGGCGATCGGGAGGAAAAGAAGGACAGAGAGAGAAGAGTTGGAAAAATGAAAAATGTTTTACTAATGCTACTAATAACAATAGAGAAAATAATACAAAATATACAAAACCAATCTTGAAAGTCTCAGCAACTGCAGAGTCGGCACCCAAAGTCCTGGATTGGACTCTGCAGCCAACCGGAGCTGGAATTCAGTCTGTCACTAGGCCTCAGTTCGCAGGGACGACTAGCAAGGTCCTCTCCTAATGTCGACCATAAGCAAAAGCGAAAAAGAAGGGCAAAGAGGGCCAAGATCCTCGTGATCTCCCACTTTTATATGAAGTATTCACGTGAATGGAATGTTATACACCGTTGATCAGTTTCTTGTTCACCTGTTTCTCGTTGCCCCTCTCGCGAGATGTGAATCTGTCCTCATCAATAAGTTCGCATTCCATTGTTATGTTTACAAAAACATGTATCTGGTTCTCCAGGAAAATGCAGCTAATATGAAAGCTTTAGCTGACAGGCAGATTCACTAAAAGAGAAACTTGTTTTTAACAAAACCAGAACAGTGATGTCTTCCAACCAAAATTATTCTATGATTCTTTGATTTCATTAACAAAACCAGGACAGGAGTAACCACCCCCCTTTCCTCAGTCTCTGGCCGTGTCTCCAGCGGAGCCAGTTCATGTAGGAGAGCAGCCACGGGGGTCCAGGGCTCCGTACTGGGCCATCCCGGAATATGGGGATTCACCCATGAGGTCTCCCCTGTCCCCGGTGTTTTCTTTTTAAAAAGCCACGGCATGGCTGTTTCTAGCGACCGCCTGTTGGAAAGTAAAATGTGGGAAAGCAAGATGTGCGATTCCAGTCACCTGGATGATAAAGGAAGATCAATACTAACATGATCATCCGGACAGTCGAAGACATAATACTAACATAATGATATATAAAGGCCCTTGGACAGATTACTTTGAAGTATGTTTCTCATAACTGTAAAAAGTTATAGACCAGACTCGTGAGAATGGTATCTCGGGTAGGATAATCGCCCCCAAGTGTATGGGATGTGTAAATGTCCTTGGGCTTGGTCTGTGAATGAGTGGAAAAACTAGTGAGACAAACATCACATGAGTTCAGTGTGTTTTAATAACAATTAGTGGAAAAACACCTTTTGTAAACATCTTAGTCCAGGCCTGTACCTGTAAATCCTGTAAATTGTAAATGGTGAATAAAGAAGGCAGCCTAGGCCTAGATCAGCTCTCTGCTTGGCCAGGCTCTGCACTCCTTCATGAACAAGATCTCTGCCTCTGTGTGAATTTCTGCCTGCGTCCTGGTATGCGTCATTCCTAATCACCGCAAATGGTGCCCCGTGTGAGTGTGTGACCCCTGAAGGTTCTTAATCGAGCAGTGTGTTTGGCGGCGACCACGCAATCCGACGGGTGAGTAAATTTTATTTGTGACCACATTAATCCCTACGGTATAGATAGGGACAAACAGTCCTCGTTGAACAAGAGAGCTGCGGGATCGCGTTAGTATGGGGCAGACCGCTTCTCAGGAACATAAATTGTATTTGCAGGTTTTACTGCAGCTATTACGTTCTTCTGGATATCGTATTTCTGAGAAGCAGGTAGCTTCGCTCCTGGTATGGGTGAGAGAGCATTGTGCTTGGTTTCTGAGTGAGGGGACGTTTGACAGTAAAATTTGGAAACAGGTCGGGGAACAGCTACACGCACAAAAGGATTCAGTTCCCAATAGTTTACAGATTACTTGGAGATTTGTGTACTTTGTACTATTGCAATTGCAGTCGGCAGAGCACATTCTGCAAGGGCAAACAGGGGAGGATGACCAGAAAAACACAAACGAGCAGGTTGCTAATGATTTGACTCTTGAGAGCACTGACAGCACTAATCCTTTTGAGTCAGGCTCTGTAGATCTCGAAAAAGAGTCAGTTCTATACCCATCATTAATGCCATCACAGCAGTGTAAAGATAAAGCAGAAATTTGTGAGGGTCTGGGTCAGAAGTCTAAAACTTTACCCTCAGCACCTCCTTTGCCTGATTTTAATGATGCTTATACAGCACCCAGTAACCCCTTCATGACTAAGACAGCAGAACACAAAGGGGTGATGCAAAAATGCCGTGAAAAGGCTATGGAGCACGGCAATTTTTCTTTCACCTTTCCGGTTATTTACAAACCACAACAACCACCAGAACATGACGCAATATCTTATACAATTGTTAAGGAGTTAAAAAAATCTGTGCAAGAGAATGGGTTACATAGTTCTTTTACAATGGGGATTTTTGAAGGTATTGGTGCCACGTACGTAATGACTCCACGGGATTGGAAATTGCTTACTAAAACAATTTTGACACCAATGCAATATTCTGTGTGGCGTTTAGAGTATCGTGATCTTGTGACTGAACAGGTCCTGGAAAATTTGTCATCAGGAGCAGGGATAAATCAGGATATGCTGCTAGGAACCGGACAGTATATCACTCCACAAGCTCAGGTTGAGCTTCAGAGGCAGGTTTTTGAACAGGTAACTCGCATTGCTACTACGGCATGGCGTCGGGTCCCAGAGGCAGGGCAGCGCGTAGGCTTGTTTGCAACAATAAGACAGGGACCGCAGGAGTCTTATATAAGTTTTCTTGACAGATTGCAAACCGGTATAGCAAGAGAGGTCGAAAATGAAGATGCGGCAAAAGTTATACTGTTGCAACTGGCATATGATAATGCTAACTCTGACTGCCAGGCTGCTTTGTTGCTGGTGAAAGGTAAAGTCACTGATATCGCGCAATACGTTAAGGCTTGTCAGAATATCGGGACTGAAACATTTCGGGCTTCAGTATTAGCAGCCGCGTTGTCTCAGCTCAGTGTAAATCAAGCGGGTCTTAAGTGCTTTATTTGCGGTAATGAAGGTCATGTCAGTAAAAACTGTCCTCAAAAGCATTATAAAACATCGAGAGAATGCTCACCGTGGTTGTGTCCTTGCTGTCAGAAGGGATATCACTGGAGTAGTTCTTGCAGATCTCAGTTTGATAGATCAGGGAAACCCCTGCCGGGAAACGGCAAGAGGGGCGCGAAACCCGGTGCCCCGCAATCCAACAGGGTTCAGAATCTAACTTCCCAGTTGCAGAACAATCTCTCCCCCGGAGCAGCAGCAGTATCGCAACCCGGCGCACAGTCTATGATCTCGCCCCTGCAACCGCAGGCAGCGCCGGGTTGGATTTGGCAACCGCAACAGAATTGTTAATTACAGACTCCCGGGTATATACAGTAGGTACCTCTGTATGGGGACCTTTGCCTAATGGATTTTTTTGATTGATTGTTGGATGCTCTAGTGCTAGTGTACAGGGTATATTTGTTCTTACTGGTGCAATTGATGCAGACTATCTCGGAGAGATTAAAATCATGGTCACAGCGACTCAGATTCCCTGCAAAATTCTAGCTAATCAGTAAATTGCGCAATTGTTGCTTTTGCCGTACTGGGTCCCTCAGACAGCTACAGCTGGACGAGGTGATTCTGGTTTTGGGAGTTCTGGCCAGCCATAAGTATTGTGGTCCCAGGAGATTACTACGCAGCAACCCGTGCTTACTGTTTCAATTCAGGGCAGACCTTTTACAGGGCTAGTGGATACTGGTGCTGATGTTTCTATCGTTTCTAAACAGCAATGGCCAGAAAACTGGCCCCTGGAAGTAGCTATGGCCACAATTGTTGGAACTGGAGGAAGTCAAACACTGATGAGAAGTGCTCGGGTGTTGCAGGTTGTTGGCCCAGGTAAAGTTTCAGCTTGGATTCAGCCATATGTTTTACAGGCTGCTATCAACCTCTGGGGTAGGGATTTGCTACGGCAATGGCACGTTACTTTAACCACTGCAGACACAAATTTATCTTAAGGGTCACTGATCTAAAACCCTTGCTCAAACTTACTTGGTTATCAGACAAACCGGTTTGGGTCAACCAGTGGCCCTTGAAAGGGGAAAAATTGCTCCAGGCTCATTCACTAGTTCAAGAACAGTTGCAGGCAGGACACATAGTACTTTCCACGAGTCCGTGGAATACTCCCATTTTTGTTATCGCGAAAAAATCAGGGAAATGGCATTTGCTACAAGATTTACGTGCAATTAATGCAGTAATGCAACCTATGGGAGCCTTACAACCTGGCATCCCAAATCCCACTATGCTGCCTAATAAATGGACACTGCAGATTATTGATTTAAAGGATTGCTTTTTTACCATTCCAGTACATCCTAACGACTGTCAGTATTTTACTTTCTCAGTTCCCAGCATTAACAATGCTCAGCCTATGCAGCGTTATCAGTGGACGGTTTTACCTCAGGGTATGAAGAACAGTCCCACAATTTGCCAGCTGCTTGTGAGTACCGCTCTGCAGCCTACACGTGAGGCAATTAGAGAGGCTATAATATATCATTACATGGACGACATTTTAGTTTGTGCTGAACAATCTGATTACCTCCAAGGTGCGGTAACACACTTACTTCAAGCTCTGAAACTTCATGGCTTACAAGTTGCACAGGAAAAAGTGCAGACTGTGCCTCCTTGGAAATATTTGGGCTGGATTTTAACAGAAACTATGATCAGACCCCAGCCTTTGACAATTAATAATGACATTAAGACATTGAATGATTTACAGAAATCGATGGGTACAATTAACTGGGTACGACTCATGCTTGGAATTTCTAACTATGAACTCCAGCATCTGTTTAATTTGCTAAAAGGAGATTCAGATTTAACATCTCCTCGCACTTTAACTCTGCAGGCACAGAGAGAATTAGAGCTGGTAGCACACAAAATTACAAACTTGCAGGCTGACCGCATTCGAATGGATTTGCAGATTTGTCTATTTATAGCTACAACACAGAAACAACCTGTGGCTGTTGTGGAACAGTATGATGAGAATGCAAACAGACTGATATACTTGGAATGGATTTTTTTTCCCAATTCTTTTCGTAAAACTATTACTGAGCCCTTGGAATTGATTGCTACTCTGATCAAAAAAGGCAGAGAATGCTTTCAGGCTTTAGCAGGCCGTGATCCATCGGTCATATATGTACCTTTTGTGAAAGCAGATTTTGATTTTTTTTATTCACAATCTCTGTCCTTGCAAATTGTGCTAGCTGATTTTCTTAACAGCATAGGTTTTGGCATGCCTAAATGTAAATTGCTTCAAAATCTGTGCGTCTTTGATATCAGACCACAGACCGTACTTGTTTTCGGTCCTATCCCAAATGCTCGCAGAGTTTTTGTTGATGGTTCAGAGAAGTCTCATAAAGCTGTAGTGGTCTGGCATGAAGATAACAATTGGCATCATTCTGATAAAATTGTTGAAGGCTCAACCCAATTAGTGGAACTTGGTGCAGTTTTGCATGCCTTAGAGCTTTTTAGGGAGGAACCTCTAAATTTGGTTTGTGATTCTGAGTACGTAGTCAAGGTCCTAGAGCGCATCCCCTCCACTTTTCTTAAAGAAATCTCGCAACAGCAACTTTTTGATATGTTTGTATCATTGCAAACTGCATTACAGCTTCGCAAACACCCACTGTTTGTTACTCATATACGCTCTCATACAACTTTACCAGGTCCCATAACTGCGGGCAATGCAATCGCAGATTCTTAGACTGTAGCTACAGTCCGTTTCCAGTCTGCCAGGGCTTCACATGCTTTCTTCCATCAGAATGCTGCTGCCTTAAAGAAGGTGTTTGGTCTCACTCTCGAGCAAGCGAGAGACATAGCGCGCTCTTGCCCGGAATGTCAAGGTCTGATTACAAGCTCGCCCTCCCTTGGAGTTAACCCTCGCGGACTCTCAACTAATGACATTTGGCAGTCTGAGCTTACATGTTTCATCTTTTGGCCGTTTGAAATATGTACATGTTTCTATAGATACTTTTTCAGGCATGCTTTGTGCATCTGCGCATACAAGTGAGAAAAGCAGAGATCTTCAGCGTCACTGGACCCACTGTTTTGCTGTGCTGGGAGTGCCACAACAGATTAAAACTGACAACGGTCCTGGATACACTGCTAGATCCACGCAATTTTTTTTTACAGCAATGGGGTGTTTCGCATGTCACAGGTATTCCACATTCTCCCACTGGACAGGCTATCATTGAACGAGCACATTCCACACTGAAACAGATGTTATTAAAACAAAAAAGGGGGAATATGATGCCTCAGGAACAATTAGACAATGCAACATATACTTTAAATTTTTTGAATCGTACTATACCTCCCTCCTCTATCACAGCAGTGGAAAAACACTTCCGTGTTCCAGATTCACTGTCTCAGAGACCACAGGTTTTATACTGGGATCCCCTGCACAACAGTCAGTGGCAAGGGCCTGTAGAACTAATCACCTCGGGGAGGGGGTATGCTTGTGTTCTTCTCCCAACAGGACCAAAGTGGCTTCCTGCGAAATATGTTAAACCTTTCTACGAGTTGGACAAACATGATGCAGGACCCAGTACCAGAGATGTAGCATCTGTCCCTGCAGCAGGGAGTATTGAAGAAATAGAAGAGACCGAAGAAGGAGGCCAGTGATGTTACCTGGACACAGCTAAAAAATTACAGCAAAACCTGTTAACAGTTGTTTGTCAGAAAAGTTCTGTCTGTTTTATCAGTGATGGGGGGATGGAGGTATAGTTCAGAGTAATTTAGCTTTTGTTTCCATTCTGGGTCTTAATGCGTAAGGTATCTAAAGTAATCATAGAAGATGTTTTGAGTTTGTAAATTAGAGGTATTAGCATATCAGAATTGTATAGATTATTAACTGGTAAAATAAATCCTTCAATGTATTTGTTTTCCTTATTAGGATAACTGACTAGCTCTCTCCAATATTTGTATTTGTTGTAATTTGTATTATTCTGTTCTATTGTAGGTTGATTTGCAACAAGAAAATGACACATAAGGTATGATGAGCCACAGTGGGCATTCAAACTCACCAACAGAATGCCCCCTTTTGACTTTGGAGGCAAGAGGTGACTGTACCACCACTCCGAAGGAGTTTGTCAGATGACTGTGGTCACAGGCTGGATTGTGAGGCAGTACACATTCCCCTGAAATCTGGAGCTTTCAATGAGGAGGTTGACGGCTCTTTAGCACCTTCTGTGCCCCACTGTGCCTGTCTCCACATGTATACACCTAGAATGGTACCAAGGTGTTGTCAACCAGCTTCACCTCTACCAACTGATGGGTCAGGAGGGGTGGGACCCTTGGTCAATTGACAGGGTCCTTAACAAGGGAGGTGCCCATACTAGCTGAGAAGCTTCTGGACTATGTTGTAATGCCCACAGCCACATCTGGCCAAACAATGAAACGGGGTTCCGGCCTAAGACCCCCTTTGAGTGGTCTTCTCGGAGCTGCGGCTCTGTAAACTGGAGTCCTTTCCTTAGACAGGAACACCATCTAAGGAAACTTCCTGGGATTAATGACACCTCACGTCTTTATTTGAGTGAGTGACTATTTCTTGTGAGTACCCTGAAGTAAAAGGCCTCTAGTTTTTTTTTCTTGTGGACGTTGTGGATCCTCATTATTCTTATGATATTGTATTTAAATAATCTCCTTAGCTGATACCTGAACCTGTATTTTCTGTTATCAAAGTGCTAAATATGTGTAATATCATTATATGGGTTTTTTGTGGGAATTGGATATGCTTGTGTGATGTTTTTTCTTGTAGTCCTCCAAATCATCTGGAGAATGATACAGAATGCAAAGAGGAACAAAGCCAGGGTCCTTACTGCACTCACTGAGAACCTGATGTTTAAAACAAAAAAGGGGGAAATGTTGGAAAGTAAAATGTGGGAAAGCAAGATGTGCGGTTCCAACCACCTGGATGATAAAGGATGATCAATACTAACATGACCATCCGGATGGTCGAAGACATAATACTAACATAATAATATATAAAGGACCTTGTGTGGGAGATCTGAGGGATTTTCTTGAGGCTGAGTTGTGGAGGGGTTGCTGTTAGATGGAGATTTGTTACTGAACCAGGCAGGAATTTCAAGACTGGGAACAGGACCTGCCGTGGGAGAGAAGCAACTCCGAAGTAACAAGGCCCCAACGTGGTGTAATGTATGCCTGGAGCGTGGACGCATGATCAGGAAATAACTGCATGTATAAGGAGGCTTGTCTCTGTAATAAATGGCTTCGCTTGAATTCATATTGAATTGTGTGGAGTCCATGAGTTTTCGCCCTCGCAGCCTTGGACAGATTACTTTGAAGTATGTTTCTCGTAATTGTAAAAAGTTATAGCCCAGACTCGTGAGAATGGTATCTCGGGCCGGATAACTGCCCCCAAGTGTATGGGATGAGTGAATGTCTTTGGGCCTGGTCTGCGAATGAGTGGAAAAGCAAGTGAGACAAACATCACATGAGTTTAGTGTGTTTTTAATAACAGTTAGTGGAAAAACACCTTTTGTAAACATCTTAGTCCATGCTCGTACCTGTAAATCCTATAAATTGTAAATGGTGAATAAAGAAGGCAGCCTAGGCCTAAGTCAGCTCTCTGCTTGGCCAGGCTCTGCACTCCTTCATGAACAAGATCTCTGCCTCTGCGTGAATTTCTGTCTGCGTCCCGGTATGCATCGTCTCTAATCGCCGCAACCGCGGACTACGCCAAATGTGTACACAGGCACGTCGCAAGAAGAGCCAGGGGCCACAAATGCAATTGCAAAGAGCAAGTTTTATTTTAGTTACTTCTCTACTGGGGGATGTCCGTAGCCGCACCTAAGCTCCCAGGCAGAGGCGGTGTAAGCGGGGATGCAGGCGCTGATAACTTTGGCCCTGCTGGAAGATCGTTAGGCCGGCTACGCTCACCTATATTTAAAGGTTTAGAGCAGATGCAGCTTCTTGCTGTGCTCTGCTCTTTCTCAAAACAAAGCAGGAATCTCAGACATGATAAGGTACTCTAGGGTTTCTCTCAGGTCTATGTTATCTCACACAGAGGTTCTATTTGTCAAGCATACAAGGTCAGTAAAACAATTAGTGTGATGTATGTGCTTTCTTTATACCCCATCTGCAGATCACTTGAGCGTGTTTACCTTTCTCCTCCCCACTCAATCTTCCACAATTCCCATACATCCCCTTATTAAGGGAGTCATCATGTCTGGATTTACTGGCAACATCATTGGGGATTCACATTCAGGAATTAATTTCCTTTCATGTATCATTTGCAAGCAGGCTGCTTTGTGTACACTTTCTAACAATTGATCAGGTGTGCCAGTAATTGCTAAGGGTTCTCCTCTATCTAAGGGGTTTAGCCCTCCAGCCCAGTAAGCAGTTCGCTGGCTTAGAGACCATGGGGCACGTCTGTTACCAGTTGTTAAGAAGACTCCATGCCCCCAGTATCCATTTGCCTCTTGTTCACTTAACTGAATTTGGTCTCCCCCAGTTAGGGATACACGTCACACATAATCATTTTCAGATTCTTTAGGGAGGTGACTGTACTCTTTTTTAAGTTTGGCCAGCTCCGTGGCAGTGTAAGGTGTTTGCTTAGTTGTAATGTGAGGGTCAGTATCCTCCTCATTTGCATAAAAGTATTCTGTTTTAACTAAGGGTCTCACATGTGGGAATTCGTCATAACGTTTTCCCAAGTCCTTCAATTCTTTCTGAGGGTAGACTTGATTTATGTGTGGGATATTTTTCTCCTCTAACTCCCGCTCCCTCAGCACCCCCGTGTTTTCCTTCAGAGTAGCTTTCAATGAGCGGTTTTCTTCCCTCTCCTTTTCTAATTGTTGAAAACAGTTTTCTAATTGTTGTTCTAAGTTGGAGGTTGTTTTTTGCAAGACCTGTACCAGATTTTCAAGGGATTCTATTATTTTACTTTCATTCCTGCGCCACATAAAGCAATCTTCTATTGCTGCTACTAGGCTAGCTCCTAGAACAGCCCAGACAATAGTCTTATCTCTATTTGATTTAAACTTAGACTTAGTCTGCAAAGAAATCACTCAGGTCCACTACACTCTGTAAATTAGCCCAATTATCACGAACCCAGTCTTCTCTGGATACGGAGGGTCGAGCTCCATACTTTGCTAAAAGCGTGTAGAACGAGTCCCAATCTTTCGTTAACCAAAAATCCTGATTGTCAGCTTTTCTGGTCATTCTTACTACGAAGGGGTGGTACATACTCTAGGAAGACACAACTTAGTTACGAAAACCACAGCAACAACTGCGTCACCCTTCTCTTTCCTGAGTGGTTGAAGAGGCCTAGAAATCTGCTATGGGAGGACCAAACTTAGCTACAAAAACACACAAGATTGCCCCTTCACTCTCCCTAGCAGAAAATTCTCATCATCATGAGAACATCCCTTTTTGCACTTTGAGATCTTTTGTGTTAGATTCCGGGAAACAGAACCCTCAGCTCGAGTTTGGGGTACTCTATGCCAAGGCGTGTATGATGTGTGGGAAATCCAAATCGCCTCCCTTGCATTCTAGACACTTCTCACTGATAAATCAGTGTAAGGCTAGGTGCGGCTGAAGCGAAACGTCCTTCCCCTGGTGCAGGCCACACACTACCTACACCCCTCTGTTATCCCAGAATCCCATCCTTGTCGCCGATTAAATGTCACAGTCCATTCGGTGATGGACTCGTGATGGTTCTTTTACCTTGATCTTGAAGCACAAAATTAAGGCAACCAAAATGCCAAGGGGTTATAATTCAATCAAGTAGTGTTACTTTATTAATTTGCCCGTAAAGTGGCACACGATAGAGAGAGAGAGTAAGAAAAAGAAAAGGGAAAAGAAATGGGGAAAAAGTAAAAGTAAAGATAAGAGATGAGGTTGCGTTTATCACCAGTCAAGTTCCAGAAGCGTCCCTCTGGTCTCTGGTCCTGTAGAGTCCTGCCGGTCCTCCGTCGTGGTTCGGGATCCTCTGGTGGGAAGATCTCCAATGGTGTCCATTCGGAAGTCATCTCTTATGCTTCTTCACCCCCCCTTGCTCCCACTGTTTGTGGCCAGTCTCTGCCTTGATTTCGCAACCCAGGCTTGTACCACACGGGGTCAAAAGATTCACGCTTTCTTTTGCCAACGCTTACATGTCCAGCATTCAGGGGTCTTTCTCTGGTCCATTGGGTGACCTCAGGACCCTTGGCGAGCTTCTGGGCATGCTCCTTTTCATTGGCCATTGTTTGGAGGAGCAGGTGGGGGACAGGTGTGACTCAGGCTGCAGGTGAGAACACATCTTCTGGATGGCAGCTATTGTCCCTGGCTCGAAGAGACCGTCACAACAATAATTTTCAGGAGGCGGCGGCTGGTTTGGCTGAAGCAGCAGGCAAAGTCCATACAGCAACCATTGTGAGCAGTAGCACCCCCGTATTGGAGAAACCAGTGCAACACAATGCTTCTCCTTGGGCCTCTCTCCAAGTCATTGTCCATGCGTTCTTTCTGTCAGGGCCTCAGTTCTCTCAGTTCCTGATGGCGATGTTCAGGCAAATACTGCTCCATCTTCGGACCGACTCTCAGACTCTCACACCGTGGTAACGCCCACTCCACGTCAGCTGCTCTCACAAGGGCTGCCGGGAGCTTCCCAGTCTCGAGATAGAAAGAGATCAAAAGAGCCCGATTCAGAGTAAAAAATAATAATAAAAAAAGGCTTCTCTGTACCTCGCAGATTTCGCTTAACCAGGACCCGCCGAGCTGGCTCTGATCAGCTGATCTCGGAAACTGAAGATGGGACCAGCCTCTTTTCAGTGATGCCCAACAATAGGATAAGGGACAATGGGCACAGACTGAAGTATAGGAGGTTCCATCTAAACATGAGGTGAAACTTCTTTTTTTTTGAGGGTGACAGAGCTGCCCAGAGACATGGTGGAGTCATTTCATTCTGAATCATGACAATATCCCCAGATTTTTAATTTCCCGTGAAACACAAAGTCCAAATATATTAGTTTTTAAAAACATTGAGGCATCTATTTTTCTCATTGTCAGTATGTTGGTTTGTGAAATATTTACCTGGAAGGACCAGATGGCACATGCAGTTCAAACTTTTCTGAAACATTTGCTTTTAAAATACTTCACATACTTAGTCTTTCAACTTGCATCTTTCTCAGATCAGGAAAGAAGAAGAGACCAAGGTTAGACTTTGTCTCATGGAGACTGTACATATATCCTAAGATGGGAAATGAAGGAGACTGTGGTGAGACATCTGTGAATGAGTGTGTGAACAGAAAAGGAGCTGTCATCTCACACCCCAATATCTCAGTCCTCTTTTGGAGAAAGCTAGGCAGGGCATTTCTCTGCCAGCTACCAGTGGGGCTGGTACTGAGGATGCTCATTGCAGCATGTGAGGAGATGCAGACAGTGCGGGATGAATCCATGAGGCTGCAAAATGCCATGGCACAGGGGCAGAGAAACCCCACTGGAGGCACACTGAAGCTGCAGGACCAATCCCACTCCAGATGTATGCTAGAAAAAGATGGCTTGTCTGTATGCACAACCACTTCCCATAGGTGAGGAAGAAGAGGGACCAACAGCTAAAACTCAGCTAACCAGAAACAGTGCACATCGGGTTTACCAAAAAACACAGGCTGAGCTGTGTGAAAGATCACATGGAAACATAGCCTGACAAACCCTGAAATATGATCAACTGAAACTGAACTACAATATTCTATCTAGTTAACCTCTTTCCAAATGATTCAGTTGATTTGATAAAATAAGCTTTTTTCTTCATTGAACCACATTAGTTTGGGAGAAAATATGATTCAAATTATTAATATCCTCTCATCAACCAGTATCAACAGTATTTGCTTCCCAAGATTAAGTTCCTGTTAGGTATATTGGCTCAAACTCTTAGCCTAATTGTCTTTGCTGGTCTTTGCTGATAATTTGGTCCTCTATATTAATCTGATATGACTGAAACTAAATATTATTTTGTTGTTTTTCCACTGTTACATACGTAAGACTAAACCTAGTAGATGAAAATGAGCTTGACTGCAGAGAACAGAGCTAAGTACCCGAGAACATGTGATTAGAGGCTTGGTCAGTGCCTACATAGATATGTTGTAGTGTTCTTGAAGATGCTTTCCATTTTCAAGCACACAAAATGTGCAACAATGCAGGAACTGCATGTGAAGCCAGTCCATTTTTGCATCTATCATCTGATATGCCTAGGGTGATATTAAACCCAGACTTCACCAATCGCTGCTTCACAAAGAACTGAAAGAACCAACAGAATATTTCTGAGGACTTTGTGACTGAATTATATAAAACACACCTTCCACAACTTCTCATGAACCTCTTCCGATATTTTCAGACATTTACTGTGTTGGTTTATTTGTTTTATCACAATTTTTTTCAATATGACAATTAGATGAGCATTTTACAATGTATGTCTAAATTTTAGCAGATATTTTGTGAATTGGCTGCATCAGCTTTTCTTTCTTGCCTCCCTCTGATGAGTGTCTGTTTTGCAAATTTCATGACCCTAGACACAAACTGAGGAAAATGTGCTCATTTCTAGCTGAATATTCTGTGCAGTTCTGTTAGGATTTGGGCCTGTGAGATATCTGAGAGTTGCCTGGGCAGATGCAGCTGGAAAGAAAACCAAGGATGTTAAATCTGTGTGTGTAAGAGAATTCACATATGTGTATACTAGGTTTGCGGGTGAATATATACGTGTGTGTGTATGTACATACATACACACTGCCAATCAAGTTGCAGTTATATTTCATTCTCTTACACACCTATATAGCATTAATTTTCTCAAGGTCTGTCTGATTTATTTAAGCAACCAACACAAAGATAACAGACTTTGGCAAGCTAATTCAACATTTAAAATAAGCACCTAGTAAGTATTTATCTCAGATTAAAATATATTTCCTTCATATATTCATACCAAGGGAAAAAAAAAAGAAAAAAGAAAAAAAAAAAGAATAATTCAGGGGTGATGGAAAATTAACACGAAAGACTTACAAAATCATCTAATGGTATCTCATTATTACAGTTCATCTTACAATATTTTCCAACTCTCGTTCATTCTAACAGTATTAGTGCTTGTCTAACGTTTTTCTGCATTGTGAAACTTGTTTCCCTGTCTGGAATGGAGTTGCCGACATTTACCATCACCTTTATTTCTTGACCTTCCTCACCACATCCCTGCATACTCTGACAGCTTCCTTGTATTCCTCCCAGGTGGTCTGTCCCTTTTTCCACATTACGTAAACATCCTTCTTCTATCTGAGTTT
Organism: Patagioenas fasciata; assembly: GCF_037038585.1. Taxonomy (NCBI): domain Eukaryota; kingdom Metazoa; phylum Chordata; class Aves; order Columbiformes; family Columbidae; genus Patagioenas; species Patagioenas fasciata. The sequence goes on from NC_092559.1 coordinate 45,730,199, forward strand.
TGACTGGAGTTCCTTACTCATCCCTGCTGTCCTCTTACTCCCTTTACTTGATTTCTTCTTCATTGGGATGCATTGGTCTTGGGCTTGGAGGAAGTGATACTTGAATACTAGCCAGCTCTCTTGGACCCCTCTACCTTCTAGTGCCCTGGAAATTAAAGAAATCCCGAACAGAACTCCCCCAAACAGGTCTCTGTTCCGGCTCTGACAAAAAGAGCAAGAGCGAGAAGAGACTGGAAGATCCTGACTCTCCTTAAATATGAAGTATGATGCTAATGGTATGGAATATTCTTATTGATCAGTCTGGATGTCAGTCAAGGTCTGCCCCATCTATACCCCCCTTCCTAGCTTCCTCACACCTGTTGGCAGAGCTCAGAGGGCTTGGCGCTCAGACCAGAGCAATTAAAAACTTCAGCTCTGTCCTGAGGTGTTATCTTCTTGTTTTCAAGCTAAATCCAAACAACGACCATGCTAACTACAACAAAAAAGAAAGGTTTCTAACTGTATGAAGGAAAATTAACTGATTTTCAGTCAAACCAGCATACATCCTTTTAATAACTTGGTTTCAGTATTAAAAACTACCCCCCTGGTATTACAATGGGTCAAATCACTGTGACAGGTTCCTCTGCAGGTTCACAGCACTTGTAATTCTTGTTCCTTTTTTTTTATGTTTGCTCATTTGCACTTTACCTCTACTTTAGGGAACCAAGGACTTTACAGCTCTTTGACTCATCAATGAGTAATAGTACTGCTTTCTGGAGAGTGCTACAGCTACATCTTGCCACTCACTACCACCATGCTGGCATGAAGATCTGAGAAGGGAAAAGTTAACCAGACCAACAGCATGTCGTTGGTGGTCAAATCTCAGAGAATGAGACACCTACATGGTATTTGGTTACTCTTGATCTTCTGCATTCTACTCACAAATTTCAAACTCAGAGGAATTTAAAATATCAAAACAAAATGATCCATTTTAATTTAAAACTACAGAAAGATTCTTATGAATAGAAAAAGCCAAGTTAAAGTCCAGACCTAAAATCCTTGCTGTTTGGTGATAACCGGCATGCTGGGTGGGGCATTTTCACTTCTGTCTATTTCTAGATTAGTGTTAGTCAAGATCCCAAATGCACATACTCCAGTCTCAGCAAGAACACATTGCCAGATCTAGATTAAATCTGTTAAATCCTTATCGTATAATTTTTAATGATTTTCTGTACAAAAATATAAATTGACTGTCCCGGTTTTGTTTAAAACAAGACCAGTTATCTTTCAGTGAATTTTCCTTTCAGCTAAGTTCTTCTAAGTAACTGCACTTTTCTGAGGTTGGCTGCATGTTTTTCAGATGCTGTTTGCTCTGGAGCTGATAACGGTAGCAATGGTATTCCACCCCACACATGTCATACACCGTATAAAACCGGGAGATCACGAGGGTCTCGCTCTCTTTGTCCATGGCTGGCATCTGAAGAGAACCCTGCCTGTTCTGCCTGAAATCCTAGACCTAGTTCCAAGCCCTGCATCCCTGAATCCAGTTCTGGTTTACTGAGGAGTCCAGCCCAGGACTTCTGGGTGCCTGCCCTGCAGCTGCTGGAGAAACACCAGCTCTGCTGTGGACGACCACTGGGTTACGCCGGAAAATTCAATATTGGTTTTCTATATTTTGCATTATTTTCTCTATTTATTAGTAGTATTAGTAAAGCATTTTTAAATTTCCAACTTGAAAGTCTCTCTTGCTTTTCCTCCAATTCCATTTCCATAGTGGGGAGGGCAGGGAGTTAACAGAGAGAATCTGCCATGGTTTATTGTGACCCTGCGATGAATGGTGACAGATTAATTGGCACCCAATGTGGGGCAAGTGAGAAGGGCTAAGAGGGATCTCAGAGAAGCTGCTTAAACAGCTTCCTGGGTAGCGTAAGCATGAGAGCATCAGACTCACTATTTGAGCAACCCAAGTTCTAATCTGACCTTCGGTGGAAGGAGACCTCGGAAAGCTCACTCGAGAGAGTATCAAGTATCAGCTTTTTCTCTGAAAGTTTCAGAGGGGTGAGAAAATGATAGATCACAGAATCACAGAATGTTAGGGATTGGAAGGGACCTCAAAAGATGATCTAGTCCAATCCTCCTGCCAGAGCAGGAACACTTAGATGAGGCTACACAGGAATGTGTCCAGGCAGGTTTGAATGTCTCCAGAGTAGGAAACTCCACAGCCCCTCTGGGCAACCTGTTCCAGTGTTCTGTTACCCTCAATGAGAAGAAGTTTCTTCTCAGATTTAAGTGGAACCTCTTGTGTTCCAGTTTGAACCCATTACCCCTTGTCTTACCATTGGATATCACCGAGAAGAGCCTGGCTCCATCCTTATGACATTCACCCTTTATATATTTGTAAACATTAATAAGGTCACTCCTCAGTCTCCTCCAAGCTAAAGAGACCCAGCTCCCTCAGCCTTTCTGTGTGCTTCATGTGTCATTTGGTGATGTTAAAGCGGATTGCAGTCATTATCTGGATTTGAAGGATGCTGTTGCAAATTTTGCCTTTTTTGGGGTGGATACTACTTTTTAGTGTTTATGTGCGGCACATTATCTCTGGAAATTGGTATAACATTGGTATAATTACTTTGTTGCTGGGTTGTGTAGCATTGCTCTATATAGTCATTGTTAAGCTAATAGTGTATTTCTATTCATTCTTGTCATACTTTGGGAGTACATCTCTCTGAACCCCACTGGTAGAAGTAAGGGAAATTAAAGAGAAGTGTACCTTTTGGTTTTTCACTTGGAGGAGCCATCTTTTAGAAGAGCTATCCAACTATCCTTTGCCTTTTTCATTAGGGCAAATAACAGATGCTTTGGAGAATTTTGAATATCTCTGGAAACTGAGTGAAACTTGTTGGTATTACTGGGTCTCTGGAATGTGTGTCAGTCCTTCCTGATGATACAACTACTTAGAAGGACTGCAGCTATTCTAACTTCTGTGACTGGTATTGTGGCTACTGAAGCCTCAGCAATATGCACCACAGCCACTCAAACTCCTGTGGTAAATCCTGCAACCACTGCAAGCCCTGCAACAGAACTTCTAGACACTGCAAGCCCTATGACAGATACTGCAGACACTGCAAGCCCCACAACAGATACTGTAGGCACTGCAACCCAGACAAGTAGCAATGCGACCACTCAAACTCCCGTGACAGATCCTGCAGCCACGCCACCTTTGACTATAGCCACTGCAGCGATAACAACCTCGACGACAGCTAATATGACTAATGCAACCCTGAAAACAGACACTGTAGCCTTGCCAATTCTGATGACAGCTACAACAGCTACTGAAACCCCTGCTGTGGGCCCTGCAGACATTCTATCTTCGATGACAGTTATAGCAGACACTCCACCTCCTAACATAAGTCCTGCAGTCATGCCAGCACCGATGACAGTTGCTACTGCCTTTGCAACTTCAAGGAGAAGGAGAGGAGGTGGGGTAGCCATGTATGTTAGGGAGGGTTTTGCTTGTCTGGAACTTGATGAGGGTGATGATAGGGTAGTGTGTCTATGGGTGAGAATCAAGGGGAAAGGCAACAAGGCGGACATCCTGGTGGGGGTTTGTTACAGATCACCCAACCAGGATGAAGAGGCAGATGAAATATTTTGCAGGCAGCTGGGAGAAGTCTCCCGATCGCTAGCCCTTGTTCTTATGGGGGACTTCAACCTACCAGATGTCTGCTGGAAGTACAACACAGCAGAGAGGAAGCAGTCTAGGAGGTTCCTGCAGTGCATGGAAGACAACTTCCTAACACAGCTGGTTAGTGAGCCTACTAGGGAAGGAGCCCCATTGGATCTGCTGTTTGTAAACAAAGAAGGGTTCATGGGCAACGTATCGGTTGAAGATCACCTTGGGTATAGTGATCATGAAATGACTGAGTTTACTATCCTTGGAGAAGTTAGAAGGATGGTCAGCAGAACTGCTACTTTGGACTTCTGAAGGGTAGACTTTGACCTGTTCAGAAGGCTGCTTGGCAGAGTCCCTTGGGAGGCAGTCCTGAAGGACAAAGGAGTCCAGGAAGCCTGGTCTCTCTTCAATAAGGTAATCTTAGAGGTGCAGGAGCAGGCTGTCCCCGTGTGCTGGAAGGCAAGCCGGTGGGGAAGAAGGTCGGCCAGACTGAATAGAGAGCTGCAGCTGGAACTTAGGAATAAATAGAGAATTTATAAACTTTGGAAGGAGGGACAGGCTACTCAAGAGGAAAATAAGAATTCTGTGAGGTTATGCAGGGAGAAAATGAGAAGGACCAAAGACCAGCCAGAGATTATCTGACTACTGCCATAAAAAGCAACAAAAAATGTTTCTGTAAATACACGAGCAATAAAAGGAGGGCTGAGGAGAATCTCCATCCCCTGAAGGATGCAGAGGGAAACACAGTGACAGAAGATGAGGGAAAGGCTGAGGTACTAAATACCTTCTTGGCCTCAGTCTTTAACAGTCAGAACAGGTGTGCTTCAGGTACCCAGCCCCCTGAGCCAGAAGACAGGGATGGGGAGCAGAATGAAGCCCCAGTAATCCCAGGGGAAATGGTTAGCGACCTGCTACACCACTTGGACACCCAAAAGTCTATGGGGCCAGATGGGATATACCCAAAAGTGCTGAGGGAGCTGGCGGAGGTGATCACTAAGCCACCTTCCATTATCTATCAGCCATCTTGGCTAAATGGGGAGGTCCCAGTTGACTGGAAGTTGGCTAACCTGATGCCCATCTACAAGAAGGGCTGGAAGGAGGATCCAGGGAACTCCAGACCTGGCAGTCTAACCTCGGTGCCATGGAAGGTCATGGAGTAGATGGTCTTGAGTAACATCACACAACACATACAAGACAACCCAGTCAGCATGGGTTTATGAAAGGCAGGTCATGCTTGACCAACCTGACCTGCTTCTACGACAAGGTGACCCAACTAGTAGATGAGGGAAAGGCTGTGGATGTTGTGTACTTAGACTTCAGTAAAGCCTTTCACACTGTATCCCACAGCATTCTCCTGGAGAAGTTTGCAGCTCATGGCCTGGATGAGTGTACTCTGCAATGGATAAAGAACTGGCTGGAGGGCCAGGCCCAAAGAGTTGTGGTGAACAGAGCCAAATCCAGTTGGCGGACAGTCACAAGTGGTGTTCCCCAGGGCTCAGTATTGGAGCCAGTTCTGTTTAATATCTTTATCAATGACCTGGATGAGGGGGTTGAGTGCACCCTCAGTAAGTTTGCAGATGACACCAAGTTGGGTGGGAGTGTTGACCTGCTGGAGGGTAGGAAGGCCATACAGAGGGATCTGAACTGGCTGGATCCTTGAGCTGAGGCAAATTGTATGAGGTTTAACAAGGTCAAGTGCCGGGTCCTGCACTTGTGTCATAACAACCCCAGGCAATGCTACAAGCTGGGAGAAGAGTGGCTGGAAAGCTACCTGGCAGAAAGGGTTCTGGAGGTGTTGATTGACAGCCGTCTGAATATGAGCCAGCAGTGTGCCCAGGTGGCCAAAAAGGCCAACAGCATCCTGGCTTGCATCAGGAATAGTGTGGCCAGCAGGACTGGAGAAGTGATTGTGCCACTGTACTCGGCACTGGTGAGGCCCCACCTTGAATATTGTGTTCATTTTTGGGCCCCTCACCATAGGAAGGACATTGAAGTACTAGAGAGAGTGCAGAGCAGGGCAATGAAGCTGGTGAGGGGCCTGGAGCACAACTCTTATGAGGAGCTGTTGAAGGAGTTGGGGCTGTTTAGCCTTGAGAAAAGGAGGCTGAGGGGAGACCTTATTGCTGTCTACAACTACCTGAAAGGAGGTTGTAGCATGGAGGGTGTTGGTCTCTTCTCCCAAGTAGCAAGTGATAGGACAAGAGGAAATGGCCTCAAGTTGCACCAGGGGAGGTTTAGATTGGATATTAGGAAAAAATTCTTCATGGAAAGGGTTGTCAGGCATGAAACAGGCTGCCTAGGGCAGTGATGGAGTCACCATCACTGAAGGTGTTTAAAAGGTGTTTAGACGAGGTTCTTAAGGACATGGTTTAGTGCTGGAGTTAGGTTAGGTTATGGTTGGACTCGATGATCCTGAGGGTCTCTTCCAACTGAAATTATTCTATGCATATTCTTACATCCATGCAGTTGGATCACTTCTATAGCTGTCACTGTAGCTATGTGAAATCCAACAACAGTGTTGAGGTTTGATTGCAGGGTGACAATAAAACCGTGGCAGATGTATTATTAATCCCCTCTCCCCCCACTTCCCCCTTCAGCCCCTCCCTCTCCCCCCTTCCCACTAAGGACAGGGAGGGAACGAAAGACAGAGAGAAGAGAGTTGGAAAAATTAAAAATGTTTCACTAATGCTACCAATAAAAATAGAGAAAATAATACAAAATATACAAAACCAGTCTTGAAAGTCCCAGCAACTGCTCCGGTCAGCACCCGAAAGTCCTGGACTGGACTCTGCAGCCACCGGAACTGTATTCAGTCTGTCACTAGGCCTCAGTTCTCAGGGACGACTCACAGGATCCTCTCCTAATGTCAGCCATAAGGAAAAGGAACGTGATCCTCATGATCTCCCACTTTTATATGAAGTATGATGTGAATGGGACGGAATACTTCAGTTGGTAAGTTTTTTTGGTCACCCATTTCTCGTTGCCCTTCTCGTGAGATGTGCATCCATTCTCATCCATTCTTATTAATGACCTTGCATACCATTGCTATGTCTACCAAAACATGTATCTGGCTTTTCAGAAAAATGCAGCTAAGATGAAGGCTTTAGCTGACAGGCAAATTCACTAAAAGAGAAACTTGTTTTTAACAAAACCAGGACAGACAGTTATTGCATCCACTCAAACCCCCACAATACATAATGTGGCTATTCAGACTTCTGTGGTATCAGTTGTCCCTATAACCAGGAGGCAATACAAACCAAAATTAGAATCCATTTTGAAGGAAGACCAAGATGAAGAGCAGGGAGAGGGTCTTTCTGAAGCACAGCAATCAGTGGAGGAAGAGGTAGAATCAGAGGTAACAGTCCACTCCTTATCCCTGAAGGAGTTGAGAGGTGTGAAAAAATATTTTAGCCGTCATGGTGAGCCAATTGTCACATGGCTGATTCGATGCTGGGATGGCGGTAAAAATAGTTTAGAACTGGAGGGCAATGAAGCCAGGCAATTGGGATCCCCAGCAATAGATGGTGGCATGGCTAAAGCGATTGGAGAGAAGAAACGAACAAAAAGCCTCTGGAGGAAAATTTTGACAGAAGTAAAGATCAGGTGTCCTTTGAAGGATGATATTGTATTGCCCAACCAAATGGACCACTGAAGAGAAGCTGCTAAATTAATGTCTACTCTGATTAAGTTACAAAGGACATACCCATCATTAACCAATGACATGATAAGTGCTTCTTAACCACCTGGAATATGAGAGGATATTTTTCAAGTTTTAGATCCTCCTGCATGACAAGATGGAGACAGAAGATTAAGCATTTCATTGTCTGGAAGCAGGGTGCTTAGCTTATATCTAACTAGAAATTAATATATATATTTTAAGTAAGCATATTGTCCTGGTTTTGTTTAAAACAAGACCAGTTCTTTTTCAGTGAATTTTCTTTTCAGCTAAGTTCTTCTAAGTAACTGCACTTTTCTGAAGTTGGTTGCAAGTTTTTTAGACACTGTTGACTCTGGAGCTGATAATGGTAGCAATGGCATGCAGAAGAGGCTCAGGTTTAGACTTATTGCTGTGGTAGCCAAGGTTACTGATAAATTTTGCATGTCCTGTAAGTGAGAGGAGCGTATTTGCAAGGAGGAGTGAACAGAACAGGTGACCAAAATTGACCAACTAGATATTCCATCCCATAGACATCATACACCGTATAAAAGGGGGAGAACACAAGGTTCTTGGGCTCTTTGACCATGGCCGGCATCTGAAGAGGACCCTGCCAGTTCTACTTGTGATCCTAGCCCTAGTTCCAGGCCCTGCATCCCTGAATCCAGTTTCGTTTTACTTCTGAGTCCAGCCCAGGACTTCTGGGTGCCTGCACTGCAGCTGCTGGAGCCACGCCAGCTTTGCCGTGAGCCACTGCTGATCTACGCCTGGAAATTCAAGATTGGTTTTCTATATTTTGTAATGTTTTCTCTCTTTACTAGTAGCATTAGTAAAGCATTTTTAACTTTCCAACTTGTAAGTCTCTCTCCCTTTTTCTGCTATTACCTTTTTTTTTAGTGGGGAGGGCAGGGGGTTAACAGAAAGCATCTGCCAAGTTTTATTGTTGCCCTGTGAGAAATGATGACAGATTAATTGGCGCCCAATGTGGGGTAAGTGAGAAGGGCTAAGAGTGATCTCTGACAAGTTACTTAAACAGTTTCTCGGGTAGTGCAAGTGCGAGAACATTGTACTCCAGATTTGAGTAGTTCGAGTTCTAATCCTCTGGTGGGAGGAGACCTCAGAAAACTCACTTCAGAGAGTATCAACTTTTTCTTTGACAGTTTCAGAGAGGTGAGAAAAGATAGATTTGTGTGCTTCTGACTCTGATTGTATGTTTTGTGGGTCAATAACAAGCCTGAATTGTTCTAGCTCCTTTGTTACCACAGGTAAAATCGATTTCAGTTCTAATTCTGGTTTTCCTGCAAATAAAATGTCATCCATGTAATGATAGATCAAAATTTCAGGATTATCTTTTCTAATTTTTTGTAAAGCTTGCGCCACGTACTTCTGACACATAGTAGGTGAATTTCTCATCCCCTGTGGTAGTACTACCCAGCGATATCTTTTCATAGGTTCTCCTTTGTTTACTGTTGGAATGGAAAAAACAAACCTTGGAGCATCCTGTGAATGTAAGGGTATTGTGAAAAAACAATCTTTTAGATCAATTATAAAAATATTCCAGTTTTTTGGCAACATGGTTGGTGAGGGCATCCCAGGTTGTAAGGGACCCGTATCTTCAATAACTTCATTGATTTTGCGCAAGTCATGTAACAATCACCATTTGCCACTCTTTTTTGGGATTACAAACACTGGAACATTCCAAGGACTGGTAGAAGGCCTTGTTACAGTTGTGACCTTGTTACAATTGTTCCTCTACCAATGTTTGCAGAATTGTGACTTTCTGTTTTGTCAAAGGCCATTGATCCACCCAAACTGGAGTGTCTGTTCTCCACGTCAGTTTGAGTGTAGGTCGCTGATCAATGGCCATTATGCTAAATGTTTTGAAGTTGACAAAACAAATTGCAACTGACTTAAAACATCACGTCCTAACAAGTTCATTGAAATGTTTGTGACAAATGGTCAAACACGGCGATTAAAACAATCACTAGCCATCACTTGGATTAGCACTGTACTTTGTTGAGTTTGTGACACACCCCCCACCCCAATAAGGTCGCTGGAGGGAATTTGGACAGGCCATATTGATGGTCAATCTTTCATCGAAAACACAGTCACATCAGCTCCTGTATCCAACAGTACAGACAATTGCACTGTCTTTGGTGTAGCTGTAGGGTGCGTTAGAGTAACAGTCAGCACGGGTTTTTTGACAGTAATATTCATTACCCAATACATTTCTGGCGGCCCGGTCAAACCAAAGCCTCTGTCCTTGTGATCGATGTTTTCAGTGTTCAGGATCTGAGCTTTGAATAGTACTAATTGTGCAATTTGACTCTCTCTTGGAATGAACACCGGTGGCGTTGGAGTCCAGGCCATTGCTTGAATATTTCCCTCAAAGTCTGCATTGATAACTCCAGGTAAAATAAAAAGTCCAGACACAGTCGTACTTGATCTGTCCAATAGGAGAGCATTGAAGCCATTTCCCAAAGGACCTTTAACATTCAAGGGTATTCTTTGTACCCTCCGATCCCACAAAGTAGTATCCTCTATTGAGGTGACATACACTCCAGCACTCCCTCTGGTCTTGGCAGTGAGACTACCCAAGCTGCAGGATCAGAGTGGTGGAGCGATTGTTGCCTTGGAGCATTCAATGACGACATTTGTGTCGACGCGCAGTTCCACCTCATGCTCTGATTTCCGTTTCCCAACCTTCCACCGTTAGATCAAGCAGGCAGCGGGGTTCCATCCTTTTTGAATCTGGATCTACATTGGTTAGCATAGTGGCATCCTTTCTGATATCTAGGACAAATTTCCGGCACTGTTAGCCCCTCTTAAGCTCTTGTAGCTTGAAAGTCCTCTCTTTGACTGGAACACTGGTAGCTCAGGTGTCCATTGTCGCCACAAGAAAAACACTTTTTTGGCTTGGTAACTCGCAACGCGGTGGCGAAGGCACTGGCAAGTGCCTCAGTATGATAAGTAATGGACCCCACTCTACTGCATGCTTCAGTCATTCACACTAAATTCGTATTTACTGTCAACGAAGTTAAAATCTTTTTACAGTCAACATTGGCATTCTCCATAGCTAATTTAAGCGCTAAAGCTTCCTTCGCTTCCATATTTTCTAATCGTTTATCCAAAGCGTCTCTCAGACAATCTATGAATTACATGTATGGCTCATTTGGACCTTGAATTATCTTTGTGAAAGATTTTTCCACTTTGCCAGATTCAGGAATATTTATCATAGCTTGGTAAGCAAGCTGAGCTGAACAATGCAGAATGTTGGTGTACAGCCATGCTTGTACTCTAGGATCTTCAAAGTGTCCTTGTCCTAGGAGCTGTGGCAAACCTGTGGGACTACGGTGGGTGATGAATTCCCTGACGGAGGACATGGTAACAGAAATTAGCCTTGAAGATATTAAGGCCTACCCATGAGAAAGATGGGAGTAAAGGAGTATCCGGAGATATTAAGGTGTACCCATGAGAAAGAAGGGAGTAGAAGAGTAACATTGATGATAGCAAAGTTAGCCAATGAAATGTTACTGCTGTAACTTGTCACCAATAGTGAATAAACACATGAATTGGTAAAAATGTACAAAAATGCACTTGTGGCAATAAATGAAGACTGTTGTTTGTACTTAAGAACCTGGTCTATGTCGTTTGTCCGTCTCAGCCATGACATATGGTGACCCCGACATGATCCTGCATGAAGAGGATCTCGCATGACGAAGAGACAGCGGTGAAGCTGTGACAGCCAAAGACGAGCTGTGAAGACAGAGCCCGGTACAGCTGATAGAGCAGAAGGAGGGAGCTGCCAAAGATCCGGATCCTTGAAAAGACACCACGCCAAGAGTTGGTGAGCTACTGGGACCATGGGGGGGTGAAACTTATGTAAACAAGAAGGTATTATATTATCTACATGGAAATTGCTTCTGAAGAAGCAGGGTATTAGCCTTCTGGAATTGACTTTACGAAGGATGTTACTATGGGGCAAAGCACTACTGAAAGATCCAAAGAAACAACTGAACTGTTAACGACATGGCACTTGTTGCTAGAGACTTTGAGAGGATTACAAGAGCAACAGGAACAGGCAGAGACAGCGGAGGGGGTGACTTCCGTGGGCTAGATTTGGAAAAACAAAAAATAAAACAATCACAAACAAACAAACAAAAACAAACAAAAAAACAACACAACAACAAAAAAACAACAAAAACCAACCAAACAAACAAAAGAGAAAAAAAAAAAGCCAGCACGAAAAAGTGCACTGTTCCAAACCCCGAACCCCCCTGTTACTAATGATTCTCCAGCACCGTTCAAGTCCGCGTTATCTGATGACTCGGATGAGGATGAGGGTCTTCAGCATTTTCTTGAAAAGTTAAAAAGAAAAGGAATATGTGTATGTGTTGCCCCGAGATCAGATAAAAACCATGAAAGACTCAAGCAAAATCAGACCTATGAAATGTAACACCTATAGATCATTTAGGACGGAACAATGGGGATTCGTTGAAAGGGGCGGGTATCCCCCAACTCTTGCAAGAGACACCAATTGGCACACCACAATTACAGGTGCGATTAGTTTCTGAAATCCTGAGACAGTCAACAGACCTTGCATATCAAGCTATGATAAAGATGCCTGAAACCAACAAAGCAGCCAAATCATTTGCGACTATTAATCAGGGTCCCAATGAGAATTACATGCAATTTATTGATCATCTTCAAGAGGCTGTCAATAAGCAGGTTGAAAACTTAGAAGCTAAGGAAGCACTGGTGTTGAAATTAGCAGTAGAGAATGCTAATGTTTGCTATCAACGTGTTATCTGCGGGTTTCACAGTACATATTACATGCTTCTGTGTATTGCCTCTGAAAATCAAGCAGTTTGTCAGGAATGTGAGTCAATTGTTTTACTGGTTGTTGTTAGAATTGTTTCTTTGTGGTATAAGTACGCTGTAAAACCTTCTCCCCACTTTTTCTACTCGTGCCGCAAACAACCATGTGCTTCCCCCCCTCCCTCCCTCCCTCTTCTCATGGTTTTTATTTGTGAGATGGGGTCAGGAATGACTGTTTTCAGTCGTGTTCCTAAGAAATCGGTATTGGGAGGTGTTTTAAAACATAGGAAAGCACTTGGAAATATGAGGAAGGAAGATCTTGTGAAATATTATTGATCAATGGTGGCTGCTGTGTAAGTTCGATGAATGCGAAAAGTGGCCGGAGGATAGAACCTTGAAGTATAATACTTTGTTGCAATTAACATTGTTTTTAGGGCGAGAAGAGCAGGACAAAATAAATCTCTACAAGAGATAAGTAAATCAGTTCAGACAGTTTTACAGCTGTAATGGTTTGAACTTCAACAAGCTGAGAGAGAATTAACTGATAACACACAGGTCACAGTAAACTTGCTGAAGTCTGTAAGATGCTTTCCTTATTAACCTGTTTTCTTTGTGGATATCTGTTTAAGCATGTTGCAGTTTTAGTAGGTCTTTGTTGTGTGGTATGGTGAGTTCACAGATTGTTAAATAATGAGAATCCAAGGACTCAAAATGTGCGTTTTGTGATAATACAGAAGACCATGAGTAATTTAGTTCTTTACTGCGTGAATGTGATGATAAAATTTTGTGTGTAGTAGCTGTTATTTTTCTTTCTCGTATGCTATCTTTATTCCGGCATTCAGACTTGCACAACTCTGTGATGGGCTGTGTCTCATCTTGGTGTACTAAACTTGGCTCTTTTGTATGCACAGTAGGTAAAGAATCCTGGTTTTGGGATAACAGTCGTAGCGTACCGCATGAGATGCTAATAAAAGCCTTGCCCAGTCCAGCTTGCTGTGGTGGCAGGGGGGCAGGTGCCGATTGGGCTCCAGTGCGCACTGACCTGTTTTGTCAGGGAGACCCAGCGGCACCTCCGCCTGACTGAGCAGTAAGCAGTTTTTGAGCGGCGGAGGAACACGCAGGTTGACTCAATGTGAGTGATAAAGCATAGTTCGATTTATTAGCCCGGACAGCATATACTTATACAGTTCACGATAATTATGCATACCTGTCACCTACTAATTGGCTTAAGCTCTAATAGTCACATTTGCATGGTCCTCCTACTTGCAGTTGCTAGCTATGCTTGTTCTACATTCTTGTGCTGTTGAAAGCTGTTTGTGAGACTCTGCCAAGGTCGCAGTGACCTTGCTGATTTTACTGAAACAGTCAGCGGTTCCCACCGCGACCTAACCTTACTACTTACGCTAAGGTCTTCAGAACAGGCTCTGCTCATACAACTGCTCTGCAGACCCATGTCCCTTATTTTTAAGCCATTCCTCAACAGCAGTTCAAAGGTGCAATGCTAAAATCAAGATATTGTCTTGAATTAGTGTAATCGTGATCCATCTGCATATTTGAACTTGGTATTTGGTTTTCATATCTGAGCTCAGTATTTTAGTTTGCATACAAATATATTTGGTACCAAAAGAATTTTGTTTGGGGAGATAATTACAAAATGGGAATCAGTTCCGCTGCTAAAATACCACCTTGCTTCCCCTTAGGATGCATCCTTACACATTAGAGTAACTTTTGGGGAAATATTCTGATAAAAGAAAGCTTGAAATGATAGTGTACTCGAATGTGGCTTAAATGTGGAATTCTGGGTTTTAGTGCTGTATTGCAATTAACGTTGTTCTGCAGAACTTCAGAAAAAAATTGGGTGAAGTATGGTACTGTAAGATAATTCGCTAATTTTGAGACCAGAAAAGAATCTAAATTGTTAAACTTTGATTTACATTGAAAACAAACAAACAAAAAACAAACAAACAAACAAAAAAAAAAAAACAAACAAACAAAAACCAAACAAACAAACAAAAAACCAAACAAACAAACAAAAAACAACAAAAACCAAAACCAGAAACAAACCAAATTCTAAATGCTATGATGGATGTGAAATTGGTATTGTATGAGGTTGTATTTAAAAGTTACTAGAATATGAACTGATTTGGATCTAGGAAAATGGAATAATGGATTGATGTTTAATCTACTGTTTTTTGACATTTGTAAATTGCAAAAGGTAATTGGATCTAAGGAATGTAACTATTGCTGAGCTACTTGGAATTGCATATAAAGTGTATTATGGTTGGAACAAAATGGAAAAACTAAAAAGCAAAATATTCCAGGCCTGTGTTGTACAGTTTGAATATAAATTTCAGGTCTGTGTCAAGCTACAAGATAAACTCAGCTCATTGTAATCGAGGAGTTTGCCAGAACCTCCCACTTCGTACCAGTGATTATGCCACCTGTGTGGCCTTGGCTACATCTAAACTGCAGCAAGAAGACAAAGAAAAAAAAAAAAGGAAAAACCTGGTTGCCCGCTGCTAAGCGGAGAAAGGGGGGCTTTATTCCCCCCACTCTGTTTTTTGTTTGTTTGTTTGTTTGTTTTTCCTGAAGTGTTGTCATCCATCCTTGTTGTGGCACTGCGTTGCTTCTCGTCTTTGAATCGGGGGTTGTTGGTGCTGTTTCTTTTTGCTTCAGTCTTGTTTCTTAGGTTCTGGCGCATCTGGGAAGAGAGCACATCATTTTACCTCCTTGCTGAGGTCGGTCTTTTCACACTGGTCAGCTTTGGGGGTCAGAGTGTTCAGTGCTTCTCTGGGTCAGACTGGCACTAATTTGGGTGTGGAGTGGAGCCAGGTTGGTTTGATGTGGAGTTCAAACTGATTTAATTTCGTGCTGGGCTGGAGGTCTTGCCATCTCAGATGGGGGCGAGAGGGAACTTTTATTCCACACACCCCCCCCCCCAGCAATGTAACTGCTAGAGAACTGTAATACTGCATCAAGGAGGCTGAGGGTGAAATTTAAAGGCATCACCAGTGGATCCATAGTTCTAATGAAGCTGGGAAATTAAAGCAATTTTTTTTTTTTTTTTTAGTAGACTTATTCTGTGGTAACTAGTTGTAAGAGACTTCTTAGTAAATTCACCATGCTAGTTTTTGAGGTCATGGGAGAGAATGAAAGAAAGGCTTTTTTTTGAGACCAATAGAATGCCAGAATTGGAACAAAGTTTTAATACATGAATTCTTGTAGTTGCCAGAAAGCCCTATACCTCTCTCAGGTCAAGATTTGTTAAGTAAATTGTAAGCTCAAATAATGTTTTCTGAGAATTCTGTTTAGTTGCATGACCTACAAGAAGCTGCTTGGATGGTGCAGATCTGCTTGCTGCAAGTGAGAAATCTCCAAGGAAATTTCAAATGCTGTATTTCCACTAGTATTAACAGCCAATGTTTCCATAAAGCAAACACTACACTGATAGATCTGAAACAGGACTTCGATCCGGTAAGGGAAAACAATATCCAATAAATATGACAGCTAAAATGGAGTTGGAAACTTTGATGAATAAATTTATGACAACCTTACAGGCTGACTGCATTCGACTGGACTTGCAGATTTGTCTGTTTATAGCTACAACATAGAAACAACCTGTGGCTATTGTGGGACAGTATGATGAGAATGCTAACAGACTGATATACCGATTGTCATTCTGATAAAGAAATGCGGGGAATGAATTTAAGTCTTAGTAGGCCATGATCCTTTTGTCATATATGTACCATTTGTGAAATTTAATTTTGATTTTTTTATTTACAGTCCATGTCCTTGTAAATTACACTAGCTGATTTTCTTAACACCACAGCTTTTGGCATGCCTGACTGTAAATTGCTGCAGAACCTGCAAGTCTTTAACATCACGTTACAGACCATACTTGTATCTGGTCTGATTCTACATACTTGCACAGTTTTTGTTGATGGTTCTGGGAAGCCTCGTAAAGCTGAAGTGGTCTCGCGTGAAGATAACAATTGGCATCATTCTGAAAAAATTATTGAAGGTTCACTCCAATTAGCAGAACTTGGTACAGCTTTACATTACTTAGAGCTTTTTAAGGAGGAACCTCTAAATTTGATTTGTGATTCTGAGTATGTAGTCAAGGTCCAATGCACGTATCTGAGTCTGAACTGTTTTTTTGTTTTTGTTTTGTTTTGTTTTTTGTAAAACAAAAAGGGGCAGAAGTAGGGGAAACACCACAAAACCAGCTGTCAAAAGCATTGTATGTGATGAATCACTTATATCTACGTGGTGCAGCCCAAATTTGCCCTGTGATGAAACACTTTGCAAGTATGACCCAAAAACATGCTACATCAGAAAGAACCTACATTAGTTATGGTCAAATCACTAGTTAATGGCCAATGGAAAACGCCACCTCAGATGATAACCTGGGGAAAAGGTTATGCTTGTGTCTCTACAGATCAAGGGCCGCAATGGTTGCCGGCACAAAATGTGAAACCTGTGTTATCTTCCTGACAATGATTGCTGCAGCTGCTGCGTTTTGGATGCCTGCACAGTCAAAGACTAACATGTGGATTACTTTAGCCAACGTGACTGGCCAGGACTCCATATGCCTAGCTATGGCATCTCTGGAAAACCCGTTCCACACATGCTTGGTTGGCATCCCCCTTGATAACTATAGCAGCATCACACACCTGTTTCAAAATAGCGGTTGGTGCAAAGGCATTGCAATTAACTGTAATAATACCAACATGGCAATTTGGATTAAATGCCTCCCGGAAGCATATATTGAACCACAGCAACTGGAATTGCTGGCATCTGTGCCCATGGACGCTTGTATCCAGCTGATTTGTGAAAAGTATCAAAACAATATGCTAAAGCATGAACGGATAAAACTGCAAAATGTTAATGCTGCCCTTGGTGACTATAGAAATGAAACTCAATGGTGTAATGCCTTGCAGAAGAATCCAAGGGGTGTCATTGATAATGCGGGACAGCGACCCCAACACCTCCTGCATGGTGTATTCTTGATCTGTGGAGATAGAGCCTGGTCAGGAATTCCTTCTAATGCTGTTGGAGGACTGTGTATTTTGGGACTATTAACTCTCTTAACGCCCAATGTATCTATGATAATAGATCACAGAAGAGCAAGAAGGGAAAAACACTTTTTGCACGGATATGAGTCAAAATGTGATGATAATGTAGATTTTTGGGCATCAGAGTTAAGGGTTTTAGGATCTCTTGTACCTGGTGGTGGCACAGCTAAAGCTTTAAATACTTTAGAAAAATTAGGATGCTGACTAGTTAAGCAAACTAAGAGAACTTCTAAGGCTTTAAGTGGTCTTCTGTTAGATGTAGATTCTGTAAGACATGCTACACTGCAGAATAGAGCTGCAATAGACTTTTTGTTATTAGCTCAAGGACATGGGTGTGAAGATTTTGATGGGGTTCATTAAATAAGTTGTTTAGTGGTTGGGGGCTTTCAGGGTTGTTGTTATCAGTAGTGAAAACGGGAGTGGTTGTCTTGATGATTGCTGTGATTGTGTTACTAATGTTGCCACGCATGATTTCTCTGCTGCAAGGGGCTCTGCAGTGGACAATGAAGGCATTTTTTTTAGCACAAATACAAAAAGGGGGAATCGTGGGGGACTACAGTGGGTCCGTGGATTCCCTGATGGAGGGCATGGGAACAGAAATTAGCCTTGAAGATATCAAGGCCTACCTGTGAGAAAGATGGGAGTAAAGGAGTATCTGGAGATGTTAAGGATGTACCCGTGAGAGAGAAGGGAGTAAAAGAGTAACATTGATGATAGCAAAAATAGCCAATGAGATGTTACTGCTGTAACTTGTAACCAGTAGTCAAGAGACACATTAATTGGTAAAACTGTATAAAAATGCACTTGTGGCAAAGATGGGATCTACTGCTTTCATCCTGGAAGAACTTGGTCTATGCCGTTTGTCCGTCTGAACTGTGACACAAACCCGCTCCAAAGCAAGGGTCCTCCTCCCGCTTCTCTAAATTCTCAAGTGCAGCAACAGTACACAACTCGCCTGACTTTTGCTCTCACAATAATTTCTGTGTGGGCGTTAAGATCATGGCTGCAAGCTGTCTGCAGTCAAAAGGTGTTAGGAACTGTGCCTTAAAAATGTTTTCCAGTAGTGATTGGGAGAATGGTGCAGTCAAGCCCCAAGCTGTAACTGTTCTGCACAGATCTTTTATCAAGTCCCATTGAAATGAAGTCCATTCGTTTGGCTCCTGATCATGCACTATCACAGGAAAAGGTAGTGCAGCATCACTGACCCCTGAGGCAATCACCTCTCATTGTAACAACCGCCATTGGTTCCATGGATCAAAATCATGCTCTGAATGTAACGGCAGAGCACTAGGGACGGTGGGCTCCTTTTTTGCTATTAAAAGGTGGAAATAACGGTTTGCAAATTGCCACACCAGGTATAGTCACATTAAGGTCTGTTGGGTCTTGCTCAGAATTTTCTTCAATTATATTGAAACTTTCCTCTGCACTCTTTTCTTGGTCTTTGCTGACATCTACCGGGGAGCTCAAAGATTGTCTCACTGCTCCCGCTTTTCCTGGTTTTGTTAAAAACAAGTTTTCTCTTTTATGATTTTTTTCTGTCAGCTAAAGTTTTCTTACTAACTGCACTTTCCTGAAAGTTAGATACATGTTTTGGTAGACATAGAAATGGAATGTGAGGTCATTGATAATGATGGATGTACATCTCGCGAGAGCGGTGAGCTGAAACAGGTGACCAAAAAACTGACCAACTAAGTGTTCCATCCCATTCACGTGATACTTCATATAAAAGTGTGAGATCACGAAGATCTCATCCCTTTTCCTTATGACCAACATTAGGAGAGGACCTTGCGAGTCGTCCCTGCAAACTGAGGCCTAATGACAGACTGAATCCAGTTCCGGTTAGCTGCAGAGTCCAGTACAGGACTTCAGGTGCCGGCCCTGCAGTTTCTGGGACTTCCGGGTGCTGGCCCTACATCTGCCGGAGCAGTTGCCGGGACTTTCAAGATTGCTTTTGTATCTTTTGTATTATTTTCTCTATTTTTATTAGTAGCATTAGTAAAACATTTTTAATTTTCCCAACTTTCTTCTCTCAGTCCTTCTTTCCCTCACGATTGCCTGTCCTTATTGGGAAGGGGGGAGAGGGAGGGGCTAAAGGGGGAGAGGGGGGGAGAGGGGGTTAACAGTACATCTGCCACGGTTTTATTTTCACCCTGCAATCAAACCTCGACACCGCTACTTTCTTTTCTGCTTTTATAGCTTTAAGAGTCTCTGTTACTAAGCACCACATTGTCATTATTTCTTTTGCTGTAAGATCACCTTTGGAAGCAGCTTCCCAAATTATAGTCCCTGCGTGCTCCCAAGTCTTTGGATCAAAGACTTCCATTCCTGATGATGGAGCACCATTTACTTTAAGCTATTTTAGCATTAACTTAACAGTACGGTTTTCATATTTTATACGCCACTTTTGTAAAGGTTGCAATAATAGTGTCACTATAGCTTCTTCTACAGACAAATTAGATCCCATATTTAACTGTCCAGCCACTCACCTGTATTTGTGATACAGTGATTACCCGGGTACGTTTTTCTTTCTCTTTCTCTTCTGTTTCTTTTTTTCTCGATCAGTCCGGCTGTCGAGATGATCGTTCAGCTGGAGTCCCTCCGGACTCTTGCTTCAGCGCTTTTTTGACCCTATCACGTTGGGGTCACCATTTGAGGGACTGAAGGCATGGACTCCTGGTGCAGGTGAACCAAGAGACATTTTATTTCGGCAAGGCACTTGCATTTATAGTTAGCAGCTGTTGTACACGCATTTAACTTTCTGTTTTAATTGGCTTATGCCAGCTGTTCACGCACTTAAAGTTATCTTACGATTAGTTTACTTAATCTTGCACGTGCTCTGGCAGTTTGGCTAATATATTGTGAATATTTCTTCTTGTACTAAAACATTCTGATTTCTTATTCTATTTTAGTCTATCTTTTCTTTTACAAAAACATTCTGGTTTCTTATTCTATTTTAGTCAAGGTCGTTCCAGTAACTCGAGGTAACTATCTATAAGATATTCCACAGGGCCCTGAGCAACTACAAGCCTTTGAACAAATTAAACAAGAGATTGTACATGCAGTAGCCCTTGGACCAGTCCGGACAGGACAAAACATTAATAATGTGCTCTATACTGCAGCTGGGGACAACGGTCCTACCTGGAGCCTCTGGCAAAAGGCACCTGGTGAGACTTGAAGTCTACTCCTAGGGTTTTGGAGTAGAGGATATAAAGGCTCGGAGGCCAAGTATACTCCAACTGAAAAAGAGATACTGGCAGCATATGAAGGAGTTCGAGCTGCTTCAGTAGTACTGAAGCGCAGCTCCTCCTGACACCCTGGTTACCAGTACTAAGCTGGATGTTCAAGGGTAAGGTTCCTTCCACTCATCATGCAACTGGTGCTACATGTAGTAAGTGGATTGCATTAATCACACAATAGGCTCCAATACGAAAACCTAATCGCCCAGGGATCTTAGAAATGATCACAGACTGGTTGGAAAGCAAAGGTTTTTGAATGTCACCAGATGAAAAGGAGGTGATGCATGCTGAATAAGCCCCACCATATAATGAATTACCAGAGAACAAAAAGCAGTATGCCCTATTCACTGACGGATCCTGTCATCTTGTAGGAAAACATCAGAAGTAGAAGGCTGCTGTATGGAGTCCTATATGAAAAGTCACAGAGGCTGATGAGGGACAAGGTGAATCAAGTCAGTTTGCAGAGGTAAAAGCCATATAGCTGGCATTAGACATTGCTGAAAGAGAAAAGTGGCCAGTACTTTATACTGACTCATGGATGGTGGCAAATGCTTTGTGAGGGTGGTTGAAGCAGTGGAAGCAAAATAACTGGCAGTGCAGAGGCAAGCCCATTTGGGCTGCCCCACTGTGGCAAGACATTGCTGTTCTGCTGGAGAACCTGCCTGTAAAACTCATCATGTAGATGCTCATGTGCCTAGAAGTCGAGTCACTGAGAAGAATCAAAACAATCAGCAAGCAGATCAGACTGCTAAGGTTAAAGTAGCTGAGGTGGATTTGGAGTGGAAACACAAATGTGAATTTTTTATAACTCAGTGGGCCCATGATGCTTCAGACCATCAAGGAAAAGATGCAACATATAGATGGGTACATGACTGAAGGGTGGACTTGACTATGGACACTATTTCACAGGCTATCCACAACTATGAAACATGGGCCACAAAGCAAGCAAGCCAAGTGGTTAAAGCCTGTGTGGTATGGGCAGTGGTGGTTGAAACATAAATATGGGGAGGTCTGGCAGATTGACTATATTATACTCCATCAAACCCGCCAAGGCAAGTGCTATGTGCTTACCATGGTGGAAGCAAACACTAGATGTCTGGAAACACATCCCATGCCTCATACCACTGCCTGGAACACTATTCTGGGCCTTGAAGGGGATAAAGTCCCTGTGGTATGTGGAAGGAATATATTAGGAAAAGCTGTCTGGGTTATTCCTGCTCTGGGCAAAGGCAAACCCATTTGTGGGATTGTTTTTCACAGAATCATAGAATCACAGAACGTTAGGGATTGGAAGGGACCTCAAAAGATCATCTAGTCCAATCCCCCCGCCGGAGCAGGAACACCTAGATGAGGTTACACAGGAAGGCATCCAGGTGGGTTTTGAATGTCTCCAGAGTAGGAGACTCCACAACCTCCCTGGGCATCCTGTTCCAGTGTTCTGATACCCTTACTGAGAAGAAGTTTCTTCTCAAATTTAAGTGGAACCGCTTGTGTTCCAGTTTGAACCCATTCCCCCTTGTCCTATCATTGGTTGTCACCGAGAAGAGCCTGGCTCCATCCTCATGACACTCACCCTTTACATATTTGTAAACATTAATAAGGTCACCCTTCAGTCTCCTCTTCTCCAAACTAAAGAGCCCCAGCTCCCTCAGCATTTCCTCATAAGGGAGATAGATGCTCCACTCCCTTAATCATCTGTGTGGTTCTGTGTTGGATTCTCTCCAGCAGTTCCCTGTCCTTCTTGAACTGAGGGGCCCAGAACTGGACACAATATTCCGGATGTGGTCTCACCAGGACAGAGTAGAGGGGAAGGAGAACCTCTCTTGACCTACTAACCACCCCCCTTCTAATACACCCCAGGATGCCATCGGCCTTCCTGGCCACAAAGGCACAGTGCTGACTCATTGGTGGTGCAGAAGGATGGTGAAGTCTGATGTGTACCTCAAGGAGATTTGATTCTCATTGAGAATACTCAGTTTCAAACTGTATTATGTTAATTGCTGCATGATACTGACAGTGTTCAATAGGTGTCTGTGACAGTTGCACATCCCCCTGAGACCTGGAGCCTTCAATGGGGCAGTTGATGGCTCTTTTAGCACCTTTTGTGCCCCATTGTGCCTGTCCCCACATACACACTTAGGGTGGTACCAAGGTGCTGATAGTCACATCCTCCCCTACCCCGGGGCGGGGTGACTTCACCTCCACCAGCTGGTGGGACAGGAGGGGGGGACCCTCGGTCAATTGACAGGGTCCTTAATGCGACCCTGAGTCAATTGACAGGTTCGTTAGCAGAGGAGGTGCCCAGAGTAGCTGCAAAGCTTCTGGACCATGTTGTAATGCCCACAGACAGATATGACCAGACTGTATAACAGGGTTCCTGACAAAGGCCCCCTTGGATTGGTCTTCTCAGAGCAGCTGATCTGTGAACTGGAGCCCTCTCCTTAGACTGGGAAGCTATCTAAGGAGACTTCCTGGGACTGAGAGCGCCTCACCTCCTTGTTTGGGTGAGTGGTTATTTACTGGATATATCCTTGAAAGTCCTTGCCTAACCCAGGCAAGTGAGAGCCCTTGTCTAACCAGGTAAATGTAAGTCCTCACTTAACCAGGCGAGTGATTATTTCTTGTGCGTACCCTGGAGTCAGAGGGCTCTGGATCCTCCTTATTCTTATTTTGCTATACCCAAATAATCTCCTCAATTGATATCTGAACCTGTATTTTATGTTGTCGGAGTGCTAACTAATTGTATAAACCATTTTTCTAGTTGGTTTATTGGCTGCACTTTTCCGTCTAGAATACAGTCTATTTTGGAACTTGTTGTCCACCTAAAATGGACTTTGGGGTGCCTCCGTGACATTTAAATTGGCGTAGTTGGCAGGATAGCAGAAATGGAGGAATTATTATGGAGGTACAGCTGTAATAATCCTTCCGCGCTGACCTGCACACATCGAGTGGAAGCGAGTTGGTGCGGTCCCGGAGTGACCATAGCCGTGTGTGCTGTTTACTATGCTACCGTTTGTGGTGTTGTCTGTGCTATTCTTGGTGCTGTTCTGTGCACCTGCTTAAAGCAAGCCCGGGACCAGTGCAAGCCCTGTAATCAGTCAGAGAGGTGTGATTCTGGAAAAGAGCTGGAAACAGATTGTTTGAAAGCAGAGTTAGGGCGAGAGAGAGCCGGTGCGTTTGTTAGAACGAAGGATTGAGCTCATGTTAACCTGAGCAAAATCTCCCCCCCCAGAATTGCACAAATTCAGAAATTGATTGCGGGCACAGACCCTGAGGACTGGGACAGAGATATCTGGGGAGATTCTGAAAACAGTGTTGATGAAGAGGAGGTGGAGACAAAGGATGTGCGACCTCACATTAAAACTGAGACATGTACAGGTCCACAGGGTGGAAACCCCCATACTGCTGTTTGTACTACCCTGTGGACGGCACCTGAGCTCGGCGACTTGCAAGCTAAATTCTCACACAAGCCGGGTGAAACAGAAACTGAATATCTTTGGCATGTTTCACTTAGGGGGGGTGATCAGATATTATTGAGTAATGAGGAAGCTGTGGGCTTTTGGGGACCTGGTGTGTTTTTAAGTGATGGTCCAGATGGTGATCAGCCATAACATCTCATGTGGCTTACTGGGCTGGCGGCGTGGATCCAAAGGAACATGGGGAGACCGTCACCATTAGGATAAGAGGTTTGTCGGAGCTGGCTGAGGGCGTTCAAAAGGCTGCTTGTATACAAACAATGTATGAGAGAGGGCAGCAAGGAATCCCCATGGCTGCACCGGTAAATCCAACCCATCTTTGAGTTTTTATCAGAGGGCTGTCGGACGCTTTAAAGATGCATGTCCAGTCTGTCAGTGAGAGAATTCAGGAGGCTATCTACCGCAACAAGCAGAACCCCCGAAATCCACCTCCACATGTATTAACCTGGGCTGAAGTCCTGCACGATATAGTCACCTACGGGCATGAAATGGGATGGGTGGACCCAGGCAGCAGCACAGATGGGAGCAGGAGGGTCTGGAAAACAAACCACGAGCCTCTCCCTGGACGACTCCCCCCGCCCCGGGGAACCTGAGCCCTTCTGCGGCCGGTCGGACCAGACCGGCGGTGGGGAGCGGGGTGACCTGTGGCATCAGGCATTCACTTTGGGGGTGTCCCAAACGCTGCTGCACAAGCTTTCCACCAAACATATACGGGAGCTGGTGGAATTGCTAGAGGGGAAAACTGAGAACACAAAGGGAGCACCAGCAGCCACCCCCCCCCACCCCCGCACTGAGGAGAGATGAAACCGTAACCCTTTCGTATCCTCACAAAGGGAGTCAAAGGAGTCAAAAAACTAGAAGTTGCAGATTGGGACCTGGGTCGCCCGACCCACTTAGTACTTTCCTGCCAATGGTCCACTGATAAGGAACCATACATACACATCCCCGTTGGTTCAAAGCGGATAAGTTCAAAATTTCTAATTGACACAGGCACCCAAATCAGTGTTTTGAACAAGCAGCAAGCTGACAAACTCAGGATTAACCCTTGAGGAAGGCCATCAATATAGTAGGGGTAATGGGTGTAGCAGAAAGGTGTCATTTAACTCAAACTCAATTTTGGCTGCCTGGAGAGAAGTAGGCTGTGGAAGTGGCAGTATAAGGCAGCCGCACTGGAGATTGCCACCAGAAAAACAATAACAGAGGAAGGGGAAGGTAGAGCTCAAGCAAGGGAGTTGCGTGCTCTCTTATTAGCAGCAGCAGAACGACCCTCCATGATTTACACTGATTCCTATGCAACTTATAAGGGTGCAACTGAATGGATATGCCAATGGGAATCCAACCAGTGGGAAGTGGGTTGCACCAGAGTGTGGAGAGCCGAAGACTGGCAGAGACTTGAGTGCGGGCTGGGTAAAAGGACATGCGAAAGATGGAACCACAGCTGCCAAATGGAACCAACAGGCTGACCATCCAGCCCAAATTAGAGTGGCTAAAGGCATACCAGAGGAGTGGGCATGGTTAGTTGAATGGCTACACATTAAGCGAGGCTACTCTGGGAAAGTGGATCTGTATTATGCATGCCGATCTTGGGGATGGCCAGTGTCCATGGGAACATGTGAAGCAGTCCTTACAGCGTGTCCACAGTGCCAGATAAGATTTAAAGCTGATCACCCAAATCAGGTCCCGGCCCAGCATACCAGACAGGGCAAGGCCCTCTGGAGTACCTGGCAAGTTGACTATGTCGGGCCACTAAAATCCTCTCATGGAAAGAAATACATCCTGGTGAGAGTAGAGGTGGTATCAAGACTATCAATGGCTACAGTTGTCAGCGTTGCCACTGGAGACCAAACAGTGCAAGCACTGTGTGAGTGGTTTAGTGTTCTACCCACCCCTGAGAATATCCAAAGGGATAACGGCACACATTTTTCAGCTGCCGTGGTTCAGGACTGGGCTGGGGGAAGGTATTAAGTGGGTGTTTCATACACCATATTACCCCCAAGCTAATGAGATCGTGGAACTGACCAATGGTTTGATTAAAAAGCATGCTAACATCTCATGGCCCAGCTAAGACACACGTTTTGCACAAGCTGTCCTCATCGTCAGTAACTGCTAGGGGAGCTATGGAAGCCCCAAATCAGGGCATTTTGCGCTGAGAGGCCGCTAACAGACAGTGACTCTATAACAGACAAAGGAAAAGACCAGCCCCCAAGAACAAAAGTGGGTGTTGCGGTTGAGACGGACAAATGACATAGATCAGGTCCTTAAGTATAAACAACAGTCTCCATTTATTGCCACAAGTGCATTTTTATACAGTTTTTCCAGTTCACGTGTTTCTTCACTATTGGTTACAAGTTACAGCAGTAACATCTCATTGGCTAACTTTGCTATCATCAGTCTTACTATTCTACTCCCTTCTCTCTCACGAGTACACCTTAACATCTCCAGATACTCCTTTATTCCCTTTCTTTCTCACAGGTAGGCCTTGATATCTTCAAGGCTAATTTCTGTTCCCATGCCCTCTGTCAGGAAATCCATGGACCCACTGTAGTCCCCCACGATTCCCCCTTTTTGTATTTGTGCTAAAAAAAATGCCTTCATTGTCCACTGCAGAGCCCCTTGCAGCAGAGAAATCATGGATGGCAACATTAGTAACACAATCACAGCAATCATCAAGACAACCACTCCCGTTTTCACTACTGATAACAACAACCCTGAAAGCCCCCAACCACTAAACAACTTATTTAATGAACCCCATCAAAATCTTCACACCCATGTCCTTGAGCTAATAACAAAAAGTCTATTGCGGCTCTATTCTGCAGTGTAGCATGTCTTACAGAATCTACATCTAACAAAAGACCACTTAAAGCCTTAGAAGTTCTGTTAGTTTGCTTAACTAGCCAGCATCCTAATTTTTCTAAAGTATTTAAAGCTTTAGCTGTGCCAACACCAGGTACAAGAGATCCTAAAACCCTTAACTCTGATGCCCAAAAATCTACATTATCATCACATTTTGACTCATATCCATGCAAAAAGTGTTTTTCCCTTCTTGCTCTTCTGTGATCTATTATCATAGATACATTGGGCGTTAAGAGAGTTAATAGTCCCAAAATACACAGTCCTCCAACAGCATTAGAAGGAATTCCTGGCCAGGCTCTATCTCCACAGATCAAGAATACACCATGCAGGAGGTGTTGGGGTCGCTGTCCCGCATTATCAATGACACCCCTTGGATTCTTCTGCAAGGCATTACACCATTGAGTTTCATTTCTATAGTCACCAAGGGCAGCATTAACATTTTGCAGTTTTATCCGTTCATGCTTTAGCATATTGTTTTGATACTTTTCACAAATCAGCTGGATACAAGCGTCCATGGGCACAGATGCCAGCAATTCCAGTTGCTGTGGTTCAATATATGCTTCCGGGAGGCATTTAATCCAAATTGCCATGTTGGTATTATTACAGTTAATTGCAATGCCTTTGCACCAACCGCTATTTTGAAACAGGTGTGTGATGCTGCTATAGTTATCAAGGGGGATGCCAACCAAGCATGTGTGGAACGGGTTTTCCAGAGATGCCATAGCTAGGCATATGGAGTCCTGGCCAGTCACGTTGGCTAAAGTAATCCACATGTTAGTCTTTGACTGTGCAGGCATCCAAAACGCAGCAGCTGCAGCAATCATTGTCAGGAAGATAACACAGGTTTCACATTTTGTGCCGGCAACCATTGCGGCCCTTGATCTGTAGAGACACAAGCATAACCTTTTCCCCAGGTTATCATCTGAGGTGACGTTTTCCATTGGCCATTAACTAGTGATTTGACCATAACTAATGTAGGTTCTTTCTGATGTAGCATGTTTTTGGGTCATACTTGCAAAGTGTTTCTTCACAGAGCAAATTTGGGCTGCACCACGTAGATATAAGTGATTCATCACATACAATGCTTTTGACAGCTGGTTTTGTGGTGTTTCCCCTACTTCTCCCCCCTATTTCTTCAAAAACAAAAACAAAAACAACAAAAAAAAACCAGTTCAGACTCAGATACGTGCATTGGACCTTCACTATATACTCAGAATCACAAAGCAAATTTAGAGGTTCCTCCTTAAAAAGCTCTGATTTGTTTTCATGCTGGGCTGGACGTCTTGCCATCTCAGATGGGGGCGAGAGGGAGGTTTTATTCCCCCCTTCCCCCCCAGCAATGTTACTGCTAGAGAACTGTAATACGGCATGGAGGAGTCTACTTCGATCAAGTAAGGGAAAACAGTATCCAATAAATATGACAACCAAAATGGAGTTAGAAGCGTTGATGAATAAATTTATGACAAGCTTACAGGCTGATTGCATTCAATTGGACTTGCAGATTTGTCTATTTATAGCTACAACATAGAAACAACCTGTGGCTATTGTGGGACAGTATGATGAGACTGCTAGCAGACTGATATACCAATTGTTACTTTGATCAAGAAATGCAGGGAATGAATTTAAGTCTTAATAGGCCATGATCCTTTTTTCATATATGTACCACTTGTGAAATTTAATTTTGAGTTTTTATTTGCAGTCTATATCCTTGTAAATTGCACTAGCTGATTTTCTTAACAGCACAGCTTTTGTTATGCCTAACTGTAAATTGCTGCAGAACCTGCAAGTCTTTAACATCAGGTCACAGACCATACTTGTATCTGGTCTGATCCTACATACTTACCCAGTTTTTGTTGATGGTTCTGGCCTACCTGTGAGAAAGATGGGAGTAAACGAGTATCTGGTGATGTTAAGAATGTATCTGTGAGAAAGAAGGGAGCAGAAGTGTAACATTGATGATAGCAAAAATAGCCAATGAGATGTTACTGCTGTACCTTGTAACCAATAGTGAAGAGACACATGAACTGATAAAACTGTATAAAAAGGCACTTGTGACAATAAATGGCATCTACTACTTTCATCCTGGAAGAACTTGGTCTATGTCGTTTGTCCGTCTCAACTGCGACAGTCAGGCTCTGATGGGTATTTTCAATGTCTTGCAGCCTCCATTGGATACTGTTGGGCTCTTTCAACCTTTTCAGGCCTTGTCTGGCCCTGTCAGGCTCTGTCGAGATCTGTAAGGCTCTGTCAAGGTGTGTCCGGCCCTGTCAGGCTCTGTAATGCTTTGTTGAGCTCTTTTAGACTCTGTTGCACTTTGTCAGCCTCTGTCAGGTCTTGCCGGGATCTATAATTCGCTATCAGGTGCTGTCAGAATTTGTTGAACCCTGTTGAGCTGTGTTGGGCTCTGTCAGGCTCCGGTCAGCTCTGTCTAGCTTCATCGAGCTCTGTTAGTGTCTGTCGTGCTTTGTCGGGTCCTGTCAGGTTCTGTCAAAATCTGTGGGGATTTCTCAGGCTTTGACAGGCTCTGTCGTGATCTGTCGGGCCATATCAGGATTTGACGGACTTTTTTTGGGGCATGTAGGGCACTGTCAATCTGTGTCATGCCCTGTCGAGCTCTGTCAGGCCTTGTCAAGAGCCCGACAATGCCTGACAGATCCTGACAGAACTTGACAGAACCCAACAGGGCCCAACAAATCTTGAAAGAGCCAAACAGCACCCAATGGACCCTGACAGAGCTTGACAATACCCAACAGAGCCTGACAAAACATGAGAGAGCCCTACAAACCCAGGCTGTCGTGGTTGAGACGGACAAACGACATGGACCAAGTTCTTCCAGGATGAAAGTAGTAGATGCCATTTATTGCCACAAGTGCATTTTTGTACAGTTTTACCAATTCATGTGTCTCTTCACTATTGGTTACAAGTTACAGCAGTAACATCTCATTGGCTAATTTTGCTATCATCAGTGTTACTCTTCTACTCCCTTCTCTCTCACGGGTACATCCTTAATGTCTCTGGATACTCCTTTACTCCCATCTTTCTCACGGGTAGGCCTTCATATCTTCAAGGCTAATTTCTGTTCCCATGCCCTCCGTCAGGGAATCCACGGACCCACCGTAGTCCCCCACACCGGGCATGGCCTGACAGAGCCCAATAGACCCCGAGAAAGCCCGATAGAGCCCGACAAAGCATGATATGCCCCGACAGAGCCTGATAAAGCCTGAAAAAGCCCAACAGATCCCAGCAGACCCTGACAGAACTCGACAGGGCCTGACAGAGCATTACAGGGCCCAACAAAACCCAACAGAGCTTGACAGGGCCTGACAGATCCTGACAGAACCCCACAGAGACTGCCAGGAACTGACAGAGCATTTAAGAGTGACATAGAGCCTGAAAAAACCCGAGAGAGCCCAACAGAGCTCGACAAAGCATGACAGAGCCCACCAGGGCCTGACAGAGCATGACAGAGCCAGACGGAGGTTGAAAGAGCCCAAAAGAACCTGGCCCAACATAGACCAACAGAGATTTCAGGGCCTGACAGATCCTGGCAGACCCCATCAGAGCCTGCCAGGAACTGAAAGAGACCGATAGGACCTGACAGAGCACGACAGGGCCTAACAGAGCCTACCAGAAACTGAGAGAGCCCACAAGGGAATGACAAAACCTGAGAGATTTCGACAAAGCTTGATAGAGCCCAACAGAACCTGAGGAAGCCTGACAGAGTCCAACAGGGCCTGACAGATCCTGAAAAAACTCGACAGGACCAGACAAACCCTGACAGTACCTTACAGCGAACTATAGAGTCCAGTGGTGATACAGGGAATTAACAATTAATTAATTAACACTTAAAGAACTAACACTTAAAGACAGGTAGAGAGCTTACCCTTAACCTACATCACTATCGCCTAGCCTTGCTTGGCTTTGTGTAACTTATTGTCCGATAAACAGGAGTTTACGGACGCCTTGCAAAGATAATAATCCTTGGGTGCATCCTTGGTGCATCCTTGGGTGAACTAGATAACAGAAGGTGGAGACTATGGAAATGGTCTCCCCGTCTACTCGGGGACAGGTTATGAAAATGCATAGGCGGTCCTAAATCTTTCATGAATATGTAACACTTTACTGCATTTAACCAAGCTCACAGCTACTAGAAATTTACACACGTATTAGGTGAAATGATTCCTTGTGTGTCTGGCCCCGTAAATAAATAAGTAAATACATACTGTCTTTACAATCTCAAGGATTGTAAGGTACATTTCCGCGCCTCAGTAGGGCCTGACCGATGCCGACAAAACACGACAGAGCCTGAAGGAGCTCAACAAAGCATTGCAGAGCACGACAGGGCCTGACACAGCTTGACAGAGCCTTACAGATCTCGAGAGAACCTGACAGAGTCCTAGCAGGCCCCACAGAGTCAGACTTTGTTGTGCCCTGGCATGCTCTGTCAGGACCTCTGAGGCTCTCTCAAGCTTTGTTG
Organism: Patagioenas fasciata; assembly: GCF_037038585.1. NCBI lineage: Eukaryota > Metazoa > Chordata > Aves > Columbiformes > Columbidae > Patagioenas > Patagioenas fasciata. The sequence goes on from NC_092559.1 coordinate 45,761,441, forward strand.
GGCCCTGGCGTGCTCTGTCAGGCTCTGTCGGGTTCTGTCAGGATCTATCAGGCTTTGTTGGGTTCTGTAAGGATCTATCAGGCTTTGTTTGTTTTTTTCATTTTCTGTCAGGTGATGCCAGGATTTGTAGGGCTCTGTCATGATCTGTCAGACTCTGTAGGGCTCTGTCAATCCCTGTCAGGTTTTGTCAGGCTCTTTCAGGCCCTGTTGGTCTCTGTGTGGCTTTGTTGAGATCTGTCAGTCTGTCGCAAGCTCTGTCAGGTGCTGTCAATCTCTGTCAAGCTCCGTTGGGCTCTTTTTGCCCTACCAAGCTTTTTCAGGTTCTGTAAAGCCCTGTTATGCTCTGTCAGGCTCTGTCAGGCTTTTTCAGGCTTTCTTGCCGTTATTCAGGCCCTGTCATGCTCTATAATTTGTTGTTGAGCTCTTTCAGGCTCTGTCATGCCTTGTCAGCTTTATCAGGCCCTGCTGGACTCTATAGTTCGCTGCCAGGTGCTACACAGGATTTTTTGGGCCCTGTCAAGTTCTGTCAGTCTCTGTCAGGCCCTGTTGTGCTCTGTCAGGCTTTGTTGGGCCCTGTAAGACTTGTTCGGGCTCTTTCAGTATTTCTCAATTTCTGTTGAGATGTGTAAAGCTTTGTCAAAATCTGTATGGCTCTGTCAGGCTCTATCATGCCCTGGCAGGCTCTCTCATTTTCTGGTAGGCTCTTTCAGGCCCTGTCATGATCTTTCAGGCCCTGTCATGCTCTTTTGGGGTATGTCATGCTTTATCTGGCTCTCTTGGGGGTTGTCAAGCGTTGTCAGGCACCGTCGGGCTTAGTTGGGCTCTTTCAAATACTGTCAGGTTCTGTTGGGCTCTTTCAATCTCTGTTTGACCCTGTCGTGCTCTGTCAAGTCCTGGTAGACTCTGTCAAGCTGTGTTGAGCTCTCTTGGGCTCTGTCAAGTTTCGTTGGGCTCTATCACGCTCTGTCAGGCTCTGCTGGGCTTTCTTGGGTCAGGCAATGCGAAGATTTGTAAGTCTCTGTCACGATCTGTTAGGCTCTGCTGGGCTTTGTCAGGCTCTGTCAGGCTCTGTAGGGCTCTGTCAATCCCTGCCAGGTTTTGTCAGGCTCTTTCCAGCCCTGTCGGTCTCTGTGTGGCTTTGTCGAGATCTGTTGGTCTCTCTCGGGCTCTGTCAAGTTCTGTCAGGCTCTGTCAAGATTTTTGGGCTCTTTCTGCCTAACCAGGCTCTTTCAGACTCTGTAAAGCCCTGTCATGCTCTGTCAGGCCTTGTCAGGCTCTGTGGGGTTCTGTCAGGCTTTGTCTGGCTTTCTAGCCTTTATTCAGGCTCTGTCAGGCCATGTCAGGATTTGTAGGGCTCTGTCAAGATTTGTCGGGCACTGTTGTGTATTCTCGATCTTTGTCAGGCTCTATTGGATGCTTTTGGGGTCTTTCAAGTTTTCTTGGGCCCTGTCGGTCTCTGTCACATTCTGTCAGGATCTGTAACGCTCTGTCAAGATGTGTTAGGTTCAGTGGGTCTCTGTAATGCTTTGTTGAGCTCTTTTAGTCTCTCTTGCACTTTATCAACCTCTGTCAGGTCCTACCAGGCTCTATTGTTCGCTATCAGGCGCTGTCAGGATTTGTCGAACCCTGTTGAGCTGTGTTGGGCTCTGGCAGGCCCTGTGATGCTCTGTCAGGTCCTGGAAGGCTCTGTCAAACTGTGTCGAACTCTGTTGGGCTCCGTCGGTTTCTGTCAGGATCTGTTGGGCCCTGTCAGGCTCAGTCAGTCCCTATCAGGCTCTTTTAGGTGCTGTCACGCTCTTTCAGGTGCTGTCATGCTCTTTCAGGCTCTGTTGGGTCTTTCGACCTTTGTTGGGCACTGTCGGGCGTAGTTGGGATCTGTCAATTCCTGTCAGGCTCTGTTTGGCTCTTTCAAGTTCTGTCTGGCCCTGTTATGCTCTGCTGTTATCAGTAACGCTCTGTCAGACTGTGTCAGGCCCTGTCAGGCTCTGTAATGCTTTGCTGAGCTCTTTTAGTCTCTGTCGCACTTTGTCAGCCTCCGTCAGGTCCTGCTGGGCTCTATCGTTTCCTGTCAGGTGCTGTCAGGATTTGTTGAAACCTGTTGAGCTGTATTGGGCTCTGTCACACCCTGGTGGGTACTGTCAAGCTTTGTCGAGCTTTGTTAGGCTCTTTCGCGTTTAGTCAGGTGCGAGGGCGAAAACTCATGGAGTCCACACAATTCAATATGAATTCAAGCGAAGCCATTTATTATAGAAACAAGCCTCCTTATATACGCAGTTATTTCCTGATCACGCGTCCACCCTCCAAGCATACATTAGCTGATTGGATATTGTCCATGTTCACGAGCTGTTCATGCGCCCGAGTCTCACTGCTAATAGGTCTGTTGATTGAAGTCATGTTGAGGCCCTGTTTTCAGTTTTCGAGCTGACCTTGAAATTCCTTTGAACCTGGCTAGTTCATAAAAAAATCTCCATCTAATAGAAACCCATCCACAAAACAACCTCAAGAAAATCCCTCAAATCTCCCACAATTCCCCCTTTTTGTTTTTGAACCAGCCAGGCCTTGTTTACGACGCACTGAATCATCTTTGAAATACACTGCAGCATACAACATATGATTAACAACAACGATTACAGTTACATATAATGTAGGTAAGCCTTACATAATAAGATCAAACAACTACCCACCATTTGTCAAACCCTAATTCTACTATGACAATCTTATTAACATGCTGGGTTAGTTTGTCTAAAGTACTATGAACAGATCCAGAATTATTAAACAAGTTAATACAACATCTTTCTCTTAAATTCATCACAACCATGTCCTTACGATAACAACAAAAATCTATAGCAACATGATTTTGAAGATTAACATGCCTAATACCATCAACATCTACTATTAATTGAGTTAGTATCTCAGAAGTTAGATTAGCCTGTTTAAAAGACCAATAGCTTAACTTTGATATGTCTCCTAAAGCTTTACCAGCCGCTAGACTAGGGAGAAGGAGTGCAGTAGATACTATGGTAGGAATGTCTCATAATTTTACCTCATTTTTGCATTGACTATCTAAGTGTAATATCACCCTTCTGACACTGCTGCTGTTTGTTCAAATTGCCATTCTCCACAGAAGGTGCACCAACTGCTTGCTAATGGGCTTCTAGACCACAAGGTCTGTGAGCATCTATAACACTGAATTAGGATCCATGGTTTACATCTGAAACAGTCCTCACAACTTATCTCCCTCCTGTCCGTCTGCATCCATTGAATCTTTGTTGAATCCACTTCAGTTCTCGGCCTGTAATGACACAAACATAAACTTTTCCCCAGGTTCTCAATTCATGTGGCCTTTTCCATTGACCATTAACTAGTGATTTGACCATAACTAATGTAGGTTCTTTCTGATTTAGCATGGTTTTGGGTCATACTCGCAAAGTGTTTCATCACAGGGCAAATGTAGGCTGCATCGCTTAGATATAAGTGATTCATCACATACAATGCTTTCGACAGTTGGTTTTGTGGTGTTTTCCCTACTTCTCCCCCCTTTTTGTTTAAAAAAAACAAAACCAAAACCAAGAACAAACCAGTTCAGAATCAGATATGTGCATTGGACCTTGACTACATACTCAGAATCACAAACCAAATGTAGAGGTTCCTCCTTAAAAAGCTCTAAGTAATGTAAAGCTGCACCAAGTTCTGCTAATTGGGTTGAACCTTCAATAATTTTTACATAATGATGCCAATTGTTGTCTTCATGCCAGACCACTACAGCTTTATGAGACTTCCCAGAACCACCAACAAAAACTGTGCAAGTATGTAGGATCAGACCAACTGCAAGTGTGGTCTGTGACCTGATGTTAAAGACTTGCAGGTTCTGCAGCAATGTACACTTAGGCATGCCAAAAGCTGTGCTGTTAAGAAAACCAGCTAGTGCAATTTACAAGGACGTAGATTGCAAATAAAAAATCAAAATTAAATTTCACAAATGGTACATATATGACAAAAGGATCATGGACTATCAAGACTGCATTCCCTGCATTTCTTGATCAGAGTAACAATTGGTATATCAGTCTGCTAGCAGTCTCATCATACTGTCCCACAATAGTCACAGGTTGTTTCTATGTTGTAGCTATAAACAGACAAATCTGCAAGTCCAGTCAAATGCAGTCAGCCTGTAAGGTTGTCATAAATTTATTCATCAAAGTTTCCAACTCCATTTTAGCTGTCATATTTATTGGATATTGTTTTTCCTTACCGGATCGAAATCCTGTTTCAGGTCTGTCAGTGTAGTGTTTGCTTTATGGAAACATTGGCTGTTAATACTAGTGGAAATACAGCATTTGAAATTTCCTTGGAGATTTCTCACTTGAAGCAAGCAGATCTGCACCATCCAAGCAGCTTCTTGTAGGCCATGCAACTAAACAAAATTCTCAAAAACGTTATTTGAGCTTACAATTTACAATTTAACAAATCTTGACCCAAGAGAGGTATAGGACTTTCTGGCAACTACAAGAATTTATGTATTAAGACTTTGTTCCAAATTTGGCATTCTATTGGTCTCAAAACGAGCCTTTCTTTCATTCTCTCCCATGACCTCAAAAACTAGCATGGTGAATTTACTAAGAAGTCCCTTACAATTAGTTACCACAGAATAAGTCTAAAAAAAAAAAAAAATTGGTTTACTTTCCCAGCTTCATTAGAACTATGGATCCACCGGCAATGCCTTGAAATTTCACCCTCAGACTCCTTCATGCAGTATTACAGTTCTCTAGCAGTAACATTGCTGGGGGGGAGGGGGGGAATAAAACCTCCCTCTCGCCCCATCTGAGATGGCAAGACCTCCAGCCCAGCATGAAAACAAATCAGTTCAAACTCCACATCGAACCAGCCTCGTTCCAATCCACACCCAAATTAGTACCAGTATGACCCAGAGAAGCACTGAGCACTCTGACCCCCAAAAGCTGACCAGTGTGAAAAGACTGACTTCAGCAAGGAGGTAAAATGATGAGCTCTTTCCCCAGATGTGCCAAAACCTAGGAAACAAGACAGAAGCATAAACAAACAACATCAGCAACCCCTGATTCAAAGCCGAGAAGCAACACAGTGCTACAAGAAGGATGGATGACAATACTCCAGGAAAAAAAAAAAAGACAGAGCGGGGGGAGTAAAGCCCCCCTTTCTCCGCTTAGCAGCAGGAAAACAGGTTTTTCCTTTTTTCCTTTTTTTTTTTTTCTTCTTTCTCTTCTTGCTGCAGTTCAGATGTAGCCAAGGCCACGCAGCTGGCGTAATTGTTGGTACGAAGTGCGAGGCTCTGGCAAACTCCTCGGTTACAGTGAGCTGAATTTTATACAAAATTCCAATTAGCTCAACAGTTGCTACATTTCACAGCCCTATTTACCTTTCACAATTTACAGATGTCAAAATAGAGTATATTAAACATAATCCATTATTCCATTTTCCTAGATCCAAATCAGTTCACATTCCAGCAACCCCCAAATACAACCTCATACAATACCAAGTTCACATCCATCATAGCATTTAGGTGTTTGTTTGGTTGGGTTTTTTTTATTTTTTCTTTTTTTCTTTATTTCTTTTTTTTTTTTTTTTAAATGCAAAGCAGAGTTTAACAATTCAAATTCTTTTCTGGTCTCGAAATTACTAGATAACAATATAAGCAATTACTCTAATGCATAAGGATGCATGCTAAGGGGGAGCAAGGTGGAATTTTAGCAGTGGAACCAGTTCCCATTTTGTAATTATCTCGCCAAACAAAATTAAAATATAAATATGCAAACTAAGATCCTGAGCTCAGATATGAAAAACAAACACCAAGTTCAAATATGCAGATAGATCAGAGTTACACTTATTCAAGCCAATATCTCAATTTTTGCATGGCACCATTGAACTGCTCACTGCTCTGCCAGGTGGAGCCACCGCTGGGTCTCCCTGACAAAACAAGTCAGTGCGTGCTGGAGCCCCATCGGCACTCGCCCCCCCGCCGCCACAGCAAGCTGGACTGGGCAAGGCTTTTATTAGTGTCTCATCTGGTGTGCTACAACTGTTATCCCAAAACGAGGATTCTTTACTTGATGTGCATACAAAAAAGCCAAATCCAGCACATCGAGATGAGACACAGCCTATCAGAGTAGCACAACTCCGGATATTGGAATAAAGTTAGCATGCTAGAAAGAAAAGTAATGGCTGTCACACACGAAATCTTATCACATTCAGGCAGTGAAGAACTGAATTACTCATGATCTCCTCTATTATCACAAAATGCACTTTTTGAGTCAACAGATTCTGTGAACTTACTGTACCATATAACAGACAAAGACCTATTAAACTGTAATATTGTTAAACAGATACCTACAAAGAAAACAGGTTAATAAGGAAAGCATCTTACAGACTTCAGCAAGTTTACTGTGACCTCTGTGTTATCAGTTAACTCTCTCGCAGCTTGTTGAAGTTCAAACCGTTCCGCCTGTAAAACTGTCTGAAATGATTTAATGATCTCTTGTAGGGATTTTTTTTGTCCTGCTCTTCTCGCCTTAAAAACAACATTCATTGCAAAAAAGTGGTATACTTCAAGATTCTATTCTCCGGACACTTTTCCCAATCATTTAACTTATACAGCAGCTACCATTAATTACAATATTTCACAAGATCTCCCTTCCTCCTATTTCCAAGTGCTTTCCTATGTTTTAAAACACCTCCCAATACCGATTTCTTAGGAACATGACTGAAAACAGTCATGCCTGATCCCATCTCGTAAGTAAAAACTATGAGAAGAGGGAGGGAAGAGGGGAAAGCACAGGGCTGCTTGCAGCGCGAGTGGGAAAAGTGGGGAGAAAGTTTTACGGTGTACTTATACCACAAAGAAACAATTCTAACAACAACCAGTAAAACAATTAACTGACATTCCTGACAAGCTGCTTGATTTTCAGAGAGGAAATACACAGAAACATATAATATGTACTGTAAAACTCGCAAATAACACGTTGAAAGCAAACATTAGCTAATTTCAACACCAGTGCTTCCTTAACTTCTAAGTTTTCAACCTGCTTATTGACAGCCTCTTGAAGATGGTCAATAAATTGCATGTAATTCTCATTGGGACCCTGATAGTAGTTATAAAAGATTTGGCTGCTATGTTGGTTTCAGACACCTCTATCATAGCTTGATATGCAAGGTCTATTGACTGCCTCAGGATTTCAGAAACTAATAGCGCCTGTAATTGTGGTGTATCAATTAGTGTCTGTTCCAAGAGCTGTGGATACCTGCCCCTTTCAATGAGTCCCCATTGTTCCATTCTAAATGATCTATAGCTGTTACGTTTCATAGGTCTAATTTTGTTTGAGTCTTTCATGGTTTTTATCTGATCTCGGGGCAACATGTACACATACTCTTTTTCCTGTTAACTTTAAAGAAAATACTGCAAACCCCCATCCTCATCCGAGTCATCAGATAACGCGGACTTGAACGGTGCTGGAGAATCATTGGTAACAGGGGGGTGCCGAAAGCACAGCAGGGGATGGAATAGGGAGGGTATGAAAGACACGAACCGGGTAAACTTCACAGTGTCTTTCAGGATACTTATCAGGCTGCAACACTGCAAAAATTCGGTCAGCATAAGACCATTCAGCCTTAAGATCTTTTAAGGTAGTGATTATAAGCTTCCATGTAGTTACTAATGATTTAGCTTCTTTATCTCCATTGCTGACTTTATCCCATGATTTCTGCCCTATATTGTCCCAAAGTTCAAGTTTAAGTTTTGAGTCACTAATGCTCATAACAGTCTTTTCAGGTTTTAATTGCTTCACTGGTTACGAGGCTGAGAATATGTTTTTCACTGTGATTGACTGTCTTCCACAACACCGTTCCCACTTTTTCCCAAGTCTCTATTTGAAAAACTCCTAACAGGTCAGCAGGAAACCCATTGCCTCTGCACCAAATTAATAGTCTTTTGAGGTTACTCTCCTCATACTTCACCACTCTCTTAGAGAGAATATGTGGGAGGAGACACAGTATTTCTTCTTCTACTTTAAAAATATTCTGCCCCATCTCCTCTTGCCCCCAGCTGCTCACCTCTTTGGGTGTCCGTTGCAACGATATCGGATCCTTTATCCCTTCTCTGTCGCTTCTGTAGCGATCAATCAGGAGTCACGCAGCTCGCAGACTGCGTCATGGTCCAGCCGAGCCGTTCCAGCTGGGGCTCACTCCCCGCAGCAGTCATCCCCCTTCCGTAAATTCTCCTTATGGATCACATCGGAATCACCACTTGCGAGGGCGAAAACTCATGGACTCCACACAATGCAATATGAATTCACGTGAAGCCATTTATTATAGAAACAAGCCTCCTTATTGTTCTGGTTTTGTTAAAAAACAAGTTTCTCTTTTAGTGAATTTTGCCTGTCAGTTAAAGCCTTCATATTAGCTGCATTTTCCTGGAGAACCAGACACATGTTTTGGTAAACCTAGCAATGGAATGCAAACTTATTGATAAGCACGGATGGACATCTCGCGAGAGGGGCAACGAGAAACCCGTGACCAAGAGACTGACCAACTGTGTATAACATTCCATTCACGTGAATACTTCATATAAAAGTGGGAGATCACAAGGATCTCGTTCCCTTTTCCCTTTTTTCCTTTTCCCTTTTTCCTCATGGCTGACATTAGGAGAGGACCTTGCTAGTTGTCCCTGCGAACTAAGGCCTAGTGAGAGACTGAATCCAGCTCCGGTTGGCTACAGAGTCTAATCCAGGACTTTGGGTGCTGGCTCTGCAGTTGCTGAGACTTCCAAGATTGGTTTTGTATATTTTGTATTATTTTCTCTATTCTTATTAGTAGCATTAGTAAAACATCTTTAATTTTTCCAACTCTCTTCTCTCTGTCCTTCTTTCCCTCCCGATCGCCTGTCCTTAGTGGGAAGGGGGAGAAGGAGGGGCAAAAGGGGGAAGTGGGGGGGAGAGGAGGTTAACAATACATCTGCCAGGGTTTTTGTTGTCACCCCACAACCTTAACCCTCGACACTTATATATGCAGTTATTTCCTGATCATGCGTCCACCCTCCAAGCATGCATTAGCTGATTGGATATTGTCCATGTTCACGAGCTGTCCACGTGTTCGAGTCTCACTGCTAATAGGTCTGTTGATTGAAGTCATGTTGAGGTCCTGTTTTCAGCTTTCGAGCTGACCTTGAAATTCCTTTGAGCCTGGCTAGTTCATAAATAAATCTCCATCTAATAGAAACCCATCCACACAACAACCTCAAGAAAATCCCTCCAATCTCCCACAGTCAGGCTCTATCAAGGTCTTGCAGGCTCTGTCAGTCCCTGGCATGCTCTGTTAGGTTCTGTCAGAATCTGTCAGGCCCTGTCGGGCTCTGTCAAACTTTGTTGGCCCCTGTCATGATCTGTCAGGACCTGTCGGGATCTTTTGGGCTTTGTCAGGGTCTGTCTGGCTCTGTAGGGCTCTGTCAATCTCTGTCAGGTTTTGTCAGGCTCTTTCAGGCACTGTCGGTCTCTGTGTGGCTTTGTTGAGAACTGTTGGTCTCTCTCAGGCTCTGTCAGGCTCTTTCGGTCTCTGTCAAGCTCCTTCAGGCTCCCTGTGCCCTACCACACCTTTTCAGGCTCTCTGAATCCCTATCATGCTCCGTCAGGCATTGTCAGGCTCTGTTGGGTTGTGTTGGGCTTTGTCAGGCTCCTTCTATCTTTGTCGGGCTCTGTCAGGCTTGGTCAGACTTTGTCAGGCTTACTTGCCCTTATTCAGGCTTTGTGGGCCTCTGTCAGGCTTTGTTGGGCCCTGTAAAACTCTGACGTGCTCTGTCAGGCTTTCTCAGTTTCTGTTTGCCGCTGTCAATCTTTGTCGAAGTCTCTCAGGCTCTGTCATGCTCTGTCATGCCCTGGTGGGCTCTCTCAGTTTCTTGCAGGTTCTTTCAGGCTCTGTCATGCTTTATCTGGCTCTGTTGGGCCTTACCGAGCTTTCTCGGGCATTGTAGGACTTAGTTGGGCTCTCCCAATTCCTGTCAGGTTCTGTCGGGCTCTTTCAAGCTGTGTCAGGTCCTGTCGTGCTCTGTAATGCTTTATTGAGCTCTTTTAGTCTCTGTCGCACTTTTTCAGGCTCTCTGAGGTCCTGCCGGGCTTTATCATTTGCTATCAGGCACTGTCAGGATTTGTCGAACCTTGTTGAGCTGTGTTGGACTCTGTCAGGCCCTGGTGAGCTCTGTCAAGCTTTGTCGAGCTGTCGTGGACTCTGTCAGGCCGTGTCCGATTCTTTCAGACTTTCTTGGGCCCTATCATGCTCTGTCAGGCTCTGTCAATTTCTGTCAGGATCTGTCGGGACCTTTTGGGCCTACCTGAAACTGAGACAGTCCACCAGGGCATGACAGAGCCCGACAAATTTCGACAAAGCTTGACAGAGCCCAGCAGAACCTGAGAATGCCTGACAGAGCCCAAAACAGTCTTACAGGGATCGACAAAGCCTGACAGAGCTCAACAGGGCCTGACAGAGACAAAGAGAACTCGACAAGGCCTGACAAATCCAGACAACATCTGACAGCAAACTATAGAGTACCACACACCTGATTGAGGCTGACAAAGCGTGACAGAGCCTGAAAGAGCTCAACAAAGCATTACAGAGCATGACAGGGCCTGACACAGCTCAACAGAGCCAGATGAGGTGCGAAATCTACTTTACAACCCGTAAGATTGTAAAGAGTTATGTTTATTTACATGGCGCCGGACACACGGGGAATAATTTGACTTAATACATGTGTAAATTTACAGTAGCTGTGGGCTTGGTTAAATGCAGTAAAGTGTTACACATTTATGAAAGTTTTGGGAATGCCTATACATAAGCTCTTTTGGGGCAGCTGGAAACCATATGGCTGGTGCTCCAGCAGAAATGGCATCTTCTGACTGCGACAGGAGCTTGCATTTTTTGGTGAGGTGACCCCACTCACTGCAGTTGTAGCATTTGTCTTCTCTTTTGGCTTTCATTTTGCTGAGGTACTAAGTGCCGCCCGAGCCGATCACCCAGAAGGACGAAAAGGACCAAAGGGACCAAAAGGTCACCCAGAAGGTCCAGAAGGACCAAAAAATGCCAAGGTGGACATAACCTAATTTCTTTGATCAAATTTCAGAAAGGTTTTGTTTAATTACTACAAACTTAAATCTCTCTTCTGCAAAAGTGGGCAATGTAATGTATATATTCTGATTGTTTTGATTCCAAAGCACCAATTTAAAGCATCCCCCCATGGTTTTATTCAGATCTTACCCACGCCAATTTTCATCCCACCTGTGTGCTAAGGCTATGACCATAAGAAATACAATTTTCCAGGTTGCACCTGGATTACCCTTCATGGTGCTTTGCAGCCTTTCTTCACTCTGGAATGATGGATCCGGGCATTCTGTTCTTTAGTCTTGATAGCAGTGAAAGATGTCAGGAGGACTTGAAATGGACCTTCCTATTGTGGTTCCAAAGTCCTTTTCTGCAAGAGACTTCACATACACATAATCTCCCAGTTGGATGTTATATACTGTGCCCTCTACTCTGAGTTCCAAACACGTTTCCCAATTTTGTTAAGTTGTTTATGCAATTCTAGCATATAAGAAGTCATAATTTCGTCCCCTACTTGTGCAGACATCCCCTTCTGCACACTATAGGGTCTCCCATACAGGATTTCAAAAAGACTCAACCCTTCCTTTGCCCTTGGCCTTGTTTGTATATGTAAGAGGGCCAAAGGCAACGATTGAGGCCAAGCCAAATTCACCTCCTGCCCCAATTTTACAATTTGTTCTTTAATTGGATGATTCCTTTTTTTTTTTCTTTTTTCTACCTGGCCACTGGATTGAGGACGATAAGGGGTATGTAGTTGCCAGTCTATTCCCAAGTGCTGACTGATGTGCTGTAAAACTTTTTAAATAAAATGTGGCCCTTTGTCAGAGGATATAACAGCTGGATCTCCAAACCTTGGCATTATTTCTTGTACTTGTTTTAGATAACTCCCAAGCTTTTGTTGTTCTGGTAGGGAATGCTTCTGGTCAACCTGAAAAAGTATCAGTTAGCAGCAACAAATATCAGCACCCCCCTTTTCTTGGGAGTTCCGAAAAGTCAATTTTCCATTGTTGCCCAGGCCCATTTCCTGTCCCCATTTGACCCATTTCTGGCTTGGGTATATTCTTAGGATTAGCCTGGAGGCAAAGATTTCATTGCTGTGCTTCTGCTCCCCAATGTCTCTTTCTGTGCTCTTTTCTTACTAAAGGCCGAACTAAATAGGAGATAACAATAGGTTTTAACTGTGGGGTATGAGCCCACCCTTTCTCATTATATGATCGCTCTAGCTCTATAATAAGTATCCGGTCTTCCTTAGTATATTCTGGCTTACCTTCTGAAGAGACCTGTCTGTCGGGGATTAGGGCACTTTCTACTTTTACCTTTGCTTAGGCACCAGTTTTGCCTCTCTGTCTACCAGATCATCTCCTTTTTCCAATTTTGAGCTCACTTTATGGTGTTCCTTGATATGCATGATTGCCACCTTCTTAGGAAGTTTAACTGTCAATATTTCTTCTGCATGTTTGATATGTTTGCCTTAAGAGTTCAAGAGTCCTTTTTCTTTCCAAACTGCTCCATGTGCATGCATGACCCTAAAAGCATACTTAGAGTCTGTTTAAAAGTCCACAGTTTTACCCTGAGCTAGTTCCAGAGCACGAAAAAGGGCAATTATTTCTGCCTTTTGTGCGGAAGTACTTCTAGGCGGATGTCTAGGTTTAAGGCAAGGCGGCAATAAACCATGGCAGACACTCTCTCTGTTACCCCCTTTACCTCCCGCCACACCTTTCCTCTAGATCATAAAGATGATAGGAAAGATAAGGAGAAAGGAAGAGAGACTTAGACTTCAAGTTGGAAGGTTCTAAAGGCTTTTACTAATGCTACTAATAAATAGAGAATATATATACAAAATATACAAAACCAATCTTGAGTGCTCGATGTGGAGTTGGCGTCACTCCAGCAGCGGCGGAGCTGGGTGTGCAGAGCTGGCGTGGCTCCAGCAGGTGCAGCTCAGGCCCCCGGAAGTCATGGGGGGACTTCACAGCAAACCAGAAACTGGTTGCATGGATGCAGGGCCTGAAGCCTGTAGATCACAGGAAGACAGACAGGGTCCTCTCTAGATGCCGGTCGTGGTCGAAGAGCTTGACCATCATGATCACCCTCTAATATAGGGGGTATGACGACTATGGGATGGAATACTTTCGTTGATCAGTTCTAGTCACATGTTCCATCCACCCCTCCTCAAACACGCCCCTCTCATGATGGAATGTGGGAAAACTTAATAGTCTTTCTTGGTTACCATAGTAATAAATGTAAACATGAGCTTCTTCAGCATCCTGTTGGTCTTCTTATGAGCACCGAGTAGAGCATCCTAGGAAAAAATATGCAGGCTAAAACTCAGAAAAGTACAGCCACCTAGAAATACTTAGCTGAAAGAAAAATCACTAAAAGAGAACTGGTCTTGTTTTTAACGGAACCAGGACAGCGGAGGTCCAGATTCCATCACTTCATGGCTATAGCATAAGCAGTATGCCTTTCGCTGTTCAGGATATTCCTGATTTTGTCCGTAAAGCAGTTCTCGGTGTTTTCCATAGGACTGTCCTTTAGATCTGGTTGACTGGAGTATGTTGCTTCGATGATGAACTGAGGAAAGAAGCCGGACTGACAACGTTATTGACGATGATTTTGCCTGATATTTGAGAAATCTTTGTGGGGAAAGTAGGCACTGTCATCAAAGCCTTACCAAGTTCTTCAAAGGCTCGTGTAGCTCCTTTATTCCATTTCAGGTGTTTCTGATCTGTGGCCATTAGTGAATACAATGGCTTGAGAAGCAATCCATAATCATAAATCCACAACCGGCACAACCCTGTCATGCCCAAAAAGGTCTGTAATTCTTTTACGGTTTTAGGCTCTGGAGCTTGGCATATAGCCTCCTTTCGAGCCTGTCCCAGAGTCCTCTGCCCTGCACTAATTTGAGAGCCTAAAGAAGTTACTTGTTGCTGTATCGTCTGAGCTTTCTTCTGTGATACCCGGTATCCTTGGAGCACCAAAAAGTTCATTAAACTTACAGTTCAGGTTATGCATGTCTCCTTTGTTCTGGTATCGATCAAAATGTCATCCCCATATTGTAGCATCTGTCCTTCATCAGATGGGGCTTCCCAAGATTCAAGATCTTTAGCGAGCTGATTTCCAAATACTGTCGGGCTGTTCTTAAATTCTTGTGGCAACACCATTCATGTGAGTTAGGTTATACATAAACATTGTCTGGCTGGCTTCACGGAGAGGGAGGCAAAAAGGCATCTTTTGCATCTAAATCAGTGAAACAAATCAGAGTTAATACAGTCAGAAAGGTGTATGGGTTTGCTACCACTGGGTAGAGGTCCTCTGTTGTTCTGTTTATAACCCAGTTTGTATGAATTTCTCTATTACTGACTGAATTCCTTCTCTGTCCTCCCTTTTCTAAGGGCATTGTTTTATCCTTAACAGCTTTTCTTTTTCTTTGATTTTTGCCTCGACGGGTTGTCAAGGTTTTTGATTGGGGGGAGACAATAAAAACATGGCAGATGTATTGTTAACTACCTCTCCGCCCTCTTCCTCCTTCAACCCCTCCCTCTCCCCCCTTTCCACTAAGGACATGCAAGAAGGACAGAGAGAAGAGAGTTGGAAAAATTAAAAATGTTTTACTAATGCTACTAATAAGAATATACAAAAATAACGCAAAATATACAAAACCAGTCTCGAAAGTCCCAGCAATTGCAGAGCCAGCACCCGAAGTCCTGGATTGGACTCTGCAGCCAACCAGAGCTGGATTCAGTCTCTCACTAGGCCTCAGTTTGCAGGGACGACTAGCAAGGTCCTCTCTTAATGCTGGCCATAAGGAAAAGGGACAAGATCCTCGCGATCTCCCACTTTTATATGAAGTCTTCATGTGAATGGGAAGTTATATTTGGTTTCTCAGTTTCTTGTTCATCTGTTTCTTGTTGCCCCTCTCAAGAGATAAGCATCAATTTGTTATCAATAACCTTGCATTCCATTGCTATGTCTACTAAAACATGTATCTGGTTTTCCAGGACAAGGCAGCTAATATAAAAGCTTTAGCTGACAAGCAAATTCACTAAAAGAGAAACTTGTTTTGAACAAAACCAGGACATTCCACCCCTTATAATATGCCATTCACGATATAGTTAAACCTTATCAATACAATCTATCAATACAATCTAATTAATCACTACTACTATGTATATATATATATGCCTATGTACATACATACACAGGAGTAATTCATCATTCTCTTAATCAACGGATCATCCTTTGAAAAACTTCACTAAGTTCATTTGTCACAACAGTCTCCCAGGGCAGGAAAAATGGTACATCTAGTGCATCTCATGACCACTGTTTGTGGGTTAAAGATATCAACTTCGAAGAAGTTTTCAGGCGCCACTCGAACAAGCTAGCTCTGGTTTCATCATCACTGTCTTGATCTGAAAGACACTTATTAAACACTGTTAGTATGGCAATTAACATCACGCAGTTCAATATTGAATATTTTCACCTAGAATCAAATCCCCTTGAGGTACACATCAGACTTCTCCATCCTTAAGCATCACCTGCCAGGTGCTGCCAGGTCCTTGGACAAAAACAATCCCACGAATGGGCTTGCCTTTGCCTGAGGCAGGAGTAACCCAGACTGCCTTTCCTAACATATTTTTCATGTGTACTACAGGGACTTTATATTTTTCTACAGTATGTAGAATTTCTGATTGGGCAGGCCCAGCTCTATTAGTTGATCCCCTAGTGTTGACCAACAAAGTAGCTTTTGCTAAATGTGAAGCCCAGTTTTTAAAGGTTCCACCACCAAGTGCCTTTAGTGTAGTTTTTAACAAACCATTGTACCTTTCAATTTTCCCAGAGGCTGGTGCATGATATGGAATATGATATACCCACTCAATACCATGTTCTTTGGCCCAATTGTCTATAAGACTGTTTTTGAAATGAGTACCATTGTCTGATTCAATTCTTTCTGGCGTACCATGTAGCCAAAGGACTTGCTTTTCAAGGCCCAAGATAGTATTCCAGGCTGCAGTATGAGGTACGGCATATGTTTCCAACCATCCGGTGGTTGCTTCCACCATTTCAAGTACATAGCACTTACCTTGACGTGTTTGTGGAAGTGTAATATAATCAATCTGCCAAGCTTCTCCATACTTATATTTTAACCATTGCCCCCCACACCATACAGGCTTTAACTTGTTTGATTTCGGCGCAAGTTTCACATTCATGAATAACCTGTGAAATAGTGTCCATAGTTAAATCCACCCCTCGATCGCGAGCCCATTTATATGTTGCATCTCTGCCTTGATGCCCTGAAGCACCATGGGCCCACCTAGCTAGGAAAAGTTCACCTTTAAGTTGCCAGTCCAAGTCCACCTCAGCTACTTTAATCTTAGCAGCTTGATCCGCTTGTTGGTTGTTTAGATGTTCCTCGGTGGCTCGACTTTTAGGCACATGAGCATCTACTTGACGACCTTTTACAGGCAGGCTCTCTAGCCGAGCAGCAATGTCTTGCCACAGTGTGGCAGCCCAAATGGGTTTACCTCTGTGTTGCCGGTTGGTTTTCTTCCACTGATGTAGCCACCCCCACAAGGCATTTGCTACCATCCATGAGTCAGTATAGAGATAAAGTACTGGCCACTTCTCTCGTTCAGCAATGTCCAAAGCCATCTGGATGGCTTTCACTTCTGTTAATTGACTGGATTCACCTTGTCCTTCAGTGGCTTCTGTAACTTGTCGTGTGGGACTCCACACAGCAGCTTTCCACCTTCGATGTTTTCCTACAAGACGGCAGGATGCATCTGTGAACAGTGCATACTGCTTTTCAGTCTCTGATAGTGTATTATACGGTGATGCTTCTTCAGCACGTGTTACTTCTTCCTCATCTGGAGACATCCCAAAGTCTTTGCTTTCTGGCCAGCCTGTAATCACTTCTAAGATCCCTGGGCGATTGGGACTTCCAATTCGAGCTCATTGCGTGATCAATGCAATCCATTTACTCCATGTAATATCAGTTGCATGGTGCGTAGAGGGGACCGTCCCTTTGAACATCCAGCTCAGCACTGGCAGTCAAGATGCTAGGAGGAGCAGCTCAGACTCTTTCATATGCTACTAGTATCTCTTTTTCAGTTGGAGTATAGTTGGCCTCAGATCCTTTGTATCCTTGACTCCAAAAACCTAAGAGTCGACCTCGGGTTTCTCCTGGTGCTTTCTGTCAGAGGCTCCAGGTAAGTCCATTATCTCCGGTTGCAGTGTTCAGCACTGTGGCAGGATGCAAACCCCCCTCTCTCCCCCTCGCTCCTTCAGTATGGAAGGAGTAGGCACATCTCCCTCTCTCTCTGCTACTTGAGGCTAACAGCTTCTTTTGTTTGGCCCCAGAGCACCCTGGCCAGGGCCATTAGGAGAAGGGAGTGCCGAGGCGCCAGTGAGCCGCTGGGCACCTGCGGCCTGTGTGGGGGATGTTTGGAGGCTTCAGGGGCACCCCACAGCCAGTGTGGGGGTGCACAGAAGCTTCTAGAATGCCTACAGTCAGGTCTGATCAGCCAGTATAAAAATGGGATTCTCGTCGAGACTCCGCCCATTGTCGCGGGTATCTCGGAGCACAAGCAAGATGCTGCCGCGGAGAGCCCCCCTCCCCGGGATGGAGACTCCGCTTGCCTTGCCACCACGGGTGTGAGTAAAACTTCTCGCAGGATTGCAAGTGTATTTATCCTTTCCGTGTACATATGCACGTGTAACTTTCCGTGTTTAATACAGGCACGAGTAACTTTCCGTGCACATTTGCACGTGTAACTTTCTGTGCACATTTGCACGCATACTTTAAATTATTTCCTCACACAATCGCGAGTGTGTTTTCCTCCCGTGCTTTCACATAAGCACGTGTAATATTCTGTGCACATTTGTACGTGCAAGTAAATTAACCCTCACAGGATTGCGAGTGTATTATAAATTTACCCTTGCAGAATCGCGAGTGTACTAACTTGCAGTGCTCACTACGAGTACGTGTATCTCTTTAAAAATAATCCCGCACCGTGTTCAGGCAAGTGTGTATTCCTCCCAGACGGTTCCGGCATTATTTTGGGTGAAGCCATGTGCATGCACTCTGTGGACCGCCTGTTGTATTAGTTGCTGCCCCTTAATCATTTTCCTCAACTGATATCTGAACCTGTCACTTTTGGAGTGCTAAAACCCTGTTTCTCACCGGTTTAATAAAAGTTGTTTTGGACCCTGTTGTCCCTTAAACTAACCTCGGGGTGCCTCCGTGACATTTTTGGCGTAGTCGGCAGGATATCAGATATGGAGGAATTATTTAGAGGGTTGAGTAATATTTCTGCAGCAACTTGGTGTCTCGCTGTGTGTTTCCTTCTGGCCGTTTGCTTTAAATTAGCGCCGGATGTGCGTAAACTTGACTTCCAAATAGGGGAAGAAGGTTTGCGGCAAAACAAACATGCGGGCTTTTTGAGCGAACGCACCTTCGCCCCCCCGCTTATCGACACTGAAAACAGTGTTGATGAATTAGAAAGAGAGGATGTGCGCCCTTTCATTGAAATGGAGACGTGTACGTGCTTTGTTTGTGTTGCCCCGTGTGCCGAGGGTGATCGGATATTGTTGAGTGGTAGTTCGGTCGCTTCCCCACCCCCTGCCGAGGGATTCGGTACTGGTGGCGCTGCGACTGGTTCGTGGGAGCCTTGGTCGGTTCGCTATAGCTGGCCGCCCCCCTCCCGACTGGCCGGTCCCGATTGCCCATCGCAGTCGAGACCGCGACCTGTCTCTAGCTGCTGTATCCAGACGGTCCCCTCCCCGTACCGGCAACTCGGAGGGTCCAGCATAGCAAAGCCCGACCTCGCGAGTGCCGGCGACCCCCCCGGGACTGGCGGCGCGAAACGGGGCAGCCTACATGTCCAGTCCCCCATAAAGCTTGTACCGCCTGCCCGCGCACCTCCCCCCGGCTGGTCCCCCCCCCCGCCACCGTTCCTGGCATCCAAGTCCTGGTGGTGTGGGGCAGGGCAGCCTGACCTCGCGGGCGCTGGCAGGCAACTACCTTCCCCGAGTTGGCCGCCTCCCCCTCACTCGCTGCGGGAGGGAGCGACCCCCCAACTCTTTCAAACTGAAGAAAAAAAAGCCGCGGCTTGGGACCAGCAACCCCGCCCCGGCTTAGTGCTCTCTCTGAGGTTCAGAGGCAGCTGGCATTAGGACCCGGCAATATGCCTCAGCACTGCTGCTTACTAAAAGTAGCTGCTAACATTACTTGCTACCAAAAAATTAACTGGCACTCCACTGCAGCTAAATGCGGCATTATGGAGGCCATCAATGATTTTGATAAAGAGTCAATAAGAGGCAACGACTCGATAAAGACCTGCCCCCAAAACAGGTGGTAGGGCTGTGTTTCCACCCCTGGGGCAAGCGATTCCATGTGTACTGGAAGCCCCTCCAGGTGAAAGCAAACTGCGGCCTGCATTCTGCTGCTAAAGGAATAGAGAAAAATGCATTAGCAGTGTCAGCTGTAGCATACCACTTAGCTGCCTTTGACTCCAGTTCAAATTGCAGTTCTAGCACGTCAGGCACAGCAGCACTCTGTTGGAGAATGGCTTAGCAGTTGTACGAGCAGAGCCTATTCTGAAGGCCTTAGCATAAGTAGCAAGACTAGGCCACAGTGGGAACCGCTGACTGTTTCAGTAAAATCAGCAAGATCACTGAGACCTTGGCAGAGTTTCACAAACAGCTTTCAACAGCACAAGCATAGCTAGCAGCTGCAAGTAGGAGGACCATGCAAATGTACTGTTAGAGCTTAAGCCATTCAGTAGGTGACAGGTATGCATAATTATCGTGAACTGTATAAGTATATGCTATTCGGGTTAATAAATCGAACTATGCTTTATCACTCATATTGAGTCGACCTGCATGTTCCTCCGCCGCTCAAAGCACTCAGTGGTGGTGTAACTTTATTCAGGCCACGATAGTCTACAGTTAGTCTCCACTGATCACTAGACTTGCGCACTGGCCAAATTTGACTGTTAAAAGGTGAGCGAGTCTTACTGATCACACCCTGGCTCTCCAGTTGACGGATCTATTTCTGGATAGGAATCAAAGAGTATCAATTGGTGCGATCTTGTCAGCGATGCACCGTCGTAGTAGCAATTGGCACCTGCTGATTGTCAACCATCAGCAGTCCTACAACAGAAAGGTCATCTGAAAGATCAGGCAAATCAGACAGCTGTTCAGTTTTCTCAGTGTCCACAGGTACTATACCAAATGCTCACCTATACCCTTTCGGGTCCTTAAAATACCCTCTCCTGAGGTAGTCTATGCCAAGGATGCACGGAGCATCTGGACCAGTCACGATGGGATGCTTTTGCCAATTTTTTCCAGTTAGGCTCATTTTAGCCTCTACAACAGTCAGTTCCTGGGATCCCTCAGTCATTCCAACAATATTGATGGATTGTGTTCCTTTATAGTTAGAAGGAATTATTGTGCACTGAGCACCAGTGTCCACTAAAGCTTTGTACTCCTGGGGATGTGTTGTACCAGGTCATCGTATTTGTGCAGTCCAATAAACTCTATTATCCCTTTCCTTCACCTGGTTGGAGGCAGGGCACATCTGATTTCTGTTTTGCACAGTCTCTGGGTGTGAATTAGAGGTTCCTTCAGGAGCATCAGAATCTCTTCTGCTCCTTTTGTAAACTGGAGCAGCTATTTTCCTAGGAGTTTTTCCTTTTGTCTCACGTACTCATTCTTGAAGTTCTGAGGTAGGTCTTCTGTGCCACCTATTCATGTTTTCTCCCAAACCACACAGTATCATCATAACCATCGTCCAGTTTCTTGTTGTTATATAATGAACACTTCGATTCAGAAAGAATGCCTAGCACAGGTATGGTACCACCGAGCATAATGTAAAAAACAACTGATACAACTTATTCCACAACATTTCTAAACCAATGTAATTCACTCTGCCTTAATACCACTAAATAATATCCAAAGCAAACAGACCTGCGAGTATCACAACTCTATGAGTTGACACCAAGCCAAGAAAATTGAAAGGTATGTCAGACAAGTAGCAAAGCAAAAAATCTCCAAATTTACCCCTTTTTAGTGCCAAATTTTAACCCTTTCATGGGCCCCACATTGGGCGCCAATTATCTGTTGAGGTTTTTGATTGCGGGGTGACAATAAAACCGTGGCAGATGTATTGTTAACCCCCTCTTCCCCCTTCAACCCCTCCCTCTCCCCCTTCCCACTAAAAAAAGGCGATCGGAAGGGAAAGAAGGACAGAGAGAAGAGAGTTGGAAAAATTAAAAGTGTTGTACTAATGCTACTAATAAGAATAGAGAAAATAACACAAAATAAACAAAATCAATCTTGAAAGTCCCAGTAAATGCAGAGCCAGCACCAGAAGTCCTGGATTGGACTCTGCAGCCAACCGGAGCTGGATTCAGTCTGTCACTAGGCCTCAGTTCGCAGGGACGAATAGCAAGGTCCTCTCCTAATGGTGGCCATGAAGAAAAGGGACGAGATCCTTGTGATCTCCCACTTATATATGAAGTGTTCACATGAATGGAATGTTAGAGTCAGTTGGTC
The DNA here is from genome assembly GCF_037038585.1 of Patagioenas fasciata. NCBI lineage: Eukaryota > Metazoa > Chordata > Aves > Columbiformes > Columbidae > Patagioenas > Patagioenas fasciata. Next base: position 45,783,110 of record NC_092559.1, read on the forward strand.
AGTTTCTTGGTCATCTGTTTCTCGTTGCCCCTCTCAAGAGACGTGCATTAATTCGTTATCAATAACCTTGCATTCCATTGCTATGTTTACCAAAACATGTATCTGGTTTTCCAGGACAATGCAGCTAATATAAAAGCTTTAGCTGACAGGCAAATTCACTAAAAGAGAAACTTTTTTTTAACAAAACCAGGACCCAGGTGGTTTGAGCGGCGGAGGAACACGCAGGTCGACCCATTATGAGTTGTAAAGCATAGTTCGATTTATTAGTCCGAATAGCATATACTTATACAGTTCACGATAATTATGCATACCTGTCACCTACTAATTGGCTTAAGCTCTAACAGTATATTTGCATGGTCCTCCTACTTGCAGTTGCTAGCTATGCTTATTCTACATTCTTGTACTGTTCAAAGCTGTTTGTGAAACTCTGCCAAGGTCTCAGTGATCTTGCTGATTTTACTGAAACAGTGGTTACCACCGTGGCCCTACCTTACTACTTATGCTAAAGTCTTCAGAACAGGCTCTGCTCATACAACTGCTCTGCAGACCCATGTCCCTTATTTTTAAGCCATTCTCCAACAAGGTGGAGCATTTATAGCCCTTCCAGGTACATCACTAGCCCATACCCTGGGCTACACTTGGTTCACTGCTTCTTCATTAATCTTGCACTCTGTGGGAACAGCTGCTAAAAGCAAGTCCATTATTTTCATATATTGCTGATCATTTACCTCCAGAGTAATTTCTCCTTTTTCAAATCTGATTACTGGATCCATTTGTTCCAACAGATTTCCCCCCAAAATAGGTTTCAGGGAATTTGGAATGCATAAAAATTTCTAAATGCCTACTTGTTTACCCAATTTGTGTTTCAAAGGTTCACAAAAATATGCCCTTTCACTTTGGCCAGTGGCTCCCTTTACCAACTATGTAATTGTTATTTATTGGCAATCTACCAAAAATTCCACTTGTTTCTGTTCATTCCAGGTTCCCATCAACCTTTTTTAAAACTTGTTACTGTCCATTTCTCTCCCTGCCTACTTCCTCTGTACTTTCCCCGACATTCATTTTCCCAATAGACATTGATCTCCCTCTAAAGGCTTTCAAAGCCTTCGAACCTCTTTAGATTGCTATTTTCTCATCCTTTCAACAATCTTCCTCTTCCCTGTTAGTAAATACTCTCCAAGCTTCATCTCTAAAACATTTCCAAATTTCTACTTTCTGTTGCTCTCAGTTTCTGTAACCTCTCTAGGGGAGCTTGCACCATTTCGGGTGCTAGACGCTACCCAGAGAGGCATATGGCTTGTCACCCCATCTTCCGCCACTTCATGCAGCAGTTTTCCTGTTATTTGTTTTTTTCTTTCTCTCCTTGCTGCAGTTTAGACACAGGCAAGGCCACGTGGACGGAGGAGGTTGAGTTTATCTTGCAGCTTGGCACAGACCTGAAATTTATCTTACAGCACAGGCCTGGGATATTTCGCTTTCTTGTTTTTTCCATTTAATTCCAGTCATAATACACTTTATATGCAATTCCAATTAGCTCAGTAATACTTACATTCCTCAGTCCCATTTACCTTTTGCAGATGTCAGAAAAACAGCATATTAAAGTCCACTATTTCCATTATTTTCCTAGATCTAATTCAGTTCATATTCTAGCCAGGTTTAAACCACTTTTAAATACAATCTCTACCAAGCTCACATCCATCATAACATTTAGTTTGTTCTTTTTCCATATCTCTGACAAGCACATAAATTCAATACTGGTCAGAGTTCACCAACTCAAATATTTTCCTGTTCTCAAAATTATTAGATAATGATAAGAGCGAATTAACTTACAGTGCTGTACTTCATCCGATTTCTCCTGAGTTCTGCAGAACAACATTAATTGCCACTAATTCCTATAATCCCACATTCAAACCACAAATGAATACAATATTGTTTCAAACTTTCTTTTATCAGGATTCCCCACTAAGTTACTCTAATGTGTAAGGATGCATCCTAAGAAGAGCAAGATATTATTTTAGTATTTTAACAGAACCAGTTTCTTTTTGTTGTTATGTCCTTGTCTTTCTCTTCCCTGCTACCAAATACTCTCCAAGCTTCCTCTTACCATTCCTGGTTTTGGAAGGTGAAAAACATTCCAACAGGGCCTGTGTCAGACTCTGTTGTGCTCTGTAATGCTTTGTTGAGCTCTTTCAGGCTCTGTCGTGCTTTGTCGGCCTCTGTCAGGCCCTGCTGGACTCTATAGTTCGCTGTCAGGGGTTGTCTGGATTTGTTAGGCCCTGTCAAGTTCTCTCGGCATCTATCAGGCCCTGTTGGGCTCTGTCGGGCTTTGTTGGGCCCTGTGAGACTGTTTCAGGCTCTGTCAGGCGTTCTCAGGTTCTCTTGGGCTGTGTCAAGCTTTGTCGAAATCTTTTGGGCTCTTTCATGCACTGGCGGGCTCTCTCAGTTTCTGGTAGGCCCAACAGATTCCGACAGATCTTAACAGAACCCAACAGGGCCAGACAGAGCACGATAGGGCCCAACAAAGCCCGACAGAGCCCAACAAGATTTGACAGATCCTGACAAAACTTGACAGAGCCCACCAGGGCCTGACAGTGCCCAACACAGCTCAACAAGGTTTGACAAATGCTGACAGTGCCTGCTAGCGAAAGATAGAGTCCAGCAGGACCTGACAGAGGCTGACAAAGTGTGACAGAGACTAAAAGAGCTCAACAAAGCATTACAGAGCCTGACAGAGCCTTATACAATCTGACAGAGACTTACAGATCTCAACAGACCCTGACAGAGCCAGACAGAGCTTGAAAGAGTCCAACAGAACCTGGAAGAATTTGAAAGTGCCCAACTAAGCCCAACAGTGCCCGACAAAGCTTGACAACCCCCAACAGAGTTAGATAAAGCATGACAGAGCCTGAAAGAGCATGACAGGGCCTGAAAGAGCCCAACAAGGCCTGACAGAGCATGACTGGGCCTAACAGAGCCTACTAGAAACTGATAGAGCTTGCCAGGGCATGACAGAGCCTGACAGATTTTGGCAAAGCTTGACAGAGCCCAACAGAACCTGAGAAAGCCTGACAGAGACCGACACAGTCTCACAGGGCCTGATAGAGTCCAACTGATCTTGACAGGGCTTGACAAATCTTGACAGCACCTGACAGCAAATTGTAGAGTCCAGCAGGGCCTGACAAGGCCGAGAAAGTGCAACAGAGCCTGAAAGAGCTCAATAAAGCATTGCAGAGCACGACAGAGCCTGACACAGCTTGACAGAGCCTGAGCAGGCCCCACAGAGTCAGACTTTGTTGTGCCCTGGCGTTCTCTGTAAGTCCCTGGTGGGCTCTTTCGGATTCTTTCATGCTCTGTCTGGTCCTCACAAACTCTCTCTGGTTTTGTTGGGCCTGGCGTGCTCTGTCAGGCCCTGTCAAGTTCTGTCAGCATATGTCAGGCTCTGTTTGGCTTTTTCAGGCTTTGTCAAGCTCTGTTGAGATCTATCGGGCCATATCAGGCTTTGTCGCTTGTTTTTGGGGCATGTGGGGCACTGTCAGTCTGTGTCATGCCCTGTCAAGCCCTGTCGGGCCTTGTCAAGCTCTGTTCAGGTCTTTTAGGTTGTGACAGGCTCTGTCTATCTACGTTGGGCTCTCTAGGGCATTTTCGGGCTGTGATGGGCAATATCGAGCTTTGTCGGCTTCTGTCTGACTCTCTGGGGCCTGCTCGGGCTCTATCAGGTTTTGTTGGGCTCTGTCATGCCCTGTCAAGCGTTTTTGGGCAGTGTTGGGCTTTGTTTGGCTTTTTGGTCCCTGTCGGATTGCGTCGGTTTTTGTCGAGCTTTGACAACTCCTGTCAGGACCTGTTGGGCTTTGTAAGCCCCTTTCAGGCTCTGTCAGTTCCTGTCACAATCTGTCAGGCTCTGTTAGGCTTTGTTAGGCTCTTTCAAGTTGTGTTGGTCTCTGTGTGGCTTTGTTGTAATCTGTCGGGCTTTCTCGAGCTCTGTCAAGCTTTTTTGGGCTCTTTCTGCCCTACCCGGCTTTTTCAGGCTCTGTAATGCCCTTTCATTTTCTGTCAGGCCTTGTCTGGCTCTGTCGGGTTCTGTCAGGCTTTGTCGGGCTTTCTTGCCCTTATTCTGGCTTTGTGGGGCTCTGCTGAGCTTTCTTGGAGTCTATCAAGCTCTATCAGGACATGTCATGGTTTGTAGGGCTCTGTTGGGTTTTGTCCAGCTCTGTTGGGCTTTGTCAGGCTCTGTCAGGCTCTGTAGGGCTCTGTCAATCCCTGTAAGGTTTTGTCAGGCTCTCTCAGGCCCTGTCGGTCTCTTTGTGGCTTTGTTAAGATCTCTTTTCGGCTCTGTCAATCTCTGTCCGGCTCTGTCAAGCTTTTTTGGGCTCTTTCTGCCTGACCAGGCTTTTTCAGGCTCTGTAAAGTCATGTTGTGCTCTGTCAGGCCTTGTCAGGCCCTGTCGGGCTTTGTCATGCTCTTTCAATCTCTGTAGTGGTCTGTTAGGCTTTGTCAGGCTTTGTCGGGATTTCTTGCCCTTATTCAGGCTTTGTGGGGCTCTGTCAGGCTTTCTTGCGGTCTATCGGGCTCTGTCAGGCCATGTCAGGGTTTCTATGGCTCTGTCGGGTTTTGTTGGGCTCTATTGGGTATTTTCGATTTCTGTCAGCCTCCATTGGGTCCTTTTGGGCTCTTTCAAGCTTTGTTGGGCCCTGTCAGGCTCTGTCAGGTTCTGTCCAGATCTGTAAGGCTCTGCCAAGATGCGTTAGGTCCTGACGGGCTCTTTCAAGCTCCGTTTAGCCCTTTCAGGCTTTGTCGAGATTTGTAAGGCTCTGTGAAGCTATGTCAGGCCGTGTCAGGCTCTGTCATGCTTTCTTGAGTTCTTTCAGTCTCTGTTGCACTTTCTCAACCTCTGTCAGGTCTTGTCAGGCTCTGTTGTTTGCTATCAGGCGCTGTCAGGATTTGTTGAACTCTTTTGAGCTGTGTTGGGCTCTGGAAGGCCCTATCTTGCTCTGTCAGGTCCTGGAGGGCTCTGTCAAGCTTTGTCGAGGTCTGTTGGGCTCTGTCGGTTTCTGTCAGGATCTGTCAGGCCCTGTCAGGCTCAGTCAGAATCTGTCATGCTCTGGCGGGCTCTCTAAGTTTCTGGTAGGTTCTGTTAGGCCCTCTCATGCTCTGTCAGGCCTTGTCAGGCTCTGTCGGGTTCTGTTGGGCTTTTTCAGGCTTTTTTGAGCCCTGTCGATGTCTGATAGTCTTGTCAGGTTTTGTTGGGATTTTTTGCCCTTATTCAGGCTTTGTGGGGCTCTTCTGGGTTTTCTCAAGGTCTATCGGGCTCTGTTAGGCCATGTCAGGATTTGTCTGTCAGGCTCTGTCCTGCCTGGCAGGACCTGACAGAGGGTGACATATTGTGACAGGCCATATCAGTTTTGTCGGGTCATATCAGTTTTGTCGGGCTTTTTTGGAACATGTAGTGCACTATCAATCTGTGTCATGCCCTGTCAGGCTCTGTCGGGACTTGTCAAGCTCTGTCCAAGTCTTTAGCGATGGGACGGGCTCTGTCTATCTATGTCGGGCTCTCTACGGCATTTTTGGACTGTGATGGTCTCTATCAGGCTTTGACAGCTTCTGTCTAACTCTGTGAGGCCTGCTCAGGCTTTGTCAAGTTTTGTTGGGCTCTTTCAGGCCCTGTCAAGTGTTATTGAGCAGTTTTGGGTTTTGTTGGGATTTTTTTGATCTCTGTCGGGCTTTGTTGGTCTCCATCGGGCTTTGACAGCTTCTGTGAAGACATGTGGGGCTATGTAAGCCCCTTTCGGGCTCTGACGTTCTCTGTCATGATCTGTCAGGTTCTGCTAGGCTTTGTCAGGCTCTGTGTGGCTCTGCAGGGCTCTGTCAATCCCTGTCAGGTATTGTCAGGCTCTTTCAGGCCCTGTCGGTCTCTGTGTGGCTTTTTCAAGATTCATCAGTCTCTCTCGGGCTGTCAGCCTCTGTCGGGCTCTGTAAAGCTCCTTTGGGCTCTTTCTGCCCTACCAGGCTTTTTCAGGTTCTGCCAAGCTTTGTCAGGATTTTTAGATCCCTGTCAGGTTCTGTCAGGAGTTGTAGGGCTCAGTTAGGTTTTTCATGCTATGTTGGGTTTTGTCGAACTGTGTCAGGCTCCATTGGGCACTACTGGGCTCTTTCAAGAATTGTTTGGCCCGGTCGGGGTTTGTCAGGTTCTGTCAGGATCTGTAAGGCACTGTCAAGATTTCTCAGGCCCTGTTGTGCTCTGTAATGCTTTGTTCATCTTTTTCAGGCTCTGTCACGCTTTATCAGCCTCTGTCAAGCCCTGCTGGACTCCATAGTTCGCTGTCAGGTACTGTCGTGCTTTGTCGGGCCTTGTCAAGTTCTGTCAGGCTCTGTCAGGCCCTGTTGGGCTCTGTCAGGCTTTGTTGGGCCCTGTAAGACTTTTTAGGGCTCTGACAGGCTTTCTCTGTGTCTGTTAGATATATAAAGCTTTGTCAAACTCTGTCATGCTCTATCATGCCCTGGCAGGCTCTCTCTTTTTCTGGCAGTCTCTTTCAGGCCCTGTCATGATCTTTCAGGCCCTGTCATGCTCTTTTGGGGTATGTCATGCTTTCTCTGGCTCTCTCAGGGGTTGTCAAGCGTTGTCAGACACCAGGTGGGCTCTGTCAATTCCTGTCAGGTTCTGTTGGGCTCTTTCAAGCTTTGTCTGGCCCTCTTGGGTTCTGTCAGGATCTGTCCAAATCTGTTGGGCCTACCTGAAACTGAGAGAGCCCACCAGGGCATGACAAAGGCTGACAGATTTCGAAAAATCCTGACAGAGCCAAACAGAACCTGAGAATGCCTGACAGAGCCTGAAACAGTCTTACAGGGCCTGACAAAGCCTGACAGAGCCCAACATGGTCTGACAGAGACCGAAAGTACTCAACAGGGCCTGATAAATCCAGATGACACTTGACAGCAAACTAGAGAGTTCAGCACAGACTGACAGAGGTCGACAAAGCACGACAGAGACTAAAAGAGCTCAACAAAGCATTACAGAGCCTGACAGGGCCTGACACAGCTTGACAGAGCCCTACAGATCTTGACAGAGCCTGACAGGGACAGCCAGAGCTTGAAAGAGCCTGACAGAACCTGATAGGAATTGGCAGAGCTTGAAAGGGCATGAGAAGGCCTGAAAGAGCCTGACAGAGCACGCCAGGGCCTAACAGATCCTACCAGAAACTGAGAGAGCCCACCAGGGCATGACAGAGTCCCACAGAGCCCGACAGAATTTGACAAAGCTTGACAGAGCCCAAGAGAACCTGAGAAAGCTTGAAAGAACCTGACACAGTCTTATAAGGCCCAACAAAGCTCGACAGAGCTGAACAGGACCTGACAGAGCCCAGGAGAACTCAACAGGGCCCAACAAATCCTGATAGCATATATCAGCAAACTACAGAGCCTAGCAGGGCCTGACAGAGGTGGACAAAGTGCGACAGAGCCTGAAAGAGCTCAACAAAGCATTACAGAGCACAACAGGGCCTGACAATGCTTGAGAGAGCCTTACAGATCCCCACAGAACATGACAGAGACTGACAGGGCCTGAAAAAGCTTTAAAGAGGCAAACAGCACCCAATGGAGCCTGAAAGACATCGACAATACCCATCAGAGTCTGACAAAAATTGACAGAGCCCAACAAAGCCTGAATAAGGGCAAGAAAGCCTGAAAAAGCCTGACAGAGCCTGACAATGCCCAACATAGCATGACAGGGCTTTACAGAGTCTGAAAAAACCTGGTAGGGCAGAAAGAGCCCAAAGGAGCTTGACAGAGACTGACAGCACCTGACAGAACCCGAGACAGACCGACAGATCTCAACGCCACACAGATACTGACAAGTCCTGAAAGAACCTGACAAAACCTGACAAGGATTGACAGAGCCCTACAGAGTTTGATAGAGCCTGACAAAACCCAACACAGCATGACAAAACCTGACAGAGCCCTACAAATAGTCACATGGCCTGATAGAGACTGATCAAACACGAGAAAGCCCAGCAGAGCTTGACAGAGCCTGATAGAGCCCAGCAAAATACAACTGTAGCCTGATAGAGCCCATCACAGTTCAAATAACCTAGAGAGCCTGACATGGATAGACAGAGTCCGTCACCGCCTAAAAGACCTGGACAGAGCTTGACGAGGCCTGACAGAGCCTGACAGCTCATGACACAGATTGACACTGCCCTACATAACCCAAAAAAACCCGACAAAGCCTGATATGTCCGGAGAGACCACGACAGAGCCCAACAAAGCCTGAGAAATCCCAACAGATCCCGACAGATCCTGACAGAACTAGACAGGTCCTGACAGATCCTGACAGAACTCGACATAGCCTGCCAGGGACTGACAGAGCCCACAAGTACCTGAGAGAGCCCACCAAAACCCGACAGAGCCCAACAGAGCTCAACAAAGCTTGACAGAGCCTACCAGGGCCTTACAGAGCACGAACGGGCCTGCCAGAAACCAACACAGCTCAACAGGGTTGGACCAATCCTGAGAGCACCTGAAAGTGAACGATAGAGCCTGGCAGGACCTGAAAGAGGCTGACAAAGTGCAACAGAGCCTGAAAGAGCTCGACAAGAAATTACAGAGCACGACAGGACCTGAATAATGGCAAGGAAGCCTGACAGAGCCTGACAGAGCTTCACATGGCCTGACAGAACATAACAGGGCTTTACAGAGCTTGAAAAAGCCTGTTAGGGCAGAAGGAGTCGAAAGGAGCTTGACAGAGACCGACAGCGCCTCACAGACCCCGCGACAGACCGACATATCTAAACAAAGTCACACAGAGACCAACAGAGCCTGAAAGAGCCTGACAAAACCTGACAGGGATTTACAGTGCCCTACAGAGCCTGACAGACTGCGACAGAGTCCTACAAATCCTGACATCACCTGACAGAGACTGATCGAACCTGAGAAAGCCCAGCAGAGCCTGACAGAGCCTGATAGAGCCTGGCAAAACCTGACAGAGCCCAACACAGCTCAGCAGGGTTCGACGAATCCTGAAAATGCCTGATAGAGAATGATATATCCCGGTAGGACCTGACAGAGGCTGAAAAAGTGTCGGGTGCCAGACAAGGCCTGACAGAGCACCACAAGGCTTTACAAAGCCTGAAAAAGCCTCGTAGGAAGAAATAGTCCAAAGGAGCTTGACAGACCCTGACAAAGCATGACACAGATTGACAGTGCCCTATATGCCCCAAAAAAACCTTACGAAGTCTGATATGGCCCGACAGACCATGACAGAGCTCGACAAAGCCTGGCAAAACCAAACAAAGCCCATAGATCCTGACAGAACCCGACAGAGCCTGACAGAGCACGTCAGGGCCTATCAAAGCCTGAGAGAACCTGTCAGGAACTGACAGAGCACTACAGAAACTGACAGAACCTGCCAGGGACTGACAGAGCACGCCAGGGCACAACAAAGTCTGACTCTGTGGGGCCTACTAGGGCTCTGTCAGGTTCTGTCAAGATCTGTAAGGCTCTGTCAAGCTCCTTCAGGTCCTGTTGTGCTCTGCAATGCTTTGTTTAGCTCCTTCCGGCTCTGTTGCATTTTGTCGGCCTCCGTCAGACCCTATCGAGGCACGGAAATGATCTTAAAACCCTTGAATTGTTAAGAAGGTATGTATTTACATATTTATTTACAGCGCTGGAGACACAGGGAATCATTTCACCTAATACGTGTGTAAATTTCAAGTAGCTGTGAGCTTGTTTAAATGCAGTAATGTTTTAAATATTCATGAAAGTTTTAAGAACGTCTATGCATTTTCATAACCTGTTCCAAAGAAGGCAGTTTCTATTGCAATGAGTTCTGGGAGACCATTTCCATAGTCTCCACCTCCGGTTCCTCCTGGTTGCAGCTGCGCAGTGATCGTGAACCCGGGTCCTCTTCTCTGTACACGGTCGCCTTTGGTCCAGTGTGATGAGTAGGTTAGGACTCAGACTGCTGATTTGGTTAAAACTGACATATCTCCTGTCCTGTGCCCAAGTTTCTGTTACCTAGTTGACCCAAGGATGCACCAAAGATTTATTACCTTTGCAATTATTACTATCTTTATTATCTTTATTATTATCTTTATTATCTTTAAATCTTTAAGTGTTAGTTCGTTAAGTTAATTGTTAAATCCCTGTATCATTCTCCTGTGGGAAACTACAGAAGGCCTGTGGAATCCTTGACAGAGAGTATGGGAATAGAGATCAGCCTTGAAGATATTAAGGTTTAACGTTGAGAAGGATGCGACTAAAGGAGTATCCAGAGATATTTAACTGTAAGCATGAGAGAGAAGGGATGTACCCTGAGAGAGAAGGGATGTACCCGTGAGAGAAAAGGGAGTAGAAGAGTAACATGGGTGATAGCAAAATTAACCAATGAGATGTTACTGCTGTACCTTGTAACCAATAGTGAAGAGACACATGAATTGGTAGAAACGTATAAAAATGCACTTGTAGAAAGAAATGGCATCTACTAGTTTCATCCTGGAAGAACTTGGTCTACGTCGTTTGTCCATCTCAACCGTGACATTCCCCCCTTTTCTAAGAGGTCAGGAAATTCTTTTACTAATGTGATGATTCTTTATCTATGTTTTCTCTGGCCACAGGTAGGAAGGCTACTTCTACCTGAGAAAACCCATCTCTATCCTTAAACAGATTTTTAATGTTAATGCAAAAGTCAGGCTCCCAGTGTTTGTCTACTGCGCTGCTAAGCTCTTTTGGGGCAGCTGACGACCATATGGCTGGTGCTCCAGCAGAAACGGCATCTTCTGGGCTGTGATGGGAGCTTGCATTCTTTGGCGTGGTGACCCCAAATGCTGCGCTTGTAGCATTTGTCCTCTTCTGGCTTTTGTTTTGCTGAGGTAGTAAGTGCTGCCCGGGCTGGTCACCCAGAAGGACAAAAAGGACCAAAGGGACCAAAAGGTGACCCAGAAGGTCCAGAAGGAATAAAACATGTCAAGGTGGACACAACCTAATTCCTTTGATCAAATTTCAGAAAGGTTTTGGTTAATTACTATAAATTTGAAGCTCTCTCTTGCAGAAGTGGGTAATGTGATATATATACTCTGATTGTTTTGATTCCAAAGCACCAATTTAAAGCATCCCCCCCAGGTTTTATTCAGATCTTGCCCATGCCAATTTTCATCCCACCCATGTGCTAAGGTTATGACCATAAGAAATACAATTTTCCAGGTTGCACCTGGATTACCCTTCATGGTGCTTTGCAGTCTTTCTTCACTCTAGAATGATGGATCCGGGCGTTCTGTTCTTCAGTCTTGACAACAGTAAAAAATGTCAGGAGGACTTGAAATGGACCTTCCTATTGTGGTTCCAAAGTCCTTTTCTGCAAGAGACTTCACATACACATAATCTCCCAGTTGGATGTTATATACTGGCCCATCCAAACCTCTACTCTGAGTTCCAAACAGGTTTCCCAATTTTGTTAAGTTGTTTATGCAATGCTACCACATAAAAAGTAATAATTTCATCCCCTACTTGTGCAGACATCCCCTTCTGTACACTATAGGGTCTCCCATACAGGATTTCAAAAGGACTCAACCCTTCCTTTGCCCTTGTCCTTGTTCATATATGCAAGAGGGCCAAAGGCAAAGATTGAGACCAAGCCAAATTCGCCTCCTGCCCCAATTTTACAATTCTTTGTTTAATTAGATGTTGTTGTTTGGTTTTTTTTCTACCTGGCCACTGGATTGAGGACGATAAGGGGTAATGTATTTGCCAGTCTTTTCCCAAGTGCTGACTGATTTGCTGTACAACTTTTTAAATAAAATGTGGCCCTTTATCAGAGGATATAACAGCTGGAACTCCAAACCTTGGTATTATTTCTTGTGCTAATGTTTTAGGTACCTCTCGAGCTTTTGCTGTTCTGGTATGGAGTGCTTCTGGGCAATCTAAAAAGATATCACTCAGTACCAACAAATACCGGCACCCCCCTTTTCTTGGGAGTTCTGAAAAATCAATTTGACGTTATTGCCCAAGTCCATTTCCTTTCCCAATTTGACCCATTTCTGGCTTAGGTATATTCTTAGGATTAGTCTGGAGGCGAAGATCACGTTGTTGTGTCATCCATCATAAAGTAGTTTACAAATTTCTAGCTACTGTTTTTGATCAAGTGTTTATATAATGCTTCTACTACTAAAGGTCAAACTAAATAGGAGGTAACAATAAGTTTTCCTTGTGGGCTGTTAGCCCACCCTTCCTCATTATATGATTCATTAAAATCTATGATACGTTTCCGGTCTTCCTTAATATATTCTGGCTTACGTTCTAAAGTAACTTGCCTGTCGGGGACTAGGGCACTCTGTACTTTTACCTTTTGCTTAAACACCAGTTTTGCCTGTCTTTCCACCAGCTCATTTTCTTTTTCCAATGCCGAGCTCACTTTCTGGTGTGCCTTGATATGCGTGATTGCCACCTTCTTAGGAAGTTGAGCTGCCAATATTTCTTCTGCATTTTTGATATGTTTGCCTTGAGAGTTCAAGAGTCCATTTTCCTTCCAAATAGTTCTGTGCGCAAGCACAATCCTGAAAGCATACTTAGAGTCCGTATAAAAGTTCACAGCTAGTTCCAGAGCACAAATAAGGGCGATTATTACTGCCTTTTGTGCTGAAATACTTTTAGGCAGAGGTCCAGATTCCATTAATTCATGGCTAGTAGTTATAGCATAACCAGGATGCCTTTCACTGTTCAAGATATTGCTGCTTTCATCCATAAAGCAGTTCTCAGTGTTCTCCATAGGATTGTCCTTTAGATCTGTTTGGTTGGAGTATTTTTCTTCAATGTTTTCCAGGTAATTATGATGAACTGGTTTTCCAATGTTATCACTGAGGAAAGAAGTCGGATTGACAATGTTACTGACCATGATTTAGCCTGATATTTGAGAAATCTTTGTGGAGAAATCCAGTGTCCCCCTTTTAGAACTGTAGACACTATATGGGATACTAGCACAGTCATTTTCTGACCCATGGTATATTTCCTGGCCTCCTGTGTGTTCAGTACCACTGCTGTAACTGCCTGTAGTAATCCAGGCCACCCTTTTGCTTTTGCATCTAATTGTTTGGAGAAATAGGTTGCTGCTCATCGGTATAGGTCAAGATTCTGTGCCAGTATACCAAAGGCTATTCCCTGCTTCTCGTGAGAGAATAGAAAAAATGGTTTACTCACATCTGGGAGTCCTAAAACAGGCGCTGTCATTAAAGCCTTACCAGGCTATTCAAAGGCTCATGTAGCTCCTTTATTCCATTGCAGGTGTTCCTGATCTGTGGCTGCTAGTACATACAATGGCTTGACAAGCAATCCATAATCATAAATCCACAACCGGCACCACCCTGTCATGCCCCAAAAGGGTCCGTAATTCCTTTTCAGTTTGAGGCTTTGAAGTTTGGTTTATAGGCTCCTCTCGAGCCTGTCCCAGTATCCTTTGCCCTACACTAATTTCATAGCCCAAATAAGTTACTTGTTGCTGCATCATCTGGGCTTTCTTCTGTGATGCCAAATATCCTTGGTGCGGCAAAAAGTTCAGTAGACTTACAGTTCAGGTTATGCATGTCTTATTGTTTTGGGTAGCGATCAAAATGTCATCCCCATATTGTTGCATCTGTCCTTCATCAGATGGGGCTTCCCAAGATTCAAGATCTTTAGAGACCTGATTTCCAAATATTGTCAGGCTGTTCTTAAATCCTTGTAGCAACAATATCCATGTGAGCTGAGTTTTACATAAATATTATCTGGCTGGCTTCATGGAGAGAGTCAAAAAGGCATCTTTTAAATCTAAAACTGTAAACCAAATCATATTAAAGTTAATACAGTCAGAAAGTTGTATGGGTTTACTACCACTGGGTAGAGGTCCTTTGTTATTCTGTTTATAACCCAATTTGTACGAATTTCTCTATTACCGGACGAATTAAGGATCAGAGTTCAACAACTTAAATACTTTCCTGGTCTCAAAATTATTAGATAATATATCGAGGGTTTAGATTGTGGGGTGATGCTAAAACCCTGGCAGATGTATTGTTAACCTCGTCTCCCCTCCCCACTTCCCCCTTTTGCCCCTCCCTCTCCCCCTTCCCACTAAGGACAGGCGATCGGGAGAGAAAGAAGGACACAGAGAAGAGAACTGGAAAAAATTAAAGATGTTTTACTAATGCTACTAATAAGAATAGCGAAAATAATACAAAATATACAAAACCAATCTTGAAAGTCTCAGCAACTGCAGAGCCGGCGCCCAAAGTCTTGGATTAGATTCTGCAACCAAGCGAAGCTGGATTCAGTCTCTCACTAGGCCTCAGTTCGCAGGGATGACTAGCAAGGTCCTCTCTTAATGTCGGCCATAAGCAGAAGGGAAAAGGAAAAAGGGACGAGATCCTCGTGATCTCCCACTTTTATATGAAGTATTCACGTGAATGGAATGTTATACACCGTTGGTCAGTTTCTTGGTCTCCAGTTTCTCGTTGCCCCTCTCATGAGACGTCGATCCGTGCTTATCAATAAGTTTGCATTCCATTGCTAGTTTTACCAAAACATGTATCTGGTTCTCCAGGAAAATGCAGCTAATATGAAGGCTTTAGCTGACAGGCAAATTCACTAAAAGAGAAACTTGTTTTTTAACAAAACCAGGACATAATAATAAAAGCAAATTAACTTAAAGAACTGTATCACATCCTGTATTCCAAGTTCTGTGGAACAACATTTAATTGCCACTCATTGATATAAACCCACATTCAAACGACAAGTTGATACAGGGAATTGACAATTAACTAATTAAAACTTAAAGAACTAACCCTTTAACCCACATCACTGTTGCCTAGCCTTGCTTAACTCTGTGTAACTTATTGTCCAAAAAACAGGACTTCACTGACGCCTTGCAGAAATAATAATCCTTCGGTGCATCCTTGGTGCACCCTTGGGTGAACTAGATTACAGAAACTTGGGCACAGGACAGGAGATATGCCAGTTTTAACCAAGTCAGCAGTCTGAGACCTAACCATCTCATCACACTGGATTAAAGGTGACCGTGTACAGAGAAGAGGACCCAGGTTCACAATCACTGCGCAGCTGCAACCAGGAGGAGCCAGAGGTGGAGACTATGGAAATGGTCTCCCGGAAGTCATTGTAATAAGAACTGCCTTCTCGTAGAAAGTTTATGAATATGTATAGGCATTCCTAAAACTTTCATGAATATGTAACACTTTACTGCATTTAACCAAACTCACAGGTAATGTAATTTTACACACGTATTAGGTGTGTCAGGCATCATAAATAAATACATACCTTCTTTATAACCTCAAGGGTTGTAAGGTCATTCTGCGCCTCAAAGTGAATACAATATTGCTTCAAACTTTCTCTTATCAGGATTCCCCACTAAGTTACTCTAATGTGTAAGGATGCATCCTAAGGAGAGCAAGATGGTACTTTAGAATTCTAATGGAACCAGTTCCCATTTTGTTATTATGTCCCTGATTTTGGAGGGTGAAAAACATATCTGCATATACTTTCTTACACCACACACACTGTAATTTAACTCATGCCACGTGACTTAAATCAAGGCGTTTTAAGCTCATCTTCTGCTTTATACAGATCACAGGCTAAAGCATGCCACCATAAACAGTAATTACTGTAATTAGCACACACTCAGACAGCTCACACAGACACCGCTGGTTGGTTTTATGATTTACGAGTTACTTAATGATTTAGAATGGAATGTATGGAATGTCAGGCACTTACAAAAGATACCACACAGTTATAGACCAATTATTCCTTTTTCACTGACTATTACCTTTTCCAGCAGCTGCAAAAAGAGAGATTTCTGCATTACCCTTCACTCTTGCTAAGATTAGTCATTACCAAAAGTCCATCCTGGCCATCGAAATTGAGACACAGAAATCTCAGAGTTGCTTGATCTACTCCCAAGATTGCTAGCTGCTGCCCACAAAGAGACTGCAGAAACTCATGAGACATCTCTCCATGGCTTACTGGCTACCCACTAAATGCAATTAAATGGAATTTTATTACAACGTACCTTATCCGCTGTTTTTGTTGGAGGTCTTTTGTCTGCTCCTGCAATGAACAAAGTAAATGGAGATCTTTCCAGAAAAAAAAAAAACTTTTGGGGCGCGCCAAAGCCAGCTGTTCTCACCTATTCATGTAGCCAACCAGAACGCCCTCCTGCCTGGCTTGCCAAAATGAGGTGCAGAAATGAACTTACAATCCTTGAGATTGTAAGGAAGGTATGTATTTACTTATTTATGGTGCCGGACACACGAGGAATCATTTCAACTAATATGTGTGCAAATTTGAAGTAGTTGTGAGCTTGGTTCAATGCAGTAAAGTGTTACATATTCATGAAAGTTTCAGGAACAACACCTATACATATTCATAACCTGTCCCCGAGAAGGTTGTTAGCTCTTTAAGTCTTTAAGTGTTAGTTCTTTAAGTGTTAATTTGATAATTGTTAATTCCCTGTAACATGGTTGGACTCTATAGTTCACTGCCAAGTGCTGTCGGGATTTGTTGGGCCCTGTCGAGTTCTGTCAGGTGCTGTTAGGCCCTGTGAGAGTCTGTCAGGCTGTGGCATGCTTTCTCAGGTACTGCTGGGCTCTGTCAAGCTTTGTCAAAGTCTGTCAGGCTCTGTCATAACCTGGTATGGTCTCTCAGATTCTGGCAGGCTCTATTAGGCCCTGTTGTGCTCTGTCAGTCTTTATCGGGCTCCTTCAGACCCTGTCATGCTATTTTGGGCTCTGTCATGCTTTATCTGGCTCTGTTGGTCCTTCTCAAGCTTTGTTGAGCACTATCAGGCTTAGTTGGGCTCTGTCAATTCCTTTCAGATTCTGTTGGGCTCTTTCAAGCTCTGTCTGGCTCTGTCAGGCTCTGTCAAGCTGTATCAGGCCCTATCAGGCTCTGTAATGTTTCATTGAGCTCTTTTAGTCTCTGTCGCACATTGTCAGCCTCTGTCAGGTCCTACCAGGCTCTATCGTTCGCCATCAGGGTCTGTCAGGATTTGGCAAACCCTCTTGAACTGTGTTGGGCTCTGGCAGGCCCTGTCGTGCTCTGTCAAGGCCTGGTGGTCTCTGTCAAGCTTTGTCGACCTGTTTTGGTCTTTGTCAGATATTATCGAGCTCTATCAGGCTCGCTCAGGCTATACTGGGCTTTCTGGGGTTTGATCAAGCTCTGTAAGGCCATATCAGGATTTGTAGGGCTCTGTCGAGTTTTGTCGGGCCCTTTCAGGTCCTGTCAGTCTCTGTGTGGCTTTGCTGAACTCTGTCGGTCTGTCGCAAGCTCTGTCAGGCGCTGTCGGTCTCTGTCAATCTTTTTTAAGCTCTTTCTGCCCTACCAGGCTATTTCAGGCTCTGTAAAACCTTGTCAGGCCTTGTCAGGCTCTGTCAGTCTTTGTCAGGCTTTTTCACTCTTTTTTGCCCTTATTCAGGCTTTGTCTGGCTGTGTTGGGTTTTGTCAAGATCCATTGAGTATTTTCGATGTCTTTCCAGTTACATTGGGTGCTGTTGGTCTCTTTCAAACTTTTTCAAGCCCTGTCAAGCTCTGTAATACTTTGTTGAGCTCTTTCAGGCTCTGTCGTGCTTTGTCAGCCTTGTCAGGCCCTGCTATAATCGAGAGTTCGCTGTCAGGTGCTATCAGGATTTTTCGGGCCCCGTCGAGTTTTGTCAGGCACTGTCAGGCCCTGCTGTGCTCTGTAGGACTTTGTCAGGCCATGTGAGACTTTGTCGGGCTCTGTCAGGCTTCCTAAGTTTCTGTTGGGCTCTGTCAAGCTCTGTCGAAGTGTGTCGGGCTCTGTCATGCCCTGGCAGGCTCTCTCAGTTTCTGGTAGGCTCTGTTAGGCCCTGTTGTGCTCTGTCAGGCCCTAGTGTGCTCTTTCAGGCCCTGTCATGCTCTTTCAGGCTCTGTCAGGCTTTATCTGGCTTTGTGGGGCCTTGTCGAGCTTTGTTGGGCACTGTCGGGCTTAGTTGGGCTCTGTGCATTCCTGTCAGGCTCTTTGACTCCTTCAAGCTCTGCCTGGCCCTGTCAGGCTCTGTCAAGCTGTATCAGGCCCTGTCAGGCTCTGTAATGCTTTGTTGAGCTCTTTTAGTCTCTGTTGCACTTTGTCAGCTTCTGTCAGGTCCTGCTGGACTCTATCATTTGCTATCAGGTGCTGTCAGGATTTGTTGAACCCTGTTGCGCTCCATCGTACTCTCTGAGGCCCTGTCGGATTCTGTCAGGATCTGTCGGGATCTGTTGGGATTTCTCAGGCTTTGTCAGGCTCTGTCGTGATCTCTCAGATCATATCAGTCTATGTCGGGCTATTTTCGGGTATGTAGGGCACTGTTAATCTGTGTCATACCCTGTCAGGTTCTGTCGGGCCTTCTCAAGCTCTTTCCAGGTCTTTTAGGCCGTGACATGCTCTATGAATCTATGTTGTGTTTTCTAGGACATTTTTGGGCTGCGACGGGCTCTATCAAGCTTTGTCAGCTTCTCTCTGACTTTGTGGGGCCTGCTCAGACTCTGTCTGGTTTTGTTGGGCTCTGTCAGACCCTATCAAGCATTTTTGGGCAGTGTTGGGCTTTGCTGGGCTTTTTTGATCCCTGTCGGGCTTTGTCCGTCTCCGTCACGATCTATCAGGCTCTGTTGGGATTTGTCAGGCTCTGTCGGGCTCTGTCGGGCTCTGTAGGGCTCTGTCAATCCCTGTCAGGTTTTGTAAGACTCTCTCTAGGCTTTGTTAGTCTGTTTGGCTTTGTCGAGATCTGTCTATCTTTCTCAGGTTCTGTCAGGCTCTGTGTAGTCTGTCAAGCTTCTTTTGGGATCTCTCTTCCCTAAAAGACTCTCTCAGGCTCTGTCAGGCTTTGTCAGGTTTATCAAGCTTTGTTGGGGTCTATTAGGCTCTCTCAGGCCTTGTCAGGATTTGCAGGGCTCTGTTGGGTTTTGCCAGGCTCTGTTGGGTATTGTCAAGCTCTGTCAGACTCTATCGGGCACTGCTGAGCTCTTTAAAGCTTTGTTGGACCCTGTCAGGCTTTGTTGAGATCTCTAAGGCTCTGTCAAGCTGTGTCAGACCCTGTCAGACTCTGTAATGCTTTCTTGAGCTCTTTCAGTCTCTGTTGCACTTTGTCAGCATCTGCCAGGTCATGCTGGGCTCTATCGTTCTCTGTCCTGAGCTGTCAGGATTTGTTGAACTCTATTGAGTCAGGCCCTGGTGGTCCCTCTCTAGCTTTGTCGAGCTCTGCTGGGGTCTGCTGGGTTTTGTCAGGCTCTATGAGGTTCTTGTGGGCTCTGTCAGTCCCTGGTAATCTCTGTCAGGTGCTGTCTAAATCTGCCAGGCCCTGTAGGGCTCTGTCAGGCTTTGTTGGGCCCTGTCGTGCTCTGTAATGCAGCCTCGGGTTCTGTCAGCATCTGCCGAGATTTCTTAGGGCCTGTCGTGCTCTGTCAGGCCCTGTTGGGTTCTATCAGGCTCTGCTGGGATCTGTTGTGCTTTCTCAGGCTTTGTTGTGCTCTATTGTGCCATATCAGGCTTTGCTGGGTTTTCTGGGGGCATGTAGGACACTGTCAATCTGTGTCATGCCCTGTCGGGCTCTGTCATGCGTTTTCAAGCTCTGTCCAGGTCTTTTAGGCTGTGACGGACTCTGTCTATCCGTGTAGGGCTCTCTAGGGTATTTGAACTGTAATGGGCTCTATCAGGCTACAGCTGTATTTTGCCGGGCTCTACCAGGCTCTGTCAAGCTCTGCTGAGCTTTCTCGGGTTCGATCAGTCTCTGTCAGGTCATGTCACTATTTCACAGAATCACAGAATCTTAGGGATTGGAAGGGACCTCAAAAGATTGTCTAGTCCAATCCCCTTGCTGGAGCAGGGACACCTACATGAGGTTACACAGGAAGGCATCCAGGCAGGTCTTGAATGCCTCCAGAGTAGGAGACTCCACAACCCCCCTGGGCAGCCTGTTCCAGTGTTCTGTCACCCTTACTGAGAAGAAGTTTCTTCTCAAATTTAAGTGGAACCTTTTGTGTTCCAGTTTGTACCCATTGCCCCTTGTCCTGTCATTGATTGTCACTGAGAAGAGTCTGGCTCCATCCTCGTGACACTCACCCTTTATATATCTGTAAACATTAATGAGGTCACCCCTCAGTCTCCTCTTCTCCAAGCTAAAGAGACCCACCTCCCTCAGCCTTTCCTCATAAGGGAGATGCTCCACTCCCTTGATCATCTTTGCTGCCCTGCGCTGGACTCTCTCCAGCAGTTCCCTGTCCTTCTTGAACTGAGGGGCCCAGAACTGGACACAATATTCCAGATGTGGTCTCACCAGGGCAGAATAGAGGGAAAGGAGAACCTCTCTCAACCTACTAACCACCCCCCTTCTAATACACCCCAGGATGCCATTGGCCTTCCTGGCCACAAGGACACAGAGCTGAGTCATGGACATCCTGCTGTCCAGCAGGACCCCCAGGTCCCTTTCCCCTACACTGCTCTCTAACAGGTCATTCCCCAACTTATATTGAAACCTGGCATTGTTCCTACCCAGATGCAAGACTCCACACTTGCCCTTGTTATATTTCATTAAATTTTTCCCTGCCCAACTCTCCAGCCTGTCCAGGTCTCACTGGATGGTGACACAGCCTTTCGGCGTATCAGCCACTCCTCCCAGGTTGGTGTCATCAGCAAACTTGCTGATAGTGCACTCTATTCCCTTGTCCAAATCACTGATGAATATATTGAATAATATAGGCCCCAGTACTGACCCCTGAGGCACTCCACTAGATACTGGCCTCCAGCTAGACTCTGCCCCATTGACCACGACTCTCTAGTTTCTTTCCTTCAGCCAGTTCGCAGTCCACCTCACTACCCAATCATCCAGACCTCACTCCCTCAATTTAGCTGTGAGGATGCTGTGGGAAACTGTGTCAAATGCCTTACTCAAGTCAAGGTAGACCACATCCACCACCCTGCCATCATCCATCCACCTTGTTACGTCCTCATAAAAGGCGATGAGTTTGGTCAAGCACGACTTCCCCTTGGTGAAGCCATGTTGACTGCCCCTAATGACCCTCTTATCCCTGATATGCCTTGAGATGGCACAAAGTGTAAGTTATTCCATCAGTTTCCCAGGGATGGAGGTGAGGCTGACTAGTCTGTAGTTACCCGGGTCCTCCTCCTTGCCCTTTTTGAAGACTTGAGTGACATTTGTTTTCCTCCAGTCCTCAGGCACCTCTCCCATTTCCCAAGACTTGGCAAAGATGACGGAGAGTTGACTAGCAATGACTCCAGCCAGCTCCCTCAGTACCCGTGGGTGCATCCCATCCAGACCCATGGATTTATGGATGTCCAGATTGCCTAACTGCTCCCTAACCCAGTCCTCATCAACCGAGGAAAACTCCTCCATTGTCCCACCTTCCTCTGGGGCCTCAGCGGTACGGGACTTCTCAGGACAGCTTCCGGCAGAGTAGACAGAGACAAAGAAGGCGTTCAGTAACTCTGCCTTCTCTGTGTCTTCTGTCACCAGGACACCCACCTTGTTCATCAGTGGGCCTACATTACCTCTGGTGTTAGTTTTATCTGCTATGTATTTGAAAAAGTTCTTTTTGCTGTCCTTGACCCCTCTCGCCAGGTGTAATTCTAAGGAGGCCTTAGCTTTCCTGGTTGCCTTCCTATACCCTCTGACAACAGTCTTATATTCTCCCCAAGTGGCCAGCCCCTCCTTCCATGATCTATAAACTCTTCGCTTCCACTTGAGCTTGCCCAGCAGCTCCCTGTTTAACCACGCAGGTCTCCTGGCTCCCTTCCTTGACTTCCTACGTGTCGGGATGCTCTGATCTTGTGCCCGGAAGAAACAGTCCCTGAACACTAACCGACTATCTTGGACCTCTTTACCTTCAAGCAGCCTTGCCCATGGGATTTCCCCTAGCAATTGCCTGAAAAGGTCAAAGTTTGTCTTGCTGAAATCCAGGGTTGCACTTCTGCTTGCTATCCTGCTCCTACCACATGAGATCCTGAACTCCACCATCTCATGGTCGCTGCAACCAAGGCAGCCCTCAACCTTTACCGCTTCAACCAGACCCTCCTTGTTAGTGAGGATGAGGTCCAGCAATGCACCTCTTCTAGTTAGCTCCTCCACCCTTTGCGTCAGAAAGTTGTCATCACGGCACTGGAGGAACCTCCTAGACTGCGGCTGGCTGGCCGAGTAGTCCTTCCAACAAACATCAGGGAAGTTAAAATCCCCCACCACAACCAGGGTCTGTGATTGTGAGGCTGCTCTCAGCTGTCTGTAGAAGGCCTCATCAATTTCCTCACCCTGATCTGGTGGCCTGTAATAGACGCCCACTATAGTATCACCCTTGCAATCCTGCCCCTTAACTTTAACCCACAGACTCTCAACTCGCTCCTCATCCGTCCCTGGTCAATACTCAATACATTGTAGTTGCTCTCTCACGTAAAGAGCAACTCCACCACCACGCCTGGTTGGCCTGTCTTTCCTGAAAAGGACATAGCCATCCATGACCACATTCCAGTCATGTGTGCTGTCCCACCATGTCTCTGTAATTGCCACCAGATCATAATCTCCTGCCCTAACACAGGTTTCTAACTCCTCCTGCTTATTCCCTATGCTGCACGCATTGGTGTTCAGGCATTTCAGAGAGTGAGCTGAGCACTCCGGTTTCACCTCAAGGGTATGGGGGGCCTCCCAGCCCTCACGAACTCTAGAGTGATGCCCTACTGATGCAAACCCAACTACCACCCCATCCCCCTTTAATTCCTATCAGGCTCTATTTCGCTCTTTCAAGCTCTGTCTGGCCCTGTCGGACTCTGTCGAGATTTGTAAGGCACTATCAAGATTTGTTAGGCCCTGTCAGGCTCTGTATTGCTTTGTTGAGCTCTTTTAGTCTCTGTCATAGTTTGTCAGCCTCTGTTCTGTTGGGCTCTGTCAGGCCCTGTTGTTCTCTGTCGGGTTTTGTCAAGCCTTGTTATGTGTCGGTTTCTATCATGTTTCTCAGGTTCTATACGGTTCTGTCGGGCTCTTTCAAGCTTTGTAGAATGTTCTGTTAGGCTCTGTCAAGATCTGTCAAATTCTGTCATGCCCTGTTGGGCTCTGTGGGGCTTTGTTGGACCCTGTCATACGCTACCAGACCCTGTCAGTTTCTGTCAGGATCTGTCAGGATCTGTAAGGCTCTGTCAAACTGTGACAGTCCCTCTCATGCTCTGTAATTTTTTGCTGAACTCTTTCAGGCTCTACTGCCTTTCTCAACCTTGTCAGGCCCTGCTGGAGTCTATAGTTCACTGTCAGGTGCTGTCAGGATTTGTCGGACCCTGTCGAGTTTTGTCGAGCACAGTCAGGCTCTGTTGGGCTCTGTTGGGCTGTATGACACTGTCTCTGGCTCCATCAGGCATTCTCAGGTTCTGTTGGGCTCTATGACACTGTCTCTGGCTCCATCAGGCATTCTCAGGTTCTGTTGGGCTCTGTCAAGCTTTGTTGAAGTCTCTCAGGTTATGTCATACCCTTGTGGGCTCTCTAAGTTTCTGGTAGGCTCTTTCAGGCCCTGTCATGCTCTGTCAGGTTTTGTCATGCTTTATCTTGTTCTGTTGGTTCTCTGCATCTTTATCGGGCACTGTCAGGCTTAGTTGGGTTCTGTCAGGTTCTGTAAGGCTCTGTCAAGCTCTATCAGGCCCTGTCAGGCTCTGCGATGCTTTGTTGAGCTCTTTTAGTCTCTGTTGCACTTTGTCATCCTCTGTCAGGTCCTACTGAGCTCAATCATTTGCTATCAGGCACTGTCAGGATTTGTTGAACCCTGTTGAGCTGTGTTTGGCTCTGACAGGCCTTGTCTTGCTTTGTCAAGGCCTGGTGGGCTCTGTCAAGCTTTGTCAAGCTCTGTTGGGCTCTGTCAGGTTTTGCTGGGTTCTGTCAGGCTCTGTCAGGCTCTGCTGGGCTTTTTTGAGTTCCATCAGTCTCTGTCAGGCAATGTCAAGATTTGTAGGGCTCTGTCACAATCTGTCAGGCTCTGTAGGGCTCTGTCAATCCCTGCCAGGTTTTGTCAGGCTCTTTTGGGTTGTGTTTGTCTCTGTGTGGCTTTGTGGAGATCTGTTGGTCTCTCTTGATCTCTGTCAATCTCTGTCAGGCTCCTTTGGTTGCTTTTGGGCTCTGTCAGATGCTGCCAGGCTTTCTTGCCGTTAGTCAGGCTTTGTGGGGCTCTATCGGGCTTTCTTGCAGTCTATCAGGCTCTGTCAGGCCATGTCAAGATTTGAAGGGCTTTGTTAGGCTTTTTTGGGCCCTGTTGGGTATTGTTGAGCTCTGTCAGGTTCCCTTGGGTGCTTTTGGGCTCTTTCAAGCTTTGTTGGGCTCTATCGGTCTCTGTCAGCTTCTGTCGGGACCTGTAAGGCTCTCTCAAACTGTGTCAGACCCTGGCATCCTCTGTAATGTATTGCTGAGCTCTTTGAGGATCTGTCACGTATTGTCAGCCTCTGTCAGGCCTTGTTGGGCTCTGTCGTTCACTATGAGGCACTGTCAGGATTTGTCGAACCCTGTTGAACTGTGTTGGGATCTGGTAGGCCCTGTCGTGCTCTGTCAGGCCCTGGTGGGCTCTGTCAAGCTTTGTCAAGCTCTGTCAAGCTCTGTTGGGCTCTGTCAAGCTTTGTCAAGCTCTGTTGGGATCTGTTGGGTTTTGTCGTGTTCTCTGTGGCCTTTGCACACTCTGTTAGTCCCTGGTGGACTCTGTCAGGTTCTGTCAGGATCTGTCAAGCCCTGGCAAGCTCTGTCGGGGTGTGTTGGGCCCTGTCATGCTCTGTCAGGTCCTGCCGGTCTCTGTCATTCACTATCAAGCACTGTCAGGATTTGTCGAACCCTGTTGAGCTGTGTCAGGCTTGGTCAGGCCCTAGTGGGCTCTGTCAAGCTTTGTCAAGCTCTGGTGGTCTCTGTCAGGCTGTGTTGGGCTCTGTCGGGCCTTGTCAGGTTCTCTCAGGATCTGTCAGGATCTGTTGTGCCTACCTGAAACTGAGACAGCCTGCCAGAGCATGACAGAGCGCGACAGACTGAGACAAAGCTCGACAGAGCCCAACAGAACCTGAGAACGCCTGAGAGAGCACAAAACAGTTTTACAAAGCTCAATACAGCCTGACAAAGCACAACAGGGCCTGACAGAGACCAAGAGTAGTCGACAGGGCCTGACAAATCCATGCAACATCTGACAGCGAACTATGGAGTCCAGCAGGGCCTGACAGAGGCTGACAAAGTGCGACAGTGACTAAAAGAGCTCAACAAAGTATTACAGAACCTGACAAGGCCTGACAGAGCTTGACAGAACCTTACAGACCTCGACAGAGCTCGACAGGGCTAGACAGAGCTTGAAAAAGCTCGACAGGTCCTTACACATCTTGACAAAGCCTTATAGATCCTGACAGAACCGTACAGACCCCAACAGGCCCCAACAAAGCTTGCAAGAGCCCAAAAGAGTCAATGGAGCCTAACAGAGCTCAACAATACTTAACAGAGCCCGACAAAACCCAACAGAGCCCTACAAATCCTGACATGGTCTGACAGAGCCTGATAGATCCCGAGAAAGCCCAACAAGGCCTCACAAAGCCTGACAGAGATTGGCAGGAATCGAAAGAGCTTGACCAAGCCCAACAGAGCCTGACAAGGCCTGATACAGAATGACAGGGCTTTACAGAGCCTGAAAAATTCTAGCAGGGCAGAAAGAGCCCAAAGGAGCTTGACAGAGCACGACAGAGCCTAACACAGTCCAAAAGAGACCGACAGACTTGGAGAAAGTATGACAGAGCTTGACAGAAACTGAGAAAGCCTGACAGAGCCCAACAGAGTGTTACAAGGTTTGACGAATTTTGACAGAGCCCAACAGGGCCTCACAGCGAACTATAGAGTCCAGCAAGACCTTACAGAGACCGCCAAAGCGCGACAGAGCCTGAAAGAGCTCAACAAAGCATTACAGAGCACAACAGGGCCTGACACAGCTTGACAGAGCAGGATGAGGCACGGAAATTACTTTACAACCCATAAGATTGTAAAGAGTTATGATTATTTCTGCAGCGCCAGAGGCACGGGGAATAATTTCACCTAATACGTGGGTAAAATTACAGTAGCTCTGAGCTTGGTTAAATGCAGTAAAGTGTTACATATTCATGAAAGTTTTAGGAACACAAATTCACATTCATTACCTGTCCCCGAGAACGAGGTTCTTATTACAATGAGTTCCGGGAGACCATTTCTACAGTCTCCACCTCCAGCTCCTCCTGGGTGGCGCTGCACAGTGATCGTGAACTCGGGTCCTCTTCTCTGTAGACGGTCACCTTTGGTCCAATGTGATGAGTTGGTTATGACTCAGACTGCTGAGTTGGTTAAAGCTGGCATATCTCCTGTCCTGTCCTGTCCTACTCAAGTTTCTGTTACTTAGTTCACCCAAGGATGCACCAAGGATGCACCCAAGGATTATTATCTTGGCAAGGTGTCAGCAAACTTCTGTTTCTCATACAATAAGTTACACAAAGCTAAGCAAGGTTAAGCAATAGGGGTGCGAGTTAAGGGTTAGCTTTCTAAGTGTCAGCTCTTTAAATCTTTAAGTGTTAGTTCTTTATGTGTTAGTTCTTTAAGTGTTAATTAGTTAATTGTTAATTCCCAGTATCATTCCTTCTTTTCTAAGAGGTTAGTAAATTCTTTTACTAAGGTGATGATTCTTTATCTATGTCTTCTCTGGCCACAGGTAAGAAGGCTACTTTTACCTGAAAAAACCCATCTCTATCCTTAAACGGATTTTTAATCTTAATGGAAAGGTCAGGCTCCCGGTGTTTGTCTGCTGCGCTGCTAAGCTCTATTGGGGTATCTGGTCACCATATGGCTGATGCTCCGGCAGAAACAGCATCTTCTGGGCTGTGACGGGAGCTTGCATTCTTTGGCATGGTGACCCCGCTCACTGCAGTTGTGGCATTTGTCTTCTCTTTTGGGTTTCATTTTGCTGAGGTAGGAAGTGCCGCCTGGGCTGGTCACCCAGAAGGACAAAAAGGACCAAAGGGACCAAAAGGTCACCCAGAAGGTCCAGAAAGACCAAAACATGTCAAGGTGGACATAACCTAATTTCTTTGATTGAATTTCAGAAAGCTTTTCGTTAATTACTACAAACTAAATAATCGGTTCTGCAGAAGTAGGCAATGTAATATATACACTCTGATTGTTTTGATTCCAAAGCACCAATTTAAAGCATCCCCCCATGGTTTTATTCAGATCTTTCCCATGTCAATTTTCATCTCACCTGTGTGCTAAGGCTATGACCATAAGAAATACAATTTTCCAGGTTGCACCTGGATTACCCTTCATGGTGCTTTGCAGCCTTTCTTCACTCTAGAATGATGGATTCAGGCGTTCTGTTCTTTAATCTTGATAGCAGTGAAAGATGTCAGGAGGACTTGAAATGGACCTTCCTATTGTGGTTCCAAAGTCCTTTTCTGCAAGAGACTTCACATACACATAATCTCCCAGTTGGATGTTATATACTGGCCCATCCAAACCTCTACTCTGAGTTCCAAACACGTTTCCCAATTTTTTTAAGTTGTTTATGCAATGCTACCACATAAAAAGTAATAATTTCATCCCCTACTTGTGTAGACATCCCCTTCTGTACACTATAGGGTCTCCCATACAGGATTTCAAAAGGACTCAACCCTTCCTTTGCCCTTGTCCTTGTTCATATATGCAAGAGGACCAAAGGCAAAGACTGAGGCCAAGCCAAATTCGCCTCCTGCCCCAATTTTACAATTTGTTGTTTAATTAGATGATTTTTTTTTTTTTTTCTTCCTGGCCACTGGATTGAGGATGATAAGGGGTATGTAGTTGCCAGTCTTTTCCCAAGTGCTGACTGATTTGCTGTACAACTTTTGAAATAAAATGTGGCCCTTTATCAGAGGATATAACACCTGGAACTCCAAACACAGAATCACAGAATGTTAGGGATTGGAAGTTACCTCAAAAGATCATCTAGTCCAATCTACCTGCCGGAGCAGGAAAACTTAGATGAGGCTACAGAGGAAGATGCCCATGTGGGATTTGAATGTCTCCAGAGTAGGAGACTCCACAACCCCCCTGGGCAGCCTGTTCCAGTGTTCTGTTACTTTTACTGAGAAGTTTCTTCTCAAATTTAAGTGGAACCTCTTGTGTTCCTGTTTGAACCCGTTACCTCTTGTCCTAACGTTGGTTGTCATCAAGAAGAGCCTGGCTCCATCCTCGTGACTCTTACCCTTTATATATTTGCAAACATTAATAAGGTCACCCCTCAGTCTTCTCCAAGATAAAGTGACCCAGCTCTCTCAGCCTTTCCTCATAAATCTTGGTATTATTTCTTGTACTGTTTTAGTTACCTCCCAAGCTTTTGCTGTTCTGATAGGAAATGCTTCTGGCCAACCTGAAAAGTTATCAGTTAGTACCAACAAATATCAGCACCCCCCTTTTCTTGGGGGTTCCAAAAAATCAATTTTCCATTGTTGCCCAGGTCCATTTCCTGTCCCAATTTGACCCATTTCTGGCTTGGGTATATTCTTAGGATTAGCCTGGAGGCAAAGAGTGCATTGCTGTGTCACCTGT
This sequence comes from Patagioenas fasciata, assembly GCF_037038585.1. Lineage (NCBI taxonomy): Eukaryota > Metazoa > Chordata > Aves > Columbiformes > Columbidae > Patagioenas > Patagioenas fasciata. The sequence goes on from NC_092559.1 coordinate 45,811,675, forward strand.
CTTAGAGTAGTTTACAAATTTCTAGCTACTATTTTTGATCAAATTCTTACATAGTGCTTCTCCTCCCCAATGTCTCTTGCTGTGATCTTCCCTTACTAAAGGCCAAACTAAATACGAGGTAACAAGAGGTTTTCCCTGTGAGGTGTGAGCCCACCCTTCCTCATTATATGATCCCTCTAGATCTATAAGAAGTTTCCAGTCTTCTTTAGTATATTCTGGCTTATGTCTAAAGTAACCTGCCCGTCGGGACTAGGGTACTTTCTACTTTTACCTTTGCTTAGGCACCAGTTTGGCCTCTCTGTCCACCAACTCATTTCCTTTTTCCAATTCCGAGCTCACTTTCTGGTGTGCCTTGATATGCATGATTACCGCCTTCTATAGGAAGTTGAGCTAACAATATTTCTTCTGCATGTTTGATATGTTCGCCTTGAGAGTTCAAGAGTCCTTTTTCTTTCCAAATTGTTCCGTGTGCATGCATGACCCTGAAAGCATACTTAGAGTCACTATAGAAGTTCTCAGTTTTACCTTGAGCTAGTTCCAGAGCACGAATAAGGGCGATTATTTGTAACTTTTGTGCCGAAGTACTTTTAGGCAGAGGTCCAGATTCCATCAATTCATGGCTATAGCATGACCAGCATGCCTTTCGCTGTTCAGGATATTGTGGTTTCGTCTGTAAAGAAGTTCTCAGTGTTTTCCATAGGACTGTCCTTTAGATCTGGTTGACTGATAATCCAGCGTTACCACTGAGGAAAGAAGCTGGACTGACAATGTTAGTGACGATGATTTAGCCTGATATTTGAGAAATCTTTGTGGGGAAAGCCAGTGTCCCTCTTTTGCTTCTAGAACTGTAGACACTGTGTGGGATACTAGCACAGTCAATTTTGATCCATTGGTAAACTTCCGGTCCTGCTGTATGTTCAGTACTGCTGCTGTAACTGCCTGTAGGCATCCAGACCACTCCTTTGCCATTGTGTCTAATTGCATGGAGAAATACGCATCTGCTCATCAGTATGGGCCAAGATCCTGTGCCAGTATAGCCAAGACTATTCCCTGCTTCTCGTGAGAGAATAGAAAAAATGGTTTACTCACATCTGGAAGTCCTAAAGCAGATGCTGTCATCAAAGCCTTACCAAGTTCTTCAAAGCCTCGTGTAGCTCCTTTATTCCCTTGCAGGTGTTTCTGATCTGTGGCCATTAGTGCATACAGTGGCTTGACAAGCAATCCATAATCATAAATCCACAACCGGCACAACCCTGTCATGCCCAAAAAGGTCTGTAATTCTTTTACAGTTTGAGGCTCTGGAGCTTGGCATATAGCTTCCTTTTGAGCCTGTCCCAGGGTCCTCTACCCTGCACTAATTTCATAGCCCAAAGAAGTTACTTGTTGCTGTATCTTCTGGGTTTTCCTTTGTGATACCTGGTATCTTTGACCCACAAAAATTTCTGTAAACTTACAGTTCAGGTTATGCACGTCTCCTTTGTCATCCCCATATTGTAGCATCTGTCCTTCATCAGATGGGGCTTCCCAAGATTCAAGATCTTCAGCAAGCTGATTTCCAAATATTGTCGGTCTGTTCTTAAATTCTTGTGGCAACACTATCCATGTGAGCTGGGTTTTACGTAAATATATTCTGGCTGGCTTCACGGAAAGAGAGGCAAAAAGGCATCTTTTACATTTAAAACAATAAACAAATCAGAGTTAATAAAGTCAGAAAGGTGTATGGGTTTCCTGCCACTGGGTAGAGGTCCTCTGTTATTCTGTTTATAACCCAATTTGTACAAATTTCTCTATTACTGGCCGAATTCCTTCCCTGTCCCCAGTTTTCTTAGGGTATTGTTTTATCCTTACTGGCTTTTCTCCTTCTTTGATTTTTACCTCGATGGGTGGAGCATTTTTGGTCCTTCCAGGTACATCAGTAGCCCATACGCTGGGCTAGACTTGGTTCATGTCTTCTTCATTAATCTTGCCTTCTGTGGGAACAGTTGCTAAAAGCAAGTCCATTATTTTCATATATTGCTGATCATTTACCTCCAGAGTAATTTCTCCTTTTTCAAATCTGATTACTGCATCCATTTGTTCCAACAGATTTCTCCCCAAAATAGGTTTTGAGGAATTTGGCATGCATAAAAATTTCTAAATGCCTACTTGTTTACCCAACTTGTGTTTCAAAGGTTCACAAAAAAGATGTCCTTTCACTTTGGCCAGTGGCTCCCTTTACTTACTATGTAATTGTTACTTATTGGCAATCCACCAAAAATTACAGAGCCTTACAGGGCCTGACACAGCTTGACAGAGCCTTACAGATCCCGACAGAACCTGACAGAGCCAGACAGGGCCCAAAAGAGCTTGAAAGTTCCCAAAAGCACCCAATGGAGCCTGAAAGAGCTCAACAATATCCAACAGAGCCCAACAAAGCCCTACAAAACCTGACATGGCCTGACAGAGCCCAATAGATCCTGAGAAAGACCTACAAAGCTCCACAAGGCCAGAATAAGGACAAGAAAGCCTGACAAAACTTGACAAAGCCTGACAGAGCCCAAAAGTAATAGAAAGAGCCTGACAATGCCCGACAGACCATGACAGAACCTGACAAGGCCTGACAGTGCATCACAGGGCTTTACAGAGCCTGAAAAAGCCTGGTAGGGCAGAAAGAACCCAAAGGATCTTGACAGAGCCCGACAGAGCCTGACAGAACCCGAGAGAGACTGACAGTTCTCGACAAAGCCACATAGAGAACAACAGGCTCTGAAAGAGCCTGACAAAACCTGACAGGGATTGACAGAGCTCTACAGAACCTGACAGAGCCTGACAAAGCCCAACAGAGTCTGAGAGATCACGACAGAGATAGACAGAGTCCAAAAGGGGCTTAGAGAGTTCCACAGGTCCTGAAAGAAGCCGTCAAAGCCCGACAGAGACTGACAAAGCCTGACAGGCATCAAAAAAGCTCTACAAAGCCCAACGATGTCCAATAAAGCTTGACGGGGCCTGACAGAGCCAAACAAAACCCTACAGCGTGTGACTAGGTCCCTCAGAGTCACACAGAAGCTGACAAAGCTTGACAGAGCCCATGACAGCCCGAAAGAGCCCGACATAGATAGACAGAGCCCGTCACAACCTAAAAGACCTGGAAAGAGCTTGACAAAGCCTGACAGAGCCTGACAGGGCATTACACAGATTAACAGTGCCCTACATGCCCTAAAAAAGTCCGACAAAGCCTGATATAACCTGACAGAACACAACAGAACACAACAGAGACCAACGAAGCCTGAGAAAGCCCAACAGATCCCGACAGATTCTGACAGAACCCAAAATAGCCTGAGAGTACACGGCAAGGCCCAACAAAGACCAACAGAGCTTACAGGGCCTGAAAGATCCTGACAGATCTTGACAGATCCTGCCAGGAAGTGACAGAGCACACAATAACCACTCAAAACCCAACAAAACTTGAGAGAGCCCAACAGAGCTTGACAAATCTTGACAGAGCCCACCAGGGCCTACCAGAACACAACAGAGCCTACCACAGCCCAACACAGCTCAACAGAGTTCGAGAAATCCTGACAGCACCTGATAACGAACGATACAGCCCAGCAGGACCTGACAGAGGCTGATAAAGTACAACAGAGTCTAAAAGAGTGCAAAAAGCATTACATAGCCTGACAGGGCCTGACACAGCTTGACAGAGCCTGACACAGCTTGACAGAGCCTGACAGATCTTGACAGAACTTGATAAAACCCGACAGGACCTAGCACATCTTGACAGAGCCTTACAGATCCCAACAGAACCTTACAGAGCCCGACAGAGCCCAAGAAAGCTTGAAACAGCCCAAAAGTGCCCAACAGAGCCTGGAGTAACTTAGTGAGGAATCCTGATAAAAGAAAGTTTGAAACAATATTGTATTCACTTGTGGTTTGAATGTGGGGTTATATCAGTTAGTGGCAATTAAATGTTGTTCTGCAGAACTTGGAAAATAGGATGAAGTACAGTACTTTAAGATAATTTGCTTTTATTGTTATCTAATAATTTTGAGATCACAAAAGGATTTGAGTTGTTGAACTCTGACCTGTATTGAATTTATGTGCTAGTCAGAGATATGGAAAAAGAACAAACTAAATGTTAGGATGGATGTGAGCTTGGGAGATTGTATTTAAGAGTGGTTTCAAAGTGGCTAGAACATGGATTCTATTGGATCTAGGAAAATAATGGAAATAATGGACTTATGTTTAATATGCTATTTTTCTGACATCTGCAAAAGGTAAATGGGACTGAGGAATGTAACTATTGCTGAGCTAATTGGAATTGCATATAAAGTGTATTAAGACTGGAATTAAATGGAAAAACAAGAAAGCAAAATATCCCAGGCCTGTGTTGTAACATAAATTACAGGCCTGTGCCAATCTGTAAGGTAAACTCAACCTCCCCCGTGTGCATGACCTTGCCTGTGTCTAAACTGCAGCAAGGAGAGAAAGAAAAAAAAAAAAAAACAAAAAAAACGCTGCTAGAAATGGTGGAGGGGGATGGAGGTAGGGGAGGACAAGCCATATGCCTCTCAGTGTAGTCTGACACCCGAAATAGTGCGAGCTCCCCTAGAGAAGTTATAGAAATTGAGGGCAAAAGCAAGTAGAAATTTGAAAATGTTGTTAGATGAAGCTTGAGAGTATTCAGTAACAGGGAAAAGGAAGATTGTCGAAAGGATGAGAAAGTAGCAAACTAAAGAGGTTCGAAGGCTTTGAAAGCCTTTAGAGACAGCTCAATGTCTATTGGGAAAATGAATGTCGGGGAAGATACAGAGGAAGTAGGCAGAGAGAGAAATGAACAATAGCAAGTTTTGAAAAAGACTGATGGGAACCTGGAATGAACAGAAACAAGTGGAATTTTTGATGGATTGCCAATAAGTAACAATTACATAGTTGGTAAAGGGAGTCATGGGAGTCAAGGGAGTCAAGGGAGATGGTCTCTGTCAGGCTTTGATGGCTTCTGTCAGGACCTGTGGGGCTCTGTAAGCCCATTTCAAGCTCTGTCGGTCTCTGTCACGATGTGTCAGGCTCTGTCCGGCTTTGTCAGGCTCTGTCAGGATCTGTCGGGCTCTGTCAAGCTTTTTTGTCCTCTTTCTGCCCTACCAGGCTTTTTCAGGTTCTGTAAAACCCTGTCATGCTGTGTCAGGCCTTGTCAGGCTCTGTCAAGTTCTGTCTGGTTTTGTCAGGTTTTTTCGATCCTTGTCATGCTCTGCCAGGCTTTGTCAGGCTTTGTTGGGCTTTCTTGCCCTTATTCAGGGTTTGTCAGGTTCTGTTAGTCTTCTCAAGGTCTATCGGGCTCTGTAACGCCATGTCAGGATTTGTAGGGCTCTGTCGGGTTTTGTCGGGCTCTGTTGGGTATTGATGAGCTCTGTCAGGCTCCATTGGGCACTTTTGGGCTCTTTCAAGCTTTGTTTGGCCCTGTCGGACTCAGTCAGGTTCTATCGCGATCTGTAAAGCTCTATCAAGCTGTGTCATGCACTGTCGTGCTTTGTCATGCTTTGTTGAGCTCTTACAGGATCTGTCTCGCTTTGCTGGCCACTGTCAGGCCCTGTTGCACTCTATAATTCACTGTCAGGTGCTGTTGGGATTAGTTGGGCCCTATCGAGTTCTGTTGGGCTCTGTCACACCCTGTTTGGCTCTGACTGTCTTTGACGGTCAGATCCCGAAAGATTTTGACAGAACCCGACAGGGCTTGACAGAGCACGACACAGCCCAACAAAGCCCAACAGAGTTTTATAGGGCCTGACAGATCCTGACAGAATTCGATAGAGCCCGCCAGAAACTGACAGAGCACGCAAGAGCCACACACAGCCCGACAAAACATGAGGGAGCCCGACAGAGCTCAACAAAACTTAAAAGAGCCCGCCAGGGCCTGCCAGAGCATGACAGGGCCTGCCAGTGACCAGTTCAGCTCAGCAGGGTTTGTCAAAACCTGACAGTGACTGATAGCAAATGATAGAGCCCAGCAAGACCTGACAGAGCCTGACAAAGCTTGAAAGAGCCCAACAGTGCCCAATAGAGCCTGAAAGACCTCAACAATACCCAACAGAGCCTGACAAAACCTGACAAAGCCCGACAAAGCCTGACAGAGCATGACAGGGATCAAAAGAGTCTGACAAAGCCTGACAGAACTTGACAGAGCCTGACAAGGCCTGACAGAGAATGACAGGGCTTTACAGAGATCAAAAAAGACTTGTAGGGAAGAAAGATCACAAAATAAGCTTGACAGACCAGACAGAGCCTGACAGAGCCTGATAGAGATCGACAGATCTCGACAAAGCAAAACAGAGACAAACAAAGACTCATAGAGCCTGGCAAAACCTGATAAGGACCGACAGAACCCTACAGAGCCAGACAGAACCTGAAAAAGCCCAACAGAGCCTGACAGATCACGACGGAGATGAACAAAGGCCAGTAGAAATCAAAGAAGCCCAACAAAGCCCACCACTGCCCAACAATGCTTGACAAGGCCTGACAGAGCCCAACAAAACCTGACAGAGCCCAAGCAGGCCCCACAGAGTCAGACAGAAGCCGACAAAGCCCAATAGAGCCCATCACAGCCCGAAAATACCCAACAGAGCCTGACATAGATAGACAGAGCCTGACACGGTCTACAAGACCTGGACAGAGCTTGACAAAGCCTGACAGAGCCCGACAGGGCATGTCACAAATTGACAGTGTCCTACATGCCCCAAAAAAGTCTGACAAAGCCTGATATGGCCTGACAAATCATGATAGAGCCCAACAAAGTTTGAGAAAGCCCAACAGATCCTGACAGAAAACAACAGGGCCCAACAATGCCCTGCAGAACTTGATATAAAATGAGAGGCCTTGACAGATCCTGAAAGAACTTGACAGAGGTGACCAGGGACTGAGAGAGCCTGCAAGAGCCTGACAGATCCTGACAAAACCCAACAGAGTCCGACAAAACCCGACAGAGCCCAATAGAAGTCGACAAAACTTGATAGAACCCACCAGGGCCTGGCAGAGCATGAACCAGCCTGCCAGAAACCAACACAGCTCAACAGGGTTCGACAAATCCTGACAGCGCCTGTTAGCGAACAATAAAGCCTGACAGGGCCAGACCTAGCTTAAAAGTACCCAACAGAACCTGACAGGAATTGAGAAAGCCCCACTAAGCTCGACAGTGCCCAACAAAGCTCGAGAAAGCCCAACAGAGCCAGATAAAGCATGACAGAGCCCGAAAGAGCATGACAGGGCCTGAAGGAGCCCGATAGGGCCTGTCAGAGCATGACAGGGCCTAACAGAACCTACCAGAAACAGAGAGCCTGCAGGGCACGACAGAGCCTGACAGACTTCAACAAAGCTTGACACAGCCAACAGAAAATGAGAAAGCCTGACAGAGCCCGACAGAGTCTCACAGGGCCTAACAATGCCCGACAGAACTCGACAGGGCCCTTCAAATCCTGACAGCACTTGGCTGAAATGTAGAGTCCAACCGTGTTACAGAGAATGAACAATTAACTAATTAACACTTAAAGACCTAACACTTAAGTGTGGGAGATTTGAGGGATTTTCTTGAGGTTGTTGTATAGATGGGTATCTATTAGATGGAGATTTATTTCTGAACTAGCCAGGCTCAAAGGAATTTCAAGACCAGCTCAAAAGCTGAAAACAGGACCTGTTGTGGGAGTGAGGCAGTTCTACAATAACAGGGCCTCAACAAGATGTAAATCAATAGACCTATTAGCATTGAGACTCGGGCACGTGGACAGCTCGTGAACATGGACAATATCCAATCAGTTAATGCATGCTTGGAGCATGGACGCGTGATCAGGAAATAACTGCATATATAAGGAGGCTTGTTTCCGTAATAAATGGCTTTGCTTGAATTCATATTGAATTGTGTGGAGTCCATGAGTTTTCACCCTCGCACTTAAGGACTTAAAGACCTAACAGAGAGCTAACCCGTTAACCTGCATTACTATTGTCTAGCTTGCTTAGCTTTGTGTAATTTATTGTACAAGAAACAGGAGATTGCTGACGCCTTGCAAAGATAATAATCCTTGGGTGCATCCTTGGGTGAACTAGATAACAGAAACTTGAGCACAGGACAGGAGATAAAACAGTTTTAACCAAGTCAGCAGTCTGACTCCTAACCAACTCATCACACTGGACCAAAGGTGACCATCTACAGAGAAGAGGACCTGGGCTCACAATCACTGCACAGCAGCAACCAGGAGATGGAGAATATACAAATGGTTTCCTACAACTCATTGTAATAAGAGCCGCCTTCTCGGGGACAGGTTATGAATATGTAAAGGTGTTCCTAAAACTTTCATGAATATGTAACCTTTTACTGCATTTAACCAAGCTCACAGCTACTGAAAATTTACACACATATTAGGTGAAGTTATTCCCTGTGTGTCCAGTGCTCTAAATACATACTTTCTTTACAATCTTACGGATTGTACGGTCATTTTTGACTCCTCATTTTGGCGAGCCAGCCAGGAGGGCATTCTGCTTGCCTGCATGACTAGGTGAGAACGGCCGGCTTTAGCGCGCCCCGAATTTTTTTTCAGAAGAACTCCGCTGTCAGCTGTTCATTTGCGGGAGCAGACGAAAGACATAAGGCAAAAACAGCCAATAATGTATGTTGTAATAAAATTGCATTTAATTGCATTTGGCGGGGAGCCAGTAAGACACGATGAGACACCTCACACATGACCAGCGTGTCCACAGTGGTAAAGGTCCCTGGGAAGTGGGGGTTGTTTCTGAAGAGTCGGCCGCTAGCAATCTTGGGAGTAGATCAAGCAACCCCGAGGTTTCTGCATCTCGGTTTCGAGAGCCAGGATGGACCTTTGCTAATGATTACAGCGGGTTGAAAGGTAATGCAGAGATCTCTCTTTTTGCAGCTGCTGGAAAACGTAATAGTCAGTGTCAAAGGAGTAATAGTTGATCTGTAACTGCATGTTATCTTTTGTAAGTGCCCTGGTGTTCCATGCATTGCGTTCTAAATCATACAGTAAATTGTAAGTTGTAAAACAAACCAACTGTGTCTGTGTGAGCTGTGTGAGTGTGTGCTAGTTACAGTAATTACTGTTTAAATGTATGGTGGTACACTTTAGCCTGTGATCTGTATAAAGGAGAAGATGATACAAAGATACTAAAAGAACTCAGAAAAGCATTACAAAGCCTGACAGGGCCTGACACAGCTTGACACTGCCTTTATAGATTTTGACAGAGCACACAGCACCAGACACAGCTTGAAAGAGCCCGACAGGGCCTAACACATATTGACAGAGCCTTACAGATCCCGACAGAAACTGACAGAGCCCAACAGGGCCCAACAAAGCTTGAAAGAGCCCAAAACTACCCAGTGGAGCTTGACAGATATCGAGAATACCCAACAGAGCCCGACAAAAAATGACAGAGTCTTAGAAACCCTGACATGGCCTGACAGAGCCTGATGGAGCTTGACAAAACCTGACAGAGCCCAACAGAGTTCAACAGGGTTCAACAAATACTGACAGCACCTGATAGTGAACGATAGAGTCTGGCAGGACCTGACAGAGGCTGACAAATTGTGACAGAGACTAAAAGAGCCTGACACAGCTTGACAGAGCCCTACATGCCCCAAAAATCCTGACAAAGCCTGATATGGCCCAAGAGATCACGACAGAGCCTGACAAAGCCCGAGAAAGTCCAACACATCCCGAAAGATCCTGACAGAACCGCACAGGGCCTGACAGAGCACAACAGGGCCAAACAAAGCCCTACGGATGCTGGCAAAACCTGAGGTCCTCAAGAGCCTGATAGAGCCCAACAAATCCCGGGAGAGCATGACAGGGCCTCGCAGATCCTGGTGTTAGCAATCAGAACACATAACCACAGACGTAGTTATATGCGGTGCTTTATTCCAGCACTGGGAAACCAGGGGTTCACACCCAAAGCTGGCTTCCCCGGTCAGTTTAAGTTACACAGTATTTATACAGTCCATTCACATACATATTCATATATTCATTAAGATACTTAACAGTTACTCAACATTGATTGCAACATCGATTGCAACATCTTGGAACTATTTTGATCATGCGCAGTGTCCTCTGGTGGTCTTTCAGGGGGTCTTCAGGATGAAGTAAGTAGTCTTCATCGCTTCTGTCCTTTTCACCTTTGGATACTGCACAGCGTACTACTTCTATAGCTAGATAACTGCTGACTTGCTCAATCTCCAGAGATACTGTATGTACTTCTTCTCACTCTATGCGTATTTGGGCTAAGATAAAAACTAGGTTGATAAGATAAGAGTATACTCGAATCCCTTGTTAGGTAAAACACAATATGCTTGAACATCCTTTCAGGGACAGTTTACAAAACTGATTCATCCTTTCGGGAACATTTTGTAAAACTGATTCTGTTACTAACACTGGCAGAATTTGACAGAGCCCACTAGGGACTGACAGAGCCTGCAAGAGCCTGATAGAGCCCAACAAAAACCAACAGAGCCCAAAAGAGGTACACAACACTAGACAGAGCCCACCAGGGTTCTGACAGCGCCTCATAGTGAATGATAGAACCAGGCAGGACCTGACAGAGACTGACAAACTGCAAGAGAGACTAAAAGGGCTCAACAAAGAATTACAGAACCTGACAGGGCCTGACACAGCTTGAAAGACCCAACAGAACCTGACAGGACTTGACAGAGCCTAACTAAACGTGACAGTGCCCAAAAAAGCTTGAAAGACCCAACAGAGCCATGTAAAGCATGACAAAGCTCAAAGGAGCATGACAGTAAAGTGTTTCATATTCATGAAAGTTTTAGGAACATCTTTACATATTCATAACCTGTCCCCGAGAAAGCGATTCTTATTACAATGAGTTGTAGGAAACCATTTGTATAGTCTCCACCTCCTGGTTGCTGCTGCTCAGTGATCGTGAGCCCAGGTCCTCTTCTCTGTAGACGGTCAACTTTGGTCCAGTGTGATGAGTTGGTTAGGAGTCAGACTGCTGACTTGGTTAAAACTGTCGTATCTCCTGTCCTGTGCCCAAATTTCTGTTACCTAGTTCACCCAAGGATGAACCCAAGGATTATTATCTTTGCGAGATGTCAGTGAACTCCTGTTTCTCGTACAATAAAATGCATAAAGATAAGCAAGGCTAGGCAATAGTGATGTCGGTGAAAGGGTTAGCTCTCTATCAGCTCTTTAACTCTTTAAGTGTTAGTTCTTTAAGTGTTAATTAGTTGATTGTTAATTTCCTGTAACACTGCTGGACTCTATAGTTCACTGCCAGTTGCTGTCAGGATTTGTCGAGACCTGTCGAGTTCTGTGGGTTGCTGTTAGGCCCTGTGAGACTGTGTCGGGCTCTGTCAGGCTTTCTCAGGTTCTGTTGTGCTCTATCAAGCTTTGATGAAGTCTGTCAGGCTCTGTCATGCCCTGGCAGGCTCTCTCAGTTTCTGGTAGGCTCTGTTAGGCCCCGTCAGGCTCTGTCAGGCTTATTGGGCTCCTTCAGGCCCTGTCACTCTCTTTTGAGCTCTCTCATGCTTTATCTCGGTCTGTTGGGCCTTGTCGAACTTTGTCAAGCACTGTCAGGCTTAGTTGGGCCCTGTCAATTCCTGTCAGGTTCTGTTGAGCTCTTTTAAGCTCTGTCTACCTCTGTCGAGATCTGTAAGGCACTGTCTAGCTGTGTCAGACCCTGTCAGGCTCTGTAATGCTTTGTTGAGCTTTTTTAGTCTCTGTCGCAATTTCTGAGCCTCTGTCAGGTCCTGCCATGCTCTACCGTTCGCTTTCAGGATCTCTTAGGATTTGGTGCACTGTGTTGAGCTGTGTTGAGCTCTTTCATGCCCTGGCGGCCTCTGTCAAGCTTTGTCAAATTCTGTTGGGCTCTGTCGAGTTCTGTCAAAATCTGTCAGGTCCTTACGGACTGACTCAGGCTTTGTTGGGCCCTGTCGTGCTCTGTCAGACCCTGTTGGATTCTGTCAGGATTTGTCGGACCCCATCGAGTTTTGTCAGGCACAGTCAGGCCCTGTTGGGCTCTTTTGGGCTTTGTCAGGCCCTGTGAGACTGTGTCGTGCTCTGTAAAGCCCTTTCAGGTTCTGTCGGGCTCTCTTGGGCTTTGTTGGGCACTGGCATGCTCTGTCAGGCCCTGTTGGGTTCTGTCAGGATCTGTTGGAATTTGTTGGGCTTTATCAGGCTTTGTCGGGCTCTGTCGTGATCTGTCGGTCTATATCAGGCTTTGTCGCTTGTTTTTGGGGCATGTAGGGCACTGTCAATCTGTGTCATGTCCTGCAAGGCTGTGTTGGGCCTTGTCAAGCTCTGTCCAGGTCTTATAGGCTGTGACAGGCTCTGTCTATCTACGTCAGGCTCTCTAGGGCATTTTTGGGCTGTGATGGGCGATATCGGGCTTTGTCGGTTTCTGTCTGTCTCTGTGGGGCCTACTTGGGCTCTGTCGGGTTTTGTCGGGCTCTGTCAGGGCTTGTCAAAATTGTTGCGCAATGTTGGACTTTGTTGGGCTTTTTTGATCCCTGTCATGCTCTGCAAGGCTTTGTTGGGCTCTGTTGGTCTTTCTCGGAGTCTATTGGGCTTTGTCAGGCCATGTCAGGATCTGTAGAGCTCTGTTGGATTTTATCAGTCTCTGTTGGGTATTGTCGAGCTCTGTCAGGCTCCATTGTGCGCCGTTAAGCTCTTTCAAGCTTTGTTGGCCCTGTCGAGCTCTGTCAGGTTCTGTTGGGATCTGAAAAACTCTCAAGCTGTGTCAGGCCCTGTCGTGCACAGTAATGCTTTGTTGAGCTCCTTCAGGCTCTATCGTGCTTTGTTGGTCTCTGTCAGGCCCTATTGGACTCTGTAGTTCACTGTAAGGAACTGTGGGGATTTGTCCGGCCCTGTCGAGTTCTGTTGGGCTCTGTCAGGCCCTATTGGGCTCTGTTGGGCTTTGTTGGGCCCTTTTGAGACTGTGTCAGACTCTATCAGGCTTTCTAAGATTGTTTCAGGTTCTGTAGGGCTTGGTCAAAATTTCTCGATGTCTGTCAGGTTCTGTCAGGCTCTGTCATGGCGTGACGTGCTCCCTCAGTTTCTGATATGCTCTGTCAGGTCCTGACATGCTCTTTCAGGCTCTATCACGCCTTATCTGGCTCTGTTTGCTTTGTCGAGCTTTGTTAGGCACTGTCAGGCTTTGTAGGGCCCTATCGTGCTCTGTCAGGTCATGTAAAGTTTTGTTAGGATCTGTTGGGAACTGTTAGGCCTACCAGAGACTGAGAGAGCCTCCCAGGGCATGACAGAGCCTACAGAGATTTCGACAAAGCTTGACAGCGTCCAACAGAACCTGAGAACGTCTGACAGAGCCCAACACAGTCTCACAGGGCCTGACAGCACCTTATAGCAAATGATAGAGCCCGGCAGGACCTGACAGAGGCTGACAAAGTGCGACAGAGACGAAAAGAGCTCAACAAAGATTTACAGAACCTGACAGGGCCTGACACAGCTTGGCAGAGCCTTACAGATCTCGACAGAGCCCGACACGACCAGACAGAGCTTGAAATATCCCAAGAGAATGTGACAGGAATTGACAGAGACCAGCCAAGCCCGACAGAATCCAACAAAGCTCGACAAGGCCAAAAACAGCCAGATAAAGTGTGACAGAGCCTGAAAGAGCAAGACAGGGCCTAAATTAGCCTACCAGAAACTGAGAGAGCCTGCCAGGGCATGACAGATCCCAGCAGAATTTGACAAAGCTTGACAGAGCCTAACAGAATCTGAGAAAACCTGACAGAGACGAACACAGTCTCACAGGGCCTGACAGAGCCTGAAAGAACTCGACAGGGCCCGACAAATCCCAACAGTGCCTGAATGCGAACTATAGAGTCTAGCAGAGCCTGACTGTTGGAACGATAAAGGACTCAGCACTCCGATTCAATGTGAATCACGCAAAAGCCATTTATTACAGAAACATGTCTCCTTATATACGCAACTATTCTCTAATCACGAATCCACGCTCCAAGCATGGATTCGCTAAATGAGTATCATGGGCAGTCCACACGCTGGAGCCCCACCGATGATAGGTCCGACGACTCACGCCATGCTGAGGCCCTGTTAGTGAAGAAATGCCCCTCTTTCTCACAGCAGATTCTGTTCTCAGCTTCTTGAAGTGGCCTTGAGATTCCTTTGGGCCTGACTAATTCAACAACATATCTCCTTCTAACGAAACCCCTTCACACCTGACAGAGGTGGACAAAGCCCGACAGAGCCTGAAAGAGCTCAACAAATCTTGACAGTGCCCTACATGGCCTGACAAAGCTTTAGAGAGCCTTAGAGATCCAAACAGAATCTGACAGAGCCCGACAGGGGCCAACAAAGATTGAAAAAGCCCAAGAGCATCAATGAAGCCTGAACGATCTTGGCAATATCCAACAGAGCCTGACAAAACATGAGAGACCGACAAAGCCTGAATAAGTGCAAGAAAGCCTGAAAAAGCCTGACAAAGCCTGACAGAACCTCACACAGCCTGACAGAGCATGACAGGGCTTTACAGAGCCTGAAAAAGACTGGTCAGGCAGAAAGAGCCCAAAAAAGCTTGACAGAGACCGACAGAGCCTGAGACAAACCGATATCTCAAGAAAGCCACAAAGAGACCGAAAGGGCCTGAGAGAGCCTGACAAAACCTTACAGGGATTGACAGAGCCCTACAGAGCCTGACAAAGCCCAACAGAGCTGGACAAAACCCAACAGAGCCCTACAAACCATGACATGTCCTGATAGAGCTCGATAGACTCCAAGAAAGCTCAGCAGAGCCCCACAAAGCCAGAATAAGGGCAAGAAAGCCCGACAAAGCCTGACAGAACCCAACAGAGCCAGACAAGGCCTGACAGAACATGAAAGGGCATTACAGAGCCTGAAAAAGCCTGGTAAGGCAGAAAGAGCCCAAAAAAGCTTGACAGAGCTCGAGAAAGCCCGACAGATTACAACAAAGCCACACAGAGACCAACACAACTTGAAAGAGCCTAACAAAGCCTAACAGAGCCTGACAGATTGTGACAGGAACTGACAGAGCCTGAAAGGGGCTTACAAAGCCCAACAGGTCCTGACAGGAGTTGTCAAAGCTCAACAAAAACCGACGCAATCCGACAGGGACCAAAAAGTCAAACAAAGCCCAACACTGCCCAAAAACGCTTGACAGGGCATGACAGAGCCCAACAAAACCTGATAGAGCCCAAGTAGGCCCCAGAGAGTCAGACAGAAGCCGACAAAGCTCGATATTGCCCATCACAGCCCGAAAATGCCCTAGAGAGCCCAACGTAGATAGACAGAGCCTGTCACAACCTAAAAGACCTGAACAGAGCTTGACAAGGCCCGACAGGGCTTGACAGGGCATGACACAGACTGACAGTGCCCCACATGCCCCAAAAACAAGCGACAAAGCCTGATATGGCCCGATAGATCTCAACAGAGCTTGACAAAGCCTGAAAAAGCCAAACAGAGCCTGACATATGCTGACAGAACTTGACAGGGCCTGACAGAGCACGCCAGGCCCAACAAAACCAGAGAGAGTTTGTGAGGACCGGACAGAGCATGAAAGAATCCGAAAGAGCCCACCAGGGACTTACAGAGAACGCCAGGGCACAACAAAGTCTGACTCTGTGGGGTCTGCTCAGGCTCTGTCAAGCTATGTCAGGCTCTGTCGTGCTCTGCATTGCTTTATTGAGCTCTTTCAGGCTCTGTTGCACTTTCTCGGCCTTGTCAGGCCCTGCTGGACTCTACAATTTGCTGTCAGGTGCTGTCAAGATTTGTCAAGCCCTGTCAAGATCAGTTGGACTCTATCAGGCCCTGTGAGACTGTGTCGGTCTCTGTCAGGCTTTCTCAGGTTCTGTTGGGCTCTGTCAAGCTTTGCCAAAATCTGTCAGGCTCTGTCATGCCCTGGCAAGCTCTATCAGTTTCTAGTAGGCTCTGTTAGGCCCAGTCATGCTCTGTCAGGCCTTGTTGGGCTCTTTCAGGCCCTGTCATGCTCTTTCAGGCTCTGTCATGCTTTATCTAACTCTGTTGGGGGTTGTCAAGCTTTGTCGGGCACTGTTGGGCTTAGTTGGGCACTTTCAAATTCTTCCAGGTTCTGTTGGACTCTTTCAAGCTCTGTCTGGCTCTGTCAGGCTCTGTAATGCTTTGTTGAGCTCTTTTAGTCTCTGTCACACTTTGTCAGCCTCTGTCAGGTCCTGCTGGACTCTATCTTTCGCTAGCAGGCACTGTCAGCATTTGTCAAACCTTGTTGAGCTGTGTTGGGCACTGTCAGGCCCTGGTGGGCTCTGTCAAGTTTTGTCAGGATCTGTCAAATCTTGTTGGGCTCTGTCGGGCTTTGTTGGGCCCTATCGTGCTCTGTCTGGCCCTGTTGGGTTCTGTTAAGATCTGTCGGAATCTGTTGGGCCTACCAGAAACTGAGAGAGCCCGCCAGTGCATGAAAGAGCCCAAAAGATTTCGACAAAGCTTGACACAGCCCAAGAGAACCTGAGAACGCCTGACAGAGCCTGAAACAGTCTCACAGGGCCCAACAAAGCCCGACAGAGCCCAACAGGGCCTGATAGATGCCGAGAGAACTTGACAGGGCCTAACAAATCCAGACAACCCCTGACAGCGAACTATAGAGTCCAGCAGGGCCTGACAGAGGCCGACAAAGCACGACAGAGCCTGAAAGAGCTCAACAAAGCATTACAGAGCAGTGTCATTCTCTGTCAGGCTCTGTCATGTTCTATCAGGATCTGTCAGGCTTTGTTAGGCCACATCGTGCTCTGTCTGGCCCTTTCGGGTCCTGTCGGGCTCTGTTGGGCTTTACTGGGCCCTGTCGTGCTCTGTCAGACCCTGTCGGACTCTGTTGGTCTCTGTCGCGATCTGTCAGGCTCTGCTGAGCTTTGTCAGGCTCTTTCGCGCCTTGTTGGTCTCTGTGTGGCTTTGTTGAGAACTGTCGCTCTCTCTTCAGTTCTGTCAGGCTCTGTCAGGCTCTGTCAAGCTCCTTTGGGCTCTTTCTGCCCAACCAGGCTTTTTCAGGCTCTGTAAAGCCTTGTCATGCTCTGTCACGCCTTGTAAGGCTGTGTTGGGTTCTGTTGGGCTTCGTCAGGCTTTGTTGATATGGCACTTGACAGAGACCACCAGGGCCTGACAGAATACGACAGGGCCTGCCAGAGCCCAACACAGCTCAACAGGATTCAGCAAATCCTGACAGCACCTGATAGCGAACGACAGAGCCCGGCAAGACCTTACAGAAGCTGAGAAAGCGCGACAGAGCCTGAAAGAGCTCAATAAAGCATTAGAGAGCATGACAGGGCCTGACACAGCTTGACAGATCTTTACAGATCTCGACAGAGCCCGACAGGGCCAGACAGATCTTCAAAGTGCCCAACAGAACCTGACAGGAATGGACAGAGCCCAACTAAGTACGGCAGTGCCCAACAAAGCTCGAGAAGGCCCAAAAGAGCCAGATACAGCATGACAGAGGCTGAAAGAGCAAGACAGGGCCTGAAAGAGCTCAATAGAGCCTGACAGAGCACAACTGGGCCTAACAGAGCCTACCAGAAACTGAGAGAGCCCGCCAGGGCATGACAGATCACAACAGAGCCTGACAAAGCCTGTGAAAACCCAACAGATCCCACCAGGGCATGAAAGAACCCGACAGGGCCTGACAGAACTTCAAAGTGCCCAACAGAACCTCACAGAAATTGACATAGCCCAACTGAGCCTGGCACTGCCCAACAAACTTGACAAGGCCCAACAGAGCCCGATAAAGCTTGACAGAGGCTGAAAGAGCATGACAGGGCCTGAAGGAGCCCGATATAGCCTGACAGAGCACGACTAAGCCCAAAAAAGCTCGAAAGAGCCCAACAAGGCCTGACAGAAGTCAACAGAGCCCAACAGAACTCCACAAAGCTTGACTGATCCCGTCAGGGCATGACAGAGCCCAACAAATCCCAATAGAAACTGACAGAACCCGAGACAGACTGACAGAGCCCGACCCAGTATGACAGGACCCGACAAAGCCCGACAGAGCCGAACAGGGCCTGACAGAGCCCAACAGATCTCAACAGGGCCCGACAAATCCCCACAGCTCCTTCCGGTGAACTACAGAGTTCAGTAGGACCTGACAGAAGCCGACAAAGCGTGACAAAGATTGAAAGAGCTCAAGAAAGCATTACAGAGCCCGACAGAGCCTAACACAGCTTGACAGAACCTTACAGATCCTGACAGAACCTGACAGACCCCGGCAGGGCCAACAAGGCTTGAAAGAGTCCAACAGCGCCCAATGGAGCCTGACAGACATTGACAATACCCAACAGAGCCTTACAAAACCCGACAGAGACCTACAAATCCTGACATGGCCTGACACAGTCCAATAGATCCTGAGAAACCCCAACAGAACCCCACAAGGCCTGAATAAGTGCAAGAAAGTTTGAGAAAACTTGACAAAGCCTGACAAGGCCCCGAAGTTTTTTCAGAAGAACTCCGCTCCCAGCTGTTCATTTGTGGGATCAGACAAAAGACCTCTGCCAAAAACAGAGGATAAGGTATGCTGTAATAAAATTGCATTTAATTTCATTTGGCGGAGAGCCAGTAAGATGCAATGAGATGCCTCACGCATGGCCAGCATGTCCGTAGAGGTAAAGGTACCTGGGAAGTGGAGGCTGCTGTCTGAGAGTCGGCCGCTAAAGATTTGGGAATAGATCGAGCAACCCCGAGATTTCTGCATCTCAGTTTCGGGAGCCAGGATGGACCTTTGCTAATGATTTTAGCGGGGTGAAAGGTAATGCAGAGATGTCTCTTCTTGCAGCTGCTGGAAAACATAATAGTCAGTGAAAAAGGAGTAATAGTTGATCTGTAACTGCGTGTTATCTTTTGTAAGTGCCCGAGCATTCCATGCATTGCGTTCTAAATCATACAGTAAATCGTAAGTTGTAAAACAAACCAGCCGTGTCTCTGTGAGCTGTGTGAGTGTGTGCTAGTTACAGAAATTACTGTTTAAATGTATAGTGGTACGCTTTAGCCTGTGATCTGTATAAAGGAGAAGATGAGCTTAAACCACCTTGATTTAAGTCACGTGGCATGCGTTAAATTACAGTGCACGCGGTGTAAGAAAGTACATGCAGATATGTTTTTCACCTTCCAAAACCAGGAATGGTAAGAGGAAGCTTGGAGAGTATTTGGTAACAGGGAAGAGAAAGACAAGGACATAACAACAAAAAGAAACTGGTTCTGTTAAAATACTAAAATAATATCTTGCTCTTCTTAGGATGCATCCTTACACATTAGAGTAACTTAGTGGGGAATCCTGATAAAAGAAAGTTTGAAACAATATTGTATTCATTTATGGTTTGAATGTGGGATTATAGGAATTAGTGGCAATTAATGTTGTTCTGCAGAACTCAGGAGAAATCGGATGAAGTACAGTACTGTACTCTATCGTTCGCTATCAGACACTGTCAGGATTTGTCGAACCCTGTTGAGCTGTTTTGGTTTCTGGCAGGCCGGTTCATGCTTTGTCAAGACCTGGTGGGCTCTGTCAAGCTTTGTCGAGCTCTGTTGGGCTCTGTCAGGTTTTGTCGGGCTCTGTTGGGCTTTTTCAGGCTCTGTCAGGCTCTGTCAGGCTCTGTAGGGCTCTGTCAATCCCTGTCAGGTTTCGTCAGGCTCTTTCAGGCCCTGTCAGTCTCTGTGTGGCTTTGCCAAGATCTGTCAATCTCTCTGAGGATCTGTCAATCTCTGTCAGGCTCTTTCAAGTTTTTTGGGCTCTTTCTGCCCTACCAGACTCTTTTACACTCTGTACAGCCCAGTCATGCTGGACTCTCTCCCAATAGAGCTTGACAGATTATGACAGAGCCTTACAAAAACTGACATTGCCTGACAGAGACTGATCAAACCTGAGAAAGCCCAGCAGTGTCTGATAGAGCCTGACAAAACCTGACAGAGCCCAACAGGGTTTAACAAATACTGACAGCGCCTGATAGTGAACAATAGAGCCCAGAAGGATCTGACAGAGGCTGACAAAGTGCGAGAGAGACTAAAAGAGCTCAACAATGCATTACAGAGCCTGACAGGGCCTGACACAGCTTGACAGAGCCTTGCAGATCCCGACAGATCCCCACAGAGACAGACAGAAGCCAACAAAGCCCGATATTTCCCATCACAGCCCAAAAATGCTCTAGAGAGCCCGACATAGACAGACAGAACCAATAACGATCTAAGAGACCTAGACAAGGCTTAACAAGGCCCTACAGAGCCTGACACGGCAAGAAACAGATTGACAGTGCCCTATATGCCCCAAAAAAGCATGACAAACCTTGATATGGCCCAACAGATCACGATAGAGACCGAAAAAGCCTTATAAAGCCCGACAGAACCTGACAGAGCCTGACAAGGCCTGACAGAGCACGTCAGGTCTTGACAAATCCCAACAGCACCCGATAGAGAACTATAGAGCCCAGCAGGGCCTGACAGAGGCTGACAAAGCGCGACAAAGACTGAAAGAGCTCAACAAATCATGACAGAGTATGACGGTGCCTGAAACATATTGAGAGAGCCTTACAGATCTCAACAGAACTTGACAGAGACTGACTGGGCCCAACAAATCTTGAACAAGCCCAAGAGCACCCAATTTAGCCTGAGTAAACTCGACAATGCACAACAGAGCCTGAAAAAACCCAACAGAGCCCTTCAAATCCTGACATGACCTGACAGAGCTTGATAGACCTTGAGAAAGACGAACAGAGCCCGAGAAACCCTGAATAAGGGCAAGAAAGCCTGACAGAACCTGACAAAGCCTGACAGATCCTGACAGAATCACAGAATCGCAGAATGTTAGAGATTGGAAGGGACCTGAAAGATCATCTACTTCAATCCCCCTGCCGGAGCAGGAACACCTACATGAGGTTACACAGGAAGGTGACCAGGCGGGTTTTGAATATCTCCAGAGTAGGAGACTCCACCACCCCCCTGAGCAGCCTATTCCAGTGTTCTGTTACCCTGACTGAGAAGAAGTTTCTTCTCAAATTTAAGTGGAACCTTTTGTGTTCCAGTTTGTACCCATTAACCCTTGTCCTATCATTGGTTGTCACCGAGAAGAGCCTGGCTCCATCCTCATGACACTCACCCTTTATATATTTGTAAACATTAATGAGGTCACCCCTCAGTCTCCTCTTCTCCAAGTTAAAGAAACCCAGCTCCCTCAGCCTTTCCTCATAAGGGAAATGCTCCACTCCCTTGATCATCTTTGTTGCCCTGCGCTGGACTCTCTCCAACAGTTCCCTGGTCTTCTTGAACTAAGGGGCGCAGAACTGGACACAATATTCCAGATGTGGTCTCACCAGGGCAAAGTAGAGGGGAAGGAGAACCTCTATTGACCTACTAACCACTCCCCTTCTAATACACCCCAGGATGCCATTGGCCTTCTTGTCCACAAGGGCACAGGGATCCAAAAAGCCTGACAAAGCCCTACAGAACCTGACAGAACCTGACAAGGCCTGACAGAGCATGACAGGGCTTTACAGAGCCTGACAAAGACTGGTCAAGCCGAAAGAGCCCAAAGGATCTTGACAGAGACTGACAGCACCTCACAGAGCCTGAGACAAACCGACAGATCTCAACAAAACCTCACAGAGACCGACAGGGCCTGAAAGAGCCTGACAAAACCTGACAAAGATTGACAGAGCCCTACGGCCCCTGACAGAGCCTGACAAAGTCCAACAGAGCCCGACAAAACTCAACAGAGCCTTACAAATCCTGACATTGCCTGACAGACCCTGATCAAACCCAAGAAAGCCTAGCAGAGCCTGACAGAGCCTGATAGAGCCTGACAAAAACTGACAGAGCCCAAGAGAGCTCGATAAAGCTTGACAGAGCCCACCAGGCCTTGACACAGCATGATAGGGCCTGCCAGAGCCCAACACAGCTCAACAGGGTTCGAAAAATCTCTTAGCACCTGATAGCAAACTATAGAGCCCAGCAAGACATGACAGAGGCTGACAAAGTGCGACACGAACTAGAAGAGCTGAAGAAAGCATTACAGAGTGTGACAGGGCCTGAAACAGCTTGACAGAGCCTTACAGACCTCGACAGAGCCCGACAGGGCTAAACAGAACTTAAAAGAACCAGACAGGGCCTAGCACATGTTGACAGAGCCTTACAGATTGCGGCAGAACCTGACAGAGCCCGAGAGAGCCCAACAAAGCTTGAAAGAGCCAAAAAGCACCTAGTCATGCTCTGTCAGGCCCTGTCAGGTTCTGTACGGATCTGTCAGGATCTGTAGGGCTCTGTCATACTCTGTCAGGCCCTATCATGTTCTTTCATGATCTGCAGAGCTTTGTTAGGCCCTGTTGTGCTCTGTCAAGCAATGTCAGGATCTGTCAGGATCCGTAGGGCTCTCTCGTACTCTGTCAGGCCCTATCATGTTCTTTCACGATCTGCAGAGCTTTGTTAGGCCCTGTTGTGCTCTGTCAAGCAATGTCAGGATCTGTCAGGATCTGTCGGGTTCTGTTGGGCTTTCTGCAGTGTTGTTGGGCTCTGTCGTGATCCCTCGTGCCATATCAGCCTATATCAGGCTATTTTGGCGTATATAGGGCACTGTTAATCTGTGTCATACCCTGTCAGGTTCTGTCGGGCTTTGTCAAGCTCTGTCCAGGTCTTTTAGTCCATGACGGGCTCTATGTATCTATGTCGTTTTTTCTAGAGCATTTTTGGACTGTGATTTGCTTTATCAGGCTTTGTCAGCTTCTATCTAAGTCTGTGAGGCATGCTCAGGCTCTACCAGGTTTTTTGGGCTCTGTCAGGCCCCGACAAGCATTGTTGGGCAGTGCTGATCTTTGTCGGGCTTTTTTGATCCCTGACGGGCTTTGTCGGTCTCTGTCAGTCTTTGACGACGTCTGTCAGGACATGTGGGGCTCTGTAAGCCCCTTTTGGGTTAAGTCGGTCTCTGTAACAATCTGTCAGGCTCTGCTGGTCTTTGTCAGGCTCTGTAGGTCTCTGTCAATCCCTGTAAGGTTTTGTCAGGCTCTTCCAGGCCCTGTCGGTCTCTGTGTGCCTTTGTCGAGAAACGTCGGACTCTCTCGGGCTCTGTCAGGCTCTGTATGTCTCTGACAAGTTTTTTTTGGCTCTTTCTGCCCTACCAGTCTTTTTCAGGCTCTGTAAAGACCTGTCATGTTCTGTCAGACCCTGTCGGGTTCTGTCGGTTTTGTCAGGTATTTCAAACCCTGTCCAGCTCTACCAGACTTTTTCAGGCACTGTCGGGCTTTCCTGCCCTTATTCAGGCTTTGTCGGGCTCTGTTAGTCTTCCTCAAGGTCTATCAAGCTCTGTGAGGACATTTCAAGATTTGTAGGGCTCTGTTGCGTTTTGTCAGGCTCTATTGGGTATTGTCGAGCTCTGTCAGGCTCTATTGGGTGCTCTTGGGTACTTTCAAGATTTGTTGGGCCCTGTCAGGCTCTGTCAGATTCTGTTGGGATTTGTAAGGCTCTGTCAAGCTGTGTCAGGCCCTGTCGTGTTCTGTAATGCTTTGTTGAGTTATTTCAGTCTCTGTTGCTCTTTCTCAGCCTCTGTCAGGTCCTGCTGGACTCTATAGTTCGCTGTCAGGTGTTGTCTGGATTGGTAAGGCCCTGTTGACTACTGTGGGTCTCTTTCAGGCCCCGTTGTGCTCTGTCAAGCTTTCTTGGGCCCTGTAAGACTTTTTTAAGCTGTATCAGGCTTTCTCAGTTTCTGTTGGGCCCTGTAAAGATTTGTCGAAGTCTGTCTGGCTCATTGAGGCTCTATCATGCCCTGGCAGTCACTCTCAGTTTCTGGTAAACTCTTTCATGCCCTGTCAAGCTATTTCAGGCTCTGTCACGCTTTATCTGGCTCTGTTGGGCCTTGTCGAGTTTGTTGGGCACTGTCAGGCTTTGTTGGACTATGTCAGTTCCTGTCAGGTTCTGTTGGGCTCTTTCAAGCTCTGTCTGGCCATGTCGGGCTCTGTCTAGATCTGTAAGGATCTGTCAAGCTGTGTCAGGACCTATCAGACTCTGTAGTAATTCTTTGTTGAGCTCTTTTAGTCTCTGTTACACTTTGTCATCCTCTCTCAGGTCCTGCCGGGTTCTATCGTTGGCTATCAGGTGCTGTTAGGATTTGTCAAACCCTGTTGAGCTGTTTTGGGCTCTGTCACGCCCTGGTGGGCTGTGTCTAGCTTTATCGAGCTCTGTTGGGCTCTGTCAGGTTTTGTCAGGCTCTGTCAGGCTCTGTCAGTCTCTTGCAGGATCTTTCAGTGCTTGGCGGGCTCTGTGGGGTTTGGTCAGGATCTGTCAGGTTTTGTCGGGCTCTATCAGTCTCTTGTGGCCTCTATAAGTCCCTGGCGTGCTCTGTCAGGTTCTGTCAGAATGTGTCAGGCCCTGTTAGGTTCTGTCAGGGTCTGTCGAGCTTTTTTGGGCTCTGTTGTCCTCTGTCAGGCCCTGTCAGGTTCTGTCAGGATCTCTCGGGTTCTGTTGGGATTTCCCAGGATTTTTCGGGTTCTGTAGTGATCTGTCAGGCCTTATCAGGCTTTGTCAGGTTTTTTTGGGACATGTGGGGCACTGTCAATCTGTGTCATGCCCTGACATGCTCTGTCGGGATTTGTCAAGCTCTGTCCAGGTCTTTTAGGCCATGACAGGCTCCGTCTATCTATGTGAGGCTCTCTAGGGAATTTTTGAGCCGTGATGGTCTCTATCAGGCTTTGTTGGCTTCTGTCTGACTCTGTGGGGCCTGCTTGGGCTCTGTCAGGTTTATTTGGGCTCTATCAGGACCTGTCAAGTGTTGTTGTGCAGTGTTAAGGTTTGTTGGGCTTTTTTGATCCCGGTAGGGCCTGACAGAGGCTGATAAAGCATGACAGAGCCTGAAAGAGCTCAGCAAAGCATTGCAGAGCACGACAGAGCTTGACACAGCTTGACAGAGTCTTACAGATCTTGACAGAACCTGACAGAGCCCTAGCAGTCCCCAAACAGTAATACTTTGTTGTGCCATGTCATGCTCTCTCAGGTCCTGTCAGGCTCTCTCAGGTTTTGTTGGGCCCTGGCATGCTCTGTCAGGCCCTGTCAGGTTCTGTCAGGGTCTATCAGGCTTTGTTTGTTTTTTTCAGTTTCTGTCAGGCGATGTCAGGGTCTGTAGGGCTCTGTCAATCCCTCTCAGGTTTTGTCAGGCTCTTTCAGGCCCTTTCGGTCTCTGTGTGACTTTGTCGAGATCTGTCGGTCTCTCTCGGGCTCTGTTAAGCTCTGTCAGGCTTTGTCAAGCTTTTTTGGGCTCTTTCTGCTTGACCAGGCTCTTTCAGACTCTGTAAAGCCCTGTCATGCTCTGTCAGGCCTTGTCAGACTCTGTGGGGTTCTGTAGGGCTTTGTCAGGCTCTTTCAATCCCTGTCAGGGTCTGTTAGGCTTTGTTAGGCTTTTTCGGGCTTTTTAGCCCTTATTCAGGCTCTGTCAGGCCATGTCAGGATTTCTAGGACTCTGTTGGGATTTGTTGGGCACTGTTGGGTATTCTTGATCTCTGTCAGACTACACTGGGTGCTTTTGGGCTCTTTCAAGCTTTGTTGGGCCCTGTTGGTCTCTGTCAGATTCTGTCAGGATTTGTAACGCTCTGTCAAGATGTGTTAGGTTCAGTAGGGCTCTGTAATGCTTTGTTGAGCTCTTTAATCTCTCTTGCACTTTGTGAGCCTCTGTCAGGTCCTGCCAGGCTCTATCGTTTGCTATCAGGCGCTGTCAGGATTTGTCAAACCCTGTTGAGCTGTATTGGGCTCTGGCAGGCCCTGTCTTTCTCTGTCAGGTCCTGGAGGGCTCTGTCAAACTTTGTCGAGTTCTGTTGGGCTCTGTCGGTTTCTGTCAGGATCTGTCAGGCTCAGTCAGTCCCTATCAGACTCTTTCAGGCCCTGTCATGCTCTTTCCTGGTTTGTTATGCTTTATCTGTCTCTGTTGGTTCTTTCGAGCTCTGTCGGGCACTGTGGTGCTTAGTTGGGATCTGTCAATTCCTGTCAGGCTCTGTTTGGCTCTTTCAAGCTCTGTCTGGCCCTGTCAGGCTCTGTCGATATCAGTAAGGCTCTGTCAAACTGCTTCAGGTCCTGTCAGGCTCTGTCGATATCAGTAAGGCTCTGTCAAACTGCTTCAGGCCCTGTCAGGCTCTGTAATGCTTTGTTGAGCTCTTTTAGTCCCTGTCGCACTTTGTCAGCCTCTGTCAGGTCCTGCTGGGCTCTACCATTCGCTATCAGGTGTGGATGGGTTTCTATTAGATGGAGATTTGTATTGAACTGGCCAGGCCCAAAGGAATTTCAAGGCCACCTCAGAAAGCTGAAAACAGGACCTACCATGGGAGAGAGGCATTTCTACAAGGCCTCAACATGACGTAAATCAAC
Organism: Patagioenas fasciata; assembly: GCF_037038585.1. Classification (NCBI taxonomy): domain Eukaryota; kingdom Metazoa; phylum Chordata; class Aves; order Columbiformes; family Columbidae; genus Patagioenas; species Patagioenas fasciata. The sequence continues at coordinate 45,838,002 of NC_092559.1, forward strand.
GGACCTATCAGCAGCTCGTGAACAGAGATGATATCCAATTAGTGAATGCATGATTGGAGCGTGGACACATGATCAAAGAATAGTTGCATATATAAGGAGGCTTGTTTCTGTAATAAATGGTTCTAGCGTGATTCACATTGAATCAGAGTGCAGGGTCCTTTATTCGCTCCAACAATCAGGCGCTGTCAGGCTTTGTCAAACCCTGTTGAGCTGTTTTGGGCTCTGTCACACCCTGGTGGGCTCTGTCATGCTTTGTCGAGTTTTGTTGGGCTCTGTTGGGTTTCGTCAGGCTCTATCAGGCTCTTCAAGTCTCTGTCCTTCCCTGGCTGGCTCTGTAAGGTTCTGTCAGTATCTGCCAGATCCTGTTGGGCTCTGTCAAGTTTTGTGGGCCCCTGTCATGATCTGTCAGGCTCTGTCAGGTTCTGTCAGGATCTGTCAGGATCTGTTGTGCCTACCTGAAACTGAGAGAGCCTGCCAGGGCATGACAGAGCTTGACAGATAAAGACAAAACTTGACAAAGCCAAACAGAACCTGAGAATGTCTGACAGAGCCTGACAGAGTGCAACAGGGTCTGACAAATCCTGACAGAGCCCATCAAGGCCTTACAGTGAACTATAGAGTCTCGCAAGACTTCTTGGATTCTGTTGGGCTCTGTCGTGCTCAGTCAGGCCCTGTCGGGTTCTGTCAGGATCTCTCAGGATCTGTTGGGCTTTCTCAGGCTTTGTCGGGCATTGTCGTGATCTGTCAGGTCATATCAGGCTTTATCAGGCTTTTTTGGGGCATGTAGGGCACTGTTAATCTGTGCCATGCCCTGTCAGGCTCTGGCAGGCCTTGTCAAGCTCTGTACAAGTCTTTTAGGCCGTGACGGGCTCTATCTATCTATGCCGGGTTCTCTACGGCATTTACGGGCTGTGATGGGCTCTATAGGATAGTCGTCCTCAGTCTGAATCTGTGGGGTCTGCTCATGATCTGTCGGGATTTGTTGGGCTGTCAGGTCCTGTCAAGTGTTGTTGGGCAGTGTTGGGCTTTGTTGGGCTTTTTTGATCCCTTTTGGGCTTTGTCAGTCTCCGTTGGGCTTTGATGGATTCTGTCACGACACATGGGGCTCTGTAAGCCCCTTTTGGGCTCTGTAGGTCTCTGTCTCAATCTGTCAGGCTCTGTTGGGCTTTGTCAGGCTCTGTCAGGCTCTGCAAGGCTCTGTAAATCTCTGTCAATTTTTTTCAGGCTCTTTCAGGCCCTGTCGGTCTTTGTGTGGCTTTGTCAATAACCGTCGGCCTCTCTCGGGCTCGGTCAGGATCTGTCATGCTCTGGCGGGCTCTCTCAGTGGGGCTTTGTTGGGCCATGTCGTACTCTGTCAGACCCTGTCAGGTTCTGTCTGGATCTGTAAGGCTCTGTCAAACTGTGACAGGCCCTGTCATGCTCTCTAATTTTTTGTTGAGCTTTTTCAGGCTCTATTGTTTTTTCTCAGCCTTGTCAGGCTCTGCTGGAGTCTATAGTTCACTGTCAAGTGCTGTCAGAATTTGTCAGACCCCGTCGAGTTCCGTCAAGCACAGTCAGGCTCTGTCGGGCTCTGTCGGGCTGTATGAGACTGTGTCTGGCTCCGTCAGACTGTCTCATGTTCTGTTGGGCTCTGTCAAACTTTGTCGAAGTCTGTCAGGTAGTGTCATACCCTTGCGGGCTCTCTGAGTTTCTGGTATGCTCTGTTAGGCCCTGTCGTGCTCTGTCAGGGCCTATCGAGCTCTTTCAGGCCCTGTCATGCTCTTTCAGACTTTGTCATGCTTTATCTGGCTCTGTTGGGTCTTTGCAGCTTTATCGGGCACTGTTGGGCTTAGTTGGGCTCTGTCAGTTCCTGTCAGGTTTTGTTGGGAACTTTCAAGCTCTGTCTGGCCCTGTCACGCTCTTTCGAGATCTGTAAAGCTCTGTGAAGCTGTGTCAAGACCTGTCAGGCTCTGTAATGATTTGTTGAACTCTTTTACTCTCTGTCGCACTTTGTCAGCCTCTATCAGGACCTGCTGGACTCTATCGTTCGCTATCAGGCACTGTCAGGATTTGTTGAATCCCGTTGAGCTGTGTTGGGTTCTGTCAGGCCCTGTCGTATTCTGTCAGGCCCTGGTGGGCTCTCTTAAGCTTTGTCGAGCTCTGTTGGGCTCTCTCGGGTTTATTTGGGCTCTGTGTGGCTCTTGCACTCTCTGTAAGTTTCTGGTAGGCTATGTCAGGGTCTGTCGGGGTCTGTCAGGATCTGTCAGGTCCTATAAGTTCTGTTGGTCTTTGTTGGACCCTGTCATGCTCTCTCAGGCCCTGTCGAGTTCTTTCAGAATTTGTTGGGATCTTTTGGGTTTTCTCTGGCTTTGTCGGGCTCTGTCATTATCTGTTCTGCTACATCAGGCTTTGTTGGGCTTTTTTGATCCATGTCGGGCTTTGTCGGTCTCTATTGGGCTTTGAAGGCTTCTGTCAGGACCTGTGGGGGTCTGTAAGCCCCTTTCAAGCTCTGTCAGTCTCTGTCGCTATCTGTCAGGCTCTGTTGGGCTTTGTCAGGCTCTTTCGGGTTCTACTGGGCTCTGTAAATCCCTGTCAGATTTTTTCGGGCTTTTACAGGCCCTTTCAGTCCTGAGTGGCTTTGTCGAGATCTGTCCATCTCTCTCGGGCTGTGTCAGGTTCTGTGGAACTTTTTTTGGCTCTTTCTGACCTATCAGACATTTTCAGGCTCTTTAAAGTCCTGTCATGCTCTGTCAGGCCTTGTCAGGCTCTGTTACGTTCTGTTGGGCTTTGTCAGGCTTTTTTGATTAGTTTCGGGCTCTGTCAGAATTTGTAAGGCTTTGTCAGTCTTTCTTACCCTTATTCAGGCTTTGTCGGGGTCTGTTATGCTTTCTCAAGGTCTATTGGGCTCTGTCAGGCCATGTTAGCATTTGTAGGGCTCTGTTGGGTTTTGTCAAGCTCTGTTGGGTATTGTCGAGCTCTGTGAGGCTCCATTGGGTGCTGTTGAGCTCTTTCAGAACCTGACAGAGCCTGACAGATCCTGACAGATCCTGACAGAACTCGACAGAGCCCACCAGGGACTGACAGAGCCAGTAAGAGCCTGAGAGAGCCCAAAAAAACCCAAAAGAACCTGAACAAATCTCACAGAGCTCAACAGAGCTTGACAAAGCTTGACAGAGCCCACCAGGGCCTTACAGAGCATGAACAGGCCTGCCAGAGACCAACACAGCTCAAGAGGGTTCGACAAACCCTGACAGCGCCTGATAGCGAACAATAGAGCCTGGCAGGACCTGACAGAGACCGACAAAGCGCAACAGAGACTTAAAGAGCTCAACAAAGCATTACAGAGCACGACAGTGCCTGACACAGCTTGACAGAGCAGGATGAGGTATGGAAATTACTTTACAACCCGTAAGATTGTAAAGAGCTATGTTTATTTATACAGTGCCGGACGCACAGGGAATAATTTCACCTTATATGTATTTAAATTTACAGTAGCTCTGAGCTTGATTAAATGCAGTAAATTGTTACATATTCATGAAAGGTTTAGGAACACTAATTCATAACCTGTCCTCGAGAAGGCGGTTCTTATTACAATGAGTTCCAGGAGACCATTTCTATAGTCTCCACCTCTGGCTCCTCCTGGTTGCCGCTGCATAGTGATCATGAACCTGGGTCCTCTTCTCTGTACATGGTCGCCTTTGGTCCAGTGTGATGAGTTGTTTAGGACTCAGACTGCTGAGTTGGTTAAAACTGGCGTATATCCTGTCCTGTGCTCAAGTTTCTGTAATCTAGTTCACCCAAGGATGCATCAAGGATGCACCCAAGGATTATTATCTTTGCAAGGTGTCAGCGAACTCTTGTTTCTCATACAATAAGTTACACAAAGCTAAGCAAGGCTAAGCAATAGTGATGTGGGTTAAAGGGTTAGCTTTCTAAGTGTTAGCTCTTTAAGTCTTTAAATGTTAGTTCTTTAAGTGTTAATCAGTTAATTGTTAATTCCCTGTATCATTCCCCCCTTTTCTAAGAGGTTAGTAAATTCTTTTACTAATGTGATGATTCTTTATCTATGTTTTTTCTGGCCACAGGTAAGAAGGCTACTTCTACTTGAGAAAACCCATCTCTCTCCTTAAACATTTTATCCTTAAAATTTTTGTTGAGCTCTTTCTTGCTCTGTCGCGCTTTGTTGCCTGTGTCAGGCCGTGCTGGAATATATAGTTTGCTGTCAGATGCTGTCAGGATTTGTTAGACCCCGCCAAGTTCTGTCAGACACAGTCAGGCCCTGTTGGGCTCTGTCGGGCTCTGTCGGGCTTGGTGAGACTGTGTCAGGCTCCTTCAGGTTTTCTCAGGTTCTCTTGGGCTCTGTCAAGCTTCGATAAAGTCTGTCAGGCTCTCTCATGCCCTGGAGGGTTCTCTCAGTTTCTGTCAGGCTCTGCCAGGCCCTGTGTGGCTCGGTCAGGCTTTGTTGGGCCCTGTGAGATTGTGATGTTCTCTGTCAAGCTTTGTCAAAGTCTGTCAGGCTCTCTCATGCCCTGAAGGGCTCTCTCAGTTTCTGGTAGGCTCTGTCAGGCCCTGTGTGGCTCTGTCAAGCTTTGTCATGACCTGTGAGACTGTGTCGATCTCTGTCAGGCCCTATCATGTTCTGTCAGGATCTGTCAGGCTTTGTTAGGCCCTGTCAAGCTCTGTAAGGCCCTGTTGGGGTCTGTAGGGCTTTACCGAGCTCTGTTGGGCTCCCTCGGGTTTTGTCGGTGTCACGGAGGCACCCCGAGGTTACTTTAAGGGACAACAGGGTCCGAAACAACTTTTATTAAACTGGTGAGAAACAGGGTTTTAGCACTCCAAAAGTGACTTCAATACAGGTTCGGATATCAGTTGAGGAAAACTATTAAGGGACAGCAAATAATTCAGGAGGTCCACAATGTGCATGCACATGGCTTCACCCAAACAATGCCGGAGCCACCCCTGAGTCCAGGAAGAGTACACACTTGCCTGAACACGGTGTGGGTTTATTTTAAAGGGATACACATACTTGTATTGAGTACAGAAAGTGTACACTCGCGATTCTGCGAGGATAAATTTATAATACACTTACAATCCTGCAAAGAGAAATACACGTGCAAAGGTGCACAGAATATTACACATGCTTATGTGGAAGCACGGGAGGAAAATATACTCGCGATTCTGCGAGGGTTAATTTATACACATGCTCGTATTGAGCATGGAAAGTATGCGTGCGAATGTGCACGGAAAGTTAATTTTACACGTGCTTGTATTAAGCACGGAAAGTACGCGTGCAAATGTGCACGGAAAGTTAATTTTCCACGTACTTGTATTAAGCACGGAAAGTATGCGTGCAAATGTGCACGGAAAGTTACACGTGCTTATGTGGAAGCACAGGAGGAAAATACACCTGTGATTATGCGAGGATTAATTTTACATGTACTCATATTGAGCATGGAAAGTATGCATGCATATGTGCACAGAAAGTAAATACACTCTCAATCCTGCAAGGAGAAATTTTACTCACACACGTAGCGCCAAGGCAAGCAGAGTTTCCATCCTGGGGAGGGGGGCTCTTGGTGGCAGCATCTTGCTCATGCTCCAAGAGATCAGCGACAAGAGGCGGAGTCTTGACGAAAGTCCCATTTTTTTATTGGCTTATCAGATCTGACAGTAGGAATTCCATAAGCTTCTCTGCACCCCCACCCTGGTTGTGGGGTGGCCCTGAAGCTTCCAAACATCCCCCACGCTGGCTGAGGGCACCCAGTGGCTCCCTGGCACCTCGGCACTCCCTTCTCTTCTGGTTAAACAGGGAGCTGATGGCTATGCTCAAGTGGAAGAGAAGAGTTTATAGACCATGGAAGGAGGGGCTGGCCACTTGGGGACAATATAAGGCTGTTGTCAGAGGGTGTAGGGAGGCAACTAGGAAAGCTAAGGCCTCATTAGAAGTAAACCTGGCGAGAGGGGTCAAGGACAACAGGAAGAGCTTTTTCAAATACGTGGCAGATAAACACCAGAGGCAATGTAGGTCCACTGATGAACAAGGTGGATGCCCTGGTGACAGAAGACACAGAGAAGGCAAAGTTACTGAACGCCTTCTTTGTCTCTGTCTACTCTGCTGGAAGCTGTCCTCAGGAGCCCCGTACCGCTGAGGCCCCAGAGGAAGGCAGGACAATGGAGGAGTTTGCCTCGGATGATGAGGACTGGGTTAGGGAGCAGTTAGGCAATCTGGACATCCATAAATCCATGGGTCTGGATGGGATGCACCCACGGGTGCTGAGGGAGCTGGCTGAGGTCATTGCTGGACCACTCTCCATCATCTTCGCCAAGTCTTGGGAAATGAGAGAGGTGCCTGAGGACTGGAGGAAAGCAAATGTTACTCCAGTCTTCAAAAAGGGCAAGGAGGAGGACCCGGGTAACTACAGACTAGTCAGCCTCACCTCCATCCCTGGGAAACCGATGGAATAACTTACACTTGGTGCCATCTCAAGGCATATCAGGGATAAGAGGGTCATTAGGGGCAGTCAACATGTCTTCACCAAAGGGAAGTTGTGCTTGACCAAACTCATTGACTTTTATGAGGACATAACAAGATGGATGGATGATGGCAGGGCGGTGGACGTGGTCTACCTTGACTTGAGTAAGGCATTTGACACAGTGTCCCACAGCATCCTCACAGCTAAATTGAGGGAGTGCAGTCTGGATGATCGGGTAGTGAGGTGAACTGCGAACTGGCTGAAGGGAAGAAGCCAGAGAGTCGTGGTCAATGGGGCGGACTCTAGTTGGAGGCCAGTATCTAGTGAAGTGCCTCAGGGGTCAGTACTGGGGCCTATATTATTCAATATATTCATCAATGACTTGAATGAGGGAATAGAGTGTACTATCAGCAAGTTTGCTGATGACACGAAGCTGGGTGGAGTGGTTGACACGCTGGAAGGCTGTGCTGCCATCCAGAGACCTGGACAGGCTGGAGAGTTGGGCAGGGAAAAATTTAATGAAATATAACAAGGGAAGGGAGGTTGTTAGTAGGTCGAGAGAGGTTCTCCTTCCCCTCTACTCTGCCCTGGTGAGACCACATCCGGAATACTGTGTCCAGTTCTGGGCCCCTCAGTTCAAGGACAGGGAACTGCTGGAGGGAGTCCAGCGCAGGGCAACAAATTTGATCAAGGGAGTGGAGTATCTCTCTTATGAGGAAAGGCTGAGGGAGCTGGGTCTCTTTAGTTTGGAGAAGAGGAGACTGAGGGGTGACCTTATTAATGTTTACAAATATATAAAGGGTGAGTGTCACGAGGATGGAACAAGGTTCTTCTCGGTGACAACCAATGATAGGACAAAGGGTAATGGCTTCAAACTGAAACACAAGAGGTTCCACTTAAATTTGAGAAGAAACTTCTTCTCAGTAAGGGTGACAGAACACTGGAACAGGCTGCCGAGGGAGGTTGTGGAGTCTCCTACTCTGGAGGCATTCAAGACCTGCCTGGATGCCTTCCTGTGTAACCTCATCTAGGTGTTCCTGCTCCGGCAGGGGGATTGGACTAGATGATCTTTTGACGTCCCTTCCAATCCCTAACATTCTGTGATTCTGTGATTCTCCTAACGGCCCTGGCCAGGGTGCTCTGGGGCCAAACAAAAGAAGCTGTTAGCCTCAAACAGCAGAGAGAGAGGGAGATGTGCCTACTCCTTCCATGATGAAGGAGGAAGGGGGAGAGAGGGGGGTTTGCATCCTGCCACAGTCGGCTTCTGTGTGGCTCTTAGGTGCTCTGTCAGTTCGTGCCTAGCTCTTTTGGGTTCTGTAAGGATCTGTCAGGCCCTGTCAAGTTCTGCTGTCTTTGTTGGGCCCTGTCGTGCTCTGTAGGGCTCTGTCATCCCTGTCAAGTTTTTTCAGGCTCTTTCAGGCCCTCTCGGTCTCTGTGTGGCTTTGTCAAGATCTGTGTGTCTCTTGGGCTCTGTCAGGCTCTGTCGGGATCTGTCAAGGTTTTTTGTGCTCTTTCTGCCCTACCAGGTTTTTTTAGGCTCTGTAAAATCCTGTCAGGCTCTGTCGGGATCTGTCAAGGTTTTTTGTGCTCTTTCTGCCCTACCAGGTTTTTTTAGGCTCTGTGAAATCCTGTCATGCTCTGTCAGGACTTGCCAAGCTCTGTTGGGATCTGTCAAGGTTTTTTGTGCTCTTTCTGCCCTACCAGGTGTTTTTAGGCTCTGTAAAATCCTGTCAGGCTCTGTCAGGATCTGTCAAGTTTTTTTGTGTTCTTTCTACCCTACCAGGTTTTTTTAGGCTCTGTAAAATCCTGTCATGCTCTGTCAGGCCTTGCCAAGCCCTGTTGGGTTCTGTTGGGCTTTGTCAGGCTTTTTCGTACCCGGTCGAGCTCTGTCAGGCTCTGTCATGCCCTGGTGGGCTCCATCAATCTTTGCCAAGCCCTGTTGGGCTCTGTCAGGTTTTGTCGGGTTCTGTGTGGCACTTGTACTATCTGTCAGTTCCTGGCGAGCTCTGTTGGGTTCTTACAGTATCTGTCAGACTCCGTCAAGATCTGTTGGGCTTTGCTGGGCCCTGTCATGCTCTTTCAGGCCCTGTCGGGTTCAGTCAGAATCTGTCAGGATTTGCTGGGCTTTCTCCGGCTTTGTCAGGCTCTGTTGTGACCTCTTGGGCCATATCAGGCTATGTCAAGACTTTTTGGGGCATGTAAGGCACTTTTAATCTGTGTTATGCCCTGTCAGGCTCTGTCGGGCCTTGTCAAGCTCTGTCCAGGTCTTTTAGGCCTTTACAGTCTCTGTCTATCTATGTCGGTCTCTCTAGGGCATTTTCAGGCTGTGATGGTCTCTATCAGGCTTTGTTGGCTTTTGTCTGACTCTGTGGGGCCTGCTTGGGCTCTGTCAGGTTTTCTTGGGCTCTGTCAGGCCCGGTCAAGTGTTGTTAGGTAGTATTGGGCTTTGTTTGGCTTTTTGGATCCCTATCAGGCTGGACTCTATAGTACGCTGTCAGGTGATGTCAAGATTTGTAGGGCTCAGTCGCGATCTGTCAGGATCTGTAGAGCTTTGTCAATCCCTGTCAGGTTTTGTCAGGTTTTTTAGGGTCCTGTCGGTCTCTGTGTTGCTTTGTCGAGATCTGTCAGTCTCTCTCAGGCTCTGTCAATCTCTGTTGAGGTCTGTCAAGCTTTTTTGGGCTCTTTCTGCCTGACCAGGCTTTTTCAGGCTCTGTCAAGCCCCGTCAGGCTCTGTCAGGCTCTGTAGGGTTCTGTCAATCCCTGACAGGTTTTGTCAGGCTCCTTCAGACCCTGTCGGTCTCTTTGTGGCTTTGTTGAGATCTGTCAGTCTGTCTCGGGCTCTGTCAGGTGCTGTCGGTCTCTGTCAAGCTCATTTGAGATCTTTCTGCCCTAGCAGGCTTTTTCAGGCTCTCTAAAGCCCTGCCATGCTTTGTCAGGCCATGTCAGGCTCTGTCAGGCTTTGTCAGGATTTTTGAGGCTTTCTTGCCATTATTCAGGCCCTGTCGTGCTCTGTAAATTTTTGCTAAGCTCTTTCAGGCTCTGTCATACTTTGTCAGCCTTATCAGGCCCTGCTGGACTCTATAGTTCGCTGTCAGGTGTTTTGGGGATTTGTCGGGACCTGTCGAGTTCTGTTGGGCTCTGTTAGGCCCTGTTTGACTCTGTCAGGCTTTGTTGGGCCCTGTGAGACTGTGTTGGGCTCTGAAAGGCTTTCTCAGGTTCTGTTGGTCTCTGCCAATCTTTGTCGAAGTCTGTCAAGCTCTGTCGTGCTCTGTCATACCCTGGCGAGCTCTCTCAGGTTCTCTTAGGTTCTGCCAGGCCCTATCAAGCTCTTTGAGGCCTTGTCATGCTCTTTCAGGCTCTGTCAATTCCAGTCAGGTTCTGTTGGGCTCTTTCAAGCTCTGTTTGGCCCTGTCGGGCTTTGTCAAGATCTGTAAGGCTCTGTCAAGCTGTGTTAGGCCCTGTCAGGCCATGTCAGGATTTGTAGGGCTCTGTCCTGTTTTATTGGGCTCTGTTGGGTGTTGTTGAGCTCTGTGAGGCTCCATTGGGCGGTTTGGGGCTCTTTCAAGCTTTGTTGGGCCCTATAGGGCTCTGTAAGGTTCTGCTGGGATCTGTAAGGCTCTGTCAAGCTTTGTCAGGCCCTGTCGTGCTCTATAATGAAGAACTCGACAGGGCCCAACAAATGCCCACAACACCTGACACTATAGATTCCAGCACGGCCTGACAAATGCGAACAATGCACAACAGAGCTTGAAAGAGCTCGGCAAAGCTTGACATAGCATGACAGGGCCTGACACAGCTTGAGAGAGCCTTACAGATCACGACAGAAGCTGACAGAGCCCGAGAGGGCCCAAAAAAAGCTTGAAAGAGCCCAACAGCACCCATTGGAGCCTGAAAGACCTCGAGAATACCCAACAGAGCCCGACAAAACCCGACAGAGCCCGACAAAGCATGAATAATGGCAAGAAAGCCTGAAAAAGCCTGACAAAGCCTAACAGAGCCTGATAAAGCCTGAAAAAGCCTGGTAGGGCAAAAAGAGCTCAAATGAGCTTGACAGAGACCGACGGCACCTGACAGAGCCCGAGACAGACTGACAGATCTCAAGAAAGCCACACAGAGATTGACAGGGCTGGAAAAAGCCTGACAAAACCTCACAGGGATTGATAGAGTCCTACAAATCCTGACAGGGCCTGACACAGCTTGACAGAGCCTTACAGATCTGGACAGAGCCTGACAAAGCTTGACACAGATTGACAGTGCCCTACATGCCCCCAAAAAGCCCAACAAAACCTGATATGGCCCGAGAGATCACGACAGAACCTGACAAAGCCTGAGAAAGCCCAACAGATCCCGACAGATCCTGACATAATGTGACAGGGCCTGACAGATCCTGAACAGAACTCAACAGAGTCCGTCAGGGCCTGACTGAGCATGCAAAAGCCTGACAGAGCCTGACAAAACCCGACAGAGCCCAACAGAGCTCGACAAATCTTGGCAGAGCCGACCAGGTCCTTACAGAGCACGAACGGGCCTACCAGAAAGCAACACAGCTCAACAGGGTTCGACAAATCTTGACAGCACCTGATAGCGAACAACAGAGCCCGGCAGGACCTGACAGAAGCTGACAAAGTAAAGTACAACAGAGCCTGAAAGACATTAACAAAGCATTAACAAACCTAAAAGACCCCAACAAGGCCCGACAAAGCTTGAAAGAGCCTAAAAGCACCCAATGGAGCCTGACAGAGATCGAAAATACTCAACAGAGCACAACAAAACCCGACAGAGCCCTACAAAATCTGACATGGTCTGACAGAGCCCGATAGACTCCGAGAAACACCAATAGAGCCCTACAACGCCTGAATACGGACAAGAAAACCTGACAAAGCCTGACAAAGCCTAACAAAGCCTGGCATACCCTGACAGGGATCAAAAAAGTCTGAGAAAGCCCTACAGTACCCGACAGAACCTGACAAGGCCTGACAGAGCATGACAGGGTTTTACAGAGCCTGACAAAGCCTGATAGGGCAGAAAGAGCCCAAAAAGCTTGACAGAGCCCAACAGAGCCTGAGAAATCCCAACAGACCCTGACAGATCCTGACAGAACCCAACAGGGCCCGCCAGGAACTGACAGAGCATGCAAGAGCCACACAGAGCCCGAATAAACACGAGAGAGCCCAACAGAGATCGACAAAGCTTAACAGAGCTCACCAGGACCTGTCAGAACACGACAGGGCCTGCCAAAACCCAACAGAGCTCAATTCAACAAATCTTCACAGCTCCTCATAGAGAACGATAGAGCCCAACAGGACCTGACAGGGCCTGACACAGTTTGACAGAGCCTTACAGATCCTGAAAGAGCCTGAGAGGATCAGACAGAGTTTGAAAGTGCTAAAGAGAACCTGACAGGAATTGACAGAGCCCAAATACACCTAACAGTGCCCAACAGCTCTCGACAAAAAACCAACAGAGCCAGATAAAGCATAAGAGAGCCTGAAAAAGCATGACAGGGCCTGAAAGAGCCGACCAGAAACTGAGAGATCTGGTCAGAGCATGACAAATCCTGACTGAGCCCAACGGGGCCTGACAGATCCTCAAAGAACGCGACAGAGCCCAACAAAGCTCAACAAAGTTTTACAGAGCCCACCAGCACCTGACAGACTATGACAGGGCCTGCCAAAGCCCAACACAATACAACAGGGTTCCACAAATCCTGACAGCACCTGATAGCGAACAATAGAGCCCGGCAGAACCTGACAGAGGCTGACAGAGCTTGAAAGAGCCCAACAGAACCTGACAGGAATTGACGGAGCCCAACTAGCCCAACAGTGTTCGACAAAGGTCGACAAGGACCAGCAGAGCCAGATAAAGCGTGAAAGAGCTTGAAAGAGGATGACAAGGCCTGAAAGATCATGCTAGAGCCTGACAGAGCCCAACAGGACCTGACAGAGCCCAATAGAACTCAACAAGTCCCGACAAATCCCGACAGCACCTGACAGCGTACTACAGAGTCCAGCAGGGCCTGACAGAGGCCGACAAACTGTGAAAGAGCTCAGCAAAACATTACAAAGCATGACAGGGCCTGACACAGCTTGACAGAGACTTACAGATACCAACAGAATCTGACAGAGCCCGAGCAGGCCCCACAGAGTCAGACTTTGTTGTGCCCTTGTTAGCAATCAGGACACATAACCACGGGCGTAGTTATATGCGGTGCTTTATTTCAGCGCTGGGAAAACAGGGGTTCGCACCCAAAGCTGGCTTCGCCGGTCAGTTTAAGTTACACAGTATTTACACAGTCTATTCACATACATATTCATATATTCATTAAGATACATAACAGTTACTCAACATTGATTGCAACATCGATTGCAACATCGATTGCAACATCTTGGAACTACTTTGATCATGCACAGTGTCCTCTGGTGGTCTTTCAGGGGGTCTTCAGGATGAAGTAAGTAGTCTTCATCGCTTCTGTCCTTTTCACCTTTGGGTACTACACAGGCGTACTACTCTATAGTTGCATAACTGCTGACTTGCTCAATCTCCAGAGATACTGTATATACTTCTTCTCATTCTAGGCATATTTGGGCTAAGATAAAAGCTGGGTTGATAAGATAAGAGTATACTCGAATCCCTTGTAAGGTAAAACATGATGTGCTTGAACATCCTTTCAGGGACAGTTTACAAAAATGATTCATCCTTTCAGGAACATTTTGTAAAACTGATTCTGTTACTAACACCCTGGCATGCTCTGTCAGTCCTTGGCGGGCTCTGTCAGATTCTGTCTGGCTCTGTCAGGCCCTATCAAGTGTTGTTAGGAAGTGTTAGGCTTTGCTGGGCTTTTTTTATCCCAGTCGGGCTTTGTCGGTCTTTGTCAATCTTTGACTGACCCTGTCAGGACCTGTGGGGCTCTGTAAGCCCTTTTTGGGCTCTGTCAATCCCTGTCAGATTTTGTCAAGCTCTTTCAGGCCCTGTCGGTCTTTGTATGGCTTTCTCGAGATCTGTCGGTCTCTCTCGGGCTCTTTCAGGTGCTGTCGATCTCTGTCAAGATCCTTTGGACTCTATCTGCCCTACCAGGCTTTTTCTGGCTCTGTAAAGCCCTGTCATGCTCTGTCAGGCCTTGTCAGGTTCTTTTGATCCCTGTGGGGCTCTGTCAGGCTTTGTCAGGCTTTCTTGCCCTTATTCTGGCTTGTATGGCTCTGTTGGATTTTGTCAGGTTCTGTTGGGGGTTGTCGAGCCCTGTCAGGCTCCATTGGAAACTGTTGGGCTCTTCCAAGCTTTGTTGGACCCTGTCCAACCATGTAATGCATTTTTGAGCTCTTTCAGGCTCTGTAGCACTTTGTCAGCCTCTTTCAGGTCTTTCCTGAAAACCCTGACAGCACCTGATAGTGAATGATGGAGTCCGGCAGGACGTGACAGAGGCAGACAAAGGGTGACAGAGCCAGAAAGAGCTCAACAAAGCATTACAGAGCCCGACAGGGCCCAACAAAGCTTGACAGAGCTTAACAGTGCCCAATAGTGTCTGACAGAGCACGGTAATACCCAACAGAGCCTTACAATACCCGACAGAGCCCTACAAATCCTGACAAGGCCTGGAAGAGCCTAATAGAACCCAACGAAGCCTGACAAACCCTGATAGAGCCTTGTTGGTAAGAAAGATCCCAAAATAAGCTTGTCAGACTGGACAGAGACCAAGAGAGATAGACAGATCTCGACAAAGACCAACAGAGACCAACAGAGACCAATAAAGCCTGAGAGAGCCTGAAAGAATCTGACAGGGAATCACAGAGCCCTACAGAGACCCACAGAGCCTGATATACTGCAATGGAGACCAACAAAGTCCGAAAGGGATCAAAAAAGCCCAGCAAAGCCCAACACTGCCCAACAATGCTTGACAAGGCCTGACAGAGCCCAAAAAAACCCCAACAGAGCCCAAACAGGCCCCACAGACTGAGACAGAAGCCGACAAAGCCCGATAGAGCCCATCACAGCCCAAAAATGCCCTAGAGAGCCCGACATAGACAGAGCCTGACACAGTCTAAAAGACCTGGACAGAGCTTGACAAAGCCTGACAGAGCATGTCAGGGCATGACACAGATTGACAGTGCCTTACATGCCCCAAAAAAGCCTGACAAAGCCTGATATGGCCCAACAGATCCTGACAGAACCTGACAGGGCCTGACAGAGGACGAACAGCCCTGCCAGAAACCAACACAGCTCAACAGGGTTTGACAAATCCTGACAGTGCCTGATAGCAGTCGATAGAGCTCGGCAAGACCTTACAGAAGCTGACAAAGTGCTACAGAGACTAAAGGAGCTCAGCAAAGCATTACAGAGCCTGACAGGGCCAAAAAGTGCTTGAAAGAGCCCATCAAAACCTGACAGAAATTGACAGAGCCCAACTAAGCTCGACAGTGCCTGACAAAGCTCGACAAGACCCAACAGAGTCAGATAAAGCATAACAAAGCCTGAAAGAGCATGACAGGGCTTGAAAGAGCCTACCAGAAACTGAGATAGCCTGCCAGGCATGACAGAGCCTGACACAGCCTGACAGACTTTGACAAAGCTTGACAGAACCCAACAGAAACTGAGAAAGCCTGACAGAGCCCAAAAAAAATCTTGCACGGCCCAACAAAACCTGACAGAGCCACACAGGGCCTGACAGAGTCTGACAGATCTTGACAGGGCTTGACAAATCCGGACAGCACCTGTCAGCGAACTATAGAGTCCAGCAGAGCCTGACAGAGGCTGACAAAGCACAGTAGAGCCTTAAAGGGCTCAACAAAGCATTACAGAGCACGACAGTGCCTGACACAGATTGACAGAGCCTTCCAGATCCTGACAGAACCTGACAACAACCAACCAGGCCCAATAGAGCTTGAAAGAGCCAAACAGCACCCAATGGAGCCTGACAGAGATCGATAATACCCAACAGAATCCAACAAAACCCAACAGAGCCCTTCACATCCTGACATGGCCTGGCAGAGCCTGATAGACCTTGAGAAAACTAACAAAGCCCGACAAAGCCTGAATAAGGGCAAGGAAGCCCGACAATGCCTGACAAAGCCTGACAGAACGCGACAGAGTCTGACAAGGCCTGACAGAGCATGACAGGTCTTTACAGAGTCCGAGAGAGACTGATGGATCTCAACAAAGCCACAAAGACCAACAGGGTCTGAAATAACCTGACAAAACCTGACAGGGATAGACAGAGCCCTACAGAGCGAGAGAGAGACTGACAAAGCCCAACAGAGCCTGACAGATCGTGACAGAGACTGACAGAGCCCGAAAGGGGCTTACAGAGCCCCACATATTTTGACAGGAGTAGTCAAAGCCCAACAAAGCCCAACAAAGCCCGACAGGGATCAAAAAAGCCCAAAAAAGCCCAACAGTACCCAACAATGCTTGATGGGACCTGACAGAGCCCAACAAAACTGGACAGAGCCCGAGCAGGCCCCACAGAGTCAGAGAAAAGCTGACAAAGCTTGATAGAGCCCATTGCAGCCTAAAAATGTCCTAGAAAACAGAACATAGATACATAGAGCCCGTCACGGCCTAAAAGACCTGGAAAGAGCTTGACAAGGCCCGACAGACCCTGACAGGTCATGACACAGTGTCCTACATACCCGAAAATAACCCGACATAGACTCATATGGTCTGAGAGATCACGACAGTGCATGACAAAGCCTGAGAAAACCCAACAGATCCCGACAGATCCTGACAGAACCCGACAAGGCCTGACAGGTCACAACAAGGCCCAACAAAGCCCGACAGATACTGAAAGAACCCAACAGGGCCTGACAGAGTACAACATAGCCCAACAGGGTTCAACAAATCCTGACAGCGCCTGATAGCAAATGATAGAGCCTGGGAGGACCTGACAGAGGCTGACAAAGTGTGACAGAGACTAAAAGAGCCCAACAAAGCGTTACAGGGCCTGACACAACTTGACAGAGCCTTACAAATCTCAACAGAGCCTGACAGGGCCAGACAGAGCTTGAAAGAGCCCAACAGAATCTGAAAAAAAATTGATAGAGGCCAACTAAGCCTGACAGTGCTCAACAAAGCTTGAGAAGGACCAACAGAGCCAGATGAAGCCTGACAGAGCACAACAGGGCCTACCAGAAACTGAGAGAGCCTGCCAGCCTATGACAGAGCCTGACAGACTTCGACAAAGCTTGACAGAGCCCAGCAGTACCTGAGAAAGCGTGACACAGCCCGACAGAGTCTCACAGAGCCTAACAGCAACCCACAGGGCCCAACAAATCTTGACAGCACTTGGCAGTGAACTGTAGAGTCCAGCCATGTTACGGGGAATTAAAAATTAGCTAATTAACACTTAAAAAACTAACACTTAAAGATTTAAAGAGCTAAAAGAGAGCTAACCTTTTAACCCACATCACTATTGCCTAGCCTTGCTTATCTTTGTGTAATTTATTGTACGAGAAACAGGAGTTCACTGATGTCTTGCAAGGATAATAATCTGTGGGTGCATCCTTGGGTGAACTAGGTAACAGAAAATTGAGCACAGGACAGGAGATACGCCAGTTTTAACCAACTCAGCAGTCTGAGTCCTAAACAACTCATCACACTGAAACAAAGGCGACCGTGTACAGAGACGAGGACCCGGGTTCACGATTACTGCACAGCTACAACCAGGAAGAGCCAGAGCTGGAGACTATACAAATGGTTTCCTACAACTCATTGTAATACAAAATGTCTTCTCGTAGAAAAGTTATGAATATGTATAGGCGTTCCTAAACCTTTCATGAATATGTAACACTTTACTGCATTTCACCAAGCTCACAGCTACTTTAAATTTACACACATATTAGGTGAAATGATTCCCTGTGTGTTCGGCGCTGTAAATAAATAAGTAAATACATACCTTCTTTACAATCTCGAGGGTTGTAAGGTCATTTCCACACCTCATTTTATGAGCCAGGCAGGAGGGCGTTCTGCTTGGCTGCATGAATAGGTGATAACGACCGGCTTTGGCGCACCCCAAAGTTTCTTTTTTTTTTGGAAAGATCTCCATTTCCTTTGTTCATTGTGGGAGCAGACAAAGGACCTCCAGCAAAAACAGCGGATAAGGTACTACTAATAAAATTCCATTTAATTGCATTTGTCGAGGAGCCAGTAAGCCATGGAGAGACGTCTCACGCGTGGCCAGAGTTTCTGCAGTGGAAAAGGTACCTGGGAAGTGAGTGGGAGCTGCTGTCTTTTTGGGGGTAGCCACTAGCCATCATGGGAGTAGATCGAGCAACTCCAAGATTTCTGTGTCTCAATTTTGAGAGCCAGGATGGAATTTTGCTAATGACTAATCTTAGCAAGAGTGAAGGGTAAAGCAGAAATCTCTCTCTTTGCAGCTGTTGAAAAAGGTAATAGTGAAAAAGGAATAATTGGCCTATAAATGCCTGGTATCTTTTGTAAGTGCCTGGCATTCCATGCATTCCACTCTAAATCATTAAGTAACTCGTAAATCATAAAACCAACCAGCCGTGTTTGTGTGAGCTGTCTGAGTGTGTGCTAATTACAGTAATTACTGTTCATGGTGGTATGCTTTAGCCTGTGATCTGTATAAAGCAGAAGATGAGCTTAAAACGCCTTGATTTAAGTCACATGACATATGAGTTAAAATTACAGTACACACAATGTAAGAAAGTATATGCAGATATGTTTTTTACCCTCCAAAATCAGGGACATAATAACGAAATGGGAATCGGTTCCATTAGAATACTGAAGTACCATCTTGCTCTGCTTAGGATGCGTCTTTATACATTAGAGTAACTTAATGGGGAATCTTGATAAAAGAAAGTTTGAAACAATATTGTATTCACTTGTGGTTTGAATGTGGGGTTATATCAATTAGTGGCAATTAAATGTTGTTCCACAGAACTTGGAAAATAGGATGAGATGCAGAACTTTAAGTTAATTTACTTTTATTATTATCTAATAATGTTGAGACCAGGAAAGGATTTAAGTTTCTGAACTCTGATTCGTATGGAATTTATGTGGTAGTCGGAGATATGGAAAAAGAACAAACTAAATGTTATGATGGATGTGAGCTTGGGAGATTGTATTTAAGAGTGGTTTGAAAGTGGCTAGAACATGGATTGAATTTGACTAGGAAAATAATGGAAATAATGGACTTACATTTAATATATTGTTTTTCTGACATCTGCAAAAGGTAAAAGGGACTGAGGAATGTAACTATTGTTGAGCTAATTGGAATTACATATGAAGTGTATTATGATGGGAATGAAATTGAAAAACAAAAAAAGCGAAATATCCCACATCTGTGTTGTAGTATAAGTTACAGACCTGTGCCAAGCTGTAAGATAAACTCAGCCTTCCTCATCCTTGTGGCCTTACCTTTGTCTAAACTGCAGCAAAGAGAAAAAGAAAAAATAGAAAAAAATGCTACTAGAAGCAGCAGAGGGGGAAAGAAGCGGGGGGAGGAAAAGCTGTATGCCTCTGAGGGTAGCCTTACACCCAAAATGGTGCAAGGTCCCCTACAGAAGTTACAGAAACTGAGAGCAACAGAAAGTAGAAATTAGGAAATGTATTTAGATGAAGCTTGGAGAGTATTCAGTAACAGGGAAAAGGAAGATTGTTGAAAGGATAAGACAGTATAGAACTAAAGAGGTTGGAAGGTTTTGAAAGCTTGTAGAGAGAGATCAATGTACATTGGGAAAATGAATGTTGGGGAAGATAGAGAAGATTTAGGCAGAGAGAAAAGGACAGTAGTAAGTTTTGAAAAAGGCAGATGGGAACTTGGAATGAACAGAAATAAATGGATGCAGTAACCAGATTTGAAAAAGGAGAAATTACTCTGGAGGCAAATGATCACAAATATATGAAAATAATGGGTTTGCTTTAAACAACCATGTGTATCCCTGGATACAGACTACTGATGTACCTGGAAGGGCAAAAATGCTGCACTTACAGAGGTAAAAATCAAAGAAAAAGAAAAGCCGGTAAGGATAAAACAATACCCTTAGAAAAGGGAGGACAGGGAAGGAATTCAGCCTGTAATAGAGAAATTCATACAAATCATGTTATAAACAAAATAACAGAGGACCTCTACCCAGTGGTAGCGAACCCATACACCTTTCTGACTGTATTAACTTTGATCTGGTTTACTGTTTTAGATTTAAAAGATACCTTTTTGTCTCTCTCCATGAAGCCAGACAGATAATATTTATGTAAGACCCAGCTCACACAGACAGTGTTAACAGAAGGATTAAAGAACAGTCCGACAATATTTGGAAATCAGCTCTCCAAAGATCTTGAACCTTGGGAAGACACATCTGATGAAGGATAGACGCAACAATATGTGGATGACATCCATAAATCCATGGGTCCGGATGGGATGCACCCACGGGTGCTGAGGGAGCTGGCTGAGGTCATTGTTGGACCACTCTCCATCATCTTTGCCAAGTCTTGGGAGACGGGAGAGGTGCCTGAGGACTGGAGGAAAGCTAACATCACCCCAGTCTTCAAAAAGGACAAGAAGGAAGACCCGGGTAATTATAGACCGGTCAGCCTCACCTCCATCCCTGGGAAAGTAATGGAACAACTTCTCCTTGGTGCCATCTCAAGGCATTTCAGTGATAAGAGGGTCATTAGGGGCAGTCAACATGGTTTCACCAAGGGGAAGTCGTGTTTGACCAACCTCATAGCCTTTTATGAAGATATAACGAGGTGGATAGATGATGGCAGGGCGGTGGATGTGGTCTACCTTGACTTTAGTAAAGCATTTGACAGTCTCCCACAGCATTCTCATAGCTAAACTGAGGGACTGTGGTCTGGACGATCGAGTAGTGAGGTGGACTGCAAACTGGCTGAAGGAAAGAAGCCAGAGACTCGTGGTCAATGGGGCAGAGTCCGGTTGGAGGCCTGTATCTAGTGGAGTGCCTCAAGGGTCGGTGCTGGGGCCAGTATTGTTCAATATATTCATCAATGACTTGAATGAGGGAATAGAGTGTACTATCAGCAAGTTTGCTGATGACACCAAGCTGGGAGGAGTGGTTGACATGCCAGAAGGCTGTGCTGACATCCAGCATGACCTGGACAGGCTAGAGAGTTGGGTGGGGGAAAATTTAATGAAATATAACAAGGGCAAATGTAGAGTATTGCATCTGGGCAGGAACAACCCCAGGTTCCAGTATAGGTTGGGGAATGATCCATTAGAGAGCAGTGTAGGGGAGAGGGACCTGGGGGTCCTGGTGGACAGCAGGATGACCATGAGCCAGCACTGTGCCCTTGTGGCCAGGAACGCCAATGGCGTCCTGGGGTGTATTAGAAGGGGGATGGTTAGTAGGTCGAGAGAGGTTCTCCTTCCCCTCTACTCTGCCCTGGTGAGACCACACCTGGAATATTGTGTCCAGTTCTGGGCTCCTCAGTTCAAGAAGGACAGGGAACTGCTGGAGAGAGTCCAGCGCAGGGCAACCAAGATAATTAAGGGAGTGGAGCACCTCCCTTATGAGGAAAGACTGAGGGAGTTGGATCTCTTTAGCTTGGAGAAGAGGAGACTGAGGGGTGACCTTATTAATGTTTATAAATATATAAAGGGTGAGTGTCACGAGGATGGAGCCAGGCTCTTCTCAGTGACAAACAATGGTAGAACAAGGGGTAAACGGTTTAAACTGGAACACAAGAGGTTCCACTTAAACTTGAGAAGAAACTTCTTCTCAGTGAGGGTAACAGAGCACTGAAACAGGCTGCCCAGGGGGGTTGTGGAGTCTCCTACTCTGGAGACATTCAAAACCCACCTGGACACGTTCCTGTGTAGCCTCATCTAGGTGTTTCTGCTCCGGCAGGGGTATTGGACTAGATGATCTTTTGAGGTCCCTTCCAATCTCTAGTATTCTATGATTTTATGATTCTATGAAAGCTAAACAGAGCCCACCAGGGCTGACAGAGCCCAATACAGCTCAACAGGGTTCGACAAATCCTGACAGCACCTGATAGCAAACGATAAAGCCCGGCAGGCCCTGAGAGAGGATGACAAAGTGTAACAGAGACTAAAAGAGCTCAACAAAGAATTACAGAGCCTGACAGGGCCTGACACATCTTGACAGAGCCTTAGAGATCTCGACAAAGTTTGTCAGAGTCTGACAGCACTTGAAAGAGCCCAACAGAACCTGACAGGAATTGACAGAGCCAACTAAGCCCGACAGTGCCTGACAAATCTTGACAAGGACCAACAGAGCCAGATAATGCGTACAGGGCCTGATAGAGCATGACAGGGCCTACAAGAGCATGCTAGGGCCTGACAGAGCCCAACAGGGCCTGAAAGAGCCCAACAGAACTCGACAGGTCCCGACAAATCCCGACACCACCTGACAGCGTATTATAGAGTCCAGCAGGGCCTGACAGATGCCGACAAACTGCGTAAGAGCCTGAAAGAGCTCAACAAAACATTACAGTGCACAACAGGGATTGACACAGCTTGACAGAGCCTTACAGATCCCGAGAGAACCTGACATAGCCTACCATACACTGAGAGAGCCTGCAAGAGCATGACAGAGCCTTGCAGACTTCGACAAAGCTTGACAGAGCCCAACAGAACCTGGGAAAGCCTGACGGAGTCTGACACAGTCTCATAAGCCCCAACAGAGCCCAACAGGGCCTGACAGAGCCTGACAGAACTTGACAGGGCTGGAAAAATCCCAACAGCACCTTTCAGCCAACTATAGAGTCCAGTAGGGCCTGACAGAGGCCAATAAAGTGCGACAGAGCCTGAAGGAACTCAAGAAAGCATTACAGAGCACGACAGGGCCTGACACAGCTTGACAGAGCCTTACAGATCTTGACAGAATCTGAAAGAGCCTGAGCAGGCCACACAGAGTCATACCTTGTTGCGCCCTGGCGTGCTCTATCAGTCCCTGGCAGGCTCTGTCGGGTTTTGTCTGTCTCTGTCAGATCCTATCAAGTGTTGTTAGGCAGTGTTAGGTTTTTCTGTGCTTTTTTGATCCCAGTCTAGCTTTGTCGGTCTTTGTCGAGCTTTGACGGCTCCTGTCAAGACCTGTGGCGCTCTGTAAGCCCTTTTTGGGCTCTGTCACAATCTGTCAGGCTCTGTTGGGCTCTGCAGGGCTCTGTCAATCCCTGTCAGATTTTGTCAGGCTCTTTCAGGCCCTGTCGGTCTCTGTATGGCTTGAGATCTGTTGGTCTCTCTCTGTCGGGCGCTGTCAGTCTCTGTCAAGCTCCTTTTGGCTCTATCTGCCCTACCAGACTTTGTCAGGCTCTGTAAAGCCCTGTGATGCTCTGCCAGGCCTTGTCAGGCTGTTTTGATTCATGTTGGGCTCTGTCAGGCTTTGTCAGGTTTTGTCGGGCTTTCTTGCCCTTATTCTGGCTTCTATGACTCTGTCGGGTTTTTTCGGGCTCTGTTGGGGGTTGTTGAGCTCTGTCAGGCTCCATTGGACACTGTTGGGCTCTTTCAAGATTTGTTGGACCCTGTTGAACCCTGTAATACTTTTTTGAGCTCTTTCAGGCTCTGTAGCGCTTTGTCAGCCTCTTTCAGGTCTTGCCGAACTCTATTGTTCACTGTCAGGTGCTGTCAGGATTTGTTGAATCCTGTTGCATTTCATTGGGCTCTGGCAGGCCCTGTCATGCTCTGTCAGGCCCTGGTGGGCCCTCTCTAGCTTTGTCGAGCTCTGTTGGGGTCTACCGAGTTTTGTCAGGCTCTATGAGGCTCTTGTGGGCTCTGTCAGTCCCTGGTAATCTCTGTCAGGTTCTGTCTAAATCTGCCAGGCCCTGTAGGGCTCTGTCGGGCTTTGTTGGGCCCTGTCGTGCTCTGTAATGTGCTCTCAGATTCTGTCAGCATTTGTCGAGATTTCTTGGGCCCTGTCATGCTCTGTCAGGCCCTGTCAGGTTCTGTCAGGCTCTGTTGGGATCTGTTGGGCTTTCTCAGGTTTTGTTGTGTTCTATTGTGCCGTATCAGGCTTTGTTGGGCTTTTTTGGGGCATGTAGGACACTGTCAATCTGTGTCATGCCCTGTTGGGCTCTATCATGCGTTTTCAAGATCTGTCCAGGTCTTTTAGGCCGTGACAGGCTCTGTCAGGCCCTATCAGGCTTTTCCAGGCCCTGTCATACTGTTTCAAACACTGTCACGCTTTATCTGGATCTGTTGGGCCTTGTTGAGCTTTGCTGGGTACTGTCAGGTTTAGTTGGGCTCTGTCAATTTCTGCCAGGTTCTTTTGGGCTCTTTCAACCTCTGTCTGGCTCTGTCTTGCTCTGTCAGACCCTGGTGGCCTCTGTCAAGTTTGTCGAGCTTTGTTGGGCTCTCTCGGGTTTTTTGGGGCTTTGTGTGGCTCTTACGCTCTCTGTCAGTTCCTGGCGGTCTCTGTGGGGTTCTGTCAGGATCTATCAGGTTCTGTCAAGCAATGTTGGGCTTTGTCGAGCCCTGTCATGCTCTGTCAGACCCTGTCGAGTTCTGTCAGGATCTGTCAGGATCTTTTGGGCTTTTTCAGGCTTTATCGGGTTCTGTCGGGACATATCAGTCTTTGTTGGGATTTGTCTGGCTTTCTTCCCCGTATTCACGCTTTGTCAGGCTCTGTCAGGCATGTCCGGGTTTGTAGGGCTCTGTCATGTTTTGTCAGGCTCTGTTGGGTATTGTCAAGCTCTGTCTGGCTCCACTGGGCTCTATTTGGCTCTTTCAAGCTTTGTTGGGTCCTGTCGGGCTCTGTCAGGTTCTGTCAGGATCTATCAGGCCTTGACAAGCCCTGTCGGGTTCTGTCAGGACCTGTCGGGATCTCTAAGGCTCTGTCAAGATGTATCAGGCCCTGTGAGACTGTGTAGGGCTCTGTCAGGCTTTCTCAGATTCTTTTGGGTTCTGTCAAGCTTTGTCGTGCACTGTCGGGATTAATTGGGCTCTGTCAGGTTCTGATGGGCGCTTTCAAGTTCTTTCAATTTCTGTTGGGATCTGTCATCCTCTGTCGAGATCTGTAAGGTTCTGTCAAGCTGTGTCATGGTTCTGAAGAATTTGAGAGAATGTGTTGTTTTTACTTGTCTGATCCTTCTGAATCTATTCATGGAACTTTAGACAAAGTAAACCAGCACATTAATAAGATGGTCATAGTAGAATTAGGGGCCCAACAGAACCTGACAGGAATTGACAGAGCCCAACTAAGCCCGACAGTGCCCGACAAAGATCAACAAGGCCCAACAGAGCCAGATAAAGCATGACAGAGCCCGAAAGAGTGTGACAGGGCCTTAAGGAGCTCGATAGGCCATGACAGAGCAGGACGGGGCCTAACAGAGCCTACCAGAAACTGAGAGAACCTGCCAGGGCATGACAGAGCCTGACACACTTCGAAAATGCTTGACACAGCCCAAGAAACTGAGAAAGAGTGACAAAGCTCGACAGAGTCTCACAGGGTCTAACAGTGAGACTGAACTCGACAGGGCCCAACAAATCCTGACAGCACCTGGCAGTGAACTATACAGTCCAACAGTGTTACAGGGAATTAACAATCAACTAATTAACACTTAGAGAACTAACACTTAAAAGACTTAAAGAGCTAACAGAGAGATAACCCACATCACTATTGCCTAGCTTGCTTAACTTTGTGTAATTTATTGTATGAGAAACATGAGTCTGCTGACACCTTGCAAAGATAATAATCCTTGGGAGCATCCTTGGGTGAACTAGGTAACAGAAACTTGAGCAGGACAGGACAGGAGATAGGTCAACTTTAACCAACTCAGAAATCTGAGTCCCAACCAACTCATCACACTGGACCAAAGGTAACCGTCTACAGAGAAGAAGACCCAGGTTCACGAAGATTATGCAGCTGCAACCAGGAGGAGCCGGAGGTGGAGACAATAGAAATGGTGTCCCAGAACTCACTGTAATAAGAAATACCTTCTCGGGGACAGGTTATGAATATGTATAGGCATTCCTAAACCTTTCATGAATATGTAACACTTCACTGTATTTAACCAAGCTCACAGCTACTGAAAATTTACACACATATTAGGTGAAGTTATTCCCTGTGTGTCCAGCGCTGTAAATACATACTTTCTTTACAATCTTAGGGGTTGTAAGGTCATTTTTGACTCCTCATTTTGGCGAGCCAGGCAGGAGGGCGTTCTACTTGGCTGCATGAATAGGTGAGAATGGCTTTCTTTGTCACGCCCTGAAGTTTTTTTCTCAAGAACTCTGCTCCCAGCTGTTCATTTGCAGGAGCAGACAAAAGACCTCCGGCAAAAACAGCGAATAAGGTATGTTGCAATCAAATTGCATTTAATTGCATTTGGTGGGGAGCCACTAAGATGTAATGGGATGCATCGCCCATGGCCAGCGTGTCCTCAGTGGTAAAGGTCCCTGGGAATTGGGGGCTGCTCTCTGAGAGTCGACCGCTAACGATCTTGGGAGTAGATCGAGAAACTCCGAGGTTTCTGCGTCTTGGTTTCGAGAGCCAGGATGGATATTTGCTAGTGATTTTAGTGGGGTGAAAGGTAATGCAGAGATGTCTCTTTTTGCATCTGCTGGAAAACGTAACAGTCAGTGCCAAAGGAATAATAGTTGATCTGTAACTGCGTGTTATCTTTTGTAAGTGCCTGGGCATTCCATGCATTCCGTTCTAAACCATAAAGTAAATCGTCAGTCGTAATACAAACCAGTCGTGTCTGTGTGAGCTGTGTGAGTGCGTGCTAGTTATAGTAATTACTGTTTAAATGTATGGTGGTAGGCTTTAGCCTGTGATCTGTATAAAGGAGAAGATGAGCTTAAACCACCTTGATTTAAGTCACATGACATGCGTTAAATTACAGTGCACGCGGTGTAAGAAAGTATATGCAGATATGTTTTTCACCTTCCAAACCAGGGACATAATAACAAATGGAACCAGTTCCGTTAAAACACAAAAATACCATATTGCTCTCCTTAGGATGCATCCTTACACATTAGAGTAACTTAGTGGGGAATCCTGGTAAAAGAAAGTTTGAAACAACATTGTATTCACTTGTGGTTTTCAATGTGGGATTATAGGAATTAGTGGCAATTAATGTTGTTCTGCAGAACTCGGGAGAAATCGGATGAAGTACAGTACTGTAAGTTAATTTGCTCTTATCGTTATCTAATAATTTTGAGACGAGGAAACGATTTAAGTTGTTAAATTTTGATTTGCATTGAATTTATGTGCTAGTCAGAGATATGGAAAAAGAACAAACTAAATATTATGATGGATGTGAGCTTGGGAGAGATTGTATTTAAAAGTGGTTTAAAAATGGCTAGAATATGAACTGAATTAGATCTAGGAAAATAATGGAAATAATGGACTTTAATATGCTGTTTTTCTGACATCTGCAAAAGGTAAATGGGACTGAGGAATGTAACTATTGCTGAGCTAATTGGAATTGCATATAAAGTGTATTATGACTAGAATTAAATGGAGAAACAAAAAAAGCGAAATATCCCAGGCCTGCGCTGTAACATAAATTTCAGGTCTGTGTCAAGCTGCAAGATAAACTCAACCTCCTCCGTCCGCGTGGCCTTGCCTGTGTCTAAACTGCAGCAAGGAGAGAAAGAAAAAAAAAAAAAAACAAAAAACAGGAAAACCACTGCTTGAAGCGGCGAAAGTTGGGGGGCAAGCCATATGCCTCTCAGTGTAGCATCTAGCACCCAAAATGGTGCAAGGTCCCCTAGAGAAGTTATGGAAACTGAGGGCAACAGAAAGTAGAAATTTGGAAATGTTTTAGAGATGAAGCTTGGAGAGTATTTAGTAACAGGGAAGAGGAAGATTGTTGAAAGGATGAGAAAGTAGGGAACTAAAGAGGTTGGAAGGCTTTGAAAGCCTTTAGAGGGAGATCAATGTCTATTGGGAAAATGAATGTCGGGGAAGGTACAGAGGAAGTAGGCAGAGAGAGAAATGGACAGTAACAAGTTTTGAAAAAGACTGATGGGAACCTGGAATGAAGAGAAACAAGTGGAATTTTTGGTAGATTGCCAATAAATAACGATTACATAGTTGGTAAAGGGAGCCACTGGCCAAAGTGAAAGGGCATATTTTTGTGAACCTTTGAAACACAAATTGGGTAAACAAGTAGGTATTTATAATTTTTTTTGTATGCCAAATTCCCTGAAACCTATTTCAGGGAGAAATCTGTTGGAACAAATGGATGCAGTAATCAGATTTGAAAAAGGAGAAATTACTCTGGAGGTAAATGATCAGCAATATATGAAAATAATGGACTTGCTTTTAGCAGCTGTTCCCACAGAGTGCAAGATTAATGAAGAAGCTGTGAACCAAGTGTAGCCCAGGGTATGGGCTAGTGATGTACTTGGAAGGGCCAAAAATGCTCCACCCGTGTCCTGGTTTTGTTAAAAACAAGTTTCTCTTTTAGTGAATTTGCTTGTCAGCTAAAGCTTTTATATTAGCTGCATTGTCCTGGAAAACCAGATACATGTTTTGGTAGACATAGCAATGGAATGTGAGGTTATTGATAACGAATCGATGCACATCTCTTGAGAGGGGCAACAAGAAACAGATGACCAAGAAACTGACCAACTGACCACTGACCAACTGACCATCCCATTCATGTGAATACTTCATATAAAAGTGTGAGATCGCGAGGATCTTGTCTATTTTCCTTATGGCCAACATTAGGAGAGGACCTTGCTATTCGTCCCTGCGAACTGAAGGCCTAGTGACAGACTGAATCCAGCTCCGGTTGGCTGCAGAGTCTAATCCAGGACTTTGGGTGCTGGCTCTGCATTTGCTGGGACTTTCAAGATTGGTTTTGTATATTTTGTATTATTTTCTCCATTTTTATTAGTAGCATTAGTAAAACACTTTTAATTTTTCCAACTCTCTTCTCTCTGTCCTTTCCCTTCTGATCGCCTGTCCTGAGTGGGAAGGGGGGAGAGGGAGGGGTTGAAGGGGGAAGAGGGGTTTAACAATACATCTGCCACGGTTTTATTGTCACTCCACAATCAAAAACCTCAACAGATAATTGGCGCCCAACGTGGGGCCCGTGAAAGGGTTAAAATTTGGCACTAAAAAGGGGTAAATTTGGAGATTTTTTGCTTTGCTACTGCTCTGACGTACCTTTCAATTTTCTTGGAACGGTGCTAACTCATAGATTTGTGAAACTCACGAGTCTGTTTGCTTTGGACATTATTTAGTGGTATTAAGGCAGAGTGATTTTCATTGGTTTAGAAATGTTGTGGAATAAGCTGTATCAGTTCTTTTTTACATTATGCTTGGTGGTACCATACCTATGCTAGGCATTCTTTCTGAATTGAAGTATTCATAATATAACAACAAGAAACTGGACAATGGTTATGATGATACTGTGTGGTTTGGCACCAGTTTATTTCATTATACTGCAGCCGCTAATGAATTTCTACTCCTTTTTGCACTTCCTTGAAAAACCTCTGGGAGAGATAAAAAACCGATACGGCTATGTATTTGCTAATTGGTCGAGCAAATCTTTAGAAATGCTGGCTAACAATATTTATGCTTTTTCTTTAGGACAATTTACAAACATTTTTGAGAGCTTCAAATATCCTTGGAGCTTTGATAGAACTATGATGGTGCTATTTCGTTTGCTGAATGTGTGTCAGTTCGTGTTACTGTTAAAAGAAATGAGGTTAAATAGGAGGTTTGCGTCTCTTTTTAGTCCTGAGATTTGCGGCGTGTCTTCAGAAGCTTTAGCAAAAAACACTCCTAGCCGCCCGAGAAAAAGCAAAACAGCGAAAGCTGCCACTGCAGCAACTGCCCCACCCATCATAGACACCGTTGCTTCGCAGGCCCAAGCTACAACTCCCCCGCAAGGCTCGACTGCCAAGGTCACAGCAGATAATGCTACTTCTCCAGCCTCAAAGGCTAACAAGGCAGCCCCTCCTTCCTCACACACTGGTCACTGTTGCTGCTGTAACCATAACAATCACTGCGACTATGCCAATGCCAGTGACAATCATTCCGACTCTGGAAATGAATCAAATGATGGTGAGCCTATATCAGCATCAGTTGCTGGTAGTAAGAAAGTCAATAGAAAGACTACTCGTATAACAGGTGATAGCACAGGGGCCACAGGGGCAACATCAACCCAAGGGGCATCACCAGCACAGGGAGGAGATGAAGTGACCACCACTCAGCCCTTTTCTCCAAGTGAGCTGACAGATCTGCAAAAAGACCTCACTTGTCTTGAAGGCAAGAATATTGTATGCTGGCTGCTCCGAAGGGGGAGATAACGGAGAAGAAACAATCGAATTGGAAGGCAACTGGGATCTCTGTCAAAAGATTCCACCACTGATAGGGCAATTTCAAGAGACCCTAACGCCACTACCCTCTGGACCCGACTCGGGACAGCTATGAGAGTAAGATTTCCCTACAAGGAAGATTGTATATGCACATTAGGGAAATGGAATACTATGGAGAGAGGTATCCAGTTCCTGAGAGAATTAACTGTGTGAGAGATCATCTATTTTGGACCAAACAACCCACAGGGGACAGACCCAGATAGAATCATTTGTACATGACTTCTGTGGCGCAGATTTGTGCAAAGTGCACCGCCTGCATATGCTAAGTCAATGGCATCAATGATCTGGACACCAGGAGTACAAACCATTTCTATCACAATTGAACAGCTTTGGGAATTTGAGGACAGCCTTGCTATTTCTCTATGGGCTTGTGTCTCTGCTGTGGATAAACTGTGTGAAAAATCTGATGACCGGTTTGAAAAGCTGTTGCAAGAAATCAAAGAACTCAGAGAAGACACATACCATTCACGACCTGTACGAACCTATGTTTCATCTATTAGGAGAAGGCGTTTCCAGTCTCAAGAGAGAGGACAGAGGCAGCCCACAAAAAGAGGTTCACTGTGGTTCTTCCTACAGGAGCAGGGAGAAAACATGAATAGGTGGCATGGAAGACCTACCTCAGAAATTCAAGAACGAGTATGTGAGATAAAAGGAAAAACTCCTAGAAAAATGGCTGCTCCAGTTTACAAAAGGGGCAGAAGAGATTCTGATGCTCTTGAGGGAACCTCTAATTCACACCCGGACACTGTGTAAAACAGAAATTAGAGGTGCCCTGCCTCCAACCAGGTGAAGGAAAGAGATAACAAAGTTTATTGGATTGTATGAATACGATGGCCTGGTACAACCCATCCCCAGGAGTACAAAGCTTTAGTGGACACTGGTGCTCAGTGCACAGTAATTCCTTCTAACTATAAAGGAACGCAATCCATCAATATTGTTGGAGTGACGGAGTATCCCAGGAACTGACTGCTGTAGAGGCTAAAACGAGCCTAACTGGAAAAGAGTGGGAAAGGCACACTGTTTTGATGGGCCCAGATGCTCCATGCATCCTTGGCATAGACTACCTCAGGAGAGGGTATTTTAATGACCCAAAAGGGTATAGGTGGGTATTTGGTATAGCAGCTGTGGACACTCAGAAAATTGAACGGCTGTCTGATTTGCCTGATCTTTCAGATGACCCTTCTGTTGTAGGACTGCTGATGGTTGGCAATCAGCAGGTGCCAATTGCTACCACGATGGTGCATCGCCTACAAGATCACACCAATCAAGACTCTTTGATTCCTATCCAGAAGTTGATCCGTCAATTGGAAAGCCAGGGTATGATCAGTAAGACTAACTCACATTGTAACAGCCCAATCTGGCCAGTGCGCAATCTAGTGATGAGTGGAGACTAACTGTAGAATATCGTGACCTGAATGAAATTAGACCACCATTGAGTGTTGCTGTGCCTGACATGCTAGAACTGCAATTTGAACTGGAGTCAAAGGCAGCTAAGTGCTATGCTACAAATGACATTGCTAATGCATTTTTCTCTGTTCCTTTAGCAGCAGAATGCAGGCTGTGGTTTGCTTTCATCTGGAGGGGCATCCAGTACACATGGAATCGCTTGCCCCAGGGGTGGAAACACAGTCCTACCATCTGCCATGGACTGATCCAGACCACAATGGAGCAAGGTAAAGGTCCAGAACACTTGCAGTATGCTGATGACATCATCGTATGGGGCAACACAGTAAAAGAAGTCTTCGAGAAAGGTGAGAGAATAATTCAGATTCTTTTGGACGCTGATTTTTCCATAAAATGAAGCAAGGTCAAGGGACCTGCACAAGAGATGCATTTTTTAGAAATAAAATGGCAGGGTGGGTGTCATCATATCCCCATGGATGTGATCAACAAAATTGCAGCAATGTCTCCACCTACTAATAAAAAGGAGACACAGACAACATTGGGCATTGTAGGTTTTTGGAGAATGCATATTCCTGACTACAGCCAGATTGTGACCTCTCTCTTTCAAGTGATTCGTAAAAAAAACCTATGTGATTGAGGCCCTGAACAATGACAAGCCTTTGAATAAATTAAGTGTGAGATAACTCATGCGGTGTCCCTTGGACCAGTTAAAACTGGACAAGACATTAAAAATGTGTTGTACGCTGCAGCCGGAGATAATGGACTTACCTGGAGCCTCGGGCAGAAAGCACCAGGAGAAACCCGAGGTCGACCCTTAGGTTTTTGGAGTCAAGGATACAAAGGATCTGAGGCCAACTATACTCCAACTGAAAAAGAGATACTAGCAGCATATGAAGGAACCCGAGCTGCTCCTCCTAGGACCACCTTGACTGCCAGGGCTGAGCTGGATGTTCAAAGGGACAGTCTGCTCTACGCAGCATGCAACCGATGTTATGTGGAGTAAATGGATTGCACTGATCACACAACAAGCTCAAATTGGAAGTCCCAATCGTCCAGGGATCTTAGAAGTGTTTACAGACTGGCCAGAAAGCAAAGACTTTGGGATGTCTCCACATGAGGAGGAAGTAACACGTGCTGAAGAAGCACCACCGTATAATACACTATCATAGACTGAAAAGCAGTATGCACTGTTCACAGATGGATCCTGCCGTCTTGTAGGAAAACATCGAAGGTGGAAAGCTGCTGTGTGGAGTCCCACACGACAAGTTATAGAAGCCACTGAAGGACAAGGTGAATCCAGTCAATTAACAGAAGTGAAAGCCATCCAGCTGGCTTTGGACATTGCTGAACGAGAAAAGTGGCCAATACTTTATCTCTATACTGACTCATGGATGGTAGCAAATGCCTTGTGGGGGTGGCTACAGCAATGGAAGAAAAGCAACTGGCAGCGCAGAGGTAAACATATTTGGGCTGCCACACTGTGGCAAGACGTTGCTGCTCGGCTAGAGAGCCTGCCTGTGAAAGGTCGTCATGTAGATGCTCATGTGCCTAAAAGTCGAGCTACCGAGGAACATCTAAACAACCAAGAAGCGGATCAAGCTGCTAAGATTAAAGTAGCTGAGGTGGACTTGGACTGGCAACTTAAAGGTGAACTTTTCCTAGCTCGGTGGGCCCATGATGCTTTAGGGCATCAAGGTAGAGATGCAACATCTAAATGGGCTCACGATCGAGGGGTGAATTTAACTATGGACACTATTTCACAGGTTATTCATGAATGTGAAACTTGCGCCGAAATCAAACAAGCAAAACGGTTAAAGCCTGTATGGTGTGGGGGGCGATGGTTAAAGTATGGAGAAGCTTGGCAGATTGATTATATTACACTTCCATAAACACGTCGAGGTAAGCGTTATGTACTTACAATGGTGGAAGCAACCACTGGATGGTTGGAAACATATGCCGTACCTCATGCTACAGCCCAGAATACTATCTTGGGCCTTGAAAAGCAAGTCCTTTGACCACATGGTACACCAGAAAGAATTGAATCAGACAATGGTACTCATTTCAAAAACAGTATTATAGACAATTGGGCCAAAGAACATGGTATTGAGTGGGTATATCATGCAGCAGCCTCTGGGAAAGCTCAAAAGGTACAATGGTTTGTTAAAAAATACACTAAAGGCACTTGGTGGTGCAACCTTTAAAAACTGGGATTCACGTTTAGCAAAAGCTACTTTGTTGGTCAGCACTAGGGGATCAACTAATTGAGCTGGGCCTGCCCAATCAGATATTCTATGGACTGTAGAAGGAGATAAAGTCCCTGTAGTACACATGAAAAATATGTTAAGGAAGGCAGTCTGGGTTACTCCTGCCTCAGGCAAAGGTAAGCCCATTCGTGGGATTTTTTTGTCCAAGGACCTTGCAGCACCTGGTGGGTGATGCTTAAGGATGGAGAAGTTTGGTGTGTACCTCAAGGGGATTTGATTCTAGGTGAAAATATTCAATATTGAACTGCATGATGTTAATTGCCATACTAACAGTGTTTAATAAGTGTCTTTCAGATCAAGACAGTGATGATGAAACCAGAGCTAGCTTCTTTGAGTGGCGCCTGACAACTTCTTTGAAGTTGATTTCTTTAACCCACAAACAGCGGTCATGAGATGCACTAGATGTACCATTTTTCCTGCCCTGGGAGACTGTTGTGTCAAATGAACTTAATGAAATTTTTCAGAGGATGGTCTACTGATTAAGAAAATGATGAATTACTCCTGTGTATATATGTACATAGGTGTGTATATATATATATATAGTAGTAGTGATTAATTCAATTGTATTGATAGATTGTATTGATAAGGTTTAACTATATCGTGAATGGCATATTATAAGGGGTGGAATGTCCTGGTTTTGTTCAAAACAAGTTTCTCTTTTAGTGAATTTGCTTGTCAGCTAAAGCTTTTATATTAGCTGCATTGTCCTGGAAAACCAGATACATGTTTTGGTAGACATAGCAATGGAATGCGAGGTTATTGATAACAAATTGATGCTTATCTCTTGAGAGGGGCAATGAGTAACAGATGACCAAGAAACTGACCAACCAATTATACCATCCCATTCACGTGAAGACTTCATATAAAAGTGGGAGATCACGAGGATCTCGTCTCTTTTCCTTACGGCTGACATTGGGAGAGGACCTTGCTAGTCATCCCTGCGAACTGAAGGCCTAGTGACAGACTGAATCCAGCTCCGGTTGGTTGCAGAGTCCAATCCAGGACTTCAGGTGCCGACTCTGCAGTTGCTCGGACTTTCGAGATTGGTTTTGTATATTTTGTGTTATTTTTTTATATTCTTCTTAGTAGCATTAGTAAAACATTTTTAATTTTTCCAACTCTCTCCTCTCTGCCCTTCTTTCCCTCTCGATCGCCTGTCCTTAGTGGAAAGGGGGGAGAGGGACGGGCTGAAAGAGAAAGAGGAGGGAGAGGTAGTTAACAATACATCTGCCACGTTTTTATTGTCAAAAACCTCGACAACCCATTGAGGTAAAAATCAAAGAAAAAGAAAAACCGGTAAGGATAAAACAATACCCTTAGAAAAGGGAGGACAGGGAAGGAATTCGGCCGGTAATAGACAAATTATGGATTGCTGCTCAAGCCACTGTATGAACTAATGGCCACAGATCAGAAATACCTGCAATGGAATAAAGGAGCTACACAAGCCTTTGAAGGACTTGGTAAGGCTTTGATGACAACGCCTGCTATAGGACTCCCAGATATGAGTAAAACATTTTTTCTGTTCTCTCACAAGAAGCAGGGAATAGCCTTGGGTATACCGGCACAGGATCTTGGCCTGTACTGACGAGCAGCTGCCAATTTCTCCAAACAATGAGACACAACTGCAAAGGAGTGATCTGGATGCCTACAGGCAGTTACAGCAGTGGTACTGAACATACAGGAGGTGCGGAAATTTATCATGGGTCAGAAAATGACTGTGCTAGTATCCCACACAGTGTCTACAGTTCTAGAAGCAAAAGGGGGACATTGGCTTTCCCCACAAAGATTTCTCAAATATCAGGCTAAATCATCACCACTAACATTGTCAATCCAGCTTCTTTCCTCACTTCATCATCGAAGCAACATACTCCAGTCAACCAGATCTAAATGACAATCCTATGGAAAACACTGATAACTGCTTTATGGACGAAAGCAGCAATATCCTGAACAGCGAAAGGCATACTGGTTATGCTATAGCCGTGAAGCGATGGAATCTGGACCTCCGCTGTCCTGGTTTTGCTAAAAACAAGACCAGTTCTCTTTTAGTGATTTTTCTTTCAGCTAAGTTCTTCTAGGTGAGAGGGACGTGTTTGAGGAGGTGTGGATGGAACAGGTGACTAGAACTGACCAAGTGAAGTATTCTATCCCATAGTCATCATATCCCCTATATTACAGGGTGATCATGAGGGTCAGTGTCACGGAGGCACCCCGAGGTTAGTTTAAGGGACAACAGGGTCCAAAACAACTTTTATTAAACCGGTGAGAAACAGGGTTTTAGCACTCCAAAAGTGACTTAAATACAGGTTCGGATATCAGTTGAGGAAAATTATTAAGGGGCAGCAACTAATACAACAGGCGGTCCACAGAGTGCATGCACATGGCTTCACCAAAACAATGCCGGAACCGTCTCTGAGTCCGGGAAGAGTAGACACTTGCCTGAACACGGTGCGGGATTATTTTTAAAGAGATACACGTACTCGTAGTGAGTATGGAAAGTGTACGCTCGCGATTCCGCGAGGGTAAATTTATAATACACTCGCAATCCTGTGAGGGTTAATTTACTTACGTGTGCAAATGTGCACAGAATATTACATGTGCTTATGTGGAAGCATGGGAGGAAAATACACTCGCGATTGTGCGAGGAAATAATTTATACACGTGCACGTATTGAGCACGGAAAGTTACACGTGCAAATGTGCACGGAAAGTTACTCGTGCCTGTATTAAACACGGAAAGTTACACGTGCATATGTGCACGGAAAGGATAAATACACTCGCAATCCTGCGAGAAGTTTTACTCACACACGTGGCGGCAAGGCAAGCGGAGTCTCCATCCCGGGGAGAGGGGCTCTAGGCGGCAGCATCTTGCTCGTGCTCCGAGAGACCTGCGACAGTGGGCGGAGTCTCGACGAGAATCCCATTTTTATACTCGCTGATCAGACCTTACTGTAGGCATTCTAGAAGCTTCTCTGCACCCCCACACCGGCTGTGGGGTGCCCCTGAAGCCTCCAAACATGCCCCACACTGGCCGCAGGTGCCCAGCGGCTCACTGGCGCCTCGGCACTCCCTTCTCCTAATGGCCCTGGTCAGGGTGTTCCGGGGCCAAACAAAAGAAGCTGTTAGCCTCAAGTAGCAGAGAGAGAGGGAGATGTGCCTACTCCTTCCATACTGAAGGAGGGAGGCGAAGAGAGGGGGGTTTGCATCCTGCCACAGTCAAGCTCTTCGACGATGGCCGGCATCTAGAGAGGACCCTGTCTGTCTGCCTGTGATCTACAGGCCTCAGGCGCTGCATCCCTGCAACCGGTTTCTGGTTTGCTGTAAAGTCCCCCCATGACTTCCGGGGACCTGAGCTGCATCTGCTGGAGCCATGCCAGCTGCACACACCCAGTTCCGCTGCTGCTGGAGTGACGCCAGCTCCACATTGAGCGCTCAAGATTGGTTTTGTATATTATGTATATCTATTCTCTGTTTATTAGTAGCATTAGTAAAAGCCTTTGGAACCTTCTGACTTGAAGTCTAAGTCTCGCTTCCTTTCTCCTTATCTTTCTTATCATCTTTCTGATCTTAAGGAAAGGGGTGGCAGGAGGTAAAGGGGGTAACAGAGAGAGTGTCTGCCATGGTTTATTGCCGCCTTGCCTTAAACCTAGACATCCGCCTAGAAGTACTTCCGCACAAAAGGCATAAATAATTGCCCTTTTTCATGCTCTGGAACTAGCTCAGGGTAAAACTGTGGACTTTTAAACAGACTCTAAGTATGCTTTTAGGGTCGTGGATGCACACGGAGCAATTTGGAAAGAAAAAGGACTCTTGAACTCTTAAGGCAAACATATCAAACATGCAGAAGAAATATTGACAGTTAAACTTCCTAAGAAGGTGGCAATCATGCATATCAAGGCACACCATGAAGTGAGCTCGAAATTGGAAAAAGGAAATGAGCTGGTGGACAGAGAGGTAAAACTGGTGCCTAAGCAAAAGGTAAAAGTAGAAAGTGCCCTAGTCCTTGACGAACAGGTCTCTTTAGAAGGTAAGCCAGAATATACTAAGGAAGACCGGAAACTTATCATAGATCTAGAAGGATCATATAATTAGGAAGGGTGGGCTCACACCCCACAGGGAAAATGTATTGTTATCGCCTATTTAGTTTGGCCTTTAGTAAGAAAAGAGCACAGAAAGAGACATTGGGGAGGAGAAGCACAGCAATGCAATCTGCCTCCAGGCTAATCCTAAGAATATACCCAAGCCAGAAATGGGTCAAATGGGGACAGGAAATGGACCTGGGCAACAATGGCGAATTGATTTTTTGGAACTCCCAAGAAAAGGGGGGTGCTGATATATGTTGGTACTAACTGATAACTTTTCAGGTTGGCCAGAAGCATTCCCTACCCAAAAAACAAAAGCTTGGGAGTTATCTAAAACAAGTACAAAAAATAATGCCAATGTTTGGAGATCCAGCTGTTATATCCTCTGATAAAGGGCCACATTTCAGTAAATCAGTCAGCACTTGGGAATAGACTGGCAACTACATACCCCTTATCGTCCTCAATCCAGTGGCCAGGTAGAAAAAAGAAAAAAAAAAAGGAATCATCCAATTAAACAACAAATTGTAAAATTGGGGCAGGAGGTGAATTTGGCTTGGCCTCAATCTTTGCCTTTGACCCTCTTACATATACAAACAAGGCCAAGGGCAAAGGAAGGGTTGAGTCTTTTTGAAATCCTGTATGGGAGACCCTATAGTGTACAGAAGGGGATGTCTGCACAAGTAGGGGATGAAATTATTACTTCTTGTATGGTAGCATTGGGTAAACAACTTAACCAAATTGGTAAACGTGTTTGGAACTCAGAGTAGAGGTTTGCATGGGCTAGTATATAACATCCAACTGGGAGATTATGTGTATGTGAAGTCTCTTGCAGAAAAGGACTTTGGAACCACAATAGGAAGGTCCATTTCAAGTCCTCTTGACATCTTTCACTGCTGTCAAGATTAAAGAACAGAACACCCGGATCCATCATTCTAGAGTGGAGAAAGAAAGGCTGCAAAGCACCATGAAGGGTAATCCAGGTGCAACCTGGAAAATTGTATTTCTTATGGTCATAGCCTTAGCACACAAGCGGGATGAAAATTTGCACAGGCAAGATCTGAATAAAACCGTGGGGAGACGCTTTAAATTGGTGCCTTAGAATAAAACCAACCAGAGTATATATATTACATTGCCCACTTCTGCAGAACCTAGTTTCAAGTTGGTAGTAATTAACCAAAACCTTTCTGAAATTAGATCAAAAAATTAGGTTGTGTCCACCTTGACATGTTTTGGTCCTTCTGGACCTTCTGGTGACCTTTTGGTCCCTTTGGTCCTTTTTGTCCTTCTGTGTGACCGGCTCGGGTGGCACTTAGTACCTCAGCCAAATGAAAGCCAAAAGAGAAGACAAATGCTACAACTGCAGTGAGTGGGGTCACCTCGCCAAAGAATGCAAGCTCCTGTCACAGTCAGAAGATGCCATTTCTGCCAGAGTACCAGCCATATGGTCGCCAGCTGCCCCAAAAGAGCTTAGCAGCGCGGTGGAAATTATTCCCCTTGTGTGTGGCGCAGTGTAAATAACTATAACTCTTTACAGTCTTATGGGTTGTAAAGTAATTTCTGCACCTTATCTGGCTCTGTCAAGCTGTGTCAGGCCATGTCATGCTCAGTAATGCTTTGCTGAGCTCTGTTGTTCACTGTTGCACTTTGTCAGCCTCTGTCAGGTTCGTTCTGGCTCTATCTTTCTCCATCCGAAGCTGTCAGGGTTTGTCGAACCCTGTTGAGCTGTGTTGGACTCTGGCAGGCCCGTTCATGCTATGTAAGGCCCTGGTGGGCTCTGTCAAGCTTTGTCGAGCTCTGGTGAACTCTGTGAGATATTTTCAGGCTCTGTTGGGGTTTTTTTGGACTGTCTCAGGCTCTTGCAGGCTCTGTCAGTCCCTGGCGGTTTCTGTCAAATTTTGACAGAATCTGTCAGGCCCTGTCACGTACTGAAAGAGCTCAACAGCACCCAATGGCGCCTTACAGAGCTCGACAATAGCCAACAGAGCTTGACAAAATCCAACAGAGCCTTACAAATGTTGACATGGCCTGATAGAGCCCAACAGACCTTGAGAAAGTATAACAGAGCCCAACAAAGCCTACATAAGGGTAAGAAAGGTCGACAAAGCCTCACAAAGACTGACAGAGACTGACAGGGATCAAAAAAGCCTGACAAAGCCCGACAGAGCGTGACAAAGCCTGACAAGGCCTGACAGAGCATGACAGGGCTTTACAGAGCCTGAAAAAGTCTGGTAGGTCAGATAGAGCCCAAAAAAGCTCCACAGAGCCTGACAGATCCTGAGAGAGATGGACAGATCTCTGAAAATGCCCGACAAAATCTGACAGGGATGTACAGAGCCCTGCAAAGCCTGAAAGAGCCTGACAAAGCGCAACAGAGCCTGACAAATCACGACAGAGCCCGAAAGCGGCTTACAGAGCCCCACAAGGTCCTGATGGAAGCTGTCAAAGCCCGAAAGAGACCGACAAAGCCCGACATGGATCAAAAAAGCCCAACAAGACCAACACTGCCCAACAATGCTTGACAGGGCCTGACAGAGCCCAACAAAACCCGACAGAGCCCGAGTAAGCATTGCAGAGTGAGACAGAGGACGACAAAGCCCGATAGAGCCCATCACAGCCTGAAAATGCCCTAGAGAGCCCAACATAGATAGACAGAACCCGTCATGGCCTAGAAGATCCGGACTGAGCTTGACAAGGCCCAACAGAGCCTGAAAAGTCATGACACAGATCAACAGTGCCCTACATGCCCCAAAAAAGCCCGACAAAGCCTGATGTAGCCTGACAGATCACTATAGAGCCTGACAAAGGCAGAGAAACACAGCAGATCCCGACAGATTCTGACAGAACTCGACAGGACTTGAGAGAGCATGACAGGGCCCAACAAAGACCATCAGAGCTTACAGGGTCTGACAGATCCTGACAGACCCTGACATAGCCCGCCAGAAACTTACAGAGCGTACAAGAGCCACACAGAGCCCAAACAAACCTGAGAGAGCCCAACAGAGATCGACAAAGCTTAAGAGAGTCCTCCAGGGCCTGACAGAACATGACAGGGCCTGCCAGAGCCCAACTCAGGTCAACAGGGTTCGACAAATCTTGATAGCTCCTAACAGAGAACGATAGAGCCCGGCAGGACCTGACAGGGTCTGACAAAGTGTGACAGAGACTAAAAGAGCTCAAAAAAGCATTACAGAGCCTGACAGGGCCTGACACAGCTTGACAGAGACTTACAGATCTCGAGAGAGCCCGACAGGGCAAGACAGAGCTTGAAAGCGCCCATCAGAACCTGACAGGAACTGACAGAGCCCAACTAAGCCCGACCATGCCCGACAAAGTTTGACAAGGCCCAGCATAGCCAGATAAAGCATGACAGAACCTGACTGAGTCCAAGAGTTACCAACAGTTATTGACAAAGCCACAGAGAGAACGACAGGGTCTGAAGGAGCCTGACAAAACCTGACAGAGATTGACAGAGACTTACAGAGCCCGACAGAGCCTGACAAAGCCCAACAGAGCCTGACAGATTGGGACAGAGCCCTAGAGAGCCCGAAAGGGGCTTACAGTGCCCCACATGTCCTGACAGAAGCCATCAAAGCCTGACGGAGACTGACAAAGCCTGACAGGGAGCAATACATCCCAAAAAAGCCCAACACTGCCCAACAACGCTTGACAGGGCCTGAAAGAGCCCAACAAATCCCAGTAGAGCATGAGCAGGCCCCACAGAGTCAGACAGAGGACAACTAAGCCCGATAGAGCCCATCACAGCCAGAAAATGCCATAGCGAACGCGATATAGATAGATAGAGCCTGTCATGGCCTAAAAGACTTGTACACAGCTTGACAAGGCCCTTGCCAGGCCCTGCCGGGCTCTATAGTTCTCTGTCCTGAGCTGTAAGAATTTGTCGAACCCTGTTGAGTTGTGCTGGGCTCTGTCAGGCCCTGGTGGGCCCTTTCTAGCTTTTTCGTGCTCTCTTGGGGTCTACTGGGATTTGTCGGGCTCTATGAGGGTCTTGAGGGCTCTGTCAGTCCCTGACAATATCTCTCCAATTCTATCTAAATCTGCCAGGCCCTGTAGGGTTATGTCGGGCTTTGTTGGGCCCTGTCGTGCTCTGTAATGTGCTCTTGAGTTCTGTCAGTATCTGCCGAGATTTCTCGAGCCCTGTCATGCTCTGTCAGGCCCTGTTGGGTTCTGTTGGGTTCTGTCAGGATCTGTTGGGCTTTCTCAGGCTTTGTTGTGCTCTATTGTGCCGTATCAGGTTTTGTTGGGCTTTTTTGGGGCATGTAGGACACTGTCAATCTGTGTCATGCCCTGTCGGGTTCTATCATGCATTTTCAAGCTCTGTCCAGGTCTTTTAGGTTGTGACGGGCTCTGGCAGGCCCTATCCGGCTTTTTCAGGCTCTATCATAGTGTTTTGAGCACTGTCATGCTTTATCTGTTTCTGTTGGGCCTTGTCAAGCTTTGCTGGGTACTGTCAGGCTTAGTTGGGTTCTGTCAATTCCTGCCAGGTTCTTTTGGGCTCTTTCAACCTCTGTCTGGCCCTGTCTTGCTCTGTCAGGCCCTGGTGGGCTCTGTCAAGCTTTGTCGAGCTTTGTCGGGCTCTCTCGGGTTTTTTCAGGCTTTGTGTGTCTCTTACGCGCTCTGTCAGTTCCTGGCGGTCTCTGTGGGGTTCTGTCAGGATCTGTCAGGCCCTGATGAGTTCTGTCAGGATCTGTCAGGATCTTTAGGTTTTTTCAAGCTTTATCGGTTTCTGTCAGGACATATCAGTCTTTGTCGGGATTTGCTGGGCTTTCTTGCCCTTATTCACGCTTTGTCAGGCTCTGTTGGGCTTTCTGGGGGTCTATCAGGCTCTGCCAGGCCATGTCCAGGTTTGTTGAACTATGTCATGTTTTCTCAGCCTCTGCTGGGTGTTGTCAAGCTCTGTCAGGCTCCACTGGGCACTGTTTGGCTCTTTCAAGCTTTGTTGGGCCCTGTCAGGCTCTGTCAGGTTCTGTCAGGATGTATAAGGCCTTGTCGGGCTCTGTCAGGTTCTGTCAGGCCCTGTTGGGATCTGTCAGGTCCTGTTGGGATCTGTCAGGTCCTGTTGGGATCTGTAAGGCCTTGTCAAGCTCTGTCAGGCCCTGTGAGACTGTGTTGGGCTCCGTCAGGCTTTCTCAGATTCTGTTGGGTTCTGTCAAGTTTTGTCGTGCACTGTCGGGCTTAGCTGGGCTCGGTCAGGTTCTGATGGGCTCTTTCAAGTTCTTTCAATTTCTGTCGGGCTCTGTCATCCTCTGTCGAGATCTATAAGGCTCTGTCAAGCTGTGTCAGACCCTGTCAAGCTCTGTAATGCTTTGTGTGGGAGATTTGAGGAAAATGGAATAATGGATTGATGTTTAATATACTGTTTTTTGAAATCTGTAAATTGTAAAAGGTAAATGGGTCTGAGGAATGTAAAGACTGTTGAGTTAATTGGAATTGCGTATAAAGTGTATTATGGTTGGAATGAAATGAGAAAACAAAAAAGCAAAATATCCCATGCCTGTGCTTGAACATAAATTTCAGGCCTGTCTCATGCTACAAGAGAAACTCAGTTCATTGTAACTGAAGAGTTTGCCAGAGCCTCCCAATTCATAGCAGTGATTACACCACCTGTGTGGCCTTGACTGTATCTAAACTGTAGCAAGAAGAGAAAGAAAAAAAAAAAAAACAGGAAAAACCTGGCTGTCCGCTTTTAAAGCAATGAAAAGTGGGTTTTCTCTCCCCACACTGCAGAGATGGTGTAATACTGACTTGAGCAGTCTGAAAGTGAAGTTAAAGGCATCCCTGGCAGATCTGTAGTTCTAATGAAACTGGGAAAACAAACGAAATATTTGTTAATAGACTTATTCCGTGGTAACTAGTTTTAAAAGACTTCTTAGTAAATTCACTGTGATAGTTTTTGAGATCGTCAGAAAGAATGAAAGAAAGGCTGTATTTTGAGACCAATAGAATGCCAAATTTGGAACCAAGTTTTACCATACAAATTCTTGTATTTGCCAGAAAGCCCTTTACCACTCTTGGGTCAAGATTTGTTCAGTAAATTGTAAGCTCAAATAACATTTTCTGAGAATTCTGTTTAGTTGCATGTCCTACAAGAAGCTGCTTGGATGGTGTAGATCTCCTTGCTGCAAGTCAGAAGTCTCCAAGGAAATTTCGAATGCTGTATTTCCAATAGTATCAACAGTCAATGTTTCGATAAAGCAAATACTACACTGATAGATCTGAAACAGGACTTTGATTCAGTAAGGGAAACCAATATCCAATAAATATGACAGCCAAAATGGAGTTAGAAACTTTGATGAATAAATTTATGACAACCTTACAGGCTGATTGCATTCGACTGGACTTGTACATTTGTCTATTTACAGCTGAAA
The DNA here is from genome assembly GCF_037038585.1 of Patagioenas fasciata. Classification (NCBI taxonomy): domain Eukaryota; kingdom Metazoa; phylum Chordata; class Aves; order Columbiformes; family Columbidae; genus Patagioenas; species Patagioenas fasciata. The sequence continues at coordinate 45,881,858 of NC_092559.1, forward strand.
CATAGAAACAACCTATGGCTATTGTGGGACAGTATAATGAGATTGCTAACAGACTGATATACCGATTGTTACTCTGATCAAGAAATGCAGGGAATGAATTTAAGTCTTAATAGGCTATGATCCTTTTGTCATATATGTACCACTTGTGAAATTTAATTCTGATTTTATTTATTTGCAATCTATGTCCTTGTAAATTGCACTAGCTAGTTTTCTTAACAGCACAGCTTTTGGCGTACCTAAATGTAAATTGCTGCAGAACCTGCAAGTCTTTAACATCAGGTCACAGACCATACTTGTATCTGGTCTGATCCTACATGCTTGCACAGGTTTTTTTTTATGGTTCTGGGAAGTCTCATAAAGCTGCAGTGGTCTGGTGTGAAGATAACAATTGACATAATTCTGTAAAAATTATTTAAGGTTCAACCCAATTAGTAGAACTTGGCGCAGTTTTACATTACTTAGAGCTTTTTAAGGAGGAACCTCTAAATTTGATTTGTGATTCTGAGTACGTAGTCAAGGTCCAACGCATGTATCTGATTCCGAACTGTTTTTTGGTTGTTTTGGGTTTCGTGTTTTTTTTTTTTTTTTTTCCTGTTGTTTTTTGGTTTTGTTTTTTTTTAAACAAAAGGGTAGAAGTGACTGCACTACTCCATATGACAGACCGAGAAAAGCATTGTATGTTTTGAACTTTTTATGCCTCTTCCAAGGGCTTGATATTCACCATGGAACAAGTTTAAAAGGCCATCTGACTGACCTTACAGAAAATCAGTGTCACGTCAAAGTGCACAATGGTGTTACAGGTGAATGGGCAGGTCCTTTCCAATCAATAACTTGGGGAAAAGGTTATGCTTGTGTCATTACAGGCCAAGGATCGAAGTGGATTCCCACAAAATGCTTTAAGCCATGGCTGAATAAAGATTCAAGGGATGCAGACGCACAGGAGGGAGGTAAGTTGTGAGGACTATTTCAGATGTAAACCGTAAATCCTAACTCAGTGTTACAGATGCTCACAGACCTGATAGTCTAGAAGCTCATTAGGAAGCAGGTGCTGTACCTTCTCTGGAGAATGGCAATTTGACCAAACAGCAGGAGAGTCAAAAGGGTGATATTACACTTAGATAGTCAATGCAAAAATGAGGTAAAATTATGAGACATTCTTACCATAGTATCTACTGCACTCTTTCTCCCTAGTCTAGCAGCTGGTAAAGCTTTAGGAGACCTATCAAAGTTAAACTATTGGTCTTTTAAACAGGCTAATCTAACTTCTGAGATACTAACTCAATTAATAGCAGATGTTGATGGTATTAGGCATGCTACTCTACAAAATTTCACAGTTATAGATCTTTTACTTTTAACACTAGGTCATGGTTGTGAAGAATTTGAGAGAATATGTTGTATTTACTTGTCTGATCCTTCTGAATCTATTAATAGTACTTGGGAATAGGTGGGTAGTTGTTTGATCTTATGAAGTAAAGCTTAACTGCATTATATGCAGTTGTAATTATGTTGTTAATCACGTGTTGTATGTTGCAGTGTATTTCAAAGATGATTCAGTGTGCTGTAAACAGGCCTGGCTGGTTCAAGAATAAAAAGGGGGAATTGTGGGAGATTTGAGGGATTTTCTTGAAGTTACTGTGTGGATGGGTTTCTATTAGATGGAGATTTGTTGCTGAACTATTCAGGCCCAAAGGAATTTCAAGGCCACCTTGGAAAGCTGAAAACACGACATAAATCAACAGACCTAGCAGCAGTGAGTCTCAGGCACGTGGACAGGTCGTGAACATAGACAATATAGAATCAGTTAACATATGCTTGGAGTGTGGACGCAGGATCAGGAAATAACTGCATATATAAGGAGGTTTGTTTCTGTAATAAATGGTTTCACCTGAATTCATATTGGATTGTGTGGAACACATGGTAATTCGCACTCACATTTTGTTGAGCTCTTTTAGACTCTGTTGCACTTTGTCAGCCTCTGTCAGGTCCTGTCGTGCTCTATCGTTCACTTTCAGGCTCTGTCAGGACTTGTTGAACCCTGCTGAGCTGTGTTGGGCTCTGTCAGGCCCTGTCATGTTCTGTCAGGCCCTGGTGGGCACTGTCAAGTTTTGTTGAGCTCTGTTGGGCTCTCTCAGGTTTTGTCGGGCTCTGAGTGGCTCTTGCATGCTCTGTCAGTTCCTGGTGAGATCTGTCAGAATCTGTCAGGATCTTTCAGGCCCTGTAAACTCTGTTGGGCTTTGTTGGGCCCTGTCATGCTCTGTCAGGCCCTGTCGGATTCTGTCAGGATCTGTTGGGATCTGTTGGGCTTCCTCAGGCTTTATCCGACTCTGTCGAGCTTTCTCAGGCTTTGTCAGTCTCTGTCATGATGTGTCAGGCTTTATCAGGCTATGTTGGGCTTTTTTGGGGCATGTAGGGAACTGTCTATCTGTATCATGCCCTGTCAGGCTCTGTCGGGCCTTGTCAAGCTCTTTCCAGGTCTTTTAGGTTGTGACGGGCTCTGTCTATCTATGTCAGGCTCTCTAAGGCATTTTCGGTCTCTGATGGGCTCTATCAAGCTTTGTCAGCTTCTGTCTGACTCTGAGGGGCCTGCTTGGGCTCTGTAGGGTTTTCTTGGGCTCTGTCAGGCCCCATCAAGTGTTGTTCAGCAGTGTTGGGCTTTCTTGGGCTTTTTTGATCCCTGTTGGGCTTTATCAGTCTCCGTCGGGCTTTGATGGCTTCTGTCAGGACTTGTGGGGTTCTGTAAGCCTCTTTCAGACTCTGCCGGTCTCTGTCGCGATCTCTCAGGCTCTGTTTGGCTTTGTCAGGCTCTGTCAGGTTCTGTAGAGCTCTGTCAATCCCTGTCAGGTATTGCCAGGCTCTTTCAGGCCCTGTTGGTCTCTGTGTGGCTTTGTCGAGAACTGTCGGTATTTCTCGGGCTCTGTCAAGCTCCTTTGGAGTCTTTCTGTCCTACCAGGCTTTGTCAGGCTCTGTAAAGCCCTGTCATGCTCTGTCAGGCCTTGTCAGGCTCTGTCGGGTTCTGTCGGGCTTTGTCAGGCTCTGTCAATCCCCGTCAGGGTCTGTCAGGCTTTGTCAGGCTTTCTCAGACTTTCTTGCCCTTATTCTGTCTTTGTGGGGTTCTGTCAGGCTTTCTCAGGATATATCGGGCTCTGTCAGGCCATGTCAGGTTTTGTAGGGATCTGTAGGGTATTGTCAGGCTCTGTTCAGTGTTGTCATGCTCTCTCAGGTTCCGTTGTGCGCTTTTAGGCTCTTTCAAACTTTGTTGGGCCATGTCGGGCTCTGTACTGTTTTGTTGAGCTCATTCAGGCTCTTTCACAGTTTCTTGGCCTCTGTCAGGCCCTGTTGGACTCTATAGGGCTTCCCTGCCCTTATTCAGGCTTTGCCAGGCTCTGCTGGGTTTTTTGGGGCTCTGCTAGGGCCTACTAATCCTGACATGGCCTGACAGTACTTAATAGACCTTGAGAAAGCCTAACAGAGCCCGAAAAGCCTGAATAAGGGCAAGAAAGGCCAACTAAGCTTGTCCTACAGAGATCGAAAAAGCCTGACAAAGCCCAACAGAACTCAACTGTCAAGGTTTAAGGCAAGGCAGCAATAAACCGTGGCAGACGCTCCCTGTTGCCCCCTTTACCTCCTGCCACCCCTTTTCTTTACAAAGAGTGACAAAACCTGAAAAAGCATGACAGGGCTTTACAGAGCCTGAAAAAGCCTAGTGACGCTTGACAAAGCTCAAAAGAGCCTGACAGAGCCAAAAAGAGACCTACAGATGTAGACAAAGCCACGCAGAGACCGACAGGGCCTGAAGGAGCCTGGCAATACCTGACAGGGATTGACAGAGCTCTACAGAACCTGACAGAGCCTGACAAACCCAACAGTGCCCGACAGATCACAACAGACACCGACAGAGCCCAAAATGAGCTTACAGAGCCCCACAGGTCCTGACAGAAGCCGTCAAAGCCCGACAGAGACCGACAAGGCCCGACAGAGATCAAAAAAGCCCAACACGGCCCAACAATGCTTCACAAGGTGTGACAGAGCCCAACATGGATGGTTGTGGATGGGTTTCTGTTACATGGAGATTTGTTATTGAACTAGCCAGGCCCAAAGGAATTTCAAGGCCACCTCGGAAAGCTGAAAACAGGACCTGCTGTGGGGGTGAGGCAGTTCTGCAATAAGAGGGCATCAGCATGACAAAAATCAACTGAGCTATCAGCAGTGAGACTCCAGCGCATGGACAGCTCGTGAACATAGATGATATCCAATCAGTGAATGCATGTTTGGAGCGTGGACACATGATCAGAAAATAGTTGCATTTATAAGGAGGCTTGTTTCTGTAATAAATAGCTTTGAATGATTCACATTGAATCGGAATGCTGAGTCCTTTATTTGCTTCCACAGATGGTCTCAATCAGGCTTTTTTGGCTTCTGTCTGACTCTTGGGGGCTCTGTAAGCCCCTTTTCGGGTTCTGTCAGTGTCTGTCATGATCTGTAAGGCTCTGTTTGACTGAGTTGGGCTCTGTAGGGCTCTGTTAATCCCTGTCAAATTTTCTCAGGCTGTTTCAGGCCCTGTTGGACTCTGTGTGGCTTTCTCGAGATCTGTCGGTCTCTCTTCTGCTCTGTCAGGCTCTGTCAGGCTCTGTCATGCTTTATCTAGCTCTGTTGGGTCTTTTGAGCTTTGTCTGGTATGTCGGTCTTAGTTGGGCTCTGGCAATTCCTATCAGGCTCTGTTTGGCTCTTTCAAGCTCCGCCTGGCCCTGTCGGACTCTGTCGAGATTTGTAAGTCTCTGTCAAGCTGTGTCAGACCCTGTCAGGCTCTGACAGGCTTTGTCAGGCTTTGTTGGTCTTTGTTGCCCGTATTCTCAATGTGAAGAGCTCTTTCGGGCTTTCTAGGAGTCTATGGGGCTCTGTCAGGCCATGTCAGGATTTGTCATGTTTTTTCAGGCTCTGTTAGGTATTGTCAAGCTCTGTCAGGCTCCATTGGGCACTTTTGGGTTCTTTCAAGCTTTTTTGAGCTCTGTCGGGCTCTGTCAGGTTCTGTCAAGATCTGCAAGGCTCTCTCAAGATGCGTTAGGCCCTGTCGTTCTCTGTCATGCTTTGTTGAGTTCTTTCAGGCTCTGTCGCACTTTGTTGGCCTCTGTCAGGCACTACTGGACTCTATAGTTCGCTGTCAGATGCTGTCAGGATTTGTCAGGCCTGTCGAGTTCTGTTTGGCCTCTGTCAGGCCCTGTTGTTCTCTATCGGGCTTTGTCGGGCTTTGCGGTGCAGTGTCAGTCTGTCACGTTTCTCAGGTTCTGTACTGTTCTGTTGGGCTCTGTAAAGCTTTGTGGAATCTGCCGGGCTCTGTCATGCCCTGGCGGGCTCTGTAAAGCTTTGTCAGTCTTCTATTTGGCTCTGTCAATATCTGTCAAAATCTTTCATGCCCTGTCGGGTTCTGTCAGGATCTGTCAGGATCTGTAAGGCTCTGTCAAACTGTGACAGACCCTGTCGTGATCTGTAAATTTTTTTGAGCTCTTTCAGGCTCTATTGTCCTTTCTCAGCCTTGTCATGCCCTGCTGGAGTCTATAGTTTGCTGTCAGGTGCTGTCAGGATTTGTCGGACACCGTCGAGTTCCATCGAGCACAGTCAGGCTCTGTTGGGCTCTGTTGGGCTTGGTGAGACTGTGTCGGGCTCCGTCAGGCTTTCTCAGGTTCTGTTGGGCTCTGTCAAGCTTTGTCGAAGTCTGTTGGGCTCTCTCATGCCCTAAAGGGCTCTCTCAGTTTCTGGTAGGCTCTGTCAGGCCCTGTGTGGCTCTGTCAATCTTTGTCAGGCCCTGTAATGTTCTGTCAAGATCTCTCAGGATCTGTTGGGCTTTCTCAGGCTTTGTGGGGCTCTGTCAGGATTTCTTGGTGTTTATCAGGCTCTGTCAGCCCATGTCAGGATTTGTAGGGCTCTGTCGGGTTTTGTCGGGCTCTGTTGGGTATTGTCGAGCTCTGTTAGGCTCCATTGGGCACTTTAGGGCTTTTTTGGTCCCTGTCAGGCTCTGTCACTGTCTGTCAGGATCTGTAAGGGTCTGTCAAGCTGTGTCAAGCCCTGTCATACTCTTTCATGCTTTATTGAGCTCTTTCAGACTCTGTCGCATTTGTCGGCCTCTGTCAGGCACTGCAGGACTCTATAGTTCACTGTCAGGTGTTGTCAGGATTTGTCGGGTCCTTCGAGGTTTCTTGGGCTCTGTCAGGCCCTGTTTAGTTCTGACGGTCTTTGTCGAGCCCTGTGAGACTTCTTCGGTTTCTGTCAGGCTTTCTCAGGTTCTGTCAGGTTCTGTTGGGCTCTGGCAAGCTTTGTCAAAGTCTGTTGAGCTCTGTTGGGCTCTGTCATGCCCTGGCGGACTCTGTCGAGATGTGTAAGGCTTTGTTGAGCTCTTTTAGTCTCTGTAGAACTTTTTCTAGCCTTTGTCAGTTTCTGTTGGGCTCTATTGTTCACTGTCAGGCGCTGTCATGATTTGTCGAACCCTGTTGAGTTGAGTTGGGCTTTGTCACACCCTGATGGGCTTTGTCTAGCTTTGTCAAGCTCTGTTGGGCTCTGTCAGGTTTTGTTAGGTTCAATCAGGCTCTGTCTGGCTCTGTCAGTCCCTGGCACGCTCTGTCGGGTTCTTTCAGAATCTGTGTAGGCCCTGTCAGGCTCTGTTGGGTTTTGTTGGGTTCTATCAGGCTCTTGTGGGCTCCGTCAGTCCCTGCCAGGCTCTGTTTGGTTCTATCAGAGTCTGTCAGGCCCTGTCAAGCTCTGTCGGGCTGTGTTGGGCTCTGTCGGGTTCTTTCAGGGCCTGTCGGGATCTGTTGGGTTTTCTCTGGCTTTATCGGGCTCTGTCATGATCTCTCAGGCAATATCAGGCTTTATCGGGCTTTTTTGGGTCATGTAGGGCACTGTTAAACTGTGCCATGCCCTGTCAGGCTCTGGCAGACACTGAAAAAGTGCGACAGAGACTAAAAGAGCTCAGCAAAGCATTACAGATCCTAACAGGGCCTGACACAGCTTGAAAGAGCTTAACATATCTTGATAGAGCCCGTCAGGGCCAGACAGAGCCTGATAAGAACTGAGAGAGACCAACTAAGCCTGACAATGCCCAACAAAGACTGAAAGACCCAACAGAGCCAGATAAATCATGACAGAGCCCGAAAGAGCACACTAGGGCCTGACAGAGCACAACAAGGCCTAGTAGAGTGTACCAGAACCTGAGAGGGCCTGCCTGGGCATGACAGAGCCTGACAGAGCCCAACAGAATTTTACAAAGCTTTACAGAGCCCAACAGAACCTGACAAAACCTGAGAAAGTCTGACAGAGCCCGACAAAGTCTCACAGGGTCCGACAAAGACTGTCAGAGCTGAACCAGGCATGACAGAGCCCAACAGAACTCAACAGGGCCCGACTAATCCCGACAGCACCTGACAGCGAACTATAGAGTCCAGCAAGGGCCTGACAGAGTCCGACAAAATGCGACAGAGCGTGAAAGAGCTCAACAAAGCATTACAGAGCACGACAGGGCTTGACACAGCTTGACAGAACCTTACAGATTGCGACAGACTGTTACAGAGCCTGACAGGGCCCAACAAAGCTTGAAAGAACCCAAAAGCAACAAATGGAGCCTGGCAGACCTCGACAATACTCAAAAGAGACCGACAAAACCCAACAGAGACCTACAAATCCTGACATGGTCTGACAGAGACCGATAGACTTTGAGAAAGCCTAACAGAGTCCAACAAAGCCTGAATAAGGGCAATAAAGGTTGACAAAGCCTGACAGAACCTGAAAAGGATCGAAAAAGCCTGACAAATGCTGAAAGAACCCGACATAATCTGACAAGGCTTGACAGAGCATGACAGGGCTTTACAGAACCTGAAAAAGCCTGGTAGGGCAGAAAGAACCCTAAAAAACTTGACAGAGCCTGACAGAGCCCGAGAGAGACAGACAGATCTTGACAAAGACACACAGAGACCAACAGGGCATGAAACAGCCTGACAAAACCTGACAGAGCATGACAGGGCTTTACAGAGCCTGAGAAAGCCTAGTACAGCAGAGAGAGGCCAAAGGAGCTTGACAGAGTCCGACAGAGCCTGACAGAGCCTGTGAGAGACCGACAGATCTCTACAAAACCACTGTCCTGGTTTTGTTAAAAAACAATTTTCTCTTTTAGTGAATTTTGCCTGTCAGCTAAAGCCTTCATGTTAGCTGCATTTTCCTGGAGAACCAGATACATGTTTTGGTAAACATAGCAATAGAATGCAAAGTTATTGATAAGCATGGATGGACATCTCACGAGAGGGGCAACGAGAAATACTTTTCTCTCTCAAGTGCTTCTAAGGAGAAAGTCTATCACCTGTCAACCTTAATTTCACAAGCTATCATCATATAAAATAGATCTTGATTTCTTTGTTCAACCTAATCATTTTAGAAAAATAGGAGACATTTTGCAAGATCAATGTTAAAGAGAATTTAACATAATAGGACTTTGAATCAGAGAGAGCCTTGAGGCCTTTCTGTTCTCTGTCCCTTCTTTAAAGTGACACCTCCAAAAGATGTTCTAATGAGTCTGAACTATGCAATAAAACTTTACAGACACACATGACCTACAGATAAAATGAACTGGGCATTGTCCTCACTAAGGTAGGAATTTTCAGGGATTGAAGCACACAATTCTTCCCTTTCTTTCCAAAACAAGGGTGTATGTGCATCTTTTCGCGGTTAAAAACCAATTTGAGGGTCTCTTCCAAGGAATATAGACAAGTCACAGATTTTTTTTTATGTCTTCTTCCCATAATTTTTCTATGTGTGATCCCGGGCCCTGGAACACACTCAGCTGGCTGCACCCATACCATCCCACTTCAACTAAAGCTAAATTGGCCAACAATACATTTCACGAGTGGTTTAGAGCTGCTATAAAACATGGGAAGACAAAAGACACAATAATTTAGTGTTTCATAAAAGGTCGCACGAGGTTTGTGACAGACAAGAACCCAATCCATTTCTTCTACATCACAAAAACAAGGCCACGCCTTCCTTCTCCAGATCAAGGTTATTTGCCTATGTCCTAATTTGTAGATAAACATCATGCATTTCCATTCTTTTTTTTTTTCAAAATTAGATAAAAGTTGGAAAATGAGGCTGCACAATGTGCCCCTCAGAGGTAGGCAATGTCATCTAAAATGTTCCTGATCCATTTATTGTCTTGCCTGGTGTAGGCAAACTACAAACATCAGAATTTGTTACGACTCAAGACGTGCTACTTTCCCTCCTATCTTTTCTTTTTCAGACACGTTTTAATAAGTTTCAGAGAAATACAAACGCAGCAGACAGACATTAAGTGACATGAATAATTTACTGGAACCGAGATACTCATGTTATGCTTGATGTTAACACAACAGCAGCTTTTGCTCCCTTTAAAAAAAGAACTGCAGAGCTCGGCACGGCAGTAGCGGGATCTCCAGGTGGTCGCAGGTTCTCTGCAGTAGATGTGTGAGAAGAAAACAAGAGGTTGCTCTGAGTCAGCAGCACCTCAGGCAGCACCAGGACCACAGATACCAAAGGGGATAAATGAGCCCCACTTCCCCCCACACGTCTGGAGCCAGAGGTGAAATAAGCAATTTAAAAGAAGTTCTTGCTGCCAAGAGGATCTACAGACCTGGCAGAGCAGCGCTTTGGTACCTGGGGCTTGGGTAGACTTGAGGGAGCTGAGAAATGTCCAAGTTTCTGAAGCCAAACCACCTGACCCTTCCTCCTGCAAGTGTCTGGAGAACATTTGCTTCACTGAGGGCTCTGAGCTGCCACCCAGCCAACCCCTTCCCGCAGCTTTGGGAGTGCTTTAGCCGGTTTTGAGAGTATTTCTGTAGTTATCACAGGAGCTCATTAACCTTCTGCTCGTTAGGAGAGGAGGAGGAAAGCGAGGTACCTTTGAAGGTGATCTTCAGCACAGCTGTCTTGTTAAACTGATGTCTGGCCAGATGGGTGAGAAGATGCCACCTTCACACCCCGAGGGCTGAGGAGGATCATCCTTTGACGCCACCGTGGGGATATTCTGCGTGTCAGACACGTGCTCTGAACCCCGCCAAGGACCGACAGCGTCAGCACGAGTGGCCTCTCCTACAACACTCTCAAAGAAAATGTTATTATGTTATATAACCTTATAATAAATGTGGTATAATTTACTGGCATTATTGCTTTTGTCCTGAGCACGGATTAAAAAGTTAGTTTGGGCAAAGCAGCAGTAAATGAAACAAAAGAGAAATATTATTTTTTTATATTTATTATCCTCGCTGCTCTTATTTCAGAGGAAGTCAGGAGAGGGACTGCCCATGAAACACCAGTTTGAAGCCCTGCAAATATCAGATTGAAACTACATCCAATCATCACCGCTGGGGGAATAAAAAGCAAGTAAAAGGTGTAAGGAAACTGCAGCGCTCGAGGACACTTTGGTTTTATTGGCATCCCTTCTCACCTGGTTCTCTGGTAGCTGCTCTCTGCGTGACCAGGAGACACTTGTCCTTCCCACTCACCCTTTCTGGATATTAAAAATCTTCAGGGAGCATTGACTGCGAGTGGCAACAGTGCACGAATACCTGGTGCTAATGCCAGACGACCTGCATTGACAACACCAAGACACCGCAGAATTTTGGGAGCATTAGATGTCTAGGGTATTATTCAGACCAAAAATCTTTAGAGTTAATTCCTTCTCTATCATATGGCATCATCCCTTTTTTTTTTTCTTTAGCAATTTTTAAAGTCCAGTAGCTTGTTTTAGTACGTGAGCTTCATTTATCAGAGTCAAAACAGCCAGGACACAAATGCTCATTCCTTCATACCACTCAGTAACAGAGTTAATAAAATCCATTAAAGATGTGAAGTGGACAGCAAAACACTAAGGTCTTGATCTGTTACACCAAAAGGTCTTGAAGCCCACCCTAGTGCAAACCTCCTCTTAAAATATCCCTCATCAGAGACAAATACAATAGATTTCAAATCCAAGGGGAAAACACTGAGTTTACAGCACAATAATGCATTGGTAACAGGGCTTGGTGATGAAGTAGCCATAGCAACATAATGTACTAGTGGCTTTGATGGAAGAACAGCAGCATGGAATCCCACACAGGCCCAGAGAAAGTCTGATGCTCTCTAAGAATCTGGACTGCTTATCACAGTGCTTTCCAAATCAATACTAGGAAAATGTAGTCAAATTAGAGGCCTGTGATGCTTACAGACCATTAGTGGTAAATAATAATGGCTTTATGTCCATGGCATTGATGATTAGTATTGTCTAAGAACTTACCACTAGCCAGGAGTGAGTTGTTAGTGAAGGAATTTAGTTCTGTCCTGGTTTTTTGATCTTTGAAGCACCTGCCACACAATCACAGAATCATTTTGGTTGGAAAAGCCCCTCAAAATCATGGAGTCCAACCGTAACCCACCCCTGGCACTGCCCCATGTCCTGAGAACCTCATCTCCGTCTGTCCAACCCTCCAGGGATGGTGACTCCACCACTGCCCTGGGCAGCCTGTTCCAATGCCCAACAGCCATTTGGGGAAGAAATTGTTCCCCAGATCCAACCTCAACCTCCCCTGGCACAACTTGAGGCCGTTTCCTCATCAATCTCCAGTCCTCTGATATGTATATACACATATATTCAGTCTACTACATTCTTCCTCCTCTGCAGCACGCAATAAAGAAGCTCCATTTTTGCCCTCTGTATACATCTCATCCATTTTGATTTAAACAGTCCCTTACAAGCTGTATAGCTCATTCTTTTTATGCCAAAACTTGAAACTGAAGTAACATACAAGATCTAGTACAAGATATGGATTTGTGATTACGGATTGCTTGTCAAGCCACTGTATGCACTAATGGCCACAGATCAGAAACACCTGCAATGGAATAAAGGAGCTACATGAGCCTTAGAAGAACTTGGTAAGGATTTGATGACAGCGCCTGCTTTAGGACTCCCAGATGTGAGTAAAACATTTTTTCTATTCTCTCACGAGAAGCAGGGAATAGCCTTGGGTATACTGGCACAGGATCTTGGCCCGTACCGATGAGCAGTGGCCTATTTCTCCAAACAATTAGACGCAACTGCAAAGGAGTGTCGTGGATGCCTACAGGCAGTTACAGTAGTGGTACTGAACATACAGGAGGCCCGGAAAATTACCATGGCTCAGAAAATGACTGTGCTAGTATCTCACACAGTGTCTACAGTTCTAGAAGCAAAAGGGGGACATTGGCTTGCCCCACAAAGATTTCTCAAATATCAGGCTAAATCATCATCACTAACATTGTCAGTCCAGCTTCTTTCTTCAGTGGTAACGTTGGAGAATCAGTTCATCATCGAAGCAACATACTACAGTCAACCAGATCTAAAGGACAGTCCTATGGAAAACACCGAGAACTGCTTTACGGACGAAAGTAGCAATATCCTGGACAGCGAAAGGCATGCTGCTTATGCTATAGCCATGAAGTGATGGAATCTGTACCTCTGCTGTCCTGGTTTTGTTAAAAACAAGACCAGTGCTCTTTTAGTGATTTTTCTTTCAGCTAAGTTCTTCTAGGTAGCTGTACTTTTCTGAGTTTTAGCCTGCATATTTTTTCCTAGGATGCTGTACTCGGTGCTGATAAGAAGACCAACGGAATGCTGAAGAAGCTCGTGTTTAGATTTATTACTAAGATAGCCAAGAAAGACTGATAAGTTTTCCCATGTTTCGTCATGAGAGGGGTGTGTTTGAGGAGGGGTGGATGGAACAGGTGACTAGAACTGACCAACGGAAGTATTCCATCCCATAATCGTCATACCCCCTATATAAGAAGGTGATCACGAGGGTCACTCTCTCTTCGACCATGGCCGGCATCTAGAGAGGACCTTGTCTGTCTGCCTGTGATCTACAGGCCTCAGGCCCTGCATCCCTGCAACTGGTTTCTGGTTTGCTGTGAAGTCCCACCCATAATTTCCAGGGGCCTGAGCTGCACCTACTGGAACCACGCCAGCTCCGCACACCCAGCTCTGCGGCTGCTGGAGTGATGCCAACTCCACATCAGGCACTCAAGATTGGTTTTGTATATTATGTATATAAATTCTCTATTTATTAGTAGCATTAGTAAAAGCCTTTAGAACTCTCCAACTTGAAGTCTAAATCTCTCTTCCTTTTCCCTTATCTTTCCCATCATCTTTTCGTTCTAAAGGAAAGTGGTGGCGGGAAGTGAGAGGATAACAGGGAGGATCTGTCACGGTTTATTGCTGCCTTGCCTTAAACCGTAACAGTTCCTAAAACTTTCATGAATATGTAACACTTTACTGCATTTAACCAAGCTCACAGCTACTGTAAATTTACACATGTATTAGGTGAAATAATTCCCCATGTGTCTGGCGCTGTGTAAATAAACATAACTCTTCACAACTTACGGGTTGTAAAGTAGATTCCGTGCATCATCTGACTCTGTCAAACTGTGTCAGGCCCTGCCGTGCTCTATAATGCTTTGTTGAGCTCTTTCAGGCTTTGTCACGCTTTGTCGGTCTCTGTCAGTTCGTGCTGGACTCTGTAGTTCGCTGTCAGGGGTTGTCTGGATTTGTCAGGCCTTTTCGAGTTCTCTTGGCCTTTGTCAGGCCCTGTTGGGCTCTGTCAGGCTTTGTCGGGCCCTCTAAGACTGTTTTGGGCTCTGTCAGGATTTCTCAGGTTCTGCTGGGCTCTGTCAAGCTTTGGCGAAATTTGTCAGGTTCTGTCATGCCCTGGTGGGCTCTCTCAGTTTCAGGTATGCCCAAAAGGTCCTGAGAGATCCTGAGATAAACTGACAGGGCCTGACAGAGCACGATAGGGCCCAACAAAGCCCAACAGAACCAGACACAGCCTGAGTGAGTCCACCAGAGCTCGACAAAGCTTGACAGAGCTCACCAGGGCCTGACAGAGCACAACACAGCTCAATAGGGTTCGACAAATCCTGATAGCAAACTATAGAAACCGGCAAAACCTGACAGAGCATGACAGGGCCCAAGACATCCCGACAGAGCTTGCCAGGGCTTGAAAGATGCTGACAGAACCTGACAGAGCCCACCAGGGACTAAAAGAGCATGCAAGAGCCACACAGAGCCCGACAAAACCCAACAGAGCCCAAAAGAGCTCAACAAAGCTTGACAAAACCCACCAAGGTCTGACAGAGCATGACAGGGCCTGCCAGATTCCAACACAGCTCAACAGGGTTTGACAAATCCTGACAGTGCCTCATAGAGAATGATAGAGCCCGGCAGGACCTGAAAGAGGCTGACAAAGTGTGACAGAGACTAAAGGAGCTCAACAAAGCTTGACAGAGCCTGATAGGGCCTGACACACCCTGACAAAGCCTTACAGATCTTGACAGAGCCCAATAGTGCCATACAGAGCTTGAAAGAGCCCGACAGAACTTGACAGGAATTGACAGAGTCTGAAAGAGCATGACAGGGCCTGAAAGAGCCTGATAGGCCCTGACAGAACCTAGCAGAAAGTGAGAGAGCTTGCCAGGGCATGACAGAGCCCAACAGAGCCCGACAAAGTTCGACAAAGCTTGACAGAGCCCAACAGACACTGAGAAAGCATGAAGGAGCCCGACACAGTCTCACAGGGTCCGACAAAGTTTTACAGAGCCGAATCGGGCCTGACAGAGCCCAACAGAACTCGACAGGGCCTGACAAATCCCCACAGAACTTGACAGCGAAATATAGAGTCCAGCAGGGCCTGATAAGGCTGACAAAGCATGACAGGGCCTGAAAGAGCTCAACAAAAAATTACAGAGCACGACAGGGCCTGAATAATGGAAAGAAAGCCTGAAAAAGCCTGACAAGGCCTGACAGAGCCTGACAGGGCTTTACAGAGCCTGAAAAAGCCTGGTAGGGCAGAAAGAGCCCAATGGATCTCGACAGAGACCGACAGCACCTGACAGAGCTTGCGACAGACCGACAGATCTCAACAAAGCCACACAGAGACCAACAAGGCCTGAAAGAGCCTGGCAAAACCTGACAGGGATTGGCAGAGCTCTACAGAGCCTGACAGAGCCTGACAAGAATTTACAGAGCCTGAGAAAGCCTGCTCGGGCAGAAAGAGCCCAAAAAAGCTTGACAGAGCCTGACAGATTGACAGAGCCCGAGAGAGAACGAAGATCTCAACACAGATTCGGACAGGACCTGAAAGAGCCTCACAAAGCCTGACAGGGATTGACAGACACCTACAGAGCCTGAGAGATCATGAAAGAGCCCTACAAATCCTGACATCACCTGACAGAAACTGAAAAAAACAAAGCCCGATACATCCTGACAGAACCCGACAGAGCCTGACAGACCACGCCAGGGCCCAACAAAGCCTGAGAGAGCCTGACAGGACCTGACAAAGCACAAGAGGGCACAACAAAGTCTGACTCTGTGGGGTCTGCTAGGGCTCTGTCAGGTTCTGTCGAGATCTGTAAGGCTCTGTCAAGCTGCGTCAAGCCCTGTCGTGCTCTGAAATGCTTTGTTGAGCTCCTTCAGGTTCTGTCATGTTTTGTCGGCATCTGTCAGGCCCTACTGAGGTGCAGATGTGATCTTACAACTTCTGAGATTGTAAAGAAGGTATGTATTTCCTTATGTATTTACGGCACTGGACACACAAGGAATCATTTCACCTGATACGTGTGTAAATTTCCAGTAGCTGTGAGCTTGGTTAAATGCAGTAAAGTGTTACATATTCATGAAAGTTTTAGGAACGTCTATGCATATTCATAACCTGTCCCCGAGAAGGTAGTTCTTATTACAATGAGTTCCGGAGACCATTTCTAGAGTCTCCACCTCTGGCTCCTCCTGGTTGCAACTGCGCAGTGATCGTGAACCCAGGTCCTCTTCTCTGTACACGGTCGCCTTTGGTCCAGTGTGATGAGTTGGTTAGGAGTCAGACTGCTGAGCTGGTTAAAACTGGCCTATCTCCTGTTCTGTGCTCAAGTTTCTGTAATCTAGTTCACCCAAGGATGCACCAAGGATGCACCCAAGGATTATTATCTTTGAAAGGCATCAGCGAACTCCTGTTTCTCGTACAATAAGTTACACAAAACTAAGCAAGGCTAGGCAATAGTGATGTGGGTTAAGGGTTAGCTCTCTAACTGTCTTTAAGTGTTAGTTCTTTAAGTGTTAATTAGTTAATTGTTAATTCCCTGTATCACCACTGGACTCTATAGTTCACTGTAAGGTACTGTCGGGATTTGTCTGGCCCTGTTGGGCTCTGTCGGGCTTTGTTGGGCCCTGTGAGACTGTGTCGGGCTCTGTCAAGCTTTCTCAGGTTCCGTTGGGCTCTGTCAAGTTTTGTTCAAGTCTGTCAGGTTTTGTCATGCCCTTGCGGGCTCTCTCAGTTTCTGGTAGGCTCTGTTACGCGCTTTCATGCTCTGTCAGGCCCTATCGGTGTCTTTCAGTTCCTGGCAGGCTCTGATGGGATCTGTCAGGATCTGTCAGGCCCTGAAAGCTCTGTTGGTCTTTGTTGAGCTGTGTCGTGCTCTGTCAGGCTCTGTCGGGTTATGTCAGGATCTGTCGGGAAATGTTGGGCTTTCTCAGGCTTCATCGAGCTCTCTCGTGATCTGTCGGGCTACATCAGGCTTTTTCAGGCTTTTTTGGGGCATGTAAGGCACTGTTAATCTGTGTCATGTCCTGTCAGGCTCTGTTGGGCCTTGTGAACCTCTGTGGAGGTCTTTTAGGCTGTGACGGGCTCTGTCTATCTACATCAGGCTCTCTAGAGCATTTTTGGGGTGTGATGGGCTCTATCGGGCTTTGTTGGCTTCTGTCTGACTCTGTGGGGCCTGTTCAAGCTCTGTTGGGTTTTGTGTGGCTCTGTCAGGCCCTGTCAAGCATTGTTGGGCAGCATTGAGCTTTATTGGGCTCTTTCAATCTGTGTCAGACTCTGTCAGGCTTTGTCATGCTTTGTCAGGCTTTCTTGCCCTTATTGTGGCTTAGTGGGACTCTTTTGGGATTTCTCAGAGTCTATGGGGCTCTGTCAGGCTATGTCAGAATTTGTAGGGCTTTGTTAGGTTTTGTCAGGCTCTGTTGGGTATTGTCGCGCTCTGCCAGGCTCCATTGGCCGCTGTTGCTCTCTTTCAATTTTGGTTAGGCCCAGTCATACTCTGTCAGTCTCTGTCAGGATCTGTACGGGTCTCTCAGGCTGTGTCAAGCCCTGTCGTGCTCTGTAATGCTTTTCTGAGCTCTTTCAGGCTCTGTCATGCTTTGTCAGCCTCTTTCAGGCCCTGCGGGACTCTATTGTTCGCTGTCAGGTGCTGTCGGGATTTGTCGGGCCCTGTCAAGTTCTGTCAGGTTCTGTCAGGCCCATTCAAGCTCTGTTGGGCTTTGTTGGGCCCCGTCGTGCTCTGTCAGGCCCTGTAGAGTTCTGTCAGGATCTGCTGGGCTTTCTCAGGCTTTATCAGCCTCTGTCAGGACATATCATGCTTTGTCAGGCTTTGTCGGGCTTTCTTGCCCTTATTCAGGCTTTGTCGAGCTTTCTGGGGGTCTATCGGGCTCTGTCAGGCCATGACTGGGTTTGTAGGGCTCTGTCATGTTTTGTCAGTCTCCGTTGGGTATTGTCAAGCTCTGTCAGGCTACACTGGGTGCTGTTTGACTCTTTCAAGATTTGTGGGGCCCTGTCGGGCTCTTTCAGGTTCTGTCAGAATTTGTCAGGCCTTGTCAGGCTCTGTCAGGCTTTGTTGGGCCCTGTCATGCTCTGTCAGGCCCTGTGGAGTTCTTTCAGGACCTGTCGGGATCTGTAAGGCTCTGTCAAGCTGTGTCAGGCCCTGTGAGACTGTCAAATTCTGTCAGGCTTTCTCAGATTCTGTTGGGTTCTGTCAAGCTTTGTCAGGCACTGTCATCCTCTGTCGAGATCTGTAAGGCTCTATCAAGCTGTATCAGGCCCTGTCATGCTCTGTAATACTTTGTGGGGTTCTTTAAGGCTCTGTCTCGCTTTGTCAGCTTCTGTCAGGCCCTACCAGGATAAAAAAAGCCCAACAAAGCCCAACATTGCTCAACAATGCTTGACAGGGTCTGACAGCCCATAAGAACCTGACAGAGCCCAAGCAGGCCCCACAGAGTCAGACAGAAGCCGACAAAGCCCGATAGAGACCATTACAGCTCGAAAATGCTCTAGAGAGTCTGAGGTAGATAGACAGAGCCCATCATGACCTAAAAGACCTGGAAAGCTTGACAAGGCCCGATAGAGCCTGACAGGGTATGATACAGATTAACAGTGCCCTATATACCCCAAAATAGCCCGACATAGGCTGATATGGTGTGAGAGATCACGACAGAGCCCAACAATGCCTCAGAAAGCCCAACAGAACCCGACAGATCCTAACAGATCCTGACATTGCTTGACAGAGAACAACAGGGCCCTTCAAAGCCCTACAGATCGTGAAAGAACCTGACAGGGCCTGACAGAGCATGACTAGGCCCTTTTTGGCTCTTTCAAGGTTTGTTGGGCTCTGTTAGGCTCTATCAGGTTCTGTAGCGATCTGTAAGACTTGTTAAGATGTGTTAGGCCCTGTCGGGCTCTTTCAAGTTCTGTTTAGCCCTGTCGGGTTCTGTTAAGCTGTGTCAGGCCCTGTCAGGCTCTGTAATGCTTTGTTGAGCTCTTTTAATCCATGTCGCACTTTTTCAGCCTCTGTCAGGTCCTGCCGGGCTATATCGTTCGCTATCAGGCGCTGTCGGGATTTGTCGAATCCTGTTGATCTGTGTTGGGCTCTAGCAGGCCCTATCATGCTGTGTCCAGGCCTGGTGGTCTCTGTCAAGCTTTATTGAGCTCTGTTGGGCTCTGTCAGGTTTTGTCGGGCTCTATCAGGTTTTGTCAGGCTCTGCTGGGCTTTCTCGGGTTTGATCAGGCTCTGTCAGGTCATGTCAGTATTTGTAGGGCTCTGTCGAGTATTGTTGGGCTCTGTGGGTCTTTGTCAGGGTCTGTTAGGCTCTGTAGGGCTCTGTCAATCCTTGTCAGGTTTTGTCAGGCTCGTTCGGGCCCTGTCGGTCTCTGTGAGGCTTTTTTGAGATCTGTCAGTTTGTCTCAGGCTCTGTCAGGTGCTGTCAGTCTCTGTCAAGCTCCTTTGGGCTCTTTCTGTCCTACCAGGCTTTGTCAGGCTCTGTAAAGCCCTGTCATACTCTGTCAGGGCTTGTCAGCTTCTGTCAGGCACTGTCAGGCTTTCTGAGGCTTTTTCAGGCTTTCTTGCCTTTATTCAGGCTTTGTCAGGTTCTGTCAAGTTTTGTCAGGCTCTGTTGGGTATTGTCGAGCTCTTTCAGGCCACCTTGGGCGTTGTTGGGCTCTTTTAAACTTTGTTGGGCCTTGTCGGGCTCTGTCACGTTCCCTCGGGATCTGCAAGGCTCTCTCAAGCAGTACAGAGCCTGACAGGGCCTGACACAGCTTTACAGGGCCTTACAGATCTCGAAAGAGCCAGACAGGCCATGACAGAGGCCAACAGACTTTGACAAAGCTTGACAGAGCTCGACAAAATCTCACAGGGCCTTAGAGAGCCCGACAGAACTCGACAGGGCCCGACAAATCATGATAGCATATATCAGCGAACTATAGAGTCTAGCAGGACAGAGGTGGACAAAGCGCGACAGAGCCTGAAAAAGCTCAACAAAGCATTTCAGAGCACAACAGGGCCTGGCACTCCTTGAGAGAGCCTTACAGATCCCGACAGAACATGACAGAGCCCGACAAGGCCTGAAAAAGCTTGAAAGAACCCAACGATACCTAGGGAACATCTGACAGAGCCCGGCACAGTCTCACAGGCCCAACAAAGCTAGACAGAGCCCAACAGGGTCTGACAAAGACCAAGAGTACTTGACATGGCCTGATAAATCCAGATGACACCTGACAGCGAACTATAGAGCCCAACATTGCCTGACAGAGGTCAACAAAGCGTGACTGAGACTAAAATAGCTCAACAAAGCATTACAGAGCCTGACAGGGCCTGACACAGCTTGACAGAGCCTTACAGATCTTGCCAGAGCACAACAGGGCTAGACAAAGCTTGAAAATGCCTGACGGGGCCTAACGCAACTTGACAGAGCCTTACAGATCCTGACAGAACCTTACAGAGCCCGACAGGGCCCAACAAAGCTTGAAAGAGCCCAAAAGCGCCCAGTGGATCCTGACAGAGCTCCACAATACCCGACAAAATCCAACAGAGCCCTACAAATCCAGACATGGCCTGACAGAGCCTGATAGACGCCAACAGGGCCTGACAGAGTACGACAGAGCCAAATTAGCTCAGCAAAACTTGACATACCCAACCAGAACCTGACTGAGCACGACAGGGCCTGCAAGAGCCCAACACAACTCAAGACGGTTCGACAAATCCTGACAGCACCTGATAGGGAATGACAGAACCTGGCAGGACCTGACAGAGGCTGACAAAGCGCGACAGAGCCTGAAAGAGCTCAATAAAAAATTACAGAGCACGACAGGGTCTGAATAATGGCAAGAAAGCCTGAAACAGCCTGACAAAGCCTGACAGAGCCTGACGTCCTGACAGAGCATGACAGGGCTTTAAAGACCTTGAAAAAGCCTGGTATGGCAGAAAGAGCCCAAAGGACCTTAACAGAGACCGACAGGGCCTGATAGAGCCTGCGACAGACCGACAGATCTAAACAAAGTCACAGAGAGACCAACAGGGTCTGAAAGAGCCTGACAAAACCTGATAGGGATTGACAGAGCCCTACAGAGCCTGACAGAGCCTGAAAGAGCTTTACAGAGCCCAAAAAAGCCTGGTCGGGCAGAAACAGCCTAAAAAAGCTTGACAGAGCCCGACAGAGATTGACAGAGACCAATAGAGACCGACAGATCTCGACAAAGCCACACAGATACTGACAGAACCTTAAAGAGCCTGAAAAAAACCTGACAGGGATTGACAGAGGCCTACAGAGCCTGACACATTGCGACAGAGCCCTACAAATCTTGACATCACCTGACAAAGACTGATCGAGCCCGAGAAAGCCCAGCAGAGCCTGACAGAGCCTGATAGGGCCCAGCAAAACCTGACAGAGCCCAACAGAGCTTGATAAAGCTTGACAGAGCCCACCAGGTCTTGACAGAGTACGACAGGGCCTGCCAGAGCCCAACACAGCTCAACAGGTTTTGACAAATCCTGACAGTGCCTCACAGCGAATGATATAGCCCGGCAGGACCTAACAGAGGCTGAAAAAGTGCCAGACAAGGCCTGACAGAGCACAACAAGGCTTTAAAAAGCCTGAAAAAGCCTGGTAGGGCAGAAAGAGTCCAAAAGAGCTTGACAGAGCCTGACAAACCATGACAAAGATTGACAGTGCCCTATATTCCCCCAAAAAGCCTGATACAGCCTGATATGGCCCAACAGATCATGACAGAGCCTGACAGAGCCTGACAGACCATGCCAAGGCCCAATAAAGCCTGAGAGAGCCTGATAGGACCTGACAGACCAGAACAGAACCCGACAGAACCCAGAAGGGTCTGACAGATCACTCAAGGGCACAAAAATATCTGTCTCTGGGCTGCTAGGGCTCTGTCAGGTTCTGTTGAGATATGTAAGGCTCTGTCAAGCTGTGTCAGGCCCTGTCATGCTATGCATTGCTTTGTTGAGATCCTTCAGGCTTTGTCGCATTTTATCGGCCTCTGTCAGGCCCTACTGAAGTGCGGAAATGACCTTACAACCCTTCAGATAGTTAAGAAGGTATGTATTTACATATTTATTTACCTGATACATGCGTAAACTTACAGTAGCTGTGACCTTGGTTAAATGCAGTAAAGTGTGACATATTTGTCGAGGGTTAAGATTGCGGGGTGACAATCAAACCCTGGCACATGTATTGTTAACCTCCTCTCCCCCCGCACTTCCCCCTTTTGCCCCTCCCTCTCCACCCTTCCCACTCAGGACAGGCGATCGGGAGGGAAAGAAGGACAGAGAGAAGAGAGTTGGAAAAGTTAAAGATGTTTTACTAATGCTACTGATAAGAATAGAGAAAATAATACAAAATATACAAAACCAATCTTGTAAGTCTCAGCAACTGCAGAGCCAGCACCCAAAGTCCTGGATTAGACTCTGCAGTCAACTGGAGCTGGATTCAGTCTCTCACTAGGCCTCAGTTCGCAGGAATGACCAGCAAGGTCCTCTCCTAATGTCAGCCATGAGGAAAAAAAGGGAAAAAAAAGGGAAAAAAGGGAAGGAAAAGGGCCGAGATCCTCGTGATCTCCCAATTTATATAAAGTATTCACGTGAATGGAATGTTATACACCATTGGTCAGTCTCTCGGTCATCAGTTTTCTCGTTGCCCCTCTCGCGAGATGTCCATCCGTGCTTATCAATAAGTTTGCATTCCATTGCTAGGTTTAACCAAAACATGTGTTGGGTTCTCCAGGAAAATGCAGCTAACATGAAGGCTTTAGCTGACAGGCAAATTCACTACAAGAGAAACTTGTTTTTAACAAAACCAGGACATTCCACCCCTTATAATATGACATTCACTGAATACTGAAACCTTATCAATACAATCTATCAATACAATCTAATTAATCACTACTACTATATATATATATATACATATGTACATATATACACAGGAGTAATTAATCAGTGGACCATCCTTTGAAAAGTTCATTAAGTTCATTTTGTCACAACAGTCTCCCAGGGCAGGAAAAATGGTACAAGTGCATCTCATGACCACTGTTTGTGGGTTAAGGACACCAACTTTGAAGAAGGTGTCGGGCGCCACTCGAAGAAGCTAGCTCTAGTTTCATCACCATTGTCTTGATCTGAAAGACACTT
Organism: Patagioenas fasciata; assembly: GCF_037038585.1. Taxonomy (NCBI): domain Eukaryota; kingdom Metazoa; phylum Chordata; class Aves; order Columbiformes; family Columbidae; genus Patagioenas; species Patagioenas fasciata. The sequence continues at coordinate 45,904,616 of NC_092559.1, forward strand.
CTTAAACATTGTTAGTGCGGCAATTCACATCATTCAGTTCAGCATTGCATATTTTCACCTAAAATCAAATCCCCTTGAGGTATACACCGAACTTCTCCATCCTTAAGCATCACCCACCAGGTGCTGCCAGGTCCCTGGGCAAAAACAATCCCACAAATAGGTTTGCCTTTGCCTGAGGCAGGAGTAACCCAGACTGCCTTTCCTAAGATATTTTTCCTGTGTACTACAGGGACTTTATCTCCTTCTACAGTACGAAGAATTTCTGATTGGGCAGGCCCGGCTCGATTGGTTGATCCCCTAGTGTTGACCAACCAAGTGGCTTTGTTATATGTGAATCCCAGTTTTTAAAGGTTCCACCACCAAGTGCCTTTAGTGTAGTTTTTAACAAACCATTGTACCTTTCAATTTTCCCAGAGGCTGGTGCATGATATGGAATATGATATACCCACTCAATACCATGTTCTTTGGCCCAATTGTCTATAATACTGTTTTTGAAATGAGTACCATTGTCTGATTCAATTCTTTCTGGCGTACCGTGCCGCCAAAGGACTTGTTTCTCAAGGCCCAAGATAGTATTTCGGGCTGTAGCATGAGGTACGGCATATGTTTCCAACCATCCAGTGGTTGCTTCCACCATTGTAAGTACATAACGCTTACCTTGACGTGTTTGTGGAAGTGTAATATAATCAATCTGCCAAACTTCTCCATACTTATACTTTAACCATCGCCCCCCCATACCATACAGGTTTTAACCGTTTTGCTTGTTTGATTTCGGCGCAAGTTTCACAGTCATGAATAACCTGTGAAATAGTGTCCATAGTTAAATCCACCCCTCGATCACGAGCCCATTTGTATGTTGCATCTCTACCTTGATGCCCTGAAGCATCATGGGCCCACCGAGCTAGGAAAAGTTCACCTTTATGTTGCCAGTCCAAGTCCACCTCAGCTACTTTAATCTTAGCAGCTTGATCAGCTTGTTGGTTGTTTAGATGTTCCTCGGTGGTTCGACTTTTAGGCACATGAGCATCTACATGACGAACTTTCACAGGTAGGCTCTCTAGCCGAGCAGCAACGTCTTGCCACAGTGTGGCAGCCCAAATGGGTTTACCTCTGCGCTGCCAGTTGCTTTTCTTCCATTGTTGTAGCCACCCCCACAAGGCATTTGCTACCATCCATGAGTCAGTATAGAGATAAAGTATTGGCCACTTCTCTCGTTCAGCAATGTCCAAAGCCAGCTGGATGGCTTTCACTTCTGCAAACTGACTGGATTCACCTTGTCCTTCAGTGGCTTCTGTAACTTGTCGTGTGGGACTCCACACAGCAGCTTTCCACCTTCGATGTTTTCCTACAAGACGACAGGATCCATCTGTGAACAGTGCATACTGCTTATCAGTCTCTGAAAGCGTATTATATGGTGGTGCTTCTTCAGCACGTTTTACTTCCTCCTCATCTGGAGACATCCCTAAGTCTTTGCTTTCTGGCCAGTCTGTAATCACTTCTAATATCCCTGGACGGTTGGGACTTCCAATTCGAGCTCGTTGCGCGATCAGTGCAATCCATTTACTCCATGTAACTTCGGTTGCATGATGTGGAGAGGGAACCGTCCCTTTGAACATCCAGCTCAGCACCGGCAGTCGAGGTGCCAGGAGGAGCTGTGCTTCAGTGCCGATCACTTCTGAAGCAGCTCGAACTCCTTCATATGCTGCTAGTATCTCCTTTTCAGTTGGAGTATATTTGGCCTCAGATCCTTTGTATCCTCGACTCCAAAAACCTAAGGGTCGACCTCGGGTTTCTCCTGGTGCTTTCTGCCAGAGGCTCCAGGTAAGTCCATTATCTTCGGCTGCGGTGTAGAGCACATTTTTAACATCTAGTCCAGTTCGGACTGGTCCAAGGGCCACCGCATGAGTTATCTCACGCTTAATTTGTTCAAAGGCTTGTCGTTGTTCAGGGCCCCACTCAAATTGGTTCTTCTTATGAGTCACTCGATAGAGAGGGCTCACAATCTGGCTGTAGTCAGGAATATGCATTCTCCAAAAACCTACAAGGCCCAAGAAAGTCTGTGTCTCCTTTTAATTAGTAGGTGGAGACATTGCTGCAATTTTGTTGATCACATCCATTGGGATCTGACGACGGCCATCTTGCCATTTTATTCCTAAAAACTGGATCTCTTGTGCAGGTCCCTTGACCTTGCTCCGTTTTATGGCAAAACCAGCATCCAAAAGAATATGAATTATTCTCTCACCTTTCTCGAAGACTTCTTTCGCTGTGTCGCCCCATACGATGATGTCATCAATATATTGCAAGTGTTCTGGAGCTTCACCTTGCTCCAGCGTGGTCTGGATCAGTCCATGGCAGATGGTAGGACTGTGTTTCCACCCCTGGGGCAAGCGATTCCATGTATACTGGATGCCCCTCCAGGTGAAAGCAAACTGTGGCCTGCACTCTGCTGCTACAGGAATAGAGAAAAATGCATTAGCAATGTCAATTGTAGCATACCACTTGGCTGCCTTTGACTCCAGTTCAAATTGCAGTTCTAGCATGTCAGGCACAGCAGCACTCAGTGGTGGTGTAACTTCATTCAGGTCACGATAGTCTACAGTTAGTCTTCACTCGTCACTAGGTTTAGGCACTGGCCAAATTGGGCTGTTAAAAGGTGAGCGAGTCTTACTGATCACACCCTGGCTTTCCAATTGACGGATCAGCTTCTGGATAGGAATCAAAGAGTCTCGATTGGTGCGATATTGCCGGCGATGCACCGTCGTGGTAGCAATTGGCACCTGCTGATCGTCAACCATCAGCAGTCCTACAACAGAAGGGTCATCTGAAAGACCAGGCAAATCAGACAGTTGTTCAATTTTCTCAGTGTCCACAGCTGCTATAGGCAGGGGCTGCAGCAGCAGCTTTGGCTGTTTTGCCTTTTCTCGAGCGGCTACGAGTGCTTTTTGCTAAAACTTCCGAAGACGCACCGCAAATCTCAGGACTAAAAAGAGACGCAAACCTCCTACTGAACCTCATTTCTCTTAACAGTAACACAAACTGACACACATTCAGCAAACCAGATAACACCATCACAGTTCTATCAAAGCTTCAAGGATATTCAAAGTTCTCTAAAACATTTGTAAACTGTCCTAGCGAAAACACAAAAGTATTGTTAGTCAGCCTTTCTAAAGATTCGCTTGACCAATTAGCAAATATAGAGCCATTCTGCTCTTTAATCTCTCCTGGAGGTTTTTCAAGGTAAAGCAGAAGCGAGTAGAAATTCATTAGCGGTTGCAGTATAATGAAATAAACCAATGCCAAACCACACAGAATCATCATGACCGCTGTCCAGTTTCTTGTTGTTATATAATGAATACTTCGATTCAGAAAGAAACACCAACACAGATATGGGATCAGCGAGCACAATGTAGAAAATAACTGATACAACTTATGCCACAACATCTTTAAGTCAATGTAACTCACTTTGCCTTAATACCACTAAATAATATCCGAAGCAAACAGACGTGCGAGTATCACAACTCTATGAGTTGGCACCGTGCCAAGAAAATTGAAAGGTACGTCAGAGCAGAAGAAAAGTCAAAAATCTCCAAATTTACCCCTTTCTCTTGGCCCCATGTTGGGCGCCAATTATCTGTCGAGGGTTAAGATTGCGGGGTGACAATCAAACCCTGGCACATGTATTGTTAACCTCCTCTCCCCCCGCACTTCCCCCTTTTGCCCCTCCCTCTCCACCCTTCCCACTCAGGACAGGCGATCGGGAGGGAAAGAAGGACAGAGAGAAGAGAGTTGGAAAAGTTAAAGATGTTTTACTAATGCTACTGATAAGAATAGAGAAAATAATACAAAATATACAAAACCAATCTTGTAAGTCTCAGCAACTGCAGAGCCAGCACCCAAAATCCTGGATTAGACTCTGCAGCCAACTGGAGCTGGATTCAGTCTCTCACTAGGCCTCAGTTCGCAGGAACGACCAGCAAGGTCCTCTCCTAATGTCAGCCATGAGGAAAAAAAGGGAAAAAAAAGGGAAAAAAGGGAAGGAAAAGGGCCGAGATCCTCGTGATCTCCCACTTTTATATAAAGTATTCACGTGAATGGAATGTTATACACCATTGGTCACTCTCTCGGTCATCAGTTTTCTCGTTGCCCCTCTCGCGAGATGTCCATCCGTGCTTATCAATAAGTTTGCATTCCATTGCTAGGTTTAACCAAAACATGTGTTGGGTTCTCCAGGAAAATGCAGCTAACATGAAGGCTTTAGCTGACAGGCAAATTCACTACAAGAGAAACTTGTTTTTAACAAAACCAGGACAATATTCGTGAAAGTTTTAGGAACGCCTATGCATTTTCATAACCTGTCCCTGAGAAGGCGGGGAGACCATTTCCATAGTCTACACCTTCTGTTATCTAGTTCACCCAAGGATGCAACAAGGATGTACCCAAGGATTTTTATCTTTGCAAGGTGTCAGCGAACTCCTGTTTCTCGTACAATAAATTACACAAAGCTAAGCAAGGCAAAGCAATAGGGATGTGGGTTAAAGGGTTAGCTTTCTAAGTTTTAGCTCTCTAACTGTCTTTAAGTGTTAGTATGTTATGTGTTAATTAGTTAATTGTTAATTCCCAGTATCATTCCCCCCTTTTCTAAGACGTTAGTAAATTCTTTTACTAATGTGATGATTCTTTATCTATGTATTATCTGGCCACAGGTAAGAATGCTACTTCTACCTGAGAAAACCCATCTCTATCCTCAAACAGACTGTTAATGTTAATGCAAAAGTCAGGCTCCCAGTGTTTGTCCGCTGCGCTGCTAAGCTCTTTTGAGGCAGCTGGCGACCATATGTCTGGTGCTCTGGCAGCAATGGCATCTTCTGGGCTGTGACAGGACCTTGCATTCTTTGGCGTGGTGACCCCGCTCACTGCACTTGTAGCATTTGTCTTCTCTTCTGGCTTTTGTTTTGCTAAGGTACTACGTGCCATCCGGACTGATCACCCAGAAGGTCCAAAAGGACCAAAAGGACCAAAAGGTCACCCAGATGGTCCAGAAGGACCAAAACATGTCAAGGTGGACACAACCTAATTTCCTTGATCAAATTTCAGAAAGGTTTTGTTTAATTAATATAAATTTGAAGGTCTCTCTTGCATAAGTGGGCAATGTAATACACATACTCTGGTTGGTTTGCTTCCAAAGGACCAATTTAAAGTGTCCCCCCACGGTTTTATTCAGATCTTGCCCATGCCAATTTTCATCCCACCCGTGTGCTAAGGCTATGACAATAAGAAATACAATTTTCCAGGTTGCACCTGGATTACCCTTCATGGTGCTTTGCAGGCTTTCTTCACTATAGAATTATGGATCCAAGCGTTCTGTTCTTTAATCTTGATAGCAGTGAAAGATGTCAAGACGACTTGACATGGACCTTCCTATTGTGGTTCCGAAGTCCTTTTCTGCAAGAGACTTCACATACACATAATCTCCCAGTTGGATGTTATATACTGGCACATCCAAACCTCTACTCGGACTTCCAAACAGGTTTCCCAATTTTGTTAAGTTGTTTACCCAATGCTACCATACAAGAAGTCATAATTTCGTCCCCTACTTGTGCAGAGGTCCAGATTCCATCACTTCATGGCTAGTAGTTATAGCATAACCAGTATGCCTTTCACTGTTCAGGATATTGCTGCTTTCATCCATAAAGCAGTTCTCAGTGTTCTCCATAGGACTGTCCTTTAGATCTGATTGGCTGGAGTATGTTGCTTCCATGGTTTCCAGGCAGTTATGATGAACTGGTTTTCCAGTGTGACCACCGAAGAAAGAAGCTGGATTGACAATGTTAGTGAGGATGATTCAGCCTGATATTTGAGAAATATTTGTGGGGAAAGCCAATGTCCCCCTTTTGCTTCTAGAACTGTAGACACTGTTTGAGATACTGGCACAGTCATTTCCTGATCCATGGTAAATTTTGTGGGCCTCCTGTGTGTTCAGTACCACTGTTGTAACTGCCTGTAGGCATCCAGGCCACTCCTTTGCAGTTGTGTCTAATTGTTTGGAGAAATAGGTCACTACTCATTGGTACGGGCCAAGTTCCTGTGCCAGTATACCCAAGGTTGTTCCCTGTTTCTCATGAGAGAATAGAAAACATGCTTTACTCACATCTGGGAGTCCTAAAGCAGGCGCTGTCATCAAAGCCTTACTAAGTTCTTCAAAGGCTCATGTAGCTCCTTTATTCCATTGCAGGTGTTCCTGATCTGTGGTTTCTAGTACATACAACAATTTGACAAGCAATCCATAATTATAAATCTACAACCGGCACCACCCCCAAAAAGGGTCCGTAAGCCTGTCCCAGGGTCCTGTGCCTTACACTAATTTCATAGCCCAAATAAGGTACTTGTTACTGTATCATCTGGGCTTTCTTCTGTGATACCCAGTATCCTTCGAGCCCCAAACAGTTCAGTAGACTTACAGTTCAGGTTATGCACGCCTTATTTGTTCTGGCAGCGATCAAAATGTCATCCACATATAGTTGCATCTGTCCTTCATCAGATGGGGTTTCCCAGGATTCAAGATCTTTAGCAAGCTGATTTCCAAATATTGTTGGGCTGTTCTTAAATCCTTGTGATAACACTGTCCATGTGAGCTGGGTTTTATGTAAATATTGTCTGGCTGGCTTCATGGAGAGAGAGGCAAAAAGGCATCTTTTACATCTAAAACAGCAAACCAAATCAAAGTTAATACAGTCAGAAACATGTATGGGTTTGTTACCATGGGCAGAGGTCCTTTGTTATTCTGTTTACAACACGATTTGTATGAATTTCTGTATTACGGGCCAAATTCCCTCCCTGTCCTCTCTTTTCTAAGGGCATTGTTTTATCCTTACCAGCTGTTCTTCTTTGATTTTTACCTCGACAGGTACAGCATTTTTGGCCCTTCCAGGTACCTCAGTAGCCCATACCCCGGGCTACACTTGCTTCACGACTTCTTCATTAATCTTGCCTTCTGTGGGAACAGTTGCTAAAAGCAAGCCCATTATTTTCATTTATTGCTGATCATTTACCTCCAGAGTAATTTCTCTTTTTTTGAATCTGATTACTGCATCCATTTGTTCCAACAGATTTCTCCCCAAAAGAGGTTTCAGGGAACTTGGCATACATAAAAATCTATAAATGCCTACTTGTTTACCCAATTTGTATTTCAAAGGTTCACAAAAATACGCCCTTTCACTTTGGCCAGTGACTCCCTTTACCTACTATGTAATAGTTATCACAGTATCACAGTATCACAGTATCACAGTATGTTTGGGATTGGAAGGGACCTCAAAAGATCATCTAGTCCAATCCCCCTGTTGGAGCAGGAACGCCTAGGTGAGGTCGCACAGGAATGTGTCCAGGCGGGCTTTGAATGTCTCCAGGGAAGGAGACTCCACAACCTCCCTGGATAGCCTGTTCCAGTGCTCTGTCACCCTCACTGAGAAGAAATTCTTTCTCAAATTTAAGTGGAACCTCTTGTGTTCCAGCTTGATCCCATTACCCCTTGTCCTATCATTGTTTGCCACTGAGAAGAGCCTGGTTCCATCCTCGTGGCACTCACCCTTTATATATTTATAAACATTAATAAGGTCACCCCTCAGTCTCCTCTTCTCCAAACTAAAGAGACCCAGCTCCCTCAGCCTTTCTTCATAAGGGAGGTGCTCCACTCCCTTAATCATCTTTGTTGCCCTACGGTGGACCCTCTCCAGCAGTTCCCTGTCCTTCTTGAACTGAGGGGCCCAGAACTGGACACAATATTCCAGATGGGGTCTCACCAGGGCGGAGTAGAGGGGAAGGAGGACCTCTCTCGATCTACTGACCAACCCCCTTGTAATACACCTGAGGATGCCATTGGCCTTCCTGGCCACAAGGGCACAGTGCTGGCTCATGGTCATCCTGTTGTCCACCAGGACCCCCAGGTCCCTTTCCCCTACACTGCTCTCTAATATGTAATTTCCCAACCTATACTGGAACCTGGGGTTGTTCCTGCCCAGATGCAGGACTCTACACTTTCCCTTGTTAAATTTCATCAGGTTATTCCCCGCCCAACTCTCCAGCCTGTCCAGGTCCCACTGGACGGTAGCACAGCCTTCTGGCGTGTCAGCCACTCCTCCCAGCTTAGTGTCATCAGCAAACTTGCTGATAGTACACTCAATTCCCTCATCTAAATCGTTAATTAATATATTGAACAATATTTGCCCCAGCACTGACCCCAGAGGCACTCCACTAGATACTGGCCTCCAACTGGACTCCGCACCATTGACCACCACTCTCTGTCTTCTCTCTTTAAGCCAGTTTGCAACCCATCTCACTACTCTATTGTCTAGACCACACCTCCTCAATTTAGCTGTGAGGATGCTGTGAGAGAGTTTCTTATTGGCAGTCCACCAAAAAATTACACTTGTTTCTGTTCATTCCAGGTTCCCATCAGTCTTTTTCAAAACTTACTACTGTCCGTTTCTCTCTCTGCCTACTTCCTCTGTACCTTCCCCAACATTCCTTTTCTCAATATACATTGATCTCTTTCTAAAGGCTTTCAAAGCCTTCCAACCTCTTTAGTTCCATACTTTCTTATCCTTTTGACAATCTTCCTTTTCCCTGTTACTGAATACTCTCCAAGCTTCATTTAACAACATTTCCAAATTTCTGCTTTCTGTTGCTCTCAGTTTCTATAAATTCTCTAGGGGAGCTTACACCATTTCGGGTGCTAGACACTACCCTGAGAGGCATACGGCCTGCCCCCTCACTTTCGCCACTTCAAGTGGTGGTTTTCCTATTTTTTTTTTTTTTTCCTACTTTCTCTCCTTGCTGCAGTTTAGACACAGGCAAGGCCACACATACAGGGGAGGTTGAGTTTATCTTGCAGCTTGGCAGAGACTTGAAATTTATATTACAACACAGACCCGGGATATTTCATTTTTTTTGGTTTTCCATTTAATTCCAGTCACAATACACTTCACATATAATTCCAATTAGCTCAACTGTGGATGGGTTTCTATTAGATGGAGATTTGTTACTGAACTAGTTAGGTCTAAAGGAATTTCAAGGCCACCTTGGAAAGGTGAAAACAGGACCTGCTGTGGGAGTGAGGCAGGGCCTCAACAAGACGTAAATCAATGGACTTATCAGCACTGAGACTCCAGCGCGTGGACAGCTCGTGAACATAGATGATATCCAATTAGAGAATGCATGCTTGGAGCGTGGACGCGTGATCAGAGAACAGTTGCATGTGTAAGGAGGTGTGTTTCTGTAATAAATGTCTTTGCGTGATTCACATTGAATCAGAATGCTGAGTCCTTTATTCGTTCCAACAAATGACTCCGACGTGATACTCTGAATGGCATCTCACTACGATTGGGGAAAAGCCTGAAGTGGCCCAGTCGGAGGCAGTTCAGCTGAAGACCAGACGGAGGCGTGCAGACGCCCTGGGGATAAATTCGTCGCAGGATCACCGGAAAAGGTGAGCGGCTGGAGCAGGAGGAGGGAAGAGTGAAGTTAAGGAGCAAAATGTATTTTCTGAAGAACAAGCCATAGTTAAGTTCCTCCTGCTTATTCTCTCTGTGAGAGGACTTAAATAGCAAGAAAGTAACATAGGTAGAGTGTTAGTTTGGTGTAGAACTAACGGCTACCCGGGAGAAACCGAGAAGGTTTTTAAACATGGACTTTGGGATGATAAAGGGCAGAAATTATGGGATAAGGTCAGCAATGGAGATAAAGAAGCTAAATCATTAGCAACTACATGGAAGCTTATAATTACTACCTTAAAAAATTTTAAGGCTGAACGGTCTGCTGCTGCTGGAGTTTTTGTAGCGTTGCGGCCTAATAAGAATCCTGAAAGTCACTGTGAAGTTTACCCGGTTTGTGTCTTTGATACCCTCCCTATTCCATCCCTTGTTGTGCCTTCAGCACCCCCGATGGTTCAGCAGTCTGAGGCGGGGGGAGGAAAAATGCTGAGCAGGTGTCCTCCTACACTATTACCCAACCCTGATGAGAAAAGCAACTCCAAAGGATTGGGATCAGACAACTCGCCCAAAGAACCTGTGAAAGCTGAGAATGCTAAAGTCGTAAACAAGTGTACTATCAGTCCTTTTACCAATTTGTATCTGCCTTTACCGTCTTTTAACCCTCCAACTTCCACGAGAGAGCAGGAGTCGCCAGATAAGAACTGGGCAAAAGAACTGTGTGAAAGATAAGATCAGCTAATAGCGAGTGAATCCAGCAGTCAGCAATGCTCATCGTGATGGGAAAGGGGGTGCACCTGGGGACTCAGGTTATTCGAATAATTATGATGCTAGAAAGTATTGACAAGAATGTGCACTGTTCTGAACCCCCCTGTTACTAAGGATTCTTCAGCATCGTTCAAGTCTGTGTTACCTCATGACTCAGATGAGGATGAGGGTCTGCAGCATTTTCTTCAAAAGTTAAAAGGAAAACGAGTATGTGTACGCGTTGACCTGAAATCAGATAAAAACCACGAAAGACTAAAGCAAAATTTGACCTGTGCAATGTAACAGCTATGGATAATTTAGGACGGAATGATGGGGATTCATTGAAAGCAGTGGGTATCCCCCAATTCTTGGAAGAGACACTAATTGACACACCACAATTACAGGCGCAATTAGTTTCTGAAATCCTGAGGCAGTCAGCAGACCTTGTATATGAAGGTATGATAGAGATGCCTGAAACGGACAAAGCGGTCAAATCATTTGCAACTATTAATCAGGGTCCCAATGAGAATTACATGCATTTTATTGACCATCTTCAAGAGGCCATCAATAAGCAGGTTGAAAACTTTGAAGCTAAGGAAGCACTGGTGTTGAAATTAGCAGTAGAAAATGCTAATATTTGCTATCAACCTGTTATCTGCGAGTTTTACAGTACATATTACGTGCTTCTGTGTATGGCCTCTGAAAATCAAGCAGCTTGTCAGGAATGTGAGTTAATTGTTTTACCAGTTGTTTTTAAGTGTGCTGTAAAACCTTCTCCCCACTTTTCCCACTCACGCTGCCAGCAGCCCTCTGCTTCCCCCCCTCCCTCCCTCTTCTCAAGGTTTCTACTTACAACATGGGGTCAGGAATGATTGTTTTCATTTGTGTTCCTAAGGAATCGGTATTGGGAGGTGTTTTAGAACATAGGAAAGCACTTGGAAATATGAGGAAGGAGGATCTTTTTAAATATTGAAATCAGTGTTGGTTGCTGTATAAGTTAAATGATTGGGAAAAGTGGCCGGAGGATAGAACCTTGAAGCATAATGCTTTGTTGCAATTAATGTTGTTTTTAAGGCGAGAAGAACAGGACAAAATAAATCTCCACAAGAGATCATTAAATCATTTCAGACAATTTTACAGGTGGAGCGGTTTGAACTTCAACAAGCTGAAAGAGAATTAACTGATAACACACAGGTCAGAAAACTTGTTAAAGTCTGCAAGATGCTTTCCTTATTAACCTGTTTTCTTTGTGGGTATCTGTTTAAGCATGTTGCAGTTTTGGTAGGTCTTTGTTATATGGTACGATAAGTTCACAGACTGTTAAATCATGAAAATCCGTTGACTCAAAATGTGAGTTTTGTGAAAATCCAGAAGATCATGAGTAATTTAGTTCTTTACTGTGTGAATGTGATGGTAAATTTTTTGTGTGAAGTATCTGTTATTTTTCTTTCCAGCATGCTAGCTTTATTCCGGTATCCAGACTTGCACAACTCTGTTATAGGCTGTGTCTCATCTCGATGTGCTCGATTTGGCTCTTTTGTATGCACATCAAGTAAAGAATCCTGCTTTTGGGATAACAGCTGTAGCACACCAGATGAGACACTAATAAAAACCTTGCCCAGTCCAGCTTGCTGTGGCGGCGGGGGTCAGGTGCTGACTGGGCTCCAGCGCACACTGACCTATTTTGTCAAGGGAGACCCAGCGGTACCTCTGCCTGGCTGAGCAGTAAGCGGTTCAAAGGTGCAATGCAAAAATTGAGATATTGTCTTGAATAAGTGTAACCGTGAACTTGGTATTTGGTTTTCATATCTGAGCTCAGTATTTTAATTTGCATGTATATGTATATTTGATACCAAAAGAATTTTGTTTGGGGAGATAATTACAAAATGGGAACTGGTTCTGCTGCTAAAATACCACCTTGCTCCCCCCTAGGATGCATCCTTATACATTAGAGTTATTGCTCATGTCGTTATCTAATAATTTTGAGACCAGAAAAGAATTTAAGTTGTTAAACTTTGATTTGCATTTAATTTATGTGCTAGTTGGAGGTATGGGAAAGAAAACTAAATGCTATGATGGATGTGAACTTGTATACGGTTGTATTTAAAAGTTGTTAGAATATGAACTGGTTTGGATTTAGGAAAGTGGAATAATGGGTTGATGTTTAATGTGCTGGTTTTTGACATCTGTAAATTCTTAAAGGTAAATGAACCTAGGGAATGTAACTATTGCTGAGCTACTTGGAATTGCATAAAAAGTGTATTATGGTTTGAATGAAATGGGAAAAAAAAAATCAAAATATCCCAGGCCTCTGTTGTACAGTTTGAATATAAATTTCAGGCCTGTGTCAAGCTGCAAGATAAACTCAGCTCATTGTAACTGAGGAGTTTGCCAGAGCCTCCTACTTTGTACCAGAGATTATGCCAGCTGCATGGCCTTGGCTATATCTAAACTGCAGCAAGGCGAAAAAGAAAAAAAACTGGAAAAACCCGGCTGCCTGCTTTCAAGGCGGTGAAAGGGGGATTTTCTCCCCCCCCACTCTGCACCAATGTTGTAATACTGACTGGAGAAGCCTGAGGGTGAAATTTAAGGGCATCCCTAGCAGATCCGTAGTTTTAATGAAACTGGGAAATTAAACAAAAAATTTGTTAATAGGCTTATTCCATGGTAACTAGTTGTAAAAGACTTCTGAGTAGATTCACCATGCTAGTTCTTGAGGTCATGGGAGAGAATGAAAGAAAGGTCATTTTTAGAGACCAATGGAATGCCAAATTTGGAACCAAGTTTTACCATAGGAATTCTTGTATTTGCCAGAAAGCCCTATACCTCTCTTGGGTCAAGATTTGTTAAGTAAATTGTAAGCTCAAATAACGTTTTCTGAGAATTCTGTTTAGTTGCATGTCCTACAAGAAGCTGCTTGGATGGTGCAGATCTGCTTGCTGCAAGTGAGAAATCTCCAAGGAAATTTCGAATGCTGTATTTCCACTAGTATTAACAGCCAATGTTTTGATAAAGCAAACACTACACTGATAGAACTGAAAAAGGACTTTTATCCAGTAAGGGAAAACAATATCCAACGCGTGTATCTGATTCCGAACTGTTTTTTGGTTGTTTTGTTTTGTTTTGTTTTAAAAAAAGCAGGGGGGGGGGGGGAGTGACTACACTACTCCACATGACAGACTGAGCAAACCATTATGTTTTGAACTTTTTACACCTCCCACAAGGGTTTGATATTCCACCTATGATTTGCCATGGAACAAAGTTAAAAGGCCATCTAACAGACCTTAGGGAAAATCAGTTTTAGGTCAAAGTGCTCAATGGTGTCACAGGTGAATTGGAAGGTCCTTTCCAACAACTTGGGGAAAGGGTTATGCTTGTGTCATTACAGGCTGAGGATCGAAGTGGATTCCCACGGAATGCATTAAGCCATGGCTGAATAAAGACAACAAAGATTTAATGGATGCAGACGGACAGGAGGGAGATAAGTTGTGAGGACTGTTTCAGATGGAAACCATGCATCCTAATTCAGTGTTCTAGATGCTCACAGAACTGGTGGTCTAGAAGCCTATTAGCAGGCAGGTGGTTTACCTTCTGTGGAGAATGGGAACTGACAGCAGGAGAGCAAAAGGACAATATTACGTTTAGATAATTAATGGAAAGACGAGGTAGAACTATGAGATATTTCTACCGTAGTATCTATTGCACTTTTCCTCCCTGATCTAGCAGCTGGCAAAGCTTTAAGAGAAGTATCAAAGTTAAGCTGTTGGTCTGTTAAATAGGGTAATCTAACTTCTGAGATACTAACTCAATTAATAGTTGATGTTGGTGGTATTAGACATGCTACTCTACAAAATTGTGCAGTTATAGATCTTTTCCTTTTAACACTAGGTTATGGTTGTGAAGAATTCAAGAGAATGTATTGTATTAACTTGTCTGATCCTTCTGAATCTATTCATAGTACTTTAGACAAACTAAAACAGCATGTTAATAAGATGGTCATGGTAGAATTAAGGTTTGACAAGTGGCTTAAAAGTTTGGAAATAGGTGGGTAGTTGTTTGACCTTATTAAGTAAGGCTTAACTGCATTATATGTAAATGTAATTATTGTTGTTAAACATGCGTTGTATGTTGCAGTGTATTTCAAAGATGATTTAGCGGGCTGTAAACAAGGCCTGGCTGGTTCAGGAACAAAAAGGGGAAATTGTGGATGGGTTTCTGTTAGATGGAGATTTGTTATTGAACTAGCCATGCCCAAAGGAATTTCAAGACCACCTCGGAAAGGTGAAAACATGACCTGCTGTGAATCAGAATGCTGAGTCCTTTATTCGCTTCCACAGATGGTCCCTATCAGGCTTTTTCGGCTTCTGTCTGACTCTGGGGGGCTCTGTAAACCCCTTTTTGCGCTCTGTCAGTGTCTATCATGGTCTGTAAGGCTCTATTGGGCTTAGCTGGGCTCTGTACGGCTCTGTCAATCCCTGTCAAATTTCGTCAAGCTGTTTCAGGCCTTGTTAGTGACTGTGTGGCTTTGTGGAGATTTGTCGGGCTCTCTTCAGCTCTGTCAAGATCTGTCGGGCTCTCTCATGCTTTATCTGGCTCTGTTGGGTCTTTCGAGCTTTGTCTAGCATGTTGGGCTTAGTTGGGCTCTGTCAATTCCTATCAGGCTCCGTTTGGTTCTTTCCAGCTCTGTCTGGCCCTGTCAGACTCTGTCGAGATTTGTAAGGTTCTGACAAGCTGTGTCAGGCCCTGTCATGCTTTGTTGGGCTTTCTTGCCCATATTCTGGATGTGAGGGGCTCTGTTGAGCTTTCTAGGAGTCTATGGGGCTCTGTCAGGCCATGTCAGGATTTGTCGGGTTCGGTCGTGTTTTGTCAGGCTCTGTTAGGTATTGTCAAGCTCTGTCAGGCTCCATTGGGCACTTTTGGGCTGTTTCAAGCATTGTTGGGCTCTGTTGGGCTCTGTCAGGTTCTGTCGAGATCTGTAAGGCTCTCTCAAGATGCGTTAGGCCCTGTCGTGCTCTGTTATGCTTTGTTGAGCTCTTTCAGGCTCTGTCACGCTTTGTTGGCCTCTGTCAGGCCCTGATGGACTCTATAGTTCACTGTCGGGTGTTGTCTGGATTTGTTAGGCCCTGTCAAGTTCTGTCGACCTCTGTCAGACCCTGTAGGGCTCTGTCGGGCTTTGTCGGGCCTTGTGATAAAGTGTCAGTCTCTGTCATGTTTCTCAGGTTCTATACGGTTCTGTTGGGCTCTGTCAAGTTTGTTGAATCTGTCGGGCTCTGTCATGCCCTGGCAGGCTCTGTAAAGCTTTGTTGATCTTCTGTTGGGCTCTGTCGAGATCTGTCAAAATCTGTCATACCCTGTTGGGCCCTGTCGTACTCTGTCAGACCCTCTCGGGTTCTGTCAGGTTCTGTCAGGATCTGTAAGGCTCTGTCAAACTGTGTCAGGTCCTGTTGTGCTCTATAATTTTTGGTTGAGCTTTTTCAGGCTGTATTGTCCTTTCTCAGCCTTGTCAGGTCCTGCTCGAGTCTATAGTTCACTGTCAAGTGCTGTCAGGATTTGTCAGTCCCCGTCGAGTTCCGTCAAGCACAGTCAGGCTCTGTTGGGCTCTGTCAGGCTGTATGAGACTGTGTCTGGCTCCATCAGGCTTTCTCAGGTTCTGTTGGGCTCTGTCAAACTTTGTCAAAGTCTGTTAGGTTGTGTCATACCCTTGTGGGCTCTCTGAGTTTCTGGTAAACTCTATTAGGCCTTGTCGTGCTCTGTCAGGGCCTATCGGGCTCTTTCAGGCCCTGTCATGCTCTTTCAGGCTTTGTCATGCTTTATCTGGTTCTGTTGGGTCTTTGAAGCTTTATCGGGCACTGTCAGGTTTTGTTGAGCTCTGTCAATTTCTTTCAGGTTCTGTTGGGAACTTTCAAGCTCTGTCTGGCCCTATCAGGCTCTGCCAGGTTCTGTAAGGCTCTGTCAAGCCATGTCAGGCCCTGTCAGGCTCTGTAAAGCTTTTTTGAGCTCTTTTAGTTTCTGTTGCACTTTGTCAGCCTCTGTCAGGTCCTGCCGGGCTCTATCGTTCGCTATCAGGCACTGTCAGGATTCGTCGAACCCTGTTGAGCTCTGTTGGGCTCTGACAGGCCCTGTCGTGTTCTGTCAAGGCCTGGTGGGTTCTGTCAAGCTTTATCGAGCTCTGTTGGGCTCTGTCAGGTTTTGCCAGGCTCTGTCAGGCTCTGCTGGGCTTTCTCGGGTTCGATCAGTCTCTGTCAGGTGATGTCAGGATTTATAGGGCTCTGTGGCGATCTGTCAGGCTCTGTTGGCCTTTCTCAGGCTCTGTCAGGCTCTGTAGGGCTCTGTCAGTCCCTGGCAGGTTTTGTCAGGGTCTTTCAGGCCGTGTTGGTCTCTGTGTGGCTTTGTGGAGATCTGTTGGTCTCTCTTTGGCTCTGACAATCTCTATCAAGCTCCATTGAGCACTTTTGGGCTCTGTCAGACTTTGTCGGGCTTTCTTGCCCTTAGTCAGGCTTTGTGCGGCTCTGTCGGGATTTCTCGGGGTCTGTCAGGCTCTTCCAGGCCATGTTAAGTTTTCTAGGGCTTTGTTAGGTTTTTTTGGGCTCTGTTGGGTATTGTTGAGCTCTGTCAGGCACCCTTGGGTGCTTTTGGGCTCTTTCAAGCTTTATTGGGCTCTATCAGTCTCTGTAAGGTTCTGTGTGGATCTGTAAGGCTCTCTCAAGCTGTGTCAGGCCCGGTCGTGCTCTGTAATTAATGCTGAGCTCTTTCAGGCTCTGTCACGCTTCGTCCACCTCTGTCAGGCCCTGTTGGGCTCTATCGCTCACTATGAGGCACTGTTGGGATTTGTCAAACCCTGTTGAGCTGTGTTGGGATCTGGTAGGCCCTGTCATGCTCTGTCAGGCCCTGGTGGGCTCTGTCAAGCTTTGTCAAGCTCTGTTGGGCTCTGTTGGGTTTTGTCGGGTTCTGTGTGGCTCTTGCACGCTCTGTTAGTCCCTGGTGGGCTCTGTCAGGTTCTGTCAGGATCTGTCAAGCCCTGGCAAGCTCTGTCAGGGTGTGTTGGGCCTTGTCATGCTCTGTCAGGTCCTGCTGGTCTCTATCGTTCGCTATCAAGCGCTGTCAGTATTTGTCGAACCCTATTGAGCTGTGTCGTGCTCTGTCACACCCTGGTGGGCTCTGTCAGGCTGTGTCGGGCTTTGTCGATCTTCGTCAGGCCCTATCATGCTCTGTCAGGCCCTGTCAGGTTCTGTCAGGATCTCTCAGGATCTCTCAGGATCTGTTGGGCCTACCTGCAACTGAGAGAGCCTGCCAGGGCATGACAGAGCCCGACAGATTAAGAGAAAGCTTGACAGAGCCCAACAGAACCTGAGAACGCCTGAAAGAGCCCAACAGAGTGTTACAGGGTCCAACAAATCCTGACAGAGCCCATCAAGGCCTGACAGCGAACTATAGAGTCCAACAAGACCTGACAGAGGCCGACAAAGCACAACAGAGCCTGAAAGAGCTCAACAAAGCATTACAGAGTACAACAGGGCTTGACACAGCTTGACAGAGCCTTACAGATCTCAACAGAGCCCGACAGCACTAAACAGAGCTTGAAAGAGCCTGACGGAGCCTAACACATCTTGACAGAGCCTTACAGACCCCGACAGAACCTGACAAAGCACGACAGGTCCTAACAGAGAATACCAGAAATTGGGAGAGCCCTCATGGGCATGACAGAGCCTGAAAAATCCTGAGAGAGCCCGACAAAATGAGACAGAGCTCGACAAAGCTTGACAGAGCTTACCAAAGGCTTACAGAACATGAAGGGGCCTGCGAGAGACCAACACAGCTCAACAGGGTTTGACAAATCCTGACAGCGCCTGATAGCGAACGATAGAGCCCAGCAGGAACTGACAGGAATTGAGAGAGCGCAACTATGCCCGACAGTGCCCGACAAAGCTCGACAAGGACCAACAGAGCCAGATAAAGCGTGACAGAGCCTGAAAGAGCATGACAGGGCCTGAAAGAGCCTACCAGAAACTGAGAGAGCCCGCCAGAGCATGACAGAGCATGACAGAGCCTGACAGACTTCAACAAAGCTTGACAGAGTCAAACAGAAACTGAGAAAGCCTGACAGAGCCAGTCAGAGTGTTACAGGGCCCCACAAAGCCTGAATAATGGCAACAAAGCCTGACAAAGCCCGACAGGGATTGAAAGAGCCTGACAAAGCACGACAGAGCTGCGGCAATTAGGAACGACGCATACCAGGATGCAGACAGAAATTCACGCAGAGGCAGAGATCTTGTTCAGGAAGGAGAGCAGAGCCTGGCCAAGCCAAGAGCTGACCTAGGCCTAGGCTGCTTTCTTTATTCACCATTGACAATTTATAGGATTTACAGGTACAGGCCTGGACT
Organism: Patagioenas fasciata; assembly: GCF_037038585.1. Lineage (NCBI taxonomy): Eukaryota > Metazoa > Chordata > Aves > Columbiformes > Columbidae > Patagioenas > Patagioenas fasciata. The sequence goes on from NC_092559.1 coordinate 45,923,226, forward strand.
AAGATGTTTACAAAAAGGTGCTTTTCCACTGATTCTTATTAAGAACACACTAAACTCATGTGGTGTTTGTCTCATTTGTTTTTCCACTCATTCACAGATCAGGCCCAAGGACATTCACACATCCCATGCACTTGGGGGCGCTTATCCGGCCCAAGATACCATTCTCACGAGTCTGGACCATAACTTTTTACAATTACAAGAAATGTACTTCAAAGTAATCTCTCCAAGGCCCTTATATATTATTATGTTAGTATTATGTCTTTGACCGTCCAGATGGTCATGTTAGTATTGATCTTCCTTTATCATCCAGGTGGCTGGAACCGCACATCTTGCTTTCCCACATCTTTGCTTTCCAACACAGAGCCCTACAGAGCCTGACAGATCTTGACAGAGACTGATAGAGCCCAAAAGTGGCTTACAGAGCCTCAGAGGTCCTGTCAGAAGCCATCAAAGCCCGACTGAGACTGACAAAGCTAGACAGGGATCCAAAAAGCCCAAGAAAGACAAATACTGCCCAACAACACTTGAGAGGGCCTGACAGAGCCCAACAAAACCTGACAGAGCCTGAGTAGGCCCTGCAGAGTCAGACAAAAGCTGACTAACCCTGGTAGAGCCGATCACAGCCTGAAAATGCCCTAGAGAGCCCGACATAGATAGACAGAGCCCGTAAAGGCCTAAATGTCCTGGACAGAGCTTGACAAGGCCTGACAGAGCTTGACAGGTCATAACAGAGATTAGAAGTGCCTTACATGACCCAAAAAAGATCGACAGAGCCTGATATGGCCAGAGAGATCAGGACAGAGTACGACAAAGCTGGAGAAAGCCCAACAAATCCCAACAGATTCTGAGAGAACCCAACAGGGTCTGACAGAGCATGACAGGGCCCAGCAAAGCCCAACAGAGCTTGACAGGGCCTGACAGAACCTGTCAGAACCTGACAGAGCTCACCAGGAACTGACAGAAAGTGCAAGTGCCACACAGAACACGACAAAACCCGACATAGACCAACAGAGCTCGGTAAAGATTGACGGAGCCCACCAGGGCATGACAGAGCCTGACATAGCTCAACAGGGTACAAAAAACCCTGATAAAGCCTGACAGAACCCAACAGAGCCTGTCAAGGTCTGACAGAGCATGACAGGACGTTACAGAGCCTAAAAAAGCCTGGTAGGGCAGAAAGAGCACAAAAAAGCTTGACAGATCCCAACAGGGCCTGACAGAGTCCAAGAGACACACAGATCTCAACAAAGTCACGCAGAGACTGAGAGGGCCTGAAAGAGCCTGACAAAACTTGACAGGGATTGACAGAGCCCTACAGAGCACAACAGGGCCCAACAAAGCCCAACAGAGCTTGAAAAGGCCTGACAGAACCCAAAAGAGCTTGCCACAAACTGACAGAGCATGTAAGAGCCACAAAGAACCTGACAAAACTTGAGAGAGCCCAACAGAGACAGGCAAAGCCCGACAGAGCCCAACAGGGACTTACAGAGCCCTACAGAACTCGACAGGGCCTGACAGAGCACGACAGGGCCCAACAAAACCTGACAGAGCCCAGCAGAACCTGACAGAACCCAACAGAACTCGACAGGGCCTGACAAACTCAGACAGTACCTGACAGCGAACTATAGAGTCCAGCAGGGCCTGACAAGGCCAACAAAGCATGACAGAGCCTGAAAGAGCTCAGGAAAACATTACAGAGCACGACAGGGCCTGACACAGCTTGACAGAGCCTTACAGATCCTGACAGAGGCTGACAGAACCTGACAGAGGCTGACAGAACCCGACAGGACCCAACAAATCTTGAAAGAGCCAAACAGCGCTCAGTGGAGCCTGACAGACCTCACCAATACCCAACAATGCCTGACAAAACACGACAGAGCCCTACAAATGTGGAAATGGCATGAAAGAGCCCAATAGACAACCAGAAAGTCCGACAGATCCTGACAAAGCCTGACTAAGGGCGAAAAAGCCCAACAAAGCCTAAGAAAGCCTGATATGACCCAACAGAACCCGATAAAGACTGACAATGCCCAATGGATCCCAACAGATCCTGACCGAGTACGACAAGGCCCAACAAAGCCCTGATACAGGGAGTTGACAATTAACTAATTAACACTTAGAAAACTAACACTTGACACTTAAAGAACTAACCCTACCTCGCATCACTAAAGACACTTAGAGAGCTAACCCTTTAACCCACATCACTATTGCCTAGCCTTGCTTAACTCTGTGTAACCTATTGTACGAAAAACAGGACTTCACTGACACCTTGCAAAAATAATAATCCTTGGGTGCATCCTTGGGTGAACTAGATTACAGAAACTTGGGCACAGGACAGGAGATACGCCAGTTTTAACCCACTCAGCAGTCTGAGACCTAACCAACTCATCACACTGGACCAAAGGTGACCATGTACAGAGCAAGAGGACCCTGGTTCACGATCACTGTGCAGCTGCAACCAGGAGGAGCCGGAGGTGGAGACTATGGAAATGGTCTCCCAGAACTCATTGTAATAAGAATCACCTTCTTGGGGACAGGTTATGAATATGTATAGGCGTTCCTGAAACTTTCATGAATATGTAACACTTTACTGCATTTCACCAAGCTCACAGCTACTGTAATTTTAAACACGTATAAAGAGAAATGATTCCCCGTGTGTCCAGCGTCGTAAAGAAATACATACCTTCTTTATAACCTCAAGGGTTGTAAGGTTATTCCACACCTCAGCCCAACAGAGCTTGACAGGGCTTGGTTTCAAACTTTGCTAACACTTGTCTCGTGACTCTGTTGTTTTTCAGAACGAGCAATTTATGTGTTTTACCTTGGGTTGCCATCTCAGGGTCTACAGGCATTGCAGTAATTTGCATTCCTTGAACTACTGAGTGCATTAACCGAATAAGGCATGGAATCATACATGGTAAAAATAACAATCTTAGAAGTACACATAATAACATAAATCTTAATTTTTCCACTAGGTTTCCCCAAACAATTGGTTACACTAATCATCTATTAGTAAAGAATTCTATTTTTTTTTTTTAAGTGATATACATATGACCCGTTTGATTTCTTCTACAATTTTCATTATTGCGTACCCATTGCCATCTATCTTTAAACAACACTCAGAGATATTCCACTTTACACAAACACCTCCTTCTTCTGCTAAGAGGTAGTCTAAGGCTACTCGATTTTGATATACTGCAGCTCAGGTTTGTGATAATCATTTTGCTATTAGTTTTAGAGCCTCAGCTGTCCGGTTATATATTATTTTTATTACAGCCTGTAATCAGATTATTCTATTTAACATGTACATCAGTGTACGGTATCTCCAATGTCTCCAACTCCCATCTTAGACCTACGTTCCAATTTAGGAGGGTTAGTAGTAAGTACCATTTTACAAGAAGTATGTATATACATATATATTTTTTTTCTTTTTTTTTTAAGTATTTCCACTTGTGAAATACATATTTACCCAATTACTTTATAACTTAAAATTTATCTTTCTGGTCTAGCTTCTCCTGATATGTGTGTTTTATTTCATCTTAATAATTGTTTAGGCTCTACACCTTCTCTATCTGAATATCTCACATTCTAGATCCTACTCTGAAACCTCCTTTTTCCTATAGTCTGTACTACCTATACCTGCAAACTTTGAAACATACATTTTCCCAGTTTCTTTTGACTATAGCATCTTAAATTTATGTGGATGTGATACTGAAGAACTAATTTCATTTTTCTGCTATATCCAACATTTTAGAAGCACTTTAAGCATGGATTCACAATCCCACCCAGGGGCAGGCTCATGAGTAGGGTTATTAGTCCCCACATGATTAGTATCCCTCTGCCTCCTTTGCCTACTGGGTTGCTTCCAGCAGCAAGGCAAGCTATCTTCTTGGCAGCAAGGATAGTCTTCAGGGGATCCATAGGAGCTGTTGCGTTTCCAATGACTGGCTTTAAAGGTTTCTCAAGTTTTGGTTCTTACCAGTGCACACCCACCAGATGCTTGATTTTGTTTTCTACACTCTACCTGTATTTTTTTTTTTTTTGCCTTACTTCACATCTTTTTGCTAATCCCGTGGTCTCACAATTGCTACTATTCCTGAGAATCTAACACTACTATTCTCTTCTGTACTCCTTCCCCCCAATATGTTCTTTGCTTAATTTGTTCACACGTTGGACACAACCCTCCAGGAGGATAACTCCTACGGCAATGGTAATTACTACTTCTCCTTACAGACGTTACATTCAGTCTTTACAAAAAAAAAAAAAACAATTACTATTATCAACTTCAATCCATATTGTGATCCTGTTCTAATTGGTATTGGCCGAGCCAAGATGGGAGCAGCAGAGCAGCACACCAGCCATAGCAGAGGGAACAGGTTCAGGTTCCTACACCCTCTGCAACCAGTCGCTGAGTGACTTGTCTTCTCGGCAGCAAGGGTAGTGTCCCTGCCTTTCCCATTTATCCTGCCTTTTTGCATGGCGGCTTTTTATCTTTTCCCAACTCCTGGGTTTAACTTCCAACGAAAGACAGGAACGGCATGGGACACAATTTTTCTTTCTACACTCGATTCATTCTATAACGGATTCACTTCCCAAACCCCCTTTCATTCCATTTAAAAACAATTCCCACCACTCTTGACTATCTAATTCTATCTTCCCTGTGGATATCAAGACTCTTAGCTGGGCTTCTGTCTCTTTATGTTCTATTCTCAGGCAATTAAAACATAAACCTGATGGCAAATATCCTCCATGTATGTGTTTATACCACAATTCTTTACAATATAGACACCAAATACATGCAAAAGGGTGCGAGGGCAAAAAATCATGGACTCCACACAAACCAATATGAATTCAAGCGAAGCCATTTATTACAGAAACAAGCCTCCTTATATACGCAGTTATTTCCTGATCACGCATCCACGCTCCAAGCATGCATTAGGTGATTGGATATCGTCTATGTTAACGAGCTGTCCACGCGCCCGAGTCTCACTGCTAATAGGTCTGTTGATTTATGTTGTGTTTTCAGCTTTCCAAGGCGGCCTTGAAATTCTTTTGGGCCTGGGTAGTTTAATAACAAATCTCCATCTAATAGAAACCCATCCACACAGTAACTTCAAGAAAATCCAAAAACATCCAAAACACTTCAAAAACTGATCACGGAGAGCTCTGGTTCCCCAATGAGTAAATTTAGAATTCCTTTAACCTAATTTTTGGGGACTATCTCTCTACTATCCGGTAAAAAAAATAACATCCTCCATTCCTGAATTCTGATTTTGTGGTGTTTCCCCTACTTCACCCCTTTTTGGTTTTGAAAAAAAAAAAAACAAACACAAAAACCAAACACAAAAACCAAACACAAAAACCAAACACAAAAAACCAAACACAAAAAACCAAACAAAAAACAAACAAAAACCAAGAAAAAACAAAAACCAACAAAAAACAAACAAAAAACAAACAAACAAAAAAAAACAAACAAAAAACCAAACAAACAAAAAAAACAAACAAAACCCCCCCAGTTAAGAATCAGATAAGTGCGCTGGACCTTGACTACATACTCCGAATCACAAATCAAATTTAGAGGTTCCTCCTTAAAAAGCTCTAAGTCATGTAAAGCTGTGCCAAGTTCTGCTAATTGGGTTGAACCTTCAATAATTTTTTACATAATGACGCCAATTGTTATCTTCGTGCCAGATCACTGCAGCTTTATGAGACTTCCCAGAACCATAAAAAAAAAACAACTGTGCAAGCATGTAGGATCAGACCAGATACAAGTATGGTCTGTGACCTCATGTTAAAGACTTGCAGGTTCTGCTGTTAAGAAAATCAGCTAGTGCAATTTACAAGGACATAGATTGCAAATAAAAAATCAGAATTAAATTTCACAAGTGGTACATATATGACGAAAGGATCATAGCCTATTAAGACTTAAATTCATTCCCTGCATTTCTTGATCAGACTAACAATCGGTATATCAGTCTGTTAGCATTCTCATCATACTGTCCCACAAGAGCCACAGGTTGTTTCTATGTTGTAGCTATAAATAGACAAATCTGCAAGTCCAGTCGAATGCAGTCAGCCTGTAAGCTTGTCATAAATTTATTTCTCAAAGTTTCTAACTCCATTTTGGCTGTCATATTTATTGGATATTGTTTTCCCTTACTGGATCGAAGTCCTGTTACAGTTCTATCAGTGTAGTATTTGTTTTATCAAAACATTGGCTGTTAATACTAGTGGAAATACAGTATTCAGAATTTCCTTGGAGATTTCTCACTTGCAGCAAGCAGATCTGCACCATCCAGGCAGCTTCTTGTAGGACATGCAACTAAACAGAATTCTCAGAAAACGTTATTTGAGCTTACAATTTACTTAACAAATCTTGACCCAAGAGAGGTATAGGGCTTTCTGGCAAATACAAGTATTCCTATGGTAAAACTTGGTTCCAAATTTGGCATTCCATTGTTCTCAAAAAAAGGCCTTTCTTTCTTTCTCTCCCATGACCTCAAAAACTAGCACGGTGAATATACTGAGAAGTCTCTTACAACTAGTTACCATGGAATAAGTCCATTAAAAAACATTTTTACTTTAATTACCCAGCTTTATTAGAACTATGGTTCCACTGGTGATGCCTTCAAATTTCAACCCTCAGATGCCTTCATGCAGTATTACAGTTCTCTAGCAGTAACATTGCTGGGGGGGAGGGGGTGGGGGGGAATAAAACCTCACTCTCACCCCCATCTGAGATGGCAAGACCTCCAGTCCAGCATGAAAACAAAGCAGTTCAAACTCCACATCAAACCATCCTGTCTCCGTTCCACACCCAAATCAGTACCAGTCTGACCCAGAGCAAGACTGAGCACTCTGACCCCCTAAGGCTGACCAGTGTTAAAAGACTGACTTCAGCCAGGAGGTAAAATGATGAGCTCTCTCCCCAGATGTGCCAGAACCTAGGAAACAAGACTGAAGCAAAAAGTAACAGCACCAATGACCCCGATTCAAAGCTGAGAAGCAACACAGTGCCACAATAAGGATGGACGAAAACACTCCAAGAAAAAAAAAAAAAAAAGAAGGACGGGGAGAGAATAAAGCCCCCCTTTCTCTGCTTAGCAGTGGGCAACTGGCTTTTACCTTATTTATTTTTATTTTTTTGTAATATTCTTGCTGCAGTTTAGATATAGCCAAGGCCACGCAGGTGGCGTAATCACTGGTTTGAATTGGGAGGCTCTGGCAAACTCCTCAGTTACAATGAGCTGAGTCTATCTTGCAGTTTGCACAGGTCTGATATATTTTGCTTTTTTGTTTTCCCATTTCATTCCAAACATAAAGCCCTCTATACGCAACTCCAATTAGCTCAACAGTTGTTACATTCCTCAGTCCCATTTACCTTTTACAATTTACAGATCTCAAAAAACAGTATATTAAACATCAATCCATTATTCCATTTTCCTACACCTAAATCAGTTCATATTCTAGCAACTTTTAAAAACAACCTCATAAAATACCAAGTTCACATCCATTTAGGAGTTTTGGTTTGGTTTGGTTTGTGTGTTTTTGTTTGTTTTGTTTGTTTTTTTGCATTCAATGCAAATCAGAGTTTAACAATTTAAATTCTTTTCTGGTCTCAAAATTACTAGATGACAATATGAGCAATTACGCTAATGTGTAAGGATGCATCCTAAGTGGGACAAGGTGGCATTTTAGCAGTGGAACCATTCCCCATTTTGTAATCATCTCCCCAAACAAAATTCTTTTGGTACCGAATATAAATATGCAAATTAAAATATTGAGCTCAGATATGAAAACCAAATACCAAGTTCAAATATGCAGATGGATCACAGTTACACTTATTCAAGACAATATCTCAATTTTTGCACTGCACCTTTGGGCCGCTTACTGCTCAGTCAGGCAGAGGTACCGCTGGGTCTCCCTGACAAAACAGGTCAGTGCACGCTGGAGCCCAAATGGCACCTGCCCCCCCACCGCCGCTGCAAGCTGGACTAGGCAAGGTTTTCATTAGCGTCTCATCTGGTGTGCTACAACTGTCATTCCAAAACAAGGATTCTTTACTTGGTGTGCATACTAAAGAACCAAATCCGGCACATCGAGATGAGACACGGTCTATCAGAGAGTTGCGCAAGTCTTGATACTGCAATAAAGCTAGCATGCTAGAAAGAAAAGTAACAGCTACTACACACAAAATTTTACCATCACATTTACGCAGTAAAGAACTAAATTACTCATGATCTTCTGTATTATCACAAAACGCACATTTTGAGTCCATGGATTCTCATTATGTAACAGTCTATGAACTTACTGTACCATGTAACAGACAAAGACCTATTAAACTGTAATATGCTTAAACAGATACCTACAAAGAAAACAGGTTAATGAGGAAAGTATCTTGCAGACTTCAGCAACTGTTCTATGACCTGTGTGTTATCAGTTAATTCTCAGCTTGTTGAAGTTCAAGTCGTTCCACCTGTAAAACTGTCTGAAACGATTTAATGATCTCTTGTAGAGATTTATTTTGTCCTGCTCTGCACAGAATCACAGAATGTTAGGTATTGGAAGGGACCACGAAAGATCATCTAGTCCAGTCCCCCTGCCGGAGGAGGAACACCTAGATGAGGTTACACAGAAAGGCATCCAGGCAGGTCTTGAATGCCTCCAGAGTAGTAGACCCCACAACCTCTCTGGGCAGCCTGTTCCAGTGTTCTGTTACCCTCACTGAGAAGAAGTTTCTTCTCAACTTTAAGTGAAACCTCTTGTGTTCCAGTTTGTACCCATTACCCCTTGTCCTACCGTTGGTTGTCACTGAGAAGAGCCTGGCTCCATCCTCATCACACTCACCCTTTACATATTTGTAAACATTAATTAGGACACCCCTCAGTCTCCTCTTCTCCAAGCTAAAGAGAACCAGCTCCCTCAGTCTTTCCTCATAAGGGAGATGCTCCACTCCCTTGATCAAATTTCTTGCCCTACGCTGGACTCTCTCCAGCAGTTCCCTGTCCTTCTTTAACTGAGGGGTCCAGAACGGGACACAATATTCCAGATGGGGTCTCACCAGGGCGGAGTAGAGGGGAAGGAGAACCTCTTGTGACCTACTAACCACCCCCCTTCTAATACACCCCAGGATGCCATTGGCCTTCCTGGCCACAAGGGCACAGTGCTGGCTCATGGTCATCCTGCTGTCCACCAGGACCCCCAGGTCCCTTTCCCCTACACTGCTCTCTAATAGGTCATTCCCCAACTTATACTGGAACCTGGGGTTGTTCCTACTCAGATGCAAGACTCTACACTTGCCCTTGTTATATTTCATTACATTTTTCCCTGCCCAACTCTCCAGCCTGTCCAGGTCTCGCTGGATGGTGGCACAGCCTTCTGGCGTGTCAGCCACTCCTCCCAGCTTGGTGTCATCAGCAAACTTGCTGATAGTACACTCTATTCCCTCATCCAAATCGTTCATGAATATATTGAATAATATAGGCCCCAGTACTGATCCCTGAGGCACTCCACTAGATAAGGGCCTCCAACTAGACTTCGCCCCACTGACCACAACTCTCTGGCTTCTTTCCTTCAGCCAGTTCGCAGTCCACCTCACTATCTGATCATCCAGACCGCACTCCCTCAATTTAGCTGTGAGGATGCTGTGGGAGATTGTGTCAAGTGCCTTACTCAAGTCAAGGTAGACCACATCCACCACTCTGCCATCATCCATCCATCTTGTTATGTCCTCCTAAAAGTGAATGAGGTTGGTCAAGCACGACTTCCCCTTGGTGAAGCCATGTTGACTGCCCCTAACGACCCTCTTATCACTGATATGCCTTGAGGTGGCACCAAGGATAAGTCGTTCCATCAGTTTCCCAGGGATGGAGGTGAGGCTGACCGGTCTATAGTTACCTGGGTCCTCCTTCCTGCCCTTTTTGAAGACTGGAGTAACATTTGCATTCCTCCAGTCCTCAGGCACCTCTCCCATTTCCCAAGACTTGGCAAAGATGATGGAGAGAGGTCCAGCAATTACCTCAGCCAGCTCCTTCAGCACCTGCGGTTGCATCCAATCTGGACCCATGGATTTATGAATGTCCAGATTGCCTAATTGCTCCCTAACCCATTCCTCATCAACCGAGGCAAACTCCTCCATTGTCCTGCCTTCCTCTGGGGCCTCAGCGGTACGGGGCTCCTCAGGACAGCCTCCAGCAGAGTAGACAGAGACAAAGAAGGCATTCAGTAACTTTGCCTTCTCTGTATCTTCTGTCACCAGGGCACCCACCCCATTCATCAGTGGGCCTACATTGCCTCTGGTGGTAGTTTTATCTGCCACGTATTTGAAAAAGCTCTTCCTGTTGTCCTTGACCCCTTTCGCCAGGTGTACTTCCAAGGAGGTCTTAGCTTTCCTAGTTGCCTCCCTACATCCTCTGACAACAGCCTTATATTGTCCCCAAGTGGCCAGCCCCTCCTTCCATGATCTATAAACTCTCCTCTTCCACTTGATCATACCCAGCAGTTCCCTGTTTAACCACTCAGGTCTCCTGGCTCCCTTCCTTGACTTCCTACGTGTCGGGATGCTCTGATCTTGTGCCCGGAAGAAACAGTCCCGGAACACTAACCAACTATCTTGGGCCCCTTTACCTTCAAGCAGCCTTGCCCATGGGATTTCCCCTAGTAATTGCTTGAAAAGGCCAAGGTTTGCCCTGCTCAAGTCTAGGGTTGCAATTCTGCTTGCTATCGTGCTCCTACCACATGAGATCCTGAACTCCATCTCATGGTCGCTGCAATCAAGGCAGCCCTCAACCTTTACCGCTTCAACCAGACCCTCCTTGTTAGTGAGGATGAGGTCCAGTAGTTCACCTCTTCCAGTCGGCTCCTCCACCCTTTGCATCAGAAAGTTATTTTCAAGGCACTGGAGGAACCTCCTAAACTGTGGATGGCTGGCTGAGCAGTCTTTCCAACAAACATCAGGGAAGTTAAAATCCCCCACCACAACCATGGCTTGTGATTGTGAGGCTGCTCTCAGCTGTCTGTAGAAGGCCTCATCAACTTTCTCACCCTGATCTGGTGGCCTATAACAGACCCCAACAATAGTATCACCCTTGCCAGCCTGCCCCTTAATTCTCACCCATAGACTCTCAACTCGCTCCTCATCCGAGCCTGGACAATACTCAATACATTGTAGTTGCTCTCTCACGTAAAGAGTGACTCCGCCACCACGCCTGGCTGGCCTGTCTTCTCGCCTTAAAAACAACATTAATTGCAACAAAGTATTATACTTCAAGGTTATATCCTCCAGCCACTTTTCCCATTCATCTAAGTTACACAACAGCCACCATTGATCATAATATTTCACAAGATCTTCCTTGCTCATATTTCCAGGTGCTCTCCTAGGTTTTAAAACACCTCCCAATACCGATTTCTTAGGAACAAGACTGAAAACAGTCATTCCTGACACCACCTCATAAGTAAAAACCATGAGAAGAGGGAGGGAGGGAGGGAGGGGAAGCACAGGGCTGCTTGCAGCATGAGTGGGAAAAGCAGGGAGAAGGCCCACAGTGTATCCACATAAACAATGTCACAAAGAAAGAACTGCAAACAGCAATCAGTGACTCATTCTGCTCTCTCGTGGAAGTTGGAGGGTTAAAAGGCGGTAAAGGCAGATACAAATTGGTAAAAAGAACTGATAGTACACTTGTTTATGACTTCAGCGTTCTCAACTTTCACAGGTTCTTTGGGCAAGTTGTCTGACTCCAGTCCTCTGGACTTGCTGTTCTCATCAGTGTTAGGCAATGGTACAGGAGGCCACCCGCTCGCCATCTTTCCTCCCCCTGCCCCGGACTGCTGAACCATCTGGGGTGCCGAAGGCACAGCAGGGGATGGAGTAGGGAGGACACTGAAGACATGAACTAGGTAAGTTTCATAGCAATTTTCAGGATACTTATCAGGCTGCAATGCTGCAAAAATTCCGGCAGCAGCAGACCGTTCAGCCTTAAGATCTTTTAAGACGGTAATTATAAGCTGCCATGTAGTTGCTAATGATTTAGCTTCTTTATCTCCATTGCTGACTTTATCCCATGATTTCTGCCCTATATCATCCCAAAGTTCAAGTTTAAGTTTTGTGCCACTAATGCTCATAACAGTCTTTTCAGGTTTTAATTGCTTCACTGTAGTAATTATCAGTTTCCAGGCGGTTACAAGGCCGAGAATATCTTTTTCACTGCAACTGATCACCTTCCACAACACAGTTCCCACTTTTTCTCAAGTCTCTATTTGAAAAGCTCCTGACAGATCAGCAGGAAACTCATTGCCTCTCCACCAAAATCAAAGTTTTTTGAGGTTACTCTCCTCATATTTCACCCCTCTCATAGAGAGGATATGCAAGAGGAGCCGCAGAATTTCTTCTTCTTTAGACACATTCTGCCCCATCTCCTCTCGCCCCCAGCTGCTCACCTCTTTGGGTGTCCATTGCAACGATATCAGATCCTCTGTCCCTCCTCTGTCACTTCTGTAGCGATCAATCAGGAGACACACAGCCCGCAGACTACGTCCCGGTCACGGTCCAGCTGTGCCGTCTCCAGCTGGGGTTCGTTCCTTGCAGCAACCATCCCCTCACCGTAAATTCTCCTTTCATATCACGTCAGCATCACCACTTGCAAGTGTGAAAAATCATGAACTCCACACAATCCAATATGAATTCAAGCGAAGCCATTTATTACAGAAACAAGCCTCCTTATATACGTAGTTATTTCCTGATCACGCATCCACGCTCCAAGCATGCATTAGCTGATTGGATATCGTCTATGTTGACGAGCTGTCCACGCGCCCGAGTCTCACTGCTAATAGGTCTGTTGATTTATGTTGTGTTTTCAGCTTTCCAAGGCGGCTTTGAAATTCTTTTGGGCCTGGGTAGTTTAATAACAAATCTCCATCTAATAGAAACCCATCCACACAGTAACTTCAAGAAAATCCAAAAACATCCAAAACACTTCAAAAACTGATCACGGAGAGCTCTGGTTCCCCAATGAGTAAATTTAGAATTCCCTTAACCTAATTTTTGGGGACTATCTCTCTACTATCCGGTAAAAAAAATAACATCCCCCATTCTTGAATTCTGCACCTATCCATTGTCTACAATATCCTAACAATCCTAACAATTGTCTTTTCCCTTTTATAAGCCAATGTCCTAAATATTTTATGTCTGGTTCTACAAACTTCAATTTACTCTCTGATACATTTAATCCTTTGTGTCTAAAAAAGTTCAATAATCCTATGGTTCTTTTTCATACTGTCTCTTCTGCTTCTTTCCGGCAATTAATGTCATCTATTATATTAACTTTACCCCAGAAGGGGATTCAAATTCTAACAATAGTTTTTCTAACGCTTATCCAAATAAATTTGGTAATTCTGTAAAACCCTGTGACAATACAATCTATCTTAGTTGTTTTCGTCCCATTCAAAAGCAAAATAATTCCTGCTACCCTCATCTAAGGAGCAGGCCCAAAATACATCTTTTAGATTTACTACGCTATACTAAATGTTTTCTGGGGACATCTGGTTTAGCAATGTATATAGATTTGCTACCACAGGAAATCAGGATATGGTTGGTTTTGACTTTGTCCTGTGGCGTTAACACATAGTTTTACTTTTAATATTCCCTGTTCAATTTCTATAGTCATGCCTGATGCCACAATTAAATCTCTCCCCAATAGATTATTTTCAGCCTCTGGGACTAATAATAAGTCATTTAGGCAAATTCTTATTTAGATTCAATTTCCACATTATCCAGTATGAGAACTTTGAAGGGTTCTCCCTTTGCTTCCACTACGAGGGAAGTCTTTAAAATGCATCCTCTGGGAAGGTGTTGTATGGTAGACCTTCCTACCCCCGTATCCACTAAAAAGATCACTTCATCTTTATGGGGGCCTATCTTGAGTTTTATCAAGGGCTCTGTTGTTGTCTTTGCCCCTAATATATATAGAGCCCCTGCTCCTCTAAACATCTTCTCATCTTGCTCTCTATTTCTACAACTTTGCTGCATATGTCCCTTTTTCCCACAATAATAACAAATAGGGACATTCTCTCCCTGTATTCGATTCATAGGAGGTCTTTTTACTGGGATCGACCTCCCCCTTTGCTCATTTTGTTCTTCTCTATCTGGTGTTAGTTTCTCTGCCTTTTGACTCTCCCTTACTGCGGCTACTAAAAATTTTTTCCTTTGCTCTTTGTTTCTCCCCATCTCTTTGAGTTTTTCTAATTTCTTTCTTATATCTCCCCAGGATTTTGCTACAAACTGGGGGTCTACTCCTGAGTATATTTATCCTTTTTCTCAAATACATATATTTCTACAGTTCTCAAACTTCCTTCCCAGCATGAAACATAACTGCTTTCTTCTTGATCAAAAAGTTCTTTACCATTTACATACAGTAACAGATCATTTTCTCTTTACCCTTCCCCTGGGTAAATTCCTCATTCCAAAATTCTAACATGACCCCCCACCAGGGACTCTCAGGGGGATTTCTCTGGCAGGTCGCTCCCCTTTAACCTCTTGGGCCCCTTCCGTGGGCCCCACTAGACCTAAGGACTTGCTTGTTCCCTGGCCTATCCTGACTGGTTCACAATATGTGACTCGAATCCACAACCAAAACAAACTGTTCACTCGCTTCGTCCCTTCAGTGGCCAAGCCCCTTGCGGGGTGTCGAAACCGCAATTAGAAGGACTCCACACTCGCTTTGCAACCAGGTTGCATCTCAGCCAACACCAGTCACACACACCACCCGACCCGGAGGTACTTACAGTCCACTTTTCCCGTCCGGACCTTCGTGCACTCTGGATTACAGGTGAACTGCAGTATGGGGAGGAGCTCAGTTCTTTTGCTTATGCTTTATCATGTAATAACGTTGGATCTCCAGACACTCCGAGCACTAGGGTCACTGGTTAGAGTGGGGCACCTCCCCGAGCTCAGAGTGGCACAGAGATATCCAAGATTATCACGTTCGGGTCACCAATTGCAATAAACAACTCAGGCTACTCCAATCATGGATAGCAGCACTTCATGCAATTTATTATAATGTGTTCGCTAATAGAATAAGCAAAACAGTGCTGGGTGTGCAGGGAATCTGTGCTCCACAAACACGCACACTAAGATCTCCAAACTGGCCCTTTTTATTGTCTTTGAGTTCCGGATTTCGGTTAGTTTTAGCCTATTTTTGTTTCTTTGGTATTACTTGTTCTTTCCTTTGCGGTCTTCAGGAGGCCTTCTTGCGGTTAGTCATTCTGGAGAAAGTTCCTCTTTTTTCCTCCGTGTCTTCTTCTTACCTTGTGACCTAGTTTCACAACTAGTCTTACAGTTGGTTTAAAGCAAGCCAGGTTTACAATTAGCCACACAGTTTGCTCAAAGCTTAGCCCTTATTTCCTTTGTCCTAGTGATAGAGGGAATTGACAATTAACAAATTAACACTTAAAGAGCTAACACTTGACACTTAAGAGAGCTAACCCTTTAACCCACATCACTATTGCCTAGTTGTGACGGAGGTACCCCGAGGTTAGTTTAAGGGACAACAGGGTCCAAAACAACTTTTATTAAACCGGTGAGAAACAGGGTTTTAGCACTCCAAAAGTGACTTAAATACAGGTTCGGATATCAATTGAGGAAAATGATTAAGAGGCAGCAACTAATACAACAGGCGGTCCACAGAGTGCATGCACGTGGCTTCACCCAAAACAATGCCGGAGCCGTCTCTGAGTCCCAGAGGAGTACACACTTGCCTGAACACAGTGCGGGATTATTCTTAAAGAGATACACATACTCGTAGTGAGTACGGAAAGTTAGAACACTCGCGATTCTGCAAGGGTAAATTTAGAATACACTCACAATCCTGTGAGGGTTAATTTACTTACGTGTGCAAATGTGCACAGAATATTACATGTGCTTATGTGGAAGCACGGGAGGAAAATACACTCGCGATTGTGCGAAGAAATAATTTATACATGTGCTCGTATTGAGCACGGAAAGTTACACGTGCAAATGTGCACGGAAAGTACACGCGCTTGTATTAAGCACAGAAAGTACGCATGCAAATGTGCACAGAAAGTTACTCG
Organism: Patagioenas fasciata; assembly: GCF_037038585.1. Taxonomy (NCBI): domain Eukaryota; kingdom Metazoa; phylum Chordata; class Aves; order Columbiformes; family Columbidae; genus Patagioenas; species Patagioenas fasciata. Next base: position 45,939,312 of record NC_092559.1, read on the forward strand.
TGTTTGTATTAAGCACGGAAAATTACACGTGCTTATGTGGAAGCACGGGAGAAAAATACACCTGCGATCATGCGAGGATTAAGTTTACACGTGCTCATATTGAGCACGGAAAGTTACACGTGCATATGTGCACAGAAGGGATACACTCGCAATCCTGCGAGAAGTTTTACTCACACCCGTGGCGGCAAGGCAAGCAGAGTCTCCATCCTGGGGAGAGGGGCTCTCGGCAGCAGCATCTTGCTCGTGCTCCGAGAGACCCACGACAATGGGCGGAGTCTCAACGAGAATCCCATTTTTATACTGGCTGATCAGACCTGACTGTAGGCATTCTAGAAGCTTCTCTGCACCCCCACACTGGCTGTGGGGTGCCCCTGAAGCCTCCAAGCATCCCCCACACTGGCCGCAGGTGCCCAGCGGCTCACTGGCACCTCGGCACTCCCTTCTCCTAATGGCCCTGGCCAGGGTGCTCTGAGGCCAAACAAAAGAAGCTGTTAGCCTCAAACAGCAGAGAGAGAGGGAATTGTGCCTACTCCTTCCATACTGAAGGAGGGAGGGGGAGAGAGGGGGGTTTGCATCCTTCCACACAAGCCTTGTTTAACTCTGTGCAACTTATTGTACGGAAAACAGGACTTCACTGACGCCTTGCAAAAATAATAATCCTTGGGTGAATCCTTGGTGCATCCTTGGGTGAACTAGATTACAGAAACTTGGGCACAGGACAGGAGATACTTAACCAACTCATCACACTGTACTGAAGGTGACAGTGTACAAAGAAAGAGGACCCGTGTTAACAATCACTGCGCAGCTGCGACCAGGAGTAACCGGAGGTTGAGACTCTGGAAATGGTCTCTCGGAACTCATTGTAATAAGAACTGCCTTCTCGGGGACAGGTTATGAATATGTATAGGCATTCCTAAAACTTTCATGAATATGTAACACTTCACTGCATTTAACCAAGCTCACAGCTACTGTAATTTTACACACGTATTAGGTGAAATGATTCCCCGTGTGTCTGGCATCGTAGATAAATACATACCTTCTTTATAACCTCAAGGGTTGTAAGGTCATTCCATGCCTCACTAGCTCCATGCCCTATTTGGTTAAGAGGGCGTCCCACCAGAAACCACAATGTGTTTTGCAACCCTCGCAATGTCCCCCTTGCAACCCTCAATGCAAGCAGAATAGTTGCACTCCTTCAGCACGAATCATAACTACATTTTTCACACAATTATACTTTTGGTCATCTTGACAAACTAGGCCTTCAGTTTCGATTCTTGGATGATTCAGGTTATTCTCTCTGTCCCTCAGAGTTCTCCTGCAAAAAGGAAAACAAACAAGGCTCACCTCTTTGAGGCAAAAATAATTAAAATGATGGAAATATCCAGCGGGTATTTATCCGATGTTCCTTGCCCAGGGCATCGGAAGCTACCCATGAATTTGTGTTTAAAGGGGTTTTCAATACCAGTGATACACTTCCCACAGTGGGGAGTTCCACCAGGACTGGCTGTCCCGGGTAATGGGCTGAACCCTTGGAATCATTTGGTCCCTTTAGAGAGGGAATCAAGGAAGGGGCTTTTGGACAGAAAGCAGTGATTTTGAGGCATCCATTTACCCCCCACCTGTCATTTACCCCTGTGACAGCTTGCCACAGACGAGTATCCCAGTTACCCTCATGAGGTCTCAAAGGCCGTTTTAGGAGGCCGTTTTTTCTTTCTACAATTCCATTAGCCTGTGGGTAATATAGGGTGTGAAAAGTCCATTTGATCCCCTCACTTTGTGCCCAATCTTGTACAATTTTAACAGTGAAATGGGAACCGTTGTCAGACTGTATTTCTTGTGTCTTTGGAAAAGTTCCAAACCGTTCTCGCAATGCTTTCACAGTATTTTCACCTGTAGCTTTTTTAAAAGTTTCTGCTTGGACTAGTTCTGACGTAATTTCTGCTCCCACTAGTACGAAGTGCCTGCCCCCTGATTTCTTGAGGGAGGTAATGCAATCCACCTGCCAGGCGTCCCACAAACCTTTACCTTCCCTTAAATGCAGAGGGTTATCTTCTAAAGGGTGCCTTTCTAGCTGTCTCCGACATTGTTTGCAAGCTGATATGCAGGTTTTACACATTTCTCTGGTGACAGGCCAGCCTCGGGCCAGAGCTTCACGATACAAGTCTTTAGCTCCGATGTGTTTGCGCTTTACATGTAACCATTCTAACAAGTGTTCCCAATCTTCTGAAATTTGATCCTTTTGTACAGGGGCCAGTCTTGCTAATTCAACAGCTCAGTTATTCCATTCTCCTACGGATTCCCCATCTACTTGAAGAGAAGCCACCCAGCCCATAGAAAAGTTTCCTTTCCTAGCAATACTTAAAATTTCTTGCCACTTGTCTTTTTACCACAGTGGAATCCTATTAACTTCCCATCCATTCTGTTCCCGGAATGAAGCCACTCGGTACAGCCCTTAAACACAGCATAAGAGTCAGTATAAATGTGTACAGGGGTAGCAGTTTGTGCTTCATCTTGGAAAACACTCCATACTGCAATTAATTCACCTACTTGTGCACTACCATCTCCCTCTGTTATAATCTGTTCTTCGGAAGAGGTATGGAGCATGACTACCCTGTATTTCCACACTTTTCCCTCTCTTTTAGCAGAAGTGTCAGTAAACCAAGCACTAGCTGATCGATCATGCGAAAAGGGAGGTGCGACTTGAATCACTGAGGCAGGTTTATCTTGGTCATCGTCCAAGCTCTCCATTTCTTGTATAGTTAGATTTTTTAAAGCTCCTTCAGATACTGAGAAAATGTTACAATAATGTTCAATCTGAGCATACCGCTTTCGTACTGAGGCCTTTTGGGCTACCCCATCAGGAGGAAGGGTCCCAGAAGTGACTGTTTTTATGACTTTAAATGGGCCTCTTAATATGATTGGCTGCTGTCGTGCAATCTCCTCTACTTCTACTAGAGCCAGACTAACAATAAACAAACCTTTCTCCCGAGCAGTGTATCTCTTTTCGTCATCCCTAAAACCCCAGGAGAAAAATCCCACAGGTCGGGTTGGACCCTCAGGGCCTCTCTTCCATATGTGAACTGACAAGCCTGATAAAGCAAACCCCCATTCCACCTGAAAAGGGTCTGTACGGTGAATAGGACCAAGGGCTTGGTGAGCTGTTGCTTCAAAAATCAGTAATCTCATAGCTTCTTCCTGAGAAGCTGTCCATTCCCGTTTTACCCCTTTTCTTAACAGATCGTAAAGAGGTCTAGCAATGATAGAAAAGTCTGGGATGTGTTTCCTCCAAAAAACTAACAACCCTAAAACATACTGCAAATCCTTTTTTGATTCAGGCATTTTAATCTGAACTAAGGAAGCAAGAGTGTCTGGTAGGATGCAGGTCATCCCTCCCTTCCACCAGATTCCCAGGAATTTTACTTCTTGTGGAATTTGCAAACCCAGATTTTCTAAATGTGTAATTATATCCTGTTGGGTTGCCCCTACTTCTGTTATTTCATTTCCACCCACAAGAATATCATCAATGTACTGATAAACAGCTATGCCTTCGGGTTTGGGTATTTTTTCTAGCTCTTGGGGTAAAGCGTGATGAGCTAGTGTGGGAGAATGTTTATACCGCTGGGGAAGTCAGGTGAAAGGGTATTCTTGTCTTTCCCAGGTGAAAGCAAAACGATCTCTTGTCTTCTGGCTGCAATGGTATCATAAAAAACATGTCCTTAACATCTGTTGTTGCCATGATTGGATGAGCCTTTTCTTGTATCATGGTTATTAGCTCAGCCAGATTGGGGATTGCGGTGGTTAGAGGATCAGTGTTGGCATTTAGCTGCCGAAAATCTATTGTAAGTTGCCACATCCCATTGGGCTTTCTAACTGGCCGCACTGGAGAGTTAAAAGGAGAGTGTGTGTTAATTATTACTCCTTGTTCTCACATTTCTTGTATAACCGGTTTGATGCCTTCTTTGGCACCAAGGGGCAACGGGTATTGTTTTACATTTGTAACATGACTACATGGGAGTGCCGGTGCGACTTGCAGTAGCCTTAGATGTGACAATCCAAAAGTCCACAATAATCCTTCTGAATCTTCCCACTGTCTACCTTTGAGGGTATCCATACCTAGAAAACTGTTAGGAATGTCACCATTTTAATAGTGACTGTGCTCTCATTTCCTGGCAACAAGAATTTTACCCAAGCAACTTTCATAACTTCTGTTGACCCTAAAGCATTAAGGACACAAAAACGTCACTTCGAGGGAAAAACTCCACACCTGTCAGCATCTACATCACTTAGAGCAGAAATTTGTGCACAGGTGTCAATGAAAAAAGTTACAGGTTCATGCTTAGGGCCCCCTTTGGTACGCATGAGCTGTTGGATATAAATCCATCCCCCATTCCCCCACCCACTAGTAAGGAATGGAGGTTCTAGTTTTCCTGTTTCTGGGAGAGACTTTCATCCTTGACGGGGGAGGGAGCTGAAGGTATAACAGGTAGGATTTCTTTTACATTCTGTGAAGGCTCTTTTGGATTTCGCCACCTTGATACTAGTTTACTAAGTTTATCAAGGGGTAAACCTTCCATTATGTCTCTGGGAACTCCCTTTTTAGTTCCCAAAACCCACCATTGTTGTTGGGACTTAGACTGTTCTCCCTTTGCCTGTTTTAATGCATGGATGTTCTTTTTTTGGGATACCGGTAACAGCAGCAGTGTTGGCAGAGAGGCGCAGCTTTTTGATTTCAATATTATGGATTCCTCTCGACCTCTCTTCTAGGATTTTTACTGGGTCATATTTCTTATTGTAATCTATCAATTCTTGTGCTACTTCCCCCCACGCCCACACCTTTTGAGTATTTGTTATTGCGGGAAGTCAGGGGAGGGGTGAAAGAGGCATCCATGCTAGTATTAGTTCCTTCCCTCTGGCTCCCACTTCTGTTACCCTGGCTCCTAGCCATATTTTCCAATCTTTCTATTGGGCTCATTAGTGTGATTGTCCTTTGAATGTTAATTCCAGTAGATTTTAGTGACTCTGGAAGTCCCCTTATTAAGGGAGTCATCATGACTGGATTTACTGACAACATCACTGGAGATTCACATTCAGGAATTAATTTCCTTTCATGCATCATTTGCAAGCATACTGCTTTGTGTACACTTTCTAACAATTGATCAGGTGTGCCAGTAATTGCTAAGGGCTCTCCCCTATCTAAGGGGTTTAGCCCTCCAACCCAGTAAGCAGCTCGCTGGGTTAGAGACCGTGGGGCACGTCTGTCACCAGTTGTTAAGAAGACTCCATGCCCCCAGTATCCATTTGCCTCTTGTTCACTTAACTGAATTTGGTCTCCCCCAGTTAGGGATACACGCCACACATATTCAGTTTCAGATTCTTTAGGGAGGCGACCGTACTCTTTTTTAAGTTTGGCCAGCTCCGTGGCAGTGTAAGGTGTTTGCTTAGTTGTAATGTGAGGGTCAGTATCCTCCTCCTTTGCATAAAAGTATTCTGTTTTAACTAAGGGTTTCACGTGTGGGAATTCGTCATAACATTTTCCCATGTCCTCCAATTCTTTCCGAGGGTAGATTTGATTTATGTGTGGGATATTTTTCTCCTCTAACTCCCTCTCCCTCAGCACCCCCATGTTTTCCTTTAGAGTAGCTTTCAATGAGCAGTTTTCTTCCCTCTCCTTTTCTAATTGTTGAAAGCAGTTTTCTAATTGTTGTTCTAAATTGGAGGTTGTTTTTTGCAGGACCTGCACCAGATTTTCAAGGGATTCTATTATTTTACTTTCATTACTCCGCCGCATGAAGCGATCTTCAATTGCCGCTACTAGGCTGGCTCCTAGAACAGTGCAGACTACAGTCTTATCTCTATTTGATCCAAACTTAGAATTAGTCTGCAAAGAAATCACTCGGTCCACTACACTCTGTAAATTAGCCCAATTATCATGAACTCAGTCTTCTCCGGGTACAGAGGGTCAGGCTCCACACTTTGCTAAAAGCATGTAGAATGAGTCCTGATCTTTCCCTAACCGAAAATCCTGATTGTCAGCTTTTCCGGTCATTCTTACTACGAAGGGGCAGTACACACTCTAGGAAGGCACAACTTAGTTATGAAAACCACAGCAACAACTGCGTCACCCTTCTCTTTCCTGAGTGGTTTAAGAGGTCTAGAAATCTGCTATGTGAGGATCAAACTTAGCTACACAAACACACAAGATTGCCCCTTCACTCTCCCTAGCAGACGATACTCATTATCATGAGAACAACACCCCTTTTTGCACTTTGAGATCTTTTGTGTTAGATTCTGGGAAACAGAACCCTCAACATGAGTTTGGGGTGCTTTACACCAAGGCGTGTATGGTGTGTGGGAAATCTGAATCGCCTCCCTTGCGTTCTAGGCACTTATCACTGATAAATCAGTGTAAGGCTAGGTGCAGCTGAGACGAAACATCCTTCCCCTGGTGCAGACCATACACTACCTACACCCCTCTGTTTTCCCAGAATCCCATCCTCGTCGCCAATTTACCTTGATCTCAGAGCTCAAAATTAAGGCAACCAAAAGGCCGAGGGGTTATGGTTACTTTATTAATTTGCCCGTAAAGCAGCACGCGATAGAAAGAGAGAGTAAGAAAAAGAGAAGGGAAAAGAAACGGGGAACAGTAAAAGGAAAGATGAGAAGTAAGGTTGCATTTACCACCAGTCGATCTTCAGAGGCGTCACTCTGATCTCCAGGCCCGTAGAGTCCTGACAGTCCTCCGTCGTGGTTCAGGATCCTCTGGTGGGAAGATCTTGACAGTGTCCATTCGGGAGTCATCTCTTATGCTTCTTCACCCCACCTCCCTCACTTTTTTGGGGTATATAGGGCACTGTCAATCTGTGTCATGCTTTATCAGGCTCTGCCAAGTTCCTTTGGGCTCTTTCTGCCCTACTAGGCCTTTTCAGGCACTGTAATGCCCTGTCATGCTCTGTCAGGCCTTGTCTGGCACCTGACAATTTTCAGTCTCTGTCAGGTCCTGCCAGGCTCTATCATTCGCTATCAGGTGCTGTCAGAATTTGTTGAACCCTCTTCAGTTGTGTTGGGCTCTGGCAGGCCTGTTCATGCTCTGTCAGGTGGTGGTGGGCTCTGTCAAGCTTTGTCGAGCTCTGTTGTGCTTTGTCGGGTTTTGTCAAGCTCTGTTGGGTTTTTTCAGGCTCTCTCAAGCTCTCGTGGGCTCTGTCAGTCCCTGGCGGGCTCTGTCGAGTTCTGTCAGTATCTGTCAGGCTCTGTCAGCTTCTGTCAGGATCTGTAAGGCTCTCTCAAGCTGTGTCAAGCCCTGTTGTGCTCTGTCAAGCTTTGTTGAGCTCTTTCAGGCTCTGTTGCGCTTTTTCAGCCTCTGTCAGGCCCTACTGAACTCTGTAGTGTACTGTAAGGAGCTGTGGGGATTTGTCGTGCTTTTTTGGCCTCTTTCAGGCTTTGCTGGACTCAATAGTTCACTGTCAGGTGCTGTCTGGATTAGTCGGGCCCTATCACATTCTGTTGGGCTCTATCAGACCTTCTTGGTCTCTGTTGGGCTTTGTTGGGCTGTTTTGAGACTGTGTCAGGCTCTATCATACTTTCTCAGATTGTGTCAGGTTCTTTTTGGCTCTGTCAAGATTTGTCGATATCTTTCAGGCTCTGTCAGGCTCTGTCGTGCCCTGGCAGGCTCTCTCAGTTTCTGGTAGGCTCTTTCAGACCCTGTCATGCTGTGTCACACCCTGGTGGGCCTTGTCTAGCTTTGTCGAGTTCTGTTGGGCTCTGTCGGGTTTAGTCGAGCTCTATCAGGTTCTTACAGGCTCTGGCAGTCTCTGGCAAACTCTCTCGGGTTCTGTCAGGATCTGTCAGTCCTTGTCAGACTCTGTCAGAAGCTGTCAGGATCTGCTGGGCTTTCTCAAGCTTTGTAGGGCATTTAGGGCACTGTTAATGTGTGTCATGCCCTGTCAGGCTTTGTGGGACCTTGTCAACCTCTGTCCAGGTCTTTTAGGCTGTTACAGGCTCTGTCTATCTATGTCAGGTTTTCTAGGGAATTTTTGGGCTGTGATCGGCTCTGCCGGGCTTAGTCAGCTTCTGTCTGACTCTTCAGGGCCTACTCACACTCTGTCAGGTTTTGTTGGGCTCTGTCAGGCCCTGTCAAGAGTTGTTGGGCAGTGTTGGGCTTTTTGGATCCCTGTCGGGCTTTGTCAGTTTCTGTCGGGCTTTGACGGCTTCTGTCAGGACCTGTGTGCCTTTGTAAGCCCCTTTCGGACTCTGTCTGTCTCTGTCACGATCTGTCAGGCTCTGTTGGGTTTTGTGAGGCTCTGTCTGGCTCTGCAGGGCTCTGTCAATCCCTGTCAGGTTTTGTCAGGCTCCCAGACAGGGATCACAGAATCACAGAATGTTAGGGATTGGATGGGACCTCAAAAGATCATCTAGTCCAATCCACTTGCCGGAGCAGGAACACCTAGATGAGGTTACACAGGAAGGCGTCCAGGCAGGTCTTGAATGCCTCCAGAGTAGGAGACTTCACAACCTCCTTGGGCAGCCTGTTCCAGTGTTCTGTCACCCTCACTGAGAAGAAGTTTCTTCTCAAATTTAAGTGGAACCTTTTGTGTTCCAGCCCTGCTATGCTCTGTCAGTCCTTCTCAGGCTCTGTCAAGTTCTGTCAAGCTTTCTCGGGCTCTTCCAATCCCTTTCAGGCTCTGACAGTCTCTGTCAGGCTCTGTCAAGCTTTGTCGGGGTCTATTAGGCTCTGTCAGGCCTTGTCAGGATTTGTAGGACTCTGTCAGGTTTTGTCCGGCTCTGTTGGGTACTGTCAAGATCTTTCAGGCTCTATTGGGCACTGTTGTGCTCTTTCAAGCTTTGTCAGGCTCTGTCAGGTCTTGCTGGGCTCTATTGTTCACTATCAGGCACTGTCAGAATTTGTCGAACCCTTTTGAGCTGTTTTGAACTCCGGCAGTCCCTGTCATGCTCTGTCAGGCCCTGACAAGCTCTGTTAAGTTTTGTTGAGCTCTGTTAGGCTTTGTCACGCTCTGTCTGGCTCTGCAGGACTCTGTCCATCCATGTCAGCTTTTGTCAGGCTCTTTCAGGACCTGTCAGTCTCTGTGTGGCTTTGTCGAGATCTCTCGGTCTCTCTCAAGCTCTGTCAGGCTCTGTCAGGCAAGCTTTTTTGTGCTCTTTTTGCCCTACCAGGCTTTTTCAGGTTTTGTAAAGCCCTGTCATGCTGTGTCAGGCCTTGTCCGACTCTGTCGGGTTCTCTCTGGCTTTGTCAGGTTTTTTTGATCCCTGGCAGGCTCTGTCAGGCTTTTTCAACCTTTATTGCCCTTATTCAGGTTTTGTCGGGCTCTGTTAGTCTTTCTCAAGGTCTATCATGCTCTGTCAGGCCATGTCAGGAGTTGTAGGGCTCTGTCGGGTTTTGCTGGGCACTGTTGGGTATTGCTGAGCTCTGTCAGGCTCCACTGTGTGCTTTTGGGCTTCTTCAAGCTCTTTTTGGCTCTGCCGGGCTCTGTCAGGTTCTGTTGGGATCTTTAAGGCTCTGTCAAGGTGTGTCAGGCTCTGTCGTACTCTGTAATGCTTTGTTGAGCTCCTTCAGACTCTGTCGCGCTTTGTCGGCCTTGTCAAGCCCTGATGGAATTCGTAGTTTGCTGTCAGGTGCTGTCAGGATGTGCCAGACCCCATCGAATTCTGTCAGGCACAGTCAGGCACTGTTAGGCTCTGTCAGGTTTGTCAGGCCCTATGAGACTGTGTTGGGATCCGTCAGGCTTTCTCAGGTTCCATTGGGCTCTGTCAAGCTTAGTCGAAATCTGCCAGGCTCTGATCAGCTCTGTAATGCACTGGCAGGCTCTCTCAGTTTCTGGTAGGCTCTGTTAGGCCCTGTCGTGCTCTGACATGCTCTTTCGGGCTTTGTCATTGTCACGGAGGCACCCCGAGGCTAATTTAAGGGACAACAGGGTCCAAAACAACTTTTATTAAACCAGTGAGAAACAGGGTTTTAGCACTCCAAAAGTGACTTAAATACAGGTTCGGGTATCAGTTGAGGAAAATTATTAAGGGGCAGCAACTAGTACAACAGGCGGTTCACAGAGTGCATGCACGTGGCTTCACCTAAAACAATGCCGGAACCACCCCCGAGTCCCAGAGGAGTACACACTTGCCTGAATACGGTGCGGGATTATTCTTACAGGTAAAGCATACGCTCGCGATTCCGCAAGGGTAAATTTATAATACACTCGCAATTCTGCGAGGGTTAATTTACTTACACATGAGAATGTGCACGGAATACTACATGTGCTTATGTAGAAGCACGGGAGGAAAATACACTCGCGATTGTGCGAGGATAAATTTATAATACACTCGCAATTGTGCGAGGAAATAATTTTATACGTGCATATGTGCACGGAAAGGATAAATATACTCGCAATCCTGCGAGGGGTTTTACTCACACACGTGGCGGCAAGGCAAGCAGAGTCTCCATCCCGGGGACGGGGGGTCTCGGCGGCAGCATCTTCAACTCGTGCTCCGAGAGACCGGCGACAATGGGCTCAGTCTCGACGAGAGAGTCCCGTTTTTATACTGGCTGATCAGACCTGACTGTAGGCATTCTAGAAACTTCTCTGCACCCCCACACCATGTGTGGGGTGCCCCTCAAGCCTCCAAACATCCCCCACACTGGTCACAGGCGCCCAGCGGCTCACTGGTGCCTTGGCAATCCCTTCTCCTAATGACCCTGGCCAGGGTGCTCTGGGCCAAACAAAAGAAGCTATTAGTCTCAAGTAACAGAGAGAGGGAGATGTGCCTACTCCCTCCATACTGAAGGAGGAGGGGGGAGAGAGGGGGGTTTGCATTCTGCCACAGTCATGCTTTACGTGGCTCTGTTGGGTCTTTAGAGCTTTGTCAGGCACTGTCAGGTTTAGTTGGGCTCTGTCAATTCGTGTCAGTTTCTGTTTGGCTCTTTCAAACTCTGTCAGGCCCTGTCAGGCTCTGTAATGCTTTGTTGAGCTCTTTTAGTCTCTGTCGCACTCTGTCAGCCTCTGTCAGGTTGTGCCGGGCTCTATCATTCACTATCAGGTGCTGTCAGGATTTGTTGAACCCTGTTGAGCTGTGTCAGGCTCTGTTAGTTCCTGGCAGTCTCTGTCGGGTTTTGTCGGGCTTTGTCAGGTTCTTGTGGGCTCTGTCAGTCCCTGGCAGGCTTTGTCAGGCTTTGTCGGGCTTTCTTGCCCTTATTCAGGCTTTGTTGGGCTCTGTTAGGCTTTCTCAAACTCTGTTGAGGAATAGAAATGACCTTAGAACCCTTGAGGTTTTAAGGAAGGTATGCATTTTTCCTATTTATTTATGACATCGGACACACGGGGAATCATTTCACCTAATGCATGTGTAAAATTACAGTAGCTGTGAGCTTGGTTAAATGCAGTGAAGTGTTACATATTCATGAAAGTTTTAGGAATGCCTATACATATTCATAACCTGTCCCCAAGAAGGCGGTTCTTATTACAATGCGTTCCGGAAGACCATTTCCATAGTCTTCACCTCTGTCTCCTCCTGGTTGCAGCTGCGCAGTGATCGTGAACCTGGGTCCTCTTTCTCTGTACATGGTCGCCTTTGGTCCAGTGCGATGAGTTGGTTAGGACTCAGACTGCTGACTTGGTTAAAACTGGCATATCTCCTGTCCTGTGCTCAAGTTTCTGTAATCTAGTTCACCCAAGGATGCACCAAGGATGCACCCAAGGATTATTATCTTTGCAAGGCTTCAGTGAAGTCCTGTTTCTTGTACAATAAGTTACACAAAGCTAAACTAGGCTAGGCAATAGTGATGTAGGTTAAAGGGTTAGCTCTCTAAGTGTCTTTAAGTGTTAGTTAGTTACTTGTTAGTTAATTATTTGTTAATTCCCAGTATCAATCCCCTCTTTTCTAAGAGGTTAGTAAATTCTTTTGCTAATGTGATGATTCTTTACCTAATGTCTTTACAAAATACCTATTAGATTCTAGCTCCTGTCTTAATTGATGTTTCTTCCAGTTGCTGTAAGCATTCCCGGTACTCTGGCAACACCACAAGAAACACCTCATCATCATACAGACCAGTATCCCGAAAGCTAATATTCCCACTAAAGCTACAAATAAGGATCGTAATCAGGTTAAGTTGGGAAGCCAGGAAGTGAGGCCTTCCCATAAATTAGAGAATCCCCATGTTGTATTGTCTCTAGTAACTACATGGAGGATCTGAGATTGTTCCCATATCTTTTGAATATCTGTTTCTACCCGTTTCTCCTGATTAATATATGAACAACAACTTTGGTTTATCACCACACAAACTCCTCCTTCTTTTGCAGTCAGGAGGTCTAGGACCATGCGATTTTGTAGGACTGTCTTGCCTAGTGATGATATCTCCTCCTGGAACCCCTGAAGAGCATCCATAGTGGCATTTTCCATTTTCTTGATTGTGTCTGATATATTTACTATGGCTTTTTCTAGTTCAGTAACTCCTAGTTGAGGAATAAACCATCTAGCAAAACTAGGAAATCCAGAGGGCCTCTTTACAAGAGAGTTATTCAGCACTGAACGTGTTTTTTCCATAATGTCCTAACAATACCTGGGGGTGGGTATGAATGATTAAACACCTTTTCTTGAGGTGCTCTGTATCCCCCTGTACAATGGCCTTGCCAATTACAAGGTAGGCTTTTCCTGGCTCGTCTATCCCTGCAAAGCCACCACCACCCAAGAGCTAGATTACAATTTGTTGCTATGTTGGAAGGGAAGGTAAAGTTCTCAATGTTTTGTATGCTGTAACTAAACCCCAGTTCTTTCAGCTTAGTTATATCAAAGATTCCAACACCCTGTGACTGACCACATTCACTGCCATTTGGAAACATGTCCCAACTGGTGATTTTATCTATGGAGTTCATACATATAGAATAAATTGTGATTTCAGTTTGATTCGAAGGTACCAATTTGAAATGTCTTCCTATAATTTTACTTGGGTCCTGCCCATAAAGACAGGTTTGCTTCTGGTTTGCATCCAACTTCCCCCCCTGTGGAGGGGTTTCGTTAGATGGAGATATGTTGTTGAATTAGTCAGGCCCAAAGGAATCTCAAGGCCACTTCGAGAAGTTGAGAACAGAATCTGCTGTGAGAAAGAGGGGCGTTTCTTCATTAACAGGGCCTCAGCATGGCGTGAGTCATCGGACCTATCATCGGTGGGGCTCCAGCGTGTGGACTGACCATGATATTCATTTAGCGAATCCATGCTTGGAGCGTGGACGCATGATTAGAGAATAGTTTCGTATATAATGAGACTTGTTTCTGTAATAAATGGCTTTGTGTGATTCACATTGAATCGGAATGCTGAGTCCTTTATCGCTCCAACACCCCCCCACCCCCTTTTCTACTCCAGTCTGGATGGGGGACTCCGAACAGTCGGAATTCCATTCCTCTTGGGAGGACCGTGCATATCCAACAGTCTAAAAGGTTCAAATTGTTCCAAATCATTTGGGTGAGCTTTACATGCCAATTTTTTTCATGCCAAATGTGTCCTAAAGCTATGATTGTGAGAAATACAATTTTCCAGGCTGCACCTGGGTTACCCTGCATGGAGTTTTCCAGGTTTTCTTCACTCTAGAATGATGGATCCGGGCGTTCTGTTCTTTAATCTTGATAGCAGTGAAAGATGTCAGGATAACTTAAAATGGACCTTCCTATTGTGATTCCAAAGTCCTTTTCTGCAAGAGACTTCACATACACATAATCGCCCAATTGGATGTTATGTACCGGCCCATTCAAACCTGTACTCTGAGTTCCAAACACATTTCTCAGTTTTGTTAAGTTGTTTACCCAATACTACCATATAAGAAGTCATAATTTCATCCCCTTCTTGTGCAGACATTCCCTTCTGTACACTATAGGGTCTCCCATACAGGATTTCAAAACGATTTAACCCTTCCTTTGCCCTTGGCCTTGTTCATCTATGCAAGAGGGCCAAAGGCAAAGATTGAGATCAAGCTTGACAAAGCCTTACAGATCCCGACAGGGCCTGACAGAGCCCGACAGGGCCCAACAGAGCTTGAAAGAGCCCAAAAGCACCCAATGGACCCTGAAAAAGCTCGATAATACACATTGGAGCCCGACAAAGCCCGACAGAGCCCTACAAATCCTGACATGGCCTGACAGAGCCTGATAGACCCCGAGAAACCCTGACTGAGCCCAACAAAGCCTTGTGGGAGATTTAAGGGATTTTCTTAAGGTTGTTGCGTGGATGGGTTTCTGTTAGATAGAGATTTATTTCTGAACTAGACAAAGTAACTCCAAGGCTGGCGCGAAGGCTGAAAAACAACACCTGTTATGAGAGTGAGGTAATCCTATAATAACAAGACCTGAACATGGACAATATCCGATCAGCCAATGCGTGTTTGGAACGTGGATGCGTGATCAAGAAATAACTGCATATGTGTCCTGGTTTTGTTAAAAACAAGTTTCCCTTTTAGTGAATTTGCCTGTCAGCTAAAGCCTTCATGTTAGCTGCATTTTCCTGGAGAACCCAACACATGTTTTGGTTAAACCTAGCAATGGGATGCAAACTTATTGATAAGCACGGATGGACATCTCGCGAGAGGGGCAACGAGAAACTGGTGATCGAGAGACTGACCAGTGGTGTATAACATTCCATTCACGTGAATACTTAATATAAAAGTGGGAGATCACTAGGATCTCGTCCCTTTTTTCCCTTTTCCTTTTTTTTCCTCATGGCTGACATTAGGAGAGGACCTTGCTGGTCGTCCCTGCGAACTGAGGCCTAGTGAGAGACTGAATCCAGCTCCGGTTGGCTGCAGAGTCTAATCCAGGACTTTGGGTGCTGGCTCTGCAGTTGCTGAGACTTACAAGATTGGTTTTGTATATTTTGTATTATTTTCTCTATTCTTATTAGTAGCATTAGTAAAACATCTTTAACTTTTCCAACTCTCTTCTCTCTGTCCTTCTTTCCCTCCCGATCGCCTGTCCTGAGTGGGAAGGGGGGAGAGGGAGGGGCAAAAGGGGGAAGTGGGGGGGAGAGGAGGTTAACAATACATCTGCCAGGGTTTGATTGTCACCCCGCAATCTTAACCCTCGACAATATGTAAGGAGGCTTGGCTCTGTAATAAATGGCTTCGCATGAATTCATATTGAATTGTGTGGAGTCCGTGAGTTTTCGCCCTCGCAAGTGGTGACTTCGACGTGATCCATAAGGAGAATTTATGGAAGGGGGACGACTGCTGCGGGAAACGAGCCCCAGCTGGAACAGCTCGGCTGGACCGTGACTGGAACACAGTCTGCGGGCTGCATAACTCCTGATTGATCACTACAGAACCGACAGAGGAGGGATAAAGGATCCGATATTGTTGCAATGGACACCCAAAGAGGTGAGTAGCTGGGGGCGAGAGGAGATGGGGCAGAATATTTTTAAAGAAGAAGAATAAATACTGCGGCTCCTCCCGCATATTCTCTCTAAGAGAGGGGTGAAGTATGAGGAGAGCAACCTCAAAAGACTATTAATTTGGTGCAGAGGCAATGGGTTTCCTGCTGACCTGTTAGGAGTTTTTCAAATAGAGACTTGGAAAAAAGTGGGAACTGTGTTGTGGAAGGCAATTAGTCACAGTGAAAAAGATATTCTCGGCCTTGTAACCACCTGGAAACTGATAATTACTACAGTGAAGCAATTAAAACCTGAAAAGACTGTTATGAGCATTAGTGACTCAAAACTTGAACTTTGGGATGATATAGGGCAGAAATCGTGGGATAAAGTCAGCAATGGAGATGAAGAAGCTAAATCATTAGTAACTACATGGAAGCTTATAATCACTACCTTAAAAGATCTTAAGGATGAACAGTCTGCTGTTGCCGGAATTTTTGCAGCGTTGCAGCCTGATAAGAATCCTGAAAGCCGCTGTGAAGTTTACCCGGTTTGTGTCTTTGATACCCTCCCTATTCCATCTCCTGCTGTGCTTTCGGCACCCCGGATAGCTCAGTAGTCCGGGGCGGGGGGAGGAAAAATGCCGAGAAGCTGGCCTCCTGTACCATTGCCC
Organism: Patagioenas fasciata; assembly: GCF_037038585.1. Taxonomy (NCBI): domain Eukaryota; kingdom Metazoa; phylum Chordata; class Aves; order Columbiformes; family Columbidae; genus Patagioenas; species Patagioenas fasciata. Next base: position 45,955,337 of record NC_092559.1, read on the forward strand.
AACCCTGGTGAGAACAACAAGTCCAGAGGATAGGAGTCAGACAACTTGCCCAAAGAACCTGTGAAAGCTGAGAACGCTAAGGTCGTAAACAAGTGTACTATCAGTCCTTTTATCAATTTGTATCTACCTTTACCGCCTTTTAACCCTCCAACTTCCACGAGAGAGCAGAAGGAGTCACTGGATAAGAACTGGACAACAGAACTGTGTGACAGATTATATCAGCTAATAGAGAGTGAATCCAACAGTCGGCAATGCAGTCATGATGATCGTGATGGGAAAGGGGGTGCGCCTGGGGACTCAGGTTATACGAATAATTGTGATGCTAGAAAGCATTGGTGAGACTGTGCACTGTTCCGAACCCTCCTGTTGCTAATGATTCTCCAGCACCGTTCAAGTCCGCGTTATCTGATGACTCAGATGAGGATGGGGGTTTGCATCATTTTCTTCAAAAGTTAACAGGAAAAAGAGTATGTGTACATGTTGCCCCGAGATCAGATAAAAACTATGAAAGACTCATGCAAAATTAGACCTGTGCAATGGAACAGCTATAGATCATTTAGGACAGAATGATGGGGACTCGTTGAAAGGGGCAGGTATCCCACAGCTCTTGGAACAGACACTAATTGACACACCACAATTACAGGCGCGATTAGTTACTGAAATCCTGAGGCAATCAACAGATCTTGCATATCAAGCTATAGTAGAAATGTCTGAAACCAACAAAGCAGCCAAATCTTTTATAACTGCTATCAGGGTCCCAATGAGAATTGCATGCAATTTATTGACCATCTTCAAGAGGTTATCAATAAGCAGGTTGAAAACTTAGAAGTTAAGGAAGCACTAGTGTTGAAATTAGCAGTAGAGAATGCTAATGTTTACTATCAACGTGTTATTTGCGAGTTTTACAGTACATATTATATGCTTCTGTGTATTGCCCCTCTGAAAATCAAGCAGTTTGTCAGGAATGTGAGTTAATTGTTTTACTGGTTGTTGTTAGAATTGTTTCTTTGTGGTATAAGTACACCGTTAAACTTTCTCCCCACTTTTCCCACTCGCGCTGCAAGCAGCCCTGTGCTTTCCCCCCACCCCGCCTCTTCTCATGGTTTTTACTTATGAGATGGGGTCAGAAATGACTGTTTTCAGTTGTGTTCCTAAGAAATTGGTATTGGGAGGTGTTTTAAAACATAAGAAAGCACTTGGAAATAGGAGGAAGAAAGATCTTGTAAAATATTGTAATTAATGGTGGCTGCTGTATAAATCAAACGATTGGGAAAAGTGTCCGGAGAATAGAATCTTGAAGTATAACACTTTGTTGCAATTAATGTTGTTTCTAAGGCACGAAGAGCAGGACAAAATAAATCCCACCAAGAGATAGTTATATCATTTCAGACAGTTTTACAGGCGGAACGGTTTGAACTTCAACAAGCTGAGAGAGAGTTAACTGATAACACAGAGGTCACAGTAAACTTGCTGAAGTCTGTAAGATGCTTTCCTTATTAACCTGTTTTCTTTGTAGGTATCTGTTTAAGAATATTACAGTCTTTGTTATACAGTACAGTAAGTTCACAGACTGTTAAATCATGAGAATCCGCTGACTCAAAATGTATGTTTTGTGATAATACATAAGATCATGAGAATTCAGTTCCTTACTGCGTGAACATAATGATAAGATTTTATGTGTAATAGCTGTTAGTTTTCTTTCTAGAATGCTGGCTTTATTCCAATATCCAGACTTGCACAACTCTGTGATAGGCTGTGTCTCATCTCGATATGCTGGATTTGGCTCTTTTGTATGCACACTAAGTAAAGAATCCTGGTTTTGGGATAACAGTTGTAGCGCACCAGATGAGACACTATTAAAAGCCTTGCCCAGTCCAGCTTGCTGCAGCAGTGGGGGGGCAGGTGCCGGTTAGGCTCCAGCACACACTAACCTATTTTGTCAGGGAGACGCAGCGGTACCTGTGCCTGGCTGAGCACTAAGCAGCCCAAAGTTGCAATGCAAAAATTGAGATATTGTCTCGAATAAGTGTAACTCTGATCTATCTGCATATTTGAACTTGGTATTTGGTTTTCATATCTGAGCTCAGTATTTTAATTTGCATATTTATATTTGGTACCAAAAGAATTTTGTTTGGGGAGATAATCACAAAATGGGAACCGGTTCCACTACTAAAATTCCACCTTGCTCCCCCTTAGGATGCATCCTTATTCATTAGAGTAATTGCTTATATTGTTATCTAGTAATTTTGAGATCGGAAAAGAGTTTAAACTGTTAAACTCTGCTTTGCAAAAAAAAAGAAAAAGAAAAACAAAGAAAAAAAAGAAAAAAGAAAACAAAAAAAACCACACCAAAAACAAACGAACAAAAAAAGCAAAACAAAAAAAAAAAAAAAGAAAGAACAAAAAAACAAGCCACCTCAATGCTATGATGGATGTGAACTTGGTATTGTATGAAGTTGTATTTAAAGGTTGCTGGAATGTGAACTGATTTGGATCTAGGAAAATGGAATAATGCAGTGATGCTTAATATACTGTTTTTTGAGATCTGTAAACTGTAAAAGGTAAATGGGCTGAGGAATGTAACAACTGTTGAGCTAATTGGAATTATGTATAAAACTCAGCTCATTGTAACCGAGGAGTTTGCTACAGCCTCCCACTTCGTACCAGCGATTATGCCAGCTGCGTGGTCTTGGCTACATCTGAACTGCAGCAAGAAGAGAAAGGAGAGAAAAAAAAAAAAAAGAAAATAACCTGTTTTCCGCTGCTAAGCGGAGAAAGGGGGGCTTTACTCCCCCCGCTCTGTCTTTTTTTTTTTCCTGGAGTATTGTCATCCATCCTTGTTGTGGCACTGTGTTGCTTCTCGGCTTTGAATCAAGGGTTGTTGGTGTTGTTTATTTTTGCTTCTGTCTTGTTTCCTAGGTTTTGGCACATCTGGGAAGAGAACTCATCATTTTACCTCCTTGCTGAGGTCGGTCTTTTCACACTGGTCAGCTTTTGGGGGTCGGACTGTTCAGTGCTTCTCTGGGTCAGACTGGTACTGATTTGGGTGTGGAGTGGAGCCAGGTTGGTTTGATGTGGAGTTCGAACTGATTTGTTTTCATGCTGGGCTGGAGAGCCTGTCATCCCAGAATGGGGCGAGAGGGAGGTTTTATTCCCCCCCCAGCAATGTTACTGCTAGAGAACTGTAATACTGCATCAAGGAGGCTGAGGGTTGAAATTTAAAGGCATTGCCAGTGGGTCCATAGTTCTAATGAAGCTGGGAAATTAAACCAAATTTTTTTTTAATAGACTTATTCTGTGGTAATTGGTTGCAAGAGACTTCTTAGTAAATTCACCATGATAGTTTTTGAGGTCATGGGAGAGAACGAAAGAAAGGCCGTTTTTTGAGACCAATAGAATGCCAAATTTGGAACAAAGTTTTAATACATGAATTCTTGTAGTTGACAGAAAGCCCTATACCTCTCTTGGGTCAAGATTCCTTAAGAAAATTGTAAGCTCAAATAACGTTTTCTGAGATTTCTGTTTAGTTGCATGTCTTACAAGAAGCTTCTTGGATGGTGCAGATCTGCTTGCTGCAAGTGAGAAATCTCCAAGGAAATTTTGAATGCTGTATTTCCACTAGTATTAACAGCCAATGTTTCCATAAAGCAAACACTACACTGATAGATCTGAAACAGGACTTCAATCCGGTAAGGGAAAACAATATCCAATAAATAGGACAGCCAAAATGGAGTTAGAAACTTTGAGGAATAAATTTATGACAACCTTACAGGCTGACTGCATTCGATTGGACTTGCAGATTTGTCTATTTATAGCTACAGCATAGAAACAACCTGTGGCTATTCTGGGACAGTAGGATGACATTGCTAACAGACTGATATACCAATTGTTAGTCTGATCAAGAAATGCAGGGAATTAATTGAAGTCTTAATAGGCTATGATCCTTTTGTCATATATGTACCATTTGTGAAATTTAATTTTGATTTTTTTATTTGCGATCTACATCCTTGTAAATTGCACCAGCTGATTTTTTTAACAGCACAGCTTTTGGCATGCCTAAATGTAAACTGATGCAGAACCTGCCAGTCTTTAACATCAGGTCACAGACCACACTTGTATTTGGACTGATCCTACATACTTGCACAGTTTTTGTTGGTGGTTCTGGGCAGTCTCATAAAGCTGTAGTGGTCTGGCATGAAGATAACATTTGGCATTATTCTGTAAAAATTATTGAAGGTTCAACCCAATTAGCAGAACTTGGCGCAGCTTTACATTACTTAGAGCTTTTTAAGGAGGAACCTCTAAATTTGATTTGTGATTCTGAGTACGTAGTCAAGGTCCAACGCACGTATCTGATTCTGAGCTGTTTTTTTTTTTTTTGTTTTTGTTTTTGTTTTTTTTTTTTTTAAACAAAAAGGGGGGAGAAGTAGGGAAAACACCACAAAACCAATTGTCAAAAGCATTGTATGTGATGAATCACTTATATCTAAGTGGTGCAGCCTACATTTGCCCTGTGATGAAACACTTTGCAAGTATGACCCAAAACCGTGATAAATCAGAAAGAACCTACATTAGTTATGGTCAGATCACTAGTTAATGGTAAATGGAAAAGGCCATTTCAATTGATAACCTGGGGAAAAGGTTATGCTTGTGTCATCATGCTTGTGTCGTTGAAGTGGATTCAACAAAGATTCAGCGGATGCAGACAGACAGGAGAGACATAAGTTGTGAGGACTGTTTCATATCTAAACCATGCATCCTAATTCAGTGTTATAGATGCTCACAGATCTGGTGGTCTAGAAGCCTATCAGCAAGCAGGTGGTGTACCTTCTGTGGAGAATGGCAATGTGAGCAAACAGCAGGAGAGTCAGAAGGGTGATATTACACTTAGATAGTCAATGCAAAAATGAGGTAAAATTATGAGACATTCCTACCATAGTATCTACTGCACTCCTTCTCCCTAGTCTAGCAGCTAGTAAAGCTTTAGGAGACATATCAAAGTTAAGCTATTGGTCTTTTAAACAGGCTAATCTAACTTCTGAGATATTAACTCAATTAATAGCAGATGTTGATGGTATTAGGCATGTTACACTTCAAAATCGTGTTGCTGTAGATTTTTGTTGTTATCATAAGGACATGGTTGTGATGAACTTAAGAGAAAGATGTTGTTTAACTTGTTTAATCATTCTGGATCTATTCATAGTACTTTAGACAAACTAACCCAGCACGTTAAGAAGATTGCCATAGTAGAATTAGGGTTTGACAAATGATGGGTAATTTTTCTTTTTAACTCTATAACCATTCATTGCTCACTGTCCATCCCCTAAACTCTGTGGTCCAGATAACACTGTACCAGGAGGGGCAATGAGAGACAGCAACAAAAACTGTGCACTTATTTAAATCATCCTTAGACTCAGTCCCCTTGGACACATGTTTGTTTTCATAACTCAGTTTAGCTCTGTACATCCCCACAGTTAAGGATGTGGCAATCATCTACTCAAATTGTTAGGGAACCTTCAGTTTCAGTGATGTTTGTTAAGTAACCCATTTGTAAATTCTACATATACAGGATTAACAATCCCCAAAAGTTTCATTTCATTTTCATCTCCGTATCTTTAGTCGAAGGGGGTCGTCAGTTGTCAATACTTGCCACTCGTCATTGTCCTTTGGAGGTTCGATTGGCTCTTTAATCCATGTCTAATGAGTCCACCCTTTCTCAGCTGGTCGTACCACTGTCTCGGTGATCAGCAGAACTTGAAATGATCCTTTCCAATCTGTCTGAAGCTTAGTTTCTTTCCAGGATTTGACCAGGACCCAGTTTCCAGGCTGAAACTTGTGAGCTGCAAACTCTAAAGGCAGAGTTTCTGCCAGAAGCCCTTGGTGCCTGAGAGGAGATAGAAAAGACAACCCGAGTATACAGTTTTTGAGAGATAAATCCTTAGTTTCAAACTGTGGAGGTCCACCTGTTATTAAACTTTTGCTACCACTGCCACTGTGGCAGTGCTCAGGAGGAAAGCTTCTCCCCATCTGGTAAGGTGATCAACCAACACTAGTATGTATTTAATTTGACCAGCTACAGGTAAATCAACTTGAATATTTTGAAAGAGTTGTAAACTTGGACTCTGCCCTCCTGCAGGCTGCTTTTTAAGTGCCTTTTTATTTATTCTTTTACAAACCACCCATCTTTCACAAATTTGCTTGGCTATAGTATAAATTCCAGTACTATGTCACACATTGCCTATGTTCCCCAATAACTCTCCTGATGTAAAATTGCTAATACCTCCCTCACGATTTGCTTATTTCCTACCATTATTGCTTATTTCTCTACCATCTGGGAATACCCATTTCCCACTCTGTTCCCTGGCTCCTAATTCTTGGGGGACTTCTTTTTATTTTTCATCAAAAACCGGAATTTCCTGCGGGGCCAGGACCTCAAGCGTGAGATAACTTGCAGTTATTACTTCAGGTTTTAAGGCTGCTTCTCAGGCCATTTCATCTGATAACCTATTTCCCCTGACACAAAAGGAGTTTCCCTTCTGATGTCCATTAACATGTACTACAGCCACTTCTATTGGTGACATCAGATTACGTAACACTTGTCCAACTGGTTCTTCATGAACCAATTCTTTCCCTGTACTATTAATTAGACCACATTCTTTCCAGATTTTCCCAAAGGTGTGCACTACTCCAAATGCATATCTAGAACCATTACAGATGGTACCTTCTTTTCCATCTAACGTTTGCAGTGCCTGATTGACAGCTTATAGCTGTTTGAGCTGACCAGTTATTAGGCCACCTTCTCGTTTCTTATTTCACTACTCACACCTTCAATGATGGCACACCCATTGTGCCTTTTCCCTTGAATCACCCTCGAAGACCCATCTGTGAAGAGGTGCAGCCCATTGTCATCTCTCCACAGGAAAGCAGCAGGGTTTAATTTCCTGCTTTCTTTCACCAGAAGAGCGGTTACTGCTGCAGTTTGCACACACTCAAGACACTGGGTCTAAGACCTTAGATAAATGTGTCACTGGCTGTCGCTTCCCCCCCCAGCCCACTTGCTGGTGGAGCAGTGTGGGAGGCAGAACAGGCCTCTACTCTGTGCAAGCATCGCTCAACAATAACAAAAACATCTCTGTACTATCAACACTGTTTTTAGCACAAATCAAAAAACATAGTCCCATACTAGGTACCACAAAGAAAATTAACTCTGCCCTGGCCAAAACCAACACAAACTTCCAGGTAATATAATAGCTTTCAAATTTTCTCCTTGTCACCCCCCCAGGCAGTAACTGTGTTTCCACACCCAGAGCCTGTAAAATATTTTTCTCTAATAAATAAGCTGTGGAATATTCCACTAATATATTTTTCCCCATACACTTTTAATTCTTATTATCACAAATAGGAATTTATTCATAATCGTCTCTCCTTCTCCCCTGCTACCCCATTTATTACAACTCTTTCTTCAGTTTTAGATCTTTTTAGGGTAGAATTTAGAAGGGATAGGGTATCTTCCATTTTTACTAAAAACTAGACCTCATTACCTCCTACTTTACCAATTATATGCCCTTTTGCAATTTAAACAAGTTTCCCCACAGAAAGAAAAAAAAAAAAAACACCAAAAATATTTTCAGCCCCTCTGATTTTCCAAAGTGTATTGAGTTTTCTTCCTTTAGCCGTTTCTAACAGTTGCCGTCCTCGGGGTAAGTATCCCAGATTTCCACAATAATAGCATTCCATTTTCTCTCATTCTCTCACTTTTATCACTGACTTCAGTCTAAATCTTCTGCGGTTTGTGTTTTGTGTTTTTTTTTTTTTTTCTTCCAATCTTTATCTTTCACTTGCAAATTCCCAGCTAAAGCTGCTGCTAACAAATCAATCTCCTTCAACTTTCCGCTTCTCTTCCCAACCATCATACACAAACGTGACCACACTCAGAATTTTTGCAAATTCTTCCTGCCAACCTGGCACATGCTCTCTGAAATACTTCTGTAGATCCACAAACACACTTGCTACCAGTTCATTACAAAGCCTTCCAAAAATCTTTCCCCAGTCAGTGCTCCTCTGGCTTCTGTCTACATTCCTGCACTTCAGTTCAATTTACTCTTATCTCCTCAAAAGCCTGAAAGCTTTTATCAGATTTTTAACCACTGTTTGGCAATTATCTCCATTTGTTTGATTATTATAATCTCAATTAGAATCACCTTGGGGCCAGGCAGTTCCCCACGTCTGTAGGGTTAGTTACACATTCTTTTAAATGACAGACCAACTCTCTCAATAACAGGTTAATATCGGCTCAGGATGGATTATATCCCGAAAAAAATTAGAAAATAATGATGCATATCGATCCCCATCTTCCCTTAAGAGTTTGATTTCCTCACATAATCAAATCCCCAGGGTGCCAGGGAGTGCATCCATGTAACACTGGAGGGCATTCACATGTACATCCCCCCCCCTTTCACACTTCTTCCCCTACACACACACATCTGCTGCTGGCTGTACTGCAAAGTAACTGTAGCAATCCCAGGGTAAAGCCCAGCAAAAGCAGTAAGGACAACAAAGACAGTTGGGGAGGGAATCAAGAGGTTATACAGAAAGCAGAGACCAGCTCTGCAAGCACCTTAGTTAAATTACTCCCAGCTGTAGCTAAAATTCCCAATTTTTCAATACCTCGGCCCAGGGCGTCCCCTTTTCTATGCCGAGTTTTATTTCCCATCACTAAAAAAATTCAGGGAGACCCTCCCGTTGAGTCATGAGGTTCAGAAAGGACCCTCTTGCTTTCTAAACTCCTTCAGAGAGGAGTTTAGGTGCGGCTGGATCCAGTCCTAGTCTCAGACTTGGTCAACGGTTTATGTCTAAAGGATATTTTCCCATTCTCAAAAGAGACTTGAACCCCCTTTTATGTGCACTTTACACTGATCAAGTCACACACTTTACACTCATAAACATGCTGCAGCAAGGGAGGGACTGGAACCCACCCTGGTATGGAGGAAGATTTAAACCCCCTACAGGTTTGTTTGGTTTTGGTTTTTTTTGTTTTGTTTTGTTTTTATGTATCAATTTAGATCTTTGCATAGTCAATTGTCATCGGATCTGTATTATTGGTCAGAATACCTTCCGCTGTATTACGGGCTATTTTGTCCAGACAAAACACAATACTTAATCATTTTCTATTTATCCTTCCTTTTTGTACATCACAAGTTTCCCCAATACCTTAACATCCTCCCTAAAGGACATGGAGGGATGTTATCATTTTTCTTCTACATTTCCCATTCTGAATCCTGAGGCCCCTCCTTTCGCCTCACCCCTCCTCTCAGAATGCCCCCGACCACCAAGGTAATACTTAACAGTCTGTTTTCTTACCTTGGTCTGTGCACAGTTGTCTGGTCGCTTGTATTGTGCCTACCACATTTTCCTTTTACCTTTCCCCTATGGTTTGCAGAGATCCACCTTTTTCAATATAACCTCAGGATTTCTGTCGATCTCTTCTGGAGTCCCTACCGATGATCCACAGGACCGCTGAAATAAACGGCGTGCGCCTTCCTGTCCTTCGGCGATAGGGACCCCCGAGATGACGACGTTTCTCCCGGATGAGCCCCCAAATTTGTAGGAAACAATTCTTTTGCAAATATAATAGGCCCAGGCAGGATCTCTTGGCAAAGCATATTTTAATAACAATTTTGCAAGACCGGGTGTTCTACCTAAAGGCAGGCACACCGAATAGGGCAAAAAGCCCCTGCTTATATCTCCCCAAAATCCCAACCGCAATTTCCCTCCCCTGTTCCCCACTGGTTGGGTACTTCAGGGTTTACAGACTATCCCAACGCACACAATACCCTTCCCCTTATCAGTTTATTTAAGATATGGATTCCTGGTACTTTGGCTACACTTCCCCCTAAATTAACTTATCAATACAGGTATCGGTATGTATACAGGTGTCAGTCCATATTCTGGGAAGAAACTGTGTATTACACTAAGAATTCATAGTCCAATGTCTCTTGGTCCTTCCCCCCTGCTAGGGTCAGGCGCCAGGTCTTCAGTTATGTAAAAACAACAGTTCTTCGTTAAATGTTCCTTACAGTACCGAGCGGGTGTCCTCCTACACTATTACCCAACCCTGGTGAGAACAGCAAGTCCAGAGGACTGGAGTCAGACAACTTGCCCAAAGAACCTGTGAAAGCTGAGAACGCTAAAGTCGTAAACAAGTGTACTGTCAGTCCTTTTACCAATTTGTATCCGCCTTTACCGCCTTTTAACCCTCCAACTTCCACGAGAGAGCAGAAGGAGTTACCGGATAAGAACTGGACAAAAGAACTGTGTGACAGATTAGATCAGCTAATAGGGAGTGAACCCAACAGTCAGCAATGCGGTCATGCTGATCGTGACGGGAAAGGGGGTGCGCCTGGGGACTCGGGTTATAATTGGCACACCACAATTACAGACGCTATTAGTTTCTGAAATCCTCAGGCAGTCAACAGACCTTGCATATCAAGCTATGATAAAGGTGACTGAAACTGACAAAGCAGCCAAATCATTTACAACTATTAATCAGGGTCCCAATGAGAATTACAAGCAATTTATTATTGACCATCTTCAAGAGGCCATCAATAAGTAGGTTGAAAACTTAGAAGCTAAGGAAGTGTTGCTTTTTCCATGCGAGCCACGGAACCTGACACACCAATATGATGTTCACAGAGTTCACTTTATTGTTGGACCGGGCTAGCTTTATAGCAAAGCTGCCCTGTCCACACGCCTTACAACAATGTGATTGGTTGTAACTCGTGTTATACAATAACGTGATAGGCTGCATGTACTGTCCACGTGCTCTGCACGCATGTGTTCCGCGATTGCTCACTCATTATTACCTTCTAATGGTGCTCCTTTAGTTTCTTTTGTCTCTGGCTTCACCTCACAGCCAGGCTGGCAACAATCCCATCCCCCCGGGGCGGGGTGGGGGAGGGGGCTCTGCCACTACATCTCCCCCTCTTTTACTTAATATAATATTAACAATACGCCGTATCATGCTTTAAAGACAGTGTGAAATACAGGGTAAGAACATTAAGGCTAATACAATTACAATTAACAAGAACAGACCTCTTTTCAATATTCCTTTTAACCAAACAAGGCATCCAACCCAAAAAACCCAACATCTTCTGTTATTTTCTTGTTCTGCAAATCTTCTATCTTTTTATCTTTTAAGTTTAAACAACACATACAATCAAACTCTTCATAACTGTGAACATGTCCAATAACAAAACATTAATTGCTGCTCTGTTTTACAAAGTGGTATTCTCAGCATTGGCTACATCCGTTGCTAAAAGCGGTAACACCTCTGAGGTTAAGGGTTGTCATCATTGCAATCGGTTTCTTCTCTGTTAGCTAGCCAAGGTCTCACCCACTTTGCTGGAATCCACGAATTTTTGTGGTTACCTGTAGAAACACAAGCATATCCCCTTCCCCAGGTTATTAGTGACATAGGACTTTCCCATTGTTGTGTTGTTGGATTAAACACACTAACCTTAGGCACGTTTTCGGAAAAATCTTTGACATTTTTGATATGGTGCATAACAATTGGTTCCATTTCAGTTTCACTTTTAGGATTAAGCCAGTTCAGCACATACAATGCCTTCATCAATACCTCTTCTGGGCTCACACCAATTCCCCCTTGTTTCTTCAAAACAGACAAAAGATTTTTCAAGGTGCGGTGTGCACGCTCAATAATTGCTTGGCCAGTAGAATTATAAGGGACTCCAAACAGGTGTTGTACCTTCCACTGGATGAGGAAGGTTGCAAGTCCATCAGAGCGGTATGCAGGACCATTATCTGTTTTGATTTGTGTAGGGACACCCATGACAGCAAAAGCCAGTAATAAATGACGTTTTACTGCCTTTGCATTTGCTGAGGTCAAGGCTGTAGCCCACAGCAGTCCTGAACAGGTATCTATGGAGACATGAATGTACTTTTGTCGGTCAAATGGTGGGAATTCAGTAATATCAGTTTGCCATAACTGACCTGGCTGCAAGCCCCCAGGATTTACTCCCTTTTGTTGGAGAGGTACTATGCAGGCACAATCAGGACAAGCTGCAATAATGGCTCGAGCTTGTTCCTTGGTAAGTGTAAACTGCTTTCAGAGTGCTGCTGAGGATTGATGAAAGAATTCGTGAACTTGTCTGGCTTGTTCAAAAGGGGATATATCTGTTACTGCCACAAGTTTGTCTATAATGCTGTTTCCTTCTACTAGACCACCTGGTATGTTAGTATGGCTTTTTATATGCATGATAAATACTGGTGCTGTCCTATAATCTAACACGTTCCACAAATCCAACAATGCTTCAAACAACAAGGAATTGGAAACTTGCTGCAAAAGTGCTCTATGTATTCTTTGTACAACTCCCACAACATAAAGAGAATCTGCTATGAGATTAACTGGACAGTTATGCCATTTTTGCAATGCTGCTAAGCGTATTGAGGGCAGTTTCTTTTAATATGTCCTGTCTGTCCGCAAGTAAAACATGCTAGGCCACAAGAAGAAGGGCTTCGGTCTTTCATTGCAGGCTTAAGTGCTGCAGCCAAGGCAGCAGCGTGGGCTTGAGCATGTATTTTTGCTTTTTCTACCTCCTGTTGCATAATCGGTACCCGTGTGCAAGCTTCCACCATCTCTGCTAAAGAAGCAGTTTTTCCCAAACCGGCTAATATCTGTTGGCATTGGGTGTTTGCATTCATCATAGCAAAATCTTTCCCCACAGCAGTTTTTGCCTCTGGAGTCAAGTTAGGAGAGGCATCTATAGATTCTTTTAAACTGTCCACAAACTTCATATATGGTTCCCCAGGATCCCACTTTATTGTAGAATAGGGTGGCACAGGGTTACCTATATTTGGCAATTCTTTCACTGCCGCCAGAGCAAGCCCTTCCGTTTGCTGCAAAATCCTTGGATGAAGTGCTGCCTGAGTGGCACCATCCGCATATTGCCCACGACCCAGTAATTGGTCCATGCTAGCTAACCACAACGGATCATCAGCTGGTAAACGAACATTTTCTAATACTGCCAATTCCACCTTCCCCTGCCACTTGTCCAAGAACAGCAAATACCCCGTTGGAGGAAGCAATAACTCCATCAATGCCCTAATATCTGTCGGAGTAGAGTACTTGACCCTTGAAAAATGAATTGATTAGCTGCATCACATGCTTATTATCCGTACCATATTGTATAACTGCACTTTGCAATTGCTTAACCGTTTTCCAATCAAAGGGCGACCACTGCCTTTGTCCTCTGTTATCTATGTGCACTGGCATTGCTGTAATACTACCAGGTAACATGATCCCTTCAATGGTTGCATCTCTGATTACCCCTTGCCAACGTTGCCCTGCATTATAAGAATGATCTCGAGGAATATCTCTACCCTGATGCACAGGGGCAGCACCCAAATTATCATTGCTATCACTGCTATACAATTCCCTTGTGTTTCCCTGTGGATCAGTAAGTCGACGCATATTTGCAAACCGATCTGCTAACCCAGTCTCCAGCCCTTTTCCATATCGCGCTCTCAAATATTCATCTACTTCTCTTACAGACCACATCCCATCTTCAACACATTGTCTAGCCCATTTTTGTATTCGCTCCCTTTTAATACGGAGCTCCTCGGGAGTGAGGTCTAATTCCGCCCCCTCCCTTTCCTGTTTTCCCCGTTTTTCAGATTCCTTGCCAATTGCCTCCAGCCCGTCCTTAATTGCATCTGACGCCTTTTTATATGCTATTAACCGTGAAGTTTTACTGTTACCGCCATCTAGTCGTTTCATAGTTTTTAGAACTTCTTGCATCTGGCTCTCCTGCCGTCTCAGTAAGTCCTTCAGACTCTGCACGTGGCTCTCCTCCTGGAAGTCAGGGCGATTCTGCGGTGCTCCGTCCTGGTGTTCCATCGGGTCCTCCGGCAAAGGCACGTCAGCTGGATTAACTTGTCCTGGCTTGTTGAAACTTGCCAGTTGCTGCCATTCGTCGTCGGAGCCAGGCAATGGCTCAACGGGTGCAGAGGGTATAATTTGCTCTCCGCCCCAGAACTCCAGATCTGATACGGGACATACCAGCGGTGTTGATTTTGCGGAGTTCTCGGAGAGGGGGCAGCTCGCAGCGGGCAGCTCCAAGGGGACGGCACACAGCTCCGGCTCCTCTGAGACTTCCTGCATTAGTTGCCTGAACTCCCGCCAGGGTCCGGCAAGATCACAAACCTCGCGGCTCCCCCGTGTGACCGCTTCCCATGGTTCGGTCCCTATGTCCTCCCATGTACCGGGAGAAAAAAATTCGTCCATCGATCGGACACACCCCTTCTGCTGAGCGAATCGGAGCAGACGCTTTAACGCGTCTTTTTCAAAATACCTTCCTGTTTGTGCAGCCAACTGCAGAATACTTTTCATTATTATTTTTTCTTCCACGGATGCCGTTTTTCCCATGCCACCTGCTTCCCCGTAGGCCTACTTTCTGCTATTCTTCAAGCGCTGGACTGGTGTCGCCCACCAGCAGGTGGCGTCCTCGCGTCTTCACTTCCGGTGATCTTGCTTCAATACGGGGTGACCAAAATGTTGCTTTTTCCATGCGAACCACGGAACCTGACACACCAATATGATGTTCACAGAGTTCACTTTATTGTCGGACCGGGCTAGCTTTATAGCAAAGCTGCCCTGTCCACACGCCTTACAACAATGTGATTGGTTGTAACTCGTGTTATACAATAACATGACAGACTGCATGTACTGTCCACGTGCTCTGCACGCATGTGTTCTGAGATTGCTCACTCATTATTACCTTCTAATGGTGCTCCTTTAGTTTCTTTTGTCTCTGGCTTCACCTCACAGCCAGGCTGGCAACAATCCCATCCCCCCGGGGCGGGGGGGGTGGGGCTCTGCCACTACAAGGAAGCACTGGTGTTTAAATTAGCAGTAGAGAATGCTAATGTTTGCTGTCAATGTGTTATCTGCGAGTTTTACAGTACGTATTATATGCTTCTGTGTATTGCCTCTCTGAAAATCAAGCAGCTTGTCAGGAATGTGAGTTAATTGTTTTGTTGGTCGTTGTTTGCAGTTCTTTCTTTGTGACATTGTTTATGTGGGTACACTGTGGGCCTTCTCCCCACTTTTCCCACTCACGGTTGCAAGTGGCTCTGTGCTTCCCCCCCTCCCTCCCTCTTTTCAAGGTTTTTACTTACGAGATGGGGTCAGGAACGTCTGTTTTCAGTCGTGTTCCTAAGAAATCGGTATTGGGAGGTGTTTTAAAACATAGGAAAGCACTTGGAAATATGAGGAAGGAAGATCTTGTGAAATATTGTAATTAATTGTGGCTGCTGTATAAGTTAAATGATTGGGAAAAGTGGCTGGAGGATAGAATCCTGAAGTATAACACTTTGTTGCAATTAATGTTGGTTTTAAGGCCAGAAGAGCAGGACAAAAAATAAAAAACTCTACAAGAGATGATTAAATCATTTCAGACAGTTTTACAGGCAGAACGGTTTGAACTTCAACAAGCTGAGAGAGAATTAACTGATAACACACAGGTCATGGAAAACTTGCTGAAGTCAGCAAGATGCTTTCCTTATTAACCTGTTTTCTTTGTAGGTATCTGTTTAAGCATATTGCAGTTTAATAGGTCTTTGTCTGTTATATGGTACAGTAAGTTCATAGACTGTTAAATAATGAGAATCCATGGACTCAAAATGTGCATTTTGTGATATTACAGAAGATCATGAGCAATTTAGTTCTTTACTGCGTGAATGTGATGATAAGATTTTGTGTGTGAGAGCTGTTACTTTTCTTTCTAGCATGCTAGCTTTATTCCAATATCCAGACTTGCGCAACTCTGTGATAGGCTGTGTCTCATCTCGATGTGTTGGATTTGGCTCTTTTATATGCACACCAAGTAAAGAATCCTGGTTTTGGGATATCAGTTGTAGCACACCAGATGAGACACTATTAAAAGCTTGCTGCAGCGGCGGGGGGGCAGGTGCCGATTGGGCTCCAGCATGCACTGACCTGTTTTGTCAGGGAGACCCAGTGGTACTTCCACCTGGCTGAGCAGTAAGTGGCCCAAAGGTGCAATGCAAAAGTTGAGATATTGTCTTGAATAAGTGTAACTGTGATCCATCTGTATATTTGAACTTGGTATCTGGTTTTCATATCTGATCTCGCTATTTTAATTTGCATATAGATATATTTAGTAACAAAATAATTTTGTTTGGGGAGATAATTACAAAATGGGAACTGGTTCCACTGCTAAAATACCACCTTTCTCCCCCTTAGGATGCATCCTTACACATTAGAGTAATTGTTTATATTGTTATCTAGTAATTTTGAGACCAGAAAAGAATTTAAATTGTTAAACTCTGATTCGCATTGAAAAAAAAAACCAAACCAAAAACAACAACAAAGAACAACAACAACAACAACAAAAAACCAACCAAACAAAAACAAAAACAAAAAAACAAAAACAAACCCATCAAATGCTATGATGGATGTGAACTTGGCATTGTATGAGGTTGTATTTAAAAGTTGCTAGAATATGAACTTATTTGGATCTAGGAAAATGGAATAATGGATTGATGTTTAATCTACTGTTTTTTGACATCTGTAGATTGTAAAAGGTAAATGGGGCTGAGGAACGTAACGACTGTTGAGCTAACTGGAATTGCGTATCATGTGTATTATATTTGGAATGAAATGGGAAAAAAAAAAAAAAAGCAGGGCTGCTTGCAGCGTGAGTGGGAAAAGTGGGGAGAAAGTTTAACGGTGTACTTATACCACAAAGAAACAATTCTAACAACAACCAGTAAAACAACTCACATTCCTGACAAGCTGCTTGATTTTCAGAGGGGCAATACACAGAAGCATATAATATGTACTGTAAAACTCGCAAATAACACGTTGATAGCAAACATTAGCATTCTCTACTGCTAATTTCAACACTAGTGCTTCCTTAACTTCTAAGTTTTCAATCTGCTTATTGATGACCTCTTGAAGATGGTCAATAAATTGCATGCAATTCTCATTGGGACCCTGATAGTAGTTATAAAAGATTTGGCTGCTTTGTTGGTTTCAGACACCTCTACTATAGCTTGATGTGCAAGGTCTGTTGACTGCCTCAGGATTTCAGAAACTAATAGCGCCTGTAATTGTGGTGTGTCAATTAGTGTCTGTTCCAAGAGTTGTGGGATACCTGCCCCTTTCAACGAGTCCCCATTGTTCCGCCCTAAATGATCTATAGCTGTTACATTGCATAGGTCAAATTTTGCTTGAGTCTTTCATGGTTTTTATCTGATCTCAGGGCAACACGTACACATACTCTTTTTCCTGTTAACTTTTCAAAAAAAAAAAAAAGCTGGAGACCCTCATCCTCATCCGAGTCATCAGACAATGTGGACTTGAGCAGTGCTGGAGAATCGTTGGTAACAGGGGGGTTCGGAACAGGGCACATTCTCGCCAATAGTTTCTAGCATCATAATTATTCGTATAACCTGAGTCCCCAGGAGCACCCCCTTTCTCATCACGATCAGCATGACCTTATTGCCGACTGCTGGATTCACTCGCTATTATCTGATCTAATCTGTCACACAGTTCTGTTGTCCAGTTCTTATCCAGTGACTCCTTCTCCTCTCATATGGAAGTTGGAGGGTTAAAAGGCGGTAAAGGCAGATACAAATTGATAAAAGGACGGATAGTGCACTTGTTTACGACTTTAGCATTCTCAGCTTTCACAGGTTCTTTGGGCGAGTTGGCTGACTCCAATCCTCTGGACTTGTTGTTCTCACCAGGGTTGGGCAATGGTACAGGAGGCCACCCGCTCGGCATTTTTCCTCCCCCCGCCCTGGACTGCTGAACTATCGGGGGTGCCGAAAGCACATCAGGGGATGGAATAGGGAGGGTATCAAAGACACGAACCGGGTAAACTTCACAGCGACTTTCAGGATACTTAACAGGCTGCAACGCTGCAAAAATTCCAGAAGCAGCAGACTGTTCAGCCTTAAGATCTTTTAAGGTAGTGATTATAAGCTTCCCTGTAATTACTAATGATTTAGCTTCTTCATCTCCATTGCTGACCTTATCCCATAATTTCTGCCCTATATCGTCCCAAAGTTCAAGTTTAAGGTTTGAGTCACTAATGCTTCTAACAGTCTTTTCAGGTTTTAATTGCTTCACTGTAGTAATTATCAGTTTCCAGACGGTTACAAGGCCAAGAATATATTTTTCACTGTGACTGACTGCCTTCCACAACACCGTTCCCACCTTTTCCCAAGTCTCTCTTTGAAAAGCTCCTGGCAGATCGGCAGGAAACCCGTTGCCTCTGCACCGAATTAATCGTCTTTTGAGGTTACTCTCCTCATACTTCATCCCTCTCTTAGAGAGAATATGCGAGAGGAGCCGCAGTATTTCTTCTTCTTCTTTAAAAATATTCCTCCCCATCTCCTCTCGCCCCCAGCTGCTCACCTCTTTGGGTGTCTGTTGCAACGATATGGGATCCTTTATCCCTCCTCTGTCGCTTCCGTAGCGATCAATCAGGAGTCACGCAGCCCGCAGACTACGTCCCGGTCACGGTCCAGCCGAGTTGTTCCAGCTGGGGCTCGCTCTCCGCAGTGGTCGTCCCCCTTCCGTAAATTCTCCTTGCAGATCACGTCGGGGTCACCACTTGCGAGGACGAATTATCATGGACTCCACACAATCCAATATGAATTCAAGTGAAGCCAATTTCTTACAGAAACAAGCCTCCTTCTGTATGCAGTTATTTCCTGATCACACGTCCACGCTCCAAGCATGCATTAGCTGATTGGATATTGTCTGTGTTCACGGAGCTGTCCACGCGCCTGAGTCTCACTGCTAATAGGTCTGTTGATTTACATCTTGCTGAGGCCCTGAGGCCTCACTCCCACAGCAGGTCCTGTTTTCAGTTCTCGAGCTGGCCTTGACATTCCTTTTGAGCCTGGCTAGTTCAGAAATAAATCTCCATCTAATAGAAACCCATCCACACAACGATCTCAAGAAAATCCCTCAAATCTCCCACATTCACCAAAGGCAAATCATGTTTGACCAACCTCATAGTATTCTATGTTGGTATGACTGGTTGGGTAGATGAAGGAAGAGCAGTGGATGTTGTCTACCTTGACCTCAGCAAGGCTTTTGACACCGTCTCTCACAACATCCTCATAGCAAGCTCAGGAAGTGCAGAGTGGATAAATGCACGGTGAGATGAATCATGAACTGACTGGATGGCAGAGCTCAGAGGGTTGTGATCAAAGGTGCAGAGTCTGGTTAGAGGCCTGTAGTTAGTGGGGTTCCCCAGGGGTCAGTATTAGGTCCAGTCCTGTTCAATCTGTTCATCAATGACCTGGATGAAGAGATTGAGTGCACTCTCAGCAGTCTTGCTGATGATACCAAACTGGGAGGAAGGATTGATACACCAGAAGGCTGTGCTGCCATTCAGCGAGACCTGGACAGGCTGGAGGACTGGGCAGAGAAGAACCCGATGAAGTTCAACAAGGGCAAGTGTACAGTCCTGCACCTGGGGAGGAATAACCCCAGGCATCAGTACAGGTTGGGGGCAGACCTGCTGGAAAGCAGCAGTGCAGAGAACAACTTGGGAGTTCTGGTTGACAACAGGTTGACCATGAGTCAACAATGTGCCCTTGTGGCCAAGAAGGTCAATGGTATCCCAGGTTGCATTAGGAAAATTGTGACCAGCAGGTTGAGGCAGGTTATCTTCCCCCTCTACTCTGCCCTGGTAAGGCTGCATCTTGAGCACTGTGTCCAGTTCTGGGCTCCCCAGTTTAAGAAGGGCAAGGAATTACTGGAGGGAGTCCAGCAGAGGTCTATGAAGGTGATTAGGGGTCTGGAGCACCTTTCTTATGAGGAGATACTTAGAGAGCTGGGTCTGAGCAGCCTGTTTATATGTTTATATATATTTATATGTTTATAAATATCTGAAGGGTGGATATCAAGAGGATGGGACCAGACTCTTTTCAGTGGTGCCCAATGATAGGATGAGGGGCAACGGGCACAGACTGAGCCATACGAGGTTCCATCTGAATATGAGGAGAAAGTTCTTTACTTTGAGCGTGCCAGAGCACTGGAACAGGCTGCCCAGAGAGGTGGTAGAATCTCCCTCTCTGGAGACATTCAAAACCCACATGGACGCGTTCCTGTGGGATCTGCTCTAGGTGTACCTGCTTTAGCAGGTAGGTTGGACTAGATGATCTCAAGAGGTCCCTTCCAACCCTAACCACTCTGTGATTGTGTGAAATTGGCATCTGTACAAAATCTGAGCTCACACAATCAGGATTCTGATCTTGGCCTGCATGGTGTAGCCATGTAACCTGCGCCCTGATCTAGCTACCTAACTGTGCATATGAGATGTACAGCCTGGTTCAGCTATGGGAAAATTGAGAATGGGCTCTTTGTCCTGAACTGACAGTAGTATGCCTTGTTCCAAACTCATTCAGGAGAATGTGGAAGCCACTACTGCAGAAAAATGTGTTAGTTCTTGCAAGGAAGTGCAGTCGTAACTGGTTTTTTCCCATTAGCACTGGGCAATGTAATATGCTGCCATGCACCAGGTGATGTGTGCACTTACCCATTACAGAAAAGACTTCAGAAATCTGAAGGGTCATCTCCAAATGTACCTGCTCCTCTGTATTCTCTCCTATTCCTCTACCTCTTTCTTGGGAAGAGGAAAATCCTCTTCCTTCTCAACTGCAAGCATTGTGTTAACACTGCTGCCAAGAGACTTGCTTCTTGTTCCTTTTTCTTTCTCCTTTGTCAGTTCCATTCTCTTTTTTTCTTCTCAACTGTCATATACAAACACAGCCACACAGGGTCCCATCTGGGGTGCTAAAACTGTTGTAGGAATTATGCAACTGCCCCCTAGACTATGGTAGGAATTATGTGGACACCACCTCAACAGGGGTCCTACCTAGGTTCCACTTTAATAAAAGAATCAGAGTTCCTTCTTCTACTATGATTAATATGCAATAGTAATTACAGCTTGAGCTGGGTACCTCTGAAGAGAGACTCCACCTGTCAATTGTTATAGGATTTTATATTCTCTATAGGTTGCCTGATTTCCTGATGGCACTTCTGCTCATCCAATCCTGTTTGTAGATTCTAGGGTCTTTTCTTCTGGTTCACTCTCATTGTTTCTAGATACTCTTTTTGTCTGTGCCTTGTGACATTTCCTTATATTTTCTTACAGAACATCCTGTAATTAAAGTTTTACTTATACTTCCTGTGGCAGAATGCAAACCCCCCTCTTTCCCCCTCCCTCCTTCATGATGGAAGGAGTAGACACATCTCCCTCTCTCTCTGCTGTTTGAGGCTAACAGCTTCTTTTGTTTGGCCTCAGGATCCCCCTGGCCAGGGCCATTAAGAGAAAGGAGAAGGGAGTGCCGAGGGCCAGGGAGCTGCTAGGCGCCCGCAGCCAGTGTGGGGGATGTTTGGAGGCTTCAGGGGCACCCCACAGCCAGTGTGGGGATGCAGAGAAGCTTCTGGAATGCCTACAGTCAGATCTGATCAGGCTATAAAAAACGGGACTCTCATCGAGACTCCGCCCTCTTGTCACTGATCTCTTGGAGCACAAGCGAGATGCTGCCGCTGAGAGCCCCCCCTCCCCGGGATGGAGACTCCGCTTGCCTTGCCACCACATGTGTGAGTAAAATTTCTCCTCGCAGGATTGCGAGTGTATCTACTTTCCATGCACATTTGCACGCGTACTTTCCGTGCTCAATACGAGCACGTGTAAAATTAATCCTCGCATAATTGCGGGTGTATTTTCCTCCCGTGTTTCCACATAAGCACGTGTAACTTTCTGTGCACATTTGCACGTGTATTTTTCCTCACAGGATTGCGAGTGAACACTTTCCGTACTCAATACAAGTATGTGTATCCCTTTAAAATAATCCCACACCGTGTTCAGGCAAGCATGTACTCTTCCCTCACTCAGGGGCGGCTCCAGCATTGTTTTTGGTGAAGCCATGTGTATAGACACTGTGGACCGTCTGTTTTATTAGTTGCTGTCCCTTAATAATTTTCCTCAACTGATATCCGAACCTGTATTCAAGTCACTTTTGGAGTGCTAAAACCCTGTTTCTCATCGGTTTAATAAAAGTTGTTTTGGACCCTGTTGTCCCTTAAACTAACCTCGGGGTGCCTCTGTGACACTTCCTTATCTACCAATCACTGTTCCATAGTCACAAAACAAAGGTTAAAGTACACTTCATGTGGCCTAAGACTTCATTTTATGGCTCTCTTCCATTCTAATATTCTTCTTTTGGAAGATCATTCTATTCCTAATTCCATCTTCAAATGCAGTTGGCTAATGCTGAATGGATGTTCAGTTATCTCCTCTGGTAGGGGATGCTTACAGTCACTGCTCTGATGTTCTACTTTTTTGCTACTTCTTTTCCACATCTCAGGTTTTTAGGCAGTATGCAATTTGTGATTGTCTCCTGCTCTGCTTAGGGCATAGCATTAACTGAGTTAACAATAAATAATGGAGTTTGCTTCTCAGTGTTTCAGATTGTATTTGACCTACATTTCACCAGGCTGTGCTTTGCATCAGAAAATACCTTGTGAAAGTGGACACAACACCAAGTTATGCTGTATTGAATGCTACTAGAAAATGACCTTTTAATGCAGTTAGAAAGACAGAGTAATTTCTCTTCTCTTCAAATAGGAAAAAAAAATTGTGGAAGTCTAAACCAAAATTCAATTTATTTTTTTAAATGCTTTGTGTTTGATCCTATCTACAAATTAAATTAATTTGGGATACATGGAATCAGGTTCTTGGATTCTGTTAATCTGTTATCTGTTATCTGTTTGAGGGGGGAAGAGAGAAATAGTAAGTGGTAACAAGGTCAATTGTGTTTTACAATCTATCCTTAGCTTGCATTCACTTCCAGAAATGTCTTCATCCTTCTGGCTGTCTTAAATACCTACCAAATCATGATTGCTCTTCATGTCTGTTTAAATACCAAGACTGGAGTACGTAGTCAAGGTCCAACGCACATATCTGATTTCGAACTGGTTTTTTTTGGGTTTTTGGGTTTTTTTGGTTTTGTTGTTGTTGCTGTTGTTGTGTTTTTTTTCTTTTTTTTTTAAACAAAAAACAGAAAAACAAAACAAAACAAAAAGGGGGAGAAGTAGGGGAAACACCACAAAACCAATTGTCAAAAGCACGGTATGTGATGAAACACTTTGCAAGTATGACCCCAAACCATGCTAAATCAGAAAGAACCTACATTATTTATGGTCAAATCACTAGTTAATGGTCAATGGAAAAGGCCACATCAATTGATAAGCTGGGGAAAAGGTTATGCTTGTGTCATTACAGGCCAAGGATGGAAGTGGTTTCCCGCGAAATGGGTCAAGCCATGGCTCAATTAAGACGACAAAGATTTAACAGATGCAGATGGACAGGAGGGAAATAAGTTGTGAGGACTGTTTCAGATGTAAACCGTGGATCCTAATTCAGTGTTATAGATGCTCACAGACCTGGTAGTCTAGAAGCCCGTTAGCAAGCAGGTGGTGTACCTTGTGTGGAGAATGGTAATTTGAACAAACAGCAGGAGAGCCAAGAGGGCGATATTACACTTAGATAGTCAATGCAAAAATGAGGTAAAATTATGGGACGTTCCTACCATAGTATCTACTGCACTCTTTCTCCCTAGTCTAGCAGTTGGTAAAGCTTTAGGAGACATATCAAAGTTTAAAAGGTGCAGAGTCTGGTTGAAGGTCTGTAGTTAGTGGGGTTCCCCAGGGGTAAATACATTTTACATTGCCTTAAATTCTGTGTGGAAGATCTATTTTTGCATCTTGTTTTCTGATTCCCATCAGTGGTATTTCTTAAACTGTATTTGTCGAGGGCTTAGTGCAACAAGCTCTATTGTACCTTCAAGTAAAGACCCTGCGTGACTATTAAGGAAGATAAGTGGGGAGAGAAGACAAGTATTGGCTACTTAAACTTGCTAAGTGCAGCTGAGTTGCTAAGCCATCTCCATCTCACTTCCATGCCCATCATCTTCACTCTCACCATCAGATCCCATGGGTGCTGGTAGTGGTCAGTGCTTTACAGGGTTATCTCTGGGCTGCTTAAAAACACTTGCCATTGTCTTTGAAGTTTCCTTGGAAGTCTTCTTACAAAGTGGGTCTGAGCAAATCTGCTTCTGTTTGTGTCATCTGGAGTTCAGGGCTCAGATTGCATCCAGAAGCAGCTCAGCATTTTGTGTGCCTCAGTTCATATATAGAGGAAAGCAGTTTAATGAAGTCAAGACCAATAGCCAGACCTCTGCATTTCTACTGAAATAGAAATGATGTGGGAAAAAATCAGTCTTTGTTTATTCATGGAAGAGAAAAGATTCTGTTATGGTTGAGACATAAGGCAACAGGTTTTCTCTGCTTTAAGATGCAGACCTGTTTTTAACGAGGAATGTGCACATGAACTTTCCCTGATGAACAAGGGATTTAATGTTAACTAGTACAAATACAAACTTATGTGTCTTGGGCACATCTCTCTAATAGCACTGTTGGCCTATCTATTCCAAAATCAGATCCGAGATGCAGAACTGTGTTTAAGTCAAACTTTCTCTGCAAGACACTTATTTTAAGCTCCACAAAGGCTTTGCAGGCATATCAGATATAACTAGAGCTCGCATAGCTGCAGGGAAAATAAAAAGCTGTTTATTCACTTGGTGATATGGCTGCTTATGTCATCCACAATGTCAGACAAAAAGTCAGCACCTCTGTTTAACTCATGTTTCCACTTTTCACAGACCTGATATCCTTAAGTACAACTTATACCTTCTGTATATCTTACAAAGAGTCAGGAGGCATGGGTTCCTTCCAACTTGAGATATTCTATGATTCAGTGCCTGCGCATCAACTTTATCACGCTGGAGCTATCCCACATGAGCATGTGTGCAGATAGTAATGATCTTTTGGGTGCATTTTAGAACAGAAAAACGCCCCAAATACAACCTTGTAGATTCTTTTATGTTACTTGCTCAGAGCATTTTATTGAACCAGGATAAACATGGTGCTGGGATGATGACCTAATGGAGCAAAGTGCAAGAGAAATCATCAATGCTCACACATTTGTTCTGTTGGGCACCATGGCCTAAGAATAAAGTGTGCACCTTGCAGGGATTAGCCCATCTGTATATTTCCATTTTTTTAGAAAATGTCAGCTTTATGAGTGTTTCAGCCCTCATGATGATTACTGTATTTTGCATCTGATAAAACTAATGATGCAAGAAATTTCCAAAGTTCAAACATTTTTTCTTTTCCTAAAGCTCAAAGCTAAAACACATCTGGGAACTGAATGCAAATTTCTGAATTGAATTAAAAGAAAAATGGATTAAGAAGGTTTTTTTCTTCTTTTAAGAAATGAGAGTTAAATGTTGTACCACAGTAAGACTACGCACAACAGACAACACATAGCAATAATTCAGAACTAGGTAACCATAAGGCTTGATTTATATTTTTCTTTGGATGCAGAAAATGAGTCAAAGCGACCATGAGATGGTGGAGTTCAGGATCTCAAGTGGTAGGAGCAGGATAGCAAGCAGAATTGCAAACCCTGGATTTCAGCAAGGCAAATTTTGGTCTTTTCAGGCAATTCCTAAGGGAAATCCCATGGGCAAGGCTGCTTGAAGGTAAAGGGGCCCAAGATAGTTGGTTAGTGTTCCGGGACTGTTTCTACCGGGCACAAGATCAGAGCATCCCGACACGCAGGAAGTCAAGGAAGGGAGCCAGGAGACCTGCGTGGTGAAACAGGGAGCTGCTGGGTATGCTCAAGTGGAAGCGAAGAGTTTATAGATCACGGAAGAAGGGGCTGGCCACTTGGGGAAAATATAAGGCTGTTGTCAGAGGGTGTAGGGAGGCAACTAGGAAAGCTAAGGCCTCCTTACAATTAAACCTGGCAAGAGGGGTCAAGGACAACAGGAAGAGCTTTTTCCAATATGTGGCAGATAAAACTAACACCAGAGGCAATGTAGGCCCACTGATGAACGAGGTGGGTGCCCTGGTGACAGAAGATACAGACAAGGCAGAGTTACTGAACGCCATCTTTGTCTCTGTCTACTCTGCTGGAAGATGTCCTGAGGACACCCATACCACTGAGGTCCCAGAGGAAAGCAGGACAATGGAGGAGTCTGCCTCAAATGATGAGGACTGGGTTAGGGAGCAGTTAGGCAATCTGGACATCCATAAATCCATGGATCTGGATGGGATGCACCCGCAGGTGCTGAGGGAGCTGACAGAGGTCATTGCCGGACCGCTCTCCATCATCTTTGCCAAGTCTTGGGAAACGGGAGAGGTGCCTGAGGACAGGAGGAAAGCATATGTCACTCCAGTCTACAAAAAGGGCAAGAAGGAGGACCTGACCTGGGTAACTATAGACTGGTCAACCTCACCTCCATCCCTGGGGAACTGATGGAACGACTTATCCTTGGTGCCATCTCAAGGCATATCAAGGATAGGAAGGTCATTAGGGGCAGTCAACATGGCTTCACCAAGGGGAAGACATGCTTGACTAGCCTCATTGACTTTTAGGAGGACATAACAAGATGGATGGATGATGGCAGAGCAGTGGACGTGGTCTACCTTGACTTCAGTAAGGCATTTGACACAGTCTCCCACAGCATCCTCACAGCTAAATTGAGGGAGTGCGGTCTGAATGATCGGGTAGTGAGGTGGACTGCGAACTGGTTGAAGGGAAGAAGATAGAGAGTCATGGTCAATGGGGAAGAGTCTAGTTGGAGGCCTGTATCTAGTGGAGGGCCTCAAGGGTTAGTACTGGGGCCTGTATTATTCAATATATTCATCAGTGATCTGGATGAGGGAATAGAGTGTACTATCAGCAAGTTTGCTGATGACACCAAGCTGGGAGGAGTGGCTGATACGCCAGAAGGCTGTGCCGCCATCCAGCAAGACCTGGACAGACTGGAGAGTTGGGCGGGAAAAATTGAATGAAATACAACAAGGGCAAGTGTAGAGTCTTGCATCTGGGTAGGAACAACCCCAGGTTCCAGTATAAGTTGGGGAATGACCTATCAGAGAGCAGTGTAGGGGAAAGGGACCTGGGGGTCCTGGTGGACAGCAGGATGACCATGAGCCAGCACTGGGCCCTTGTGGCCAGGAAGGCCAATGGCATCCTGGGGTGTATTAGAAGGGGGGTGGTTAGTAGGTCATGAGAGGTTCTCCTTCCCCTCTCCTCTGCCCTGGTGAGACCACATCTGAAATATTGTGTCCCGTTCTGGGCCCCTCAGTTCAAGGAGGACAGGGAACTGCTGGAGAGAGTTCAGCGCAGAGCAACAAATTTGATCAAGGGAGTGGAGCATCTCCCTTATGAGGAAAGGCTGAGGGAGCTGGGTGTCTTTAGCTTGGAGAAGAGGAGACTGAGGGGTGACCTCATTCATGTTTACAGATATATAAAGGGTGAGTGTCACGAGGATGGAGTCAGGCTCTTCTCGGTGACAACCAATGCTAGGACAAGGGGTAATGGGTACAAACTGGAACACAGGAGGTTCCACTTAAATTTGAGAAGAAACTTTTTCTCAGTGAGGGTAACAGAACACTGGAACAGGCTGCCCAGAGAGGTTGTGGGGTCTCCTACTCTGGCGACATTCAAAACCCGCCTGGATGCCTTCCTGTGAAGCCTCATCTAGGTGTTCCTGTTCTGGCATTGCGATTGGACTAGATGATCTTTCGAGGTCCCTTCCAATCCCTAACATTCTGTGATTCTGTGATCTTCTCACTGAAATGAATGGAGTTTGTTTTGGTTTGTTTTTTTACCTGTTTTTTTTCTCAAATAATGCAGTTCATAATTGTATATATATTTTTATTTATTTAATAAGGTTTAAACTTGCATTCTAAGCATAGATCCCTGTCTAGACTTGTATTTAACTGAGGACCAGGTTGCTCTTACCAGCTTTGTAGTTGGCCCAATTTGTTTTCCTGACTTGATCACCTTTTCTAACATAAGCTAACTGCTGAGATTGACTGCAGCAAGGCATCCATTTCAGCAGAGGGCTGGTCTAGGCAGGGAAGATATTACATGTTGAGGTAGTGTGTGATTTATGTTGCATTCCTGCTCTGTATTAGCTGTCCATGGAAATGTGCTCAGTGAGCAGATGGTGTGGAGAACAACTAGCTGGTATGACCTGAAGATCCCAGACTCTATATCTGCTTGGCTGTTTACAGAATCAAATTCCTAGTCAAGAAAATATCCTTGTCCTAACCCACTCTTAAGAAAGGTTAAATTTCAGGATTGCTTCAGCTCTTAAGGGAAGGCAGTGTCCCAAAGAGCTGAGGTTCAGGCCAAGCTGGGTTGGACAGGTTCAAAGGAGTACCTTGCACACTTGCACAGAGGAAGTAATGTCAGCCACTGTAATTCCAGTAATGTGATCCTCCCTGGTAAATACAATGATACAGAGGTTCAGCCACAGATGGATGAAAAGAGATTTTGGCTAGGGATAGCATTTCAAACTTTAGGAACAGTTGTTGAATAAGACATTTCAAAATACTTTGCCTCCTTCCAGTGAGTACAGTGTCATTTCAGTAATCATCAGCCTGAAGTATCTGAAGGTAAAACCTGCTCGTTTTGGAAGCTAATACAGTTTCATACTCCTTTCCATTCCAATATAGTGGAGCAAAGTACCGTATAGGATGAATGAAGCTGGACAAAAAAAAATTAATTATTATCTTGCAGTATTTGCTTTTCTGAAATATAAGTCCTAACTAATGAGAAATCTACAACCTTCTTTTATGGGAATATATTCTTAATAATGTGGATTTCCACTTAGGTTCAGAAGTGTATCAAATGGCAGCAGGCACAAAGCCGAGTATGACCCATTTCTGGGTCATGCCCTAATGTTGTGAACAAGTTTGCCCTATGTTTGGGAACATCTGGAATGATATGGTGAGACTGACAGAGTACTCACATGTCTCTAAGGAAATAGCTTTTCCAGTTCTTTTGGCAGAAACATATCTGAAAGATCTTAAGGCAGGGAGCTGCAGTGTCTATGGTACAGCTTCACCTTGCTCAGTGGTGTCTCCTCATCATAGCTTTACTCTGCCCTGGTAGGTAGGACCATAGAAATTCTAAACAATGTTTTATAAAGCAGCTTCTGAAGCCCTGAGACAGCTCAAGGGGAAACCCAGGAGTTACAAGACCTAAATAGGATGCTGAATGGAGATTAGCCATGGCTCCTCCAGCATTGTAGGCATTGCTGCAGAGAATTTGTTCATCTGCATTTCTGAGCTTGTGGTGCACGTTTTTAGTGGTCTAGGTTGCATTATAGACTGGATGTCTGAACTGAGATCCAGACTGGCATGTCTGACTGCATAACAACAGACAGACATGCCCCAGTTCCAGAAGGCACACTGTCCTGTGTTTGGAGATGTCTGCCATCTCTCTACAGACCACCTACAAATTAAATTAAATTGGGATACATGGAATCAGGTTCTTGGATTCTGTTAATCTATTATATGTTATCTGTTTGAGGGGGGAAGAGAGAAACAGTAAGTGGTAACAAGGTCAATTGTGTTTTACAATCTATCCTTAGCTTGCATTCACTTCCAGAAATGTCTTCATCCTTCTGGCTGTCTTAAATGCCTACCAAATCATGGTTGCTCTTCATGTCTGTTTAAATACCAAGACTGGAGCTGCAATCGATGAGATGGAAGACCAAAAGTCATTACAGCCATGCTTCAAGATGAGAGTCAAAAATCAAAATGATGTAAAGCTAATTGAGCCTTGATCACTATAGTGCAGAATTATAACCATTCTATGGTAGGCTTTGGAACTCACTGTGTGAATTTTCTCCATTGAAGAAATTATGTACTATACACACAAACTTCTAAATTATGTGACATTCATTAATCCAAAATAATGTGTTTATAATAGAGACATTTTTTTTTCCAAGAGTGGAAAGGATTTAAGATCTTAAAAATGTATTTAGTCAACACAGCTGATAGAAATGGTCAAACTGCTGGTGTACATTGTGTTGGTGTAGCAGATGGAATTGTTAGACAGAAAGTGTTTCACTGACAGAATAAACTGATAAGCCTGTTTTTATTAAAGAAAAAGGAAAAGATTAGTCAAATTGTGTCTAGTATGATTCACAACAGTAACAAAATACTTTGAATTTGCTTTCCTTTGCATTTACTGACCAGATTTCTGGATGAACTTGTGCTCTTCAAAGTCATAAAAGAAATCTTGTTCTCAAATATCCAGATATTAGCTGTCTATCATAAAAAATACACAGTCTCAAACTACTGCAGCATTGTAGGCTGGAGTGGATAAGTGTGTGCTCCTGACAACAGAAACAACATGTTCATCTGATAAAGTAGGAGTTTAGTAGCAGCAGATCCAGCCATGGAAGAATTGCCTCTGCTCAGAAGTCAGAGAAGCAAAATACCATGGCATTCATGTCAGCTCCCCAGCCTTGGTATGGAGACAGCAACAAAACTCTCTTATTTCTACATGCAACCCTCTTAATTCTCATGGTTAGAGATCCCCAAGGAGGCCTTTCACAGCCTCTCTTCTTACTAACAATAAGAAATGTTCACTTTCACCCTGGTTCCTAATTCTCTAACTGCAAATATGTGGAAAACTGCTGGATGTTGTAGCAGCCTTGTGTAGCAAACACTTATGTTCATCAAGAAGATGGTATAAAAAACTGTAACACTTATAATATCTAAGGTAACTTCTGAGATTTTATGTTCAAAGCACTATATGAAAAAAATGGGATCATTTACTCAGTCTAATTGATCCTGCTGTGTTTGCACAGACTCTCAAAAGAAAAAGTGGAAAAAAAAAAAGTGATTCAAATTGTGATTCAGGATATATTAATAGTAGTTGCACAAACCCGAAGGCACGACTGTGAAATGAATTCTCTGTTGAATGCATATGGTAGGAGATGCATATTTTAAAGATGACTTTAAAAAAAAATCAAAACAAAGAAAACCACCCACTTGAGGAAGTATCTGCTGTCAGATTCCATGCTATAATTTGCCTGTTCTGGCAGAGGAGTAAACTTCAAATAGGATCCTTGCACTGTGGCAGTGATGCTATGGTCTGCCTTTGCTTTGGACAGAGTGAGGATGCCAGTCCTGCCCTAAATCTCCAAGACAAACAAACCATCAAAACACAAACAAACAAACCCTGCCCAGACTGTGTGCACATGGAATTCATATCCATGATAGTATATTAAAATCAAATCAGTGAATTGACAGCAAAGTTACTGGAATTAATGTGAAAACCAATGCTGGTGATGGCAGCTAGACCAATGCTGACTGACTGCAGTTCTCTGCACCAACTGCAATGACACTGCAGGATTTCCTTCCAGCCCATGGCATCTCAGTTGATGATAAAGAAGATTTCTCTCCAAAGAATGAACATCTCCAGAGGTTTGTGAGTCAAATATAAATTACAAGAACAGCTGTAATATGGAAGAAGACTTGTCCCCTCCCTTTAGCACACTTTCTCAGTGTCATTTTACTGCATGGACCCATGGGACATTCAGACCTGTGCTCAAAGGACACTGAGCAAGTAGTACACAAAAAGGCCAGCATGGATGTTTGAGACCTGCTTTGTACATGCTACAGACCATATTTACTGCATGTAGAAGACTATCATGCAAGCTCAGGGTCTCTTGTCTACTTGATATAGCTTCTTTTCTCTGAAAGCTCCTGCCACTCTCATACTTTAAATCATCTTCCTACACATATCCATGATTGCCATGCCTCCTCTGCAAAAGGTCCAGGACTATAGCTGACCCAGGAACAGGACTCTGGACGGTGGATGGATTTCTACTTTCTAGTCCTCTCCCACTTCTTCATTTATCTTGTAACAAGCACAATTATCCAGTGGAAAAAAACCTGCCTACCCTCAGAGACACCCACTATAAGGGAGCAGGAGCTTTTTCTCTGACTTCTGATGCAGGAGATATCCAAGACAACTTCAACCAGGACACAAGTTTGCCCTTGAAAAGCAGAGCCAAGTCCTAAACCCATAAAAGTGTATTGTACTTTACAGTTGCTTTCAGTGGAGGTCAGGGCTTCAGTTTTTACTCTAAAATTCTCTTTTATCCTCTGCAAATACAAATGCAGCATCAAGATTTTATCTTCAGACAATAACAGTCACTTTTTTTTTCTTATTGTGTCCTATTCTGTAAATCAGCCATTTCTCCCATTTCTCCTGTGTTTTTTATTCCTGTGGTTTCAAAGCTCTTATTTTAAGAAATAGGAAGCTTCGTATGCCACCTCTGTATTAGACACTACATTCTATGTTATTAACTGTTGCCCAGTTTTTACATACACAAACTCAATATATATGGAACCCTTCAAGAAGGTATTTTGGTAAATGCCTATTTCTGAGCACGTAAGTAGTAATGCAGTGGTATCACTCACACATTTAATTGCCTTGCTGGACAAATTTCAGTTTTATCACTGTCCTAATTCTATTTTAAAATACAAAATGTTATATTTGATCCTGAAAAATACCATTCATCAAAAAGATCACATTTCAATGTATGATAGAGACTGAAATCCAGATCAATCACCATCACGTTAACAGCTAATATTTCAATGTGGTTTTCTTTATTTTACTTCAGTTGGTAACCCTGTGTGAAGTTTAATATCAGTACCTAAATGATGACGCCATTAGAAATGTAGTATATTAAGCATTCGGGTGTATTAAGCAGAGATGTAGATGAGGTCCACTGGTGTATTCAGACCATAGTGGAACTGGACTGACTTTCAGAAAGAGGGACAACTCTTTGAATTCCTGATGATTTTCCTTTCCCTTCTAAGCAACTGAGCCCAGACCAATACAATCACTCTAAACAATGGGAGGGATTTCTAATGGGATGGTCAAATTATTAATGCTTGTCTGTATTTGTGACAATGCAAGAGGTGTGTATATATATCCTGTTATGTATTTTCTCATGTGTGCTATCAAGCAATAGCAGACTTGATGGATAGCAAGTTGATGTATCAGATGCATTTGTGTGCAAACCATAACCTAGTAATTATACTATTATTACTGTGTGCATTTTCAGAGGATGCTTAAGCACAAGGGTGACTTATGAATAACAGGAATGAAAACAACTGCAAAATCTAAGCAGCATATACACACACAGAGGCTGGGCAGATCTACTTCAGTGTTACAGCCTAACTGTATTTGTCTATTAATTTAAAAGAAAAACCTGTTAGTCACTGATAGGTTCTGTTAAGAAATAAACCTTACTTAAAATTGAAAAAAATACTTAATGGTTGCAGAATGGCATTTAATGCAATGGATTTCTAGAAGATAACCCCATGAGTTCAAATCATGGAAGTAAAATAGAGAAAAACAAGATGCATGCAACACCCAAAACACTAAGCCTCTGGATTAGTCTATGTACTGAAGTACTTTAAAAATTATGATTGTGACTGTAAGCCTTTTTCAGATCAATGTTCTTTACTTTGCAATTCCTTGACTATAAATGCACAAAATCAAAGTGAAAGTTCTGGCTTCTTAAGGACTGGATGGGGAAGGACATTGTACCAAACCATATTGCTATGTAATTACAGCAAAGCAAAATGAATCCCAGTTGAGGAGGCTGTTGTAGGAACAAGCACCATGCAAATAACACCATAAATCCATGATGCAATTTGTTGAAGATGCAATTACCTAAAGACCTGCAATATGACATTAAAATACATATGTGTGAGCCAACACAGGCAGGTCAAAGGAACCACAAACCACAGATGAAATGCAAAGAGTAAATTTATTGTTACCTTGCTAACTGGGGGATGCCCAAAAAAACACCAAAGCACCCGGGAAGAGGTACACAAGTGGGAACACAGGCACTGCAGAGCTCAGTCCTTGCTAGAAGATCCCCAAGCCTGCTGGTTTCACCTGTATTTCAGGGATTCACACAGACACAGTTTACCACACTGCTTTGATCTTTGCCTGCAGTAGAGCAGGAATTTCAAGGATGTTCAAAAAGGTGCCTCTAAGTCTTTCATAGGCCTATGTTATCTAAACACAGAGGTTCTACTTTGTCAAGCACACAAAGCTAAATAGCAATTAGTATGATATATGTGTTTTTCTACACCCCAGCTGCAGGCGCTTGGAGTGTATTTAGGAATCTTCTCCTTGCCCATCTTCTATTCCCACAGCATATTAAAATATAATGTAGCATTGGAAAGAGTTAAACAGATGGGCTATTTTAAAAGCAATTTTACAACTCAAAATGGAAAAGTAAACTTCTTCTACCATGAGAGTTTTGTTAACTAATTATTTCAGGAATATTTATTCTGCGTGTATGCGTTTCTCTCCCTCTCCAGAGAAATGTGTGTACAGCAAGAGTTTTCTGAATTTGTCAGAGGACAGTGTTAATAGTCAGGATCCCAGGAGTTTACATGAAATGGAGTAACTTGCCCAACCCTGGGAGCTTTTTTGAGTGCAATGAATTTATGATGCTTCATTTTTGTTCAGGTGACATGGAAGAAATACACAGAACAGCAGCTCTTTGGCCTTCTGGGAGCACAGTCAACAAAGTAAACAGATAACTGATGTTTTTTATTCTTGCTTTCTTTTGGAGTTTTTTTTTTTAACCCTTATCTTTCATATGGAAGAAATCCTTAAAATCCTCTTCACATGGAGAATGAGATCACATCTACAGTCCTGTGAACGGTCCCTCACATTCTCAGCTTTCTCCATAAACAGCTGCAATCTAGATGCCATGTGACTGTACCAGAGTGAAGCTGAGTCTGGACTATAAATTCTGCCTTCTCGAGAACAGACATGGAGCTGTCTGCACTATGTCCTTGATGTCTCAGCACTAGCTCATCAGTAAGTCAAGGACACTGAGGGATCCAGTGAGTATCAGCATAGCCAAACTTTTCAGGGAAGGAAGCTAACATCTCAGGCAGGGATAACAACTTGCAAGCAGTGCAGTGACATTGTGTCCTTCCAACTACAGACTTTCCCTGGACACAGATGCCCCTGAGTGTAGAGCCTGACCACTGCTGCTAGCCCCCATACACCCAGAATGAGATGTGGTGTGTATATCACGTGAGGCGGCAGGGAAGAGATTGCTGCTTTGCCAACACCTCTGAGATCTGTTTGAGCACAGGAGCCAGCACTTCAGCCTCCTGCTTATTCTAGGCCTCCTTGTATACTGTGACTGGGTAATGTCTGGGTTTACAGTTCTTTATATACTTTAGGAAAAGAAGTTTATTTAAGTTGCAAAGCTCAGACCTTCTATAATTATCTTTAAGACTGACAGTTCTGTAAACATTAAGTCCAGAAATATGAATGGCATCACAGGCTGAACTTCAGTGCGTTTGAACACTTGGTTAATTGGAATACTTGGTCTCTCTCTGCTCTGGATCTCACAGATATGTGGGACTCAACACAGCCACATCATCATGTTGTTCATTGTCCAACTCCACGAGCTTAACTTCAGTGGTTAAGATTATTTATTTAAGATTAACCTTGATACTCAGTACACTTCTTTTCTGTTATTGGTTAGAGAGAGAAATGACCTGACTGGGTCTCTGCCTTCCTTTGGTCCATATGTCCTGGTTTTGTTAAAAAACAAGTTTCTCTTTTAGTGAATTTTTTGCCTGTCAGCTAAAGCCTTCATATTAGCTGCATTTTCCTGGAGAACCCAACACATGTTTTGGTTAAACCTAGCAATGGAATGCAAACTTATTGATAAGCACGGATGGACATCTCGCGAGAGGGGCAACGAGAAACTGGTGATCGAGAGACTGACCAACAGCGTATAACATTCCATTCACGTGAATACTTCATATAAAAGTGGGAGATCACGAGGATCTCGTCCCTTTTTCCCTTTTTTCCTTTTTCCTTCCCTTCTGCTTATGGCCAACATTAGGAGAAGACCTTGCTGGTTGTCCCTGCGAACTGAGGCCTAGTGAGAGACTGAATCCAGTTCCGGTTGGCTACAGAGTCTAATCCAGGACTTTGGGTGCTGGCTCTGCAGTTGCTGAGACTTTCAAGATTGGTTTTGTATATTTTGTATTATTTTCTCTATTCTTATCAGTAGCATAAGTAAAACATCTTTAATTTTTCCAACTCTCTTCTCTCTGTCCTTCTTTCCCTCCCGATCGCCTGTCCTGAGTGGGAAGGGGGGAGAGGGAGGGGCAAAGGGGGGAAAGTGGGGGGGGAGAGGAGATTAATAATACATCTGCCAGGGTTTGATTGTCACCCCGCAATCTTAACCCTCGACAGATAATTGGCGCCCAACGTGGGGCAAGAGAAAGGGCTAAATTTGGAGATTTTTGGCTTTTCTACTGCTCTGACGTACCTTTCAATTTTCTTGGCACGGTGCCAACTCATAGAGTTGTGATACTCGCGCGTCTGTTTGCTTCAGATATTTTTTAGTGGTATTAAGGCAAAGTGAATTACACTGATTTAAAGATGTTATGGTAAAAGTTGTATCAGTTATTTTCTACATTGTGCTCGCTGATCCCATATCTGTGTTGGTGTTTCTTTCTGAATCGAAGTATTCATTATATAACAACAAGAAACTGGACAGCGGTCATGATGATTCTGTGTCGTTTGGCATTGGTTTATTTCATTATACTGCAGCCCCTAATGAATTTCTACTCGCTTCTGCTTTACCTTGAAAAACCTCCAGGAGAGATTAAAGAGCAGAATGGCTCTATATTTGCTAATTGGTCAAGCGAATCTTTAGAAAGGCTGACTAACAATACTTTTGTGTTTTCGCTAGGACAGTTTGCAAATGTTTTAGAGAACTTTGAATATCCTTGGAGCTTTGATAGAACTGTGATGGTGTTATCTGGTTTGCTGAATGTGTGTCAGTTTGTGTTACTGCTAAGAGAAATGAGGTTCAATAGGAGGTTTGCGTCTCTTTTTAGTCCTGAGATTTCCAGTGCGTCTTCGGAAGCTTTAGCAAAAAGCACTCCTAGCCGCTCGAGAAAAGGCAAAACAGCCAAAGCTGCTGCTGCAGCCACTGCCCCCCCAACCGCGGCTTCACAGGCTGAAGCTACAGCTCCTCCACAGAGCTCCTCTGCCAAGGTCGCTGCAGATAACGTTACCTCTCCAGCCTCAAAGGCTAACAAGGCAGCCCCCCCGTCTTCACACACTGGTCACTGTTGCTGCTGTAACCACAGCAATCACTGTGACAGTCATTCAGACTCTGGAAATGAATCAAATGATGGTGAACCCATATCAGCATCAGTTGCTGGTTGTAAGAAAGTCACTAGAAAGACTACCCGTGCAGCAGGTGATGGCACAGGGCCAACATCAACCCAAGGGGCATCATCAGCGCAGGGAGGAGATGAAGCGACCACCACTCAGTCCTTTTCTCCAGGTGAGCTGAGAGATCTGCGAAAAGACTTTAGTCATCGTGAAGGCGAGAATATTTTAACCTGGCTGCTGCGATGCTGGGACAATGGGGCAGAAACAATTGAATTAGAAGGTGGTGAAGCCAGGCAGCTGGGATCTCTGTCAAAAGATTCCACCACTGATAGGGCAATTTCAAGAGAGTCTAATGCCGCTACTCTCTGGACCCGACTCCTGGCAGCTATGAAAGTCAGATTTCCCTACAAGGAAGATTGTATATCCACGTTAGGGAAATGGAATACTATGGAGAGAGGTATCCAGTTCCTGAGAGAATTAGCTGTGCGAGAGATCATCTATCTAGGACCAAACAGCCAAGAGGGGACAGACCCAGATAGAATCAATTGTACAAAATCTATGTGGCGCAGATTTGTACAAAGTGCACCACCTGCATATGCTAAGTCATTGGCAGGAATGGTCTGGTCAGCTAGAGGTGCACAAGAAATTCATGAAGTGATTGAGCAGCTCCGGTACTTTGAGGACAGCCTTGCTGGTTCTCTATGGGCTTGTGTCTCCACTGTGGAGAAACTGTGTGAAAAATCTGATGACCGGTTTGAAAAGCTGTTGCAAGAAATCAAAGAGCTCAGAGAAGACTCGTACCGTTCACGACCTGCACAAACCTATGTCTCAGCTATTAGGAGAAGGCGTTTCCAATCTCGAGAGAGAGGGCAGAGACAGCCCACAAAAAGAGGTTCACTGTGGTTCTTCCTACATGAGCAGGGAGAAAACATGAATAAGAGGCATGGAAGGCCTACCTCAGAACTTCAAGAACGAGTACGTGAGATAAAAGGAAAAACTCCTAGGAAGGTGGCTGCTCCAGTTTACAAAAGGAGCAGAAGAGATTCTGATGCTCTTGAAGGAACTTCTAATTCACACCCAGAGACTGTGCAAAACAGGAATTAGAAGTGCCCTGCCCCCAACCAGGTGGAGGAAAGGGATAACAGAGTTTATTGGACTGTACAAATACTATGGCCTGGTACAACACACCCCCAGGAGTACAAAGCTTTAGTGGACACTGGTGCTCAGTGCACAATAATTCCTTCTAATTATAAAGGAACTCAATCCATCAATATTGTTGGAGTGACTGGGGGATCCTAGGAGCTGACTGTTGTAGAGGTTGAAATGAACCTAACTGGAAAAAACTGGCAAAAGCATCCCACTGTGACTGGTCCAGATGCTCCGTGCATCCTTGGCATAGACTACCTCAGGAGAGGGTATTTTAAGGACCCAAAAGGGTATAGGTGGGCATTTGGTATAGCAGCTGTGGACACTGAGAAAATTGAACAGTTGTCTGATTTGCCTGGTCTTTCAGATGACCCTTCTGTTGTAGGACTGCTGATGGTTGACGATCAGCAGGTGCCAATTGCTACCACGACAGTGCATCGCGGGCAATATCGCACCAATCGAGACTCTTTGATTCCTATCCAGAAGCTGATCCGTCAATTGGAAAGCCAGGGTGTGATCAGTAAGACTCGGTCACCTTTTAACAGCCTAATCTGGCCAGTGCGTAAGTCTAATGACGAGTGGAGACTAACTGTAGACTATCGTGGCCTGAATGAAGTTACGCCACCACTGAGTGCTGCTGTGCCTGACATGCTAGAACTGCAATTTGAATTGGAGTCAAAGGCAACTAAGTGGTATGCTACAATTGACATTGCTAATGCATTTTTCTCTATTCCTGTAGCAGCAGAGTGCAGGCCGCAGTTTGCTTTCAGCTGGAGGGGCATCCAGTATACGTAGCTTGCCCCAGGGGTGGAAACACAGTCCTACCATCTGCCATGGACTGGTCCAGACCACGCTGGAGCAAGGTGAAGCTCCAGAACACTTGCAATATATTGATGACATCATCGTATGCGGCGACACAGTGAAAGAAGTCTCCGAGAAAGGTGAGAGAATAATTCATATTCTTTTGGATGCTGGTTTTGCCATAAAACGAAGCAAGGTCAAGGGACCTGCACGAGAGATCCAGTTTTTAGGAATAAAATGGCAAGATGGCCGTCGTCAGATCCCAATGGATGTGATCAACAAAATTGCAGCAATGTCTCCACCTACTAATAAAAAGGAGACACAGACTTTCTTGGGTGTTGTAGGTTTTTGGAGAATGCATATTCCTGACTACAGCCACATTGTGAGCCCTCTCTATCGAGTGACTCGTAAAAAGAACCAATTTGAGTGGGGCCCTGAACAACGACAAGCCTTTGAACAAATTAAGCGTGAGATAACTCATGCAGTGGCCCTTGGACCAGTTCGGACTGGACTAGATGTTAAAAATGTGCTCTACACCGCAGCCGGAGATAATGGACTTACCTGGAGCCTCTGACAGAAAGCACCAGGAGAAACCCGAGGTCGACCCTTAGGTTTTTGGAGTCGAGGATACAAAGGATCTGAGGCCAACTATACTCCAACTGAAAAGGAGATACTAGCAGCATATGAAGGAGTTCAAGCTGCTTCAGAAGTGATCGGCACTGAAGCACAGCTCCTCCTGGCACCTCGACTGCCGGTGCTGAGCTGGATGTTCAAAGGGACGGTTCCCTCTCCACATCATGCAACCGAAGTTACATGGAGTAAATGGATTGCACTAATCACACAACGAACTCGAATTGAAAGTCCCAACCGTCCAGGGATATTAGAAGTGATTACAGACTGGCCAGAAAGCAAAGACTTTGGGATGTCTCCAGATGAGGAGGAAGTAAAACGTGCTGAAGAAGCACCACCATATAATACGCTTTCAGAGACTGATAAGCAGTATGCACTGTTCACAGATGGATCCTGTCGTCTTGTAGGAAAACATCGAAGGTGGAAAGCTGCTGTGTGGAGTCCCACACGACAAGTTACAGAAGCCACTGAAGGACAAGCTGAATCCAGTCAGTTTGCAGAAGTGAAAGCCATCCAGCTGGCTTTGAACATTGCCGAACGAGAGAAGTGGCCAATACTTTATCTCTATACTGACTCATGGATGGTAGCAAATGCCTTGTGGGGGTGGCTACAGCATAGGAAGAAAAGCAACTGACAGCGCAGAGGTAAACCCATTTGGGCTGCCACACTGTGGCAAGACATTGCTGCTCGGCTAGAGAACCTGCCTGTGAAAGTTCGTCATGTAGATGCTCATGTGCCTAAAAGTCAAGCCACCGAGGAACATCTAAACAACCAACAAGCAGATCAAGCTGCTAAGATTAAAGTAGCTGAGGTGGACTTGGACTGGCAACATAAAGGTGAACTTTTCCTAGCTCGGTGGGCCCATGATGCTTCAGGGCATCAAGGTAGAGATGCAACATACAAATGGGCTCGTGATCGAGGGGTGGATTTAACTATGGACACTATTTCACAGGTTATTCATGACTGTGAAACTTGCGCCGAAATCAAACAAGCAAAACGGTTAAAACCTGTGTGGTATGGGGGGCGATGGTTAAAGTATAAGTATGGAGAAGCTTGGCAGATTGATTATATTACACTTCCACAAACACGTCAAGGTAAGCGTTATGTACTTACAATGGTGGAAGCAACCACTGGATGGTTGGAAACATATGCCGTACCTCATGCTACAGCCCGAAATACTATCTTGGGCCTTGAGAAGCAAGTCCTTTGGCGGTACGGTACGCCAGAAAGAATTGAATCAGACAATGGTACTCATTTCAAAAACAGTCTTATAGACAATTGGGCCAAAGAACATGGTATTGAGTGGGTATATCATATTCCATATCATGCACCAGCCTCTGGGAAAATTGAAAGGTACAATGGTTTGTTAAAAACTACACTAAAGGCACTTGGTAGTGGAACCTTTAAAAACTGGGATTCACATATAACAAAAGCCACTTGGTTGGTCAACACTAGGGGATCAACCAATCGAGCCGGGCCTGCCCAATCAGAAATTCTACGGACTGTAGAAGGAGATAAAGTCCCTGTAGTACACATGAAAAATATCTTAGGAAAGGCAGTCTGGGTTACTCCTGCCTCAGGCAAAGGCAAACCTATTTGTGGGATTGTTTTTGCCCAGGGACCTGGCAGCACCTGGTGGGTGATGTTTAAGGATGGAGAAGTTCGGTGTATACCTCAAGGGGATTTGATTTTAGGTGAAAATATGCAATGCTGAACTGTATGTTGTGAATTGCCGCACTAACAATGTTTAATAAGTGTCTTTCAGATCAAGACAATGGTGATGAAACTAGAGCTAGCTTCTTCGAGTGGCGCCCGACACCTTCTTCGAAGTTGGTGTCCTTAACCCACAAACAGTGGTCATGAGATGCACTTGTACCATTTTTCCTGCCCTGGGAGACTGTTGTGACAAAATGAACTTAATGAACTTTTCAAAGGATGGTCCACTGATTAATTACTCCTGTGTATATATGTACATATGTGTATATATATATATATATATATAGAGTAGTAGTGATTAATTAGATTGTATTGATAGATTGTATTGATAAGGTTTAAGTATTCAGTGAATGTCATATTATAAGGGGTGGAATGTCCTGGTTTTATTAAAAAACAAGTTTCTCTTTTAGTGAATTTTTGCCTGTCAGCTAAAGCCTTCATATTAGCTGCATTTTCCTGCAGAACCCGACACATGTTTTGGTTAAACCTAGCAATGGAATGCAAACTTATTGATAAGCACGGATGGACATCTCGCGAGAGGGGCAACGAGAAACTGGTGATCGAGAGACTGATCAACAGTAAATAACATTCCATTCACGTGAATACTTCATATAAAAGTGGGAGATCATGAGGATCTCGTCCCTTTTTCCCTTTTTTCCTTTTTCCTTCCCTTCTGCTTATGGCCAACATTAGGAGAAGACCTTGCTGGTTGTCCCTGTGAACTGAGGCCTAGCGACAGACTGAATCCAGCTCCGGTTGGCTACAGAGTCTAATCCAGGACTTTGGGTGCTGGCTCTGCAGTTGCTGAGACTTACAAGATTGGTTTTGTATATTTTGTATTATTTTCTCTATTCTTATTAGTAGCATTAGTAAAACATCTTTAATTTTTCCAACTCTCTTCTCTCTGTCCTTCTTTCCCTCCCGATCGCCTGTCCTGAGTGGGAAGGGGGGAGAGGGAGGGGCAAAGGGGGGAAGTGGGG
Source organism: Patagioenas fasciata (assembly GCF_037038585.1). Taxonomy (NCBI): domain Eukaryota; kingdom Metazoa; phylum Chordata; class Aves; order Columbiformes; family Columbidae; genus Patagioenas; species Patagioenas fasciata. Next base: position 45,997,812 of record NC_092559.1, read on the forward strand.
GGGGAGAGGAGATTAACAATACATCTGCCAGGATTTGATTGTCACCCCGCAATCTTAACCCTCGACACCATACTTGGTATGTCTCATACCCCTGTCCCTTTTCACCAGCATGCATTAGAGCTATTCCAGAAAATCCAGAATGTTTCTCAGCATTGACAAGACTGTAATATTAATCTGTGTGCTCTACTAGAAATGCATAGCATCACTTAAATGTTTCATTGCCTTGTTAGCAGATGTCACATAATCTCTCTTATCATGTCAGAATAGTGTAAAATGTTATCATCCCAGCTAATCTAAGATGCAGTACTTCTGCTGTGTAATGTCATGTCCAATAAATGTACAGCCACCTTATACGGGAGGGGAAATATTTAATGAAATATAACAAGGGCAAGTGTAGAGTCTTGCATCTGGGCAGGAACAACCACAGGTTCCAGTATAAGTTGGGGAATGACCTGTTGGAGAGCAGTGTAGGGGAAAGGGACCTGGGGGTCCTGGTGGACAGCAGGATGACCATGAGCCAGCAGGTGGCCCCCCGACCCACTCATTCACATGCCCAGGCCCAACGGTCACACATCATACATACAGGATGGATCATACATGAGGATCCACAACGCGCATGTAGTCACTCACAAGAAACAAAACTAGATGCCTCTCACTTCAGGGTACTCACAAGAAATAATCATTTGCCTGGGTTTGAGTGGCGGAGGAACACGCAGGTCGACTCAATATGAGTGATAAAGCATAGTTCAATTTATTAGCCCGAACAGCATATACTTATACAGTTCACAATAATTATGCATACCTGTCACCTACTAATTGGCTTAAGCTCTAATAGTCACATTTGCATGGTCCTCCTACTTGCAGTTGCTAGTTATGTTTATTCTACATTCTTGTGCTGTTGAAAGCTGTTTGTGAGACTCTGCCAAGGTCGCAGTGACCTTGCTGATTTTACTGAAACAGTCAGCGGTTCCCACTGCGGTCTAGTCTTGTTACTTATGCTAAGGCCTTCAGAACAGGCTCTGCTCATACAACTGCTCTGCAGACCCATGTCCCTTATTTTTAAGCCATTCTCCAACAATTCCCCCTTTTTCTTTTTGTACGAGCAGAGCCTGATACACTATTTACTCAAACATTCTTTTAAAGCAAGAGAGAGCACAGCTTAGACACAATAACCCTATAGCTACTATAACTAAAATAAGCAACACACTTTGTAAAAAGCTCTTAAACCACCCTTCTAATCCTAGCCAATTTGTTAACCCCTCCAAGCCGAAAAGCCCTATATCTTCTTTAATCTTCTGGGTATAGTCCATAAGTTGTTGAATTTCCTTATGGATTGACTTCAATTTATCTTTCAGGTCTGTGAGCACCTATAACACTGAATTAGGATCCATGGTTTACATCTGAAACAGTCCTCACAACTTATCTCCCTCCTGTCCGTCTGCATCCACTGAATCTTTGTTGTCTTTATTCAGCCATGGCTTGACCCATTTCGTGGGAATCCACTTCAATCCTTGGCCTGTAATGACACAAACATAACCTTTTCCCCAGGTTATCAATTGATGTGGCCTTTTCCATTGACTAGTGATTTGACCATAACCAATGTAGGTTCTTTCTGATGTAGCATGGTTTTGGGTCATACTTGCAAAGTATTTCATCACATACAATGCTTTTGACAATTGGTTTTGTGGTGTTTCCCCTACTCCCCCCCCCTTTAAAAAAAAAAAAAAAAACAAACGAACAAACAAAAAAAAATTTCAAAATCAGATACGTGCGTTGGATCTTGACTATGTACTCAAAATCACAAATCAAATTTAGAGGTTCCTCCTTAAAAAGCTCTAAGCAATTTAAAGCTGTGCCAAGTTTTCTAGCAGTAACATTGCTGGGGGAAGGGGGGAATAAAACCTCCCTCTCGTCCCCCATCTGAGATGGCAGAATCTTCAGCCCAGCATGAAAACAAATCAGTTCCAACTCCACATCAAACCAGCCTGGCTGCACTCCACACCCAAATCAGTACCAGTCTGACCCAGAGAAGCACTGAGCGCTCTGACCCCCAAAAGCTGACCAGTGTGAAAAGACTGACTTTAGCAAGGACGTAAAATGATGACCTCTCTCCCCAGATGTGCCAAAACCTAGGAAACAAGACAGAAGCAAAAAGAAACAACACCAACAACCCCTGACTAAAAGCCGAGAAGTGCCACAACAAGGATGGATGACAATACTCCAGAAAAAAAAAAGACAGAGTGTGGGGAGTAAAACCCCCCTTTCTTCGCTTAGCAGTGGGAAAACAGGTTTTTCCTTTTTTTTTTTTTCTTCTTCTTCTCTGTCTTCTTGCTGCACTTCAGATGTACCAAGACCACGCAGCTGGCGTAATCGCTGGTACGAAGTGGGAGGCTCTGGCAAACTCCTCGGTTACAATGAGCTGAGTTTTATACACCATTCCAATTAGCTCAACAGTTGTTACATTCCTCAGCCCCATTTACCTTTTACAATTTACAGATGTCAAAACACAGTATATTAAGCATCAATGCATTATTCCATTTTCCTAGATTCCAAATCAGTTCACATTCCAGCAACTTTTAAATACAACCTCATACAATACCAAGTTCATCATAGCATTTTTCTCTCTCTCTTTTTTTTTTTTTTTACAAAGCAGATTTAACAATTTAAATTCTCTTCTGGTCTCAAAATTACTAGCTAACAATATAAGCAATTACTCTAATGCGCAAGGATGCATCCTAAGGGGGAGCAAGGTGGAATTTCAGCAGTAAAATTTTAACAGTGGAACCGGTTCCCATTTTGTAATTATCTCCCCAAACAAAATTCTTTTGGTACCAAATACAAATATGCAAATTAAAATACTGAGCTCAGATATGAAAACCAAATACCAAGTTAAATTATGCAGATAGATCACAGTTACACTAATTTAAGACAATCTCTCAATTTTTGCATTGCACCTTTGAACTGCCTACTGCTCAGCCAGGCAGAGGTACCGCTGGGTCTCCCTGACAAAACAGGTGAGTGTGCACTGGAGCCCAACCGGCACCCGTCCCCCCCACCGACACAGCAAGCTGGACCAGGCAAGGCTTTTATTAGTGTCTCATCTGGTGCACTACAACTGTTATCCCAAAACCAGGATTCTTTACTTGATGTGCATACAAAAAGGCCAAATCCAGCACATAGAGATGAGACACAGCCTATCACAGAGTTGCGCAAGTCTGGATATTGGAATAAAGCTAGCATGCTAGAAAGAAAAATAACAGCTACTACACACAAAAACTTTACCATCACATTCACGCAGTAAAGAACTAAATTACTCATGATCTTCTGTATCATCACAAAATGCACATTTTGAGTCAACGGAGTCTCATGATTTAACAGACTGTGAACTTATCGTACCATATAACAAAGACCTACCAAAATTGCAACATGCTTAAACAGATACCCACAAAGAAAACAGGTTAATAAGGAAAGTATCTTGCAGACTTTAGCAAGTTTTCTGACCTGTGTGTTATCAGTCAGTTCTCTCTCAGCTTGTTGAAGTTCAAATCGCCCCACCTGTAAAACTGTCTGAAATGATTTAATGATTTCTTGTCCGAGTGCTTTCCTATGTTTTAAAACACCTCCCAGTGTTAGCAATCAGGACACATAACCACGTGCGTAGTTATATGCGGTGCTTTATTTCAGCGCTGGGAAACCAGGGGTTCGCACCCAAAGCTGGCTTCAGCGGTCAGTTTAAGTTGCACAGTATTTATACAGTCCATTCACATACATATTCATATATTCATTTAGGATCATTAGAATATGTAATAGTTACTCAACATTTATTGCAACATCGATTGCAACACCTTGGAATTACTTTGATCACGCGCAGTGTCCCCTGGTGGTCTTTCAGGGGGTCTTCAGGATTAAGTAAGTAGTCTTCATCGCTTCTGTCCTTTTCACCTTTGGGTACTGCACATGCGCACTACTCTATAATTGCATAACTGCTGACTAGCTTAATTTCCAGAGATACTGTGTATATTTCTTCTCATTCTAGGCATATTTGGGCTAAGATAAATGCTAGGTTGATAAGATAAGAATATACTCAAATCCCTTATTAGGTAAAACACAATATGCAAAGGATAAATCAGGTTTGCATTGCATAGATCAGTTTTGCACCTGTTCCAGAAGGGAACATCTTGTAAAATTGATTCTGTTACTAACACCAGTACCGATTTTTTAGGAACACAACTGAAAACAGTCATTCCTGACCCCATCTTGCAAATAAAAACTTGAGAAGAGGGAGGGAGGGGGGGAAGCAGAGGGCTGCTTGCAGCGTGAGTGGGAAAAGTGGGGAGAAAGTTTTACGGTGTACTTATACCACAAAGAAACAATTCTAACAACAACCAGTGAAACAATTAACTCACATTCCAGACAAGCTGCTTGTTTTTCAGAGGGGCAATACACAGAAGCACATAATATGTACTGTAAAACCCGCAGATATCACATTGATAGCAAACATTAGCATTCTCTACTGCTAATTTCAACACCAGTGCTTCCTTAACTTCTAAGTTTTCAACCTGCTTATTGATGGTCTCTTGAAGATGGTCAAGGGAGTGGTTTGACTGTCTAAAGCTTAATGATGGTGACAAAAGGGTTCAGTATTTATGGGTAAGAATCAGGGGGAAGGCCAACAAGGCAGATATCCTGGCAGGAGTGTGTTACAGATCATCTAAGCAGGATGAAGAGGCACATGAAGTATTCTGCAGGCAGCAGGGAGAAGTTTCACAATCGTTAGCCCTTGTTCTCATGGGGATCTTCAACTTACTACATGTCTGCTGGAAATACAGTACAGCAGAGAGGAAACAGTCTGAGAGGCTCCTGGAGTGTGTGGAGGACAAGATCCTGACACAGTTGGTCAGTGAGCCTACTAGGGAAGGCACCCCACTGGACCTGTTGTTTGTGAACAGAGAAGGACTCATGGGTAATGTGACAGTCGGAGGTCGCCTTGGGCATAGCAATCATGAAATGACTGAGTTTTCTATTCTTGGAGAAGTAAGGAGGGGGATCAGCAGAACTGCTACCTTGGACTACTGAAGGGCAGACTTTGATCTGTTTAGGAGGCTGATTGCAGAGTCCCTTGGGAGGCAGTCCTGAAGGGCAAAGGAGTCCAGGAAGGATGGTCGTTCTTCAAGAAGGAAGTCTTAAAGGCACAGGAGCAGGCTGTCCCTGTGTGCCAAAAGATGAACCAGCGGGGAAGAAGATCAGCCTGGCTGAATAGAGAGGTTCAACTGGAACTCAGGAATAAAAGGAGAATGTATAACCTTTGGAAGAAGGGGCAGGCAATTCAGGAGGACTACAAGGATGCCGTGAAGTTATGCAGGGAGAAAATTAGAAGGACCAAAGACCAACTAGAGATTATGTGACTACTGCCATAAAAAAACAAGAAAAAATGTTTCTGTAAATACATGAGTAATAAAAGGAGGGCTAAGGAGAACCTCCATGCTCTGGTGGATGTGGGGGGGAAACAGTGACAGAGGACGAGGGAAAAGCCAAGGTACTAAATGCCTTCTTTGCCTCAGTCTTTAATATTAAGACCAGTTGTGCTCCAGGTAAACAGTCCTCTGAGCTGCAAGACAGGGATGGGGAGCAGAACAAAGCCTCAATAATCCAAGGGGATATGGTTAGCGACCTGCTACACTACTTAGACACACACAAGTCTACGGGGCCAAATGGGATCCACCCAAGGGTTCTGAGAGAGCTGACAGATATGCGCACCAAGCCACTTTCCACTATTTAGTCCAGGATAACTGGGGAGGTCCCAGTTGACTGGAAGTTGGCAAATGTGACACCCATCTACAAGAAGGGCCAGAAGGAGGATTTGGGGAATTACAGGCCTGTCAGCCTGACCTCGATGCCAGGGAAGGTCATGGAACAGATCAACCTGAGTGTCATCACACAAAATGTACAGAACAACCAGGTGATCAGGCCCAGCCAGCATGTGTTTATGAAACGCAGGTCCTGCTTGACTAATCTGATATCCTTCTATGACAAGGTGATCCACTTAGTGGATGAGGGAAAGGCTGTGGATGTTGTCTACCTAGACTTCAGTAAAGCCTTTGACACTGTTTCTCACAGCATTCTCCTGGAGAAACTGGCTGCTCATGGCTTGCATAGGCATATGCTGCACTGGGTAAAAAACTGGCTGGATGGCCAAGCCCAAAGAGTTGTGGTGACTGGAGTCAAATCCAGTTGGTGGCCAGTCACAAGTGCTTTTCCCCAGGGATCACTACTGGGGCCAGTTCTATTTAATAGTTTTATCAGTGATTTGGATGAGGGGATTGAGTGCACCCTCAGGAAGTTTGCAGAGGACACCAAGTTGGGTGGGAGTGTTGATCTGCTTGAGGGTAGGAAGGCTCTACAGAGGGATCTGGACTGGCTGGATCGTTGGGCTGAGGTCAATGGTATGAGGTTCAAGAAGGCTTAGTGTTGGGTACTGCACTTGGATCATAACAACCCCATGCAATGCTACAGGTTTGGGGAAGAGTGTCTGGAAAGTTGCCTAGAGGGAAAGGACCTGGGAGTATTGGTCAACAGCCAGCTGAATATGAGCCAGCAGTGTGCTCAGGTGGCCAAGAAGGACAACAGCATCCTGGCTTGTATCAGAAATAGCATGGGCAACATGACTAGGGAAGTGATTGTGCCCCTGTGTGGGAGATTTGAGGGATTTTCTTGAGGTTGTTGTGTGGATGGATTTCTATTAGATGGAGATTTATTTCTGAACTAACCAGGCTCAAAGGAATTTCAAGGTCAGCTCGAAAGCTGAAAACAGGGCCTCAACATGACTTCAATCAACAGACCTATCAGCAGTGAGACTCAGGCACGTGGACAGCTCGTGAACCTGGACAATATCCAGTCAGCTAATGCATGCTTGGAGTGTGGACGCGTGATCAGGAAATAACTGCATATAGAAGGAGGCTTGTTTCTGTAATAAATGGTTTCGTTTGAATACATATTGAATTGCGTGGAGTCCATGAGTTTTCACCCTCGCACCCCTGTACTTGGCACTGATGAGGCCGCACCTCAAATACTGTGCTCAGTTTTGGGCCCCTCACTACAAGAAAGACATTGAGGTGCTGGAGAGAGTTCAGAGAAGGGCAACAAAGGTCCTAGAGCACAAGTCTTATGAGGAGCAGCTAAGGGAACTGGGTCTGTTTAGTCATGATAAAAGGAAGCTGAGGGGACACCTTATTGCTCTCTACAACTACCTGAAAGGCAGTTGTAGTGAGGAGAATGTTGGTCTCTTCTCCATTAGTATCAAGTGATAGGATGAGAGGAAATGGACTCAGTTTGCACCAGGGGAAGTTTAGACTGGCTATTATTAAAAACTTCACGGAAAGGGTTGTCAGGCATTGGAACAGTCTTCCCAGGGAAGTGGTTGAGTCACCATCCATGGAGGTGTTTAGAAGACATGATGATGAGGTTCTTAGGGACATGGTTTCGAGGTGGACTTGGCAGTGCTCAATTAATGATTTGACTCAATGATCTTAAGGGCCTTTTTCAACCAAAACTATTCTATGATCTCTCTGCAAGGCCTCTTGTCCCTCAAGAGAGCCAACAGCACCTCCCAGTTTTGTAATGTGGGAATATAACGGATGATTGGTGAGGAGGATTGCAAACACACACAACTCATTTACAGCTGGGGTGTAGAAAAGCACATATATTATATTGATTGTTGTTTATCCTTGTGTGTTTGACAAATAGAGCCTCTGTGTTTAGATAAAACAGGCCTGTCATAGACTGAGAGGAGTTGACTAGCTTCCAGTCAGCAGGAACCTCCCCAGACTCCCAAGACCTTTGTTAGAAAACTGAGAGTGGTCCTGCTGTAACATCTGCTAGCTCCTTCAGTACTCTGGGATGAATCCCATCAGGCCTCATGGACATTGATGTGATATAGCTGGTCCCTTACAATTTCAGTGTCTACAAATGGAAAGTCACTGCTCCCACACTCATGGTCCTCTGACTGACACGCCAGAAGGCTGTGCTGCCATCCAGTGAGACCTAGACAGGCTGGAGAGTTGGGCGGGGAAAAGTTTAATGTAATACAACAAGGGCAAGTGTAGGGTCTTGCATCTGGGCAGGAACAACCCCAGGTTCCAGTATAAGTTGGGGAATGACCTATTAGAGAGCAGTGTAGGGGAAAGGGACCTGGGGGTCCTGGTGGACAGCAGGATGACCATGAGCCAGCACTGGGCCCTTGTGGTCAGGAAGGCCAATGGCATCCTGGGGTGTATTAGAAGGGGGGTGGTTAGTAGGTCACAAGAGGTCCTCTACTCTGCCCTGGTGAGACCACATCTGGAGTATTGTGTCCATTTCTGGGCCCCTCAGTTAAAGAAGGACAGGGAACTGCTGGAGAGAGTTCAGCACAGAGCAACAAAAATTATTAAGGGAGTGGAGCATCTCCCTTATGAGGAAAGGCTGAGGGAGCTGGGTGTCTTTAGCTTGGAGGAGACTGAGGGGTGATCTCATCAATGTTTATAAATATGTAAAGGGTGAGTGTCATGAGGATAGAGCCAGGCTCTTCTCAGTGACAACCAATGATAGGACAAGGGGTAATGGATACAAACTGGAACACAGGAGGTTCCACTTAAATTTGAGAAGAAACTTCTTCTCAGTGAGGGTAACAAAACACTAGAACAGGCTGCCCAGGGAGGTTGTGGAGTCTCCTTCTCTGGAGACATTCAAAACCCACCTGGACGCCTTCCTGTGTAACATCATGTAGGTGTTCTTGCTCCGGCAGGGGGATTAGACTAGATGATCTTTTAAGGTCCCTTCCAATCCCTAACATTCTGTGATTCTGTGACTCAGGAGTGGGCAGCCCAAGGTCTATCAGTATTATTAAAGAATGAGGCATAAAAAGCATTGAATGCCTCCACTTTTTCTTCATCCTTATTAGTCAGGTGACCATCTTCAACAAGTATCAGTCCAATTTTTTTCTTTAGGCCTCCTCTTGCTATTAACATACTTTAAAAATCCCTTATTGTTATCTGAAACAACACTGGCCAGTTTCAACTCAAACTGAGCTTTGGCCTTTCATGTCTTCTCCCTGCATATACAAACCACAGCTCTGTAATTTTCCTGTGAACCCTGACCTTGCTTCCAGAGATCATACGATTTCTTTTTCCTCTTGAGCTCTACAAAGAGTTCCCTGTTCATCCAAGCTGGTCTTCTGCCTTGCTTGCTTGACTTGTGGCACAATGGGATTGCCTGCTCCCGTGTTTCTTAAAGGTGGTTCTTAAAAAACCGTCCAGCACTTGTGGACTCCTAAGGCCTCAAAAGGAGATTCCCAGGCTATGCTACTGTCACGAAGGCACCCCAAAGTTAGTTTAGATGGACAACAGGGTCCAAAACAAACTTTTATTCGGTAAAGAAAGTGCAGCAGATTAACTGGTGGAAGACGAGGTTTTAGCTCTCCAATAGTGACATAAATACAGGTTCGAGTATCAGTCAAGGTAATTATTAAAGGTGCAGCAAATAATAACAATGGAGATCCACGGTGTGCATACACGTGGCTCACCAAAAACAATGCCAGAGCTGTCCCTGACTCCGGGAAAATTCTACACTTGCCTGAATCTGGCAAAGAATTATTAAAGAAAATACACATGCTTATATTTAAGCACGGAATAAGCACCCACAATCCTGCGAGGAATTATTAAATAAAATTTTATCACTCACCCACGTGGTTCAGTGGGGGGAATCCCGGTCCCAGGAGATCATCTTAGGCAGCCATCCTGCCTAAGGGGGAGGGCTCTCGGCCGCAGACTTTGGCCCGCACTCCAAGAGGTCTGCACAACCGGCGGCTGGCCTCATCAGGGGTCCTGTTTAAATAGCCTTGTCAGATCTGACTGTGGGCATTCCAGAAGCTTCTCTGCACCCCCACTCTTGCTGTGGGGTGTCCTGAAGCTTCTAAGCACCCCCACTCTGGCCGTGGGTGCCCAGCGGCTCCTTGGCGCCTCTACGCCCCCACCCCTTCTCTCTTATAACGACCCTGATAGGGGTTCTGGGGTTAAAACAAAAGAAGCTGTTAACCCCATTGCAGGGTGGGTGAGGGGGAGGGGGAAGATGTGTCTGCACCTTCCATATCGAAGGAAGGGAAGGGGAGAGAGAGGGGGGTGTGCATCTGCCACACTACTAAGTAGCTCCCTGAAGAGCTTAAAGTTTGCTCTTTTGAAGACCAGGGTAGCAACTTTGCTGTCCTTTTTTCTCATTACACTGAAAATTTTAAACTCAGCCATTTCATGACCACTGTGGCCAAACTGAGCCCCTCATCTCTGTCTCTCAGCTGGGCAAATTAGCTCAGTAGTGGTTCCATACCACCTCCCCAAACCGCTGAGTTGTGGAGAGGCTACAGTGGGGAAAACAAGCTGAGAAGACAGGGAAATATAGAATCATAGAATCATTTTGGTTGGAAGAGACCCTCAAGATCATCAAGTCCAACCATAACCTGTGGGAAAGCAAGATGTGTGGTTCCAGCCACCTGGATGATAAAGAAAGATCAATACCAACATGACCATTTGGACGGTCAAAGAAATAATACTAACATAATTAGATCATAGCAAAATATAAAGGGCCTTGGACAGATTGTGTTGAAGTACGTTTCTCATAATTGTAAAGAGTTATAGCCCAGACTCGTGAGAATGGTATCTCAGGTCGGATAACCGCCCCCAAGTGCATGGGATGTGTGAATATTCGTCCTTGGGCCTGGTCTGTGAATGAATGGGAATGTAACTGAAACAAAGATAACATGAGTGTGGTGTGTTTTGAATAACAATTATTGGAAAAAACATCTTATGTAACATCTTAGTCCAGGCCCATATCTGTAAATCCTATAAGTTGTCAATGGCTAATAAAGAAGGCCTCAGCCTAGCTTAGCTCTCTGCTCTGCTTGGCTCAGCACTCCTTCCTGAACAAGATCTCTGTCTGTGCATGCATCTCTGTCTGCGTCCTGGTGTGCATCATTTCTAGTTGCCTCAATAACCTAACTCTAGCACTAAACCATTGTAAGAAACAAGTATTCTGCAAATGTAATAGGCCCAGGAAGGATCTCTTGGCAAAGCATATTTTAATAACAATTTTGCAAGACCGGGTGTTCTACCTTAAAGGTAGGCACACCGAATAGGGCAAAAAGCCCCTGCTTGTATCTCCCCAAAATCCTGGCCGCAATTTCCCTCCCCTGTTCCCCATTGGTTGGGTACTTCAGGGTTTACAGACTATCCCGATGCACACAATACCCTTCCCCTTATCAATCTGTTTAAGATATGGATTCCTGGTACTTTGTCTACACTTCCCCCTAAATTAACTTATCAATACAGGTATCGGTATGTATACAGGTGTCAGTACATATTCCGGGAAGAGACTGTGTATTACATTAAGAATTCATAGTCCAATGTCTCTCAGTCCTTCCCCTCTAAATGAGTTTGTAAATACAGGTATCAGTATGTATACAGGTGTCAGTCCGTATTCCGGGAAGAAACTGTGTATTACATTAAGAATTCATAGTACGATGTCTCTCAGTCCTCTCCCCCTGCTGGGGTCAGGCGCCAGGTCCTCAGTTATGTAAAAACAACAGTTCTTCATTAAATGTTCCTTACACCATGTCCCTAAGAACCTCATCTATGCATCTTTTAAACACCTCCAGGGATGGTGACTCCACCACTTCCCTTGGCAGCCTGTTCCAATGCCTGACAACCCTTTCTGTGAAGAAATTTTTCCTAATATCCAATCTAAACCTCTCCCAGCACAACTTGAAGCCATTCCCTCTCATCCTATCAATTGCTACTTGGTAGAAGAGACCAACACCCACTATGCTACAACCTCCTTTCAGGTAGTTTGAGAGAGTGATAAGGTCTCCCCTCAGCCTCCTTTTCTCAAGGCTAAACAGCCTCAGTTCCCTCAGCCGCTCCTCATAAGACTTGGGCTCCAGGTCCCTGATCAGCTTCACTTCCCTCCTCTGCACTCTCTCTAGTACCTCAGTGTCTTTCCTAAAGTGAGGGGCCCAAAACTGTGGTCCAAGTCTGGTCTGTCCATCCAGATCTGATCCAAATGATGTACAGCCACGTTAGCATCAGCCCTTTCCTAAATTAATATAGCCTGTTCCTTCATATATTTCTTGTAAGCTCCTTGCTTAATGGCAAATATCTTTTTTGAGGTAGTTCTCCAGCATTTACTTTTAAGTTTTCCCCTTGTTTGGGATACATGCTTTGGATAGTTTTTGTGCCTTTGACTTAGAGAAATTACAGCCACCTTTTACACTGGCATCTTAGAAGTCCTCGGTATAGTCATGATTTACTTTTTCTTCTGTTTTCTCAACATGCAAGTATTCTGGTCCCCACAATGAGTGCACAGATCAGGCAGATCTCACCCAGGTTTCTAGATAAAAGGAACTGCCTGCAAAGGGACAGCTCATGAGTGATTGTGGAGGGCAACCATCTCTGGGAACATGGTCTGTGGAGAAGGGAACTCACTGTGGTGTGGCCAGGGGAATGAAAAGCCTCTCCACCAAGTCTGTTATTCCTGACAGCTGGAACAAATCTTTGGGGCTTTGTCACTGTCTATGAGCAATATTTGAGCAAATCTATTTTTAATTGGAAACTGAACCCATTCCCAGTCCATCTTTATAACCCAGAGGTTACAAAGATATGCCAAAGGTCCACTTACCCACTCCAGGAGTGCTAGATACAGATTAGGTAGAACACAGGATGATTTAACCTCAAGGTTCTATAGCAGGCTTTCAAATGAATCTCTCTTTAAATATTTGCTGTATAGCACAATCTAATTCCTGTACCCAGAGACAATTAATATGCAGCTAGATTATTAATAGCAAAATCCATCTTGCATCTGAAAGGCAATTAGATATTTCAGGCTCATTACACCCTTTAACTTTGCCAAGATAAACACATCACAGTGGGGAAATCCACATGTTGTTTCAACTGTATGGAACACACCTCTTTGCCTGAGTAGGAGCACTGGAAAGATATGATTGTCAAAACAGACCTATTTAAAATTAACAGAGTGGTATGATATCTTAATTCTTTTCATCTTTTTGTAGTTATCATATCATGTGGAGGGGTTGCTGTTAGATGGAGATTTGTTACTGAACCAGCCAGGAATTTCAAGGCCAACTCAAAGGCTGAAAACAGGACCTACTGTGGGAGTGAGGCGGTTCTGCGGTGGCAGGGCCTCAACATGACATGAATCAATGGACCTATCAGCAGTGATACTCCAGCACGTGGACAGCTCGTGAACATAGATGATATCCAATTAGTGAATGCATGCTTGGAGCGCGGACGCGTGATCAGAGATTAGTTGCATATATAAGGAGGTTTGCTTCTGTAATAAATGGCTTTGCGTGATTCACATTGAATTGGAATGCTGAGTCCTTTATCGTTCCAACAATATCAAGCATCCAGCATCTATGTTATACTGAGCAAGGCAATGTGACATTATTAAAAAATAGAAGTTTTCACTTTTATGGCAATGATTTTATGTACTAAGAGAAATTAAAGTAAGACCGTTATTGAAAATCTTTCCTCTTTGTAAGCATACTTTTTAAAATTGAACTCACTGACTTTAATTAAGTCCTCTTTCTTAGAGGAATAGTCTTCATATAGGCATAATACCATCACCATAAAAAGTAAATGTAGTCACATTTCTGTGTTTTTGACTTAATTGACTTAATACAGCAAAACATCAATGCAGAGAGACCACAAGAAATTTTAGATTGGGCAAATCCTCGTCAAGTTAAGAGACTGTGTCACTGGGGCAGAATTACTGTGTTGGTGCAGGCTGATAGTGACAGCCTGAGTAGCAGCCCCACTCAAAACAACATGGGGACTGAGTAAAGCCCTAAGCAACCTGTGACTTTTCTACAGAAAAGGAAATAAAATATTTGTTGGCTATATCACCTCAGTGAGGTCTATGTACTTTTTGTGCAGATGCCAGAAAGTACAATAAGTGTTTACACAAAGATGTTTTCACAGTCTCACTTCTAACAGTAGTTATATGAAGTATCTGTATTTTTTAGGTCCCTTCTGCTTCGGGTTAATTAGGGTTTAATATCAATCTCTATCACAGAAAGACTGAACTGAGTATTTTTCCTTCATTTATTGAGACAAACAAAAGCAACTATGGCAGAGTCTTGCCAGGGCTCTCAGACTTTCTTTAATGAAATGCATCAGTAATATTTCTCTTATTCATCCTTATCTTTTACACACATTTCAATATTCTAATCTCATATCATTAGAAGATGAGAAAGCTTAGCAAATGTTTCTCTTTTGATAAGTACAGGGTGTTTCAAAAAAATGGACCCAATTTCAAAGCAAAGTGATTTCAAATTGGGTCCATCTTTTTGAAACACCCTGTATTTCTGACTCAATGAAAATCTCCTAGCCAAACATCTAGCTTAAACGGAATGATAATATCTCTGTACTTGACATGTTTTTGCTCTTAGTTTGGAGTATTTCTATCATGACAGAAAATACAGTAAAATTCCATTACTGCAAACCAAATCCTCAGGTCCTTTCTTAATTATTATGTGACAGTGAGTGTGACTAAGTGCAAAATGATAAAAATCCTCAGGAATCTAAAAGTTATATTTATTTAAATATTAGAGTGTAAGTTATTGCATGAGTTATTGTTAATATACTGCACTCTATTAAATCTGTACATACATTTTATTTGTGGATGATATGTATGTAACGATGTGGCAAAAGTTCAGATTACTGTGATTATAATATTAATTATTACTGTTATTACTTAGTATTAATGATGGTGCAAAGAATCCACTTTTACTGCTTTGCAAATCCGTAAATAATAAAATATAAATAATAAAATGTAGTTTAGTTCCCTCTATCTTATGGTATGCATGCATTTTTCCTTTTTTTATTGACCCAATTCAGTGGCTAATGAATTACCCAGTTCAAAGAGGGGAATATGGTGAAAATAGTATTTTCTTAATATTTTTTTAAACAAAAGAGGGTATGGAGACTGAAATATAACTAATCCTTGCTATGTATTTGAGACAGTGATTGTTGAAAAAGAGGTTATGATCTCCAGTGAGTAACAGAGAATTTAATCGTCTTATCTTTCCATTTCTTCTTTCTGTCTGAGATGAACATGAACAAGTATTGCTGTACATACAAACTATGTCCAGTAAACAATAAGAAATATTGTTAGACCTACAAAACCAGGCATAATACAGCAAAAATGTATCAGGACTTAGCATGCACACACAGATCTCCCTTTGATCTCCAGAGCACTTTGGCAACATCACTGGTCCTACACAGAAATACCCATTCATTACATCAGTCCCAGGCTACAGTCCAATAGTTGCATTAGGACACACTGTGAATGATGGAGCAGGTATGCAGAGTTAGAAGCTACCTTAGCTCTGTTTTCCCATAAAACATCCTGAAACTTATTCCACTTCACGCATCTCAATTTGGCCATTACTCTTACACTTACTGACTTAATACACAAGGAACTGAGCCCTGGCTGTAGGAGTTTGAAGAACATCGCTCATACAGCTTTTTCAGGTTTAAAGGAAATTTTGTGACGTGTTACATTTCCCTACCTTGGGTATATCTCAGTCAGTAATGAGCAATGAGGACAGTGGCAGCTACTGTAAGTTCTGCTGCAGAGCATGGATCAAGGAGGCAAGGGGAGGATCCCAGAGCCAGGGAAATCTGCGGACAAGCAGAGAGACCAAATAGGAACTGGCAGATCTCACAAGAAGGGCTGAGGCCAGGAGCAACCACAGGAGATTTAAACGGCCCCTAGGGAGTGCAGGCGACTGAAGTGTGGTGAACAGAGGTGTGGCAGTTTGCGCAGGCAGGTAGAGCAGGGAGGATGAGCAGAGGAGGACCCTGACATTTCAAGCAGAGGCTACAACCCACTAGCAAGGAGCTAAGAACAGCAGGATGCATGGTAACCACCCGGCAAAGAACTGTGCCTTCAACATCCCTCATGGTTCCTCTGGCTGCAAGAACTGGTGCAGCCACCCAAACTGAGCTCATGAGGGAACATGTAGCTGTCCAGGTCCCAAGCTACAGAGCGTGCCTGAGTTTCTGCTCAGGAACTGACTGCAGCAGCGCATTCACCTGCGGGCGATGTGCCCAAGTGAAGGATCTGCTCGACCTGGTGACAGAGTTTTGGGAGGAGGTGCTGTGAGAGTTGGTCTGAAGATGGAGCAGTATTTTCCTGAACATCGCCATCAGGAACAGAGAGAACTGAGGCCCTGACAGAAAGAACGCATGAACAATAACTTGGAGAGAGGCCCGAGGAGAAGCATTGTGTTGCACTGGTTTCTCCGATACGGGGGGGCTGCTGCTTACAATGGCTGCTGTATGGACTTTGCCTGCTGCTTCAGCCAAACCAACCCCCGTCTCCTGAAAGTGATTGTTATGAGGGTCTCTTTGACCCAGGGACAATAGCTGCTGTCCAGAAGATGTGTTCTCACCTGCAGCCTCAGTCACACATGTCCCCCACCTGCTCCCCCAAACAATGGCCAACGAAAAGGAGTATGCCCAGAAGCTCACCAAGGGTCCTGAGGTCACCCAATGGACCAGAGAAAGACCCTTGAATGCTGGACATGTAAGCGTTGGCAAAAGAAAGCGTGACTCTTTCGAGCTTGCACAGTACAAGCCTGGGTTGCGAAATCAAGGCGGAGACTGGCCTCAAACTATGGGAGCGAGGGGGGGTGAAGAAGCATAAGAGATGACTCCCAAATGGACACTGTGGAGATCTTCCCACCAGAGGATCCCGAACCACGACGGAGGACCGGCAGGACTCTATGGGACCGGAGACCAGAGGGACGCCTCTGAAGCTCTACTGGTGGTAAATGCAACCTCACTTCCCATCTTTACTTTTACTCTCCCCGTTTCTTTTCCCTTTTCTTTTTCTTACTCTCTCTCTCTTTCTATCGTGTGCCGCTTTACGGGCAAATTAATAAAGTAACACTGTTTGACTGAATCATAACCCCTTGGCTTTTTGGTTGCCTTAATTTTGCGCTCTGAGATCAAGGTAAACGAACCATGACAAGTCCATCACTGAGTGGACCGTGACAGGTGCCCAGGCTGAGGAGCATCAGGGAGTCAGAGAAGGAGATTGACTAGTGGACTCACACTCTAAAATCCCTGAGGCAGGTGCAAAAGCCAACCATGGATCTAGAGACAAAGGACCTCCTACCGTCTCACCAAAGGGAGACCCAGCAGATGGGGGAGAATGGAAATGGGTTACTGCTTGGGGTGGCAGGCAAACACACCCTCAGCCTGCCCCACCTTCCCAGGTGCCTGTACACAGCAGGTATGAGGCCCTGGAACTGGATAGGCAGGCAGCTGATGCTGCCAATGAAGACCCTTCTGGGATGGAGGGGTGTCGTGGTTTAATCCGAGCTGGCAATATAACCATGATAGCTGCTTGCTCACTCCCCCCCTTCCACCCCCAAACAGGGGAGAGAATCGAAAGGGAAGGGAGAAACTTGGATTGAGATAAACACTGTTTCATAAAGTAACAAAATCCTGACACACTACTAGTAAATATATATATAAAATAGAAATAGAATATAAAATAAAAGATACTCAATGCAATTCCTCTCGAACTCCATCCGCACCAAGCAGTCAGTCCCAGAAAGCAGCACCCTGGTCCTGAGTAGCCGATCCCAGAGAGACAAAAAAGACAGAAAAAGGCAGAAAGGTCCAGAGACCTCTGCAAAATGCCAAACTAAAGAAAGTCCCCAAAAAAACTCCCCAGAACAAGTCTCTGTCTTGGTTCCAACAAAAAGAGCAAGAGTCAGAAGATCCTGACTCTCCTTAAATATGAAGCATGACACTAATGGGATGGAATACTCTTATTAATCAGTCTGGATGTCAGTCAAGGTCTGCCCCATCTATGCCCCCCCTTATTAGCTGCCTCAGACCTATGGGCAGAGCACTCAGAACATCCTTGGCTCTCAGACCAGAGCAATTAAAACCATTAACTCTGTCCTGGGGTGTTATCACTTGTTCAAACTAAGTCCTGTCCTGGTTTTGTTAAAAAACAAGTTTCTCTTTTAGTGAATTTTTGCCTGTCAGCTAAAGCCTTCATATTAGCTGCATTTTCCTGGAGAACCCGACACATGTTTTGGTTAAACCTAGCAATGGAATGCAAACTTATTGATAAGCACGGATGGACATCTCGCGAGAGGGGCAACGAGAAACTGGTGATCGAGAGACTGACCAACGGTGTATAACATTCCATTCACATGAATACTTCATATAAAAGTGGGAGATCATGAGGATCTCGGCCCTCTTTCCCTTTTTCCCTCATGGCTGACATTAGGAGAGGACCTTGCTGGTCGTCCCTGTGAACTGAGGCCTAGTGACAGACTGAATCCAGCTCCGGTTGGCTACAGAGTCTAATCCAGGACTTTGGGTGCTGGCTCTGCAGTTGCTGAGACTTACAAGATTGGTTTTGTATATTTTGTATTATTTTCTCTATTCTTATTAGTAGCATTAGTAAAACATCTTTAACTTTTCCAACTCTCTTCTCTCTGTCCTTCTTTCCCTCCCGATCGCCTGTCCTGAGTGGGAAGGGGGGAGAGGGAGGGGCAAAAGGGGGAAGTGGGGGGGGAGAGGAGGTTAACAATACATCTGCCAGGGTTTGATTGTCACCCCGCAATCTTAACCCTCGACAAGTCCAAATAATGAGCATGTTAGCTACGAAAAAGGAAGGTTTCTAATTGCATGAAGAAAATTAACTCATTTTAAGTCAAACCAGCACAAGGGGTCCTCTAGGCAACTGTCACCCCACATGAAACCCATTAAAACCACACATGTTAAGGGAAAAAGAAGGGTAGTTGTCATAGGTGACTGCCTTCTGAAGGGAACAGAGGGTCCAGTATGCTGACCTGACCCAACCCACATGGGAGTCTGCTTCCTCCCTGGGGCTAGGGTAAGAGTTGTGGCTCAACAACTCCCTAAGCTAGTAACGTCCTCAGACTACTACCCACTACTGGTCCTTTATGTTGGCAGGGAAGAGGTAAGAAAAATAATTCTAAAGGCAATCAAAAGTGATTTCAGAGACTTAGGGCGGTTGGTTGATGGATTGGGTGCTCAGGTGTTTTTTTCCTCCATCCTTTCAGCAGCAGGCAGGAATATAGAATGGAACAGGCAGACCCAAGTAACAAACACATTGCTCCAAAACTGGTGTCATCAGTGGAACTCTTGAGTTTTTCAATCATGGGATGATCTGTTCTTCACCAGGTCTACAGACGTACGACGGGATGCACCTCTTGCAGAAGGGGAAAAGTCTTTTTGCTCAGGGACTAGCAGGGCTGATGATAGGGCTTGAAACTAGATAGGAAGGAGGAAGGAGGCAGTACCAGGCCAGTCAGTGATGAGCAGCGGGATGGCACACCAAAGCTCGAGGAGATGTATGACAGTGAGATTATTCAGCTGTGCCATGAGGTAAAGGGCACAATGAACCATGCTTGAAGTGCTTCTACATTAATGCGAACAGCATGAGGAAAAAGCAGGTCCCAGGGATATGATATTATTGGCATTAGTGAAACCTAGTGGGATGAGACATGCGACTGATGTGCCATGATGGATGGTTACGAGATCTTCAGAAGGGACAGGCAGGGTAGGAGAGGCGGGGAGATGGCATTGTATGTAGTGGAGGGGCTGGAAAGCATTGAACTGGCAGTTGGCGATGTCAAAGTTGAGAGTCTCTGCGTAACGATTAAGGGACAGACAAATAAAGCAGAAGTCATTAGGGACTCTACTATAGGCCACCCAGAAAGGACGACAACACTGACGAGTTATTCTACAAAGCACTAAGCGAAGTCTCCAAGCCATCTGCTCTTGTCCTTATGGGGGACTTCAACTTGCCAGATGTCATCTGGGAACCACAGAATCACAGAATGTTAGGGACTGGAAGGGACCTCGAAAGATCATCTAGTCCAATGCCCCCGCCAGAGCAGGAACACCTAGAGGAGGTTACACAGGAAGGTGTCCAGGTGGGTTTTGAATGTCTCCAGAGAAGGAGGCTCCACAACCCCCCTGGGCAACCTGTTCCAGTGTTCTGTTACTCTCACCGAGAAGAAGTTTATTCTCATATTCAAGTGGAACCTCCTGTGTTCCAGTTTGCACCCATTAACCCTTGTCCTATCATTGGTTGTCACCGAGAAGAGCCTGGCTCCATCCTCCTGACACTCACTCTTTATATATTTATAAACATTAATAAGGTCACCCCTCAGTCTCCTCTTCTCCAAGCTAAAGAGACCCAGCTCCCTCAGTCTTTCCTCATAAGGGAGATGCTCCACTCCCTTAATCATCTTTGTGGCTCTGCGCTGCACTCTCTCCAGCAGTTCCCTGTCCTTCTTGAACTGAGGGGCCCAGAAATGGACACAATATTCCAGATGTGGTCTCACCAGGGCAGAGTAGAGGGGAAGGAGAACCTCTCGTGACCTATTAACCATCCCCCTTCTAATACACCCCAGGATGTCATTGGCCTTTCTGGTCACAAGGGCCCAGTGCTGGCTCATGGTCATCCTGCTGTCCACCAGGAACCCCAGGTCCCTTGTCCCTACACTGCTCTCTAATAGGTCATTCCCCAACTTATACCGGAACCTGGGGTTGTTCCTACCCAGATGCAATACTCTACACTTGCCCTTGTTATATTCAATTAAATTTTTCCCCGCCCAACTCTCCAGCCTGTCTAGGTCTCGCTGGACGGCAGCACAGCTTCTGGTGTATTAGCCACTCAGCCCAGCTTGGTGTCATCAGCAAACTTGCTGATAGTACACTCTAGTCCCTCATCCAAGTCATTGACGAATGTATTGAAAAATAATGGCCCCAGTACTGATCCCTGAGGCACTCCACTAGATAAAGGCCTCCAACTAGACTCCACTCAATTGACCACGACTCTCTGGCTTCTTTCCTTCAGCCAGTTCCCAGTCCACCTCACTACCCAGTTGTCCAGACCACACTTCCTCAGTTCAGCAGCAAGGATGCTGTGAGAGACTGTGTCAAATGCTTTACTGAAGTCAGGGTAGACCACATCCACTGCTCTGCCATCATCTATCCACCTTGTTATGTCCTCATAAAAAGCTATGAGGTTGGTCAAGCACGACTTCCCCTTGGTAAAGCCATGCTGACTGCCCCTAACGATCCTCTCATCCTTGATATGCCTTGAAATGGCACCAAGGATAAGTTGTTCCATCACCTTCCCAGGGAAAGAGGTGAGGCTGACCAGTCTATTATTACCTGGGTCCTCCTTCTTGCCCCTTTTTGAAGACTGGAGTAACATTTGCTTTCCTCCAATCCTCAGGCACCTCTCCCGTTTCCCAAGAAAACGAAATATCCCAGGCCTGTGTTGTAACATAAATTACAGGCCTGTACCAAGCTGTAAGATAAACTCAACCTCCCCCGTCCGCGTGGCCTTGCCTGTGTCTGAACTGCAGCAAAGAGAGAAAGAAAAAAATTGAAAAAAACGCTACTAGAAGCGGCGGAGGGGGAACGAGGAGGGGGAGGACAAGCCATATGCCTCTCAGGGTAGCCTGACACCCGAAATAGTGTGAGCTCCCCTAGAGAAGTTATAGAAACTGAGGGCAACAGAAAGTAGAAATTTGGAAATGTTGTTAGATGAGGCTTTGAGAGTATTCAGTAACAGGGAAAATGAAGATTGTTGAAAGGATAAGAAAGTAGGGAACTAAGGAGGTTGAAAGGCTTTGAAGGCCTTTAGAGAAAGATCATTGTATATTGGGAAAAGGAATGTTAAGGAAGGTACAGAAGAAGTAGGCGGGGAGAGAAACACACAGTAGCAAGTTTTGAAAAAGACTGATGGGAACCTGGAATGAAGAGAAACAAGTGGAATTTTTGGTGGATTGTCAATAAGTAACAATTACATAGTAGGTAAAGGGAGTCACTGGCCAAAGTGAAAGGATGTATTTTTGTGAACCTTTGAAATACAAATTGGGTAAACAAGTAGGTATTGATAAATTTCTATACATGTCCAATTCCTCAAAACCTTTTTGGGAGAAATTTGTTGGAACAAATGGATGCAGTAATCAGATTTGAAAAAGGAGAAATTACTCTGGAGGTAAATGAAAATAATGGGCTTGCTTTTAGCAACTGTTCCCACAGAAGGCAAGATTAATGAAAAGTCGTGAACCAAGTGTATCCCGGGATATAGACTACTGATGTACCTGGAAGAGCAAAAATGCTGCACCTGTCGAGGTGAAAATCAAAGAAGGAGAAAAGCCGGTAAGGATAAAACAATACCCTTTGAAAAGGGAGGACAGGGAAGGAATTTGGCTGGTAATAGAGAAATTCATACAAATCGAGTTATAAACAGAATAACAGAGGACCTCTACCCAGTGGTAGCAAACCCTTACACACTTCTGACTGTGTTAACTCTAATTTGATTTGGTTTACTCTTTTAGATTTAAAAGATGCCTTTTTGCCTCTCTCTTTGTGAAGCCAGCCAGACAGTATTTACGTAAAACCCAGCTCACATGGATAGTGTTGCCACAAGGATTTAAGAACAGCCCGACACTATTTGGGAGTCAGCTCGCTAAAGACCTTGAATCTTGGGAAGCCCCATCTGATGAAGGACAGATGTAACAATATGTGGATGACATTTTGATCGCTACCAGAACACAGAAGACATGCATAACCTGAACTGCAAGTTTATTGAACTTTTTGGGGCTCCAAGGATACTGGGTATCACAAAAGAAAGCCCAGATGATACAGTAACAAGTAACTTATTTGGGCTATGAAATTAGTGCAGGGCAGAGGACCCTGGGACAGGCTCAAAAGGAGGCTGTATGCCAAACTCCAAAGCCTCAAACTGTAAAAGAATTACAGACCCTTTTTGGACGTGACAGAGTGGTGCCGGTTGTGGATTTATAATTATGGATTGTCAAGCCATTGTATGTACTAGCAGCCACAGATGAGGAACACCTGCAATGGAATAAAGGAGCTACACAAGCCTTTGAAGAACTTGGTAAGGCTTTCATGACAGTGTCTGCTTTAGGACTCCCAGATGTGAGTAAACCATTTTTTCTATTCTCTCACGAGAAGCAGGGAATAGCTTTGGGTATACTGGCACAGGATCTTGGCCCGTACTGACGAGCAGCGGCCTATTTCTCCAAGCAATTAGATGCAACTACAAAAGGGTGGCCTGGAATGCTTGCGGACAGTTGCAACAGTGGTACTGAACATACAGGAGGTCAGGAAATTTACCATGGGTCAGAAAATGACTGTGCTAGTATCCCACATGGTGTCTACAGTTCTAAAAGAAAAAGGGGGACATTGGCTTTCCCCACAAAGATTTCTCAAATATCAGGCTAAATCATCGTCACTAACATTGTCAATCCAGCTTCTTTCCTCAGTGGTAACACTGGAAAACCAGTTCATCATAATTGCCTAGAAACCGTTGAAGCAACATACTCCAGCTGACCAGATCAAAAGGACAATCCTGTGGAGAACACTGAGAACTGCTTTATGGACGAAAGCAGCAATATCCTGAACGATGGAAGGCATGCTGGTTATGCTATAACTACTAGCCATGAAGTGATGGAATCTGAACCTCTGCCTAAAAGTACTTCAGCACAAAAGGCAAAAATAATTGCCCTTACTTGTGCTCCGGAACTAGTTGAAGGTAAAACTGCGAACTTCTATAGTGACTCTAAGTATGCTTTCAGGGTCATGCATGTGGACGGAACAATTTAGAAAGAAAAAGGACTCTTGAACTCTCAAGGCAAACATATCAAACATGCAGAAGAAATATTGGCAGCTCAACTTCCTAAGAAGGTGGAAATCATGCATATCAAGGCACATCAGAAAGTGAGCTCGAACTGGAAAAAGGAAATGAGCTGGTGGACAGAGAGGCAAAACTGGTGCCTAAGCAAAAGGTAAAAGTAGAAAGTGCCCTAGTCCCCGATGGGCAGGTTATTTTAGAAGGTAAGCCAAAATATACTAAGGAAGACTGAAAACTTATAGATTTAGAGGAATCATATAATGGGGAAGGGTGGGCTCACACCCCACAAGGGAAAACTTACTGTTACCTCCTATTTAGTTTGGCCTTCAGCAGCAGAAGCATTATATAAACATTTGATCAAAAACAGTAGCTAGACATTTGTATGCTACTGTAAGACAGGTGACACAGCAATGCGATCTTTGCCTCCAGACTAATCCTAAGAATACACCTAAGCCAGAAATGGGTCAAATTGGGAAAGGAAATGGACCTGGTCAATAATGGCAAATTGATTTTTCGGAGCTCCCAAGAAAAGGGGGGTGCTGATATTTGTTGGTACTAACTGATACCTTTTCAGGTTGGCCAGAAGCACTCCCTACCAGAACAGCAAAAGCTCGGGAGGTAAATAAAACATTAGTACAAGAAATAATACCAAGGTTTGGAGTTCCAGCTGATATATCATCCTTGATTTCAGTAAGGCATTTGACACAGTCTCCCACAGCATCCTTACAGCTAAACTGAGGGAGTGCGGTCTGGACGACCGAGTAGTGAGGTGGACTGTGAACTGGCTGAAGGAGAGAAGCCAGAGAGTCGTGGTCAATGGGGCAGAGTCTAGTTGGAGGCCTGTATCTAGTGGAGTGCCTCAGGGGTCAGTATTGAGGGCAGTATTATCCAATATATTCATCAACAATTTGGATGAGGGAATAGAGTGTACTATCCGCAAGTTTGCTGATGACACCAATCTGGGAGGAGTGGCTGACACACCAGAGGCTGTGCTGCCATCCCGAGACCTGGACAGGCTGGAGAGTTGGGCGGGGAAAAATTTAATGAAATACAACAAGGGCAAGTGTAGAGTATTGCATCTGGGTAGGAACAACCCCAGGTTCCAGTTTAAGTTGGGGAATGACCTATTAGAGAGCAGTGTAGGGACAAGGGACCTGGGGGTCCTGGTGGACAGCAGGATGACCATGAGCCAGCACTGGGCCCTTGTGGTCAGGAAGGCTAATGGCATCCTGGGGTGTATTAGGAGCAGGATTGGACTAGATGATCTTTCAAGGTCCCTTCCAATCCCTAACATTCTGTAATTCTGTGAAAGGCCCACATTTTATTTCAAAACTTGTACAGCAAATGAGTCAGCACTTGGGAGTAGACTGGCAATTACATACCCCTTATCATTCTTAATCCAGTGGTCAAGTAGAAGGAAAAAAAATGAAATTAATCATCTAATTAAACAACAAATTGTAAAATTGGGGCAGGAGGTGAATTTGGCTTGGTCTCAATCTTTGCCTTTGGCCTTCCTGCATATGAACAAGGCCAAGGGCAAAAGAAGAGCTAAATCCTTTTGAAATCCTGTATGGGAGACCCTATAGTGTACAGAAGGGGATGTCTGCACAAGAAAGGGATGAAATTATGACTTCTTATATGGTAGCATTGGGTAAACAACTTAACAAAATTGGGAAAAGTGTTTGGAACTTGGAGTAGGGGTTTGAATGGGCCAGTACATAACATCCACTTGGGAGATTATGTGTATGTGAAGTCTCTTGCAGAAAAGGACTTTGGAACCACAATAGGAAGGTCCATTTCAAGTCCTCCTGACATCTTTCACTGCTATCAAGATTAAAGAACAGAACGCCCGGATCCATCATTCTAGAGTGAGGTAAGACTGCAAAGCACCATGAAGGGTAACCCGGGTGCAACCTGGAAAATGGTGCTTCATACAGTCTATTCCGTGGAGAAGAATCTGGGGTTTCTGGTTGATGGCAAGTTGAACATGAGCCAACAGTGTGCCCTAGCAACCAAGAGGGCCAACTGTGTCCTGGGGTGCATCAAGCACAGCATTGCCAGTTGGGCAAGGCAGGTGATTGTCTTGCTCTACTCTGCATGGGTACAGCCTCACCTGGAATACTGTGTGCAGTTCTGGGCACTACAGTATAAAAAAAAGATATTAAGCTACTGGAGAGTGTCCAGAAGAGGGCCACGAAGTTGGTGAATGGTTTGGAGGGGAAGCCATATGAGGAGCAGCTAAAGTCACCGGGTTTGTTCATCCTGGAGAAGAGGAGACTAGGGGGAGTCTTCTTCTTCGCAGTCTTCATCTTCCTCACAAAGGGAGGAGGAAGGGTTGGTGCTGATCTCTTCTCTCTGGCCATCAATGACGGAACCCTAGTAAACTGCAGGAACATATGCCAGGGGAGGTTTAGGATGGACATTAGAAAAAGTTTATTCACCTGTGGGGTTGTCATATGCAGGGACAGGAGTTCGACTTGATTATCCTTGTGGGTCACTGTTGGAACGATAAAGGACTCAGCACTCCGATTCAATGTGAATCACGCAAAAGCCATTTATTACAGAAACATGTCTCCTTATATACGCAACTATTCTCTAATCACGAATCCACGCTCCAAGCATGGATTCGCTAAATGAGTATCATGGGCAGTCCACACGCTGGAGCCCCACCGATGGTAGGTCCGACGACTCACACCATGCTGAGGCCCTGTTAATGAAGAAACGCCCCTCTTTCTCACAGCAGATTCTGTTCTCAGCTTCTCGAAGTGGCCTTGAGATTCCTTTGGGCCTGACTAATTCAACAACATATCTCCTTCTAACGAAACCCCTTCACAATTCCCCCTTTTTGTTCTTGAACTAGTCAGGCCCCTTAAACAGCATGCTGAATCATCTTTGAAATACACTGCAACATAGGACACGTGATTAACAACATAATTACAATTACATATAATGTAGCTAAACCTTACTTAATAAGATTAAACAACTATCTGCTTATACTCAAACCTTCATATCATATATAAAACCTTAATTCTACTTATGACAACCTTACCAACGCACTATTTTAGAATAGTCAGACAACTTAATACAATATATTCTCTTAAATTCCTAAAAGATCTATAACTGCGCAGTTTATAGAGTAACGTACTTAATACCATCAGCATATGCTAATTATTGAATTAATATCTTAAAACTTATATTAACCTATTTAAAAGATCTATAGCTTAATCTTAACATCTCTTTTAAAACCTTACCAGTTGCTAAATTAGGTTACCATGGTAGAAATATCTTATACTTTTACCTTATCTATGCATAGATTATCTAATTGTAATATCACCCTTTTGGAACTCTTACTATCTCTTCAAATTAGCATTCTCTATGGAAGGTACCTTATCTGTTTACTAATAAGCTTTTAGACCACTGGGTCTAGGAGCATCTATAACACTGAATAAGAATTCATGGTTTACATTTGAGACAATTCTCACAACTTATCTCCCTCCTGTCCTTCTGCATCTGTCGAATCTTTGTTGTCTTTATTCAGCCATGGCTTGATCCATTTCGCAGGAATCCATTTTGATCCTTGGTCTGTAATGACACAAGCATAACCCTTTCCCCAAGTTATTAATTGGAAAGGACCCTCCCATTCACCAGTAACTCCATTGCGTATTTTGACCTGACATTGATTTTCTCTAAGGTCTGTCAAGTGTCCTTTTAAGCTTGTTCCACGACGAATCATAGGTGGAATGCCAAACCCTTGCGGAAGGCCTAAAAAGTTCAAGACATATAATGCTTTACTTAGTCTGTCATGTGGATTAGTACAGTCAGTTCCCCCTTTTTGTTTGTCAAGCTGATGCTTGAGAGTTTGATTCATCCTTTCTACCAAGGCCTGACCAGTAGGAGAATTTGGTATCCCTGTAATATGCTTAACACCCTACAATTGAAAAAAGGTGGCAGTAGCTTTGGCAATACAACCAGGTGCGTTGTCTGTCTTGACCTGTGCAGGAACTCCCAAAGCTGCAAAAGCAGAACGTAAATGTCGTTGCACATGTGAACTAGTTTCACCAGTCTGAGCAGTGGCCCATATGGCGAAAGAATATGTATCAATAGACATATGCACATACTTCAGCCTGCCAAATTCAGGGACATGTGTGACGTCCATTTGCCACAATTCCAAGGCTCCTAATCCTCCTGGATTGACTCCTGCGCCCAGCCCTACTGAGATGCGCTGACAATCTGCACAACTTTTAACAATACCTCGGGCTTCACTTTCGGACAATGAAAATTGCCGCTGTAAGACCTGAGCAGACTGATGGAGGAAACTATGAGAGCGTACTGCTTGCCCAAACCTATCTATTGGAGGTGGAACCCAGGCAGGAGATACAAGAAAATCAGCTCGGTGATTTCCTTCAGCTAAATCGCCTTGAATTGTCAGATGACTACGGATATGTGTTATGAAGTATCGGTGTTGTCTCTCTTCGACCAACAACCATAGTTGCTTGAACAAAGACATCAGTTGTGCATCCTGAACCTCTTTGAGCAATGATCTTTCAATGGGAGCTACCACACCTACCACATATAAAGAATCACAAACAATATTCACTGGGCTATGAGCAAATCTGATAAACACTTCTATTACAGCCCTGAGTTCCAAATGCTGAGTTGATCCCTTCAGGTCAGTTAGTATCACATCGTGCCATTTTCCATCTGTTTTCCATGTAATTGCTGCTTTCTGCATTTTACCCCCTGCGTCAGTGAACACTGTGGGTCCTTTAACAGGAAATTGTGAGAGAAGAGGGGGGCCCTCCTCCATTGATCCCATATTCAACACTGACATTAACTTGTGTGGAGGGGAAAATGTCTTAATTAGAGCTTGAGAATCTAATAACGCAATCTGAAAAGGTAAGGAGTTCTGCAAAGCCCACTGTAAATATTCTGAAACGAGGGGAACAATGATATATGCAGGATCAGCCCCTGAAATTTCGACTATTCTCTGCCTACCTTTCATTATAAGCTGAGCAAAGACCTCAACCCTGGTTGTAATGGTTCGTTTGAGTCGAAAAGGCAAAAACACCCACTCTAAGATCTTTAACGGCTCCTTACCAGTTGTCCATTGCATTATGAGAGCAAAAGGATAGTTAGTATTGTTTACAATTAGTAGTCCGATTACATAATCCGGGTTCCACCTATGGCTGAAAGCTTTTACAAGTTTGGACATAATCTTTTTCAGAGCAGCTTCCGCCTCAGCAGTAAGCGTTCTAGGAGAGCTAATGTCACTATCCCCTTTTAGCAGTTTTACAATTGGAGCTAAATCCTCATTAGTGATCCCACAAATGCTCCGGACCCAATTCAGATCACCCACTAGTTTCTGCACATCATTTAAGGATTGAATGACAGGTCGACATACTATTTTCTGAGGTTTCACTGTGGACTGAGAAATTTCCCAACCAAGATATTTCCATGCTGGTTGAATTTGTACCTTTTCTGGAGCAATTTGCAATCCTCTATGCTGCAATGTATCAGATACTTCATTTATCAACAAATCAGTCGAAAAAGTTTCCCCAGCTATTAATATGTCATCCATGTAGTGGTAAATCACTAACTCAGGATGAGATTTTCTGATTGATTGCAAGGCCCAAGCTACATAAATTTGACACATAGTTGGGGAATTTTTCATTCCCTGTGGCAAAACTACCCATTGATATCTTTTCACAGGTTCAGCCTTATTTACAGAATTTATGGAAAATGCAAAACGTTTACAGTCATCAGGATGCAAAGCAATGGTGAAAAAACAATCTTTCAAGTCAATTATTAAGATCTGCCAATTTTCTGGAATCATGACAGGGGATGGTAATCCCGGCTGTAATGCTCCCATGTCTTCCATGGTATCATTAATTTTTCGAAGATCATGTAACAACCTCCATTTCTTTGATTTTTTCTGAACAGTAAACACAGGAGTATTCCAGGGACTTGTAGACGGCTCTAAATGCCCTTTTTCAAGCTGTTCCTGTACTAGCTCTTCGACATGGGCGAGTTTTTCTTTACTGAGCGGCCATTGATTTACCCATACTGGATCATCATTTTTCCACTGTAATTTAAGTACTGGTTGCCCATCATCAATGGCCGCTTCTAGAAATGCTGTTGTTTTGTCACCAGAGTTGCTCCTAGTTGTCCTAACATATCCCGTCCTAATAGAGAAACAGGGATAGACATCACATTCATGCAGTAAAGAACTAAATAACTCATGTTCTTCTGTATTATCACAAACTGCACATTTTGAGTCAACAGAATCTCATGATTTAACAGACTGTGAACTTATCGTATCATATAACAAAGACCTATAAAAATTGCAACGTACTTAAACAGATACCCACAAAGAAAACAGGTTAATAAGGAAAGCATCTTGCAGACTTTAACAAGTTTTCCGACCTGTGTGTTATCAGTTAAGTCTCTCTCAGCTTGTTGAAGTTCAAATCGCCCCACCTGTAAAACTGTCTGAAATGATTTAATGATTTCTTGTCCGAGTGCTTTCCTATGTTTTAAAACACCTCCCAATACCGATTTTTCAGGAACACAACTGAAAACAATCATTCCTGACCCCATCTTGCAAGTAAAAACATTGAGGGGGGGGGGGGAGGGGGGAGGCGAGGGGAAAGCACAGGGCTGCTTGCAGCCTGAGTGGGAAGAGCAGGCAGAAGGTTTTATGGTGCACTTAAAAACAACTAGTAAAACAATTAACTCACATTCCTGACAAGCTGCTTGATTTTCAGAGAGACGGTACACAGGAACACCTAATATGTACTGTAAAACTCGCAAATAACATGCTGATAGCAAACATTAGCATTCTCTACTGCTAATTTCAACACCAGTGCTTCCTTAACTTCTAAGTTTTCAACCTGCTTATTGATGGTCTCTTGAAGGTGGTCAATAAATTGCATGTAATTCTCATTGGGACCCTGATTAATAGTTGCAAAGGATTTGGCTGCTTTGTTGGTTTCAGGCACCTCTCTCATAGCTTGATATTACTGACTGTTGGATTCACTCGCTAATAGTTGATCTGATCTTTCACACAGTTCTTTTGCCCAGTTCTTATCCGGCGACTCCTTCTGTTCTCTTGTAGGAGTTAGAAGGGTAGAAGGCGGTAAAGGTGGACACGAATCAGTAAAAGAATTGATATTACACTTATTTACGACTTTAGCATTCTCAGCTTTCACCAGTCCTTTTGACAAATTATCTGACTCCAGTTCTTTGGACTTCTTGGTCTCTCTAGGGTCGTGCGATGGTACAGGAGGCCATCCACTCGGTAATTTTCCTCCCTCTGCCCCAGACTGTTGTATCATCGGGGGCGTTGAAGGCACAACAGGGCATGGAACAGGAAGGGTATCGAAAACACGAACTGGATAAGCTTCACAGTTATTTTTAGAGTTCTTATGAGGCTGTAACGCTGCAAAAATTCCAGTAACCGCAGCCCGCTCAGCCTTAAATTCTTTTAAGATGGAAATTATAAGCTTCCATGTAGTCGCTAATGATTTAGCTTCTTTATCTCCGTCGCTAACCTTATCCCATAATTTCTGCCCTGTATCGTCCCAAAGTTCAATTTTAAAAGCTTTCTCAGCTTCTGTCGAGTAGCCGTTAGTTCTACACCAAACCAACAGTCTACGTATGTTACTTTCTTCATATTTAAGTCCTCTCATAGAGAGAATATGCAGGAGGATTTTAACTATAGCTTCTTCCTCTGAGGATATATTCTGCCGCATAACTTCACTCTTCCCTCCTCCTGCTCCCAGCCGCCCACCTTTCCCGGGGCCTTCTTCAACAAAATTTATCCGCGGAATGTCCGTACGTCTCTGCCCGGCTCTCAGTCCAGCTGAGCCACCTCCGGCTGGGCCGCTCCAGGCTTTTCCCCGACCTTAGTGAGACGCCGTCCGGAGTATCACGTCGGGGTCACCATTTGTTGGAACGATAAAGGACTCAGCACTCCGATTCAATGTGAATCACGCCAAAGCCATTTATTACAGAAACATGTCTCCTTATATACGCAACTATTCTCTAATCACGAATCCACGCTCCAAGCATGGATTCGCTAAATGAGTATCATGGACAGTCCACACGCTGGAGCCCCACCGATGATAGGTCCGACGACTCACACCATGCTGAGGCCCTGTTAATGAAGAAACGCCCCTCTTTCTCACAGCAGATTCTGTTCTCAGCTTCTCGAAGTGGCCTTGAGATTCCTTTGGGCCTGACTAATTCAACAACATATCTCCTTCTAACGAAACCCCTTCACAGGTCCCTTCCAACTCAGGACATTCTATGATATCTTGAAATAAACCCATATGTAGCATTTTAGTAGACACCAAGTCCACATGATATGTTTTCTTAGGAGCTCCCCTCTACTACAGTACCTCTAGGTACTGATCCAAATATTTAAGTCAAAGCTGCTTATTAATATGGCCACTGGCTTACAGAAGAGCTTCTTTTCAGTGGTGGCACATTTGACATATCTATGCAAGCTACAGCATTTACCCACTTTCCAGCATCACAGCCAAATGGTTATAGCATCCCCATTGACCTGATGGGGATTTGAACACAGAGACAGCAACCTTAAAGGAAGCCATTCATGAGACTGGAAAAAAAAAGAATCCAGTTCTTTGCATAGTTGCTTTCCCAGCTGTGGACCAGGATAGCTACCTGTTAGCTTCTTATTCCCCTGGTTGTGGTATGGAATATCCCTTTGGTCACTTGGAGTCAGCTGTTCCAGCTGTGTCCCCTCCCATCTTTTTGTGCACCCCCAGCCCATTTGTTGGTGGGGTGGTGTGAGAAGTAGAAAAGGCCTTGACTCTGTGTAAGCACTGCCCAGCAATAACTAAAACATCCCTGTATTATCAACACTATTTTCAGCACAAATCCAAAACATAGCCACATACTAGCTTCTATGAAGAAAATTAATTCTTTCTCAGCCAAAACCATTGCACATTAGCCTCAAGCAAGTTTAATTAAACTTACAGAAGAGTTTACAGTGCAGAAGAAATAGGTCAGGAAGGAACGATATAAAACCAAATTATGTCCTGAAAACATTCCAGGAAAAGCAAGGCAAGTCTAAACCCAGTCATTAATGATACCAAGAAATTATGAAGGGTAACAAAGTCATGGAAAAAACAAGGACATCTATTATCCAAACATAGCTGCAGAGTATTCCTGTTTGATATTTTGTGAGGAATGTTACTTTTCCACATGCAGTTTGTGGTACAAAAAGGAGGTTAAGCTCTAGCCTTGGCCTTTTTGTTCATACTACTATTTAGTCAGTAACTCTCTGAGTAATACAAAATATCCATGTGTTCTTGGCTTTCTGACATTTGGAGTAGAAATTCCAACATAGCATCTTCTTTGCAGTGTTGAATGCTCATTCTGTATAACACAGAGGTATCAGTCACATTGATATATCAGCGTTAGCATCTAGAATATTATATTTGTTATTAGTTTGGATAGTGTCTAGAGGGTCATTATATAACCAAGATTCATAACATCAAGTCAGTTCATCTTCACCAGTTTCTTCCTGTCTTTTGATGATATATCAGGAAGAGTCACCATCCCTAGTGGTGGTTACAAGGCATTTAGACAAGGTTCTTAGAGACATGGTTTAGCGATAGAGTTCGGTTATGGTTGGACTCAATGATCCTGAGGGTCTCTTCAGCTGAAATGATTCTATGATTCTATTCTATTATCAAAGTAAATGTCTAATAAACAGGAACTTTTCCTTGTCTCAGCCCCCAAATGCAGGCTTTATCATATCTTCCCATGTCACATATCAAAACATTATTCTTGCAGTCAAACTACTTTTCCTAAGATATTGGTTCTTGAGTGCAAAAATCTTCCAACAAAAAAGGGAGAGTTCCAGAGCAATACAATCTTCCTCAGACTCTGCAAAATGAGCTTGTTAAAAAAAATCATGTGTCTTCAGAAAAAAATTGCTCAACCTTTGAGGAGAGTCATTCAATCACACAAGACATATTGCTAAGTGCTTCCGTCAATTCTTTCAACTCACATGTCAATTATTTCACTTTCTCTTGGGTTCTATGGTACTGTATGTTTTTCACTTAAGTAATGCAGTAAACCTATTCCCTCTGCAGTTAAATTTCCCCATTTTCACAGAATCACAGAATGGTTTGGGTTGGAAGGGACCTCTGGAGATTATCTAGTCCAATCCACCTGCCAAAGCAGGTTCACCTAGAGCAGACTGCAAAGGAATGCATCCAGGTGGGTTTTGAATGTCTCCAGAGGAGACTCCATAACCGCTCTGGGCAGCCTGTTCCAGTGCTCTATCACCTTCAAAGTAAAGAAGTTTCTCCTCATATTAAGATGGAACCTCCTATGCTTCAGTCTCTTCCTGTTGCCCCTCATCCTATCATTGGGCACCACTGAAAAGTGTCTGGTCCCATCCTCTTGACACCTACCTTTGAGATATTTATAAGCATTGATAAGATCCCCTCTCAGCCTTCTCTTCTCCAAGCTGAACAGACCCAGCTCTCTCAGTCTCTCCTCACAAGAATTATGGTACAGATAGTGTGAGGGCAATCAGTAAAGATCAGATACTCCAACTTACTCCCAGAAGAATGAAGGCTAAAAAAAGAGCCTATAGGTAGCAGCTTGGGGAAGCCACAAGGTGGCCGGACTGGACTGAAACATGTCTGCCAGCCCTTGGGACAGTGGAGAGTTTTCTCATGCTGTTTGGAATGGCTGACTTAAAGGGTCCAGACTCTCCCTACTAGTTTCTGTAAAACATAAATAACACTGCTGATACTTTTATTTTCTGTATTTCATAATTACAGTTATCAAAAAACAAACTATTTTATAGAAGCAGGATGGGCAGTTTTATGAAATCCAACCAACAATTTGGGCTAATAACTTGAGTCAGACTGTACTAACCCAATATTCTCAAGAAAACAGGTCTGGCTGGCTGTCTCAGACAGGGGACGTTCGTGGGCAAAACCAGTACCACTTTATACATCAGCATCTCTTCTGATGGTTGGTGTCTCTCCAGGAAAATGACAGTTATTTCAGTTCTTCTGTGCTGTTCTCACAGGAGGATGTGCCTATCATGGCCTGCCATGATGCAACCCCAGACGTATCAGGGAGAAGTCTTACCTCACCACAAGTTTGAATCTCCTCTCCAGGATTCAGAAACAAGCATGAAACAAAAGGAAACCCTTCTCTGCCAGTGATCTATAGCCTGGCCTATGTGTAACCTCCAGACACACTCCAAATAAAAAAAATAGGGGATGTGCCTTCTTTCATTCACTGCCATTGCTGTTACTGCTGCCAGGGAGAATAAATATCTGTTGCTTCTATAGAGAATCACAGAATGGTTGAGGTTGGAAAGGACCCCTGGAGGTCATCTTGTCTAACACCTCTGCTCAAGGAGGGCTACCTGGAGCAGGTTGCCCAGGATGACATCCAGATGGATTCTGAATATTGCCTCTTGTCCTGTCACTGGGCACCACTGGAAAGAGCCTGGCTCAGTTGTCTTTGCACTCTCCCTTCAGATATTTATATACATGAGTGCAAGGGCTGTATGCAGATAGTTGCCTCCTCTACCAAAACCTCACCAGGTAATGAGAACAGTCTGCCCTAATGGGAGACAGTTTTTCTCCCTCATTTTTCTCTCATCTTCACTCACAGGAATTTTGAGTGAGTCTGTATACTAGCTTTATTTGCTTATCCTTCTAGCTTACTTTAATAACTTTATTAATAAGACCATTCTACCAGCCCTGCTCTCTTCAGTGAATAAACTGGTCATGACATCATCTTGTACTCACTGAACATATAAGATAAATTTCTTAGTGTTTTTTCTCCTTAAGCTGCCACCTGAAACACCTCTACCCTGCAGCAACCTCTCCCCAGGGTTACAAGGGGCTGCCCAGCCAGGGCATGACTCTACAGGTCCTCATTCTCCAAAATCACCTTCTCTTCCAGAGCCCCAAAGGACTGCCTCCACCCTCCCCCTGCTCCCCCCACCCATTCCAGGAAAGGGCAACAACAAGGAAAACCATGCAAGAAATCCCTGTGATAGTAAAGAAATTAATCGATGTACTCTCTAATGGCAGCAAGTAATAAGCCTTGTGATGGGCCAGAGATGTGATTTTGGAGGTGCCCATCTAAGTAGTTGTAATTTTGCCAGGACTAAAACCAAAGGCATATGGACTGCCACATTTCTCAAAGGCATTTAGAAAAAGGATGTACCAGGTATCAAATGCTTAAACTGTGGGAACTGCATATGCAGTACATGCATTGGAATACCAGTGCAGACAGCTTTCAGAGAATCTCAGTAGAGCAGCTTTGCTTTGGAGCGAGAGTGGTATTTGCATTCTTAAGAAGGTAAGATAATAGAGATGAATCTCTACAAAATAATAGGATAGTTAAAGTTCTATTAGAGATTTTTACCTTCAGCTAACTGAATCACATGTCCAGGACCAGTTTCCACTTGTTCAAGACTTGCCACAGTCTGGATGTTGAGGGTGACGATGGCAGGATTTGCTGACATCAAGGCAATGTGAATCTTGAAATTAATGGCAGGGGGAATATGGACTTTAATGAACAGAGGGCCTGGGACACAATACAAACTCTTCCATTCCTCCTCCAAGTTACCATGTTGAGTACAATCACTGTTTCCTGTTAATGCTGCCTAGCTTGGAAATAAACCAGCTTTCTAACTTCTCTGCAACTGGTGAGTGATTGCTTATTTCTGTATCAGGTTTGAGTAGCCTGATTTATTTATTTATTTTTCTTATGCTCTTCCCAGAATGCACACTGCTTCTGGAAGTGCTGAAAGACTGATGAAAGAAGAGATAAAGCATTACTACCAGTCACAGTAAGCCCCTAGCTGACTAAAACTTAAGGTTTCTGGCAAAATGAATTTTGGCAGTGTTTTGAAGATCCTTCTAACTTCCCAACAAGTATTTATATCTCATGCTGCGTAGAACAGAAGTAAAATACTGAATAGCATATTTCTTAATCAGTATTGCTCATTTTCATCACTTTCATGTATGTGATTTTTTTATAGTTACTAAAAAACTACTAGTAATTAAAATATTTCCTAGAGTTTGCATAGGAAAAATACATTCCTACTGTATGCTGTCTTTCAAATAATTACATACAAACTTTGCTATCTAAGGCAATCATGTATATAGGAAACACCTATTAAGCAACAGAAAAGCAGCTTAGATGTTCTTAAACTATGCCCTAAAAAATACTTTCATTTAGAATGGGCCATTTATAACAATTTAAGAAATAAGCTTTTTCACTACTTCTTTTGGATTCCACTTCTCTAGGTTGCATCATAGTGATCAACATACATAAACACATGTACTGACTTCAGTATGGCTTCCCTTAAGTTTAAGGGTTCACCAGTGCTAGGTATATGGGAAATGGTCTTTTGAGTGGAATGAATTACATATATAATCTATAACAGAAAGGTAAATTGAATCTGATTTAGTGTTGCACATAGTACAAGTAATTATATAAATTATGCTTGCATGATATACAATGACCATAGGAAAGGAGACCAGAAGAGACCACTGTCTAAATCTGATCTCTTACACAGTATGCCTCTTAAATTTAATCCAGTTTTTAGAGCTTTTTGTTCCCCCCCCCCCCCCCAAAAAAAAGCATCTAATCTTGATTGCCAAAGATCTACCAACACTGTTAGTAAGTTCTTCCAATGATAACTTAACCTTTAAGTCAAATATATTTTTTCCTCTCTAAATGTCAAGATCCAATTTACAGCTCCTGGATTTTGTGTCTAATAGATTGAAGAGCCCTCTATTGCCAAATTTATGTTCCAGGAGCAAATACTTATTCATAAACACTAATAAATTATTAATTATCAAACCTTTTCTAAAAGAAAAAGAGTAGAGCTTCTGGGAGGTCACATTCAGATGAATAGTCACTAGAACCCTCAAGTTCTTTTCATGTGTCACAGCTTCCCAAAATCAGACTCTTCATCTTCTATGCATGGTCTATATCCATTCTACTTAATTCTATAATTTGAACATAAGATATATAGGGCTAGAAAACTAGCCATATTCAAACTAGATTACAGTTACATTGTACAGAGCATTCTTAATTGGTATTCATTTCATATGTTATTCCAGTTCAGTACTCCAGATCATAAAAATGCTAACAATTATTCAATGGATAAGTGTATTGTGGTGGGTCCTTCAACCTACACATCATCCTATTGATTTCTAGTCACTCAAACACCATTAAGAGACTGTATTGAATACTGAGTTAATTCTGAACACAAGAACAATCAGAAGCAGATTATGGTAGAACAAGAATAAAAGCAAGTTACCTTAAAAAGATAGAAAACTTTCTAATGCCACTCCAGAACTAATGTTATATTAATAAGTAAATAATTTTATCAAGCTAGCATTAATTATCAAAGCATCTGTGCAAAACAATACCATAGAAATAAGAAGTGAATTAAGTTTCTCCTGCCTTTATTTGATAAATTGTCATACTTTGTACTCCCACAAGCAATGTTTATGAATTCATTTGGATTCTTACAAAAAAAGTGATTTACTGAACAGAATTATTCTTGTGCATAAGTGTGTAAATAGCTTTGTGTCCATCCAGACATTTTGCTGTTGACCACCACTCTGTGTGTGCGACCATCCAGCCACTTCCTCATCCATCGAACAGTCCACCCATCAAATCCATACCTCTCCAATTCAGAGAGAAGAATGTTGTGGGGGGCTGTGTCAAAGGTTTTAAAATAAAATGATATAATAAAATAATGAGAATATTCGTATTTCCACAGCACACAAAGATGTCTCAGTCCTGATCAGATATCAAAGAACTGCTGTATGTTAATTAAATGAGCAACACTGTAATAACATGGCTATTATGTGATTTCTATAATCTCATTTCTAGCTTTTTTTTCCTTTTATCTGCCCAATCTTTTCTCTTTACCTAGTTCTACCCATGCCTCAATACCCAGTCTCGGCTATCTAACACAAATGAAATGTTTACTGCTAGTGTTTACTATGCTTCTAGCTGCCTAGAATAGCAACAATGTTAATTATAAGTGATGAATCAGAGAACAGATGTTAGACAGAAAATTCTCCTGCTGTTTGCAAAGCAAAAGTCTAACTTTCTAATTTACTGCCTGGTGGTAATAAAGCATCTGAACCTTGGATGAACCGTAGTCTCAACTCAACAAAGGGCAATTTGTAGAAGAATCATCTTCCCCTGTTGTGGGAATATAATGGAAGACTGATGAGAAGAACTGTAAATATGCTCAAGAGACCGAAGCTGGGGTGTAGAAAAACAAATATATCACATTAATTGTTGTTTAGCCTTGTGTGCTTGACAAAGTAGAACCTCTGTGTTTAGATAACATAGACGTGTGAAAGACTTAGAGGCACCTTATAGAACATCCTTGAAATTCCTGGTCTACTGCAGGCAAAGATCAAAGCAGTGAGGTAAACTGTGCCTGCGTGAATCCCTGATACACTGGTAAAACCAACAGGTTTGGTGATCTTCTAGCAAGGACTGAGCTCTGCAGTGCCTGTGTTCCCACTTATGTGCCTCTGCTGGGGTGCTTTTTTGGAGATCCCCTGGTTAGTGAGGTAACAAAAATAAATTTACTCTTTGCATTTCATCTGTGTTTTGAGGTTGTTCCTGTGACCTATCTGTGTCAGCTCACACACCTTTACATGGGAAATTCACAAGATGGAATACATTAAAAAAACCACTTTTGGAACCAAGTATTCTCAAATCATATAGAAAACATGTAACTTTCTCTGCAGAAGTATTTCAGTGACATGTACAATAAATACAACTTAAATACCATGTCATCTTTCTTTTTTTTTACAGCACATAAGGCTCACAAATACCAGTTTGTTTAGTTGGGGCTGGGTAAGGCAAACGTAAGTGCTACGAATATAGTAACCAAAAATCCAAGAAATATGAAAACCTTTTGCACCTCTACTACAAAAACCGTAAATACATTATGGCAAAATGGCTCAATGAAACACAATAGCAAATAATAGTATATGACTTTCATACAACATCATATAATTTATTTTCTGTGATATTATTTCAAAACAACATGTACCTCATAAGAAAGAGAAGCTGCTGCAAATATGTTCAACAAGCTACCCTTAAAATATTGCTAGTAGGGTTTTTTACAGGGTTATATTGAAGGAAATATTATTTCACATGTCTGAGATTTAGACATTTAACTATAACTTTTTTTAAAATGAAAACTAAAAAACTAAAAATACTCTGTAGATAACATTTTGTTTTAGAATTGGTTCAGGCTGCCAGAGAAAAGATATCTTAAGGATTTTTAAAATTCTGCATTAGAGTACAGATTTAAAAAATAATAATAAAAAAATATGTCAAAACTATCACCAAACCCCCACCCAAAATATTTTATTCTGAAAATAAGTAATTTTTTTCTTCCCCTAACAGACGCTGAATAGCATGACGAACTTTACACCATTTCAACAAATTTTTTCATCTGAAATGTACAATAATATACTATATAGCCAAGAAAACTTCTCTGATCCACTGCAATTTCATCTTCAATTATTAATTATCTGTTCCCAACAGGTTGGAGAAATTTTCTGCTTGCTTTGGCAGCTTCTCCTTTATTTCTATATACCTAACTGCTGATAATTCGTAGTTATCCTTAGCTAGAAATATTTATATTTACAGTTTGGAGAAAGTGTCTTCATTTCTGGTTAGTTAACATTGCTGATTCCCACAGAAGACCACAGACTATCTTCCATACAGATGTCTACATTAAGACAGGACAGACAGAGCAGTGATTGTAATGCTACACTTTAAAGATTCATTTCAACCCAACAGTTACCTAAATTATTCTATATTTTAATGACAGGATATAAAGAAACAAATTATTAGCAGCAAAGCCTACTATGGTTTAAAGTTCAAAGGAGGAGATTAAAATAACTTAGCTTTCTTGATAACTGTCTAAGCATAAGCAAAGCTTATGGGAAGATGGTCTGAGCAGGAAGACAATTTTGGTTAACTGACAGGGAAGTCTTAGGTGAGGACACAGCAGAGGTGAGTTGCTCTGGCATGTAAGGGTAAGAAGCCACACAGTCTGACAGTTCCCACAGCACCTTAGAAACCACTCATAGTCTGGTCCCGCCTCTGCTATTTTAGGTGAATTTTAGTTTTGTTTTCCTGTTTCTTTCTAAAGCTGTTATCCTCAAAGGTATTTGTTTAAAAGGAAATTAGCCAGCTAAGGAGATCTGAAGATATGAGATTGATAAATTAAGTTGCACACACCAATAATGGCAATCAACAATATCAAATTGTTATTACCAATAACAGTGTAGGGAAATCACAAAGCTAGGGTGGCTATTTTGTATAGAAATAGAGACAAAACACTTAGTAAATTATAGTTATGTTACGTGTCATTTTATCAAATTTATGCCTGATGATTCATTACAGAAAAACACAGCAAGAATAACTGTAAGATATTTAGCAGTTACAAAAAGCTTAATAAAGCTTCTCTTTGTATACAACATGAGCTAAATAAGTCTTCCAGAAAATTGTCAAATACTTTATCCCTGGCTACCATGTTGTGTAGCACTATTGCTCCATATGCCTTTTGACCATATGATATGACAACAATTTCCTCTCCCAAAGAAACAAAAGAACAAATGTGTGTTTGTCCCATTTGTTTCTCCTATGTGAGGTGTGACAGATGCCCTCAGCCCCCCCAACCAAACCAACAGCAGTTTGGTACAGGCTCCAAAGGAGGTAAAGGCCCGAGCTGCAGCCAGGCCAAGAACTCCTTTTAGGAAACACACAAGGAAGCAGAACACCACACTGAACACTGATAAGTTGCAGGTGCAAGGAGTCTTCTGCATATTTTTCCTACTGTATGCAATTTGACTACGAGCCAACCACTTTATTCCATAAATATGACAGCCTGGGTGAGCCTACTTTGAGCTCTCTCTGCTAAACAAGTGTGGCTGTATGGCAATGGTCTTTTACTACTCACAGATCACTGGATGAGCCTAATTAAAGTTTTATAGTAATCATTTAGATTAGGTAAATGCATTTTAAATAGAATGAATGACTTAGACTTATAAAGTTGTGTGATTTTTTATATACTGTCTGCCTCACATTACTTAGCAAGCTGAATTTGCTGAAATCTTCAGCTGTATGTTGTAAAGTTCTGCTCAGGTTCACCAAACTCATATCTACTCATATGAAAATAAAAGCAGCTACAGACCATCATGGACACCTGCAAGATGAGGCCAGTTTTGCACTTTGCTGAGCCGTTGTGGTTTAACCCAAGCTAGCAATATAACCATGATAGCCACTCATTCACTTCTCCCCCCCCAGCCTGAACCAGGGAGATAACTGAAAGAAGGGACAAACTTGCAGATTGAGATAAACACAGTTAAGAAAAATGACAAAACAACACTAATATACTACTACTAATATGCTACTGCTATTGCATTTGAGTCACAACAACCCCTGGCAATGCTACAGGCTTGGGGAAGAGTGGCTGGAAAGCTGCCTGATGGAAAAGGATATGTGGGTGTTGATGAACAGCCAGCTTAATATGAGCCAGCAGTGTGCTCAGGCAGCCAAAAAGCCCAACAGCATCCTGGCTTGTATCAGGAATAGTGTGGCCAGCAGGACTAGAGAAGTGATCATTCCACTGTACTTATGAGGACTGGTGAGGCTCCACCATGAATACTGTGTTCAGTTTTGGAACCCTCATTATAAGAAAGACATTGAGGTACTAGACAGAGTGCAGAGGGGGGGCAACGAAGCTGGTGAAGGGCCTGGATCACAAGTCTTATCAGGAGCGGTTGAGGGAACTGGGGCTGTTTAGCCTTGAGAAAAGGAGGCTGAGGGGATACCTTATCACTCTCTCAAACTACCTGAAAGGAGGTTGTAGCATGGGGGGGTGTTGGTCTCTTCTCCCTAGTAGCAATTGATAGGATGAGAGGAAATGGCCTCAAGTTGTGCTGGGGGAGGTTTAGATTGGATATTAGGAAAAATTTCTTCACGGAAAGGGTTGTCAGGCATTGGAACAGGCTGCCCAGGGAAGTGGTGGAGTCACCATCCCTGGACGTGTTTAAAAGGTGCATAGATGAGGTTCTTAGGGACATGATTTAGTGCTAGAGTTCGGTTATCATTGGACTTTATGATCTTGAGGGATTTCTTCCAACTGAAATGATTCTACGATTATATTCTATGATTCTATTAATAATAATATAAAATGGAAATAGAATATAAAATAAAAGACACTCAATGCAGTTCCTCACAAACTCCATCTGCACCGAGCAGCCAGTCCCAGGAAGCAGCACCCTGGTCCTGAACAGCTGACCCCAGAGAGAGAAGAGAGAAAAAGGCCCAGAGTCCCTCTGCAAAATGTCAGGATGGCAAAAGGCCTATGATACTGTAAAATCGGCAAACTGAAGAAACTTCTAAAGCCAGAGTTTAAGGCTTTAGAAGTGGCATTCCTTTATTAGCATCAGGCTCACTCACAGGATAGCTCCACCTAGTGAGGGCACCAAAATAGGTCCAGACAAAGG
This sequence comes from Patagioenas fasciata, assembly GCF_037038585.1. NCBI lineage: Eukaryota > Metazoa > Chordata > Aves > Columbiformes > Columbidae > Patagioenas > Patagioenas fasciata. The sequence goes on from NC_092559.1 coordinate 46,041,176, forward strand.
TTATATCCACACAGATCATACATATTAATTACATTTCCAAGAAATCTTTTGCATATGCATTATATTTCTTGGAACCACTTCGCATATGTAAATGTCCCCGTGCATGCGCAGTTCAGTGAGTTTGTGGTCTTTTCAGGGTCCTGAGAGGAAGTAAGACATCTTTCTCAGGCTGTCTGCTATTTGACCTCAAGTCCCAGGCAGGCACAGTTCCTTTGTTATTCAGCTTGTAAATGCAAAAACAGTCATAACTGGTCTTGTGCTGGTCTTACCACCTTATCTGCAAAGGAGTAAGGGCATGGTCTCCTAACCTCCTGCTTATCCTAACAAATACCATTCTTGTGACTTAACACCTAATAAGTGCCTAACACCTAACATCTGTGAACCTTATTCTTAGTAAGTGACTAACATCTATAAATTCTATTCTTATTAACTTATTTTATTACTAATTTCTGATTTTAGGTATCACCTAAATGAAGAAACTCCCAAACAGAACTCTCTCTCCAATAGGTCTCCATCCCAACTCTGAACCTAGCTGTAAGACTCGACTCTCCTTAAATCTGAAGCATGTTGTTAATGGCATGGAATATTCTTATTGATCAGTCTGGATGTCAGTCAAGGTCTGCCCCATCTATGCCCCCCTTCCTAGCTGTCTCACACCTGTGGGCAGAGCACTCAGAAGCCTTGGCTTCCAGACCAGAGCAATTAAAAATATTAACTCTGTCCCAGGGTGTTAGCTTCTTGTTCTTGCAGCTTAACACAGCCCTGAAATTTATGTTTAAGCTGTGCAACATAGGCATGGGCTTTTGATCTCTTTTTGATTTTTTTTTTTCCATTTCATTTCTGCTATTATACACTTTAAGTGCACTTCCAATTAATTGAGCAATAGGCATTCCTTCAGTCCCATTTACCTTTTGCAATTTCTTACATATGTCAATAAACAGAATATTAAACATCAAGCTATTATTTTCATTTTTTGGATCCAAATCAGTTCATATTCTAGTAGCTTTTAAATACAACCTCTCCCACATTCACATCCATCAAAACATTTAGATTTCCTTTTCATATCTCCAACTAGTGCATAAAATCCATGCGAATCAGAGTTTAACAACTTAAATTCTTTTCTGGTCTCAAAATTATTACATAACAATAAAAACAAATTAACATAAAGTACTGTACTTCATCCCATTTTCCCAGACTTCTGCAGAACAACATTAACTGCAATGTAGTACCAGAACTTAGAATACCATATTCAGGCCATTTTTCCTCATTATGCAATTTATACAAAACCCACAATTAAGTACAATATTGTTTCAAACTGTCTTTTATCAGAGGAGGATTCTTCTTATTTCTGAAATAACTTTTGCAACAAAATGTGCCCCCTGGTCAGAGGACATTCCCATCGGGATACCAAATCTAGGTATGATCTCTTTTAGCATGACTTTTACTATTTTTCTGGCCTTGTTGCTGCGACATGGGAAGGCTTCAGGAAAACTGAATTTTGTTCTGTGTTTTAGGATTGTTTTGAAACATAATTTCTACTTCTAATTTTTCTAATAAATCCCTACCAATTAAGGGTCAAGGGGTGTTACCCACTGCTTTCAAATCTTAAACTTCAGAGGTTTGAAAAACACACCCTAATACTGATTTCTTAAGAATAGTGCTAGGAATTGACATTCCCAACCCCACACAAGGAGGTGGGGGAAGGGAGAAGGCACAGAACAGGAGAAAAGGAATGGGGGGGAAAGGGGGGTTTACAGCGCGCTTATACAAATGCCACCACAGAGAAGCAATTGTAACAGCAACTAATGAAACAACTAACACATACTCGTGCACTTATAAACTAAAACAAGGACTTGAACAGAAAGACTCTCAATCTTATTTCAAAACTTTTTTTTTTCCCTTTTCCTTTTTTTTTTTTTTTTTTCTTTTTCTCAAACCTTATTTCAGACCTTAATTGTAGGGGCCTCTAACCCCATAACCCGTTTTTTTTTCAGTTCAACCCTGCAAAGCTTTCACGCTTTTGACTTAGGGGCAGGCAAACATTCTCCCCCGCGCCGTGAGGCTTTCATCGTGACTTATGAGCGGGCAACCCAACAGAAGAAAAAAAAAAAAAAGAATGCATTACTTACAAACTGATGTGATGGTTCTTGGTTCAAGACCTCAGCCGGTCTCCAGGGATCGAGGTGTTCCCCGAGAATCCCTTGGGGCCGGCTTGAGTTCCTACGATCCCAGGAGCTGTTGAGATTCAAGAGTGGGGTCCCATCTGGAGTGCCAGAACTGATACCGTAAAATTGGCCAATTGAAGAAACTTCTAAAACCAGAATTTAAGATTTTAGAAGCAGCATCCCTTTATTAGCGCCAGGCACTCGTGGGGATAGCACCACCAAGTGAGGGCAGTGAGTAATTCCCAGACAAAGGTCATATTAACGCTGATCATGCATATTCATTATATTTCCAGGAAATTCTTTAAATGTGCATTTCTTGGAACCACTTTAGCATATGAAAATGTCCCAGTGCATGCGCAGTTCAATCAATAAGGGGTCTTTCGAGGATCTTGGGAGAAAGAAAGTAGCCTTTCTCATGCTGTCCCCTGACTGAACTCAAGTCGTGGGCAAGCAGAGTTCCTTTGTTATTCAGCCTGTAACTGCAACTGCTCTCATCCCCATATCTTCTAAAAGCAAGCACATTGTTTCCTGGCCTTCTCCTGCTTATCTTAGTGAATACCATTCTTGTGACCTAATGCCTAATAAGTGCTTAACACCTAACATCTGTGAACCTTATTCTTATTAACTGTCACCGTTTACTGCAGGGGGACAATAAAACCGTGGCAGATGCTCTCTGTTAACCCCCTGTCCTCCCCACTAAGGAAAGGGAGTAGGAGGAAAAGGGAGAGAGACTTGCAAGTTGCAAAAAGTTAAAAATGCTTTACTAATGTTAGTAATAAATAGAGAAAAAAATACAAGATATACAAAACCAATCTTGAATTTCCTGGGGCAGCGCAGTCACGGCTGTGGCAGAGCTGGCACTGCTCCAGTGGCTGCAGGGCAGGCTGGACTCCACAGTAAACCGGAACTGGATTCAGGGATACAGGGCCTGGAACCAGGCCTCGGATTGCAGGGACAACAAGCCGGGTCCTCTTCAGATGCTGGCCATAGTCGAAGAGAGTGAGACCCTCATGATTTCCTACTTTTATAGGGTATATGACCTGTACGGGATGGAATACTTGGTCAATTTTAGTCACCTATTCCTTTTGCCCCTCCTTGCAAATATGCCCCTCTTACTTACGGGATGTGCAAAATTTATCAGTAACCTTTGCTGCCATACCAATAAGTCTAAACCTGGGTCTCTTCTGCATACCATTGCTGCTCCATACCATTATCAGCTCCAGAGCGAAGAGTGTCTGAAAATACATGCAGCCAAATTCGGAAAAGTGCAGTTACTTAAACGAACTTAGCTGAAAGGAAATTTCACTAAAAGAGAAACTGGTCTTGTTTTTAACAAAACCAGGACATTAACTTATTTTATTACTAATTTTTGACTTTAGGTATCAGATATAGTTTTAAAAAAACAACACATGAGAAATCTCACTGATCACTTGAGAACTCAGGGAATGACCTGAGGTAATGATATTTCATAGAATCATAGAACTGTTTAGGTTGGAAAATACCTTTAAGATCATCTATTGCATTAAGATAATTAATTTAGCAGAAGTTAAGCCCTGTGCAAGGCAGCTAGCTTGAACTCCTGAGTGATGCAAATAACCTCAAGTCAGCACTATAAGTCTGATGGTGTTCAATGGCCAATCTGGCATGCAGATTCAAGAATAGTATAATATATACTACAGGTCTGGGCACATTAACATTGAATTCACACAATTAAATTCATGAATAGCGCAGGCCAGTCATGATCATTGAATCTTCGTGCTGCACAGATTCATGAATAGTACCATATACGCACTGCACAGATTCACGAAAAGCATGAGAGATACTATAGGTCTGGCTGCATTCTATTATAGGTCTGGGTGCATTCAATGAGAAATTCTCATGACTAGCTCCAGAAATAATGAGGTTTATTAAAGCAACAGATGCAAGTTCTTTTAGATGCTGTTGATAAATACACTGTCTGCAAAAAAACACTTCGGTTGCAAAAGTACACTTTCATTTAAATAAGATGTTAGTTGCAAGAAATAAGTATTGGCACCAAATATATATAAATTCTAAGATGACTATATAGCACTACTAATGTGATAAAAAATACAAGCTTGAAGTCTAAGTGTCCCAGGGAAAACTTGGTATAACTAAGTGCACAAATCTTACCCAAGAGCATCTTCTTGAGGGTGGGGAAGATAGGCTCAGCCCATTGACTGGTCCCAGAAGTCCTGTTATGCTGTTCCCTTGACTTCTCAGTGATGGTGTCTTCCTCCCACCCTTCCTCTATTGTTAGGGTATTTTATACTATTTTCTACATTTAGGTGGAGCTTGAGTGACTCTAATCATACATATCTTTGTTATTGATTGGTTTAGAAATCCTCGCTTTGATTTTTAAAGTAAAAACCTCACTACGCATGCTTGAAGGCAGGTACCCTCTGAGATGGAGGTGTGTTTTGGTATTATAATGAGATTATAATGAGCAAAATTCATCCATTGGACGAATTTCTGGCTCAGTAACTAGCATTTTGGATGCAATTGAACATTTATCCTTTTTAATTGACAGTAGCTATACCTTATCTTCAAAACTGACAGCAGCTATACCATCTGGTTCTTGTACCTGTGCCTTGTTATAACAGGGCCTGGCCATGATACCTTCATATCACTCCGCCCCCCGTGTCTTTTAATTGATACTACACTGAGCTTCCTCATACACTACCAATTAAGAATGCAGGCCAGGGGTGTGTGGGGTGAAATCATACAGCGCAGCTGCCTTATATGCTGAAGATGTGGATATAGCTTTATTATCAAGAAGTCTATCATTGATAATTAGTTTCAATAATTTTTCTTTTCAGTAATTATTCCACATCATCAAGTCCAACCATTAACCTAGCACCGCCAAGTACACTACTGAACCGTGTCCCTAAGCACCACATCTACACATCTTTTAAATATCTCCAGGGATTGTGACTCAATCACTTCCCTTTCATTATTTGGTTGCAAATGTCTTTCTGGATACAGATAAAATAAGAATTTGAGCAATTCATTAGAGTTGTGATTGCAGTGACAGCCCAAAAACACAGCAATCTCCCATGGGGGTTCATTGAGTTACTTCTACCTCCTCACCCATACTCACTCTTTCTTTGCCCATGCCTCACACAAAGCAAGAAGTTTTTAGGAAGCACCATGAAATGGCTCTTCCTAGTATTATCATGTTCTACGCGGAGGATGACTATTTCACAAAACTTCTGCTTTAAGATTAAATAACTTTTTGAGGATAACTTCACCCCAGAGAAGAGTTTACAGCTTCTACACTCAAACAGTTCCACTACAAAAAAAAAAAACAGTGGCCACTGAACAGTTTCTTTCAGAGAGCCTCTGCACTTTTCATGGTTAGACACCTATGGAAACAATGTGTTTACAGAGACCTCCTACTTGCTAATACTAGTGGAAATACAGCATCCAAAATTTCCCTGGAGATTTCTTGCTTGCAGCAAGCAGATATGCACCTTCCAAGCATCTTCTTGTGGGACATAAAGCTAAACAGAATTCTCAGAAAACGTTATTTGAGCTTACAATTTACTTAACAAATCTTGACCCAAGAGAGGTATAGGGCTTTCTGGCAAATACAAGAATTCATCTGTTAAAACTTTGTACCAAATTTGGCATTCCATTGGTTTCAAAAAATGGTGTCTCTCTCTCTCTCTGTCTCTCTCTCTGTCTTCTCTTTCCCATGACCTCAAAAACTAGCACGGTGAATTTACTAAGAAATCTCTTACAACTAGTTACCACAGAATAAGTCTATTAAAAAAATTTTGGTTTAATTTCCCAGCTTCATTAGAACTATGGATCCACTGGGGATGCCTTTAAATTTCACCCTCAAACTCTTTCATTCATTATTACAGTTCTCCAGTGGCAATATCGCTGCGACAGTTTAGATACAGCCAAGGCCACACAGGTGGCGTAATTGCTGGTACCAAGTGGGAGCTGCCAGGCCCAGGCAGACTCCTTGGTTACAATGAGCTGAGTTTATCTTGAAACTTGACGCAGGCCTGAAATTTATATTCAAGCTGTACAGCACAGGCCTGGGATATTTTGCTTTTTTATTTTTCCATTTCATTCCAGCCATGATACACTTTATATGCAATTTCAATTAGCTGAGCAATAGTTACATTCCTCAACCCCATTTACCATTTGCAATGTCTTACAGATATCAATAAAGAGCATATTAACCATCAATCCATTATTTTCATTTTCCTAGCTCCAAATCAGTTATTTAAACTGTAATATGTTTAAACAGATACCTACAAAGAGAACGGGTTAATAATGAAAAGTATCTCACAGAGTGTTCTGCAAGTTTTCTGTGACTTGTGTGTTAGTTAATTCTCTCTCAGTTTGTTGAAGTTCATACCATTCTGCCTGTAAAACTGTCTGCAATGATTTAATGATCTCTTGCAGAGATTTTTTTTTTTTGTCCTGCTCTTCTCGCTTTAAAAGTAACATTAATTGCAACAAAGTATTATACTTCAAGATTCTATTATTTGGCCACTTTTCCCAATCATCTAACTTACACAGCAACCAGCATTGATTACAATATTTCACAAGATCCTCTTTCCTCATATTTCCAAGTGCTTTCCTATGTTTTAAAACACCTCCCAATAGTGATTTCTTAGGAACACAACTGAAAACAGTTGTTCTCTATCCCATCTCATAAGTAAAAACCATGAGAAGAGGGAGGGAGGAGGGGGAAGCACGGAGCAGCTTGCAGCGCAAGTGGGAGAAGGAGGGAGAAGGCTTACAGTGCACTTACACAAACAATACCACAAAGAAACAATTGTAACAACAACCAGTAAAACAATTAACTCACATTCCTGACAAGCTGCTTGATTTTCAGAAAGGCAATACACAGAAGCACGTAATATGTGCTGTAAAACTCGTGAATATAGCTTATGTACAGGGGAAGTAACTTGTTCTATTACTAATGCAATCCCGCAGATCTCTTGTTCAACAAGGACTGCTCATCCCTGTTAGACCCAGGGATGGTGTAGCCACAAAAATTTACTCACCTGCTGGACTGCGTGGTCACCGCCACACACACTGCTCAATGAAGAGCCTCACAAGGGTCAAACACTCACACAGGGCACCATTTGTGGCAATGAGGAACGATTCATACAGACGCAGACAGAGACACACACACACAAAGTTATTGTTAGCAGAGAGAGCAGAGCTAGGCAGAGCTGAGCAGAGCTGAGCCAGGCTGAGCTGATTTTTATTAACAGTTCTCAATTTATAGGTTTACAGATATGGGCCTGGATCAAGAGGTTAGACAGGATGTTTTTTAAAAAAAGTTATCCCAAACATACCACACTCGTGACTGTTTTCCGTCACGTTCCCATGCATATCTTGTGGGTGGTGTTCCGACCCACTCATTCACATGCCCAGGCCCAACAGTCACATATCATACATACGGGGGCAGTTTTCCAGCCCGAGATATAATTCTCACTAGCCTGGGCTATCATTCCTTACACTCATAAAAAACATACTTCTGTATAACCTGTCCAAGGCCCTTTAGCTGGAACTGCACATCCTGCAGTTCCCACACTATGCAGAACATCCTCCCAAATCAGGATACTTTTAGTCATATTAAAAGGTTTTACTATTGAGTGTCTCTGGCTATCTGGTCTTGCTGATGAATGTAAGCTGACCTTGAAACAAATATTTACTGGAATTTTTTTCTTTTTTTTTGTGTGACTGAAAATTTGGAATGCAGCTTTTTGTCTAAACTTGTTGCAAGTGTACTGTACTGTAGTCTAAAGTTTCTACAGCTGAACTCATGATTTCACAAAAATAAAAAGAGCAAGAACAACATTAAGGAAGGTCTTATTTTGACAAAATTGTTTGTTGTAAAAGACAACTTGCTGGCTATTTAGATTTAGTCGAGGAACCTTGGTTTGGGTTTACGTTATGTATAATGTGATATCTTCTTCATCCTCTGAGCTCTTGTTCCATTAACGAACACTAAGAAAACTGTGGAATATCTTACAGACAGTCATCTTCAGTTGCTAGAACAACCTTGACCAAAATAGAATGAAAAACCAGAATGTTTTTGTACAAGAAAAGATATTTACAATGTGTTAGCCAAACTGCCAGAGCGTGTGCAAGATTAAATAAACCAATCACAAGATAACTTTAAGCATGTGAACAGCTGGCAAAAGCCAATTAAAACAGAAAGTTAAACATGTGTACAACAGCTACTAACTATAAATCTAAGTGCCTTGCGGAAATAAAGGGTCTCTTGGTTCACCTACACCAGGAATCTGTGTCGTCAATCCCTCAGAAAACCACTTCCTCTGGGAAGAGGTTTATTATTGTCATTTATTATATATGTGTATATTAGTATTAAAGTAAAAAAAAAATTACATTAAGACAGTACACAAAAATCCTGACATTCTATTAACAAAGCAAAAGACAAAGAATATTATAAAATGACACACATTCGAGTTACCTTGGACATACAAAAAAATTTTCACATCTTTCAGCTAAATTACCTGGAAGGATGTACTCAAAGCTTTCTAAACCTATATATTATGCTCACATTTAAATAATCTGTTGGTTTTGGTTGTGGAGAGTCTCTGGCTGTGTGCTGTGAACAAGCCAGGGCTTGATGCGGCTGTGCTACACGGAAGGATTTCCCTGAGACACCAGAGACAAAAGGACAGTAAACAGAAGCCGGTCTGCCCTCGACCCAGGCTGCAGGAGGGGCGTTGCCGCTGCGCATGAACAGTCTGTGAACAGTGCCCTGCAGCCAATCACCATAGTGGGGGGGGATGAGTGACTGTGAGTGTAACCAATTGTAGCCTGCACTTGCCGCATGGCCTTTTGGTATAGAGTATATAAGGCTTGGAAAAACGTGGTCTCGGGGACATTGATATTCAGTGTTGTTTAAGAGTTCATTAAAGAGTACGGATGGTAAATTCACATTGAATTAGACTCCTTACTCTCGCCCGGCCCGCCCGTTCGATCAAAGAGCTTATGCCGGCGTCTGGATTCGTCGAATTTGCTACCGCCACATTTGGTAGCAGAGGATGGTTCGTTAGCAGAGCATAACGCTTCGGATCTACATATGGTAGCAGATGGATGGATCGTTAGCAAAGCATATCGCTCCGGATCGAAATTACTGCGGTGAGCAGCGTTCATAAAAACGGAGCCAAGCCGGGGTGTGGGATAGTGTGCTTAGTCCGATATCAAAAGACGGGCACCAGTCGAGCTGGCCACTTGCATCCTACGTTAAGACCGCGCTGATAAGATAATGGATATTGAAACAGCCGCGGCACTGCTGACGACTATTCTCTCTAAGAGAGGTATTGAATCGTCACAGGAAAAGCTAATCACATTGATTTTTTTAGCTCAGAAGTGGGGACACTTTGGGGAAGTTCCACTTTTGTTTTCCCCAACGGAATGGAGATCAGTGGGGGACACTATGTGGGACAAAACTATCAGAGGGGAAGAAGAGAAAGAAATTAAATCTGTGAGAGAATTGTGGAAAACCGTATTAGAATCATTAGAAGTTATGAAATCGGAACAACGTGCCGCCCTAAGAGCCGCGGAGGCGCTTGTCCCAGAACAAACCTGGACTGATAAAACTTGTCGTCCAAAAGAAAAGAGGGGCCTGTGGGCTACTCTGTGGGGTCTGCCTGCCGTTCGGGGTGGTCGCGGGGTCCCGGCTCAGCCAATACTTTCACAATCCGATCTGCAACGCGGATTAGAAACTGCGCGGCTCGTAAACAAAGAACCGGAAGTTTCCCCCTCCGAGTCTCTGGGGCAATGTCCCAAGAAGGCGGAAGTGCAACTAGTCGACTGTCCGGATGTGGGAGGCCCTGAGTGCCGCCCTCCTCCTACCGCTCCGCCTCTGCCCTGCCCCGAGCCGGACGCCCCCCCTCCCTCCGAGAAAAGCATGGGGGCCGGGCCCGGACCGGCCCGGCCCGGACCGGCCGCGGCGCAGCCGCCGGGGCCGGGGCCGCCTCAGACTTTGCCTCCGCAAGCACCCGCGGAAGTTTTTTGTGAGCCTCCTCCTACATCATTGGGCTCACCCCAAGCAGTAGAGCAGTTACTGCAAGTCATTACCAACAAGCTTGAACAACTTAACTTAAGAGTGTCAAATGTAGAGAAAAATAAGGAACAAATTGAGTTTCAAAAACCAGCTTGCCCTTCACAAACAATGCAATCAAAGGTGCCTATAGATTCTACTGACCAGCCACAGCCCCGACGTGGCAGATGGTCAGGGGTCATCAAAGATGCCATTCTAGAAGGTGATTGGTCTCCAGCAAAATTAGCCCTACCGGTGATTCAAAATATGAACACTCAGACAGCGGTATGGGAACCACACAATTGGAAAATTTTGCAGCAAGCAAAACAAACAATCATGAACTATGGTATACGTTCAGCAGCTACCAGACACAAAGAACATCTCCGAACCTGTATCACAATCAGCGACACAACCGTGAACCAGGCTTCTTTCACCTCAACAAGCCAAGCACCGCAGGAAGCCTCGGAGTTGATGTGGAGACAGCAGTAGATATTACATTGACCAATACTGCAATTCATAGAATACCAACTAATGCTAAAGGACCTTTATTTCGACAAGATAGTCTCATTGGAGGCCTATTGATTGGCCGTTCTTCTGCTAGTATCAAAGGTCTTATAGTAATACCAGGTATAATTGATGCAGATTTCACAGGAACTGTTCAAATCCTGGCCTACACTCTGCATCTGCCAATTTTTATTCCTTCTGGGAGTAGAATACCTCAGGTAGTAGCACTGGAAAACTGCCTACCAATGCTTCCAGGAGTTCCTCCAGCATCCTCAACAGAAAGGCGTGATAAAGGATTTGGATCGACAGGTCCTGCAGTTTGCTTCACCTCATCAATGACTCAGCGTCCCATGTTACATGTGCAACTATTTCAATCTGATTCTACTGTTGTTGTAGATGTAAATGCAATGCTTGATACTGGAGCTGATGTCTCCATCATTAGTCAATTCAAATGGCCACGAAATTGGAAACTTCAAAAATCAATCTCTTCCACTGTTGCTGGAGTAGGGGGTCAAACTACTCCAAATATAAGTGTTGATCCCATTTCGATTAGTTTCCCTGAAGGTCAATGTGTTACCCTTAGGTTGTATGTAATGGAATTGCCAAGCAGCCTTGAGGCGCTTATTGGCCGTGACGTCTTGGGGCAACTTGGTGCCGTGTTAACTACTTCACCTTTTCCTTAGTGGTCACTGGAAAGCAGTTGCCCAACCCTCCATTGACCTGGCTAACAGATAGCCCAGTTTGGGTTGACCAGTGGCCATTAACAGAAGAGCGACTGCAAAAGGCACGTGAATTAGTAGAAGAGCAATTAGTTGCAGGCCATATCAAGCCTTCTACTAGTCCATGGAATACCCCAATTTTTGTAATACCAAAAAAGAGTGGAAAGTGGCGATTATTACATGACTTGCGAAAGGTAAATGATCAAATGCAAGCCATGGGTGCTTTACAACCTGGATTACCATCACCTGTAATGTTACCAGAAAATTGGCATATTCTAATTATAGATTTAAAGGATTGTTTCTTTACCATTCCTTTACATGAACAAGATACACAGCGTTTTGCATTTACACTGCCTTCAGTAAACAAAGCGGAACCAGCTAAAAGGTATGAGTGGGTAGTGCTACCGCAAGGTATGAAAAATTCTCCTACACTGTGCCAAATGTATGTTGCATGGGCACTTCAACCTATTCGTGCATCATGGAAACAAACAATTATTTATCATTATATGGATGATATTCTGTTCTGTCAACAAGCTGAGTTCACAGAAAGTTCCATAGTCCAAATTACGATCAAACTCAAAGAAAAGGGGTTGGTTATAGCTCCAGAGAAAGTTCAAAAGTCTGCACCTTGGAAATACCTTGGTTGGTCCATTTGTGATGCACAGATTCGTCCACAAAAAATTGAATTACATACTGATTTACAAACATTAAATGATGTCCAAAAATTGTTAGGGGACATACAATGGATTAGAAATTGCGTAGGCATTACTAACAATGATATAGCACCTCTTACTTCACTTCTAAAAGGAGGTGATCCAGCTAAGAAAATAAGCTTAGAGTCCGTGCATCTCAGATGTCTTTCTGATATTACACAAAAAAGTACAGACAAATTGGTCTAGCCGAAGACTTTCTGATCGACCAGTTTCCCTCCTTATTAGCAATCTAGAACATCCGTGTGCAATCATCTGCCAGTGGCAAAACAAAAACGGGGAATTCCCCATAGATGTTGCTACAGATTCTTCCTTTTGTGCCACTGTCAGATTGAAAACAGAAAATGATTTGCGATTATTAGAGTGGATTTTTCTCAGTGTCCAACCAAAATTCAGTATTCAAACGAGACCAGAAGCAATTGGAGAATTGATTCGAAAAGGAAGATCTCGAATATTAGAAATTAGCGGTCAGGAACCAGATGACATCAGTATTCCGATAAATGGAGCCGATTTAGAATGGTGGCTGAGACATTCGATGCCTATACAGAATGCATTATTAGGATTTATAGGCAAGGTACATTCACGACAACCAAAAGGTAAACTATGGCAATTCCTTAGAACAAATCAGTGGTTAGAGAGAAGCAAAGTAAAAGCAAAACCTGTTGAAGGCCTTACAGTATATACAGATGCAGGAAAACGAAGACACCAGGCAGCATGTGTCTGGCAAGAGAATAGTCAATGGAAACAGCATTTAATTGAAGGTTCAAAAGAGGATTCATTGCAGACTTTAGAGCTCACAGCAGTAATATGGGCCTTAAATAATTGGCTGAAATCTGCTTTAAATGTTGTCACAGATTCTTTGTATGTAGCAGGTGTAATACCCAGAATGGAAAATGCCCTGTTAAGACAATCGAATAATCCTCGATTAGGAAAATTGTTTGTACAATTGAGAGCTATTTTAAATCAAAGAAAAGAACCCTGTTGTGTGATTCACATCCGCAGTCATCAATGGAATCTTGGTCTAGGTGAAGGAAATCAAATTGCAGATAGTTTAGTAAGTTCAGTACAGCACATGCCTCCAACAGATAAATTCCAACAAGCGAGACAAAGTCATGAGAGCTTTCATCAGAATGCCAGAGGTCTCCAAAGACAATTCGATTTAACTTTAAATGAAGCAAGAAGTATTGTACAGGCATGTCCTCAGTGTGGAAGCCAGATGTTAGGTATAGGAATCGGTGTCAATCCTCGAGGTTTAAAAGCCTTAAAATTATGGCAAATGGATGTGACACATGTGCCAGAATTCGGAAGACTTAAATATGTGCATGTCACAATTGATACTTTTTCAAAAATGATATGGGCTACTGCTTTACCAGGAGAAAAAGCACTACATGTATGTAAACATCTTACAGCTTGTTTTGCTGTAATGGGTGTCCCAGAAAAGATTAAGACAGACAATGGCCCTGCCTATGTTAGCCAGAAAGTTAGAACTTTTCTAATGAAATGGGGAGTGAAACACGTTACAGGTATACCTCATTCCCCAACAGGCCAAGGAATCATCGAGAGAGCACATCAAATGATTAAAGGGTATTTGAGCAAACAGAAGCAGGAAGAGTTAGATTGTCAACAGCGTTTAGCAAAGGTGTTGTTTACCTTGAATTATTTATGTCTAACTGGAGACCATGAGGAGCCTCCTGTGATCATTCATCATTATCAGATCAGACTAGGAAGGAAAAACACTTTACCGGAATTCATGGTGAGATATCGTGATCCCACCACTGGATTGTGGAAGGGACCAGTACCTGTTATTTTTAATGGTAGAGGGTATATGTGTCTCTCCACAGATCAAGGTCCATTGTGGGTTCCAAGCCGAGCAGTAAAGCCGGAGTTGAAACAAACTCAACCAAGTCAACTCCCTGCAGCAGAACCTTCGGAGGTCACAGAGTGAGGTGTAACCTTTGCATTGATTTAGCTGTGACATGTATGCGTACTATAGTTATATAAGTAGATCTTTAAACACCACTACCTCTTGAGTAAGTTTATCAACACCCAGCACATCGTTTGTTATAAGTTGAGTATCTTTAAACCAAAGTTCTTGGAATTTGTTTAATCAATCCATTGCGATATTTAAACGGCAATGGAATACCTCAGGTTTATTGCAAAGTGCACTGTTTACGTTGATTGTTGTTGTTATTTATATGTTATGTATAAGTTGTTTTTTATCACATATCAAAAAAGGATTAGAACACACAGCTAATCAATCCTGGCTTGTCCAAAAAGAAAAAAAAAAAGGAGGAATTGTGGAGAGTCTCTGGCTGTGTGCTGTGAACAAGCCAGGGCTTGATGCGGCTGTGCTACACGGAAGGATTTCCCTGAGACACCAGAGACAAAAGGACAGTAAACAGAAGCCGGTCTGCCCTCGACCCAGGCTGCAGGAGGGGCGTTGCCGCTGCGCATGAACAGTCTGTGAACAGTGCCCTGCAGCCAATCACCATAGTGGGGGGGGATGAGTGACTGTGAGTGTAACCAATTGTAGCCTGCACTTGCCGCATGGCCTTTTGGTATAGAGTATATAAGGCTTGGAAAAACGTGGTCTCGGGGACATTGATATTCAGTGTTGTTTAAGAGTTCATTAAAGGGTACGGATGGTAAATTCACATTGAATTAGACTCCTTACTCTCGCCCGGCCCGCCCGTTCGATCAAAGAGCTTATGCCGGCGTCTGGATTCGTCGAATTTGCTACCACTACATTTGGTGGTGTTTTTGTTTGATCAGGCATGTTCATGTTACACTGCAGTTATGGTATCCTGTGTCTCTTAGCAAATTTAACAATTACATCGCTTCCAAAAGCCACACACTATCTTCTCAGCTAAATGTGGACTTAGAATCATAGAATAGTTTAGGTTGGAAGAGACCTTCAAGGGTCATCTAGTCCAACCCTCAAGCAATGAGCAGAGACATCTTCAACTAGATCAGGTTGCTCAGAACCCCATACAGCCTGACCTTGAACGTTTCCAGGGATAGGGCATCTACCACCTCTCTCGGCAACCTATTCCAGTGATTTACCACTCTCGTAAAAAATGTCTTCCTCGTGTCTAGCCTGAATCTACCCTCATGTCTATCCTCTTTTAGTTTAAAACCATTACCCCTTGTCCTATCATAACAGCCCCTGCTAAAAAGTCTGTCCCCATCTTTCTTTTAGGCCCCTTTTAAGTACTGAAAGGCTGCAATGAGGTCTCCCCAGAGCCTTCTCTTCTCCAGGCTGAACAATCTCAACTCTCTCAGCCTATCAGAGGCATTCCATCCCTCTGATAATTTTTGTGGCCTGCTGGAGCGAATAAAGGACCCTGCACTCCGATTCAATGTGAATCACGCAAAGCCATTTATTACAGAAACAAGCCTCCTTATATATGCAACTATTCTCTGATCACGTGTCCACGCTCCAAGCATGCATTCACTAATTGGATATCATCTATGTTCACAAACTGTCCACGTGCTGGAGTCTCACTGCTGATAGATCTGTTGATTTACATCATGTTGAGGCACTGTTATGTAGAACTGCATCACCCCCACATCAGGGTTTTCAGCTTTCTGAGGTGGCCTTGAAATTCCTTTGGGCCTGGCTAGTTCAGTAACAAATCTCCATCTAACAGAAACCCATCCACAGTGGCCCTCCTCTGGACCCTCTCCAACAGGTCCGTGTCTTTCCTCTAGAGGTGGACACAGTACTCCAGGTGTGGTTTCACCAGAGCAGAGTAGAGGGGCAGAATCACCTCCTTCAACCTTCTGGCCACACTTCTTTTGATGCAGCCCAAGATATGATTTGCTTTCTGAGCTGCAAGTGCACATTGCTGATTCCTGTCAAATCTTTCATCCACCAGTACTCCCAAGTCCTTCTCTGCAGGGCTGCTCTCAATCCCTTCATCCCTCAGCCTGCATTGATACTGGGGGTTGTCCTGACCAGGTGCAGGATCTTGCACTTGTCCTTGTTGAACCTCATGAGGTTTCCATGGGCCCACTTCTCGAGATTGTCCGGGTCCCTCTGGATGGCATCCCATCCCTCAGGCATGTCAACTGCACCACTCAGTTTGGTGTCATCCTCAAACTTGTTGAGGGTGCACTCGATTCCACTGTCTATGTCATTGATGAAGATATTAAATAGTACTGGTCCAATAATAAAAACTTACACTGTTGGTTTGTACAACATTTGTTGATTTATCCTTGCTACAGAAATATGCCATATAGTCTTCCCAGGGCCCATAAAAAAGATCTTTGTACTTTGATCTTGTTTCACAGAATTGAATGGCAGAAACTTTATCAACTTTTACAAGAATAAAGCTAGACCCAGTAGGAGCCCTGAAACTGATGTGCATTAAAAAAAAATAAAACAAAATAAAAAGGCGGTCTCTCCCACTGACTTGTTGATTACATTTTCTCAGGTTACAGATAATTCTGTAACCTCTACTTTTATATCAGTCGGTGAAGCAGAGTCATCCTGGTTTTGGAACCATTGTTACTATCTTGACACAGAAAAAAAATATACCCATATAGAACTGGGTTTATTTTGATTACCTTTAAAAATAAAGAAAAAAAAAAGCAGCCTGATATTGCCTATATTCACTGTGATAGGAAAAGTAGTAGTGAGATAAATCATAAAAAACACCCCCATGAGAGTCTGAGCAGCTTTCTAATGGCAAAGAGAGTGAAGGTTTGGAACAGACAGTGTGGGAGCTTATAGAATCTGTCATTGGAGCTCTTTATGGACATTTCTCAGTAATGATTTTGGTACAGTTGATCCTGCCTTCTGGCAGAGGGATAATTAAATGAAGTCCTGAGATCTCCTCCAGCCCCGTTTCCTGTGATTAGTTTTCCCCTACAAGATCTCATTTTAAGGACCACATCATACAATTGCGTGAAGCTATACGGTGAATAATTTTTATAGCATGTTCCCCTTTCATACAGATTTTGCAAAAGGGCCTTTGTAAATAATACAGTTTATGATACCTGGGTCACAGAATCTAAACTCACCCTTGCACAGATTCTTCTCTTTCACATAGGGAAATATGAGAATTCTGAAGGCTATTAGCAAGAAAGTGCTAAGAGAAAAATGGTGCTGTTTGGCTGTTTTTTTTTTTTTTTGGTGTGGGGTTTTTTTTGGTTGTTTGTTTGTTTGTTTGTGTTTTTTTCCATTTGTTTGGTTGGTTTGTGTTGGTTTTTGTTTGGTTGGTTGTTTTTTTTAAATGTGATTTGCTCAGCTCTCCCATAAGCCTAAATTTCTTTCCATAAAATAGGACTCAATAGTTTGGCTTTGAGTTGCAATAAAACCATAAAACTAAAGACTGTCTTTAAGGCCTGACAGAATTTTTTCTTTACTTATTAAAATTTAGTATGCTACTCATCAGACCTGCAGTCTTACTAAACTTCAATTTTGAGGAAAACTGTCACTTCAGGTAACATGTATCTGGCCAATTTTCTTCTTTTTCCCTTTAACCATAACTTTATTTTTGTTCCTTAAAAGCATTAAAGTACAAGGATTTCTACTGAAATTGGTTCTTATCAATATCATGATGGTAATTTCATAAATCAAGTAGAATGGGATCAATAAAAATTGAAATCAGACTAAGTAATTTCTGAGCTCTCCCAGACAACGTACTAAGAAGCAATATATGTTGGAGAATGGCTAAATGAGAAAGGCCATGGATCATGGGAATGTTTGTACGGACAGAGCCAATTCTAAATAGTATGTTAGCAAGACTAGGCCTCAGGCCTTGGCTGAAACTGCTAGTCATGCTGACAGAAGCAGAATGGCAGGGACACCGCGACCCTGGAGTATCGTAAACAACTTTGAGGAGGTGAGAGCCGTAAGAATGAGGGGGTTGCACAACTAGCTAATCTCAAGTGGGAGGACTATGTAAATGATTAATTAGTGACTTAAACCAATCATAGATTGACTAGTAGGCATAATTAGTGTGAACTGTATAAATGAGCGCTATTCGGGCTAATAAAGTGAATCATGCTTTATCACTCACACTGAGTTGGCTGCATGTTATTCCCCGCCACACACAAGTGGTGCCCGAACAGGGACCTATGGCAACTTTATCGTTCGGAGCGTCGGACACAGAGAAGCACCGGTAGCAGCGACCGGGGGGTAAAGATCGACCAAACACTGATTTCTACGGCGTGTCTACCATAGAAACCTGAACTGTCCAAAAGGGGTTCACCATCTGTGAGGGCTGCTGGAAAGGCTGCAACAGAGAACTGTGTAAATGAATTGATCAAGGTGCCTTAATCAAGGAGCAGAAAAGAGTGCCGGCAACATGGATCTCGAGGTAGCCCTAGATCTTTTACAGCGCTTTTTAGAAAAGCGGGGGATAGATTGCATTAAGCAATTGTTGGGTTTAGTCGCATTAGGAAGAGTAAAAGGGTGCTTTCAGAACCCTGACTCACTTTTTGACGTAGTGGAATGGCGAAGGTTAGGTGATGTTTTATAGGATATGGCTATAGATGAAGATAAATCTGTAAAAAAGTTAATGAAGCCGTGGCATGAGATAGTTAATAATATTAAGAGATATCAGTTAGAAAAGAACCTAGCAGCAGTAGCTACGGAATGGTTGGGGGGCGCGGAAGCTACAGCAGGACTTTTAACTTTTGGGGGGAATCATATTCCTGTGCCTGCTACGGGGTGTCCTATCCCAGTACATCATGAAGCAAAGGAACCGGGTACGGAACCGCCTCCCATTCCCCCATGATCTAACGTAACTACTGCGGAACCATCTGCCCCCCCTCTATCTGAGGAGGAGGAGATGAAACCAGTACGCTTTCAGAATAAACCAAAAGAGAACGATAAAGAATTTACAACTCCAGCTCCCATGAGCCGCCCTAGGGTGACTCCTGTGAATTAGAGGAGAATCATAAGACAAGCAGTGGAAGAAAAACAATTTGATGTGGCTAGTAATATTTCTGAAAGCTTTGCTTTTCCAGTGAAATACGATGTGGGGAATGTATGCATCAATCCCTAGACTGGAAATTACTATCTCAATTGAGAACAACAGTGAATGAATCAGGAATACATGGCGAACCAACAAAACAACTGTTAAATTACATCTGGGGAGGAACCATCCTATGCCCAGAGGACATTAAAGGTATTATTAGGATGATTATGACTCAGTCGCAACAGTTGTTATGGCAAGCACATTGGCAGTGATATTGCGAAGTGTCCGCTCACCAACTTCGGCAGCAAGGTGATGGTCTTTGGGGAGTAACAGTCGAACAGTTAATGGGAATGGGTAGATATGCTTCCATTGACATGCAGATTCAGCAGGGACCGGATGTTTGCTTAGAGTCTATGCGAACCGCGCGATTAGCGATAGCAGCAGTTAAGACAAGCCCTCCCTCACCATCATACATGTCAATAAAACAGGGCAGAGATGAGACTTTTGCGCAATTTGTAGATAGGGTGACTTCAGCGATAGACCAATCTGATGTGCAAGAGTGGATGAAGGGAGCATTATTGAGGCAATGTGTTATGGAAAATACTATTACCTCCACCAAGCCTATCATACTAACCTTGCTGGGAGATGCTACCATAGAACAGATGTTAGATCGCATGAGCAGGGTGCCAGTGGGTCCACAAGCTATGTTAGTCGAAGCAGTGCGAGAGCTAGGAAAAGACCTTATACAGGCACAACAACAAGCCTTCGCAGCCTTAGCACCTCTAAAACAGCCTGAGACATGGCCCCGACTCACGATGCAGAGAGGAAACAAATGTTTCCGCTGTGGACAAGAAGGACACATCAGAAGACAGTGCCAGGCTCAACAAGTTTGGTGTGAGAACTGCAACATGAATAACCACAGTATCCCAGCTTGTCGTCGAGCGGGAAACGGACAACTGAGCGTGAGAGGCCACCGCGCTACAACAACAGTTGCGGCCCCCGTTCAACTGAGTGGAATGACAGGGCCAGCGCAACAACAGCAGCACCGAGTCCCAGCTCCAACCCGTTCCTACGCAATCCCTGCACCCAGCCACTAGAGGGAGCCTCGGTTTGGACTTGGCAACAGCAGTAGACTTCACATTGATAGATCAATGACCACAAAAGATCAACACAACCACGTTTGGACCTATAATGATTAATGGCAAGCCGCAAGGTGCATTGCTATTTGGACAATCATCAAGTGGATTAAAAGGACTCCTTGTTCTACCTAGGGTTATCGATGAGGACTTTAAAGGGACAATATTTATAGTAGTACAGACATCGTTTCCCCCATACATATTCCATCCGGAAGCAAAATTGCACAGCTAGTTCCTATTCCACAACTGACTGAAAACGTGGAAGCGTTGTCTCCAAAGGAACGAGGAACAGCTGGATTTGGATCAACAGGAGGCCTAGCCATGTTAACAATGGCCATGAATCGCCGACCAGTGACATCGGTTACACTGTGCAATGGAGGAGAGCAGATCATCTTAGAGGCACTCCTGGATACAGGAGCTGACCTTACCATCGTAGCAAAAGAACGATGGCCTCGTCATTGGCCATAGTCGCCCATGGCCAGAGGAGTAGAAGGAGTAGGAGGCTCCTTCTCCGTCCTGTGCAGCAGGGACCATGTTTCCATTGTCATAGATGGTAGGACAGCATCAACTCACATTACTGTTATGACCTTGCCTCAAGGAGTTAATGGACTAATTGGTCGTGATGTCCTGGACCAATTAGGAGTTATTCTCACCACCGAAAAGCCTTTTTAGTAACGGTCACTGCAGCCTGGACTTTCGTGATCCCATTGTGTTAGCTGACTGATTCTCCAATATGGATCGAGCAGTGGCCGTTGAAAAAGGAAAGTCTGGAAGCTGCACATCAGCTAGTAGAAGAAAAGCTACAGCAGGGTCATCTGAAACTATCTACAAGTCCATGGAACACACCTATTTTTGTAATCAAGAAAAAATCAGGAAAATTTCAACTTCTGCATGATTTACGGGCAGTGAATGCACAGATGCAAGCAATGGGAACTTTACAACCTGGATTACCTAATCCTGCGATGCTGCCCGATCAATGGCATCTGCTAATAGTGGACTTAAAAGACTGTTGCTTTACAGTTCGCCTGCATCCAGACGACACTCAAAGATTCACATTCACTTTACCATCAATAAACAGAGAAGCGCCTGCTCAACGATTTGAGTGGACGGTGCTTCCCCAAGGTATGAAAAACAGCCCAACACTCTGTCAGCTCTTCATGGACAATGCGTTACGACCAGTTCGATCAGCATGGCCAGGATCAGTAATATACCATTATATGGATGACATATTGATAGCTCAAAAGGAACCTTTTATTGAACAACAAGAAGAATTTTTATCACAGGCCTTAAAACGCAAAGGACTAATCATTGCTCCAGAAAAAATTCAAAAAACAGCCCCATGGAAATACTTGGGTTGGCAAATCTCTGAATCTCAAATTCAGCCACAAAAATTGGAAATGAAAACTGACATTCGTACGTTAAATGATGCGCAGAAAGTAATGGGAGATTTGCAGTGGCTAAGGCCAGTTGTAGGGATCCCCAATGAAGACTTAGATATTGTACGGCCACTACTGCAGGGAGTAGATCCAGCTAAACCTATACACGTGTCTCCTCAACAAGAAGAAACTCTCCAGCGAATAGCTACGCAAATCACCCAGCGTTGGGTTGATCGACGTGACCCAGATATTCCTGTGGATCTGACCATTCTCAACGGGCCCTCTCAACTCATAGGTGCACTGACACAGTGTGAAAAGAAAAAGGGGGAGAAGGTCCGAGTTTTAGAATGGTTGTATACAAAGCTGCCATCACAGAAAACAATACAACAAAAGCTAGAAAATTTAGCTGAATTAGTCAAGAAAGGAAGAACACGCATTCTACAGATTACAGGAACTGAATCAGGAATCATTAGATTATTCGACAATCAGAAGAACTTCAGATCAACTTGCTATCGACAGCAAATGATATAGTAGCGGACTCTATCAAGTCACCAATACTCCAGTGGGTTAGTCAAAACAGTTGGATCATGCCTTTTAAGAGAAGTGAGACGCCCTTACTCGATGCAATCACAATGTTCACTGATGCAGGGAAGAAGTCTTGACGAGCAGCTGCTACCTGGTTGGACAGTGGAGTGTGGCACCATCACATCCTCCCTGCGGTGCCAGGAGACTCACTCCAGACTCTAGAACTAGCTGTGGTAGTATGGGCTGTCCTTCAGTGGCATGACCGTGAACTTAACATTGTAACTGACTCACTTTACGTTGCTGGTATCCTACAAAGAATAGAGGGTGCCAGACTCAAGGAAGTTAAGAATCCTCGCCTTTATGAGCTCCTTCGTCAGTTACAGTCCGCATTACAACAGAGATGTCATCCGTATGCGGTCATCCACATCAGGAGCCATATGTGGACGGAAGGCTTGGGCGAAGGAAATCACAGAGCTGATCAATTAGTAGCAGTCACAGTACCACTGAATGACTTTGTCAAAGCATGAGAAACACATAGCATTTTCCATCAGAATGCCAAAGGACTACATAAGCAATTCAACATCACTATGGAAGAAGCCAAAGGAATAGTACGAGCTTGCTCAGAATGCAGTCATCATGGTCCAGGACTGGACATGGGAGTTAATCCTAGAGGCCTAGGACCATGTGAATTATGGCAGATGGACGTTATTCACATGCCAGAATTTGGGAGACTCAAATACGTACATGTAACGATAGATACATTTAGTAGATTTATATGGGTAACGCCCCAAGCCGGGGAAAAAGCGATACATGTGATACGCCATTTAACAAGTTGCTTTGCAGTAATGGGGGTCCCACAAAAGATAAAAACAGACAATGGACCAGCTTACGTTAGTGAAAAAATGAGAAAGTTCTGCCAAATGTGGGGGGTCACGCATGTCACAGGTATCCCCCATTCACTGATGGGACAAGCCATTGTTGAAAGGGCAAATCAAACACTGAAAAGGACCGCAGTGGGTTCCATCATGCTGGACCAAGGCTGTTCCCGCCATTGATGTTCCTCAATCCGATTCTCCAGAATGTCATCATACCAGTGCCCAGACAACAGAACAAATGGATCAGGAACTGTGTCTGTGTAATCACTTTAATGAGCATGGTAACATTAACTAACTGCTTAGTCCCAAAAACTGCTTTTGATCCTAGAGAAAATGTATGGGTAACCTTAAGTAGGTCACTTAACACCACTACCTTTTGTGCTAGCTTATCTACTCCCAGTGCACCCTTTATTACTTGTCTAATAGGAGTACCATTAAATGAGTCTGATTGGGAAATGTTAAACCAGACATTCAGAAATAGTAAAAAACAATGGGCAGATCCAAAGGGAAATAAAGAGAGATATCTTGGGAGAGCAAAAAACATGAGTGATTGGTTTGGAAAATATGATGTCTGGGATGACCGTCTCCCTATTGGCCCAGAACCCCAGGACGTTGAGCTTGTAGATTCCCTAAATGCTTCTTTTTGTGTCTTTGTTAACGCTTCCAAAAACCCCTGCAATGAAGGGACTCGCTATACATGTGACACCACTGTTGAAACCTCTGTTTATCCAACCGGAAATATGCCGAGATGGGAGAAATGGTGCAGCGTGTTTGATAGGAATAAAAGTGATCCAGCTCCCACTACCACATTCCCGAGAAGATTACCAGCTGGATTGTTTCTTATTTGTGGTAATAGAGCATGGAATGGAATTCCTTTCCGACCTACTGGTGGTCCATGCACAATTGGCCGCTTAAGTCTAGCAATGCCACATCATCATCCTAATAGAACTCATCCAACACGCTGGAAAAGAAGTGCAGCTGTCACGTTAGAAGAAAATTGTGATGATAATGTAAAACTATGGAATTATTGGGAAACCTTTGCTGCTTCACTGTTTGTCCCAGGCTTAGCTGCCGGTAAAGTGCACTCTAACTTAGAGAAATTGTCCTGTTGGGTCGTTAAGCAAGCAAATATGACTAGTAGAATTTTAGGAGAAATAGCAGATGATTTAGCACAGACTCAGCATGCTGTCTTACAAAATTGTATGGCAATAGATTTTTTGCTTTTAGCCCATGGGCATGGATGTGAAGAATTTGACGGGCTCTGTTGCATGGATCTCGAAGATCATTCTAAGTCCATTCATGGGCAAATAAAAAGACTATTCGACCATACTAATAAAATTAAAGGAGATAAAGGAATTCTTAGTCTTGAGAGCCTTGCAAGTTGGTTTGGCCTGTCAGGATGAATAAAGAGCTTACTTCAGAGTATTATACTTATTATAATTGTAGTTGTAATAGTAATAATGTTATTTTCTTGCTTATTATCATGTATTCAAAAAGGCTTAGATTGTATGATGAATCAAGCTCTGCTTGTACAAAAAGAAAAAGGGGGAATTGTTGGAGAACGGCTAAATGAGAAAGACAATGGATCATGGGAACGTTTGTACGGACAGAGACAATTCTAAATAGTATGTTAGCAAGACTAGGCCTCAGGCCTTGGCTGAAACTGCTAGTCATGCTGACAGAAGCAGAATGGCAGGGACACCGCGACCCTGGAGTATCGTAAACAACTTTGAGGAGGTGAGAGCTGTAAGAATGAGGGGGTTGCACAACTAGCTAATCTCAAGTGGGGGGACTATGTAAATGATTAATTAGTGACTTAAACCAATCATAGATTGACTAGTAGGCATAATTAGTGTGAACTGTATAAATGAGCGCTATTCGGGCTAATAAAGTGAATCATGCTTTATCACTCACACTGAGTTGGCTGCATGTTATTCCCTGCCGCGCGCAAATGTAGACTTATCAAATGCCATAAAAGCTACTTTTTTCACTTTAAGCTAATAAGCTAACATTTCTCGAAAGTTAATCACATGAAAATCCTAAAACTCAAACACCATAAGAAAAAAAGCAGAGGAAAATAATTTGATATAAATTATTTCAAATCATTTTCCTCTGCTTTTTATTTTGGGTCCCCCAGTTTAAGAAAGACAAGGGATTACTGGAGGGAGTCCAGCGGAGGGCTACAAAGATGATTAGGGGTCTGGAGCATCTTTCTTATGAGGAAAGACTCAGACAGCTGGGTCTCCTCAGCCTGGAGAAGAGAAGGCTGAGAGGCAATCCTATCAATGTTTATAAATATCTGAAGTCTGGATGTCAAGAGGATGGGACCAGACTCTTTTCAGTGGTGCCCAATGATAGGATGAGGGGCAACAGGAAGAGAATGAAGCATAGGCGGTTCAATCTGAATATGAGGAGAAACTTCTTTACTTTCAGAGTGACAGAGCACTGGAACAGGCTGCCCAGAGAGGTTGTGGAGTCTCCTTCTCTGGAGACATTCAAAGCTCGCCTTGATGCATTCCTGTGCAATCTGCTCTAGGTGTACCTGCTTTAGCAGGTGGATTGGACTAGATAATCTCCAGAGGTCCCTTCCAACCCTAACCATTCTGTGATTCTAACTTTTCTCCCTAGATTCTCAACCAAGTGTACAGATAAGCTATCACATGCTATCCCCTTTAATTCTGTATACCATAAGCTATCTACTTTTAATTTAGCAATTTTGAGGATGTTGTTAACGTTTTGTGCCAATTTCTGAGAGTGGGAATTCCTGGTAAAGTTATCCTGGGATCTAACTGCAAGTAACCTGTTCTCTAGGGATAGAGGTTCTTGGTTTGACTTCACTTTTTGAGCAACTGGCAGTTGTATCTTCTGTCAAGAAATGAAAAATAGCCATGCTCTTACTGAAGCTTCTTTATTTCATCTCAACACAAAACTGACCTTGGGTTATACTTCAAATAGCGTGTGGTTCCCATCCATATTTATGCTGCTTTAGTTACAAGCCTACTACCATTGCTTAAAAACAAGTCTATTTTACCATAATTAAAAAAGAGAAAAATTATTTATTACCTGTAAAAGTGAATTATAGCTTAGAAAATACAAATATTTAAAATACTAATTTCAGTTTCAGCTGTGCTGTCCTGACCTAGAATCTCACTGCAACTTGACTAAGAATAAACCTTTGTGCCATGAGCAAATGCTTTTGAAAAAAAATCTGCAAAGCTAATATTTATGGTAAGAAACTTGCTCTGCATATGTTATTTGGCTGTCACTTAAGACGTTGTGTGGGGGGCTGCGGCAGGTCCATGGATTCCCTGAAGGAGGATATGGGAACAAAGATTAACCTTTAAGATATTAAGGTCTACCCATGAGAAAGATGGGAGTAGAGGAGTATCCGAAGATATTAAGGTGCACCCGTGAGAAAGAAGGGAGTTAAAGAGTAAAAATGACAATAGCAAAATTAGCCAATGATATGTTACTATTGCAGCCTGTAATCAATAGCAAAAAGACACATGAGCTGGTAAAGACTATATAAAAAGGCGTTTGTGGCAATAAATGGAGACTGCTGTTTGTACATAAGAAGAACTTTGTCTACGCCGTTTGTCCGTCTCAACTGCGACAACCTTGATGAAATTTCAAGCCTAGACATTCCATTTGATTCTACAATAGAAAGAGACCATTTAAAATTGAAAAGATGAGTCTTCTAAAATTGCATCTCTAAAGATTGCCTCACAAACCAATTAAGAGGAGGATGTGTTTGTGAAACGCTGATGCATGTGCATGCACACAGAAATTCAAATAAACTTTGAAAGCGTTCATTTTCTTGATTTTAAAGAAAGTCAAGACAATGTTTTCCATTGTTTAAAGGCTGAGACTACTTTGTACAGTCCTTAGCCTTTTGCGTCTGGATCTCTGGATGTTGTTGGCTCCTTCTGTTCCCACCACATAATTGATTTACCAGAAGTTATCTGGCTTGGGCTGTGCAGTTTCCTGAAAATCCAGTCCTCTCCAATGGATGTTCAAGCTACTGTAAGCTATCAACCTTGACCTGCTTTCTATATTCCCATTCTGGAGAAGTTCAAGCATGAGCAAACTCCTGTCCAAACTCCCTAGTAATATGTGGTTTTTGGGACAGAGATACAAGAAAGTCAGTTTTCTTATAAGTACCCTTCCTTTCACTGCTATTGCATAAGTCTCTTCTTTCCCAGGGGAAAGGTAAACAGTTGTTCCCATGTTTAGAAGAAAAATAAAAAGCGCTATTAATCTCCAAATCTCATACAAGGGAAATTGCTGCAAACAGAGCTGTGGCCTCAGTAATCTCTCATTATGACCTTCCATTTCATTTAACCAGAAAAAGTGCATCAGCCATGATTAACTTTGTGTGACCACTTCATAAATTTTCCACCCTACTGCCTAGCCGTCTTCCTACAACTGACTCAACGGTACTGTTTTTACTGTTGAGGGACACCACCAGGTTCTCCCCTTCCTTACTAATTACATCTTGAACAGTCAGTATATGGAATTTAGTTTAACTGAATTAAGATTGTTAGCAAATGAGACACATAACCACTAACGTAGTTATATGCGGTGCTTTTATTTCAGCGCTGGGAAACCAGGGGTTCACACCCAAAGCTGGTTTCTAACAACTGATCCAAACTACACCATATTTATACAATTTGGTCACATACATATTAATTACAGTTCTTGACAACCATTAGCATATTCCACACCTATTCTAACACAAACTATCTATCTAAGTGATGCTAAGTAACATTTGCATGTTTATCAGTTATTTCTAAGTTACCTGTTTTAAAGAATATATCATACATCTATGTCAATTTTAAGAATAGGGTTTGGTTATATAAGATCATGCTTGAATACACATCTACTTGGAGACAGCCTGCAAAACTTCAAGATAAGGTACAAAAAAACTTAGACATGGCATCATGGACACGACATCCTGGACACAATCCACAAAACTAAACAGAGAAAACCCCTGGATACAGTTCAAAAGTTAACTCAGCTATAACATTTCCCCCCTTTGAAAATGCTTTTCTATTCTCAGACAATGCACTTTCACTTTAATTAACTTCTTCAACAACTGGCCTCGATCGTGGCTGTTCGGTGATTACTTTTAATTGTGGCCGTGTGCATTGTGTTTCTTCATAAGCTGGAGGGTTATCAGAAAGAGAGTTAGTATAATTTCTGCTGAGAACACTGAAGATATGATAGTTTCTGGTATTTACTTGACTTATTAAACGCTTAATACAAGCGTACAGTAAAAACAGAATAGCAATCAGAACTACAAGTACAAATAAGCTTTCCAATAATGTACCCATCCTCCCAAATCCAAGTCAAATTTACCTAGTAAAGCCCCAATCCAGCTTTGTTCTGCATCTTGTTTTTCCTTTTGCAGTTTCTCTTCCGTTAGGGTTAGTTGGGAGATGTCTTTCTCAACCTCAGAACTTACATTTGGGATATGAATGCAGCAATGATCGACCCTGTCTTTCAGATATCTACAAACACCATTTTCTTTTAGTAACATTATGTCAAGTGCCATTCTGTTCTGCAAAGTCATTTTGGTCGTGGCTTGCAATTGTATATTGAAATCTCGAAAACCTTTCTTACTTATCCTTGCCAATCGATCCATCTGCCCAATTAGTTTGTAAATCATTTCTCTGTTCCTATAGGCTGCAATTGGTGCAAAGAAAGACTCCAGTGCCCAGCCGAATTTAACACTGCTTGATGGTTTGTGCCACACATCATCTTCATCTATCTCTCGTTTGTACCTAACCTGTAAAAGTTCTTGCCTATTTTTCAAGGGTGACTTTTTCCAAATGGGACATAGGGTTGGTAGCCCCAAAGTAATTTCCCTCACTGGTCCTGCTATCAGTAAATGTGTTGTCCAGGTCTTTGAGTGGCAGAGGAACACGCAGGATGACTCAATATGAGCGATAAAGCATAGTTCGATTTATTAGCCCGAACAGCATATACTTAGACAGTTCACGATAATTATGCATACCTGTCACCTACTAATTGGATTAAGCTCTAACAGTCATATTTGCATGGTCCTCCTACTTGCAGTTACTAGCTATGCTTGTTCTACGTTCCTGTGCTCTTGCTTCTCCAAAGCTGTTTATGAGACTCTGCCAAGGTCGCAGTGTCCTTGCTGATTTTGCTGAAACAGTCAGCGGTTCCCACTGCGAACTGGCCTTGCGACTTATGCTAAGGCCTTCAGAACAGTCTCTGCTCATACAACTGCTCTGCAGACCCATGTCCCTTATTTTTAAGCCATTCTCCAACAATTCCCCCTTTTTCTTTTTGTACGAGCAGAGCCTGATTGGCTATTCGCTCAAACATTCTTTTAAAGCAAGAGAGAGCACAGCTTAGACACAATAACCCTATAGCTACTATAACTAAGATAAGCAACACACTTTGTAAAAAGTTCTTAAACCACACTTCTAACCCTAGCCAGTTTAGAAACCCCTCCAAGTCGAAAAGCCCTATATCTTCTTTAATCTTCTGGGTGTAGTCCATAAGTTGTTGAATTTCCTTATGGATTGACTTCAATTTATCTTCCAGGTCTGTGAGCACCTATAACACTGAATTAGGATCCATGGTTTACATTTGAAACAGTCCTCGCAACTTATCTCCCTCCTGTCCATCTGCATCCATTGAATCTTTGTTGTCTTTATTCAGCCATGGCTTGACCCATTTCGCGGGAATCCACTTCAGTCCTTAGCCTGTAATGACACAAACATAACCTTTTCCCCAGGTTATCAACTGATGTGGCCTTTTCCACTGACTAGTTATTTGACCATAACTAATGTAGGTTCTTTCTGATGTAGCATGGTTTTGGGTCATACTTGCAAAGTATTTCATCATATACAATGCTTTTGACAATTGGTTTTGTGGTGTTTCCCCTACTTGCCCCCCCTTTTTTATATGTTTTTTTTAACCAACCAACAAACAAACAAACAAAAAATTTCAAAATCAGATACGTGCGTTGGATCTTGACTATATACTCAAAATCACAAATCAAATTTAGAGATTCCTGCTTAAAAGCTCTACGTAATTTAAAGCTGTGCCAAGTTCTGCTAATTGGGTTGAACCTTCAATAATTTTTACAGAATAATGCCAATTGTTATCTTCACACCAAACCACTACAGCTTTATCAGACTTCCCAGAACCATCAACAAAAACTGTGCAAGTATGTAGGATCAGACCAAATACAAGTATGGCCTATGACCTGATGTTAAAGACTTGCAGGTTCTGCAGCAATTTACATTTAGGCATGCCAAGAGTTGTGCTGTTAAGACAACCAGCTAGTGCAATTTACAAAGACATAGATTACAAGTGAAAAAAAAATCAGAATTAAACTTCACAAATGGTACATATATGACAAAAGGATCATGGCCTATTAAAACTTAAATTCTTTCCCTGCATTTTCTTGATCAGAGTGACAATTGGTGTATAACAGTCGGTATATCAGTCTGTTAGCAATCTCATCATACTGTCCCACAATAGCCACAGGTTGTTTCATAGACAAATCTGCAAGTCCAATCGAATGCAGTCAGCCTGTAAGGTTGTCATAAATTTATTCCTCAAAGTTTCTAACTCCATTTTGGCTGTCATATTTATTGGATATTGATTTCCCTTGCCGGATTGAAGTCTTGTTTCAGATCTATCAGTGTAGTATTTGCTTTATCGAAACATTGACTGTTAATACTAGTGGAAATACAGCATTCAGAATTTCCTTGGAGATTTCTCACTTGCAGCAAGCAGATCTGCACCATCCAAGCAGCTTCTTGTAGGACATCCAACTAAACAGAATTCTCAGAAAACGTTATTTGAGCTTACAATTTACTTAACAAATCCTAACCCAAGAGAGGTATAGGACTTTCTGGCAAATACAAGAATTCATGTATTAAAACTTTGTTCCAAATTTGGCATTCTATTGGTCTCAAAAAAACGGCCTTTCTTTCGTTCTCTCCCATGACCTCAAAAACTAGCATGGTGAATTTACTAAGAAGTCTCCTACAGCTAGTTACCACAGAATAAGTCTATTAGAAAAATTATAGTTTAATTTCCCAGCTTTATTAGAACTATGGACCCACTGGTAATGCCTTTAAATTTCACCCTCAGACTCCTTCATGCAGTATTACAGTTCTCTAGCAGTAACATTGCTGGGGGCGGGAATAAAACCTCCCTCTTGCCCCCATCTGAGATGGCAGGATCTCCAGCCCAGCATGAAAACAAATCAGTTCAAACTCCACATCAAACCAGCCTGGTTGCACTCCACACCCAAATCAGTACCAGTCTGACCCAGAGAAGCACTGAGCACTCTGACCTCCCAAAGGTGACTGGTGTGAAAAGACCGATTTCAGCAAGGAGGTAAAATGATGACCTCTCTCCCCAGATGTGCCAAAACCTAGGAAACAAGACAGAAGCAAAAAGAAACAACACCAACAACCCTTGATTCAAAGCCAAGAAGCACCACAGTGCCACAACAAGGATGGATGACAATACTTGAGAAAAAAAAGACAGAGCGTGGGGAGTAAATCCCCCCTTTCTTCGCTTAGCAGCGGAAAAACAGGTTTTTCCTTTTTTTTTTTCTTCTTCTTCTCTGTCTTCTTGCTGCACTTCAGATGTACCAAGGCCACGCAGCTGGCATAATCGCTGGTACAAAGCGGGAGGCTCTGGCAAACTCCTTGGTTACAATGAGCTGAGTTTTATACACAGTTCCAATTAACTCAACAGTTGCTACATTCCTCAGTCCCATTTTCCTTTCACAATTTATAGATGTCAAAACACAGTATATTAAGCATCAATGCATTATTCCATTTTCCTAGATTCCAAATCAGTTAATATTCTAGCAACTTTTAAATACAGCCTCATACAATACCAAGTTCATCATAGCATTTTTTCTCTCTCTTTTTTTTTTTTCTTTTTTTTTTGAAAAGCATATTTAACAATTTAATTTCTTTTCTGGTCTCAAAATTATTAGCTAACAATATAAGCAATTACTCTAATGTGCAAGGATGCATCCTAAGGGGGAGCAAGGTGGAATTTTAGCAGTGAAATTTTAGCAGTGGAACCGGTTCCCGTTTTGTAATTATCTCCCCAAACAAAATTGTTTTGGTACCAAATACAAATATGCAAATTAAAATACTGAGCTCAGATATGAAAACCAAATACCAAGTTCAAATATGCAGATAGATCACAGTCACACTAATTTAAGACAATCTCTCAATTTTAGCATTGCACCTTTGAACTGCCTACTGCTCAGCCAGGCAGAGGTATCGCTGGGTCTCCCTGACAAAACAGGTCAGTGTGCACTGGAGCCCAACCGACACCCACCTCCCTGCCGCCGCAGCCAACTGGACCGGGCAAGGCTTTTATTAGTGTCTCATCTGGTGCGCTACAACTGTTATCCCAATAACAGGATTCTTTACTTGATGTGCATACAAAAGAGCCAAATCCAGCACATTAACATGAGACACAGCCTATCACAGAGTTGCGCAAGTCTGGATACTGGAATAAAGTTAGCCTGCTAGAAAGAAAAATAACAGCTACTACACACAAAAATTCTAAAAGCTATGAAACGACTAGATGGCGGTAACAGTAAAACTTCACGGTTAATAGCATATAAAAAGGCGTCAGATGCAATTAAGGACGAGCTGGAGGCATTTGGCAAGGAATCTGAAAAACGGGGAAAACAGGAAAGGGAGGGGGCGGAATTAGACCTTACTCCCGAGGAACTCTGTATTAAAAGGGAGCGAATACAAAAATGGGCTAGACAATGTGTTGAAGATGGGATGTGGTCTGTAAGAGAAGTAGATGAATATTTGAGAGCGCGATATGGAAAAGGGCTGGAGACTGGGTTAGCAGATCGGTTTGCAAATATGCGTCGACTTACTGATCCACAGGGAAACACAAGGGAATTGTATAGCAGTGATAGTAATGATAATTTGGGTGCTGCCCCTGTGCATCAGGGTAGAGATATTCCTCGAGATCATTCTTATAATGCAGGGCAACGTTGGCAAGGGGTAATCAGAGATGCAACCATTGAAGGGATCATGTTACCTGGTAGTATTACAGCAATGCCAGTGCACATAGATAACAGAGGACAAAGGCAGTGGTCGCCCTTTGATTGGAAAACGGTTAAGCAATTGCAAAGTGCAGTTATGCAATATGGTACGGATAATAAGCATGTGATGCAGCTAATCAATTCATTTTTCAAGGGTCAAGTACTCTACTCCGACAGATATTAGGGCATTGATGGAGTTATTGCTTCCTCCAACGGGGTATTTGCTGTTCTTGGACAAGTGGCAGGGGAAGGTGGAATTGGCAGTATTAGAAAATGTTCGTTTACCAGCTGATGATCCGTTGTGGTTAGCTAGCATGGACCAATTACTGGGTCGTGGGCAATATGCGGATGGTGCCACTCAGGCAGCACTTCATCCAAGGATTTTGCAGCAAACGGAAGGGCTTGCTCTGGCGGCAGTGAAAGAATTGCCAAATATAGGTAACCCTGTGCCACCCTATTCTACAATAAAGTGGGATCCTGGGGAACCATATATGAAGTTTGTGGACAGTTTAAAAGAATCTATAGATGCCTCTCCTAACTTGACTCCAGAGGCAAAAACTGCTGTGGGGAAAGATTTTGCTATGATGAATGCAAACACCCAATGCCAACAGATATTAGCTGCTTTGGGAAAAACTGCTTCTTTAGCAGAGATGGTGGAAGCTTGCACACGGGTACCGATTATGCAACAGGAGGTAGAAAAAGCAAAAATACATGCTCAAGCCCACGCTGCTGCTTTGGCTGCAGCACTTAAGCCTGCAATGAAAGGCTGAAGCCCTTCTTCTTGTGGCCTAGCATGTTTTACTTGCAGACAGACAGGACATATTAAAAGAAACTGCCCTCAATACGCTTAGCAGCATTGCAAAAATGGCATAACTGTCCAGTTAATCTCATAGCAGATTCTCTTTATGTTGTGGGAGTTGTACAAAGAATACATAGAGCACTTTTGCAGCAAGTTTCCAATTCCTTGTTGTTTGAAGCATTGTTGGATTTGTGGAACGTGTTAGATTATAGGACAGCACCAGTATTTATCATGCATATAAAAAGCCATACTAACATACCAGGTGGTCTAGTAGAAGGAAACAGCATTATAGACAAACTTGTGGCAGTAACAGATATATCCCCTTTTGAACAAGCCAGACAAGCTCACGAATTCTTTCATCAATCCTCAGCAGCACTCTGAAAGCAGTTTACACTTACCAAGGAACAAGCTCGAGCCATTATTGCAGCTTGTCCTGATTGTGCATGCATAGTACCTCTCCAACAAAAGGGAGTAAATCCTGGGGGCTTGCAGCCAGGTCAGTTATGGCAAACTGATATTACTGAATTCCCACCATTTGACCGACAAAAGTACATTCATGTCTCCATAGATACCTGTTCAGGACTGCTGTGGGCTACAGCTCTGACCTCAGCAAATGCAAAGGCAGTAAAACGTCATTTATTACAAGCTTTTGCTGTCATGGGTGTCCCTACACAAATCAAAACAGATAATGGTCCTGCATACCGCTCTGATGGACTTGCAACCTTCCTCATCCAGTGGAAGGTACAACACCTGTTTGGAGTCCCTTATAATTCTACTGGCCAAGCAATTATTGAGCGTGCACACCGCACCTTGAAAAATCTTTTGTCTGTTTTGAAGAAACAAGGGGGAATTGGTGTGAGCCCAGAAGAGGTATTGATGAAGGCATTGTATGTGCTGAACTGGCTTAATCCTAAAAGTGAAACTGAAATGGAACCAATTGTTATGCACCATATCAAAAATGTCAAAGATTTTTCGGAAAATGTGCCTAAGGTTAGTGTGTTTAATCCGACAACACAACAATGGGAAAGTCCTATGTCACTAATAACCTGGGGAAGGGGATATGCTTGTGTTTCTACAGGTAACCACAAAAATTCGTGAATTCCAGTAAAATGGGTGAGACCTTGACCAGCTAACAGAGAAGAAACCGATTGCAATGATGACAACCCTTAACCTCAGAGGTGTTATCGCTTTTAGCAACGGATGTAGCCAATGCTGAGAATACCACTTTGTAAAACAGAGCAGCAATTAATGTTTTGTTATTGGACATGTTCACAGTCATGAAGAGTTTGATTGTATGTGTTGTTTAAACTTAAAAGATAAAAAGATAGAAGATTTGCAGAACAAGAAAATAACAGAAGATGTTGGGTTTTTTGGGTTGGATGCCTTGTTTGGTTAAAAGGAATATTGAAAAGAGGTCTGTTCTTGTTAATTGTAATTGTATTAGCCTTAATGTTCTTACCCTGTATTTCACACTGTCTTTAAAGCATGATACGGCATATTGTTAATATTATATTAAATAAAAGAGGGGAAGATGTAGTCGCAGAGACCCCTCCCCCCCCCCCGCCCCAGGGGGATGGGATTGTTGCCAGCCTGGCTGTGAGGTGAAGCCAGAGACAAAAGAAACTAAAGGAGCACCATTAGAAGGTAATAATGAGTGAGCAATCGCGGAACACATGCGTGTAGAGCACGTGGACAGTACATGCAGCCTATCACGTTATTGTATAACACGAGTTACAACCAATCACATTGTTGTAAGGCGTGTGGACAGGGCAGCTTTGCTATAAAGCTAGCCCGGTCCAACAATAAAGTGAACTCTGTGAACATCATATTGGTGTGTCAGGTTCCGTGGCTCGCATGGAAAAAGCAACACTTCCTTAGCTTCTAAGTTTTCAACCTGCTTATTGATGGCCTCTTGAAGATGGTCAATAATAAATTGCTTGTAATTCTCATTGGGACCCTGATTAATAGTTGTAAATGATTTGGCTGCTTTGTCAGTTTCAGTCACCTTTATCATAGCTTGATATGCAAGGTCTGTTGACTGCCTGAGGATTTCAGAAACTAATAGCGTCTGTAATTGTGGTGTGCCAATTATAACCCGAGTCCCCAGGCGCACCCCCTTTCCCGTCACGATCAGCATGACCGCATTGCTGACTGTTGGGTTCACTCGCTATTAGCTGATCTAATCTGTCACACAGTTCTTTTGTCCAGTTCTTATCCGGTAACTCCTTCTGCTCTCTCGTGGAAGTTGGAGGGTTAAAAGGCGGTAAAGGCGGATACAAATTGGTAAAAGGACTGACAGTACACTTGTTTACGACTTTAGCGTTCTCAGCTTTCACAGGTTCTTTGGGCAAGTTGTCTGACTCCAGTCCTCTGGACTTGCTGTTCTCACCAGGGTTGGGTAATAGTGTAGGAGGACACCCGCTCGGTACTGTAAGGAACATTTAACGAAGAACTGTTGTTTTTACATAACTGAAGACCTGGCGCCTGACCCTAGCAGGGGGGAAGGACCGAGAGACATTGGACTATGAATTCTTAGTGTAATACACAGTTTCTTCCCAGAATATGGACTGACACCTGTATACATACCGATACCTGTATTGATAAGTTAATTTAGGGGGAAGTGTAGCCAAAGTACCAGGAATCCATATCTTAAATAAACTGATAAGGGGAAGGGTATTGTGTGCGTTGGGATAGTCTGTAAACCCTGAAGTACCCAACCAATGGGGAACAGGGGAGGGAAATTGCGGCTGGGATTTTGGGGAGATATAAGCAGGGGCTTTTTACCCTATTCGGTGTGCCTGCCTTTAGGTAGAACACCCGGTCTTTCAAAATTGTTATTAAAATATGCTTTGTCAAGGGATCCTGCCTGGGCCTATTATATTTGCAAAAGAATTGTTTCCTACAAATTTGGGGGCTCATCCGGGAGAAACGTCGTCATCTTGGGGGTCCCTATCGCCGAAGGACAGGAAGGCGCGCCCCCTTTATTTTAACGGTCCTGTGGATCATCGGTAGGGACTCCAGAAGAGACCGACAGAAATCCTGAGGCTATATTGAAAAAGGTGGATCTCTGCAAACCATAGGGCAAAGGTAAAAGGAAAATGTGGTAGGCACAATACAAGCGACCAGACAACTGTGCACAGACCAAGGTAAGAAAACAGACTGTTAAGTATTACCTTGGTGGTCGGGGGCATTCTGAGAGGAGGGGTGAGGCGAAAGGAGGGGCCTTGGGACTCAGAATGGGAAATGTAAAGGAAAAATGATAACATTCCTCCATGTCCTTTAGGGAGGATGTTAAGGTATTGGGGAAACTTGTGATGTACAAAAAGGAAGGATAAATAGAAAATGATAAAGTATTGTGTTTTGTCTGGACAAAATAGCCCGTAATACAGCGGAAGGTATTCTGACCAAAATACAGATCTGATGACAATTGGTTATGCAAAGATCTAAATTGATACATAAAAACAAAACAAAACAAAACAAAAAAAACCAAAACCAAACAAACCTGTAGGGGGTTTAAATCTTGCTCCATACCAGGGTGGGTTCCAGTCCCTCCCTTGCTGCAGCATGTTTATGAGTGTAAAGTGTGTGACTTGATCAGTGTAAAGTGCACATAAAAGGGGGTTCAAGTCTCTTTTGAGAATGGGAAAATATCCTTTAGACATAAACCGTTGACCAAGTCTGAGACTAGGACTGGATCCAGCCGCACCTAAACTCCTCTCTGAAGGAGTTTAGAAAGCAAGAGGGTCCTTTCTGAACCTCGTGACTCAACGGGAGGGGCTCCCTGAATTTTTTTAGTGATGGGAAATAAAACTCGGCATAGAAAAGGGGACGTCCTGGGCCAAGGTATTAAAAAATTGGGAATTTTAGCTACAGCTGGGAGTAATTTAACTAAGGCACTTGCAGAGCTGGTCTCTGCTTTCTGTATAACCTCTTGATTCCCTCCCCAACTGTCTTTGTTGTCCTTACTGCTTTTGCTGGGCTTTACCCTGGGATTGCTACAGTTACTTTGCAGTACAGCCAGCAGCAGATGTGTGTGTGTATGTGTGTGTGTAGGGGAAGAAGTGTGAAGAGGAGGGGAATGTTAGCAATCAGGACACATAACCACGGACATAGTTATATGCGGTGCTTTATTTCAGCGCTGGGAAACCAGGGGTTCGCACCCAAAGCTGGCTTCGAACAGCTGATTCAGACCATACCTTATTATACAAGTTAGTCACATACATATTCATTACACCCTTGACAACCATTAGCATATTCCACACCTATTCTAACACAAACTTTCTATCTAAAAGATGCTACAATTATCAGTTATTTTCTACGGTACCTACTTTAAAAGAATATATCGTAAATCTATGTCCACCTTAAGAATAAGACTCGGTTACAGTTACCTGCCTTGTAAGAATATACCATAAATCTATGTCAGCTTTAAGAACAGAGTTTGGTTACTGATTACAAGAGTTCTATGGCTACAGGGCTGGTTGCTATCCTAATGTTAAACCAACTGTAACAAATTCAGCGGCCAGTAAAGGCCTTGACCTGTTCTTCAGTTAAGGCCTGTCCTGTTCTTCAGTTAAGGCCTGTCCTGTTCCAAAAGGCCAGTGAAGGCCTGTGCCTGTTCTGTTCCATGAAAGAAGACATCTCGTAAGGTTGATTACTATCATTTGCTATCATCTTCCCCCCTTTGAAAATCCTTTTCTTTAGACAATGGATTTTCACTTTAATCATCTTCTTCGATTACTGATTTGATTGATGATTTGGCAAATGTGACAGTTCATAAGCTGGAGGGCTAGCTGGATGGCTGTCAAATACAGGATTAGCATAATTCCTACTCAGGACACTGAAAATGTGATTATTCTTAGCATCTGTTTGACTAATCACGCGTTTAATACCTACATAAAATAAACAAAGAAATATAATCACAATTGTAAGCACAACTAAGCTTTCTAGTAATGAATGTACCCATCCTCCTAAATTTAAACCAAATGAATCTAGCAGAGCTCCTATCCAGCTCTGTTCTGCATCCTACTTTTCTTTTTGCAGCTCCATCTCTGTTTGGGTCAGTTGAGAAATGTCCTTCTCGACCTCCAAAGTTACGTTTGGAATATGGATGCAGCAATGATCAATTCTGTCTTTCAAATATCCACAGACACCATTTTCTTTTAATAACATTATGTCGAGTGCCATTCTATTCTGCAAGGTCATTTTAGTCGTAGCCTGTAATTGTATATTAAGTTCCCGAAAACCTTTTTTAGTTATTCTGGCCAATCAATCCATTTGCCCGATCAATTTATCAATCATTTCTCTGTTTCTGTATGCCGCAATTGGTGAAAAGAAAGATTCTAGTGCCCAGCCGAATTTAACACTGCTTGATGGTTCGTGCCACACATCGTCTTCATCTATTTCTCGTTTGTGCCTAACATGTAGAAGTTCTTGCCCATTTTTCAAGGGAGGCTTTTTCCAAATAGGACATAGGGTTGGCAGTCCCAAAGTAATTTCCCTTACTGGTCCTGCTATTGGTAAATGCGTTGTCCAGGTCCCAGCACTTAAGGCCCAAACCAGATGTCCCACACTACCTATAACGCCTCTACAATCAATTCTATCTCCATTGATACCTACCTTGGTTCCTTCCTTTGGATCCAATTGTTTCTGACAAATGCAACCTGCAATTACTGCAACCTTAACGATGGATATAGGTATCTCCCTCATATCTGTCTGACAAGTTATTACTCGTGAACAATTCCACCATGGTACTGTTGTTTCTCCTGTTACATTGGACCACCGTACACACCATGGAAATGCTTCACAATATAGGTATTGTTGTACAATACTCAATGTCCACATGTTACTCCATGATTCAGTTATATTTTTATTATCCTGATCTTTCCATTCCCAGTAGGTCTGTTCAACCGTTCGGTTTACTACTTTGGTGGTCCACGTGTCATAATAACACCAATCTATGTGTTTGAACGGTCTGGTCGTTCCTGTTTTAACCCATTTTGCCCCAGGTGATTTTAAACAATCCTCCCTTGGCCCTGGTGTTTTCCATTTTCCTTGTTCTTTTACTGTGAAGGGGTTTCGTTAGAAGGAGATATGTTGTTGAATTAGTCAGGCCCAAAGGAATCTCAAGGCCACTTCGAGAAGCTGAGAACAGAATCTGCTGTGAGAAAGAGGGGCGTTTCTTCATTAACAGGGCCTCAGCATGGCGTGAGTCGTCGGACCTATCATCGGTGGGGCTCCAGCGTGTGGACTGCCCATGATACTCATTTAGCGAATCCATGCTTGGAGCGTGGATTTGTGATTAGAGAATAGTTGCGTATATAAGGAGACATGTTTCTGTAATAAATGGCTTTGGCGTGATTCACACTGAATCGGAGTGCTGAGTCCTTTATCGTTGCAACAAATGGTGACCCGATGTGATACTCCGAACGGCGTCTCACTGAGGTCGGGGAAAAGCCTGGAGCGGCCCAGCCGGAGGCGGCTCAGCTGGACTGAGAGCCGGGCGGAGACGTACGGACGTTCCGCGGATAAATTTTGTTGAAGAAGGCCCCAGGAAAGGTGAGCGGCTGGGAGCAGGAGGAGGGAAGAATGAAGTTATGGGGCAGAATATATCCTCAGAGGAAGAAGCTATAGTTAAGATCCTCCTGCATATTCTCTCTATGAGAGGACTTAAATACGAAGAAAGTAACATATGTAGACTGTTGGTTTGTTGTAGAACTAACGGCTACCCGACAGAAGCTGAGAAAGCTTTTAAAATTGAATTTTGGGATGATATAGGGCAGAAATTATGGGATAAGGTTAGCAACGGAGATAAAGAAGCTAAATCATTAGCGACTACATGGAAGCTTATAATTTCCACCTTAAAAGAATTTAAGGCTGAGCGGGCTGCGGTTACTGGAATTTTTGCAGCGTTACAGCCTGATAAGAACTCTAAAAATAACTGTGAAGCTTACCCAGTTCGTGTTTTCGATACCCTCCTTACTCCATCCCCTGTTGTGCCTTCGGCACCCCCGATGATATAACAGTCTGGGGCGGAGGGAGGAAAATTACCGAGTGGATGGCCTCCTGTACCATCACACGACCCTGGAGAGACCAAGAAGTCCAAAGAACTGGAGTCAGATAATTTGTCAAAAGGACTGGTGAAAGCTGAGAATGCTAAAGTCGTAAATAAGTGTAATATCAATTCTTTTACTGATTCGTGTCCACCTTTACCGCCTTCTACCCTTCTAACTCCTACAAGAGAACAGAAGGAGTCGCCGGATAAGAACTGGGCAAAAGAACTGTGTGAAAGATCAGATCAACTATTAGCGAGTGAATCCAACAGTCAGTAATATCAAGCTATGAGAGAGGTGCCTGAAACCAACAAAGCAGCCAAATCCTTTGCAACTATTAATCAGGGTCCCAATGAGAATTACATGCAATTTATTGACCACCTTCAAGAGACCATCAATAAGCAGGTTGAAAACTTAGAAGTTAAGGAAGCACTGGTGTTGAAATTAGCAGTAGAGAATGCTAATGTTTGCTATCAGCATGTTATTTGCGAGTTTTACAGTACATATTAGGTGTTCCTGTGTACCGTCTCTCTGAAAATCAAGCAGCTTGTCAGGAATGTGAGTTAATTGTTTTACTAGTTGTTTTTAAGTGCACCATAAAACCTTCTGCCTGCTCTTCCCACTCAGGCTGCAAGCAGCCCTGTGCTTTCCCCTCGCCTCCCCCCTCCCCCCCCCCCCCTCAATGTTTTTACTTGCAAGATGGGGTCAGGAATGATTGTTTTCAGTTGTGTTCCTGAAAAATCGGTATTGGGAGGTGTTTTAAAACATAGGAAAGCACTCGGACAAGAAATCATTAAATCATTTCAGACAGTTTTACAGGTGGGGCGATTTGAACTTCAACAAGCTGAGAGAGACTTAACTGATAACACACAGGTCGGAAAACTTGTTAAAGTCTGCAAGATGCTTTCCTTATTAACCTGTTTTCTTTGTGGGTATCTGTTTAAGTACGTTGCAATTTTTATAGGTCTTTGTTATATGATACGATAAGTTCACAGTCTGTTAAATCATGAGATTCTGTTGACTCAAAATGTGCAGTTTGTGATAATACAGAAGAACATGAGTTATTTAGTTCTTTACTGCATGAATGTGATGTCTATCCCTGTTTCTCTATTAGGACGGGATATGTTAGGACAACTAGGAGCAACTCTGGTGACAAAACAACAGCATTTCTAGAAGCGGCCATTGATGATGGGCAACCAGTACTTAAATTACAGTGGAAAAATGATGATCCAGTATGGGTAAATCAATGGCCGCTCAGTAAAGAAAAACTCGCCCATGTCGAAGAGCTAGTACAGGAACAGCTTGAAAAAGGGCATTTAGAGCCGTCTACAAGTCCCTGGAATACTCCTGTGTTTACTGTTCAGAAAAAATCAAAGAAATGGAGGTTGTTACATGATCTTCGAAAAATTAATGATACCATGGAAGACATGGGAGCATTACAGCCGGGATTACCATCCCCTGTCATGATTCCAGAAAATTGGCAGATCTTAATAATTGACTTGAAAGATTGTTTTTTCACCATTGCTTTGCATCCTGATGACTGTAAACGTTTTGCATTTTCCATAAATTCTGTAAATAAGGCTGAACCTGTGAAAAGATATCAATGGGTAGTTTTGCCACAGGGAATGAAAAATTCCCCAACTATGTGTCAAATTTATGTAGCTTGGGCCTTGCAATCAATCAGAAAATCTCATCCTGAGTTAGTGATTTACCACTACATGGATGACATATTAATAGCTGGGGAAACTTTTTCGACTGATTTGTTGATAAATGAAGTATCTGATACATTGCAGCATAGAGGATTGCAAATTGCTCCAGAAAAGGTACAAATTCAACCAGCATGGAAATATCTTGGTTGGGAAATTTCTCAGTCCACAGTGAAACCTCAGAAAATAGTATGTCGACCTGTCATTCAATCCTTAAATGATGTGCAGAAACTAGTGGGTGATCTGAATTGGGTCCGGAGCATTTGTGGGATCACTAATGAGGATTTAGCTCCAATTGTAAAACTGCTAAAAGGGGATAGTGACATTAGCTCTCCTAGAACGCTTACTGCTGAGGCGGAAGCTGCTCTGAAAAAGATTATGTCCAAACTTGTAAAAGCTTTCAGCCATAGGTGGAACCTGGATTATGTAATCGGACTACTAATTGTAAACAATACTAACTATCCTTTTGCTCTCATAATGCAATGGACAACTGGTAAGGAGCCGTTAAAGATCTTAGAGTGGGTGTTTTTGCCTTTTCGACTCAAACGAACCATTACAACCAGGGTTGAGGTCTTTGCTCAGCTTATAATGAAAGGTAGGCAGAGAATAGTCGAAATTTCAGGGGCTGATCCTGCATATATCATTGTTCCCCTCGTTTCAGAATATTTACAGTGGGCTTTGCAGAACTCCTTACCTTTTCAGATTGCGTTATTAGATTCTCAAGCTCTAATTAAGACATTTTCCCCTCCACACAAGTTAATGTCAGTGTTGAATATGGGATCAATGGAGGAGGGCCCCCCTCTTCTCTCACAATTTCCTGTTAAAGGACCCACAGTGTTCACTGACGCAGGGGGTAAAATGCAGAAAGCAGCAATTACATGGAAAACAGATGGAAAATGGCACGATGTGATACTAACTGACCTGAAGGGATCAACTCAGCATTTGGAACTCAGGGCTGTAATAGAAGTGTTTATCAGATTTGCTCATAGCCCAGTGAATATTGTTTGTGATTCTTTATATGTGGTAGGTGTGGTAGCTCCCATTGAAAGATCATTGCTCAAAGAGGTTCAGGATGCACAACTGATGTCTTTGTTCAAGCAACTATGGTTGTTGGTCGAAGAGAGACAACACCGATACTTCATAACACATATCCGTAGTCATCTGACAATTCAAGGCGATTTAGCTGAAGGAAATCACCGAGCTGATTTTCTTGTATCTCCTGCCTGGGTTCCACCTCCAATAGATAGGTTTGGGCAAGCAGTACGCTCTCATAGTTTCCTCCATCAGTCTGCTCAGGTCTTACAGCGGCAATTTTCATTGTCCGAAAGTGAAGCCCGAGGTATTGTTAAAAGTTGTGCAGATTGTCAGCGCATCTCAGTAGGGCTGGGCGCAGGAGTCAATCCAGGAGGATTAGGAGCCTTGGAATTGTGGCAAATGGACGTCACACATGTCCCTGAATTTGGCAGGCTGAAGTATGTGCATATGTCTATTGATACATATTCTTTCGCCATATGGGCCACTGCTCAGACTGGTGAAACTAGTTCACATGTGCAACGACATTTACGTTCTGCTTTTGCAGCTTTGGGAGTTCCTGCACAGGTCAAGACAGACAACGCACCTGGTTGTATTGCCAAAGCTACTGCCACCTTTTTTCAATTGTAGGGTGTTAAGCATATTACAGGGATACCAAATTCTCCTACTGGTCAGGCCTTGGTAGAAAGGATGAATCAAACTCTCAAGCATCAGCTTGACAAACAAAAAGGGGGAACTGACTGTACTAATCCACATGACAGACTAAGTAAAGCATTATATGTCTTGAACTTTTTAGGCCTTCCGCAAGGGTTTGGCATTCCACCTATGATTCGTCGTGGAACAAGCTTAAAAGGACACTTGACAGACCTTAGAGAAAATCAATGTCAGGTCAAAATACGCAATGGAGTTACTGGTGAATGGGAGGGTCCTTTCCAATTAATAACTTGGGGAAAGGGTTATGCTTGTGTCATTACAGACCAAGGATCAAAATGGATTCCTGCGAAATGGATCAAGCCATGGCTGAATAAAGACAACAAAGATTCGACAGATGCAGAAGGACAGGAGGGAGATAAGTTGTGAGA
This sequence comes from Patagioenas fasciata, assembly GCF_037038585.1. Taxonomy (NCBI): domain Eukaryota; kingdom Metazoa; phylum Chordata; class Aves; order Columbiformes; family Columbidae; genus Patagioenas; species Patagioenas fasciata. The sequence goes on from NC_092559.1 coordinate 46,085,935, forward strand.
ATTGTCTCAAATGTAAACCATGAATTCTTATTCAGTGTTATAGATGCTCCTAGACCCAGTGGTCTAAAAGCTTATTAGTAAACAGATAAGGTACCTTCCATAGAGAATGCTAATTTGAAGAGATAGTAAGAGTTCCAAAAGGGTGATATTACAATTAGATAATCTATGCATAGATAAGGTAAAAGTATAAGATATTTCTACCATGGTAACCTAATTTAGCAACTGGTAAGGTTTTAAAAGAGATGTTAAGATTAAGCTATAGATCTTTTAAATAGGTTAATATAAGTTTTAAGATATTAATTCAATAATTAGCATATGCTGATGGTATTAAGTACGTTACTCTATAAACTGCGCAGTTATAGATCTTTTAGGAATTTAAGAGAATATATTGTATTAAGTTGTCTGACTATTCTAAAATAGTGCGTTGGTAAGGTTGTCATAAGTAGAATTAAGGTTTTATATATGATATGAAGGTTTGAGTATAAGCAGATAGTTGTTTAATCTTATTAAGTAAGGTTTAGCTACATTATATGTAATTGTAATTATGTTGTTAATCACGTGTCCTATGTTGCAGTGTATTTCAAAGATGATTCAGCATGCTGTTTAAGGGGCCTGACTAGTTCAAGAACAAAAAGGGGGAATTGTGAAGGGGTTTCGTTAGAAGGAGATATGTTGTTGAATTAGTCAGGCCCAAAGGAATCTCAAGGCCACTTCGAGAAGCTGAGAACAGAATCTGCTGTGAGAAAGAGGGGCGTTTCTTCATTAACAGGGCCTCAGCATGGTGTGAGTCGTCGGACCTACCATCGGTGGGGCTCCAGCGTGTGGACTGCCCATGATACTCATTTAGCGAATCCATGCTTGGAGCGTGGATTCGTGATTAGAGAATAGTTGCGTATATAAGGAGACATGTTTCTGTAATAAATGGCTTTTGCGTGATTCACATTGAATCGGAGTGCTGAGTCCTTTATCGTTCCAACAGTGACCCACAAGGATAATCAAGTCGAACTCCTGTCCCTGCATATGACAACCCCACAGGTGAATAAACTTTTTCTAATGTCCATCCTAAACCTCCCCTGGCATATGTTCCTGCAGTTTACTAGGGTTCCGTCATTGATGGCCAGAGAGAAGAGATCAGCACCAACCCTTCCTCCTCCCTTTGTGAGGAAGATGAAGACTGCGAAGAAGAAGACTCCCCCTAGTCTCCTCTTCTCCAGGATGAACAAACCCGGTGACTTTAGCTGCTCCTCATATGGCTTCCCCTCCAAACCATTCACCAACTTCGTGGCCCTCTTCTGGACACTCTCCAGTAGCTTAATATCTTTTTTTTATACTGTAGTGCCCAGAACTGCACACAGTATTCCAGGTGAGGCTGTACCCATGCAGAGTAGAGCAAGACAAGCACCTGCCTTGCCCAACTGGCAATGCTGTGCTTGATGCACCCCAGGACACAGTTGGCCCTCTTGGTTGCTAGGGCACACTGTTGGCTCATGTTCAACTTGCCATCAACCAGAAACCCCAGATTCTTCTCCACGGAGAAGACTGTATGAAGCACCATTTTCCAGGTTGCACCCGGGTTACCCTTCATGGTGCTTTGCAGTCTTACCTCACTCTAGAATGATGGATCCGGGCGTTCTGTTCTTTAATCTTGATAGCAGTGAAAGATGTCAGGAGGACTTGAAATGGACCTTCCTATTGTGGTTCCAAAGTCCTTTTCTGCAAGAGACTTCACATACACATAATCTCCCAAGTGGATGTTATGTACTGGCCCATTCAAACCCCTACTCCAAGTTCCAAACACTTTTCCCAATTTTGTTAAGTTGTTTACCCAATGCTACCATATAAGAAGTCATAATTTCATCCCTTTCTTGTGCAGACATCCCCTTCTGTACACTATAGGGTCTCCCATACAGGATTTCAAAAGGATTTAGCTCTTCTTTTGCCCTTGGCCTTGTTCATATGCAGGAAGGCCAAAGGCAAAGATTGAGACCAAGCCAAATTCACCTCCTGCCCCAATTTTACAATTTGTTGTTTAATTAGATGATTAATTTCATTTTTTTTCCTTCTACTTGACCACTGGATTAAGAATGATAAGGGGTATGTAATTGCCAGTCTACTCCCAAGTGCTGACTCATTTGCTGTACAAGTTTTGAAATAAAATGTGGGCCTTTCACAGAATTACAGAATGTTAGGGATTGGAAGGGACCTTGAAAGATCATCTAGTCCAATCCTGCTCCTAATACACCCCAGGATGCCATTAGCCTTCCTGACCACAAGGGCCCAGTGCTGGCTCATGGTCATCCTGCTGTCCACCAGGACCCCCAGGTCCCTTGTCCCTACACTGCTCTCTAATAGGTCATTCCCCAACTTAAACTGGAACCTGGGGTTGTTCCTACCCAGATGCAATACTCTACACTTGCCCTTGTTGTATTTCATTAAATTTTTCCCCGCCCAACTCTCCAGCCTGTCCAGGTCTCGGGATGGCAGCACAGCCTCTGGTGTGTCAGCCACTCCTCCCAGATTGGTGTCATCAGCAAACTTGCGGATAGTACACTCTATTCCCTCATCCAAATTGTTGATGAATATATTGGATAATACTGCCCTCAATACTGACCCCTGAGGCACTCCACTAGATACAGGCCTCCAACTAGACTCTGCCCCATTGACCACGACTCTCTGGCTTCTCTCCTTCAGCCAGTTCACAGTCCACCTCACTACTCGGTCGTCCAGACCGCACTCCCTCAGTTTAGCTGTAAGGATGCTGTGGGAGACTGTGTCAAATGCCTTACTGAAATCAAGGATGATATATCAGCTGGAACTCCAAACCTTGGTATTATTTCTTGTACTAATGTTTTATTTACCTCCCGAGCTTTTGCTGTTCTGGTAGGGAGTGCTTCTGGCCAACCTGAAAAGGTATCAGTTAGTACCAACAAATATCAGCACCCCCCTTTTCTTGGGAGCTCCGAAAAATCAATTTGCCATTATTGACCAGGTCCATTTCCTTTCCCAATTTGACCCATTTCTGGCTTAGGTGTATTCTTAGGATTAGTCTGGAGGCAAAGATCGCATTGCTGTGTCACCTGTCTTACAGTAGCATACAAATGTCTAGCTACTGTTTTTGATCAAATGTTTATATAATGCTTCTGCTGCTGAAGGCCAAACTAAATAGGAGGTAACAGTAAGTTTTCCCTTGTGGGGTGTGAGCCCACCCTTCCCCATTATATGATTCCTCTAAATCTATAAGTTTTCAGTCTTCCTTAGTATATTTTGGCTTACCTTCTAAAATAACCTGCCCATCGGGGACTAGGGCACTTTCTACTTTTACCTTTTGCTTAGGCACCAGTTTTGCCTCTCTGTCCACCAGCTCATTTCCTTTTTCCAGTTCGAGCTCACTTTCTGATGTGCCTTGATATGCATGATTTCCACCTTCTTAGGAAGTTGAGCTGCCAATATTTCTTCTGCATGTTTGATATGTTTGCCTTGAGAGTTCAAGAGTCCTTTTTCTTTCTAAATTGTTCCGTCCACATGCATGACCCTGAAAGCATACTTAGAGTCACTATAGAAGTTCGCAGTTTTACCTTCAACTAGTTCCGGAGCACAAGTAAGGGCAATTATTTTTGCCTTTTGTGCTGAAGTACTTTTAGGCAGAGGTTCAGATTCCATCACTTCATGGCTAGTAGTTATAGCATAACCAGCATGCCTTCCATCGTTCAGGATATTGCTGCTTTCGTCCATAAAGCAGTTCTCAGTGTTCTCCACAGGATTGTCCTTTTGATCTGGTCAGCTGGAGTATGTTGCTTCAACGGTTTCTAGGCAATTATGATGAACTGGTTTTCCAGTGTTACCACTGAGGAAAGAAGCTGGATTGACAATGTTAGTGACGATGATTTAGCCTGATATTTGAGAAATCTTTGTGGGGAAAGCCAATGTCCCCCTTTTTCTTTTAGAACTGTAGACACCATGTGGGATACTAGCACAGTCATTTTCTGACCCATGGTAAATTTCCTGACCTCCTGTATGTTCAGTACCACTGTTGCAACTGTCCGCAAGCATTCCAGGCCACCCTTTTGTAGTTGCATCTAATTGCTTGGAGAAATAGGCCGCTGCTCGTCAGTACGGGCCAAGATCCTGTGCCAGTATACCCAAAGCTATTCCCTGCTTCTCGTGAGAGAATAGAAAAAATGGTTTACTCACATCTGGGAGTCCTAAAGCAGACACTGTCATGAAAGCCTTACCAAGTTCTTCAAAGGCTTGTGTAGCTCCTTTATTCCATTGCAGGTGTTCCTCATCTGTGGCTGCTAGTACATACAATGGCTTGACAATCCATAATTATAAATCCACAACCGGCACCACTCTGTCACGTCCAAAAAGGGTCTGTAATTCTTTTACAGTTTGAGGCTTTGGAGTTTGGCATACAGCCTCCTTTTGAGCCTGTCCCAGGGTCCTCTGCCCTGCACTAATTTCATAGCCCAAATAAGTTACTTGTTACTGTATCATCTGGGCTTTCTTTTGTGATACCCAGTATCCTTGGAGCCCCAAAAAGTTCAATAAACTTGCAGTTCAGGTTATGCATGTCTTCTGTGTTCTGGTAGCGATCAAAATGTCATCCACATATTGTTACATCTGTCCTTCATCAGATGGGGCTTCCCAAGATTCAAGGTCTTTAGCGAGCTGACTCCCAAATAGTGTCGGGCTGTTCTTAAATCCTTGTGGCAACACTATCCATGTGAGCTGGGTTTTACGTAAATACTGTCTGGCTGGCTTCACAAAGAGAGAGGCAAAAAGGCATCTTTTAAATCTAAAAGAGTAAACCAAATCAAATTAGAGTTAACACAGTCAGAAGTGTGTAAGGGTTTGCTACCACTGGGTAGAGGTCCTCTGTTATTCTGTTTATAACTCGATTTGTATGAATTTCTCTATTACCAGCCAAATTCCTTCCCTGTCCTCCCTTTTCAAAGGGTATTGTTTTATCCTTACCGGCTTTTCTCCTTCTTTGATTTTCACCTCGACAGGTGCAGCATTTTTGCTCTTCCAGGTACATCAGTAGTCTATATCCCGGGATACACTTGGTTCACGACTTTTCATTAATCTTGCCTTCTGTGGGAACAGTTGCTAAAAGCAAGCCCATTATTTTCATTTACCTCCAGAGTAATTTCTCCTTTTTCAAATCTGATTACTGCATCCATTTGTTCCAACAAATTTCTCCCAAAAAGGTTTTGAGGAATTGGACATGTATAGAAATTTATCAATACCTACTTGTTTACCCAATTTGTATTTCAAAGGTTCACAAAAATACATCCTTTCACTTTGGCCAGTGACTCCCTTTACCTACTATGTAATTGTTACTTATTGACAATCCACCAAAAATTCCACTTGTTTCTCTTCATTCCAGGTTCCCATCAGTCTTTTTCAAAACTTGCTACTGTGTGTTTCTCTCCCCGCCTACTTCTTCTGTACCTTCCTTAACATTCCTTTTCCCAATATACAATGATCTTTCTCTAAAGGCCTTCAAAGCCTTTCAACCTCCTTAGTTCCCTACTTTCTTATCCTTTCAACAATCTTCATTTTCCCTGTTACTGAATACTCTCAAAGCCTCATCTAACAACATTTCCAAATTTCTACTTTCTGTTGCCCTCAGTTTCTATAACTTCTCTAGGGGAGCTCACACTATTTCGGGTGTCAGGCTACCCTGAGAGGCATATGGCTTGTCCTCCCCCTCCTCGTTCCCCCTCCGCCGCTTCTAGTAGCGTTTTTTTCAATTTTTTTCTTTCTCTCTTTGCTGCAGTTCAGACACAGGCAAGGCCACGCGGACGGGGGAGGTTGAGTTTATCTTACAGCTTGGTACAGGCCTGTAATTTATGTTACAACACAGGCCTGGGATATTTCGTTTTCTTGGGAAACGGGAGAGGTGCCTGAGGATTGGAGGAAAGCAAATGTTACTCCAGTCTTCAAAAAGGGGCAAGAAGGAGGACCCAGGTAATAATAGACTGGTCAGCCTCACCTCTTTCCCTGGGAAGGTGATGGAACAACTTATCCTTGGTGCCATTTCAAGGCATATCAAGGATGAGAGGATCGTTAGGGGCAGTCAGCATGGCTTTACCAAGGGGAAGTCGTGCTTGACCAACCTCATAGCTTTTTATGAGGACATAACAAGGTGGATAGATGATGGCAGAGCAGTGGATGTGGTCTACCCTGACTTCAGTAAAGCATTTGACACAGTCTCTCACAGCATCCTTGCTGCTGAACTGAGGAAGTGTGGTCTGGACAACTGGGTAGTGAGGTGGACTGGGAACTGGCTGAAGGAAAGAAGCCAGAGAGTCGTGGTCAATTGAGTGGAGTCTAGTTGGAGGCCTTTATCTAGTGGAGTGCCTCAGGGATCAGTACTGGGGCCATTATTTTTCAATACATTCGTCAATGACTTGGATGAGGGACTAGAGTGTACTATCAGCAAGTTTGCTGATGACACCAAGCTGGGCTGAGTGGCTAATACACCAGAAGCTGTGCTGCCGTCCAGCGAGACCTAGACAGGCTGGAGAGTTGGGCGGGGAAAAATTTAATTGAATATAACAAGGGCAAGTGTAGAGTATTGCATCTGGGTAGGAACAACCCCAGGTTCCGGTATAAGTTGGGGAATGACCTATTAGAGAGCAGTGTAGGGACAAGGGACCTGGGGTTCCTGGTGGACAGCAGGATGACCATGAGCCAGCACTGGGCCCTTGTGACCAGAAAGGCCAATGACATCCTGGGGTGTATTAGAAGGGGGATGGTTAATAGGTCACGAGAGGTTCTCCTTCCCCTCTACTCTGCCCTGGTGAGACCACATCTGGAATATTGTGTCCATTTCTGGGCCCCTCAGTTCAAGAAGGACAGGGAACTGCTGGAGAGAGTGCAGCGCAGAGCCACAAAGATGATTAAGGGAGTGGAGCATCTCCCTTATGAGGAAAGACTGAGGGAGCTGGGTCTCTTTAGCTTGGAGAAGAGGAGACTGAGGGGTGACCTTATTAATGTTTATAAATATATAAAGAGTGAGTGTCAGGAGGATGGAGCCAGGCTCTTCTCGGTGACAACCAATGATAGGACAAGGGTTAATGGGTGCAAACTGGAACACAGGAGGTTCCACTTGAATATGAGAATAAACTTCTTCTCGGTGAGAGTAACAGAACACTGGAACAGGTTGCCCAGGGGGGTTGTGGAGCCTCCTTCTCTGGAGACATTCAAAACCCACCTGGACACCTTCCTGTGTAACCTCCTCTAGGTGTTCCTGCTCTGGCGGGGGCATTGGACTAGATGATCTTTCGAGGTCCCTTCCAGTCCCTAACATTCTGTGATTCTGTGGTTCCCAGATGACATCTGGCAAGTTGAAGTCCCCCATAAGGACAAGAGCAGATGGCTTGGAGACTTCGCTTAGTGCTTTGTAGAATAACTCGTCAGTGTTGTCGTCCTTTCTGGGTGGCCTATAGTAGAGTCCCTAATGACTTCTGCTTTATTTGTCTGTCCCTTAATCGTTACGCAGAGACTCTCAACTTTGACATCGCCAACTGCCAGTTCAATGCTTTCCAGCCCCTCCACTACATACAATGCCATCTCCCCGCCTCTCCTACCCTGCCTGTCCCTTCTGAAGATCTCGTAACCATCCATCATGGCACATCAGTCGCATGTCTCATCCCACTAGGTTTCACTAATGCCAATAATATCATATCCCTGGGACCTGCTTTTTCCTCATGCTGTTCGCATTAATGTAGAAGCACTTCAAGCATGGTTCATTGTGCCCTTTACCTCATGGCACAGCTGAATAATCTCACTGTCATACATCTCCTCGAGCTTTGGTGTGCCATCCCGCTGCTCATCACTGACTGGCCTGGTACTGCCTCCTTCCTCCTTCCTATCTAGTTTCAAGCCCTATCATCAGCCCTGCTAGTCCCTGAGCAAAAAGACTTTTCCCCTTCTGCAAGAGGTGCATCCCGTCGTACGTCTGTAGACCTGGTGAAGAACAGATCATCCCATGATTGAAAAACTCAAGAGTTCCACTGATGACACCAGTTTTGGAGCAATGTGTTTGTTACTTGGGTCTGCCTGTTCCATTCTATATTCCTGCCTGCTGCTGAAAGGATGGAGGAAAAAAACACCTGAGCACCCAATCCATCAACCAACCGCCCTAAGTCTCTGAAATCACTTTTGATTGCCTTTAGAATTATTTTTCTTACCTCTTCCCTGCCAACATAAAGGACCAGTAGTGGGTAGTAGTCTGAGGACGTTACTAGCTTAGGGAGTTGTTGAGCCACAACTCTTACCCTAGCCCCAGGGAGGAAGCAGACTCCCATGTGGGTTGGGTCAGGTCAGCATACTGGACCCTCTGTTCCCTTCAGAAGGCAGTCACCTATGACAACTACCCTTCTTTTTCCCTTAACATGTGTGGTTTTAATGGGTTTCATGTGGGGTGACAGTTGCCTAGAGGACCCCTTGTGCTGGTTTGACTTAAAATGAGTTAATTTTCTTCATGCAATTAGAAACCTTCCTTTTTCGTAGCTAACATGCTCATTATTTGGACTTGTCGAGGGTTAAGATTGCGGGGTGACAATCAAACCCTGGCAGATGTATTGTTAACCTCCTCTCCCCCCCCACTTCCCCCTTTTGCCCCTCCCTCTCCCCCCTTCCCACTCAGGACAGGCGATCGGGAGGGAAAGAAGGACAGAGAGAAGAGAGTTGGAAAAGTTAAAGATGTTTTACTAATGCTACTAATAAGAATAGAGAAAATAATACAAAATATACAAAACCAATCTTGTAAGTCTCAGCAACTGCAGAGCCAGCACCCAAAGTCCTGGATTAGACTCTGTAGCCAACCGGAGCTGGATTCAGTCTGTCACTAGGCCTCAGTTCACAGGGACGACCAGCAAGGTCCTCTCCTAATGTCAGCCATGAGGGAAAAAGGGAAAGAGGGCCGAGATCCTCATGATCTCCCACTTTTATATGAAGTATTCATGTGAATGGAATGTTATACACCGTTGGTCAGTCTCTCGATCACCAGTTTCTCGTTGCCCCTCTCGCGAGATGTCCATCCGTGCTTATCAATAAGTTTGCATTCCATTGCTAGGTTTAACCAAAACATGTGTCGGGTTCTCCAGGAAAATGCAGCTAATATGAAGGCTTTAGCTGACAGGCAAAAATTCACTAAAAGAGAAACTTGTTTTTTAACAAAACCAGGACAGGACTTAGTTTGAACAAGTGATAACACCCCAGGACAGAGTTAATGGTTTTAATTGCTCTGGTCTGAGAGCCAAGGATGTTCTGAGTGCTCTGCCCATAGGTCTGAGGCAGCTAATAAGGGGGGGCATAGATGGGGCAGACCTTGACTGACATCCAGACTGATTAATAAGAGTATTCCATCCCATTAGTGTCATGCTTCATATTTAAGGAGAGTCAGGATCTTCTGACTCTTGCTCTTTTTGTTGGAACCAAGACAGAGACTTGTTCTGGGGAGTTTTTTTGGGGACTTTCTTTAGTTTGGCATTTTGCAGAGGTCTCTGGACCTTTCTGCCTTTTTCTGTCTTTTTTGTCTCTCTGGGATCGGCTACTCAGGACCAGGGTGCTGCTTTCTGGGACTGACTGCTTGGTGCGGATGGAGTTCGAGAGGAATTGCATTGAGTATCTTTTATTTTATATTCTATTTCTATTTTATATATATATTTACTAGTAGTGTGTCAGGATTTTGTTACTTTATGAAACAGTGTTTATCTCAATCCAAGTTTCTCCCTTCCCTTTCGATTCTCTCCCCTGTTTGGGGGTGGAAGGGGGGGAGTGAGCAAGCAGCTATCATGGTTATATTGCCAGCTCGGATTAAACCACGACACCCCTCCATCCCAGAAGGGTCTTCATTGGCAGCATCAGCTGCCTGCCTATCCAGTTCCAGGGCCTCATACCTGCTGTGTACAGGCACCTGGGAAGGTGGGGCAGGCTGAGGGTGTGTTTGCCTGCCACCCCAAGCAGTAACCCATTTCCATTCTCCCCCATCTGCTGGGTCTCCCTTTGGTGAGACGGTAGGAGGTCCTTTGTCTCTAGATCCATGGTTGGCTTTTGCACCTGCCTCAGGGATTTTAGAGTGTGAGTCCACTAGTCAATCTCCTTCTCTGACTCCCTGATGCTCCTCAGCCTGGGCACCTGTCACGGTCCACTCAGTGATGGACTTGTCATGGTTCGTTTACCTTGATCTCAGAGCGCAAAATTAAGGCAACCAAAAAGCCAAGGGGTTATGATTCAGTCAAACAGTGTTACTTTATTAATTTGCCCGTAAAGCGGCACACGATAGAAAGAGAGAGAGAGTAAGAAAAAGAAAAGGGAAAAGAAACGGGGAGAGTAAAAGTAAAGATGGGAAGTGAGGTTGCATTTACCACCAGTAGAGCTTCAGAGGCGTCCCTCTGGTCTCCGGTCCCATAGAGTCCTGCCGGTCCTCCGTCGTGGTTCGGGATCCTCTGGTGGGAAGATCTCCACAGTGTCCATTTGGGAGTCATCTCTTATGCTTCTTCACCCCCCCTCGCTCCCATAGTTTGAGGCCAGTCTCCGCCTTGATTTCGCAACCCAGGCTTGTACTGTGCAAGCTCGAAAGAGTCACGCTTTCTTTTGCCAACGCTTACATGTCCAGCATTCAAGGGTCTTTCTCTGGTCCATTGGGTGACCTCAGGACCCTTGGTGAGCTTCTGGGCATACTCCTTTTCGTTGGCCATTGTTTGGGGGAGCAGGTGGGGGACATGTGTGACTGAGGCTGCAGGTGAGAACACATCTTCTGGACAGCAGCTATTGTCCCTGGGTCAAAGAGACCCTCATAACAATCACTTTCAGGAGACGGGGGTTGGTTTGGCTGAAGCAGCAGGCAAAGTCCATACAGCAGCCATTGTAAGCAGCAGCCCCCCCGTATCGGAGAAACCAGTGCAACACAATGCTTCTCCTCGGGCCTCTCTCCAAGTTATTGTTCATGCGTTCTTTCTGTCAGGGCCTCAGTTCTCTCTGTTCCTGATGGCGATGTTCAGGAAAATACTGCTCCATCTTCAGACCAACTCTCACAGCACCTCCTCCCAAAACTCTGTCACCAGGTCGAGCAGATCCTTCACTTGGGCACATCGCCCGCAGGTGAATGCGCTGCTGCAGTCAGTTCCTGAGCAGAAACTCAGGCACGCTCTGTAGCTTGGGACCTGGACAGCTACATGTTCCCTCATGAGCTCAGTTTGGGTGGCTGCACCAGTTCTTGCAGCCAGAGGAACCATGAGGGATGTTGAAGGCACAGTTCTTTGCCGGGTGGTTACCATGCATCCTGCTGTTCTTAGCTCCTTGCTAGTGGGTTGTAGCCTCTGCTTGAAATGTCAGGGTCCTCCTCTGCTCATCCTCCCTGCTCTACCTGCCTGCGCAAACTGCCACACCTCTGTTCACCACACTTCAGTCGCCTGCACTCCCTAGGGGCCGTTTAAATCTCCTGTGGTTGCTCCTGGCCTCAGCCCTTCTTGTGAGATCTGCCAGTTCCTATTTGGTCTCTCTGCTTGTCCGCAGATTTCCCTGGCTCTGGGATCCTCCCCTTGCCTCCTTGATCCATGCTCTGCAGCAGAACTTACAGTAGCTGCCACTGTCCTCATTGCTCATTACTGACTGAGATATACCCAAGGTAGGGAAATGTAACACGTCACAAAATTTCCTTTAAACCTGAAAAAGCTGTATGAGCGATGTTCTTCAAACTCCTACAGCCAGGGCTCAGTTCCTTGTGTATTAAGTCAGTAAGTGTAAGAGTAATGGCCAAATTGAGATGCGTGAAGTGGAATAAGTTTCAGGATGTTTTATGGGAAAACAGAGCTAAGGTAGCTTCTAACTCTGCATACCTGCTCCATCATTCACAGTGTGTCCTAATGCAACTATTGGACTGTAGCCTGGGACTGATGTAATGAATGGGTATTTCTGTGTAGGACCAGTGATGTTGCCAAAGTGCTCTGGAGATCAAAGGGAGATCTGTGTGTGCATGCTAAGTCCTGATACATTTTTGCTGTATTATGCCTGGTTTTGTAGGTCTAACAATATTTCTTATTGTTTACTGGACATAGTTTGTATGTACAGCAATACTTGTTCATGTTCATCTCAGACAGAAAGAAGAAATGGAAAGATAAGACGATTAAATTCTCTGTTACTCACTGGAGATCATAACCTCTTTTTCAACAATCACTGTCTCAAATACATAGCAAGGATTAGTTATATTTCAGTCTCCATACCCTCTTTTGTTTAAAAAAATATTAAGAAAATACTATTTTCACCATATTCCCCTCTTTGAACTGGGTAATTCATTAGCCACTGAATTGGGTCAATAAAAAAAGGAAAAATGCATGCATACCATAAGATAGAGGGAACTAAACTACATTTTATTATTTATATTTTATTATTTACGGATTTGCAAAGCAGTAAAAGTGGATTCTTTGCACCATCATTAATACTAAGTAATAACAGTAATAATTAATATTATAATCACAGTAATCTGAACTTTTGCCACATCGTTACATACATATCATCCACAAATAAAATGTATGTACAGATTTAATAGAGTGCAGTATATTAACAATAACTCATGCAATAACTTACACTCTAATATTTAAATAAATATAACTTTTAGATTCCTGAGGATTTTTATCATTTTGCACTTAGTCACACTCACTGTCACATAATAATTAAGAAAGGACCTGAGGATTTGGTTTGCAGTAATGGAATTTTACTGTATTTTCTGTCATGATAGAAATACTCCAAACTAAGAGCAAAAACATGTCAAGTACAGAGATATTATCATTCCGTTTAAGCTAGATGTTTGGCTAGGAGATTTTCATTGAGTCAGAAATACAGGGTGTTTCAAAAAGATGGACCCAATTTGAAATCACTTTGCTTTGAAATTGGGTCCATTTTTTTGAAACACCCTGTACTTATCAAAAGAGAAACATTTGCTAAGCTTTCTCATCTTCTAATGATATGAGATTAGAATATTGAAATGTGTGTAAAAGATAAGGATGAATAAGAGAAATATTACTGATGCATTTCATTAAAGAAAGTCTGAGAGCCCTGGCAAGACTCTGCCATAGTTGCTTTTGTTTGTCTCAATAAATGAAGGAAAAATACTCAGTTCAGTCTTTCTGTGATAGAGATTGATATTAAACCCTAATTAACCCGAAGCAGAAGGGACCTAAAAAATACAGATACTTCATATAACTACTGTTAGAAGTGAGACTGTGAAAACATCTTTGTGTAAACACTTATTGTACTTTCTGGCATCTGCACAAAAAGTACATAGACCTCACTGAGGTGATATAGCCAACAAATATTTTATTTCCTTTTCTGTAGAAAAGTCACAGGTTGCTTAGGGCTTTACTCAGTCCCCATGTTGTTTTGAGTGGGGCTGCTACTCAGGCTGTCACTATCAGCCTGCACCAACACAGTAATTCTGCCCCAGTGACACAGTCTCTTAACTTGACGAGGATTTGCCCAATCTAAAATTTCTTGTGGTCTCTCTGCATTGATGTTTTGCTGTATTAAGTCAATTAAGTCAAAAACACAGAAATGTGACTACATTTACTTTTTATGGTGATGGTATTATGCCTATATGAAGACTATTCCTCTAAGAAAGAGGACTTAATTAAAGTCAGTGAGTTCAATTTTAAAAAGTATGCTTACAAAGAGGAAAGATTTTCAATAACGGTCTTACTTTAATTTCTCTTAGTACATAAAATCATTGCCATAAAAGTGAAAACTTCTATTTTTTAATAATGTCACATTGCCTTGCTCAGTATAACATAGATGCTGGATGCTTGATATTGTTGGAACGATAAAGGACTCAGCATTCCAATTCAATGTGAATCACGCAAAGCCATTTATTACAGAAGCAAACCTCCTTATATATGCAACTAATCTCTGATCACGCGTCCGCGCTCCAAGCATGCATTCACTAATTGGATATCATCTATGTTCACGAGCTGTCCACGTGCTGGAGTATCACTGCTGATAGGTCCATTGATTCATGTCATGTTGAGGCCCTGCCACCGCAGAACCGCCTCACTCCCACAGTAGGTCCTGTTTTCAGCCTTTGAGTTGGCCTTGAAATTCCTGGCTGGTTCAGTAACAAATCTCCATCTAACAGCAACCCCTCCACATGATATGATAACTACAAAAAGATGAAAAGAATTAAGATATCATACCACTCTGTTAATTTTAAATAGGTCTGTTTTGACAATCATATCTTTCCAGTGCTCCTACTCAGGCAAAGAGGTGTGTTCCATACAGTTGAAACAACATGTGGATTTCCCCACTGTGATGTGTTTATCTTGGCAAAGTTAAAGGGTGTAATGAGCCTGAAATATCTAATTGCCTTTCAGATGCAAGATGGATTTTGCTATTAATAATCTAGCTGCATATTAATTGTCTCTGGGTACAGGAATTAGATTGTGCTATACAGCAAATATTTAAAGAGAGATTCATTTGAAAGCCTGCTATAGAACCTTGAGGTTAAATCATCCTGTGTTCTACCTAATCTGTATCTAGCACTCCTGGAGTGGGTAAGTGGACCTTTGGCATATCTTTGTAACCTCTGGGTTATAAAGATGGACTGGGAATGGGTTCAGTTTCCAATTAAAAATAGATTTGCTCAAATATTGCTCATAGACAGTGACAAAGCCCCAAAGATTTGTTCCAGCTGTCAGGAATAACAGACTTGGTGGAGAGGCTTTTCATTCCCCTGGCCACACCACAGTGAGTTCCCTTCTCCACAGACCATGTTCCCAGAGATGGTTGCCCTCCACAATCACTCATGAGCTGTCCCTTTGCAGGCAGTTCCTTTTATCTAGAAACCTGGGTGAGATCTGCCTGATCTGTGCACTCATTGTGGGGACCAGAATACTTGCATGTTGAGAAAACAGAAGAAAAAGTAAATCATGACTATACCGAGGACTTCTAAGATGCCAGTGTAAAAGGTGGCTGTAATTTCTCTAAGTCAAAGGCACAAAAACTATCCAAAGCATGTATCCCAAACAAGGGGAAAACTTAAAAGTAAATGCTGGAGAACTACCTCAAAAAAGATATTTGCCATTAAGCAAGGAGCTTACAAGAAATATATGAAGGAACAGGCTATATTAATTTAGGAAAGGGCTGATGCTAACGTGGCTGTACATCATTTGGATCAGATCTGGATGGACAGACCAGACTTGGACCACAGTTTTGGGCCCCTCACTTTAGGAAAGACACTGAGGTACTAGAGAGAGTGCAGAGGAGGGAAGTGAAGCTGATCAGGGACCTGGAGCCCAAGTCTTATGAGGAGCGGCTGAGGGAACTGAGGCTGTTTAGCCTTGAGAAAAGGAGGCTGAGGGGAGACCTTATCACTCTCTCAAACTACCTGAAAGGAGGTTGTAGCATAGTGGGTGTTGGTCTCTTCTACCAAGTAGCAATTGATAGGATGAGAGGGAATGGCTTCAAGTTGTGCTGGGAGAGGTTTAGATTGGATATTAGGAAAAATTTCTTCACAGAAAGGGTTGTCAGGCATTGGAACAGGCTGCCAAGGGAAGTGGTGGAGTCACCATCCCTGGAGGTGTTTAAAAGATGCATAGATGAGGTTCTTAGGGACATGGTGTAAGGAACATTTAATGAAGAACTGTTGTTTTTACATAACTGAGGACCTGGCGCCTGACCCCAGCAGGGGGAGAGGACTGAGAGACATCGTACTATGAATTCTTAATGTAATACACAGTTTCTTCCCGGAATACGGACTGACACCTGTATACATACTGATACCTGTATTTACAAACTCATTTAGAGGGGAAGGACTGAGAGACATTGGACTATGAATTCTTAATGTAATACACAGTCTCTTCCCGGAATATGTACTGACACCTGTATACATACCGATACCTGTATTGATAAGTTAATTTAGGGGGAAGTGTAGACAAAGTACCAGGAATCCATATCTTAAACAGATTGATAAGGGGAAGGGTATTGTGTGCATCGGGATAGTCTGTAAACCCTGAAGTACCCAACCAATGGGGAACAGGGGAGGGAAATTGCGGCCAGGATTTTGGGGAGATACAAGCAGGGGCTTTTTGCCCTATTCGGTGTGCCTACCTTTAAGGTAGAACACCCGGTCTTGCAAAATTGTTATTAAAATATGCTTTGCCAAGAGATCCTTCCTGGGCCTATTACATTTGCAGAATACTTGTTTCTTACAATGGTTTAGTGCTAGAGTTAGGTTATTGAGGCAACTAGAAATGATGCACACCAGGACGCAGACAGAGATGCATGCACAGACAGAGATCTTGTTCAGGAAGGAGTGCTGAGCCAAGCAGAGCAGAGAGCTAAGCTAGGCTGAGGCCTTCTTTATTAGCCATTGACAACTTATAGGATTTACAGATATGGGCCTGGACTAAGATGTTACATAAGATGTTTTTTCCAATAATTGTTATTCAAAACACACCACACTCATGTTATCTTTGTTTCAGTTACATTCCCATTCATTCACAGACCAGGCCCAAGGACGAATATTCACACATCCCATGCACTTGGGGGCGGTTATCCGACCTGAGATACCATTCTCACGAGTCTGGGCTATAACTCTTTACAATTATGAGAAACGTACTTCAACACAATCTGTCCAAGGCCCTTTATATTTTGCTATGATCTAATTATGTTAGTATTATTTCTTTGACCGTCCAAATGGTCATGTTGGTATTGATCTTTCTTTATCATCCAGGTGGCTGGAACCACACATCTTGCTTTCCCACAGGTTATGGTTGGACTTGATGATCTTGAGGGTCTCTTCCAACCAAAATGATTCTATGATTCTATATTTCCCTGTCTTCTCAGCTTGTTTTCCCCACTGTAGCCTCTCCACAACTCAGCGGTTTGGGGAGGTGGTATGGAACCACTACTGAGCTAATTTGCCCAGCTGAGAGACAGAGATGAGGGGCTCAGTTTGGCCACAGTGGTCATGAAATGGCTGAGTTTAAAATTTTCAGTGTAATGAGAAAAAAGGACAGCAAAGTTGCTACCCTGGTCTTCAAAAGAGCAAACTTTAAGCTCTTCAGGGAGCTACTTAGTAGTGTGGCAGATGCACACCCCCCTCTCTCTCCCCTTCCCTTCCTTCGATATGGAAGGTGCAGACACATCTTCCCCCTCCCCCTCACCCACCCTGCAATGGGGTTAACAGCTTCTTTTGTTTTAACCCCAGAACCCCTATCAGGGTCGTTATAAGAGAGAAGGGGTGGGGGCGTAGAGGCGCCAAGGAGCCGCTGGGCACCCACGGCCAGAGTGGGGGTGCTTAGAAGCTTCAGGACACCCCACAGCAAGAGTGGGGGTGCAGAGAAGCTTCTGGAATGCCCACAGTCAGATCTGACAAGGCTATTTAAACAGGACCCCTGATGAGGCCAGCCGCCGGTTGTGCAGACCTCTTGGAGTGCGGGCCAAAGTCTGCGGCCGAGAGCCCTCCCCCTTAGGCAGGATGGCTGCCTAAGATGATCTCCTGGGACCGGGATTCCCCCCACTGAACCACGTGGGTGAGTGATAAAATTTTATTTAATAATTCCTCGCAGGATTGTGGGTGCTTATTCCGTGCTTAAATATAAGCATGTGTATTTTCTTTAATAATTCTTTGCCAGATTCAGGCAAGTGTAGAATTTTCCCGGAGTCAGGGACAGCTCTGGCATTGTTTTTGGTGAGCCACGTGTATGCACACCGTGGATCTCCATTGTTATTATTTGCTGCACCTTTAATAATTACCTTGACTGATACTCGAACCTGTATTTATGTCACTATTGGAGAGCTAAAACCTCGTCTTCCACCAGTTAATCTGCTGCACTTTCTTTACCGAATAAAAGTTTGTTTTGGACCCTGTTGTCCATCTAAACTAACTTTGGGGTGCCTTCGTGACAGTAGCATAGCCTGGGAATCTCCTTTTGAGGCCTTAGGAGTCCACAAGTGCTGGACGGTTTTTTAAGAACCACCTTTAAGAAACACGGGAGCAGGCAATCCCATTGTGCCACAAGTCAAGCAAGCAAGGCAGAAGACCAGCTTGGATGAACAGGGAACTCTTTGTAGAGCTCAAGAGGAAAAAGAAATCGTATGATCTCTGGAAGCAAGGTCAGGGTTCACAGGAAAATTACAGAGCTGTGGTTTGTATATGCAGGGAGAAGACATGAAAGGCCAAAGCTCAGTTTGAGTTGAAACTGGCCAGTGTTGTTTCAGATAACAATAAGGGATTTTTAAAGTATGTTAATAGCAAGAGGAGGCCTAAAGAAAAAAATTGGACTGATACTTGTTGAAGATGGTCACCTGACTAATAAGGATGAAGAAAAAGTGGAGGCATTCAATGCTTTTTATGCCTCATTCTTTAATAATACTGATAGACCTTGGGCTGCCCACTCCTGAGTCACAGAATCACAGAATGTTAGGGATTGGAAGGGACCTTAAAAGATCATCTAGTCTAATCCCCCTGCCGGAGCAAGAACACCTACATGATGTTACACAGGAAGGCGTCCAGGTGGGTTTTGAATGTCTCCAGAGAAGGAGACTCCACAACCTCCCTGGGCAGCCTGTTCTAGTGTTTTGTTACCCTCACTGAGAAGAAGTTTCTTCTCAAATTTAAGTGGAACCTCCTGTGTTCCAGTTTGTATCCATTACCCCTTGTCCTATCATTGGTTGTCACTGAGAAGAGCCTGGCTCTATCCTCATGACACTCACCCTTTACATATTTATAAACATTGATGAGATCACCCCTCAGTCTCCTCCAAGCTAAAGACACCCAGCTCCCTCAGCCTTTCCTCATAAGGGAGATGCTCCACTCCCTTAATAATTTTTGTTGCTCTGTGCTGAACTCTCTCCAGCAGTTCCCTGTCCTTCTTTAACTGAGGGGCCCAGAAATGGACACAATACTCCAGATGTGGTCTCACCAGGGCAGAGTAGAGGACCTCTTGTGACCTACTAACCACCCCCCTTCTAATACACCCCAGGATGCCATTGGCCTTCCTGACCACAAGGGCCCAGTGCTGGCTCATGGTCATCCTGCTGTCCACCAGGACCCCCAGGTCCCTTTCCCCTACACTGCTCTCTAATAGGTCATTCCCCAACTTATACTGGAACCTGGGGTTGTTCCTGCCCAGATGCAAGACCCTACACTTGCCCTTGTTGTATTACATTAAACTTTTCCCCGCCCAACTCTCCAGCCTGTCTAGGTCTCACTGGATGGCAGCACAGCCTTCTGGCGTGTCAGTCAGAGGACCATGAGTGTGGGAGCAGTGACTTTCCATTTGTAGACACTGAAATTGTAAGGGACCAGCTATATCACATCAATGTCCATGAGGCCTGATGGGATTCATCCCAGAGTACTGAAGGAGCTAGCAGATGTTACAGCAGGACCACTCTCAGTTTTCTAACAAAGGTCTTGGGAGTCTGGGGAGGTTCCTGCTGACTGGAAGCTAGTCAACTCCTCTCAGTCTATGACAGGCCTGTTTTATCTAAACACAGAGGCTCTATTTGTCAAACACACAAGGATAAACAACAATCAATATAATATATGTGCTTTTCTACACCCCAGCTGTAAATGAGTTG
This sequence comes from Patagioenas fasciata, assembly GCF_037038585.1. NCBI lineage: Eukaryota > Metazoa > Chordata > Aves > Columbiformes > Columbidae > Patagioenas > Patagioenas fasciata. The sequence goes on from NC_092559.1 coordinate 46,105,525, forward strand.
TGTGTGTTTGCAATCCTCCTCACCAATCATCCGTTATATTCCCACATTACAAAACTGGGAGGTGCTGTTGGCTCTCTTGAGGGACAAGAGGCCTTGCAGAGAGATCATAGAATAGTTTTGGTTGAAAAAGGCCCTTAAGATCATTGAGTCAAATCATTAATTGAGCACTGCCAAGTCCACCTCGAAACCATGTCCCTAAGAACCTCATCATCATGTCTTCTAAACACCTCCATGGATGGTGACTCAACCACTTCCCTGGGAAGACTGTTCCAATGCCTGACAACCCTTTCCGTGAAGTTTTTAATAATAGCCAGTCTAAACTTCCCCTGGTGCAAACTGAGTCCATTTCCTCTCATCCTATCACTTGATACTAATGGAGAAGAGACCAACATTCTCCTCACTACAACTGCCTTTCAGGTAGTTGTAGAGAGCAATAAGGTGTCCCCTCAGCTTCCTTTTATCATGACTAAACAGACCCAGTTCCCTTAGCTGCTCCTCATAAGACTTGTGCTCTAGGACCTTTGTTGCCCTTCTCTGAACTCTCTCCAGCACCTCAATGTCTTTCTTGTAGTGAGGGGCCCAAAACTGAGCACAGTATTTGAGGTGCGGCCTCATCAGTGCCAAGTACAGGGGTGCGAGGGTGAAAACTCATGGACTCCACGCAATTCAATATGTATTCAAACGAAACCATTTATTACAGAAACAAGCCTCCTTCTATATGCAGTTATTTCCTGATCACGCGTCCACACTCCAAGCATGCATTAGCTGACTGGATATTGTCCAGGTTCACGAGCTGTCCACGTGCCTGAGTCTCACTGCTGATAGGTCTGTTGATTGAAGTCATGTTGAGGCCCTGTTTTCAGCTTTCGAGCTGACCTTGAAATTCCTTTGAGCCTGGTTAGTTCAGAAATAAATCTCCATCTAATAGAAATCCATCCACACAACAACCTCAAGAAAATCCCTCAAATCTCCCACACAGGGGCACAATCACTTCCCTAGTCATGTTGCCCATGCTATTTCTGATACAAGCCAGGATGCTGTTGTCCTTCTTGGCCACCTGAGCACACTGCTGGCTCATATTCAGCTGGCTGTTGACCAATACTCCCAGGTCCTTTTCCTCTAGGCAACTTTCCAGACACTCTTCCCCAAACCTGTAGCATTGCATGGGGTTGTTATGATCCAAGTGCAGTACCCAACACTAAGCCTTCTTGAACCTCATACCATTGACCTCAGCCCAACGATCCAGCCAGTCCAGATCCCTCTGTAGAGCCTTCCTACCCTCAAGCAGATCAACACTCCCACCCAACTTGGTGTCCTCTGCAAACTTCCTGAGGGTGCACTCAATCTCCTCATCCAAATCACTGATAAAACTATTAAATAGAACTGGCCCCAGTAGTGATCCCTGGGGAAAAGCACTTGTGACTGGCCACCAACTGGATTTGACTCCAGTCACCACAACTCTTTGGGCTTGGCCATCCAGCCAGTTTTTTACCCAGTGCAGCATATGCCCATGCAAGCCATGAGCAGCCAGTTTCTCCAGGAGAATGCTGTGAGAAACAGTGTCAAAGGCTTTACTGAAGTCTAGGTAGACAACATCCACAGCCTTTCCCTCATCCACTAAGTGGATCACCTTGTCATAGAAGGATATCAGATTAGTCAAGCAGGACCTGCGTTTCATAAACACATGCTGGCTGGGCCTGATCACCTGGTTGTTCTGTACATTTTGTGTGATGACACTCAGGTTGATCTGTTCCATGACCTTCCCTGGCATCGAGGTCAGGCTGACAGGCCTGTAATTCCCCAAATCCTCCTTCTGGCCCTTCTTGTAGATGGGTGTCACATTTGCCAACTTCCAGTCAACTGGGACCTCCCCAGTTATCCTGGACTAAATAGTGGAAAGTGGCTTGGTGCGCATATCTGTCAGCTCTCTCAGAACCCTTGGGTGGATCCCATTTGGCCCCGTAGACTTGTGTGTGTCTAAGTAGTGTAGCAGGTCGCTAACCATATCCCCTTGGATTATTGAGGCTTTGTTCTGCTCCCCATCCCTGTCTTGCAGCTCAGAGGACTGTTTACCTGGAGCACAACTGGTCTTAATATTAAAGACTGAGGCAAAGAAGGCATTTAGTACCTTGGCTTTTCCCTCGTCCTCTGTCACTGTTTCCCCCCCACATCCACCAGAGCATGGAGGTTCTCCTTAGCCCTCCTTTTATTACTCATGTATTTACAGAAACATTTTTTCTTGTTTTTTTATGGCAGTAGTCACATAATCTCTAGTTGGTCTTTGGTCCTTCTAATTTTCTCCCTGCATAACTTCACGGCATCCTTGTAGTCCTCCTGAATTGCCTGCCCCTTCTTCCAAAGGTTATACATTCTCCTTTTATTCCTGAGTTCCAGTTGAACCTCTCTATTCAGCCAGGCTGATCTTCTTCCCCGCTGGTTCATCTTTTGGCACACAGGGACAGCCTGCTCCTGTGCCTTTAAGACTTCCTTCTTGAAGAACGACCATCCTTCCTGGACTCCTTTGCCCTTCAGGACTGCCTCCCAAGGGACTCTGCAATCAGCCTCCTAAACAGATCAAAGTCTGCCCTTCAGTAGTCCAAGGTAGCAGTTCTGCTGATCCCCCTCCTTACTTCTCCAAGAATAGAAAACTCAGTCATTTCATGATTGCTATGCCCAAGGCGACCTCCGACTGTCACATTACCCATGAGTCCTTCTCTGTTCACAAACAACAGGTCCAGTGGGGTGCCTTCCCTAGTAGGCTCACTGACCAACTGTGTCAGGATCTTGTCCTCCACACACTCCAGGAGCCTCTCAGACTGTTTCCTCTCTGCTGTACTGTATTTCCAGCAGACATGTAGTAAGTTGAAGATCCCCATGAGAACAAGGGCTAACGATTGTGAAACTTCTCCCTGCTGCCTGCAGAATACTTCATGTGCCTCTTCATCCTGCTTAGATGATCTGTAACACACTCCTGCCAGGATATCTGCCTTGTTGGCCTTCCCCCTGATTCTTACCCATAAATACTGAACCCTTTTGTCACCATCATTAAGCTTTAGACAGTCAAACCACTCCCTTGACCATCTTCAAGAGACCATCAATAAGCAGGTTGAAAACTTAGAAGTTAAGGAAGCACTGGTGTTGAAATTAGCAGTAGAGAATGCTAATGTTTGCTATCAATGTGATATCTGCGGGTTTTACAGTACATATTATGTGCTTCTGTGTATTGCCCCTCTGAAAAACAAGCAGCTTGTCTGGAATGTGAGTTAATTGTTTCACTGGTTGTTGTTAGAATTGTTTCTTTGTGGTATAAGTACACCGTAAAACTTTCTCCCCACTTTTCCCACTCACGCTGCAAGCAGCCCTCTGCTTCCCCCCCTCCCTCCCTCTTCTCAAGTTTTTATTTGCAAGATGGGGTCAGGAATGACTGTTTTCAGTTGTGTTCCTAAAAAATCGGTACTGGTGTTAGTAACAGAATCAATTTTACAAGATGTTCCCTTCTGGAACAGGTGCAAAACTGATCTATGCAATGCAAACCTGATTTATCCTTTGCATATTGTGTTTTACCTAATAAGGGATTTGAGTATATTCTTATCTTATCAACCTAGCATTTATCTTAGCCCAAATATGCCTAGAATGAGAAGAAATATACACAGTATCTCTGGAAATTAAGCTAGTCAGCAGTTATGCAATTATAGAGTAGTGCGCATGTGCAGTACCCAAAGGTGAAAAGGACAGAAGCGATGAAGACTACTTACTTAATCCTGAAGACCCCCTGAAAGACCACCAGGGGACACTGCGCGTGATCAAAGTAATTCCAAGGTGTTGCAATCGATGTTGCAATAAATGTTGAGTAACTATTACATATTCTAATGATCCTAAATGAATATATGAATATGTATGTGAATGGACTGTATAAATACTGTGCAACTTAAACTGACCGCTGAAGCCAGCTTTGGGTGCGAACCCCTGGTTTCCCAGCGCTGAAATAAAGCACCGCATATAACTACGCACGTGGTTATGTGTCCTGATTGCTAACACTGGGAGGTGTTTTAAAACATAGGAAAGCACTCGGACAAGAAATCATTAAATCATTTCAGACAGTTTTACAGGTGGGGCGATTTGAACTTCAACAAGCTGAGAGAGAACTGACTGATAACACACAGGTCAGAAAACTTGCTAAAGTCTGCAAGATACTTTCCTTATTAACCTGTTTTCTTTGTGGGTATCTGTTTAAGCATGTTGCAATTTTGGTAGGTCTTTGTTATATGGTACGATAAGTTCACAGTCTGTTAAATCATGAGACTCCGTTGACTCAAAATGTGCATTTTGTGATGATACAGAAGATCATGAGTAATTTAGTTCTTTACTGCGTGAATGTGATGGTAAAGTTTTTGTGTGTAGTAGCTGTTATTTTTCTTTCTAGCATGCTAGCTTTATTCCAATATCCAGACTTGCGCAACTCTGTGATAGGCTGTGTCTCATCTCTATGTGCTGGATTTGGCCTTTTTGTATGCACATCAAGTAAAGAATCCTGGTTTTGGGATAACAGTTGTAGTGCACCAGATGAGACACTAATAAAAGCCTTGCCTGGTCCAGCTTGCTGTGTCGGTGGGGGGGACGGGTGCCGGTTGGGCTCCAGTGCACACTCACCTGTTTTGTCAGGGAGACCCAGCGGTACCTCTGCCTGGCTGAGCAGTAGGCAGTTCAAAGGTGCAATGCAAAAATTGAGAGATTGTCTTAAATTAGTGTAACTGTGATCTATCTGCATAATTTAACTTGGTATTTGGTTTTCATATCTGAGCTCAGTATTTTAATTTGCATATTTGTATTTGGTACCAAAAGAATTTTGTTTGGGGAGATAATTACAAAATGGGAACCGGTTCCACTGTTAAAATTTTACTGCTGAAATTCCACCTTGCTCCCCCTTAGGATGCATCCTTGCGCATTAGAGTAATTGCTTATATTGTTAGCTAGTAATTTTGAGACCAGAAGAGAATTTAAATTGTTAAATCTGCTTTGTAAAAAAAAAAAAAAAGAGAGAGAGAAAAATGCTATGATGAACTTGGTATTGTATGAGGTTGTATTTAAAAGTTGCTGGAATGTGAACTGATTTGGAATCTAGGAAAATGGAATAATGCATTGATGCTTAATATACTGTGTTTTGACATCTGTAAATTGTAAAAGGTAAATGGGGCTGAGGAATGTAACAACTGTTGAGCTAATTGGAATGGTGTATAAAACTCAGCTCATTGTAACCGAGGAGTTTGCCAGAGCCTCCCACTTCGTACCAGCGATTACGCCAGCTGCGTGGTCTTGGTACATCTGAAGTGCAGCAAGAAGACAGAGAAGAAGAAGAAAAAAAAAAAAAGGAAAAACCTGTTTTCCCACTGCTAAGCGAAGAAAGGGGGGTTTTACTCCCCACACTCTGTCTTTTTTTTTTCTGGAGTATTGTCATCCATCCTTGTTGTGGCACTTCTCGGCTTTTAGTCAGGGGTTGTTGGTGTTGTTTCTTTTTGCTTCTGTCTTGTTTCCTAGGTTTTGGCACATCTGGGGAGAGAGGTCATCATTTTACGTCCTTGCTAAAGTCAGTCTTTTCACACTGGTCAGCTTTTGGGGGTCAGAGCGCTCAGTGCTTCTCTGGGTCAGACTGGTACTGATTTGGGTGTGGAGTGCAGCCAGGCTGGTTTGATGTGGAGTTGGAACTGATTTGTTTTCATGCTGGGCTGAAGATTCTGCCATCTCAGATGGGGGACGAGAGGGAGGTTTTATTCCCCCCTTCCCCCAGCAATGTTACTGCTAGAAAACTTGGCACAGCTTTAAATTGCTTAGAGCTTTTTAAGGAGGAACCTCTAAATTTGATTTGTGATTTTGAGTACATAGTCAAGATCCAACGCACGTATCTGATTTTGAAATTTTTTTTTGTTTGTTCGTTTGTTTTTTTTTTTTTTTTTAAAGGGGGGGGGAGTAGGGGAAACACCACAAAACCAATTGTCAAAAGCATTGTATGTGATGAAATACTTTGCAAGTATGACCCAAAACCATGCTACATCAGAAAGAACCTACATTGGTTATGGTCAAATCACTAGTCAATGGAAAAGGCCACATCAATTGATAACCTGGGGAAAAGGTTATGTTTGTGTCATTACAGGCCAAGGATTGAAGTGGATTCCCACGAAATGGGTCAAGCCATGGCTGAATAAAGACAACAAAGATTCAGTGGATGCAGACGGACAGGAGGGAGATAAGTTGTGAGGACTGTTTCAGATGTAAACCATGGATCCTAATTCAGTGTTATAGGTGCTCACAGACCTGAAAGATAAATTGAAGTCAATCCATAAGGAAATTCAACAACTTATGGACTATACCCAGAAGATTAAAGAAGATATAGGGCTTTTCGGCTTGGAGGGGTTAACAAATTGGCTAGGATTAGAAGGGTGGTTTAAGAGCTTTTTACAAAGTGTGTTGCTTATTTTAGTTATAGTAGCTATAGGGTTATTGTGTCTAAGCTGTGCTCTCTCTTGCTTTAAAAGAATGTTTGAGTAAATAGTGTATCAGGCTCTGCTCGTACAAAAAGAAAAAGGGGGAATTGTTGGAGAATGGCTTAAAAATAAGGGACATGGGTCTGCAGAGCAGTTGTATGAGCAGAGCCTGTTCTGAAGGCCTTAGCATAAGTAACAAGACTAGACCGCAGTGGGAACCGCTGACTGTTTCAGTAAAATCAGCAAGGTCACTGCGACCTTGGCAGAGTCTCACAAACAGCTTTCAACAGCACAAGAATGTAGAATAAACATAACTAGCAACTGCAAGTAGGAGGACCATGCAAATGTGACTATTAGAGCTTAAGCCAATTAGTAGGTGACAGGTATGCATAATTATTGTGAACTGTATAAGTATATGCTGTTCGGGCTAATAAATTGAACTATGCTTTATCACTCATATTGAGTCGACCTGCGTGTTCCTCCGCCACTCAAACCCAGGCAAATGATTATTTCTTGTGAGTACCCTGAAGTGAGAGGCATCTAGTTTTGTTTCTTGTGAGTGACTACATGCGCGTTGTGGATCCTCATGTATGATCCATCCTGTATGTATGATGTGTGACCGTTGGGCCTGGGCATGTGAATGAGTGGGTCGGGGGGCCACCTGCTGGCTCATGGTCATCCTGCTGTCCACCAGGACCCCCAGGTCCCTTTCCCCTACACTGCTCTCCAACAGGTCATTCCCCAACTTATACTGGAACCTGTGGTTGTTCCTGCCCAGATGCAAGACTCTACACTTGCCCTTGTTATATTTCATTAAATATTTCCCCTCCCGTATAAGGTGGCTGTACATTTATTGGACATGACATTACACAGCAGAAGTACTGCATCTTAGATTAGCTGGGATGATAACATTTTACACTATTCTGACATGATAAGAGAGATTATGTGACATCTGCTAACAAGGCAATGAAACATTTAAGTGATGCTATGCATTTCTAGTAGAGCACACAGATTAATATTACAGTCTTGTCAATGCTGAGAAACATTCTGGATTTTCTGGAATAGCTCTAATGCATGCTGGTGAAAAGGGACAGGGGTATGAGACATACCAAGTATGGTGTCGAGGGTTAAGATTGCGGGGTGACAATCAAATCCTGGCAGATGTATTGTTAATCTCCTCTCCCCCCCCACTTCCCCCCTTTGCCCCTCCCTCTCCCCCCTTCCCACTCAGGACAGGCGATCGGGAGGGAAAGAAGGACAGAGAGAAGAGAGTTGGAAAAATTAAAGATGTTTTACTAATGCTACTAATAAGAATAGAGAAAATAATACAAAATATACAAAACCAATCTTGTAAGTCTCAGCAACTGCAGAGCCAGCACCCAAAGTCCTGGATTAGACTCTGTAGCCAACCGGAGCTGGATTCAGTCTGTCGCTAGGCCTCAGTTCACAGGGACAACCAGCAAGGTCTTCTCCTAATGTTGGCCATAAGCAGAAGGGAAGGAAAAAGGAAAAAAGGGAAAAAGGGACGAGATCCTCATGATCTCCCACTTTTATATGAAGTATTCACGTGAATGGAATGTTATTTACTGTTGATCAGTCTCTCGATCACCAGTTTCTCGTTGCCCCTCTCGCGAGATGTCCATCCGTGCTTATCAATAAGTTTGCATTCCATTGCTAGGTTTAACCAAAACATGTGTCGGGTTCTGCAGGAAAATGCAGCTAATATGAAGGCTTTAGCTGACAGGCAAAAATTCACTAAAAGAGAAACTTGTTTTTTAATAAAACCAGGACATTCCACCCCTTATAATATGACATTCACTGAATACTTAAACCTTATCAATACAATCTATCAATACAATCTAATTAATCACTACTACTCTATATATATATATATATATATACACATATGTACATATATACACAGGAGTAATTAATCAGTGGACCATCCTTTGAAAAGTTCATTAAGTTCATTTTGTCACAACAGTCTCCCAGGGCAGGAAAAATGGTACAAGTGCATCTCATGACCACTGTTTGTGGGTTAAGGACACCAACTTCGAAGAAGGTGTCGGGCGCCACTCGAAGAAGCTAGCTCTAGTTTCATCACCATTGTCTTGATCTGAAAGACACTTATTAAACATTGTTAGTGCGGCAATTCACAACATACAGTTCAGCATTGCATATTTTCACCTAAAATCAAATCCCCTTGAGGTATACACCGAACTTCTCCATCCTTAAACATCACCCACCAGGTGCTGCCAGGTCCCTGGGCAAAAACAATCCCACAAATAGGTTTGCCTTTGCCTGAGGCAGGAGTAACCCAGACTGCCTTTCCTAAGATATTTTTCATGTGTACTACAGGGACTTTATCTCCTTCTACAGTCCGTAGAATTTCTGATTGGGCAGGCCCGGCTCGATTGGTTGATCCCCTAGTGTTGACCAACCAAGTGGCTTTTGTTATATGTGAATCCCAGTTTTTAAAGGTTCCACTACCAAGTGCCTTTAGTGTAGTTTTTAACAAACCATTGTACCTTTCAATTTTCCCAGAGGCTGGTGCATGATATGGAATATGATATACCCACTCAATACCATGTTCTTTGGCCCAATTGTCTATAAGACTGTTTTTGAAATGAGTACCATTGTCTGATTCAATTCTTTCTGGCGTACCGTACCGCCAAAGGACTTGCTTCTCAAGGCCCAAGATAGTATTTCGGGCTGTAGCATGAGGTACGGCATATGTTTCCAACCATCCAGTGGTTGCTTCCACCATTGTAAGTACATAACGCTTACCTTGACGTGTTTGTGGAAGTGTAATATAATCAATCTGCCAAGCTTCTCCATACTTATACTTTAACCATCGCCCCCCATACCACACAGGTTTTAACCGTTTTGCTTGTTTGATTTCGGCGCAAGTTTCACAGTCATGAATAACCTGTGAAATAGTGTCCATAGTTAAATCCACCCCTCGATCACGAGCCCATTTGTATGTTGCATCTCTACCTTGATGCCCTGAAGCATCATGGGCCCACCGAGCTAGGAAAAGTTCACCTTTATGTTGCCAGTCCAAGTCCACCTCAGCTACTTTAATCTTAGCAGCTTGATCTGCTTGTTGGTTGTTTAGATGTTCCTCGGTGGCTTGACTTTTAGGCACATGAGCATCTACATGACGAACTTTCACAGGCAGGTTCTCTAGCCGAGCAGCAATGTCTTGCCACAGTGTGGCAGCCCAAATGGGTTTACCTCTGCGCTGTCAGTTGCTTTTCTTCCTATGCTGTAGCCACCCCCACAAGGCATTTGCTACCATCCATGAGTCAGTATAGAGATAAAGTATTGGCCACTTCTCTCGTTCGGCAATGTTCAAAGCCAGCTGGATGGCTTTCACTTCTGCAAACTGACTGGATTCAGCTTGTCCTTCAGTGGCTTCTGTAACTTGTCGTGTGGGACTCCACACAGCAGCTTTCCACCTTCGATGTTTTCCTACAAGACGACAGGATCCATCTGTGAACAGTGCATACTGCTTATCAGTCTCTGAAAGCGTATTATATGGTGGTGCTTCTTCAGCACGTTTTACTTCCTCCTCATCTGGAGACATCCCAAAGTCTTTGCTTTCTGGCCAGTCTGTAATCACTTCTAATATCCCTGGACGGTTGGGACTTTCAATTCGAGTTCGTTGTGTGATTAGTGCAATCCATTTACTCCATGTAACTTCGGTTGCATGATGTGGAGAGGGAACCGTCCCTTTGAACATCCAGCTCAGCACCGGCAGTCGAGGTGCCAGGAGGAGCTGTGCTTCAGTGCCGATCACTTCTGAAGCAGCTTGAACTCCTTCATATGCTGCTAGTATCTCCTTTTCAGTTGGAGTATAGTTGGCCTCAGATCCTTTGTATCCTCGACTCCAAAAACCTAAGGGTCGACCTCGGGTTTCTCCTGGTGCTTTCTGTCAGAGGCTCCAGGTAAGTCCATTATCTCCGGCTGCGGTGTAGAGCACATTTTTAACATCTAGTCCAGTCCGAACTGGTCCAAGGGCCACTGCATGAGTTATCTCACGCTTAATTTGTTCAAAGGCTTGTCGTTGTTCAGGGCCCCACTCAAATTGGTTCTTTTTACGAGTCACTCGATAGAGAGGGCTCACAATGTGGCTGTAGTCAGGAATATGCATTCTCCAAAAACCTACAACACCCAAGAAAGTCTGTGTCTCCTTTTTATTAGTAGGTGGAGACATTGCTGCAATTTTGTTGATCACATCCATTGGGATCTGACGATGGCCATCTTGCCATTTTATTCCTAAAAACTGGATCTCTCGTGCAGGTCCCTTGACCTTGCTTCGTTTTATGGCAAAACCAGCATCCAAAAGAATATGAATTATTCTCTCACCTTTCTCGGAGACTTCTTTCACTGTGTCGCCGCATACGATGATGTCATCAATATATTGCAAGTGTTCTGGAGCTTCACCTTGCTCCAGCGTGGTCTGGACCAGTCCATGGCAGATGGTAGGACTGTGTTTCCACCCCTGGGGCAAGCTACGTATACTGGATGCCCCTCCAGCTGAAAGCAAACTGCGGCCTGCACTCTGCTGCTACAGGAATAGAGAAAAATGCATTAGCAATGTCAATTGTAGCATACCACTTAGTTGCCTTTGACTCCAATTCAAATTGCAGTTCTAGCATGTCAGGCACAGCAGCACTCAGTGGTGGCGTAACTTCATTCAGGCCACGATAGTCTACAGTTAGTCTCCACTCGTCATTAGACTTACGCACTGGCCAGATTAGGCTGTTAAAAGGTGACCGAGTCTTACTGATCACACCCTGGCTTTCCAATTGACGGATCAGCTTCTGGATAGGAATCAAAGAGTCTCGATTGGTGCGATATTGCCCGCGATGCACTGTCGTGGTAGCAATTGGCACCTGCTGATCGTCAACCATCAGCAGTCCTACAACAGAAGGGTCATCTGAAAGACCAGGCAAATCAGACAGCTGTTCAATTTTCTCAGTGTCCACAGCTGCTATACCAAATGCCCACCTATACCCTTTTGGGTCCTTAAAATACCCTCTCCTGAGGTAGTCTATGCCAAGGATGCACGGAGCATCTGGACCAGTCACAGTGGGATGCTTTTGCCAGTTTTTTCCAGTTAGGTTCATTTCAACCTCTACAACAGTCAGCTCCTAGGATCCCCCAGTCACTCCAACAATATTGATGGATTGAGTTCCTTTATAATTAGAAGGAATTATTGTGCACTGAGCACCAGTGTCCACTAAAGCTTTGTACTCCTGGGGGTGTGTTGTACCAGGCCATAGTATTTGTACAGTCCAATAAACTCTGTTATCCCTTTCCTCCACCTGGTTGGGGGCAGGGCACTTCTAATTCCTGTTTTGCACAGTCTCTGGGTGTGAATTAGAAGTTCCTTCAAGAGCATCAGAATCTCTTCTGCTCCTTTTGTAAACTGGAGCAGCCACCTTCCTAGGAGTTTTTCCTTTTATCTCACGTACTCGTTCTTGAAGTTCTGAGGTAGGCCTTCCATGCCTCTTATTCATGTTTTCTCCCTGCTCATGTAGGAAGAACCACAGTGAACCTCTTTTTGTGGGCTGTCTCTGCCCTCTCTCTCGAGATTGGAAACGCCTTCTCCTAATAGCTGAGACATAGGTTTGTGCAGGTCGTGAACGGTACGAGTCTTCTCTGAGCTCTTTGATTTCTTGCAACAGCTTTTCAAACCGGTCATCAGATTTTTCACACAGTTTCTCCACAGTGGAGACACAAGCCCATAGAGAACCAGCAAGGCTGTCCTCAAAGTACCGGAGCTGCTCAATCACTTCATGAATTTCTTGTGCACCTCTAGCTGACCAGACCATTCCTGCCAATGACTTAGCATATGCAGGTGGTGCACTTTGTACAAATCTGCGCCACATAGATTTTGTACAATTGATTCTATCTGGGTCTGTCCCCTCTTGGCTGTTTGGTCCTAGATAGATGATCTCTCGCACAGCTAATTCTCTCAGGAACTGGATACCTCTCTCCATAGTATTCCATTTCCCTAACGTGGATATACAATCTTCCTTGTAGGGAAATCTGACTTTCATAGCTGCCAGGAGTCGGGTCCAGAGAGTAGCGGCATTAGACTCTCTTGAAATTGCCCTATCAGTGGTGGAATCTTTTGACAGAGATCCCAGCTGCCTGGCTTCACCACCTTCTAATTCAATTGTTTCTGCCCCATTGTCCCAGCATCGCAGCAGCCAGGTTAAAATATTCTCGCCTTCACGATGACTAAAGTCTTTTCGCAGATCTCTCAGCTCACCTCGAGAAAAGGACTGAGTGGTGGTCGCTTCATCTCCTCCCTGCGCTGATGATGCCCCTTGGGTTGATGTTGGCCCTGTGCCATCACCTGCTGCACGGGTAGTCTTTCTAGTGACTTTCTTACAACCAGCAACTGATGCTGATATGGGTTCACCATCATTTGATTCATTTCCAGAGTCTGAATGACTGTCACAGTGATTGCTGTGGTTACAGCAGCAACAGTGACCAGTGTGTGAAGACGGGGGGGCTGCCTTGTTAGCCTTTGAGGCTGGAGAGGTAACGTTATCTGCAGCGACCTTGGCAGAGGAGCTCTGTGGAGGAGCTGTAGCTTCAGCCTGTGAAGCCGCGGTTGGGGGGGCAGTGGCTGCAGCAGCAGCTTTGGCTGTTTTGCCTTTTCTCGAGCGGCTAGGAGTGCTTTTTGCTAAAGCTTCCGAAGACGCACTGGAAATCTCAGGACTAAAAAGAGACGCAAACCTCCTATTGAACCTCATTTCTCTTAGCAGTAACACAAACTGACACACATTCAGCAAACCAGATAACACCATCACAGTTCTATCAAAGCTCCAAGGATATTCAAAGTTCTCTAAAACATTTGCAAACTGTCCTAGCGAAAACACAAAAGTATTGTTAGTCAGCCTTTCTAAAGATTCGCTTGACCAATTAGCAAATATAGAGCCATTCTGCTCTTTAATCTCTCCTGGAGGTTTTTCAAGGTAAAGCAGAAGCGAGTAGAAATTCATTAGGGGCTGCAGTATAATGAAATAAACCAATGCCAAACGACACAGAATCATCATGACCGCTGTCCAGTTTCTTGTTGTTATATAATGAATACTTCGATTCAGAAAGAAACACCAACACAGATATGGGATCAGCGAGCACAATGTAGAAAATAACTGATACAACTTTTACCATAACATCTTTAAATCAGTGTAATTCACTTTGCCTTAATACCACTAAAAAATATCTGAAGCAAACAGACGCGCGAGTATCACAACTCTATGAGTTGGCACCGTGCCAAGAAAATTGAAAGGTACGTCAGAGCAGTAGAAAAGCCAAAAATCTCCAAATTTAGCCCTTTCTCTTGCCCCACGTTGGGCGCCAATTATCTGTCGAGGGTTAAGATTGCGGGGTGACAATCAAACCCTGGCAGATGTATTATTAATCTCCTCTCCCCCCCCACTTTCCCCCCTTTGCCCCTCCCTCTCCCCCCTTCCCACTCAGGACAGGCGATCGGGAGGGAAAGAAGGACAGAGAGAAGAGAGTTGGAAAAATTAAAGATGTTTTACTTATGCTACTGATAAGAATAGAGAAAATAATACAAAATATACAAAACCAATCTTGAAAGTCTCAGCAACTGCAGAGCCAGCACCCAAAGTCCTGGATTAGACTCTGTAGCCAACCGGAACTGGATTCAGTCTCTCACTAGGCCTCAGTTCGCAGGGACAACCAGCAAGGTCTTCTCCTAATGTTGGCCATAAGCAGAAGGGAAGGAAAAAGGAAAAAAGGGAAAAAGGGACGAGATCCTCGTGATCTCCCACTTTTATATGAAGTATTCACGTGAATGGAATGTTATACGCTGTTGGTCAGTCTCTCGATCACCAGTTTCTCGTTGCCCCTCTCGCGAGATGTCCATCCGTGCTTATCAATAAGTTTGCATTCCATTGCTAGGTTTAACCAAAACATGTGTTGGGTTCTCCAGGAAAATGCAGCTAATATGAAGGCTTTAGCTGACAGGCAAAAAATTCACTAAAAGAGAAACTTGTTTTTTAACAAAACCAGGACATATGGACCAAAGGAAGGCAGAGACCCAGTCAGGTCATTTCTCTCTCTAACCAATAACAGAAAAGAAGTGTACTGAGTATCAAGGTTAATCTTAAATAAATAATCTTAACCACTGAAGTTAAGCTCGTGGAGTTGGACAATGAACAACATGATGATGTGGCTGTGTTGAGTCCCACATATCTGTGAGATCCAGAGCAGAGAGAGACCAAGTATTCCAATTAACCAAGTGTTCAAACGCACTGAAGTTCAGCCTGTGATGCCATTCATATTTCTGGACTTAATGTTTACAGAACTGTCAGTCTTAAAGATAATTATAGAAGGTCTGAGCTTTGCAACTTAAATAAACTTCTTTTCCTAAAGTATATAAAGAACTGTAAACCCAGACATTACCCAGTCACAGTATACAAGGAGGCCTAGAATAAGCAGGAGGCTGAAGTGCTGGCTCCTGTGCTCAAACAGATCTCAGAGGTGTTGGCAAAGCAGCAATCTCTTCCCTGCCGCCTCACGTGATATACACACCACATCTCATTCTGGGTGTATGGGGGCTAGCAGCAGTGGTCAGGCTCTACACTCAGGGGCATCTGTGTCCAGGGAAAGTCTGTAGTTGGAAGGACACAATGTCACTGCACTGCTTGCAAGTTGTTATCCCTGCCTGAGATGTTAGCTTCCTTCCCTGAAAAGTTTGGCTATGCTGATACTCACTGGATCCCTCAGTGTCCTTGACTTACTGATGAGCTAGTGCTGAGACATCAAGGACATAGTGCAGACAGCTCCATGTCTGTTCTCGAGAAGGCAGAATTTATAGTCCAGACTCAGCTTCACTCTGGTACAGTCACATGGCATCTAGATTGCAGCTGTTTATGGAGAAAGCTGAGAATGTGAGGGACCGTTCACAGGACTGTAGATGTGATCTCATTCTCCATGTGAAGAGGATTTTAAGGATTTCTTCCATATGAAAGATAAGGGTTAAAAAAAAAAACTCCAAAAGAAAGCAAGAATAAAAAACATCAGTTATCTGTTTACTTTGTTGACTGTGCTCCCAGAAGGCCAAAGAGCTGCTGTTCTGTGTATTTCTTCCATGTCACCTGAACAAAAATGAAGCATCATAAATTCATTGCACTCAAAAAAGCTCCCAGGGTTGGGCAAGTTACTCCATTTCATGTAAACTCCTGGGATCCTGACTATTAACACTGTCCTCTGACAAATTCAGAAAACTCTTGCTGTACACACATTTCTCTGGAGAGGGAGAGAAACGCATACACGCAGAATAAATATTCCTGAAATAATTAGTTAACAAAACTCTCATGGTAGAAGAAGTTTACTTTTCCATTTTGAGTTGTAAAATTGCTTTTAAAATAGCCCATCTGTTTAACTCTTTCCAATGCTACATTATATTTTAATATGCTGTGGGAATAGAAGATGGGCAAGGAGAAGATTCCTAAATACACTCCAAGCGCCTGCAGCTGGGGTGTAGAAAAACACATATATCATACTAATTGCTATTTAGCTTTGTGTGCTTGACAAAGTAGAACCTCTGTGTTTAGATAACATAGGCCTATGAAAGACTTAGAGGCACCTTTTTGAACATCCTTGAAATTCCTGCTCTACTGCAGGCAAAGATCAAAGCAGTGTGGTAAACTGTGTCTGTGTGAATCCCTGAAATACAGGTGAAACCAGCAGGCTTGGGGATCTTCTAGCAAGGACTGAGCTCTGCAGTGCCTGTGTTCCCACTTGTGTACCTCTTCCCGGGTGCTTTGGTGTTTTTTTGGGCATCCCCCAGTTAGCAAGGTAACAATAAATTTACTCTTTGCATTTCATCTGTGGTTTGTGGTTCCTTTGACCTGCCTGTGTTGGCTCACACATATGTATTTTAATGTCATATTGCAGGTCTTTAGGTAATTGCATCTTCAACAAATTGCATCATGGATTTATGGTGTTATTTGCATGGTGCTTGTTCCTACAACAGCCTCCTCAACTGGGATTCATTTTGCTTTGCTGTAATTACATAGCAATATGGTTTGGTACAATGTCCTTCCCCATCCAGTCCTTAAGAAGCCAGAACTTTCACTTTGATTTTGTGCATTTATAGTCAAGGAATTGCAAAGTAAAGAACATTGATCTGAAAAAGGCTTACAGTCACAATCATAATTTTTAAAGTACTTCAGTACATAGACTAATCCAGAGGCTTAGTGTTTTGGGTGTTGCATGCATCTTGTTTTTCTCTATTTTACTTCCATGATTTGAACTCATGGGGTTATCTTCTAGAAATCCATTGCATTAAATGCCATTCTGCAACCATTAAGTATTTTTTTCAATTTTAAGTAAGGTTTATTTCTTAACAGAACCTATCAGTGACTAACAGGTTTTTCTTTTAAATTAATAGACAAATACAGTTAGGCTGTAACACTGAAGTAGATCTGCCCAGCCTCTGTGTGTGTATATGCTGCTTAGATTTTGCAGTTGTTTTCATTCCTGTTATTCATAAGTCACCCTTGTGCTTAAGCATCCTCTGAAAATGCACACAGTAATAATAGTATAATTACTAGGTTATGGTTTGCACACAAATGCATCTGATACATCAACTTGCTATCCATCAAGTCTGCTATTGCTTGATAGCACACATGAGAAAATACATAACAGGATATATATACACACCTCTTGCATTGTCACAAATACAGACAAGCATTAATAATTTGACCATCCCATTAGAAATCCCTCCCATTGTTTAGAGTGATTGTATTGGTCTGGGCTCAGTTGCTTAGAAGGGAAAGGAAAATCATCAGGAATTCAAAGAGTTGTCCCTCTTTCTGAAAGTCAGTCCAGTTCCACTATGGTCTGAATACACCAGTGGACCTCATCTACATCTCTGCTTAATACACCCGAATGCTTAATATACTACATTTCTAATGGCGTCATCATTTAGGTACTGATATTAAACTTCACACAGGGTTACCAACTGAAGTAAAATAAAGAAAACCACATTGAAATATTAGCTGTTAACGTGATGGTGATTGATCTGGATTTCAGTCTCTATCATACATTGAAATGTGATCTTTTTGATGAATGGTATTTTTCAGGATCAAATATAACATTTTGTATTTTAAAATAGAATTAGGACAGTGATAAAACTGAAATTTGTCCAGCAAGGCAATTAAATGTGTGAGTGATACCACTGCATTACTACTTACGTGCTCAGAAATAGGCATTTACCAAAATACCTTCTTGAAGGGTTCCATATATATTGAGTTTGTGTATGTAAAAACTGGGCAACAGTTAATAACATAGAATGTAGTGTCTAATACAGAGGTGGCATACGAAGCTTCCTATTTCTTAAAATAAGAGCTTTGAAACCACAGGAATAAAAAACACAGGAGAAATGGGAGAAATGGCTGATTTACAGAATAGGACACAATAAGAAAAAAAAAGTGACTGTTATTGTCTGAAGATAAAATCTTGATGCTGCATTTGTATTTGCAGAGGATAAAAGAGAATTTTAGAGTAAAAACTGAAGCCCTGACCTCCACTGAAAGCAACTGTAAAGTACAATACACTTTTATGGGTTTAGGACTTGGCTCTGCTTTTCAAGGGCAAACTTGTGTCCTGGTTGAAGTTGTCTTGGATATCTCCTGCATCAGAAGTCAGAGAAAAAGCTCCTGCTCCCTTATAGTGGGTGTCTCTGAGGGTAGGCAGGTTTTTTTCCACTGGATAATTGTGCTTGTTACAAGATAAATGAAGAAGTGGGAGAGGACTAGAAAGTAGAAATCCATCCACCGTCCAGAGTCCTGTTCCTGGGTCAGCTATAGTCCTGGACCTTTTGCAGAGGAGGCATGGCAATCATGGATATGTGTAGGAAGATGATTTAAAGTATGAGAGTGGCAGGAGCTTTCAGAGAAAAGAAGCTATATCAAGTAGACAAGAGACCCTGAGCTTGCATGATAGTCTTCTACATGCAGTAAATATGGTCTGTAGCATGTACAAAGCAGGTCTCAAACATCCATGCTGGCCTTTTTGTGTACTACTTGCTCAGTGTCCTTTGAGCACAGGTCTGAATGTCCCATGGGTCCATGCAGTAAAATGACACTGAGAAAGTGTGCTAAAGGGAGGGGACAAGTCTTCTTCCATATTACAGCTGTTCTTGTAATTTATATTTGACTCACAAACCTCTGGAGATGTTCATTCTTTGGAGAGAAATCTTCTTTATCATCAACTGAGATGCCATGGGCTGGAAGGAAATCCTGCAGTGTCATTGCAGTTGGTGCAGAGAACTGCAGTCAGTCAGCATTGGTCTAGCTGCCATCACCAGCATTGGTTTTCACATTAATTCCAGTAACTTTGCTGTCAATTCACTGATTTGATTTTAATATACTATCATGGATATGAATTCCATGTGCACACAGTCTGGGCAGGGTTTGTTTGTTTGTGTTTTGATGGTTTGTTTGTCTTGGAGATTTAGGGCAGGACTGGCATCCTCACTCTGTCCAAAGCAAAGGCAGACCATAGCATCACTGCCACAGTGCAAGGATCCTATTTGAAGTTTACTCCTCTGCCAGAACAGGCAAATTATAGCATGGAATCTGACAGCAGATACTTCCTCAAGTGGGTGGTTTTCTTTGTTTTGATTTTTTTTTAAAGTCATCTTTAAAATATGCATCTCCTACCATATGCATTCAACAGAGAATTCATTTCACAGTCGTGCCTTCGGGTTTGTGCAACTACTATTAATATATCCTGAATCACAATTTGAATCACTTTTTTTTTTTCCACTTTTTCTTTTGAGAGTCTGTGCAAACACAGCAGGATCAATTAGACTGAGTAAATGATCCCATTTTTTTCATATAGTGCTTTGAACATAAAATCTCAGAAGTTACCTTAGATATTATAAGTGTTACAGTTTTTTATACCATCTTCTTGATGAACATAAGTGTTTGCTACACAAGGCTGCTACAACATCCAGCAGTTTTCCACATATTTGCAGTTAGAGAATTAGGAACCAGGGTGAAAGTGAACATTTCTTATTGTTAGTAAGAAGAGAGGCTGTGAAAGGCCTCCTTGGGGATCTCTAACCATGAGAATTAAGAGGGTTGCATGTAGAAATAAGAGAGTTTTGTTGCTGTCTCCATACCAAGGCTGGGGAGCTGACATGAATGCCATGGTATTTTGCTTCTCTGACTTCTGAGCAGAGGCAATTCTTCCATGGCTGGATCTGCTGCTACTAAACTCCTACTTTATCAGATGAACATGTTGTTTCTGTTGTCAGGAGCACACACTTATCCACTCCAGCCTACAATGCTGCAGTAGTTTGAGACTGTGTATTTTTTATGATAGACAGCTAATATCTGGATATTTGAGAACAAGATTTCTTTTATGACTTTGAAGAGCACAAGTTCATCCAGAAATCTGGTCAGTAAATGCAAAGGAAAGCAAATTCAAAGTATTTTGTTACTGTTGTGAATCATACTAGACACAATTTGACTAATCTTTTCCTTTTTCTTTAATAAAAACAGGCTTATCAGTTTATTCTGTCAGTGAAACACTTTCTGTCTAACAATTCCATCTGCTACACCAACACAATGTACACCAGCAGTTTGACCATTTCTATCAGCTGTGTTGACTAAATACATTTTTAAGATCTTAAATCCTTTCCACTCTTGGAAAAAAAAATGTCTCTATTATAAACACATTATTTTGGATTAATGAATGTCACATAATTTAGAAGTTTGTGTGTATAGTACATAATTTCTTCAATGGAGAAAATTCACACAGTGAGTTCCAAAGCCTACCATAGAATGGTTATAATTCTGCACTATAGTGATCAAGGCTCAATTAGCTTTACATCATTTTGATTTTTGACTCTCATCTTGAAGCATGGCTGTAATGACTTTTGGTCTTCCATCTCATCGATTGCAGCTCCAGTCTTGGTATTTAAACAGACATGAAGAGCAACCATGATTTGGTAGGCATTTAAGACAGCCAGAAGGATGAAGACATTTCTGGAAGTGAATGCAAGCTAAGGATAGATTGTAAAACACAATTGACCTTGTTACCACTTACTGTTTCTCTCTTCCCCCCTCAAACAGATAACATATAATAGATTAACAGAATCCAAGAACCTGATTCCATGTATCCCAATTTAATTTAATTTGTAGGTGGTCTGTAGAGAGATGGCAGACATCTCCAAACACAGGACAGTGTGCCTTCTGGAACTGGGGCATGTCTGTCTGTTGTTATGCAGTCAGACATGCCAGTCTGGATCTCAGTTCAGACATCCAGTCTATAATGCAACCTAGACCACTAAAAACGTGCACCACAAGCTCAGAAATGCAGATGAACAAATTCTCTGCAGCAATGCCTACAATGCTGGAGGAGCCATGGCTAATCTCCATTCAGCATCCTATTTAGGTCTTGTAACTCCTGGGTTTCCCCTTGAGCTGTCTCAGTGCTTCAGAAGCTGCTTTATAAAACATTGTTTAGAATTTCTATGGTCCTACCTACCAGGGCAGAGTAAAGCTATGATGAGGAGACACCACTGAGCAAGGTGAAGCTGTACCATAGACACTGCAGCTCCCTGCCTTAAGATCTTTCAGATATGTTTCTGCCAAAAGAACTGGAAAAGCTATTTCCTTAGAGACATGTGAGTACTCTGTCAGTCTCACCATATCATTCCAGATGTTCCCAAACATAGGGCAAACTTGTTCACAACATTAGGGCATGACCCAGAAATGGGTCATACTCGGCTTTGTGCCTGCTGCCATTTGATACACTTCTGAACCTAAGTGGAAATCCACATTATTAAGAATATATTCCCATAAAAGAAGGTTGTAGATTTCTCATTAGTTAGGACTTATATTTCAGAAAAGCAAATACTGCAAGATAATAATTAATTTTTTTTTGTCCAGCTTCATTCATCCTATACGGTACTTTGCTCCACTATATTGGAATGGAAAGGAGTATGAAACTGTATTAGCTTCCAAAACGAGCAGGTTTTACCTTCAGATACTTCAGGCTGATGATTACTGAAATGACACTGTACTCACTGGAAGGAGGCAAAGTATTTTGAAATGTCTTATTCAACAACTGTTCCTAAAGTTTGAAATGCTATCCCTAGCCAAAATCTCTTTTCATCCATCTGTGGCTGAACCTCTGTATCATTGTATTTACCAGGGAGGATCACATTACTGGAATTACAGTGGCTGACATTACTTCCTCTGTGCAAGTGTGCAAGGTACTCCTTTGAACCTGTCCAACCCAGCTTGGCCTGAACCTCAGCTCTTTGGGACACTGCCTTCCCTTAAGAGCTGAAGCAATCCTGAAATTTAACCTTTCTTAAGAGTGGGTTAGGACAAGGATATTTTCTTGACTAGGAATTTGATTCTGTAAACAGCCAAGCAGATATAGAGTCTGGGATCTTCAGGTCATACCAGCTAGTTGTTCTCCACACCATCTGCTCACTGAGCACATTTCCATGGACAGCTAATACAGAGCAGGAATGCAACATAAATCACACACTACCTCAACATGTAATATCTTCCCTGCCTAGACCAGCCCTCTGCTGAAATGGATGCCTTGCTGCAGTCAATCTCAGCAGTTAGCTTATGTTAGAAAAGGTGATCAAGTCAGGAAAACAAATTGGGCCAACTACAAAGCTGGTAAGAGCAACCTGGTCCTCAGTTAAATACAAGTCTAGACAGGGATCTATGCTTAGAATGCAAGTTTAAACCTTATTAAATAAATAAAAATATATATACAATTATGAACTGCATTATTTGAGAAAAAAAACAGGTAAAAAAACAAACCAAAACAAACTCCATTCATTTCAGTGAGAAGATCACAGAATCACAGAATGTTAGGGATTGGAAGGGACCTCGAAAGATCATCTAGTCCAATCGCAATGCCAGAACAGGAACACCTAGATGAGGCTTCACAGGAAGGCATCCAGGCGGGTTTTGAATGTCGCCAGAGTAGGAGACCCCACAACCTCTCTGGGCAGCCTGTTCCAGTGTTCTGTTACCCTCACTGAGAAAAAGTTTCTTCTCAAATTTAAGTGGAACCTCCTGTGTTCCAGTTTGTACCCATTACCCCTTGTCCTAGCATTGGTTGTCACCGAGAAGAGCCTGACTCCATCCTCGTGACACTCACCCTTTATATATCTGTAAACATGAATGAGGTCACCCCTCAGTCTCCTCTTCTCCAAGCTAAAGACACCCAGCTCCCTCAGCCTTTCCTCATAAGGGAGATGCTCCACTCCCTTGATCAAATTTGTTGCTCTGCGCTGAACTCTCTCCAGCAGTTCCCTGTCCTCCTTGAACTGAGGGGCCCAGAACGGGACACAATATTTCAGATGTGGTCTCACCAGGGCAGAGGAGAGGGGAAGGAGAACCTCTCATGACCTACTAACCACCCCCCTTCTAATACACCCCAGGATGCCATTGGCCTTCCTGGCCACAAGGGCCCAGTGCTGGCTCATGGTCATCCTGCTGTCCACCAGGACCCCCAGGTCCCTTTCCCCTACACTGCTCTCTGATAGGTCATTCCCCAACTTATACTGGAACCTGGGGTTGTTCCTACCCAGATGCAAGACTCTACACTTGCCCTTGTTGTATTTCATTCAATTTTTCCCGCCCAACTCTCCAGTCTGTCCAGGTCTTGCTGGATGGCGGCACAGCCTTCTGGCGTATCAGCCACTCCTCCCAGCTTGGTGTCATCAGCAAACTTGCTGATAGTACACTCTATTCCCTCATCCAGATCACTGATGAATATATTGAATAATACAGGCCCCAGTACTAACCCTTGAGGCCCTCCACTAGATACAGGCCTCCAACTAGACTCTTCCCCATTGACCATGACTCTCTATCTTCTTCCCTTCAACCAGTTCGCAGTCCACCTCACTACCCGATCATTCAGACCACACTCCCTCAATTTAGCTGTGAGGATGCTGTGGGAGACTGTGTCAAATGCCTTACTGAAGTCAAGGTAGACCACGTCCACTGCTCTGCCATCATCCATCCATCTTGTTATGTCCTCCTAAAAGTCAATGAGGCTAGTCAAGCATGTCTTCCCCTTGGTGAAGCCATGTTGACTGCCCCTAATGACCTTCCTATCCTTGATATGCCTTGAGATGGCACCAAGGATAAGTCGTTCCATCAGTTCCCCAGGGATGGAGGTGAGGTTGACCAGTCTATAGTTACCCAGGTCAGGTCCTCCTTCTTGCCCTTTTTGTAGACTGGAGTGACATATGCTTTCCTCCTGTCCTCAGGCACCTCTCCCGTTTCCCAAGACTTGGCAAAGATGATGGAGAGCGGTCCGGCAATGACCTCTGTCAGCTCCCTCAGCACCTGCGGGTGCATCCCATCCAGATCCATGGATTTATGGATGTCCAGATTGCCTAACTGCTCCCTAACCCAGTCCTCATCATTTGAGGCAGACTCCTCCATTGTCCTGCTTTCCTCTGGGACCTCAGTGGTATGGGTGTCCTCAGGACATCTTCCAGCAGAGTAGACAGAGACAAAGATGGCGTTCAGTAACTCTGCCTTGTCTGTATCTTCTGTCACCAGGGCACCCACCTCGTTCATCAGTGGGCCTACATTGCCTCTGGTGTTAGTTTTATCTGCCACATATTGGAAAAAGCTCTTCCTGTTGTCCTTGACCCCTCTTGCCAGGTTTAATTGTAAGGAGGCCTTAGCTTTCCTAGTTGCCTCCCTACACCCTCTGACAACAGCCTTATATTTTCCCCAAGTGGCCAGCCCCTTCTTCCGTGATCTATAAACTCTTCGCTTCCACTTGAGCATACCCAGCAGCTCCCTGTTTCACCACGCAGGTCTCCTGGCTCCCTTCCTTGACTTCCTGCGTGTCGGGATGCTCTGATCTTGTGCCCGGTAGAAACAGTCCCGGAACACTAACCAACTATCTTGGGCCCCTTTACCTTCAAGCAGCCTTGCCCATGGGATTTCCCTTAGGAATTGCCTGAAAAGACCAAAATTTGCCTTGCTGAAATCCAGGGTTTGCAATTCTGCTTGCTATCCTGCTCCTACCACTTGAGATCCTGAACTCCACCATCTCATGGTCGCTTTGACTCATTTTCTGCATCCAAAGAAAAATATAAATCAAGCCTTATGGTTACCTAGTTCTGAATTATTGCTATGTGTTGTCTGTTGTGCGTAGTCTTACTGTGGTACAACATTTAACTCTCATTTCTTAAAAGAAGAAAAAAACCTTCTTAATCCATTTTTCTTTTAATTCAATTCAGAAATTTGCATTCAGTTCCCAGATGTGTTTTAGCTTTGAGCTTTAGGAAAAGAAAAAATGTTTGAACTTTGGAAATTTCTTGCATCATTAGTTTTATCAGATGCAAAATACAGTAATCATCATGAGGGCTGAAACACTCATAAAGCTGACATTTTCTAAAAAAATGGAAATATACAGATGGGCTAATCCCTGCAAGGTGCACACTTTATTCTTAGGCCATGGTGCCCAACAGAACAAATGTGTGAGCATTGATGATTTCTCTTGCACTTTGCTCCATTAGGTCATCATCCCAGCACCATGTTTATCCTGGTTCAATAAAATGCTCTGAGCAAGTAACATAAAAGAATCTACAAGGTTGTATTTGGGGCGTTTTTCTGTTCTAAAATGCACCCAAAAGATCATTACTATCTGCACACATGCTCATGTGGGATAGCTCCAGCGTGATAAAGTTGATGCGTAGGCACTGAATCATAGAATATCTCAAGTTGGAAGGAACCCATGCCTCCTGACTCTTTGTAAGATATACAGAAGGTATAAGTTGTACTTAAGGATATCAGGTCTGTGAAAAGTGGAAACATGAGTTAAACAGAGGTGCTGACTTTTTGTCTGACATTGTGGATGACATAAGCAGCCATATCACCAAGTGAATAAACAGCTTTTTATTTTCCCTGCAGCTATGCGAGCTCTAGTTATATCTGATATGCCTGCAAAGCCTTTGTGGAGCTTAAAATAAGTGTCTTGCAGAGAAAGTTTGACTTAAACACAGTTCTGCATCTCGGATCTGATTTTGGAATAGATAGGCCAACAGTGCTATTAGAGAGATGTGCCCAAGACACATAAGTTTGTATTTGTACTAGTTAACATTAAATCCTTTGTTCATCAGGGAAAGTTCATGTGCACATTCCTCGTTAAAAACAGGTCTGCATCTTAAAGCAGAGAAAACCTGTTGCCTTATGTCTCAACCATAACAGAATCTTTTCTCTTCCATGAATAAACAAAGACTGATTTTTTCCCACATCATTTCTATTTCAGTAGAAATGCAGAGGTCTGGCTATTGGTCTTGACTTCATTAAACTGCTTTCCTCTATATATGAACTGAGGCACACAAAATGCTGAGCTGCTTCTGGATGCAATCTGAGCCCTGAACTCCAGATGACACAAACAGAAGCAGATTTGCTCAGACCCACTTTGTAAGAAGACTTCCAAGGAAACTTCAAAGACAATGGCAAGTGTTTTTAAGCAGCCCAGAGATAACCCTGTAAAGCACTGACCACTACCAGCACCCATGGGATCTGATGGTGAGAGTGAAGATGATGGGCATGGAAGTGAGATGGAGATGGCTTAGCAACTCAGCTGCACTTAGCAAGTTTAAGTAGCCAATACTTGTCTTCTCTCCCCACTTATCTTCCTTAATAGTCACGCAGGGTCTTTACTTGAAGGTACAATAGAGCTTGTTGCACTAAGCCCTCGACAAATACAGTTTAAGAAATACCACTGATGGGAATCAGAAAACAAGATGCAAAAATAGATCTTCCACACAGAATTTAAGGCAATGTAAAATGTATTTACCCCTGGGGAACCCCACTAACTACAGGCCTTCAACCAGACTCTGCACCTTTTAAACTTTGATATGTCTCCTAAAGCTTTACCAACTGCTAGACTAGGGAGAAAGAGTGCAGTAGATACTATGGTAGGAACGTCCCATAATTTTACCTCATTTTTGCATTGACTATCTAAGTGTAATATCGCCCTCTTGGCTCTCCTGCTGTTTGTTCAAATTACCATTCTCCACACAAGGTACACCACCTGCTTGCTAACGGGCTTCTAGACTACCAGGTCTGTGAGCATCTATAACACTGAATTAGGATCCACGGTTTACATCTGAAACAGTCCTCACAACTTATTTCCCTCCTGTCCATCTGCATCTGTTAAATCTTTGTCGTCTTAATTGAGCCATGGCTTGACCCATTTCGCGGGAAACCACTTCCATCCTTGGCCTGTAATGACACAAGCATAACCTTTTCCCCAGCTTATCAATTGATGTGGCCTTTTCCATTGACCATTAACTAGTGATTTGACCATAAATAATGTAGGTTCTTTCTGATTTAGCATGGTTTGGGGTCATACTTGCAAAGTGTTTCATCACATACCGTGCTTTTGACAATTGGTTTTGTGGTGTTTCCCCTACTTCTCCCCCTTTTTGTTTTGTTTTGTTTTTCTGTTTTTTGTTTAAAAAAAAAAGAAAAAAAACACAACAACAGCAACAACAACAAAAACAAAAAAACCCAAAAACCCAAAAAAAAACAGTTCGAAATCAGATATGTGCGTTGGACCTTGACTACGTACTCCAGTCTTGGTATTTAAACAGACATGAAGAGCAATCATGATTTGGTAGGTATTTAAGACAGCCAGAAGGATGAAGACATTTCTGGAAGTGAATGCAAGCTAAGGATAGATTGTAAAACACAATTGACCTTGTTACCACTTACTATTTCTCTCTTCCCCCCTCAAACAGATAACAGATAACAGATTAACAGAATCCAAGAACCTGATTCCATGTATCCCAAATTAATTTAATTTGTAGATAGGATCAAACACAAAGCATTTAAAAAAATAAATTGAATTTTGGTTTAGACTTCCACAATTTTTTTTTCCTATTTGAAGAGAAGAGAAATTACTCTGTCTTTCTAACTGCATTAAAAGGTCATTTTCTAGTAGCATTCAATACAGCATAACTTGGTGTTGTGTCCACTTTCACAAGGTATTTTCTGATGCAAAGCACAGCCTGGTGAAATGTAGGTCAAATACAATCTGAAACACTGAGAAGCAAACTCCATTATTTATTGTTAACTCAGTTAATGCTATGCCCTAAGCAGAGCAGGAGACAATCACAAATTGCATACTGCCTAAAAACCTGAGATGTGGAAAAGAAGTAGCAAAAAAGTAGAACATCAGAGCAGTGACTGTAAGCATCCCCTACCAGAGGAGATAACTGAACATCCATTCAGCATTAGCCAACTGCATTTGAAGATGGAATTAGGAATAGAATGATCTTCCAAAAGAAGAATATTAGAATGGAAGAGAGCCATAAAATGAAGTCTTAGGCCACATGAAGTGTACTTTAACCTTTGTTTTGTGACTATGGAACAGTGATTGGTAGATAAGGAAGTGTCACAGAGGCACCCCGAGGTTAGTTTAAGGGACAACAGGGTCCAAAACAACTTATATTAAACCGATGAGAAACAGGGTTTTAGCACTCCAAAAGTGACTTGAATACAGGTTCGGATATCAGTTGAGGAAAATTATTAAGGGACAGCAACTAATAAAACAGACGGTCCACAGTGTCTATACACATGGCTTCACCAAAAACAATGCTGGAGCCGCCCCTGAGTGAGGGAAGAGTACATGCTTGCCTGAACACGGTGTGGGATTATTTTAAAGGGATACACATACTTGTATTGAGTATGGAAAGTGTTCACTCGCAATCCTGTGAGGAAAAATACACGTGCAAATGTGCACAGAAAGTTACACGTGCTTATGTGGAAGCACGGGAGGAAAATACACCCGCAATTATGCGAGGATTAATTTTACACGTGCTCGTATTGAGCACGGAAAGTACGCGTGCAAATGTGCATGGAAAGTAGATACACTCGCAATCCTGCGAGGAGAAATTTTACTCACACATGTGGTGGCAAGGCAAGCGGAGTCTCCATCCCGGGGAGGGGGGGCTCTCAGCGGCAGCATCTCACTTGTGCTCCAAGAGATCAGTGACAAGAGGGCGGAGTCTCGATGAGAGTCCCGTTTTTTATAGCCTGATCAGATCTGACTGTAGGCATTCCAGAAGCTTCTCTGCATCCCCACACTGGCTGTGGGGTGCCCCTGAAGCCTCCAAACATCCCCCACACTGGCTGCGGGCGCCTAGCAGCTCCCTGGCCCTCGGCACTCCCTTCTCCTTTCTCTTAATGGCCCTGGCCAGGGGGATCCTGAGGCCAAACAAAAGAAGCTGTTAGCCTCAAACAGCAGAGAGAGAGGGAGATGTGTCTACTCCTTCCATCATGAAGGAGGGAGGGGGAAAGAGGGGGGTTTGCATTCTGCCACAGGAAGTATAAGTAAAACTTTAATTACAGGATGTTCTGTAAGAAAATATAAGGAAATGTCACAAGGCACAGACAAAAAGAGTATCTAGAAATAATGAGAGTGAACCAGAAGAAAAGACCCTAGAATCTACAAACAGGATTGGATGAGCAGAAGTGCCATCAGGAAATCAGGCAACCTATAGAGAATATAAAATCCTATAACAATTGACAGGTGGAGTCTCTCTTCAGAGGTACCCAGCTCAAGCTGTAATTACTATTGCATATTAATCATAGTAGAAGAAGGAACTCTGATTCTTTTATTAAAGTGGAACCTAGGTAGGACCCCTGTTGAGGTGGTGTCCACATAATTCCTACCATAGTCTAGGGGGCAGTTGCATAATTCCTACAACAGTTTTAGCACCCCAGATGGGACCCTGTGTGGCTGTGTTTGTATATGACAGTTGAGAAGAAAAAAAGAGAATGGAACTGACAAAGGAGAAAGAAAAAGGAACAAGAAGCAAGTCTCTTGGCAGCAGTGTTAACACAATGCTTGCAGTTGAGAAGGAAGAGGATTTTCCTCTTCCCAAGAAAGAGGTAGAGGAATAGGAGAGAATACAGAGGAGCAGGTACATTTGGAGATGACCCTTCAGATTTCTGAAGTCTTTTCTGTAATGGGTAAGTGCACACATCACCTGGTGCATGGCAGCATATTACATTGCCCAGTGCTAATGGGAAAAAACCAGTTACGACTGCACTTCCTTGCAAGAACTAACACATTTTTCTGCAGTAGTGGCTTCCACATTCTCCTGAATGAGTTTGGAACAAGGCATACTACTGTCAGTTCAGGACAAAGAGCCCATTCTCAATTTTCCCATAGCTGAACCAGGCTGTACATCTCATATGCACAGTTAGGTAGCTAGATCAGGGCGCAGGTTACATGGCTACACCATGCAGGCCAAGATCAGAATCCTGATTGTGTGAGCTCAGATTTTGTACAGATGCCAATTTCACACAATCACAGAGTGGTTAGGGTTGGAAGGGACCTCTTGAGATCATCTAGTCCAACCTACCTGCTAAAGCAGGTACACCTAGAGCAGATCCCACAGGAACGCGTCCATGTGGGTTTTGAATGTCTCCAGAGAGGGAGATTCTACCACCTCTCTGGGCAGCCTGTTCCAGTGCTCTGGCACGCTCAAAGTAAAGAACTTTCTCCTCATATTCAGATGGAACCTCGTATGGCTCAGTCTGTGCCCGTTGCCCCTCATCCTATCATTGGGCACCACTGAAAAGAGTCTGGTCCCATCCTCTTGATATCCACCCTTCAGATATTTATAAACATATAAATATATATAAACATATAAACAGGCTGCTCAGACCCAGCTCTCTAAGTATCTCCTCATAAGAAAGGTGCTCCAGACCCCTAATCACCTTCATAGACCTCTGCTGGACTCCCTCCAGTAATTCCTTGCCCTTCTTAAACTGGGGAGCCCAGAACTGGACACAGTGCTCAAGATGCAGCCTTACCAGGGCAGAGTAGAGGGGGAAGATAACCTGCCTCAACCTGCTGGTCACAATTTTCCTAATGCAACCTGGGATACCATTGACCTTCTTGGCCACAAGGGCACATTGTTGACTCATGGTCAACCTGTTGTCAACCAGAACTCCCAAGTTGTTCTCTGCACTGCTGCTTTCCAGCAGGTCTGCCCCCAACCTGTACTGATGCCTGGGGTTATTCCTCCCCAGGTGCAGGACTGTACACTTGCCCTTGTTGAACTTCATCGGGTTCTTCTCTGCCCAGTCCTCCAGCCTGTCCAGGTCTCGCTGAATGGCAGCACAGCCTTCTGGTGTATCAATCCTTCCTCCCAGTTTGGTATCATCAGCAAGACTGCTGAGAGTGCACTCAATCTCTTCATCCAGGTCATTGATGAACAGATTGAACAGGACTGGACCTAATACTGACCCCTGGGGAACCCCACTAACTACAGGCCTCTAACCAGACTCTGCACCTTTGATCACAACCCTCTGAGCTCTGCCATCCAGTCAGTTCATGATTCATCTCACCGTGCATTTATCCACTCTGCACTTCCTGAGCTTGCTATGAGGATGTTGTGAGAGACGGTGTCAAAAGCCTTGCTGAGGTCAAGGTAGACAACATCCACTGCTCTTCCTTCATCTACCCAACCAGTCATACCAACATAGAATACTATGAGGTTGGTCAAACATGATTTGCCTTTGGTGAATGTGGGAGATTTGAGGGATTTTCTTGAGATCGTTGTGTGGATGGGTTTCTATTAGATGGAGATTTATTTCTGAACTAGCCAGGCTCAAAAGGAATGTCAAGGCCAGCTCGAGAACTGAAAACAGGACCTGCTGTGGGAGTGAGGCCTCAGGGCCTCAGCAAGATGTAAATCAACAGACCTATTAGCAGTGAGACTCAGGCGCGTGGACAGCTCCGTGAACACAGACAATATCCAATCAGCTAATGCATGCTTGGAGCGTGGACGTGTGATCAGGAAATAACTGCATACAGAAGGAGGCTTGTTTCTGTAAGAAATTGGCTTCACTTGAATTCATATTGGATTGTGTGGAGTCCATGATAATTCGCCCTCGCAAGTGGTGACCCCGACGTGATCTGCAAGGAGAATTTACGGAAGGGGGACGACCACTGCGGAGAGCGAGCCCCAGCTGGAACAACTCGGCTGGACCGTGACCGGGACGTAGTCTGCGGGCTGCGTGACTCCTGATTGATCGCTACGGAAGCGACAGAGGAGGGATAAAGGATCCCATATCGTTGCAACAGACACCCAAAGAGGTGAGCAGCTGGGGGCGAGAGGAGATGGGGAGGAATATTTTTAAAGAAGAAGAAGAAATACTGCGGCTCCTCTCGCATATTCTCTCTAAGAGAGGGATGAAGTATGAGGAGAGTAACCTCAAAAGACGATTAATTCGGTGCAGAGGCAACGGGTTTCCTGCCGATCTGCCAGGAGCTTTTCAAAGAGAGACTTGGGAAAAGGTGGGAACGGTGTTGTGGAAGGCAGTCAGTCACAGTGAAAAATATATTCTTGGCCTTGTAACCGTCTGGAAACTGATAATTACTACACTGAAGCAATTAAAACCTGAAAAGACTGTTAGAAGCATTAGTGACTCAAACCTTAAACTTGAACTTTGGGACGATATAGGGCAGAAATTATGGGATAAGGTCAGCAATGGAGATGAAGAAGCTAAATCATTAGTAATTACATGGAAGCTTATAATCACTACCTTAAAAGATCTTAAGGCTGAACAGTCTGCTGCTTCTGGAATTTTTGCAGCGTTGCAGCCTGTTAAGTATCCTGAAAGTCGCTGTGAAGTTTACCCGGTTCGTGTCTTTGATACCCTCCCTATTCCATCCCCTGATGTGCTTTCGGCACCCCCGATAGTTCAGCAGTCCAGGGCGGGGGGAGGAAAAATGCCGAGCGGGTGGCCTCCTGTACCATTGCCCAACCCTGGTGAGAACAACAAGTCCAGAGGATTGGAGTCAGCCAACTCGCCCAAAGAACCTGTGAAAGCTGAGAATGCTAAAGTCGTAAACAAGTGCACTATCCGTCCTTTTATCAATTTGTATCTGCCTTTACCGCCTTTTAACCCTCCAACTTCCATATGAGAGGAGAAGGAGTCACTGGATAAGAACTGGACAAAAGAACTGTGTGACAGATTAGATCAGATAATAGCGAGTGAATCCAGCAGTCGGCAATAAGGTCATGCTGATCGTGATGAGAAAGGGGGTGCTCCTGGGGACTCAGGTTATACGAATAATTATGATGCTAGAAACTATTGGCGAGAATGTGCCCTGTTCCGAACCCCCCTGTTACTAACGATTCTCCAGCACTGCTCAAGTCCACATTGTCTGATGACTCGGATGAGGATGAGGGTCTCCAGCTTTTTTTTTTTTTGAAAAGTTAACAGGAAAAAGAGTATGTGTACGTGTTGCCCTGAGATCAGATAAAAACCATGAAAGACTCAAGCAAAATTTGACCTATGCAATGTAACAGCTATAGATCATTTAGGGCGGAACAATGGGGACTCGTTGAAAGGGGCAGGTATCCCACAACTCTTGGAACAGACACTAATTGACACACCACAATTACAGGCGCTATTAGTTTCTGAAATCCTGAGGCAGTCAACAGACCTTGCACATCAAGCTATAGTAGAGGTGTCTGAAACCAACAAAGCAGCCAAATCTTTTATAACTACTATCAGGGTCCCAATGAGAATTGCATGCAATTTATTGACCATCTTCAAGAGGTCATCAATAAGCAGATTGAAAACTTAGAAGTTAAGGAAGCACTAGTGTTGAAATTAGCAGTAGAGAATGCTAATGTTTGCTATCAACGTGTTATTTGCGAGTTTTACAGTACATATTATATGCTTCTGTGTATTGCCCCTCTGAAAATCAAGCAGCTTGTCAGGAATGTGAGTTGTTTTACTGGTTGTTGTTAGAATTGTTTCTTTGTGGTATAAGTACACCGTTAAACTTTCTCCCCACTTTTCCCACTCACGCTGCAAGCAGCCCTGCTTTTTTTTTTTTTTCCCATTTCATTCCAAATATAATACACATGATACGCAATTCCAGTTAGCTCAACAGTCGTTACGTTCCTCAGCCCCATTTACCTTTTACAATCTACAGATGTCAAAAAACAGTAGATTAAACATCAATCCATTATTCCATTTTCCTAGATCCAAATAAGTTCATATTCTAGCAACTTTTAAATACAACCTCATACAATGCCAAGTTCACATCCATCATAGCATTTGATGGGTTTGTTTTTGTTTTTTTGTTTTTGTTTTTGTTTGGTTGGTTTTTTGTTGTTGTTGTTGTTGTTCTTTGTTGTTGTTTTTGGTTTGGTTTTTTTTTTCAATGCGAATCAGAGTTTAACAATTTAAATTCTTTTCTGGTCTCAAAATTACTAGATAACAATATAAACAATTACTCTAATGTGTAAGGATGCATCCTAAGGGGGAGAAAGGTGGTATTTTAGCAGTGGAACCAGTTCCCATTTTGTAATTATCTCCCCAAACAAAATTATTTTGTTACTAAATATATCTATATGCAAATTAAAATAGCGAGATCAGATATGAAAACCAAATACCAAGTTCAAATATACAGATGGATCACAGTTACACTTATTCAAGACAATATCTCAACTTTTGCATTGCACCTTTGGGCCACTTACTGCTCAGCCAGGTGGAAGTACCACTGGGTCTCCCTGACAAAACAGGTCAGTGCATGCTGGAGCCCAATCGGCACCTGCCCCCCCGCCGCTGCAGCAAGCTTTTAATAGTGTCTCATCTGGTGTGCTACAACTGATATCCCAAAACCAGGATTCTTTACTTGGTGTGCATATAAAAGAGCCAAATCCAACACATCGAGATGAGACACAGCCTATCACAGAGTTGCGCAAGTCTGGATATTGGAATAAAGCTAGCATGCTAGAAAGAAAAGTAACAGCTCTCACACACAAAATCTTATCATCACATTCACGCAGTAAAGAACTAAATTGCTCATGATCTTCTGTAATATCACAAAATGCACATTTTGAGTCCATGGATTCTCATTATTTAACAGTCTATGAACTTACTGTACCATATAACAGACAAAGACCTATTAAACTGCAATATGCTTAAACAGATACCTACAAAGAAAACAGGTTAATAAGGAAAGCATCTTGCTGACTTCAGCAAGTTTTCCATGACCTGTGTGTTATCAGTTAATTCTCTCTCAGCTTGCTGAAGTTCAAACCGTTCTGCCTGTAAAACTGTCTGAAATGATTTAATCATCTCTTGTAGAGTTTTTTATTTTTTGTCCTGCTCTTCTGGCCTTAAAACCAACATTAATTGCAACAAAGTGTTATACTTCAGGATTCTATCCTCCAGCCACTTTTCCCAATCATTTAACTTATACAGCAGCCACAATTAATTACAATATTTCACAAGATCTTCCTTCCTCATATTTCCAAGTGCTTTCCTATGTTTTAAAACACCTCCCAATACCGATTTCTTAGGAACACGACTGAAAACAGACGTTCCTGACCCCATCTCGTAAGTAAAAACCTTGAAAAGAGGGAGGGAGGGGGGGAAGCACAGAGCCACTTGCAACCGTGAGTGGGAAAAGTGGGGAGAAGGCCCACAGTGTACCCACATAAACAATGTCACAAAGAAAGAACTGCAAACAACGACCAACAAAACAATTAACTCACATTCCTGACAAGCTGCTTGATTTTCAGAGAGGCAATACACAGAAGCATATAATACATACTGTAAAACTCGCAGATAACACATTGACAGCAAACATTAGCATTCTCTACTGCTAATTTAAACACCAGTGCTTCCTTGTAGTGGCAGAGCCCCACCCCCCCCCGCCCCGGGGGGATGGGATTGTTGCCAGCCTGGCTGTGAGGTGAAGCCAGAGACAAAAGAAACTAAAGGAGCACCATTAGAAGGTAATAATGAGTGAGCAATCTCAGAACACATGCGTGCAGAGCACGTGGACAGTACATGCAGTCTGTCATGCTATTGTATAACACGAGTTACAACCAATCACATTGTTGTAAGGCGTGTGGACAGGGCAGCTTTGCTATAAAGCTAGCCCGGTCCGACAATAAAGTGAACTCTGTGAACATCATATTGGTGTGTCAGGTTCCGTGGTTCGCATGGAAAAAGCAACATTTTGGTCACCCCGTATTGAAGCAAGATCACCGGAAGTGAAGACGCGAGGACGCCACCTGCTGGTGGGCGACACCAGTCCAGCGCTTGAAGAATAGCAGAAAGTAGGCCTACGGGGAAGCAGGTGGCATGGGAAAAACGGCATCCGTGGAAGAAAAAATAATAATGAAAAGTATTCTGCAGTTGGCTGCACAAACAGGAAGGTATTTTGAAAAAGACGCGTTAAAGCGTCTGCTCCGATTCGCCCAGCAGAAGGGGTGTGTCCGATCGATGGACGAATTTTTTTCTCCCGGTACATGGGAGGACATAGGGACCGAACCATGGG
The DNA here is from genome assembly GCF_037038585.1 of Patagioenas fasciata. NCBI lineage: Eukaryota > Metazoa > Chordata > Aves > Columbiformes > Columbidae > Patagioenas > Patagioenas fasciata. Next base: position 46,141,416 of record NC_092559.1, read on the forward strand.
AAGCGGTCACACGGGGGAGCCGCGAGGTTTGTGATCTTGCCGGACCCTGGCGGGAGTTCAGGCAACTAATGCAGGAAGTCTCAGAGGAGCCGGAGCTGTGTGCCGTCCCCTTGGAGCTGCCCGCTGCGAGCTGCCCCCTCTCCGAGAACTCCGCAAAATCAACACCGCTGGTATGTCCCGTATCAGATCTGGAGTTCTGGGGCGGAGAGCAAATTATACCCTCTGCACCCGTTGAGCCATTGCCTGGCTCCGACGACGAATGGCAGCAACTGGCAAGTTTCAACAAGCCAGGACAAGTTAATCCAGCTGACGTGCCTTTGCCGGAGGACCCGATGGAACACCAGGATGGAGCACCGCAGAATCGCCCTGACTTCCAGGAGGAGAGCCACGTGCAGAGTCTGAAGGACTTACTGAGACGGCAGGAGAGCCAGATGCAAGAAGTTCTAAAAACTATGAAACGACTAGATGGCGGTAACAGTAAAACTTCACGGTTAATAGCATATAAAAAGGCGTCAGATGCAATTAAGGACGGGCTGGAGGCAATTGGCAAGGAATCTGAAAAACGGGGAAAACAGGAAAGGGAGGGGGCGGAATTAGACCTCACTCCCGAGGAGCTCCGTATTAAAAGGGAGCGAATACAAAAATGGGCTAGACAATGTGTTGAAGATGGGATGTGGTCTGTAAGAGAAGTAGATGAATATTTGAGAGCGCGATATGGAAAAGGGCTGGAGACTGGGTTAGCAGATCGGTTTGCAAATATGCGTCGACTTACTGATCCACAGGGAAACACAAGGGAATTGTATAGCAGTGATAGTAATGATAATTTGGGTGCTGCCCCTGTGCATCAGGGTAGAGATATTCCTCGAGATCATTCTTATAATGCAGGGCAACATTGGCAAGGGGTAATCAGAGATGCAACCATTGAAGGGATCATGTTACCTGGTAGTATTACAGCAATGCCAGTGCACATAGATAACAGAGGACAAAGGCAGTGGTCGCCCTTTGATTGGAAAACGGTTAAGCAATTGCAAAGTGCAGTTATACAATATGGTACGGATAATAAGCATGTGATGCAGCTAATCAATTCATTTTTCAAGGGTCAAGTACTCTACTCCGACAGATATTAGGGCATTGATGGAGTTATTGCTTCCTCCAGCGGGGTATTTGCTGTTCTTGGACAAGTGGCAGGGGAAGGTGGAATTGGCAGTATTAGAAAATGTTCGTTTACCAGCTGATGATCCGTTGTGGTTAGCTAGCATGGACCAATTACTGGGTCGTGGGCAATATGCGGATGGTGCCACTCAGGCAGCACTTCATCCAAGGATTTTGCAGCAAACGGAAGGGCTTGCTCTGGCGGCAGTGAAAGAATTGCCAAATATAGGTAACCCTGTGCCACCCTATTCTACAATAAAGTGGGATCCTGGGGAACCATATATGAAGTTTGTGGACAGTTTAAAAGAATCTATAGATGCCTCTCCTAACGTGACTCCAGAGGCAAAAACTGCTGTGGGGAAAGATTTTGCTATGATGAATGCAAACACCCAATGCCAACAGATATTAGCCGGTTTGGGAAAAACTGCTTCTTTAGCAGAGATGGTGGAAGCTTGCACACGGGTACCGATTATGCAACAGGAGGTAGAAAAAGCAAAAATACATGCTCAAGCCCACGCTGCTGCCTTGGCTGCAGCACTTAAGCCTGCAATGAAAGACCGAAGCCCTTCTTCTTGTGGCCTAGCATGTTTTACTTGCAGACAGACAGGACATATTAAAAGAAACTGCCCTCAATACGCTTAGCAGCATTGCAAAAATGGCATAACTGTCCAGTTAATCTCATAGCAGATTCTCTTTATGTTGTGGGAGTTGTACAAAGAATACATAGAGCACTTTTGCAGCAAGTTTCCAATTCCTTGTTGTTTGAAGCATTGTTGGATTTGTGGAACGTGTTAGATTATAGGACAGCACCAGTATTTATCATGCATATAAAAAGCCATACTAACATACCAGGTGGTCTAGTAGAAGGAAACAGCATTATAGACAAACTTGTGGCAGTAACAGATATATCCCCTTTTGAACAAGCCAGACAAGCTCTCGAATTCTTTCATCAATCCTCAGCAGCACTCTGAAAGCAGTTTACACTTACCAAGGAACAAGCTCGAGCCATTATTGCAGCTTGTCCTGATTGTGCCTGCATAGTACCTCTCCAACAAAAGGGAGTAAATCCTGGGGGCTTGCAGCCAGGTCAGTTATGGCAAACTGATATTACTGAATTCCCACCATTTGACCGACAAAAGTACATTCATGTCTCCATAGATACCTGTTCAGGACTGCTGTGGGCTACAGCCTTGACCTCAGCAAATGCAAAGGCAGTAAAACGTCATTTATTACTGGCTTTTGCTGTCATGGGTGTCCCTACACAAATCAAAACAGATAATGGTCCTGCATACCGCTCTGATGGACTTGCAACCTTCCTCATCCAGTGGAAGGTACAACACCTGTTTGGAGTCCCTTATAATTCTACTGGCCAAGCAATTATTGAGCGTGCACACCGCACCTTGAAAAATCTTTTGTCTGTTTTGAAGAAACAAGGGGGAATTGGTGTGAGCCCAGAAGAGGTATTGATGAAGGCATTGTATGTGCTGAACTGGCTTAATCCTAAAAGTGAAACTGAAATGGAACCAATTGTTATGCACCATATCAAAAATGCCAAAGATTTTTCCGAAAACGTGCCTAAGGTTAGTGTGTTTAATCCAACAACACAACAATGGGAAAGTCCTGTGTCACTAATAACCTGGGGAAGGGGATATGCTTGTGTTTCTACAGGTAACCACAAAAATTCGTGGATTCCAGCAAAGTGGGTGAGACCTTGGCTAGCTAACAGAGAAGAAACCGATTGCAATGATGACAACCCTTAACCTCAGAGGTGTTACCGCTTTTAGCAACGGATGTAGCCAATGCTGAGAATACCACTTTGTAAAACAGAGCAGCAATTAATGTTTTGTTATTGGACATGTTCACAGTTATGAAGAGTTTGATTGTATGTGTTGTTTAAACTTAAAAGATAAAAAGATAGAAGATTTGCAGAACAAGAAAATAACAGAAGATGTTGGGTTTTTTGGGTTGGATGCCTTGTTTGGTTAAAAGGAATATTGAAAAGAGGTCTGTTCTTGTTAATTGTAATTGTATTAGCCTTAATGTTCTTACCCTGTATTTCACACTGTCTTTAAAGCATGATACGGCGTATTGTTAATATTATATTAAGTAAAAGAGGGGGAGATGTAGTGGCAGAGCCCCCTCCCCCACCCCGCCCCGGGGGGATGGGATTGTTGCCAGCCTGGCTGTGAGGTGAAGCCAGAGACAAAAGAAACTAAAGGAGCACCATTAGAAGGTAATAATGAGTGAGCAATCGCGGAACACATGCGTGCAGAGCACGTGGACAGTACATGCAGCCTATCACGTTATTGTATAACACGAGTTACAACCAATCACATTGTTGTAAGGCGTGTGGACAGGGCAGCTTTGCTATAAAGCTAGCCCGGTCCAACAATAAAGTGAACTCTGTGAACATCATATTGGTGTGTCAGGTTCCGTGGCTCGCATGGAAAAAGCAACACTTCCTTAGCTTCTAAGTTTTCAACCTACTTATTGATGGCCTCTTGAAGATGGTCAATAATAAATTGCTTGTAATTCTCATTGGGACCCTGATTAATAGTTGTAAATGATTTGGCTGCTTTGTCAGTTTCAGTCACCTTTATCATAGCTTGATATGCAAGGTCTGTTGACTGCCTGAGGATTTCAGAAACTAATAGCGTCTGTAATTGTGGTGTGCCAATTATAACCCGAGTCCCCAGGCGCACCCCCTTTCCCGTCACGATCAGCATGACCGCATTGCTGACTGTTGGGTTCACTCCCTATTAGCTGATCTAATCTGTCACACAGTTCTTTTGTCCAGTTCTTATCCGGTAACTCCTTCTGCTCTCTCGTGGAAGTTGGAGGGTTAAAAGGCGGTAAAGGCGGATACAAATTGGTAAAAGGACTGACAGTACACTTGTTTACGACTTTAGCGTTCTCAGCTTTCACAGGTTCTTTGGGCAAGTTGTCTGACTCCAGTCCTCTGGACTTGCTGTTCTCACCAGGGTTGGGTAATAGTGTAGGAGGACACCCGCTCGGTACTGTAAGGAACATTTAACGAAGAACTGTTGTTTTTACATAACTGAAGACCTGGCGCCTGACCCTAGCAGGGGGGAAGGACCAAGAGACATTGGACTATGAATTCTTAGTGTAATACACAGTTTCTTCCCAGAATATGGACTGACACCTGTATACATACCGATACCTGTATTGATAAGTTAATTTAGGGGGAAGTGTAGCCAAAGTACCAGGAATCCATATCTTAAATAAACTGATAAGGGGAAGGGTATTGTGTGCGTTGGGATAGTCTGTAAACCCTGAAGTACCCAACCAGTGGGGAACAGGGGAGGGAAATTGCGGTTGGGATTTTGGGGAGATATAAGCAGGGGCTTTTTGCCCTATTCGGTGTGCCTGCCTTTAGGTAGAACACCCGGTCTTGCAAAATTGTTATTAAAATATGCTTTGCCAAGAGATCCTGCCTGGGCCTATTATATTTGCAAAAGAATTGTTTCCTACAAATTTGGGGGCTCATCCGGGAGAAACGTCGTCATCTCGGGGGTCCCTATCGCCGAAGGACAGGAAGGCGCACGCCGTTTATTTCAGCCGTCCTGTGGATCATCGGTAGGGACTCCAGAAGAGACCGACAGAAATCCTGAGGTTATATTGAAAAAGGTGGATCTCTGCAAACCATAGGGGAAAGGTAAAAGGAAAATGTGGTAGGCACAATACAAGCGACCAGACAACTGTGCACAGACCAAGGTAAGAAAACAGACTGTTAAGTATTACCTTGGTGGTCGGGGGCATTCTGAGAGGAGGGGTGAGGCGAAAGGAGGGGCCTCAGGATTCAGAATGGGAAATGTAGAAGAAAAATGATAACATCCCTCCATGTCCTTTAGGGAGGATGTTAAGGTATTGGGGAAACTTGTGATGTACAAAAAGGAAGGATAAATAGAAAATGATAAAGTATTGTGTTTTGTCTGGACAAAATAGCCCGTAATACAGCGGAAGGTATTCTGACCAAAATACAGATCCGATGACAATTGACTATGCAAAGATCTAAATTGATACATAAAAACAAAACAAAACAAAAAAAACCAAAACCAAACAAACCTGTAGGGGGTTTAAATCTTCCTCCATACCAGGGTGGGTTCCAGTCCCTCCCTTGCTGCAGCATGTTTATGAGTGTAAAGTGTGTGACTTGATCAGTGTAAAGTGCACATAAAAGGGGGTTCAAGTCTCTTTTGAGAATGGGAAAATATCCTTTAGACATAAACCGTTGACCAAGTCTGAGACTAGGACTGGATCCAGCCGCACCTAAACTCCTCTCTGAAGGAGTTTAGAAAGCAAGAGGGTCCTTTCTGAACCTCATGACTCAACGGGAGGGTCTCCCTGAATTTTTTTAGTGATGGGAAATAAAACTCGGCATAGAAAAGGGGACGCCCTGGGCCGAGGTATTGAAAAATTGGGAATTTTAGCTACAGCTGGGAGTAATTTAACTAAGGTGCTTGCAGAGCTGGTCTCTGCTTTCTGTATAACCTCTTGATTCCCTCCCCAACTGTCTTTGTTGTCCTTACTGCTTTTGCTGGGCTTTACCCTGGGATTGCTACAGTTACTTTGCAGTACAGCCAGCAGCAGATGTGTGTGTGTAGGGGAAGAAGTGTGAAGGGGGGGGGGATGTACATGTGAATGCCCTCCAGTGTTACATGGATGCACTCCCTGGCACCCTGGGGATTTGATTATGTGAGGAAATCAAACTCTTAAGGGAAGATGGGGATCGATATGCATCATTATTTTCTAATTTTTTTCGGGATATAATCCATCCTGAGCCGATATTAACCTGTTATTGAGAGAGTTGGTCTGTCATTTAAAAGAATGTGTAACTAACCCTACAGACGTGGGGAACTGCCTGGCCCCAAGGTGATTCTAATTGAGATTATAATAATCAAACAAATGGAGATAATTGCCAAACAGTGGTTAAAAATCTGATAAAAGCTTTCAGGCTTTTGAGGAGATAAGAGTAAATTGAACTGAAGTGCAGGAATGTAGACAGAAGCCAGAGGAGCACTGACTGGGGAAAGATTTTTGGAAGGCTTTGTAATGAACTGGTAGCAAGTGTGTTTGTGGATCTACAGAAGTATTTCAGAGAGCATGTGCCAGGTTGGCAGGAAGAATTTGCAAAAATTCTGAGTGTGGTCACGTTTGTGTATGATGGTTGGGAAGAGAAGCGGAAAGTTGAAGGAGATTGATTTGTTAGCAGCAGCTTTAGCTGGGAATTTGCAAGTGAAAGATAAAGATTGGAAGAAAAAAAAAAAAAAACACAAAACACAAACCGCAGAAGATTTAGACTGAAGTCAGTGATAAAAGTGAGAGAATGAGAGAAAATGGAATGCTATTATTGTGGAAATCTGGGATACTTACCCCGAGGACGGCAACTGTTAGAAACGGCTAAAGGAAGAAAACTCAATACACTTTGGAAAATCAGAGGGGCTGAAAATATTTTTGGTGTTTTTTTTTTTTTCTTTCTGTGGGGAAACTTGTTTAAATTGCAAAAGGGCATATAATTGGTAAAGTAGGAGGTAATGAGGTCTAGTTTTTAGTAAAAATGGAAGATACCCTATCCCTTCTAAATTCTACCCTAAAAAGATCTAAAACTGAAGAAAGAGTTGTAATAAATGGGGTAGCAGGGGAGAAGGAGAGACGATTATGAATAAATTCCTATTTGTGATAATAAGAATTAAAAGTGTATGGGGAAAAATATATTAGTGGAATATTCCACAGCTTATTTATTAGAGAAAAATATTTTACAGGCTCTGGGTGTGGAAACACAGTTACTGCCTGGGGGGGTGACAAGGAGAAAATTTGAAAGCTATTATATTACCTGGAAGTTTGTGTTGGTTTTGGCCAGGGCAGAGTTAATTTTCTTTGTGGTACCTAGTATGGGACTATGTTTTTTGATTTGTGCTAAAAACAGTGTTGATAGTACAGAGATGTTTTTGTTATTGTTGAGCGATGCTTGCACAGAGTAGAGGCCTGTTCTGCCTCCCACACTGCTCCACCAGCAAGTGGGCTGGGGGGGGAAGCGACAGCCAGTGACACATTTATCTAAGGTCTTAGACCCAGTGTCTTGAGTGTGTGCAAACTGCAGCAGTAACCGCTCTTCTGGTGAAAGAAAGCAGGAAATTAAACCCTGCTGCTTTCCTGTGGAGAGATGACAATGGGCTGCACCTCTTCACAGATGGGTCTTCGAGGGTGATTCAAGGGAAAAGGCACAATGGGTGTGCCATCATTGAAGGTGTGAGTGGTGAAATAAGAAACGAGAAGGTGGCCTAATAACTGGTCAGCTCAAACAGCTATAAGCTGTCAATCAGGCACTGCAAACGTTAGATGGAAAAGAAGGTACCATCTGTAATGGTTCTAGATATGCATTTGGAGTAGTGCACACCTTTGGGAAAATCTGGAAAGAATGTGGTCTAATTAATAGTACAGGGAAAGAATTGGTTCATGAAGAACCAGTTGGACAAGTGTTACGTAATCTGATGTCACCAATAGAAGTGGCTGTAGTACATGTTAATGGACATCAGAAGGGAAACTCCTTTTGTGTCAGGGGAAATAGGTTATCAGATGAAATGGCCTGAGAAGCAGCCTTAAAACCTGAAGTAATAACTGCAAGTTATCTCACGCTTGAGGTCCTGGCCCCGCAGGAAATTCCGGTTTTTGATGAAAAATAAAAAGAAGTCCCCCAAGAATTAGGAGCCAGGGAACAGAGTGGGAAATGGGTATTCCCAGATGGTAGAGAAATAAGCAATAATGGTAGGAAATAAGCAAATCGTGAGGGAGGTATTAGCAATTTTACATCAGGAGAGTTATTGGGGAACATAGGCAATGTGTGACATAGTACTGGAATTTATACTATAGCCAAGCAAATTTGTGAAAGATGGGTGGTTTGTAAAAGAATAAATAAAAAGGCACTTAAAAAGCAGCCTGCAGGAGGGCAGAGTCCAAGTTTACAACTCTTTCAAAATATTCAAGTTGATTTACCTGTAGCTGGTCAAATTAAATACATACTAGTGTTGGTTGATCACCTTACCAGATGGGGAGAAGCTTTCCTCCTGAGCACTGCCACAGTGGCAGTGGTAGCAAAAGTTTAATAACAGGTGGACCTCCACAGTTTGAAACTAAGGATTTATCTCTCAAAAACTGTATACTCGGGTTGTCTTTTCTATCTCCTCTCAGGCACCAAGGGCTTCTGGCAGAAACTCTGCCTTTAGAGTTTGCAGCTCACAAGTTTCAGCCTGGAAACTGGGTCCTGGTCAAATCCTGGAAAGAAACTAAGCTTCAGACAGATTGGAAAGGATCATTTCAAGTTCTGCTGATCACCGAGACAGTGGTACGACCAGCTGAGAAAGGGTGGACTCATTAGACATGGATTAAAGAGCCAATCGAACCTCCAAAGGACAATGACGAGTGGCAAGTATTGACAACTGACGACCCCCTTCGACTAAAGATACGGAGATGAAAATGAAATGAAACTTTTGGGGATTGTTAATCCTGTATATGTAGAATTTACAAATGGGTTACTTAACAAACATCACTGAAACTGAAGGTTCCCTAACAATTTGAGTAGATGATTGCCACATCCTTAACTGTGGGGATGTACAGAGCTAAACTGAGTTATGAAAACAAACATGTGTCCAAGGGGACTGAGTCTAAGGATGATTTAAATAAGTGCACAGTTTTTGTTGCTGTCTCTCATTGCCCCTCCTGGTACAGTGTTATCTGGACCACAGAGTTTAGGGGATGGACAGTGAGCAATGAATGGTTATAGAGTTAAAAAGAAAAATTACCCATCATTTGTCAAACCCTAATTCTACTATGGCAATCTTCTTAACGTGCTGGGTTAGTTTGTCTAAAGTACTATGAATAGATCCAGAATGATTAAACAAGTTAAACAACATCTTTCTCTTAAGTTCATCACAACCATGTCCTTATGATAACAACAAAAATCTACAGCAACACGATTTTGAAGTGTAACATGCCTAATACCATCAACATCTGCTATTAATTGAGTTAATATCTCAGAAGTTAGATTAGCCTGTTTAAAAGACCAATAGCTTAACTTTGATATGTCTCCTAAAGCTTTACTAGCTGCTAGACTAGGGAGAAGGAGTGCAGTAGATACTATGGTAGGAATGTCTCATAATTTTACCTCATTTTTGCATTGACTATCTAAGTGTAATATCACCCTTCTGACTCTCCTGCTGTTTGCTCACATTGCCATTCTCCACAGAAGGTACACCACCTGCTTGCTGATAGGCTTCTAGACCACCAGATCTGTGAGCATCTATAACACTGAATTAGGATGCATGGTTTAGATATGAAACAGTCCTCACAACTTATGTCTCTCCTGTCTGTCTGCATCCGCTGAATCTTTGTTGAATCCACTTCAACGACACAAGCATGATGACACAAGCATAACCTTTTCCCCAGGTTATCAATTGAAATGGCCTTTTCCATTTACCATTAACTAGTGATCTGACCATAACTAATGTAGGTTCTTTCTGATTTATCACGGTTTTGGGTCATACTTGCAAAGTGTTTCATCACAGGGCAAATGTAGGCTGCACCACTTAGATATAAGTGATTCATCACATACAATGCTTTTGACAATTGGTTTTGTGGTGTTTTCCCTACTTCTCCCCCCTTTTTGTTTAAAAAAAACAAAAACAAAAACAAAAACAAAAACAAAAAAAAAACAGCTCAGAATCAGATACGTGCGTTGGACCTTGACTACGTACTCAGAATCACAAATCAAATTTAGAGGTTCCTCCTTAAAAAGCTCTAAGTAATGTAAAGCTGCGCCAAGTTCTGCTAATTGGGTTGAACCTTCAATAATTTTTACAGAATAATGCCAATTGTTATCTTCATGCCAGACCACTACAGCTTTATGAGACTGCCCAGAACCACCAACAAAAACTGTGCAAGTATGTAGGATCAGTCCAAATACAAGTGTGGTCTGTGACCTGATGTTAAAGACTGGCAGGTTCTGCATCAGTTTACATTTAGGCATGCCAAAAGCTGTGCTGTTAAAAAAATCAGCTGGTGCAATTTACAAGGATGTAGATCGCAAATAAAAAAATCAAAATTAAATTTCACAAATGGTACATATATGACAAAAGGATCATAGCCTATTAAGACTTCAATTAATTCCCTGCATTTCTTGATCAGACTAACAATTGGTATATCAGTCTGTTAGCAATGTCATCCTACTGTCCCAGAATAGCCACAGGTTGTTTCTATGCTGTAGCTATAAATAGACAAATCTGCAAGTCCAATCGAATGCAGTCAGCCTGTAAGGTTGTCATAAATTTATTCCTCAAAGTTTCTAACTCCATTTTGGCTGTCCTATTTATTGGATATTGTTTTCCCTTACCGGATTGAAGTCCTGTTTCAGATCTATCAGTGTAGTGTTTGCTTTATGGAAACATTGGCTGTTAATACTAGTGGAAATACAGCATTCAAAATTTCCTTGGAGATTTCTCACTTGCAGCAAGCAGATCTGCACCATCCAAGAAGCTTCTTGTAAGACATGCAACTAAACAGAAATCTCAGAAAACGTTATTTGAGCTTACAATTTTCTTAAGGAATCTTGACCCAAGAGAGGTATAGGGCTTTCTGTCAACTACAAGAATTCATGTATTAAAACTTTGTTCCAAATTTGGCATTCTATTGGTCTCAAAAAACGGCCTTTCTTTCGTTCTCTCCCATGACCTCAAAAACTATCATGGTGAATTTACTAAGAAGTCTCTTGCAACCAATTACCACAGAATAAGTCTATTAAAAAAAAATTTGGTTTAATTTCCCAGCTTCATTAGAACTATGGACCCACTGGCAATGCCTTTAAATTTCAACCCTCAGCCTCCTTGATGCAGTATTACAGTTCTCTAGCAGTAACATTGCTGGGGGGGGAATAAAACCTCCCTCTCGCCCCATTCTGGGATGACAGGCTCTCCAGCCCAGCATGAAAACAAATCAGTTCGAACTCCACATCAAACCAACCTGGCTCCACTCCACACCCAAATCAGTACCAGTCTGACCCAGAGAAGCACTGAACAGTCCGACCCCCAAAAGCTGACCAGTGTGAAAAGACCGACCTCAGCAAGGAGGTAAAATGATGAGTTCTCTTCCCAGATGTGCCAAAACCTAGGAAACAAGACAGAAGCAAAAATAAACAACACCAACAACCCTTGATTCAAAGCCGAGAAGCAACACAGTTCCACAACAAGGATGGATGACAATACTCCAGGAAAAAAAAAAGTCAGAGCGGGGGGAGTAAAGCCCCCCTTTCTCCGCTTAGCAGCAGAAAACAGGTTATTTTCTTTTTTTTTTTTTCTCTCCTTTCTCTTCTTGCTGCAGTTCAGATGTAGCCAAGGCCACGCAGCTGGCATAATCACTGGTACGAAGTGGGAGGCTGTAGCAAACTCCTCGGTTACAATGAGCTGAGTTTTATACATAATTCCAATTAGCTCAACAGTTGTTACATTCCTCAGCCCATTTACCTTTTACAGTTTACAGATCTCAAAAAACAGTATATTAAGCATCACTGCATTATTCCATTTTCCTAGATCCAAATCAGTTCACATTCCAGCAACCTTTAAATACAACTTCATACAATACCAAGTTCACATCCATCATAGCATTTAGGTGGCTTGTTTTCCCGTTCTTTCTTTTTCTTTTTTTTTTTTGTTTTGCTTTTTTTGTTCGTTTGTTTTTGGTGTGTTTTTTTTTTGTTTTCTTTTTCTTTTTTCTTTTTTTTCTTTGTTTTTCTTTTTCTTTTTTTTGCAAAGCAGATTTTAACAGTTTAAACTCTTTTCCGATCTCAGAATTACTAGATAACAATATAAGCAATTACTCTAACGAATAAGGATGCATCCTAAGGGGGAGCAAGGTGGAATTTTAGTAGTGGAACCGGTTCCCATTTTGTGATTATCTCCCCAAACAAAATTCTTTTGGTACCAAATATAAATATGCAAATTAAAATACTGAGCTCAGATATGAAAACCAAATACCAAGTTCAAATATGCAGATAGATCAGAGTTACACTTATTCAAGACAATATCTCAATTTTTGCATTGCACCTTTGGGCTGCTTAGTGCTCAGCCAGGCACAAGTACCGCTGGGTCTCCCTGACAAAACAGGTCAGTGTGTGCTGGAGCCCAACTGGCACCCGCCCCCTCACTGCTGCAGCAAGCTGGACTGGGCAAGGCTTTTAATAGTGTCTCATCTGGTGCGCTACAACTGTTATCTCAAAACCAGGATTCTTTACTTGGTGTGCATACAAAAGAGCCAAATCCAGCACATCGAGATGAGACACAGCCTATCACAGAGTTGTGCAAGTCTGGATATTGGAATAAAGCTAGCCTGCTAGAAAGAAAAATAACATTTACTACACACAAAAATTTTACCATAATATCCACGCAGTAAAGAGCTAAATTACTCATGGTCTTCTGTAATATCACAAAACGCACTTTTCGAGTCAACGTACCATATAACAAACACCTACCAAAACTGCAACATGTTTAAACAGATACCCACAAAGAAAACAGGTTAATAAGGAAAGCATCTTGCAGACTTTAGCACGTTTTCTGACCTGTGTTTTATCAGTCAATTCTCTCTCAGCTTGTTGAAGTTCAAATTGCCCCGCCTGTAAAACTGTCTGAAATGATTTAATGATTTCTTGTCCGTGTGCTTTCCTATGTTTTAAAACACTTTCCAATACCGATTTTTTAGGAACACAACTGAACGCAATCATTCCTGACCCCGTCTTGTTGGAACGATAAAGGACTCAGCACTCTGATTCAATGTGAATCACGCAAAGCCATTTATTACAGAAACACGTCTCCTTATATACGCAACTATTCTCTAATCACGAATCCACGCTCCAAGCATGGATTCGCTAAATGAACATCATGGGCAGTCCACACGCTGGAGCCCCACCGATGATAGGTCCGACGACTCTCGACATGCTGAGGCTTTGTTAATGAAGAAACGCCCCTCTTTCTCACAGCAGATTCTGTTCTCAGCTTCTTGAAGTGGCCTTGAGATTCCTTTGGGCCTGACTAATTCAACAACATATCTCCTTCTAATGAAATCCCTCCAGAATTCCCCCTTTTTGTTCTTGAACTAGTCAGGCCCCTTAAACAGCATGCTGAATCATCTTTGAAATACACTGCAACATAGGACACGTGATTAACAACATAATTACAATTACATATAATGTAGCTAAACCTTACTTAATAAGATTAAACAACTATCTGCTTATACTCAAACCTTCATATCATATGTAAAACCTTAATTCTACTTATGACAACCTTACCAACGCACTATTTTAGAATAGTCAGACAACTTAATACAATATATTCTCTTAAATTCCTAAAAGATCTATAACTGCGCAGTTTATAGAGTAACGTACTTAATACCATCAGCATATGCTAATTATTGAATTAATATCTTAAAACTTATATTAACCTATTTAAAAGATCTATAGCTTAATCTTAACATCTCTTTTAAAACCTTACCAGTTGCTAAATCAGGTTACCATGGTAGAAATATCTTATACTTTTACCTTATCTATGCATAGATTATCTAATTGTAATATCACCCTTTTGGAACTCTTACTATCTCTTCAAATTAGCATTCTCTATGGAAGGTACCTTATCTGTTTACTAATAAGCTTTTAGACCACTGGGTCTAGGAGCATCTATAACACTGAATAAGAATTCATGGTTTACATTTGAGACAATTCTCACAACTTATCTCCCTCCTGTCCTTCTGCATCTGTCGAATCTTTGTTGTCTTTATTCAGCCATGGCTTGATCCATTTCGCAGGAATCCATTTTGATCCTTGGTCTGTAATGACACAAGCATAACCCTTTCCCCAAGTTATTAATTGGAAAGGACCCTCCCATTCACCAGTAACTCCATTGCGTATTTTGACCTGACACTGATTTTCTCTAAGGTCTGTCAAGTGTCCTTTTAAGCTTGTTCCATGACGAATCATAGGTGGAATGTCGAACCCTTGCGGAAGGCCTAAAAAGTTCAAGACATATAATGCTTTACTTAGTCTGTCATGTGGAGTAGTACAGTCAGTTCCCCCTTTTTGTTTGTCAAGCTGATGCTTGAGAGTTCGATTCATCCTTTCTACCAAGGCCTGACCAGTAGGAGAATTTGGTATCCCTGTAATATGCTTAACACCCCACAATTGAAAAAAGGTGGCAGTAGCTTTGGCGATATAACCAGGTGCGTTGTCTGTCTTGACCTGTGCAGGAACTCCCAAAGCTGCAAAAGCAGAATGTAAATGTCGTTGCACATGTGAACTAGTTTCACCAGTCTGAGCAGTGGCCCATATGGCGAAAGAATATGTATCAATAGACATATGCACATACTTCAGCCTGCCAAATTCAGGGACATGTGTGACATCCATTTGCCACAATTCCAAGGCTCCTAATCCTCTTGGATTGACTCCTGCACCCAGCCCTACTGAGATGCGCTGACAATCTGCACAACTTTTAACAATACCTCAGGCTTCACTTTCGGACAATGAAAATTGCCGCTGTAAGACCTGAGCAGACTGATGGAGGAAACTATGAGAGCGTACTGCTTGCCCAAACCTATCTATTGGAGGTGGAACCCAGGCAGGAGATACAAGAAAATCAGCTCGGCGGTTTCCTTCAGCTAAATCGCCTTGAATTGTCAGATGACTACGGATATGTGTTATGAAGTATCGGTGTTGTCTCTCTTCGACCAACAACCATAGTTGCTTGAACAAAGACATCAGTTGTGCATCCTGAACCTCTTTGAGCAATGATCTTTCAATGGGAGCTACCACACCTACCACATACAAAGAATCACAAACAATATTCACTGGGCTATGAGCAAATCTGATAAACACTTCTATTACAGCCCTGAGTTCCAAATGCTGAGTCGATCGTTTCGGGTCACTTAGTATCACATCGTGCCATTTTCCATCTGTTTTCCATGTAATTGCTGCTTTCTGCATTTTACCCCCTGCGTCAGTGAACACTGTGGGTCCTTTAACAGGAAATTCTGAGAGAAGAGGGGGACCCTCCTCCATTGATCCCATATTCAAAACTGACATTAACTTGTGTGGAGGGGAAAATGTCTTAATTGAAGCTCGAGAATCTAATAACGCAATCTGAAAAGGTAAGGAGTTCCGCAAAGCCCACTGTAAATATTCTGAAACGAGGGGAACAATGATATATGCAGGCTCAGCCCCTGAAATTTTGACTATTCTCTGCCTACCTTTCATTATAAGCTGAGCAAAGACCTCAACCCTGGTTGTAATGGTTCGTTTGAGTCAAAAAGGCAAAAACCAGTTGTCCATTGCATTATGAGAGCAAAAGGATAGTTAGTATTGTTTACAATTAGTAGTCCGATTACATAATCCGGGTTCCACCTATGGCTGAAAGCTTTTACAAGTTTGGACATAATCTTTTTCAGAGCAGCTTCCGCCTCAGCAGTAAGCGTTCTAGGAGAGCTAATGTCACTATCCCCTTTTAGCAGTTTTACAATTGGAGCTAAATCCTCATTAGTGATCCCACAAATGCTCCGGACCCAATTCAGATCACCCACTAGTTTCTGCACATCATTTAAGGATTGAATGACAGGTCGACATACTATTTTCTGAGGTTTCACTGTGGACTGAGAAATTTCCCAACCAAGATATTTCCATGCTGGTTGAATTTGTACCTTTTCTGGAGGAATTTGCAATCCTCTATGCTGCAATGTATCAGATACTTCATTTATCAACAAATCAGTCGAAAAAGTTTCCCCAGCTATTAATATGTCATCCATGTAGTGGTAAATCACTAACTCAGGATGAGATTTTCTGATTGATTGCAAGGCCCAAGCTACATAAATCTGACACATAGTTGGGGAATTTTTCATTCCCTGTGGCAAAACTACCCATTGATACCTTTTCGCAGGTTCAGCCTTATTTACAGAATTTATGGAAAATGCAAAACGTTTACAGTCAGCAGGATGCAAAGCCTGACTAATTCAACAACATATCTCCTTGTAACAAAACACCTCCACACCATCTTGCAAGTAAAAACTTTGAGAAGAGGGAGGGAGGGGGGGAAGCACAGGGCTGCTTACAGGGTGAGTGGGAAAAGCAGGGAGAAGGTTTTATGGTGCACTTAAAAACAACTAGTAAAACAATTAACTCACATTCCTGATAAGCTGCTTGATTTTCAGAGAGACAGTACACAGGAGCACATAATAGGTACTGGAAAAGTCGCAAATAACATGCTGATAGGAAACATTAGCATTCTCTACTGCTAATTTCAACACCAGTGCTTCCTTAACTTCTAAGTTTTCAACCTGCTTATTGATGATCTCTTGAAGGTGGTCAATAAATTGCATGTAATTCTCATTGAGACCCTGATTAATAGTTGCAAATGATTTGGCTACTTTGTTTGTTTCAGGCACCTCTCTCATAGCCTGATATTGCTGACTGTTGGATTCACTTGCTATTAGCTGATCTAATCTGTCACACAGTTCTGTTGTCCAGTTCTTATTCAGTGGCTCCTTCTGCTGTCTCGTGGAAGTTAGAGTGTTAAAAGATGCTAAAGGCAGATTCCAACTGGTAAAAGGACTGACAGTACACTTGTTTACGACTTTAGCGTTCTCAACTTTCACAGGTTCCTTGGGCAAGTTGTCTGACTCCAATCCTCTGGACTTGCTGTTCTCACCAGGGTTGGGTAATAGTGTAGGAGGACACCCGCTCGGCATTTTTCCTCCCCCCACCCTGGACTGCTGAACTATCGGGGGTGCCGAAAGCACAGCAGGGGATGGAATAGGGAGGGTATCAAAGACACGAACTGGGTAAACTTCACAGCGACTTTCAGGATGCTTATCAGGCCGCAACGCTGCAAAAACTCCAGCAGCAGCAGACCGTTCAGCCTTAAAATCTTTTATAAGCTTCCATGTAGTTACTAATGATTTAGCTTCTTTATCATCTCCATTGCTGACCTTATTCCATAATTTCTACCCTTTATCATCCCAAAGTTAATGTTTAAAAGCCTTCTCAGTTTCTCCCAAATTAACAGTCTACAAATGTTGCTTTCTTCCTATTTAAGTCCTTTCACAGAGAGAATATGCAGGAGGAGCTTAACTACGGCTTGTTCTTCAGAAAATATGTTCTGCTCCATAACTTCACTCTTCCTAACGCAACTAACCCCGACAGCTGCTTGATACAATCTACATCCCGCTTTTCTAAAAAGCGCTGTAATAAATCTAGGACTACCTCGAGATCCATGTTGCCGGCACTTCAACTTTTTCCGTTTTCCCGTTATCCTCGTTATCCTCGTTGCAGCCTTTCCAACAACCCCCGCAGATGGCGGACCCCTCTCGGACGGTCCAGGCTTTTGCCCCCTGGTTCACTGCTAACCGGTGCTTTTCTGTGTTGCAGCCTTTCCAGTAGCCCCTGCAGACGGTGGACCCCTCTCGGATGGTCCAGGTTTTTGGAACGACACGCCGCGTCGAACAGTGTTTGGTCGATCTTTACCCCCCGGTTCGCTGCTAACCGGTGCTTTTCTGCATCCGCCACTCCGACTGGAAACTTCACCTCCCCGTTCAGGTGCCGCTTTTGAGCGGCGGAGGAACACGCAGGTCGACTCAATATGAGTGATAAAGCATAGTTCGATTTATTAGCCCGAACAGCATATACTTAGACAGTTCACAATAATTATGCATACCTGTCACCTACTAATTGGCTTAAGCTCTAACAGTCACATTTGCGTGGTCCTCCTACTTGCAGTTACTAGCTATGCTTGTTCTACATTCCTGTGCTCTTGCTTCTCCAAAGCTGTTTATGAGACTCTGCCAAGGTCGCAGTGTCCTTGCTGATTTTACTGAAACAGTCAGCGGTTCCCACTGCAGCCTAGCCTTGCTACTTATGCTAAGGTCTTCAGAACATGCTCTGCTCGTACAACTGCTCTGCAGACCCATGTTCCTTATTTTTAAGCCATTCCTCAACACAGGTCCCATTACTTAAGGCCCAAACTAGATGTCCCACACTACCTATAGCGCCTTTTCAATCAATTCTGTCTCCATCAATGCCTATCTTGGTTGCTTCCTTTGGATCCAATTGTTTCTGACAAATGCAACCTGCAATAACTGCAACTTTAACAATGGATAGAGGTATCTCTTTTACATCTGAATATCAATGTCCCCGAGACCACGTTTTTCCAAGCCTTATATACTCTATACCAAAAGGCCATGCGGCAAGTGCAGGCTACAATTGGTTACACTTGCAGTCACTCATCCCCCCCCACTATGGTGATTGGCTGCAGGGCACTGTTCACAGACTGTTCATGCGCAGCGGCAACGCCCCTCCTGCAGCCTGGGTCGAGGGCAGAGCAGCTTCTGTTTACTTTCCTTTTGTCTCTGGTGTCTCAGGGAAATCCTTCCGTGTAACACAGCCGCATCAAGCCCTGACTTGTTCACAGCACACAGCCAGAGACTCTCCACAACCCTCCATCAGGGAATCCACAGACTCACCATAGTCCCCCACGATAAGCTCCAAGCAGACTTAAATATAACCATAATTAATTAGCAGAAAACCAGCTAGGAATAGGGTTTATCCAAAATCATTCAGCACTCTGACAACATTACAGAACAGAGATTTAGATACCACTTAGAAATGCAATTACTACACAGCCAATTCAGGTTCAAGGGATCCCAAAACTCTTGGATCACAGAGTCACAGAATGGTTAGGGTTGGAAGGGACCTCTGGATATCATCTAGTCCAACCCACCTGCTAAAGCAGGCACCACTGAAAATAGTCTGGTCCCATCCTCTTGACATCCACCCTTGAGATATTCATAAACATTGATGAGATCCCCTTTTAGCCTTCTCTTCTCTAGGCTGAACAGACCAAGCTCTCTCAGTCTCTTCTCATAAGAAAGGTGCTCTCAGGCCCCTAATTATTTTTGTAGCCCACTGCTGGACTCCCTCCAGTAATTCCTTATCCGTCTTAAACTGGAGAACCCAGAACTGAATGCAGAACTCTAGATATGGCCTCAACAGGGCAGAGTAGAGGAGGAGGAGAACCTCCCTCAACCTGCTGGTCACGCTCTTCTTAACGCACCCTAGGATACTGTTTGCCTTCTTGGCCACAAGGGCACATTGTTGACTCAGGGACAACCTGTTTTCAATCAGAACTATGAAGTCCTTCTCTGCAGTGCTGCTTTTGCTAACTTATACTGATGCCTAGGGTTACTCCTCCCCAGGTGCAGGACCCTACACTCCATTGTCCTGACTTCCTCTGGGGCCTCAGCAGTACAGGGCTCCTCAGGACAGCCTCCGGCAGAGTAGACAGAGACCAAGAAGGTGTTCAGTAACTCTGCCTTCTCTGTATCTTCTGTCACCAGGGCACCCACCTCGTTCATCAGTGGGCCTACATTGCCTCTGGTGTTAGTTTTATCTGCCACATATTGGAAAAAGCTCTTCCTGTTGTCCTTGACTCCTCTCGCCAGGTTTAATTCTAAGGAGGCCTTAGCTTTCCTAGTTGCCTCCCTACATCCTCTGACAACAGCCTTATATTCTCCCCAGCCCCTCCTTCCATGATCTATAAACTCTTCTCTTCCACTTGAGCATACCCATCAGTTCCCTGTTTAACCACTCAGGTCTCCTGGCTCCCTTCCTTGACTTCTTACGTGTTGGGATGCTGCGATCTTTTGCCTGGTAGAAGCAGTCCCTGAATGCTAACCAACTATCTTGGGCCCCTTTACCTTCAAGCAGCCTTGCCCATGGGATTTCCCCTAGCAATTGCTTGAAAAGGCCGAAGTTTGCCTTGTTGAAATCCAGGGTTGCAATTCTGCTTGCTATCCTGCTCCTACCACATGAGATCCTGAACTCCACCATCTCATGGTCACTGCAACCAAGGCAGCCCTCAACCTTTACCGCTTCAACCAGACCCTCCTTGTTAGGGAGGATGAGGTCCAGCAATGCACCTCTTCTCCTTGGCTCCTCCACCCTTTGCATCAGAAAGCTATCATCAAGGCACTGGAGGAACCTCCTAGACTGTGGCTGGCTGGCTGAGTATTCCTTCCAACAAACATCAAGGAAGTTAAAATGCCCCACCACAACCAGGGCCTGTGATTGTGAGGCTGCTCTCAGCTGTCTGTAGAAGGCCTCATCAACTTCCTCACCCTGATCTGGTGGCTTGTAATAGACACCCACAATAGTATCACCCTTGTCAGCCTGCCCCTTAACTTTCACCCACAGATTCTCAGCTCGCTCCTCTGTGGGGGACTACGGTGGGTTCATGGATTCCCTGATGGAGGGCATGGGAACAGAAATTAGCCTTGAAGATATTAAGGCCTACCCGTGAGAAAGATGGGACTAAAGAAGTATCCGGAGATGTTAAGGATGTACCTGTGAGAGAGAAGGGAGTAGAAGAGTAACATTGATGATAGCAAAATTAGTCAGTGAGATGTTACTGCTGTAACTTGTAACCAATAATGAAGAGACACATGAATTGGTAAAACTGTATAAAAATGCACTTGTGGCAATAAATGTCATCTACTACTTTCATCCTGGAAGAACTTGGTCTATGTCGTTTGTCCGTCTCAAACATGACATATGGTGACCCCAACGTGATCCTGCATGAAGAGGATCTCGCATGAAGAAGAGACAGCGGTGAAGCTGTGACAGCCGAAGACAAGCTGTGGAGACGGAGCCCGGTACAGCTGACAGAGCAGCAGGGGGGAGCTGCCGAAGATCCGGATCCTCGAAAAGACACCACGCCAAGAGTTGGTGAGCTACCAGGAACGGGGAGGAGGCGGGGGGGGGGGGGGGGGGTGGAACTTATCTAAAGATGGAAGTTGCTTCTCAATAGGCAGGGTATTAGCCTTCTGGAAATGACTTTACGAAGGACTATGTTACTATGGGGCAAAGCACTAATGAAAGATTCAAAGAAACAACTGAACTGTTAACAACATGTCACTTGTTGCTAGAGACTTTGAGAGGATTAAAAGAGCAACGGGAACACGCAGAGAGAGCGGAGGGGGGTGGCTTCTCTGGACTAGATTTGAAAAAAAAAATAGGCACTGTTCCAAACCCCGAACCCCCGAGTTACTAATGATTCTCCAGCACCATTCAAGTCCGCGTTATCTGATGACTTGGATGAGGATGAGGATGAGGGTCTGCAGCATTTGCTTGAAAAGTTAAAAGAAAATGGAGTATGTGTACGTGTTGCCCTGAGATCAGATAAAAACCATGAAAAACTCAAGCAAAATTAGACCTGTGCAATGTAACAGCTATAGATCATTTAGGACAGAACGATGGTGATTCATTGAAAGGGGCAGGTATCCCCCAACTCTTGGAAGAGACACTAATTGACACACCACAATTACAGGCACGATTAGTTTCTGAAATTCTGAGGCAGTCAGCAGACCTTGCATATCAAGCTATGATAAAGGTGTCTGAAACCGACAAAGCAGCAAAATTATTTGCAACGATTAATCAGGGTCCCAATAAGAATTACATGCAATTTATTGACCATCTTCAAGAGGCCATCAGCAAGCAGGTTGAAAACTTAGAAGCTAAGGAAGCACTGGTGTTGAAATTAGCAGTAGAGAATGCTGATGTTTGCTATCAACGTGTTATCTGTGAGTTTTACAGTACATATTACGTGTTTCTGTGTATTGACTCTCTGAAAATCAAGCAGCTTGTCAGGAATGTGAGTTAATTGTTTTACTGATTGTTGTTAGAATTGTTTCTTTGTGGTATAAGTACGCTGTAAAACCTTCTCCCCACTTTTCCCACTTGTGCTGCAAGCAACCCTGTGCTTCCCCTCCCTCCCTTCCTCTTCCCATGGTTTTTACTCATGAGAAGGGGTCAGAAATGACTGTTTTCAGTCATGTTCCTAAGAAACCGGTATTGGGAGGTGTTTTAAAACATAGGAAAGCACTTGGAAATATGAGGAAGGAAGATCTTGTGAAATGTTATGATCAGTGGTGGCTGCTGTATAAGTTAAATGATTGGGAAAAGTGGCTGGAGGATAGAATCTTGAAGTATAATGCTTTGTTGCAATTAATATTCTTTTTAAGGTGAAAAGAGCAGGACAAAATAAATCTCTACAAGAGATGATTAAATCATTTCAGACAGTTTTACAGGTGGAACGGTTTGACCTTCAAGAAGCTGAGAGAGAATTAACTGATAACACACAGGTCACAGTAAACTTGCTGAAGTCTGCAAGATGCTTTCCTCATTAACCTGTTTTCTTCGTGGGTATCTGTTTAAGCATGTTGCAGTTTTAGTAGGTCTTTGTTGTGTGGTACGGTGATTTCACAGACTGTTAAATAATGAGAATCCATGGACTCAAAATGTACATTTTGTGATAATACAGAAGATTATGAGTAATTCAGTTCTTTACTGCGTGAATGTGATGGTAAAATTTTGTGTGTAGTAGCTGTTACTTTTCTTTCTAGCATGCTAGTTTTATTAAAGCATTCAGACTTGCGCAATTCTGTGATAGGCTGTGTCTCATCTCGATGTACTAAATTTGGCTCTTTTGTATGCACACCAGTTAAAGAACCCTGTTTTGGGGATAACAGTTGTAGCGCACCAGATGAGACACTAATAGAAGCCTTGCCTAGTCCAGCTTGCTGTGGTGGTGGTGGGGAAGCTGCTGATTGGGCTCCGGCGTGCACTGACCTGTTTTGTCAGGGAGACCCAGCGGTGCTTCCACCTGGCTGAGCAGTAAGCAGTTCAAAGGTGCAATGCTAAAATTGAGATATTGTCTTGAATAAGTGTAGCTGTGATCCATCTGTATATTTGAACTTGGTATTTGGTTTTCATATCTGAGCTCAGTATTTTAATTTGCATATATATATATATATATTTGGTACCAAAATAATTTTGTTTGGGTGTGTCCTGGTTTGGTAAAAAAAACCAAGTTTCTCTTTTAGTGAATTTGCCTTTTAGTTAAAGCCTTCATATTAGCTGCATTTTCCTGGAGAACCAGATACATGTTTTGGTAAACATAGCAATGAAATGCAAACTTATTGATAAGCACAGATGGACATCTCGCGAGAGGGACAATGAGAAACCGGTGACCAAGAAACTGACCAACTGTGTATGACAAATGCAACCTGCAATCACTGCAACTTTAACAATGGATAGAGGTATCTCTTTTACATCTGTCTGGCACGTTATTACTCGTGAACAATTCCACCATGGTACTGTCGTTCCTCCTGTTACATTGGACCACCGTACACACCATGGAATTGCTTCACT
This sequence comes from Patagioenas fasciata, assembly GCF_037038585.1. Classification (NCBI taxonomy): domain Eukaryota; kingdom Metazoa; phylum Chordata; class Aves; order Columbiformes; family Columbidae; genus Patagioenas; species Patagioenas fasciata. Next base: position 46,164,868 of record NC_092559.1, read on the forward strand.
ATATTGATATTGTTGTACAATACTCAATGTCCACATGTTATTCCATGATTCAGTTATATTTCGATCATCCTGATCCTTGCATTCCCAGTAGGCTCGCTCAACTTTTTCATATACCGTTTTAGTGGTCCAACTTTCATAAATGCACCAGTGTACTCCCTTGTGTGTGGCTACTATTTTTCCTCTGAGTCTCATACAATCTTCTCTTGTCATTACTTCTGTCTTGGGTCCGTTTTTTACCTGTTGTTCAGTTGGCACTTGCTCTATTTTAGTGCGAGATTCACACACTATCTTAGAGTTTTGTTTATTTCCGGTAAGGTCGTGGATATTATTCCCCACCGTACTGGGTCTTTGGCTGATTTCGGGATGGAAAGGCAAGCAGTGATGCTACTGGTATTTTGAGTCAGTGCGAAATCTCGAATTAGTCCTATCATCAGATTCTCTGCTGATTCTGCACACTCTGCACTACCTGTGGCTTTTGAGTGCTTTTACTATCTCCTATAGCTCTTTGTAACCTATGTGTTCCCTGACCTGTTTTGACCGTGAGTTGTCTTTGGTATTTTACCTTATCATCCTGTAGACCCACCGATCCATCCATTGCCTGATCCTTAAGATACTTATTGTGTGACAATGTATTGTTTCCTCCTTTGTGTAATTTTTCCCATGCGACAGTCGGATTTTCCAATTGTTCTCCAGCGACTTTGCAGACTAGAGTGGTGCACTCTCCCTCAGTCACCACACATGTTCCTCTTTTAATGGGTATTTCCACAGAAGCAAGCAATCTAGGTATATACGCTACCAAAAACACAACACGATAGCAAATCTTACACATTCTGCGATGTGATCTTAAGCGTGGTAGGACCCACTATTTGCGATTGCCACAGCCTTGGGACTCTTTTCACTCGGGTGTAGTGTATACAGGAGTCTATTCCAGCAACCTTAATTGCATGTCCTGGCTTGAGAAAGGGGTAAATTTGGAGAATTTTGGCTTTTCTACTGCTCTGACGTACCGTTCAATTTTCTTGGCACGGTGCCAACTCATAGAGTTGTGATACTAGCACGTCTGTTTGTTTCGGATATTATTTAGTGGTATTAAGGCAAAGTGAATTACATTGATTTAAAGATGTTATGGCATAAGTTGTATCAGTTATTTTCTACATTGTGCTCGCTGATCCCATATCTGTGTTGGTGTTTCCTTCTGAATCAAAGTATTCATTATACAACAACAAGAAACTGGACTATGGTTCTGATGATATTGTGTGGTTTGGCACTGGTTTATTTCATTATACTGCAGCCCCTAATGAATTTCTACTCGTTTCTGCTTTACCTTGAAAAGCCTCCGGGACAGATCAAAGAGCAGTATGGCTCTGTGTTTGCTAATTGGTCAAGCGAATCTTTAGAAAGACTGACTAACCATACTTTTGTTTTTTTGCTAGGACAGTTCACAAATATTTTAGAGAGCTTTGAATATCCTTGGAGCTTTGATAGAACTGTGATGGTGTTATCTGGTTTGCTGAATGTGTGTCAATTTGTGCTACTGTTAAGAGAAATGAGGTTCAATAGGAAGTTTGCGTCTCTTTTTAGTCCTGAGATCTGTGGTGCGCCTTCGGAAGCTTTAGCAAAAAGCACTCCGAGCCGCTCCAGAAAAAGCAAAACAGCAAAAGCTGCCGCTGCAGCCACTGCCCCCCCAAACGCGGTTTCACAGGCTGAAGCTACAGTTCCTCCGCAGAGCTCTTCTGCCAAGGTCGCTGCGGATAACGTTACTTCTCCAGCCTCAAAGGCTAACAAGGCAGCCCCCCCGTCTTCACACACTGGGCACTGTTGCTGCTGTAACCACAGCAATCACTGTGACAGTCATTCAGACTCTGGAAATGAATCAAATGATGGTGAACCCATATCAGCATCAGTTGCTGGTTGTAAGAAAGTCACTAGAAAGACTACCCGTGCAGCAGGTGATGGCACAGGGCCAACATCAACCCAAGGGGCATCATCAGCGCAGGGAGGAGATGAAGTGACCACCACTCAGTCCTTTTCTCCAGGTGAGCTGAGAGATCTGCAAAAAGACTTTAGTCATCGTGAAGGCGAGAATATTTTAACCTGGCTGCTGCGATGCTGGGACAATGGGGCAGAAACAATTGAATTAGAAGGTGGTGAAGCTAGGCAGCTGGGATCTCTGTCAAAAGATTCCACCATTGATAGGGCAATTTCAAGAGAGTCTAATGCCACTACTCTCTGGACCCGACTCCTGGCAGCTATGAAAGTAAGATTTCCCTACGAGGAAGATTGTATATCCAAGTTAGGGAAATGGAATACTATGGAGAGAGGTATCCAGTTCCTGAGAGAATTAACTGTGCGAGAGATCGTCTATTTTGGACCAAACAGCCAAGATGGGACAGACCCAGATAGAATCAATTGTACACGACCTCTGTGGCGCAGATTTGTACAAAGTGCACCACCTGCATATGCTAAGTCATTGACAGGAATTATCTGGTCAGCTCGAGGTGTACAAAATATTACTGAGGAGATTGAGCAGCTCCGGAACTTTGAGGACAGCCTTGCTGGTTCTCTATGGGCTTGTGTCTCCGCTGTGGAGAAACTGTGTGAAAAATCTGATGACCGGTTTGAAAAGCTGTTGCAGGAAATCAAAGAGCTCAGAGAAGACTCGTACCATTCACGACCTGCACAAACCATTGTTTCAGCTATTAGGAAAAAGCGTTTCCAATCTCAAGAGAGAGGGCAGAGGCAGCCCACAAAAAGAGGTTCACTGTGGTTCTTCCTACATGAGCAGGGAGAAAACATGAATAAGTGGCATGGAAGGCCTACCTCAGAACTTGAAGAACGAGTACGTGAGATAAAAGGAAAAACTCCTAGGAAGGTGGCTGCTCCAGTTTACAAAAGGAGCAGAAGAGATTCTGATGCTCCTGAAGGAACCTCTAATTCACACCCAGAGACTGTGCAAAACAGGAATTAGAGGTGCCCTGCCTCCAACCAGGTGGAGGAAAGGGATAACAGAGTTTATTGGACTGTACAAATACGATGGCCTGGTGCAACACACCCCCAGGAGTACAAAGCTTTAGTGGACACTGGTGCTCAGTGCACAATAATTCCTTCTAATTATAAAGGAACGCAATCCATCAATATTGTTGGAGTGACTGGGGGATCCCAGGAACTTACTGTTGTAGAGGCTAAAATGAACCTAACTGGAAAAAACTGGCAAAAGCATCCCATTGTGACTGGTCCAGATGCTCCGTGCATCCTTGGCATAGACTACCTCAGGAGAGGGTATTTTAATGACCCAAAAGGTTATAGGTGGGCATTTGATATAGCAGCTGTGGACACTGAGAAAATTGAACAGCTGTCTGATTTGCCTGGTCTTTCAAATGATCCTTCTGTTGTAGGACTGCTGAGGGTTGACGATCAGCAGGTGCCAATTGTAGACTACTATCGTTGCCTGAATGAAGTTACACCACCACTGGGTGCTGCTGTGCCTGACATGCTAGAACTGCAATTTGAACTGGAGTCAAAGGCAGCCAAGTGGTATGCTACAACTGACATTGCTAATGCATTTTTCTCTGTTCCTGTAGCAGCAGAGTGCAGGCCGCAGTTTGCTTTCACCTGGAGGGGCATCCAGTATACATGGAATCGCTTGCCCCAGGGGTGGAAACACAGTCCTACCATCTGCCATGGACTGATCCAGACCACGCTGGAGCAAGGTAAAGCTCCAGAACACTTGCAATATATTGACGACATCATCGTATGGGGCGACACAGCTAAAGAAGTCTTTGAGAAAGGTGAGAGAATAATTCATGTTCTTTTGGATGCTGGTTTTGCCATAAAACGAAGCAAGGTCAAGGGACCTGCACGAGAGATCCAGATTTTAGGAATAAAATGGCAAGATGGCCGTTGTCAGATCCCAATGGATGTGATCAACAAAATTGCAGCAATGTCTCCACCTACTATTAAAAAGGAGACACAGACTTTCTTGGGCGTTGTAGGTTTTTGGAGAATGCATATTCCTGACTACAACCACATTGTGAGCCCTCTCTATCGAGTGACTCGTAAAATGAACAAATTTGAGTGGGGCCCTGAACAACGACAAGCCTTTGAACAAATTAAGCGTGAGATAACTCATGCGGTGGCCCTTGCACCAGTTCGGACTGGACTAGATGTTAAAAATGTGCTGTACACTGCAGCCGGAGATAATGGACTTACCTGGAGCCTCAGACAGAAAGCACCAGGAGAAACCCGAGGTCGACCCTTAGGTTTTTGGAGTAGAGGATACAAAGGATCTGAGGCCAACTATACTTCCACTGAAAAGGAGATACTAGCAGCATATGAAGGAGTTCGAGCTGCTTCAGAAGTGATGGGTACTGAAGCACAGTTCCTCCTGGCACCTCGACTGCCGGTGCTGAGCTGGATGTTCAAAGGGACGGTTCCCTCTCCACATCATGCAACCGAAGTTACATGGAGTAAATGGATTGCACTGATCACGCAACGAGCTCGAATTGAAAGTCCCAATCGCCCAAGGATCTTAGAAGTGATTACAGACTGGCCAGAAAGCAAAGACTTTGGGATGTCTCCAGATGAGGAGGAAGTAAAATGTGCTGAAGAAGCACCACCATATAATACTCTTTCAGAGACTGATAAGCAGTATGCACTGTTCACAGATGGATCCTGTCGTCTTGTAGGAAAACATCGAAGGTGGAAAGCTTCTGTGTGGAGTCCCACACGACAAGTTACAGAAGCCACTGAAGGACAAGGTGAATCTAGTCAATTTGCAGAAGTGAAAGCCATCCAGCTGGCTTTGGACATTGCTGAATGAGAGAAGTGGCCAATACTTTATCTCTATACTGACTCATGGATGGTAGCAAATGCCTTGTAGGGGTGGCTACAGCAATGGAAGAAAAGCAACTGGCAGCGCAGAGGTAAACCCATTTGGGCTGCCACACTGCGGCAAGACATTGCTGCTCGGCTAGAGAGCCTGCCTATGAAAGTTGGTCATGTAGATGCTCATGTACCTAAAAGTCAAGCCACTGAGGAACATCTAAACAACCAACACGCAGATCAAGCTGCTAAGATTAAAGTAGCTGAGGTGGACTTGGACTGGCAACAGAAAGGTGAACTTTTCCTAGTTCGGTGGGCCCATGATGCTTCAGGGCATCAAGGTAGAGATGCAACATATAAATGGGCTCGTGATCGAGGGGTGGATTTAACTATGGACACTATTTCACAGGTTATTCATGACTGTGAAACTTGCGCCGAAATCAAACAAGCAAAACGGTTAAAACCTGTGTGGTGTGGGGGGCGATGGTTAAAGTATAAGTATGGAGAAGCTTGGCAGATTGATTATATGACACTTCCACAAACACGTCAAGGTAAGCATTATGTACTTACAATGGTGGAAGCAACCACTGGATGGTTGGAAACATATGCCGCACCTCATGCTACAGCTCGAAATACTATCTTGGGCCTTGAAAAGCAAGTCCTTTGGCGGCACGGTACGCCAGAAAGAATTGAATCTGACAATGGTACTCATTTCAAAAACAGTCTTAAAGACAATTGGGCCAAAGAACATGGTATTAAGTGGGTATATCATATTCCATATCATGCGCCAGCCTCTGGGAAAATTGAAAGGTACAGTGGTTTGTTAAAAACTACACTAAAGGCACTTGGTGGTGGAACCTTTAAAAACTGGGATTCACATTTAGCAAAAGCCAATTGGTTGGTCAACACCAGGGGATCAACCAATTGAACCGGGTCTGCCCAATCAGAAATTCTTCGTACTGTAGAAGGAGATAAAGTCCCTGTAGTACACATCAAAAATATGTTAGGAAAGGCAGTCTGGGTTACTCCTGCCTCAGGCAAAGGCAAGCCCATTCGTGGGATTGGTTTTGCCCAGGGACCTGGCAGCACCTGGTGGATGATGCTTAAGGATGGAGAAGTTTGGTGTGTACCTCGAGGGGATTTGATTTTAGGTGAAAATATGCAATACTGAACTGCATGATGTGAATTGCCATACTAACAGTGTTTAATAAGTGTCTTTCAGATCAAGACAGTGACGATGAAACTAGAGCTAACTTCTTCAAGTGGCGCCTGACAACTTCTTTGAAGTTGGTGTCTTTAACCCACAAACAGTGGTCATGAGATGCACTTGTACCATTTTTTCCTGCCCTGGGAGACTGTTGTGACAAAATGAACTCAATGAACTTTTCAAAGGATGGTCCACTGATTAAGATGAATTACTCCTGTGTATATATGTAGTAGTAGTGATTAATTAGATTGTATTGATAGATTGTATTGATAAGGCTTAAGTATTCAGTGAATGGCATATTATAAAGGGTGGAATGTCCTGGTTTTGTTAAAAACCAACTTTCTCTTTTAGTGAATTTTGCCTGTCAGCTAAAGCCTTCATATTGCTGCATTTTCCTGGAGAACCAGACACATGTTTTGGTAAACCTAGCAATGGAATGCACTGCCAATGGAATGCAAACTTGTTGATAAGCACAGATGGACATCTCGTGAGAGGGGCAACGAGAAACCGGTGACCAAGAAACTGACCAACTGTGTATAACATTCCATTCACGTGAATACTTCATATAAAAGTGGGAGATCACGAGGATCTCGCCCCTTTTCCCTTTTTCCTTATGGCCGACATTAGGAGAGAACCTTGCTAGTTGTCCCTGCGAACTGAGACCTAGTGAGAGGCTGAATCCAGCTCTGATTGACTGCAGAGTCTAATCCAGGACTTTAGGTGTCGGCTCTGCAGTTGTTGAGACTTTCAAGATTGGTTTTGTATATTTTGTATTATATTCTCTATTCTTATTAGTAGCATTAGTAAAACATTTTTAATTTTTCCAACTCTCTTCTCTTTGTCCTTCTTTTCCTCCCGATCACCTGTCCTTAGTGGGAAGGGGGGAGAGGGAGGGTCAAAAAGGGGGAAGTGGTGGGGAGAGGAGGTTAACAATACATCTCCCAGGGTTTTATTGTCACCCCGCAATCTAAACCCTTGACAGATAATTGTGCCCAACGTGGGGCCAGAGAAAGGGGTAAATTTGGAGATTTTTGGCTTTTCTACTGCTCTGACGTACCTTTCAATTTTCTTGGCACGGTGCCAACTCATAGAGTTGTGATACTCGCGCGTCTGTTTGCTTCGGATATTATTTAATGGTATTGATGTTAGTAACAGAATCAGTTTTGTAATCTGTCCCTGAAAGGATGTTCAAGCATATCGTGTTTTATCTAATAAGGGATTCGAGTATACTCTTATCAACCTAGCTTTTATCTTAACCCAAATACGCATAGAATGAGAAGTAGTATATACAGTATCTCTGGAGGTTGAGCAAGTCAGCAGTTATCTAACTATAGAAGTAGTATGCATGTGCAGTACCCAAAGGTGAAAAGGACAGAAACGATGAAGACTACTTACTTCATCCCGAAGACCCCCTAAAAGATCGCCAGAGAACACTGCACATGATCAAAGTAGTTCCAAGATGTTGCAATCAATGTTGCAATCAATGTTGAGTAACTGTTACGTATCCTAATGAATATATGAATATGTATGTGAATGGACTGTATAAATACTTTGTAACTTAAACTGACCGGCAAAGCCAGCTTTGGGTGAGAAACCCTGGTTTCCCAGCGCTGGAATAAAGCACCGCATATAACTACACCCGTGCTGAGGTCAATCGTGTCTCGATCCTGCTCCGGCTAGCACCGAGGTATTCTTGGGGAGCGCATCGGACGTGACCGACCCTCTGCTGCTCATGACGGACCTCTGACTGGTAAGAAGGTGCTTTATCTGGATTATTGGGTACCCATCTGGTCTGGTAGCCTGCTGGTCAGACGTGGCGAAAGCCACGCTCGGTTGGGCAGGGAGCTCCCGGGGTATTGCCTAGGTGGCCGTCCATCAGACAGAGGGAAACCTCTGCAGGTTCAGCATCTGGTCTGGTAATTTGTGCTGCAAGCTCAGCACCTGGTCTGGTTATTTGTGCTGCTTAGCACCTGGTCTGTAGTTCTGATGATTTGATCTGTATTTACTGTTGAAACTGGTGTTTTGATCCGTATTTACTGTTCTTCTGGTACAGTTATCTGTGTGTTATCTTTCTGTATTCATATGTGCGATACAAAGATGTCACCATTAGATTGCCTGTTGAAACATTGGAAGGAGGCTGGATTTGGACAATCAATGCATAAAAAGAAGTTAATCGAATATTGTACCCACTGGTGGCCCCAGTAATTAATGAGATTTTGTCAGAGGGACGGTAAATGGGATGAAGTTCTGTGTGTGATAGACATTACTTTTCTTTCTAGCACGCTAGCTTTATTCCAGCATCCAGACTTGTGCAACTCTGTGATAGGCTGTGTCTCATCTCGGTGTACTAAATTTGGCTCTTTTGTATGCACACCGGATAAAAAATCTTGGTTTTTTGGGATACAGTTGTAGCGCACCAGATGAGACACTGATAAAAGCCTTGCCCAGTCCAGCTTGCTGCAGCGGCGGAGGGGGCGGGTGCCGATGGGGCTCCAGCGCGCACTGACCTGTTTTGTCAGGGAGACCCAAGCGGTGCCTCCACTCAGCTGAGCAGTGAGCGGTTCAAAGGTGCAATGCTAAAATCCAGATATTGGCTTGAAGAAGTGTAATTGTGATCTGTTCACATATTTGAACTTGGTATTTGGTTTGCGTGTCTGAGTTCAGTATTTTAGTTTGTATATTTATATTTGGTACCAAAAGAATTTGTTTGGGGAGATAATTACAAAATGAGAACCGGTTCCATTACTGAAGTACCACCTTGCTCCCCCTTCACATGCATCTGTACACATGAGAGTAAATTAGTGGGGGAAGTGATTTCAATGTGAAATTCTGAGTTAGCTGTATTGCAGTTAGTGTTGTTCTGTGGATAGACTGATTTGAATCTAAAATTAATGTAAGGGATTGATGCTTAATATGCTGTTTATTGACATCTGTAAGAAATTACAAAAGGTAGGAGCTGTGGGATGTAAGTATTGCTCAGCTAATTGAAATTGCATATAAAGTTTATAGTCACAGGAATTAAATGAAGAGAGAAAAAGGGCAAGAGGAGCCCAAGCCTATGCCCAGCAGCTCCCCCTCGATAAGCTGCAGCGAGGAAAAGAAAAAAAAAGGTGAAAAGCTGACTGCCTGCTAGCCTGTTAAAGCAGTGGAAAAAGGGGGGAGGAGAGCGGTGGCTGCTGCAGCTCCTCTCCTCCGGGCTCGCCGCCCGTGAGGAATGAAGTGGGGGGGAGGGGCAGTCACCGCCTGGCCCGTTCCTGCTGGGCTGCTCGGGTGTGTGTAACGCGCACAGAGTACGCGGATTTCCCCTTAGATATACACCTTCTGACCCAGGTTCAGAAGTCGGAATTCGGCCAGTAATAGAGAAGTTCCTGCAAATGGGGTTATTAAAGGAATGTGAGTCCAGTTATAACACCCCTACGTTGCCTGTCCGCAAGCCAGATGGGTCATATTGGGTGGTTCAGGACTTATGAGCTATAAACAAAATAGCTGAGGACCTCCACCCAGTGGTAGCAGACCCATACACCCTTTTGAGAGTATTAACACCTAATTTGACTTGGTTTATCGTTTTAGATTTAAAAGATGCTTTCTTTTGCCTCCCTCTCCATGAAGCTAGCCAGACAATACATGCATTTGAATGAGAAAACCCTAAAAATAAATGTAAAACCCAGCTCACATGAACGGTATTGCCACAAAGATTCACAAATAGCCCGACAATATTTGGAAATCAGCTTGCTAAAGATTTTGAATCCTGGGAAGCCTCGTCTGATGAGGGACAGATGCTACAATATGTGGATGACGTTTTAATCGCTACTAGAACCAAGGAGATGTGCGTGACCTGGACCCTACAGACTAGAAACAGCTGCAATGGAATAAAGAAGCCACACGAGCCTTTAAAGAACTTAAAAAGGCTTCGATGTCAGCCCCTGCTCTAGGACTCCCAGATGTGAGTAAACCATTTTTCCTATTCTCTCACGAGAAACAGGGAATAGCCTTGGGTATATTGGCACAGGATCTTGGCCCATATCAACGAACAGTGGCCTATTTCTCCAAACAGTTAGATGCAACTGCAAAGGGGTGGCCTGGATGCCTGCAGGCAGTTACTGCAGTGGTACTGAATATACAGGAGGCCTGGAGATTTACCATGGGTCAGAAAATGACTGTGCTAGTATCCCACACAGTGTCTAACAAGATGGTGTAGAAATTATCATCACTAACATTGTCAACCCAGCTTCTTTCCTCAGTGGTAACTTTGGAGAACCAGTTCATCATGACTGCCTGGAGACCATCGAAGCAACATAATACAATCGACTAGATCTAAAAGACATTCCTATTGAAAACTCTGAAAACGGAAGCAGCTAACCGTGAGGGTTGTGCATGTGCCCAGAGCAATTTGGAAAGAAAAGGGACTTTTGAAATCTCAAGGCAAATATATCAAATGTGTGGAGGAGATATTGAAACTACCGGAAGCAGTTCAACTTCCTAAGAAAATGGCAACCATGCATATTAAGGCACACCAGAAAGTGAACTCGGAATCAGAAAAGGCTAGCGGACAGAGAGGCAAAACAAACGGCTAAGCAAAAGGTAAAAACAGAAAGTGCTCTAGTCCTTGGCGGACAGGTCTCTTTTAAAAGGTAAGCCAGAGTATACTAAAGAGAATCAAAACTCATCATAGATTTAGAGGAATCATATAATAAGGAAGGGTGGGTTCACACCCCCCCCCAGGGAAAACTTCTTGTCCCCTTTCATCTCGTTTGGCCTTTAGTAAGGGAAGAACATAGGAAAGGATTTTGGGGAGTAGAACCACTATGCAAACATTTAATTAGGGAAACAGGAGCTAGAAATGTGTATATCACTGTAAAACAGGTGACAGCAGTGTGATCTTTGCCTCCAGACTAATCCCAAAAATATGCCCAAGCTAGAAATGGGTCAAATGGGGAAGGGGAAGGGACCTGGACCAAAATGGTTTCAGAACTCCCAGGAAAAGGGGGGTACCGATATTTGTTGGTATTAACTGATGTTTATTCAGGTTGGCCAGAAGCATTCCCTACCAGGACAGCAAAAGTTTAGGAGGTGGCTAGAACACTGATACATGAAAGAACACCAAGGTTTGGAGTTCCAGCTGTTATATCCTCTGATAGAGAGCCACATTTTAGTTATGTGTATGTGAAGTCTTTTGCAAAGAACTTTGGAACCATAATAGGAAGTTCCGTTTCAAGACCTCCTGATATCCTTCACTGCTACCAATATTAGAGAACAGAATGCCTGGATTCATCATTCTAGAGTGAAGAAAGCCTGTGAAACACCATGGAGGGTAACCCGGATGCAACCTGGAAAACTATATTTTTCACAATCACCTTTTAGTCTTTATAGGTGACCCGCCTGGGTGGTGCTCACCGCATTAGTAAGAAGAAACCCAAAAGAACAAAACAAGTAGAATTTTTGGTAGATATAGGGGCAACACTAATTAAAACCTGGAAAGAAGAAACTCCAACCCCATGATGGGAGGGGCCTTTTTCTTGTTTTGTTAACTACAGAAACAGCTGTTTGGACTGCAGAGAAAGGATGGACACACGTCTCTCGAATTAAAGGACCACTGATGGAAGAAAGAACCTGGAAAGTAACTCAGGAACCCGTGGAATTGAAATTGAAATTGACACAGGATCGGTGATGTAACTACTATTAGTAGTATTAATGTGAATGGCCAGTATAAATGAAAATGAGAATGGTTTAATAGTTAAATGTGTTGAACTGAGTTGTATATGTAATTCTCTTTTTATATTCGATGTTTAGGTTGTAAATGGACTGTGGTATAAGCATATCCACAAAGGGAACTTACCAACAGGATTGTGTGGTAAATGTCTGAGAATAGAAGATAAGGAAACCAGAGCTAGGTTGAGGATTCTAGTTGTCACTGGAAGAACAGAAAAAGAATAGCGAAGAACAGTGGGAGATATTTACTGAAGGGGTGAATGGGAATTTAGAGAGTCCACCAGTGATGAGAAGAACAGAGTGTAGAAAGAGAAATCAAATTCCGTGTTGCTCCTGTTGTTCCTAGGAAGTGAAGGCCAGGAGTTGGGAAATGGTAAGAAGTCGCCACGCTAACGGCAAAAATAGGAAAGGCGGGGACACTACCCTTGATGCCAAGAAGATGACGAACTCGGCTGCCAGCTGCAACCTGGTAGGCCAGAGAGACAGAGGGTCTAGAAACCTGGACCTGATCCTCTTGCTAGGAGTGGTGACTTATTGTTCCCAACTTAGCCTGGCTAATCCCTGTACCAAGTGCTACGAGCGTGTAAGAATAGGAAGACTAACCCAATATGTTCTAAACTATCACACCTGAAGGGAATTACCAATCAATCATAGTAAATGAATCAATAATCGAAGAAATTGATTGAGGTGAAAAAGTATTGTCTAAGAATAGAAAAGCATTTTCAAAGGGGGGAAATGTTAGTAACAGAATCAGTTTTACAAAATGTTCCCAAAAGGATGAATCAGTTTTGTAAACTGTCCCTGAAAGGATGTTCAAGAATATTGTGTTTTACCTAATAAGGGATTCGAGTATACTCTTATCTTATCAAACTAGCTTTTATCTTAGCCCAAATATGCCTAGAATGAGAAGAAGTATATGCAGTATCTCTGGAGATTGAGCAAGTCAGCAGTTATCTAACTGTAGAAGTAGTACGCATGTGCAGTACCCAAAGGTGAAAAGGACAGAAGTGATGAAGACTACTTACTTCATCCCGAAGACCACCAGAGGACACTCCGCATGATCAAAGTAGTTCCAAGATGTTGCAATCGATGTTGCAATCAATGTTGAGTAGCTGTTACGTATCCTAATTAATATATGAATATGTATGTGAACGGACTGTATAAATACTGTGTAACTTAAACTGACCACTGAAGCCAGCTTTGGGTGTGAACCCCTGGTTTCCCAGCGCTGGAATAAAGCACCACATATAACTACACACGTGGTTATGTGTTCTGATTGCTAACAACAACAACCCACCAACAAGCAGTCTGGGGGTGGGCAAGAAGTTGGGAGGGGAAATAGTTAGCACAGCTGACCCCAGCTGACCAAAGGGATATTCCATGCCATATGACATAATGCTAAGAAATTATAAAACTATAAAACTATAAAACTATAAAACTATAAAACTATAAAACTATAAAACTATAAAACTATAAAACTATAAAACTATAAAACTAGGGGTGAGGTTGGCGGGGGGGAGGGCAGGGGGGCACCGCTTGGAGGCTGGCTGGGCATTGATTGGTTGGTAGTGAGGAATTGTTATCATTTGCATCACTCATCTTTCTTGGGTTTTATTTCTCTTTCTTTGTTATTTTCCTTTTCATTATAGTTTATTATTGCTATTATTACCTTTTTATTTCAGTTATTAGACCATTCTTATCTCAACCCATGAGCTTTCTCATTTTTACCTTTCCAATTTTCTTCCCCACATCCCACTAGGAGGGAGGTGAGTGAGAAGCTGTGTGGCGCTTAGTTGCTGGCTGGGCTTAAACCATAACAGTGCTTACACAAAATGTCTGAAAATACAATTAAGAACTGGAATCCTGAAGTTCTTGATTGCAGAAATGGCTCTTTTTTTACAGATTCTAATTCGGATAAGAAACTTTGTTTTTAAGTTTGAAGTCTTTTAATGAGTCACCTAGAGAACATCACCTATGTGGACAGTTTGAGCGAGCTGAGCTTGATTTTAATATGGCAAGGAGGAGGCTAAGGGGTAATCTAATGCCAGTCAGCAGTTACTTGCAGAAGTGTTATAATGATAATGGAGCTGCCCAGAAGGGGCAGGCAGAATAACAAGGGACAGTGGCCACAGATTGCTGCTTGGGAGGTTGGCTGTGGGGAAAAGCTTGTTCCTGGGGAGGTGGTGCAGTACTGGAATGGGACGCATACAGGGCCACGGAAATTCTGTTCTTGGGTCTGTCATGACTTTGTGTAACCAAGTCTTGAAAATCGCCAGTCTGGTGTTTTTCATAGACTGGCTTCCAATAGCTTCTCCTGGATCGCTTCCAGGGGTCCATTCCAGCCAATATTTCTCTGATTCTGTGTATATATCTATATATCTATCTATCATATATCTATATGAGTCAGTCTTACATGCAGAGATGAGATATTGTTTCTAACAGAGTTGCAGAAGTCTGGATGCTGGAATAAAGCCAGCATGGCAGAAAGAAAAGTGACAGCCATTATATACAAAACCTTATAACTACATTCACACCCTCAGGGCAATCCTAAAGAGCCAGTTGGTTACACATTTGCATATTGGTTATATAATCATTTTACCACTACACAGGCTCCCTGAGGAGGGGTCTCAGGCTTGACCTGGGTCTTCCCTCCTGGGGGTGTGATTTTTAGTACTATAATGAGCCTATAATGAGCAAAGTTCAGCTAAAGGACACTTTATCCAACAGTCTGGAGATATATGTTAAAACAAGACTCAACTTGTTGCTTTCCATGCGAGAGATGGAACCTGACACACCAATATGATGTTCACAGAGTTCAACTTTATTGTTTGACAGGGCTAGCGTTATATCAAAAGCTGCCCTGTCCACGCGCCTTGCAATAATGTGATTGGTTACAACACGTGCTATACAGTAACGTGATAGGCTGCATGCGCTGTCCACACGCTCTGCACGTGTGTGTCGGCGATTGCTCATTCATCGTTACCTTCTTATGGGGCTCCTTTTGTTTCTTTTGTCTCTGGCTTCACCTTCCAGCCAGGCTGGCAACAACCCGATCCCCCCAGGGGAGCTCTGCCACTACATCTCCCCCTCTTTCATTTAATATAGTGTTAACAACATGCTGTATCATACTTTGAAGACAGTGCGAAATACAGGGTAAGAACATTAAAGCTAATACAATTACAGATAACAAGAACAGATTCTGCTATTTTCATGTTCTGCAAATCTTTTATCTTTTTATCTTTTAAGTTCAAACAACACGTACAAACTCTTCACAACCGTGGCCATGGCCAATAACAAAAAATTAATCGCTGCTCTGTTTTGTAAAGTGGTATGCTCAACACTGGCTACACCCGTTGCTAAAAGCGAGGTTAAGGGTCATCATCATTGCAATCGGTTTTTTCTTTGTTAGCTAGCCAAGGTCTCACCCACTTTGCTGGGATCCACGAATTTTTGTGGTTACCTGTAGAAACACAAGCATATCCCCTTCCCCAGGTTATTAATGACATGGGACCTTCCCATTGTTGTATTATCGGATTAAACACACTAACCTTAGGTACATTTTCGGAAAAATCTTTGACATTTTTGACATGGTGCATAACAACAGGTTCCATTTCAGTCTCACTTTTAGGATTAAGCCAGTTCAGCACATACAATGCCTTCATCAAAACCTCTTCTGAACCCACACCAATTCCCCCTTGTTTTTTCAAAACAGACAAAAGATTTTTCAAGGTGCGGTGTGCACGCTCAATAATTGCCTGGCCAGTAGAATTATAAGGGACTCCGAACAGGTGTTGTACCTTCCACTGGACGAGGAAGGTTGCAAGTGTGTCAGAACAGTATGCGGGGCCATTATCTATTTTGATCTGTGTAGGAACTCCCATGACAGCAAAAGTTTATAATAAATTACCGCGGTGAGGGCGGGTGATTTAAAAGCTCTCATAACTCGATACCGGAGGCAGCTCGGCGGGTCCCGATTAAGCGAAATCTTTGAGGTACAGAGAAGACTTTTTTGGGTTTTTTTTCTCTCAGTCGGGCACTTTCGTTCTCGAGAGACTCGGCAGCTCCTGGCAACCCTTACAAGAGCAGCTGACGTGGAGTGGGCGTTACCACGGCGAGAGCGATCACTCCCCCACACCTTGTCTTGAAAAAGCCTCTGGGAGGGCAGCGATGCGTTGCTGCTCACCAGGGGCTGAAAGGAGCAATTGGCTTGTGACACCAATGAGTAGCACCCACGCTGTGCTGCAGCAGCGGGTGTGGTAACACAGCAGCGGGTGTGGTAACTCGTGCACTAGGGTGTAGAGGTTGTCACCTTTTACTAGTTAGGCTCTCACCTATTGCCAGTGTTTCATACTGTTGCTGACCATAGTCTCAACCAGAAAGAGAGCTTGTCTGAAGAAGACTGTAGTAACTCAGACAGACTGTCTGCCCCGAACCATGGCTACTCAGGTTTCTGGCTGCAGGGAGTGCCAGAGCCTGCTGCTGCCGGATGACGATGGCCAGCATCCCACCTGTGTGAGGTGTGAGCAGGTGCAAGATCTGCTCTACATGGTTGCGAAGCTTAAGGAGGAGATTGAGACACTGAGGACCATCAGGGAGTGTGAAAAGGAAACTCCCTGGCATGCCCCTCAGAGCTGGGTCTCTTTAGCTTGGAGGAGACTGAGGGGTGACCTCATTAATGTTTACAGATATATAAAGGGTGAGTGTCATGAGGATGGAGCCAGGCTCTTCTCAGTGACAACCAATGATAGGACAAGGGGTAATGGGTACAAACTGGAACATAAAAGGTTCCACTTAAATTTGAGAAGAAACTTCTCAGTGAGGGTGACAGAACACTGGAACAGGCTGCCCAGGGAGGTTGTGGAGTCTCCTACTCTGGAGGCATTCAAGACCTGCCTGGACACCTTCCTGGGTAACCTCATCTAGGTGTTCCTGCTCTGGCAGGGGGATTGGACTAGATGATCTTTCGAGGTCCCTCCCAATCCCTAACATTCTGTGATTCTGTGAAATGACGCTTTACCGCTTTTGTATTTGCTGAGGTCAAAGCTGTAGCCCACAACAGCCCCGAACAGATACCTATGGACACATGAATGTACTTCTGTCGGCCAAACGGTGCAGATTCAGTAATATCAGTTTGCCATAATCGACCTGGCTGCAAGCCCCGAGGATTTACTCCCTTTTGTTGCAGAGGCACTATGAGAGCACAATCAGGACAAGCTGCGATAATGGCTCGAGCTTGTTCCTTGGTTAAGTGCAAACTGTTTTCGGAGTGATGCTGAGGACTGATGGAAGAACTCGTGAGCTTGTCTGGCTTGTTCAAAAGGAGATACATCTGTCACTGCTACGAGTTTGTCTATAATGTTGTTTCCCTCAACTAGACCACCTGGCAGGTTAAAATGGCTTTTTATATGCATTATAAATACTGGCACTGTCCTATAATCTAACACGTTCCACAAATCTAATAATGCCTCAAACAACAAGGAGTTGGAAACTCGCTGCAAAAGCGCTCTATGTATTCTTTGTACAACTCCCACAACATAAAGAGAATCTGCTACCAGATTAATTGGGCAGTTATGACATTTTTGTAATGCCGCTATCACCGCTTGCAACTCTAAAATTTGAACTGATCCTTCAGCTACAACAATCCGTGAATGCCACTGACCGTTTTCAAACCATACAAAACCTCCTTTGTGTGAGCGACTACTTGCATCCGTGAAAATGGTTATGGCATCTAATGGACACTCACTAACAATTGACATAGGCTCCAAGGGGAGGTTAGTTTTAAATGTGGAATGCCGTGGATAATGATTGTCCACCTGCACTGGAATCCAGGCAAGAGCCAAGGCAAGATCGTCATGTTTGAGAACAATCCGTTCAAACAGATTGAGAGAAATAGGGATCACAATTTTAGCAACGGATGATCCAGACAAGGTCAGAGACCGGCTTAGTCCTTTCACTACCACTTGGGCAATGGCTTCCCACCTCTGAATGATGGTTTTTTGGTTTTGATTGTTTAGAAATATTCATTCTAATACTAACAACAGATCATTTTCTTCCATGCTCCACTGGGCCAAAAGTCCTGCCACCTCCTTATTGGTATTATAGACATAAAGAGTAACAGGCAATTTTGATCTTATCCACTGAACAGTATTCTGTAAATTTTTTCTTGCAATCTGCTCAAGCGCTTTTTGTGCTTCTGGTGTAAGGCACCGTGGTTCTTGGGGGTCTCATCCCCCATGAAGGAGACTAAACAACGGTTGCAAATCTCTATTTGTAATTCCCACAACATTTCTTATCCACGGCAAGTCCCCTACCAACTTCATTGCATCGTCAAGGGTTGCTACCTTTGCTTTCACAGTAAGCTTCTGAGGTCTAATCATGGCCTGAGTTAGTTCATAGCCTAAATATTTCCATGGTGTGGTTCGCTGTACCTTTTCTGGTGCCACAACCAGACCCCACTGACCTAATTGCTTCGTCAACTGAATTATTGTATCCTCACTGATTTCCTTTTTATTACACAAAAGGATATCATCCATATAATGATAGATGATCATCTGAGGGTGTTGTTGCCTAAATGACTTTAAAGCCAAATCTACATACCATTGGCAAATAGTAGGAGAATTTTTCATTCCCTGAGGTAACACTACCCAATGATATCTTTTTGTCGGAACTTGATGTTTAAGCACTGGAACAGTAAAGGCAGAATAGGGTGGCACAGGGTTACCTATATTTGGCAATTCTTTCACTGCAGCCAGGGCAAGCCCTTGCATTTGCTGTACAATCCTTGGATGAAGCGCTGCCTGAGTGGCACCATCCGCATATTGTCCCCGACGCAGTAATTGGTCCATGTTAGCTAATCGTAATCAGCTGGTAAATGAACATTTTCTAATACGGTCAATTCCACCTTCCCCTGCCACTTGTCCAAGAACATCAGATACCCCTTTGAGGTAAGTAATAACTCCATCAATGCACAAATATCTGTTGGAGTTAGTACTTGCCCCTTGAAAAATGAATTGATTAGCTGCATCACATGCTTATTATCCATACCTTATTGCATTACTGCACTCTGCAATTGCCTGTTTTCCAATCAAAGGGCGACTGCTGCCTTTGTCCTCTGTTATCTACATATACTGGCATTGCTGTAATACTGCCAGGTAACATAATCCCTTCAATGGTTGCATCCCTGATTATCCCTTGCCAGCATTGTCCTGCATTCTAAGAGTGATCTCGAGGAATATCCTTCAAGCTCTGCATGTGTCTCTCCTCCTGGAAGTCAGGGTGATTCTGTAGTGGTCCATCCTGGTGCTCCATCAAGTCCTCCAGCAGAGGCACGTCATCTGGATTAACTTGTCCTGGCTTGTTGAAACTTGCTGGTTCCTGCTGTTCATCGTCAGAGGCAGGCAATGGCTCCAAGGGTGCAGAGGGTATAAGCGACTCGCCGCCTCCCCGAAACTCCAAGTCTGATACGGGGCATACCAGCGGCACTGACTTTTCAGAGTTCTCAGAGGGGGGGCAGCTCGCGGTGGGCGGGGGAACGGCACACACTTCCGGCTCCCCTGAGACTTCCTCCGTCAGCTGCCTGATCTCCCGCCACGATCCGGCGAGATCACAAGCCTCGCGGCTCCCCCTTGTGACAGCCTCCCATACTTCAGTCCCTATCTCCTCCCATGTACCGGGAGAAAAAAACCCATCCGTTGATCGGACACACCCCTTCCGCTGGGTGAATAGTAAGAGATGCTCCACCGCATCTTTTTCCAAGTATCTTCCTGTTCGTGCAACCAGCTGCAGAATACTTTTCATTATTATTTTTTCTTCCGTGGATGCTGTGTCTCCCATGCTGCCTGATTCTCTGTAGGCCTACTTTCCACTTTTCTTCGAGCTCCCGGCTTATCTTTGCCGGCCCGGCGACCCTCTCGCATCTTCACTTCCGGCGATCTTGCTTCGATACGAAGTATCACATCGGGGTCACCAAAATGTTGCTTTCCATGCGAGAGGTGGAACCTGACACAACAATATGATGTTCACAGAGTTCAACTTTATTGTCCGACAGGGCTAGCTTTATACCAAAAGCTGCCTTGTCCACATGCCTTGCAGCAATGTGATTGGTTACAACATGCCCTATACAGTAACGTGATAGGCTGCATGCACTGTCCATGTGCTCTGCACGCACGTGTTGGCGATTGCTCATTGGTTGTTAGCTTCTTATAGGTTCCTTTTGTTTCCTTTGTCTCTGGCTTCACCTTCCAGCCAGGCTGGTGACAACCCCATCCCCCCTGGGGGAGCTCTGCCACTACATCAACTAATTGCTCAGTCTCCAGGATGTCTACACAGCAAGGACATGAGTCTTTGTAGTTTCTGATATGGTGGTTTCCAAATCTCTCTTATCTTTGTTAGAGGAGCAGACTTACCTAAAACTGTCAGAATTTACATATCTTTAGGTTAGCAATTGCTGGCAGGATCCATTCTTTTAAGTGCTAATTACTACAGTGCAGGGGAGGTAGAAGAAAAAAATTGCAAGGTATTATTTTCTTCATCTTGTTATAGTTAACTTTTGAACTGTATCCAGGGGTTTTCTGTGTTTAGTTTTGTGGATTGTGTCCAAGATGTCGTGTCCATGATGCCATGTCTAAAAGTTTTTTTGTACCTTATCTTGAAGTTTTGCAGGCTGTCTCCAAGTAGATGTGTATTCAAGCATGATCTTATATAACCAAACCCTATTCTTAAAATTGACATAGATTTATGATATATTCTTTAAAACAGGTAACTTAGAAATAACTGATAAACATGCAAATGTTACTTAGCATCACTTAGATAGATAGTTTGTGTTAGAATAGGTGTGGAATATGCTAATGGTTGTCAAGAACTGTAATTAATATGTATGTGACCAAATTGTATAAATATGGTGTAGTTTGGACCAGTTGTTAGAAACCAGCTTTGGGTGTGAACCCCTGGTTTCCCAGCGCTGAAATAAAAGCACCTCGTATAACTACGTCAGTGGTTATGTGTCTCATTTGCTAACATTTTTGGCAACCCAGGTGGGACCTCGTGAGCACTGCTGAGGCGGATCGCGTCTTGATCCTGCTCCGGCTAGCACCGAGGTATTCTTGGGGAGCGCATCGGACGTGACCGACCCTCCACTGCTCTCGACGGACCTCTGATTGGTAAGAAGGTGCTTTTATTATTTGGGTACCCAATATTTGGTTTGGTAGTCTGCCGGTCAGATGCGGCGAAAGCCACGCTCCAGTGGACGGGGAGCTCCTGAGGTAAAGCCTAGGCACTGTCCGTTAGACAAAGGGAAACCTTTGCAGGCACAGCATTTGGTTTGGTTTGGTTTGTGTATTTGTTTGGTCTGGTCTGGTTTGTGTATTTGTGTCGATAATATGTCTGATTCAAAAGTAACGCCGTTGAATTGTTTACTGAAACATTGGAAGGAGGCTGGGTTTGGACAGTCTATGCATAAAAAGAAGTTAATCGAATATTGTACCCATTGGTGGCTCCAGTATAAACTACCTAATGAAGTTCAGTGGCCACCGGAGGGCACTCTGAATCATGAAATCATTGTTGAACTGATGCGATTCTGTCAAAAGGAAGGGAAATGGGATGAAGTGCAATATGTGGATCTCTTTTTCTATCTTGAACAAAAGCATGATTGGAGAAAGGGCTGCGGATTGATGTTAGTGCAGAGTAACAATGAAAATAAGTGTATGGGATGTACAGCGGAAAAGAAATGCATGATGTGTTTAGCTGTGGAAAATAGCAGTGGTAACGATTTCAATATGGATTTACTGTGTCATGATGTTGTGCCTTCTGAGGAAATGGTATCAATTAGACCCTCTGCGCCTATGCTTCTTACTGATAGTGATAATGATTCAAGTGATGACAAGGAGGTAGTGACCGGCGTAAAAGGTATAACGGTAACACCAGTGTCTCACCGAACTAGAAACAGGGAAAAGGAAAAGGAAGCTCAAAAGGGGGGTGGATCCTTGAATGTGATAGCACCCCTGCGACAGGCAGTAGGTGTGGGGGGAGAACCAGTCTATGTAAAAGTCCCATTTTCACCAGGGGATCTAGTAATCTGGAAGCAATCAGCTGGTCCTTATCAGGAAAATCCAGATAGGGTTGCAAGAGTGATCAAAATGATAATTAAAATGCAGAATCCTGATTGGGACGATTTACAAGTAATTCTGGATACATTAATGGATTCTACGGAAAAGGATATGGTCATACGGGTTGCAAGGGATAAAGTGAGAGAAGATATTCGAAATGGGAAAGTGGATGGTAATGTTGACGAGAATTTTCCAAAAGATGATCCCCGATGGGATTATAACACAGGAGGTGGGCTACGCTGCCTCCAAAGGTATCAGGATTGGTTATTGATTGGTGTTCAAACAGCTATGCTGAAGCAAATTAATTGGTCAAAATTATATAATATAAGGCAGGAAAAGAACGAATCTCCCTCAGCCTTTTTAGAAAGATTGAAAGAAACTGCTAAAAGATATACAGATTTGGATATAGAAACAGAACAGGCGAAAACTCAGTTGGCTTTCATTTTCTTAGGACAGTCACAGGATGATATTCGAAAGAAACTACAAAAGTTGGAAGGTGCACAGTTAAGAGATTTAGATGTAATGTTATAGACAGCTTGGAAAGTCTACAATAACAGAGAGAAAGAGCAATCGAGACGTCATCAACAGAATTTGTTAGCTTTGATCCAGGGACAAGGCAGGGGAGTAGGGGTCTGTGGTAGGGGAGCTAGAGGTGGTCGAGGTCGGGGACGTGGTTTATGGAATACCCAAGGAACTCTCCTGGGACCCTTTGTGAGACTTGGCTTAAATCAATGTGTTTATTGTAAGCAGGAAGGGCACTGGAAAAATGAGCGTCCAATCCTTAAGAACCCCGTGGGTCAGGTACCCAACGCGGTACAGACTATGGTGTTGGGGGAATACAGTAATGACAGCTGACTATATGAAGGTACAAAAGTGGAAACCCCGAACAAGGAACCCTTAGTGACAATACAAGTGGGAGATCGGGATATAAAATTTTTAGTAGACATGGGGGCTACTTACTCTGTACTGAATTCCTTACAGGGAGCGCTAGGTCATAAAGCTACTACTATTGTTGGTGCCACAGGGAAAGAAGAGGTACAGCCATTCCTACAACCCTTGGATTTGTGCTTTGGAGAAAAGGAACTAACCCACGAGTTCTTATATGTGCCAGACTGTCCAGTTTCCCTTTTAGGACAGGATTTGCTGACCAAATTGGATGCTATAATAACATTTGAGGATGGTAACCTGGTAATGAAAATTCCAGAATCAAAGGTAGGACAAATTTTGTTATTTAAAGAAAACCCGATTGTGAAAATACCACAAGCCGTAGAGGAAGCTGTAATTCCTACGGTATGGGAAACTGATATACCTGGGAAGTCAAAAACAGCCCAACCTGTGAAAGTGGAACTGAAGGAAGGTGCTAAACCAGTACAGTTGAGGCAGTACCCACTGAAATTAGAAGCTAGACTAGGAATAGTATCTTTGATTGAGAAATTCTTGAAATATGGAATTCTAGAAGAATGTGAATCAGAATATAATACTCTAATTTTTCCAGTAAAGAAACCTGATGGTAGCTATCGATTAGTCCATGATTTACGAGCAATAAATCAAATCACTAAGGATACATATCCAGTAGTTGCAAATCCATATACCTTGTTAACATCTGTGAAAGAGAAATATAAATGGTTTACAGTACTTGATTTAAAAGATGTCTTCTTCTGCATACCCCTTGACCAGGAAAGTAAAAAGTTATTTGCTTTTGAATGGGAAAATCCACACAATGGAAGAAAGACACAATTAACCTGGACGTGCCTGCCACAAGGATTTAAGAATACTCCGACCATCTTTGGGAATCAACTAACCAAAGAGCTTGAGGAGTGGACTACAAGAGGCCATATTGCAATTCCTCGACAATGGTATTATATTCTGATTCACATTCTTCCTTCAGTTCCACTTTCACAGGTTGGGCTGTTTTTGACTTCCCAGGTATATCAGTTTCCCATACCGTAGGAATTACAGCTTCCTCTACGGCTTGTGGTATTTTCACAATCGGGTTTTCTTTAAATAACAAAATTTGTCCTACCTTTGATTCTGGAATTTTCATTACCAGGTTACCATCCTCAAATGTTATTATAGCATCCAATTTGGTCAGCAAATCCTGTCCTAAAAGGGA
Organism: Patagioenas fasciata; assembly: GCF_037038585.1. Lineage (NCBI taxonomy): Eukaryota > Metazoa > Chordata > Aves > Columbiformes > Columbidae > Patagioenas > Patagioenas fasciata. Next base: position 46,188,821 of record NC_092559.1, read on the forward strand.
AACTGGACAGTCTGGCACATATAAGAACTCGTGGGTTAGTTCCTTTTCTCCAAAGCACAAATCCAAGGGTTGTAGGAATGGCTGTACCTCTTCTTTCCCTGTGGCACCAACAATAGTAGTAGCTTTATGACCTAGCGCTCCCTGTAAGGAATTCAGTACAGAGTAAGTAGCCCCCATGTCTACTAAAAATTTTATATCCCGATCTCCCACTTGTATTGTCACTAAGGGTTCCTTGTTCGGGGTTTCCACTTTTGTACCTTCATATAGTCAGCTGTCATTACTGTATTCCCCCAACACCATAGTCTGTACCGCGTTGGGTACCTGACCCACGGGGTTCTTAAGGATTGGACGCTCATTTTTCCAGTGCCCTTCCTGCTTACAATAAACACATTGATTTAAGCCAAGTCTCACAAAGGGTCCCAGGAGAGTTCCTTGGGTATTCCATAAACCACGTCCCCGACCTCGACCACCTCTAGCTCCCCTACCACGGACCCCTACTCCCCTGCCTTGTCCCTGGATCAAAGCTAACAAATTCTGTTGATGACGTCTCGATTGCTCTTTCTCTCTGTTATTGTAGACTTTCCAAGCTGTCTATAACATTACATCTAAATCTCTTAACTGTGCACCTTCCAACTTTTGTAGTTTCTTTCGAATATCATCCTGTGACTGTCCTAAGAAAATGAAAGCCAACTGAGTTTTCGCCTGTTCTGTTTCTATATCCAAATCTGTATATCTTTTAGCAGTTTCTTTCAATCTTTCTAAAAAGGCTGAGGGAGATTCGTTCTTTTCCTGCCTTATATTATATAATTTTGACCAATTAATTTGCTTCAGCATAGCTGTTTGAACACCAATCAATAACCAATCCTGATACCTTTGGAGGCAGCGTAGCCCACCTCCTGTGTTATAATCCCATCGGGGATCATCTTTTGGAAAATTCTCGTCAACATTACCATCCACTTTCCCATTTCGAATATCTTCTCTCACTTTATCCCTTGCAACCCGTATGACCATATCCTTTTCCGTAGAATCCATTAATGTATCCAGAATTACTTGTAAATCGTCCCAATCAGGATTCTGCATTTTAATTATCATTTTGATCACTCTTGCAACCCTATCTGGATTTTCCTGATAAGGACCAGCTGATTGCTTCCAGATTACTAGATCCCCTGGTGAAAATGGGACTTTTACATAGACTGGTTCTCCCCCCACACCTACTGCCTGTCGCAGGGGTGCTATCACATTCAAGGATCCACCCCCCTTTTGAGCTTCCTTTTCCTTTTCCCTGTTTCTAGTTCGGTGAGACACTGGTGTTACCGTTATACCTTTTACGCCGGTCACTACCTCCTTGTCATCACTTGAATCATTATCACTATCAGTAAGAAGCATAGGCGCAGAGGGTCTAATTGATACCATTTCCTCAGAAGGCACAACATCATGACACAGTAAATCCATATTGAAATCGTTACCACTGCTATTTTCCACAGCTAAACACATCATGCATTTCTTTTCCGCTGTACATCCCATACACTTATTTTCATTGTTACTCTGCACTAACATCAATCCGCAGCCCTTTCTCCAATCATGCTTTTGTTCAAGATAGAAAAAGAGATCCACATATTGCACTTCATCCCATTTCCCTTCCTTTTGACAGAATCGCATCAGTTCAACAATGATTTCATGATTCAGAGTGCCCTCCGGTGGCCACTGAACTTCATTAGGTAGTTTATACTGGAGCCACCAATGGGTACAATATTCGATTAACTTCTTTTTATGCATAGACTGTCCAAACCCAGCCTCCTTCCAATGTTTCAGTAAACAATTCAACGGCGTTACTTTTGAATCAGACATATTATCGACACAAATACACAAACCAGACCAGACCAAACAAATACACAAACCAAACCAAACCAAATGCTGTGCCTGCAAAGGTTTCCCTTTGTCTAACGGACAGTGCCTAGGCTTTACCTCAGGAGCTCCCCGTCCACTGGAGCGTGGCTTTCGCCGCATCTGACCGGCAGACTACCAAACCAAATATTGGGTACCCAAATAATAAAAGCACCTTCTTACCAATCAGAGGTCCGTCGAGAGCAGTGGAGGGTCGGTCACGTCCGATGCGCTCCCCAAGAATACCTCGGTGCTAGCCGGAGCAGGATCAAGACGCGATCCGCCTCAGCAGTGCTCACGAGGTCCCACCTGGGTTGCCAAAAATGTTAGCAAATGAGACACATAACCACTGACGTAGTTATACGAGGTGCTTTTATTTCAGCGCTGGGAAACCAGGGGTTCACACCCAAAGCTGGTTTCTAACAACTGGTCCAAACTACACCATATTTATACAATTTGGTCACATACATATTAATTACAGTTCTTGACAACCATTAGCATATTCCACACCTATTCTAACACAAACTATCTATCTAAGTGATGCTAAGTAACATTTGCATGTTTATCAGTTATTTCTAAGTTACCTGTTTTAAAGAATATATCATAAATCTATGTCAATTTTAAGAATAGGGTTTGGTTATATAAGATCATGCTTGAATACACATCTACTTGGAGACAGCCTGCAAAACTTCAAGATAAGGTACAAAAAAACTTTTAGACATGGCATCATGGACACGACATCTTGGACACAATCCACAAAACTAAACACAGAAAACCCCTGGATACAGTTCAAAAGTTAACTATAACAAGATGAAGAAAATAATACCTTGCAATTTTTTTCTTCTACCTCCCCTGCACTGTAGTAATTAGCACTTAAAAGAATGGATCCTGCCAGCAATTGCTAACCTAAAGATATGTAAATTCTGACAGTTTTAGGTAAGTCTGCTCCTCTAACAAAGATAAGAGAGATTTGGAAACCACCATATCAGAAACTACAAAGACTCATGTCCTTGCTGTGTAGACATCCTGGAGACTGAGCAATTAGTTGATGTAGTGGCAGAGCTCCCCCAGGGGGGATGGGGTTGTCACCAGCCTGGCTGGAAGGTGAAGCCAGAGACAAAGGAAACAAAAGGAACCTATAAGAAGCTAACAACCAATGAGCAATCGCCAACACGTGCGTGCAGAGCACATGGACAGTGCATGCAGCCTATCACGTTACTGTATAGGGCATGTTGTAACCAATCACATTGCTGCAAGGCATGTGGACAAGGCAGCTTTTGGTATAAAGCTAGCCCTGTCGGACAATAAAGTTGAACTCTGTGAACATCATATTGTTGTGTCAGGTTCCACCTCTCGCATGGAAAGCAACATTTTGGTGACCCCGATGTGATACTTCGTATCGAAGCAAGATCGCCGGAAGTGAAGATGCGAGAGGGTCGCCGGGCCGGCAAAGATAAGCCGGGAGCTCGAAGAAAAGTGGAAAGTAGGCCTACAGAGAATCAGGCAGCATGGGAGACACAGCATCCACGGAAGAAAAAATAATAATGAAAAGTATTCTGCAGCTGGTTGCACGAACAGGAAGATACTTGGAAAAAGATGCGGTGGAGCATCTCTTACTATTCACCCAGCGGAAGGGGTGTGTCCGATCAACGGATGGGTTTTTTTCTCCCGGTACATGGGAGGAGATAGGGACTGAAGTATGGGAGGCTGTCACAAGGGGGAGCCGCGAGGCTTGTGATCTCGCCGGATCGTGGCGGGAGATCAGGCAGCTGACGGAGGAAGTCTCAGGGGAGCCGGAAGTGTGTGCCGTTCCCCCGCCCACCGCGAGCTGCCCCCCCTCTGAGAACTCTGAAAAGTCAGTGCCGCTGGTATGCCCCGTATCAGACTTGGAGTTTCGGGGAGGCGGCGAGTCGCTTATACCCTCTGCACCCTTGGAGCCATTGCCTGCCTCTGACGATGAACAGCAGGAACCAGCAAGTTTCAACAAGCCAGGACAAGTTAATCCAGATGACGTGCCTCTGCTGGAGGACTTGATGGAGCACCAGGATGGACCACTACAGAATCACCCTGACTTCCAGGAGGAGAGACACATGCAGAGCTTGAAGGATATTCCTCGAGATCACTCTTAGAATGCAGGACAATGCTGGCAAGGGATAATCAGGGATGCAACCATTGAAGGGATTATGTTACCTGGCAGTATTACAGCAATGCCAGTATATGTAGATAACAGAGGACAAAGGCAGCAGTCGCCCTTTGATTGGAAAACAGGCAATTGCAGAGTGCAGTAATGCAATAAGGTATGGATAATAAGCATGTGATGCAGCTAATCAATTCATTTTTCAAGGGGCAAGTACTAACTCCAACAGATATTTGTGCATTGATGGAGTTATTACTTACCTCAAAGGGGTATCTGATGTTCTTGGACAAGTGGCAGGGGAAGGTGGAATTGACCGTATTAGAAAATGTTCATTTACCAGCTGATTACGATTAGCTAACATGGACCAATTACTGCGTCGGGGACAATATGCGGATGGTGCCACTCAGGCAGCGCTTCATCCAAGGATTGTACAGCAAATGCAAGGGCTTGCCCTGGCTGCAGTGAAAGAATTGCCAAATATAGGTAACCCTGTGCCACCCTATTCTGCCTTTACTGTTCCAGTGCTTAAACATCAAGTTCCGACAAAAAGATATCATTGGGTAGTGTTACCTCAGGGAATGAAAAATTCTCCTACTATTTGCCAATGGTATGTAGATTTGGCTTTAAAGTCATTTAGGCAACAACACCCTCAGATGATCATCTATCATTATATGGATGATATCCTTTTGTGTAATAAAAAGGAAATCAGTGAGGATACAATAATTCAGTTGACGAAGCAATTAGGTCAGTGGGGTCTGGTTGTGGCACCAGAAAAGGTACAGCGAACCACACCATGGAAATATTTAGGCTATGAACTAACTCAGGCCATGATTAGACCTCAGAAGCTTACTGTGAAAGCAAAGGTAGCAACCCTTGACGATGCAATGAAGTTGGTAGGGGACTTGCCGTGGATAAGAAATGTTGTGGGAATTACAAATAGAGATTTGCAACCGTTGTTTAGTCTCCTTCATGGGGGATGAGACCCCCAAGAACCACGGTGCCTTACACCAGAAGCACAAAAAGCGCTTGAGCAGATTGCAAGAAAAAATTTACAGAATACTGTTCAGTGGATAAGATCAAAATTGCCTGTTACTCTTTATGTCTATAATACCAATAAGGAGGTGGCAGGACTTTTGGCCCAGTGGAGCATGGAAGAAAATGATCTGTTGTTAGTATTAGAATGAATATTTCTAAACAATCAAAACCAAAAAACCATCATTCAGAGGTGGGAAGCCATTGCCCAAGTGGTAGTGAAAGGACTAAGCCGGTCTCTGACCTTGTCTGGATCATCCGTTGCTAAAATTGTGATCCCTATTTCTCTCAATCTGTTTGAACGGATTGTTCTCAAACATGACGATCTTGCCTTGGCTCTTGCCTGGATTCCAGTGCAGGTGGACAATCATTATCCACGGCATTCCACATTTAAAACTAACCTCCCCTTGGAGCCTATGTCAATTGTTAGTGAGTGTCCATTAGATGCCATAACCATTTTCACGGATGCAAGTAGTCGCTCACACAAAGGAGGTTTTGTATGGTTTGAAAACGGTCAGTGGCATTCACGGATTGTTGTAGCTGAAGGATCAGTTCAAATTTTAGAGTTGCAAGCGGTGATAGCGGCATTACAAAAATGTCATAACTGCCCAATTAATCTGGTAGCAGATTCTCTTTATGTTGTGGGAGTTGTACAAAGAATACATAGAGCGCTTTTGCAGCGAGTTTCCAACTCCTTGTTGTTTGAGGCATTATTAGATTTGTGGAACGTGTTAGATTATAGGACAGTGCCAGTATTTATAATGCATATAAAAAGCCATTTTAACCTGCCAGGTGGTCTAGTTGAGGGAAACAACATTATAGACAAACTCGTAGCAGTGACAGATGTATCTCCTTTTGAACAAGCCAGACAAGCTCACGAGTTCTTCCATCAGTCCTCAGCATCACTCCGAAAACAGTTTGCACTTAACCAAGGAACAAGCTCGAGCCATTATCGCAGCTTGTCCTGATTGTGCTCTCATAGTGCCTCTGCAACAAAAGGGAGTAAATCCTCGGGGCTTGCAGCCAGGTCGATTATGGCAAACTGATATTACTGAATCTGCACCGTTTGGCCGACAGAAGTACATTCATGTGTCCATAGGTATCTGTTCGGGGCTGTTGTGGGCTACAGCTTTGACCTCAGCAAATACAAAAGCGGTAAAGCGTCATTTCACAGAATCACAGAATGTTAGGGATTGGGAGGGACCTCGAAAGATCATCTAGTCCAATCCCCCTGCCAGAGCAGGAACACCTAGATGAGGTTACCCAGGAAGGTGTCCAGGCAGGTCTTGAATGCCTCCAGAGTAGGAGACTCCACAACCTCCCTGGGCAGCCTGTTCCAGTGTTCTGTCACCCTCACTGAGAAGTTTCTTCTCAAATTTAAGTGGAACCTTTTATGTTCCAGTTTGTACCCATTACCCCTTGTCCTATCATTGGTTGTCACTGAGAAGAGCCTGGCTCCATCCTCATGACACTCACCCTTTATATATCTGTAAACATTAATGAGGTCACCCCTCAGTCTCCTCCAAGCTAAAGAGACCCAGCTCTGAGGGGCATGCCAGGGAGTTTCCTTTTCACACTCCCTGATGGTCCTCAGTGTCTCAATCTCCTCCTTAAGCTTCGCAACCATGTAGAGCAGATCTTGCACCTGCTCACACCTCACACAGGTGGGATGCTGGCCATCGTCATCCGGCAGCAGCAGGCTCTGGCACTCCCTGCAGCCAGAAACCTGAGTAGCCATGGTTCGGGGCAGACAGTCTGTCTGAGTTACTACAGTCTTCTTCAGACAAGCTCTCTTTCTGGTTGAGACTATGGTCAGCAACAGTATGAAACACTGGCAATAGGTGAGAGCCTAACTAGTAAAAGGTGACAACCTCTACACCCTAGTGCACGAGTTACCACACCCGCTGCTGTGTTACCACACCCGCTGCTGCAGCACAGCGTGGGTGCTACTCATTGGTGTCACAAGCCAATTGCTCCTTTCAGCCCCTGGTGAGCAGCAACGCATCGCTGCCCTCCCAGAGGCTTTTTCAAGACAAGGTGTGGGGGAGTGATCGCTCTCGCCGTGGTAACGCCCACTCCACGTCAGCTGCTCTTGTAAGGGTTGCCAGGAGCTGCCGAGTCTCTCGAGAACGAAAGTGCCCGACTGAGAGAAAAAAAACCCAAAAAAGTCTTCTCTGTACCTCAAAGATTTCGCTTAATCGGGACCCGCCGAGCTGCCTCCGGTATCGAGTTATGAGAGCTTTTAAATCACCCGCCCTCACCGCGGTAATTTATTATAAACTTTTGCTGTCATGGGAGTTCCTACACAGATCAAAATAGATAATGGCCCCGCATACTGTTCTGACACACTTGCAACCTTCCTCGTCCAGTGGAAGGTACAACACCTGTTCGGAGTCCCTTATAATTCTACTGGCCAGGCAATTATTGAGCGTGCACACCGCACCTTGAAAAATCTTTTGTCTGTTTTGAAAAAACAAGGGGGAATTGGTGTGGGTTCAGAAGAGGTTTTGATGAAGGCATTGTATGTGCTGAACTGGCTTAATCCTAAAAGTGAGACTGAAATGGAACCTGTTGTTATGCACCATGTCAAAAATGTCAAAGATTTTTCCGAAAATGTACCTAAGGTTAGTGTGTTTAATCCGATAATACAACAATGGGAAGGTCCCATGTCATTAATAACCTGGGGAAGGGGATATGCTTGTGTTTCTACAGGTAACCACAAAAATTCGTGGATCCCAGCAAAGTGGGTGAGACCTTGGCTAGCTAACAAAGAAAAAACCGATTGCAATGATGATGACCCTTAACCTCGCTTTTAGCAACGGGTGTAGCCAGTGTTGAGCATACCACTTTACAAAACAGAGCAGCGATTAATTTTTTGTTATTGGCCATGGCCACGGTTGTGAAGAGTTTGTACGTGTTGTTTGAACTTAAAAGATAAAAAGATAAAAGATTTGCAGAACATGAAAATAGCAGAATCTGTTCTTGTTATCTGTAATTGTATTAGCTTTAATGTTCTTACCCTGTATTTCGCACTGTCTTCAAAGTATGATACAGCATGTTGTTAACACTATATTAAATGAAAGAGGGGGAGATGTAGTGGCAGAGCTCCCCTGGGGGGATCGGGTTGTTGCCAGCCTGGCTGGAAGGTGAAGCCAGAGACAAAAGAAACAAAAGGAGCCCCATAAGAAGGTAACGATGAATGAGCAATCGCCGACACACACGTGCAGAGCGTGTGGACAGCGCATGCAGCCTATCACGTTACTGTATAGCACGTGTTGTAACCAATCACATTATTGCAAGGCGCGTGGACAGGGCAGCTTTTGATATAACGCTAGCCCTGTCAAACAATAAAGTTGAACTCTGTGAACATCATATTGGTGTGTCAGGTTCCATCTCTCGCATGGAAAGCAACAAGTTGAGTCTTGTTTTAACATATATCTCCAGACTGTTGGATAAAGTGTCCTTTAGCTGAACTTTGCTCATTATAGGCTCATTATAGTACTAAAAATCACACCCCCAGGAGGGAAGACCCAGGTCAAGCCTGAGACCCCTCCTCAGGGAGCCTGTGTAGTGGTAAAATGATTATATAACCAATATGCAAATGTGTAACCAACTGGCTCTTTAGGATTGCCCTGAGGGTGTGAATGTAGTTATAAGGTTTTGTATATAATGGCTGTCACTTTTCTTTCTGCCATGCTGGCTTTATTCCAGCATCCAGACTTCTGCAACTCTGTTAGAAACAATATCTCATCTCTGCATGTAAGACTGACTCATATAGATATATGATAGATAGATATATAGATATATACACAGAATCAGAGAAATATTGGCTGGAATGGACCCCTGGAAGCGATCCAGGAGAAGCTATTGGAAGCCAGTCTATGAAAAACACCAGACTGGCGATTTTCAAGACTTGGTTACACAAAGTCATGACAGACCCAAGAACAGAATTTCCGTGGCCCTGTATGCGTCCCATTCCAGTACTGCACCACCTCCCCAGGAACAAGCTTTTCCCCACAGCCAACCTCCCAAGCAGCAATCTGTGGCCACTGTCCCTTGTTATTCTGCCTGCCCCTTCTGGGCAGCTCCATTATCATTATAACACTTCTGCAAGTAACTGCTGACTGGCATTAGATTACCCCTTAGCCTCCTCCTTGCCATATTAAAATCAAGCTCAGCTCGCTCAAACTGTCCACATAGGTGATGTTCTCTAGGTGACTCATTAAAAGACTTCAAACTTAAAAACAAAGTTTCTTATCCGAATTAGAATCTGTAAAAAAAGAGCCATTTCTGCAATCAAGAACTTCAGGATTCCAGTTCTTAATTGTATTTTCAGACATTTTGTGTAAGCACTGTTATGGTTTAAGCCCAGCCAGCAACTAAGCGCCACACAGCTTCTCACTCACCTCCCTCCTAGTGGGATGTGGGGAAGAAAATTGGAAAGGTAAAAATGAGAAAGCTCATGGGTTGAGATAAGAATGGTCTAATAACTGAAATAAAAAGGTAATAATAGCAATAATAAACTATAATGAAAAGGAAAATAACAAAGAAAGAGAAATAAAACCCAAGAAAGATGAGTGATGCAAATGATAACAATTCCTCACTACCAACCAATCAATGCCCAGCCAGCCTCCAAGCGGTGCCCCCCTGCCCTCCCCCCCGCCAACCTCACCCCTAGTTTTATAGTTTTATAGTTTTATAGTTTTATAGTTTTATAGTTTTATAGTTTTATAGTTTTATAGTTTTATAATTTCTTAGCATTATGTCATATGGCATGGAATATCCCTTTGGTCAGCTGGGGTCAGCTGTGCTAACTATTTCCCCTCCCAACTTCTTGCCCACCCCCAGACTGCTTGTTGGTGGGTTGTTGTTGTTAGCAATCAGAACACATAACCACGTGTGTAGTTATATGTGGTGCTTTATTCCAGCGCTGGGAAACCAGGGGTTCACACCCAAAGCTGGCTTCAGTGGTCAGTTTAAGTTACACAGTATTTATACAGTCCGTTCACATACATATTCATATATTAATTAGGATACGTAACAGCTACTCAACATTGATTGCAACATCGATTGCAACATCTTGGAACTACTTTGATCATGCGGAGTGTCCTCTGGTGGTCTTCGGGATGAAGTAAGTAGTCTTCATCACTTCTGTCCTTTTCACCTTTGGGTACTGCACATGCGTACTACTTCTACAGTTAGATAACTGCTGACTTGCTCAATCTCCAGAGATACTGCATATACTTCTTCTCATTCTAGGCATATTTGGGCTAAGATAAAAGCTAGTTTGATAAGATAAGAGTATACTCGAATCCCTTATTAGGTAAAACACAATATTCTTGAACATCCTTTCAGGGACAGTTTACAAAACTGATTCATCCTTTTGGGAACATTTTGTAAAACTGATTCTGTTACTAACATTTCCCCCCTTTGAAAATGCTTTTCTATTCTTAGACAATACTTTTTCACCTCAATCAATTTCTTCGATTATTGATTCATTTACTATGATTGATTGGTAATTCCCTTCAGGTGTGATAGTTTAGAACATATTGGGTTAGTCTTCCTATTCTTACACGCTCGTAGCACTTGGTACAGGGATTAGCCAGGCTAAGTTGGGAACAATAAGTCACCACTCCTAGCAAGAGGATCAGGTCCAGGTTTCTAGACCCTCTGTCTCTCTGGCCTACCAGGTTGCAGCTGGCAGCCGAGTTCGTCATCTTCTTGGCATCAAGGGTAGTGTCCCCGCCTTTCCTATTTTTGCCGTTAGCGTGGCGACTTCTTACCATTTCCCAACTCCTGGCCTTCACTTCCTAGGAACAACAGGAGCAACACGGAATTTGATTTCTCTTTCTACACTCTGTTCTTCTCATCACTGGTGGACTCTCTAAATTCCCATTCACCCCTTCAGTAAATATCTCCCACTGTTCTTCGCTATTCTTTTTCTGTTCTTCCAGTGACAACTAGAATCCTCAACCTAGCTCTGGTTTCCTTATCTTCTATTCTCAGACATTTACCACACAATCCTGTTGGTAAGTTCCCTTTGTGGATATGCTTATACCACAGTCCATTTACAACCTAAACATCGAATATAAAAAGAGAATTACATATACAACTCAGTTCAACACATTTAACTATTAAACCATTCTCATTTTCATTTATACTGGCCATTCACATTAATACTACTAATAGTAGTTACATCACCGATCCTGTGTCAATTTCAATTTCAATTCCACGGGTTCCTGAGTTACTTTCCAGGTTCTTTCTTCCATCAGTGGTCCTTTAATTCGAGAGACGTGTGTCCATCCTTTCTCTGCAGTCCAAACAGCTGTTTCTGTAGTTAACAAAACAAGAAAAAGGCCCCTCCCATCATGGGGTTGGAGTTTCTTCTTTCCAGGTTTTAATTAGTGTTGCCCCTATATCTACCAAAAATTCTACTTGTTTTGTTCTTTTGGGTTTCTTCTTACTAATGCGGTGAGCACCACCCAGGCGGGTCACCTATAAAGACTAAAAGGTGATTGTGAAAAATATAGTTTTCCAGGTTGCATCCGGGTTACCCTCCATGGTGTTTCACAGGCTTTCTTCACTCTAGAATGATGAATCCAGGCATTCTGTTCTCTAATATTGGTAGCAGTGAAGGATATCAGGAGGTCTTGAAACGGAACTTCCTATTATGGTTCCAAAGTTCTTTGCAAAAGACTTCACATACACATAACTAAAATGTGGCTCTCTATCAGAGGATATAACAGCTGGAACTCCAAACCTTGGTGTTCTTTCATGTATCAGTGTTCTAGCCACCTCCTAAACTTTTGCTGTCCTGGTAGGGAATGCTTCTGGCCAACCTGAATAAACATCAGTTAATACCAACAAATATCGGTACCCCCCTTTTCCTGGGAGTTCTGAAACCATTTTGGTCCAGGTCCCTTCCCCTTCCCCATTTGACCCATTTCTAGCTTGGGCATATTTTTGGGATTAGTCTGGAGGCAAAGATCACACTGCTGTCACCTGTTTTACAGTGATATACACATTTCTAGCTCCTGTTTCCCTAATTAAATGTTTGCATAGTGGTTCTACTCCCCAAAATCCTTTCCTATGTTCTTCCCTTACTAAAGGCCAAACGAGATGAAAGGGGACAAGAAGTTTTCCCTGGGGGGGGGTGTGAACCCACCCTTCCTTATTATATGATTCCTCTAAATCTATGATGAGTTTTGATTCTCTTTAGTATACTCTGGCTTACCTTTTAAAAAGAGACCTGTCCGCCAAGGACTAGAGCACTTTCTGTTTTTACCTTTTGCTTAGCCGTTTGTTTTGCCTCTCTGTCCGCTAGCCTTTTTCTGATTCCGAGTTCACTTTCTGGTGTGCCTTAATATGCATGGTTGCCATTTTCTTAGGAAGTTGAACTGCTTCCGGTAGTTTCAATATCTCCTCCACACATTTGATATATTTGCCTTGAGATTTCAAAAGTCCCTTTTCTTTCCAAATTGCTCTGGGCACATGCACAACCCTCACGGTTAGCTGCTTCCGTTTTCAGAGTTTTCAATAGGAATGTCTTTTAGATCTAGTCGATTGTATTATGTTGCTTCGATGGTCTCCAGGCAGTCATGATGAACTGGTTCTCCAAAGTTACCACTGAGGAAAGAAGCTGGGTTGACAATGTTAGTGATGATAATTTCTACACCATCTTGTTAGACACTGTGTGGGATACTAGCACAGTCATTTTCTGACCCATGGTAAATCTCCAGGCCTCCTGTATATTCAGTACCACTGCAGTAACTGCCTGCAGGCATCCAGGCCACCCCTTTGCAGTTGCATCTAACTGTTTGGAGAAATAGGCCACTGTTCGTTGATATGGGCCAAGATCCTGTGCCAATATACCCAAGGCTATTCCCTGTTTCTCGTTGAGAGAATAGGAAAAATGGTTTTACTCACATCTGGGAGTCCTAGAGCAGGGGCTGACATCGGAAGCCTTTTTAAGTTCTTTAAAGGCTCGTGTGGCTTCTTTATTCCATTGCAGCTGTTTCTAGTCTGTATGGGTCCAGGTCACGCACATCTCCTTGGTTCTAGTAGCGATTAAAACGTCATCCACATATTGTAGCATCTGTCCCTCATCAGACGAGGCTTCCCAGGATTCAAAATCTTTAGCAAGCTGATTTCTAAATATTGTCGGGCTATTTGTGAATCTTTGTGGCAATACCGTTCATGTGAGCTGGGTTTTACATTTATTTTTAGGGTTTTCTCATTCAAATGCATGTATTGTCTGGCTAGCTTCATGGAGAGGGAGGCAAAAGAAAGCATCTTTTAAATCTAAAACGATAAACCAAGTCAAATTAGGTGTTAATACTCTCAAAAGGGTGTATGGGTCTGCTACCACTGGGTGGAGGTCCTCAGCTATTTTGTTTATAGCTCATAAGTCCTGAACCACCCAATATGACCCATCTGGCTTGCGGACAGGCAACGTAGGGGTGTTATAACTGGACTCACATTCCTTTAATAACCCCATTTGCAGGAACTTCTCTATTACTGGCCGAATTCCGACTTCTGAACCTGGGTCAGAAGGTGTATATCTAAGGGGAAATCCGCGTACTCTGTGCGCGTTACACACACCCGAGCAGCCCAGCAGGAACGGGCCAGGCGGTGACTGCCCCTCCCCCCCACTTCATTCCTCACGGGCGGCGAGCCCGGAGGAGAGGAGCTGCAGCAGCCACCGCTCTCCTCCCCCCTTTTTCCACTGCTTTAACAGGCTAGCAGGCAGTCAGCTTTTCACCTTTTTTTTTCTTTTCCTCGCTGCAGCTTATCGAGA